>NC_134270.1:39295728-41884505 GCF_031893055.1 Leptodactylus fuscus | reverse complement strand
TAAGACATGAAGAGAGAGAGAAAGAGAGAGAGAAAGAGAGAGAAAGAGAGAGAAAGAGAGAGAAAGAGAGAGAAAGAGAGAGAAAGAGAGAGATCACCATTAAGATGGTTTTGGCACCAAGGAAATCAAAGTAATCACATGACTCCCGTATAACAGCCGATTGATTTGGGTAATGAGAGATGGCCCTCCACCATCCTAACACTGATGGCATTAAAGCTAGCCCATCAATTTTAATAGTCTGGATAAAACTTTTTAAGATGTCTAGCTTCTCCGTGGGAACCTGGCAGTAACTTTAAAGATCAATGGGACGTCCGGATAATGCACAGACGTGACACCTATTCTAGATTGTCTCTCTGATGGCAATTTTACATACACACACACCTTGGGATGTGATTTTCCGGGGTAATAAAATCAGTGTTTTTTAAAAAAAGATTTACCTGGGTCCCAATGCTCCAGTAGAACCAGCCCACATAGGATGGGTGTCTGAACCAGGCGTAAACACCACTGGTCACCAGAGTGTGCGTTTCGGACTTCTCATTTTGAACGATGTGATTAAAGTTGGAGCCGGCTGTGAGCATGGCAGATTTCCTCAGAGCCTCCCCGAAGAGGACCATAAACAGCCCAATGACGCTCAGCCATGTGATCTGCTTCAGTTCTGTGAAAAATTAAATGCTGTCAAGATAGAGGCGAAAACCAACACACCGTGTGACGGGTGGCTGATTCTTGTGGTGGATCAGACATGAGATATAGCACTTAGAGTATGTTCACACGGCGGAAAATGTGAACATACCGCGGCATCCCGCTCCGGGCCTAATCAGGAGGGAGTAATGTGCCGCAGGCTCTGCGGTGGAATCATCTTGTTTCTTTTTTCTGCTTCTAGCTAGTGGGAAAAAAAGAAGCGAGCGGCTCCCACTGAAGTCAATGGGAGCCGTTTTGGTAGGCGGATTCTACGCCACAATCCGCTGCCAAAAAAACTCTGTGTGAACTAGCCCTTAGGCTGGTCTTACACGACCGTAGTTTAAGTCCACAAATGGTCCGCAATTGAGAGTTTTCAATGGGACGGGATGGGAAATGGGAAGAATTTGTTCCCCATTCTGAATGGAGTGGTGGTCATGACAGTATGAGCATTTCCCCATTTATTTTAACGGGAGTGCTAGAGACAGCTGAAGTACAGCACTCTGCTAAAACTACGCTATTCTCCTGATCAGTGTGTGCGTGCGTATATATATATATAGTTCTGAGAGGTCAGAACCGGTCTTGCCTTTCTTTTTTTTTTTTTTTAAACTGCTATGCAGTTCCTTTGTTATCCCTCCTGTAAACGTAACTAAACAGCTCAGCTTTACCATTCCCTTTGTCAATTATGTGTGTCACTACACAGTCTGACATGGTTAGCCCTGACTGGACAATATCAGGCTGCATACGGACGAATCCTATTAATGGAGAATAATAACTTTCAAAGTCAATAGCCATACATTACCAGGAGGGGCAACAGAGGAAGGGCAGAATGCAGAGTTTAAGGTTCTTCAAAAACGTTATTTCATGTAAAATCCAATAAACAATGGCCAGTACTCTCTACTGTAACACACTGGAGATGTTATGTTCACACTAGTGTTCGGGTTTCCGTCCTTTGGATCCACAGAGGGACTTGAAAGACGGAAACCAAATCTGCACGTCAGGTTTCTGATGATTTTATACTGAAAACAGTAGAGGGAAAGTCTCTGATTTTAAGCGGAACCTGTGGTGGTGTCTCGTACGGAGACTTGAACGCTAGTGTGAACCTAGCCAGAGCTGACAGGCTATTGTTTTGTGCCGTTACGCAGGCCTATGGTTACAGATTGTGTATAAACCCTGTAGTCTGACTTCACAGTTCTCTTACTCTTTTCCCTCAAACTTCTACCATATGGATCAGGGTGCGATATAGAAGCAATGAATATAGGGTGTTGGTATACACAGACTGGTTTCTGTCAGCAGAATACCTTAAATAGTGCTGTGCTGACTGGTCAAGCAATCTATGGCCACCACAGGTCAGCTGTCATCCTAACAAGGACACAAACCTGGATAAATGGTTTTCTCGATGGTGAATTCTACCCAGGAGGAGAGGGCAGCCAGCGTGTATTCCAGACTGTGGTTCAGAAGGAAGGAGTCCAGGGACAGGCTTCTAGGATTGTTCATCGCAGTAATTAAATATTCAGAGTAGTGGAAAAATGAGAGTGAGCACATGTACCTAGAACAGAGAGCAGGTCAGAGCTGCAGCGACGGTGACAGATCAATGGTACAACCACATTGCCATTTATACTGGAACAGAATGGATAAAACAACACTATGGCACAAAAGGTCAGAACAAGGATGGTGGCTGAAGAGGCCCAATTTCCATAAAGGTCATAGAAGTGTTCTGTACTATATTGGAAATCCATAAGTGTGTGTCCATATAAATATGACTGGTGGGTTTTAATCACATCGGCTTTTAGCACAGAGACCTGGGTGCCTATTACTACCCAAAGAATCCCATTGTATCAATGCCAACGTTACCTTGGAGATCCCCAACACGAAGAACTAAAATGGCATGGTATGGTGGGCCACTCATTCTAGTTACTGATGGGGTTTCGGGTTAAGGAGGTTGCTTGGGCTCGGTCACATTTTTGACACGGATAAGCTATTCAGGGAATAGGTCATCAGTATCAGATCAGTGTGTGTGTGTGGGGGGGGGGGGTTGGGGCTGAAAGCAACCAACCAGACATTTTTTTGGCTTTCATTTTCGACTCTCAGCCAAACCCCATAAAATTTTAATCGCACTGTTGACAGAGCCATACGAGGGCTTAATATTTGCGGGACAAAATTGTTCTTCATAATGGTACCATTTATTATTCTGTACAATGTACTGGTAAAAAAAAAAAAAAAAAAAAAAATCAGAACTGTGTGGAATTGGAGAAAATGTGTATTTGTGCGACTTTCTTACAGGCTTTGTTTTTATGACAATCACTGTGCAGCCAAAATGACAAGTCACCTGTATTCTATGTTTCTGTACGATTCGGGGATACCACATTTATATAGTTTTTACACTTTAAACCCCTTAATAAAAATTAGTTAAGGCATTTTGGGGACTGTATTGTTTTTTTATTCAAATTTTAACAAAACAGAAAAAAAAAAAAAAAAACCCACACAAAAAACGCAGTTCTGCACTTTTTCAATCCCCCCCCCCATTACAGTGTTCAACCTACAAGAAAAATATTTTTATAAGTTTGTAGAGTGGGCGTTTTAGGAAACAGGAATACCTATATATGTGTTTCACGGTATTTGTTTTACTTTTATATGTGTTCTAGGAAAAGAGGGGAGATTTCAATTTTTTTTTTAAATTTAAATATTGCATTTATTAGATCTCCTAGGGGTCTTGAATGCTAAAGCATTTGCAAAATATCAGCATTTGTATGACAGGCTGCATAAAACAGCCTGTTATATAAATTATAGCCAGACAAGTCCTCAATCGGCTCCTGGCTGTCATGGCAACAGGAAAACAATCAGCTTTGACTCCCGTGGTTATTGCCGCCACTGATCGCAGGCGTTAGTGCCGGGTCTCTGCTGTGTAATACAGCAGAGACCCATAGGCTATGGTGGAAGCTCAGATCCTGAGCGCCTGCCATATTTAAATACCCAACATTCATCGAACTATAAGGGTGCATTCACACAGAGTATACGCTAAGCGCTTTCTGAACGTAAAACACGTTCAGAATGAGCGCGTACAAAGCAGATCCCATTCATTTCTATGGGAGCCGGCATAAGTGCGCTTCCCCATTGAAAAGAATGGGCTGCTTTTATCCCTATTCCTTTCAATGCGATACGCGTGTATCACACTGAAACCAATAGGGGAAAAAAGCAGCCCATTCTTTTCAATGGGGAGCGCACGTATGCCGGCTCCCATAGAAATGAATGGGATCTGCTTTGTACGCGCTCATTCTGAACGTGTTTTAACGTTCAGAATCAGGCAGCGTATCAGTAGTGTGAATGCACCCTTAGAAGGTCAGATCGGTAGTGTAGCCACAGGCTTTGGGCTGATAGCAAGAGATCAGATTTTGAGATTTAGATATATTTGCCTCAAAGACATTCTGCCATAAAAGAACCTAGAAGCTGCCAGGAGGCTTCAGTGAAGAGGATCCAAATGACTGACCTGTAGACAGGACTAGAACTATTACTCACCACCCAAAGTGCCTCCATGGCGTCTGCGTGATGCTCACCAAAAAGCCACAACCAAACACAAAGCCTAAGAAAGCAGCTCTGATGGCGACCTGCGGGCACAAACAACAGATGTTATATGATATCTGATCATTAGTGACAACCTCTGTGTCCTCACATCCCAACCCCCACTGCCCGGCTGTCAGCTCCTTTTAGTGTGATCTCTGAAATCTTCTTAGATAAAATCTCCTCAATCCTTTAACCTTCTTCCTCAGGGATGACCTGGACATGGAGTAACAGGATGAAACAGCAGCTCATCTTTCTGTGGTGATAGAAGGGTCTTATGTATGATAGAAATCTATACACCAGCACTAAAAGGGTGTCAGATTCACCTTCTAAATGGACATTGGGGTCAGTCAGTTGTCCCCTCTACGAGTCAATGTCACTATGTAATAAGTGGTTGATCCGATCATTGATTTTAAAGAGATATTACATAGGCAATAATAATGATGTGGGGGTTGTAGGGATGGTTAAAGCGGCTGGACCTAGAAAGGGGGAAACCTGTGCAAAAATCTGCAGCATAAAATGACATGGAACTTAAAAGTCTGATCTGCTGACCAATGTCCACTGCTGGTATATGTAGTGTATTGCTCAGATTGCTGTTATTGTAACGTGCTGCAGGTTTCTGGCCTGCAAATGTGGACGGAAAGTACAGGATAGGTCACCGGTATGTAATCTGCGGGATTTTGACACCAGCCCAGTTTCCTGGCCGTCTCCAGAAGCTGCTGAAGTGGATGGGGAACGCACGCAGGCTGAACCATTGCATAGCGCTGGCTCCAGGAAACTGTAGGGCTGATCCTATTGTTTAAATAGAAACTTCCCAGCCACAGCACCAGCACTACTGATCTGTGCAGGGTCTGGGTGTCACATAATGGTGGCCTATCCTAGGCTATCAGTCCAGTCTAGAGAATCATCTTACTCTGGGAAAGATGGGCAAACCTGTACAATGTTGCAAAAGGTGTGGAGGGTGCCCCTTGTATATTCTAACAAAGTAGCGTCCCAACCCCTAATAAAGACTATGTATATGTAAATGGGTGCAATGAACCAATCAGAATTACATGCGTAGAGTAAGTGAGTGACTCTACGTATGCATTTACGATTGGCGAATAAAACCACGCTTGCATTGAAGTATTTACGTATATAAAGTTGTTATACAGTGCGGTCACCCATCTTTCCCAAACTCCTGGTTAAGCGGACTAGGTATACAGCCGCCCTCTTATAAAAAGGCAGATGTACTATACAGTAAGCTGGGCGACAACTGGGAGTGATCTGAGGGTACAAGGAGGAGGGTACATCACCCAGAAATCACTGAGAAATCAATTGGGGTGGTCCGTAATCTCATTTTGTAAAGCTGCTTCCCCCATTGAGGCGCTGATCTTAGGCAGGGGCTAGTGAAGAAGACGTCTGTCCATTAAGAGGTCGCCCTATAAATCCCCCAATAGCTGCTTAGAACAGAAACGGTCCCTTTCCAACAGTGGCCACCAAGCTGTGCCATAATAATATAATAAGGAGCCCCCCGCCCCAATAGTGGTGGTCACAGCCTGCAGGGTGGTCACTATCACTCACAGACTGCACACAGCCAGCCACCTACTATACCAGGAGCTATGTCAGATAAGGGGGAACTGCCACCCATACTGGTACCATCACTCTGCATGCCCCCCACACACACTGTACCTGGTAGAGATGAGCCCGGTAAAGCAGCAGCAGGATCCCGTTCACAAGCGCTACAAACACAAACAGCGCTAGCCTCCCCGGTGAGCTGCCCAGCAGGGTCTCCTCCGGCTCCGTGTACCTGCTGGTGATGAACGGTAGCGAAATTACCGACACCCCGAGTAAGAAACTAAGCAAACTCACTCTGCCCTCCACTACCAGCCCATTGCCGGCCATCTTGGAGGAGGCAAAGAGGAAGCCGGCCGCGCACTACCGGTCCGCTATCAGAGGTGGAGAATGAAACCTAGGAGGCGCTGGATGGAGCGACACCTGCTGGATGTATGGCGGTAGTGCAGCTTTATGCTAGAATTCTGTAGGACGAGGTCATGTGACTATGGAAAAGTCAATTGTAATTCTGGGTTTTACCTTTTTAGCAAAAAGATAATGTTAGTAGAAAGTTTTGTCATTTTCTTTGTGTATTATTACCTCAGGTTTATAGTCTCTCAGCTTGATATTAACCCCTTCCCGCCGATGGCATTTTTTGATTTTCGTTTTTGACTCCCCTCCTTCTAAACCCCATAACTTTTTTATTTCTCCGCTCCCAGAGCCATATGAGGTCTTAATTTTTGCGGGACAAATTTTTCTTCATGATGCTACCATTAATTATTCTATATAATGTACTGGGAAGCAGGAAAAAAATTCAGAATGGGGTGGATTTGAAGAAAAAATGCATTTCTGCGACGTTCTTACGGGCTTTGGTTTTACGACGTTCACTGTGCAGCCAAAATGACATGTCCCCTATATTCTGTGTTTCGGTACGGTTCCAGGGATACCAAATTTATATGGTTTTATTTACATTTTGACCCCTAAAAAAAATTCCAAAACTGTGTTAGAAATTTTTTTTTCTAAAAGTCGCCATATTCCGACGGCCGTAACTTTTTTATACGTAAGTGTACGGGGATGCATAGGGCGTCTTTTTTTGTACTTTTTAGTTCTACCATTTTCGGGAAATGTTATTGCTTTGATCACTTTTTATTCAAATTTTTATCAGAATCAAAACAGTGAAAAAATGGCGGTTTGGCACTTTCGACTATTTTTCCCGCTACGGCGTTTACCAAACAGGAAAAATATTTTTATAGATTTGTAGAGCGGGCGATTTCGGACGCGGGGATACCTAACATGTATATGTTTCACAGTTTTTAACTACTTTTATATCTGTTCTAGGGAAAGGGGGGTGATTTGAACTTTTAATTCTTTTTATATTTTTTTATATTTTTTTTAACTTTTTTATTTTTTTATTTTTATTTTTTTGCATTTATTGTTGAACCCCAGGGGGTCTGATCACTAATGCAATGCATTACAATGCTAATGCATTGCAATGGATTGCAAAAAAGCATCCTTTCTTTTGCAGGCTGCATAGACCAGCCTGCAAAAGAGAGGATTTGCAGACAAGCCTGGGAGCCTGTACAAGGCTCCCGGCTGTCATGGCAACGGGACGTCAGCCCTGGAGCATGCTCCAGGAGCCGGCGATCCCGGCCAAAATGGCGGCGCCCATGCGCCGCTGGGAAAATGGCGCCTCCGGTGCCTTTGACCGCAGCGCCGGAGGGGTTAATGCCTCCGATCGGTCCGGGGACCGATCGGAGGCATTAGAGCCGGTTGTCTACTGCTTAAAGCAGTAGACACCCGGCGGCTATGGCGGCCACCCGGCTCCCGGGCGGTCGCCATAGTTACAGACCCGACATGCGCTGTACTATTATGGCGCATGTCGGGAAGGGGTTAACTCTGAATGACATCTTACAAGATGTAACCACATGAATATTGAGTACTGTGTGCCTGTGATACAGAATAAGATAAAGATACGATAAGATAATCCTTTAATAGTCCCACAGTGGGGACATTTCAGTATGTTACAGCAGCATAGTAATACAAATACAGGATAATACAGAGTAATATATTACAGAAGTAGACACACATAAGCTGAGAAGAGAAGATATACTAGGAGTCCATAGCAGCTAAGGAACGGAAGAAAGAAGGAAGACTTCATAGTCCTATTCATTCAGTTGTCTGTGCGGAGTGACCTTCGCTTGGTCTGATGTAGATTATACAGCCTGGTCGCGGTTGGAAGGAAGGACCTGCGAGAGCACTCTTTCTCACACTTGGGGTGAAGCAGACGGTCACTTACAGTGCTGCCAAGTCCCATCAAGGTCCCATACATGGGGTGGAATTTGTTCACCCGCATGGAGGTCACCACGGACAGTATCCTTCTGTCACCCACCACCTGTACTGGGTCCAGGGGGCTCCCCAGGAATACAGCAAAATATAGGAACATACTGAAGAGAAAGAAGAAAAAGAATGGACAATTTATTGGTATAAATCTAACAACATATAGAATGAATTTCGTGTGCTTTGTTTACATCAGGGGTGCTCACACTTTCTCAGCGTGTGAGCTACTTCATTAGCTGACCAAGGCAAAAGATCTACTAGGGCGGGGCCGGGCTGGCTTGTGGGTGGGGTGGGCGTGTCTGTGGGTGTGGTCGGGCATGTGGGCGGGGCTGGGTGGATCGTGAGAGCAGGAGACAGCAGCGTTCTGTGGCTGCCCAGGGATCCCCGCTGTCTGCTTCTTCACAGCGCAGGCTGTGAGTTATCTCTGGACACTGGCAGGCTGGGGCTGCGGCAGCCTCGCCTGCCAGTGTCCGTAGATGACTCTCAGCCTGCGCTGTGAACAAGCAGACACCGGAGATCCCTGCATCCCGCGATCGACCCATACGTCCTTTGCGATCTACCAGTAGATTGCGATCGACGTATTGGGCACCCCTGGTTTACATGGACTGAACAGGTTATATGTGTAGGTTATAATGGAATGTGTGTGTGTATATATATATATATATATATATATATATATATATATATATATATATACAGTATATATATATATATATATACACTATGTGATCAAAAGTATCCAGACACTCCCAAAAACATAAGTTTTTCATATTAGGTGCATTGTGCTGCCACCTACTGCCAGGTACTCCATATCAGCGACCTCAGTAGACATCGTGAGAGAGCAGAATGGGGCGCTCCGCAGAACTCACGGACTTCGAACGTGGTCATGTGATTGGGTGTCACATATCACGCAGGTCAATGCCAAACGACACCTGGCTTGGTTTAAAGAGTGTAAACATTGGACGATTGAACAGTGGTATAACGTTGTGTGGAGTGACGAATCACGTTACACAATGTGGTGATCCGATGGCAGGGTGTGGGTATGGCGAATGCCCGGTGAACGTCATCTGCCAGCGTGTGTAGTGCCAACAATAAAATTCGGAGGCGGTGGTGTTATGGTGTGGTCGTGTCTTTCATGGAGGGGGCTTGCACCCCTTGTTTGTTTTGTGTGGCACTATCACAGCACAGGCCTACATTGATGTTTTAAACACCTTCTTGCTTCCCACTGTTGAAGAGCAATTCGGGGATGGCGATTGGATCTTTCAACACAATCGAGCACCTGTTCACACTGCACGGCCTGTGGCGGAGTGGTTACACCACAATAACATCTCTGTAATGGACTGGCCTGCACAGAGTCCTGACTTGAATCCTATAGAACACCTTTGGGATGTTTTGGAACGCCGACTTCGTGCCAGGCCTCACTGACCTACATCGATACCTCTCCTCAGTGCAGCACTCCGTGAAGAATGGGCTGCCATTCCAAACTTTTTCATAGGACTGTATATGTATAGGAAATATGTGTTCACTTCACTATATATGTATAAAAACATGGACCGATAATTTATATGGCTGTATGCAATTATTTATATGGCTGTATGTGGAATATACAGTCCTATGAAAAAGTTTGGGCACCCCTATTAATCTTAATCATTTTTTGTTCTAAATATTTTGGTGTTTATAACAGCCATTTCAGTTTGATATATCTAATAACTGATGGACACAGTAATATTTCAGGATTGAAATGAGGTTTATTGTACTAACAGAAAATGTGCAATATGCATTAAACCAAAATTTGACCGGTGCAAAAGTATGGGCACCTCAACAGAAAAGTGACATTAATATTTAGTAGATCCTCCTTTTGCAAAGATAACAGCCTCTAGTCGCTTCCTGTAGCTTTTAATCAGTTCCTGGATCCTGGATAAAGGTATTTTGGACAAACAATTCAAGTTCAGTTAAGTTAGATGGTCGCCGAGCATGGACAGCCCGCTTCAAATCATCCCACAGATGTTCAATGATATTCAGGTCTGGGGACTGGGATGGCCATTCCAGAACATTGTAATTGTTCCTCTGCATGAATGCCTGAGGATTTGGAGCGGTGTTTTGGATCATTGTCTTGCTGAAATATCCATCCCCGGCGTAACTTCAACTTCGTCACTGATTCTTGAACATTATTCTCAAGAATCTGCTGATACTGAGTGGAATCCATGCGACTCTCAACTTTAACAAGATTCCCGATGCCGGCATTGGCCACACAGCCCCAAAGCATGATGGAACCTCCACCAAATTTTACAGTGGGTAGCATGTGTTTTTCTTGGAATGCTGTTTCTTTTTGGACGCCATGCATAACGCCTTTTTTTATAACCAAACAACTCAATTTTTGTTTCCAAAATGAAGCTGCCTTGTCCAAATGTGCTTTTTCATACCTCAGGCAACTCTATTTGTGGCGTACGTGCAGAAACGGCTTCTTTCTCATCACTCTCCCATACAGCTTCTATTTGTGCAAAGTGCGCTGTATAGTTGACTGATGCACAGTGACACCATCTGCGGCAAGATGATGCTGCAGCTCTTTGGAGGTGGTCTGTGGATTGTCCTTGACTGTTCTCACCATTCTTCTTCTCTGCCTTTCTGATATTTTTCTTGGCCTGCCACTTCTGGGCTTAACAAGAACTGTCCCTGTGGTCTTCCATTTCCTTACTGTGTTCCTCACAGTGGAAACTGACAGGTTAAATCTCTGAGACAACTTTTTGTATCCTTCCCCTGAACAACTATGTTGAACAATCTTTGTTTTCAGATCATTTGAGAGTTGTTTTGAGTGGCCCATGATGCCACTCTTCAGAGGAGATTCAAATAGGAGATCAACTTGCAATTGGCCACCTTAAATACCTTTTCTTATGATTGGATACATCTGGCTATGAAGTTCAAAGCTCACTGAGGTTACAAAACCAATTTTGTGCTTCAGTAAGTCAGTAAAAAGTAGTTAGGGGAATTCAAATCAATAAAATGATAAGGGTGCCCATACTTTTGCACCGGTCAAATTTTGGTTTAATGCATATTGCACATTTTCTGTTAGTACAATAAACCTCATTTCAATCCTGAAATATTACTGTGTCCATCAGTTATTAGATATATCAAACTGAAATGGCTGTTGCAAACACCAAAATATTTAGAACAAAAAATGATTAAGATTAATAGGGGTGCCCAAACTTTTTCATAGGACTGTATGTTCATCTCATTAAGTAGGCGTTCACACTTCCACCCGTGTCTGCTCGCTGGGTCTCCATCCTATTCCCCAGAGAAACTGGATAGGGGACGGCTTCCTGGCGATCAGTTTTAAGACCCATTCATTTGAATGGGATGAATAGGTTTTAAAAGCCGTCCCCTATCCAGTTTCTTTGGGGAATAGGATGGAGACCCGGCGGGCGGATACGGGTGCAAATGTTAACGCCCCCTATGAATGACAAACATTTGGGATGTGCTTTTCTTATAGGAGTTAGTGGATGCCATATAAGAAGCCAATTTACTTATGAGTATATATTGTGGGAAAAGACCCAAAATACAGGGAGGACACTCAGATTTTGGATTTGAACCCTGCGCTGCAAGGTGGATTGGCCTGAGTGGATATGTGAGGCAAGGACTTCCACCAGAAGAAGCATCGGGTGCCACTGGACTGGACCATGGCAGATGACACCAGAGCACTGGGGATAGGTGTGGATAGACTTTTTTTTATTTTTTACCTTCCAGTGAAAAACTATATATCCTACAGAACCCCTTCAAAAGGGGTTTTCCAGGCAAAAATTTATTTATTTATTTTTTAAAAAGGTATTTTTGGGCTATTAATGGGTTAATAAATTAATGGGGTAATAATTTCACCAAAAAACTTTAGTAGTGTTTTCAGTGATTTCTGTCTTTCTCTGGGAGCCCCTGACATCCTTCGCATTTGTTTACAGGCTTCCCTAGTTTCCTGTTGTCCTAGCCTACAACTCCCATGATCCCCTTCTCCCACCATCTCCATTTCCCTAGCTAGCCCCCAGACTAGTAGCCCTACTTACCTGCACTACATCGACATCCCGTCATGGCTAGCCGCACAAAGAAGCCAGCAGCGGAAAAGGAAGAGGAATTTCCTCTTCATTTTCCACCGTGTGAGCTGACCTCTTAGACTCTGCCCTCCAGAATGGTGTTGGATTATAGGTAAATTGTATTGCTTGCTGTCTTTGATCTGTCAGTTTCTTGAAGAATTTTTGGAATTTGCTTAATAAGTAATTCCATCACTTAGGAATAGCTTAATTGGCAATTGTATTATACTCAGTATGCTGAGCTGGAATCAGGCAGCTCCATACTCTGAGGTATAGGGATTATTTCTCTGTGGTCCTAATGGCTGTGCCTGATACACATTACACATTTCTTGTCACTGACATGGCTACTTATGACATGACTGGGTTCTCTTGGGTGCTGCAAACATGAGATGAGGTGTGTCTTCTAGTCATGGTTCACACTTCATGCATCATGCATTATGGACACCTATCCCTTATCCACAGCACAGGGAATAAATGTCCAGTTGCTGGAGACCATATTGCTGGGTCCTCCAGTAATCAGAAGGATGGGGGACTGAAAGTCCTCATAAGGCCTCCATGTGTTGGTCCCCTACACTCCTGATCACCAGCGGACCTGGTAACTCTGTCTTGTGGATAGTGGATAAGTATCTATACAAGGACATAATAAGGGACATAATAGTGTGTGCTGGGGCCACTATGGGCATAATACTGTGTGCAGGGGCCACTATGGGACATAATAGTGTGTGCAGGGGCCACAATAGGACATAATAGTGTGTGCAGGGGCCACTATGAGACATAATACTGTGTGCAGGGGCCTCTAAGGGAGATAATAGTGTGTGCAGGGGCCACTATGACACATAATACTGTGTGCAGGGGCCACTATGGGCATAATACTGTATGCAGGGGCCACTATGAGACATAATACTGTGTGCAGGGGCCACTATGGGGCATAATAGAGCTTGCAGGAATGCGGAGGAGGGGCTTGGTCGAGATCTTCAGTGTCGGGGGGAAGGGGGGGGGGCATGTCAAAAGTTCGCCACGGGGCCCCACCATTTCTAGTTACGCCACAGCTTGTGATCAAATGTGATCTATGAGAAATCCTGGGCAAACGATGTGTGACCCAATGCTAGTATGTCAGCATTATGTAATATACAGTATTTGCTTTCACATGGATTATAGGGCTGTTTTATACGACTTGTTATAGTGGTACTATTACATTTGCACCACAGTTGGCATAGAACAAAAATTATCTTTCTGGTAGAAGCACCCCCTAGTGGTCATTAGTGGTCATATGGCTAATAACAAATGTATCACAAGGGAATAGAGCACAACCCAATTACCTGGAAGTTTTCTACTCAACAGAAATAATGTGAAATGAAAAGAGGAGCAATAATAACTCAGATTTGAGCATTGTTAGGATTAAATGGTTAATCTTATATCTCAGCAGCTCCCTGGGTATTGTGATTGCAGATTACTGACCCCTGCTGAGTCCCACTGAATGCTGAGTTATTCCAAAGGTTCTTCTGAATGAACTGGGAAGCTCTATGTACTATCATATTCCCTTAGGAGAAAGGAAATCCTGTTTGTTACATTTTATAACGAAGTAAAACAGAATGGTGACTTCAGAGAGATAGGTTATAGATAGATAAGATAGATAGATAGATAGATAGATAGATAGATAGAAGATAAGAGAGCCATTCCATCAGCCTTCTTAGAAAAGAATATATATAGAGTATATATGTTTCCATAAATGGATTCTACATATTAGATAACTTAATGAATAGATAGACAAAATCAGTGGCGTAACTAGGAATGGCGGGGCCCTGTGGCGAACTTTTGACATGGGGCCCCCCCGACACCGAAGATCTCGACCGAGTCCCTCCTACGCATTCCTGCGCGCTCTATTATGTTCCATAGTGGCCCCTGCACACAGTATTATACCCAATAGTGGCCCCTGCACACAGTATTATGTCCCATAGTGGCCCCTGCACACAGTATTATACCCAATAGTGGCCCCTGCACACAGTATTATACCCAATAGTGGCCCCTGCACACAGTATTATACCCCATAGTGGCCCCTGCACACAGTATTATACCCAATAGTGGCCCCTGCACACAGTATTATACCCAATAGTGGCCCCTGCACACAGTATTATGTCCCATAGTGGCCCCTGCACACAGTATTATACCCAATAGTGGCCCCTGCACACAGTATTATACCCAATAGTGGCCCCTGCACACAGTATTATACCCCATAGTGGCCCCTGCACACAGTATTATACCCAATAGTGGCCCCTGCACACAGTATTATGTCCCATAGTGGCCCCTGCACACAGTATTATACCCAATAGTGGCCACTGCACACAGTATTATGTCCCATAGTGGCCCCTGCACACAGTATTATACCCAATAGTGGCCCCTGCACACAGTATTATGTCCCATAGTGGCCCCTGCACACAGTATTATACCCAATAGTGGCCACTGCACACAGTATTATGTCCCATAGTGGCCCCTGCACACAGTATTATACCCAATAGTGGCCCCTGCACACAGTATTATACCCCATAGTGGCCCCTGCACACAGTATTATACCCAATAGTGGCCCCTGCACACAGTATTATGTCCCATAGTGGCCCCTGCACACAGTATTATACCCAATAGTGGCCACTGCACACAGTATTATGTCCCTTAGTGGCCCCTACAGGACTAAATACTGTCACGTCACCCGCTGACCGCTATACCAGGACAAATTGTGGATAAAAAATCTGGTCATGTGCATTACAATTTAGTAACTCCATGTACCTCATATTAATAGCAGTTAACCCCATCATCTCCCTCACATTAACCCCTGTGTGCCTCACCATAAGAGTTACTGATATGTGAGAGACATGGAGGTAATAATAAAGTATTTTCATTATTATTACCCCCATATGTCTCACATATCAGTAACTCTTATGGTGAGGCACACAGGGGTTAATGTGAGGGAGATGATGGGGTTAACTGCTATTAATATGAGGCACATGGAGTTACTAAAACACAAGTAATCACCCCATATGCCTGATATTAATAAGTAACCCCAGTACGTACCTGTGTAGCTTTAGTTTCATTTTCCTTCTTCCTTTCTTCCTCCAGTGCAGGACGGCAGGAGCTCGGCAGGGATAAGCCCCGCCTCCTCCTCTCATTGGTGGGCAGAGGACAGGCAGAGAAAGGGAGGGGGGAGAGAGGGGGAGCGTCCTGAAGCGCTGACAGGAGCCAGACCTGCAGCTCCTGTGTCTCAGCCGTTGCTGCAGCTTCGGGGCCCCCTGTTGGTGGAAAGTATTCCACCAACAGGGGGCCCCGATCATTATACTCGGGGGTCCGAAAAGACCTCCGAGCATAATGATAGCAGCGGTAGCAGCTGTCACCGGGCCCCTAATGTCCCGGGCCCTGTGGCAGCTGCTACCGCTGCTATGGTGGTAGTTACGCCACTGGACAAAATGATAGATAGCTATGGAAGAGGGATCATAATAATAAAGGATAGATAATGAAAAGAAAGAAATATAGATGGATGGGTCATAGATAGATAGGTAGAATGAGAGATAGATAGATAAATAGATGGATAGATAGATAGATAGATAGATAGATAGATAGATAGATAGATAGATAGATAGATAGATAGGAGATAGATAGATGATAGATAGATAGATAGATAGATAGGAGATAGATAGATAGATAGATAGATAGATAGATAGATAGATAGATAACAATAAAGGATATATAATGCGTAGATAGAAAGGAGAGAGAGAAAAAAAGACAAAGAGAAAGGTAAGCTATGAAGAGGGAGATATATAACGGATAGATAATAAAATAGAGGATGAATGATAACTTGATAATAATAATAATAATAATAATCAATATATAATGAAATTAAAGAAATATGGATGGATGGACCATAGATAGATAGGGGATGAATGATGGCTAACTAATATAGATAGATGATATCCAGTATAGCTAGATAATATCCAGTATAGATAGATGATATCCAGTATAGATAGATTATATCCAGTATAGATAGATTATATCCAGGTAGATAGTTGATATTCAGTATAGCTAGATGGCTGATTCCTGAGATCCCCGGGCACACTCCTCACCAGACCTTTGTCAGTGACATAAATAATAGGCACACACTGCTTATCCAGGAATTCTTGTCTCTTCCTTCTGTTAATAACTCAAGTCTATTCTGACATTAACTAGTGGAAAATTAGGCGACATGTTCCATTAAAGTGAAGCTGTTCTGATCGCCGTGAGGGGTGCAGCCTCCTACTGGTGGGATGGGGCTGCTCCCTGGATGTGTACAATCGGTTTCACGGTCCATCCTGTAGCACAGCTTCTTGCCAATAACCAGTTTGTCTCAGCAAATTTACAATTCTACACGGTTCTACAAATAGGCTGCAACATGTGCTAGAGCCCCCAGGACAGCGCTTTATCCCTTTCACCAAATATACCGCTAGAAGCCATATTTGCTCACATTCCATATATATAGTGCCAAATTCTTTGTAGTTGGGCTGTTTCCTATAAAACATCTACAACACCACATCTAATAATAGTGATAATAATAGCAATCCACAAGCAAGTAACCAAATCTGTACTTCTACATATAAAACCAATAATAATCAAAGTAGTACTGGTATTATTAATAGTGATATTACTAATACAATAATATATAATATTAGTATAATGTGAGCTTTATTACTTCTAATAGTAGTGTACTAACCCTACATGTACTGATACTAGTAAATGTAGTAATACTACTACTGTCACTACAGCAACAACATTAGTAAGAATACTAACCCAATTACTATTACCTCCTTTATTACTTCACTATCTCTATTACTGATGGTAATAATAATAATAATAATAATAATAATAATAATAATAATGTCAGATTAGATTGTGAGCCCTATATTGGACAGTAAGTAATAATGTCTGTTAAGCGCATCTATCATCATCTATATGTAATCTATCTATCTATCTATCTATCTATCTATCTATCTATCTATCGTCTATCTATCTATCTATCTATCTATCTATCTATCTATCTATCATCTATCTATCTATCTATCTATCTATTATCTATCTATCTATCTATCTAATATATCTATCACGTGACCACCAGGTCAGAGGGCGGCCGCATCATGGCGGCACCCATATCTGTGTATACAGCGCTCATTGAGCACTGTATACACAGCAATCGAGAAGGCAGGGAAGGTAATAAACCTTCCCTGCCTTCTCTCTGGGAGCTCCGGCTGAAGTTACAGTTGTGGCAGGCGGATTTTGGCCCGAGAGTGACGCGGCTCCCTCACTCTTGGTGCCAAAATCTGCCCTTCCAATTCCCATGTGAACGGGGCCTATCTGTTCCAGCTGCATATAGGTTTCAGAGGTTGGTGCAGTGGAAGGGAGCACATAGGTATAAAAACGCCATTTGGGGCCAAAAACGCCATTAAACATTCTTATGTTTGTACTGTATTTGTATTGTATTATCCTATTCAGCCTAGGGCCCACCGATAAATTTTAGTCTTGAGACTTAATGCACTACATGTAAATATTACCAAATTTGCAATTCAGAGATACATGTATACACAGATTCAGGCAGTAGTAAGATGATTAAATGGGAGCCTATAGGCCAGTCCGATAATGGAGTTTGGATATAAATGCATCACCAATCTCCATGGAGCAAGGGAATGATGCCAGGGGTAGGTCAGTTAGTCGATGGAGGGAACACAAGAAAGTCAGTTTTTGAGAGATTTGGTTTCAGATAAAGAGAAGACATGATGTTAGAGACAGCAGAGAGACAGTCACTGGTGTTCTGTAGTAGAGCAGGGGTGATGTCACGGATTGAGGTTTACAATAGGGTGTCATCAGCATAAAGATGGTACTGAAAGCCAAATCTGTTGATGTTTGTCCAATAGGGACTGTGTAGAGAAAGGAGGGGGCCAACAACCGAGCCCTGAGGAACCCCAACAGCAAGGGAAAGAGGAGAAGAAAGAGTACCAGAAAGATAAGAAGAAAATCAAGAGATCATGGTGTCCTTGATGCCAATAGAATGGAGCATAGTGACAAGATGGTGGTCTTTGGTGTCAAATGCTGCTGAGAGATCCAGAAGAATAAGAAGTGAATAGTTTCCTTTAGATTTGGCTGTCAGGAGATCCTTGGAGATTTTTGTAAGGGCAGTTTTTACAGAGTGTATTGCCCAAATAACCTGATTTAAGGGGTCCATAAGAGAATTAGCGGAGAAATGGTGGAATTAGGTGGGAATAGATCAAGAATTTCAGGAGTTTAGAGATGAATGGAAGGTTAGAGATGGTCTGATAGTTAACAGCACAGGAAAGGTCAAGGGAGCCCTGGCCCACCCAGACCTGCCCACATTTAAACAATGTAAAGAGCAAGGCTTGGAACGGGACTGTGACACACATATGGCACAAAAAAAGGGTCTTGCACCAAATGTGATAAATCTCCACCACTAGGTCACAAAGACAAAAGCAATCTCAGAGTCACGTGGATTCTAAAGCATTCTACAATTATTACCACATAAAGTGACACATGAGACTTGGAAACTAGGGCTGTGTCCTGAAGGTGCAAACCAGTCTACGTCAATAAGGTGATAACATATACTTATAAACATTAATAAGCTCGGATATTTCAAAACTTGGAGTTAGAATGTAGAATTATATTATACAAATCAGCACAAATTAATATCTGTTACTGCCCTAAACGCCTATGCTTGCTTGAACAGAATGGATGCCTGAAGCACGTTTATTCTTCCCAAGACAGTTTGCCAGATTTCTATCAGCCTCACAACCATTTAGTAACATAGTAGTTTGTATAGGGAGAGTGGCTGTGTCTGTGTAAGCAAAGTGTGGCCAACGTGACAGTCACTGTACCCCCACAATCAGACTTGTCACTGTCATGTTGACATAATTTTGGCTGGGTTCCCCATAGAGATCTAATAAGCAGAATATGCAGGAGGCGTATGCTTTTCTTACTTTGGACAGCCCTTCTTAGCCCTGTCCGCCCAAGCTTTATCCAAAACTTCTATAAATTTTATCAAAAGTCCTGCTGTGTGCCCAGACTATACCCCAGAGAAGCAGATGAACACAACTGCATATATTTCAGTCCTGCATCCCTGTGGCTGATCACTTACTTCATCCAAATGTTATCCAACTTTGTCCAGTTTATCCAAACCATCTGCATTTCTACTTTTAATGCAAATTTCATCCAAATTTATCCAAAACTTTTAATATAAATATTATACAATTGTTTTACTTTAGGGTCCATTCACACGGAGAAACGTGCCGCGTGATGTGGCACGTATACGGCGTGTGATACTTTGCGCGCCGTAAAAGCTCCCATTGATTTCAATGGTAGCCTGGATCGTATATGCCGCGTTATTTTGTGGCCGCAAAATCACGGCTGCAAAATAACACGGCGTATACAATCTAGGCTTCCATTGAAATCAATGGGAGCTTTTACGGCGCGCAAAGTATCACACGCCGTATACGTGCCACATCACGTGACACGTTACTCCGTGTGAATGGACCCTTACATAGAAAATTGACCATTAAAACTTCATTTCATAAAGAGGACCTTTCAAGTCCTCAGACACATGCGGTATTATATACCGCTAGAAAGCCAACAGTGCTTTGAATTCAGTGCACTATCGGCTTTCCCGTTATGTGCCCGTCTTCAGTGTCAGAAGGGCATTTCTGATAGTCTGTGAGGAACGCCACTCCTGACAGTAGACTCCATAGCGCTGTACTGTCAGAGGGGGAATTTCTTACCACCCAACCATGATGCTGAGCAGTGAGCAACCCCCCTCAGTCTATGGACAAGTACTGTCAGGAGGAGAGGGGCTACCTTTGACTTCAAAATGATCGCTACACTCCCTTCTTGGATGTTTCTACTGTACTTGTTCTTCAGCAAACAAGACATTGCACCTGCACTATACATGCAAGTTCTTCTCGTCTGAGCCTAGCCCTGCCAAAAACAATTGTATTGTAATTTATGAAGAGTTTATTGCCAGTGGCATTAGCCGGGCACAAGATATTTTGCACTGAAATAAAATATTTGGGCAAAAATTGCAATTTTCCCTTTGCATTTTCTACTGCTCATTATCACCTATAGGTTCAAAATTCTCACTACACTCCCAGATGAATTCTTTGATGGGTATAATTTCCAAAATGGGGTCACTTCTCAAGGCTTTCTACTGTGCTGATACCACAGCAAACATGAAGTTTCATGTGAAAACCATTCCAACAAAATCTAAACTGTAAATGGCAGCCCAACCCTTATGAGCACTGCTGTGTGACGAGACAGAAGATTATGTCTGGTCACATGTGGGGTATCGCCTGGAAAAACCCACATGATAATTTATGTAGTGTTTATCTCCATTTGTATTAGCTGGGCACAAAATATTTGACACTGAAATGGCATATTTGTTGTTATGGGGAGGAGCACAGTGCTGTAGAGGCTGCCGGCCCTCTCCCCGCTGCGCTCCCGAGTCCCCGCTTCCTTGTCTTGGGAGGCAGGCTGGAACCTCTGCTGACGACCCAGACCATACGACTACAAACTACTCTCTGCCGTCATCTGCTGACCACCGTCTGCAGCCTTCTGTATCCCAACACTGCAACCCGAAATATCTGCTGGTAAGAGATCTCACTGGTTTACTGTGATTTGTGGTGCGCTGTGTGTTTGGTGTCTGCCCAGCAGAGCAGCCAAGTGGGGCCATCTGGGGCTTTGGTGAACACCATTGTGGGGTTGGAGTTGGTGCAGCCTGGGCCGTGTTGGACACACAGCGCCATATTAACCATTTTAATCAGTATATCTAGTACTGGTTCGTACTTTGGCTCTGAACTGCATCGGCTATCCTAACATTTGAACAAAAATTGTAATTTTCCCTCTGCAGTGTCAAATGCATATTAACTTTGGGTCAACACCTGTGAGGTCAAAGTGCTCACTACTCCCCTAAATAGCCTCTTGGAAGGGTGTAATTTCCAAAATGGTATCAATTCTCTGTGGTGTTTACTGTGTTGATACTTCTGGGGCTCTGCAACATGCAACATGTTGCCTGAAAACAATTCCAGAAAAATCTGAGCTCCTAAAAGACAAATAACACTCCTTGTGTCTGAGCCCTCCAGCAATTTTTGACCGCAAATAGGTTATTTCTGTACTCATGATAAATTGTGTAACACAATGGGGTATTTTATTCCTTGTAAAAGGGGAAAAAAATTATGAAATTGGTATTTTTCCCTATTTCACAGCCCAGTTCCAGTGAGTTGAAAATCATTAAATCTCTCATATATTAATTCTTTAAGGAGTATTGTTTCCTAAATGATGTGATTTTTAGGGGATTGGCACTGTTCTGGTGTTCTGGAACTCTACAAATGTGAGAAGTAGAGATGAGCGAGTAGTATTCAATCGAATACCTCCCGCCCTAGGAATGCGTGTAAGTGGCTGAACACCAAGGGGTTAAGCGCATTGAATATTCGATGTGTTTAACCCCTTGGTGTTCGGCACTTACACGCATCCCTATGACGGGGAAGTATTTGATCGAATACTACTTGCTCATCTCTAGTTAGAAAGTTTCTAAAAACATTCGATTACAATGATTGCAGCAAAATTCTCAAGATGCTAAAATTGATTAAAGTACAAAGTGTTTCACAATCACTTTGACAAGTTAATGCATTCCCAATTTATTACTACATAAAAGTGTCATACGTGAATAATAAGGCTGTGCCCAGAAGGTGCAATGTCAACATCAACGTCATTTAGATGTTAGCATATACTGATAAACACTAGTAAACTAATAAAATCAGTTACATCAATATCTAGACCCAGAGGGTAACTTTGTATCATGCAAATCATCAAACATTAATATCTGTCTCAGCCCTAAATGCCTGTGCATACATGAATACAATTGATGCCTGAAGTAGATTGACTCTTGTCTAGATACAAAATTTGTAACCATACATGTCAATTTTGCTGTATGCGGATGAGTTGTTACCTACCGTATCCCTGGCTAAGCAATGTACAGGTACTGTGATATTCACTGTAGACCCTTTACACTATACCAATGGAAAAAAAATAATAAAATCATCAAACTGCACAAGACAACTGAAAAACAAATGGGCAGAAATAGAAATCATTGTTTCTCACAGAACTGTCAGGCTAAGGCCCCACTTAGCAAGACGCGGCATTTACACCATGTGGGGCCCCAGTCTAAGGATGAATTCACACTTACCAGAATTGAATGCAGAAATTTCTGCTATAGATGTAGCAGCACTTTAAAGGGATTCCATCATTAAAATCCCATTTTTTTCTCGATCACACGTAGAAATAGCCTTAAAGGGGTTTTCCCATAACTCTTGTTCTGAAGCCTGAAGACTCTGTACTCTCTTCACTTCCTGGATTTCTCGCACATTGGTGGGTGGGGTTTCACTTGCTATGCTATCTGCTATGATCCACAGTATGACTCTGATGTGGAAACTGATGTAGCAGAGCTGGCTTTGAGTGCACTTGCATTACATACAGAGGTAACAGACTCCTTATCTCAGTCCTTATCAGCCAAATTCAATTAAACCGGCTGATAAGTGGAAAAGCTGAAGATAGACAGCACAGTAATCCCGGAGCTCTCACCTCACCCTCCCCTATATGAAGAGCTCCATTGCTTGTCAGCCCCTCCCTCCCCCCTGAGAGCAGGCAGCTAAATCACTTGACAAATGAGCAGATAATCCCAAGGGCCAGTGTCAACAATGAAGTGAATAAATTAAGATAGCAGCCAAACAAAGAAGTTTTGATAAAGCAATGTATTTAGGAAAAGTCTTATATCCACATAAACTAGCAGTATAGATAGGATCCTTGTTGTGGGACAACCCCTTTAAGAAAGTCTATTCTCCTACCTTTAAGATGTCTTCTTCACGCCGCCGTTTGGTAGAAATCCTGCATTTCATCTGTATGCAAATGAGTTCTCTCGTTCAATGAACAGAGAAAGCAGTTTATAGACATGTTTGGAGGCTGTGAGGAGAATCAACCCCTCTCCTTTAGGGGGCCCTACCGGACCCCCACTGCTTTTTTTAATGGGCAGTAGAGGTGCGGTAACAGCCCCTTAACTTATCTCTCCCCGTTCCTGCTCCCAACCTCTTTTCTTCAGTCTCCAGTGGGCCCCCACATGCTGTACATTACGTCATTGCAGTGTGATGTGCAGTGCACAGGCCCAGGCTGAAAAGGGAAGAGGAGCACCCTGGAGCAGGAAGGAGGTGGTGAAAGGTCCACTTTAAGGAATAGGAGAAGCACAGCAATCCCATCCATTGCATAGTGGTGGGTCCAGGGAATTCAAGTAATAATGACTAGCACTTCAAGTAATAGGAGCAGCCTGTTGCCCTACACGTACACTGCACCAGCTTGAGGGTCCATTCACACGGAGGAAAATGCTGTGGAATTTGGTGTGGCATTTCAGCAGATAAAGGAACCCATTGAAGTCAATGGGAGGCTTTTTTTTCAGTGCTGAAATTCCACACCAAATTCCTCACCATTTTCTTCCGTGTGAATGCACCCTATAATGCACCTAGAGGCTGCTGGAACAACAAAATTACCCGGTATTAGACCCCCAGAGATAACATACTGATGATCTCGCCTGTGGATAGGTCATGAGTATGAAAACTCCCTTTAACTTGACACTTATAGTATTTACCACACTGTGGCACAGAGTATTAACTGGAGTCTTTCAATGGGGTTTTAATGGGTTTTTATTTATTTAATCAATTATTATTTTTTTCATAAATCCATAGTTCAGGTGAAGATCAGTTTTTGTAATAAGAAAAGTGCCCGTTTCTTTACTTATTTGCCTCTTTCTATCACTGAACAATAGTAAAAGGAAGAGGAAGGCAAAGAAAAGCTCCTCCAATAGAGAGACATCAGCAATATAGAGAGACAGTTCTTTTTCACAACACAGCTGGGTTATCAGGAATTGCTATCCAGACCTCTCCTGACCAAAATGACCCATTTAATGCTATAGAGTAGATGGTCTGTCTATGCTACCTCTTCCACCCTCCATAACAAGGAAGCCACTATCCGGATATATATATATATATATATATATATATATATATATATATATATATATATATGTACCCAATGGGCAGTCCGGAAGCAGTTAGTTCATTCGTTCCATTTCTTTTTCATTTGTCTCGAGCAATTTGATGATTCTAATTTTTTTTCCAGGATTATAGTTCACAGCAAAACTGCTATGTTAACAAATAGCTACAAAACTTGGCAAAAGTAAGCGAGCATCAGGTGTTTAAGAAAATACAGGGCATTCACACATAATAATTTGTGCTGACTCGTGCGATCCAATGATAGTGTTTAGTTCCAGGTTTTGATTTGTTTAATTTTTTTAATTAGTTTTCTGTATTAATTAACACCTTAATGACGTAGACTAGTTTTCAACTTCAGGGCACAGCCTTATCTGTCAGGTTTGACATGAGTCACTTTATGTGGCACAGATTTTGCTGTAATAGTTTCAAGTACTATGTTGCATTTTAAGACCCACAGAGGCAGCAAAACAATGGAATTCCCTCAAAATTTACCCATTTTGGTAACTAGACTCTTCAAGGAATTCATGGAGTGGTTTGATCAATTTGGTTCCATAGCTTTTTCACTCTCAAAATTTGCTTCGGATTTGGGTGGTTTGACCCAAAAATTTGTTTTGGGTCGATTTAACCCCTTCCCGCCGATGGCATTTTTTGATTTTCGTTTTTTGTTTTTGACTCCCCTCATTCTAAACCCCATAACTTTTTTTATTTCTCTGCTCCCAGAGCCATATGAGGTCTTAATTTTTGCGGGACAAATTTTTCTTTATGATGCTACCATTAATTATTCTATATAATGTACTGGGAAGCAGGAAAAAAATTCAGAATGGGGTGGATTTGAAGAAAAAATGCATTTCTGCGACTTTCTAACGGGCTTTGGTTTTACGGCGTTCACTGTGCAGCCAAAATGACATGTCCCCTATATTCTGTGTTTCGGTATGGTTCCAGGGATACCAAATTTATATGGTTTTATTTACATTTTGACCCCTAAAAAAAATTCCAAAACGGTGTTAAAAATTTTTTTTTCTAAAAGTCGCCATATTCCGACGGCCGTAACTTTTTTATACGTAAGTGTATGGGGATGCATAGGGCGTCTTTTTTTTGCGGGGCCGGGTGTACTTTTTAGTTCTACCATTTTCGGGAAATGTTATTGCTTTGATCACTTTTTATTCAAATTTTTATCAGAATCAAAACAGTGAAAAAATGGCGGTTTGGCACTTTCGACTATTTTTCCCGCTACGGCGTTTACCGAACAAGAAAAATATTTTTATAGATTTGTAGAGCGGGCGATTTTGGACGCGGGGATACCTAACATGTATATGTTTCACAGTTTTTAACTACTTTTATATGTGTTCTAGGGAAAGGGGGGTGATTTGAACTTTTAATTCTTTTTATATTTTTTTATATTTTTTTAACTTTTTTTTTTTTTTTTTGCATTTATTAGACCCCCTAGGGGTGTTGAACCCCAGGGGGTCTGATCACTAATGCAATGCATTACAATGCTAATGCATTGCAAAAAAGCATCCTTTCTTTTGCAGGCTGCATAGACCAGCCTGCAAAAGAGAGGATTTGCAGACAAGCCTGGGAGCCTGTACAAGGCTCCCGGCTGTCATGGCAACGGGACGTCAGCCCTGGAGCATGCTCCAGGAGCCGGCAATCCCGGCCAAAATGGCGGTGCCCATGCGCCGGGGTTAATGCCTCCGATCGGTCCGGGTACCGATCGGAGGCATTAGAGCCGGTTGTCTACTGCTTACAGCAGTAGACACCCGGCGGCCGCCTGGCTCCCGGGCGGTCGCCATAGTTACAGACCCGACATGCGCCGTACTATTACGGCGTATGTCGGGAAGGGGTTAAATTTATTACAAACGAGAATTTAAATTGGGTTAAACATAGTGCATGGCATTGTCAGGGATCCCAAGAAGTTATAAACTTCAAAGTAACAGTGATATATATGTCTATGAGGGGAAGCAGTAAATATTACAATCTCTACACATTCTTTACACATGTGCAGCAGCTCAGGGCAGGTTCACACCTGCCCCGGTCTCCGCTTTGCAGGTTTCCATCTTCTGCCCGAGAAACTGGACAGGAGACGGAAACCAACAGTCAGTTTTCAAACCCATTCACTTGAATTCGGAATTCGGACATGCAGGACTTGGTATCCGGTTAAAAAAAAACAACAAAAAACAAAAAAAAACGGTTTTCCCCCACGGAGACCAGAAGACGCTCACGGGCAGACACCGAATGCTGGGTTTCCGTCTTCCGCACAGATGTGAACCCGCCCTCATCCATATAAGCAAAACTGAGATTGTAATAAGCGGTTACCCATTATGAGTATCTGATAAATATCTGGCAAATTGATATGGCAAGAGTAACGCTAGGTCCTGCTTGGGGACACCCCCGAACAGAAACCTAATGCACTTAAGGAAGCGGTTACCCTCGGAAACCCATGGCCCCCACAGACTATAATGGAGTCCACTGGGTTTTCCGCCCAGTTTCCGTCTGCAAAGGGCAGAAAAATGCAGAGAGAAAAGTCCTGCTTGCAGGTTATTAATTTGCAATGATTTGTGTGATACATATACTACTATCCAATGCTAGTGTCTATTCCATATTTTATCATAACTGAATTTAATACTACTTTCCAGTGTTCCATAACATGTAGACCGTTTGCACCTATAGGACACAGCCCTGTTTCCCAAGTCTGACGTGTGACTTTATTGCGGTAAATGTAAAGATAACTTTGGAATGATTTTTACCTTATCAAAGTGATTCTGAGATTTTTTTTATTTCATGAAACTTTATATGGATGTTTTATAAGGATGTTTTTGGACAATTTCCCCAATTTTGGAGCTCTAAAGCACCAGAAAAGTGTCAATCCCACAAAAATAACAATTCCGTTTTGATCAATTTCTTTCCCCCTTTTTTCGAAGGAAAAAATTACCACATTGTGTTACACAATTTCTCCCAAGAATGGCAGTGTTACGGTTCTGTGTATATATTTAAAAATAATATTTTTAAACGACAGACCCGCTAGTCTGCAGACACTGCAGCGAGGTCCACAGGCCCAGATGAGTGACTGTAAGGTCTGAACAGTGTGCTACCAGTTAAACTGCACTGGCATTCATGTGGCGTGGTACAACAATGTGAACAAGCTGCAACAGCACCCTGCCAGTTAACCTCACTGGACAGGTGCACAGTACAGCTGAAACAGCAAGGCTACCAAGGGTTAACCTTCACCCCAAGTCAGCAAAAAAAACATGCTCCTGCAACAGCTAGATATAAAGGCTAGTCCCCGCCCAACAGGGCGGTGGCTATGATGTCACCGATCATGCTCAGTATGGGTGAAACGGGACTTTGCCTCTGAGCGGCTCCAAAATGTCTGAGCATGCTCAGTAGGGAAAGAATGGCACTTAGCCTCTGAGCAGCTCCAAAATGTCTGAGCATGCTCAGTGGGCTGAAAGCTGGACTTACACTCCAGACACCTCACTACTCGAGGCCGAGGGCCAGAGTTAGATTGACCCGCAGGTGACGCAGTGCGCTGAGAGAGAACCCTGCGGGACCCAATCCTAACAGGCAGTAAGTATGATGTAGTGGGGGTGAGCTGAGTTAGTTAGTTGGGAAGGGCTATTAGTGGGTGGGATCACTAGGGAGACAGGGAGGGAGTGTAAGGGACTGAGAGAGGAATGGGGGGGGGGGTGAGAGGGAGGTAGTTAGGAAGCCACACAGCAGGAAGCTAACCCAAGTAAACAAATGCAGAGGATAACAGGAGCTCCTAGAGAACCCCAGAAATCACTCAAAACACTACAGAAGGTATATAAGGGTACTCATTAACCCATTAATGAGATGTAACACCTAAGGTACTGTTCAAGAGACTGATTAAACCACTCAGTCTGCCCATTAGCCTCAGGGTGAAATGCAGAAGAAAATCAGAGCTGAACCCTCAAAAGCTGACAAAATGCCCTCCAAAACTGGAAAATGAACTGCACCTCTCCATCAGAAACAATATTCTCTGGAACCCCATGAATCCTGACAATACGATCGATAAAACACAAGACAATGTTTTAGCATTGAGTAACTGAGCCAAGGGAACAAAATTACACATTTTGCTAAACCTGTCAACTACAGTCCAAATAACAGTTTTTCCCCTAGAAGACGGCAGATCAGTGATGAAGTCCATGGAAATATGGGACCAGGGTCTCTCAGGGACTGGCAAGGGAAGCAACTCTCCTGACGGCCTCTCCCTAGGAACCTTGGCTCTAGCACAAACACTACAGGCCGATATGTATGTTACAATGTCTCGGGACATAGATAACCACCCACCAATACATCCGAGCTACCAATCACTTGGTACCTGAAAACCCAGGATGTCCACACAAAACCGAATCATGACATTATTTAAGCAAATGACACCTAAACTGGAGGGGAACAAATAACTTCCCCTCCGGACTTTCCTGAGGAGCCCACTGTTGGTTCTCCTTGATTTTAGAGACAAGGTCTGCTCAAATGGCTGAAATCACTATAGCCTCAGGAAGAATGGGTTCAGGGAGCACCTCTTCAGGCTGTGAAGAACAAAAGCTTCTAGAAAGCGCATCAGCTCTAATGTTTTTAGAACCTGGCCTAAAGGTGACAATAAAATCGAATCTAGTAAAAACAAGGCCCACCTGGCTTGCCTGGGACTCAACCTTTTGGCCGACTCATGAAAGACCAAATTTTTGTGATCCGTAAGGTCCATTACCCTTTGCCTAGCCCCTTCCAATAAGTGAGGCCACTCCTCCAAAGCCCACTTAATCGCCAGGAGTTCTCGATTCCCAATGTCATAGTTCCTCTCAGCAGGGGAAAACTCTCTGGAAAAGAAGGCACAGGGTTTCAAATTAGTAAAGGAAGCAGTACCTTGGAATAACACGGCTCCTACGCCAACTTCAGAGGCTTCCACTTCCACAATAAAGGGTTTGCTGAATTAGTACCGGGGCCTTAGTGAATGCCTGTTTCAAAAATTCAAAGGCCCTAATAGCTTCCTCTTTCCAATTCACCAGATCTGCCCCCTTCTGAGTAAGATCTGTTAAGGGTTTAGCAATAATGGAAAAAATGTTAATAAACTTCCTTTAATAATTCACAAACTCAAGAAAACGTTGCAAAGCCTTCAGGGAGGTAGGGGGAACCCAGCCAACAACAGCCTGATGGGTCCATACAAATAGCAGTAGCAGGCAAAACATACCCCAAAAAAAGACAACTGCTATACTCCAAATGAACATTTTTCAAGTTTGGCAAGCAACTTATCCTTCCTCAAAACGAGTAAATAAGGATATCGTCCAGATAGACAATTACATAACAGCCAGACAGATCTTGAAAAATGTCATTAACAACATCTTGAAATACTGCAGGGGCATTAGTCAAACCAAAAGGCATCACAAGGTATTCATAGTGCCACATGGTGGCTCAGTGGTTAGCACTGCAGCCTTGCAGTGCTGGAGTCCTGGTGTTCTAATCCCACCAAGGGCAAAAAGCCATCTGCAAGGAGTTTGTATGTTCTCCCTGTGTTTGTATGGATTTCCATCCCATATTCCAAAGACATACTGATAAGGAAAAGCGTACATGGTGAGCTCTATGTGTGGGGCTCACAATATACATAAAAAAAAAAAAAAGTATTCATAGTGGCCCTCAGGGGTGTTGAAGGCCATCTTCCACTCATCCCCTTCCCTGATTTGAATCAAATTGTAAGGACCACATAAATCTAACTTGGAGAAAAACTTAGCCCCAGAAACCTGATTCAGCAAGTTGTGGAAGAGGGTTTTGATTTTTTACCGTAATCTTATTGAGCTCCCTGTAATCTATACACGGTCTCATCCCAGCGCCGCACCTCTGATACGGTGGACCGGAGGGGGCGGCAGCCCGGACGATTTTTAAATTTTTTTTTACTTTTTTTTTCTCTGAACCAGCGCAAGGAGAGCTACCGCTCTCCTTGCGCTGGTTCAGAGGTCTACGTATCAGCGTAGGCGGGTCATCACTCCCCCTACGCTGAGACGCAGCATACTGCCAGGAGAAGAGGATCTGCGGCGGCAGCGGGAGCAGCGCTCATGTCGGTAAGTATAATAACTTTTTTTTTTTTGTTTTATGATAGACTGTTACCTACTGGAGTATCTCCAGCAGGTAGAGGCCTATTTACCAACTTCCCTGGATCTGCTCACTGCCACCCCCGCTTCCCCTTCTACAATAGGCCATGGAGACCAAGCCGCGATTCCACTAACGCTATTATTATACTCAGGGGTCTTTTCAGACCCACGAGTATAATAATCGGAGCTCCAGGGGAGGTGAGGAAACATAATAAACAGTGTTACTCATCTCTCCGGGATCCGATGTTACTCTTAGGAGGCTTCGGGCCTATATGGCAATGTCCCAGACGTCACGTGGTCTGGGATATTACCATATAGGCCCAAAACTTGTGCTAGCAGTACCATATAGGCCCCAAGCCTGTGCTAGTAGTAATAGGCTAGCCCAGGGGTAGGGAACGTACGGCTCTCCAGCTGTTGCAAAACTACAACTCCCAGCATGCATACTGGCTCTGCTGTTCTGGGAACTCCCATGGAAGTGAATGGAGCATGCTGGGAGTTGTAGTTTCACAGCAGCTGGAGAGCCAAAGGTTCCCTACCCCTGGGCTAGCCCATACCTCCCAATTTTCAAAGAACAGAGAGTGACATTTTTCAACGTGGAAAATTCAGTGCCAAATAAAACGACATTTTCCTCCATGTGAATGGAACCTAAGACCCGCTCTTCTGACAGTGGAGAGATATTGCTGCCGAAATTCATGGCACCGATGTCTCCAGTACAGGGGTACATACCGTGAAATCTGGCAGTGCAGTGAATTCAGTCTTTCTAGTGGTATATAATGAATCTCTGAGGACATGAAAGGTCTAGGTTTAGGACAGCTATAGGACCTGCTCCATAATTTGCAGCTCTTCAATTTGGCTTGAACACATGGCCGCAAAAACAACGGCCATGTGCACGGGACCATTAAAATATAATAGTCCACAATATTATCCACAATTGCGGATGAAAAAATATGATCATGTGCATTACAAGTTACGCTGGGTTCACAATAGCGTTCGGGTCTCTGTTATCAGGTTTCCGTCTTTTTTAAACCGGACACAGAGTACTGCATGTCCAACTTTGTGTCCAGTTATAAAAAAACGGTTTCGCCGCGGACAGCATAAAACGCTCACCGGCACTCACGGACGGACACTTTTCAAACCCACTCAAATGAATGGGTTTGAAAGATGCCGGCAGGTTTCCGTCTCCTGTCCTGTTACTTGTACAGAACAGGCTCAGTGTTATCTGTGTGTTTACATAGAGAGCTAACAGACTCGGTTTATCAGCAAAGTGCAATTAGCTGAACATATTGCCCTGCCAGCACTGAGTAAGCACTATCTCCCAGGTCCGTGTTTATAGCAACGCTGTGTAAAGAATGGGAGGAAGTAGGTCACCTAGCAGGTAAACAAAAGCAGAATTTCTAAAGCAATATATTTAGAAAAAGTCTTCAATTTACATAAACTACCAGTATAGATAGGATCCTTGAGATGGGACAACCCCTTTAACCAAAGCCATGTTGCACCCTCTGTCTTAAAAAGGTAATCAAGCAGGAAAAACAACAAAATGGTGCATGTTTGGTGCAAGCTGCGACCATGTATCAAAGATGCGTCACTTGATGCCAGTTTTCTGGTGTAAAATATATAATCCTATTAATATTATAAATGTGAAAGTTTGTGAGTTTGGATGTTTGTGGGTTTGTGTGTTCGGATGTTTGTTAGTCAATCACGCAAAACCCGCTCGACCGATTTGGCTGAAATTTTCCACAAACATAGTTAATACACCCCATTCCGCAATAGGCTACTTTTCGTCACAATAGCGCACATACGTTTTTCCCAGGACCCCCACAAACCCCAAACTCACATCACCATCTCTGCAATCTCACACACTTTGGACCATAGCAAGCCACAAAATTCATATTGCCCTCTACAGCCTCGCCCCTAACCCCACACAATCTCATATACATACACTTTACCCCTCACCTTACCGATACTCCAGGAGGCTCTCTTTAACGCTACGGAGCAGCCATGTTTGCCAACCCCCACCGCTCTGACAATCCGCGACACCGCCCACCCATGTCAATACCCCTAGGCGGTCTAATAAATGCAAAAAAAAAAGTTTAAAAAAAGTAAAAAAAATATTAAAAACAAAAAAAAAAGGATTAAAAATTCAAATCACCCCCCTTTCCCTAGAATACATATAAAAGTAGTTAACAACTGTGAAACACATACATGTTAGGTATCCCCGCGTCCAAAATCGCCCGCTCTACAAAGCTATACAAATATTTTTCCTGTTCGGTAAACGCCGTAGCGGGAAAAATGGTCAAAAGTGCCAAACCGTCGTTTTTTCACTGTTTTGATTCTGATAAAAATTTGAATACAAAGTGATCAAAGCAATAACTTTTCCTGAAAATGGTAGAACTACAAAGTACACCCAGTCCCGCAAAAAAAGACGCCCTATACATCCCCGTACATGCATGTATAAAAAAGTTATGGCTGTCGGAATATGGCGACTTTTCAAAAAAAAAAATTTTTTTAACAGTTTTGGATTTGTTTTTAAGGGGTCAAAATGTAACTAAAACCATATAAATTTGGTATCCCCGGAATCGTAACGAAACACACAATACAGGGGACATGTCATTTTGGTTGCACAGTGAACGCCGTAAAACCAAAGCCCGTAAGAAAGTCGCAGAAATGCATTTTTTCTTGAAATCCACCCCATTTTGAATTTTTTCCCTGCTTCCCAGTACATTATACAGAATAATTAATGGCGGCATCATGAAGAAAAATTTGTCCCGCAAAAATTAAGACCTCATATGGCTCTGGGAGCGGAGAAATAAAAAAGTTATGGGGTTTAGAAGGAGGGGAGTCAAAAACGAAAATCAAAAAATGCCATCGGCGGGAAAGGGTTAACTTCAAATACCTCTGTCCCAAAGTCACTATGTACAGTTTCTCACAACACCGTATATATAGCAGCTCAAATACAAATTAACTTCAACACAAAAGTCTCACCTATTCTCTGAATTACGGCAAAAACAAGATACAAAGTTACATTTCATATCCCATACCTTATACACAGTATGAAAACCTTACCCACGCCTGTATATACCCACTTCTACAATCACCGCAGACGAAGTCGCGGGTACCAGCTAGTATTTTATATTTTATATACTGAGAAGATTTGGACCTGCTTCATTGTTCTAGCAGCTTCCAGGATTATCAGAAAAGCCATTGCTTTCACTGAATTTTATATTCTTTTTTAATAAGACTACAATGTAGAATTATACATTTTTTAGAATAGATGTGTCGGGTGATATTCGGGTGACGTATATTCGATGATAGTCAGATTTAGAGATAGACTCAAGTCAGCGATGCATTCAACACAGAGACAAAATGAATCTGGGTAGAAGCACCCTTTATTGTACAATACCACCTTATACCAACTAGAGTGGGCGGACATCTTTGATTAAACATTAAATATATGAATAAGCATGTACACAAACAGTTAATCAGGTGCATTGCCTTTATATGACAGCTTCTATGTCAGTCATCTGCTATTTAGATAATCAAAGTCCTAGCAACTATTGACTTTCTGGTGACGTTATTTATTTATCATGTTTGGGCGACAAATATTTAATTATTAAATAAGTGTTGAGTATGGAACATCATGTCTTAATCAGCAGAAAAGTCATACACATACATGGGAAATATATATATATGTATATACTTCTCTATCAGATGTGAGACTAGCTGGGGGCCAGGGAAGGTAGTGTCAAAATAAATTACAGGCAACGAAATACAAAAATTATTACTCACAAGCCAAGCCAGGAAATAGACCATTAAAACTGGCAGAGATCCTGAGCGCAAATATTATGCCTAGGATTTGATTGGTTGGGCCGCCATGTGCACCACTCATAAATCACCTGGAACTCCTAGCAGCTTCAGGCCAATGAGTGCGCTCCAAAAACAAGACGCCAACCTAAGGACTGAACAGATAAACTTATTACAGCACAAAAACTTGTAGCATCTTTTACTCATAAAACTTTCTTTTGTGCTGTAAAAAAAATCATCAATCATGCAGGAACTATAATTTATTGTATGCAATTTATATTAAAAATTTGGTATAAATTTGAATAAAATTTGGATAAAGGAAGAAAAGTGGATAGTCTAGATAAAAAAAAAAAAAAAAAGTTTAGATAAAGTTACAGATCAGCTACAGAGATACTGGATGGAAATGTGTGTAGCTGTGCTCAACTGGTTCTTTTCGATTTTGATAAAGTTTGGATAGAATTTTTTTAAAAAAGTTTGCACAAAGTCAATGCCTAGCATCAGGGATCAAGGATTGAGATATGTGCAGCTGATATTACGGGGTAAAGTCTGTGCATACAACAGAGCTAAGGAGGAAACTTCTGATGAAGTTTGGACAGAATTCGAATAAACTATTTATAAAGTTTTGATATAATTTTGATAAAATTTTGGAAAAATTCAATGATCAGCAATGGGGAAGCAGGATTGAAATAGGCATGTCTATGTTTAGCTGGTTTTTGGGGTACGGTCAGGGTAGCTGGGTTAAGAAAGAGAATCCTAATCTATTCTATTCTATTCTACTAATCTACTTCTACTAATATTATCTATTAATCTTATCTATCTATCTATCTATCTATCTATCTATCTATCTATCTATCTATTATTATTATCTATTAATATCTATCTTCTATTACTATCTGAAAGTTTGTATGTTTGTTACTCAATCACGCAAAGGCTACTTTTTATCCTGGTAAATGACACGGCTTCACAACTGTTATGAATTTATGTTCACATACTATAATAAACTGCTCTTGCAGCAGTATATATCAGGTTCTGATTAAGCCAGGTCTGTTATCTCTCTATGTAAACACACAGCTAACTCTCAGTCCATTGTGTGCATACATCTGCATATTATGTGATCAGATCCAGGCAACATGCTGGCACACTGGATGGAAAAACAATAGAATCTGAGAAGTTAATTGTGATCAAAGTTGCCTCTGATCAGAGATATGAGAATATAAGAGAATATGGTGCAAATATAGTACAGTATATTTAGTTCTGGCAGTGAGGTAATGACTCACAGCTTCATAGTCTGAGAAATATGGCCGATATATGGTCCACTAGCTTTTACCCGCGACTTCGTCCGCGGAACCCTGACCCCCTTTGGGACCCACCTGGAGCGGTGCGCAGGCTTGTTCCTTTGTCTTGTGTCCGCAGTGGGCCCTTCCTACCCCTGTGGGTCCATGGACCCTCCGGGCCCACCCTGCAGCCCGCTGGAACTGTTTACCTCCTCTCCCTCCTGGCACCTGCCACCCCCCTTTCTCCCTACCCGCTTCCCCATGTGGTCGCTCTTTCCTCCTACCCCATGCCCTCTTCCCCCGTCTTACCTACTCCGTGCCCCCTTTTCCCCCCACCAGAATCTGCCGACTGTGTGTCCCCTTTCCCCCTACCAACCTTTGGCCCCAGCCTCACCACACCCTGGGCTTCCCATGCACCGATGTTCCGACTTGTAGTGTCCAGAGACGGCACACACTGCGGGACAGCTGGCCGAATCGGCATTCCAGAGCGCGGCGCAGGCGACCCCCTGTCTGGCCGTGGCAGAGTACTGTGGTCCCGTGGTGAAGCCACACAGGTGGGGCAGCGTATGGACTTGTCGCTGCCCCAGAGTAGAGGCCGTTGTGCAGGACGCTCCGGACCTCTCAGAGACGCCATGTTGGTGTGGACGGCGGCCGGACGATAACTCCGCCCACATAGAGAAGTGGCACCCAATCAGGTGAGCTGCTGAAGGGGCTGGGATGACGTCATCCCAGGTCCTACAGCGTGCCAGGTCCTGCAGCGAATTGAACCGTGAAAAGCACCGGGCACGGGAGTGAATTGCGGTGGTGTACAGGAATTCCATGTAGCCTATTGTTCAATCCGGGACCCAAGGTATGTATGTGCGCATTTTCAGACAAATCCGTTCACCCGTGTAGGTGTGATTGAGGAACAAACATCCAAACACACAAACATCCAAACACACATACTTTCACCTTTATAATATTATTATAATATTAGTAAGATATGGTCTGGACCGTAATTGCACATATACAGCTGGCCTAAAAGGCACAGAAAACAAAGTCAATAGAAACTGAGCAGGTGCTATATTTGGCTTGTCTCTGCTGTTTAACAAATACTGATAACAGATACTGCTGACAGTAGCGATGGTCAGAGGCAACTTTGACCACAATTAACCTCTCACATTCTATTGTCAAATGCTAAAGACATTTTTCTGTTAAGGAATAGTTTCTGAATCAAATGGCCATCCACCTGCTATGATTTTGCGAAAACCATTCTATCGCTGTTGCAACCTGTAGCCTTGCATAGGCTCTCAGATCTGTCAGTCCTGAATTACTATTAGGCCGGGACCCCACATGGCGTAAACGCTGTGACTTTCTTGCTGCTGGAAAAAACGTGATGCGTTTCCACCATAGTTTTTCCCACAGTGCCTTTCACTAACGTCTGCTATGTGAGGCCTCAGCCTTCAAGAGATTTCTACTATTGTTTGCTTCAAGGACCATGTGGGGCACTGCTGGTGGTGATGCTGATGCCCAATCAAACACCACAATAATCTGGTGGCCGTTGAAGTATTTATTAGGCCAAAAGAGGCCTGAAGATGATGCTGAGTGACCACTAGATAACAGGATCTCCTGGTGTACAGGAGAGGTGAGTAAGACTGTTTGTTATGTTTACTCACCTCTCCTGGGCTTTCGCTTATTATACTGAAGAGACCCCAGAGCATAATAATAGCAGTCCTAGTTGAGACCAAACAAGTTCTGCCTAAAAGAAAACATGAGTGAATCCATGAATATTATGCACACGTGGATACCAAGGTTTTCCAATTTTTAACAGAAGTCTCACGGACGACATCTGAGTACATTGAGTCCAATGAGATAGAACATGCTCTATAATTATTGGAACGGACCATAAAAACATCCTTGACATGAACATTAGGTTGTGTGCATTAACCATAAGGCTCTGCATGCCTCAGTTAAATTTTCAATTAGAAAAAGACTAAATAACTGTCTTGTTTGGAAGGGTATCCAGGAGAAAGCCTCTTCTTTCCGAATATCCTTCTATACAATACCAGTGTCTGCTTTAAGAAAATATTAGGGTATGGGGGTTAGTATTCCCTGGCAGAGAACAGGTTAAACGGGTTTTTCATTTTTGCCTGGATAACCCCTTTAAGTTTTCAAAGTTGCATCTGAACAAACAAGATCACAGTAATGGACGTCTAGAATGGGTCTCCAGTCCCCTATTTTTCATATTTTATGATATAATGCTGGTGTTTTCTTAGGTTGCAGAGGGGTCTTTGAGGCTTCAGAGCCTGGTAGGCAGTCGAGTAACTACTGGGGTAGCAGCGGTAGCAGCTACCACAGGGCCCAGGACATTAGGGGGCCCGGCGACAGCCGCTACTGCTGCGTTTTTGTTTGTTTTTTAAATAGTCCGTTAACAGCCAGAGTAACTCCAGCCGGTGACAGGCCCTATTTACATACCGATCCTGCTTACTGCCCATGGCCGCCTGCGGAGGCTGCTGTGAGCAGGAGTGGGGGGATCGGTAAGTGTGGCCGCGGGCCCAACAAACGCGGGTCCGGGGGGGTAAGAGAACATAAAAAACATTGTTACTTACCTCTCCGCGCTCCGGGCAGGTTTCGGGTTTACTTTAGTGATATCCCTGACGTCACGACGCAGGATCAGGTAATGTGACTTGCCATACGTCATTGAAGATGGCCGATATCAACAGGGATCGCATCAGAGTCATGGATAGGTAAGTAACAGTGTTTGTTATGTTTGTATCCTCCCCTGGGTTCCCGATTATTATACTTTGGGGTCTGAAAAGACCCTAGAGTATAATAATTGTACATGTGTGTCCGCTATGGGGTAATAGTGAGTGCAGGGGCCACAATGGGGCAATAATAGTGCGTGCAGAGGCCACTATGGGGCATAATACTGTGTGCAGGGGCCACTATGGGGCATAATACTGTGTGCAGGGGCCACTATGGGGCATAATACTGTGTGCAGGGGCCACTATGGGGCATAGTAGTGCATGCAGGAATGCCTTTGGTCAAGGTCTTCGGTGTCAGTCAGGGGGTGCCCCATATCAAAAGTTCGCCACAGGGCACCTCCATTCCTACTTACGTCACTGCTGGTAGGGATTGTTACCTCTTCGCACACTATCACAACCCCACTGGCTATATTTGTACTTTTCACAGATCTATGCTAATTAAGATTGAGCAATTAGGCTTTAACTAGGTTGCTGATTTCATCACCGCTTGTGATATAAAACACAGAGATCTAGAAATCTAAGAGTGACAGTTACAGGAGAAGCAAGCACATCTGAGCAAATATTTGGAGACAGCACTACACTGCCTGAGTAATAACAGAGCTTCTTCAGGACAGCTAGGTGAATATCCACTACTTAACTCATATGTTTGATTATTTATACTACGCTATGCACTGCTTTATTTTGCATAAGTAACATCATATTGTTACTCACTCTACTAACATGCTTGGCATCTTTATTCATACAATTCTTGAATTCTCCACACTATACTCCCCCACACATGGCAATACTATTATTAACCCCTTCCCGCCGTGGGCATTTTTCGATTTTCATTTTCCATTTTTGACCCCCTCACCCCTTCCAAAGCCCATAACATTTTTATTTTTCTGCTCTCAGAGCCATATGGGGTCTTAATGTTTGTGGGACAAATTGTTCTTCGAGATAGTACTATTAATTATTCTGTACAATATACTGGGAAGGTGGAAAATTATTCAGAATGGGGTGGTTTTGAAGAAAATGTGCATTTGTGTGACTTTCTTATGGGCTTCATTTTTACGGCATTTACTGTGCAGCCAAAATGACGTGTCACTTATATTCTGTGTTTCGGTACGATTCCGAGGATACCAAATTTATATGGTTTTATGTAGATTTTAACCCCTTAACAAAAATCAAAAACTGTGCCCCAAAAATTTGTTTCTAAGTCGCCATATTCTGACACCCATAACTTTCTTATACTTCCGTGTACGGGGAGGCATAGGGCGTCTTTTTTTTGCAGGGCGGGTTATACTTTTTAACGATACCATTTTGGGGAATTGCTATTGCTCTGATCACTTTTTATTCAAATTTTTATCAGAGGCAACACAGTGAAAAAACAGTGGTTTAGCACTTTTGACTTTTTTTCCCGCTACGACATTTACCGTATTTTTACGTATATTTTTATAATATTTTTACAGATTTGTAGACTGGGCATTTTCAGACACAGGGATACATAATGTGTATGTGTTTCACAGTATTTAAGTACTTTTATATGTGTTCAAGGGGGTGATTTGAATTTTTATTACTTTTTTTATTTTTACATTTATTTATTTAGCATTTATTAGACCCCTTAAGGGTCTTGAACCTCAGGGTATCTAATCACTAATGCAATGCATTACAATGTATTGCAAAAATCTGCATTTTTATTGCAGGCTACATAGGCCGGAGAAACTTAGAAACGGGATGCAGACCTGCTCCGGGTGCCTGCGATCGCCGGTCAGCTTTGACTGAGGTGCCAGAGGGGTTAATGCCTGCGATCAATGCAGGCACTGACTGCAGGCATTAGCGCATGGTGTCTGCTGTATAAGACAGCAGACACCATGGTCTGATGACTCACGCCGATGGGCGTGTGAGAGTGTGGCGTATGCTCCATAAAGCCATGGATCCTGCATTCCAACAGGGACGTGTCCACGCAGTAGGTGGCTCCGCCATGGTCTGGGCCATTTTCACATGGTCACAATTGGCCCCATTGTTCGGGTGCAGAGATCAATGACCGGTGCTCGATACGTGCAACTTATGGCAGACCATCTGCACCCCTTTCTGGTGTTGGAGTTCCCTGATGGGGATGCTGTGTACCAACAGGACAATACAACATGTTATTGCTTGTTGGTGGCACGGGACTGGCTTAATGAACACACCTGTGACCTCATGATCCTCAATTGGCCTGCCCGCTCGCCCGACCACAACCCCATAGAGTATTTATGGCATGCTGTGGATACTAGTGTCTGCTCCATGGACCCAGTGTCAACTACACAGGAACAATTGTGGGCTGAAGTGCCTGCGTGGATCATTATCCCTCCAGAACTCTTCCAACACCTCATGCCTCATCGTCTTGCTGCAGTTATCAGGGCTCGCGGAGGGGTGACCCGCTATTAACGGCGCATCCGGTGCCTTCCCATGATTTCTGGCCACTGAGTGTACATTGTAGCTCAAAGCAGGACTTAGAAGACTATTAGGTTCCCATAGAAAAATGTCAGGAGTGTAGAGAATGTGCAAAAAATAACCAAGTTTTTCTGTCATGTACTGATATGGAAAGTTGTTCTAGAAGTCACTGGCATGCCAGGTATATTGGCATCTAGCATCATATGATTGCCTATCCAATAGTCGCAGCTTCTAGGGATTATAGGGATTTCTAGGGACTTGCAAGAGACACTTTTTCGGAAATGCGATTTGATCGATATAATGTAAATGGTTTGTTTTTGGTAAAGAGTTAATGTCACTATTTCAGGTTATTTTTTGAAGCACCGAAGAGGGAACCGGAGGACAGTCCTGAGGACAGAACATCATGGCCAACCATTTTAGCACTCAGAAAACTTACATCAATGACTTTAACTCAAAAGCTTACTTACAGACATCCTATTCAGCAGGAGGGGGTCTTCTTGTTGGAGAATGGACAGATTTTGCATTACGAAACCTGCATGAAACTTTCTCTAAAGGTAAGTAATTCCGTCATGTCAATTTATTGAAAGGTTTAGCTATGAAAACTATTGTATAAGTATTACACATAATGGGTAACCTTAAAGCTAATGCTGTCTTTGCGAACTGTCTCAATCTCTAATACACTGTCTACCAATAAGTATTTGGACCCATGTGGTAGAATAGAAAAACAACATTTATTCCTATATAATAGTTGGTAGACCCCAGCAGATGCTTCCTTACGGATGGGATCGATCGACACAATACTCCCGGATGCCTGGCGAAACTCCTGGTGTATGTGAGCCATTGGTTGGGTGTGGTCTCTCTGACCAGCACCCGTTGGTCTCTATCTCCTAGTTTCGGGGTGGGGGGTTTGTGTCTGCTGACTCGGGGCACATTCCGACAATCACCGTTTACCTTCCACTTTGTAATCACATAGGCCATTGTCGATTTTGGGTAATTCAGTTCCCTTGCTATGTCCCTTAAGGATCGATTATTTCTGTGATACCCCACAATTACCCTTTTCTCGAAATCGGACAACTCTGCACTTTGTATGGGTGTCCAAATACTTATTGGTAGACAGTATAGAAGTGCATGGATTTTGCAATACACTGCAATGCATTATCATTAGCCAGATCTATGCATCTCTATTAGTTTCTTTCCAAAATCCTTAGGGGTAGAAGCACCAGGGTAACCTCTGTCTCCCAATATGAGTGATGCTTGTGAATATAAATATTAATGGTTCTTGGCAGCACTTCACCTACTGTAAAGAGGGATGTGTTAATGAACCTATAACTATAGTAAGACAGCATACAGTACTATATTTGTTTTGTTAAATTGAGACTAAACAAGTATTGATCAACTTGTTATATTATCGATCAGGACTCAGTATCTCTACCATTATAAATGAGTCATCCTGATGTCTATGTTATCTTTTAAGGTGAAATAAGAGGAGAGACACTGCTTGATTTTGGCTCGGGAGCCTCCATTTATCAACTCCTCTCTGCTTGTGAAGTGTTTGATAAAATCATTGTCTCGGATCTCCTTGAACAAAACCGGTCTGAATTCCAGAAATGGCTGAAGAAGGATCCAGATGCTTTTGACTGGACTCACATTATCAAGTTTGTTTGTGAGCTGGAAGGAAACAGGTATTGATTCTTTTTCAAGTTTACACGAACTTAAAGGGATTTTCTGGGATAATTTAAAATTTAGATTAAAGACCAGGAGGTAAAATAATAAAAGAAATGACACTCTCTAGAAATTGGTAAACCGGTTTCTAATGAGTTTGGTGTCCAACAAAACAGAAAAGTTGGTGATTTGTTTTACATGACCCAACAAAGCTCTTGTTGTTATAAAATTTTGCGACAAATTATATATTTAAAATGGGCAAACTGCCAATTTGGATTAAAGGTGTTTTCCCATCCAGTGTGTCAGCACTGCCTGGAGCAGATCAGATAATATGCAAATGCATGCACACAATGAACTGAGGGTTATGTGTGTGTTTATATAGAGAGATAACAGACCTGGCTTTATCAGAACCTGACATAAGCTGTTGCAAGAGCATTTTAATATAGTATATGAAAAATAGTGAAACCATGTCATTTACCGGGATAAAAAGTAGCCTATGTGTTAATCCAGGTTACAAACTATCTATGTGCCAAATTTGATTTAAATCCATTCAGTCGTTTTTGTGTGATAGAGGAACAAACATCCAAACACACAAACTTCACATTTATAATATTAGCAGGATGGTCATGTATGCAATACACAGCTTTATTAAGTCCACTCAGGCTCATCGGGAGAGACCATGACTGGAAAACCCTCCTCTACGATGTCCCTATGTGCTAATAAGACTCATGAAGACAAGTTCTTATAATCTGCTGTTTTGTTCTGGTATCATGTATTTCAGATATCATTTTAGTATCATACAATAAACAACTTAATTTTCTTCTTGTATGTTTAAAGGGAGTCTTACAAAAAGAAGGCTGAGAAACTCCGCAGTAAGGTGAAAGAAGTCCTGAAATGTGATGCTCTGAAGAAAAACCCTTATGATCCGGTCATTGTGCCACCAGTTGATTGTCTCCTGTCTTGCCTTTGTCTTGAATGTGCGTGTACAGATGCCAAGTCATACTGTAATGTTCTGAAAAACTTCCAGGAATTGATAAAACCTGGAGGTCACCTTATGATTTTGGGTACACTGAATGCTTCTTACTATCATGCTGGTAAAAAGCGCTTTAATATAATGATCTCAAAACAGGAAGATCTGGAGATGTCCTTCAAAGAAGCTGGTTATCATATTGAAAAGGTTGTGTATGCGCCGCGTATTAATAAATCAAGGAAGGATATTGCTGATTTTGAGGGTAAATATTTTATTCATGCCCGTAAACCAAATATCACCAAATAATTCTGCCATAATTTCTTGAAAAAATCTGTATGCTTTGGTTTGTGACTGTATAATACATGTACATGGTTTGGATTGAGTCTGAAAAACAAAATAAAGGTGAAAATTTTTTTCAATACTTTCTTTGCTTGTCAGTATAATCAGTCATATACTTCAAATATTATAGTAATAGTATCTATTATCTTGTATAGTAGCTAAAATATCATGAAATAAATTTTTGGGTTGATTAATACCTTCCTGATATTTGCTATACTAGTACAGCGAATGCCAGGTGTTTAACTATGACGGCCGCTTGGTGTACAGCAGACACCTGGTACTAATGCCCACGATTGATGCCTGCACCAATCGTGGGCATTAACTGTTCTGGGGCTGCGGTCAAATGACTGAAATGCCATTTTCCTGGTGGCATGTAAGTGCTTCCATTTTGCCGGTGATCGCAGGCACACGAAGCAAGCTACGGGGCCGACATCACGTTGGCATGACAGCCGGGAGCCTTGTAAAGGCTCCCTGGCCTGTCTGCAATGATTTTCTTTTGCAGGCTGCTCTATGTAGCTTGCAAAAGAAATGCTGGATTATTACAATGCATTAGCATTGTAATCCATTTCATTACAGATTAGGCTCCCTGGCGTTCAAGACCCCTAGGTGTCAAATAAATGCAAAAAAATTTTTTTAAAAAAAATTAAAAAGTATTAAAAATTCAAATCACCCCCTTTTTCCTAGAACACATATAAAAGTACTTAAATACTGTGAAACACATACACATTAGGTATCCCTGTGTGCGAATCCGCTCACTCTACAAATCTGTAAAAATATTTTTCCCATAAGGTAAACGTAGCGGGAAAAGGGTCAAAATTGCCAAACCGCCGTTTTTTCACTGTTTTGACTCTGATAAAAATTTGAATGAAAAGTGATGAAAGCAATACCAATTCCCCAAAATGGTATAACTGAAAATTACACCCGGCCCCGCAAAAAAATACTCCCTACGCATTCCTGTACATGGAAGTATACAAAAGTTACGGGTGTCAGAATATGGCGACTTTCAAAATAAAATTTTTTGGGCAGTTTTGGATTTTTGTTAAGGAGTTAAAATGTAAATAAAACCATATAAATTTGGTATCCTCTGAATCATATCAAAACACAGAATACAGGAGACATGTAATTTTGGCTGCACAGTGAACGCCGTAAAAACGAAATCAGTAAGAAAATCGCATAAATGCAATTTTTCTTCAAATCCACCCCATTCTGAATTTTTTTCCAGCTTCACAGTACATTGTACAAAAAAAAAATAAAAAAAAAATGGTAGCATCATGAAGAAAAATTTGTCCTGAAAACAATAAGACTTCATATGGCTCTGATGTGGTTTGAAAGGAGGGGGGAAGGGGGTGTGTGTGTGTGTGTGTGTCAAAGATAGAAAATGAAAACTGAAAAATGCCTGCACCAGGAAGGGGTTAATATATTTATTTGTATTAATATATTGATTGTAAATATTATCAAAAACTATATTGTCCTGAAGCAGCAGATCAGCGGAGCTTCACAGGTGTAGGACCTTTGCATATCTAATATATAATAAATAGAACAAAGTGGATCCCTTTAAAACCTGATGAAATAGGATGAAGTTCTGCAAATATCATCTGCAAATATCATCTATGGTTCTCAATTTTCTAGCAGAACACAAATAGGGATCTAGGTAAATAAGAAGTCGAAATTTACAAAATTATGTATAAACTAGCTGGTACCCGCGACTTCGTCTGCGGTGATTGTAGAAGTGGGTATATACAGACGTGGGTAAGGTTTTCGTACTGTGTATGAGGTATGGGATATGAAATGTAAGTTTGTATCTTGTTTTTTCTGTAATTCAGAGAATACGTGAGACTTTTGTGTTGAAGTTAATTTGTATTTGAGCTGCTATACGGTGTTGTGAGAAACTTTACATAGTGACTTTGGGACCGAAGTATTTGAAGTTAACCCTTTCCCGCCGATGGCATTTTTTGATTTTGGTTTTTCGTTTTTGACTCCCCTCCTTCTAAACCCCATAACTTTTTTATTTCTCCGCTCTCAGAGTCATATGAGGTCTTAATTTTTCTGGGACAAATTTTTCTTCATGATGCCACCATTATTTATTCTATATAATGTACTGGGAAACAGGAAAAAAATTCAGAAAGGGGTGGATTTGAAGAAAAAAATGCATTTCTGCGACTTTCTTACGGGCTTTGGTTTTACGGCGTTCACTGTGCAACCAAATTGACATGTCCCCTGTATTCTGTGTTTTGTTACGATTCCGGGGATACTAAATTTATATGGTTTTATTTACATTTTGACCCCTTTAAAAAATCCAAAACTATGTTAAAAAATTATTTTTTGAAAAGTCGCCATATTCCGACAGCCGTAACTTTTTTATACGTCCGCGTACGGGGATGCATAAGGCGTCTTTTTTTGCGGGACCGGGTGTACTTTGTAGTTCTACCATTTTCGGGAAATATTATTGATTTGATCACTTTTTATTCAAATTTTTATCAGAATCAAAACCGTGAAAAAGCGTCGGTTTGGCACTTTTGACCATTTTTCCCGCTACGGCGTTTACCGAACAGGAAAAATATTTGTATAGCTTTGTAGAGTGGGCGATTTCGGACGCGGGGATACCTAACATGTATGTGTTTCACAGTTTTTAACTACTTTTATATGTGTTCTAGGGAAAGGGGGGTGATTTGAATTTTTAATCCTTTTTATTTGTTTTTATTTTTTTTTTACTTTTTTTTAAACTTTTTTTTTTGCATTTATTAGACCGCCTAGGGGTATTGACATGGGTGGGCGGTGTCGCGGATTGTCAGAGCGGTGGGGGTCGGCAAACATGGCTGCTCCGGAGCGTTATAGAGGGCCTCGTGGAATATCGTTAAGGTGAGGGGCAAAGTGGTAAAGTATATGTATATGTGATTGTGTGGGGTTAGGGGCGAGGCTGTATAGGGCAATATGAATTTTGTGGCTTGCTATGGTCCAAAGTGTATGAGATTGCAGAGATGGTGGTGTGAGTTTGGGTTTTGTGGGGTTCCTGGCACAAACGTATGTGCGCTATTGTGACGAAAAGTAGCCTATTGCGCAATCGGGTGTATTAACTATGTTTGTGGAAAATTTCAGCCAAATCGGTCGAGCAGGTTTTGCGTGATTGAGGAACAAACATCCGAACATCCAAACACACACAAACTCACAAACCCACAAACTTTCACATTTATAATATTAATAGGATTTAGGCTAGGTTCACTCCTGCGTTCATGTCTCCGTTCTATGGTTTCCGTCTTCTGCATGGCAGATGACGGAAACCATAGACCGGGTCCGGCCGTGCGCGGCGGTGAGCGTTTTAGGCTCTCCACCGCGAAACCGGATTTTTTAATCCGGACACAGAGTAGTGCATGTCCGACTCTGTGTCCGGATTATAAAACCCGGTTTCGCGGCGGAGAGCTCACCGCCGCTCACGGCCGGACAGTTTTCTCACCCATTCAAATGAATGGGTGAGAAAGTCTCCTGCAGGCTTCCGTCTCCTGCATCTGTTTTATGCAGGAAACGGAAACCTGCAATAAGGACAGATGAACGCAGATGTGAATGAGCCCTTAGGCTCTTAGTGAACTGAATTAGTTATCATGCACTAATAAGAAAAACACAGTTTTTCCATATAAATAATTTCCATTTAGGGCATGAATATGATAAGCTATAGCCTGTAAGGGGCGGAGCCTCAGGACTCTACTATAAATAATCCATGTCGAGGGTCACAGCTGTCATTCCTTTGATCCGCACCCATGTGTCAATGTGTTGTTTCTTCCTTGTCAGTGACTCTCCCGATGATAATCAGAGGTGAATCTGCTAACCATAATTTCAATTCCACAGACGACAAGGTGAAGTCCCCAAGTTTTTGGGACAAATCCTAGACAATGTCTGTAAAGCGCTGCAGAATATGTGGGCGCTATACAATTATGCAAAATTAATAATAATATAAATTCTGCAGCGCATTGTTCACCCATGCTGGGATGTGCTGTGTAGGTTTTTGTTTCCTCATGATATTCTAGAACAGGGGTGCCCAATACGTCGATCACGATCTACTGGTATAGCGCAAAGGACGTATAGGTCGATCGCAGGATTCACGCTGCCACAGCCCCAGCCTGCCAGTGTGCAAAGATAACTCTCAGCCTGCGCTGTGAAGAAGCAGACAGTGGGAATCCCTGGGCAGCCACAGAACGCCACTGTCTCCTGCTCTCACGATCCACCTGGCCCCACCCACGTGCCCGACCCCGCCCACAGACACGCCCGTCCCACCCACAAGCCCGCCCGGTCCCACCCACAGGCCCGCACCGCCCCCGCCCTAGTAGATCTTTTGCCTTGGTCAGCTAAGAAAGTAGCTCACATGCTGAAAAAGTGTTAGCACCCCTGTTCTAGAATATTATTAGATGATAAATTTTAGGTTTATTGTACTTTTTACTACTACAGAGATATTATTCAGTATAACAGAATTATTTCAGACCTTTGTATTGGTTTCATTGCATTCTGTAGCCTAATAAAATTTAAGTTGGTGCACCTATAGAACAGAGTCCGCATGAGGACCCGCAAAACGGAATACCGAACGCATTGGCAAGCGCCGTGCAGTAAAAGCACACAAATCCCATAGACTATAATGGGGTCCGTGTGCTTGCCGCGCGCTGGCCGCATGAATCATGCATACAGGAAAGTAGATTGTGAACTACTTTCCTGTCCGCATGATCCCTGCGGAGATCTGACGGCCAGCACATGGACCCCATTATAGTCTGTGGGGTCTGTGTGCTTTTACTGGCACACGGCTTGCAGTTGCGTTCGGTATTCCGTTCGGGGGGTCCTCATGCGATGGAATACCAATGCAGATATGAATGAGGCCTTACCCAATACTAGATGAAGCATGACTGTGCAGGGTGCAGACAGACTTCATTACAGGATATGGTAGAAAGAGCACAGGCCTAAAAAGCTAATAAAGCAACCACTCACATACAAACCGGTGAATGCCAGCATGAATGCAAAAAGATATAAAGCACACAAGGAGCACAGCACCAAGGAACAGCCTATTGGCCACATCCCTCACTATTTGGAGCTGTCCAGCACCCCTACACGTGCACCCCACCAGTGATAACCAAGAAGAAATCTATTCTATGGCACCATAATAACATGGAGTAATGGACATGGAGCTTGATAGCAATATACAACCCATTTGGCCAATCTGTTAGTAAAGATATAGCCAATGTATATACCCAGGGGTGAACCTGGCTGTTTCGCCGCCCGAGGTGAACGACAGAAAGCCGCCCTCCCCCCCGGAGGAGGGGGCGTGGTGGAGCAAAGGAAGCGGGGCTAAGCGAAGGGGTGGGGCTGCGTTTGCAGGCAGAGAGCAGGCACGGAGAGGACCTGCTCTCTGCCTGAGCGTGAGGGGAGGCTGCTGGAGCCGCGCTGCTCCTGCGGCCTCCCCAATCCACTGCTCGGTGCTAAGCCAGTTCAGGACAGCTTGTCCTGGACTGGCTTAGGTAAGCAAAAATATCGCCCTTCCTGGGGCCCTGGCATAGCGCCGCCTGAAGCGGTCGCTTCAGGTCGCCTCATGGGAGGTGCGGCGCTGGCATAGACACACAAGTCCAGTTTCTTTTAGTGCAAAACAAAGGTAGAGTTTATTTTCACTTTTAAAGGTAGTGTGGCAACAAAAGGAAACAATACAAAAATAAATCCCTGCCCGGCTAGGCTCTAACTAAACATAGAATAGGTTACCTCACCTAGGATAACAGAAATCCAAAAAGCCAGTAGAATAATTCAGGACACAGCTCCAAAAATATGACCTCTCTGTCAACTCTCCAGCCAAGCTCTGCCAAAGTGTTGCTGCTGGAGTAACTTCTTAAGTCTCCTTGATGAGGAGACTCTCTGCAGCTGAGTTGCTGCCGAAACATCCTCAAAGTGTGGACTGGAGGGGGGTGAAATGACAGGTCCCACTATCAACCTACCTGCCATTCCTAAAAATCCAGCCCAGTACTTTTACCAAAATGCTCAGCAGACGAATGTTGTCTGCTGAGAACAAACATTCCTGGAGTTTTCTCATCTCACCCACCTGAGTAGTCTGGGTGAGATGTACACCCCCTCCATTACCTGACCAGCCATCATCTTACACTATATATATATATATATATATATATATATATATATATATATATATATCCCACAGCGGCTCCTGCAGCCTATATTGTGCCTCACAGTGGCACAATAGACTGTGGGGCATAATAGAGGTTGCAGGGGGCCCACTGTGGGGCATAATAGAGGTTACAGGAGCCACAGTGGACGCTTCAAGCTCTATTATTATACTCAGGGGTCTTTTCAGACCCACGAGTATAATAATTGGAGCCCCAGGGGAGATGAGAGAACATAATAAACACTGTTATTCACCTCTCCGGGATCCGATGTTAAAGAGGACCTTTCATGGGCTGAATTCAGCACACTGTCGGCTTTTCTGATCTGTGCCCCGGGTGAAGAGCTATCGGTGCCAGCACTGTAGCTCTTCACAGTCAGAAGGGCATTCCTGACAGTCTGTCAGGAACGTCCTTCTTCCCAGCAGCGCCTATAGTGCTGTACAGTGTGAGCGGGGAGGAACGCCCCCTCCCTCTGCTCACAGTGCTCGCCCATAGATGAGTATTATCAGGAGGGGAGGTGGCGTTCCTCCCCGCTCACACAGTACAGCTCTATAGGCGCTGCTGGGAAGAAGGACGCTCCTGACAGACCGTTAGGAACGCGCTTCTGACTGTGAAGAGCTACAGTACCGGCACCGATAGCTCTTCACCCGGGGCACAGAACAGGAAAGCTGAATTCAGCGCACTGTCAGCTTTCCAGCGGTATATAAAACTGCCTTTGCCCAAACCCATGAAAGATCCTCTTTAATCCTAGCAGGCTTCGGGCCTATATGGTACTGCTAGCACAGGCTTTGGGCCTATATGGTAATATACCAGATCACGTGACGTCTGGGCATTACCATATGGGCCCGAAGCCAGCTAGAATTAACATCGGATCCCGGAGAGGTAAGTAACATTGTTTATTATGTTCCCTCACCTTCCCTGGGGCTCTGATTATTATACTCGGGGGTCTGAAAAGATACTCTAGCAGGTAGTGGCCTATTATAAAACAAAAAAAAATGTTATTATACTTACTGATTGCGCTGCTGCTGCTCCCGCTGGCTCAGTGATCCTCTTCTCTCGGCAGAAGTCAGACGTCAGATGTCTTCGTATCAGCGTAGGGGCTGGTGCCCCCCTCCCATGCGCTGCCTGAGGCGAGCGCCTCACCTCGCCTCATTAGAGGTGCGGTGCTGCCTATAATCAATACTTAAAATGAAAAAAATAATATACATAAAATATCAGTCTAATATGCAGAAATAAGTCCTCTACATGCATAGAAAGTTAATAAATATGTAAATGGAGAGATACAGATCAATGTATGAACATAGCCAGGGGCTGTGTACAGAATATATTCAGCTCACCCTAGTATCTTGATGCTCCCGGGAAGCTCGAACAATGGAAACTCCAGCCATCAGAATAAGTAACAACGTTGAAGAAGTCCAGCATCAACCAAGGAGTGTAAATAAAAATTAAACTTTATTCTTCCATTAAAAAGCAGATCATATCACAGCCGTAAGTTCATGATGTTAAGAAGCCTACGCGTTTCAGTACTAGTGTTCCTTCCTCATGGCGCATCCATCCCATACTGACTGCGGTTTTTAACATATGTGCCAAATTGAAAAATCCCTCCCATAAAATTAACCCATAAAGGTAAAAACCAGTACACATCAGGGACTTGACCTCCAGCCAGAAAGGATGGATCCCTGGACAGTCCCAAAAAATATGATACAGGGTACCCACTCCTGCCCGGCAACGCCAACACTGGGAAGAAATGTTAGGATTAAGGGAGTGGAGCAAGGCTGGGGTATGGTACCAGTGCATAAGTAGCTTGTGCTGGGTCTCCCGGAACGTAACACAGGTGGAGGATTTAGCTGCACGGGACCAGATAATTTGCCATTGGTTCAGGGAGATCTGCCTGTTCAAGGCCCCAGACCACTTCTCCATATATTTATGCGATATGGGGCCCTTACGTCCAGAGGAGGAGAGGATACCATAAATACCAGAGATAAGGCCTGCAGTAGAGGTGCCCGCACGACACAGTTTTTCAAAGACAGTCGGTGGGGACACCTTGAGAGAGCCGTACTGGGTAAAAACAAAATGGACAATCTGCTGGTAATGCAACCATTCAGTGGCGGGTAGATGCCGTTCTGACACAAAATACTCAAAGGGCCTCAGCACCAACGTCAGCGGGTGGACCACTCTTTAACAACAAATGAACATGATCAATTGGACCTGTCAAAAAAAAAAAAAATGCATAAAAAAAATACATTGCTGAGTCATCAATAAATATAAGAGATATCAGATGGAATGTTGAGTCCCTTGGGGTATCTAGAATTAAGTTGCATAATCCAATAGGCTTCTCTAAGAAGCAGCTTCTTTCTCCAATTCCCCCCTCTAATTGGCTTGGGAACCTGTTCAACTACGTAGAAAACCAGAGTGTCAGTATTTCCTTGATGTGTCTCAAAGAAATGTCTTGAGACACTTGATGTGTTTGTAAGATCCTTTGCACTATTGGAAATATGCTCCGAAATTCTAGTTTTTACGTTTCGAATAGTACAACCTATGTACAACAAATCACAACTAGTGCATTCAATGGCATATACCACATGATAGCTATTGCAATTAACAAACGCATTGATGGAATAAGTTCGTGTATGATTAGTGTCAGAGAACACTCTGGTTTTCTTAGTGTATTTGCACATCGTACAACGTTTTAACCCACAAGAAAAAAATCCCTTTATATCAAGCCAGGTTTTAGAAATAGATGAATTTTCTTTAACGAAAAGACTAGGAAACAAAATGTCTCCAATAGTACGTCCTCTCTTCGCAATACAGTGAACTCCATTACCCAGAATTTTATTGGTTATCGGATCCTGCAACAGTATGGGCAAATTCTTAAAGAAATTTTTTTTTTATGTCAGAAAATTGATTACTGAATGTTGTGGAGAAAACCACCCCTCCAGCAAACTTTGAACCTCTTGACATCTTTTTCTCTCTAGGTTCTTGAAGGAAAGATTCCTGTGGAATGGCACTAACAATATTATCTGCTCTATCCAGAGACCATCTTGGATAGCCTCTAGTACGTAGTCTATCTAAAGTTATTTTTTTCTGTGAATTAAAAATCAAATCTGATGAACAACTCCTCCGTGTTCTTATCATTTCCCCAACAGGAATTGCTTTCAGGGTATGTTTGGGGTGATGGCTGCTAGCTAGGGTTGAGCCGATCTTGACTTTTCAGGATCGATTTTAAAATCCGATTTCCAATCATTTTTCATTCGAACCAGATTTCGATCCCAATTCTGATCCCAATGCAAGTCAATGGGATTTTTTTTTATTAATCATAGATCGGATTTTAAAAGCAATCCTATTCACTATACAGCATGGAATCTAACAATTGTTAGAATCCACGCTGTGTAGTGAATCACTAAAGTAGCCAGAGGATTTTTTTTTTTAATCCTCTGGCTACTTAGTCCCCCCTGGTGTCCACTTACCTCCAGAGATGGCTGGTCCTGTGCCCCGTGCCTTCATTCTTTGCCTCGCTGCTGCTGCACGCTGCTTTTCTTCCTTCACTGCCCCCTCCCTGCCAGGTTAGGAGAGTGTGGGCGGGTTAGGAGAGTGTGGGCGGGTACTGGGAGGGGAGAAGTCACGTCTCCCCGCCCTGTACCCACCCACACTCTAAGCCACAAGCCCCGCCTACCTAACCTGGGAGGCGGGGCAGCGAGGCAAGAAGAAGGAGGGCACCGGAGCAGCCATCTCTAGAGGTAAGTAGCTGCTAGAGATTTAGTTTAGTCTTCCATTCCAATGAATGGAGGCAGCCAGCACGCAGGGGGTTAAGGCTGTGTGCCGACTGCTTCCATGCATTCCTATGGAACTGCAGCGGAGCCTTCACACTGAATATACAGCGTATACTCAGTGTGAAGGCTAAGCAAAGCATTGTGGGAAAAATGATCGTGTTCGGAATTCTGATGGTGATCGTGAAATTTTCTTGATCGCCGATCGGAATCTGATCTTTTCCAAACACGATCGCTCAACCTTACTGCTAGCTAATAATAGGGTATTGCCCGCAGTGTGTTTCCTATAAATACTAGTATGAATTGTGCCAGATTACAAAGAAATATCCAAAAAAGAAATTTCATTGAGATGATGGCAAAAAGTGAATTTAAGACCCACACTGTTGGAATTGAGATAAAGCATGAAATCTGGTACGGACGCTACACATCCGCTCCAGATGATGAGAACATCATCTATGTAGCGCCCGTACCAGAATATAGAGTCACAAAAGGGGTTGTTAGATGAGTAAATACACAGCTCCTCCCACCAAACTAATGTCAGATTAGCTATAGAAGGCGAAAAGGGGGCTCCCATAGGGGCTCCCTTGATTTGAAGATAGAATGTTTCATTGAAAAGAAAAAAATTATGGGTGAGAAGAAACTGTGCAACTTCCAACAAATATTCACACGTAATGTCAGAGAACTGACTATACAGTATTTAGACAAATGAAAAGATAAAGCGTGTAACGCTGTTGAGTGAGGAATATTGGAGTACAACGCTTGAATGTCGCATGAAAGCCAAGAAAAATACTCCTTCCATGCGACATTCTGAAAAACACCAAGCAACATCTTAGAATCACGGAACAATAGCCAGGGGCTGTCCGTACTACTCATAACTGATCTATATCTCAATTTGAACATGTAGCTGTGAAACCACAGAACAAATTAGTGTCATCCAGATTGATGAAAGGCAATACATCAGGGTTTGGCATCATTGGCAATTCCAAGCCCCAGCCTAACGAAGACACTAAACTTCCATAGAATCTTCACACTGTTAATAATTCTGGAGCATGTGGTACTAGTGAGAGCGAAGGATTGACAGATGTGGGAAACAGTGTCCCTGTGTCCCCATTATAGCTAAAAGCAATATTATACAGAAAACACCAGCAGAAAATGCAATGGTGGCTGTTCAGGAGGTGAGTGGTAGTCATAGACTCTACACGCTAATGCCCGCTATCAGTTCCCTCAAATTTTTACAGGTTATGGGTTCTAGATTTTAAGGACACATTGATCCAAGGTTTTATACTGACTGCCAGATTGGAGTGGGGAAGGAATCTTTCCCCTTGAAATGGGGCAATTGGCATGAGCCTCATGGCCTTTTTTTTGCATTCCTCTAGATCAGGGGTGCTCACACTTTTTCAGTGTGTGAGCTACTTTTTTGCTGACCAAGGAAAAAGATCTACTAGGGCGGGCATGTGGGCGGGGCCGAGGCGTAACTATGGGCGGGACTGGGCGGGCTTGTGGGCGGAACGGGCATGTCTGTGGGTGGGGCCCGGCATGTGGGCGGGGCCGGACGGATCGATAGAGCAAGACAGCAGCGTTCTGTGGCTGCCCAGGGATCCCCGGTGTCTGCTTCTTCACAGCGCAGGCTGAGAGTCATCTACAGACACTGGCAGGCGGGGCTGCCGCAGCCCCAGCCTGCCAGTGTCCGGAGATGATTCTCAGCCTGCACTGTGAAGAAGCAGACACTGGGGATCCCTGCATCCCGTGATCGACCCATACGTCCTTTGCGATCTACCAGTAGATCGCGATCGACGTATTGGGCGCCCCTGCTCTAGATCAACACTACAGGGGATTGTAGGGTTATAGGTTGTACTCGATGGACTGATGTCTTCATCCAACCTCATCTACTATGTAACTACAGTAATTACTTAATTACTTACCGATATTTTGCAATGCATTAGAAATTGTAATGCATAGCACTAATGAACAGACCCCCGGGGGTTCATGACCCCTATGGGGGTCTATAAAGTACAATAGAAAAAAAATAAAATAAAAAATATTAAAATTTCAAATCAAACCCCCCTTTCCCTAGAACACATACAAAAGTACTTGTATACTGTGAAACACATACACATTATATATCTCTGTCTCCGAAACCACCCGGTCTACAAATCTATAAAAATATTTTTACCATACAGAGAATGTTGTGGGGAAAAAAAAAATAATCAAAAGTGAATTTTTTTTTTCTATTTCTCCTGTAATAAAAATTTGAATAAAAAGGGATCAAAGCAATACTAAAAAGTACAACTGGTCCCGCAAAAAAAAGACACCTTATGCATCCTCGTACACAACAATTTTGCAATGTTTGTATCTCGGTTAAGGGGTTAAAATGTAAATAAAACTATATATTGTGGTATTACCTCAAAAAGGGATTCTCATGATAGAAGCTATGTGATGTCCTTGTTGTCAGTGACAATATTAGGGGGAGTTCACACGGAGTTACGTGCCGCGTGATGTGGCACGTAGACGCCGCGGGACCCTTTGCGGGCCGTACACGCTCCCATTGATTTCAATGGGGGTGGGGATCGTATGCGCCGCGCTAGTTTGCGGCCGTGCATTTATTCACTGGAATACATGTATTATATACTACAAACCTCTACATGAATACATGTATTACGCACTAGTCCAGTAGATGTCAGTGCAACATAGAAATACTTAGGAGAAACTCTTGATATACCAGTGCAGTTTAAGTCTCTGTGACTCATTAAGTACAAGAACATGTTATATTCTTTATTCTTTGTATAGTTATAAGGGGTCACAGCTACAACCATGGGGACCCCCTAGCTGCAGACTTTATGCTAAGGTGGCTCTAGCATCCTTCTGTAGCAGGTTGAACGTATCAGTATGCAGGCTCCACCAGTATTTAAGGTATACCTAAACTTTCAATTTTCTGGCAGCATATAACGTAATATACAGTGCAATCCTAGGCAAAAAAGTGTTTTCATATAAATACAAAATACTTAGTCATCAGACAGAACCACCACATATAAAATACTCAAATTTATTAAAGATCATGAATGATAAAATACTTCCCCCCCCCCCAAAAAAAAAAACATGATAACAAACAAGAACATCAGAGAAAAGGGGGGACACAATGCTGTCTATTGTAAAAAAAACCCCCCAAACAAACAAAAACCCACAAAAAGCAGGTACATAGTATCACTATGATATGCACCATGATATGCACTAGTGAAAAGGAGTTGGTTATACACAGAATCAATATACTAGGTATATACAAGGGAAAGCATCATAATAAATAACCATATGAAACTCCAAAACCCTCTTTCAGGTGAAGATAAAGTGGCCTATCTATACATACCCTGTTTCCCCGAAAATAAGACAGTGTCTTATATTAAATTCTCTTCCGAAATATATGACCTGTCTTATTTTCGGGGGATGTCTTATGGAGCGGCTGGAGCAGGGGAAAATCGGCAGTCATGTCGGCGCTTCCTTAACGGAGTGCCGGCATGACTGATGGTTGTAGATGGTGCAAGAGGTGGTGGTGATGGGGGGAGGTATGCTAGTTACCTTCCCCATCTTCATAGCAGCGCTGGTGCTGCTGTTGGTCACAGTGGTGGAAGTGGTTGGTGGGGCTTAGCAGAGATTAGCGAGGCTTCTGGCGGTTGTGCCGGAGAGCCTCACTTAGTGGGCATTGCAGCCGGCTGAACGCTGTGCTCCGTGTGCACAGGAAAGCTGGCTGCCTCCTCTGCTGTGACACCACTGTTCCGGCTGCTGTGGGATGAGCTGGGAGAGTGGACTCCCCGTAGCATACAATGCTTTCCCAGCTCATCCTACAGCAGCAGGAACAGTGGTATCACAGCAGAGGCAGCAGCCGGCATATCTGTGCATACGGAGCATCGTGCACAGTGTTCTGCCGGCTGCAGTTTTTTTGGGGATGTCTTATTTTCGGGGGGTGCTTTATATTAGGCAATTTAACAAAACCTCCCCCATGCCTTACTTTTGGGGGATGTCTTATTTTAGGGGAAACAGGGTAATAATGAAACACCATACCCAGTGGTACGCGCCTCAGGGGTATTTTATGGTATGGTCTTTCATTATTATTAGAAACTCTAGTTTTGAATACCTTGCTCCCATAGCAATGAATGGAAGCGGCCGAACACCAAAGGGTTAAGCGTCGGCGGCTGGCGCCAGTCACGTGCTGGCCACTTCCATTCATTCCTATGGAGCGAAGTATTCGAAACTAGAATTTCGAAAACTATTCGCTCATCTCTAATAATAATTTGGAGTTTTATATGGTTATTTATTAAGCCTTGTTGTCATGACAACTGGATCCCAGCCCCAGAGTTGCAGGTGATGGTGATTGCCAGGAAAATGGCAGCGCCAAATGTGCCGCCAGGAAAATGGCGCCTCGATCAGCTTTGACCGAGGCGCAAGAGGGGTTAATGCCCACGATTGGTGAGGGCACCAACCGTGGACATTAGTGCTGGGTGTCTACTGCATAAACCAGTAGAGACCCGGTGTCTATGGTGGCCACCCGGCTCCCAAGCGTTCGCCATGTTTAAACACCTGACATCTGCTGTAATAGTACGGTGGATGTTGGGAAGGGGTTAAAGGTATTAAAACAAAGGGAAACATACTTATGATCTAGCAAATACACACATTGCAGAAAAATACACGCAGTGGAACTGCTGACATTTCCAAAACTGTTGCAGTTTTGAAAATCGCAGCATGTCAATTATACCAATGGAAATGCCACGGTTTCCCTATAGGTATAATGGAAGCAGAAGGCCCATAGAGGAAAACTCTTCCTATAGATTCTTTTGGATGTGGTTGATTCCTTTTTCCCATCAACTAAGAAATGGATCAACCGTTTTTTTATAACAAAATTGGTACACTTGACAATCTATCTAGAACCCTTGAAAAATGTAAACTGCACATCTGATATCCGTGTGTTGTCTGTGATTTTCATTGACCCACTGATGTAGATGGGTGTGATTGGTTAACAAAAAGGACCAAAATAGAGCATGTAGGGCATTTTTTTCTTCACAGAAAAATAGTCAATGAATTTCCATTTAAAATCAATAGGATTGTGTAATGGGCATGAAAAAAAGCCATATCCGACTCAAAATCCTGACCAAAAAGATGGCTCCCATTGATTTCAGTCTTTTTTTCCGGGAGCTGTTTGTTCCGGCTCCCGGAAAAAGAAGCGAGATGCTCATTCTTTCACGTGGATTTGCCTCGCGATTCGTCCTCCCGACTAGGCCCATTCATTTGGCCCAATCCAGAGCAGAGTATGCGCTGCACCGGCCTCCAGTCGCAGCTACCCGTATTTTGGTCCATATTTTGGTTCCGGACCAAAAAACCCTGTGTGAACTAACCCTAATGGTCCATTTGCAACTGGCTACACCAGCTGTCACATGTCGAAGATCACTTTGTCTCCTTGTAATATTGTAAGTAATGTAAGTGAATGGGGTCATGGTGTGATCCTACTTTCAGTTGCAAAGGAAAAAAGATTCTGGGCAACTACAGAGTCTCAATACAATCTCATTCCCTAAGGGGGCATTCACACGGAGTAACGCCGGGCGTGTATTACAGCCGTACACGCTGGCGCTACAGCAGGCTGCCAAACACTTCCCATTCACTTCAATGGGAGGGCTCGTAAACGCCGCTGTTACAAGTGCTCCCATTGAAGTGAATGGGAAGTGTTCGGCAGCCTGCCGTAGCGCCGGCGTGTACGGCTGTAATACATGCCCAGCGTTACTCCGTGTGAATGCCCCCTTACATAGATTAGGATGTTGCAGGGTGACACAGCAATCTTAAAAGGTGTGATGTCTGTTGTGGCCAATGTTATGTAGCCCCAGGCTAATTCCACGTGCTACAGAGTGCAAAGGTATGAGAGTGAATGTTACTGTTTCAGCTACAATCCACATAGGGGATGGCTACCAGAAAAAGAAACCCATTGAAGTCAATAGGAGGCTTTTTTTTCAGCGTTGAAATTCCACACCAAATTCCTCACCATATTCCTCCATGTGAATGCACCCTTAGGGTAAATGCACACGGAGATTTTTGGCGAGAAAAAAAATATTCCTTCAGGAATAAGGAAATGTTTTTTTTTGAAGTAGTGTTTTACATGAGGCGTTTTTTGGGGCATTTTTTTTTTTCTCTAGCACAGTGAATGGACCTTGAAATAAAACGTGTCAAAAAACGCTAGCGTTTTTTTCGCCTCCCATTGACTCTCGTTTTTTTTCAGGGGGAATCCGCCTGAAGAAAGGTCAGCTCGATTCTTTTTTCAGCTAGCAGAAAAAGAAAGCTAGCGGATTACATAGGACTCTATTGTGAGGCGGTTTTTGGAGGTGGATTTAGCATCAAATTCCTCGCCAAATAACTCTGAGTGCATTGACCCTTAGGGCTCGTTCACACGGTGTAACGTGCTGCGTGATGTGGCACGTGTACCCCGCGTGACCCTTTGATAGCGGGGATCGTATGCACCGCGCTAGTTTGCGGCCGTGAATAAATGCACGGCCGCAAACTAGCGCAGCGCATACGATCCCCGCTCCCATTGAAATGAATGGGAGCGTGTACGGCACGCAAAGGGTCACGCGGCGTACACGTGCCACATCACGTGGCACGTTACACCGTGTGAACGAGCCCTTAGAGTGCATTCACACGAAGGAAAATGGCTCTGAATTTGGTGTGGAATCCACGTCAGATTCAGCGCTGAAAAAAAGCGTCCTATTGACTTCAATGGGAGGCTTTTTTCAGCACTGAAATTCTACACCAAATTCAGAGCCATTTTCCTCTGTATGAATGGACCCTTAAGCAGTTTTGGGATCAGTTGGGTTCCATACCATAACTTTTATACTTTGGACAGAGTCCCTTTAAGGGTTTTGTCTGTTTATGGAAAGGTAAGTTTTCATAACTCAATCTACAGTGGACTTCAGTGGTATTTTTTTTTTTATCATCGTCTTTTCTTCACCATTTGCCTCTATCCCTTCTATCATTTGTTTTTGGAAGTGTGACCATTATATTTTAAATTGAGCAGAAATAGATACAAACGCTTCTATTCATATCTGTCATAAAGGAAACTTTTACTTCCATTTTTCTGGTCTTCTGTTGAATCAGAACAGTGGGAAAAATGGTAGTGTGTATGTAGTCTTAGAAATAGGACACGACAGATTTTGAATGCATTTGGTATCTAGTAATGCTTCATGGTCAAGGAAAGTTGTGAAGAGCAGAGGTTACATACAGTACACAACTATGTCACAATAGGAATTCAATAAGCTATAGATGCCCCATGTGTCCCACAAGACTCCAGTATTATACATAGCAGATCTGCATGTATTAAACCAAGAGACATGGAATCCCTGTGAGGAATTGTATATTTAGAAGCTTGTAGTGCTCGTGCCTCACTACAGAGCATGGTGGAAAATTGCTTGTACATACAGAAGGTACAGTATGTGCCACCAATTTTTCACATTGCTTCTCGTTATGAAGTCAATTGATATTACTGAAAGTAGGTGATATCAGCATAATTATAATAGTTATAATTTAGGAGCGACAAAGAGTAAATCAATTAGAGAAATCCCTATAAGCTCCATTTAACCTGTTAGAAATACCAGAAATAAAACTTTGTTATTTGACAACCAAGAGGACAACTCGTAGTGAAAGGACTTCAGTTTGCCCTTCTGACAGGTTATCATGTGTTCTTGTGTATAATTGGTAGAAACTATAGATATTAGTTCTACAAGGGACGGTATAATAGTGGATTTCCAATGACGAGCTATAAGTAGTCGGGCTGCATGGAGGAAGTGACAAGTAAGTCATCTAAAATAAGGAAAGATATTATGAAACCCATGTAGAAGGAGAACTTTTTTTTCTCTGCATAATAACTTGAATATAGAGTAGAACAGAGATTCCGATATCCTATCCTTATCTTTCATGGGAAGAACTTTTCAGCATTTTGCATAAGATCAATAGACTCAGGGGCAAAACTTGATGGGGTGCAGAGGGTGCAGTCGCACTGGGGCTCAGAAGCCTTAGGGGGCCTATAAGCACTGGCATCAGTATTGAGATTGCAGCTTCCATCTGGCCCATAAGCCAAGGAGACCCATAGATTACCATAACCACACTAAGGCTGAGTAAACTCCTTAGCACCCGTAACCATCTCTATCAAGAATTCACTGTAGGGATGAGGTAGGGGGCCTCAGACAAAAGATTGCACTGGGGGCCACAAGACTTTAATTACGCCACTGAACAGACTACATTCAGGCTAAACATTTTTTTTTATTCCTTACTACCTGTGTGCTAGAATCAAGGATTTAGCTATATGGGGTACAGTGGTAGTAGTAGCAGCTATCAGGCCCTGGACCTTGAGGGGCCCCAGAAGTAGATAGGGGCCCCACTATTGTAAATGGCTCAGAGTATGCAAGAGCCCCATTACAGATTTTATATTGGGCTGTGGAGTGACAAGTTACCTCTCTGGCCATATAACCTCACTGTTATTAATCAAAAATAAAAACTTTCAAAGAGATACATGTATATTTACATACTGGGGAATAAATCAAGATTGGTATATTTTGGTGCCCCCTATGCCAGCAGAGGGCTCTCTTCATTTTGTGTCATGATTTAATGATATATTGATACATAATAGTGCAGCAGAGTTTAGCAGCTGCAGCTATTTGGGTGTCTTTTCCCCTCTCCATAGGTTTCTGTGTAAATGTAACTCAATCTTATAAGTGGAAAAGGAAACTTTGTATTAATATGACATATTACCAAGCTTATCATATTCACCTGCACTATTCATTTATGAAAAATAGTTTTGTAATTGAAGGTTCTGCTTATACTTAGAATGGTAATTTAGGCCCTGACACTTAGTAAAAAATCTGCAACATGTTCTCAATTCCACAGATTTTGATCTGACTGAGCATCTAAGGAATGAGCTTGAAAAATAAGTCCAATCCATGGCCACTAATATCCTGGTGGCATCTTCAGAGGCATTGTAGAGCCAATGCTTATACAATATTAGGTGGTTTTATTCTTTAGGCTTATAAAACTATATAGAAACATGGTAGCTTACATACTAACAAAGACGCATATTGTTAGGGAACCTTGGAACGGGGACACAAGAGACAGTGAGCCCTAAGCTTATGCCCCCCGCTCTCCCTTCCTATTGCCAGGCCCTATCCTACGTAATAGGTGGCAACCACGAAGACGTTCCCTCCCTTAGTATGTGACACACAAAACGCAGACAAGACGAACAACAACAATGGGAAGTCAACTTAGCCAAGGGTCAGTAACAGTCAGACAAACAGTACCAAATCGGAGTCCAAAAAGAGAAGTCAGTGAGGAAAAGCCAAAGGTCAAGTATAATAGAGTAATCAGAACAGAGACAGTACAGAGCAAGTATACGCACGGCAATAACAAGCACTGGTGTGACTGGGAGCCAAGGCTATATAGGGAGGAAGAACCCGCCCATGGAGTTGACAGGACGGCAGGCCGTCAATCACAGGGCAAGGTCAGATTAACCATTAGAGGATCAGAACCAACTGAAGGTGAAGGAGATGGGTGTGGTGAGAAATCAATTACCAAAGAAAAGGCATAGGGCAGTGTTCAGACAGTGCAAAGAGAAACCAACAGAATAAATTACAACCGAACACATCTCCTGTGCCGCAGCGTGCGGCCGGATGATGACGCCAACGCCCGGATGGGCAAAGATGTTACAGTACCCCCCCTTTTACGAGGGGCCTCCGGACCCTTGCCAGATGGACCGGGTTTCGAGGGATTCTGGCGATGGAAAAGTTTGATCAAACGTGGTGCATGGAGATCCACACCAGAAACCCAAGTCCGCTCCTCTGGACCATACCCCTTCCAATGTACGAGGTATTGGACTGAATTCTGCACTCGACGGGAGTCTAGAATTTTTTCTACTTCATATTCTAGTTCCCCTTGAATCACCACAGGCGCAGGTGGACTAGACGAAGGAAGGACGGGCGAAACATATTTCTTCAAGAGCGACTTATGGAAGACATTGTGGATACGGAAAGTATTAGGAAGTTGTAATTTAAAAGAAACTGGATTAATATGTTCTGTGATGACATAAGGCCCAATATAACGCGGCGCAAATTTCCCTGAGGGAACTCTAAGACGCAAATTCTTGAAGGACAACCAAACTCGATCTCCCACCCTGTATTCTGGACCAGGTAAGCGTCTTTTATTAGCCTGACGTTTTTGGTATTCTTGGGCTTTTACCAGGCTCAGGCGAGCCTGGGCCCAGACTGTGCACAGTCGTTGATAAATCTGCTCAGCATTGGGATTAACAGACTCAGTACTATAGAGAGAGGAGTACCTGGGGTTAAAACCATAATTACAATAGAACGGCGACATTTTAGTGGTGGCATTAACCCTGTTGTTTATTGCGAACTCTGCTAGAGGAAGGAAGGCTCTCCATTTTTCCTGCGCATCAGATACAAAACACCTTAGATATTGCTCCAAGGTTTGGTTGAATCTCTCAGTCTGACCATTTGTCTCAGGATGGAATGCTGATGAAAAAGACAGAGAGATTCCCAAACGACCACAAAATTCCTTCCAAAATTTAGATACAAATTGCACACCACGATCAGATACAATATTTTCAGGGATGCCGTGTAGGCGGAGTATGTGATCAATAAAGTGCGAGGCTAGACGTGGAGCACTTGGGATTTTCTTGAGCGGTACAAAGTGACACATTTTTGAGAATCTATCCACAACCACCCAAATCACAGTTTTCCCTTGGGAACAGGGCAAATCAGTAATAAAATCCATTGACAGATGGGACCACGGTCTACTAGGTACAGGAAGAGGATGGAGAAGGCCCTCTGGTAACCTTCTAGGTACCTTCATCCTAGCGCATACCTCACATGCAGTTACGAATTCATGCACATCCCGGGACCAACTAGGCCACCAGTATGAGCGAGAGAGCAAATACTTGGTACCAGAGATGCCAGGATGTCCTGCCAAAGGGGAGCAGTGAATTTCCTCCAACACACGGAGACGAAGGTTGGGGGGTACAAATAGTTTCCCAGTCGGCGTATTTCTGGGAGCCAGATCTTGTGAATTAACCACAGACGTAGCCAGGTCAGGGTTTATAGTGGCCATTACCACACCAGGGGACAGGATTTTTTCTGGCACAATCTCTTGGTCCCCACTGGGACAAAAACTACGGGAAAGAGCATCAGCTCGCACATTTTTTGTACCAGGACGATAAGTTACCACAAAATTAAAACGCATGAAGAACAAGGCCCATCGAGCTTGTCTAGGGGATAGTCGTTTAGCCCCATCTAAATACAACAGATTCTTGTGATCAGTAATTACTGTAATTTTATGTTTAGCCCCTTCAAGGAAGTGTCTCCATTCTTCGAACGCCCATTTGATGGCTAAAAGTTCGCGATTACCCACATCATAGTTGCACTCTGCAGGGGAGAATTTCCTGGAGAAAAATGCCACAGGCTGCAAACATGTGAGAGTCTCTGTACCCTGGGACAAAACCGCACCAACCCCCACTTCTGATGCATCAACCTCCACAATAAAGGGTTGCTCCAGGTCTGGTGGCACTAAGACCGGAGCTTCCGCAAAACATGTCTTTAATCGTTCAAATGCCTGTTCTGCCTCAAAAGACCAGTTGGTCAAGTCTGCACCCTTTTTTGTTAAATCAGTTAGTGGCTTGGCAATAATAGAAAAGTTTTTTATAAATTTTCGGTAGTAGTTGGAAAAGCCCAGGAAACGTTGCAGTGCCTTCAGACTAGAAGGGCGTTCCCACTTTTTTATTGCCATGACCTTGAGTGGGTCCATACAGAATGAATCAGGGGTAATGACATAACCCAGGAAGGTGACTTTTTGGACTCCGAACAGACACTTGGATAACTTAGCAAACAGATTGTTTTGGCGTAATAGCAACATAACATTCCTGACGTGTTGCACATGTGTAGCCCAATCTGGAGAAAAGACCAAGATGTCATCCAGATAGACCACCACATACTGACCTAAGAGATCTCTAAAAACATCATTCATAAAATGCTGGAACACTGCTGGGGCATTACACAGCACGAAGGGCATAACCAGATACTCAAAATGCCCCTCTGGGGTGTTGAATGCAGTTTTCCACTCATCTCCCTCCTTGATCCGGATCAGATTATATGCCCCACGGAGATCTACCTTAGAAAACCAGCAGGCCCCCACAATCTGATTAAATAGGTCTGGAATCAGTGGAAGTGGATACTGATTTCTAACAGTAATTTTGTTTAGTTCACGATAATCTATGCATGGTCGTAAACCCCCATCTTTTTTATCCACAAAAAAGAAACCAGCTCCCATGGGAGAATTAGATGGACGAATGTGACCTTTCAGAAGGCTTTCCTGGATGTATTCCCGCATAGACTTACGTTCAGGGGCAGAGAGATTGAAAATCCTTCCCTTTGGGTATTTAGAATTCGGAAGGAGCTCAATCGCACAGTCATATGGTCTATGCGGGAGTAACACCTCAGCAGATTTAGCATCAAATACATCACAGAAGTCAGACAGGAATTCAGGAATAATCGTCTCCTCACTGAGACAATTGGAGGTACACAAAGCTATGCAATGAGAAGAGCATTGATTTCCCCACTTTACCAATTCTTTAGAGGCCCAATCGAAAGTAGGATTATGGAGACTTAACCAGGGAAGTCCTAAGATAATATCAGATTAGAGATGAGCGAACACTAAAATGTTCGAGGTTCGAAATTCGATTCGAACAGCCGCTCAATGTTCGTGTGTTCAAACGGGTTTCGAACCCCATTATAGTCTATGGGGAACAGATACTCGTTAAGGGGGAAACCCAAATCCGTGTCTGGAGGGTCACCAAGTCCACTATGACACCCCAGGAAATGATGCCAACACCTCTGGAATGACACTGGGACAGCAGGGGAAGCATGTCTGGGGGCATCTAACACACCAAAGACCCTCTATTACCCCAACATCACAGCCTAACAACTACACACTTTCCACATTCAAAAAAACCTCTATCAAAGTGGGAAAATACCTGGAAACCTTCTTTACTCCCCAAATGGATGGACACAAACCCCAATTTAAGCTCAACAAACAGTAACAACCACCCCTTTAAATCACGTTCCCCATGACAACCACAAATGGAATAGGAAATGGGAATTCCAAAAGCCCTCACCCTTAACTGTCATTTTGAGTGTGTGTGTGTGTGTGTGTGTGTGTGTGTGTGTGTGTGTGATGTGGTAAGACCTTCCAAAATTCACTTTTCTAGCACTTAACATGAGCCCTTCCAAACAAAGTTACAGGACCTTAAGCTGAGCTACCAGCAGAGATTGAGGCCCTTGGCATGAGTAAAGCCTTGCACCAGCAGTGTTTTTGGCACTTAGGGTGAGTTGAGCCTTGTACCAGCGTGTGTCCCTTAACATCAGGCGGGCCCTAAGTTCTGCGCTTTGCACAAAATTTCCACATTAACTAGGCTGAATGGTACAAAGATTAGTAGGCCCGAGAACCAGGAACAGGTCTTGCAATGGCTGTCGGATAACGCTTAAAGCACATTGTCCACCAGCTAGTCAGCCTCTACCTCCTCTTACCCAACAGTCTTGTCCTCCTTCCACCCAAAATTCCCAATCTTCCCAGAACAATAACCCCAACTGTCCCTGCTCCCCAGAGCTGTTCTCCCTTCCTTTGACTGTACCGCAACCTGCCCCTCCATTTCGCGATTCCACGGACCTAACAGACGAGTATCTGTGTCCAGATGCTCAAACACTAGAGTCTCCTCCATTCCATCTCTGGTCGATTTGGTGGCAGATGACCAGCAACCCACCCTCATCGACGACGATGAGACGCAGTTGCTGTCAGGGCAGCCAGTTGACATGCGCATTGTGCAGGAGGAGGAGGCAAGACAGGAGTTGGAAGAGGAGGTGGTGGACGACGAGGACACCGACCCCACCTGGACAAGGCGGATGTCAAGCTGGGAAAGTAGTGTGGATGTTGAGGCAGGTGCAGCACCAAAAAGGGTAGCTAGAGGCAGAGACATGTCCAGAGGCAGAGGTCAGCTGCTTTGCCGAAGCCAGGCCAGACCCGGAATGTCCGAAGATGTTCCCTTATTGTACCCAGCCCAGAAAAACTCCCCCATAGAGGGCACCTTTCTTGAAGGTGTAGAGTTTTTTCATGGAATGCGCCGAGGACAGATATAGTGTCGTCTACACAATTTGCCTCTCGAAATCGAGTAGGGGCCCTGAGAAGAGCAACCTGTCCACCACTTCAATGCACCGTCATTTAGAATCCAAGCAATGGAATCAGTGGCAGGCAGCAACGGCAGGACAAACGTCGCCCGCCGTTCATGCCACTGCCTCTGCTCACAGTGCTGGCGATGCACTCCAGAGGACGAGCCAGGACATCACTTCATCTGCCTCCGCCACTTTGTTGACTTCTCCCTCATCCTCCCCTGTTTCTGTCTTATCTCCTTCTCCTGCACCATCAAAGGCACCATCAGGCGCTTCTTTACAACAACCCACCATCTCTCAGACATTGTAGTGCCGGCAGAAATACACCGCTAACCACCCACCCACGCAAGCCTAGAACGCCAACATCGCTAAACTGCTGGCCCAGGAGAGGTTGGCGTTCCGGCTTGTTGAAACTCCCGCCTTCCCGGACCTGATGGCAACTGTGGCACCTCACTATGCCGTCCCTAGCCGTCACAACTTCTCCCGGTGTGGCGTCTCCGCCTTGCACCAGCACGTGTCACTCAACATCAGGTGGGCCCTTAGTTCTGCGCTTTGCTGCAAGGTCCACTTGACCACCGACACTTGGACAAGCGCCTGTGGTCAGGGATGCTGCTTATCTTTAAGGACAGGCAGGGTGAATGTGGTGGAGTCTGGTCCCGGGGTGCAAACTGAGGTACCCTATCTCCTCTCCCAGGCCAAAATTCATGGCAGGAGTAGACTGAAACCCTACGATGCTGCAACCTCCACCCCAGCTACTAGCGGAAAACACTGTAACACTGGCGTGGGGAGATGTCAGCAGGCCGTGCTGAAACTGATCAGCTTGGGGGACAGACAGCACAGTGCCTCCGAGGTCAGGGATGCCATCCTGGCTGAGATGGCATTTTTTTTTCCCTGCTACACCTGGGGCCTGGCATTTTTGCGCCTGTGATAATGGCTGGAACCTGGTAGCAGATCTGGAGCTTGCTAGACTCAAACACGGTCCACGCATGGCCCACGTTTTCCAACTTGTTGGTGCCATGTTTCTTTGAAACCTACACCATTGTGCCTGATATACAGGTCAAAGTGGGGCCATTTTCGTAAGTGAGAACTAGCCTCTGCTAGGCAGAAAACATTCAGAGCACACTCCTCTCATCTTCGCACCGTTGGCTGGCGGAGGAAGACGAGGGGGTTGGAGTGGCATCTGATGTCCCTGTCCCACATGAGGCTAGAGGGTGCACTTCAGTGCATCCCATTGCTTCACCACAAATGGTGTGAAGGGGAGTGGAAAATGGAGGAAATGGAGAGTGACCCTTACAGTTGGGGCCAGCAAAGGCATGCCAAGTAACACACTGGCACACATGGCTGACTTCATCTTGGGTTGCTTTTCAACACATATTTCACATCATGAAGAACAAATAATACTGGATTTTTACAAGCCTCGAACCCCGGTCTAGGTCTAATGTCTGTTCCTTTGTTATATTAGGGGAGAGGGAAAAAAAATTACTTCAGTGATACGTTTAGCGTACATAGACTGACTATTAATGTGTATCCCACTTAGTGTTGTTAGGGTTACACACCGTCACAACCTGGCAAAAGCTTCTATAGCTGTTAATAAAGTCAACATAACTTTACGGTATCCAAAAAGACAGCTGGTACCGACAGAGAGCAAGACAAATGTCAACCAAAGCTGTGAGCTCTGAACACCCACAGTGACTTTGGCGTCATCATCATTATAAGGGAGCGGGTGGTAATAAATAACTTGGCAGTGCCTAAAACCCAAAAAGCTTATACAACTATATTTACATTAAGATACACAAATGACACTTTTCAGTAGCATGTCATGAGACAAGCTGATAAGCTCTTCCTTTGTGCAGTGCTATTTGAAAGTTAAACGCTGCCTTTATTTTAATTCTGGAGAAGGTGCAGACATTTGATTTAGAACATGTTGTCTTCATTGTCCAAATCCTCTATATAGGTAACGTGTTTTTCGGGCCGAGCTGTCTGGGAACGAGCTGGTGCAGCACTGACAACCTGGGTGAATATGGCAAGAGCCTGAGATGTAGGGTGAATGAATCCCCAAATTATTTGTGGAATTCCCAGTGAGACAATGGCACTATATACCAGTAGCAAAAATTGTGGGTGCACGTAACCCCCATATATTCTTTGAATTCCCAGTGAGACAATGGCACTATATACCAGTAGCAAAAATTGTGGGTGCACGTAACCCCCATATATTCTTTGAATTCCCAGTCACTGACAAGCTTCTCCCTGGAATTGAAGTGATATGTAACCCCAATATATTCTTTGAATTCCCAGTGAGACAATGGCACTATATGGCAGTAGCAAAAATAGTGGGTGTATATAGCCCCAATTCTATTGCTAGGGGACTTGCAGGGTATTTCTGGGGTGAAGGGGGGGGGGCACACCGTTGGAACGGGTATCGGGGGTATATATCGGGTATACGGGAATACACTGTCAGTGTATTCCATTCAGGATCCGCGGAAAGCTGGGTTGCGGCGATTGAGCCCGTCAGTGCCACGTTACACTGACAAGCTTCTCCCTGGAATTTAGCTCTTATAAGAGCTGTTGGTTGTCTTCTCCTTCCTATCCTAGCCTGTCCCTGCCTACCCAGAATCTAAGCCCTAGCTAACTGGACGGAAACCTCCGTCCCCGGTGAATTGCAACCTCAGAATGACGCGAAGCTGGGCGTCGCTGTTCTTTTAAATTAGAGGTCACATGTTTTCGGCAGCCAATGGGTTTTGCCTACTTTTTTCAACGTCACCGGTGTCGTAGTTCCTGTCCCACCTACCCTGCGCTGTTATTGGAGCAAAAAAGGCGCCAGGGAAGGTGGGAGGGGAATCGAGTAATGGCGCACTTTACCACGCGGTGTTCGATTCGATTCGAACATGCCGAACAGCCTAATATCCGATCGAACATGAGTTCGATAGAACACTGTTCGCTCATCTCTATATCAGATGACAAATTTTCCATAACAAAAAAGCTTATGATCTCAGTGTGTATTGAGCCCACTTGTAATGAGATCAGCGGTGTTTTAAAACAAATTTTACCCCTGGCCAGGGGAGTAAAATCCGCTCCAGTCACCACTAGGGGGGTGTCTAATGGCACAAGATCAAGACACAAAGCAGAAATAAATGAAAATTTAACAAAGTTAGTGGCAGCCCCAGAATCTACCAGGGCCTGCCCGGACACAGATCTGTCTCCAGAGGACAGAGAAACAGGTAACATCAATCTATGAGAGTATTCGGAAGGTACCTGGTTGCCTGAGTGGTTCTCCCGATTACCACTCAGGCCCTGAAGTTTTTCTGCTGGTGTGCGTGGTTTGAGGGAACAGTCTCGGACGAAATGACCTGGTTTACCACAATACAGGCAGAGGTTATTCTGGACACGATATTCCCGTCTAGCCTTGGTATCCAGCGCTCCCAGCTGCATAGGCTCGTCCCCAGGGGTGACAGGAGGAGAATTTGTTTTTTTAAACGGAAAAGAGTGGTAGACAGAAGGCTTAACAGAATCAGACCCTACCCTCTCTTTACGTCTGTCCTGGAGTCTCCGGTCAATGCGAACAGCTAAGGTCATGGCCTGTTCTAAGGTGGGGGGATCCGGGTGACCTACCCAAACATCTTTAACTGAGTCATTGAGACCTTGTTTAAAGAGAGCCCCCAACGCTGCATCACACCAACCTGTGGTTATGCTAAGTTTCCGAAACTCAGAGCAGTAAAGTTCAGCGGAGCGTTTACCCTGCCGGAGGGTAAGTAGTTGTGATTCAGCAAGTCCAATTTGGTCAGGCTCTGCATAAATGGCCCCCAAAGATTTGAAAAATCTTCCCAAATCTGCCCACTCCTCTGCTTCAGGGGGAAGTTTCAGGGCCCAAGTCTGTGGATCCCCCTGTAAGAGAGAGATGACTACCCCCACCATCTGAGACTGAGATGCATGAGGATTGACACGAAAGTATAGCAAACATGACTCTCGAAATGTCTCAAACTTCCCTCTGTCCCCAGAAAACCGGTCCGGGAGTAACATTTTAACCCTGGGAAGGGAAATGACATTAGTAGGTGTAGCTGCAGTCTTTGCTTGTTTTTGGGAGAGGTTGTGCACCTGATTAGCCAGTTCAGACACCAAACCTGCTAAACCCTCCATCCGAGATACCAGGTCTTGAACAGAAGCCATAGTATGGAGGGAGAAATTTTTTTTATTTTTTTTATGGGCTTGTTATTATGTTAGGGAACCTTGGAACGGGGACACAAGAGACAGTGAGCCCTAAGCTTATGCCCCCCGCTCTCACTTCCTATTGCCAGGCCCTATCCTACGTAATAGGCGGCAACCACGAAGACGTTCCCTCCCTTAGTATGTGACACACAAAACGCAGACAAGACGAACAACAACAATGGGAAGTCAACTTAGCCAAGGGTCAGTAACAGTCGGACAAACAGTACCAAATCAGAGTCCAAAAAGAGAAGTCAGTGAGGAAAAGCCAAAGGTCAAGTATAATAGAGTAATCAGAACAGAGACAGTACAGAGCAAGTATACGCACGGCAATAACAAGCACTGGTGTGACTGGGAGCCAAGGCTATATAGGTAGGAAGAACCCGCCCATGGAGTTGACAGGACGGCAGGCCGTCAATCACAGGGCAAGGTCAGATTAACCATTAGAGGATCAGAACCAACTGAAGGTGAAGGAGATGGGTGTGGTGGGAAATCAATTACCAAAGAAAAGGCATAGGGCAGTGTTCAGACAGTGCAAAGAGAAACCAACAGAATAAATTACAACCGAACACATCTCCTGTGCCGCAGCGTGCGGCCGGATGATGACGCCAACGCCCGGATGGGCAAAGATGTTACACATATTCATCAAGTCAACCTATGAATGTACCATGTTGATCCATATGAAGGCAAAAACTCAGATTTCAATTGCTTAATATTAGCAGAAAATTTCCTTCCCAACTCCAAATGTAGAAGTTATAATAAATCCTTGGATCAACTTCTTATCCCAAAATACTAGTAACCATAACTTTTGATTTGACATGCAATCCCCTCTTGAACCTTATGTATGTTGTCAGTCCAACATACATAAGGGTGCATCCTTAGCAGTCATCTTGGCAGGACAAGTCCAGATATGTTTGTATGTTAAAGTATAGCTGTTGTTTCAAGGGGGTGTTTAGTGAATTTTTTTGTAATACAGTTTGCATTTCTCTCTGAGGCAGGGGGCATATACAATACAGACCAGTTTGTCCCCAATCCATTATTAATACTACTGGTTTATTTACATGTCATTTTGTCAGAAGTGACTGTAAAATAGCAGACAACAAATAGTTAAGAAAAGCCCAAGTGAACATAAGGGCTATAATGTAGTTACAAAGAGCCCTGACACAGAAAAATAGAAATCTGAGCACCATCAGGAATGCTGCTGTCTACGTCTATAACATGAGCAATAATATAAGAAGCAATTGAGAAATAGATTGACTCTCCTTAAAATCACTGTGAGAATGCTGCAGATTCCTTTCCGAGCAGCGTAGAAGCAGGGAGCACAAATTATTATTGTGTGTAAAAATGCAGAGACTGTGACCCTTCCTCGTCCACATCTTGTTTTCCATCTTGAGACTAATAGTTTCTAAAGACAGACCTTCCCTAGTAACAGGGACTGTTAATGACCATTTAAGTTAACTTTATGTTAATTCTCTGGAAAATGGACTATGCATAAACTGCATAAACTGAATGCCATCCCACCCCCATCCATGACAATGTAGTTATTAAGACCTAGGGAAGTGGTGACTATATAGTTACTGGTCTATGGATGGACCTACTTATAAGTAGGTTTTAGTTTTATTGTAAGGATTGGAGTCAGGGTCAGGCAGTGCAAAGTGACACAGCTGGGAAAGCAACACTGTGCAACTAATGACAAAAGGGGTCGTAGGCCCTGCAGCTATAACTATGCTGTAATATCTGAGATGAGGCAGACCAATGCACTTCCTAATTGAAGTGCGCCTACCACGACTCCTTACGCTTCTATCCCGGCGGCTAGGATTAGGGAAGAGGAGGCCCTGAAAGTCCTAGGGACTGGAGTCATGGGGGTCACACCTAAACAGAAAGCACAGTGTCAATACAATGCAAAACAAAAGACTAAACAGCATGGAACCAGGGAGGACCACAAGTCCCAGCAAGACACAGAAGAGAAGGCGAGGTCAGACGAGCAAGAGGTCAAGCCAGGAGATATAATAAAGGTACCGAATCAAAAGACAAGGGAGAGTCAAAAATACAAGCCGGGTCTAAAAACCAAGAGACATATGAAATACAAACAGACAAGGAATCAGACTGAGCAGGGGGACCAGGAAACCCAAAGTGAATGGCTGGCAAAGATCCATGCCTGGGTGGGGTTTAAATAGCAGCAGAGAACACACCTGATGGCTAACGGCATGGAGACTGAAGGCAAGGAAAAGATTAACCCTTAATGACCTAAGCACACCCAATAGAACTCCTAACACGTCTCCCAGGGAGACGCCGCGCAGCAAGGAGACCACGGTGACTCCGTATCCTGACATTTATGGTGCCTGTTGTCAATCGTTTTTAGTGAAATATTCATTGTCAAAGTCTCATTGTCTGACTTGTAAGATTCGGTGGCATGGGTCTCATGATTCCTGACAACAAATATCCATCCTAGTACAGACCAGGACACAAGAGAGTATATGAGTTAATAGTGTAGGGGGGGTTAGCTCTAGAGATGAGCGAGTAGTTAAATACTCGATATTCGTTTTGAGTAGCCCCTCAATATTCGACTACTCGAATTGAATATCGAATCCTATTATAGTCTATGGGGGGAAAATGCTCGTTTCAGGGAAACATTTGATCAAATTGAACTTACCAACTCCACGAGTGAGGGTCGTGCTTACAGTCAAAGCGGCCATTTTCTTGTACCGCGGGTATGCGCAGTCGGCTCTGCCCAGGCCTTATGCCTGGCAGAGTGAATTCAGAGCCGGAAGACGCCGCGGGGACGCTGCACGGAGAAGACTTCTAAAGGTAGGAGAAGAACCAGCGTTGATTGGCCGACTATATAGCATTCGGCCAATCAATGCTGGTTCTGCATCGAACTTTTCCATTCGAATAGCGAGTGGTACTCGATCGAGTACGAGTATTTCGAATAACGCAGTATTCGATCGAATACCTACTCGATCAAATACTACTCGCTCATCTCTAGTTAGCTCGAGAGTTTATGTTTACACAAAATATTATCTTATTGCTATAATGTATATGATTTTTCTGTGGAAAGGGTTAATTTCATTATTTTATAATCAGGTCTATTTCTGAATTCTTTAATAGAATCTGAAGATAGCCCAGAGGACAGAAGAACATGGCCAACTCTATTACCTCTCAGAAAACTTACATTGATGAATTTAACCCCAAAGATTATTTACAGACATACTATGTGGCAGGAGAAGGAATGCTTTTAGGACAATGGACAGAATTTGTATTAAGACATCTGCATGAAACTTTCACAATAGGTAAGTCATTCACTATTTTCATTTTATTATTCGAGATAAGTGAAGTGATTTGCTTTGAGCATGGTTTGGCGTGGATTTTGCAAAAAGATCAGATTCAAGCAAACCTTTGGCAGTACAGTTTATTCAAGACAGCTAAAATGGTGAGGTGGAAGCATAGAAAAAGCAGAAAAGAATGATCACATTACCTTGGGGATCTAACGGCTCTCCCATAATGCCTTGCAACCAAGCAGCCCTCATCCCAAGGAGCAGCCAATAATGAAGGACTATGGTTTGAACGTCAGGGGTGCGCACACTTTTTCAGCATGTGAGCTACTTTATAAACTGACCAAGGGATAAGATCTACTACCCACTTCTTGTGAGCGGGGCCTGTGGTGGGGGTGGGGCCAGGGGGCCAGGGCGGGGCCTGTGGGCGGGGCAGAGCGTGAGAGCAGGAGACAGCTCTCCGGTGTCTGCTTGTTCACAGCGCAGGCTGAGAATCATCTCCGGACACTTGCAGGTGGGGCCGCCACAGCCCTGACTGCGAACGAGTGCAAGAGATAATTCTCAGCCTGCGCTGTGAACAAGCAGACACCGGGGATCCCTGGCTGCATCCCGCGATCGACCCATACGTCCTTCGTGATTGACCAGTAGATCGCGATCGACGTATTGGGCACCCCTGGTCTACGTTCATAGGACTAATGATTCATAGGCAGTAAAGAAAGCCCAGGTAGAAAGAGAAGATATGTATTTTGTTAGGAGAGATTAGAGAGATAGGAGCTTCTCAGTCAGGATAATGCACAGATAATACAGTAGTGTCTTTCTTACGAAGGAGTGGAGAAGACGACTTACATTTCATTCACCCCTTCTCGACATCCGCTGTAATAGTATATGCACTGTATTTTGGTATATTTTGGCTACTGTTTTTATTGCAAAAGCAAAATGAAGCAAAGTAAGGCCCAGTCCACAGCTGCGTTCGGTATTCCATTTGCGGAGGTCGCTTGGGAAAATCCGAACGGAATACCGAACGCATTAAAAAGCGGTTAGCAAAGAAGCTACATGGACCCCATAGACTATAATAGGGTCTTTGTAGTTTCCGCTCGGTGTTTGCATGAATCATGCAGAGAGAAAAGTGCTGCTTTTATGTGAACCAGGCCTCATATAATATGTTATATATGATCAAAATCCTGACATTATAATTATTGTGCTATTTTTTTTTTTTTTTAAGGTAACATAAGAGGAAAGACACTGCTGGATTTTGGCACCGGACCCTCCATTTATCAACTCCTCTCGGCTTGTGAAGTGTTCGATAAAATCATTGTCTCCGATTTCCTTGAGCAAAACCGTATTGAATTCCAGAAATGGCTGAAGAAGGATCCAGAAGCTTTTGACTGGACTCATATTATAAAATTTGTTTGTGAGTTGGAGGGAAACAGGTAAGTTCTTTATCAAGCGTACACTTTCTTATTACATACTGATGTATATGGGTATGCTATAACTAGAAAAGAATATAATTCCAATATGCAATGAGGTTATGTAGGGCTAGTGTTAATGCACAGCATACAATCTCACTACACAGAGTTGCAGAGAAATGTAGAGAAAGAGAAGATAAAGAAATAAGTCTCTTAGACAGTGAGTGTTTGTCACTATGCAGCTAAAAGTATCATGAAGCTGTACAGGCCATATAAAAAGAGCTAAATAAAATCAGGCTGCATGATATCCCTCATCATATCTGCACACGTGGTCAAAATTGTTGGTACCCCTTGTTTAATGAAAGAAAAACCAACAATGGTCACAGAAATAACTTGAATCTGACAAAATGGAATTTGCCAAACTACATGTTGACAAGCCACAAAGCTTCTGGAAGAATGTCCTATGGACAGATGAGACAAAAATCAAATTTTTTGGCAAGGCACATCAGCTCTATGTTCACAGAAGGAAAAATGAAGCATATCTGGAAAATAACACTGTACCTACTGTGAAACAAAGAGGAGGCTCTGTTATGTTCTGGGGCTGCTTTGCTGCATCTGGCACAGGGGGTCTTGAATCTGTGCAGGGTACAATGAAATCTCAAGACTATTAAGGGATTATAGAGAGAAAGGTGCTGCCCAGTGTCAGAAAGCTTGGACTCAGTCGCAGGTTATGGGGCTAGTAACAGGATAATGACCCAAAACACACTGATAAGAATGGCTAAGAGGAAAACATTGGACTATTCTGAAGTGGCCTTCTATGAGCCCTGACCTATATCCTACTGAGCATCTTTGGAAGGAGCTGAAACATGCCGTCTGGTAAAGGCCCCCTTCAAACCCGAGACAACTGGAGCAGTTTGCACATGAGGAGGGGGCCAAAATACCTGCTGAGAGGTGCAGAAGTCTCATTGACAAATACAGGAATCGTATGATTGCAGCGATTGCCTCAAAAGGTTGTGCAACAAAATATTAAGTTAAGGGAACCATCATTTCTGTCCAGGCCTGTTTCATAAGGTTTATTTGAAAAAAAAATTCTGTTGAAGCGAAAAGCAAAGTCTGACTTTCATTTGTTCATTTTCATAGAATTTTTATTTATTATTACTTTTGTCAGATTCAAGTTATTTCTGTGACCATTGTGGGTTTTTCTTTCATTAAACGAGGGGGGACAACAATTTTGTCCACGTGTGTGTGTCTTACTCTGAAACACTACAATGTTTCAGGGAGAACAGTTCAAAAAAGAGCCAAACTATAAGAAGTGTTCATGGGATTGCCACAATGGAAGGCCAATGCAGTACATCGCCATTCTGTTGTGGCTTTCCTCTGTTGTTTATCCCCAGATGAATCGGCCTAACCGTCAGGAGCTCCTGAGCTATGGAATCTGTGGCAAAATCTAGCAGGATGTTGATTTTTTCTCAGCGTCCTGCTACAATCTCTGCCTCCCATTGAAAGCAAAGGGAGGCAGATTGGAGACTGAATCTGTACGGCTCCACTCCCGGTTCCGTGGTACATTTCTAGGTGTGAACATTTCCTCAAGTTGTTTTCTCTCAAAGACTGTAGGGTTTTACACTGAAGCAAAGTTGCTAGTTGAGACCTGTCAAGATTTAATGCTGCCAATGTTCGACAGATTACAGAATTCTGTGTTAAAAAGTTAAATTTAGGACTAGTTAAAGGGGTGGGTAGGGAAACACGGCACTTCTATTGTGTGAGGTGCACTGATAGGGTTTCACCCCAAAAACCAATAGTACCTGGGCATCTTCCATATACTTGGTACTTCCACGGATGCTTTGCTTCACCTTATTTCTTTAGTGTATTGTACGACATCTAGAGGGAACTATTTTTTTTATTTTTTTTTCTTATAATGTTTCATTAACATGCAAGTTACATCATACAATGTAACTCATTATTCTTGTATGTTTAAAGGGAGGATTATGAGAAAAAGGCAGAGAAACTCCGCAGTAAGGTGAAAGAAGTCCTGAAATGTGATGCTCTGCAAAGAAACCCTTATGATCCGCTCATCGTGCCACCAGTCGATTGTCTCCTGTCTTGCCTCTGTCTTGAATGTGCTTGTAAAGACATAAAGACATTCTGTAATGTTCTGAAGAATTTCCAAGACTTGTTAAAACCTAGAGGTCACCTTTTAATTTTTAGTGGATTAAATGCTACTTTTTACAATGTTGGTGAAAAGCCATTTAGGTCATTGACCACTAATAAGGAAGATCTGGAGATGGCATTTACAGAAGCTGGCTACCAAATTGAAAAAGCTGTGTATGTGCCGCGTGCCGATAAATCATGGGATATTTCTGATTTTGATACTCTGTATTTTATCCATGCCCGTAAACCAATGTAATTCTAAAAACTCTTATGCTAAGTGTCAAGATACATTTTTCTACATCTGCACATTTTAGTTTGCAATAATGATGCAAAAAACTAGTGAACAAGTGATCTGGGTTAGATAAAATCACTTAACTAAATGAATGCTCTACTGGGGAACATGGGCAGTAATAGAGTCTATATGTAAAAGTAATAGAACCTACAATTTAATAGCTACAATGTTGCATACTTAGATTGGAAGTGTCAGGTTATGATCTCCTGGTGAAAGTGTGTTGTTATATTGCTTTGGGGGTTATTAAAGAGGACCTTTAGCGCACTGTCGGCTTTTCCGATCTGTGCCCTGGGTGAAGAGCTATTGGTCCCGGTACCGTAGCTCTTCACAGTCAGAAGGGCGTTTCTGACACTCTGTCAGGAACATCCTTCTGCACAGCAGCGCCTACAGTGCTGTACATTGTGACCGGAGAGGAACGCCCCCTCCCTCTGCTCACAGTGCTCATCCATAGATGAATATTATCAGGAGGGGAGGGGGCGTTCCTCCCCGCTCACACTGTACAGCGCCATTGGCGCTGCTGTGAAGAAGGACGTACCTGACAGACTGTCAGAAACGCCCTTCTGACTGTGAAGAGCTACGGTACCGGTACCGCTAGCTCTTCACCCGGGGCACAGATCGTGAATTCAGCGCACTGTTGGCTTTCCAGCAGTATATAGAATTGCCTGTGCCCAAATCCACGAACGGTCCTCTTTAAGCATTTTACTAATATGTAAAGTATTTATATCCAACCGAAGTACAGGTAGGCAAGAATAATCTTAGACTTTTAATTGGTTTCAATACATTGCTTGAAAATTGTCCAGCAATAGCTCTGTCCTACTGAACCTACCTAATACCTACTTTCTGTCTCAAAGAAAAATAATAATTATAGTCTTTTCTAATAATTAGTTGTTAATATATTGAAATCCCATGGTAAATATGTATACTACTAATTCCTTTATTGCTGACATTTTCACATGTGACCTTGTTATTTGAAAAAGCATGTTTGCCTATGATTAGAGATGGGTTTGACAGCTCAGGTCCCTGTTTTTTTTTTTAATCAAACAAATTTGGTGCAATCCACACCTTAAACTGGCTTAAAACACTTAGAACACTGTCAGGGCTCTTAGGAACCTATCTATAAAACATAGTGTGGAACATTGTCAGGGCTCCTAGGAACCTTTCTATAAAACATAGTGTAGAACACTGTCAGGGCTCCTAGGAACCTATCTATAAAAAATAGTGTAGAACACTGTCAGGGCTCCTAGGAACCTTTCTATAAAACATAGTGTAGAACACTGTCAGGGCTCCTAGGAACCTTTCTATAAAACATAGTGTAGAACACTGTCAGGGCTCCTAGGAACCTATCTATAAAAAATAGTGTAGAACACTGTCAGGCCTCCTAGGAACCTTTCTATAAAACATAGTGTAGAACACTGTCAGGGCTCCTAGGAACCTATCTATAAAACATAGTGTATAACACTGTCAGTGCTCCCAGGAACCTATCTATAAAACATAGTGTAGAACACTGTCAGGCCTCCTAGGAACCTTTCTATAAAACATAGTGTAGAACACTGTCAGGGCTCCTAGGAACCTTTCTATAAAACATAGTGTAGAACACTGTCAGGGCTCCTAGGAACCTATCTATAAAACATAGTGTATGACACTGTCAGGGCTCCCAGGAACCTATCTATAAAACATAGTGTATAACACTGTCAGGGCTCCTAGGAACCTATCTATAAAACATAGTGTAGAACACTGTCAGGGCTCCTAGGAACCTTTCTATAAAACATAGTGTATAACACTGTCAGTGCTCCCAGGAACCTATCTATAAAACATAGTGTAGAACACTGCCAGGACTCCTAGGAACCTTTCTATAAAACATAGTGTAGAACACTGTCAGGACTCCTAGGAACCTTTCTATAAAACATAGTGTATAACACTGTTAGGGCTCCCAGGAACATATCTATAAAACATAGTGTAGAACACTGTCAGGGCTCCCAGGAACCGATCTATAAAACACAGTGTGGATAGACAAAAAACAGCACCGAGCTGCACATAGTGAAGTACCGTACAGTAAAGAGGTCAATGAGACAAGAAAGCTTCTCACCTTGTAAGGTTGTGATCACAACCGTTTTGTCAGTTTGTAGACCATTTATGGAGGGGAGGTCTTATGCCCCTGGAGGGGAGCCAGCAGAATCCACGTCACCCTAGGTGTAGGTAATGGCAAAAAATGGACCGGACAAATAGAGGATCCCTGCGCTCAATCCATCGTCTTTAAAATCTCTCTTTATTTTGAAAAAGTACACACAACGCGTTTCGGGCTAGCTGCCCTTTTTCAAGTGTATAGACTAAACAAAAATAAGAACAATAGCCCCAAAAGGGGAAAAGCAGCAATAAGCAAACCAGTACAAAGTAATGAAAAATATATATATACACCCAAGTATCCGAAAAGGCATCCACATGTGCTGTGGCAATTTGAAAGATGTGTTGCAAGACATGTTGCTACTATAGCATAAAACTGACAGAACATCATTTTTCTATATATATACTAAAACATTCAGCGTGTTGCCAAACTTAATTAGTTTATGTATAAAATTTACATCAAAGATGATAATTGTGAAAAAAACTAACAGGTACATGGAATCATTCTATAACCAGCCTTAGGCTAAATCCAATTTGAGTGGAGTCTATGCATGATAAAATACAATGCCAACAATAGAACAGTCACAAACAGTCAAGAATAGTCACTCAAAAAAGGTCTTACCTTGTAGCTAACGTCGAGCTGGATGCTTGATCCAGCTGACCAGGTCTAGACCTTTAAATAACATTGGTGGCAGTGAATGCTTAGGCGCCTTTTCCGGGCGCATGCGTGGACAGCCGCACGTGTGAGCGGCGTCCAGCGGTGTAGAGAACGCATGCGTCGGACCAGCCCGCCGCACGCATGCGCACCTGGGCTCCTAGTAACCTATCTATGCAATAAGGCAAACCCAGTCAAAGTTATAATAAAGTAAAAAGTTAAATTATTATACACTGGGATCTCTTTAGCTGCCAGGGTATCATAAAAGGTAGGCCCAGACCCATTTTCATACTCACCTTCCGTTACCTCTTTGGGCCTCATTGTGGAGTGTAGCGGTCACATCGGCAATCTTTATTCTGTTTATTATCTCTATCTATAATGTACTTTTTGGTGTAAACTTTTTGGTGTTATGTGTAAACGTTTCCACATCATGTCTAAAGGGCCATTTAAATAAGTGTTTCCATCATATCATATTATGCAGACCTGAATTAACAATCTAATGACTGCTTCAGTTTGCAGAAAAAATACTCTGAGTATCTGTAGAAGGGCGAGTTACTGGTACACAAATAATCTAAAGGGACATAAATTTGCTATGGATTAAAAAAGTGGTGGAGATCCTGGCATGATCCCTGAGAGAGATGGATGAGCCTCTAAAGATTTGTTTTGTGTTTGGTTCAGGTGGTACAGTCCCATGATACATTTTCGGTCAAAAAATGTGGGTCAAATCAGAGTTGTGAATCTAGCACATGACACGGTCAGGTCTCCTAGGTCTCTATCTACCCATTTCTATCTCTCTAAGGCTGGATTCACACCAGCGTTTGAACTTCATTCGGGAATTCCATCCCTGAATGCACTTGAAAAATACAAACAGAAAAGTCCTGCAATCGGGACTTTTCTCTCCGTATTTTTCGTGTGGAAACTAGGCAGAAACCTGGTGGACCTCATTATAATCTATGAGGTTTGTGGGTTTCCACAGGTAACCACAAGTGAAGGGAAAGCCGAACACTCATGTGAACCTAGCTTTAGGCAAACATAGCCAAGGTAATATCAGAGTGACAGTAACGTATGTTTATGGGAAAACTGATGATAGGCCCTGGATACAAACTGCTACTTTAACTACATACTTTGCCGTAACTATTAACCCTTTTCCTACATGCATAATACCATTACATTAGATTTGGGGTCTTTAAAGATTGCAACCGGTCTGCCAATATCGGAGGAGCCTTCCTGTTTCACCACTTTGCCTCAAATAAAAATTTGTTTTAAAAATTTCTGGCACTCTCAGAAACAAATAGGAAGCATGAGTTATATTTGGTGGTCCTGTGAGATCATACAGCAGTTCTGATCTGAAGCGGAAACCCAGATTTCTAGAGATAAGGGCCAACAGATCCAACTTTCTCAGGAAACGTTCTTCTCTCCAGACCACAACAGAATCTCTGCCTATCCAAGACTGACTTCCTTACCCATCTCATTGAAGCTGCCGAGATGCTAGCACCACTCTTCTGGCTTCAAACAACCCCTCCTAGCATTCAACTTTGTAGGGAAAAAGTACATCAGATAGCTAGATATGAAGAAATTCTCAGCAGGAAAATGCAGAACCATGATGGATACCTGAGTGTGTGGTCCCCCTGGTGGCAGCACTGCTTAATCCCTAGCTGAAGTCCATTCCTGACCTCACTCTTCATGGTAGATTGTTGTGCCTGGTTCAAAAGTGAAGTGGCTGTTTGCAAAAAAAAAAAAAAATACCTGCCATTATCCATACAGAATTAGACTTTCAGACTCTATATTGTATAAGGAAAAATATCTTTGTACCGTGTTAGCCAGTGGATATGAAATATAAAAAAAATTAGTCTTCAGTAGTTGATACCTTTATTAATCGCTAATTAAAAATGAGGACATATTGCGAGGTTTCGGGATTACTAAAATGATACCAGCCTGATGAAGGGATCATTTTAGTAATCCCAAAAGCTTGCAATATGTCATTATTTTTAGTTAGTCATTAATAAAGGTATCAACTACTGAAGACTACTCAAAAATTATTATTTTTTTTATATTTCAGGCTCCATATTTTAATTTTTATTTGTTAGTATTTTGTAAATCCACATTTGGCTTTCAACACTGCCTGAATCCTTCTGGGCATGCCCTCGATCAGATTCAATTAATGGTTCAATCGAAATCTGATCCTAGGTAGAGATGAGCGAACAGTAAAAATCGAGATTCGATATTCGTTTCGACTAGCCGCTCAATATTCAACTACTCGAATCGAATATCGAATCCTATTATACTCTAGGGGGGGAAAATGCTCGTTTCAGGGGTAGGCAACGTTCGATCAAATTATACTTACCAAGTCCACGAGTGAGGGTCGGGCTGGATCCTCCGAGAAGTCTTCTCCTTGCAGCGTCCCCACGGCGTCTTCCGGCTCTGAATTCACTCTGCCAGGCATCGGGCCTGAGCAGAGCCAACTGCACATGCCCGCACTACAAGCGGACATGCGCAGTCGGCTCTGCCCAGGCCCGATGCCTGGCATAGTGAATTCAGAGCGGGGAAGCTGCATGGAGAAGACTTCTAAAGGTAAGAGAAGAACCAGCGTTGATTGGCCAACTGTATAGCATTCGGCCAATCAATGCTGGTTCTGCATCGAACTTTTCCATTCGAATAGCGAGTGGTACTCGATCGAGTACGAGTATTTCGAATACCATAGTATTCAATCGAATACCTACTCGATTGAGTACTACTCGCTCATCTCTAATCCTAGGTCTCTTTTATATGATCCCAATGTTGGTGCATACTGGTTGAATCATTTGGGTACAATTATAGCTTTTTCTTAAACTCTACCCACAAGTGTTTGTTTAGGTTGAGGTCTGGAGACTGTGCTGGCCAATCCAGCACCTCTACTTCATTGTCATTGATTGAACCATTTCTTCACTAATCTTGAAGTATGCCTTGGGTCGTTGTCCAACTGGAACACTATGTCATCCTTGTAATACCCTTAGTACAAAGTATCTCATCTTGTAGGATAATCACATATAGCGCAGCATTGAGACCACCATCAATCCAGGTCAAGTATCCAATGCCTTTGGCTGTGAAACAACCCCATATCATCTGGCATCCTTCACCAAACTTGACAGCTCCACAATTTCTCGATCTGTTAGCCCCCTTTTCCCTTGTTATTTCCAGAACCATTTGCACCCATCAGAGTCCAGTCTATTTACTTTCATGGATGTCTGTGTTTTCACTATTACGAAGCATGTGAGCCACCTCCACTGCTGTGTTTGTTGCACCAGAACTGACAGACTTTGTGATGAACTGACTTGTACACTCTGATATTTTGGCTTTTCCTTTGGAAATCAACCTAATAGCACGCTGAGCTATTAGGGAACGTAGGATGTAAAACAACAATGCAGTTACATGACAAGAATCTGCATAACTAACCATATGCTAAATAGTTACAAGTCAATTTATTTATGAACTAGAGAAGATGACAGTAGAGATGAGCGAACAGTGTTCTATCGAACTCATGTTCGATCGGATATTAGGCTGTTCGGCATGTTCGAATCGAATCGAACACCGCGTGGTAAAGTGCGCCATTACTCGATTCCCCTCCCACCTTCCCTGGCGCCTTTTTTGCTCCAATAACAGCGCAGGGTAGGTGGGACAGGAACTACGACACCGGTGACGTTGAGAAAAGTAGGCAAAACCCATTGGCTGCCGAAAACATGTGACCTCTAATTTAAAAGAACAGCGCCGCCCAGGTTCGCGTCATTCTGAGCTTGCAATTCACCGAGGACGGAGGTTTCCGTCCAGCTAGCTAGGGCTTAGATTCTGGGTAGGCAGGGACAGGCTAGGATAGGAAGGAGAAGACAACCAACAGCTCTTGTAAGAGCTAAATTCCAGGGAGAAGCTTGTCAGTGTAACGTGGCACTGACGGGCTCAATCGCCGCAACCCAGCTTTCCCAGGATCCTGAATGGAATACACTGTCAGTGTATTCCCGTATACCCGATATATACCCCCGATACCCGTTCCAACGGTGTGCCCCCCCACCTTCACCCCAGAAATACCCTGCAAGTCCCCTAGCAATAGAATTGGGGCTATATACACCCACTATTTTTGCTACTGCCATATAGTGCCATTGTCTGACTGGGAATTCAAAGAATATATTGGGGTTACGTGCACCCACAATTTTTACTACTGGTATACAGTGCCAGTTTCTGACTGGGAATTCAAAGAATATATTGGGGTTATAAATACCCTCATTTCTTGCTACTGGTATATAGTGCCATTGTCTGACTGGGAATTCAAAGAATATATTGGGGTTACGTGCACCCACAATTTTTACTACTGGTATACAGTGCCAGTTTCTGACTGGGAATTCAAAGAATATATTGGGGTTACGTGCACCCACAATTTTTACTACTGGTATACAGTGCCAGTTTCTGACTGGTAATTCAAAGAATATATTGGGGTTACGTGCACCCACAATTTTTACTACTGGTATACAGTGCCATTGTCTGACTGGGAATTCAAAGAATATATTGGGGTTATAAATACCCTCATTTCTTGCTACTGCCATATAGTGCCAGTTTCTGACTGGGAATTCAAAGAATATATTGGGGTTACGTGCACCCACAATTTTTACTACTGGTATATAGTGCCATTGTCTGACTGGGAATTCAAAGAATATACTGGGGTTATAAATACCCTCATTTCTTGCTACTGGTATATAGTGCCATTGTCTGACTGGGAATTCAAAGAATATATTGGGGTTACGTGCACCCACAATTTTTACTACTGGTATACAGTGCCAGTTTCTGACTGGGAATTCAAAGAATATATTGGGGTTACAAATACCCTCATTTCTTGCTACTGCCATATAGTGCCAGTTTCTGACTGGTAATTCAAAGAATATATTGGGGTTACGTGCACCCACAATTTTTACTACTGGTATACAGTGCCAGTTTCTGACTGGGAATTCAAAGAATATATTGGGGTTACGTGCACCCACAATTTTTACTACTGGTATACAGTGCCAGTTTCTGACTGGGAATTCAAAGAATATATTGGGGTTACGTGCACCCACAATTTTTACTACTGGTATACAGTGCCAGTTTCTGACTGGGAATTCAAAGAATATATTGGGGTTATAAATACCCTCATTTCTTGCTACTGCCATATAGTGCCAGTTTCTGACTGGGAATTCAAAGAATATATTGGGGTTACGTGCACCCACAATTTTTACTACTGGTATACAGTGCCAGTTTCTGACTGGGAATTCAAAGAATATATTGGGGTTACGTGCACCCACAATTTTTACTACTGGTAAACAGTGCCAGTTTCTGACTGGTAATTCAAAGAATATATTGGGGTTACGTGCACCCACAATTTTTACTACTGGTATACAGTGCCATTGTCTGACTGGGAATTCAAAGAATATATTGGGGTTATAAATACCCTCATTTCTTGCTACTGGTATATAGTGCCAGTTTCTGACTGGGAATTCAAAGAATATATTGGGGTTACGTGCACCCACAATTTTTACTACTGGTATACAGTGCCATTGTCTGACTGGGAATTCAAAGAATATATTGGGGTTATAAATACCCTCATTTCTTGCTACTGGTATATAGTGCCATTGTCTGACTGCGAATTCAAAGAATATATTGGGGTTACGTGCACCCACAATTTTTACTACTGGTATACAGTGCCAGTTTCTGACTGGGAATTCAAAGAATATATTGGGGTTACGTGCACCCACAATTTTTACTACTGGTATACAGTGCCAGTTTCTGACTGGTAATTCAAAGAATATATTGGGGTTACGTGCACCCACAATTTTTACTACTGGTATACAGTGCCAGTTTCTGACTGGGAATTCAAAGAATATATTGGGGTTACAAATACCCTCATTTCTTGCTACTGGTATATAGTGCCATTGTCTGACTGCGAATTCAAAGAATATATTGGGGTTACGTGCACCCACAATTTTTACTACTGGTATACAGTGCCAGTTTCTGACTGGGAATTCAAAGAATATATTGGGGTTACGTGCACCCACAATTTTTACTACTGGTATACAGTGCCAGTTTCTGACTGGGAATTCAAAGAATATATTGGGGTTACGTGCACCCACAATTTTTACTACTGGTATACAGTGCCAGTTTCTGACTGGGAATTCAAAGAATATATTGGGGTTACGTGCACCCACAATTTTTACTACTGGTATACAGTGCCAGTTTCTGACTGGGAATTCAAAGAATATATTGGGGTTATAAATACCCTCATTTCTTGCTACTGCCATATAGTGCCAGTTTCTGACTGGGAATTCAAAGAATATATTGGGGTTACGTGCACCCACAATTTTTACTACTGGTATACAGTGCCAGTTTCTGACTGGTAATTCAAAGAATATATTGGGGTTACGTGCACCCACAATTTTTACTACTGGTATACAGTGCCAGTTTCTGACTGGGAATTCAAAGAATATATTGGGGTTACAAATACCCTCATTTCTTGCTACTGGTATATAGTGCCATTGTCTGACTGCGAATTCAAAGAATATATTGGGGTTACGTGCACCCACAATTTTTACTACTGGTATACAGTGCCAGTTTCTGACTGGGAATTCAAAGAATATATTGGGGTTACGTGCACCCACAATTTTTACTACTGGTATACAGTGCCAGTTTCTGACTGGGAATTCAAAGAATATATTGGGGTTACGTGCACCCACAATTTTTACTACTGGTATACAGTGCCAGTTTCTGACTGGGAATTCAAAGAATATATTGGGGTTACGTGCACCCACAATTTTTACTACTGGTATACAGTGCCAGTTTCTGACTGGGAATTCAAAGAATATATTGGGGTTATAAATACCCTCATTTCTTGCTACTGCCATATAGTGCCAGTTTCTGACTGGGAATTCAAAGAATATATTGGGGTTACGTGCACCCACAATTTTTACTACTGGTATACAGTGCCAGTTTCTGACTGGGAATTCAAAGAATATATTGGGGTTACGTGCACCCACAATTTTTACTACTGGTAAACAGTGCCAGTTTCTGACTGGTAATTCAAAGAATATATTGGGGTTACGTGCACCCACAATTTTTACTACTGGTATACAGTGCCATTGTCTGACTGGGAATTCAAAGAATATATTGGGGTTATAAATACCCTCATTTCTTGCTACTGCCATATAGTGCCAGTTTCTGACTGGGAATTCAAAGAATATATTGGGGTTACGTGCACCCACAATTTTTACTACTGGTATACAGTGCCATTGTCTGACTGGGAATTCAAAGAATATATTGGGGTTATAAATACCCTCATTTCTTGCTACTGGTATATAGTGCCATTGTCTGACTGCGAATTCAAAGAATATATTGGGGTTACGTGCACCCACAATTTTTACTACTGGTATACAGTGCCAGTTTCTGACTGGGAATTCAAAGAATATATTGGGGTTACGTGCACCCACAATTTTTACTACTGGTATACAGTGCCAGTTTCTGACTGGTAATTCAAAGAATATATTGGGGTTACGTGCACCCACAATTTTTACTACTGGTATACAGTGCCAGTTTCTGACTGGGAATTCAAAGAATATATTGGGGTTACGTGCACCCACAATTTTTACTACTGGTATACAGTGCCAGTTTCTGACTGGGAATTCAAAGAATATATTGGGGTTACGTGCACCCACAATTTTTACTACTGGTATACAGTGCCAGTTTCTGACTGGGAATTCAAAGAATATATTTGGGTTATAAATACCCTCATTTCTTGCTACTGGTATATAGTGCCATTGTCTGACTGGGAATTCAAAGAATATATTGGGGTTACGTGCACCCACAATTTTTACTACTGGTATACAGTGCCAGTTTCTGACTGGGAATTCAAAGAATATATTGGGGTTATAAATACCCTCATTTCTTGCTACTGCCATATAGTGCCAGTTTCTGACTGGTAATTCAAAGAATATATTGGGGTTACGTGCACCCACAATTTTTACTACTGGTATACAGTGCCAGTTTCTGACTGGGAATTCAAAGAATATATTGGGGTTACGTGCACCCACAATTTTTACTACTGGTATACAGTGCCAGTTTCTGACTGGGAATTCAAAGAATATATTGGGGTTACGTGCACCCACAATTTTTACTACTGGTATACAGTGCCATTGTCTGACTGGGAATTCAAAGAATATATTGGGGTTATAAATACCCTCATTTCTTGCTACTGCCATATAGTGCCAGTTTCTGACTGGTAATTCAAAGAATATATTGGGGTTATAAATACCCTCATTTCTTGCTACTGGTATATAGTGCCATTGTCTGACTGGGAATTTAAAGAATATATTGGGGTTACGTGCACCCACAATTTTTGCTACTGGTATATAGTGCCAATTTCTAACTGGGAATTCAAAATGCGCAAGGCTCCCGGAAAGGGACGTGGACGAGGCCGTGGGCGAGGTCGGGGGAATGGTTCTGGGGAGCAAGGTAGCAGTGAAACCACAGGGCGTCCCGTGCCTACTCCTGTGGGGCAGCAAGCATTGCGCCACTCCACAGTGCCAGGGTTGCTTGCCACATTAACTAAACTGCAGGGTACAAACCTTAGTAGGCCCGAGAACCAGGAACAGGTCTTGCAATGGCTGTCAGAGAACGCTTACAGCACATTGTCCAGCAGCCAGTCAGACTCTGCCTCCTCTCCTCCTATTACCCAACAGTCTTGTCCTCCTTCCTCCCAAAATTCCCAAGCTTCACAGAACAATAACCCCAACTGTTCCTGCTCCCCAGAGCTGTTCTCCGCTCCTTTCATTGTCCCTCAACCTGTCTCTCCACGTCACGATTCCACGAACCTAACAGAGGAGCATCTGTGTCCAGATGCTCAAACACTAGAGTCTCCTCCATCTCCGTTCGATTTGGTGGTGGATGACCAGCAACCCACCCTCATCGACGATGATGTGACGCAGTTGCCGTCAGGGCATCCAGTTGACCGGCGCATTGTGCGGGAGGAGGAGATGAGACAGGAGTTGGAAGAGGAAGTGGTGGATGATGAGGACACTGACCCGACCTGGACAGGGGGGATGTCAAGCGGGGAAAGTAGTGTGGATGTTGAGGCAAGTGCAGCACCAAAAAGGGTAGCTAGAGGCAGAGGTCAGCAGCTTAGGCGAAGCCAGGCCACACCCGGAATCTCCCAAGATGTTCCAGTTCGTACCCAGCCCCGAAAAACTCCCACCTCGAGGGCACGTTTCTCGAAGGTGTGGAGTTTTTTCAAGGAATGCGCCGAGGACAGATATAGTGTTGTCTGCACAATTTGCCTCTCGAAATTGATTAGGGGCTCTGAGAAGAGCAACCTGTCCACCACTTCAATGCGCCGTCATTTGGAATCCAAGCACTGGAATCAGTGGCAGGCAGCAACGGCAGGACAAAGGCCGCCTGCCGTTCACGCCACTGCCACTGCCTCTGCCACTGCCTCTGCCTCTGCCACTGCCACTGCTGACTGTGCTGGCGATGCACTCCAGAGGACGAGCCAGGACACCACTTCATCTGCCTCCGCCACTTTGTTGACTTCTCCCTCATCCTCCCCTGTTCCTGTCTTATCTCCTTCTCCTGCACCATCAAAGGCACCATCAGGCGCTTCTTTACAACAACCCACCATCTCTCAGACATTGGAGCGGCGGCAGAAATACACTGCTAACCACCCACACGCGCAAGCCTTGAACGCCAACATCGCTAAACTGCTGGCCCAGGAGATGTTGGCGTTCCGGCTTGTTGAAACTCCCGCCTTCCTGGACCTGATGGCAACTGCGGCACCTCGCTATGCCGTCCCTAGCCGTCACTACTTCTCCCGGTGTGCCGTCCCCGCCTTGCACCAGCACGTGTCACTCAACATCAGGCGGGCCCTTAGTTCCGCGCTTTGCACAAAGGTCCACTTGACCACCGACGCGTGGACAAGTGCATGCGGACAGGGACGCTACATTTCACTGATGGCACACTGGGTGAATGTAGTTGAGGCTGGGACTGCTTCCCAAACTGGCCCGGTGTACCTCGTCTCCCCGCCTAACATTCCTGGCAGGGACACGAGAAGAACACCCCCCTCCTCCTCTACCGCCTCCTCCTCCGCCACCGCCTCCTTCTCCGCCAACGCCTCCTCCTCCGCTGTTAGATTGACCCCAGCTACGAGTTGGAAACGTTGCAGCACTGGCGTTGGTAGACGTCAGCAGGCTGTGCTGAAGCTGATCAGCTTGGGGGACAGACAGCACACTGCCTCCGAGGTGAGGGATGCCCTCCTCGATGAGACGGCAATATGGTTTGAGCCGCTGCACCTGGGCCCAGGCATGGTCGTTTGTGATAACGGCCGGAACCTGGTAGCAGCTCTGGAGCTTGCCGGACTCCAACATGTTCCATGCCTGGCCCACGTCTTCAACCTAGTGGTGCAACGTTTCCTAAAGAGCTACCCCAATGTTCCAGAGCTACTGGTGAAAGTGCGGCGCATGTGCGCCCACTTTCGCAAGTCGACAGTAGCCGCTGCTAGCTTAAAATCTCTCCAGTAACGCCTGCATGTGCCACAACACCGGCTTTTGTGCGACGTCCCCACACGCTGGAACTCAACGTTTCAGATGTTGAATAGAGTGGTTGAGCAGCAGAGACCTTTGATGGAATACCAGCTACAAAACCCTAGGGTGCCACAAAGTCAGCTGCCTCAGTTTCTCATCCATGAGTGGCCATGGATGAGAGACCTTTGTGACATCCTACGGGTGTTTGAGGAGTCCACAAGGAGGGTGAGCTCTGAGGATGCGATGGTGAGCCTTACAATCCCGCTCTTGTGTGTTCTGAGAGAATCCCTGATTGACATCAGGGATAACTCAGATCACACAGAGGAGTCAGGGATAGCATCCGATCCGTCACAGCTGGAGAGTAGGTCCACACATCTGTCCGCTTCATCGCGTTTAATGGAGGAGGAGGAGGAGGAGGAGGAGGAAGAAGAGTTGTCCGATGATGTGATGGTGATACAGGAGGCTTCCGGGCAACTTCGAATCGTCCCATTGTTGCAGCGCGGATGGGTAGACATGGAGGATGAGGAGGAAATGGAGATTGAACTTTCCGGTGGGGCCAGAGGAGTCATGCCAACTAACACTGTGGCAGACATGGCTGAGTTCATGTTGGGGTGCTTTACAACCGACAAGCGTATTGTCAAAATCATGGAGGACAACCAGTACTGGATCTTTGCTATCCTTGACCCCCGGTATAAAAACAACATCTCGTCTTTTATTCCGTTGGAGGGGAGGGCCAATCGCATCAATGCTTGCCACAGGCAATTGGTGCAGAATATGATGGAGATGTTTCCAGCATGTGACGTTGGCGGCAGGGAGGACAGTTCCTCCAGTAGGCGACCAAGTTCTCACCGGTCCACACAAACGAGGGGCACACTGTCTAAGGTCTGGGACACCTTGATGGCACCCCCTCGCCAAAGTGCCGCCACAGAGGGTCCTAGTGTCACCAGGCGTGAGAAGTATAGGCGCATGTTGCGGGAATACCTTTCCGACCACAGCCCTGTCCTCTCCGACCCCTCTGCGCCCTACACGTATTGGGTGTCGAAGTTGGACCTGTGGCTTGAACTTGCCCTATATGCCTTGGAGGTGCTGTCCTGTCCTGCCGCCAGCGTCCTATCTGAGAGGGTGTTCAGTGCAGCCGGTGGCATCATCACTGACAAGCGCACCCATCTGTCAGCTGAGAGTGCCGACCGGCTCACTTTGATAAAAATGAACCACCACTGGATAGAGCCTTCATTTTTGTGCCCACCTGTGTAAAGCACCCCAACATGAAACTCCATGTCTGTACTCAACCTCTCCAATTCCTCCGCATCCTCATACTCATCCACCATAAGCGTTGCACAATTCTGCTAATACTAGGCTCCCTCCAACATGATTTCCCCCAACTCTGCTGGTTAGAGGCTCCCTCCACCCTGATTTCCACCAACTCTGCTGGTTAGAGGCTCCCTCCACCCTGCTTTCCCACAACTCTGCTGGTTAGAGGCTCCCTCCACCATGAATTTGCCCAAACTGGGCTGGTTAGAGGCTCCCTCCACCATGAATTGGTCCAAATTGGGGTTTTTAGAGGCTCCCTCCACCATGAATTGGTCCAAACTGGGCTGGTTAGAGGCTCCCTCCACCATGAATTGGTCCAAACTGGGCTGGTTAGAGGCTCCCTCCACCATGAATTGGTCCAAATTGGGGTTTTTAGAGGCTCCCTCCACCATGAATTGGTCCAAACTGGGCTGTTTAGAGGCTCCCTCCACCATGAATTGGTCCAAACTGGGGTTTTTAGAGGCTCCCTCCACCATGAATTGGTCCAAACTGGGGTTTTTAGAGGCTCCCTCCACCATGAATTGGTCCAAACTGGGGTTTTTAGAGGCTCCCTCCACCATGAATTGGTCCAAACTGGGGTTTTTAGAGGCTCCCTCCACCATGAATTTGCCCAAACTGGGCTGTTTAGAGGCTCCCTCCACCATGAATTGGTCCAAACTGGGTTTTTTAGAGCCTCCCTCCACCATGAATTGGTCCAAACTGGGGTTTTTAGAGGCTCCCCCCACCATGAATTGGTCCAAACTGGGGTTTTTAGAGGCTCCCTCCACCATGAATTTGCCCAAACTGGGCTGGTTAGAGGCTCCCTCCACCATGAATTGGTCCAAACTGGGCTGGTTAGAGGCTCCCTCCACCATGAATTGGTCCAAATTGGGGTTTTTAGAGGCTCCCTCCACCATGAATTGGTCCAAACTGGGCTGTTTAGAGGCTCCCTCCACCATGAATTGGTCCAAACTGGGGTTTTTAGAGGCTCCCTCCACCATGAATTGGTCCAAACTGGGGTTTTTAGAGGCTCCCTCCACCATGAATTGGTCCAAACTGGGGTTTTTAGAGGCTCCCTCCACCATGAATTGGTCCAAATTGGGGTTTTTAGAGGCTCCCTCCACCATGAATTGGTCCAAACTGGGGTTTTTAGAGGCTCCCTCCACCATGAATTGGCCCAAACTGGGCTGGTTAGAGGCTCCCTCCACCATGAATTGGTCCAAACTGGGCTGGTTAGAGGCTCCCTCCACCATGAATTGGTCCAAATTGGGGTTTTTAGAGGCTCCCTCCACCATGAATTGGTCCAAACTGGGCTGTTTAGAGGCTCCCTCCACCATGAATTGGTCCAAACTGGGGTTTTTAGAGGCTCCCTCCACCATGAATTGGTCCAAACTGGGGTTTTTAGAGGCTCCCTCCACCATGAATTGGTCCAAACTGGGGTTTTTAGAGGCTCCCTCCACCATGAATTTGCCCAAACTGGGCTGTTTACAGGCTCCCTCCAGCATGAATTGGTCCAAACTGGGGTTTTTAGAGGCTCCCTCCACCATGAATTGGTCCAAACTGGGGTTTTTAGAGGCTCCCTCCACCATGAATTTGCCCAAACTGGGCTGTTTAGAGGCTCCCTCCAGCATGAATTGGTCCAAACTGGGGTTTTTAGAGGCTCCCTCCACCATGAATTGGTCCAAACTGGGGTTTTTAGAGGCTCCCTCCACCATGAATTGGTCCAAATTGGGGTTTTTAGAGGCTCCCTCCACCATGAATTGGTCCAAACTGGGGTTTTTAGAGGCTCCCTCCACCATGAATTTGCCCAAACTGGGCTGTTTAGAGGCTCCCTCCAGCATGAATTGGTCCAAACTGGGGTTTTTAGAGGCTCCCTCCACCATGAATTGGTCCAAACTGGGGTTTTTAGAGGCTCCCTCCACCATGAATTTGCCCAAACTGGGCTGTTTAGAGGCTTCCTCCACCATGAATTGGTCCAAACTGGGTTTTTTAGAGGCTCCCTCCACCATGAATTGGTCCAAACTGGGGTTTTTAGAGGCTCCCTCCACCATGAATTGGTCCAAACTGGGGTTTTTAGAGGCTCCCTCCACCATGAATTTGCCCAAACTGGGCTGCTTAGAGGCTCCCTCCACCATGAATTGGTCCAAATTGGGGTTTTTAGAGGCTCCCTCCACCATGAATTGGTCCAAACTGGGGTTTTTAGAGGCTCCCTCCACCATGAATTTGCCCAAACTGGGCTGTTTAGAGGCTCCCTCCAGCATGAATTGGTCCAAACTGGGGTTTTTAGAGGCTCCCTCCACCATGAATTGGTCCAAACTGGGCTGGTTAGAGGCTCCCTCCACCATGAATTGGTCCAAACTGGGCTGGTTAGAGGCTCCCTCCACCATGAATTGGTCCAAATTGGGGTTTTTAGAGGCTCCCTCCACCATGAATTGGTCCAAACTGGGCTGTTTAGAGGCTCCCTCCACCATGAATTGGTCCAAACTGGGCTGGTTAGAGGCTCCCTCCACCATGAATTGGTCCAAATTGGGGTTTTTAGAGGCTCCCTCCACCATGAATTGGTCCAAACTGGGCTGTTTAGAGGCTCCCTCCACCCTGCTTTCCCACAACTCTGCTGGTTAGAGGCTCCCTCCACCATGAATTGGTCCAAACTGGGCTGTTTAGAGGCTCCCTCCACCATGAATTGGTCCAAACTGGGTTTTTTAGAGGCTCCCTCCACCATGAATTGGTCCAAACTGGGGTTTTTAGAGGCTCCCTCCACCATGAATTGGTCCAAACTGGGGTTTTTAGAGGCTCCCTCCACCATGAATTTGCCCAAACTCTGCTGGTTAGAGGCTCAATCCACCCTGATTTTCAAAACAAATGTTGGTGCCAACCTCAACTTACTACAAGGGCCAAATTCACTGCTGGTGACAAGCTCTCCTCACTGCAAGTGCCAAATACACATGTTTCAAGGTGTTTTCCTACTGTCAGAGAGGTGGTATTGAGTGTGTAAAGTGTGTAGTTGTTAGGCTGTGATGTTGGGGTAATAGAGGGTCTTTGGTGTGTTAGATGCCCCCAGACATGCTTCCCCTGCTGTCCCAGTGTCATTCCAGAGGTGTTGGCATCATTTCCTGTGGTGTCATAGTGGACTTGGTGACCCTCCAGACACGGATTTGGGTTTCCCCCTTAACGAGTATATGTTCCCCATAGACTATAATGGGGTTCGAAACCCGTTCGAACACACGAACAGTGAGCGGCTGTTCGATTCGAATTTCGAACCTCGAACATTTTAGTGTTCGCTCATCTCTAGATGACAGACTACCGTCATTTTATAGACAAATGGTTGAAGCTGTAGTGGATGGAGCGTTATGGATCCTGAACGTCAAAAGTTCAAACAATTGTTACCCTTTTGCTCGTATTTAGCTATTATGAGTCCAAATGTCTAGTCCTTGTTTTTATTACTCTAATTTTACAAGGACAGTTGTAGTTGATTTGTAGTGAAGTCATAGGTCTGTCCACTAGTAGTAGTAAAATGGAGCAGTCTCCTACAATATGTCAACCTGGTGTTCGTCACTCATTGCACTGACTCTAGTGGTATAGCTTTGTATTTGAATGTACATGTGAGATCTTTCTTAAAAAGAATATACACTATATCTGCTAGAAATCTAAGGATTTTGTTAAAAATTTGATGGGGTGTGTCATATTGAAATGCATAGTTTCTGCAAAAAGCCGGATATAACAAATTGTGCCAGCACAAAAACAACCTACAGGTAAGAACATTCCAAGATTACTGCATAAGGCAGAAGAATGAGGTGTGTAAGGGAGGGTTCACACGATGTCTTTTGGCTCGTAATGTGGCACGTCTATGCCGTGGGAGCTTTTGTGGGCCGTATACGCTCCCATTGAGTTAAATGGGAGCCGGGATCGTATATGTGGCGCTATTTTGCGACAACGACAATGTAAAATTACCCTAAGTTTGGAGGTCTTCCCTAAGGAATATCAGAAAGATTTGTAGGTTAGTGTTGTCGTAGGTGACCTGGTAATATCTACCCCTGACATACTAAAGGTCAAACCAAGTGGGTTTGTTAAGGCCCGAACAAATGCAAATGAAAAAGATTGCCAGACTAGGTGTGCACTTGCTCACTTGGTCACTGTTCTGTCTCTGCAGCAGTGACCTAGCTGGACAAGCGTGTTTACTTCTGAATGGTGGAGGCAGACGTATGTGCAGGAGCCTCCAGAAGCCAGAAGGAGTTTGGGCAGAGTCATCTCTGTCTGCACCCGCTCAAGATTTCAGACACAGTTATCCAGAGTGGAGAAGGATTTCTGATTTGAGCAGAGTCGTCTCAGGCCTTGTGGCAGTGATTTGCTAAAGATGTAACTGCCCCAGCTCCATGACTAGTAATGGTATCTTCACACTGAGTTTTTTGGCAGTGGATTTTGACGCGGAATCTGCCTCAAAATCCACCTGCCAAAATGGCTCTCTTTGACTTCAATGGGAGCCACTCGCTTCTTTTTTCCGGTAGCTAATAGAAGCGAAATGACCTCCCGATTAGACCTGTTCATTCAGGCCCAATCCGGAGCAGAATGCCACGATAGGATGCCGGTGCACTGCATCCGGATTCCGTCACGGCTAGCCGTGTGGTATGTTCACATGCGGGATCATTTTTCTGCCGTCTGAACATACCCTAAGATTAAGTGACTGCCCAATGTTACTATTAGAGATGAGCGAACAGTGTTCTATCGAACACATGTTCGATCGGATATCAGGGTGTTCGTCATATTCGAATCGAATCGAACACCGCGTGGTAAAGTGCGCCAAAATTCGATTCCCCTCCCACCTTCCCTGGCACCTTTTTTGCACCAATAACAGCGCAGGGGAGGTGGGACAGGAACTACGACAACGGGGGCATTGAAAAAAATCGGAAAAAGTCATTGGCTGCCGAAATCAGGTGACCTCCATTTTAGACGAATAGTGGATTTCAAATCCGGGTCATATGAGAATGTGAACTTTGTGACTATGAGACAGGGATAGCTGTACAGGCAGGGATAGCTAGGGATAACCTTTATTTAGGGGGGAATGTTATTAAAAATAACTTTTTGGGGCTCTATCGGGTGTGCAATTGTGATTTTTGTGAGATAAACTTTTTCCCATAGGAATGCATTGGCCAGCGCTGATTGGCCAAATTCCGTACTTTGGCCAATCAGCGCTGGCTCTGCTGGAGGAGGCAGAGTCTAAGATCGCTCCACACTAGTCTCCATTCGGGTCCGACCTTAGACTCCGCCTCCTCCAGCCGAGACAGCCCTGATTGGCCGAATTCCATACTCTGGCCAATCAGCGCTGGCCAATGCATTCTATTGGCGTGATGAAGCAGTGCTGAATGTGTGTGTTTAGCTCAACTACGCCGGTGGAGTAGTTGAGCTAAGCACACAGATTCAGCTCTGCTTCAATCAGCGCTGGCCAATGCATTCTATTAGCTTGATGAAACAGAGTGTGCACAAGGGTTCAAGCGCACCCTCGGCTCTGATGTAGCAGAGCCGAGGGTGCACAAGGGTTCAAGCGCACCCTCAACTCTGATGTAGCAGAGCCAAGTGTGCACAAGGGTTCAAGTGCACCCTCGGCTCTGATGTAGCAGAGCCGAGGGTGCACAAGGGTTCAAGCGCACCCTCAACTCTGATGTAGCAGAGCCAAGTGTGCACAAGGGTTCAAGTGCAACCTCGGCTCTGCTACATCAGAGCCGAGGGTGCGCTTGAACCCTTGTGCACCCTCGGCTCTGCTACATCAGAGCCGAGTGTGCGCTTGAACCCTTGTGCACACTCGGCTTCATCAAGCTAATAGAATGCATTGGCCAGCGCTGATTGAAGCAGAGCTGAATCTGTGTGCTTAGCTCAACTACTCCACCGGCGTAGTTGAGCTAAGCACACACATTCAGCACTGCTTCATCATGCCAATAGAATACATTGGCCAGCGCTGATTGAAGCAGAGCTGAATCTGTGTGCTTAGCTCAACTACTCCACCGGCGTAGTTGAGCTAAGCACACACATTCAGCACTGCTTCATCACGCCAATAGAATGCATTGGCCAGCGCTGATTGGCCAGAGTACGGAATTCGGCCAATCAGCGCTGGCTCTGCTGGAGGAGGCGGAGTCTAAGATCGCTCCACACCAGTCTCCATTCTGGTCCGACCTTAGACTCTGCCTCCTCCAGCCGAGCCAGCGCTGATTGGCCGAATTCCGTACTCTGGCCAATCAGCAGTGGCTAATGCATTCTATTGGCGTGATGAAGCAGTGCTGAATGTGTGTGTTTAGCTCAACTACGCCGGTGGAGTAGTTGAGCTAAGCACACAGATTCAGCTCTGCTTCAATCAGCGCTGGCCAATGTATTCTATTAGCTTGATGAAGCCGAGTGTGCACAAGGGTTCAACAGCACACTCGACTCTGATGTAGAAGAGCCGAGGGTGCACAAGGGTTCAAGCGCACCCTCAACTCTGATGTAGCAGAGCCAAGTGTGCACAAGGGTTCAAGTGCACCCTCGGCTCTGCTACATCAGAGCCGAGGGTGCGCTTGAACCCTTGTGCACCCTCGGCTCTGCTACATCAGAGCCAAGTGTGCGCTTGAACCCTTGTGCACACTCGGCTTCATCAAGCTAATAGAATGCATTGGCCAGCGCTGATTGAAGCAGACCTGAATCTGTGTGCTTAGCTCAACTACTCCACCGGCGTAGTTGAGCTAAGCACACACATTCAGCACTGCTTCATCACGCCAATAGAATGCATTGGCCAGCGCTGATTGGCCAGAGTATGGAATTCGGCCAATCAGCGCTGGCCCTGCTGGAGGAGGCGGAGTCTAAGGTCGGACCAGAATGGAGACTGGTGTGGAGCGATCTTAGACTCTGCCTCCTCCAGCAGAGCCAGCGCTGATTGGCCAAAGTATGGAATTCAGCCAATCAGCGCTGGCCAATGCATTCCTATGGGAAAAAGTTAGCTTGCGACAATCGCAAGCTGACAGGGATTTCCATGTAATAAAGTGATTTATATGCCCCCAGACATGCTTCCCCTGCTGTCCCAGTGTCATTCCAGGGTGTTGCCATCATTTCCTGGGGTGTCATAGTGGACTTGGTGACCCTCCAGAGACGGATTTGGGATACCCCCTTAACGAGTATATGTTCCCCATAGACTATAATGGGGTTCGAAACCCGAGAGCGGCTGTTCGAATCGGATTTCGAACCTCGAACATTTTGGTGTTCGCTCATCTCTAGTTACTATCAAACCTGTATATTTCAATACGCTTTTTAAAACTTTATAACTTTGGCTTTTGGTATCAAAGACATGATTGCAAATTGCTTTACATTATGCCGCAGCTGCTGGGGTTTTCTTGTGATCAAAAAATACCTTTACTATTACTATACTGTATTACCTATATTTTAACCATAGGGTGCACTTGCACTGAGTGCTATGTTTGCAGGGAACTAATTGAGACAACGGGACAGTCCTGCATTTGCTGTCCCGCCAAGCTGGCCATCCCCAAATTCAGCTCCTCTGTTACTGATTTAGAGATGGATTCTGCCCTCAAATCAGCAGCAGATTCCATCCTGATTCTACCTCCCAATGCAGAAAATATAAGAGTCCTGCTCGATCTTGCTGCTGCGGTGCAAGACAGTCAGCTCTTTAACCCCATTCATCTGGGGCTGATCACTGACTGAAAGTTGATGCTCCGCCAGAGGGCTGTAAAATTAAAAGGGATCTGAAATAGAAGTCTACCTCAATTCCTATTCATTTTCTGGGGTGTGAAGAGTAAGAGTAATCTGATTGAACTTGCAAATCTGTACACTTAATGCAGTGTGTGAAGAGGAACCTTCTGCTTGACACTTATGAATCGTATAAGCAGTGTAGTTTATATTGTGTAACATATGTAATACGTTACTGTGTGGGGGCCACTGTGGAGCATATAATACTGTGTAAGGGCTACTGTGGAGCATATGACACTGTGTGGGGGCCACTGTGAAATTTAAGATACTGTGTGGGAGCCACTGTTTAATGGCACTATTAACAGTATCAGGCCCTGTTCACACTGTGGAATCTGGCACTGATTTTGCCTCTAAAACGGCCATGATACTTTATAAGATGTTTATTGTGTAAAAAGTAGTTGGTGACCTTCTACAGATATGCTGAATGTCTTAACCTGAAATATGGTCTGATGTAACTGCATTGCCGAACTACCTTGGGTGTATTCAACTTCATTGCCTAGAAGGCATGACCTGTACATACATCGTTGCCAACCAAGCATCAAATGAGAGATACTTAATCACCGAGATAATGTGAGGAAATCCTCATAGGAAAGTATTTGCCCAGTAGTTTTCCATTATGAATATTCAATTACTGGATGGGATTAAATGGGAACATATAAAAGTGGTATCGTATGTTACAACAGGCGAAGCCAATGCTATATAAACTATGCAGTAGGGACTGAATTTGTAAGGATCAGAATACCTTGCTGCCAGCATTGAAGAAAAGCAGTTCAGCTTAATTGGAGAAGACAACAACATGGAGTCATCATACTCTGTATCACAAAGGTATATAGATGACTTTAATCCTCTAGAGTACTACCAGACATACTATGCTACCGGGCAAGGAGTTTTTGTCGGACAATGGACAGAATTTGTGTTACGGAATATGCATGAAACATTTGGTCCAGGTAAACTTTATTTGATATCTTAACAGATATAAAACTTAATTTGACTTGCATATCCTTTGTATATATGTGATTTTTTTTTGAATAATGCGAAGTATATTATGTTATACATATCAGGCCACCCCTTTCATAAGACAAGTAGTGGTACTAGGCAGGGGTGTCATCAGCACCCGGCTTACCCAGCAAGTGCCAGGGCCACAAGATCCTGAGTGGGCCCACTCGGCAATGAGATATTGGTACAGGGTTCGGGGCTCGTGACCAACTTGAGACGGAACACCATGATAGCGGTTGGGGAAAGCCCTTGTTTATATAGAATTCCTAAAATATAAAAATAATTTCAGATATAAAATAGATACTTAAAAAAAAATCCTAAAATATAAAAATAATTTCAGATATAAAATAGATACTTAAAAAAATGTCCAGTTCTAGCTTTTCATTAACATGTATTGAGTATATTGCTACATTATATCTATTAAATAGTTTATACTTTTATTTTAGCATTGTGAATTTAAAAGTAAAGAAAAAGATGGTCAAAGACTACTTGCCAACCGTTATACTTGTAATGCCCTTGATGTGAGTTATTAAAATGCATTTGGTGAACACATCACTTTTTTTTGTTTTGTTTTTGAACTTAAAGAAGCATTCCAGTAAAAAATCCACCTCCCCATTTGTAAATGAGCTTATGTGTAGTTTAATGTTATTGAATAACTTGCTTTACTAACAGTTTTTTTCTTTTAAGGGAGTATATCATTGGAAAAAGCGTATTATTGGAAAACTGTCCAAGCGGCCATTTTGGTGTAGTTCTCTGTGCATATCCGAGCGGCCATTTTGGTGTAGTTCTCTGGAAAACTGAGCATACTGCTCAGTATGATCAGTTCTCCAGAAAATGACACCAAAATGACCACTTGGACAGTACTGGGCATGTCCGAGTGGCCATTTTGATGTAGTTCTATGGAGAAAGGAGGAGGGGGGCAGATGGAGGAATATTCAGGGAGGAGGAGGGCAGAATTTATCAGAAGGTGTCATTTACAGAAAAGCGTATTATTCTGGATCCATAGTTCTCACATTTTGATGTGCCCTCACCTAAAGTTGTAGTATGAGGTTTGACACAGTTTTGTATTGAGTAGGTCAATTACAGACCAATTTGGTATGGGCTCCAATGGGCTTCAGTCCTTGTGTCCTTTCCATTATGTAACCAAAATTATTTATTGAGGTTGTGCAGGAACTGAAGGTAATTGATACTGGTGACCTTTCCACAGGATAGGTCATCAGTATCAAATAAGTTGAGGATTGAACTTCCACTGCATTATACAGCTCAGAAGCTATATTCAGTGTGTGGAACTCGGTACACTGTGGTGGTGACCCCTGGAACTTTAGCCCTGCTCCCAATCACTTCAATAGGAGCAAGATTGCTTCCAGCTGACTACCTTTTATATGGCTTCCAGTGGCCGAAACACCTGATTGAGATGGGATCCCCTAGAGAGATCATCAGTATCAACTGCCTTCAGGTCCTAGACAACTCCTTTAAATCTTATTTAGTATGGCAACCAAAATGATTTAGCAAGTACTAGTGGCACTACTCCAAAGAGCCCAAGGAATGAGACAAGGTTTCAAGAAGAATTAAAGCTACAACTGGCTAGTTAGTTTATTGGAGAATGCATTATATATTAGAACTTAAAGGACGTATACACCACAAAAAACCACTTCTTAAACCACTTATTATAGGGCAGCCAGTGACATAATGAATAGAGATGAGCGAACGGCATTCATTCGAATTGATATTCGATCGAATATCAGGCCGTTCAAGGTATTCGATTACAATCGAGTACCACGAGGCAAACGCACTAAAAATTCGTATCCCCTCCCACCTTCCCTGGCGCTTTTTTTGCACCAATAACTGTGCAAGGGAGGTGGGACAGGAACTATGACTACGGAGGCATTGAAAAAAATTTAAAAAACCCATTGCCTGCCGAAATCAGGTGACCTCCAATTTATACGAATAGTGGATTTAATATCCGGGTCATATGAGACTGTGAACTATGTGACTGTGAGACAGGGATAGATGTACTGGCAGGGTTAAGTAGGGATTACCTTTATTTAGGTGGGAATATTACTGAAACAGCTCGGGGCTCTACCTCGTCAGGATCCCTGTCAGCTTGCGATATGCGGGAGCTGACTTTTTCCCATAGGAATGCATTGACTAGCGTTGATTGGCCGAATGCCATACAGAGTACAGCATTCGGCCAATCAACACTGGTTCTGCTGGAGGAGGCAGAGTCTAAGATCGGTCCACAGCTGTCTCCATTCTGGTCCGATCTCAGATGTAGCAGTGTTGAGTGCACAGCTCTGCTACACCAGAGATGTAGCGGAGCTGGCTGTGCGCTGAGCTCTGATACACCCGAGATGTAGCAGAGCTGAGTGTGTGCCGAGCTCTACTACATCAAGAGATGTAGCAGAGCTGAGTGTGCGCTGAGCTCTGGCTACATCCAGAGATGTAGCAGAGCTGAGTGTGCACTGAGCTCTACTACATCCAGAGATGTAGTAGAGCTCAGCGCATGGCCAGTTCTGTTACATCTCTGGTGTAGCAGAGCTCAGCACACACTGAGCTCTACTACCTCTCTAGATGTAGTAGAGCTCAGCGCACACTCAGCTCTGCTACATCTCTGAATGTAGTAGAGCTCAGCGCACACTCAGCTTTGCTACATCTCTGGATGTAGCAGAGCTCAGCGCACACTCAGGTCTGCTACATCTCCGGTGCAGCAAAGCTCAGCGCACGGCCAGCTCTGCTACATCTCCGGTGTAGCAAAGCTGTGCACTGAACACTGCTACATCTGAGATCGGACCAGAATGGAGACTGCTGTGGAACGATCTTAGACTCCACCTCCTCTGGCAGAACCAGCGTTAATTGGCCGAATGCTGCACTCTGTATGGCATTCGCCAATCAACGCTGGTCAATGCATTCCTATGCCGAGATGTAGCAGTGCTGGCCGTGCACTCAGCTCAGCTACACAGGAGATGCAGCCGAGCTGAACGCATGGCCAGCACTGCTACACGAGAGAACCGCTGCTACACCAGAGAACCGCTGAACCCTGCTGCACACTCAGCTCTGCTGCATCAGAGATGTAGCAGATCTGAGTGTGCACTGAACCCTGCTGGTTTCCTATGGGAAAAAGTCAGCACTCGCATATCGCAAGCTGAAAGGGATCCCGACGATAGTGGCATAATACAGGTACTTGGGCATGTTAGATGCCCCCAGGCATGCTTCCCCTGCTGTCCCAGTTGCATTCCAGGGTGTTGGCATCATTTCCTGGAGTATCATAGTGGACTTGGTGACTCTCCTGAGTCGAAGTGTGGCTTCCTCTGAAACAAAGCATTTTTCCCCATAGACTATAATGGGGTTCGATATTCATTCGAATAGTCGAATATTGAGGGACTATTTGAAACGAATCTCGAAAATTTCACTGTTCACTAATCTTTAATAATGAACAGACCATTCTTGAGTTGAAATGAAATCTTGCTGCTAAGAAATTGTTATGATCAGGAGATCTCTGACCATGGACTGACCCCTGACTGATAATTTCTCAGTCAAGTGTAAGAAAAACAAAAGCTAAACTAGTGTAATGAGCCATTTGGAATGACTTGTGTGTGATATTCCTAATCCCTGCCTGGCACACTAGAAGTAGCCCTGGGCTCAACTAACTGACCTGAGAGGGCGCGAACACAGTCGGAGAAATAACTCACCTACAAGAGAAACAGAAAACCTGTCTTGTTTCTCATTTAGGAAGGAGAGGCAAGATACAGAGAAAGCCCCCCACAGGTGTCCAACTGGACTAATGGTGAACATGAGGGAACACAAAGTATAGAGCAGAAAATAAACGTGAAACACAGCAAAATGACACTATGCAAATTGATAGGTAAAACCGAACTATGCTTGGAAATATGTGTTCAATACTTATGAAAACTCCACACGGTATGAACAGTAAGCAAGGTGAGCTGAAAGGGCCAGGACTCAGGCACAGATGGATGAAGCAGATTCAGGCAGATGGATAATTTCAGGAACACTGGAACTGGAGTTTAACTCCAGCAATTGACAGCATGCACTCAGAACTGCCCACAGCCTGTAATAAGTCCTCAGCATTGCAGATGACTTAACCCATTCAGAGTCAGACACACTAAGGCACTGACCCACAATGCAACGCATCACATGATCTACGCATGAGTGCTACCGCAGAAACCGCTTGCCTAATGTGAATATTCCCCTGTAGCGCGTCAGATGATTAATGCGCTGAATGCTGTTAAGACACTGTACACCTGAACCTAACAGGCTGAGACCGGGTCATAACAGAAATTCAACTTTTCTTCCATATTCAAATGACCTGTTTGGTGCACTCATGGTGAGTATCCATTTTCTTTTGCGGTTGTCACTCCTCAGAACAGAAAAACAGACATACTACTATTTGCATTAACCACAAAAGATGTCGGTGCTCCAGCAGGTGTGGTCCTGTAACGTCTCTGCCTCGTCAGACCAGGGATCACTGTCTCTTGTGCCCCTTCCTCCAGGATTCATCTACAGCACTGGGGAACTGCTGTCTGGCACTTCCCTAACAGGTCCTGCCAAGAGTTCACCAAACAGATCATCAACATATGGAATAAAAGTTGAATTTCTTAGCAGCAAGTGTGCATAAGAAAGCTATGATCACTATGCCACGGCCAAACCCTACAACCGTTTCAATGGTGCTAGTTGTTAGTAACGGAAGAGAGTAAAGGAACAATTAAAGCAAAACTGATTCATTGTGTAATACCTGGTAGGATTTTCTCACTGCCCTGTCCACTCAGGTCCTGCACATAGTGTAACACAGTGAATCATCTTTTCCTGGAGAGTTCCATCAGGTAGAATGTAAGATTATTTCACAAGTTGTAAGCCAAATGTATTGTATCATGCAATAAACAAAGTTTCATCATGCTACAGAAGGATCAGCAATGGTCGAATGTCAGTAAGCAAAATAAGGCTGAAGATGGCAAAGTTATTTAGTCAGGCAAAATATGTAATTGGAGGTTGTGAGACTGTAGAGAATTATTTGTAAGATCTTAGCATTAAGGCATAATCACATGGATTAGAACCACCAGTGGTAATGACTATGGGGGCTCCATGTTTCCTCTGTGAAGAGAGTCTTAGTATTCACGCATGACGAGGACACCATTCATTGTCAATGGGAATGAATGAGATAGTCAGGCTTTGTTCCATGTCGCTAATCTGTAACTTGTTCGATGTTTTATTCTTTAGGAGGTCTAAAGGGAGACATACTCATCGACTTTGGATGTGGGCCTACAATTTACCATCTAATCTCTGCTTGTGAAGCGTACAACATCATCATAACCTCAGATTTTCTTGAACAAAACCGAAAACAAGTGGAGAAGTGGCTGAAAAAGGATCTAGATGCCTTAGACTGGACACATGTTTTCAAATTTGTGTGTGAACTGGAAGGTAACAGGTACAACATGGAAAATTGGTAAAGTACAATTGAAAGTTACACAGAAACTTTGGAAATTAAAATACTATGAAGCCATGGTCTATGATGTATTGAATTTTATTACCGCCTTCTCCCAATACAGCAAAGATGCAGTGTGTGTCTTCTATTCTCTTAAAGATAGCCCCCAGACAGCGGACCCGTGGGGGGAGCTAGAAGGGGCTCATGACTGAAAATAGCAGAAGAGCCAGATGGGCAGATGGGTTAGAATTAGAGATGAGCGAACAGTAAAATGTTCGAGATTCGATATTCGTTTCGAGTAGCCCCTCAATATTCGACTACTCGAATCGAATATCAAACCCTATTATAGTCTATGGGGGGAAAATGCTCATTTCAGGGGTAGGCAACGTTCGATCAAATTATACTTACCAAGTCCACGAGTGAGGGTCGGGCTGGATCCTCCGAGAAGTCTTCTCCTTGCAGCGTCCCCGTGGCATCTTCCGGCTCTGAATTCACTCTGCCAGGCATCGGGCCTGGACAGAGCCGAATGCGCATGTCCGCACTACAAGCGGACATGCACAATCGGCTCTGCCCAGGCCCGATGCCTGGCAGAGTGAATTCAGAGCCGGAAGATTCTGCGGGGAAGCTGCACGGAGAAGACTTCTAAAGGTATGAGAAGAACCAGCGTTGATTGGCCAACTGTATAGCATTTTGCCAATCAATGCTGGTTCTGCATCAAACTGTTCCACTCAAATAGCAAGTGGTACTCGATCGAGTACGAGTATTTTGAATACCGTAGTATTCGATCGAATACCTACTTGATCGAATACTACTCGCTCATCTCTAGTTAGAATAAGTTCAGAAGGTCAGGTTAAGGACAGGAGGTGGGGAATAAAAGTTGTTTTGATAAATAGTGGTGGACAGAGGTGTGGGTCACAACTGTTAGAAGCTGGTAGAGTAAAGTTGTCCCTCCCTTAATTTTACTCTGTCATGGCGGCATTGAAAGGAGTAGTCTCTGGAGGCTTTACTGGTATGTAATCAGCAGTGCGAGTGAAGGACCAAGGGGGTTATCTCCACCCATTTGGTAGTTTTGGTAAAAGGGGATGCTGGTTGGAGAATCAGAATGGTGTATACTCCTGCGGTCACGGTACCCTGGAGGGATATACCCTCCGATGCTGGTGCCCCTGGGCCACTCCTTCTAGGGTAATTGGCAGCTATTGAGAGGGGCATTGGTTTTATTTGGGGCTGTTATACATTTACGTGATATTTGCATATTATTTAAATGTGGATGATGTTATTTGTTATGGTAAAGTGGTAATTCATTGCTATTTAAAGTGTTAATTTAATAAATGCCGCCGTGGCCTTTTCTTCCAGCCTCGTGTCTGTTATTGGGGATCAAGAAGGTAACAAAGGGGGTTGGGGTTGGAAGTCAGGGCACAACTTGTATAAATATTTTACTAGTCATGACCCCGCTGTCTCCTACCCTGTTGTGCTTCTGCTTCTTGGGGAGAAAGCTGTTATATAATTCATTACATCAGACAGCAGCACTTTGTGCTCTCCTGCCTGAAGGGCGTAGTTACAAGTGTGATCACTGCCGTCCATGGACGTAGCTGTAGGGGGTGCAGTAGTATAAGTTGCTACCAGGCCCAAACCCTGAGGGGGCCCAAAATGTTCCATTGACAGACAAGATATATCATTAGTCGAAATGTCATGAGGTAGATAGGGGCCCTATTATAAATTTTGCTCTGGGACCCGGGAACTTCAATTTACTCCTCTGCTGCAATCCCTATAGCTAAGCCACTCTTTGGTAAAAGCATGCAAGTATATCAAACATTGTAGGGTTCTTAAAAGAGAAAATAACATAGAAAATAAAATGAAGTCATAGTTTTATAAAGTAATGAAAATATGTCTATACATTTTTATTAACAGTAATTTGGAAAAAAAGGAAGAAACACTGAGGAAAAAAATAACCAAAGTATTGAAGTGTGATGCCCTTGCAAAGAAGCCGTATGGCGAGCCCATGCCAGAAGCCGACTGTCTCATTAGCTGCCTGTGCTTAGAAGCCCCATGTAAGGACCTGGAAGCCTTCACCAATCTACTGAAAAAATTTATGGACCTTCTCAAACCTGGAGGTCACATTATACTTCAGAGTGTTCTCAACTGCACATTTTACTATGTGGGTAAAACATGGTTTTCCTGTCTGTCCTTGACTAAGGATGATCTGGAACAAGCATTTAAGGAGGCCGGGTATGAAATTATCAGATTAAAGGTTGAGCCAAGATCTGAAAAGTTAGGGATGGACATCAGTGATTATGATGCCTGTTACTATGTCCATGCCCGTAAACCACAGTAAGGGAAGGCCCACACCCACGTATCTGTAATATGGCTTTATATGAGATAAATGTAATATGTGCCAAGAAAAGGATTATATCTTATTACAATAAAACAAATTTCTTTTGTACCTACTTTGTTCACATGGGGTGATGGGAGTAAACTATGATGTTCACATGCACAGACATACTATAGCTGTGTATATGAAACTAAATGACTTAAGTGATGATCCACACTCGATTTCTTCCTCTATCTTCACCTTACCTTCTTCATGACACTCAACAAAGCATTGGCTAGCAGGCCTGGTTCACATCTGTGTTCGGTATTCCATTTGGGGACCCCTGAACGGAATACCAAATGCATTAAAAAGCGGTGAGCAATGAAAGCACATTGACCCCATTGACTATAATGGGGTCCGTGTGTTTTCCGCACCAATCATGCAGAGAGAAAAGTAGTTCTTGAAGTACTTTTCTCTCCGCATGATTCGTGCGGACAGTGTGCGGAAAACACATGGACTCCATTATATTCTATGGGGTCCATGTGCTTTCATTGCTCACCACTTGCCAATGCATTCGGTATTCCATTTGGGGGTCCCCAAGCGGACTTCCTGAACAGAATACTGAACACAGATGTGAAGCAGGCCTCAGTGTTGTTCATGTTGCACTGAACACCAGGATACAACATGGATGCTTATAATAATGTGATCTATGCTTTGTTAAAAATGAAAATCTCTCGCATGTACAAATAGAAGGAGCCGACTGTATAAATCTGTTCCTATATTATTAGTGAAACATATAATAACTGAAAAAAGCTAGAATACTTGCTCCAATATTTACTCTGCCACCATACAATTTTAAGGCTTTATACAATTTTTAGATTTCCAAGAGTGTGGAGTGACTTGCTGAAGAAAAAAAAAAAAATAAAAAATTTGCATGAAAGTGGTATGGAAAGGAAAATGGAATCCTAATATTTTTAGCATGTTTCATTTGAATTATATATCCCAAACTCATACAGTTTATCATCTCTCACATCAGTGTAACGTCTCTGCTTGTTCAGATCTCTGCACCTCCCTCTGCTCGCACGCTGTGGCGGAGGAGGCGAGTTCAGTTTGATTCTTTGCTTAGTGTTTTTCGCCGCACTGTGTGAATTTCCACTACACCCATCTCCTGCACCTTGTTTCCTCTGTTCATCAAATGGTTAATTCTAGCCTGTGTGACTGACAGCCTGTCTTCCAATCAAGCCTAGAGCGGGTCTTGGACTTCCTATATACAGACCATCAGCCCACACAGGCATGCTGGCTATTGTGACTTTGTCCTTAGACTTTGTCCCTGCTAAGCTCCTCTTTCTGCTTCTATTATTACTGATCTCTGACCCTTGGCTTCCCTTACAACTATTCTCTTGGATTTTGATCCTGTACTGCGTTTCTCGACTGTTACTGGACCCTTGGCTAGCTGACCTTCCTTTGTTATTGTTTGTCTTGTCTGTGTTGTCACATATATAGGAAGGACTTGTTGACCAGTTGTTACCTATTGCTTAGGATAGGGCAGGCAGGCAGGAAGGGACAGTGTGTTGCAGCATTATTTCGGTGCTAGAGACCAATGTTGGACTACTGCAGCCATGACCACGTGCACCTGTCCATATAATTCAGATTGTTAGCGAACGCTGACTATTTTTGTGTGATTGTTGCACCATTATGCTTCAAAAATCTATATTTCAACATTAAAAGTATGTGAACCACTTACTTGGTTTTCACCTTTTCTTTTTCATGCACCTAGACCTATCATCATGGGGCACTATCATCAATAGTTATAGTTTCAGCACATACTTGCAAATTCAGGCTATTGTACAGATCCGAACAATGGGGCACCTCCCAAATATCATACATAGCATTTGGTGATCTTTCACTGTGGGAGGGCCACTGAATCCTTTGTCTATTTAACATTTATTGTGCTTTTATGGATCATCAGTTCCCCTTTAATATGGCTCATATTGGGCGTATGGCCCTTTTATGAATATCACATGCTGCGCTGTTACACTATATCCATATGCCTGTGGCTGACATAGGAATCTTGAGCTATTAGATAACTAACTGTATAATTTTGATGGTTTGCATTCATAGCAGTACATATTTTTTCCATCTCCAACATGCATAGTGTAAGCCGATGGCTGGTCAGGTAATGGAGGGGGTGTACATCTCACCCAGACTATTAAGGTGGGTGAGAGGAGAAAACTCCAGGAAGAACATTTCTCAGCAGATAACTATTGTCTGCTGAGGGTTATTTCAAAGTTCCAGTTATTGGGCTGGATTTTTAGGAATGACAGGTAGGATTGGTGGTGGGACCTGTCATTCCACCCCCCTCCAGTCCACACTTTGGGGATGTTCCGGCAGCGACTCAGCTGCAGAGAGTCTCCTTGTCAAGGAGGCTTAAGAAGTTGCTCCAGCAGCACCACTTTGGCAGAGCTTGGCTGGAGAGCTAATAGAGAGGTCATATTTTTGGAGCTGTGTCCTGAGTGATTCTACTGACTTTTTGGATTGCTGTTATTCTAAGTGAGGTAACTTATTCTATGTTTAGTTAGAGCCTAGCCGGGCAGGTATTTACTTTTTGTATTGTTTCCTTTTGTTGCTGCACCATTTTGTTTTGAGTGAAAATAAACTCTACCTTTGTTTGGACTAAAGAAACTGGACTTGTGTGTCTATGCCGCCCCACCTAGCAACCCCAGACCCTGACAATAGTTTACTACCAAATACACTCAAAGACAAAAAAACAACACACCCAGATAGAAATGTGAGATGCAAAACTCAGATGCAAATAGTTATGTCTCAACCATATATGCAAATGATTAAAGGTATGGCCTGAGTAAACATTGGTCTTGACACAAGAGGATGTAAATGTGCTTCCACTGTTAGCCTATAAAAATACTTAGAGGCCACTTTTGGGTAGTGTACCTCTTGGTGAGATATCTTGATGAGACAAGCCTTTACAACACATTTTACTCAGTTGACAGAATTTTAGAGGGGGCACATCATTGAACTGAGAGAAACAACAGTTTGATGAATTGCCTGCCGTTCTGGAGGCATTGGGAGATTAAGTTATGTAAACACACACGCAAATGATGAACAGACTCCAGAAGGCTCAGACAGACCACCAGTAGAGAGATTGTTTGATCTGCCAACAAGCACAAGCAGCTGCTACAGCTTCCTTGTCCACCATCCAGACACCAGGCACCTTCATTATATATCCCTGTATCTGATCATTTACAGGTGCTTAGGAAATTTGGTGTCATAGCTCTATTACTTAGACAGCTAGGCATTGTTGCCCTTGTTAGTAGTGTTGTCATTATTGGTAAGCCCAAACTGCTATGGACTGGACCATATTGACAAGGCTGTGTTTATGATCTGACAATGGGTTCATGTGGTCTCATGGTGAGCAACTCATTCCTGACTTTGCTACTGAGGGAAACACTGCCCCAACTGCTGGTGTGATGACCTAAGAAGCTATCACATGTGATAGTCGGCCACTTCTAGTAATGATACGAGGAACACTAACGTGTAACAGATACAATAGCCATGGCAGGGCTTCCAACTGGCATTTTTCAGCAGGATAATGCTCACCCACACTCGACAAAGGTTTCTCATGAATAACTCCAGACTGCAACATTTACTTGGCATGTCTGGTCACCAGATTTTTTGCCAATTGAGCATTTACAGGACTAGCTGGAATAACTTAGGCAAAATGTAAGCATACAGGAACTCCAGGTCCTGTTGCAACATCTGTTGGGAAAGGTGTAACTTGAAACTCATGGGCCCCAATGCAAAATTTGTATTTAGTGTTATTTATCATGTATTTTGAATAGTGTTACATTTTATGTGGCAGTCGAACCTTTGGGCCCCCTTGAGGTGCAGGGCCTGGTAGTGACTGCTACATCTGTCCCTCTAGAGCTACACCTCTGTCTGTGGGTAAATGTGCCACATCATACCATATGGAACCAGTAGGTCTCCATGTCCAAAAATATCCCATCTGGTATCCAGGCTAGAAGCTTCTTTCAGTTGTACAGTTTTCCCCAATAAACTTCTCCATTGAATCTAATATTGTGATTACTTACATATTATTACAGCCACACATAGAAAGTCTTATTCCATACCAACCACTTCTCCTTGTTGCATTATGGTTTTTGTCAATGAGTGTACATACTCTTTGTTACTTTTATGTGTTACGTTTCCAAGATTCCAGTTTTTTACATCCTTGACATAGTATTTTATACTTAAATCAAATTTAGATCTAATAAGTTATGTCTATGAGTTGTGTATGCAGCTATTCTAAAAAAAAAAAGAAAAAAAATCTGCCACAGATCTGAATCTGTTCATGTCTTGTCTAGCCCATTTACATTGAATAGTTAATGTTGTAAAATTACACATAATTAAGATTCAGGAATATGTGCTATTGCACAATATAGCTGCATGGAACAAACATTGCCTTTAGTTCAATCCAAACATCAGGGTTTGGGTTTCAACACAGCAATATCTCTCTCCAACAGATGAAAAGATGAGAAGTTGCATTCAGTGGACATTCAATCACAATGGTGGGCGCACATACTTTGTGTACTGTAAAATGATAAGTGCAGAAAAGAAGTACTTAAAGGGTATTCCCATAACTCTTGTTCTGGGGCCTGCAGGCTTTGTGCTCTCTTCACTTCCTGGATTTCTCTGCACATTGGTGGGCGGGGTTTCACTTGCTCTGCTATCTGCTATGTTTTCAGTTAGTAATGAGGGATTGGTTGTAAATGCATTACCGCAGTTTAAAGCTGATGTGGAAACTGATGTAGCAGAGCTGGATTTGAGTCAGCTTGCATTACATACAGAGGTAACGGACTCGGACTCCTTATCTCAGCCCTTATCAGCCAAATTCAATTAAACCGGCTGATAAGTGGAAGAGCTGAAGATAGACAGCAGAGTAATCCTGGAGCTCTCACCTCCCCCCTCCTCTATCTGAGGAGCTCCATTGCTTGTCAGCCCCTCCCTCCCCCCCTGAGAGCACTTGAGAAATGAGCAGATAAGCCCAGTGGCCATAGAAGCCCAGTGTCAACAATGAAGTGAATAAATTAAGATAGCTGCTAAATAAAGCAGTTTTGATAAAGCAATATATTTAGGAAAAGTCTTAAATCCACATAAACTAGCAGTATAGATAGTATGCTTTTCATGGGACAACCTCTTTAAGGAAACACCTAGCCCTCTATGATAGAACATCTGTTTTCAAGATAAATTCTATAAATTCTATTTTTTAGTACAATTACAGTTCTTGGCATATAATCCACATTTAGTAGTAACACCCACTTCTACCAACATCTATAAGCATAAAATTCTGTAGTTCTTACTTCAATACGGCTCTTTGTCTCCTATTTAAATCTTGATGGGCGCACCTTAGGAACACATAGTCTTCCTTTTCTGGCAAGGGTCGATTCAGAAAACTCCTGCTCAAGCATATTGCAAACGTAAGAAATAAGACTAAAATGTATTAAAAGAATATTTATCTTTAGCAGTGTAAACTGTGAGGGGTCTGTGGCACAAGTAATAGAGATATGAAAAGGTGCGACACATCAGAGAAAATTCAAGAACAAATTCAAAAATCTCCATTTGTTAAGGTTTTTTGTTGCTGACCCAATAAACAGTCTTACAGCATGCGCTAATCTGAAAAAAATCTCAGTTTGTTATGGGGGGGGGGGGGGGGGTGGGTTTGTTACTCACCCAATAAAAGTTAGTCCATAGAGGAAACACATTGCGGTTTTGTCCGCACGGCTTTTCATAGAAAGTTTTCCTCTGCAGACTTTCTGCTTCTATTATACCTATATAGAAAATGTCACCATTTCCATAGGTATAATTGACATGCTGCAGTTTACAAAAATGCAAACATTTTTGAAATTGCAGTATTTCTGCTTTAGTTTTTTTGCTGAAATGCGTGGATGAGATTTGCAGGTACTGCAAAATGCTGCATTTTTCTCAACGCGGGGCCCCAGCCTAAAGTGGTGGAATCCTTAGACCTTATTCACATGACAATGAAAAATGGCTATGTCACAGTCGTTGTTGTAACAGCTATTACATGGTCAATTGTGAATACATTTATTTCAATTTGTCTATTGATATGTCCAATTTTTTGACAGTTTTTCACGGCCTTCAGAAAAACTGAAACGTTCTATACAAGAGAGATAAGATAAGATTATCCTTTAAAAGTCCCACCGTGGAAATTTCAGTGCATTACAGCAGCATAGTAATACAGATACAGGATAATAAACAGTAATATATTACAGACGTAGACACACATAAGTTGAGAAAAAAATAAATAAATAAAAAAAATACTAGGAATCCATAGCAGCTATGGAAGAAAAGAAAGAAGGAAGACTTCAGAGTCATTTAGTTCTCTGTGCGGAGTGGTCTTGCTTTGTCTGATGTAGATTATGTAGCCTGACAGCGGTTGGGAGGAAGGACTTCTGATAGCGCTCCTTCTCACACTTGTGGTGAAGAAGTTGGTCACTTAAAGTGCTGCCAAGTGCTGTCAAGGTCTCATACATGGGGTGGGATTTATTCTCCAGCATGGAGCTCACTATGGACAGTATCCTTCTGTCACCCACCACCTGTACTGGGTCCAGGAGGCTCCCCAGGACAGAGCTGGCCCTTCTGATCAGCCTGTCAAGTCTATTTCTGTCCCTGGTTGATATACTGCTCCCCCAGCAGTCCACACCGAAAAAAATGGCTCAAGCAACCTGACAAGCAACGGAGCTCTTCAGATAAGGGAGAGGGGAGGTGAGAGCTCCAGGATTATTGTGCTGTCTATCTTCAGCTCTTTAACTTATCAGCCGGTTTAATTGAATTTGGCTGATAAGGGCTGAGATAAGGAGTCAGTTACCTCTGTATGTAATGCAAGCTGACTCAAATCCAGCTCTGCTACATCAGTTTCCACATCAGCTTTATACTGTGGTACTGCGTTTACAACCAATCCCTCATTACTACTGCAAACATAGCAGATAGCAAAGCAAGTGAAACCCCGCCAACCAATGTGCAGAGAAATGCAGGAAGTGAAGAGAGCAGAGAGCCCTGCAGGCTGTAGAACAAGAGTTATGGGAATACCCCTTTAAGAGACATCTGAAGGCAACTGTGTGCACTGGATTTTATTTAGGGGTATCAGAGTACAGGGGGCTGAATAGTTTTGCACGTCATGCTTTTCAGATTTTTATTTGATTAAAATTTTGAAAACCTTGTATCATTTTCCTTCTACTTCACAAATATCTGCTACTTCGGTTGGTCCATCACTTAAAATCTCAATAAAATTAATTTAAGTTTGTGGGTATAAGGTGACAAAATGTGAAAAATTTCAAGGGGCCTGAATACTTTTGATTCCCATCCTATAGATAATGGGGAAAATTTAAGAGGAGGGGAAATTAAAGCCAGTTTTGCTGGTGTCTACGGTGGCCAAATTTATCAGTAAGGCTAAGCTCACATCTGCGCTGAAGTCTCTAGTGGAAATCGAAATCGCCAGAAAATGCTGGAAATCAGCGGAGAGAAATGCCTGGTGTACAATGCTTCTCTGCGTTCTTCATCAGGATCTCACATTGATGAGACAGATTAGTCATATGTACCCGGCAGTTTTACCTCAAATTACCTTCGTGGAATGAATAATTAACTATTTTACAAGTTGTTAGGTAACATGTTTAAGGTTCTGAATGTTTGGCCACAGGTTAGAAACTTGTAAAAACATGTATAGGGCAGAATTGTGAGAAAAGATAATTTACACATTAAAGGTATTATGTGATTTTGTTATACAATATATCACGTGTTTGTTTCAGTGAATTAGAAAAGTCAAATAAATATTTCACTATTAGAGTCAAGTCATAAACTACCGTATATACTCGAGTATAAGCCGACCGCAATATCAGCCGACCCCCCTAATTTTACCACAAAAAACTGGGAAAACTTATTGACTCGAGTATAAGCCTAGGGGGGAAATGCAGCAGCTACTGGAAAATTTCAAAAATTTAAATGGTCGGAGTTTTTGGGTGCAGTAAATGCTGGGTGCTGGGAAAGTGGAGGGGGTGTTTTGGTTGTCTGTCTGCCCCTTCCCTGAGCTTGAGGACTGTTTAATTTTCCCCCACTTGGAATTCAGTCTGGCTGAATATAGGGTATCTGCAGTGCTCCTATTAACCCCTTCCCGATAGTAGACCGGGCACTTTCAGACACATGGATACCTAATGTGTTTGTGTTTCACAGCCATTTTCTACTTTTGTATGTATTCTAGGGAAAGGAGGGATTTAGAACTTTTATTTTTTTTGCACTATTTTATGGGAGATTGTATACATTAATATTGTGGCTGGTCATAGACCCCCCCCCCTCCTAAAAAAAAAATAAATTCTTTTTTTGCTGACTCGAGTATAAGCCGAGGGGGGATTTTTCAGCACAAAAACTGGGCTGAAAAATTCGGCTTATACTTGAGTATATACGGTAGTTTACTGATAAATATATACTGACTGGGGAAAGAAGAGGAGCAGAGGTAAGTGATACGGATTCATGATGATAGATAGATAGATAGATAGATAGATGTTCCATTCTTTATGAGGAAAATTTTAATAAAAAAAAACTTACTTAAAGAGGACCTTTCATGGTTTGGGGCACATGAAGTTCTATATACTGCTGGAAAGCTGACAGTGCGCTGAATTCGGCTTTCCTGATCTGTGCCCTGGGTAAAGAGCATATGGTCCCGGTACTGTAGCTCTTTACAGTCAGAAAGGTGTTCCTCCCCGCTCACACTGTACAGCGCGATAGGCGCTGCTTTGAAGAAGGACATCCCTTACTTACTGTCAGGAACGCCCTTCTGACTGTAAAGAGCTACGGCATCGGGACCAAAAGCTCTTTACCCAGGGCACAGATCGGGAAAGCCGACAGTACGCTGAATTCAAACCCATGTGACAGATTCAACCCTCCCTGTGGTTTGTCAAAGTCAAAAAAATATAAGTCAATTTTTAAACCTTTATAATGGCCACATTTATTTCACTTTGAAATGGGGCTAGTCACAAGACTGATATTTTGATGGCAAAATGTTGATCTTGTATATTGTAGTTTTGTCTGTTTTCATCTCCAAACACTGCAATGTATGAAGGATCTGTGAAAACAGGGGCCTCTCAGCTGCAAAACAGAGATAAAAATAGAAATTTTTCATGGCAGTTTTCACCAATGAATGGGCCTAGTCCGGAGTAGGGTGTGTCTTCAGGCTGAATCGCAAGGCAAAAAGGTCTGAAGAATGAGCATCTCCCGGAAAAAACACCTGAGTGGCTCCCATTGATTTCAATGGGAGCCGTCTTTTTGGTCAGGATACGGCCTCAAAATCCGGACCAAAAATCTCTGCGTGAACTTACCCTTAGTCTTTCTGTGCATAGCTTGCTTAGTTCATGTGTTGAGTTTAATTGGTTAATTGTTTTCGTGCTACATCTAAGTATGTGTATCCTTGACATTGGCATTGTCAGCTACTCTAACCTTTACTTACCATCACTGCGGCCTAGACTTAATCCCCTTACACCCACCACTTTCTATAAAACTTGTATATTTTAAACATCCTACCTAAATAAATAACTCTTCCTATACCCCTTAAATATAATAAATATATAAATAACAACGAAACCAATCAAGAATACACAACCTCCTGAATAATCCCCAGAGGGGGAGGCCCTTGGAGCTAAAAGATCTGGCCGCCAAACTATCCATCATAACAGGTTACCTCCAGCCGCAACCACAGGCTGAGGGGCGCCATAATCACCGATGGAAGTATCACCACAAACAACCAAAACCACTCCCCAGGACACTACCCAGCAGGAGCCCAAAAGTGGCTAGACCAACCACCAGCAGTAGTTAGAATATTGGGGAAATTACCCACCATGTTTCCCCACCCCCAAATTTGACCAACTCCAAGGACCCCCCACCCCGCTAACTGCTGTGAACAAACGAAACACCCCTACTACTACAAAAAACTAAGAGTGGGCGGGACTGCAGCTCCTTCCCAGTGGTGAATGACCGTTGGGAAAAGGAGCAGGATTATTTATACTCTCCCTTCTAGTTACTCCCGCCACTGCCTACCCCCTACCAGTCTCCCTAGCAACCCTACACCGACCCCTTCAGGCCCTGACATGGCAGCCTCCCCTCAGGCTATGCCTTGGTCCGTCCTTACTATATAAGTAGATATAGTAAAAATGTGCTCCAGCCACATTCTGCTTTTCTGTGCCTCTATTCAAGTATTCCATCTATTGCTATAATGTATGTGATTTGTGTTTAGTACATAAGGTCTACGTCTGAAGTATCTAACCGAGAACCTTAGGATAATTCTAAGGATAGAATATCATGGCCACCTCCCACCAATCGGGACCACAGGACACAACCTGGAATACAGGAATGTCCCACAAAATCCAGGACAGTTGGGAGGTATGCTTAAAGGGGTTGGCCACCCTTAAGCTGAAAAAACCACAGTGCCCCAGGCAACTCAGAAAGATGGTTATAGGACAAATGTGCGGTAAAAATGAAATTTATCTTATCTGTTCCCCATTAAAATGAGATATTGCAGTGTGAGCTCAGCCGGCCTGAGTGGGCGGGACATCAATAAACTGAAAGTAAAACTCCTGCAAAGGGGCCCCCCAGGCTTTCGCCTGGGGGACACATGGTGTAATGGCACATAATTTAGATAGTGGTTTAGTTTTAATTTTAATATGTATGGTGTATGTGGGTATGTTTTGTTGTGTTTTTCCCCCTTTTTTCTCCCCTCTTTTCTCCTCAGGAATAAAGTGGTACTTACCAGGAGGGTCCCCCTCTGAAGTTGGTCGCAGTGGTCTTCACCCTTGGTTCCAGATGTTTCTATCTCCGGGCAGATGTTTCTTCCATCACTGGGCAGTCTTCTCCATCACCGGGCAGATTTCTTCAAACAGCTGGTGATTGGTTCGGACCTGTAAAAGAGCGGGAAAAATAGAGTATAAATAGGATGAAGTGACTCCGTGGTCAAGCAGTTTTAGTCAAAGTGTCACTGGAACCGGAGCTGCTGAACCTGCCATGGAGAAGCTTCTGACAGACCTCATCAGGAGAGCTGAATCCCACGGCGGTGAAGCCTGGCTGCGGCGGTGCTTGGAGGAGCCGCTAGCCAGCAGAAGTGGAGAGGAGCCATCAGAAGCAGCTGGGGCTGAGAGGAGTGCGGCAGGCAGAGCAGACACGGAGCGCAGCGGCAGGAAGAGGAGGACGCCGGCGCTCAGGGAGGAAGAGGCGTCGGCTCCAGGAAGCAGTCAGGGGCCGGCGCCGGCACATAGGAATGTTGTGCCGGCGCTCACAGGAACTCCGTCAGCGCCCGAAGCCTGGATTAGGGCGCTGACGTCACCAACCTCCGTAGCAGCGGAGGCTGCAGCATCTTCAGTGCCGGCACAGCGTGGGGAGGTGCCGGCACTTGGCTTGTATCCACTGGCGCTTGCATCCTGGAGCGAGGCGCCGACGGCAGAAGCAGCAGTGGCAGCAGCGGTGGCGGCCTCTCAAGCAGGGAGGGGAGGGGTCGCCCTCCGGGGGAGCAGTGGTGAGCAGGCAGCAGCGGCGCCGGCTTCATTTGGATTAGAAGCGGCGCCTGAAGCAGAGCACATCAGGGAGAAGAGGGCCAGAAGATCAAGGGTTCAATACTCACCTCCAGCCAGTTCTTCTAGGGGAAGGAGCTTATCCAGCAGGAACAGAACAACATCCAGAAGGTCCCAAAGGGAAGGATCAGCAAACAGGAGCAGAAGCCCAGCTGTGGAAGAAGAGGACGTCAGGGGTGAGATAAATTCTATCCCTACTAATATTGTTGATAATCAGAGTGTAGCTGAGAGTAGTAACAGTTTGGGGTTAATGTCTGAATTTTTAAAAGTTATGCTGAATTTAGTTAAACCTGCTAGTTCACCTGCTTCAGTATGGTCGGGTAGTCAGAATGAGATGCTGAACAAGCCTGATGTCATGTTGCCTGTTTTGGAGAGAGGAATCGGGGTGCCTGAGAGTGTTACTAAAGAGGTTCTGCCATGTGCTGTTTCGCCTTTAGGCTTCCATTTGAAAGCCGCTGTCAAGGAGCGTATTTGGCGGAATGAGTATATAGATTTATTGTCGCTTCTGCCTTCTACTAGAGAGCATGTAGTTAAGGATAGTAAGTCAGAAAAAGAGGAGGATAAAAGGAGAGGCCCGCCGAGGTCGTTTAACAATTGGCTTCAAGCGTTTTGTATATATGCTTCAGTTTACAGCGAGAAAGATTCCTCTAAATGTTGTGGATTTTTTCAGCATCTAGATATTGTGCTAGAAGCATACCGCCAGTTTGGCGGTATGGCTTGGTATACCTACGATGAGATGTTCAGACAAAAGTTAGCGGTCTTCCCATCCTTGTCTTGCGGAGCGAAGGACATTGGATTATGGTTACATTTAATGTTGCCTCAGAAATCAATGTCTTTCCGACAAGCAAACCCTGGTCATACAAATGTTAATCAGTCGGCTAGTACTGCCAATTCTATGCGTAAAGGTGTTTGTTTTGCCTTTAATGAGTCTCAATGCAAATGGATGGCTAGTTGTAGGTATAGGCATGAGTGCGGCTTTTGTGGTGGGTCGCATCCGATGTGTCGCTGTTATAAAAGAGCTAACCAGCTACAAACACCTACCACAAAAGAGCAACTTTCCAAGAGCGTCGACGCCAGTGAGGCTGGAAAAGCTGCTTCCCTGGCTAAAACGCTATCCCGATCAGGAGAAAGCTAGTTTATTAATAAAAGGTTTTGATACTGGTTTTGTAATCCCTAGCTTTAAAGGTACCAGTTGTTTATGGGTTAACAATTTAAAGTCAGTTGACAGTTTTAAAGAGATTGTGAAAGAAAAATTGTTGAAAGAGGGTTCTGCGGGGAGGATGGAAGGTCCATTTCCATCTCCTCCTTTTGAAAATTTCAGATTATCCCCTTTAGGAATAGTTCCAAAAAAGGAACCTAATGCTTTTAGGCTTATACATCACTTATCTTATCCGGTTAATGGTTCTCTTAATGATGAGGTGGATAAGTCTAAGGCATCTGTTCGTTATGCATCCTTTGAAAGTGCTATAGTGTTACTTCAGAAATTTGGACCTAACACTTTGTTAGCTAAAGCTGACATTAAATCAGCTTTTAGACTTCTCCCGATTGACCCTGACGGTTTTAGTTCATTGGGTTTGCAATTTGAAGGTCAGTATTTTTTCGATAAATGTTTTTCTATGGGTTTTTCCCTGTCGTGTTTCTACTTTGAAGCTTTTTCTTCCTTTTTACATTGGGTTGTTCAGTGTTTGGTTCCGGAAGGGGGCATTGCGCATTACTTAGATGATTTCTTGTTTGTAGGTCCAGCTGATTCTAATGTTTGCAGTAGATTATTAAATGCTTTTATTGATATTGCTGTTGATTTTGGTGTTCCTTTAGCTAATGATAAGACGGTTTTACCATGTACATGTTTAGAATTCTTAGGCGTAAGTATTGATTCTAGTTTAATGCAGTTTAGTTTACCTGATGATAAGTTAATAAAATTAAAATGTTTAGTAATTAATTTATTATCAAAAAATAAATGCACTTTGAAGGAGATGCAATCTGTTTTAGGTATGCTTAATTTTGCTGCAAAAATTATTCCGATTGGAAGAGTGTTTTCAAAGCGTTTATATTTTTCTACCAGGGGTTTAAAATCGCCTAGGGCTCATATTAGGATCACTAAAACATTAAAAGAGGATCTTGCTATTTGGTTAGAATTTTTATCAAAATTCAATGGAAATGCTATCTGTCAAAGTGCATTTATGAGTGCAGATCAATTTGAATTATTTACAGATGCAGCAGGGAGTGCAGGTTATGGGTGTTATTTTAAAGGTCAATGGTCAGCTGAACTGTGGCCAATTAGTTGGATTACTAATAAGGTGGTTAAGAAAATTGTCGTTTTAGAATTGTTTCCTGTGGTTGTTTCTATGGTAATTTGGGGTCAATACTTTAGAAATAAGAGGATATTGTTACACACGGACAACAAGGGAGTGGTATTTGCTATTAATACACTCTCTTCTAAATGTGACCTCGTAGTTAAATTATTAAGACATTTGACGCTATGTTGCTTAGAGTTCAATATCTGGTTGAAAGCTAGTTATTTGGAAGGTGAAAGAAATGTCTTAGCAGATGCTTTATCTCGCCGTAACTTCCAGAAATTCAAGGAATTGGCTCCAGAGGCCGAGACGCAGGGGATTCCGTGTCCACCCCACCTATGGACCTTGATTTGGGATTAGTTATGGTTAATTTAAAGAAATCCATTGCGCCCAGAACATGGGCTGATTATTCAGCCGCATGGAGGGAATGGATGGAATTTTGTAGCCTGAATCAAGCTGGATGTTGGAATCAAGAGGTAGGATTAGCGGTAAGATTTCTTAATTTACTGTTGTCTAGGGGATTATCATATTCTTCAATTGCAAAGTGTTTAGCTGGTGTGTCATTCTTTTTGAGATTAGCAGGTTTGTTACCTATTACAGCCCATGTAATAGTGAAACAGGCCTTGAAGGGTTATAAGAGAGGAAGTTTTAAATTGCCTAGTAGGAGACCTGTTTCTTTTAATCTACTGGAAAAAATTTGTGATATGTTACCGGAAGTATGTAGTAATGGTTTTGAGGCGTGTCTGTTTAGAGCAACTTTTATTCTGGCATTTTTTGCAGCTTTAATAATTGGTGAATTAGTCGCTGAAAGTAGAAATAAGGTATCGGGTTTATTATGGAGCGATGTGCAAATGGGTGTTGATCATATTTTGCTTCGTATTGTACGGTCAAAGACTGACCAATTAGGGAGAGGTAGGTTAATCAGATTGAATTGTTTGCAAGGTTCACAGTTATGTCCGGTTCAGACATTAAAAAGGTATATTAATTTGAGACCTGATGGTAAGGAAGGATTTCTGATTCACATGGATGGTTCGCCAGTAACAAAGTTTCAATTTAATTTTGTTTTTAAAGGCTGTTTAAAGAAGTTGAAGTTAGATAATATGGATTTCTCCTCACACTCTTTTAGGATTGGCGCTGCCACGGAAGCGGCTGAGTTGGGTCTTGATGAAAGTGTTATTAAGCGTTTAGGGCGTTGGGATTCAAATCGATTTAAGATGTATATTAGACCTGATTTAGTTGTAGTTTAATGTTTTATTTTGTAGGAAAGTTGACCATATGGATTACTGGTCATTCCTTCATTTATTGAGCTAAGAAGAGAGCGGATAGGAGACCTTACTCTGAGAATCTGGCTCTGGACTCTAAAAATTTTTCTGTATTTTGGCATGGGGTAAGGGGTTTGAAGTGGAATTGATTGATTAGTGAGGTAAAGAAAGTTTCTTTGTTATAGCCAGTTCCTAATTTATTAATTCTGCGTGCAGGAGGTAATGACATTGGTAATTATAAAACGTTACAATTAATGTTTGAGATCAGAAGGGATATGTCAGTTTTAAAAAGTATGTTCCCGTACTGTACCGTTGCATTTTCAGAGATTGTCCCTCGGCTTCAGTGGTCCCTGAAGGACACTAAGTTCAAAGATCAAATTCGTAAATGAGTCAATAAATCTATGGAGAAATTCCTGCCAGTGTTAGGTGGCCTTAGTTATAGGCACCTGGATTTGGAGGGATTTTGTGATGGATTGTACAGGGATGATTTGGTACACCTGTCGGAAATAGGTAATGACATATTCAATCTAGGTCTACAAAATCTAATTGAAAATTGGCTGCGATGTTTGGTTGGTGGGGCCATGTCCTAGACATGGCGGGTGGGAAATGGTCACCCAGCTAATGCTGGGTGGACTAGATTGTTGGCTTTTCATACTTATTGGTCATTGATTTGATTGATTGAGTTGGTTTATTGGTCAATTATTTATTTATTTATTTATTATTTATGGTTCATTATTTAATTATTTATTTATTTATTGGTGAATAATTTTAATTAATTGGTTTTAATGCTTACAAATTGTTATGTAACCCTTAACAAATAAACATCGCGGCCTATTTTGCCACATAAAGTCGTAGTGGAGTTTTTATTTATGCTTGTTAAGGTTAAAGTTAGTTGTGTCTAGGTTTTAATGAAATTGTGTCTATTACACCATGCAAAGGGGCCCCCCAGGCTTTCGCCTGGGGGACACATGGTGTAATGGCACATAATTTAGATAGTGGTTTAGTTTTAATTTTAATATGTATGGTGTATGTGGGTATGTTTTGTTGTGTTTTTCCCCCTTTTTTCTCCCCTCTTTTCTCCTCAGGAATAAAGTGGTACTTACCAGGAGGGTCCCCCTCTGAAGTTGGTCGCAGTGGTCTTCACCCTTGGTTCCAGATGTTTCTATCTCCGGGCAGATGTTTCTTCCATCACTGGGCAGTCTTCTCCATCACCGGGCAGATTTCTTCAAACAGCTGGTGATTGGTCCGGACCTGTAAAAGAGCGGGAAAAATAGAGTATAAATAGGATGAAGCAACTCCGTGGTCAAGCAGTTTTAGTCAAAGTGTCACTGGAACCGGAGCTCCCGCCCGCCCTCCCATAAGGGGAGATGAACTCTTCGCCGTCGCGATGTTTTGGTTAGAGGGAAATGGTCACCCAGCTAATGCTGGGTGGACTAGATTGTTGGCTTTTCATACTTATTGGTCATTGATTTGATTGATTGAGTTGGTTTATTGGTCAATTATTTATTTATTTATTTATTATTTATGGTTCATTATTTAATTATTTATTTATTTATTGGTGAATAATTTTAATTAATTGGTTTTAATGCTTACAAATTCTTATGTAACCCTTAACAAATAAACATCGCGGCCTATTTTGCCACATAAAGTCGTAGTGGAGTTTTTATTTATGCTTGTTAAGGTTAAAGTTAGTTGTGTCTAGGTTTTAAAGAAATTGTGTCTATTACACCATGGCCTACATTCCAGGCTGAGGCGCATCACTCCGCTGCCCACACATAGGATGTGATCACAGTTTCATTCACCTCAGCACCTCCGGCTAGCAGAATGCGCTCACAATGGCTGTCACTGGCACAACACTGGGCTGAATCCTAGGGGTCCTGCACAACTAATAGCCGCTGAGGGCCGCTATGATTCATCCAATATGAAAGGAGCCCCAAAACACCTTCTTTAGCGCTAAATTCAAATGGACCAATCAATAAAATGCCATTGGACACCACCAATTACAATAGGGTTGTGACTAAATCCTATACTCAGTAAGGACCTGGTCCTTATCACTTATAGTATTAGCCGCCTCAGTGTGATCTATTTCACATTACTGGTCAGGACCTATTCCCCCCCTAGTGGTCAGGATCTGAACTGAAGTAGTATTTAGCCAGCTCACAGTAAAATGGCTAAATCTCCTACTCCAGAAAGACCAGGTCCTCACCAGTGACTGTATATATATATATATATATATATATATATACAGTGCCGCACCTCCCATGAGGCGACCTGAAGCGAGCGCTTCAGGCGGCGCTATGGCAGGGCCTCAGGGAGGGCGGCATTTTTGCTCCCCTAAGCCAGTCCAGGACAAGCTGTCCTGGACTGGCTTAGTACGGAGCGGTGGATTGGGGAGGCCGTTGAAGCAGCGCTGCTCCGGCAGCCTCCCCTCACACTCAGGCAGAGAGCAGGCCTGCTCTCATGCCTGTGAACGGCGTTAAGCCCCGCCCCATCCGCTAAGCCCCGCCCCTCCCCGGCGGGGGGGGGGGGCGGCTTTCTCTCGTTCGCTTCGGGCGGCGAGAGGGGCAGGTTCACCCCTGTATATATATATATATATATATATATATATATATATATATATATATATATATATACACAGCCAGGTCCTCACCAGTCCAAATTCCAGAGAAAAGTTCAAATTCTTATGACCCCCCTTGCAAGATACCCACAGGGGAGGGGATAACTTGTCGCAGATAGCCCCTGTAAGTCTACCCCTGCACTGCTAGCAGTTATTTCACCAATAGCTATATATTTCCTGTGCACCCCCAGACAAGCATTCTACACCTCTCTAGTGCACCCCCATAGCGTTAATAAGCACTCCACAGCTCAGAACACTCCAAACAAGTTTCACACAGCTCCCCATGTGTCTTTTATGGCCGAAGCCCAACGTTTGCCTCTCATGAAACCTAAGGCTTAGTTCACACGTAAATTACGTGTGGCTTATTTTGGCACGGGAAAAAAACGCTTCCTAATTAGGAAGCGTTTTTTTGGACCTTGGCCTGTTTTTGTGGAGCTTTTTTTTGTAAAAACTGCTTCCAACAAGGCCAGGCGGTTTCCCCATCCCTTAAAAGAGAACGGGCCACAAAAACTGCGTTGCATTTTTACCGCACGTTTTTTTGTAGAAAAAAAAACACGACGCATTTGTATGCAAAAAACTGTGCGGTAAAAAAAAGCCTGAAGAAAGATCATGTAGCTTCTTTTTTCGTCTAGGGTAAAAAAACGCTAGCGAAAAAAAAAAAGCCTCTACATGGACTATCATTGTATGGAGGCGGATTATGACGTGGATTCCGCTGTCAAAATTCGCCTCCATGTCCCCGTGTGAACTAGCCCTAACACAGGTATGAAAGATTCCTCCATTCTTCATGAGCCTCTTGTGCATTGCCAAGCCCCCCCCCCTCCTGAATGTATCTTCAGTGCAAGGAGCACACACAACCACCCCACAGCTCTCCATGTGCCTCTCTACTATGCACCTCACATCTCTCCTCCATAGTACACCATGCACCCCACATCTCTCTCCCCACAGTACACACTACACCCCACATTATACAATCTCTCCACCTCCACACTACAACACGCACCCGACAACTCTTACCCCATAGTACACCATGCACTCAAGATCTTTACCCCCCCACACAGTACACTACACAATGCACCCCAAATCTGCCCCCCCCAGTACACCCCATATCTCTCCCCATTAGACAATGCACCCCACATCTCTCCACCTCCACACTACAACATGCACCTTACAACTCTTACCCCATAGTACACCATGCACCTGAGATCTGCCCCACTACACAATGCAGCCCAGATCTCTCCCCCAGATTTGTCCTCCCCTCCACACCATGCACCCTACATCTCACTCACACTACACAATAAACCCCACATCTTTCACATCCCCACATTACACCCGGCACCTCACATCTCTGCATGTTCCTCCACTGCAATGGGATACAACTTTTATACAGTACATGTTCAAGGACCTTCTTGCAATCACAGACACGCCTACCCAGTAACAAGACTAGAGAGTCATATGACATCATAAGGTCCTTGCTGAGTAGTGAAAGACCAGGCAGAAGAGCAGAGCAGGCACAGACACGTGACATGGTCAAGCTGGGTCACATGCCCCTCCATGTCATGAGCTCAGTGGTCAGAGGAGGAGTGTCAGAGAGCCGGCAGAGCAAGGTAAGTGGGGGCATGGCTTCAAAAATAAAGAGACAGAAGCAGAACTGAAAATGAATGTCTATGAGAAAGTTTATTAGTTATCTTTGGGCTACACATTACAGACTGTTAGTTATAAAGTGGCCAACCCCTTTAAGCTTCCCATACAATTAGTCCAGCGCATAAGATTAATGAAACACCTTTTGGAGAGTTTGGCTGGTCTTCTAATGTGTATGGCATTACACCCACAAGGAATCAACTGCTTTCTCTCCGCTCCTGATTCTTCTCTCTGGTATGATGCTGCCATTTCTACTGGAGGGTTACTGTGCGGGAAATGCTTTGGTGACAGTGGATTTAAAAGGAACAGCGGCTAATCTGGAACTGTCTTGATTGATATTTTCACAGTTGCTTCCACCATTTTCGACCAATCTGTGAGCTCAAGTGCCATCTGACTGCAGAGCATCACATTTCATATGAACCGGCACTAGCTGTACCAATCTAGCCACTTGCTATTATCTAGCCACCTGGGGTACATCAGTGTCAATATAGGGATGTGAGTAGGGAGTGATCAAAAAGCACATAGTAGATCAAGCGATATATTCATGTTAACCAATGCAATCCTACCCAACCAAGACACCGTCAAGGTATCCCAATGGCATGGGTTGTCATAAAACTGAGGAGAGAAATGACAGAAAAGCCTCATAAAGGGTGGTCACTGATAGGGTCATATAGATGCCCAAATAGAGTAATCTCGACTGATTTCACTAAAAGTCAACGTTCAGTTTCAAGAGTTTGAGCACCTGTGTAGGTTGAGTAAGAGCTTTAGATTATACAGCATTGAGCTCTAAGACAGATATTGGAGAGCTTTGATATCAGATAGAACAAGTTGGAAAACAAAGTTAAAGGGAACCTCAACAATAAATTGTCAGCAAACAGAGCACATTTATGTTTGTTCCTCCCACTATAAAACCTTTAACATTATGGCTGCTACAAGTGGCTCCATTACCAACATGAGTAAAGCAGAGAACAGTAGGCATCCATGCCTGGTCCCTCTAGCTATGGGAATAGTAAAATGTGGTCCAAAGCCCCATCTTCTCAGAATGTACCTCCACAGCATTGCATAGGGGCCTTCCCAGTTTAATGTCACCCTCCAACTGCCCCCCAGTTTAATGTCCCCCCCTTCATCTGCCTTCAGTTAAATTGCTCCCTACATCTGCCCCCAGTTTCATCCTTTTGCTCACACATACCCTCTTCTCTCGTCCTTATCTTCCATCAGTCTCCATTCCCGGCAGCTTGCTCTTTCTGTGTAACACCTACCACACTGTCCTGTACAATCAAGAATAGCTCCGCCCACTAAAGGGTACATCCTAGTGAGCTAAAGGACCTTTGATGACGTCATCAAAGGTCCTTTAGCTGACTTGCCATTCATCATCTACCGTTATCCTGCACTATATGTGGGCCAGTCAGAGGCAGTTAGAGGGCTGGATGTGGCCCGTGGGCCGTACAATGCCCAGGTCTGTTCTAAATTATACAAGATAGTGACCCTAACCAATTAGTATCTCCCTAACCAGGAAATTGGAATGGGAAACTTCATTGTGAACTGATTTATCTGAGGAGGTGCTAGTAACTGTTATAAATAACAGAGATACAAGGAGCAGCAAGTAAAATAAAGCCAAACATAAGCTCAGCAAGGGAACAGTAAGTATTTTGCACTCCTGTGGCTGTATTTGCAGATCATTTTTGGAACCTGGATAACCCCTTTAATGCATGGTTTTCAACGAAACCTAAAGCATACTCTGAGAATACTAGCCAAGCCACAATAAGTGACTCCTGTGGTGTAGACCAGGGCAGCACCTCTAATGAGGCGAGGTGAGGCGACGGAATTTTGGAGGGGGCTGCAGCTGGGCCAATTAGATTTTTTATTTTTTTCTAAACTAGCGCAGGAGAGGGCTGCTCTGAAAACAAACCGAGCAGCCTGGCAGCCCTCTCCTGGGCTGGTTTAGACCTCTGCGGTTCTACTGACCGGTCTCTGCACTCACAGATGGATCCACCGTATTCTCCTCCTTCTGAGGCTCCGGTACCAGATAGATGCAAACATCGCCATGAGTATCACAGCACCAGAACTGGCCACATGCTGCAGTGTGATCCGGACACTTGCTTATGTATATGTATAGATGTGTTTACATTATGTGTTTTATATACTGTGTGAGTCCTGTATGTGCATAGATAGGTGTGTGTGTCTATGTTGTATATGAATGTACGTGTGTGAATAAATGGGTATATGTGTAGGTATATACAGCATATCAATGTCTATCTATCTATCTTTCTCCTATCTATTTATCTATCTATCATCTATCTATTTATCTATCTAGCTATCTTTCTATCTATCTCCTATCTATTTATCTATCTATCTATCTATCTATCTATCTATCTATCTATCATCTATCTCTCTATCTCTCTCATATCTATCTATCTATCTATCTATCTATCTATCTATCTATCTATCTATCTATCTATCTATCTATCTATCCAGTGGCGGATCCAGGCTTTGCGGGGCCCTGGGCAATTGACTTTGGCGGGGCCCTATTTACCGGGGGGTCTGGGGTTCCCCCCCCCAGGATTTTTTGTAAAAATTAGCCCTAAAAATGCGGTGCATTCACACTGAGTAAACGCGCGTGTATTTTTGCAAAATACACGTGTAAAAATACACGTGTAAAAATAAGACTCCCATTGACTTCAATGACATTTTACAAGCGTATTTTTACAGGCGTATTTTTACATGTGTAAAAAATATCATTGAAGTCGATGGGATAGCAAAATTTACAAGTGTAATCAGTCTGAACTTGAGGCATTTTTTAAATAGTTAGCTGTGTGTGACCAACTTATAAAACTGACCTTTTTGTGTACTATTATAGTAGTTTCTAATGTGCATGCATGTGCATCGCGAGCGCGCACGCAAGGCCAGCGGCATAGAAGCGACGTCATCTTGCTGCTGGCTTTGCATATGAAACCCCGCCCACCAATTGACGCAAGAAAACCAGGGAGAAAGAAGAGTTTACAGGGCCGGCTCCAGGTTTTTATGGGCCCTTGGGTGACAGAGCCTCAGTGGGCCCCCTTGTGGAGCAAATCATGTAGCGACAGTAAAACAGCAGGTATCACAGAGACCCAAATATTTTATGCTACACACACACAGATACGCTATATTCAGCCAGGCTGAGTTCTAAGTGTGGGGAAAAAACCCCAGTCCTCAAACTCAGGGAAGGGGCAGACAGACAACCAAAACAGGCTGAATATAGCATATCTGCAGTGCTCCTATTAACCCCTTCCCGACAGAATAGGAGCACTGCAGATACACTATATTCAGTAGACTGGGCACTTTCAGACACAGAGATACCTATTGTGTATGTGTTTCCCGATAATTTTCTACTTTGAGGGCTGGTTCACACCAGCGCCCGATCTCCGTTATGCAGGTTTCTGTTTCCTGCCCGAGAAACTCGGCAGGAGACGGAAACCGGCAGGCAGCTTTCAAAGCCATTCATGGGTTTGAAAAGTGTCCGCCGATGTGCCTCTTCTACTCTCCGCAGCGAAACCATTTTATTTTTTAACCAGACACAAAGCCGGACATGCAAAACTTTGTGTCCGGTAAAAAAAAACCAAAAGAAAAAAACGGTTTCTCCGCAGAGAGTAGAAGGCGCTCATTGGCGCTCACCGGCGGACACTGAATGATGGTTTCTGTCTTCTGCAGACAGAAAACGGAAACCTGCATAACGGAGATCGGGATATGAACCCGCCCTTATATGTATTCTAGCAAAAGGAGTGATTTACAGCTTTTATTTATTTTAAAACTTTTTTTTTCACTATTTTAATAGCCCCCTCCCCCCCCAGGGTACTTGAACATGCAATCATTTGATTAGAAGTCCCATTTTGTCCCACTTTGATTAGAAGTGTATTGCCGTCTATGGGAGATTCTATACATTACTATTGCGGCTGGTCATAGCCGAAATAGTAATATAGCAGTGACAGGCCTGGGAGCCTTCATTAGGCTCTCGGCTGTCATCGGAACAGGTCGGGTGGGGGGGAAGAGGACATCTCCTGAGGGCATCTCCGGTGTTAACTCTTACAGCGGAGATGCTAGGCCGAAGCTCGTGCCTGCAGCACTTACATTACACTTGCATACCCGGCATCCGGACCCGGCATACAGACACCGGGGCGGATTCCGGAGCCTGCAGAACCGCTGCCAGGCATCAGCACAGAATGCTGCACCTGCGTTCTGTGCTGGGGCGGACAAGTGCTGGGGGGCCGCCAGAGGCTCTGTGGGCCCCGGCACTTGCCCGACTATGCCGTGTGCTGATGCCAGCCCTGGGTCCGGGCCGCACCGTGGGGGCCCTGCTGGGCGCGGGGCCCCAGGCATTTGCCCGGCCCTGGATCCGCCCCTGTATCTATCTATCTATCTATCTATCTATCTATCTATCTATCTATCTATCTATCTATCTATGAAGTGGAAAAAATGGCAGCACTCCAACATTTAGAAAAAGGGTGGGTTTATTCCAAGCAGCGACGTTTCGGTTCTTATCTGAACCTTTTTCAAGCAAAGAAGTGAGGAAAACCACCAGTTTAAATAACAACCACATCATATTAATTACAATTAATTACTCAGCATGTGGAAACAATGTATCACAACATCAAAACACACTTAGGTGGAGTGAAAGATACAGTGTAACAAAGTGCTATAAATGTACGATGATCTAGTAACAATTTTTAGATCAATATAAGTACACATATATATAAAAAAATCACACCATCTAAAAATATTTATAAATATGAGGAGGAACATCCACTTACTTTCACTAGTATCATGGACGTTTATTCATACATCGCAGTGTCCACAAGTGACTACTGTGCAAAATCAGAAAAAAACCATGCCTTCCCAGGCTGAATATATCAATCATAGTATATCCCTGCACGCACAGAGTAAACTAAAGTCATGTGCGGCATACCAAATGCTAGCATCCACCTAGACTACCCAGTGCGCATGTGTAAACCTGCATGTTGATAAACAAGCAGCAGAACACAGCGCATCTACATAGTCAGGTGTTACTATATCCACTAAATAAATAAATAAAATAAATAAATGAATGAGTAAATCAAAAACATATATAGTTTAATCTAAACCATAAATTATAAATATAAATGATAATAACATAGCCCAAAATCAAAGAAATATTTTTTTAAAAAACATTTTTTTTTAGCTATAGTCCAATTAAAGGGTATATTATGGCAGACCTACATCAGCGTTGCACAAACGACCCAAATATTACTGCCCAAGATTTCATTGTACACCTCGATAGATCATTGTAGAGGTATGGCGGCGGTGTGGAAAAAATTGGGTTCTTCCAATTATCCCCCAGAGATAAGTGACTTGATCTTGAGATTACTCGAATTGGTATTGACGCACAATTATTTTCTTTTTGGAGATGATTATTTTTTACAGTTAAAAGGGACAGCGATGGGCACCAATATGGCACCCACGTACGCTAACATTGTTATGTCCGTCCTGGAGGAGGATTTGCCTATGTGTCCCACCACTTCACACATGTTCTTGGGTGGTGGCAATACATAGACAACGTCTTCCTCCTTTGGACTGGTACAGTATTACAACTTGATGCATTTCATCAATATCTTAATACTATTGATCCAGACATTAAATTTACGGTGACATATACAAGAGATCAGTTACAATTTTTGGTTGTGTTAATTGGCTATGATAATGGGAGTTTCTCTACCCATGTCAAAAACCTACAGATAGGAATAACTTATTGAGATACAAAAGTGGCCACCCTCGATCAATGGTCAGGAGCCTTCCCCTGTCACAATTTTTACGTGTGAAGAGGATTGATAGTCAGGTTGAACAACTGCAGGGTGATTTGGATAATATGGCAGTTAAATTCAAAAATATCCCATTGATGTTATTTCTAGAAACAGATGTGGGGCTGAGCAATACAGTAGGGAACAATTACTAAGGGGATGAGCACTCAGATTTCAGACATTGTATGCAAACATTGGGGAGTCTTACGTATGTGTGCAGTCAATTTGCCAGAATTTCGTGCCCCTCTACTTTTTTCTTATAGGCGAGTGTTAGGATTGTGCAGAAGCTGCGGCCATGAGATCGGCGTCGCTGCCTGTTCTTCTGTACAGTCCAGGGTTGAAGGGGTTAACCTGCCTTGCAACAGCCAGGTGTGGTTGAGTCTTTGATGGACTTATGTGTCGACCAATGGACGCTCGGATTGGGCAGCTGGGCTATTTGCTGGTGATCGCCCCATGTCTATATAAGGGGGTTGGTCTGGACGCCCAGCGCTTTATGATCACATTCTGAAACCTGAAATAATGTGTGTGTGTGTGAGTGTGTGTGTGTATGTATGGGTTCCAGCCTGTAAACCTTAGTTGCCCTAGCTAGTAATCTTCCCTGAGTCAGCAATGTCACTATTAGTCAGGCAGCATGCTGCCATGTATGTTGTGTGATAGTACTCAGTGGCTTTAGCTAGCATCCCTTCTCAGTCTGGGGCCACTGGAAGTGGGCTTGGCAGTAGTTGCCTTGGTGGTTGGGTGGAACGGCATCACACTGGGTTTAGTTGGTCTCTGGCTAGTCCAGGAGTTCTGGCTAGCCAGTTAGTTTATTTGGGCGGCTGCTCTGACTGCACAGGACTCTGTAAATTGTTAACAGAGCACACCTGGTCCTTTAATTTAGCTGGCAGTGACATCAACTGTCAGACAGTGTTCACACTAGGTGTTGGCAGTTCAGAAGCCCAGAGGGCTCCGCAGGGTTTTCATTTGTTTAGTTTTTTTTAATAATCCCTGCTGACCATAACAGTGAGCTAGAAATCTGAAAGACCAATTGGTCTGTTCAAATGTAGGCAGTTTTAAGAGCAGCAGACAAACAACAGGAGTAGTTAGGAAGGGTTGCTACCCTTGCTGTGGGTGTGTGAATTGTTCCCTTATGATTAAGGGGAATCATTTTATACACAATGGAGTAGAGTATAAGATTAATACTTGACTTGTGATTCAGACCCTGTCATATATATCCTTTCCTGCCCATGCGGGTTGGTATATATAGGCAAAACGACTCTTGATGCAAAGACAAGATTGAATCAACACCGATATACTATTCAGAAACGAAAACAAGACCTGCCAGTTTCCAAACATTTCTCAGATCTTAAACATTCTGAATCTCAACTTAGATTTAGGATCATTGATTGTGTCCCCCCTCTCAGGAGAGGAGGTGATAGAGAAAAGATACTCAAAAGAAAGAGAACGAGTGGATCTTCAAATTAAATACTTTAAAACCTCGGTGGAGTTACTGCAAAAAGCGTTGCAAGAAAAACTGATGTGTTGACGCCAGGGGTTTTCCCACAGTGCTTTTATTGCTGTGGGACGCTGTGTTAGGCCTTATCCTTATAGTGTGATGTACAGTATATTGAGATGTTAAAAAGGAGCTCTCACCACTTGGGGCACATGCGGTTTAATACACTGCTAGAGAGCTGACAGTGCGATGATTTCAGCGCACTTTCGGCTTTCCCATTCTGTGCCCCCATAAAGAGCTATCGGTGCTGGTACCGTAGCTCTTCACTGTCAGAAAGGCGTTTCTGACAGTCAGTCCGGAATGCCCTTCCTCACAGCAGCGCCTATAGCACTGTACTGTGAGAGCACTATAGGCGCTCAGCGTCATCGCTGGCTGGTAAGCAACGACCCCTCTCACAGTACAGTGCTATAGACGCTACCGTGAGGAAGGGCGTTCCTGACTGACTGTCTGAAACGCCCTTCTGACGATGAAGATCTACAGTACCGGCACAGAACGTGAAAGCCAATAGTGCGCTGAATTCACCGCACTGTTGGCTTTCTAGCGGTGTATTAAACCACATGTGCCCCAGATGGTGAAAGGTTGTCTTTAAGGATTAGGCACAACAGCGAGATGCAGCTAAAAAAACATTGTGGGAAAAAAATTGCAGTGAATCTCAATATATTTTTTCCACAGTGTTTTTCATTGAGCTTTTGGCCCCAGCACTCCGTTGTCCCCTGCATGTGTCTGTTAGGTCTCATGGCCTCAGTTCTGGAAATCCTTTATCTAATTGGTTTCAGTGGTCCCATGAGGTGCAGGACTCCCAGCAAGGAGGTGCCGGCGCGAGACTGAATAGACACTGGCAGCAACAGGAACAGGTGAAGGCGCTTTTTATTTATTTTTGGATTTTACACCTCCCTCCCAGCACATGGGTCGCTCCAATTCCTGGACAAATTTTTAAAGGGTTTATCCATCTTTGTAATATTGATGGTCTGTCCTTGGGATAGACCATCAATATTACATCTGTGATGACACAACAGCCAGGACCTCTGCAGATCAGCTGTTCCAGGACAGCGCGGCTATAGGTAATGGTAACATTTCTAGGAGCTGCTCTGTTCCCTTTCCATACAGTGTGTAGCAATAGGTTTAGATAGTGCATTGTTGCATATCGTATGGCGGGTGAGCAGCATGGCTCCTGATATGTTATTACCTTCAGCCGCCCTGTCTTGGTATTGCTGGTTTGCAGGGGTCCTGATGGTGGGCCCCTAGAAATAATTCCACTGGTGGGCCCTAGACACCCCAGTCCGACACTGTCTGTGTTTGTTTCCATACATGTGGACCATTATACATACTATTTTATAATGTGATGTTTCACATCTGCGTTCAGGTTTCCATTCGTGGAGTCTGCTTGGGGACCCCCCCAAACGAAAGCCTATACGCATTAAAAAGTGGTAACCTTCAGGAAACCCACGGGCCCCATAGAATATATTGGGGTCTGTGTGGTTTCCGCACAAAAAATGAGGAGAGAAAAGTGTTGCTTGCAGGATCAGTGCTGATTATTTTCCCTGCTACGTGTTGATGGCATTTTGAAAGCCCCATCCACATGTATTACTATATATGTACTGTATATTGCCACAAGGTACCAATTCCACATATACAGTACATATGACCAGGCCTAAGATATCACACTATTATAGAAGGAAGAAGCCGTATAGTGATAAATGTACTGAAGTAAACAAAACATAAAGCAGAGTGACATGTGTAACTGCGCCCAACTATCATGTGCTATTTATAATATACGCTAATCACTTTAGCGTATCAATTTAGTATCAGAGCCTGGATGTGACTGCTACCCCTGAATACCCTATAGATAGAAATCTACCATACAGTGCAGTTTAGTTGTATTGTAGATATGAAAAGTTGTGGCCGACTGTAACTGCTCTATTAACTTTATTTGGGAGTTAGAAAGAACCTATAAAATGGGACTCCCGTTACACAACCCTCACTCACATCATCTACATTCTGGGTTTAGTTTGTAAATTAAATATTTTCACACACAAATTTTTCACAAACAAAAATAGAATGAATAATGCAGACACAATAAAGAAAGTTAATGGGAAGTTTATTCTATGTATTTTAGTCTATCTATTTTTATATGTGCTGGTTATCTCCCATCACTCACGAAGAGCGTACAGCAACACTCAGGGCAGGAAAAACCCCCAGTGGAGGAAACCTGCAGGGAAACCATGGCCACTGTATTGCCCCTCCTCTGGGCATACTAAGGGAGGCGACCGCTAGAGCATGTATCAGTGTATATGTGTATGCATGTGTGTGATGATTGTGTGTATGTGCAGTGACTGTGTATAGTGATGTAACGCGTGCGTGTGTGTGACCATGGAGGATACTTCTCTCCTTGCTTTAGGTCTTCATCCATCCTGTGCTGTTCTTCTCTTTGGACGTGTCCATCGTGTCTTCTTAGTTCTTCTTCTTCTTCTTCTTCTTGATCTGGTTGCTGTACATTTAAGTAGAAATGATAGAAAGAAAGCTTTAGTAACACATTTATTATAGAATAGAAGCGGAGCAATGTTACCAAGATCTTCTACATCAACTTCTTATTGAAAAGGTATTTCAGGTCCTACAATATGCCATAACAATCCCATAGATGTGGTTCCCACCCTCCAGTATGAAGAATAAAGGGGTAGGGGTCTCTGCAACATTGCCACAGAACCTCATTCAACTGTTAGGGTTTGGCTTCTAAGATTTGTATGTTAGGATACATTTACATCACATTTTTTTCTTTCAGTTGTGCAGACACGTTTGAATCCAAAAAAAGTCAAAATATGTTGTTCAACATCCCCATAGACTTCTGTTTGTAAAACAAATGTCGAAAGTGTATACTGTACTTCTGCCTCAATTCTACCTCCAGTACGTCATATTCTGTTGTATTTAATGGACAGAGAAGTGCGGCATACCTCACTTTTCATCATCCTTCCAAATGAACAACGGATAGAAATATATACTGTGTGGACCTCTCAGACCCTAGAGTATAATATGTGGAGGCCCAGGGGAGGTGAATGAAAATGACAATCAGCTATTTCTCACTTCTCCAGCGGCCTCCTGGCATCTTTTTTGGTGTCTTTTGGTCCCTGGATGATATTATGCACCTCCAAGTCACCACTGAGGCCTGTGATTGGCCCTCATCGGTCACATGGTGTGTGATGTCAGAATGCCCCATGTCACCACTGAGGCCAAAACACAAGTCTCATCTGGGACCCAGGGGCACGTAATGTCATCCAGCGACCGGATGAGGCCAGAATAAGATGCAAATGGACTGTTTGTTATTTTCATTCACCCCCTTGGTCTTATTATATTTTGTTGTCTGAGGTGACCCAAGAGTATAATAATAGCACTTTTGGAACCCATGTGGGGGAGGGGTGACCCTCACAAATATTTGTCAAAAGAAATCTTTTGAGATTTGTCCATGACTACACACCAGTATTCATGGCTCTGTTCAATCAAACTGATATGTTTTTTAATGTAAAAACAGATGAATATTTGTATTTCTATCCATTTTTACTATTTAAAAATCATATTTGTTGAACAGATCTGCTTAACGGACAACAAAAACGTCACGTGAATGGCCCCTTACTTGAAGTTCTCTATCACACAATGGATACACTTACCTGAGATGATTGTAGCTGATGTTCCAGGTTCCTCCTCTGTCTGATGATGAGTGTCTTCTGCCTCTTCTTCCTTGCTCGAATCTAGAATGGGGTTACAAAGAGAGCAGGTTGGAAGGGTGGTCCATGGGCCTCTTATGCTGAATTCTGTAAAATCCCTCCTGAACCAGCGTATAGCCAGGCTGTGATGGTCTTCTCTCTCTCTCTTCCATGCCCAGTGGTCGGGGTCTTGTGCCATGATCTAGAATTTAACATAATATAGAATTATTATAATCATCACAAGCTTTAGTTCAAAGTTTATATCTTTCTATTTTATGCTACACACCAGATCGCAGGTTTCCTTTTCTACCCAAGCTCTGAAGTCCATCTTGATGAGCATTAGGTCACGAAGGTGAAGCAGCTGGATCCTCTTCATCTTTAATGTCCGTCCAGGGGTCCAGGCGTAGATCTCCCGTTGAAATTCCAGATCCTCTTCAAACTGGTTAGCTAAAAACCTGGAAGAAATAAATAGTAGGGCAAAGAAATTATAGAACATGTGAAAAGAAGATAATGAGGAGAAGAAGGTGGTGATATCACTAATGTTAAAGGAGGTCCAAGGCAATTAAAATAATTTAAAAAACAACTCAGTTTTGTAACAAATAACACAAGACGTACTTACCTTATCGATCCCCTCCTGCTCCAGTTGCAATGCTGCTATGGACCCCACTGGTCTCTGCTGTGCTGCAGCAATGATGTCCTAACACAGGAAGATGTGACCACTGCAGCCAGTCACTAGCCAGAGATAGGGTGTGGTGACATGTTCTGGTGTCAGGATGTTATTGCTAATATACTGCTGTTATGTAGTAGTGTATGAATGGCATGCTATGTTATTAGCATACAGTGCTGTGCGCACTACATTAATAGCACGCCGATCTATGGATGTACAATTAATGGCTGTTATAAGCCTATAAAGCATACCTCCCAACTTTTGAAGAACCGAAAGAGGGACAAAATATGCGGCGCGCGTAGCGCGCTGCGGCAAATTTAGCCCCGCCTACTTTTGTGTTGACTCCGCCCACTCATTAATTTTTCATTTGCCCGCACACAGTATAATCCTCCTACAGTCACCCGTAAATTATATGTCCCCCCTCTATCTCTCCCCCAGTTTCATATACACCCTTCATCTGCCCCCAGTTTCATGTCCCTCTTCCATCTCTGCCCCCAGATTCATGTCCCTCCATCTCTGCCCCCAGATTCATGTCCCTCCATCTCTGCCCCCAGATTCATGTCCCCACATCTCTGCCCCCAGATTCATGTCCCTCCATCTCTGCCCCCAGATTCATGTCCCCTATCTCTGCCCCCAGATTCATGTCCCCCATCTCTGCCCTCAGATTCATGTCCCCCATCTCTGCCCTCAGATTCATGTCCTCTCCATCTCTGCCCCCAGATTCATGTCCCCCATCTCTGCCCCCATATTCATGTCCCTCCATCTCTGCCCCCAGATTCATGTCCCCCATCTCTGCCCCCAGATTCATGTCCCCCATCTCTGCCCTCAGATTCATGTCCTCTCCATCTCTGCCCCCAGATTCATGTCCCACATCTCTGCCCTCAGATTCATGTCCCCTCCATCTCTGCCCCCAGATTCATGTCCCCCATCTCTGCCCCCAGATTCATGTCCCCCATCTCTGCCCCCAGTTTCATGTCCACTCCATCTCTGCCCCCAGATTCATGTCCCCCATCTCTTCCCTCAGATTCATGTCCTCTCCATCTCTGCCCCCAGATTCATGTCCCCACATCTCTGCCCCCAGATTCATGTCCCTCCATCTCTGCCCCCAGATTCATGTCCTCTCCATCTCTGCCCCCAGATTCATGTCCTCTCCATCTCTGCCCCAGATTCATGTCCCACATCTCTGCCCCCAGATTCATGTCCCTCCATTTCTGCCCCCAGATTCATGTCCCTCCATCTCTGCCCCCAAATTCATGTCCTCTCCATCTCTGCCCCCAAATTCATGTCCTCTCCATCTCTGCCCCCAGATTCATGTCCCCCATCTCTGCTCCCAGATTCATGTCCCCCATCTCTGCCCTCAGATTCATGTCCTCTCCATCTCTGCCCCCAGATTCATGTCCCCCATCTCTGCCCCCAGTTTCATGTCCACTCCATGTCTGCCCCCAGATTCATGTCCCTCCATATCTGCCCCCAGATTCATGTCCCCACATCTCTGCCCCCAGATTCATGTCCTCTCCATCTCTGCCCCCAGATTCATGTCCCCCATCTCTGCCCCCAGTTTCATGTCCACTCCATCTCTGCCCCCAGATTCATGTCCCTCCATATCTGCCCCCAGATTCATGTCCCTCCATATCTGCCCCCAGATTCATGTCCCCACATCTCTGCCCCCAGATTCATGTCCCACATCTCTGCCCCCAGATTCATGTCCTCTCCATCTCTGCCCCCAGTGTCATGCCATCCTCTCCATCTCTGCCCCCAGTGTCATGCCGTCCTCTCCTTCATCTGCCCCCAGATTCACGTTCCACCTCCACATTAAACTTACCTTCTCCTCCGCTCCCTCGCCGCTCTCTGCCCACCTCTCTCACTGACACATGCGGCTGAAGGAAGGAGCTGACACAGGTCAGCTCCTCGCTTCGCCGCTGCCCGCCTCTCTCCCTGACACATGCGGCTGAAGCTGCTCACGTGCTCGCTTCGCCGCTGCGTCTCTCTCTCGCTGACACATGCGGCTGAAGCGAGGAGCTGACCTGTGTCAGCTCCTCGCTTCGCCGCTGCCGCCGGCTCCTGGCTTGTACATCGCGTCTACAAGCCAGGAGCCGGCATCAGCAGCGAAGCGAGGAGCTGACACAGGTCAGCTCCTCGCTTCAGCCGCATATGTGTCAGCGAGAGAGAGACGCAGCGGCGAAGCGAGCACGCGAGCAGCTTCAGCCGCATGTGTCAGGGAGAGAGGCGGGCAGCGGCGAAGCGAGGAGCTGACCTGTGTCAGCTCCTTGCTTCAGCCGCATATGTGTTCAACTCAGATCTGCGTCCTCTAGACGCAGATCTGAGTTGAAATCGGGACATACCTCCCTCCAACCGGGACCGCGGGACATGTCACCCAAATCGTGACTGTCCCGCGGAAATCGGGACGGTTGGGAGGTATGCTATAAAGGGAATTTGTCAACTGTCTTCTCTGAAACACATACCATAGGTACAGATTGGGTTCATAATAATAATAATAATAGATACTTACAGAGAAGGAAAGAAATATTGGCGATATTCCTCTACACGTAGTTTGGCTCTTCTGAAGTAGATCAGGACCATCGCCAGGAGATACTAGTGGGATAAAATGAGAGTTAGTAGTTTGTCATAGATTTCCTAATACATAATAGTATGCAGTACAGATAGATGAGCTCAGTATATTCTGGTGTATACTGATATCTAGTTACAACCTAATTGCCCCATAGATTAAGGTTCTATTTCTTTGTATAGCATCAGGTCATAGTTTGCAGAGCTCAGGAATATTTTCTATTCTTTCCCTCTATATAACAATACCTTGTCCGAGATCTTAAGACATCTGTCCCTGTCTAGAAATAATTTGATGTCCTCGTCGTCTATCAAAGTAACAAAAATAAGATAATAGGTTAATGTATATCATCATACCTTCTGATATGTTCAGAACACATTTATATCTACAGCAAAGGAACAAACTGCTTTATCATTGTGTATACTTTTACTGAAACATTGTATTCTATATACTATACTATATTCTGTATATAAGTATACTAAATCTCCATAATATAACACATTGTAATAATAATAATCGTAATAATAATAAACTTAATAAATAAACATAATAAACTCCACAGCAGTTCTTCAGGGTGAACAGTAACTTTCCTGAAGAACAGCGGGGGTTTTGGCTTCAAATGATATTTATTACAATACGTCAATAAGAGAAATTGTAGAAAAAAGAACAACCTCAATATAATCCTCGGAAATATTCACATGTGCAAAATAAGATTTTTTAAAGAGAACCTTTCATGTCCTCAGAGATGTGCGGTAGTACATACCGCTAAAAAGCCGACAGCTGAATTCAGTACACTGTTGGCCTTCTCGGTATGTGCCAGGCACTGGAGATATTAGATATTAGTCATGAGTTTTGGCACAAATATCTCTTTACTGTCAGAAAGTTGGGCCTTACAGCCTATCATAGCTGCTCAAAAGAATACCTACCCCATGTCATTGTTTAACCCCTTAGCGACCCTTGACGTAACTGTACGTCATGGGTCGCATGGGGATGTATGGAGCGAGCTCACACGCTGAGCTCGCTCCATACACGGCAGATGCCGGCTGTATAATACAGCCAGGACCTGCCACTAACAGCAGCGGTCGGTGCCCGAGCCGATCGCTGCTGTTAACCCTTTACACACTGCGGTCAAACGTGACCGCAGTGTGTAAACGGCGCCGGCGGCATGGGCGCCGCCATGTTTCGCCGATCGCCGCCCTCCTGAACGTCACAAGAGGGCGGTGATCGGTTGCTATGACAGCCGGAAGCCTATTAAAGGCTTCCAGGCTTGTCTCTGCACTAGATCTATTAGACGATGCCAGAGGCCAGAGGCATCGTCTAATAGAAGTGCTGCGATTTTCCTATTCACTGCAATACTGTAGTATTGCAGTGAATAGTATGAGCGATCAGACTCCCTAGGTTTCAAGGTACCTAAGGGGTCTGATCATAAATGTAACAGAAGAAAAAAAAAAGTTTTTAAAAGTATTAAAAAAATAAAAAAAATATAAAAGTTCAAATCACCCCCCTTTCCCTAGATCAGCTATAAAAGTAATTAAAGAACATTAAACATAAACATATTAGGTATCCCTGCGCTCCAAAATGCCTGAACTATTAGAATATTAAAACATTTATCCCCTACTGCGAACGGCGTAGCGGCAAAAAAAATAAAAACAGCCAAAAAGCGTTTTTTTCAACACTTTGCCTCCTATAAAAAATTGAATAAAAAGTGATCAAACCATCGGATCTTTCCCCAAATGGTATCAATAGAAACGTCATCTTGTCCCGCATAAAAAGACACCACAACCAGCTCCATACATGGAAATATGAAAAAGTTACAGGTGTTAGAACATGATGACACAAATTTTTTTTTCTATTTTGCAAAGTTTATCATTTTTTTAAAAGTATCAAAAAATTTCAAATACTATATAAATTTGGTATCACCGCGTTTGTACTGACACGTAGAACACAGGTAACATGTCATTTGTACCAAACAGTGAATGCTGTAAAAATTAAACCCATAAGAAAATGGCGCAAATGCATTTTTTCTCCAATTGCGTCTCATTCTGAATTTATTTCCAGCTTCCCAGTACATTGCACAGCATATTGAATGGTGCCATTACAAAGTACAATTTGTCCCGCAAACAATAAGCTATCATGTGACTCTGTGAACTGAAAAATGAAAAAGTTATGGCTCTTGAAATGTGAGGAGGGAAAAACGAAAATGCAAAACCAAAAAAATGGCCTGGTCCTTAAGGGGTTAAAAAATAAACAAATATTTAATTTAATTAATAATTAATATAAATGACATGGGGGTCCAAGCAGTTTTTCAGCCAGATATGACAAGTAGCAGAAGCCTGAAATTATCAGGGTGGGAAAGGTCATGGTTCAGTCCTTCCCAGCCTTATAATAGTAGCCTGCGGCCATCCCACTATCCAATAGTCTCTTTAGACCAGGGGTTGGCAGCTTTTTTTGTATGGTGTGTCATTTTAGATTAAAAATACAAAGATGAGGTACTTTGGGTGCCGCATAATAATTGTAAGGCTGACGACTAGAGATGAGCGAACAGTAAAATGTTTGAGGTTCGATATTCGTTTCGAGTAGCCCCTCAATATTCGACTACCCGAATCAAATATCGAACCCTATTATAGTCTATGGGGGGAAAATGCTCGTTTCAGGGGTAGGCAACGTTCGATCAAATTATACTTACCAAGTCCACGAGTGAGGGTCGGGCTGGATCCTCCGTGCAGTCTTCTCCTTGCAGGGTCCCCGCGGCATCTTCCGGCTCTTCATTTACTCTGCCAGGCATCGGGCCTGGGCAGAGCCGACTGCGCATGCCCGCACTACAAGCGGACATGCGCAGTCGGCTCTGCCCAGGCCCGATGCCTAGCAGAGTGAATGAAGAGCCGGAAGACGCATGGAGAAGACTTCTGAAGGTAGGAGAAGAACCAGCATTGATTGGCCGACTGTATAGCATTTTGCCAATCAATGCTGGTTCTGCATCGAACTTTTACATTTGAACAGCGAGTGGTACTCCATCGAGTACGAGTATTTAGAATAGTAGTAGTAGTACTCGATCGAGTACTACTCGCTCATCTCTACTGACGACCCCTATACTAAAGTCATATACCACAATCCATAACACAGAAGTGCTGCCATGAGATGCTTCTGGACGCATGCGCTTACTGCTATTTCCCGGGATGCACCTGTACTTTCCCATTATAAGCAATGAAAGTCCATGTATAGCCCCCAATTGGTGGTAAATGTATATGTCCAGGAGCACTGTGTGGCAGCATCCTTAGAGTGGTGACATACTATGTATCTGAATGTAGCCATAGCTGCATACAGTCTTAGGCCACTGGTACTTTCACTTCACTGTAAAGTTGCATTCACATGGTGCGGTTTTGCACAAAAAATGCATGCATTTTTTACTGGAAAACTGTCTCTGTTTTTATGAGAAAATAAACCGTCATACGGAATAATGTTCCATAGTGGCCCTTCCACACAGTATAATGTGATATAGTGGCCTCTTCACACAGTATAATTTTTCCATAGTGGCCTCCATACACATTATAATGAACCATAGTGGTCCCTTCACACAGTATAATGTCCCATAGTGGCCCCCCACATGGTATATTGTCCCATAGTGCTTCCCTATTTGGTATAATGTCTCATAGTGGCCTCTCCACACAGTATAATGTCCCATAGTGACCCCACCACACACTATAATGTCCCATAGTGGCCCCTCCTCACAGTATAATGTCCCATAGTGGCCCTCCCCAACATAGTATAATGTCCCATAGCGGCCTCTCCACACAGTATAATGTCCCACAGTGACCTCACCACACACTATAATGTCCCATAGTGGCCCCCTCACATGGTATAATGTCCCATAGTCGCCTCGCCCACATAGTATAATGTCCCATAGTGACCCCACTACACACTATAATGTCCCATAGTGGCCCCTCCTCACAGTATAATGTCTCATAGTGGCCCTCCCCAACATAATATAATGTCCCATAGCGGCCTCTCCACACAGTATAATGTCCCATAGTGACCTCACCACACACTATAATGTCCCATAGTGGCCCCCTCACATGGTATAATGTCCCATAGTCGCCTCGCCCACATAGTATAATGTCCCATAGCGGCCCTTCCACGTGGTATAATGTACTATAGTAGCCCTTCCACACAGTATAATGTTAAAGAGTGGCCCCTTCAAATAGTATAATATCCCATATTGGCCCCTCCACACAGTATAGAACCCCCTTGTGGCCCCAACAAATGTTCGAAAAATTTCAGGTTCAACTGAACTGGAAATTTTTGGGGTTCGCCACAGGCTGGAAGGAGTATCTTACCCAGGAGTTTAAAGAAAGTATTCTGTTCTCTCTGTACGCTGTCATCCATCTTCTGCTTCTTGGATTCCTCCTCGGGGTCAGGCCGTGAACTGTGAGAGAAGAAACAGATATTAATACCCATGTGACCCATTACGGTTTATCCAAGTTGCATAATATGGTAAAAAAGGACATGTATGGGACTATAGTGGGCCACAACATGGCTATGAATTAATATTATGGTGTATAGAGGTTTTTACTATTTATTCTTATGATATCTGAGAGATTGTATACAGAGCCATGTGTCATCAGATGCCATTTTACGATTTTTTTCTCTTAAATACACTGCATTCATCTAGGAGAATAATCTTCCATTGTATAAAGGGCCCATTCATAGGTACAAGGAGTGCATATGGCTCTGTAGTTTAGAACCCTACAAACCCCAAGTGACAAAATAGGTGAACCTGTACATAAGTCTGGTTTTTGCAGTATAGTATGTGTAAGGTGCAGACACTTAATAACAAAGGGCAGCATTCACCCTGGTCTCCTCATGGGTAAATCTCGTATTAAAGTGGCTGTCCAAGATTAGATATTGATGTGCTATCCTTAGGTTAGGTCATTAATATTAAATCAGTAGCTCCAACACCTGACCACCCCCTTTCCCACATGGATCAGATGATATGGCTACAGAGTTGCAAGTAGATGGCTCCTTAAACTGTATAAGAAAAAATGCTTTTGTACCGTGTTAGTCAGTGGATATGAAAAATTTCTTTGAGAGAAGTCCTCAGTAGTTGATGCCTTTATTAATGACTAACTTAAAAAAAGATGACAAATAGACAAAGCTCGCAATTTGTCATCTTTTTTTAAACTGTGTAGTGTCTGTGCTATAAGTGAATGGGAGCTGAGCTGCCATAGAACTACAAGGCCACTACATAGTGGATGAAGCCATCTTCTACTGGCTCTGTGTGGAAATTAGATGATAGGTGCTGGTGTCAGATGGCGGACTCTTACTGATCTGATATTGATGACCTATTCTAAGGACAGGCCACCATTGACAAATCTTTGTAATACAGTGATAAATACTATTGCACTTACGACTCCTCTTCATACTTCATATGTTGTCTCTTCCTCTTCCGCTTCATCTTCTCTTCCTCCAAGGAAATGTAAAGAGAAAGAAAATTGTACACAAATACTTGGTAATATGACTTAACAAGACCTTACAGAGAAGTTTAAGCATAAACTTAGGAAAATCTAACACCACAACACCGGTCAATTCACCAATATGGAGGTAGTAGCTTGGTGAGGGGGATGGGACCTACAAGGTCCTGTGGTAGCTTAACATTGATTATTCAGATCACAGACTCCCTTTAAAGATGTCTCATAAACAATATAAACTTTTATTAGTGACAGACATGAAATGTTAACCAAAAGGATCTGCTTTTTTGTGAACAATATCAGCTAATGGTTTGTCTGTTATCTCAGCTCAGCTCCATGTACTGGATAGGGAGTAACAGTGTGTCTAATAAAAGAGACTTTTCCTAATCCCATACAATCTCTGTAACAGTTATTATATCAGGAATGACTGGAATGATCCTCCATGTTTCTCTATATCATCAATAAGCCTCCAATATTCCCCACAATTACACTATGAGCACCCAATTCAGTTATGTTTTCCCTGTAGTCTCCCAGGCTTACCCATGTACATCCAAGCCATCTACTATATCTCACACTGTGTAAATCATTTCTATTATCTAATTACAGGGGGCCCCTCACTGCCACATTAGAGGGGACATAAATCCGGATTTCACAATAAAGTGATGATATCTTACCTCTGGTGACTCGCTATTAGCGGTTCTCTTCTTAATCCGCAGGTATCGATCAGGAATCTGTAGTAAAAAAAACTGTCGCTTTCTCGCAAGTGGGAGCAATAGGGAGCAATAGGGAGCCGGTCTAATCTCTAAAAGAGCAATCGCTGACTGGCACCAACTGACGTTTCTTTTCCAGGTTTGTAGCCGCATGCTGGGATTCTATTGCGGCACATGCCAGGATAAGTCATGCGGCACATGCCAGTGCCAGTTATACTGCAGTCAAATATATTACATGTATTCTGTATCATGAGATCTTGCTAATTAATAGAAAATTTAGGAAAAAAACTCAGCATTGAAAGTCACATATAAAAACAGATCAAAAACATTAACATTAAAGTCATGTCAGGAGAGAAATGTAAAGAGCCTAAAGTATAAATATGTTACACATGGCCGATAGTGTGTGCATCTCCATTCTTATTATACAGTAAGGCTTCATGCAAACAACCAGGCGCACAGTCAATGTGCTAGCTGTGTTTTTCATGACCCATTCATTTCTATGGCGCCATAGGCACGACAGAGTATTTTCACAGCCTAGTGTATGGGGTCGCAAGTTGTGAGCAAAACTCAGGATAGGCCTTATTCCTGTCCATTTTGTGGACTGTGATCACTGGTTCCAATGAATGGAGCCGTGGAAGTATGGGTGGTGCAACATGCACCGTCGTGTTTAAGTTGCCTAAAGCTCTGTTCACATTTCCAGCACATTGGGTGCGCCGACTAATACTGGTTGACGCAACGCTGTATAATTGATCCATCAATTTGTTCTTTTGGAGACTTTCATTTAGTATGCAGGCCTGGGAGGCTTGACACACCAAAGTATTTATGACTCTATTTTTTCATTGTTAGATTATATTTATTTTTTTATTATTCTTTTTTAATTTTTTCATTATTTTTTTTTTTCAATTTTTGTCTGGTCCCTTTATTCATCTAGCCTCCCTATATAGTTTCATTATATAGCTCTATACTAAGTGTTTTCCCTCTAACTAATAAACTATGGAGTTTTTTAATCATATATAATATACCTTGCTATTTTTTTTAGAGATACAATATCAATTTTAATTTAGCGCTAGTAACTGGCAGTCATCTGCCATTAGTTGGTCATCTAAAATTAAAGCACTTACTCACTGCTCTGCCGGCAGGACAATCTGCTCAACTAATTGCAGTTTGCTGATAAACCTATCGCTCTATGTAAACACACAGATAACAGATTACAGTCAGAAGGGCGTTCCTGACAGTCAGTCAGGTACGTCCTTCTTCACAGCAGCGCCTATCTCGCTGTACAGTGTGAGGGGAAGGAATGCCTCCTCTCTCTGCTCACAGTGCTCGTCCATAGACGAGTATTATCAGGAGGGCGCATTCCTCCCCGCTCACACAGCACAGTGCGATAGGCGCTGCTGTGGAGAAGGACGTACCTGACTGACTGTCAAGAGCACCATTCTGAGTGTAAAGAACTACGGTACCGGGACCGATAGCTCTTTACCTGGGGCACAGATCGGCAAAGCCGACAGTGCGCTGAATTCAGTACACTGTCGGCTTTCCAGGAGTATATAGAACTGCCTGTGTCCAAATCGGTGAAAGGTCCTCTTTAAGGTTTTGGACCTCCGTCTCTGTTCCAAGATTAAAAAAAAGAATAGAAAGATGATAATAAAGGGCTTGTACATGGACAAATTATTTAGCTTTATCTATTGTTTTAGTTCTCTTTTGTGGAAAGGTTAGCACCATGTGAATTAGAATATATTGAGTTTGTACCCAAACCAGAAGTCCACCTTAAAAATGAGAAAATGTCAGCATTCCAATGACTGTAATATAAAAAATAAATCTGTTATCATTCAGTGCCGCACGTTGACTATATTATTAAATACAGTGTATTATCTATATAGTTATGTTGTCAAATTCATAGTCGTAATATTCTACTACCTGGCTCTTCCCTTGTACTAGAGCCCTGTTATCTCTGGGAGCCAGGGGTATGTGCCCACACAGTAGCAGATAAAGATAGAGAAGATGGGCCCCAGAGAGGAATGTTACTGGTTAGACTGACATCAAGGTGTAGTTTCAGCTGCCCAGTGTGTGTACAGTATATAACAATATAATGCAGAGTTTCTTAGCAATGTTACCCAGTAAAATATTTATGCATATTTTTCTGCAATATGTGGACAGGATTCGCTAGCAAAACTAGCTGTAAAACGCTACGGTTTTTTTCCTCTGTGTTTATGCCACGTGGTGCCCCAACCTTACAGAGGAATCAACACTGTATCATCCCTGTGTTTCATAAACATGGAATGAACACCTTGCATGTCTAGTTTATAGAGACAACAATATATATTCCACATATTCCAATATATATTTAGGTTTTTTGCTGATTCACCTCTGATAAAAATTTGAATAAAAAGTGATCAAAGCGATAGAAATTCCCCAAAATGGTGTAACTAAAAAGTACACCTGGACCCGCAAAAAAAGACGCCCTATGCATCCCCAGACATGGAAATATAAATATGATGTGGGACTGCCTGTTAATCCTAATGGCCACTACCTAACCTACAGAGCAGAAGGTGAGACACTACACAGCCCTCTAGCCAGTGGCTAACACCAACTGAGTTATCATGGAAGATCCTCCGGGCTAAAGACTTGGTATTACTACAACCAATAAGCTCTCCCTAACTGCTAGGAACCCAGAGCGACCAAGACCTTGCATCTTATATATACCTAGTACAGGAGATAAGCAGGGACTGTGTGCACTGGCTCATAGCAGGAATACATGGGATTCTCTGATGGTTTTAGATGCTTCACCTTTTGATACAAATCACTCCAACTATCTCCATTACATAGATTGACTTAGGATATATGAGTCAGTTACTGTGGGTCACTGTAGGAACACACCTTTAACCAGGCGGCTGCCTCAGGTGGCGCTACTCATGGAAACCTGGGGGGCAATTTGGAACACTATATTGTTAATCTACACCAGCCCAAGACAGGCCGCTGTAAAAACACACTGAGCGGGTCCTGTCCTGTGTTGGTGTAGAAGTGTAGCCACCAGGGGAGAGGACTGACATCAAGTTTGCTGAGCAATGTGTATACAGATACTTCTGCAGCACAGCACTGCACACACACACACCAGCAGCTCCTGCAGTTCACACTAAGTTCCCTTAAGGCTGCACCGCCTCCTGGATGATGAATCACCTGGGCTCCCGTGGCTCCTTCAACTCTGTATCACTCTCTGTTGCTGCCGTCAGCCAGGTCATCTCATCAGTGAAGTGACCTGACACAGTCTAAGTACAGTGGGCAGAACAACACTACCCAGAACCATTTTGGTGTAAGGCTCCTGCAATTTCCCTCGCTCCTTCCTCTCATCCCAACTACTGTAGTCCTGCTGCATGCATGGAGTCCTTCCTGTGCCTCCTGGTTCACCAGTTTATAACACAAGTAAGAATTAATACAAGTACTGTTAATTAGAGATGAGCGAACACCGTTCGATCGAATAGGTATTCGATTGAATATAAGGCTGTTAGAGGTATTCTTTCCCAATCGAATACCACGCGGCATACGCAGTAAAAATTCGTATCCCCTCCCAGCTTCCCTGGCGAAGGCACAAATAACTGTGCAGGGAAGGTGGGACAGGAACTACGACAACGAAAAAAATTAAAAAACCCATTGGCTGGCGAAAACATGTGACCTCCCATTCACAAGAACGGCCGCCGCCATATTCATGTAATTTCGTGGTGAGAGATATGGAGAGAGACATATGGAGAGAGACATATCTGCTGAGGGCTAGATAGGCATTAGCTTGAGATAGACAGGGAAAAACCGAAGAACAACAACAGCTCTTCTGAGAGCTATACACTATACAGGAGTCCAGCTTTCGACGGACAGTGGAAAACAGGGAAACAGAACAGTTACTTCTTGCTATATATGTGCAAACCAGCTTTTCTTTGGGGTGTCCCCCACAAATTTGCAGGAATACAGAGCAGTTATCTCCTGCTATATATGTGCAAACCAGCTTTTATTAGGGGTGTATACACCATAAAAAGGGCATTACTCTACATCAAAAAATGCATAAGGCTAGCACAAGGGGACGGGGATGAGGACGGGGGCGTGGAAATGCAGATGTGGAGCACGGTTGCGCTCAACCAACAGCATTTACTGTGCCTACTGCTCTGCGGCAGCAAGCATTGTGCTTCCCCACAGTCTCCGGCTTGATGGCCACATTACGTAGGGTGCAGGGTACAACCCTAACCAGGACCAAGCACCAGGAAGAGGTGTTACAATGGATGGCGGACAATGCTTCCAGCACATTCTCCACCAGCCAGTCAGCCTCTACTTCAACTCCTCCTCCTACCCAACAGTCTGGTCCTCCTTCCTCACAACATGCCCAATCTTCCCAGCAAACTAATCCCACCTTTCCCACCTCCCAGGAGCTGTTTTCAGGTCCATTCACTGTCCCTCTCTCTGTCCCACTACGTCCTGAATCACCAGAGGTAACAGATGAGTTGCTGTGTCCTGATGGACAAACACTGGAGCATCCGTTATCTCCTGTTGTTGTTGTTGTTGACCAGCAATCGGCCCTCAGTGACGATGATGACGAGACACAGTTGCCATCAGGGCATCCTGTTGCCATCGTCGGTGTGCAGGAGAAGGAGGAATTGGAAGAGGAGGTGGTGGACGACAAAGACACTGACCCGACCTGGACAGGGGGGGATGTCAAGCGGGTAGAGCAGTGTAGGTGTGGAGGGAAGTGCAGCACCAAAGAGGGTGGCTAGAGGCAGAGGACAGCTGCTTCACCGAAGCCAGGCCACAGTCAACAGGGCCGAAAATGTTCCCTCTTGTAGCCAGCCTAGAAAAACTCGAGGGCACATCGAGGCCACAGTCTTCAGTGGTGTGGAATTTTTTTAATGTATGTGCGGCAGACAAATATACTGCGATTTGCACACTCTGCAACTCCAAACTGAGTAGGCGCTCTGAATAGAGCAACCTTACAACCACTGGCATGCGCCGTCATTTGGAAAGCAAGCACTGGGCTCAGTGGCAGAGAGCAAACGTACAATTGTCGTACAATTGTCGTCTGGTGTTGCCGCCACTGCCTCTCGCACTGTTGCCAGTGCTGGCGCTGCAGTCCAGACCAGCAGCCAGGAAACTTCCACATCTGCCTCCACCAATTTGGAGACTTCTCCCTCATCCTCCCCTTTTCCTGCCTCAGCTCCTTCTCCTTTCTTAGCTCCTTCTGTTGTACCATCATGCGCCTCTTCACAGCAACCCACCATCTCCCAGACTTTTGAGCGCAGGCAAAAATACAGCGCTACCCACCCCCATGCACAAGCGTTAAACGTGCAAATCTCCAAACTCCTGGCCCAGGAGATGTTGCCGTTCCGGCTTGTGGAAACTCAGGCCTTCCGTGACCTGATGGCAAGTGCGGCACCTCGCTATGCCGTCCCTAGCCATCACTACTTCTCTTGCTGTGCTGTCCCCGCCTTGCACCAGCACGTGTCACGCAACAACGGGCGGGCCCTAAGTTCTGAGATTTGCACAAAGGTCCACTTGACCACCGACGCGTGGACAAGTGCATGCGGACAGGGACGATGCATTTCACTGATGGCACACTGGGTGAATGTAGTTGAGGCTGGGACCGGGTCACAATCTGGGGTGGTCTACCTCATTTCCCCACCCAACATCCCTGGCAGGGGCTCTGAACCACCACCCTCCTCCTCTACCATCACATCGACCCCAGCTACCTGCTGGAAACGCTGCAGCACTGGCGTGGGGAGGATCAGCAGGCCGTTTTGAAGCTCATCAACTTGGGGGACAGACAGCACACTGCCTCCGAGGTGAGGGATGCCCTCCTTGATGAGACGGCAACATGGTTTTCGCCACTGCACCTGGGCCCAGGCATGGTCGTGTGTGATAACGGCTGGAACCTGGTAGCGGCTCTGGAGCTTGCCAACCTCCAACACGTTCCAAGCCTGGCCCACGTGTTCAATTTAGTGGTGCAACATTTTTTAAAAACGTACCCAAATGTACCCAAGCTACTGGTGAAAGTGCTGCGCTTGTGCACCCACTTTCACAGGACTCCAGTAGCCGCTGCTAGCCTCCGAAGCCTCCAGCAACGCCACCATCTGCCAGAACACCGGCTGAAGCGTGACATCCCCACACACTGGAACGCGACATACCACATGTTGAGTAGAGTGTGTGAGCAGCAGAGACCCTTGATGGAGTACCATCTATAAAACCCAAGGGTTCCTCAGAATCAGCTCCCGCAGTTTCTGCACCATGAGTGGCCATGGATGGCAGACTTATGCGAGATCTTGCTTGTCTTTGAGGAGTCAACCATGAGGGTCAGCTGTGACGACGCACTCGTGAGTGTCACAATCCCGCTCCTGTGTGTGATGCGAGAATCCCTCATCGCCATCAGGGACAATGCATTGGATGCTGAGGAGTCGGGCATAGGAGCACAACCATCCCAGCAGGATAGTCAGGGCACACTCCTGTCTACTTCACAGCATATATTGAGGGAGGAAGAGGAGGAGGAGGATGACGAAGTGGCAGATCTCATTGTGACACAGGAGGCTAGCGGGGAAGTTCAGTGCGTCCCATTGCTGCAGCGCGGATGGGGCAAAATGGAGAAGGAGGAGGAAATGGAGAGTGACCATTCCGCTGGGGGCAGCCAAGTCATGCCAAGTAGCACTCTGGCACACATGGCTGAATACATGTTGGAGTGCTTTTCAACTGACAAACGCATTGTCAAAATCCTGGAGAGCAACGACTCCTGGATTTTTGCAATCCTCGACCCCCGGTATAAAATAATGTTTCTAATTTTATTCTGGTAGAGGGGAGGGCCAGTCACATGAGTCATTGCCACAAGCAACTGGTGCAGAATATGATGGAGATGTTTCTATCAACTCTCGTTGGTGGCACACAGGAGAGTTCCTCCAACAGGTGAACAACTGCGATCCGGTCCAAACCCAGCAGGGGCACACTCTCCAAGGTCTGGAACACATTAATGGCACCCACTCGCCAAACTACTGCCACTGAGGGGCCTAGTGTCAACAGGAGGGACACGTATAGGTGCATGTTGCGGGAGTACCTGGCCGACCCCAGCCCTGTCCGATCCCTCTGCGCCCTATACTTATTGGGTCTCCAAGTTGGATTTGTGGCTGGAACTTGCGCTGTACGCATTGGAGGTCCTTTCCTGCCCTGCCGCCAGCGTGCTTTCGGAAAGGGTCTTTAGCGCAGCTGGTGGCATTATTACGGATAAGCGCAGCCGGCTGACAGTGCTGACCGGCTGACGCTGATCAAAATGAACAGCCACTGGATAGACCCATCATTTTCATGTCCACCTGTGTCAAGCACGCCGACATGAAGTTTCATGTGTGTGCTCACCCTCTACAATTCCTCCTCCTGCACCATCAGCGTTGCACAATTATGCTCCTACTAGGCTCAATCCACCCTGATTTCCCCTTCAACTCTGCTGGTTAGAGTCTCAATCCACCTTCATTCCCCCCAACTCTGCTGGTTAGAATCTCAATCCACCCTGATATCCCCCAACTCTGCTGGTTAGAATCTCAATCCACCCTGATATCCCCCAACTCTGCTGGTTAGAGTCTCAATCCACCCTAATTCCCCCAAACTCTGCTGGTTAGAGTCTCAATCCACCCTAATTACCCCAAACTCTGCTGGTTAGAGTCTCAATCCACCCTCATTCCCCCAAACTCTGCTGGTTAGAGTCTCAATCGACCCTGATTCCCCCCCAACTCTGCTGGTTAGAGGCTCAACTCACTCCAAGGGCCACAAACACTGCCAGTGCAAGGCTCTACTCATTCTAAGGGCCTAAAACTCTGCTGGTAAGAGGCTGAAGTCACCTAAAGGGCCTCAATCTCTGCTGGTAGCTCAGCTTAAGGGCCTGTAACTTAATTTTGAAGGGCTCACGTTAAGGGCCATAAAAGTGAATTTTGGAAGGTCTTACCACATCACACACACACACATCCACAATGACAGTTAAGGGTGGGTACTGTTGGATTTCCCATTGCCTATTCCATCTGTGGTTGTCATGGGCAACGTGACTTAAAGGGGTGCTTGTTAAGGTTTCATTAGAGTATAATTTGGGTTTCTGTCCATCCAATTGGGGAGTAAAGAAGGTTTCCAGGTATTTTCCCACTTTGATAGAGGTTTTTTTGAGTGTGGAAAATGTGTAGTTGATAGGCTGTGATAGTGGGGTAAAACTGTGACTTGGGCTTGTTAGATGCCCCCAGACATGCTTCCCCTGCTGTCCCAGTTGCATTGCAGGTGACCCTCCTGAGTCGAATGATGGGTTCCCCTGAAATGAAGCATTTTTCCCCATAGACTATAATGGGGTTCGATATTCGATCGAATATTGAGCAGCTATTCAAAACGACTAACGAATATCGAATATTTTACTGTTTGCTAATCTCTACTGTTAATATGAATACAAGTAATACTATAAAATGTATTTATCCTCTGCTTAGGATAAAGGATAAATAGTGGATTGATTGTGGTCTGACCGCTGAGACCCTCACTGATCCTGAGGACGGGGGTCTTTTTCTCTCCGTTATGAAATCAGCCTGACTACAGCTATCCTGAATATAGGTGTATCACTTAGTGGATATAAAACCCACACTCCAATTGTCTGCAATGGGAGCACCATAGATAGCTGACTACTGTAGCTCATCTACCTTTGCCACTGCCATCGAAGAGGAGTGTGGGTCTGTATATCCATGAAGTGACACTCCGACACTAAGGCTCCGTTCTCACGGAGTAATGCGCCGCTCATTTAGATACGTATACAGGTGTCAGAGCGTGGCGCTTCAAAACAGATCCCATTGATTTCAATGGATGCCGGCTTTCGCGTGTAGCACATGAGAACGGAGCCTAAAGCTGGCTGCAGTCAGGCTGAATTCATAATGGGGATAATTATCATAAACCCAACTCATTCTCAGAATCAGTGGGGATCTCAGCAGTCAGACCCCTATCAATCAGGTATTTATCCTCTATACTAAGGATAGAGGATAAATATTTCTCCTGGCATAAACTTATTTCGCTAGAATCCCATCCACTTTGCAGGCACTGTAAAACGCTGCAGTTTTTGCCATGGCAATTCTGCTGCAGCAAACTGCAGAGTTTACTCCACATGGGGCCCTGGCCTCAGACTGAGGCCACACGTTGTGGAAACATAGCTTTTTTTTTAGCCGCAGATTTTGATGCGTTTTTTGGAGCCAAAGTCAGGAGTGGATTTAAGAGAAGGAAAACTTCTAAGACCTTCCACTCATTTTCAAGCCTCTCTTTGGCTTAAAAAAAAATAAATAAAAAAAAATTATAAACGCAGAAAAATCTGCAACAAAAAAAATGCATTCCTGCAACTTTCGGCCTGAGCTGTAAAGGGGTTCTCAATCTTATGTAAAAAGATGTCCCTTTGCTGCAAATAGTAGAGGGGAATAAAAGCGGCTGCTTATTCCGTTCTATTACCCATCTATCAGTTATTGGCCTTAGCAATATTATGGCAGTGACCTCTATGGTCAGTAATTGGCTACAGCCGTCTCCTGGCACTTACAGAGTGATCATGTGCTAACATCTGGAAGGATGGGTAATCGAAAAGGACCAAGCAGCCGCCATTGAACCTAGAGGACCAAGGGAATGTGACACCCTCCCACACACACTTAAAGAGAAGGGACATCTATTTAAAAGAATTGGAGAACCCCTTATTCACAAAAAAAAAGTATTTTGTTATCAATGTCATCTTGCTGCCAGCTAAAAATTTGAATTGCCAGGCGGCCCCTGTTTATTTGCATTTCAGGAGCTGCCCAGCTATTCTTATGAATGGCCAGCAGTTCCTGCCCTCCCCCAAGTAACACTTCAATATGATCAGGATACTCCTGGTCACAATGACAGTCAGGCTAGGTTCACACCTGCGCCTGTATTCCGCTCAGGAATTCCGTTCCCTATTCCGCTTAAAAAAGTCAGAGAGAAAAGTCTGGCAAATCTTGGGTCCATGTTAGGTCAGATTTTTTTTGTGCCTGTGTGTAGCATAACGTTACTAAATAACTTTACAATGGAGCTATAAGTAAGTTTTGGTCTCCCCTCCACAGCACTGACCTTTGAGATCTCTGGCATGAATTATAGTACATCTATTGTGTGACCAGAGGAGCATGTTAAGTTAATGTGTGTAAACTCAAATTTATTTATTTACTAGCTGGTACCCGCGACTTCGTCTGCGGTGATTGTAGAAGTGGGTGAATACAGGCGCGGGTAAGGTTTTCGTAGTGTGTATAAGGTATGGGATATGAAATGTAACTTTGTATCTTGTTTTTGCTGTAAGTCAGAGAATACGTGAGACTTTTGTGTTGAATGTAATCTGTATTTCAGCCGCTATACGGTGTTGTGAGAAACTTACATAGTGACTTTCAGTGGTATTTCAGGTTAATATACTTCGATATACAACATTGTATGATTTGTTATTTTCCGCCAGTACATGTAAGTTTTGGGCACAGGATACTCTTGAGCAAGCAACATGAAGTTGTCCATGTGAGAAGCCTGGTGTGGCCAAATGTATTCCTGCTACTTTCAGCGTTTGTCCTTGGGATTTATTAATGGTCATTGTAAAAGCCAACTTAAGGGGAAATTGTAGTCGTTTGAATTGAAATGGGAAATTATTTGGTATAATTGGACTGCGTGGGGTTAACACACTGCCACCTGTAGCTGCTCCTGTAAGAATAGTGATTTCAATGATATTTGTTCCTAGTTGCGTGACACGTAGCCTCGTGCCATTACACAATCGGGGTGCACCGAGATTACGCATCAGTAGAACAGGGACGCCAATCTTGAGTTCTAGTTTATGTGAAGGGACGCCGGGTAATTCTAAGGTGGGCAGTAAGGCAGATTGGTGACATTATTATCGACCGTTACGTGTTCGTGGTGTGTTGAAACGATACATCGGAATATACAGGCCAGAAGTAGTCCCAATGCAAACATGCTATCGGAACTTACCAGTGTCGTTGGCGTGGAGACCTAGGGAAGGTGGATGGATCGTGAAGACGAAACAGCAGTGAGGTGAGAGTGCCGTCGGGGAATGTGGCGGGCTGGAGAGAGTAGTTCGGGTGTTGCGGCCTACGCTGGAGGCGCAAAATGGTGGCGTGCTGGAAACACGTTCTGTAGGTGCCTAAGATGCGCATGCTCCTGGCAACACAGTGGAGTGGCTGGGTGGGCAGTGTCATGGATCGTCAGAGCGGTGGGGGTCGGCAAACATGGCTGCTCCGGAGGGTTAAAGAGGTAGCCTCCTGGAGTATCATTAAGGTGAGGGGGAAAGTGGTAAAGTATATGTAAATGTGATTGTGTGGGGTTAGGGGCTAGGCTGTAGGGCAGGGGTAGGCAACCTTTTTTGTTCGGTGTGCCGATTTAAATTTAAAAAATCAAAGATGAGGTCCTCAAGTGCCGCACAATAATTTTTAGGCTGATGACACCTACACTAAAGTCAAATAGAACAAACCGTAACATAGAGGTGCTGTCATAGGGCTTGTTAACATGGGCACAGAGGGGGCTGATTATGGTGCATCCGGCCCCTCACAATGGTCGTCTATGGAGACCGACAGGGAGGGCTGCCCTTTCTTCAGGCGGCAGCAACCTCCGGAGTAGGCCCATTCATTTGAGCCTACTCTGGAAGGGGAAGCCCCGACTGTCGTGGCAGGCGGGTTTTGACCCGAGAGTGACGCGGCTCCCCACGTCATTCTTGGTGCCAAATCCGCCATTACGCTCCATGTGTGAACTAAGCCTTACTGTGCTCCCAGTCACATGTGTTTATTGTTATTTGCCTTGATACACCTGTACTTTTCCATTAGTAGCAATGTAAGCACATATGTAACCCACAATTAGTGATAACATATGTGACTGGTAGCAGAGTGAGGTAACATCTGTACAGGGGTGACACACTATGTACCTGGATGCTACATCCCCGGTCGCCAGTACCTGCACTTTTCTGTAAGTGAAATTTCGATTAATTTCAGCCACATTTAATTCCTGGTGGCGCGGTAACAGCTAAACCACATCCGGGAATTAATAGGTGTACACTTACACCAAAATGAGGGCCCGTGCACACGGAGTTAACGCGAGTGTATTTTTGCATTTTACACGTGTATGGAATACACGTGTAAAAATAACACTCCCATTGACTTCAATGAAAATTTTTGGCGCATTTTTTTACACATATAAAAGATTTCATTGAAGTCAAAGGGAGTGTAATTTTTACACGTGTATTCCATACACGTGTAAGATGCAAAAATACACTCGCGTGCACGGGCCCTGACAGTGCTGGTGCCCAGGAACTGGATTTAGCATTAGGAGCACCTGGGTACACAATGTCACTACCCAAAAAGAAACACCTTAAGGGGGCATTCACACTGAGTACACGCCGACGCTTCGGCAGGCTGCCGAACACTTCCCATTCAATTCAATGGGAGCGCTCGTAACAGCGGCGTTAGGAGCGCTCCCATTGAAGTGAATGGGAAGTGTTCGGCAGCCTGCTGTAGCGCCGGCGTGTATGGCTGTCATACACGCCCGGCGTTACTCAGTGTGAATGCACCCTAAGGCTAAGGCTCCACGTTGTGGAAACGCATTTTTTTTTTGTTGCAGATTTTGCTGCATTTTTTTGATCCAAAGCCATGAATGGCTACAAAAGGAATGGGAATATACAAGAAGTATATTCTCTCTTCTACTCAATTCATTCTTGACTTTGCCTCATAAAACCGCAGCAAAATTTGCAACAAAAACGCTGTGTTAACGCAACGTGGTGCTTCAGCCTCAGGCCTCCTGCACACAAATGGCACGGATATGGTTTTCACTGACCTATAGATTAAAAATAAATTGTCAGGACTGCAAATAGGGACAGGTGTAGGGAAGGTATAGGACAAATATAGGACCTGCTCTATATTTTAGAGCTCAATTTGTCCCGGACACACAGCCGCAAAAACAGGATCTATGTGTATGGGCCCATTGAAATGTACAGGACCATAGTTGTATCCACAATTGTAGATAAAAGTCTGGCCCTGCGCATGAAAGTTTATTAACTCCATGTGCCTCTTATTAATAGCAATTAACCCTATTATGTCCCTCACATTAACTCTTGTGTAAGAGTTACTGATATGTGAGAGACTTGGAGGTAATTAAGTATCTTCATTATTGAGGTCTTTTATTAGTACCTCCATATGTCTCACAAATTAGTAACCTTTATATGGGGCACACAGGGGTTAATATGAGGGACATGATGGGGTTTATTCCTATTAATGTGAGGCACATGGAGTTACTAACACTAAACTAATAACCCCAAATGCCTGACATTAATGAGAATAGGAACTAAAGAAAGGGACCTGTGTGCTTTTTACTTTCACTTTGCTAGCAGCTTCCTCTCCTCCTTGGGGAACCTTTGCAGGATGCAGACGGCAGGAGCTATCACTATAGCAGGCAGAGACTTGAGCGATTAAGCTCCACCCCCTGGGTTTCCTGCACCCCTCTCATTGGAGGGCAGTGAGAAAAGGCCTCAGCTCTAGCAGAGCACTGAAGGGACGCTCCGACTTCATGTAACTCTTGCAGGTCCTGTGCTGCTGGCGTGCCAGTGAAATATGGCAGGAGTGCCACTCTTGGCACGTGTGCCAGGGGTTGCCGATCTCTGCTGTAGAGGGTAATATGAATTTTGTGGCTTGCTATGGTCCAAAGTGTGTGAGATTGCAGAGATAGTGATGTGAGTTTGGGTTTTGTGGGGGTCCTGGGAAAAATGTATGTGCGCTATTGTGACGAAAAGTAGCCTACTGCGCAATCCAGTGTAGTAACTATGTTTGTGGAAAATTTCAGCCAAATCGGTGGAGCGGGTTTTGCGTGATTGAGGAGCAAACATCCAAACACACAAACCCACAAACATCCAAACTCACAAACTTTCACATTTATAATATTAATAGGATTTTTTTTTTTTTTGGGGGGGGGGGGTTCTAAAGTCCGCCTCAGGCAGCAGAGAGACTAGGTTCACCCCGGTGGGCCCCTTTCCAGGTTTTGTTATAGGGCCCGTAGTGTATTCCCTATTTTTATGTAAGACCCTCTGTCTCTCTTGTGTTCAGTTGCTCTTGCTGACTGAAGGATGCATGCACAGTGTTCTCCCCATCAGGGGTACCAAACCCTATAACACTGAACCCTGTGGTTTATGCAATGTAACCTACGACAGGATTTGACATTGTAATATCCCAGTGACCAGAGTGATGTAAACCTACACTTTATTATAGGCAGTATCAGCAGCCACATCTAGTGCTATTATGTAAGGAACAATCCGGAAAAAAGACAAGCAACACAGACAGATTATTTTTTTAATTGGCAACATTGTAATTAAATTATTACTGGCACTATAAATTAAATAATGGTCAGTGACTGAGAGGTCAGGAGGTCAGGCATGATGGATGGCAAAGAACTTTCTGTTCACTTTGACCAGTCCTACCCTTGTCCTGAGATGAAAGCCGCTGGACCCGAAGATCCAGAGGAAGGTGAAACAAACCCACCTGGAGATTGATACCTCAGGGGGGCCAAAAATTCCTTCCTGACCCCAGAAATGATGATCGGATATCTCCCTGGATCATATTTGGCCTGCTGCCTACTCCAGCGTCGTCCAACGAATCCAACGTCCTCTTCTTTTTTTTTTAATGTAAATTGTGAGCCCCATATAGGGATCACAATATACATTTTTTTTTCCTATCAGTATGTCGTTGTAGTATGGGAGGAAATCCACGCAAACACGGGAAGAACATACAAACTCCTTACAGATGTTGTTCCTGGCGGGATTCGAACTCTCCAGGAATAAGGCTGCAGTGCTAACCACTGAGCCACCGTGTTGCTCCATCCACTGTTTTCTCCTATCTGTCAAGTGACACAAGATGGCTCAGGTTAAGAACTGTAGACATTCTACACCCATTGTGACATCATGGAATGTCGGTGATGTCATGTGCCCTGTGATGTCATGTGATGTCTACAATACAGCAGATATCACCACCATAAGCCATCATATACATGATCACCATTACAGATTTATAACAGTGACTGCACCATCATAAAACTGTATCATAGCCCAACATGTAAGCCATGATATATCGTGATACATGACACACACTTAAAGGGACCTGTTTTGCTGTAATACATATCACCTACTGCTCTATGTACTAAAGGAAATACCGTAATAAACTGACATGTGACCTGGTGAGGATGCAAAAAAGAATAGAGGCACCAAGCCAGCCTTGGTGTAGTATCTTTTGAATCAAAAAGTCAGGGTAAGCAGAAACAAATGCTCTCTCACCTGGTGGGGTTGTGTGAGACACAACCACCTCTATAGTGTATCTTAGGAATGGATGGCACAGGTAAACGTGGGCAGTAGCTGGATATACGTCTGGGAGACGTCAAGGCAACGATATTGGGGGTGGACCTTCTCACTCGAGGGGAGAACAGAAGAACCGCGCTCACCCGGACAAATCAACAAACTTTATTTATGTATATTTGATTGTGTTTGTTGTCATAAGCTAAGGAGCATGTGTTCACGTCTCCATATGTCCGGGAGTGTTCACCTACACATCCCCTCTGTAGCGCTACGCTAGTATGTATGAAGCCCAGTGTCTTTATCAGCTGTTTCCTGTCACCTGATTCCTGTAGCCACTTCCCATAAATAGGAGCTGACGGCTTCCTTATTTTCACACCCATTATCCACTGTTGGAAGGAAAGCTGACCTTTTTTTTCACATTTAGTTGTCTACTCCTTATTGCTTTGAATATGATGGGTTTGTTTTGTGAAGCCTTAGTTGCCAAGCTCAGATCGGAGTCTTGGAGTGAGGTGCCTCCACCTGTTTTTAATCAAGCCAGCTTTTACTATAATATACTTATTTACAAATTCTAGGATTGACTAGCCACTATGTAACCTGTCTGTTTGGCATGAAAATGTGTCTGTGTGTATATATATGTATATGTGTATATATATATATATATATATATATATATATATATATATAATGTGTGTGTGTGTGTGTGTATGTCCTGAGGCGGACGTCAGGGTTCACACTTGCCCGAATTGTTTTGGCAATCAGAGTAAGAAATACATTGCACAGGGCTTCATAGGCCTGGGGCCCGACGTGGTGGCATTTTACGGTCCCTGCAAACGGATGGGATTCTAGAAAATCCCATCCACACAACGCAGAAAAATACACGCAGTGGAAATACATCGAATCCCAAAACTGTTGTTTTCTTGGAAATCGCAGTATGTCAATAATACGTACAGAAATGCTGGAGGTTTCCCTATAGGTGTAATAGGAGTAGAAAGTCCGCAGAGGTTCTGTGAAAAGCACTGCAGGAAAAACCACAATGCATTTCTATCATGGTTTTTCCCGCAGCGCTTTTTCACTGACTTCCGCTATGTGGGGACTTAGCCTAACTGAGATTTTTGTTTGTTTTAAAACTTTTTTTGAGAAGTACAAAATAATCAAACATACAATGGCAGAAACATGGAGTACAGTGTACCAATTTTTGAGTTAACTTGTTTAATCTCAAACCACCTTAGTAGAATAAACAGTTAACTATTTTCCAGGTTATTATGTAACTTTCACGTAAAAAATTGTTCAAGGTTTTGAATGTGTGGCCACAGTTGAGAAACATGTAGAAACATACACAGTACATGTACCATGTGCTTTTTTTTCATTGGCAATTTTTGGGTACACAGAATTTCTCACATATTCTTTTATTATAGTGATCCTAGCCTTCGTCTGCAGGTTGTTGGCATCTATGATCTGCCTATATTCAGCAAATTGCTGCCGTCGATGGTGTGCCTACTCCGGCGTTTTGGCAGCTCTTAAGCTGTCCTGCTGCTGATCTGGTTTCTCACTCCATGCCTGTGATTTTTCCGTCAGCTTGCTGGGAAGCCATATAATGAGCGTGTTTTTGGAGTTAATGATCCGAATGCTCCGGCATTTCAAGTTGGCCTGGCACTGAAGTTGTTCCTCGCATCATGCCTGAGATTGTTCCGGCATCTCCGCAGCTCGCTGGGATGCCATATAATGAGCATATTCAGCAAATTGCTGCCGTCGATGGTTTGCCTGCTCTGGCGTTTTGGTAGCTCTTAAGCTGTCCTGCTACTGAACTTGTTCTTCACACCGTACCTGTGATTGTTTCGGCATCTACGCAGCTCGCTGGGAAGCCATATAATGAGCATGTTGTTGGTGTTGATGATAAACCTGCTCCGGCGTTTCAACAGCTGTCAAGCTGGCCTGTCGCTGAACACATTCCTCGTGCTGTGCCCGTGATTGTTGCAACTCGCTGGGATGCCATATAATGAGCATGTTGTTGGCGTTGATGATCTGCCTGCTCCGGCATTTTGGCAGCTCTCACATTGGCCTGGCACTGAAGTTGTTCTTCACACCATGCCTGTAATTGTTCTGGAAGCTCGCTGCGATGCCATGTAATGCATGTGTTGTTGGCATCAATGATCCCCCTTAGCTCCGCTAGAAGAGAAGTCTGTGACTTCTAGCTACCTTCATAGCTCTCGTTGTTTGCGACAAATTTAGATTTTCTTTTTCCCAGCATGTTTAAAATTGACAAACTACCAATTTGGTTTAAAGGTGTAAATAAATTCATAACAGTTAAGCCATGTCATTTACCGAGATAAAAAGTAGCCTATGTTTTAATTGAGGTTACAATCTATGTGCTGAATTTTATTCAAATCCGTTCAGCTGTTTTTGTGTGATTGAGGAACAAATATCCAAACACACAAACATTCAAACTTTCACATTTATAATATTAGTAGGATAGTATCAATAGGAAAATTCCCCCCAAAACCTAAGACCCTGAGCATACTGCATCTTGAAAAAAAAACACAGAAAACACCATAAAAATTTTTAAAAAGGAAAGAAAAAATGCCAAGAAAAAAAAAATGCAATGTATGTAGGGTCTTTCATATTTTACTGTTGTGGGGAGGGGCTAACAATATCTTATGAAAAATTATGTATAGAGGTGGGGGCTGAGATTGTTCTATCTGTCTAGAGATGAGCAGTTTGGAACTTGCCAGACTGGTTATGTAGACACTATGCTCTGTGTATTGGGTGATGCTATCTTACAAAGAACGGAGACAGATTGGCTGGGACCAGGGGCATTGTTGGGAAAAGATCAAAGACGAAAGACCCTTTTTAAGATAAAGGGGGAGGAGAGGGGTAATTAACTGATTGTGCAAGGAGGGAAGTGTGGAGGATGTCAGCTTGTGTAACCTCCATTTTGTATTTGAGACATGTGCTGTTAGCTGCCATTTTGTGAGATCATGTGGACACCATGCGGTCACCATACCATGAGCTCACAGACTCCATTTCAGACTTTGAGGCCATGTGTCTTCTACAACTGACACCTCTCTCCAGTTTCTTATCCAATAGATATGCATCAGGGCTATTGTTACAAACTTCTCCACCAATAGATGTTATGCTAATTATACTAGCCAATCCTGTTTTGTCTATGCCATGTGATATATACTGTTTAAGCCACCATTAAACAGAATCCATTTTGATACACCACCATCTGTGTCTTTGTGATTCTCCAGGCCTATTCAGGCCTGTTATTTAATTTGAAACTACAACAACATATGCTCTGGGGGTCTTGTGCCCCCAACACTGTTAAATAAATAACATGCAACATCTGACCATGACATTTTTAACAATAATTTTGTGGAAAAACCATGCTAAAAACCAAGCTGAGACTGCTCTGTGTGTTTGATCCACGAGGGATTGGAGACGCGGAGAAAAGAAGCATCCTGCTTGATTTTGCCGCGGATTCCACAACTAATTCAGCTGCAGGTTCCGCCACTTAAGCCTCCCTCCTCATTAGATTTCTGTCTGTCAAGATACAAATGAGAATTACCAAAGAATAAGACATTTGGTGTTGCCAAAGCAAAAAGGAGGTTGGGGGTGGTGGAGGGGGGTGGGTACAGCTGAGTATTTGGTGCAGTATAGCATGAAGTGGGTCTCGTATTTCTTGGGCTCCTTGGTCATAGTGTTGGCACAGTCTGTTCTCCCGTGGTTTGTAGGACTGCCTGTGCCGCCATGTTTTGATCTCTAGGTTGTGGGCGCTCAGTCTGTACCGGCTCAGGGCTTGTCTGTGTTTGGGGTGGCGTATTCTCTCCAGGTAGGTGGCCATGGTGTAGTCCCTTTGCAGTGACTGGTACATGGTGAGTTTCTTGGAGTTATTTATTTCGTTTCTCCATTCTTCGATGTACTGCTCTGTTTGCCTCTGGTCGCCTTTATTTCGGCCATGGTCATCATCTGTTGGTGTTTTTGGTTTGGTGGTTGGCTGTTGTTTGGTTGGGGGGTGTCGGGTTTGCTCAGGTCTCTGTGGCTCAGCCAGGCATGGTGGTGGTTGGAGTCAGGGTTGATGCCCTGAATGTGTGTCTGGAAAGCTAGTGCCATCTTCTGTATGGTGAGCCATAGGGGAGCCTGCCTAGCTCTGCCCTGCAGGCCATGTTGGAGGTGTTGCGCTGGACATGGAGCAGGTATTTGCAGAACTCCAGGTGCAAGGTCTCTGTTGGGCTACAGTCCCATTTTGGCTGGTCTGGGTAGGTGGCTGGGCCCCAAACCTCACTACCATATAGAAGGATTGGAGCAATGACTGTGTCAAATATCTTCAGCCAGACCCTCAACGGTGGTTTGAGGTGGTACAGTTGTCTTCTGATGGCGTAGAAGGTTCTGCAGGCTTTTGCTTTCAGGGTTTCTATTGCTGTTTTTAAGCTTCCTGATTGGTTGAGCTCTAGCCCCAGGTAGGTGTAGCTACTGGTTTTCTCTAGTGTGGAGCCGTTCAGTGTGAATTGTGGGGTGGGGGCTTTGTTGTGGCCTTTCTTCTGGAGTACCATGATTTTGGTTTTCTTGTGGTTGATGGGTAGAGCCGAAGTGGTGTTGAATTTTTCCAGCACTGACAGGTTTTTTTAGAGGTCATTCTTGGTGGGGGACAGGAGTAGGAGGTCGTCAGTGTACAGCAGGAACTTCACCTCCGGTCGTTCAGGGTGAGGCCTGGAGTTGGTGATGCCTCTAGGGCTGTAGCCAGTTCATTGATGTAGAGTGAAGAGCGTCTGTCTGTTCTTTATGTGTGACCAAACTACTGGACTGATCTTAACCAAATTGGCACACAGATACTTCAGGTGTCCGGGAAGGACATACCATTGCTGAGATGTAGCATTCCCAAAACAATGACCCCCCCCCCATTAGCCAATACAAACCTGCAAGTCTTTCACTCATATTCCAACTGCCATACACATGGTGACTCCACATGCACAATTGAATACTGATATCCAAACTGAGATACACGCATCAGAGGCTTAGATACACAGGTCAGCACACAGTATCACATGCCAGAGGATTAGATACGTACGTCTGCACACAGTTCCACACGCAGAAGGATTAGATACGCACGTCTACACACATTTCCACATGCTGGAAGATTAGATACATGTGTCTACACACAGTACCACACACCGGGAGATTAGATGCGTGCATCTGTGTACAATACCACACGCCAGAGGATTAGATACACGCGTCTGTAAACAATACTCCACGTGGGAGGATGAGATACGAACGTCTGTACACAGTACCACATGCCAGAGGATTAGATACATGCCTCAGCACACAGTACCACACGCAAGAGGATTAGATATGCTTGTATACACACAGTTCAACACGCAGGAAGATTAGATACGCGTGTCTTCACACAATAGCACACACTGGAGGATTATATACGCGCCACTGCGCTCAATATTACAAGGGGGAGGATTAGATACGTGCCTCTACACACAGTACCACACGTCGGAGGATTAGATATGCGCATCTGCAGACAGTTCCACACAGCGGAGGATTAGATACGCGCCACTGCATACAGTAGCACATGGGGGAGGGTTAGATTTGCGCCTCTGCACACATTTCCACACGCTGGAGGATTTCATACATGCTTCTGCACAAAGTACCACAAGCCGGAGGATTAGATACCCGCCACTGAGCACAAAACTACACAGGGGAGGATTAGATATGGTCTTAGCACACAGTACCACACGCCGGAGGATTAGATACGTGTTTCTGCACACAGTTCTATAAACTGAAGGATTAGATATGTGTGTCTGCACACAGTTCCACACGCCGGAGGATTAGATACGCACCTCTCTACACAATTCCACACGCTGGAGGATTAAATACGCTCCTCTCTACACAATTCCACACGCTGGAGGATTAGATACGCATCATTTCACACAATACCACATGGGGGAGGATTAGATATGCGCCTCTGCACACAGTACCACATGTCGGAGGATTAGATACATACCTCAGCACACAGTACCACATGCTGGAGGATTAGATATGCGGCTCTGCACAGAATACCACAGATTAGAGTTATTTCAGGTTTCCATAGTAACCCAGCCATTTTACTTCACTGTTGTATGTCAGTTTTAAAGGGCTGGACGCTGTGGATGACACTGTTACACAAGGTCACATTCACACAGCTTTACTCCAGGTATCCATAACAACTGATTATTATTTATGTTGACCACTGCTTCTATCTATGTTATGAAGTAGTTTAGGTGACACGTGCTTCAATTTCATTCATTATGTATTATTAACAATGAACTTGAAACCTCCCCCTGTGCAAATACTGTCATGTTCTATCTCTGTGGAGGTATAATAATAATGCCATATTTCACAATCTTTTACCTACCATAGCATGTATATCACTGATCCATACCTTGCCTTATTACTGTGACATAAAGTGGACTTATCCTACACTGCTTGCCTAATGACAAAAGAAAGAGTTACCTGCGCCATGAAGAAATCTCTACATTTATCCATGAACCTATTTATACCAGGCAATGATTATATACAATATAGCTTAAGTACTTATGTCTATATATCCTATATATTACTTTATATATTTACTATATACATACTGTAGCATATATTCATTTTGTATACATTTCTACATAGTGCACAGATTAACCTATTATTGTTGAATCACATTTGTTGTAGAGTCTGATGAAGATCATACACTGAGTGAAATGTTACTCGCTCTACTGACTGACCACTTGTTGGTGAATAAAATCACATTTACACTGCACATACAGTCCTATGAAAAAGTTTGGACACCCCTATTAATCTTAATCATTTTTTGTTCTAAATATTTTGGTGTTTGCAACAGCCATTTCAGTTTGATATATCTAATAACTGATGGACACAGTAATATTTCAGGATTGAAATGAGGTTTATTGTACTAACAGAAAATGTGCAATATGCATTAAACCAAAATTTGACCGGTGCAAAAGTATGGGCACCCTTATCATTTTATTGATTTGAATTCCCCTAACTACTTTTTACTGACTTACTGAAGCACAAAATTGGTTTTGTAACCTCAGTGAGCTTTGAACTTCATAGCCAGGTGTATCCAATCATAAGAAAAGGTATTTAAGGTGGCCAATTGCAAGTTGATCTCCTATTTGAATCTCCTCTGAAGAGTGGCATCATGGGCTACTCAAAACAACTCTCAAATGATCTGAAAACAAAGATTGTTCAACATAGTTGTTCAGGGGAAGGATACAAAAAGTCGTCTCAGAGATTTAACCTGTCAGTTTCCACTGTGAGGAACATAGTAAGGAAATGGAAGACCACAGGGACAGTTCTTGTTAAGCCCAGAAGTGGCAGGCCAAGAAAAATATCAGAAAGGCAGAGAAGAAGAATGGTGAGAACAGTCAAGGACAATCCACAGACCACCTCCAAAGAGCTGCAGCATCATCTTGCTGCAGATGGTGTCACTGTGCATCGGTCAACTATACAGCGCACTTTGCACAAATAGAAGCTGTATGGGAGAGTGATGAGAAAGAAGCCGTTTCTGCACGTACGCCACAAATAGAGCTGCCTGAGGTATGAAAAAGCACATTTGGACAAGGCAGCTTCATTTTGGAAACAAAAATGGAGTTGTTTGGTTATAAAAAAAGGCGTTATGCATGGCGTCCAAAAAGAAACAGCATTCCAAGAAAAACACATGCTACCCACTGTAAAATTTGGTGGAGGTTCCATCATGCTTTGGGGCTGTGTGGCCAATGCCGGCACCGGGAATCTTGTTAAAGTTGAGGGTCGCATGGATTCCACTCAGTATCAGCAGATTCTTGAGAATAATGTTCAAGAATCAGTGACGAAGTTGAAGTTACTCCGGGGATGGATATTTCAGCAAGACAATGATCCAAAACACCGCTCCACATCCACTCAGGCATTCATGCAGAGGAACAATTACAATGTTCTGGAATGGCCATCCCAGTCCCCAGACCTGAATATCATTGAACATCTGTGGGATGATTTGAAGCGGGCTGTCCATGCTCGGCGACCATCTAACTTAACTGAACTTGAATTGTTTGTCCAAAATACCTTTATTCAGGATCCAGGAACTGATTAAAAGCTACAGGAAGCGACTAGAGGCTGTTATCTTTGCAAAAGGAGGATGTACTAAATATTAATGTCACTTTTCTGTTGAGGTGCCCATACTTTTGCACCGGTCAAATTTTGGTTTAATGCATATTGCACATTTTCTGTTAGTACAATAAACCTCATTTCAATCCTGAAATATTACTGTGTCCATCAGTTATTAGATATATCAAACTGAAATGGCTGTTATAAACACCAAAATATTTAGAACTAAAAATGATTAAGATTAATAGGGGTGCCCAAACTTTTTCATAGGACTGTATATTACTTACTAGCTGGGGGAACTATTAGCCCCCCTCATTACTAATAGTTCCCCCAGCCTTATTAATATTATTATTATTATTATTAATAAGGAGGGTCTTATATTAGTAAGGCTACTGGAACTATTATTTATTACAGGGAACTAATAATAATAAGGCGGGTGGGGAATATTAATAAGGGAGCTATATATAAAAGAAGGGACTATTATTAGGGGGCATTCACACGAAGTTACGCAGCGCTGAATCTGGCACGATAACTCGCGTTAGAATCAGCGCTGCAAAACAGAATCCCATTGAGTCCAATGGGTTCCGTTTTAACGCGCGTAACACATTGAAATCAATGGGAGGCCTTTTAACCCATCGCCTTCAATGTGTTACGCGCGTTAAACGGAATCCATTGAACTCAATGGGATTCTGTTTTGCAGCGCTGATTCTAACGCGAGTTATAGTGCAGAATCAGTGCCGTGTTACTCCATGTGAATGCCCCCTTAATAAGGTTATGGGAACTAATATATATATATATATATATATATATATATATATATATATATATATATATATATGAGGGGCTATTTATAAGGAGGAACTATTAATAATAAGGTCAGCTGGGGAATTATAGTTCATATCGAGGGATTATTATTATTAATGAAGCTGATGAAATTATTATTTATAAGGGGGTTATTTGTAAGAAGGATCTATTACTTATAATGGGAAGCTATTCCTGATAGAGGAGGGGGTATTATTTATAAAGACAAACTATTATTTCTAAGGGGGAACTATTATTCATAATCGGGAACTATTATTTATAAGGGGGAGCTATAATAACTCATGTGATACTAAAGGTGGTGATTTCTATTGCATATGGGCAAAATGGGTTTTATTAATTTACTATTTTAAAAGGAGTTTTCTAGCCGCAAACTGATTTTTGATACTGATGATCTATCCACAGGACAGGACTTCAGTATGTGATCTGTCGGGTCTGTCTGTTCTAGCGGCCTCCATGTGCTGACAGCTTATAGTGGACAGGATGCAGCACTGCTACTATTCAAGTAATAGGAGTGGCACAGCAGCGCCATCCTCTGTAAAGTGGTGTTTCTGGGTTTTTCAGCGCTTGAATAGTAGCGTTGAGGCATCCTGTCTACAAGCAGCATCTGGCACCAGGAAGCTGCTAGTACAGCTGATCTGTGTGGGGTTCGGGTGTCGAACCCTGTCAGATTATATACTGACATTCTGATGAGCCGTTCTGTAGATAGATTATATACTGACATGCCAATGAGTTGTCCTGTAGATAGGTTATCAGTATAAAAGAATCAATTTGGGGCAAGAAAACCCTTTAGTTGATGTGATGTTTATTAGGTTAGAAGTCTGTGTAGTGCTTGGCTATTGTCTTTGATTCACTATGCAATGTAGTGGAGGTTGTCACAGTGTGGAGGTCGTGTACTATCTGGTCCCTGTATAGAGGTGTTGTTGGTCTATACATGATGTGTATTGTTTGGTAATTGTCTGTATAGCGGTAATAATTCTCCCCAGTATAGCGGTACATATATAGCAGTTTCACAACTATATATATCTTTACAATTTTTTTTGTATTCCTGATCTTTTGAGACTATATCAATGCCGCTGGAAGTGCAGCCCTGACTACTGAAATGCCTGAATATGATGGTGTTGGTATGTCAGGATATGAGGGCCCCTCTTTTAGTTTTTCCCCTTTTTAGTCTAAGTGTCTGCCCCCCCCCCCCACACACACACACACCATTTTAAAACTACTTTATTTTGCGACATTGCCCCCTGTACCTATAAATGATGTCCCCTGGCGCCTGCAGCAGTCATTGTGCCCAGTGAGCAGCGCCGAGCTCCAGCTCCTCGCACAGGCGCAGTACTACCCGTATTGAAGCCGGCGAGCGGGTAGTACTGCACCCATGCGAGGAGCTGGAGCTCGGCGCTGCTCACTGGGCACAATGACTGCTGCAGGCGCCAGGGGACATCATTTATAGGTACAGGGGGCAATGTCGCAAAATAAAGTAGTTTTAAAATGGTGTGCATGTGTGTGTGTGTGTGGGGGGGGGGCCCGACACTTAGACTGTATGGGGCCCCAAAATTCCTGATGGCGGCCCTGTGCATAGATACATGAAGGTAGAGTGCTGGGTATAGCTATTACATACCAACGATGCTACTAAAGGCCCGGAGTCTTGGAGAGGTTTAGGATGGTGTGGCAGGGTCCACGCCTGAAGTGAAAAGGACTAACTACAAGATAGCCTGGTGATGATACCAGGTTGTGGGCTGAAACTACGGTGGCTCTAGTGCAGGTGTGGGAAATTAATTTTCCCATGGGGCCACATGAGAAATTGTAACGGTTCTAGAGGGCCATGCGCATCGTGGCAAATTTAGCTCCACCCACTTCTCTGACTTCGCCCATTCTCAATCATTTTTCCATGTGCCCCACAAAGTAAAATTCTCCTACAGTCACCCTAACATTATACCCCCCCCCCACATTATAACGTTTCCCTCCAAATGTCCCACAGTATTAAGTCCCTCTCCTGGTGTCCCAGTATAAACCAGTAGAAACTAGAGGGGACATTAAACTGGCGCAGCTGGAGGGGGACATTAAACGGGGCAACTAGAGGCAGACATGTCCCCCTCCAGCTACTCCCCATGGTTTAATATCCTCCTCCATCTGCCCCCTAGTTTAAAGGGGTTGTCCCACCACAAGGATCCTATCTATACTGCTTGTTAATGTGGATGTAAGACTTTTCCTAAATACATTGCTTCAGCAAAACTGCTTTGTTTGTCCACTATCTTACTTTATTCAAGTCATTGTTGACACAGCCCTGACTTATCTGCTCAAAAGTCAAGTGATGTATCTGCTGCTCTCAGGGGGGAGGGAGGAGGGGCTAACTGCACGGGAGCGAGCCTGTGTCTGTAGCTATTCCTGTGTCTACACCACACATGTGACCTCGCTTCCTGTTAGCAGATAGGGGAGAGGAGTTGCTTTCATTTCTTCTGTTCTCCCAGTTATCAGGCTAGCTAATTCAATTGTGTTCATTATGGCAGAGACAGGCAGTCTCTGTATGTAACACAGAATGGAGTTGCTGCTGCCTGTACTTCATAGTCCAATATGGGTGGGCGGGGCTACACACTAACTTGGGGGCGGAGCTAAACGGCAGGTTGCATGTGAAACCCCGCCCACCAAATGATGCAAGAAATCAGGAAGAAAGAAGATTTTACAGCAGTGAAGACGGGATTATGCGACGTGGGAATACCCCTTTAATGTTCCCCCTCCATGTGCATTCAGTTTAACTGCCGCTAGTCCTCCCTCTTGCTCACACATGCTGTCTCTTCTCTCTATCATCCAGCAGCCTCCATTGCCAGCAGCTTGCAGCAAGCACACAGTCCCATGTGGCTCCGCCCACTAACGAATCATAGCCTATCCTGGTGATAGGCTGTGATGAGGGCCAGGACTGATATCACGGGTAATATGTCAGATGTGGCCGGCTTGTAGAGAGGCCCTGGATCCCAAATGTGCACAAAGCCTCCTTTTTGATGTCCCTGACTACCCGCCCCCACGTCGTACCTGACAATGACAACAGACAACCAGGTCTCAGGGGTAGTCGTTGCTCTTTTACTAGCAGTACAAGGTAATACAAATATACAGATGATGGAGTAATTCTTCACATACAATTTTGTGACCCTGCAGGTAGTGTCCAGTTAAGCAAGTGATGGAGCTTGGAGAAGGAATACTTTGGGCTTGATTAACTAGTAGTTGCTTGGGTAATTAAACTTGGATATACTTGTAAAGATGGCCTGTATCCGGGGGGTTAGTCCTCAACAAACTGGGTACACATATGTAGAAGAGGAAATGGGGGGTGTTGACAGCAAGAGACCCTCAAATTCTGTCAGACTAGCTATGGGCTCCTTAAATATAGATTTGTCCCAAAGACTTACTTGTATAGAGATATGTGCAGCGTTCCCAGATGTATGGATAACAGGTCAGTATACTTTAGTACTTGCAGACTTGGAGCTTCAGAGGAAAACACTCTGAGGAGGATCTTGAGCACAGAGGAAAAGACATCTCTGGTTGAAGTGCCCTGATGCTTGGCTGCCATTTTCAACTCCACATGTCTAGCCCTGCACACAAAGGAACAGGGTTTCCAACCCCATCTAGAGAGGGCGGGAACTCCCTTCCTCCTCCAGCCCAATCAAGGGAGCTTGATTGGTTTTGAAGGTCACCTGATCATACTGGACACTCCTTTACATTAGCACACTAGGATGATGCAATCACAGACCTAAATTACAATGGAAAGTATAGCCAGGTGCAGTTCACAAAACATCCACAAGATGGTGCATTAATAGGACGAGCAATTTCGGTGCATGATAGATAGATAGATAGATAGATAGATAGATAGATAGATAGATAGATAGATAGATAGATAAATAGGTATTAGTGAGATAGATAGATGATAGATATTATATAGATAGATATTATATAGAAGATAACTAGATAATCGATAGATGATAGATATGTATTAGTGAGTAAGATAGATTATAGATAGATTTTAGAAAGATAGATAGATATTAGATAGATACGGTAGATAAAAATACTGGAAGACTATTAGCCACAATATGAGGGTTACCATTGTGCTACTTTCTCACATATTTTTGCATAGCATTTTTCTTTAAAAATGATAAAAAATTCCAGTGTTAATTAAAGGGGTATTCCCACCTCGCATACTCACCAGTCTTTACTGCTGTAAAATCTTTCTTCCTGGTTTCTTGCATCATTTGGTGGGCGGGGTTTCACATGCAACCTGCCGTTTAGCTCCACCCCCAAATTTGTGTGTAGCTCCGCCCACCCATATTGGACTATGAAGTACAGGCAGCAGCAACTCCATTCTGTGTTACATACAGAGACCGCCTGTCTCTGCCATAATGAACACAATTGGATCAGCTAACCTGATAACTGGGAGAACAGAAGAAATGAAAGCAGCTCCTCTCCTCTATCTGCTAACAGGAAGCTAGGTCACGTGGTGTAGACACAGGAATAGCTACAGACACAGGCTCGCTCCCTGCACTTAGCCCCTCCTCTCTCCCCCCTGAGAGCAGCAGATACATCACTTGACTCATGAGCAGCTAAGTCAGGGCTGTGGCCACAAAGAATTGAATAAAGTAAGATAGTGGACAAACAAAGCAGTTTTGCTGAAGCAGTGTATTTAGGAAAAGTCGGGCTCTATCACTAGGAAAAGTCATTTTTAACTAATCACATCCTTGCATAGCCTTTAGAAAGTCTATTCCACACCTACCGTTAGTATGTAGATTGCCTCAGTGGTTTCTGAATAAGTCCATTTTTATTCATATGCTAATTAGACTGGTGCACGATACATGGTGCACTCCTCTCCTATTGTTTTCTATGGGAGACTGCTGCTGCTGCTGCTGCTGCTGATGACTCAGCTTCCTGTTTGCCTCACACACATAGGCGATAATAGGAGAGAGGAGGCTGCTGGGAACTTCCTGAGCTGGCTGGAAGCTCATTAGCATATGAATAAAAATGGCCTTATTCAGACACCACTGAGGCAATCTACATACTAAAGGTAAACGTGTAGTAGCATTTCTAAAGCCTATGCAAGGATGTGATTAGATAAAAATGACTTTTCCCAGTGATAGAGCCCCTTTAAATGCACATTAACAAGCAGTATAGATAGGATCCTTGTGATGGGACAACCCCTTTAATGTTTTACAATGGTCTGTTTTTAGTGTGTGTGTGTGTGGGGGGGGGGGGGGGTGTTTATCTTGGCATATTTTGGGCACACAGAATTTCTCAGTCAATTTTATCATAGGAAAATGCCTGAAAAAACCCAAGACTGAGTACATTGCATCTTGACAAAAACTCCAAAAAACAAAAAATGCCATGAAATGTTTTAAAAAAAGAAAAGTAAAACGCAGAAAAACACCACGTGTGTAGGGCTTTTCATGTTTTCATTATTTTACTATAGTTTGTAACCTCGATTAACACACAGGCTACTTTTTATCCTGGTAAATGACATGGCTTCATGACTGTTATGAATTTATGTTCATATACTATGTTACACTGCAGGAGATTTCACCTATTTGCACTTCATGCTGATAAAGCTGCTCTGTTATCACTATGTAAACACACAGATAACACTGATCATTCTCTGATCTGCAGACTCTTCTGTGTCCTGTTCAGCCAGAGGGGGGGGGGGGAGGGAGGGAAATACAGGAATTGAGGAGTAGACAATCAAGTGGAGCTGAGAAAGATTCAGCAAGTTAGGCGTCAAGCAGCTCTTAGAGCTTTCAAAACATTGGACCAGGTGGACCATTGATGCCAACAACACGCTCATTATATGGCATCCCAGCAAGCTGCTGAGATGCCCGGAACAATCACAGGCATAGCGTGCCAACTTTCACACACAGCTATACTCCAGGTTTCCATAACAACCCTTCCATTTTTATACACTACACCCATAGCAGGGCCATGTGGGTATGCAGAGATGTAGCAGGGCTGGGTATGCTGTGCATATGCAGAAATGTAGCAGTGATGGGTATGCTGTGCGTATGCAGAGATGTAGCAGAGCTGGGTATGCTGTGCCTATGCAGGGATGTAACGGAGCTGGGTATGCAGAGATGTAGTAGGGCTGGGAAATGCAGAGATGTAGCAGAGATGGCCATGCAGAGATGTAGCAAAGCTGGGTATGCAGAGATGTAGCAGAGCTGGTTAAGCTGTGCAAATGGAGAGATTTAGCAAAACTGTGTGTGCATATGTAGAGATGTAGCAGAGCTTTACTCCAGGTAACAATTGATGGCAGGTTTTTCAATGATATCCATACTAAAATATACATGATCAATTGATGCTTATGCAAACAAAAAATTAAATATACCCATAAAAAGCTGGGTCGTCCTGCTAGTAAGTAGATCTAGTTATAATGTGCTCCAGCCACATTCTGCTTTTCTGTGCCTCTATTCAAGTATTCCATCCATTGCTATAATGTATGTGATTTGTGTTTAGCACAGGGTTTAAAACAGAAGTTCTACATCTGAAGTATCTAACAGAAAATCTGAGGATAATTCTAAGGATAGAATATCATGGCGAACTCTGTGACCTCTCAGCAAGACTACCATAAGGAATTCAATGCCAAAGATTACTTAAGGTCTTACTATCATGCAGAAGAAGGACATTTGAGAGAATGGGCAGAATTTGTAATGCAACATCTACATGAAACTTTCACTAAAGGTAACATTTCTTATTTAGTAATATCAATGTATTAAAATGTCCAATTACATGTAAGACAATTACACTGGATATAATAATTACTACTCAGATAATTTACTGCTGACTGGGAGGACATGATCTATACCCATCTAGTATTCCTGTATATTCAGATCAAGGTGATTCTAGGATGACACTAGCATAGGCCTTCCGACTGTCCTGGTTCATTGGAGGACCAGAACAATAGAAAGGTGGACCTCTAAAATGGCAATAACACGCAGAGTCCAAAGGGCCCCATTATAATCAAGGGGGTTCATCTGCTGACCATTGTTTTAACATTGAAACCAGCTGTGGTGAAAGTCCTCTGTGCAGGAGTTACCATTGATATACTTTCTGTAACTGTAAAATCTTTGGCGTCATCATCCGGTCGCATGCTGTGGCGCAGGAGAGGTGTCCGGCTGTGATTTATTCTTTTGGGTTTGTTTTGAATTGTCTGAAAACTGTCCTATTCCTTCACCTTGGCAATTGATTTCCCACCACACCCATCTCCTTCACCTTCATTTCCCTCTGCTCCTCTAATTTTAGTCTTGCCCTGTGATTGACAGCCGGCCTTCCTATCACGTCCAGGGCAGGGTCTTCCTCCCTATTTATTCTTGGTTCACATTCACATTGGTGCTTGCTATTGCCTGTGCGTGTTGGCTTTTCTCTTGCTCTTTTATTTTTGTATTCTGATTCTTGACCTCTGGCTTTCCCTATTGACTACTCTCTTGGATATCGATTTTTACACTGCATCGCTCAACTGTTACTGACCCCAGGCTAGTTGACCTCCCTTGTTATGGTTTGTCTTGTCCGCGTTTTGTGTGTCACATATTTAGGAAGGGCCTGTCGTCCAGGACTGGCAAGCAGGAAGGGACAGTGGGGGAAGGGGGGGGGGGTTCATACCAGGGCTCACTGTCTCTTGTGCTCCTTCCTCCAGGGTTCATCTACAGCACTGGGGAACTGCTGTCTGGCACTTCCCCCAACAGTAACCGTTCCTCAGAGCTCTGCTCGCTGTTGTCCTTTGTGTACTTTTAGGCTGCATTCACACTGAGTAACGCTGGCGTTTTTTGTGCTTATTTTTGCACATAGCGCCGCATATACGCCGCGTTTGTGCCACGCTATTTTGCGGTGGCGTTGCCCGGCGTTAACGTGGCGTATACGTGGCGTTAACTCGGCGTTAATGCGGCGCTATGTACAAAAATAAGCACAAAAAACGCCAGCGTTAATCAATGTGAATGCAGCCTTAGTGGAAAAAATCAGTCCATGGTCATGTGAAGGAGACCCTGGAGTACAGGCTGATGTCTAGTTACTGAGCTGTATGACTGTAATGAGCTGTGTCCGATGTGTCTATTACATGACCATAGACCAAATATCACTTGAAAATTGTGTAAATTTTCATTATCAAAACAGTAACATCTACCTGCTGAAACTAGACAACCCCTTCACAAAATTGGGTTATTTTTGGGGAAAACTTCTGTTATTTGAACCATCTCTATTACAGTATAAAAGCAAATAATATAGTCTACATAATAAAATAAAGTCTGTCCAAATTCTGGTGCCCTCCAATAGGGCAAACTGAGGAATAATAAAGGAAATAAATCGATAAATAAAGATGGCCCTTCAGATCCAAGCATATAATGAAAATGTTCTTTACACACAGGTGTAACAGGGGTAACTTAGTCTCCTAATACTACTTAAAGGGATCCTATCATTGGATTTTTTTTTTTTCTCTCTCGATAACATGTCGTAATAGGCTTAGGAAAGGCTATTCTTCTCCTACCTTTAGATGACTTCTCTGCGCCGCCATTCGGTCGATATTCCATTTTTCATCTTTATGAGTTCTCTCGCAGCACTGGGGGCGGGCCTCAGTGTTCAAACAGCATGGGGGCAGCCCCAATGCTGCGAGAGAACTCTCCAGCGACACCTCCATCTTCTTCAGGAACCTGCCTCTCTGCGCGTCTTCTTCCGTTCGGGGTTTTCAATTTTCTAGGCCTCGGGCATTCCTGGGCCGCAAGAAAATGGCTGCTTACATTGTAAGCACATGCACATAGGAAGTCTAAGCATATTATTTGGTTTGGTGGCAGAGTCAGAACGGCAGGTTTGTTTTGGGGTTTTTAAATATAGTTATTAGCTTTTTTTTTTTTTTTTTAAACCCTAACCAAAAGTTTTTTTAAAATATGTTTAACATAATACTAGATATTAAAAAATATGTCATTTTCTGCTGCCCCTTTCCTATTTAAGTACTGTTATCTTTAAAGGTGGAGTAAGAGGAGAGACACTGCTTGATTTTGGAACCGGACCCTCCATTTATCAACTCCTCTCTGCTTGTGAAGTGTTTGATAAAATCATTGTCTCAGATCTCCTTGAACAAAACCTTGCTGAATTACAAAAATGGTTGAAGAAGGATCCAGAAGCTTTTGACTGGACTCACATTATCAAATATGTATGTGAGCTGGAAGGAAACAGGTATTGATTCATTTTCTCAGCTGACCCCAACTTTATACATAACACATAATATGCATGCATACATTACATCTTGTAAGACCCTATATATCATCTCAGTATGCAGTGAGTTCTGTGCAGAGCTAGTGCTAATACACAGCAGCCAATCTAATCCAAAAGAGCTGCAGCAAAAAAATCATAAGGAAAACATAATACAATAGCTAAGGCCATTGGTGAGATGTGGAGGTTTAGACCAGAGGTTCCCAAACTTTTTTTCTCATAGACCATTTTCAAAATTTTACAGATTTCGGTGGACCCCCTGCTGCTACATTTCTACCATATTCCCAAAACTCATCAAAAAATGTGAAGATTAGATCTAACAATGGAAATTTGCGTCACGGCTGAGTTCCCTGGGGGTCCAGCTGCACCACTTTGGGAATCCCTGGTTTAGACTATCTAAGATTGTCTTTACAGCTAGGATTAACATACCATGCCGCTATATTGGTCCAACAAAAAACAGTTAAGAACTCTGTGATATTAGGTTTCTATCCATGTGCTTTATTAGGACATGTGAGGATCATAGAGGAGGATCCACCACTAAGGACCCCATCTAATAGGACATATTTATTCACCCCTCTGTGTCACTTTTGTACTGCTGGAGCCAGTGGCGTAACTAGGAATGGTGGGGCCCCGTGGTGAACTTTTGACATGCCCCCCCCCCCAACCGACACCGACGTTGAATACCTCGACACACAGTATTATGTCCCTTACTGGCCCTTGCACACAGTATTATACCCCATAGTGGACACCCATAAACAATTATTATACTATACTTTTTAGACCCCAGTGTATAATAATTGGAGACCCGGTGGAATAAAAACATAAAAAATTACTGTTTCTTACCTGTCTCCGGCTGTCGTCCTCCCACGCTGTCTTCTCTGTTGCCTTCTCCGCTGGCGTCCTTATGAAATGACGTCAGATGTCACATGACCCGGGACGCAGGCTGGTTTCATGTGACGCCAGAGACGTCAAAAAGCAGGCCTGGCAGGATCATGGAGAGGTAAGTAACAGTGTTTGTTATGTTTCTTACCTCTCCCGTTCCGCCGATCATTCTACTCAGGGGTCTGCAAAGACCCCCGAGTATAATGATAGTATTTGTGGGGCCCGCGGTGTAACTTACCAATCCTGGCCCAGCCAGGATCGGCAAGTGAATAGGGCCCGTAACGGCCTATTTAAAAAAAAAATTTAAAAAAATGCAGCGGTAGCGGCTGTCACTGGGCGCCCTAATGGCCCGGGCCCGGTGGCAGCCGCCTCCACTGCCTCTATGGTAGTTACGCCCCTGGCTGGAGCCTAGAGAACATATGCAACATCGTGACATAGGTGATAAGGTTGGATAAAAATGCAAGTTCATCAAATCCTATAACCTATAAACCTAACATGGAGATCCAGAGGAAGGATCTAGAAATCTTTTGATAAATTAGACACCACTCACTCCAGTGTACAGCATATCAAGACTGGCATAGGAAACTCCAGTCATGATAAATCTCCCACAGAGCCAGAACACAGAGCAGCTCTCCAAGTACAGTTCAGCTGCGGGACCTTGGCCTGTCCTTCCATTATATGGACCACCATTCATTTCAATGGTCATGTATAATGCTTCATCTCATCTGCAGTAGCCTGACCGCCTCTTTTGGATTTGCCATGGTTTGTCAGACCTTCTCTCTTCAGCAGTTATTAAGTGTAGTATTACATGGTGGCTATACAAGCAATGGCCAACCATTTAATACAAAGATGTCCCGAGCTTGCCAGATAGGGAGTTATTCATACAGAGTCATCTTCTCATCAGGAAAGATCCCAAGCAGAAAACCCACCACTTTAATGGCACATATGGACAGAGGTTGTCTTCATATATTCAGCTATCATTTTAGAACCATATAATAAGAAGATTAATTTTATTCTTGTATGTTTATAGGGAGGATTGTGAAAAAAAAGCTGAGAAACTCCGCAGTAAGGTGAAAGAAGTCCTGATATGTGATGCTCTGAAGAGAAACCCTTATGATCCGGGCATTGTGCCACCAGTCGATTGTCTCCTGTCTTGTCTCTGTCTTGAAATGCCATGTACAGATATAACGTCATACTGTAATGTTCTGAAAAATTTCCAGGATTTGATAAAACCTGGAGGTCACCTTATGATTATGAGTGGACTGAATGGTAGTTATACTCATGTCGGTAAAAAGCGTTTCAGTGTAATGACCGCAAACGAGGAAGATCTGGAGATGGCCTTCAAAGAAGCTGGTTATCATATTGAGAAGGCCGTGTATGTGCCGCGTGTTGATAAATCCAGGGTGGATGTTTTTGATTTAACAGGCAAATATTTTATTCATGCCCGTAAACCAATGTAAGACACCATTTTGTGTAAATGCTGCTATATATCTGCATGCTTTAGACTACTCTTCTGTCAAACAAGTGCTTTAGGGTGAAGTCTAAGGGGGCATTCACACGGAGTAACGCCGGGCGTGTATTACAGCCGTACACGCCGGTGCTACGACAGGCTCCCGAACACTTCCCATTCACTTCAATGGGAGCGCTCGTAACAGCGGCGTTTACGAGCGCTCCCATTGAAGTGAATGGGAAGTGTTCGGCAGCCTGCCGTAGCGCCGGCGTGTACGGCTGTAATACACGCCCGGTGTTACTCTGTGTGAATGCCCCCTAAGGGTGCATTCACACTACTGATACGCTGCCTGATTCTGAACGTTAAAACACGTTCAGAATCAGCGCGTATAAAGCAGATCCCATTCATTTCAATGGGAGCCGGCATACGAGCGCTCCCCATTGAAATGAATGGGCTGCTTTTTTCACTACGAGCGCTCCCATTGAAGTGAATGGGAAGTTCTCGCGTGTACGGCTAGCTCTGCTCATTCCGAGCTGTACACGCGAGTGCTTCCCATTCACTTCAATGGGAGCGCTCGTAGTGAAAAAAAGCAGCCCATTCATTTCAATGGGGAGCGCTCGTATGCCGGCTCCCATTGAAATGCATGGGAGCTGGCATACGAGCGCTCCCCTTTGAAATGAATGGGATCTGCTTTATACGCGCTGATTCTGAATGTGTTTTAATGTTCAGAATGAGGCAGCGTATCAGTAGTGTGAATGCAACCTAAGTTTTATTTTTTTCTATATATAAGATGTTGTAATAAATAGCCATGTAAAAAGAATTCTCTGCTTGTCAACATTATCAATAATAGAGCTCATAATTATATCTACTATCAGCAACCTTAGGCCCAGTCCACACTGTTGAGTCTGCTGCTGATTTCTGCCGCATAATCAGTGGGAGATTCCTTCTTGATTCTGCCTCCCATTACTTTCAATATGGGGCAGATATTAGAGCATGTGGATAAATGTGTCCGACTCCATTTATCCACATGTTCCATGGCTGGCTTAGCAGCGGGGTCCACGGCTCGAGATTCCCCACTGATTAGACTCATTCACATGCATGCAGAGCAACAGCATTCTACTGCAGAGACACCCGGGGGAGGGGAAGTGCAGAAGATGAATAAGAATACAAGCAGTATGAACCGTGTGAACATTCCCTTAGAGACATGTGCAGTTGAACTTTGGAGGGACTTGTGATCTACTTGGTTTGTAGTTGTGACAGAACCATAATAAAGTCTATGTAGAAGGGGTTGGGGAAGGGAAATTCAGGTTCAACTTGCAGATATTAACCAAAGATACTTTCAACTCACGCTCCTGAAGACAGCCAATGCTAGCTAGTCACTCATGTGGCTCACTGCACAATTTCATCTATGCATAATGCTTGCTGAAGAATTTTTGTGAATTTTTTTAAAATTTATTAAAAGTTAAATTTTATGGAAGAAGTCTTTGCTGGACCTTTTACATTTTGAATTTCTGTGACAGGACCATGGTGGATCACAGACAAAGTAGTCAACATTTCATGTTATCAGCTGCATAGCTTTCAGTCCAGTTGTCTCAAACACAGTACCGCAAATTGTAAAGTCACACAACTACAGTAACCCCAAAAAATAATTAAAAAAAAAACCATGTCCCTAGCGACACTCAGTCCTCAACCAGTCCCACCCAATTGTGTGAAGAGTGACAATGTTGTCAACTATATGCAAGAGGAGGAACAATTCATAGCTGGGGCATTTCTCATTTCACCATACTTACTCATCCTCCCATCTCCTGTGCTTGTATGGCCACCATGACATGACCGCTTTGTTAGTCAGCTATAACTTATAGGTTGTGTAATAAAATTGTAACTTAACATTTAACAAACATCACCAACATTACTATCACTCTCTATCAGACTATACACAATAGGCAAGGAAGGAACCATTGCTGAAAAGTGATATGACCCTCTTCACACACAGGTCACCATTTACTATACCCAGATCCGTCCAAGACATGTTGGAATATAACTTACCCAGATACATTCTGTGGGACTGCAAGGTAACTAAAACCTCTCTGGGGAAAGACAGTCATATTACTTACAGGCAGGGCCGCCGATAGGCCAGAATTACTGGTACTGGCGTCAGGGGCCCGGCCAAACTGAAAACTGGTGGGGGCCCGGTTTTGGCCCGCCACCGTGTGCCGGCTCCCTGGCGCCCACACCAGTCATTCAGGGCCGGCGTCAGCGCAGGGCATAGTCGGGCAAGTGCCAGGGGCCAGGGCCCACAGAGCCCCTTGGGGCCCCCGACACTTGCCCACCCCAGCACTTGCCGGTCCCGATTTCAGCTCATCGGCGTCCGTCGGACGCCGATGAGCTGAATACTTACGCAATTAAAGCAGGAGCTGTGACAGCTCAGCTCCTGCTTTAAACGCTGCTGGCCGTCTGTAGGCGCGATGACGTCATCACATCGCGCCTAAATTATTTCAGTGGCGTGAGAGAGGAGCGGCAGGGGATGCGATGGAAGAGGTAAGTGAAGGGGCCCATGAAACGGGGGCAAATGAAGGGGAGGGGGGAACGGCAGGGCACTGTGGAAGATGAAGGGGGTGGGGAGAGCATGGCATGATACTGGGACAGATGAAGGGGGTGGGGAGAGAATGGCATGACACTGGGGCAGATGAAGTGGGGGGGGAGAATGGCATGACACTGGGGCAGATGAAGGGGGGGAATGGCATGACACTGGGGCAGAATGGCATGACACTGAGGAAAATGAAGGGGGGAGAATAGCATGACACTGGGGCAGATGAGGGGGGGAACGGCATGACAATGGGGCAGAGACGGGGGGACATGAAACTGTGGGCAGTTGAAAGGGGGAGAACAGCATGAAACTGGGGACAGAGATGGAGGGGGGACATGAAACTGGGGGCAGAGGAAGGGTGTATATGAAACTGGGGGAGAGATGGAGGGGGGTATATAATTTACGGGTGACTGTAGGAGGATTATACTGTGTGGGAGCACATGAAAAATGAATGGGTGGAGTCAACAGAAAAGTGGGCGGGGCTAAATTTGTTGTGGCATGCAGAGCGCGCCGCACATTTTCTCCCTCTTTGTGCTCTTCAAAAGTTGGGAGGTAATACATAATTGGTATGTCACAAAATAAAGTAGTTTTAAAATGGTGGGGGGGGGAATGGCGGGGGGGGGGGGGCAGACACTTAGGCTGTATGGGGCCCCAAAATTCCTGATGGCGGCCCTGCTTACAGGGAACAATTAGTGTTCTATACACTGTCTACCAATAAGTATATGGACACTCATGCAAATGAAGATATCTGCGGTCGTGATGTACGTCACGCCTTCCGCCATTAAATATTGTGTAGGAAACAGCATTGGCATTAGTCGCATGCAAGATGCCATGAAGTGCAGAGTTATCCAATTTTGAGAGAGGGGTAATTGTGGGATATTTCAGAAATGGTCGATCCTTAAGGGACATGGCAAGCGAACTGAATTACCCAATATCGACAGTGGCCTATGTGATTATGAAGTGGAAGGTGAACGGTGATTTTCGGAATGTGCTCCGAGTTGGCAGACCCCTGAAGCTGCAGCCGTCTAAAATCGGTGAAAGAACTTGCCTGTCTTCTCGAAGCTGAATGGAATAAGATACCACTAGCCGTCATACAAAGACTTGTGGAAAGCATGCCCCCGGAGGGTTGAGGATGTAATTGCCACTCATGGATGCTCTACCAACTATTGAATATAAATAAATGTTGTTTTTCTATTCTACCACAGGTGTCCAAATACTTATTGGCAGACAGTGTATATACTTGGATATACATTTTCAGTGTCAGTCTGGGGTTCCAAAATTATTCTGGGAGCCCACAGTCCAGCAGCCCCCACGAACTAGACCACAAGAAATAGAGCCTGAGTACAAAAGGGAAAAAACAATTCTGTGGCTCACCTATGTAAGGAGACGATGTTCCCTATGTGGTGATCTCTTCAGGGTGCACGGACAACTCCAGACTTTAACCCCTTCCCGCCGATGGCATTTTTTGATTTTTATTTTTCATTTTTGACTCTCCTCCTTTTAAACCCAATAACATTTTTATTTCTCCGCTCCCAGAGCCATATGAGGTCTTAATCTTTGCGGGAATTTTTTTTCTTCAAGATGCCACCATTAATTATTCTGTATTACGTACTGGGAAGCTGGAAAAAATTCAGAATGGGGTGGATTTGAAGAAAAAATGCATTTCTGCAACTTTCTTACGGGCTTTGGTTTTACGGCATTCACTGTGCAGCCAAAATGACATGTCCCCTGTGAACTCATCCAGGCGTCGGAGGGTTGTACGGACCTTACTGAGCATGCGCAGTACACTCTGTTTGGCAAATACTTCGCGCAGCATACTGCGTATGCACGCAATTGAGGCCTCGCATATATGGTCGCCGGCCGTTATGCGCAGTCGGCTCTAACAGGGTCTCGCTGCCAGAGCCGACTGCGCATGTGTCACCCATGACGACGAAAGAAGAGGACACAGAAGGGGAGGAGGCAGATCAGGAAGAAAGCGTGGCTGGATTGCCCAGTTCTGGCAGTAGTGGGGATGCCTCCATCGGCGTATGAGTGCTGGGACCCGCCCTCATTGCTGCCGGACACTCATTAGCATACCGGGAAAAAACAGTATTTCGGATGACCGGCGTGGCGGAGACCACATCAAAAGGTAGGAGACGAATAGCCTTTCTTAAGGCTATTCCGATGTGGTCATTATAAAAAAAACATGTTTTAATGGTAGAATCCCTTTAAGTTAGAGGCCCTTACAAAAGGCCATACAAAAATTACTTTTTGGGCCCTTGGGGTGAGCCCTCCCAAACTTAACTTCAGGCCCTTGGGGTGAGGTGAGCCTTGTACCAGCAGAGATTGAGGCCCTTGAGGTGAGTTGAGCCTTGTACCAGCAACGTTTTAGGCCCTTGAAGTGATTTGAGCCTTGTACCAGCAGAGTTTTAGGCCCTTGAGGTGAGTTGAGCCTTGTAGCAGTAGAGATTGAGGCCCTTAAGGTGAATTGAGCCTTGTAGTAGCAGAGTATTAGGCTGCATTCACACAGAGTAACGCCAGGCGTCATTTGTGTGTAATTTGTGTGTCTTTTACGGCCGTCATAAAACGTTTACATAGAGTTCTATAGGAAAAGACGGCCGTAAATGACGGCAGTAAATTACGGCCGTCTTTTCCTATAGAACTCTATGTAAACGTTTTATGACGGCCGTAAAAGACACACAAATTACACACAAATGACGCCTGGCGTTACTCTGTGTGAATGCAGCCTTAGGCTCTTGGGATGAATTGAGGATTGTAGGAGCATAATATTATACTCCTACTGGATGAATTGAGCCTTTTAGGAGCATAATATTATACTCTATGGATGAATAGAGCCTTGTCAAAGCATAATATTAGGCCCTTGAGGTGAGCCTTAATGGGGTGATTTTAAATGACATTTTTCAATGGTGATGGTGGAAGAGGAGGATGAACTGGTGAGCTGGAGCAGAAACATGGAACTTCATGTTGGGGTGCTTTACATTGGTAGAGATGCAAATCCTGGGTCAATCCATTGGCTGTTCATTTTGATCAGTGTCAGCCGGTCAGCACTGTCAGCTGACAGATGGCTGCGCTTATCGGTGATAATGCCACCAGCTGCGCTGAAGACCCTTTCAGATAGAACGCTGGTGACAGGGCAGGACCGCACCTCCAAGGAGTAAAGGGCCAGCGGCTGTGTGTTTTCCGTCACCCAAGCTGATGAGCTTCAGCACGGCCTGCGGACATCTCCCCATGCCAGTGCTGCAGCATTTCCAGCTCACAGCTGGGGTCGATGTTATGGTGGAGGTGGAGGAGGAGGGTTTGTGATAGCCTCTGCCAGGAATCTTGGGCGGGGAGAGGAGGTAGGCCACCCCAGTTTGTGACCCAGTCAAAGCCTCCACTACATTCACCCAGCGTGCCGTGAGTGAGATGCATGCACTTGTCCACGTGTCGGTGGTCAAGTGGACCTTAGTGCAAAGTGCTGAACTCAGGGCCCACCTGATATTATGGGACCAGTGCTGGTTCAAGGCAGGGATGGCACACCTGGAGAAGTAGTGACAGCTATGGATGGCATAGCGAGGTGCTGCAGCTGCCATCATGTCACAGAAGGCCTGAGTTTCCACAAGCCTAAACGCAACATCTCCAGGGCCAAGGCTTGGGCATGTGGGTGGCTTGCGCTGTACTTCTGCCTGCGATCAAATGCCTGGGAGATGGAGAGTTGCTGGGAAGAGGAGCATGATGGTGCAGGCGAAGGAGCAGAGGCAGGAAAAGGGGAAGATGAGGGTGAATTCACCAAAGTGGCAGAGGCAGATGTGGAGGTGTCCTGGTTGGTGGTCTGGACTGCATGTTGGGAGGAAGGAGGGGCAGACTCTTGGGTAGGAACACAACTGGAGGTAGTGGCTGACTGGCTGGTGGAAATGCAGCTGGAAGCATAATCCGCTAGCTATTGTAACACCTGTTCCTGGTGCTCGGACCTCGTCAGCGTTGTACCCTGCACCCTGCTTAATGTTGCCATCAAGCCAGGGATTGTGGATGAGCGCAATGCTGGCTGCCCCTCACTAGTAGGCATTGCATCTGTAGTAGCTTGACCGCGGCCTTGACCCCAGCTGCATTTTCACGCCCCCGTCCTCGTCCCTTTGCGCTAGCCTTACGCATTTCTAGATGTATACAAGTGTACTGTATAGCAAGTATACACCTTGCTTACAACAGGTGTAGGACAGGAGATGGGAAAGGTAGTTTGGGGGAAAAGGTGGTATGGAATTGGAGCCCTAACAAGGGCTTTTGGGAAAATAATTTGCAAAAAGATTGTATATACAGATAGTGTATATACAATCTTCAAGCAGTGGTAGATCTAAGTTTAGCTCTTATAAGAGCTGTTGGTGTAAGACTCAATAACCTCAATAGCCTAAATAATTCTAATTCCTAGCTAACCCTGGCAGAACGTCTATCCCTGTCTATTTCACAGTCGCATCTGAACCGAAACTGACACCCACTATTCTTATAAAGTGGAGGTCACCTGATTAAACCAGCCAATGACTGTATACGTTTTATTTTTCAGTTCCTCCGTTGTTCTAGTTCCTGTCCCACCTGCCCTGCACAGTTATTGGTGCAAAAAACGCACCAGGGAAGATGGGAGGGGACACAAATTTTTACTGCGTATGCGGCCTTGTATTCGATTGTGAACGAATACATCGAACGCCATGATATTCGATCGAATACCTATTCGATCGAACGGCGTTCGCTCATCTCTAGTTATTAGGTAACATGTTTAAGGTTCTGAATGTTTGGCCACAGTTTAGAAACTTGTAGAAGCATGTATACAGGGTGGCCATAAAATAACCTCAGGTGTTTGGAGTCGTGTGCAGGCTGACCCAATGGACGGAATTGCCTGAAAATTTGTATGTGTGTTAATCAAGGCATAGGAAACGGATGTCATGAAAAAAAATTTTAATACCAAAACTCCCCACCAGGGGATAATGTGGCGCTGTACAATAAACGTCCCATATTCTCTACTCTGTCTCACTCAGTCGTCACGATGCTTGTCTCTTTGCCAGATCGTGCGCATCTAGTGAGGTTTTTTATGAGAATGCTGGGAACGCCACAGCTGCCTTGAGAGCTTTTCGTCATTTGAAAGACCTGCATACAGGTGCCGGCCCAAAGTCTGTAATGCCGCTGTGACAAATGATGAAACGTTTTGAGGCAACTGGGTTACTGAGCGTGCAACCAGGCCACGGCCGACGACCTGTACGCACCAAGGTTGTGGAGGATATTGCTGCAGCTGTTGAGGAACAGAGCACCAGTAGTCATAGCGGTAACTGCAGTGCATGCAGTGTTTCCAGGCAATTGGGCCTCCCATACAGTACCGTGTGGAAAGTTGTGTGAAAAGTCTTGCGGGCATACGCATACAAAATTAGCCTTCATCACCAACTGCTTCCTTGTGACAATGACACCCGCATGACATGTGCATGAATGTTTCTGGCCAGAGTGGAAGTGGATACCAATTGGCCATGGAATATCCTGTGGAGCGACGAAGCGCATTTTTACCTGAATGGAACGGTCAACACACAGAACTGTTGCATATGGGCCACCGAAAACCCGCGTGCGCTCGAGGGGGTTCTGCTGCATTTGCCCAAGGTGACCGTTTGGTGTGGGTTCACCTCATTGTTCATGATCGGACCCTTCTTTTTCAAAGATTTAGGCCCAACTGGGGTTGCCACCTGTTCCGTCACAGCAGCGAGGTACCGGACAATGCTGGAAACAGTGGTCGTTCCCCAACTCCAACAGTGGCAGTGTCTGCAGACGATCAACTTCATGCAGGATGGAGCCCCTCCTCACATCACAAATCCTGTGAAGAACGCTCTTCGTGCACATTTTCCCCATGACAGGATTTTGAGCCGCTCATTCCCTACAGCGTGGCCACCGCGCTCTCCGGATCTCACTCCTTGTGATTTCTGGTTGTGGGGACACTTGAAGGAGCATGTTTATCGGGGGAATGTTGAAACCCTGCCTGACCTCAAAGACCGGATCACGTTGGAAGTGCGCAGCAACTCACCAGAGATGTTACACGCAAGCGTCAAGCACGTTCTGCATAGGATGACCATGCTCACTATGCATGATGGCGGCCACATTGAACAGTCATGCTAGTTGGTGGTCCAAATGGGACATCCCCAAGTATTGACAGACGGATTTTGCGCCGCACACTCACTGTACAGAGCCACATTATCCCCTGGTGGGGAGTTTTGGTATTAATTTTTTTTTTTCTTCATGCCGTCCGTTTCCCCATGCCTTGATTAGTACACATACAAATTTTCAGGCAATTCCGTCCATTGGGTCAGCCTGCACACGACTCCAAACACCTGAGGTTATATTATGGCCACCCTGTATATTAGCTAGGTTTCTGAGAAAACGTAATGTATGTGCTTTTGTTATATAATATATCACGTGTTTGTTTCAGCAAATCAGAAAAGGCAAAGAAATATTTCACTATTAAAGTCAAGTCATAAACTAGTTTACTAATAAATTTACACTGACTGGGGAAAGAAGAGGAGCCGAGATAAGAGATACAGATTCATGATAGATAGATAGATAGATAGATAGATAGATAGATAGATAGATAGATAGATAGATAGATAGATAGATGTTATATAGTGGTGTACTACAGGGCTCAGTGCTAGATCCTCTGTTATATAGGGGTGTACCCCAGGGCTCAGTGCTGGGTCCTCTGTTATATAGTGGTGTACTACAGGGCTCAGTGCTGGGTCCTCTGTTATATAGGGGTGTACCCCAGGGCTCAGTGCTAGGTCTTCTGTTATATAGTGGTGTACTCCAGGGCTCAGTGCTGGGTCCTCTGTTATATAGGGGTGTACCCCAGGGTTCAGTGCTGGGTCCTCTGTTATATAGTGGTGTACTCCAGGGCTCAGTGCAAGGTCCTCTGTTATATAGTGGTGTACCCAAGGGTTCAGTGCTAGGTCCTCTGTTATATAGTGGTGTACCCCAGTGTTCAGTGCTGGGTCCTCTGTTATATAGTGGTGTACTCCAGGGTTCAGTGCTAGGTCCTCTGTTATATAGTGGTGTACTCCAGGGTTCAGTGCTAGGGCCTCTGTTATATAGTGGTGTACCCCAGGGTTCAGCGTTGGGTCCTCTGTTATATAGTGGTGTACCCCAGGGTTCAGTGCTAGGTCCTCTGTTATATAGTGGTGTACCCCAGGGTTCAGTGCTAGGTCCTCTGTTATATAGTGGTGTACCCCAGGGCTCAGTGCTGGGTCCTCTGTTATATAGTGGTGTACTACAGGGCTCAGTGCTGGGTCCTCTGTTATATAGGGGTGTACCCCAGGGCTCAGTGCTAGGTCTTCTGTTATATAGTGGTGTACTCCAGGGCTCAGTGCTGGGTCCTCTGTTATATAGGGGTGTACCCCAGGGTTCAGTGCTGGGTCCTCTGTTATATAGTGGTGTACTCCAGGGCTCAGTGCTGGGTCCTCTGTTATATAGGGGTGTACCCCAGGGCTCAGTGCTGGTTCCTCTGTTATATAGGGGTGTACCCCAGGGTTCAGTGCTGGGTCCTCTGTTATATAGTGGTGTACTCCAGGGCTCAGTGCTGGGTCCTCTGTTATATAGTGGTGTACCCCAGGGTTCAGTGCTAGGTCCTCTGTTATATAGTGGTATACCCCAGGGTTCAGTGCTAGGTCCTCTGTTATATAGTGGTGTACTCCAGGGTTCAGTGCTAGGTCCTCTGTTATATAGAGGTGTACCCCAGGGTTCAGCGTTGGGTCCTCTGTTATATAGTGGTGTACTCCAGGGCTCAGTGCTGGGTCCTCTGTTATATAGTGGTGTACTCCAGGGTTCAGTGCTAGGTCCTCTGTTATATAGTGGTGTACTCCAGGGTTCAGTGCTAGGTCCTCTGTTATATAGAGGTGTACCCCAGGGTTCAGCGTTGGGTCCTCTGTTATATAGTGGTGTACCCCAGGGTTCAGCGTTGGGTCCTCTGTTATATAGTGGTGTACCCCAGGGTTCAGTGCTAGGTCCTCTGTTATATAGTGGTGTACCCCAGGGTTCAGCGTTGGGTCCTCTGTTATATAGTGGTGTACCCCAGGGTTCAGTGCTAGGTCCTCTGTTATATAGTGGTGTACCCCAGGGTTCAGTGCTGGGTCCTCTGTTATATAGGGGTGTACCCCAGGGTTCAGTGCTGGGTCCTCTGTTATATAGTGGTGTACTCCAGGGATCAGTGCTGGGTCCTCTGTTATATAGGGGTGTACCCCAGGGTTCAGTGCTGGGTCTTCTGTTATATAGTGGTGTACTCCAGGGCTCAGTGCAAGGTCCTCTGTTATATAGTGGTGTACCCAAGGGTTCAGTGCTAGGTCCTCTGTTATATAGGGGTGTACCCCAGGGCTCAGTGCTGGGTCCTCTGTTATATAGTGGTGTACTACAGGGCTCAGTGCTGGGTCCTCTGTTATATAGGGGTGTACCCCAGGGCTCAGTGCTAGGTCTTCTGTTATATAGTGGTGTACTCCAGGGCTCAGTGCTGGGTCCTCTGTTATATAGGGGTGTACCCCAGGGTTCAGTGCTGGGTCCTCTGTTATATAGTGGTGTACTCCAGGGCTCAGTGCTGGGTCCTCTGTTATATAGGGGTGTACCCCAGGGTTCAGTGCTGGGTCCTCTGTTATATAGTGGTGTACTCCAGGGCTCAGTGCAAGGTCCTCTGTTATATAGTGGTGTACCCAAGGGTTCAGTGCTAGGTCCTCTGTTATATAGTGGTGTACCCCAGGGTTCAGTGCTGGGTCCTCTGTTATATAGTGGTGTACTACAGGGCTCAGTGCTGGGTCCTCTGTTATATAGGGGTGTACCCCAGGGCTCAGTGCTAGGTCTTCTGTTATATAGTGGTGTACTCCAGGGCTCAGTGCTGGGTCCTCTGTTATATAGGGGTGTACCCCAGGGTTCAGTGCTAGGTCCTCTGTTATATAGGGGTGTACCCCAGGGCTCAGTGCTAGGTCTTCTGTTATATAGTGGTGTACCCCAGGGTTCAGCGTTGGGTCCTCTGTTATATAGTGGTGTACCCCAGGGTTCAGTGCTAGGTCCTCTGTTATATAGTGGTGTACCCCAGGGTTCAGTGCTAGGTCCTCTGTTATATAGTGGTGTACCCCAGGGCTCAGTGCTGGGTCCTCTGTTATATAGTGGTGTACTACAGGGCTCAGTGCTGGGTCCTCTGTTATATAGGGGTGTACCCCAGGGCTCAGTGCTAGGTCTTCTGTTATATAGTGGTGTACTCCAGGGCTCAGTGCTGGGTCCTCTGTTATATAGGGGTGTACTCCAGGGCTCAGTGCTGGGTCCTCTGTTATATAGTGGTGTACCCCAGGGTTCAGTGCTAGGTCCTCTGTTATATAGTGGTATACTCCAGGGTTCAGTGCTAGGTCCTCTGTTATATAGTGGTGTACCCCAGGGTTCAGCGTTGGGTCCTCTGTTATATAGTGGTGTACCCCAGGGTTCAGTGCTAGGTCCTCTGTTATATAGTAGTATACCCCAGGTTTTAGTGCTGGGTCCTCTGTTATATAGTGGTGTATTCCAGGGCTCAGTGCTGGGTCCTCTGTTATATAGGGGTGTACCCCAGGGCTCAGTGCTGGTTCCTCTGTTATATAGGGGTGTACCCCAGGGTTCAGTGCTGGGTCCTCTGTTATATAGTGGTGTACTCCAGGGCTCAGTGCTGGGTCCTCTGTTATATAGTGGTGTACCCCAGGGTTCAGTGCTAGGTCCTCTGTTATATAGTGGTATACCCCAGGGTTCAGTGCTGGGTCCTCTGTTATATAGTGGTGTACTCCAGGGTTCAGTGCTAGGTCCTCTGTTATATAGTGGTGTACTCCAGGGTTCAGTGCTAGGTCCTCTGTTATATAGTGGTGTACCCCAGGGTTCAGCGTTGGGTCCTCTGTTATATAGTGGTGTACCCCAGGGTTCAGCGTTGGGTCCTCTGTTATATAGTGGTGTACCCCAGGGTTCAGTGCTAGGTCCTCTGTTATATAGTGGTGTACCCCAGGGTTCAGCGTTGGGTCCTCTGTTATATAGTGGTGTACCCCAGGGTTCAGTGCTAGGTCCTCTGTTATATAGTGGTGTACCCCAGGGTTCAGTGCTGGGTCCTCTGTTATATAGTGGTGTACCCCAGGGTTCAGTGCTGGGTCCTCTGTTATATAGTGGTGTACCCCAGGGTTCAGTGCTGGGTCCTCTGTTATATAAGGGTGTACCCCAGGGCTCAGTGCTGGGTTCTCTGTTATATAGTGGTGTACCCCAGGGCTCAGCGCTGGGTCCTCTGTTATATAGTGGTGTACCCCAGGGTTCAGTGCTAGGTCCTCTGTTATATAGTAGTATACCCCAGGTTTTAGTGCTGGGTCCTCTGTTATATAGTGGTGTATTCCAGGGCTCAGTGCTGGGTCCTCTGTTATATAGGGGTATACCCCAGGGCTCAGTGCTGGTTCCTCTGTTATATAGGGGTGTACCCCAGGGTTCAGTGCTGGGTCCTCTGTTATATAGTGGTGTACTCCAGGGCTCAGTGCTGGGTCCTCTGTTATATAGTGGTGTACCCCAGGGTTCAGTGCTAGGTCCTCTGTTATATAGTGGTATACCCCAGGGTTCAGTGCTGGGTCCTCTGTTATATAGTGGTGTACTCCAGGGTTCAGTGCTAGGTCCTCTGTTATATAGTGGTGTACTCCAGGGTTCAGTGCTAGGTCCTCTGTTATATAGTGGTGTACCCCAGGGTTCAGCGTTGGGTCCTCTGTTATATAGTGGTGTACCCCAGGGTTCAGCGTTGGGTCCTCTGTTATATAGTGGTGTACCCCAGGGTTCAGTGCTAGGTCCTCTGTTATATAGTGGTGTACCCCAGGGTTCAGCGTTGGGTCCTCTGTTATATAGTGGTGTACCCCAGGGTTCAGTGCTAGGTCCTCTGTTATATAGTGGTGTACCCCAGGGTTCAGTGCTGGGTCCTCTGTTATATAGTGGTGTACCCCAAGGTTCAGTGCTGGGTCCTCTGTTATATAGTGGTGTACCCCAGGGTTCAGTGCTAGGTCCTCTGTTATATAGTGGTGTACCCCAGGGTTCAGCGTTGGGTCCTCTGTTATATAGTGGTGTACCCCAGGGTTCAGTGCTAGGTCCTCTGTTATATAGTGGTGTACCCCAGGGTTCAGTGCTGGGTCCTCTGTTATATAGTGGTGTACCCCAGGACTCAGTGCTGGGTCCTCTGTTATATAGTAGTGTAAAAAATATCAAAAAAGAAAAAGTTCAGCTCACCCACAAAATGCTTGATTCCATCGGCTGTGTCACATATAGTCCGGGGTGCACGGCACAGACACTCTATTCCAAGAGTGTCGAGTGTTCAAATATACATGTAGAAAAAGATGTCCGGCAGCTCTCCAATAAAATATAACTTTTAATGGTAATATGTCATAAAATGACAAAAAATGACATAACACAGAAAAAAGGAAAATAATAATCCCCCTAAAAAACGCAGACGCGTTTCGGAACACGATGTTCCTTCCTCATATTACCATTAAAAGTTATATTTTATCGGAGAGCTGCTGGACATCTTTTTCTACATGTATATTGTAGTATACCCCAGGTTTTAGTGCTGGGTCCTCTGTTATATAGTGGTGTACCCCAGGTTTTAGTGCTGGGTCCTCTGTTATATAGTGGTGTACCCCAGGGCTCAGTGCTGGGTCCTCTGTTATATAGTGGTGTACCCCAGGGCTCAGTGCTGGGTCCTCTGTTATATAGTGGTGTACCCCAGGGCTCAGTGCTGGGTCCTCTGTTATATAGTGGTGTACCCCAGGGTTCAGTGCTGGGTCCTCTGTTATATAGTGGTGTACTCCAGGGTCCGGTCCCGGACAGGGTCCAACGGAGCTACATTGAAGCGATTTCGGAAGGCATGCTGGTTTGCAATCACAGAACTATAACAGGGTCTGTGTGCTTGCCCCACACTGCAGCAAGCACACAGACCCCGTTATAGTTCTGTGATTGCAAACCAGCATGCCTTCCGAAATCGCTTCAATGTAGCTCCGTTGGACCCTGTCCGGGACCGGAAATCAATTGTTACATGGTTCAGACAAACCGCCAGTGCGACAAGACAAAGAACTGGAGTCCTTTTGTCCATCAGATCACCTGAGAACATTGAGGCAGTGAAAGCTTCATTTTTGCAATCCCTGTAACATGCGTCTGTCCTTGGACTTTCTGATCATTCAGTGAGGCGAATTCTTCACGATGACCTTCATTACGTACATGATGGCAATTGTGCAGGAACTCTCTGAACCTGACTTCAATTCTCGGAGGAGCGCATGTGAGGCGCTTCTCAAACACAATTGTTTTTTTTTCAGTGATACAGTAAATGTTATTTTCATTTGAGTGGATGTGGCAACAAACAGAACATGCGCTACTGAGACAATGAATTCAGACTGTTTTTTTTTTTTTTTAAGTCTTGTTTTATTGAAATTTTACAACATTTTATACAAACATATCAGAATTCAAGAGAACAGTATGTGACAAATTAGTTACATCTTATAAACTCAGATGTATAACAGCAAAAGAATACAATAATAATACATATTGAAGCAACTCGTCAAGTTCGAATATAGAGGCAACTCTGAGGACTAGTGAAACAAAGATATCCAGGCCTAGAAGAGGCCAAGATTGTAATCAATAGATAGGAGACATGATCTAGGAACAGTCATATTACCAGCTGTAAGTGTAGATGTGCAAGTGTAAGGGTGTACAAATGCAAAGGAAAAATAATAAGTTGAGACATAGAGTAAGGAGAGACAAGAGGGAAATAGAAAGATAAAAAGGGGAAAAAAGGATGGGGGGAGGAGAAGAGGGAATAGAATAGGAGATAGGATGGAGAAGGAAGCATAGGAAAGAGGGGTGTGGGTTCAGGTAAGCGGATCCCCATGATCACGCATCTGAGGTCAGTCTAGTGCCATAGCAAGATATCCATGGAGACCAAATCTTTTTAAATCTGTCATGGGCACTTCTGGACCAGCTCAATAGTTCCTCGAAACGGGCTATCTGTTGAGTTTTCTCAATCCAATGATCAATAGGAGGTGTGATGGGTTGGAGCCAATAATAAGGAATTATGGCCTTCGCTGCTTCAACTAGTAAAGTCGTGAGATCGGATTTCTTAGGGGTAAGATCAGTCTCTGCACAAAGTTGGACATTTTTATTTGATGGCCGCCTCTTCCACCAGCTCAGGGGAGTTGCGATGGGGAGCCCCTGTGCCCCATCGTATGCTAATCTCTTCCTGGTTTGGTGGGAGAGGGAATATGTGTTCTGCAAGTCAATGGAGCACTGGACCCAGCATGTGCTACTCTGGGCCTGTTTCATAGATGATATTTTCATTCTGTGTGATGGGCCCAGAGAGGAGTTTACCAACTTTGTGCGGACACTTAACACAAATGATGTTGGGCTCTTTTTAACATCAGAGATCCAACAGGAAAAGATCACATTTTTAGATCTTGTGATCTCCAAGGAACCGACTGGCCGTCTTAGGACGGTGGTTCATCGTAAAGACACGGCCACAAATGCCCTGCTCTAGTGGGACAGCTGGCATCCCAGGCCCCTGAAAGCGGGGATCCGTAAGGGACAATATATGCGTATTAGGAGAAATTGCTCCAATTTATCTGAATTTAAGGTCATGTCTCAAGACCTAAAAGGTCATTTTTCTAGAAGAGGTTATCCAGAACGACCATTGAGAAATTCATACCAGCATGCGTTCAGTATGAGTCGTTCACAGTTGCTCAATCCACGAACACAAACGTCGCAGGACAACACAATTCGGGTCATAGCTACATATGATGGTGAGGTAGATTCCGTTAGAAAGATCCTAGAGGAATCTTGGAGTATCCTCAAAACGGATCCCATCATAGGATCATTCATTAATGCCACGCCGTCTATTACATATCCACGTGGCCCGAATTTAAAGGATAAATTGGTACAAAGCCATTTAGCTCCTTTGGAAGGAAACAACACATGGCTGGATAATAGTAGCAGGGGGATTGTAGGTACGTTCCCCTGTGGTAGCTGCAAAGCATGCACATCGATTCAAAAAGGGGACGTAGTTGTATCAACAAATTCTAAACGGCGCTATAAAATTGGTAGCTTCATTAATTGTAGGACCACTGGTGTGGTATATCTTGTGACCTGCTCCTGCGGACTCCAGTATGTTGGAAAAACAACAAGGGAGTTCCGCAGGAGGATCAGAGAACATATACGGATATACAGAGGAAAGAGTCTACCTCTATCTCGCGCCACATTAGGGAACAACATGGCGGAGATAGTAATCAATTGTGCTTTCAGGGAATTGAGAAAGTATTCAAGTCTCCCAGAAGGGGAGATTTTGACAGGAAAGTACTTCAACACGAAATTCACTGGATTTTTTTGATTGATACAGTACAACCTAGAGGATTAAATAAATATATTTCTTATGCCTCTTTTCTCTAATCCATCTGGACTTGTGTACTAGTTATTTGATCTAGGTTATTAGCAATATTTTCCATCTATTCTCCTGTGGGGCAAATCCTACTCTGGTTATATCCAAGCTTTGATAACTACTAATTCTAATTTAGCTACTCTTTTTACACATTTTTTCGCCTTCTTTATCCCTGCGTTATTGGCCTTATATAATATTTACTTTTATATTACGCTATGGCTGTATTTATTTTAGTAATCCTGCTAGTTTGTGGTGGCATACTTTGTAGCAGGTGTTTTATAGTTGTAATAGCTATAGTGTTATTCTGTATCCCATTGTCTTGCGTTGGACAATCTGCCGTGTTCATGGCTGACTTCGGAGTTCTTCTGTTAGGGTTATCTCTCTTAGATTGCCGGTTCTGTTTACGTTCATTACCCCTTACTCTGTGTGGCCCCCGTACTTACCTTGATCCGCGATGTGGGGTCTGGCCAGGTTGTTATACGTGATCTTCGCGCTGCAATTGTTGTTGTTATTTCCGTTGCCATGACACCTGAATGGGTGTGTAATACATGTCACGGTGATGCGTGATCTGTTCATTGGTCGCGCCTCCTACGTGACGTAGAGTGGTGGGAGGGGTTTTCAACATATATACCCCTCGCTCATCTCTAGTTGACACGTGCTTCAATTTCATTCACTATGTACTGTATTATTAACAATGAACTTGAACCCTCCCCCTGTCCAGACACTGCTATGTTCTATCTCTGTAGATATATGATAAGAATGCCATATTTCACAATCTAAGGCTGTATTCACACAGAGTAACGCCAGGCGTTTTTTGTGTGTTTTTTGCACATAGCGCTGCGTTAACGCCGGTCAACGCCACCGCAAAATAGCGCCGCGTTAACGCCGCGTATACTCGGCGTTAACGCGGCGCTACGCGGCGTTAACGCGGCGCTATGTGCAAAAAGCACACAAAAAACGCCTGGCGTTACTCTGTGTGAATACAGCCTTAGGGTGCATTCACACTGAGTAAACGCTAGCTTATTCTGAACGTAAAACACGTTCAGAATAAGCGGCGTCTAAAGCAGCTCCATTCATTTCTATGGGAGCGGGGATACGAGCGCTCCCCATAGAAATGAATGGGCTGCTTCTTTCACTCCGTGCAGTCCCATTGAAGTGAATGGGGAGTGCCGGCGTATACGGCAAGCTCTGCTCATGCCGGAGCGTATACGCCGGCACTCCCCATTCACTTCAATGGGACTGCACGGAGTGAAAGAAGCAGCCCATTCATTTCTATGGGGAGCGCTCGTATCCCCGCTCCCATAGAAATGAATGGAGCTGCTTTAGACGCCGCTTATTCTGAACGTGTTTTACGTTCAGAATAAGCTAGCGTTTACTCAGTGTGAATGCACCCTTATACATACCTACCATAGCATATCACTGTGATTCATACCTTGCCTTATTACTGTAACATAAAGTGGACTTATTCTTAACTAGTTACGTAACATCAAAAGAAGGAGTTAGGGGGCGTTCACACTACTGTTGGTGACCGTCAGCAGTGTCCGTTTCAAGATTTTAGCAACGGACACTAGCTGAACCGTCAGAAATCTATTAAAATTTCCATTAATTTCAAAAGGATTTTATCTTGTCCGTTTTTGTCTTTTTACACACCCAAGTCCGTTTCCTTCCAGCAGAAAAAAAAATCCTACATCCAGGACTTTTCTGTCCGTTAGAAAAAACGGACAGCAAGTGTCCTTTATTTTTTTAACATTGACGTCTGTGGCCAATGGGCTGTAAGCCATTAGTTACTGTGTCTGTTATGATAAGTATCCGTTTATTTCATTTTAAACGGACACCTTCATAATGGAATCCAACGGTAGTGTGAACTCTGCCTTACCTGCTCCATGAAGAAATCTCTACATTTATCCATGTACCTATTTATACCAGGCAATGATTATATCTCTATATTATAAAAAAGAATTCTTGTCTCTGTCTGTCTGTCTCTGTTCTCTAATGCAAACCAAACGACTGGACCGATCTTCACCAAATTTGGTACTGAGATACTTAAGGTATCCGGGAAGGTTTAAGATGAGACTCCAACTCGCTCGGACGTACCGTTGCTGAGATACATCATTCCAAACACAATGCCCCCCTTAGCCAATACAAACCTGCAAGTCCTTCACTCATATTCCAACTGCAATACACACTGTCACTCCACATGCACAACACAACACTGATCTCCAAACTGAGATACACGCATCAGAGGATTAGATACACAGATCAGCACACAGTATCACACGCCACAGGATTAGATACACACATCTGCACACAGTCCCACAAACCAGAGGATTAAATACGCACTTCTGCACACAGTTCTACACACTGAAGGATTTGATACGCGCATCTGCACACGGTTCCACATGCCGAAGGATTAGATACAGGCGTCTACACACAGTTCCACACTCCAGAGGATTAGATACGCGCAACTGCACACATTTGTACACACCATAGGATTAGATACACGCGTCTGCACAGAGTACCACATGCCGTAGGATTAGATACACACGTCTACACATAGTTCCACACTCCAGAGGATTAGATACGCGCATCTGCACACAGTTGTACACACCATAGGATTAGATACACGTGTCTGCACACAGTACCACATGCAGTAGGATTAGATACACGCGTCTACACACAGTTCCACACGCCGAAGGATTAGATACGCGCCTCTTCACACAATACTACACAAGGGAGGATTAAATACGTGTGTGTGCACACAGTACCACACTTTGGAGGATTAGATACATGCCTCTGCACACAGTACCACAAGCCAGAGAATTAGATACGCGTCTCCGCACACAGTATCACACGGGGGAGGATTAGATACGCGCATCTGCACACAGTACCACACGGGGGAGGATTAGATACGCGTGTCTGCACACAGTACCACTTGCCATAGGATTAGATACGCGCGTCTGCACACAGTACCACATGCCGGGGGATTGGATACGCGCATCTACACACAGTTCCACACGCCATAGGATTAGATACGCGCCTCTTCACACAATACCACACAGGGGAGGATTAGATACACATGTCTTCACACAGTTGTACACGCCATAGGATTAGATACACGCGTCTGCACACAGTAACACATGCCGTAGGATTAGATACGCGCGTCTACACACAGTACCAGATGTTGTAGCATTAGATACGCGTGTCTGCACACAGTACCACTTGCCGTAGGATTAGATACGCGCATCTACACACAGTTCCACACTCCAGAGGATTAGATACGCGCATCTGCACACATTTGTACACGCCATAGGATTAGATACACACGTCTGCACAGAGTACCACATGCCGTAGGATTAGATACACGTGTTTACATACAGTTCCACACTCCAGAGGATTAGATACGCGCGTCTGCACACAGTTGTACACGCCATAGGATTAGATACACGCGTCTGCACACAGTACCACATGCAGTAGGATTAGATACGCGCCTCTTCACACAATACCACACAGGGGAGGATTAGATACGTGTGTGTGAACACAGTACCACAGTTTGGAGGATTAGATGCATGCCTCTGCACACAGTACCACAAGCCAGAGAATTAGATACGCGTCTCAGCACACAGTATCACACGGGGGAGGATTAGATACGCGCGTCTACACACAGTACCACATGCCATAGGATTAGATACACGCGTCTACACATAGTTCCACACACCGAAGGATTAGATATGCGCCTCTTCACACAATACCACACAAGGGAGGATTAGATACGTGTGTGTGCACACAGTACCACACTTTGGAAGATTATATACATGCCTCTGGACACAGTACCACAAGCCAGAGAATTAGATATGCGTTTCCGCACACAGTATCACACGGGGGAGGATTAGATACACGTGTCTGCACACAGTACCACACGGGGGAGGATTAGATACGCGCGTCTACACTCAGTACCACATGCCGGGGGATTGGATACGCGCGTCTACACACAGTACCACATGCCAAAGGATTAGATACGCATCTCTTCACACAATACCACACAGGGGAGGATTAGATACACGTGTCTTCACACAGTTGTACACGCCATAGGATTAGATACACACGTCTGCACAGAGTCCCATATGCCGTAGGATTAGATACATGCATCTACATACAGTTCCACACTCCAGAGGATTAGATACGCACGTCTGCACACAGTTATACACGCCATAAGATTAGATACACACATCTGCACACAGTACCACATGCTGTAGGATTAGATACGCGCGTCTACACACAGTTCCACACGCCAAAGGATTAGATACGCGCCTCTTCACACAATACCACACAGGGGAGGATTAGATACATACGTCTGAATACAGGACCACACTTTGGAGGATTAGATACATGCATCTGCACACAGTACCACATGCCAGATAATTAGATACGCATCTCAGCACACAGTACCACACGGGGGAGGATTAGATACGCGCATCTGCACACAGTACCTCACGCAAGGGATTAGATACACCTGTCTGCACACAGTACCACACGCCAGAGGATTAGATACACGCGTCTGCACATAGTACCACATGCTGTAAGATTAGATATGCACGTCTGCACACAGTTTCATTTACCGGAGGATTAGATACGTGCCTCTTCACACAATGCCACATGGGGGAGGATTAGATACACACATCTGCACACAGTACCACACCAACAAGGATTAGATACTTGCGTCTAAACACAGTACTGCATGGGGAAGGATTAGATACAGCTTTACTCCAGGTATCCATAACAACTGATCACAGGTTTTTCACTGATATCCAAAATGAGATACACATAATCACATGACGCTTATGGACATACACACAAACCACATACAAAATACACCAGTGCAAAATTGGGACCACTACACAAACATAAACTGTAATATACCCGTGCGAAGCAGGGTCCTCCTGTTAGTATCCTATCTATTACGTTATACATTTATATATTTACTATATACATAGCATATATTCATTTTGTATACATTTCTACATAGTGCACAGATTAACCTATTATTGTTGAATCACATTTGTTGTAGAGCCTGACGAAGGAACGCTCTAGAATGAATAATTAACTATTTTATAAGTTGTTAGGTAACATGTTTAAGGTTCTGAATGTTTGGCCACAGTTTAGAAACTTGTAGAAACATATATATTAGCTAGGATTCTGAGAAAACGTAATGTATGTGCTTTTGTTACATAATATATCACGTGTTTGTTTCAGCAAATCAGAAAAGGCAAAGAAATATTTCACTATTAAAGTCAAGTCAAACTAGTTTACTAATAAATATACACTGACTGGAGAAACAAGAGGAGCAGAGGTAAGAGATACGGATTCATGATGATAGATAGATAGATAGATAGATAGATAGATAGATAGATAGATAGATAGACAGATAGATAGATAGATATGGAAGGGCAGATAAATAGATAGGAGATAGATAGATGTTATATAGTGGTGTACTCCAGGGTTCAGTGCTGGGTCCTCTGTTACATAGTGGTGTACCCCAGCAGGGCCGCCGATAGGCCAGTATTACTGCTACTGGCGTCAGGGGCCCGGCCAAATGACACAGGTCAGCTCCTCGCTTCGCCGCTGCGCGCCTCTCTCGCTGACACATATGCGGCTGAAGTGAGGAGCTGACCTGTGTCAGCACCTCGCTTCGCCGCTGTCGCCGGCTCCTGGCTTGTAGACGCGATGTGGCTGCGCGCCTCTCTCGCTGACACATATGCGGCTGAAGCGAGGAGCTGACCTGTGTCAGCTCCTCGCTTCGCCGCTGCCGCCGGCTCCCGGCTTGTAGACGCGATGTGATACATCGCGTCTACAAGCCAGTAGCCGGCGGCAGCGGCGAAGTGAGGACCTGACACAGGTCAGCACCTCGCTTCAGCTGCATATGTGTCAGCGAGAGAGGCGCGCAGAGAGCGGCGAGGGAGCGGAGGAGAAGGTAAGTTTAATGTGGAGGTGGAACGTGAATCTGGGGGAGACGACGGCATGACACTGGGGGCAGAGATGGAGAGGACGGCATGACACTGGGGGCAGAGATGGAGAGGACGGCATGACACTGGGGGCAGAGATGTGGGGACATGAATCTGGGGGCAGAGATGGGGGACATGAATCTGGGGGGCAGAGATGGAGGGGGGACATGAATCTGGGGGCAGAGATGGAAGGGGGACATGAAACTGGGGGCAGATGAAGGGTGTATATGAAACTGGGGGAGAGAGAGAGGGGGGACATATAATAATTTACGGGTGACTGTAGGAGGATTATACTGTGTACGGGAACATGAAAAATTAACGAGTGGGCGGAGTCCATACAAAAGTGGGCGGGGTTAAATTTTGTCCCTCTTTCAGTTCTTCAAAAGTTGGGAGGTATGAGAGAGTGACCTCTGCCTCGACGCAGGCGTGATGATGTCATCGCGCTTGCAGTCTGAAGGAGAAGGATGGGTAAGTATAATAGAGTGTGTGATTGTGTTTGTGTGTGTTTGTACTGAAGAGTATATAATACAGTGGGGGGGGGGGGTGAGGAGCATATAATACAGTGGGGTGGAGGGGCGTACTGAGGAGCATATAATACAGTGGGGAGCGTAATGAGGAGCATTTAATACAGTGGGGTGGGGGGTGTACTGAGGAGTATATAATACAGTGGGGGCCGTACTGAGGAGAATATAATACAGTGGGGTGTGTGGGGCGTACTGAGGAGCATATAATACTGTGGTGGTGGGGCGCTACTGTGGAGTATATAATCTTACATTTTTTTATATTTCGGTCCTCCACTTGTTTGAAAAGTTTGAGGACCCCTGATATAAACTGTAGTGACTCAGTTCAGCCAATACACAGAGAATCAGCTGCTGAGAATGGCCGACCAGTGGCAATGTTGTCTGTCAAACCCCCACCAGTCTGACATTGAGCGCCTATTCGTTGGAGAGATCATTAATAATTTTAGCCCAGAAAATTCCTTTAATTTCACAGTCTCCAACTTTGACACCACCACTAGGAAATCCACCACCTTGGATGCTCTATGGCCAGTACTCTGCTGCTGTTCTAATACTTTGCTCCTGTTATGTTCTGCTTTTCTGTGCTTCTATTCAAGAATTCCGTCTATTGCTATAATGTATGTGATTTGTGTTTAGTACAGGGTTTAGTACATAAGGTCTGAAGTATCTAAAAGAGAATCTGAGAATAATTCTAAGGAGAGAATATCATGGCCACCCCTGTGACCTTTCAGCAATACTGCCATAATGCATTCAATGCCAAAGATTTCTTAACTGCATTCTATGATGCAGAAGAAGGACATTTTGGAGAATTTGCAGAATTTGTAATGCAACATCTACATGAAACTTTCACTAAAGGTAACATTTCTTATTTAGTAATATCAATGTATTAAAAGGTCCAATTATATGTAAGACAATTACACTGGATATAATAATTACTACTCAGATAATTTACTGCTGACTGGGAGGACATGATCTATACCCATCTAGTATTCCTGTATGTTCAGTTCCAGATGCTTCTAGATTGACACAAGCGAGTTTAATGTTTCATATCATTACCTATATTTAATAAAAAAATCTTAAAACTCCTGAAATTAAAACTCTTGCCTTTAAGCCTAAAATAGTTTGTGACTTCCCATCTCCTGGAGATGAACCATGGCCCATAGACACAGCGGTCTATGACACTAGACTTCCATGGGTGAAGTCTAGACCTACTCTGTGGCCCCTGTAGAGGTCATTGCACCATGATGGCAGTAGATAAACAGTGATAGCCTCTATTGTTATTGTTGGATTCTGTGTCTTATCTGCATATACATGATAGCTGTGAATTGATCATTGGTGTGCTGAAAACTGAAGTGGCTGCTGCAAAGAAACCTCCTACAGAAAAGAGGAAGTTTCAGCGTAATATTTGGTTTTGTGGCCAGAGTCAGAACTGCAGGATTTTTTTGGAATTTTTTAAATATAGATAATAACATGGACATTTATTTTTAAAACCCTCACCAAACGTTTTTTAAAAATATGTTTAACATAAAACTAGATAAAAAAATAAGTTGTTTTCTGCAGACATGTCCCCTTTAAGTTCTGTGTTATCTTTAAAGGTGGAGTAAGAGGAGAGACTCTGCTTGATTTTGGAACCGGACCCACCATTTATCCACTCCTCTCTGCTTGTGAAGTGTTTGATAAAATCATTGCCTCAGATCTCCTTGAAGAGAACCTTGCTGAATTACAAAAATGGCTGAAGAAGGATCCAGAAGCTTTTGACTGGACTCACATGATCAAATATGTATGTGAGCTGGAAGGAAACAGGTATTGATTCATTTTCTCAGCTGACCCCAACTTAATACATAACACATAATATGTATGATTACATTACATCTCGTAACACCCTATATATCATCTCAGTATGCAGTGAGTTATGTGCAGAAAATCACAAGGAAAACATAATACAATAGCTAAGACAATTGGTGAGATGTGGAGGTTTAGACTATCTAAGATTCTCTTTGCAGCTAGGATTAACATACCATGCCGCTATATGGGTTCAACAAAAGCAGTTAAAGAGGACCTTTCATAGTTTGGGGCACAGGCAGTTCTATATACTGCTGGAAAGCCGACAGTGTGCTGAATTCAGCGCACTGTCGGCTTTCCCAATCTGTGCCCCAGGTAAAGAGCTATCAGTCACAGTACCGTAGCTCTGTACAGTCAGAAGGGCGTTCCTGACAGTCTGTCAAGAACGTCCTTCTCCACAGCAGCGCCTATTGCGCTGTACAGTGTGCCCGGGGAGGAACGCCCCCTCCCCTCCTGATAATATTCGTCTATGGACGAGCACTGTGAGCAGAAGGAGGGGGCATTCCTCCCCGCTCTAACAGTACAGCGCGATAGTTGCTGCTGTGGAGAAGGACGTTCTTGACAGACAGTCAGGAATGCCCTTCTGACTGTGTAGTCACTTGTAGCTGCGCAGCAGCCGTGCAAGCAGGGACTCCGGGGAAGACTCTGTATGAGCTGCTCTATTATGTTGTAGCCCCGCCCCCACCCCCAGTTCAGCAAGGCCTACGGTGCCATCTGAAGCCTTGCTCTCTTCAGCTCAGCTCCTGCTCTGTACCCTGCAAAGTCTCCCCAGGAGGAGGAGAGAAGAGAAGAGCTCCATACAGGCAGTGAAAGTAAAAAAGAAAAACAGAGGTACACACTGGGTTTAATATTCTTATTACTGTCAGGCATTTGGGGTTATTCATTTAGTTTCAGTAACTCTACGTGCCTCACATTAATAGCAATTAAAGGGGCTCCATCAGCAAAATTATGCTGATAGAGCCCCACATATGCGTGAATAGCCTTTAAAAAGGCTATTCAGGCACCGCTAAAGTTATATTAAACTACCCCCCCGTTCATCTTACCGAACGTGTACGGGGGGGCGGGCATTCAGGATCCGATGACATCTTCAGCCACGCCTCCTTCCAGCGATGTCCTCGGTGTCCCGTCTAACTAACTTACTGACATTGATAAAAAATGGCGCGGGCACATGTGCAGTAGCATGCTGCTTCTACTACTGCTACTGCGCATGTGCCCACACCATTTTTTATCAATGTCAGTTCACGAGTTAGACGGGACTGAGGACATCGCTGAAAGAGGAGGCATGGCTGAAGATGACGTCGGACCCTGAATGCCCGCCCCCATGCACGTTTGGAAAGATGAATATATTCTGTTTTAGGTTATATTTTAAAACAGGGGGTAGTTTAATATAACTTTACCGGTGCCTGAATAGCCTTTTTAAAGGCTATTCACCCATATGTGGGGCTCTATCAGCATGATTTTGCTGATAGAGCCCCTTTAACCCCGTCATGTTCCTCAAATTAACCCCTGTGTACCTCACATGAGGGTTACTAATAAGTGAGACATATGGAGTACTAATGAAGGTCCTCAATAATGAAGATACTTAATTATTACCTCCATATATCTCACATCAGTGACCCTTATGTAAAGCGCAGGGGTTAATGTTAGGAGCATGATGGGGTTAACCATACCTCCCAACCGTCCCGATTTCCGCGGGACATTCACGATTTCGGTGACGTGTCCCGTGGTCCCGGTTGGAGGGAGGTATGTCCCGATTTCAACTCAAATCTGCGTCTGGAGGACGCAGATCTGAGTTGAATACGTATGCGACTAAAGCAAGGAGCTGTCACAGCTCAGCTCCTTGCTTTGCCGCTGCACTCTGGCTCTTGGCTGTGTAGACGTGATGTGATGACGTCACATCGCGAGATTGCAGAGAGAGCGGCGGGGGAGCGAGGAAACTGGGGGCAGATGAAGAAGGGGATGGCATGACACTAGGGGTAGAGATGGGGGGACATGATTCTGGGGACAGAGATGGGGGGACATGATTCTGGGGGCAGAGATGGGGGACATGAATCTGGGGGCAGAGATGGGGGGACATGAATCTGGGGGAAGAGATGGAGGGGACATGAATCTGGAGGCAGAGATGGGGGACATGAATCTGGGGGCAGAGATGGGGGGACATGAATCTGGGGGCAGAGATGGGGGGACATGAATCTGGGGGAAGAGATGGGGGGACATCAAAATGAAAATGATAATGGGAGGGGTGAACGACGTATAACATCCAGAAAGGTTTCTTTTAACTCTTCGAGAGATACGGAATCCTCTTTTGCCATGGACAGATCTAATTCTTCAGTGGACTTTTTTGAAACATCTTCTGACTCAACTATTTCACAACCACAAAAGAGAAAATATTTACCCTCAAAAAACGGGGGAGGAGAGCAAGAAAAAGACATAGAAAAAATGTCCAAAAAATCGACGAGATCACATTATGTAACGAGACAAAGGCAATAACATCTGCAAATATCAACTCGTGCAGTAAACTTGTCTTCCATTAATCTTACTGAATTTCAAGTTAAACTGTTGGAGAAGGGTATGAATTTTGTCCCTAACGTAAATTTTGACTTATTTCAAACTATCATCGATACCAATAAATTTATTCGCAACCTTACTGTCAAAAGGCATTTTTTTGCCGGTGAGTCTCCTGAAAATTCTTCATCAGATTCCTTGGCAACAGATGCTATAAACACAACTGACACACATTCTTCATTGAATTTTAAGTTTAATGAACACCTTGCCTTGAACACATTAACAAATCTGGAAAGAGAAAGCACTGTCCCTAAGAGACATATAGATGTTATTCCAGTATCTGCTTCGAATCCTTCATTTTATCCTGTTGGATCTAGAACTAACCGTTTTTTACAATTCCAACACAAGGTCGACCAGGATTTATTGAAGCTTGAAAGAACTGTAAAAAAATCTAATCAGAAAAAATATAACTTAACATATAGAGAACATTTGGCCCTTAAGGAGTTAAAAAATTCAGATAGAATTGTCATAAAGAGAGCAGACAAAGGGGGTAAAATAGTAGTATTAGATAAGGAGGACTACAAAAACAGCTGCTTAGAAATCTTGAAAGATCCCAAAACATACAAACCTATCTCTTTTATGAACACCCTAGAAGAATTAAATTATCAGAGGGTGTAGCTTTGGGAGTGTTCTCCGAATATGAATCCAGATACCTTTTAAATCGAACCCCCAGTACACCTGTGATGTATGGTTTACCAAAACTTCACAAAGATATCATCCCTCCTCCACTTCGCCCTATCATCTCAGGCAATAATTCATTAAATGAGAGAGTGGCCACTTGGTTAGACCCATATTTTGCAGCCTTTTGTTTTCAAATTACCAGGCTACATTAAAGATAGCAAAGAGGTAATTAAATGCTTTTGTGATTTCGATTGGCATACTAACCTGTCTTGGATCACTTGTGATGTGAACTCCCTATACCCCAGTATCCCCCATGATGGAGCAATCGCGGCACTAGCTTATTTTCTGTATAAATATGGGGAATACACAGAACCCATATGTGAATATATTTTGTCTGTTACTAAATTTTTATTGGTGCATAATTTTTTTGTTTTTGACGGTTCATACTATCTTCAAATTTGTGGAGCGCCCATGGGCGCTCCATTCTCACCTTCCCTAGCATGCCTATATATGGCATATTGGGAAGAACACTTCATTTTCTCTGATGTGAATCCTTTTCGTTATAATTTGTTCTGGTATGGGCGCTACATTGACGATATACTTATAGTGTGGTCCGGAAATGTAGCGCCCATACCAGACTTTTTGATTTATTTAAATAATAGTAATTTCAATCTAACGTTCACACATTTTACCAATCCATATTCAGTTAATTTTTTGGATTTAACCCTGATTGGGGATACTGGTCGAGGTAAAGTAATCACTAAACTCTTTCGCAAAAAGTCAGCAGGGAACACAATATTAAAAGCAGACAGTTGTCATCCCTCTCATACTATAAAATCCATACCCTTTGGAGAATTAACGAGAGTTAAAAGAGCGTGTAGTAATGAGGAAGACTACAAAGCAATGGCCAATGAGACACTAAATAGACTCAGATCCAGGAATTATCCAAACTGGACATTAAAAAGAGCAGAAAGTTTAATTGAGAAAAAGAACCACGTGTCTCTTTTAGAAGACAATACTTCCTCCCTAACATGTAAATACAAACCTAATTTGGTATTCTCTACTCCATACAGCCAGCAATATAAACAAATCGTTGGTATAATCAAACAAAATGTTTCTATTTTAGAAACTGACAATATAGTCAGCCAAATTTTGGAAAAAGAAGATATTAAATTTATTGCCAGAAAAGGAAAATCCCTGAATGATATATTATCCCCAAGTCTATTCCAATCATCGTCTACTGGAGGAAATACTTGGTTACATCAAGGGGTTTTTTTAGATGCGGTTCTAACCGCTGCTCTGTGTGTAAGTACGTCCAAAAAACTAGTCAGGTCTTTAGTTATGCTTCAGATACCATTGTGGCTCTAAAAAAAACATATTTACTGCAATTCACACCATTTAATTTATTGCAAAAAATGTACAATTTGTTGTTTGGACTATATTGGCTGTACAATTAGACCTGTCAAAACTCGCATCTCTGAACACATTGTGGATGGTGAGAAACTTCAACTTGAAAACAGTTCTGGTGCTTCCAAACACTTTTCATCTGTCCATGGGGGGAGTTTAAGAGCTATGACCTTTTGTGGCATAGAAATGATTAAAAAAAAACACCACGAGGAGGTGATTGGAGAAAGCATCTCCTGATGAGAGGGGCTTTCTGGATCTTAAAATTTAATTCCAGATTTCCTTGTGGAATGAATATAAAAACTGACTTGTCCTATATATACTAGAAGATTTAACAGTAAATAAAAGTGGATTGATGTTTAAAACATTAATGTCATCTCTATATATGTCATACAATCGTCATGTGTTTTCATAGGTGTTCATTGAATAGATCAAGATAACAACATAAATTTAATTGTAAGGTTTTGAGAAAATAAAATCAAAATATTTTTGAATTTTGGATACATTTCTCTATGAAGCAGATACAATATGTGTATTTTATAATTTGGTACTTTTCATCGATCCTTCAAAATAATATAGATTTGGTCAATTCAAAATGTTCAAATATTTTATCTAATCTAGTTACTAACTAGGATATGTATCCTCCTTTAGGATAAAAAATTCCCTATTCAAAAATGGAAATAGAGGATTTTATAATTCATAAATGGTAAAGAACTTAATATATCCTGCCTCCTTATATTTACCAACATGATATGGGGGTGTCTCCTTTCTTTTGTTTATGTATATTGTTTCTCTGATGCTGGTGAATAGGTCTGGACAACCATGTTTCTTGTGAAATATAGTTGTCATATGGATCAAAAATATATTAAATATAAAATCTAATTGGGAAATAAGTCCCCAAAAAATAAGAAAATAAGCAAATCATAGGATTTTATTAATGTGTAAAACAACATATCTTGGGTTTTTCTTCTTCCAGGTTAAAAGTAGATATTACTCCGATCCGTTCGCTCAAACTATCTCTTCATTTTTGTGGGGCAAGTTTGAGTATTCGGAGTGACACAGTGTTACGGTTCTGTTTATTAATTAAAAAATAATATTTTTAAACAACAGAACCTCTAGTCTGCAAGGCACTGCAGCGAGGTCCACAGGCCCAATGATGGGCGGCTGAGTGTCTGAATAGTGCCCTACCAGTTAACTGCACTGGCAGACACGTGACGCAAAACTAAATGTGTACAGGCTGCAGGAAAGCCCTGCCAGTTAACTTCACTGGACAGGTGCTCAGTACAGCTGAAACAGCAAACAAGGCTGCCAAGGGTTAACTCACCCCAGGTCAGCAACTAAACATTCTCCTGCAACAGCCAGGAGAGTATAGGATGTTTTGACAGTAAAGAGGCTGACTGAGAGCCCAAGCCTGCTGCAACTCTATGGGCTGGAACAGTGTCTACTGCTCCGAACCCTGGTATAGAACTAGCAGTTCAGGACTTACTGGGTACTAACTACAGGCCTAGTCTGAACACCTGCCTGGAAACTTTAGCCTTTCCCTGTACTACTGTCATGCACAACCTTCAGTAATTTGATTCAAAGTGTGAGCCCCGGGCGGGCGTCAGCTCACACTTTTTAAAGGGGAGTCCCCGCTCAACAGGGTGGTGGCCATGACCTCACTGCTCATGCTCAGTAGGCAAGAAGTGGCACTTAGCCTGTGAGCGACTCCAATAGGCCTGAGCATGCTCAGTGGGCCGAAATCTGGACTTACACTCCAGACACCCAACTACATGAGGCCGAGGGCGAGGGTTAGATTGGCCCGCAGGTGGCGCTGTGCGCTGAGAGTGGACCCTGTGGGACCCAATCCTAACATTACCCCCCTCTTAGGGCCCCCCCCTTCAAAAGCCCCCACAAGGTCTGGTGCAACAATATTTACAGTGCGCACCCCAGACCGATTCTCGGGCTGGGAAGTGGAGCCAGGACGGCGATGAGCGTCAGTCGCAGGCCATTCCCTTACCATGGAGTTATCACGGGCGCATGACCCACATGCTCGCACAAACTCTCTGACATCACGACCCATACCAGGCCAGAAATAGGACTTACTACGGAGGTTTTGCGTTCTCCTGCCACTAAAGTGTTCCCCAATGCATGAGGCGTGCGCTCGGGTGAGCATCTCCCGGCGCCCATGGGGTGGTACAAAAATTTTATTCGGTGGCCCCCGTACTTGGGAGAGAGGTGGCATAGCTAGAGCTGCCCTACCAATGGTTACTAACGGCTGATGTTTCCCAGCTTCCTCCTGCTTCATTGGGCAGTGAGTGGAGACATGCCCTGGCAGCTGACAGGAGAAACATACGGACTCTCGCTTTGGACGCCGGGAAGTAACTCCGGCGCGAGAAATGTCCATTGGCTCCGGTGCAACCTCTACTGGCAATGCAGCGGAACTGGAGGAAGGGAACACGGGAGCCAATCGGATACGGGACCAGCTAGCTGCTATCTCCAGCTCTCGCGCACCATGCCGCAAATCAATGCGAGTAGCTAGGGCAATTAGAGCTTCTAGGGTGCTAGGAACTTCACGGGTTGCCAAAGCATCCTTGATGTGAGGAGCTAAACCTTTCCAAAACACTGGCACTAAGGCCTTATCCGGCCAGTCAATTTCGGATGCCAGTGTCCTGAACTGCACTGCATATGTGCTAACAGTGCCTTACCCCTGGCTTAGGTCTAGTAGCTGCAGGGATGAATCAAAGGTGACCCACGGACCTAAGAATGCTTGTTTCAGGGCCCCTAGGAAGGCTGTGGCGCAAGTGGTGACAGGATCGCCACGTTCCCATAAAGGCGTAGCCCATTCTAATGCCCAGTCTGCTAAGAGGGATATTACAAACCCCACCTTACTTCTTTCAGTGGGGAATGAAGCTGTTTGCACCTCAAAGTGAATAGAGCATTGATTTATAAACCCCCTACATTCCCTTGATTCACCAGAAAATTTATATGGGAGAGCCAGACGGGGGTTTTGCCCATTAGCTGATGGTGTAAGAGCTAGGGCTTGTGCTATCACCTGTGCAGTGAGGGAGGCATCCCCAGTAGGTGGCGCTCGCTGCTCCAGCGATAGCAGGCGCGCCTCCAACTGCTGCACATAGCGCTGTAACTGCGCCTGTTCAGACATGACAGCAAGACCTTGGCTCACACTTATGTTACGGTTCTGTTTATTAAAAAATAATATTTTTAAACAACAGAACCTTTAGTTTGCAAGGCACTGCAGCGAGGTCCACAGGCCCAATGATGGGTGGCTGAGTGTCTGAATAGTGCCCTACCAGTTAACTGCACTGGCAGACATGTGACGCAAAACTAAATGTGTACAGGCTGCAGGAAAGCCCTGCCAGTTAACTTCACTGGACAGGTGCTCAGTACAGCTGAAACAGCAAGGCTGCCAAGGGTTAACTCACCCCAGGTCAGCAAGTAAACATTCTCCTGCAACAGCCAGGAGAGTGAAGGAAGTTTGGACAGTAAAGAGGCTAACGGAGAGCCCAAGCCTGCTGCAACTCTATGGGCTGGAACAGAGTCTACTGCTCCTAACCCTGGTATAGAGCTGGCAGTTCAGGGCTTACAGGGTACTAACTACAGGCCTAGTCTGAACACCTGCCTGGAAACTGGAGCCTTTCCCTGAACTACTGTCATGCACAACCTTCAGTCATTTGATTCAAAGTGTGAGCCCCGGGCGGGCGTCGGCTCACACTTTTTAAAGGGGAGTCTCCGCCCAACAGGGCGGTGGCTATGACCTCACTGCTCATGCTCAGTAGGCAAGAAGTGGCACTTAGCCTGTGAGCGACTCCAATAGGCCTGAGCATGCTCAGTGGGCCAAAACCTGGACTTACATTCCAGACACCTCAATACATGAGGCCGAGGGCGAGGGTTAGATTGACCCGCAGGTGGCGCTGTGTGCTGAGAGTGGACCCTGCGGGACCCAATCCTAACACACAGACATTGAAAAATACGAGATTAAATTTGATTGGCCACTAAAGAACACGTGACCTGATAAAATGAATGAAACGAGCCCATAGGAATTCATTGGTGCATATAGGTCACGTGGTACGAAGGTTTTTATGAATGACTGAACTATATAGACCTGAGAGTAGAAGTTAATAGGAAATTAGTCACCATATGAACAAGTCATTCCGATAGAGGAAGTTTGTCTATCATAAGCAAATGTATGTTTATATTTAGGGTTACATCTCCATATATACTTCAATACACGTTGATTTGTTTAATATAATATTTAAAAATTTGCAAGTTTTCATGGAATATGTTTAGATCGGTATTGTTATAGAACTTTATTTACAATGGTCACGAACACATGGTTAATGCAATTAATTCCGAACACATGTGCATTAGGACTTTACTGCTTTGTTATATGCTGGCTCTGTAACATTCTGTGATATGCCATGATTAAGAAACCTCGTGTTCTGAAACGCGTCGGCGTTTTTTAGATGTATTCTTCACCTTTCCTCTTTTTTCATTAAAAGTTTATTTTTATGGAAATTCCTTCTTTATTGCTTGATTCTAAGCCTGGGATCCCACGTGGCGTAGACACCGCATTATTTTTTATCCATCTATGTGAATCCAGCCATTAGAATGCAGAATTTAAAGTCCTATTAAATAATGTTTGGTTTATATTACATTGATTTTCTTTAATATAATTAAAATATAGTTTAAAGTGATTATATGTGTATTTGGTTACCGAATTGTGACGTTGACATGGTATCTTATAATTTAGGGCCCCACTTGAAAACTCGCCCAGGGCCCCATTTTGCCTAAAACCGGCCTTGTGGACAAGGGTTGTCTTCATATATTCAGCTTTTATTTTAATATCATATAATAAGAAGATTAATTTTCTTCTTGTATGTTTATAGGGAGGATTGTGAAAAAAAAGCTGAGAAACTCCGCAGTAAGGTGAAAGAAGTCCTGATATGTGACGCTCTGAAGAGAAACCCTTATGATCCGGTCATTGTGCCACCAGTTGATTGTCTTGTGTTGTCTCTGTCTTGAAATGCCATGTACAGATATAACGTCATACTGTAATGTTCTGAAAAACTTCCAGGAATTGATAAAACCTGGAGGTCACCTTATGATTATGAGTGGACTGAATGTGACTTATACGCATATCGGTAAAAAGCGTTTCAGTATAATGAACGCAAAAGAGGAAGATCTGGAGATGGCCTTCAAAGAAGCTGGTTATCATATAGAGAAGGCTGTGTATGAGCCGCGTATTGATAAATCCAGGTTGGATGTTACTGATTATAGTGCCAAATATTTTATTCATGCCCGTAAACCAAAGTAACACCAAATTCATTAGCCAACATTTTTTGTAAATGCTGCTATATATCTGCATGCTTTCGCTATAACATATAACGTGAAATACTCAACCCAAGTGATTTAGGGTTAAATCAAAGAAAAAAAAAACCCAAAAAACTTAAATGTAAGATGTTGTAATAAATAGCTATGCAAAAAGAACGCTCTGCTTGTCAGCATTATCAAAAACACATCCCGTATGTAAAAATAATGGTATCTACGTACTATCAACAACAGGGGTCGGAAACCTTAGGCCCAGTCCACACTGTTGAATCTGTTGCAGATTTCTGCCGCATAATCAGTGGGAGATTCCTTTTTGATTCTGCCTCCCATTACTTTCAATGTGGAGCAGAGATTACAGCAGGACTCTGAAAAAAATAAGTGTCCCACTCCATTTATCCACGGGTTCCATGGCTGGCTCAGCAGCGGGGTCCACAGCTCGAGACTCCCCACTGATAAGGCCCATTCACATGCATGCAGAGCAACAGCATTCTACTGCAGAGACCCGGGAAAGGGAATATATATATATATATATATATATATATATATATATATATATATATATATATATGGCTGTTTATGTGAAAATGGCCCACACTGTCGATATGGATTTCTTGGTATCATTGTAACGATTATGGTGTAACATTGTCCGAAACAGCAAAAAAAAAATTATTTGTAAACTTGACATATTTTTAAATAAAATTTTTGCATAAAACAAAATTGTGATTTTTTTACCCAAATATGTTTTGGACTATTTTCTCTATAATTAGTATCGACGATCTGGGCCCTTTTCACGTAAACAGCCACATATATATACAGTCCTATGAAAAAGTTTGGGCACCCCTATTAATCTTAATCATTTTTAGTTCTAAATATTTTGGTGTTTGCAACAGCCATTTCAGTTTGATATATCTAATAACTGATGGACACAGTAATATTTCAGGATTGAAATGAGGTTTATTGTACTAACAGAAAATGCGCAATATGCATTAAACCAAAATTTGACCGGTGCAAAAATATGGGCACCTCAACAGAAAAGTGACATTAATATTTAGTACATCCTCCTTTTGCAAAGATAACAGCCTCTAGTCGCTTCCTGTAGCTTTTAATCAGTTCCTGGATCCTGGATGAAGGTATTTTGGACCATTTCTTTCTACAAAACAATTCAAGTTCAGTTAAGTTTGATGGTCGCCGAACATGGACAGCCCGCTCTCAAATGATCTGAAAACAAAGATTGTTCAACATAGTTGTTCAGGGGAAGGATACAAAAAGTTGTCTCAGAGATTTAACCTGTCAGTTTCCACTGTGAGGAACATAGTAAGGAAATGGAAGACCACAGGGACAGTTCTTGTTAAGCCCAGAAGTGGCAGGCCAAGAAAAATATCAGAAAGGCAGAGAAGAAGAATGGTGAGAACAGTCAAGGACAATCCACAGACCACCTCCAAAGAGCTGCAGCATCATCTTGCTGCAGATGGTGTCACTGTGCATCGGTCAACTATACAGCGCACTTTGCACAAATAGAAGCTGTATGGGAGAGTGATGAGAAAGAAGCCGTTTCTGCACGTACGCCACAAATAGAGTTGCCTGAGGTATGCAAAAGCACATTTGGAGAAGCCAACTTCATTTTGGAAACAAAGATTGAGTTGTTTGGTTATAAAAAAAGGCGTTATGCATGGCGTCCAAAAAGAAACAGCATTCCAAGAAAAACACTTGCTACCCACTGTAAAATTTGGTGGAGGTTCCATCATGCTTTGGGGCTGTGTGGCTAATGCCGGCACCGGGAATCTTGTTAAAGTTGAGGGTCGCATGGATTCCACTCAGTATCAGCAGATTCTTGAGAATAATGTTCAAGAATCAGTGACGAAGTTGAAGTTACGCCGGGGATGGATATTTCAGCAAGACAATGATCCAAAACACTGCTCCAAATCAACTCAGGCATTCATGCAGAGGAACAATGACAATGTTCTGGAATGGCCATCCCAGTCCCCAGACCTGAATATCATTGAACATCTGTGGGATGAGTTGAAGCGGGCTGTCCATGCTCGGCGACCATCTAACTTAACTGAACTTGAATTGTTTGTCCAAAATACCTTTATCCAGGATCCAGGAACTGATTAAAAGCTACAGGAAGCGACTAGAGGCTGTTATCTTTGCAAAAGGAGGATCTACTAAATATTAATGTCACTTTTCTGTTGAGGTGCCCATACTTTTGCACCGGTCAAATTTTGGTTTAATGCATATTGCACATTTTCTGTTAGTACAATAAACCTCATTTCAATCCTGAAATATTACTGTGTCCATCAGTTATTAGATATATCAAACTGAAATGGCTGCTGCAAACACCAAAATATTTAGAACTAAAAATGATTAAGATTAATAGGGGTGCCCAAACTTTTTCATAGGACTGTATATATATATATATATATATATATAGGATGTAAGAATATAGCGTTATATCTGAGTATCATGTTGGTTGGTTTTACCTATTTTCTCCCATTTTAGTACCAGTTGAAATTGACTGATCTGTAGTCTCTTGTAGCTGGATGTGGAGATTCTTGCAATGGTTCATACGGTACAGTTCCAATTTGATAAAAGGGATTGTTTAATATTTATTAGGGCTCCAGTTCAGACCAATCAGTGTATTGGTCTAAGTGCGCATGCGCAGACAGTCTTCTGAGACACACACAGCAATCTTTGGTATGGACATTCATCTTCGTTGTCCGGGATCTTGTTTGCATATGCGCACGATGAGTCTTTGAGACAACGACGGACATTTTTGAAGTGGGAATGATACACCGGCATACAGGTCTGTTGTGGTATAGCTTTCTTTATTAGAAGGTGGAATGAATAGGATATATAGTGGCAATCAATCATCCTATATATCTTTACTATAGGTCAATAATATATATTAAGGTAATCGATCATCCTACGGTAGGTAGCATCACTGCAGGTAGGTAGCATCACTGCAGGTTGTAAATCAGTTCTTTGCATTTTTTGTTTTGGATTCCGTTTTTGTTGTGGCTTTTGTTTGGTATATATGTTTTTTGTATTATGATGTGTATTTGTATTGGTATTGGGTGTGGTAATCTTTATAATATTCACAGACATTTCAATGATGTAACTTTTTTTATATTATCGTGCTTGGCTTCCCTTGGAGTTCACTTCAATCAGGAATATATCCGGTTAAATACATATTTTTAGCTGTTTCATCCATTTGATTGATTAGTGAACATTCAAAAAGAAAGGCAAGTAGGATTCATGTCAGGCTATGATTAAGGATTCTTCTGAAACGCGTCAGCTGGGCAGTGCTTTATCGCTTTGTCTATGTGAGCACACTTTTTACAATGTATTAGAAGAATAAAAGTTACTGTATATATTTGAGTATAAGCCGTTTTTTTTCAGCACAGTTTTTGTGCTGAAAAAGCCCCCCTCGGCTTATACTCGAGTCAGAAAAAAAATTATTTTATTTTTTTATTTTTTTTTTTTTTTTTTTTTTTGGGGGGGGGGACTATGACCAGCCGCAATATCAATGTATAGAATCTCCCATAAAATAGTGGGGAAAAAAAGAAGCTTTAAAAAAAATGTAAAAAAAAGTTCTAAATCCCTCCTTTCCCTAGAATACATACAAAAGTAGAAAATTACTATGAAACACATACACATTAGGTATCCGTGTGTCTGAAAGTGCCCGGTCTGCGATGGGGGCGTCCCCATTGCTGCTCAAAAACCGACTCCAGCGCCGCCTGTCTTCTTCTGCATCCTCCCCTTCGTTCTTTTTTTATGTCTTGTGTCTGAAAGTGCCCGGTCTACTGAATATAGGGGATCTGCAGTGCTCCTGTTCTGTTGGGAAGGGGTTAATAGGAGCACTGCAGATATCCTATATTCAGCCAGACTGAATTCCAAGTGGGGGAAAAAAAAAACAGTCCTCAAACTCAGGAACTCAGCACCCAGCATCTACTGCACCCAAAAACTCTGACCATTTTAATTTTTGAAATTTTCCAGTAGCTGCTGCATTTCCCCCCCTAGGCTTATACTCGAGTCAATGAATTTTCCCAGTTTTTTGTGGTAAAATTAGGGGCCTCAGCTTATACTCAAGTATATACGGTATGTTTCATCTATCAATGTTCCGGCTGAATCTATTTTTACTGTTGGAGTCCAAATTCCAAAAGATGCCTATAGATGGCAGTAAGGGTCTATGTGTAGTCATCTTAGAGCCTGATTTTTTGCTGGACAGCTCCACCAGGTATTGCTTGCTCGTGAGACCTGTAAACATAGTTAGATAAAACAAAACAGAACAAAAAACATATAGAAAAAAAACTACAGCATTCCATCACAGAGACTGCTATATGGTTGGGGTACAGTTCATAAGTGTATTCCAGCCGGGAAATATTACTTCAGCCAGGCTTAATTTTTTTGTGTTCTCTATTCTTTTTCTACAAAGCGTGATAAGTTGTCTTCCCGCTTATTATGGCATTGGGGAGGGGTGAGGTGCCAGTTTTATAAAAGTTTCATTCTATCATCTAGAATAGACAGAACTTAGACAGAAGGCAGAGTAGAAGCAAACAGTAGCGTTTTTTCCGCTGCGTTTTTGCCCAGTGGGGCCTTAGCCCTAACCTACCATGGGGAGTTTTTTGTTTTGGGGCTGTACATGTCACGTTCATGTATATGCCCAGACCCAAAATTCGGACTGCAGACTGCACCGCTAAGGGAACAGGGGAGGGAGACTTTCCCTGACGCTACGGCGGCTAGCTAGGCCCTGCCTGCGGGTGGTGGTCAGCTGTTCCCAAGCTAGCCTTGGCCCTGACAACTCCTGGCTCTCTAACATGAAGGCCTAGCCGACAGATAGGGCGAGAGCTACAAGAGGGTTAGGGACTGGGGATACGAAGGTGGTCACCCCTGCAGAAACCAAGGTGCAGCTGCAAACAACAAAAACAGGATGGGAATTACTGGACAACAGACATGCAGCACAACACAATACACAACAAGAGAATGAGGAGAAGGAAAGAGGAGAGGTGAGGAAAGGGTTAACACAGGACTGGGGCAAAAGAAAGTGGAACCGAAACTTCCTCACAAACACCAAGACAGTGACAGGCAATCAGAACTGAGGGACAGGGCAGAGTAGAAGTGTAGAGGGGAAAACCAAACTCACACACAAGGCAACACTCACACCACTTCTAAGTCAGCTATAGTTCCAAAAACACTCCTCCTCCCTGAGCCATGAATTCTATGTTGGATATAACAAAAACCGGCAACAAGTGAAGCCAGCCCTCCTCCTTATACAGGCCCCAGGACAATGGTAATGACCAACACCTGAGGCTCAATCTAAAGAACCTCGGGTCTACTCCGAAGGCCGATAAAAAATTTGCCAACAGATGGTCCAATGGCAAGGAACCCACCAAAAGACCACAGAACACCAGATCAAATCCCCACCAGAAAAACACACAACTTAATCAAAGAATTCAGGTCGTGACAGTACATCAAATGGAATCGTTATTATTGCAACTGCCATCACCCTATTCCTCTATCCTGAACACTTGGCAGGTCCTATCTTCAACACAATCATCACTGAATTTAGTAATCTCATCATATTTGAGTATGTCTCTCAGCAGATCACACATCACTACTAGGGAATGGGATCTATGTCATTAAAGATGAAGAAGACATGGCTGATCGTGCGGAAAGGATGTACAGTAGGGTTGAGCGATCGGGATCGGAAAAGATCGGATTCCGACCTGTTCTTTTCCAGCAGGATCGAGATCGGATGATATCTGAAGATCGGCTCAACCCTAAAAGTGACTTTTTCCATAGAGAAGCATTGACTAGGGTTGAGGATCAGGATCGGAAAAGATCGGATTCCGATTGGTGATCGAGCAAATTTCACGATCGCGATCGGCTGGAAAATGATTGGAAATCGGATTTTAAAATCGATCTTGAAATCTCAAGATCGGCTCAACCCCAGTGTACAGTAAAATACGTATTATCACAGCAGAGGGTTAACATACAGAACCTTGACTCAACATTTGTGCTACACTGCTGTCAGGTCTCATATACTGCTGTGACAGAGACAAACAACAAAAATTAATCACAAACTTTGTCTTTATTGTCAAAAAGTACAGCAAACAACCCTTCAGCTACTGGTGGCACAGCCAAAAGCAGAAGCAGTGTAGTTGTTGTCACCCATATTCTTCTTCACTTTTAGCCTATTATCTACCCTGTTTGTGTTCCAGTCACTGTACTTTACTGCTAAAACAGTATAATAGTGATTGACGACAATTCTGACAGTGTTTACCTTTATTTTTTAACAACCCCACCCACATTTTTTTTAACAAAAAAAATTATTGCAATAAATACCTAACACTGAAGATGAGATGTAGCACTGAAATGGTGAATTGGTCAGTGAGTATTAGAGTAGAAATCACTGCCTGTGTCAGCTTGTATTTTTACAAGTTTTCCCCACTTAAAGGGAATCTGTCATTGGTGTTTTTTAATTTTAACTAAATCTATCTTCATGTAGCCTTGCACCTTATACCTTTTGTAGGCATACCTTTTGTTTCAATTATGGCGTTTTCATGAAAAATTCAGTTTCTTCTTATGCATATTAGTGTTCAGAGCACACCCGCGTCATTGACCTGGATCTGCATCCCTGTCCCCTTCTTGATTGTAGTTGATGTCTTCTCCTCCTCTTCTTTGCTTCCAAGATGGTGCTGTACGCTCGGCCCTCCGAAGTGGCTGAAATATCTTAAATATTTTTTTTTACTTCTCTTCTTATGAAGCTGTTCACTCAGTTTGTCTCTTTATCCAGCTTATGCACAAAAGTCTATGGTGAGGGGAAGGGGAGGAGGAAACTTTTAATTGATTTATTGCCTCATTCTGTGCAGTGGTAGAATCTTATCTTGAACTAATAAACAGTGAATACTGGAGCGTATTCAATGCAGTCTATAAATCACTGCCAAAATCAGCAATTTATTGTGCAAGACTGAGATTAGGAAATACTTCTTGGCACTCCAAGTACTGTAAGTGAATACTAAGGTTGAGCAATCGGGATCGGTTCCAGATCGGCGATCGAGTAAATTTCACGATCGCGATCGGGTTCCGATCCCGCCTAAAAAAGATTGGGAATGGAATTCTGATCCCGATCGCTCAAACCTAGTTACCTGCACAGAACCGCTGCCGCTCCCCGGAGCTCTGGGACATTGTTCTCTGCCCTCTCCTCTCTCAGTCAGATGCTGGCAGGGCACCGTGCGTGGCCCCGCCTCCCTAGGCTAGTGTTACTGATGCTGGGAGTAGGCGAGGCTCGCTGTGGCATAGGAGAATGCAGGCGGGTACAGGGTGGGGAGACGTGAGTGCATCACAAAACCAAAAAAAATTACAACAGGGACAGATGTAGAAAAATTTGAGAAGCTGATACAGAAAGTTTATTAGAAAATTGTGTGATGTATTTGCTGAAACTGAACAGTGCTTTATCTATACACAGATTGCTGAAAGAAGAGGAAGAGATACAATGACACTATATAGTGTTGGTTCGAAGGAATTGCAGCCTACACGCACTCCCTGTCCACCATAGCAGCTTCAGGAACTTAGAGGCTGCTAGAACGTATGATCTGGTATTGGACCTCACAAAACACATATAGATGACCTATCCTATGTATAGGTCATCAGTAGGACAAATCCATTTGAGGGAGGAAAACACCTGTAAGGATAAGGCCCACATAGCACGGAGCAAAAAGTGCTGCAAGAAAAACATTTAGTTTTTTTTTAAAAATGCTTTTCGCACAGAGTCGGCAGACTTTCTTCTTCCATTATACCTATAGGGAAACCACTGACATTTCATAGTATAATTGACATGCAGTGATTTCCAAAATTGCGCAGTTCACTGTGGATATTTTTCCACAATTTATGGATGGGATTTGCAGGGACTGTAATGTAAAATACTACAGTTTTTTTCTGTTTATGCCACGTGGGGCCCTGGCCTAAAGCAGATCTTTTGCATAAAACGTTTTCTTGTATGCTGGATTATTGTCCATCTACATCCTTTTACAACTTTGACCTCTCCTTTCTCTTCTAGTTAGGACCAGGAAACAACTACAGTTACAGAATCCCATTACAAGGTCCCAGACGTAACATACAGAAGCACACATTCCCTGGACTCTCCCTGCAGCTCGGTTTGTATTAATATCATGACATGCTAAATGCATGCAACCCAAGAACTAGAAAGCAACTGAACCATAGCGTTTCCCTTCATCTTCACATTTTATATATGGGAATGCAATGAAAGCTGTTTTACTACAGATAGACACTCTGGCTGTAGATACTTTGTGTACTTAAATTATCATAGAGTGGGTTACACAAGAAACATTGCAAAAGATATTTTTTCAATAAAGTGTTAAAAACTGTGCACAGGCTCTATATATGAAGCGACAGACTCTAACTATAACTACTCCAGCAATGACATGTTCCCGAGGGGATGATAGAGAACATTCTCTTCTAATTTACTGCTTTTCTTGTATTAAAACAACACAGTACGAGATATTACATATATTAATATGCTCTGAGTCATATTAAAGACTGTGTATATAGCAACAGACCGCAAGTTGCAACCTTAGCCCATACAGCCCTCTGGTATTAACTATTACCTAATGTATCACATATAAAAGTAAAGTTATAAAATGTTCCTGAGGGAGGCGATACAGAATGTTCTCTTCTAATTTTCCATTTTTGGCACCCACCAACCTTGTACTTTGTCTCCTTTTCTTACGCAAGCACAGTAAATGCAATGGAAGGTTTTGAAATATTTCTTTCAGGTATTGCACACTCATGTCACATCAAAGAAACCTACAAAACTAAATGTCTTCTTAAAGGGGCTCTTTCAGCAAAATTATGCTAATAGAGCCCCACATATGCGTGAATAGCCTTTAAAAAGGCTATTCAGGCACCGTAAATGTTATATTAAATCCCGGTCCCGTTTTTAAATAAAAGTATTAAAATATATACGCAAAACTTACCGAACGTATACCCTGGGCGGGGATAAACGATGCGACGTCAGCTTCTTCTGTCTTCTTGGAGCGACGTCCTCTGGTTCCATGTCTTCCGGCTTCTTCTCTTTAAATCCCGCGCCTACGTAGTAGCGCTTCCCTCCGAAGCGCTACTGCGCAGGCTCACTCGCCATTTTACTTAATGGCAGTTCGTGAGTGAGCCTGCGCAGTAGCGCTTCGGAGGGAAGCGCTACTACGCAGGCGCGGGATTTAAAGAGAAGAAGCCGGAAGACATGGAACCAGAGGACGTCGCTCCAAGAAGACAATACATGACCTGGATCGCTTCTCCGGGTCTTCTGTGCAGACCTGTGAAGGAAGAGAGGACTGCCTGATCTCCAGAGAACTCACAAGAGCACACAGCAGAAGCAGCTCCGACACTGTCCAATGCTAATTAGACATTGTCAGACTGACGTAGCTCTTGTCTTTATAGTCAGAAACGCCCTTTTGACACTGAAAGGCTTCATTAACATACAGGGCGCCAGAATTAACGGGTCACAGAGCTCCAAAACGAGGGGGGCTAGGGAGGTAATTCAAAGTGCATCAGAGTCTGTGCAGCAGCGCCTATAACATGGGGCAGAAAGCTGCACAGGCTTGGAGTGGTGAAAGGTCCTCTTTAATCGAGTAAAGTTTTGGGGTAAGCAGTATATGGGGTTGGGAATCAGCTAAAATGACCCCCATTCACGGGGGCCCCCAGGCAGTATAATCTGCTCCACAGTGGCCTCCAGACAGCACAATCTGCTCCACAGAGGCCCCCCACACAGCACAATCTGCTGCACAGAGGCCCCCCACACAGCACAATCTGCTCCACAGAGGCCCCCCACACAGTACAATCTGCTCCACAGTGGCCTCCAGGCAGCACAATCTGCTCCACAGAGGCCCCCCACACAGCACAATCTGCTCCACAGAGGCCCCACACACAGTACAATCTGCTCCGCAGAGGCCCCCCACACAATACAATCTGCTCCACAGAGGCCCCACACACAGTACAATCTGCTCCACAGAGGCCCCCCACACAGTGCAATCTGCTCCACAGAGGCCCCCCACACAGTACAATCTGCTCCACAGAGGCCCCACACACAGTACAATCTGCTCCACAGTGGCTCCCAGACAGTAAAATGTGCTGTAGTAAAACCTACATTATAGAAGTCCTGTGGTTTTTTCACATGTGTACACAGGTAAGGAACATCATTACACACTACTGGGGTTATCTGCAGAGAAATTAGCATAAATTCAGGAGATCTGACACATCTGATGTAGCCCTTGAAAACACTGAGAGACAATGAGGAAAATTCCTCCTAGCAGTCTGTTCTTTCTATAGACATGACTTCCTTGTAATACACCGCTACATCAGCTTGCCCGTTCTTTGCCCCTGCTGCAGATCTATCAGTACTGTTACCGTGGCTCTTCAGTGTCAGTAGGGCGTTTCTGACAGTCAGTCAGGAATGCCCTTCATCGCAGTAGCATCTATTGCACTGTACTGTGAGAGGGGGCGTTCCTTACCACCCAGAGATGACGCTGAGTGGTGAGGAACGCCTCTCCAATACTCGTCTATGGAGTAGGGGAGTACTATCAGGAGTAGGGGAGGCGTTCCTCACCGTTCAATGTTATTGCTGAGTGGTAAGAAATGCCCCGCCACAGCACAGCACAATAGACGCTACTGTGAGTAAGGGCGTTCCTTACAGACTGTCAGAAACGCCCTTCTGACACTGAAGAGCTATGGTACCGGCATAGAGAGCTCTTCAGAGGGGGCACAGAAGGGGAAAGCCAATAGTGCGCTATATTCAGCACACTGTTGGCTTTCTAGCGGTGGATTACACCGCATGTGCCTGAGGACGTGAAAGGTTCTCTTTAAAGTGTAGGTTGACTGAATAGCACATGATAATATTTTCTTCTTCTTTTTTTTTTATATAGATGGTAAGCCTCATATAGGGATCACAATGTACATTTTTTCCTATCAGTATGTCTTTGTAGAATGGGAGGAAATCCATGCAAACACAGAGAGAACAAACTCCTTGCAGATGTCGTTCCTGGCAGGATTCAAACCCAGGACTTCAGCGCTGCAAGGCTGCAGCGCTAACCACTGAGCCACCGTGTTGCCCCCCTTATATTTTTTTATTATCAACCAAGGCTGCGGTCCAATACACATTTGCAGCAATCCTTTGCAGGGAACCCAGAGGGTCAGAATAGTAGTAGTCATGGTAGCTAGAAACTAAACCATGTTTTTCCAATACTACATCTTGGCTAGGGTAAAGCTGAGGAGGCATATGGTTTACTGAAAGGTGGCAGTTGTTTCCCAGGGCACATCCTTTAATGGGGATTGTTGTTGCAGCAATGAGACTCAGGAGACACAGGGTTGCAGTAAAATAAATCATAGATGACTTTACTTGCAAAATGGTTCAGTAAGACATCTAACAGCTTTCAGAAAATGGAGGTAGACTTCTTGAAATAGGAGTCCAATGTGAGAATGGGGTAAGCCTGGTGGATGGTAATTCCATCAGCCTGTGCTTGAATCCATCTCTCTTACTTTACAGGTGCCAATCTCTTAGGACAGGCAGGCCACCCTGCTGTATTGCCCTCAAAACTCTGAGGCTCTTGTTCCAGTTATCCTCAGATTGCAATAAAGACTCTCTTTGGCTCCAGCACTTTTCTATCTTTATCATAATGTGACTATATATTCCCTGCTTCGGGCCTACAGCGCAGCGTCAGTCTCTGGCACTAGTGCTACATTCTCACACCCTTAGGCTGGTCTGACACAGCCATAATGTAAGTCTGCAAGTGGTCCGCAATTGAGGGTATTCAATGCAGCTTCTTACACCACCGGATATTTTATCCGTGGTGTGCCCGGGCCGCAACTATGGACATGTCCGTAATGGGCATGAATTGTGGCACTGCACGGACTCGTCCATAGAACTCTATGGGCGAGTGCGGCAGGACACAGACTTCTGCGGAGTCTATGTTGCCGATCAGCAACTAGTGTTGCTGATCAGCAGGGCCGCCATCAGGAATTTTGGGGCCCCATACAGCCTAAGTGTCTGGGCCCCCCCCCCCCGCCATTTTAAAACGACCTTATTTTGCGACATACCAATTCTGTATTACATTTCCCTTTATTTAGCAGCATTACAAGGCTTAATCAGATTCTATTTGCAGGTATAATCTGCTCCGTGTGACAGCGCCTATAGAGAGCCAACACCATCTATAAGAGCTCTCCTAATAAATCCTCAGGGCTTATTCACATTGCGTTTTTGGCCTCCCTTGCTGGGATACGTTGGTAACCAGTCAGAATCAGCTGTCAACTTATCCCTGCACGATGAACTGGCCATTAAAAAAAAGGGGGCCTGCAGTTCTCCGTGCAGGGATAAGTGGGGAGCTGATTGTGACTGGTTACCAACGTATCCCGGCAAGGGAGGCCAAAAACGCAATGTGAACACTCCTTTAAAGTGAAAGTCCCACCCCCAAACAGGCTGCTATGCTAGTAGCATAGCCTACATCATTATTAATACAAAGCACACATACCTTTGGAGGGATTGTGTGCTTTGTAGTTCTCCAGCTAAAAACTTATATATTATATATTATTGCCCCAGCTTCCTCGCCGCAGTGCCGCACACCCGATGCCCCAACAATCCACCTCCCCCCCCCACCCTCTAACATCTTTCCATTGCCCCCAGTACCCATATCTCCCTACTTTTGAAGAACCAAAAGAGGGACAAAATGTGCGGCGCGCCGCGGGAAATTTAGCCCCACCCACTGTTATGTTGACTCCGACAACTCATTAATTTTTCATGTGCCCGCACACTGTATAATCCTCCTACAGTCACCTGTAAACTATATGTCCCCCCTCCGTCTCTCCCCCAGCTTCATATACACCCTTCATCTGCCTCCAGATTCATGTCCCCTCCATCTCTGCCCCCAGATTCATGTCTCCCTTCCATCTCTGCCCCCAGATTCATGTCCCCCCTCCATCTCTGCCCCCAGATTCATGTCCCCCCTCCATCTCTGCCCCAGATTCATGTCCCCCCTCCATCTCTGCCCCCAGATTCATGTCCCTCCATCTCTGCCCCCAGATTCATGTCCCCCCAACTCTGCCCCCAGATTCATGTCCCCCCATCTCTGCCCCCAGATTCATGTCCCCCCATCTCTGCCCCCAGATTCATGTCCCCCCATCTCTGCCCCCAGATTCATGTCCCCCCATCTCTGCCCCCAGATTCATGTCCCCCCATCTCTGCCCCAGATTCATGTCCCCCCAACTCTGCCCCCAGATTCATGTCCCCTCCATCTCTGCCCCCAGATTCATGTCCCCCCATCTCTGCCCCCAGATTCATGTCCCCCCATCTCTGCCCCCAGATTCATGTCCCCTCCATCTCTGCCCCCAGATTCATGTCTCCACAGCTCTGCCCCCAGATTCATGTCCCCCATCTCTGCCCCCAGATTCATGTCACCACATCTCTGCCCCCAGATTCATGTGCCCCCATCTCTGCCCCCAGATTCATGCCCCCCATCTCTTCCCCCAGATTCATGCCCCCCATCTCTGCCCCAAGATTCATGTCCCCCCATCTCTGCCCCCAGATTTATGTCTCCACAGCTCTGCCCCCAGATTCATGTACCCCATCTCTGCCCCCAGATTCATGTCCCCACATCTCTGCCCCCAGATTCATGTCACCCCATCTCTACCCCCAGATTCATGTCACCCCATCTCTACCCCCAGATTCATGTCCCCCCATCTCTGCCCCCAGATTCATGTCCCCTCCATCTCTGCCCCCAGATTCATGTCCCCACATCTCTGCCCCCAGATTCATCTGCCCCCAGATTCATGTCTCCACATCTCTGCCCCCAGATTCATCTGCCCCCAGATTCATGTCTCCACAGCTCTGCCCCCAGATTCATGCCCCTCCATCTCTGCCCCCAGTGTCATGCCGTCCTCTCCTTCATCTGCCCCCAGTTTCACGTTCCACATTAGACTTACCTTCTCCTTCGTTCCCCCGCTGCTCTCTCGGCGCCTCTCTCTCTTACTGGCGCACAGTTGTAGACGCGATGTGACGTCATCACATCGCGTCTACACTGCCGGGTAGCCGGCGGCAGCGCTGAAGCGAGGAGCTGACCTCCTCTCTTCGCTGCTGCCGCCGGTCTCGCTGACACATATGCGGTTGAAGCGAGATGCTGACCTGTGTCAGCTCCTCTCTTCGCTGCTGCCGCCGGTCTCGCTGACACATATGCGGCTGAAGCGAGGAGCTGACCTGTGTCAGCTCCTCTCTTCGCTGCTGCCGCCGGTCTCGCTGACACATATGCGGCTGAAGCGAGGAGCTGACCTGTGTCAGCTCCTCGCTTCAGCCGCATATGTGCCAGCGAGAGAGGCGGCAGCATCGAAGAGAGGAGCTGACACAGGTCAGCTCCTTGCTTCAGCCGCGTATGTCTGCAACTCAGATCTGCGTCCTCTGGACGCAGATCTGAGTTGAAACAGCAGACATAGAATGACTGCTGCGGGCGCCAGGGGGCCGGCACACGGTGGCGGGCCGAAACCGGGCCCCCCCATTTTTAAATTTGGCCGGGCCCCTGACGCCAGTAGCAGTAGTACTGGCCTATCGGCGGCCCTGGCTCCTATTAACCCCTTCCCGACAGAATATGAGCAGTGCTGATACCCTATACTTAGCCTGGATGTAGTCAGGCTGAATTCCAAGTGTGTGTGGGGGGGGGGGGACTCAGTCTCGGGGAAGGGGCAGTTAGACAACTTTCTTTTTTCCCGCCAAGGCATTTACCGTACAGGAAAAATATATTTGCAGAGCGGGCGTTTTTGGACACAGGGATAACTAACGTGTATGTGTTTCACAGTATTAGTTTTATATGTGTTCTAGGGAAAGGGGGAGGATTTGAATTTTTAATACTTTTAATTTACTACTAATTTTATTTTATTTTTTTTAATTTATTTATTTTTTGCATTTATTAGACCCCCTAGGGGTCTTGAACCCCAGGGGGTCTGATCACTAATGCATTGCAATGCTAATGCATTGCAATACATAGCAAAAATTGTCATTTCTTTTGCAGGCTGCATAGAGCAGCCTGCAAAAGAGAAGCACTGCCGGCCGGGGACCCTTTACAGAAGCACTGAGGGGAATCCCCAGCCAGCCGGACCTGAAGGGGAACTGCAGCTGGCTGGTGGCAGGAGCGCTGAAGGGAATTCCCGGCAGAAGCGCTTCTGCCGGCCGCAGTTCCTAGGATCGCACTTGAGAGAGCGGTCGCACCCACTCCCTCCTCCCTCCAGCAGCATGGCGGCACCTGCCCGGACCTTCGTACCGGGACATCGTAGAGCATCTCCACTGTAACACACAGCGGAGATTTTCTAGCTCCCCATGCCTGCAATCTCTGATTGCAGGGTGCTCCGACATTACCGCTGTAAAAGTTAAAGCGGAGGTACCGGTTGGTATGGTGACCGCTCTGAAGCAGAGCGGCACCATTATAGTTACAGACCCAGCATACAGACACCGGGGCAGGTGCCGGGCCGCAGCATCACCACGCTCATAGCAGGAGCGTAGCGATGCTATCAATTTCAAACTACAGAAGTACTTATGGTACTTCTGCTAGCAGGACCGGAACGCAGATACACGGGTTCAGGCCTGAGCTTACGTGGCCACGTCACCATGGAGTGTGTGTGTGTGTGGGGGGGTCTGTATTCCGGGCCTGCTAGCAGAAGCACCGTAAGTACTTCTGCAGTTTGAAATGAGCAGCATCGCTACACTACTGATATGAGCGTGGTGATGCTGCAGCCCGACACCCGTCCCGGTGTCTGTATGCCAGGTCTGTAACTATGATATTGCTGAATTACCGTAATGACCCGAGTATAAGCCGAGGCGGACTTTTTCAGCACAAAAACTGTGCTGAAAAACTCGGCTTATACTCGAGTATATACGGTAAATAAATATCCCACTCTATTTAGCCTAAGATTCCATGATTGGCTCAGCAGCAGGGTCTACAGTTGGACACTCCCAGCTGCTTAAACCCATTCACTTGCATGCAGAGCAATGGCATTCCACTGCAGAGAGACCCCGGGGAAAGGGGAAGTGCAGAAAATGAAGATTCCAAGCAGCATGAGCCGAGTGAACATTCCCTTAGGCCCCGTTCCCACAGAGTAACGCGTGTTGGCCATCTTAGTCTCATTTTCGTTTTGGAGTGATAGGGAGAGCTTGGTCTCAGGGTGATAAAGTGCATTCTAGCTTTGGTTAGGAAGGAAATAACAGCTCTTTTCAGAGCTTAATATAAAATTAATCTGCAAATCATGCAGCGTAGCAGCAGGGTACGTGGGCTAGGACGTGTACGTGGAGAGGGGCTGCCAGCAGGGCCCCTCATCAGTAGCAGAAGGGGACGTGCGCGAGGACGTGGACGTGGATACCCAGCTATATATCCAGTCCACAGTCCAGGTACTGGAGAGGGGCTGCCAGCAGTGTCCTTTGTCAGTATGAGCAGGGGACGTGGGCTAGGATGTGGATACCCAGCTGTATATCCACTCCACAGTCCAGGTACTGGAGAGGGGCTGCCAGCAGCAACAGGGGACATGGGCGAGGATGTGGATATCCAGCTGGGAATCCACTCCAGAGTCCAAGTACTGGAGAGAAGCTGCCAGCACCCAATTTACTCTTCCTCCTCATTCTCCTCCTACAACCCCAGCCCCTATTCCTGAATGTGAATTTTTTTTTCATTAAAAAAAAATAAATTCCATTATCACCCCTTCCCCCCCTCCAGGGGCTTGCAACTCAATTTTTTAGGGCTCCAGCCCAAAGGCCTGCAAAATAATTTTTTAGGGCTCACCCCCAAGGGCTTGAAATCTAATGTTTTAGGGCTCCCCCCAAGGGCCTGAAAATTAATTTTTTAGGGCTCACCCCCCAAGGGCTTGAAATCTAATTTTTTAGGGGTCACCCCAAGGGCCAAAAAATAATACACTGCTGCTGCATGACTCTAGTCACCCCAAGGGCCAAAAAAGAATACACTGCTGCTGCATGGCTCTCGTCACTGCAAGGGCCAAAAAATAATACACTGCTGCTGCATGGCTCTCGTCACCCCAAGGGCCAAAAAATAATACACTGTTGCTGCATGGCTCTCGTCACCCCAAGGGCCAAAAGCACTGTATTTTAAAGGCTCTACTCACTCCAAGTGCCAAAAACACTGCTTTTTAAAGGCTGTACTCACACCAAGGGTCAAAAGCACTGTATTTTAAAGGCTCTACTCACTCCAAGGGCCAAAAGCACTATATTTTAAAGGTTCTACTCACGCCAAGGGCCAAAAACACTGCTTTGTAAAGGCTCTATTCACGCCAAGGGCCCAAAACACTGCTTTTTAAAGGCTCTACTCACGCCAAGGTCCAAAAGCACTGTATTTTAAAGGCTCTACTCACGCCAAGGTTCAAAAACACTGCTTTTTAAAGGCTCTACTCACTCCAAGGGCCAAAAACAATGCTTTTTAAAGGCTCTACTCACGCCAAGGGCCAAAAGCACTGTATTTTAAAGGCTCTACTCGCTCTAAGGACCAAAAACACTGTATTTTAAAGGTTCTACTCATGCCAAGGGCCAAAAACACTGCTTTGTAAAGGCTCTACTCACTCCAAGGGCCAAAAACACTGCTTTTTAAAGGCTCTACTCACGCCAAGGGCCAAAAGCACTGTATTTTAAAGGCTCTACTCACTCCAAGGGCCAAAAGCACTGCTTTTTAAAGGCTCTACTCACTCCAAGGGCCAAAAGCACTGTATTTTAAAGGCTCTACTCACGCCAAGGGCCAAAAACACTGCTTTTTAAAGGCTCTACTCACTCCAAGGGCCAAAAGCACTGTATTTTAAAAGTTCTACTCATGCCAAGGGCCAAAAACACTGCTTTGTAAAGGCTCTATTCACGCCAAGGGCCAAAAACACTGCTTTTTAAAGGCTCTACTCACGCCAAGGGCCAAAAACACTGCTTTTTAAAGGCTCTACTCACGCCAAGGGCCAAAAGCACTGTATTTTAAAGGCTCTACTCACTCCAAGGTCCAAAAGCACTGTATTGTAAAGGCTCTCCTCACTCCAAGGGCCAAAAACACTGCTTTGTAAAGGCTGTACTCACGCCAAGGGCCAAAAGTACTGTATTTTAAAGGCTCTACTCACTCCAAGGGCCAAAAACACTGCTTTTAAAAGGCTGTACTCACGTCAAGGGCCAAAAGCACTGTATTTTAAAGGCTCTACTCACTCCAAGGGCCAAAAACACTGCTTTTTAAAGGCTGTACTCACTCCAAGGGACAAAAACACTGCTTTTTAAAGGCTGTACTCACGCCAAGGGCCAAAAGCACTGTATTTTAAAGGTTCTACTCACTCAATGGGCCAAAAACACTGCTTTTTAAAGGCTCTACTCACTCCAAGGACCAAAAGCACTGTATTTTAAAGGTTCTACTCATTCTAAGGGCCAAAAACTAAATCTCTGCTGTTTTAAAGGCTCAACTCACCCAAAGAATCAACAAATCTCTGCTGGTGCAAGGCTGAACTAACAAGTTATGATATGTTGAGTACTTTGTGTTCCACCATGGTCCTGTCACAACTGCAAACCAAGTAGATCACAAGATCCTCCAAAGTTCAACTGCACATTCTCCCCTCTCTAAGTTTATATTATTATTAATTTATTTATTATTATTATTTATTTATATAGCACCATTAATTCCATGGTGCTTTACATTTGAAGGTTTACATACAATACACAAAATATACAGGTAGATATAATACTAACAGTGACCAACTGGCACAGTGAGGTAGAGGGCCCTGCCCACGAGGGCTTACAATCTATGAGGAAAGGGGGTAGAGACAGAAGGAGAGGGGGAGACTGTACAGATGGCAGTGAGGTGATAGTGTTATTGGAGGTTGTAGGCCTTCCTGAATAGGTGAGTCTTCAGAGCCTTTTTGAAGCCAGTGATTGTGGGGGTCAGTCTTATGTGTCTTGGTAAGGAGTTCCAGAGTATGGGGGATGCACGGGAGAAATCTTGGACATACAGCTCATTCTGCTTGGTTTCTTCTTCATTTTCTGCACTTCCCCTCCCCTGGGGTCTCTGCAGTAGAATGCTGTTGCTCTGCATGCAGGTGAATGGGTCTAATCAGTGGGGAGTCTCGAGCTGTGGACCCCGCTGCTGAGCCAGCCATGGAACCCGTGGATAAATAGACATAGAGTCCTGCTCTGATGATTTCCCCACATTGAAAGTAATGGGAGGCAGAATCAAGTAGGAATCTCCCACTAATTATGGAGCAGAAATCAGCAGCAGATTCAACAGTGTAGACTGGGCCTAAGGCTGCCGACCCCTGTTGCTGATAGTAGATACCATTATTTTTACATATGGGATGTCTTATTGATAATATTGACTATCAGAGCATTCTTTTTGCATGGCTATTTATTACATCTTATACATAGTTTTGTCTTTTTCTTAGACTTCACCCTAAATCACTTGTTTGCTGGTAGAGTATTTCACATTATATGTTATAGCTAAAGCATGCAGATGTATAGCAGCATTTACACAAAATGGTGGCTGATGAATTTGATCTGAGGGTGCATTCACACAGAGGAAAATGGTGCTGAATTTGATGTGGAATCCGCGTCACATTTAGTGCTGAAAAAAAACCCTCCTATTGACTTCAATGGGTTCCTTTTTCCGCTAGCAGAAAAAGGAACCCATTTAAGTCAATGGGAGGTATTTTTTTCAGCTCTGAAATTCCTCACCATTTTCCTCCATGTGAACTTACCCTTACATTGGTTTATGGGCATGAATAAAATTTTTGCCAGCAAAATCACAAAAATCCACCCTGGATTTATCAATACGCGGCACATACACGGCCTTCTCAATATGATAACCAGCTTCTTTGAAGGCCATCTCCAGATTTTCCTGTTTTGAGGACATTACACTGAAACGCTTTTTACCGACATGAGTATAACTACCATTCAGTGCACTCATAATCATAAGGTGACCTCCAGGTTTTATCAATTCCTGGAAGTTTTTCAGAACATTACAGTATGACGTTATATCTGTACATGGGGTTTCAAGACAGAGACGACACAGGAGACAATCAACTGGTGGCACAATGACCGGATCATAAGGGTTTCTCTTCAGAGCATCACATATCAGGACTTCTTTCACCTTACTGCGGAGTTTCTCAGCTTTTTTTTCACAATCCTCCCTATAAACATACAAGAAGAAAATTAATCTTCTTATATGTTTTTAAAATGATAGCTGAATATATGAAGACAACCTCTGTCCATATGTGCCATTAAAGTGGTGGGTTTTCTGCTTGGGATCCTTCCTGATGAGAAGATGACTCTGTATGAATGACTCCCTATCTGGCAGGCTCGAGACATCTTTGTATTAGATGGTTGCTTGTATAGCCACCATGTAATACTACACTTAATAACTGCTGAAGAGAGAAGGTCTGACAAACCATGGCAAATCCAAAAGAGGCTGTCAGGCTACTGCAGATGAGATGTAATGTTATACATGACCATTGAAATGAATGGCGGTCCATATAATGGAAGGACAGGCCAAGGTCCTGCAGCTGAACTGTACTTGGAGAGCTGCTCTGTGTTCTGGCTCTGCGGGAGATTTATCAGGACTAGAGTTTCCTATGCCAGTCTTGATATGCTGGAGTACACTGGAGTGAGACGTGGCTAATTTATCAGAAGATTTCTAGATTCTTCCTCTGAATCAACATAGTAGATTTATAGGTAACTGGTGGAATACTCGCGGTTTTGCTCGTACCTTGTGCTTTGTTTATAGTCATATCAAATGCAAGTTGGAATGGGAACTGCAGACACTTAAGGGTGAGTTCACACGGAGTAAAGTGCCTCGTGATGTGGCACGTAGACGCCGCGTGAGCTTTTGCGGACCGTTCACACTCCCATTGATTTCAATGGGATCCGGGATCGTATACGCGGCGCTATTTTGCGGCTGTGATTTTGCGGCCGCACTGTTTTTTATGCTCTCTTACCTCTCCCGGGCCTCCGATCATCATACTCGGGGGTCTGAAAAGACCCCTGAGTATAATAATAGTGTTTGTGGGGCACGTGGTGTCACTTACCAATCCTGATCCCTGCCAGGATCAGTAAGTAAATAGGGCCCGTTGCCAGCTGGAGTAACTCCAGCCGGTAACGGCCTATTAAGAAAATAAAACGCAGCGGTAGCAGTTGTGGCTGGACCCCTAATGTCCCGGGCCCTGTGGCAGCTGCTACCCCGGTAGTTACGCCACTACACAAAGGGCATTGTTAATTACATACCAAAAGTGGCTATCATTCATTTACAGGGGATTTTTATATCATGTATTTTACAATTGGGGGGTAGAAGCAGGATGGGGACTTTGTATAGGAAAGGAAAATATGAGACACGTGTCTGGAAAAGTGAGGAACCAAAGATGTATGTGCTGCAAACTTTACAGACCCAAGCTGCAGGTGGAAGAAGTGGTCATGGCAGTCCAGATGGAGGAGATGAGAAATGTGAAAGATTACAGTCAGAGACGTCACCTGTAAGTCACAACATTTTCCTCTACTGCATTTACTTAAACTGTATGTAGAGCCCTTTGTACAGCCAGTATATCACTATATGGTCACCGTATAGTGATAGTATCAGTATACCCAGGTAGGGGGCCCACTTGGATCAGTTTGCCCCTCGCCTTGTGCCAAACTCATATCTACGCTTCTGAGTTGAGGCGTTCCTCCTAGCAGGCTTCGGGCTTTTATGGTTCATCACGTGGACGGTCCATAAAGGCCCGAAACTAACTAGGAGTAACATCGGATCCAGGAGAGGTGAGTTAGTAACAGTGTTTTTTTATGTTTCTTCACTTCCCCTGGGGGTCCCATTATTCTTATCAGAGGGTCTGAAAAGACCCCCCCTCCCTGAGTATAATAATAGTGGTAGTTGTTGGGGTTTACGGGCCCGTTCCTGCTCACAGCTGCTCCCCTCTTTTGCGTTTTGCGTCCTATAGCAGACGGGTAAGTAGGGGGTGGCCATGAGCAGGACTAGGACTAGGTAAACAGGCTGTTACCTTCTGGGGATACTCCATCAGGTAGTGGCCTATAAAAAAAAAATAAAAAAAAAGTTATCCTCACCTACCTGCAATCCCTTGATGGAGATGGAGCTTCCACTGCTGCTGCCTCCTCTTCTTCACTCAGCCGTGCATAAGACGTCTGCGTCTCAGCGCAGGAGGCGTGATGAATTCTTATCATCGCCGCCTGCGCTGAGACACAGAGGTCTAAACCAGCCAAGGACAGGTCCGCTCAGTTTTGTTTTCAGAGTGGCCTGTCTTGGGCTAGTTTAGGAGAGAAAAAAAGATAAAATTGCCACCCCCTCTGACAGTGCCACCTGAGGAATTTACTACATCAAGTAGTAAATGACATAATCTGTATAAATGAACACATGTATCACTACAACAGGGAAGAAATAAATTAGGAAATAAAGCAGATTATATCACTTGAGGTCTCATCATGTCAAGTGGCCACATGTAAAAATAACATTGGCAATGTTTGTGCTGGGGGCTGTGATCTCCATTGTCTTACATAACCTGCTTGGTGGTCAGGCATCCTAGACTTCTAGAGCTTTGAATACTTTCTCAGAAATGTATACAACATTAGGAGAGTTTATTACTTCTGAAATGTGGGGAGTTTAAAGGGATGTCCCAAGTCCTTATATTACCCCTTACTTGGGCTTAAAATGATATACATTATATACTCATGCAGTGGAGAGTCTCTGTTTCCCTAATCTTTGCTTTCCTTCTGTCTACATGTGAGTATGTCAGCCGGTCAGTGACTGCTGATGCTTGAACAGAGTATCTCTGCTCAGACATGGATTGGCTGGCACTTTGACATGTAGGCCAAAGATCAGCAACAGGTATGAGGGAATCAATTCTGCAGAAGTGGAATTTGATCCAAATTTCAGGAAATCTTTGATTCGCCTAGTATCCGGATTTCTTCACGCTTTGAATGGCATTTTTTAATAAAATTGTCACTGCATATGTTAGGACAAGGAGCAGGGAACTCTGGGAACACGGGATCACCCATAATGCCAATTGTACAGATAATCAGCAGCCAGGCGCTCCGGTGATGTCACAGCCCTATAAAAACCAGCGGCCATTTTAGATACCGTCATTTCACATCGTTCTTACTGCAGGGACAACCAGTAGCAGGAGCTAAGGAAAGAGTTAGAAAATGGATACAAGTTCAGGGAAAAAGTATAGCTAGTGGGTGACTGTATGGGCTCCTCATACTGCTGCTGCCGCCTCCCCACTCTGCCACTGGGTGACTGTATGGTTTCATAAGGCCTCTGCCACTCTACACTTTGCCACTGGGTTACTGTATGGGCTCCAGTGGCGGATCCAGGCTTTGCGGAGCCCTGGGCAATTCACTTTGTCAGGGCCCTACTTGCCGGGGGGGTCTGGGGGTCCCCCCCCCCCTAGGATTTTTTGAAAAAATTAGCCCTAAAAATGCGTTTTTGAGACATATTTTTTAACTAGTTAGCTGTGTTTGACCAACTGGGGGGAGGGAGAGGGGCTAAGTACACGGGAGCGAGCCTGTGTCTGTAGCTGTTCCTGTGTCTGCACCCAGGGTCGGACTGGCCCGTCGGGGAGCCGGGGAATCCCCCAGTAGGCCCCAAGCCTTGACTATCAGTGCTCATTTCCCCAATGCAGAAGCATTGGTCAGGGGCCCGATCGGCATTTTCAGTGGCCGGGAAGGGCCCCTGAACCAATGCATTTGCATTGGGGAAATGAGCACTGCTAGTGGCAGGGGCTGGATCTGTAACCTCGGGGCCCCAGGCTGCCAGCAGCACTGTAATCATTAAAGATTCCCAGGGCCCTGACACGCACAGAGGGGCCTCCTGCCAGTGCTATACTTTCCCTATTAGGGAAAGTATACATTGGGAGGACTGAAGGCTGCAGCAGATATCCCTGCAAGCTGATGAAGACTGGGACTTTCCCCTCCCCCTCCCAGCAGTGAGTCATCGCTCACATCGTACTGTGCGGGGACAGAGGAGTCTGCTGCTGCTGCGATCAGATCATCGCCTTTCTACTTCACAAATGTAAGTATATTTTTTTTAATTTTTTGGTAAAATGTAATGTTTAATATGTATATGTGTACATTTTTTTTAACCCTTAAGTCCTATCGTGGTGTCTATCATACACCACTACCATACACATATCATTATGATAGACACCATGATAGTACTTAAGGGTTACAGTATGTGTCTTGTATACTGTGTGAGTGCTGTATATTTGTATATAGGTATGTGTGTGTATACACAGTATGTTATAATAATGTGTGAGTGTATGTATATATGTGAGTATATATAGTATTCATATATGTGTGTGTGTATATATATATATATATATATATATATATATATATATATGAATGTATATAAATGTATATGTGCTATAAGAATGTACAGTCCTATGAAAAAGTTTGGGCACCCCTATTAATCTTAATCATTTTTAGTTCTAAATATTTTGGTGTTTGCAACAGCCATTTCAGTTTGATATCTGTAATAACTGATGGACACAGTAATATTTCAGGATTGAAATGAGGTTTATTGTACTAACAGAAAATGTGCAATATGCATTAAACCAAAATTTGACCGGTGCAAAAGTATGGGCACCTCAACAGAAAAGTGACATTAATATTTAGTAGATCCTCCTTTTGCACAGATAACAGCCTCTAGTCGCTTCCTGTAGCTTTTAATCAGTTCCTGGATCCTGGATGAAGGTATTTTGCACCATTCCTCTTTACAAAACAATTCAAGTTCAGTTAAGTTAGATGGTCGCCGAGCATGGACAGCCCGCTTCAAATCATCCCACAGATGTTCAATGATATGGTCTGGGGACTGGGATGGCCATTCCAGAACATTGCAATTGTTCCTCTGCATGAATGCCTGAGTCGATTTGGAGCGGTGTTTTGGATCATTGTCTTGCTGAAATATCCATCTCTGGCGTAACTTCAACTTCGTCACTGATTCTTGAACATTATTCTCAAGAATCTGCTAATACTGAGTGGAATCCATGTGACCCGCAACTTTAACAAGATTCCCAGTGCCGGCATTGGCCACACAGCCCCAAAGCATGATGGAACCTCCACCAAATTTTACAGTGGGTAGCAAGTGTTTTTCTTGGAATGCTGTTTTTTTTTAACGCCATGCATAACGCCTTTTTGTTTGACCAAACAACTCAATCTTTGTTTCATCAGTCCACAGGAACTTCTTCCAAAATGAAGCTGGCTTGTCCAAATGTGCTGTTGCATACTTCAGGCGACTCTGTTTGTGGCGTGCTTGCAGAAATGGCTTCTTTCTCATCACTCTCCCATACAGCTTCTTCTTGTGCAAAGTGCGCTGTATTGTTGACCGATGCACAGTGACACCATCTGCAGCAAGATGATGCTGAAGCTCTTTGGAGGTGGTCTGTGGATTGTCCTTGACTGTTCTCACCATTCTTCTTCTCTGCCTTTCTGATATTTTTCTTGGCCTGCCACTTCTGGGCTTAGCAAGAACTGTCCCTGTGGTCTTCCATTTCCTTACTATGTTCCTCACAGTGGAAACTGACAGGTTAAATCTCTGAGACAACTTTTTGTATCCTTCCCCTGAACAACTATGTTGAACAATCTTTGTTTTCAGATCATTTGAGAGCGGGCTGTCCATGTTCGGCGACCATCAAACTTAACTGAACTTGAATTGTTTTGTAAAGAGGAATGGTCCAAAATACCTTTATCCAGGATCCAGGAACTGATTAAAAGCTACAGGAAGTGACTAGAGGCTGTTATCTTTGCAAAAGGAGGATCTACTAAATATTAATGTCACTTTTCTGTTGAGGTGCCCATACTTTTGCACCGGTCAAATTTTGGTTTAATGCATATTGCACATTTTCTGTTAGTACAATAAACCTCATTTCAATCCTGAAATATTACTGTGTCCATCAGTTATTAGATATATCAAACTGAAATGGCTGTTGCAAACACCAAAATATTTAGAACTAAAAATGATTAAGATTAATAGGGGTGCCCAAACTTTTTCATAGGACTGTATATGAGTGAGTGTATGGCTATATATAGTATTCATATAAGTATATATTTGACTTATATATGGTATACTAGCATGTGCCCGTGACTTAGTCTGCGGGTTGGTTACGGCGCTGAGCCGCTTATATGTAGCGAACTCATGGTGGCTATGATCCGCCGCACTCCTTATGCCATCGGGCCCCCTCCCTATTTATGGCTTGCCCCCCGCCCCCCCCCATTCCCCGCGCACCAGGGCTCTTCCCCCCCGCACTAGGTCCCTTCCCCCACGCACGCGCTACCGCGCCCATGCGCCTTTCCCCCCCGTACGTCTGCCTGCGCCCATGCCCCGCCTTCCCTTGCAGTGCCGCCCCCCCGCTCACAGGTTCCCCCCCCAGTCTCAGGTTCCTCCCCCCCAAACATCCAAACCCACAAACTTTCACATTTATAATATTATTAGGATATTAGGATAAGTGTATATATGCTATTGTATATAAACACACACGTGTTAGTATATATGAATGTATATGTTTGAGTGTCTAAGTAACTGTTGCAGTTTTTGGAAATCGCAGCATGTCACTTATACCTACAGACACATCAGCGGTTTCCCTATAGGTATAACAGAAGCAGAAAGTCCTCAGAGGAAACCTCTGTAGAGTTTCTGTAAAAAGTGCTGCAAGAAAACTGATGTGTTGCCGCCGGGGGGTTTTCCACAGTGCTTTTTGGCTGCGGGACGCTGTGCTAGGCCTTGTTCTTATAGTGTGGTGTACAGTATATTGAGATGTTAAAGAGGAGCTCTCACCACCTGGGGCACATGCGGTTTTATACACTGCTAGAAAGTCGACAGTGCGCTGAATTCAGCACACTGTCGGCTTTCCCGTTCTGTGCCCCCATTGAAGAGCTATCGGTGCCAGTACCGTAGCTCTTCACTGTCAGAAGGGCGTTACTGACAGTCTGTCAGGAACGCCCCTCCTCACAGTAGGGTCTATTGCGCTGTACTGTGAGCGGTGAGGAACGCTACCTCTCCTCCTGATAATGCTCGTCCATAGACAAGTACTGTGGGGGGGGGAGCATTCCTCACTGCTCAGCTTCATGGCTGGGCGCTAAGAAACGCCCCCTCTCAGAGTACAGCGCAGTAGACGCTACAGTGAGGAAGGGGCGTTCCAGACTGTCAGAAACGCCCTTCTGACACTGAATAGCTACGGTAATGGCACCGATAGCTCTTCATCGGTGGCACAGAATGGGAAAGCTGAATTCAGCGCACTGTCGGCTTTCAAGCGGTGTATTAATCCGCATGTGCCCCAAATGGTGAAAGGTCGTCTTTAAGGATTAGGCGCAACAGTGAGACGCAGTGTTTTTCATTGAGCTTTTGTCCCCAGCACCTCGTTGTCCCCTGTCTGTGTCTGTTCAGTCTCATGGCCTCATTTCTGGAAATCCTGCACCTAATTAGTCTCAGTGATCACATGAGGTGCAGGACTCCCAGCAAAGAGGCGCCGCCATGAGACTAAATGGACACTGGCAGCGGACAACAGAGTAACAGGAACAGGTGAAGGCGCTTTCTATTTATTTATTTTTTATTTTACACCTTCCGCCAGGCACATGGGTTGCTCCAATTCCTGGACAAATCTTTAAAGGATTTATCCATCTTTATAATATTGATGGTCTGTCCTTAGGATAGGCCGTCAATATTATATCTGTGATGATACAACAGCCAGGACCTCTGCAGATCAGCTCTTCCAGGACAGTGTGGCTACAGATAATGGTAACATTTGTAGGAGCCATGCTGTTCACTTTCCATGCAGTGTGTAGCAGTAGGTATATGTAGTGTGTTGTTGCACATTGTATAGCGGGTGAGCAGCATGGCTCCTGATATGTTATTACCTTTAGCTGCCCTGTCTCGGTATCGCTAGTCTGCAGGGTCCTGGTGGTGGGCCCCTAGAAACAATTCCACTGGTGGGCCCTAGACACCCCAGTCTGACCCTGTCTGCACCACACATATGACCTAGCTTCCTGCTCTCAGATAAAGGAGGGGGAAAAAGAGTGAGGTATGTGAAGGCTGGGGGACTGGTCTCACCATCTATTTATAGAGCTGTATGTCTGATGCCTAGCTTCACCTATAATTAAAAAAAAAATGTTATTCTGCACACCCCCTTTAATGTTCCCCAGGCTATTGGCTTCCATCACTGAACTCCCATGGTTTAATGTCCTCCTCCAGTGACCCCCATTATTTAATGTCCCCCTCCAGTTGTCTCCAGTTTAATGACTCTCTTAAAGAGGACCTTTCATCACTTGGGGCACATGCGGTTTTACATACTGCTAGAAAGCCGACTGTCAGCTTTCATGATCTGTACCCCATGTGAAGAGCTATCGGTGCCGATACCTTAGCGCTTCACAATCAGAAGGGCGTTTCTGACACTGACAGGAATGTCTTTCTTCAAAGCAGCGCCTATAGCACTGTACTGTGAGAGAGGGGAGGAAGGACGTTCCTGACTGACTGTAAAGAGCTACAGTATCAGCACCAATAGCTCTTCACCTGGGGCACAGATCGTGAAAGCCGCCAGTGCGCTGAATTCAGAGCACTGTTGGCTTTCTAGCGTTATATAAAACCACATGTGCCCCAACCCATGAAAGGTCCTCTTTAATGTCACCCCCATTTTAAGTGCCCCCTTTCATCTGCCCCCCGTTTAATGTCCCCCTCCATCTCTGCCCCCAGTGTCATGTCCTCCCTTCATCTCTGCCCCCAGTTTCATCCCCCCTTCAGTATTATATGCTTCAGAGTGGCCCCTCACACAGTATTATATGCTCCATTTTGGGCCCCGAAACAGTATTATATGCTCCACTTTGGGCCCCCACACAAAGGGTTATATGCACCACAGTAGACCCCCACATAGTATCCCGCTCAGTATTATATGCACCACAGTAGAGTCCACACACTCAGTATTATATGCACCACAGTAGGGCCCCCACACTCAGTATTATATGCACCACAGTAGGGCCTCCAGACTCAGTATTATATGCACCACAGTAGGTCCCCACACTCAGTATTATATGCACCACAGTAGAGTCCCCACTCTCAGTATTACATGCACCACAGTAGGGTCTCCAGACTCAGTATTATATGCACCACAGTAGGGCCCCCACACTCAGTATTATATGCACCACAGTAGGGCCCCCAGACTCAGTATTATATGCACCACAGTAGGGTCTCCAGACTCAGTATTATATGCACCACAGTAGGGTCCGCACTCTCAGTATTACATGCACCACAGTAGGGTCTCCAGACTCAGTATTATATGCACCACAGTAGGGCCCCCAGACTCAGTATTATATGCACCACAGTAGGGTCTCCAGACTCAGTATTATATGCACCACAGTAGGGCCCCCAGACTCAGTATTATATGCACCACAGTAGGGCCCCCAGACTCAGTATTATATGCACCACAGTAGGGCCTCCAGACTCAGTATTACATGCACCACAGTAGGGCCTCCAGACTCAGTATTATATGCACCACAGTAGGGCCCCCACTCAATATTATGTACACCACAGTAGGGCCCCCAGACTCAGTATTATATGCACTACAGTAGGGCCCCCAGACTCAGTATTATATGCACCACAGTAGGTCCCCACACTCAGTATTATATGCACCACAGTAGGGTCCCCACACTCAGTATTACATGCACCACAGTAGGGTCTCCAGACTCAGTATTATATGCACCACAGTAGGGCCCCCGACTCAGTATTATATGCACCACAGTAGGGCCCCCAGACTCAGTATTATATGCACCACAGTAGGGCCTCCAGACTCAGTATTATATGCACCACAGTAGGGCCCCAAACTCAGTATTATATGCACCACAGTAGGTCCCCAGACTCAGTATTATATGCACCACAGTAGGGCCTCCAGACTCAGTATTATATGCACCACAGTAGGGCCCCCACTCAGTATTATGTACACCACAGTAGGGCCCTCAGACTCAGTATTATATGCACCACAGTAGGGCCTCCAGACTCAGTATTATATGCACCACAGTAGGGCCCCCACTCAGTATTATGTACACCACAGTAGGGCCCCCAGACTCAGTATTATATACACCACAGTAGGGCCCCCAGACTCAGTATTATATGCACCACAGTAGGGCCTCCAGACTCAGTATTATATGCACCACAGTAGGGCCCCCACTCAGAATTATGTACACCACAGTAGGGCCCCCAGACTCAGTATTATATGCACCACAGTAGGGTCCCCACACTCAGTATTATATACACCACAGTAGGGCCCCCAGACTCAGTATTTTATGCACCACAGTAGAGCCCACACACTCAGTATTATATGCACCACAGTAGGGCCCCCACATTCAGTATTATATGCACCACAGTAGGGCCCCCAGACTCAGTATTATATGCAACACAGTAGGGCCCCCAGACTCAGTATTATATGCACCACAGTAGGGCCCCCAGACTCAGTATTATATGCACCACAGTAGGGTCCCCACACTCAGTATTACATGCACCACAGTAGGGCCCCCAGACTCAGTATTACATGCACCACAGTAGGGCCCCCAGACTCAGTATTACATGCACCACAGTAGGGCCCCCAGACTCAGTATTATATGCACCACAGTAGGGCCTCCAGACGCAGTATTATATGCACCACAGTAGGGCCCCCACTCAGTATTATGTACACCACAGTAGGGCCCCCAGACTCAGTATTATATGCACCACAGTAGGGTCCCCACACTCAATATTATATGCACCACAGTAGGGTCCCCACACTCAGTATTATATACACCACAGTAGAGCCCCCACACTCAGTATTATATGCACCACAGTAGGGTCCCCACACTCAGTATTATATGCACCACAGTAGGGCTCCCACACTCAGTATTATATGCACCACAGTAGGGCCCCCAGACTCAGTATTATATGCAACACAGTAGGGCCCCCAGACTCAGTATTATATGCACCACAGTAGGTCCCCACACTCAGTATTATATGCACCACAGTAGGGCTCCCACACTCAGTATTATATGCACTACAGTAGGGCCCCCAGACTCAGTATTATATGCACCACAGTAGGTCCCCACACTCAGTATTATGTACACCACAGTAGGGCCCCCACACTCAGTATTATATGCACCACAGTAGGGCCCCCACACTCAGTATTATATGCACCACAGTAGGTCCCCACACTCAGTATTATATGCACCACAGTAGGGCCCCACACTCAGTATTATATGCACCACAGTAGAGCCCACACACTCAGTATTATGTACACCACAGTAGGGCCCCCACACTCAGTATTATATGCACCACAGTAGGGTCCCCACACTCAATATTATATGCACCACAGTAGGGTCCCCACACTCAGTATTATATACACCACAGTAGAGCCCCCACACTCAGTATTATATGCACCACAGTAGGGTCCCCACACTCAGTATTATATGCACCACAGTAGGGCTCCCACACTCAGTATTATATGCACCACAGTAGGGCCCCCAGACTCAGTATTATATGCAACACAGTAGGGCCCCCAGACTCAGTATTATATGCACCACAGTAGGTCCCCACACTCAGTATTATATGCACCACAGTAGGGCTCCCACACTCAGTATTATATGCACTACAGTAGGGCCCCCAGACTCAGTATTATATGCACCACAGTAGGTCCCCACACTCAGTATTATGTACACCACATTAGGGCCCCCACACTCAGTATTATATGCACCACAGTAGGGCCCCCACACTCAGTATTATATGCACCACAGTAGGTCCCCACACTCAGTATTATATGCACCACAGTAGGGCCCCACACTCAGTATTATATGCACCACAGTAGAGCCCACACACTCAGTATTATGTACACCACAGTAGGGCCCCCACACTCAGTATTATATGCACCACAGTAGGGCCCCCACACTCAGTATTATATGCACCACAGTAGGTCCCCACACTCAGTATTATATGCACCACAGTAGGGCCCCACACTCAGTATTATATGCACCACAGTAGGGCCCCCAGACTCAGTATTATATGCACCACAGTAGGGCCCCCAGACTCAGAATTATATACACCACAGTAGGGCCCCCACACTCAGTATTATATGCACCACAGTAGGGCCCCCAGACTCAGAATTATATACACCACAGTAGGGCCCCCACACTCAGTATTATATGCACCACAGTAGGGCCCCCACACTCAGTATTATATGCATCACAGTAGGGCCCCACACCCGAGAATTATACTTACCTGAAGTTCCACATGACACGTCCCACGAAGAGCAGCCGCGCTTCTTCCTCCATGTTCTGGCTTCAAGCACTGATGACGTCAGTCGCTGGCAGGCGCTGCGTCAGGGCAGAGGTCACTCTGCAGTCAGTGCAGGCCGTGGGCCGCGCATTTGCACACACCGCTGAAAGCAACGATCGCTAACTAACGGGGAATCCAGTACAGAATTCCCCGTTAGTTCTGTGCTAGGCAGGCAAATGCTGGGGCGGGCAAGTGCCGGGGGCCCCCAGAGGCTCTGGGGGCCCCGGCACTTGCCCGACTATGTCGTGTGCTGGCCCTGCGACCTGCGTTTTGTTAGTTCCAGGCCGCACCGCGGGGCCCCCGGTGGCTGTCCAGCTTGCTCGGCCCTGGATCCACCCCTGATGGGCTCCTCACACTGTTACCGCCTCCCCACTCTGCCTCTGGGTCACTGTATAGCCTGATAAGGCTGCTGCAACCTCCACACTCTGCCACTGAGTCACTGTAGGGACTCCTCACGCTACTGCCACCTCTCCACTCTGTCACTGTATGGCTTCATAAGGTTACTGCAACCTCCATACTTTGTCCAAATAAGTGAGATGTGCAGCGGTTCTAAGAGCAAAGCCCGTCATGTGCATGTCATACTGACTGACTGTGTTGTTTGACTACCAAAGCAGATGTCCCATGTGTGTTATTGCAAGGCACAGTGTTCTATATTACTATATAGGCTCCCTGCAGCTAGAAAATTGCTGTTTTTTTAACATTATTTGCAGCGAATCAATTCGGAAAGAATCTAATCTTATTGTGAAATCTCAAGAAGAGGCAGAATCAAAATTTCCAAAACTTCGCTCATCTCTAGTCAGGAACACTGGGGACCCAAGCTGAGACTGTCTTCTGGATCTACCAGCCAAGTGGAGAGGCGAGTATGTAGCGTTAATTATTTTAAGCCTCTCTAAGTGGCAAAAATAAGGACTTGGAATACCCCTTTAAATGTAGTGTTTGGTAATGATTACATTACAAAAGTTCAGGTTGATAAGGATAAGAACTCTGAGCACATGCGCAGTGAAGCCAAGGTGTACTTTCTTGGCTTCAGTGTATAACTGCGCAGGTACCACGAGCACCTGCAATTAGGTTGATTGTCCTGTGTCTGAAGAGGGTCATATCACCTTTCGGGTGTGGTTCATTTTTGTCTATTGTGTTTAGCCTGACAGAGAGTGATAGTAATGTTGGAGATTTTTTTTTAAATGTTAGCTTACAATTTTGTTACACGACCTATAAGTTATAGCTGACTAACGAAGCAGTCGTGTCATGGCGGCCATACAAACACAGGAGATGGGAGATTGAGTACAGTCATGGCCAAAAGTTTTGAGAATGACACAAATCTTCTATTTTCACATGATCTGCTGCCCTCTGCTTTTTATGTGTTTGTCAGATGTTTTTATCACATACAGAAATATAATTGCAATCATATTATGAGTAACAAAAGCTTATATTGACAGAATGAGTTAATGCAGCAAGTCAATATTTGCAGTGTTGACCCTTCTTCTTCAGGACCTCTGCAATTCTCCCTGGCATGCTCTCAATCAACTTCTGGACCAAATCCTGACTGATAGCAGTCCATTCTTGCACAATCAATGCTTGCATTTTGTCAGAATTTGTAGGTTTTTGTTTGTCCACCCGTCTCTTGATGATTGACCACAAGTTCTCAATGGGATTAAGATCTGGGGAGTTTCCAAGCCATGGACCCAAAATCTCTATGTTTTGTTCCCTGAGCCATTTAGTTATCACCTTTGCTTTATGGCAAGGTGCTCCATCATGCTGGAAAAGGCATTGTTGATCGCCAAACTGCTCTTGGACGGTTGGGAGAAGTTGATCTTGGAGGACATTCTGGTACCATTCTTTATTCATGGCTGTGTTTTTAGGCAAGACTGTGAGAGAGCTGATTCCCTTGGCTGAGAAGCAACCCCACACATGAATGGTTTCAGGATGCTTTACAGTTTGCATGAGACAAGACTGGTGGTAGCGCTCACCTCGTCTTCTCCGAATAAGCTGTTTTCCAGATGTCCCAAACAATCGAAAAGGGGATTCATCAGAGAACATGACTTTACCCCAGTCCTCAGCAGTCCACTCCCTGTACCTTTTGCAGAATATCAGTCTGTCCCTGATGTTTTTTCTGGAGAGAAGTTGCTTCTTTGCTGCTCTCCTTGAGACCAGGCCTTGCTCCAAGAGTCTCCGCCTCACAGTGCGTGCAGATGCACTCACACCTGCCTGCTGCCATTCCTGAGCAAGCTCTGCACTGCTGGTAGCCCAATCCCGCAGCTGAAACACTTTTAAGAGACGGTCCTGGCGCTTGCTGGTCTTTCTTGGGCGCCCTGGAGCCTTTTTGCCAACAATGGAACCTCTCTCCTTGAAGTTCTTGATGATGCGATAGATTGTTGACTGAGGTGCAATCTTTCTAGCCGCGATACTCTTCCCTGTTAGCCCATTTTTGTGCAGTGCAATGATGACTGCACGTATTTCTTTAGAGATAACCATGGTTAACAGAAGAGAAACAATGATGCCAAGCACCAGCCTCCTTTTAAAGTGTCCAGTGGTGTCATTCTTACTTAATCATGACAGATTGATCTCCAGCCCTGTCCTAATCAACACCCACACCTGTGTTAATGGAGCAATCACTGAAACGATGTTAGCTGGTCCTTTTAAGGCAGGGCTGCAATGATGTTGAAATGTGTTTTGGGGGATAAAGTTAATTTTCTAGGCAAATATTGACTCTGCAAGTAATTGCTGATAAGCTGATCACTCTTTATAACATTCTGGAGTATATGCAAATTGCCATTAGAAAAACTGAAGCAGTAGACTTTGTAAAAATTAATATTTGTATCATTCTCAAAACTTTTGGCCATGACTGTAAATGAACCTTTAGACTATGGGCTGTGCTTTTGTGTGAATGTAATGAAGTACCTGCAAGGAGTACCTATAAACAATAGGAACGTTTGGGCTATTTAGCTAGCTTGTGTGTGAATGTAATGCAGCACCTGTAACAAATACCCATAGACAATAAGGGTGTTCAGGCTATTTATTTAGCTGTAGTTGTCACACTGAAGTTGATATTATTCAAAGAACAACTTGTAAATGCAAATTGGGGCTTATTGTTAAGACACAATTCAACATTGTCTAAGAACTATAATTGCCTGTCCCATGACTGAATGGTCTATTGTGGTAGAGGTACTATTTATATTTACATTCCTGAAAACAATGATGTGTGAATCCTAAAACAAAACACATTCTGTTTTTATGGGATTAATATAAATTTACAACATACAATTGGCAAGGTGGACACTTGCACATAAGCCCTGTGTCAATATCATAGGGGCTGAAATTTTGTTTGGGGCTTTTAAATTTTAAACATAAAGGTTACGTTTTATCCTTTCTAGTGGGGTACCCCTTTTTGTAATTTTCACCCCAAAAATAATTAAAAAATGAAGTCTCTAGTCACGTTCAGTCCCTACCCAAGCCCACCCATTGCATCCAGAGTAACAATGTTGTCAACTATGTGTGAGGAACAATTCATAGCTGGGGCATTTCTTATCTTGCCGTATGTACTCAACCTCCCATCTCCTGTGCTTGTATGGCCGCCATGGTATGACCGCTTTGTTAATCAGCTATAACTTATGGGTCATCAACACCAAATATATATATATGTCGCAAAGTGCTAAACTTAACTTTCAATACAAAAACGCAAGTTTAAGCAAAGCAAAAAATACAAATGCCAACCACGAAAAGAAAAAACAACCAAGACAAAAAAACAAACAATAATAAAACCTAAAAACAAAAAAACTTTGCAAGTCTTCAGTAGGTGATACCTTTTTAATGGCTAACTCATAATGATGACAGAATATGACGTTTCGAAGCTTCCTCTGAGCTTCTTCTTCAGATATAACCATATATATCTGAAGAAGAAGCTCAGAGGAAGCTTCGAAACGTCATATTCTGTCATCATTATGAGTTAGCCATTAAAAAAGGTATCACCTACTGAAGACTTGCAAAGTTTTTTTGTTTTTTATATTTTATAACCACTGGCTAACACGGTACCAAAACAAACATTTTCCTTTTAATAAAACCTAGTATTACAAGTTTCGAGATCTGGAACCTTAGTCGTTGCATTTTATTTTTGGACTTTGTTATTTAGCCTCTGTTTTTTGTTTTTGGATAACTTATAGGTCGTGTAACAAAATTATAAACTAACATTTTAAAAAAACATCACCAACATTACTATCACTATCTATAAGGCTATACACAATTAGCAAGGAATGAACCATCCCTGAAAGGTGATATGACCCTCCTTAGAAACAGGACATCAGCATCATTGCGGGTGCTCGCGGTACCTGCATAGTTATACACTGAGTCCCAGAAAGTGCACCTTGGTTTTACTGCGCATGCGCTCAGAGAACTTATTCTTATCAACCTGACCCTTTGTAATGTAATCATTACCAAACACTAAACTTAAACGGGTGTTCCAAGTCCTTCTCCCCCCCCATTCCCCCTAGAGAGTTTTAAAATAATCACTATATACTCACCTCTCCACTTGGCTGGTAGATCCAGCAAATAGTCTCGATTTGGGTCACTAGTGTTCCTGATCTTTGGCCTGCATTACAGTGTCTCAGCTAGTCAGTGTCTGAGCAGAGATAGTCTGTTCATGAGGAGCATCAGCATCCAGTCACTGACCGACTGACATACTCACATGTGGACATTCAAGGTTCTAGAAGTCTGGGATGCCTGACCGCCAAGCAAATTCTGTAAGACAAGGGAAATCACAGCCCCAGCACAAATATCACAAATAAATTTTTAGCTGTGGCCACTTAGCACATGATGAGTACTCACGTGATATAATTTGCTTTATTTCCTGATTTATTTGTTCCCTGTCTTAGTTATACTCGATATCAGTTTCCTACTTCCTGGCGCCCTCAGTGGCTGCTTGATACAGGGCTCCAAGCTGGGAGCAACCTTCATCTTTCCTTTCTCACTCTTTTTCTCTGTATCTTCAACAAACCAAGCAAACTAGCACTATGAATTAGCAACTATAAATCGAATGGAAGACCCTGTGGAGTATTTTGTTTCTATTGTAAAGCATGGACAATGACTCTAGACCTGGTTCAGCTGGTTTCCTGTGTGTACACATGTGCCTGTTTACCATCCCCCCAGCTAAGGACAGCATGGACACCATGCGGCATGGAGGAGAATCCTACATGGAAAGGCGGACTTCTTCTTTCAAGGAGATGATTTTTGGCGTCTATTGCTGATGTGTGAAGATGATACAGCTGACTGGTATTTCTTTCTATTACTGTGGATACGTGGGACTCTGTTACAACCTGGGAACCTACCATCACCCACCCACCCCATGTGTTTATGGAAGCTTGGCAAGAGAGCAGCGCCCTGTCTACCTGGATGGCTTCAGACCTCTCTGGGCAGCAGAACACAGTGGTAAGAAGAAAGGAGGAGGAGGAGGGCTTGTGATGAAGGACATTTGGGGCATTTTTTTTTTTGTGGTTAATGGACAATAACGCTGATACAAGATACCGAACTATCAGCTGTGAGCAGGAGATCTCACTACGTACCAAAGAACTGCCACATGTTATCATGATAGCTGCATATGTCCCCCACCTCTGCAAAAATGTTTTCTGCTTGTTATATCTACATGCTGTGACCCCTCCTCGTGTCCTCCAACCACGGTCAGTCTGTATTATTAACATCACTCCGCACAGAGAACTAAATGATCCTGCAGTGTGTCTGTGTTTCTTTCTTTTTAGTTGCTATGATTCCATAGGATTTCTCTATCTGCCATGAGCTTGTATGTGTTTCTCTCTTGTTATATACTACTGTACCATCTATGAAACTGTATCACTGAAATTTCCCCATTGTGGGACTATTAAAGGATTATCTTATCTTATTTTATTTTATTTACACCAGTGATTCCCAAGGTGGTCCAGGTGGACCCCCAGGGAATTCAGCCTCGACGCAAATCTCCATCGTTAGATCTAATCTTCATATTTTTTGACGAGTTTTGGAAATATGGTAGAAATGTAGCAGGAGGGGGTCCACCGAAACCAGTAAAATTTTGAAATTGATCTACGAGAAAAAAAGTTTGGGAACCTCTGATTTATACACAATATGTCATTTACTACTTGATGTTCATGATTTTGCTTGTGCTTATGAGATTGATCAATTGCACTTGATCCTGTGTGTTTCTTGCTCTATAGAAGGACTTGGATATAGATTTCCAGTCTCAGATTGGGGTTCCAAAATTATTTTGAGGGTCCACAATCCAGAAGCCCCTATGAAACATCACAGGTGTTAAAACCTGGGCCAATGGGAAATGGCCAGGTTTTAACACCTGAGACCCAGAGACTTCAAACATTGTGGTCAGCCCCATCAGAGTGGGGATCACAATCTATCGCCACCTAAGTGCCTCTGTGAGTCAGGGAGTATCCTTCCCTCTACCAAGACAGAATCCCCAGTGAGAATTGGGCGCACCATTTAGTTGTAACTACCAGTTAGAAAGTTTTGACTTCCACTTCAGTAATATAATGACATGTCTGGGGTTGTTGCAAAAACTTGTCAATATAACCTTAAGACAACTTACAGGTGGTCTCATCCTTATTAACTGCTTTATATACAATGTACCAAGCTTTTCAGCATTAGGACTTGGAAATCAAGTAGAGCTTTAAAAAAAAAAGAGACTTCTTTCCCAATTGCAAATGCTTAAAGAGGACCTTTCATCAGATCGGGCACATGCAGTTTTATATACTGCTGGAAAGCTGACAGTGCGCTGAATTCAGCGCACTGTCGGCTTTCCCGATCTGTGCCTGGTGTAAAGCGCTATCGGTCCCGGGACCGTAGCGCTTTAGTGTCAGAAAGGCGTTTCTGACAGTTAGCCAGGGACGCCCTTCTGCCCAGCAGCGCCTATCACGCTGTACTGTGTGAGTGGGGAGGAACGCCCCCTCCTGGTGCTCATCGATCGCCTTAGCCTAAAATAGTTTTTCCTCTCCATCACAGTAATTTTTATTTTGAATTGTGTTATTGGGGGTGGGGCAACAACCTTTGATGTGGGCATGGCATTGGCTTATTTATTTGGCTTAGCATGGGCAGTATTTTATTGCTATGTCCATGTGAACATGTTTTCTACGATGCATTAGAAGAATAAAGTTACGTTACATTTATCTACGTGCCGGCTGGATTGATTCTTTATTTTTGGAGTTATCTGTTTGCCTCAAGCCGAAGAGGACTGTATCTGTGCGGGGACTTTAGATCTGGGAGTGGAATATCCACATGTGAAGGAACTTCTCCAGGAAAGGCTGAGTATTTTTTCTTCTTCCCCCTTTTTTTCCTGTTGAATTTACTATTCTTTATATAGCGTATCAGCAAAAAACCGGGTTGAGCTTAAAGAGTGTGCTTCACAACCAAAAGAAAAGTTTAGAATAATTGGAGAGATATTTTCGATTCAATAGGTTGCTTCTAGTATGAGAACGTTAAAGTCAATTTGGAATAGCTATAAGAAGATTGTTCAGCATTTCAGGGAAGCCTCACATGACTCCAAAAGGTACACAAAAGAGCGTGCCAAATATCAGAGTCTTCATAAAATAATGACTTTGGTCGAATTCATGAAGAACCTTGATTTGGTTTATGACACTCTAGTCGAGTTGTCAGAGCTTTCACTACTTCTTCAAAGATTAGAAATGACAATCCACATAAAAAGGACAAATACTCAACTAGGTAAGTCCTCCGCTAGGTGGGTACGGGGCCATTATTCCAAAGTTCCCCCTAAAAATTGTTTCCAATTTTAGCACTGCCTTGGCCTCAATCTCCATTTAGATAAATTGTTATTTGTTCAGTTTTGCAAAAAAAAAAAAAATGAAACAATTTAACCGGTTAAGGACCGCTGGCCGTAAATTTACGGCCAGCAGTCCTGGTCTCTAAAGACCAGCCGATTGTAAATTTACGGCCGGTCTTCAGAGACTCACTAGGCAGGGGGTGGGGTGGGGGGAGGTCAGGTATTAGGTGTTACTAACACCTAACCACCCCCTCAACAACGTTCAGTCGGACTCAGTTCCGACTGAACGTTTTAACCCTTTCAATCGTGCCGTGAAACATCACGGCGCGATCGAAAGGGATCCGCCGAAGATTGAAGGTGATTGGCACCCCCCGCGGCGAGATCGGGGGGTGCCGATATCAGTAAAAGGTAGTCTGGGGTCTGGCCAGTGACCCCAGACTACCGGAGCCCCCACATACCTGGTGATCCTGCCAGGCGATGGAGGAAGTGAGCGATGTGTCTCACTTCCTCTGCAGCTTACAGGACACGAGCAGGCTCATGTCCTGCTCGTGTCCTGTCTGCTAATGTGCAGAATCAGTTGATGCTTTCATCAAAGCATCAAATGATTCAAGTGTGCTAAATGGACACATGAAAAAGTAAAAAAAAAAGTGAACAAAAAAAATAAAGTGTATAAAAAAAGTAATAAAGTTATAAAGACCAAAAATCCCTTTTTTTCTATACAAAAATGAATTATATAAAAAAAAGTTAATAAAAACAATGCATATTTGGTATCGCCGCGTCCGTAACAACCTGTACAATAAAACTGAAATAATATTTAATGTATACGGTGTACATCTGAAAAAAAAAAACGGAAAAAACCCGCCGGAAGTAATGATTTTTCACCATATCACCTTACAAAATATGCTATAAAAAGTGATCAAAAAATCATATGCACCCCACAACAGTACCAATAAAAAGCGCAGGTTGTCCCGCAAAAATAAGCCCTCAACCAACACTGTCAACCGAAAAATAAAAATGTTACGCCTCTCAGAAGATGGCGATGCAAAAATCACTGATTTATGTCCCCAAATGTGTTTTTGTTCTGCAGAATTAGTATCACATAAAAAATACTATAAATGAGGTATCGCCGTAACCGTACCAACCCGCAGAATAAAGGGAACATGTTACTTTTACTGTACGCTGCATGGCGCAAAATTTAAAGGGTACAACTCAATGCCAGGATTGATTTTTTTTTAGTTTTTTTTTTAAATCCAGCAAGAAAGAGTTAATAAAATGTGTTCAGTATGTTGTAGGCACCCAAAAATGGTGTCATTACAAAATACATTTCATCCCGCAAAGAACAAGCCCTTATATGGCCGCGTCACCAGAAGAATAAAGAAAATATAGCATCTACCAATGTGAAGACAAAAAACCCCCAAATCGCCAAATTATTAGAATACAACTGGCGGCGGCAGGAAGGGAATGTATAAGCTGTGTCAGTGTACATCAGGAGACACCCCAGATTTACAGCTTATAAGGGAAAGACACGAGAAGTGACCCCCAAAATGACCCCAGAGTGACTCCCCCAATCATAGGAGCTCCTGGGACTTAGTAGGGAATTTGGTGTCTGCAATGTCCTCCGCACCGCATATATATTCCCTCTTCACCATCCGCTGTGCAGTCACGTCCGGGATACTAATACTCACTACACCCCCTGATAAATTCTTTGAGGGGTGCAGTTTTCAAAATGGGGTCACTCCTTTGGGGAATCCACTTTTCTGGTACCTTACAGGCTCTACAAACATGACATGGCGGCCAAATATCAAACATTCAAATCTGTGCTCCAAAAGCCGCATAGCGCTCCTTCCCTTCTGCGCCCTGCTGTGCGCCCAAACTGCAGTTTATGCCATATGTATGACACTGGTGTACCCGTTATATCGGACGTAATGTCATATGTGGTATAAACTGATATTAGGACACAGCCGGACACAGAAGGGAAGAAGGGTTATTGGGTTTTTGGAGCACAGACGGTTTGGTTTTTGGATGCCATGACACTTTTGCAGAGCTGAAACGCCAGTAAAGTGGAATCCCCTGATATGAGACCTTATTTTGGAAACTACACCCCTGAAGGATTTATCCAGGGGTACAGAGAGCATTTTTAACCCCCAAGTGTTGCTATAACGTATTATCCATAAATGAATACGAAGCTGACTGTGAGAAGTGAAAATGACCATTTTTCCAGGAATACGTCATTTCTGTGCCTAATATGTTGTGCCCGGCTTGTATCAGAGATGAACTCTCTAAAATCTGCTGTGCCTGGGATACCCGCTTACCAGTTTTTGGAGTGTCTCTGCTGACATAAGTTGGGCACAACATATCGGGCACTGAAATGGCGAATCTCTGGAAAATTTTCATTTTTAACTTCTCATTATCAGCTGCGATTTCATTTCTGGAAACTAAATAAGTGCAACACTCAAGGGTGAAAAATGCTCGCTACTCCATTTGATAAATCCCATCAGTGGGCTAGTGTCCAAAATGGGGTGACATGTCTGCGGATTCCACTTTATTGACAATTCAGGGGTTTTGCAAAAGTGACGTCCAAAAACCAAACTGTGCTCCAGAAACCAAAATAACGCTCCCTCCCTTCTGCGCCCTGCTGTGTGCCCAAACTACAGTTTATGCCACATGTATGACACTGGTGTACCCGGGATAACGGACGGAATGTCATATGTGGGTATAAACTGATATTAGGGCACAGACGGACACAGAAGGGAAGAAGGGTTATTGGGTTTTTGGAGCACAGACGGTTTGGTTTTTGGATGTCATGACACTTTTGCAGAGACCCTAAACTTGCCCCTACAAAATGGGGTTTACAGTTAGCTCCAGGTGTCTCCAAAAGCAACATGGCCCCCAGAAAGTCCCTCTAAATCTGTACCCCAAAAGCTAAAAAGCGCAGTGCTCCTTTCCTTCTGAGCCCTGCTGTGTGCCCAAGCAGCAGTTTACACCCACATATATAATTTTTTGACCCCCGGGATGGCTCCTTAATAGTTTTAGGAGTGCAGGTCTCTGACAACACAAAGTGGGTGCAACGTATTGGGCACCGAAATGGCATATTTCTTTCAAAATTTCAATTTTCATTTTGGACATTCATTTTTTGGAAGCATTTTAGGCACAAAATGATAATACCCCTTTATTCATTCCATGACAGGTGTAGTTTATAAAATGGGGTCACTTTTGAGGGGTTTCCATTGTATTGGTACTTTAGGGGCTCAGCAAATGCGACATGGCACCTGAAAACTATTCCAGCCACATCTGCCCTCCAAAATCCAAATAGCTCTCTTTCCATTCTGAGCCCCACCATGTACCCATACAGCAGATTATGGCCACATATGGGGTATTGCCGTGTTCAGGAGAAATTTTGTAACAAACTATGGGGGGCTTTTAATTCTTTAACTACTTGCAAAATTAAAAATATGGCGCTAAATGGACGATTCATTGGGAAAAAAAGTAATTTTTCATTTTTACGTCCCAATGTTAATAAAATCTGTGAAACAGCTGTGAGGCCAAAATGCTCACCATACCCCTAGATAAATTCTATGAGTGGTGTAGTTTCCAAAATGGGGTCACTTTTAGGGGGTTTCCACTATATTGATACTTTAGGGGCTCTGCAAATGTGACATGGGACTTGAAAAATATTCCAGCAAAATCTGTCCATCAAAAGCCAAATAGCGCTCTTTCCATTCTGAGCCCCACCATGTTTCCATACAGCAGATTATGACCACATATGGGGCATTTATGTGTTCAGGAGAAATTGTTTAATGAACCTTAGGGAACTTTTTCCCCTTTATCCTCTTGTGAAAATGAAAAATTTGGGGCTAAATTGACAGTTTATTGGAAAAAAAGTAATTTTTCATTTTCATGCCCCAATGTTAATAAAATCTGTGAAACAGCTGTAGGGTCAAAATGCTCACTATACCCTTTCATATGTTCTGTGGGGGGTGTAGTTTCCAAAATGGGGTCACTTTTAGGGGGTTTCCACTGTATTGGTACTCTAGGGGCTCTGCAAATGAGACATGGCACCTAAAAAATATTCCAGCAAAATCTGCCATCCAAAAGCCAAATAGCGCTCCTTCCATTCCAAGCCCCGCCATGTTCCCATACAGCAGATTATGGCCACACATGGGGTATTGCCGTGTTCAGGATAAATTGTTTAACAAACTGTGGGGGGCTTTTACTCCTTTATCCCCTTGTGAAAATTAAAACTTTGGGGATAAAGTGACATTTTAGTAATTTTTCATTTACACATCCCAATGTTAGTAAAATCTGTGAAACAACTGTAGGGTCTAAATACTCACTATACCCCTTGATGAATTCTGTGAGGGGTGTAGATTCTAAAATGGGGTCACTTTTGGTGGGTTTCCATTGTTTTGGTACTCTAAGGGCACTGCAAATGAGGCATGGTGACTGAAAATTATTCCAGCAAAATCTGCTGTTCACACCCCCAATGTCGCTCCTTCCCTTCCATGCGCTGCCGTGTACCCAAAAATCAGTTTATGCCCACATGTGGGGTATTTCTGTGTACGGGAGAAATTGCATAACAAAATGTGAGATGCATTTTCTCCTTTAACCCTTTGTGAATGTGTTAATTTTAGGTCTAAATGAATGTATTAATGAAAAAAAATGAAATGTCTAAATTTCACTTTCATATTATTTTTATTCTTATGAAAAACTTAAAGGGTTAACAAACATCCCAAATGCTGTTTTGAATAATTTGAGGGGTGTAGTTTTGAAAATGGGGTGATTTATGGGGGTTTCTATTATACAGGCCTTTATAATTCCTTACAGAACTGAAGCGGTCCCTAAAAAATTGGTTTGGGGAATTTTCTTGCAAATCTAGAAAATCGCTGTTACACTTGTAAGCCTTGTAACGTCCAAAATAAATTAAAAGACAATCAAAAGATGATTCCGATATAAAGCAGAGATATGGGAGATAATATTTATTCATGTATTTGGGTGGTATGACTATCTGCCTGAAAAGCAGAGAATTTCACATTTTGAAAATTGCAATTTTTTCCAAATTTCCATCAAATTTCCTAGTTTTTTTTATAAATAAATACAAAAATATTGATTAATATTTACCACTAACATGAAGTATAATGTGTTACGAAAAAACAGTCTCAAAATCACTTGTGTAAGTTAAACCGTCTCAAAGTTATTGCCATTTAAAGTGACACATGTCAGTTTTGAAAAAAAAGGCCTGGTCTTTAACATACTTTTGGGCCCGGTCCTTAACCAGTTAAATATTCCGGTCTAGCTCAACTCTGTACAAGTTGCCTTTTATTACGTATTATATAAAATTACTGCCATTAAAAACAATATATGGTACAAGGCACTAAAAGTTTGGATCATGTTTTAGCCCCGAGATATGATCCTTAATGAAGTGAACATCTCATGTCCAGACAAACATGAACCAACATGTCTCCTGTAAGCACTGGAAGCCATAATATATCATCAGGATGCATTGTTTGCTGCTTGTGGAGGATATAAGGTGTTTTATTCTGTAAGCAGTACAAGCCATACTATATTCATCAGGACGTACTGTGCGCTATTGTAGCGTACTAGGAGCAGAGGTAAGAGATACTAAGACACTATAACTAATGCCTTTATTTACAGTACTTGACACTATAGACATCAATAGAAGCTTCCTACAGATATTCTAGTGGCTGGGTGCTGGTGTGGGAAGAGAAGAGCAAGTTCCCCTCCATATACCAGGATAGTCCAGAATTTGTTTGTGTAATGAACCTCATTAGGTGTCAGTTGGGAAGACTCTCAAAGAAAGATCATTCCTAAGACATGGCTAATAGAGATGAGCGAACACTAAAATGTGCGAGGTTCGAAATCCGATTCGAACAGCCGCTCACTGTTCGAGTGTTCAAACGGGTTTCGAACCCCATTATAGTCTATGGGGAACATATACTCGTTAAGGGGGAAACCCAAATTCGTCTCAGGAGGGTCACCAAGTCCACTATGACACCCCAGGAAATGATACCAACACCCTGAAATGACAATGGGACAGCAGGGGAAGCATGTCTGGGGGCATAAAAGTCACTTCATTTCATGGAAATCCCTGTCAGCTTGCGATTTTCGCAAGCTAACTTTTTCCCATAGGAATGCATTGGACAGCGCAGATTGGCCAGAGTACGGAATTCGACCAATCAGCGCTGGCTCTGCTGGAAGAGGCGGAGTCTAAGATCGCTCCACACCAGTCTCCATTCTGGTCCGACCTTAGACTCCGCCTCCTCCAGCAGAGCCAGCGCTGATTGGTCGAATTCCGTACTCTGGCCAGCGCTGATTGGCCGAAGGCTGGCCAATGCATTCCTATGGGTATGCAGAGACTCAGCAGTGTTGAGCCAGTTCTGCTCAACTACACAGTGTGCCGGTCAGCCCTGCTGTGCGATCTCGGCACACACTCAGCTCTGCATCACCGCTGGCATTGGCCAGCATTGATTGGCCAGTATACAGAATCAGTATACAGAATCACATCAGATGTAGAAGAGCCGAGGCTGCACTAGAACCCTTGTGCACACTCGGCTCTGCTACATCAGATGTAGCAGAGCCGAGGGTGCACTAGAACCCTTGTGCACACTCGGCTCTGCTACATCAGATGTAGCAGAGCCGAGGGTGCGCTAGAACCCTTGTGCACACTCGGCTCTGCTACATCAGAGCCGAGGGTGCACTAGAACCCTTGTGCACACTCGACTCTGCTACATCAGAGCCGAGGGTGCACTAGAACCCTTGTGCACACTCGGCTCTGCTACATCAGAGTCGAGGGTGCACTGGAACCCTTGTGCACACTCTGCTCACGCTAATAGAATGCATTGGCCAGCGCTGATTGGCCAATGCATTCTATTAGCCTGATGAAGCAGAGCTGAATGTGTGTGCTTAGCTCAACTACTCCACCGGCATAGTTGAGCTAAGCACACACATTCAGCTCTACATCATCATGCTAATAGAATGCATTGGCCAGCGCTGATTGGCCAGAGTACGGAATTCGACCAATCAGCACTGGCTCTACTGGAGGAGGCGGAGTCTAAGGTCGGACCAGAATGGAGACTGGTGTGGAGCGATCTTAGACTCCGCCTCCTCCAGCAGAGCCAGCGCTGATTGGTCGAATTCCGTTCTCTTGCCAATCAGCGCTGTCCAATGCATTCCTATGGGAAAAAGTTTATCTCACAAAAATCACAATTACACACCCGATAGAGCCCCAAAAAGTTATTTTTAATAACATTCCTACCTAAATAAAGGTTATCCCTAGCTATCCCTGCCTGTACAGCTATCCCTGTCTCATAGTCACAAAGTTCACATTCTCATATGACCCGGATTTGAAATCCACTATTCGTCTAAAATGGAGGTCACCTGATTTCGGCAGCCAATGACTTTTTCCGATTTTTTTCAATGCCCCCGTTGTCGTAGTTCCTGTCCCACCTCCCCTGCGCTGTTATTGGTGCAAAAAAAGCACCAGGGAAGGTGGGAGGGGAATCAAATTTTTTTGGAGTTTGCCACGTGATGTTCGATTCGAATCGAACACATCGAACAGCCTGATATCCGATCGAACATGTGTTCGATAGAACACTGTTCGCTCATCTCTAGTTACTACCATAGCTTGTAAGTGTTTTTTGTACCCAGCCAAGAGTAACCATTCTTCCTTGGGGAAAGTCTTCCAGTTCTGTGAGATTCCTGGGTTTTCCTGCATGCACTGCTCTTTTGAGGTCTAGCCACAGATTTTCAATGACTATATCAGGGGACTGACATCCTAATTACATCATGGAAGTCAGATTTGCATATTCTCCCCATGTTCCTTTGCAGTGGAGAGCTCATGGCTTAATAAGACTCCACACACCTATATGGTGGTTTCTCCCTATGGAGTGACAATATCCCCTTAACCCTGTCTAAGCCTCTCACCTCTGCCAGATCAGTCCTCTCTACGCCAAGCTGATGAGATGCAAATACATCGAAACGGCTGTCCTTGGCTGAGAAGACTGTATCTGGTATAATCCCAACATCATTGCAAACAAAGGCCTCTGAGAAGGTCGGCATGATGTTAAAGGGAGCGCCCGCTATAGGTGTGTTTGACTGAGACTCTATCTTCCTAATTACATCATGAAAGTTAGATTTGCACATTCTCAGTCAGCGCCCTCTATTGGTGTGCATACTTGAGGCACTGATATCCTAATTACATCATGGAAGTCAGATTTGCATATTCTTCCCTTATATCAGGGGACTGTGAGCATCATGATCAAACCTTCATTTTGTGCTAAGGAAGTGGGAGAGGTTTTCCTCTGATGACTCTTCCATGAAGGCCATATTTGTGCAGGTATCACTGAATAGTAGAACTATATTGTCAGGATTCGGGGACGCCGTGGCATTCCTGCTATGCGGCGCATGCCCCGGAGGCGTGTCAGTGACTCCTCTGGCTGTTTTTAGTGCACTAAGGGGTTAAGTTGCCTCCTTGGTGTCAGTTTGACTGGCAGGCTGTCTGGCCAGTCATTCCCATCTGTGATGGGTGGGGTTGTATCCCTGTTCCTATTTAACTCCACTCGCCCATCTTCATTTGCCTGCTATAGGTTCTATATAATTTGGTATTGCCAGTTTCTGTATACTTGTACACTTGCTACAAACACTTAATCTTTGTTTTCCCTTACTGTTCCTTGCCTGTTTAGTTTTCCTGTTCATTTCAGTACAGGTAGTCCTCGACTTACGACGTTGATCCGTTCTTGCGCGGCGTCGTAAACCGAATTTTGACGTAAGTCGGAACCTACCATACCGACGCCGCATAGGAACGGATCAACCCCCCCCTTTAAAATAAAACCCTGAAACAGAATGTGAAACTTACCGTACGGTGCAGGGTGGGCGGGCGGGCATTCAGGCCTCCTCTTTCTCCGATGTTCCGTCCTCCTCCGGCGCTCGCAAGCTGATAATGGCCTGGGCGCATGCGCAGTAGCCGTAATAGAAGCATCATGATACTGCGCATGTGCCCTGGCCATTATCAGCTTGCGAGCGCCGGAGGAGGACGGAACATCGGAGAAAGAGGAGGCCTGAATGTCCGCCCGCCCACCCTGCACCGTACGGTAAGTTTCACATTCTGTTTCAGGGTTTTATTTTACAAGCTCACTTGTAACAGCAAGCTGCCAGCATTGATTTTCCGCAGGCTAGTCCTTGCTAGCTGGGAGTGCTGGCAGTTTTCTGTTACAAGGGAGCTGTCGTAACCGCGAAACGTCGTAACCCGGGACCGTCGGAACCCGAGGACTACCTGTATTCTACTTCTTACCTATACCTACTACTGGTCTAGCTTGAACTCTGTACTGCTATTGTTCTCTGTTACCTGCCGCTACTAGTAATTCTCTGTTTACATCTCAGCCCCTGGTAGGGTAATTATAGGGAATCTATTTAGGTTCCTGTGAAGGGCGCCCTTGTAAGGACGTTACTCTGACGCTAGGCAGGTTCAGTCAGGGGTTCTTATAGGGAAAGTTTCCCAACCTGTTTCCGCCCCCGTTCCAGGACTTGCACCCAGCCGTCACCAATCCAGGTCAGTGTCTTACATATATACCACAACACCAGAGTGTGCTAAATCTTCTTGAAGGTCTTTTGCAGTCAAGCAGGGGTTCTGATAGGTCACACTGGTAATCCTATGAGTAGCTGTCTCTGAAATTTGTCTTGGTCTTCCAGATCTTATCTTGACCTCTGCTGGTACTGTAACTGCCATTTCTTTATTACACGTATAACTGACGAAAGGGCATCTTAAAAAAACGCTTTGCTACCTTCTTATACCAAGGCTTCACTGCTCATGAGGCAGAGGTGCAGCGCATGCACACTGTACTCTTATGGTTCAGTAAATGACTATGCAGGCACTGTAGTACAAGATTCAGATAAGCATAAAAGGATTATTTTTTTGACTATATGTACCAACAGGGTGAAAGTGGTTATTTATGGCCTATGTTATATGTAAAATCCCCTTACAAGACTTCCCATCATTTTATTAAACTTGATAGACATGTCTTTTTTCAACTATATTATGTTACAATGTTTTTCCTCCTTTCTACTATCCCAATTTTTCTTGTCTTATTTTTAGCACATTTTTTTCATGACTACTTTTATATTATGACTTATACGTGGACTTGTTTTTGTTATTATTGAGCCTACATAATGCGCTTCTCACATTGTACATTGCGCTTGTACTGTATATGTACCTGTCTGGTATTTTTAAAAAGTGGATCCTGATTCTTATGCTAGGTTCACAACTGTTCTCAGGTTTCCATTCTTAGGTCTGAAAAGAAGGTTACCCGTGGACCCCCGGACCACCTGGTTTCTGCTTGCCGGTCTTTTCTCTCTGCATTTTTGAAGCAGAATTGGGGACAAAAACCCAGAACAGAAACCAGGCGCAGGTGTGAATGCAGACTTACTGGGGTAAGAGTGCTGGGTTTATTTCTGTATGAACGGAGGGCAGGTTGAAGTCTCTTATGCTTTATAAAATTTTTTGAAGAGACTGCCAGTTGTTTGAAAGAAAGTGAGAGGTAGACAAATGGGTGTTATTTGCATGGTACTGTAATGTGAATAGGTAGACAGTTATAGTATATTATCCAATAATGAGGGAACATGGAAACTACTCAAGTATCTCTAAGGGGGGCATTCACACTTGCTCCCCTGCCTGTCTGCTGTGTTTCCATCCTAATCCCTGGAGAAACTGGACAGGGGACGGCTTCCCAGCATTCAATTTTAAATCCCATTCATTTGAGTGGGTTTTTAAAGCAAACTGCCGGTGTCTGTATGCAGCCTCTCTGCCTGGAAGCCGTGTTTTTGTTGTTTTTTTTTTTGCACGGACACAAAGTCGAGCATGCAGGACTTTGTGTCCGTCCAAAAAAAAAAAACGTGTCCAGTCAAAGAGGCTGCATACGGACACCGGCAGTTTGCTTTAAAAACCCATTCAAATAAATGGGTTTTAAAACTGACTGCCGGCAAGCCGTCCCCTATCCAGTTTCTCGGTGGATTAGGATAGAAACCCGGTGGATGACAGGGAAGCAAGTGTGAACGCCCCTGTTAGGAATCTGATGCAACAAATAACTCTGTAAGTTCCAGGCAACCGGGATACAAAGGTGTTGAGGCAAAAACAGTCCTGGTTGTGCTACACTCTCCTAACCAGAGCGGAACCAGACTCCGGAGTTCTTCACCAGAGCTCCTGATAGTGTTGGACTTGGTAAAAGTCCGAGGCCCAGATCCGCAACTGCCTAGAGAGCAACGCACACCCAGCGAACCCCAAGAAAGAGAACCCAGAGGAACCCAGACACTAACCTGAGAGTGAAGTCCAAGAGAGCAGGAGGGACTGGAGTGCAGATGAGCAGGAGGTAATCCAGGGAATACACCCAGATACCCAAGAAGAAGATACATGGTCAAACAAGCCGAGTCAATAACTGAAGGTCACGTGGTAGCAGAGGCAGAAGCATAGTCAGAGAATCCGGGTCATACACTGGAGGTGAACGGAGTAGCCAAATCGGGATTCAAAAGGGAGGTCAGGTGGAAGCCAAAGGTCATACACAGGAGGTCAGGAAGGTGCCAAATCAGGATCATGGAGGAGAGGTCTGAAAAGCAAGCCAACATATCCAGGGAATCTAAGTTTCAGGGACAGCAGGCAGGAGGGGGCCACACGGTGGCTCAGTGGTTAGCACTGCAGCCCTGCAGCGCTGGAACACTGGTGTTCAAATCCCGCCAAGGGCAAAAAACGTTCGTATGTTCTCCCCTTGTTTGCATGGATTTCCATCCCATATTCCAAAAACATACTAATAGAGCTCACAATGTACATTTTTTACTTATGTGGGGCTCACAATCTACATTTTAAACAAAAAAGGGGGGCAGGAGACAGTTGACAGGGAGCAAGGAAAGAAAACAGGAGAGCTCGTCGCTAGGGGAGCTGATGCCGTTGGTAAACAAATAACCAGCGGTGCGCCGAAACCAGAATGAGGCCTAAATAGCCTCAGACCCCCCTGACCCCGGAAGTGCTGGTCCCAGTGCTAGGGAGAAACCAGAACCTTCGCACACTCAAGCGGAGGACTCTGGCCTACCCCAGAGCCAGAACCAGCGGTGACTCCGGCACTGGACAGGGATTGAGTCAGGCGCTTCTGCACAGTACAGCGGAGACCCTGGCCCATCCTAATAGCCCCCTAATATGTACAAAAGATGCTACAAAGAAGTAATCTGGTGATAATAAGAAACTATCTCTTTACCTTACATTAATCTTCAATTCCATCTTCAGTACAGCAGGTACCTACTGTGGCTGATCAAATCTCCTTCCTGGAATGAAAATATTGTTAAAATATCCTAAGAAAAGGACATCAATGTCAAGTTGGTGGAGACTGACACCTGGCTCCCCATGTATTAGCTGTTCTCAGCAGCTGATTCACAGAGAATGGAGCAGGAAGCAGACAGCTCTGTTTTCTGTGTAGTGGACAGAACAGGGTACTGCAGATCAAATCAAACTGCAGATCAATATAAACTGCAGTGACTCAGTTCAGCCAATACACAGAGAATCAGCTGCTGTCAAACCCCCACCAGTCTGACATTGAGCGCCTATTCATTGGAGAGATTATTAATAATTTTAGCCCAGAAAACTCCTTTAATTCCACAGTCTCCAACTCTGACACCACCAATAGGAAATCCATCACCTTAGATGCTCTATGGCCAGTACTCTGCTGCTGCTCTATTACTAAGCTCCTGTTATGTTCTGCTTTTCTGTGCCTCTATTCAAGTATTCCATCTATTGCTATAATGTATATGATTTGTGTTTAGTACAGGGTTTAAAACAGAAGGTCTATTCAAGGATAGAATATCATGGCCAACCCTGTGACCTCTCAGCAAGACTACCATGATGAATTCAACGCCAAAGATTACTTAAGGTCTTATTATGATGCAGAAGAAGGACATTTCAGAGAATTTGCAGAATTTGTAATGCAACATCTACATGAAACTTTCACTAAAGGTAACATTTCTTATTTAGTAATATCAACATATTAAAAGGTCCAATTACATGTAAGACAATTACACTGGATATAATAATTACTACTCAGATAATTTAACGCTGACTGGAAGGACATGATGATTCTAGGTTGATACAAGAATCGGCATTCCCATTGTCTTAGTCTATTGGAGTACCAGAACAATAGAAAGGTGGGCCGCTAAAATGGCAGTAACACACAGAGTCCGCAGGATTCCATTGATTATAATTGGGTCCATCTGGTGGCCATTGTTTTAACACTTAAACCAGCTGTGGGAAAATGTCCTTTGTGCAGGAGTCGCCAACAATATACTTTCTGTGACACTTACTCAGATCTCTGCTTGCTGTTGTCCCTTGTGTACTTTCAGTGGATAAAAATCAGTCCATGGTCATGTGATGGACGGTCCATGGTCATGTGATGGACACACCGGAGCTCAAATAGAGCAAACTGAGGAATAATAAAGGAAATAAATCGATTAATAAAGATCATCAGATCCAAGCATGAACATGGTCTTTACACACAGATGTAATGGGGGTAACTTAGTCTCTGAACACTACTTAACCCCTTACAACTATATAGGATTGGTTTGTGGCAGTAATTTGTAAGGAAACAAACTATTATAATTCACATTTTATATTAACATATTTTTAAAAAGCTTTAGTGATTGTTTTCAATGTTTCATATTATTTTCTATATTTAAAAAATCCTAAAACTCCTGAAATTAAAACTCTTGTCACTAAGTCTAAGGGTAAATTCAAACAGAGATTTTTGGTCAGGATTTTGAGGCCATATCCGCCTCAAAATCCTGACCAAAAAGACGGCTCCCATTGAAATCAATAGGAGCCTCTCAGGTCTTTTTTCTGGTATCCGTTTCTTCTGGCTCCCGGAAAAAAAAGAAGCGAGCTGTTCATTCTTCAGGCCGTTTCGCCTCGCAATTTGGCCTGAAGACACTCCCTCCTCCAGACTAGGCCCATTCATTGGGCATAATCCGGAGCAGAGTGCGCGACTGGATGCCGGTGCAGTGCACCGGCCTTCCCCTCAGGTTCTGGTCCAAAATACCCTGTGTGACCCGGCCTTAGATGGTTTATGACTTCCTGTCTTCTGGAAATGAACCATGGGCCATAGACACAGTGGTCTATGACACAAGACTTCTATAGGAGAAGTCTAGACCTGCTTTGTGATCCCTGCAGAGGACATTGTACCATGGAGGAAGTAGATAAACAGTGAAATCTTCTATTGTTGGATTCTGTGTCTTATCTGCATATACATTATAGCTGTGAACATTGGTGTGCTGAAAACTGAAGTAGCTGCTGCAAAGAAACCTCCTACAGAAAATAGGAAATCTCAGCATATTATTTGCCTTTGTGGCCAGAGTCAGAACTGCAGGATTTTTTTAGGAATTTTTAAATATAGATAACATGGACATTAAAAAAAAAAAAAAAAAACCCTCACCAAAAGTTTTTGAAAAATATGTTTAACAAAAAACTAGATAAAAAAAAAAAAATAGGACATTTTCTACTGCCCTTTTCCTATTTAAGTTCTGTGTTATCTTTAAAGGTGGAGTAAGAGGAGAGACACTGCTTGATTTTGGAACCGGACCCTCCATTTATCAACTCCTCTCTGCTTGTGAAGTGTTTGATAAAATCATTGTCTCAGATCTCCTTAAACAAAACCTTGCTGAATTACAAAAATGGCTGAAGAAGGATCCAGAAGCTTTTGACTGGACTCACATGATCAAATATGTGTGTGAGCTGGAAGGAAACAGGTATTGATTCATTTTCTCAGCTGATCCCAACTTAATACATAACACATAATATGTATGATTACATTACATCTCCTAAGACCCTATATATCATCTCAGTATGCAGTGAGTTCTATGCAGAGCTAGTGCTAATACACAGCAGCCAATCTCATCAAAAAGATCTGCAGCAGAAAATCACAAGGAAAACATAATACAATAGCATACCTCCCAACCGTCCCGATTTCCGCGGGACAGTCACGATTTGGGTGACATGTCCCGCGGTCCCGGTTGGAGGGAGGTATGTCCCGATTTCAACTCAGATCTGCCTCCAGAGGACGCAGATCTGAGTTGAACACATATGCGGCTGAAGCAAGGAGCTGACACAGGTCAGCTCCTCGCTTCGCCGCTGCCCACCTCTCTCCCTGACACATGCGGCTGAAGCTGCTCGCGTGCTCGCTTCGCCGCTGCGTCTCTCTCTCGCTGACACATGCGGCTGAAGCGAGGAGCTGACCTGTGTCAGCTCCTCGCTTCGCTGCTGCCGCCGGCTCCTGGCTTGTAGACGCGATGTACAAGCCAGGAGCCGGCGGCGAAGCGAGGAGCTGACACAGGTCAGCTCCTCGCTTCAGCCGCATGTGTCAGGGAGAGAGGTGGGCAGCGGCGAAGCGAGGAGCTGACCTGTGTCAGCTCCTTCCTTCAGCCGCATGTGTCAGTGAGAGAGGCGGGCAGAGAGTGGCGAGGGAGCGGAGGAGTAAGTTTAATGTGGAGGTGGAACGTGAATCTGGGGGCAGATGAAGGAGAGGACGGCATGACACTGGGGGCAGAGATGGAGAGGACGGCATGACACTGGGGGCAGATGAAGGAGAGGACGGCATGACACTTGGGGCAGAGATGGAGAGGACGGCATGACACTGGGGCAGAGATGGCGAGGACATGAATCTGGGTGCAGAGATGTGGGACATGAATCTGGGGGCAGAGATGTGGGGACATGAATCTGGGGGCAGATATGGAGGGACATGAATCTGGGGGCAGAGATGGAGGGACATGAATCTGGGGGCAGAGATGTGGGACATGAATCTGGGGCAGAGATGGAGAGGACATGAATCTGGGGGCAGAGATGGAGGGACATGAATCTGGGGGCAGAGATGTGGGGACATGAATCTGGGGGCAGAGATGGAGAGGACATGAATCTGAGGGCAGAGATGGGGGACATGAATCTGGGGGCAGAGATGGAGTGGACATGAAACTGGGGGCAGAGATGGGGGACATGAATCTGGGGGCAGAGATGGAGAGGACATGAATCTGAGGGCAGAGATGGGGGACATGAATCTGGGGGCAGAGATGTGGGGACATGAATCTGGGGGCAGAGATGGAGGGACATGAATCTGAGGGCAGAGATGTGGGACATGAATCTGAGGGCAGAGATGTGGGACATGAATCTGAGGGCAGAGATGTGGGACATGAATCTGGGGGCAGAGATGGGGGACATGAATCTGGGGGCAGAGATGGAGGGACATGAATCTGAGGGCAGAGATGTGGGGACATGAATCTGGGGGCAGAGATGGAGAGGACATGAATCTGGGGGCAGAGATGGAGGGACATGAATCTGGGGGCAGAGATGGAAGAGGGACATGAAACTGGGGGCAGATGAAGGGTGTATATGAAACGGGGGGAGAGATAGAGGGGGGACATATAATTTACGGGTGACTGTAGGAGGATTATACTGTGTGCGGGCACATGAAAAATTAACGAGTGGGCGGAGTCAACACAAAAGTGGGCGGGGCTAAATTTGTCGCACCGCGCGCCGCACATTTTGTCCCTCTTTCGGTTCTTCAAAAGTTGGGAGGTATGCAATAGCTAAGACCATTGGTGAGATGTGGGGGTTTAGGGTATGTTCACACATCAGGGCTCGTTCACATCTGCGTTGTGCTTTCCATTGTGCAGGTTTCCGTTTCCTGCATAAAACAGAGCAGGAGACGGAAACCTGCAGGAGCCTCTCTCACCCATTCATTTGAATGGGTGAGAAAGCTGTCCGGCCGTGAGTGGCAGTGATCATTTTGCGCTCTCCACCGCAAAACCGGGTTTTTTAATCCGGACACAGAGTCGGACATGCAGTACCCTGTGTCCGGATTAAAAAATTCGGTTTCGCGGTGGAGAGCATAAAACGCTCACGGCCGGACCCGGTCTGTGCTTTGCGTCTTCTGGCATGCAGAAGACGGAAAGCACAGAATGGAAGGCTGAACGCAGGTGTGAACCTAGCGTCAGTATGCCATCCATCCGTTTGAATTCAGTTTGACACTTCAAAACAGACTGATACACATACTGATTGTATACTGACACCTTTTTATGCTGATAGCAAACGTTCTAGAGGACAGATAAGGGGATTAAAAGTAGCAATTGTAAACAAAGTAGGATATAATATATATATATATAAGGAGATATAATAAATGTCCTTATGTCCTCTTTATCTCTACTCTGTTTACAATTGCTACTTTTAATCCCCTTATCTGTCCTCTAGGGGAAGGAGAATGTTATCTATCAGCATAAAAAGGTATCAGTATACAATCAGTATGTGTATCAGTCCGTTTTGAAGTGTCAAACTGAATTCAAACGGACGGATGGCATACTGATGTGTGAACATACCCTAAGATTCTCTTTGCTGGTAGGATTAACATACCATGCCTCTATATGGGTCCAACAAAAACAGTTATTAAGATCTCTGTGATATTAGGTTTCTATCCATGTGCTTTATTAGGACATGTGAGGGTCATAGAAAAGGATCCACCACTCAGGACCCCATCTAATGGGACATATTCATTGACCCCCTCTATGTCAGTTCTCTACTGCTGGAGCCTAGAGGTCATATGCAACATAATAACATACAGGTGCATCTCAATATATCATCAAAAGTTGTTTGTTTGTTTTGTTTTTTAGTAATTCAGTATTCAGTAAATTTTAGTAAAAGTGTTTCTTTCTGTTAATGTTGATTATGGCTTACAGCCAAAGAAAACCCAAAAGTCATTATCTCAGAAAATTAGAATATTATATAAGTATGATAGCAGCCTTCAGTTCGTCTGCATTGTTGGGTCTGGGGTCTCATCTTCCTCTTGACAATACCCCATAGATTCTCTATAGGGTTAAGGTCAGGTGAGTTTGCTGGCCAATCAAGCATGGTGATACTGTGGTTAGGAAACCAGGTCTTGGCACTTTTGGCAGTGTGGAAAGGGGCTAAGTCCTGTTGGAAAATGAAAATTCCATCTCCAAAAAAGCTTGTGGGCAGAAGGAAGCATGAAGGGCTCTAGAATTTCCTGGTAAACGCTGCGCTGACTTTGGTCTTAATAAAACACAGTGGACTTACACCAGCAGATGACATGGCTCCTAAACCATCACTGACTGTGGAAACTTCCCACTAGACCTCAAGGAGCTTGGATTGTGTACAGCGGCCACTCCACTCCACCTCCAGACTCTTGGACCTTCCACATAAAATGTAAAATTTACTTTAATCTGAAAACACCTTTGACCACTGAGTAACAGTCCAGCTTTTTCTCTCCTTGGCCCAGGTAAGGCGCTTCTGCAGTTGTCTATTGGTCATGAATGGCTTGACACATGGAATGCGACACTTGTAACCCGATCCTGGACACGTCTGTGTGTGGTGGTTCTTGAATCACTGACTCCAGCAGCAGTCCACTCCTTGTGACTCTCCTGCAAATTTTTGAATGGCCTTTTCTTTACAATTCTATGAAGGTTGCGGTTATCCCGATTGCTTGTGCACCCTTTTCTACCACATTTTTTCCTTCCACTCAACTTTTCATTAATATGCTTTGATACAGCACTCTGTGAACAGCCAGCTTCTTTAGCAATGACCTTTTGTGGCTTACCCTCCTTGTGGAGTGTGTCAATGACTGCCTTCTGGACATCTGTCAAGTCAGCAGTCTTCCCCATGATTGTGCAAAAAAAGGACCGAGTTGTCTCAAGACAAGGAGGACCCACGCTGATAGGTTTAGGTGAAAGAAAACGACTTTATTGGAACAACACACAACGCGTTTCGGGCATGCACTCTGCCCTTCTTCAGGTGTAATGGTTCTTTAGCCGTCCAGCCGAGAAGCTTCTCGGCTGGACGGCTAAAGAACCATTGCACCTGAAGAAGGGCAGAGTGTATGCCCGAAACGCATTGTGTGTTGTTCCAATAAAGTCGTTTTCTTTCACCTAAACCTATCAGCGCGGGTCCTCCTTGTCTTGAGACAACTCGGTCCTTTTTTTGCATTCTCTTACACCCACGTGGTGTGAGGTACCCTGCAGCTGTATCCATCTACAGGATCCCTACCTGTGTCTTGTTGTTTTGCGAAGTGTTGTGTATCTACACAACTCTGAAAGGTGAGCCTACACTGTTATTTCACCAAAACCTTAAAATCACAGATCTACACTACGGTTTGCTCGGTGTCTTTTTCTTTTTTCTTTTGAGATATTCCCCATGATTGTGTCACCTACTGAAACAGACTAAGGCTCCATTCCCATGGAGTAACGCGCCGCGCATTCAGACACATATACATGTGTCAGAGTGTGAGCGTTCAAAACAGATCCCATTCACATCAATGTGTGCTGGCTTACGCACGCTACACTTTGAAATCAATGGGTTAAAAAGCCTCCCATTGATTTCAATGTGTAGCGCCCGTAAGCCGGCACACATTGAAGTGAATGGGATCTGTTTTGAGCGCTCACACTCTGACACATGTATACGTGTCTGAATGCGCGGCGCATTACTCCATGGGAACGGAGCCTAAGGAACCTTTTTAAATGCTTAGGAAACCTTTGCAGCTCTTTTGGGTTAATTATTCTGATTTTCTGAGATAATGACTTGTGGGTTTTCCTTGGCTGTAAGCCATAATCGTCAACATTAACAGAAAGAAACACTTGAAAGTCTGTTTGTAATAACTAAATATAATGTGTTTCACTTTTTCAATTGAATTACTAAAAAAAAAAAAAAAAAAAAAAGATGCAAGTTCATCAAGTCCAATTACCTATAAATAGAGATGAGCGAGTATATTCGATCGAATACCTCCCCTGCATAGTTATTGGTGTACTCAGTCCAATACCACATGGTAAACGCAGTAAAAATATGATTCCCCTCCCACCTTCCCTGGCGCTTTTTTACACCAATAACTATGCAGGGGAGGTATTCAATCGAATATTACTTGCTCATCTCTACCTATAAACCTACCATGTTGATCCAGAGGAGTGATCCAAAAATCTTCTGTTAAATTAGGCACATCTCACTCCAGTGTACAGCATATCAAGACTGGCATAGGAAACTCCAGTCCTGATAAATCTCCTGCAGAGCCAGAACACAGAGCAGCTCTCCAAGTACAGTTCAGCTGCGGGACCTTGGCCTGTCCTTCCATTATATGGACCGCCATTCATTCCAATGGTCATGTATAACATTACATCTCATCTGCAGTAGCCTGACCGCCTCTTTTGGATTTGCCATGGTTTGTCAGACCTTCTCTCTTCAGCGGTTATTAAGTGTAGCATTACATGGTGGCAATACAAGCAATGGCCAACCATTTAATACAAAGATGTCCCGAGCTTGCCAGATAGGGAGTTATTCATACAGAGTCATCTTCTCATCAGGAAGGATCCCAAGCAGAAAACCCACCATTTTAATGGCACATATGGACAGAGGTTGTCTTCATATATTCAGCTATCATTTTAGAACCATATAATAAGAAGATTAATTTTATTCTTGTATATTTATAGGGAGGATTGTGAAAAAAAAGCTGAGAAACTCCGCAGTAAGGTGAAAGAAGTCCTGATATGTGATGCTCTGAAGAGAAACCCTTATGATCCGGTCATTGTGCCACCAGTCGATTGTCTCCTGTCTTGTCTCTGTCTTGAAATGCCATGTACAGATATAACGTCATACTGTAATGTTCTGAAAAACTTCCAGGAATTGATAAAACCTGGAGGTCGCCTTATGATTATGAGTGGACTGAATGGTAGTTATACTCATGTCGGTAAAAAGCGTTTCAGTGTAATGTCCTCAAAACAGGAAGATCTGGAGATGGCCTTCAAAGAAGCTGGTTATCATATTGAGAAGGCCGTGTATGTGCCGCGTATTGATAAATCCAGGGTGGGTATTTGTGATTTAGCTGGCAAATATTTTATTCATGCCCGTAAACCAATGTAAGACCAAATTCATCCGCCAACATTTTGTGTAAATGCTGCTATACATCTGCATGCTTTAGCTATAACATATAATGTGAAATACTCTACCAGCAAACAAGTGATTTAGGGTGAAGTCTAAGAAAAAGACAAAACTATGTATAAGATGTAATAAATAGCCATGCAAAAAAGAATGCTCTGATAGTCAATATTATCAATAAGACATCCCATATGTAAAAATAATGGTATCTACTATCAACAACAGGGGTCGGTAACCTTAGGCCCAGTTCACACTGATGAATCTGCTGCTGATTTCTGCCCCATAATTAGTGACAGATTCCATCTTACTTTCATTTTGGGGCAAACATCAGAGCAGGACTCTATGTCTATTTATCCACGGGTTCCATGGCTGGCTCAGCAGCGGGGTCCACGGCTCGAGACTCCCCACTGATTAGACCCATTCACCTGCATGCAGAGCAACAGCATTCTACTGCAGAGACACCCGGGGGGAGGTGCAGAAAATGAAGAAGAACCAAAGCAGTATGAGCCATGTAAACATACCCTTGGAGAGGGGAGAATGTGCAGTTGAACTTTGGAGGTTCTTGTGATCTACTTGGTTTGTAGTTGTGACAGGACCATGGCGGATCACAGACAAAGTAGTCAACATATCATAACTTATCAGCTGCATAATTTTCAGTCCAGTTGTCTCAAACGTAGTACTCTAGACTGTAAAGTCACACAACTATAGTCACCCCAAAAATAATTAAAAAAAACAAGTCTCTAGTCACACTCAGTAACACCCAAGCCCACACATTGTATCCAGAGTAACAATGTTGTCAAGTATGTGATAGGAACAATTCATAGCCGGAGCATTTCTTATACATACATATTCAACCTCCCATCTCCTGTGCTTGTATGGCCGCCATGGCAATATAATCTCACAAGGTGCTGAAACTTAACTTTCAATTCAAAAATGCAAGTTTAAGCAAAACAGAAAATACAGATGCCAACCAGGAAAGGAAAAAACATCTAAGAAAAAAAACAAACAATAATGAAACCGAGTATTACATGGTGGATCTGTTATAATCCCAACATCATTGCAAACAAAGGCCTCTTAGAAGGTCGGCATGATGTTAAAGGGAGCGCCCTCTATAGGTGTGTTTGACTGAGACTATGTCTTCCTAATTACATCATGGAAGATAGACTTGCACATTCTCAGCCAGCGCCCTCTATTGGTGTGCACACTTGAGGCACTGGCATCCTAATTACATCATGGAAGTCAGATTTGCATATTCTTCCCATGTTCCTTTGCACAGTAGAGCGCTCATGGCTTAATAAGACTCCACACACCTAAATGGTGGTTCTCTCCTTATGGAGTGACAATATCCCCTCAACCCTGTCTAAGCCTCTCACCTCTGCCAGATCTGTCCTCTCTCCGTCAAGCTGATGAGATGCAAATACATCATAATGGCTGTCCTTGGCTGAGAAGACTGTATCTGGTATAATCCCAACATCATTGCAAACAAAGGCCTTTGAGAAGGTCAGCATGATGTTAAAGGGAGCGCCCTCTATAGGTGTGTTTGACTGAGACTCTGTCTTCCTAATTACATCATGGAAGATAGACTTGCACATTCTCAGCCAGCGCCCTCTATTGGTGTGCATACTTGAGGCACTGGCATCCTAATTACATAATGGACGTCAGATTTGCATATTCTTCCCATGGTGGATCTAGACAGGCTTATGCATTTCAAGGTCTGGAACCTCTTAGTCATTGCATTTTATTTTGGACTTTGTTATTTGGCCTGTGTTCAGGACGTGTTTTTTCCGTGCATCATATTCATTTATTATTATACAAGCTTCCTTCATTTTGGGCTGTTTCCTTTTTTGTTTTTGGATAACTTATAGGTCGTGTAACAAAATTGTAAACTAACATAAAAAAAAAAAAACCAAACATCACCAACATTACTATAACTCTCTATAAGGTTATACACAATTAGCAAGGAATGAACCATCCCTGAAAGGTGATATGACCCTCCTTAGACACAGGACATCAGCATCATTGCGGGTGCTCGCGGTACCTGCATAGTTATACACTGAGTCCCAGAAAGTGCACCTTGGTTTTACTGCGCATGCGCTCAGAGAACTTATTCTTATCAACCTGGCCCTTTGTAATGTAATCATCACCAAACACTACACTTAAAGGGGTGTTCCAAGTCCTTCTCCCCCCCCCCCATTCCCCCTAGAGAGTTTTAAAATAATCACTATATACTCACCTCTCCACTTGGCTGGTAGATCCAGCAAATAGTCTTCATTTGGGTCACTAGTGTTCCTGATCTTTGGCCTGCATGACAGTGTCTGAGCTAGTCAATGTCTGAGCAGAGATGGTCTGTTCATGAGGAGCATCAGCATCCAGTCACTGACCGACTGACATACTCACATGTGGACATTCAAGGTTCTAGAAGTCTGGGATGCAAATTCTGTAAGACAATGGAAATCACAGCCCCAGCACAAATGTCACCAATAGAATTTTTAGCTGTGGCCACTTAGCACATGATGAGTACTCACGTGATATAATATGCTTTATTTCCTGATTTATTTGTTCCCTGTCTTAGTTGTACTCGAGATCATTTACACCAGTGATTCCCAAGGTGATCCAGGTGGACCCCCAGGGAACTCAGCCGCGACGCAAATTTCCATCGTTAGATCTAATCTTCACATTTTTTGACAAGTTTTGTCAATATGGTAGAAATGTAGCAGCAGGGGGTCCATCGAAACCAGTAAAATTTTGAAAGTGGTCTACAAGAAAAAAAAGTTTGGGAACCTCTGATTTACACAGATTTTGTCATTTACCACTTGATGTTCATGATTCTGCTTGTGCTTATGAGATTAAACAATTGCAATTGATCCTGTGTGTTTCTTGCTTTCTTGCATATACATTTCCAGTGTCAGATTGGGGTTCCAAAATTATTCTGGGGACCCACAGTCCAGCAGCCCCTATGAAACAGATCACAGATGTTAACGCCTGGGCCAATGGGAAGATCCTTACTGAGACCCAAAGACTTCAAACATTGTGGTCAGCCCCACCAGAGTAGGGATCACATCTAGACAACAATCTATCGCCACCTAAGTGCCTCTGTGAGTCAGGGAGAATCTTTCCCTCTACCAAGACAGAATTCCCAGTGAGAACAGGGTGCACCATTTAGTTGTAACTACTAGAGATGAGCGAACAGTGAAATGTTCACAGTTCGAAGTTCGATTTGAGTAGTCGCTCAATATTCAACTGTTCGATCGAACATCGAGCCCCATTATAGTCTATGGGAAATAAATACTCGTTTAGGGGGAAACCACTATTCGACTCAGGAGGGTCACCAAGTCCACTATGACACCCCAGGAAATGATGCCAACACCCTGGAATGCAACTAGGACAGCAGGGGAAGCATGTCTGGGGGCATCTAACATGCCCAAGTCACTGTATTACATTGGGATTCCTGTCAGCTTTTGATATGCGCGAGCAGACTTTTTCCCATAGGAATGCATTGACCAGCGTTGATTGGCCGAATGCCATACAGACTACAGCATTCAGCCTATCAACGCTGGTTCTGCCGGAGGCTCGTCTGTGAGGAGGTGGAGTCTAAGATCGGACCAGAATGGAGACTGCTGTGGACCGATCTTAGACTCCACCTCATCCGGCAGAACCAGCGTTGATTGGCCAAATGCTGTACTCTATATGGCATTCGGCCAATCAACGCTGGTCAATGCATTCCTATGCCGGGATGTAGCAGTGCTGGCCGTGACCTCAGCTCAACTACTCGGGAGATGCAGCCGAGCTGAGCGCACGGCCAGCACTGCTACACCGGAGAACTGCTGAACCCTGCTGCACACTCAGCTCTTCTGTATCTCAGCAGAGCTGAGTGTGCCGCAGGGTTCAGCATACACTCAGCTCTGCTACATCTCTGATGCAGCAGAGCTGAGTGTGCAGCAGGGTTCAGCACATCTCTGATGCAGCAAAGCTGAGTGTGCAGCAGGGTTCAGCACATCTCTTATACAGCAGAGCTGAGTGTACAGCAGGGTTCAGTGGTTCTCCGGTGTAGCAGCGATTCTCCGATGTAGCAGTGCTGGCCATGCGCTCAGCTTGGCTCATCTCCGGATTAGCCAGGCTGAGCGCACAGCCAGCACTGCTACATCTCCAGTGTAGCAGTGCTGGCCGTGCGCTCAGCTCAACCACTTTGGAGATGAGCCGAGCTGAGCACACAGCCAGCACTACTACACCGGAGATGTAGCAGTGCTGGCCGTGCGCTCAGCTTGGCTACTCCGGAGATGAGCCATGCTGAGCGCACGGCCAGCACTGCTACACAGGAGAACTGCTGCTACACCAGAGAACCGCTGAACCCTGCTGTACACTCAGCTCTGCTGCATAAGAGATGTGCTGAACCCTGCTGCACACTCAGCTTTGCTGCATCAGAGATGCGCTGAACCCTGCTGCACACTCAGCTCTGCTGCATCAGAGATGTAGCAGAGCTGAGTGTATGCTGAACCCTGCGGCACACTCAGCTCTGCTGAGATACAGCAGAGCTGAGTGTGCAGCAGGGTTCAGCAGTTCTCACACTCAGCTCTGCTGCAACAGAGATGTGCTGAACCCTGCTGCACACTCAGCTCTGCTGCACCAGAGATATAGCAGAGCTGAGTGTACGCTGAACCCTGAGTGTACATCTGGACATGATATTTTTAACAATGTTTTTACAGTAAGAAAAAGGTTACTGTTCAAACCTGAGCTGAGACTCTTCTGTACATTTAACTAATCCATGAGAGATCAAATTTTTTTCACAATGAGAGAGCAGATTCCTGCTTCTTATAAGATCTGCTTACCAGTTCCTCAGATCTACAGATTTGGGTGACTTTATTTGGTAACGTTGAGGGTGGTGGAGTTGTATCAGTTCTTTTGCACTGAAATAAAATATGATTAAGGATTTTCTAAGTCTGGCAAGGAAGTCACGTCTATAGAAAGAACAAACTGCTCGGAAGAAAGTTTCCTCATTGTCTCTCAGTGTTTCTCAAGGGCTACATCAGATGTGTCAGATCTCCTGAATTTATGTGTATCTGCTAATTTCTCTGCAGATAACCCCAGGGAGTAATGTGTAATGATGTTCCTTACCTGTGTACACATGTGGAGAAACCAGAGGACTTCTATAATGTAGGATTCACTACAGCACACTGTACTGTATATGTCAACTCATTTTTCACTGAAATTTGTATATTTTTTACAAAAGTATAATAATTGGAAATGCTGCATCTTCTTAATTTTTTTTACTCAAATTATTTTAGTGGAGACAGTCTATGGTCTTAATAGGTTGCCACTGGATACAAATGCAGAAACTTTTTATCTTCAGAAACCCAGTGTGATGATGAGAGCCTCAGTTATGTATTTCCAATCATGTATTTTTTATTTGGTGTAATCTCACTTGTTCATATATACCCTTTTAGCTCCATATATGCAGTATTTCTGGTCTGTAAGCAAGTCCTGTCTGTTGTATCAAGATCCTTTTGTTGGCTCCATTAACATACCCGTGCTAATCCTGGGAGTCTTCTGTGGTGATAACAAGACTATGTGTATTGTATCCCTGCTTAGCACCCACAACCCAGACCCCATGTCTTTAGCCAAAACTACAAAGGAAATATGGTTTATGTCAAAATTTCCCCGGGAGAAACTCCCACAGTTGCACCATTAAATTCCTCAGGTGTGCAAGATGAAGACAAACGATTCAGATCCAGTCATGTTACTGTTGGGGGAAAAGGTGTAGACACTGAACTCATTACCCAAAGGGAATTGGGGTGTAATTCTTGGTGTCTACACGATGGTGGCCTCGCCATGAACCTCATCATACCCCTTACCTGACACTACGGTCATCTGGTGAGGAATTCTGACTGTTCTTAGTTCTATGTGTTTCATGGTGGAGGGCTGGACTTCTCAACCTCTCCCCTCCCTAAATGACATCACTCAGGGAGGAGACTGGGAGAGTTATATGGTCTCACCTGAGGGGACTAAAGGAGTTCTGATCCTGTGCGAAGTGTGACGACACGTTGTGCTGTGGACTTAAGCAAGTGCCCTGAGGCCTAAGAATTCTTATTTTTGGAATGATGTGAGCACTAGCTCGATTAATGACTTAAGCAAACACCTTGAGGCCTAGTAGTGAGGCCACAGCAAACCAGACCACAACTTCGTTTAGTATTATTCTTTTATCTTTTATTCCTATTTTATTTTCTGTACTGTATTGTGCGTTTACCTGCATTTGCTTGATGATCCTCTGATGTATACTCTGTATATGTCAGTGGCTAGTACCGACCCACTCGGGTTAATAAATGATCGCAGGTGTGATTCTTGTGCAAGTAGTGTTCCTAACCTATTTCTGTATAAAGAATTAGGAAGTCATGGATGGTATGACAAGGGACAGATCATAGAAAGTTCCTGTTAATGTAAATATTAAGAACAGTCTATTCAGATACTTTGACCATGACCAAATCACTAGATTATGCAAATCTAAAATGTACATTTCCAGTCTAATGCGGGTTCAGATACAGTATCATATATGTATGAAGGAGATTAGGGCTTCCCATAACAACACTACATCTGTGTTCATGACTCTGTGGATCCTATGGACACACTTTAGAAGCAACTCTGCCTTTGCAGGATGACTTTTGAATTGCAAAGTTAGACCATAAACATATTTTTACACTATTAGGGAGCACAACTCAGAACCGCATTTATATCATGACTTGTACATGGACCTTTTTTGCTATTATTGAGCCTACTTGGTATGCTGTACAAATCTGAATTGTACCTTTCCTATGTTTAAATGATGCAGTTTTGCCCACACCACCATTTCCCATTTCTTACTGTGGTTTGTTAATTCATGTAATATACAGAATGTATCTGAATGACTGAGTCATTCAATGGGTTTTCTTTGGTGTTTGTTGTCTTGTGTAATATTGTACTATGACAGTTCAACCCACTGCACAAAGTCAGATTAACTGCTACATCTACTGTCAGAATCCTGTTCATCAGAATACTGTATTTTGCTATTATACCACTAATGGCCGCTATTCCTTTCACTTTGAAATATTGTTGCACTTCCACTCCTTACCACTGGAGGCTGCTGTGTTCTTCTGTGCTCAAGTATTGTGACTTGTTCCAGTCTCCTGGTCTCAGAACTGTCTTCCCCAGACAGTTTCTAACAAGAGTCCATGCAATGGAAACACAAGGAGTTGCCAACTGCAAAGAAATCATGTGTGCAGCTGGATAGGTCATAGCAATAGTTTTTTGATATACAGAAGGTGACTTATTCAGTGGCTTCACTAGGAATGGCGGGGCCCCAAGGCAAACATTTGCCATGGACCCCTCCAGCCGACCTTACCCCCCCAAAGACCCCACCCGACCAACTCTTCCCGTCCCCCCACCTTCCCCCGAAGACCCCGACTAAGTCTATGGGATCCATGTGGTTTCTTAGCTAACAGCTTTTTAATGCATATAGGTTTCCATTCAGGGGTCCCCAAGAGGACTCCTCAAGCAGAATACCAAACACAGATGTGAACCAGGCCAAAACATGTCTAAATTCTCTAGGATAAATATCTAGTGACATGTTCTTTGCTCAGTCGTCAACATTTGTGGCACCTACTGGGAACAGACCTTTGATATCATCAAATGATGAATAATACAGAAAACCGTGTCAACTGACAACATTGACTTTGACCCGACAATCTCCCAAAATCATGGCTTCCACCTTATGGTACATTTCCTCTGAAGGTGCTTCGACAGGTCGCCCTGAATGTGGGTCGTTTTCAGTTGATTCTCAACCCTAGATACTGCTTACCTCAAAACTTTACTGGATAGTAGGAAGGTGCATCATCACCATATACAGCATCCTTTTGTGGATTTCTTTAGGTTTCTTTTCTTCCTCTTGTAAGGAATTAATCACGGAGCGACACTCCAAATTCTTCAGATTCTTTGTACACCTGTACTATATTGCACTTGCCCTTCTGTCACATCATCAGACTGAATTGCTACTATGTATGTTGCATGACTAGACATGTCTCAATCTACACAGACAAGCTCCGCTTTCTAACACTGACAGAAGATACTGAGGTAGATACAGTAACTCAGTGGCGTAACTAGGAATGGCGGGGCCCCGTGGCAAACTTTTGACATGGGGCCCCCTCCAAGAGGGGTACATGGGCGTGCAGGCTGTTTGTGAATAAGAGGGTGATGTGGGTGCAGGGTGTGTATAAGCAAGAGGGGAAATGGGGGTGCAAGCTGTGTGCGAGCAAGAGGGTCATTTGGAGGGGGGAATCCATCATTCCACCACACTCTTGCTCACCCACAGCCTGCACCCCCATTCCCCCTTCGTTCTCACACACAGCCTGCGCCCCCATGTCACCCTCTTTGCTCACACACAGCCTGCACGCCCATGTACCCCTCTTGCTCACACACAGCCTACACCACCCATTCCCTCCTCTTGCTCACATAGGGCAGAATGGGGGGTGCAGAATGTGAGTAAGAGGGGTACATTGGTGTGCAGGCTGTATGTGAGAAAGGAAGGAATGGAGATGCAGACTTTCTCACACACAGCCTACACACCCATGTACCCCTCTTCCTCACAGCCTATAACCCATTCCCCCCATTGTACACTGACCTGTAGCTCCGCCCACAAAAGACACTGAGTCTATGTTAGTAGATTAAAGGACCTTTGAAGACGTCATGTCTCAGGTCCTTCAATCTACTAGTATAGATGCCGGCACAGGGCCTGGGGACAGCGGGCAGGAGATAGAAGTTTCTCCTGCCCGCTGTCACTATGCAAGTGCTGAGAGGCAGCAGGGGCCCGGACAGCAGACGGCCCCTGCTTGGGTGCAGTAGTAAAGGCAGCATTTGCGGAGGAGCGGAATAACAGCATCGCTCCTGCCGCTGCTGGCTTCATGCAGGGCAGGAGCATAGCGATGTTGCAGGTACCTGTGCCGGCGTCTAACCCTCCCTGGCATCTGTATTTGCATTGTGAAGGCTAGACTGGTCTCACCATCTATGAGCGTGCACGCAGGGCCTGCGGCATCTCGCCGCTGGCTTTGCATATGTAACCCCACCCACCAATGACGCAACAAAGCAGGAAGACAGAAGATTTTACAGCAACGAAAACTGGTGAGTATGCGACGTGGGAATACCCCTTTAACATATGATCCTCTATACACATGTACAGTGTTCAAGTGATATAATATACAATATTTCCTGATTTGTGTCTTCTCTGTTTTAGTTATGTACATGTTAATCTACACATTGTAAGAAAGATTATGCCATTTATTACTTGACATTCATCATTCTGTATGTACTAATGTCACTAAACGATTGCAAGAACCTGCTCTATTTAAGGACTTGGACATACTTATTATTCCTAGGAAAAACGTCAAAGCAAACAGCTTATACTGCTAACTGGACCTTACCGAGATCAACCCAAGACTATCATGAGACTAAGCTTACAGTATAACAAGTTAAAGTAATGATACATGTGAAAGCTCACAAGGTTACATTACCCCTGTATGTCTCTTCCATATGGGCAGATCTGTCAATTCATACTTCCATAGAAGTTCAGCTGATAGAGCTGAGTTTAGTCATCCCCCCTGGTCATGTTCTCACTTTTTCTCCTCCTGGTAAGAGGTTGTGTTAGTGATCTTCTCGATACTGGGACACCCCATACCCCTTACCTCGAAAGTTTACCTCTTGAGGCTACTTTCAGAGGACATCTGGGCACATCAAGAACACATTCTCTCTCTCCTACTACTTTTATACTATAGCAATTGTTGTTTGTTGAATGGCAGACAAGCCATCCTCTATTCCTTAATGGAAGAGGCTGATGAACGGTTCCCTATGTAAATATGGTTTATACAAAAATGTAAAATTCTCACAGATATGGGGGGAGCCTGGTGTAATTCTCCATCCTCTAGGACTCTTTAACAAGTATATTGTATCAAGTTGCTCCTGGTGCACTGTAGGGTAATACTGAAGACACTACCATGTTTTTGTTGTTTTTTTTTTTCCTGGTTTACGTTGCTGTCTTTGTTAATAAACCAAGCTTAAAATATTGAGATTGCTCCATTTAAGAACACATTAGACAATCCATACACGAAAGTGATCTTATCTACCATGAAGTGGAATACTGTAGGTAAAATGTTCTATACTCCGAAGTGGTTGTGTTTTGGTACCAGAATATTATTAAAGGATATTTATTTGCCCAAATGTAATCGAAAATGAAAAGAAACCTCCTGATGTGCTCAAGTGCCATCTTATAAATTCATTTATGAGTTTTTGACTATTTGACGTAACCTTTTGATCAAACAGACTGTGATAGCCTTAATAAGACAGGTGTTACGTATATCTGAATTATTTGGCTACTGGCTACAGTACGAGTATCTTCTGTTGGAAAATCAACCAGAGATATTTGCCCATTATAATAGAAGGCACACTGTGCGCCCAAAGGTTGTTTTATTAGAGCATAAAAAAAGCCCTTGAATAGAGGTTTCCAACCAGGGTTAGCTGTTACTCACATATGACAGGTGGTGTTAAGCCACAGCAGGTATGTAAAGGGAAAAAAAGTCTAGAAAAACAAGCAATGACAAGTTAAACTACTACCCTTACTCTACTATAGTGTCAACTTTAATCTAGATGGATTATATCTGAGGGCTATGCAGGGAATGTCAGAACTAATATATTAATATTATGGTAAAGAAATGCCATTTTAAGGTTGAACCATAAAGCCTACTCATAAATCCTTGGCCTCTGAGTCTCGATTTATTAACAGGTTCAAGCATAAACAACACATGGCATAAAAAGTACCGTCAGGGAATATTCAGGTAATAGATACAGTGTCCAGGCAGGTACAGGTAGAGCAAGGACACAACATCACTGGGATAAATAAACAGCAAACACATTTCAGGGCTCAGGTAGCTTAGGACTATATTTAGATAACCAGGGTTGGACTGGCCCAACTGGGGGACTGGGGAGACCCCGGTGGGCCTAATACCTTTAGTGGGCTTTACCGGACCCCCACCGGCCCCCGGACCCCCTACCGGCTTTTTTAATATGCAGTGGAGATCTGGTAATAATCAGTCACTAGGGGGTGTGAGCGTGACCAGAGTGCTACAGGGTCAGCTGGAGATGGCCGGGGCCCACAGTACCATGATAGCGATTAGGGAAAGCCTCATTCCCCGACCACTATACATAGTTAATGGAAAGGGGTCCGGCCTTATGTCGACCCCTTTCCAATAATGCTATTATTATACACTGGAGTTGCCTCAGGTCCTAGAATATAATACTCAGGGGATGTGATTAAATATAACAAATAAGACTGAAGAGGATGCAGAAGGAGCAAGGATGTGCAGGAGAAGGTGAGGTAAGGTGAAGATAAGTGTTTGTTGTTTTCCATCATCTCCCCAAGGCCTCTGATTATTATATTCTGGGGTCTGGATTTTGAAAAATTGTTGTTCTGGGCTGTTTGTAGACAGTGGTATAGGTTACAGATTTTGAACTAGGCCCCAGGAGCTTCCAATAATACCGATAATGTATGAAAATGAACAGTTAACTTTCTTCAGGTCTAAGACCTTATGTAAAATTACTGCCATCAAAAGCAATGTATGGTCCAAGGCACTGAAAGTTTGGATTATGTGTTAGCCCCAAGATATGATCCTTAATGAAGTGAATATCTCATGTCCAGACAAACATGAACCAACATGTCTCCTGTAAGCACTGGAAGCCATAATATATCATCAGGATGCATTGTTTGCTGCTTGTGGAGTATATAAGGTGTTTCATTCTGTAAGCAGTACAAGCCATACTATATTCATCAGGACGTACTGTGAGCTATTGTAGCGTACAAGGAGCAGAGGTAAGAGATACTAAGACACTATAACTAATGCCTTTATTTACAGTACTTGACACTATAGACACCTATAGAAGCTTCCTACAGATATAGTAAACTCTACCTTTCCATTGTAATGGTATATGGTGTGGCAGTGCAGCTATTCTAGTGGCTGGGTCCTGGTGTGGGAAGAGAAGAGCAGATTCTCCTCCATATAGTAGAACAGTCCAGGATTTGGTTTGTTTAATGAACCCCATTAGGTGTCAACTGGGAAGACTCTTAAAGAAAGGAGATCATCAATGAGACATGGCTGACTCTTACGCCTGGTTCACATCTGCGTTTGGCCATTCTGTAAATAATCAGTATTTGACAAATCTTCAGACACTGATTTCAAACGGCCCGGATGAAAACCTACTCATTTCAATGGGTCTTAACCCATTCATAACATCTGCCATTGGACTACCTTCACTTATATAATATTTTTTATTATTTATTTAGAAGAATTAGCAGATGGCTACTATATGTCTCCTTTTTCAAACTAAAGTGGATACCAACACTGTCCTGCTGTCTTAGCTAGAGTTCAGCAATTTGTGGCCAGACGCTGAAACTTAGGCCCAATTCATAAGCTATTTTATCCTCAACGCGTTTCGCTAATGCTGCATAGCTCATCAGGAGGACGATAAGTCTGGGAGACGTGATAGTCTGCAGTTAAAACTGCAATTCCTGTGCCCTTGATGGTAAGACGCTGTACTGCACTCCTGATGAGCTATGCTATAACTCAATGACTCAATTCAGCCAATACACAGAGAAAAGAGCTGCCTGAGTCCTGTTCTATTCTCTGTGTATCAGCAGGTAAGAATGGCCGATCAGAAGGGATGTTTTCTGTCAAACCCCCACCAATCTGATATTGAAGGCCTATTCATTGGAGAGATCATCAATAATTTTAGCCCAGACAATTCCTTTAATTCCACAGTCTCCAACTCTGACACCACCAACAGCAAATCCACCACCTTGAATGTTCTATGACCAATAATCTACTGCTGCTTTATTAGTAAGATCATGTTCTGCTTGTCTGTGCCTCTATTCGATTGCTATAATGTAAGTAATTTGTTTCTAGTACAGGGTAAATTATTGTATCATCAGGGCTACGTCTAAAGTATCTAACGGAGAATCCGAGGAAAGTCCTAAGGATAGAACATCATGGCTAACCCTTTGATCTCTCAGGAAACCTACACTTATGAATTCAACCCCAAAGATTTCATGAAAGCATACTATAAGTCAGGAGAAGGACTTTATAGAGAATGGTCAGAATTTGCAATGCAACATCTACATGAAACTTTCACTAAAGGTAACGTGCCGTATTTATCAACTTGCATATATATTTATCCAATTAATGTAAGACATTACACTGGATATAAAATTACTACTCGCATAATTTACTGCTGACTGGGAGGACATGATCATGATATCACACTAGTGTTGGCCTTCCCATTGTTCTGGTCCATCAGAGGACTAAGAACTTTATCAGGGATCTGTTTATTTGGTCTTCTGATAGTTGAATGTAAAATAACATGTAGCACATTGTGATATCACAAGGTGTTGAAACAAATAAAGCACAAACTTCATTTTCCTAAATCTGTATATGGACCGGCAGTATACAATAATGTCACCTATGCTACAACTCCAAGAAGTAATGACACACACTACATCCTCTGTCGGATCATGGGCCATAATTACTAAACAAACAGGAATAATAAAGAGCAGAGCCAGAACACAGAGCTGCTCTCCAAACAATGGTGTAACCAGCAAAGACTGCTCTCCCCCCCCCCCCCCGAAAACTTCTGAAGGGGGGGCCTTTCCACATAGCGTAACCTTTCCTGGCCCCCAAACAATATAACACCCCATTTACACACACTATAATGTCCCAAAGTGTCCTCCAGACAGTATACTGTCCCATAGTGGCCCCTCCACATGGTGAAATGTCTCACAGTGGCCCCTGCACACAGTATTCTGCCCCATAGTGGCTCACCCATGAACAATTATTATATTATTATCTTTCAGACCCTAGAGTGTAATGATGGGAGACCCGGGGGGGGGGGGGGGAACAAACATTAAAAAAACACTGTTACTTACCTCTCCTGGGCTCTGGTGCACTCCCTGCTGCTTCAGAGCTCTTCAATGTTGGTACAAACGTCACAAGAGTCAGACAGACGTCGCAAAGTATAATGATGTTGGCCTAGCTCATGTGACATCTAGGACATCACCAATTAGGCCAAAGACTGCCTGAGCGCAGGAAAGGTAAGTAACTATGTTGTTTGTGTTTTTTTTTTGTTTTTTTTTTTAAAAAAAAGCCTGTGGCAGCTGCTACCCCGGTATATACGCCACTGTCTCCAAGTACAGTTTGGCCACCAGACTCTAACCTGTCATTTCAATGGTCATGTATAACACTACATTTCATCTGCAGTAGCCTTACAGCCTCTTTTGGATTTGCCATGATTTGTCAGACCTTCTTCCTGTATCAGCTACTACAGCTGAAGTGTAGTATTACATGGCGGCTATTCAAGTAAATGGCCAACCTTTTAATACACAGATGGCTGGAGCCTGCCAGGTTGGGAGTTAGTTTTATAGAGTAGTACTACACTCATCCTCCACAAATACTATCATTATACTCGGGAAGGTGGGGGGAAGAGAGGGAGTCTTTTCAGACCCCTACGTATAATGATCGGAGACCATGGGGAGGATACAAACATAAAAGAACACTTACTTACCTCTCCCGGGTTCCAGAATGCTTCAAGCCCTGACGCATGTGAGATCTCTTCCATCATTGAATATAGCTGACATCAGCGGGGAGTGTGTTAGAGCCCGGGAGAGGTAAGTAGCATTATTTTTTATGTTTGTATACTCCCCTGGGTCTCTGATCATTATACTCTGGGGTCAAAAGCTTGCCATGGGCCCCGCCATTTCTACTTACGCCACTTCCCTCATGAGAAATATGGACAGAGGTTGTCTTCATATATTCATTGTATTTAGTTCTTGTAGCAGCTATTATTTTAGAACCATACACTAGGATTTAATTTTATTCTTGTATGTTTATAGGGAGGATTGTGAGAAAAAGGCTGAGAAACTCCGCAGTAAGGTGAAAGAAGTCCTGATATGTGATGCTCTGAAGAGAAACCCTTATGATCCGGTCATTGTGCCACCAGTTGATTGTCTCCTGTGTTGTCTCTGTCTTGAAACCCCATGTACAGATGTCAAGTCATACTGTAATGTTCTGAAAAACTTCCAGGAATTGATAAAACCTGGAGGTCACCTTATAATTTTGAGTGTACTGAATTCTACTTACTATCATGTTGGCACAAAACGTTTCAATTCAATGTCCTCAAAAAAAGAAGATCTGGAGGTGTCCTTCAAAGAAGCTGGTTATCATATTGAGAAGGCCGTGTATGTGCCGCGTATTGATAAATCCAGGTTGGATGTTGCTGATTATGATGGCAAATATTTTATTCATGCTCGTAAACCAATGTAAGACCAAATTCATCAGCCACCATTTTTGGTAAATACTGATATATATCTGCATGCTTCAGGTTGTAAAATATAATGTGGTTAAGTCAAGAATAAAACCATGTATAAGATAAATTAGCCATACAATAAGAATGCTCTGTATGTCATAATTATCAATATACAGCCCATATGTAAGAATAATGGTATCTACTCTCAAGAGGGGTCGGCAACCTTAAGTCTAGTTCACACAGTTTAATCTGTTGCTGATTTTGGGGTAGATTCAGTCTCATAATCACTGGCAGATTCCACATGAATTCTTCCTCCTACTTTCTTCAATGTGGGGCAGAGATCAGAGCAGGACCCTGAAAAAATAAGTGTCCTGCTCGATCTAGTATCATTTTCCATTGCTGGTTCAGCAACGGGGTCCTCGGCTTAAGACTCCCCACTGATTAGGCCCATTCACCTCCATGCAGAGTATCGGCATTACATTGTTGACCTGTAAATGCAGGTCTCTTGCAAATAAACGGGCAAGCTGAACATTTACCACAACTGTAGATCCCCATTGGCTTCTGTGCCGACAGCCATGTCAACCTTTCTTGTTCCACTGGTAAAACACTATGTACCAGACAATCTTTCAGATTTTTACCACGACTGAAGGTGATGTTGGGTTTCTCACCCACCACTTCTCCCAAGTCTGGGTCTGCCTCCAAGATATTCCAAAATCTTTTCAATATCTTTCTTATCTCCTGGTGGCCTGAATCAAACGTATCAATTATTCTGATAGGACTTTGAGAATCTTCTTTCTTTTTTGGTACTAAAAGGTCCTTTCTCTCCACTTGTCTAGCTCTCTCAAAAGCTCCATCCACAAATTTTTAGGGAATCCCATGTTTTCAAAGCGCGTTGCGAGGACCCTAGATTCATTCAAAAAGTCGGTATATGCCGAACAATTTTTACCTCGCCCTTAAAAATTGGCCCCTCGGTATCCCCTTTTTAAGGGGCTCCAGGTGGCAGCTGGACCAATCGAGAAAGCTATTGGTGGCTGTGGCCTTTCGGTGTACCATTGAACCAATTCTCCCATCCTTACATTTCCGTAATCTCAAGTCCAGGAAAGTGATTGATTCTTCTTGAAGTTCTGCTGTGAATCTGAGGCCAAGATTATTATTATTCAACCCCATAACAAATGATTCAAATTGTGACTCTGATTCCCTCCACAATAGGAGCACATCGTCGATGAAACAAATCCATAGGTCAATATGACCCGACCACTCTATATTCTCCTCTGCATGAACTACGGTTTCCTCCCACCAGTCGAGGTACAAATTCTCATAAGTGGGGCCACAGGGGCCCCCATTGCGGTACCCCTCAGCTGGTGGAAGGTACGTCCCTCAAAGGAGAATATATTTCGTTCCAAGATGAACGTTAGTAACTGCATGACAAAAGTTTGAAACAGGGATACAGTTGCTGTCCCGTTGGTGGAGATAGGGTCCCACCCCGTCAAAACTGGTAAGTAATAGAGCTCCACACGAAAACTGTGTTCAAGATAATTTATTGTAGCGAATGAGTGAGTACTTTCGGTCTATTTTTCGACCTTCCTCAGACTCTACATAGAACATAAAGAGACATTCCGTCATAACAATGCAACATGTTGTAACAGCACATGCTGTAAAATAAAACAAAGGAACAAAATATAGACATTTATAACATAAACAAATCACGAACATAAAGCCATGTGTCAGCCAGAAGTGAGTATACATCAGCAGTAGAGTTAGGGCCTGGGTAGTAGTAGTATATAGTGGTCAAGGAAAATTGTCAAGTCAGAACAAAAGCCAAAACAGAAGTTAAAAATCTAACATTCCAGCAGAATGATCCATAGATAGAGGAAATGTTGAAGTATATTATATTAGAATGAAGCTGCATGTGTTATCCCATAGACAAAAACATATAGACATAGCAGAACAGAGGTAGTCACCTGTTGTTTCAGTAGTCCAGTATACATAGGGAGTTAACTTAGTTCTGCCTATTTAAATTAAAAAGCGCATAACATAAGTACAATTGCCCCCCATAAGAAGGAAGTATACATGTGATAGCAATGCTCGTTGCCAGGGGTTCTTACCTCCCGCCCGTCCGGGCCCGCATCTCTGCAGTATTTTGGCATTTTCATTAACCCTGTGCGGGCCCGGACGGGCGGGAGGTAAGAACCCCTGGCAACGAGCATTGCTATCACATGTATACTTCCTTCTTATGGGGGGCAATTGTACTTATGTTATGCGCTTTTTAATTTAAATAGGCAGAACTAAGTTAACTCCCTATGTATACTGGACTACTGAAACAACAGGTGACTACCTCTGTTCTGCTATGTCTATATGTTTTTGTCTATGGGATAACACATGCAGCTTCATTCTAATATAATATACTTCAACATTTCCTCTATCTATGGATCATTCTGCTGGAATGTTAGATTTTTAACTTCTGTTTTGGCTTTTGTTCTGACTTGACAATTTTCCTTGACCACTATATACTACTACTACCCAGGCCCTAACTCTACTGCTGATGTATACTCACTTCTGGCTGACACATGGCTTTATGTTCGTGATTTGTTTATGTTATAAATGTCTATATTTTGTTCCTTTGTTTTATTTTACAGCATGTGCTGTTACAACATGTTGCATTGTTATGACGGAATGTCTCTTTATGTTCTATGTAGAGTCTGAGGAAGGTCGAAAAATAGACCGAAAGTACTCACTCATTCGCTACAATAAATTATCTTGAACACAGTTTTCGTGTGGAGCTCTATTACTTACCTGCATGACAAAAGTGTTATGTTCATTCAGTTCAACCCGCCTGAACCTGATAAAGTAGTTTATAGCTTCGTATCCCTTTTGATGTAGGATGGAGGAGTATAGGGCCTCGACATCCAGACATGCAAAGAAAACGCCCTCCTCCATAATTACCCCATCCAATTGGTTAAGCACATCCATACAGTCCCTAGTATAGGAAGCCAACCCAAGAACAAACGGTCTTAATATGGCGTCCTCATAGTGGCTCGCGTTCTGGGTTAGGCTCCCTATCTGGGACACAATTGGTCTTCCATGTAATGGTGCCAACCCTTTGTGTATCTTTGTTCTGCTAGGAAGTTTTAAATCTGTAAAAGGTCCTATATTACGATCAATTTCTGATTCCAACAGGAGGTCCTCCAAGATCATAAGACCCTCATAATCTGTGCTTTCCAGTCCTAGTTCTTCACATTTAAAAAGACCTCTGATGAGTATTCTAGACGAAACGCGTAGGGTCGGCAAATAGCTTATTTATAGCGGAATCTGTCCTCACATAAGCAAGGTCTGAGCAGGGACTTAGCCATCGGCTCCTTCACCCCTCAGTTGGCGTGGCGTTAGGCCAGTAACCTCTGAGTGGTGGGGGATTGAGCCACTGAGCCTTCATGCTACAAGTCCTGTTGCAGACTTCTATGGTGAGTGAAGACCGCTTTGGTTTTTAGGGAGTCAGTTGCTGAGAATTGAATGACAGGGCAATATTAGCAACCCCCTAAATAATAATTTTCTCAATTTTTGGTGTGTATTGAATTTATACTATTTTTGGTTTTAATAGACCAATAATAAAAGTTATGTTTTAATTCCTATGGGAGGTTGGATCTACTCCTTTACTGTGATAATATTTATTATAGGAATTTCCGATTTTTGAAATTACAGAGAGTTTACAATCTATCGCTACCTAAGTGTCTCTGTGAGTCAGGGAGAGGCCTGGTCTCTAGCAAAACAGAATCACCAAAAAGAACTGGGTGTGCCATTTAGTTGTATGTACTAGTTAGAAGGTTTTGACTTCCACCCCCATAATATGATGACATGCCTGGGGTTGTTACAAAAACTATCGACAAGCTGTTGCTTGTCAATATAACTTTAAGACAACTTAAAGACAACTTGTCTGCTGTATCCACTGCTCTTATTTTTTCACAGTGTGTGGATGGGATATGCTAGAATCCCATCCACTATGCAGGGACTGTAAAAATGTAAAAAAAAAACAAAAACATTTTTTTTCCCCCTTGACGCTATGTTGGGCCCTGACCTAAAACATGGAAACTAAGTAGCATTAAATACTGTAAAAGAAAAAGATTTAGTGAATCCATTTCCCAATTAAAAAATAAAAACTTCAAGTCATCCCAAAAAAAATAATCCCTCACATAGCTTTTGATGGAAAAGTAAAAAGTTAATATTCTGGATATATTTCAACACAAAAAACAGAATTATTTTCTTTAAAGTGAGACACAAAATACCTACTCATACTGTAATTGGTATATCACAATCATACTGGCCCACAGAATACAGGTTACATATGACGTATGTTGTATGGTGAAAAGTGCAAACACAATGGCAGAGTTGGTGGGGTTTTCCCGTCTACACCTAGAAAGGGTGAACAAAAGATAACAAGTGTACAATAGGTTCTCCAAATAAGGCCATTGAATAATACATCTGATACTGAAAAACACAAGCCATGTGGTTACTGTGTTGTAAAAATAAAAACATTATGCGACAGGAAAAATGAGAAAGAAACGTAAAATTGCTTGGCCAGTAAGCCCTAAAATAGCTACGTCAGAGATCGTTTAAAGGGGCTCTATCAGCAAAATAATGCTGCTAGAGCCCCACATATGCGTAAATATCCTTTAAACAGGCTATGCAGGCACCGGTAAAGTTATATTAAACTACCCCCCCGTTTTAAAATAATAACCTAAAAAAGAATGTGCTCTACTTACCGAACGTGCACGCTTGGCGGGCATTCAGGGTGTGTCTTCATCTTCCTCCACGCCTCTTCTTCCTCCGATGTCCTCCGGTCCCGTCCTCCTCCGGCGCTCACGAACGGACTTTGATAAAAAAAAATGACCTGGGCGCATGCACAGTAGCAATAGTAGAAGTACTGCGCATGCGCCCAGGTCATTTTTTTTTTTCAAAGTCCATTCGTGAGCGCCGGAGGAGGACGGGACCGGAGGACATCGGAGGTAGAAGAGGCGTGGAGGAAGATGAAGACACACCCTGAATGCCCGCCCAGCGTGCACGATCCGTAAGTAGAGCACATTCTTTTTTAGGTTATTATTTTAAAACGGGGGGGGGGGGGGGGGGATAGTTTAATATAACTTTACCGGTGCCTGAATAGCCTTTTTAAAGGCTATTCACGCATATGTGGGGCTCTAGAGCCCCTTTAATGCATTATATGCAATTGACATTACAAATAGCAGGCGAGTGTGTACACATCTTCAGAATTGGTCATGTTACTATTATCTGCGTAGGATTAAGGTGTGAGCCTCAGTATTTCTTAATAATTGTTGCTGGCAAGAAGAGACATGTCCCCTGATCCATAAAGATGAAGTGAAAAACCAGAAAAGTCTTAGCTGTCTAACCAGTTCTTAATATGCAAGCGTCCTCCATGTTCATTTTATGGAGATATAATTATAAATATACTGTAGATTTTAGGATTGCTACATCTGTCTTTACTGACTTGAATGAAGTTCATACTGAAAAATACCTTCATGGTACATTTCCATCTGGACAAGGTACCATACCAAGATGATTTGAAGAGCTGGTCTTCCGCACAAGTCACCGTTGACCTATGGTGTAGGTCAGTGAGAGATTGGCATGGACGGCCCATGAATGATTTTCATGTGCTGTGCCGTTTGTGACCTCCAAGAACCCATAGATTGCATAAATGAGCCCAGAGCATAAAATGGACAGGAATAAGCCATGTACTGAGATTAGCTCACAATGGACAAGTTAATAGGTAACATTTTTTATGATCATTCATTATTTGTCATAATGGAAATTGGCTCCTGGTAAGCCTATGTTTGCATATTGCACCCAATGTGAGGTGGTGGAGCTGCAAGGAGGAGGGAGAGCGCAGCAGAATGAACCAATCGTGAGACATCTGGTGTGTCTCTGACTATCCTAGACTGCCAGTGGGCACTGTAGCTAAGTAGTAGGCAAAGAACACGGAGCTGAGCTATGAAACAGCCAAACAACAAGATCAGACCACAACAAATAGCAGATAATCATCTCTTATGGCACAGTCCAAATACTTGGTTAATCTACTTCTAACTGTATACCTTCATATGTCTCTCATTTAAAGAGGACCTTTCGTGCCCTCCACCAACTCTTTGCATCCTTCTATAAGTGCCACTTTGTATTTTTTCTCTAGCTCCCACCATTCCTGAGCATCCTTTTCTGTTACCTTCAGCATCCAATATACTAATTAGATTCTCTACTGTTAGATAGATGGTTCTGAGATGAAGATAATAGCATAGAACCATCCACTGACTAACTGCTCAGGAATGGTGGAGGCTTGAAAAAAATCCAACGGTGCTGGAATTAATGGATGACTATTACAGAATGCAAACAGTTGGAGTTGGTGAAGGTGACGAAAGGTTCTCTTTAATATGACATTAAAATTGCATCTAGTACAATTGTTAGAAACTACTACGGGTTCCAATGCAAAATTCCTCATCCTGTCACTTAAGGTTAGGAATTATGGGTACAGCTGAGAAGTGTTTCTTATGGTAGAGTTGGAAGGGACCTCAAGGGCCATCGGGTCCAACCCCCTGCGAGTGCAGGTTTTTGCTAAATCATCCCAGCTATATGTTTATCCAGATTCCGCTTGAAGATTTCCATTGATAGAGCGCCCACCACCTCCCGTGGCAGCCTATTCCACTCTCTCACTACCCTCACTGTCAGAAAGTTTTTCCTAATGTCTAATCTGTATCTCTTTCCCTTTAGTTTCATCCCATTGCTTCTTGTACTTCCTTGTGCTAATGAGAATAGGGTAGATCCCTCTGCACTGTGACTACCGTTCAGATATTTGTAGACTGCTATTAAATCTCCCCTCAGCCTTCTTTTCTGCAAACTAAACAATCCCAGTTCTTTTAGCCGCTCCTCATAGGACATGGTTTGCAGACCTTCCACCATTTTGGTTGCTCTTCTCTGGACTTGCTCCAATATATCGATGTCTTTCTTGAATTGAGGCACCCAGAACTGTACACAGTATTCCAGGTGTGGTCTGACCAGGGAAGAGTACAGCGGAATAATGACCTCTCTTGATCTAGATTCAATGCTTGTCTTAATACATCCCAGAATTGTATTAGCCTTTTTTGCAGCAGCACCGCACTGTTGGCTCATGTTGAATTTGTGATCTACTATTATGCTATATAACTACTAATAATTATATTATGCTAATAACTACTATATTATTTCTCTATGTTGTGCAGTGCTAGTTCCATATCTCCCATTCTCCTGTATTGCAGGAATATCTAGCTACACTGTTTCTGTAATTCTGCTGTGCTACACTGTTTCCCTAACCCCCCATTCTCTTTTATAGGGCAGGACTGCTCAGCTTTTCCTGTAAGTCCTGGTCTTAAGGGTTGGGATAAGGAGAAATGTTTCCATGTCAGCAGCAGTTTGCCGACATGGTAATAATCCTTTAATAGATGTACCTTTCCCTTTCTATTTTAATAAAACCTGGTACAATATGTTCTCTTTGTATTAATAACCATATACAGTCGAGGTTTTAATATCCTCCCATTTTATAGAATGTATAAATGATAGTATATCCGCAGTATAATCTCATAAAAAATATGACGTGTGAGTTATCCAGGAGCTGCCAGTGGCATACAGAATCAGAACAACATATACAACAGTGCCATGTCATGCCAGTGAAGCTAGGAGTTGGGAGCTGCCCCCATAACTATTTACAGGTGGCGCATAGTAGTATAACTTTTTTTGCGCTCTAATGTCTATTTCAGACAGTCGCGCCTTTAGAAAGCTATTATTATTCTATAAAGCAATCTGGAGTTACCTTAGGGATAATCGTTTATGCTTTATGACGATGCTTCCTTCATGCTAAGTACGTTATATTCTCAATATCTTAGACGGGTTCCCCACCTATAAGTCGATCTGGTCCTGCGGCTGCAACCAACAGTAATCTATTAGCCAGCTGAGCAATATAACTGTACAGGGGACATGAAGCATTACACTGTGCATAGAGTCACTCATTGTATATTCTGTCTACTGTACATAAAAAGGATTCTAAGACAATCCTCTGTAACGTCAACCCATCAGTGGGCAAGGACCCACTAACAACTTGTTACGTTTCTGGTGTTTAAGGCTCCAAGTCTGGTAATTGGAGACTAATATAAAGTTAAAGGGATTGTCCATTCCTTTTTTATTATTTAATAGTACTTACGGGGCTCAACATTACAGACAGGTACTCATCTCTCCCTGAGCCTCCATTTCCAGTGGTGGCCACCTTTATAATGGTCCCCCTGGCTGACCCTCATTAGTGGCATCCTATCTGTTTAAGACGCGCAGTAGTGACCACTCCACAAGCAGAGCATGACTGTTGTGACTTGCAATTTGTGAAGAGGTGACCACTGAGCCTGTGATTGGCTGTAGTGGTCACCTGGCTCCGGGGGCTCCTTTATGAAGATGAACTGCCAGTGCTGGAAAAAGAGACCCGGGGAGAGGTGAGTACTGATTTGTTATGTCCATGGCCATACTATTAGGAGCTGTAATACGTAATAAAATAAAATTAAAAGGACATCCCTTTTAAGCACAATGTTCTCAGCTTCAATAGTGTGATGTGTATGTACTGGAAGTTGCTTGAGTCCTGCAGTATAAGGATATGTATGTTCCCTTTAATAAAACAGAGAATCTTATTAGAGATGAGCGAGTAGTGTTCGATCAAGTAGGTGTTCGATCGAATACTACGGTATTCGAAATACTCGTACTCGATCGAACACTACTAGCTGTTCGAAGTTTAAGGTTCGATGCAGAACCAGCGTTGAATGGCAGAATGCTATACATTCTGCCAATCAACGCTGGTTCTTCTCTTACATTTCCGAAGTCTTCTCCGCGCTGCATCCCCACGTCTTCTTCCGGGTGGAATTCACTCTGCCTAGACATCCGTCCTAGGCAGAGCCTGCTGCGCATGCGCAGTCGGCTCTGCCTAGACCGGATGCCTAGGCAGAGTGAATTCCACCCGGAAAAAGACGCGGGGATCCTGCGCCGGGAGAAGACTTCAAGCAGAATCCAGCCCGACCGTCACTCGTGGACTTGGTAAGTATGATTTTATCAAATTTTGCGTACCCCTGAAACGAGCATTTCCCCCCATAGACTATAATGGGGTTCGAAATCCGTTCGAACAGTCGCGGCTGTTCGAAACGGATTTCGAACCTCGGACATTTTAGTGTTCGCTCATCTTTAAATCTTATGTTTGTATTTGGGGTTTGTGGCACTATCGCATCCGCTGAAAGCAATGGACGACAATACACATTCACTGCAGTTCTAGCTGTTATTGTATACCATCACTGCATATATATATACTGTAGTCTGACAAGCATGGAGCTGTATTAGTAACTTGTATTAGTGAAACTAATGAAGGCTCAGTAATTGATGGTGAAATAAGTGTCACACCCATCATTTTACCCACACCCTACAACAAAGTAGAAGAATCTATGGTTGACACAGTAAATTGTTATTATAATCTTAGTCAGTATCTAATGAAGAATAGTGTAAAATGAGATACATTGAAAAGTGGTTGTCTCAAAGAAGATAGCCAGTAGACAAAGACATATGGTAAAAATGAAAATCTGGTCTAGATTATGGAGTGGTCCTCCCAATGTGGTGGTCTTTTGGAGAGAGTTCACTGTATCACCAATGTTGGTGTCCATATGAAAACACAAGACCACAGATTGAGTATAGTTTTATAGGTCACCAAATTTGAACATGGCTTGAATGGGCACACTTGCTCTGTAACACTACTGTATATAGGTAGGTGATACATGTCAAAGTAGCAGCCACATAAATGCCAGGACTCTAGCAGCACATGGCATTGGCCATCATATTGCCTCGACCAGCTTGCCTTCTTCTTCTGGCATCTTTGTACCATCTCTTGCGTTTTCACTGCATTTTTTTCTTCAGCGTTTATCACTTATGTTATGTTAAAAAATTTTTTTCAGAACATCAATTTCAAGACCTGACTATTCATCTCTTAACAAGAGATCAATGGTATTTACAGTCCTATGAAAAAAGTTTGGGCACCCCTATTAATCTATCATTTTTAGTTCTAAATATTTTGGTGTTTGCAGCAGCCATTTCAGTCTGATATATCTAATAACTGATGGACACAGTAATATTTCAGGATTGAAATGAGGGTTATTGTACTAACAGAAAATGTGCAATATGCATTAAACCAAAATTTGACCGGTGCAAAAGTATGGGCACCTCAACAGAAAAGTGATATTAATATTTAGTAGATCCTCCTTTTGCTTCTAGTCGCTTCCTGTAGCTTTTAATCAGTTCCTAGATCCTGGATGAAGGGATTTTGGACCATTCCTCTTTACAAAACAATTCAAGTTCAGTTAAGTTAGATGGTCGCTGATCATGGACAGCCCGCTTCAACTCATCCCACAGATGTTCAATGATATTCAGGTCTGGGGACTGGGATGGCCATTCCAGAACATTGTAATTGTTCCTCTGCATGAATGCCTGAGGATTTGGAGCAGTGTTTTGGATCATTGTCTTGCTGAAATATCCATCCCCGGCGTAACTTCAACTTCGTCACTGATTCTTGAACATTATTCTCAAGAATCTGCTGATACTGAGTGGAATCCATGCGACCCTCAACTTTAACAAGATCCCCAGTGCCGGCATTGGCCACACAGCCCCAAAGCACGATAGAACCTCCACTAAATTTTACAGTGGGTAGCAAGTGTTTTTCTTGGAATGCTGTTTTTTTTGGACACCATGCATATAACACCTTTTTGTGTGACCAAACAACTCAATCTTTGTTTCATCAGTCCACAGGACCTTCTTCCAAAATGAAGCTGGCTTGTCCAAATGTGCTTTTTCATACCTCAGGCGACTCTGTTTGTGGCATGTTTGCAGAAACGGCTTCTTTCTCATCACTCTCCCATACAGCTTCTCCTTGTGCAAGGTGTGCTGTTGTTGACCGATGCACAGTGACACCATCTGCAGCAAGATGATGCTGCAGCTCTTTGGAGGTGGTCTGTGGATTGTCCTTGACTGTTCTCACCATTCTTCTTCTCTGCCTTTCTGATATTTTTCTTGGCCTGCCACTTCTGGGCTTAACAAGAACTGTCCCTGTGGTCTTCCATTTCCTTACTATGTTCCTCACAGTGGAAACAGGTTAAATCTCTGAGACAACTTTTTGTATCCTTCCCCTGAACAACTATGTTGAACAATCTTTGTTTTCAGATCATTTGAGAGCGGGCTGTCCATGAACGACGACCATCAAACTTCACTGAACTTGAATTGTTTAGTAAAGAGGAATGGTCCAAAATCCCTTCATCCAGGATCCAGGAACTGATTAAAAGCTACAGGAAGCGACTAGAGGCAAAAGGAGGATCTACTAAATATTAATGTCACTTTTCTGTTGAGGTGCCCATACTTTTGCACCGGTCAAATTTTTGTTTAATGCATATTGCACATTTTCTGTTAGTACAATAAACCTCATTTCAATCCTGAAATATTACTGTGTCCATCAGTTATTAGATATATCAAACTGAAATGGCTGCTGCAAGCACCAAAATATTTAGAACTAAAAATGTTTAAGATTAATAGGGGTGCCCAAACTTTTTCATGGGACTGTACGTAACTAGTGGTGATTTTAATGATATGGCTGCTAGGTGTATAAACAAGTGTATGTATATATATATATATATATATATATATATATATATATATATATATACTAGAGGGAGGACCCGGCTTCGCAAGGGTATATTACATTTTATGTTTGTGTAGTGGCCCCATAAGAAATGTCCAATTTTGCACTGGTGTATTTTGTATGTGGTTTGTGTGTATGTCCATAAGCGTCATGTGATTGTGTGTATCTCATTTTGGATATCAGTGAAAAACCTATGATCAGTTGTTATGGATACCTGGAGTAAAGCTGTATCTAATCCTTCCCCGTGTAGTACTGTGTTTAGACTCAAGTATCTAATCCTTGTTGGTGTGGTACTGTTTGCAGATGCACATATCTAATCCTCCGGCGTGTGGTACTGTGTGCAGATGTGTGTACCTAATCCTCCCCTGTGTGGCATTGTGTGAAGAGGCACGTATCTAATCCTCCGGTAAGTGAAACTGTGTGCAGACGTGCATATCTAATCTTACGGCATGTGGTACTATGTGCTGATGCGCGTATCTAATCTTCTGGCGTTGTGGTACCGTGTGCAGACAGGTGTATCTAATCCTCTGGCGTGAGGTACTTTGTGCAGATGCGCGTATCTAATCCTCCCCAGTGTGGTACTGTGTGCTGAGACGCGTATCTAATTATCTGGCATGTGGTACTGTGTGCAGAGGCATGTATCTAATCCTCCAAAGTGTGGTACTGTGTGAAGAGGCGCGTATCTAATCCTATGGCGTGTGGAACTGTGTGTAGACACGCGTATCTAATCCTACAGCATGTGGTACTGTATGCAGACGCATGTATCTAATCCTATAGCGTGTACAACTGTGTGAAGATGTGCGTATCTCATCGTCTGGCATGTGAAACTGTAAGCAGACGCGTGTATCTAATCCTATGGCATGTAGTACTGTGTGCAGACGTGCTTATCTAATCCTCTGGTGTGTTGAACTGTGTGCAGATGTGCGTATCTAATCCTCCCTTGTGTGGTATTGTGTGAAAAGGCGCGTATCTAACCCTACGGCGTGTGTAACTGTGTGTAGACGCGTGTATCTAATCCTACGGCATGTGGTACTGTGTGCAGATGCGCATATCTAATCCTCTGGCGTGTGGTACTGAGTGCTGAGACGCGTATCTAATTCTCTGGCTTGTGGTACTGTGTGCAGAGGCATATATCTAATCCTCCAAAGTGTGGTACTGTGTGCAGACACACGTATCTAATCCTCCCCTGTGTGGTATTGTGTGAAGAGGCACATATCTAATCCTGAGGCATGTGATACTTTGTGCAGACGCGCGTATCTAATCCTCCCCGTGTTGTACTGTGTGCTTAGACACGTATCTAATTCTCTGGCTTGTGGTACTGTGTGCAGACACACATATCTAATCCTCACCTGTGTGGTATTGTGTTAAGAGGCACGTATCTAATCCTGCGGCATGTGGAACTGTGTGTAGACGCACGTATCTAATCCTACGGCATGTGTTACTGTGTGCAGACGCGTATATCTAATCCTCTGGCGTGGGGTACTGTGTGCAGACGCACGTATCTAATCCTCCCTGTGTGGTACTGTGTGCTGAGACGCGTATCTAATTCTCTGGCTTGTGGTACTGTGTGCAGAGGCATGTATCTAATCCTCCAAAGTGTGGTACTGTATTCAGGCACATGTATCTAATCCTCCCCTGTGTGGTATTGTGTGAAGAGGCGTGTATCTAATCCTATTGCGTGTGGAACTGTGTGTAGACGCGCGTATCTAATCCTCCGGCATGTGGTACTGTGTGCAGACGCGCGTATCTAATCCTATGGCGTGTGGTACTGTGTGCAGATGTGTGTATCTAATCCTCTGGCATGTGGTACTGTGTGCAGATGTGCGTATCTAATCCTCTCCTGTGTGGTACTGTGTGCAGATGCGCGTATCTAATCCTCTGGCATGTGGTACTATGTGCAGATGAGCGTATCTAATCCTCCCCCGTGTGGTACTGTGTGCTGAGACGCACATCTAATTCTCTGACTTGTGGTACTGTGTGCAGAGGCATGTATCTAATCCTCCAAAGTGTGGTACTGTATTCAGGCACATGTATCTAATCCTCCCCTGTGTGGTATTGTGTGAAGAGGCGTGTATCTAATCCTATTGCGTGTGGAACTGTGTGTAGACGCGCGTATCTAATCCTCCGGCATGTGGTACTGTGTGCAGACGCGCGTATCTATTCCTATGGCGTGTGGTACTGTGTGCAGATGTGTGTATCTAATCCTCTGGCATGTGGTACTGTGTGCAGATGTGCGTATCTAATCCTCTCCTGTGTGGTACTGTGTGCAGATGCGCGTATCTAATCCTCTGGCATGTGGTACTATGTGCAGATGAGCGTATCTAATCCTCCCCCGTGTGGTACTGTGTGCTGAGACGCACATCTAATTCTCTGACTTGTGGTATTGTGTGAAGAGGCGCGTATCTAATCTTATGGCATGGGGAACTGTGTGTAGACACACATATCTAATCCTGCGGCATGTGGTACTGTGTGCAGATGTGCATATCTTATGCTCTGGTGTGTGGAACTGTGTGTAGACACGTGTATCTAATCCTATGGCGTGTACAACTGTCTGCAGACGCACGTATCTAATCCTCTGGAGTGTGGAACTGTGTGTAGATGCGCGTATCTAATCCGACGACATGTGGTACTGTGTGCAGAAGTGCAAATCTTATGCTCTGGTGCGTGGAACTGTGTGCAGATGCGTGTATCCAATCCTTTGGCATGTGGTACTGTGTGCAGACGCATGTATCCAATCCCCCGCGGTGTGGTACTTTGTGCAGACGCGTGTATCTAATCCTTCGGCATGTGGAACTGTGTGCAGATGCACGTATCAAATCCTTCAGTGTGTGGAACTGTGTGCAGATGCGTGTATCCAATCCTTTGGCATGTGGTACTGTGTGCAGACGCATGTATCCAATCCCCCGCGGTGTGGTACTTTGTGCAGACGCGTGTATCTAATCCTTCGGCATGTGGAACTTTGTGCAGACGCACGTATCAAATCCTTCAGTGTGTGGAATTGTGTGCAGAAGCGCGTATGTAATCCTCTGGTTTGTGGGACTGTGTGCAGACGCATGTATCCAATCCCCCGGGGTGTGGTACTTTGTGCAGACGCGTGTATCTAATCCTTCGGCATGTGGAACTGTGTGCAGACGCACGTATCAAATCCTTCAGTGTGTGGAACTGTGTGCAGAAGTGCGTATTTAATCCTCTGGTTTGTGGGACTGTGTGCAGACGCGTGTATCTAATCTTCTGGAGTGTGATACTGTTTGCTGATCTGTGTATCTAATCCTCTGATGCGTGTATCTCAGCTTGGATATGAGTGTTGTATTGTGCATGTGGAGTGACCATGTGTATTGCAGTTGGAATATGAGTGAAAGTCTTGCAGGTTTGTATTGGCTAAGGGGGGGGGGCACTGTGTTTGAAATGCTGTATCTCAGCAACGGTACGTCCGAGCGAGTTGGAGTCTCGTCTTAAACCTTCCCGGATACCTGAAGTATCTCTGTACCAAATTTGGTGAAAATCGGTCCAGTCGTTTGGTTCTCATTAGAGCACAGACAGACAGACAGACAGACAGACAGACAGAAATTCATTTTTATAATATAGGGAGATATATATATGTATCTTGTCCTTTAGTACTTTAAACATTGGTAGAAATGGTTTTACCCTCCAGCCACCCTATGAATAATTTTGTATTCGTGGGAATAAGTTCAGGATTATTGAGTAATATTGGCATGTCATATAAGTGGTTGGCGTGACTGACATATTTATGGTGTAGGAGAGAAACACAGCCTGAAATTATGGCTTACGTAGTAAATGAGAAACCTTTAACAACCCTTCATTGTGGAACAATGAATATCCCTACTCCACCTTGTTTATGGGTGGCTCCAGTCTAGAGTCTTATAAAGAGACTACTTCTTCCAAGACTCAGTTTTGTGGATTGGATATATAAAGAGAAGTTACATCATTCCCAGCACAATGAATATCGCCGTAGCAGCTCTACTATCAATCTGTACACTATGGAGTGTACAGGGAGGTAAGCTTAGGATAAGGATACTTTATACTCTGGCAATTAAGGACACATAATAATAATAATAATAATAATAATACATTTTATTTATATAGCACTAACATATTCCGCAGCGCTGTACAATTTGTAGGGTTCAAGTACAGACATAAAGATACATTACAAAGAAATAGTCACTTCACACAATGGGACTGAGGGCCCTGCTCACAAGAGCTTACAATCTATGAGGTAGAGGGGGTGACACAAGAGGTAGCAGGGGCGGCATTGGAGGTAGCATTACTTATACAGGGGTCAGACAATTTTGTAATAGAGGTGACTGTCATTACACACACATAAAACTGTATGAGCTGTCACCAGTCGTGTCCTTTAGCATGTGGATGGAGCCTGTACCTATAAAGTTAGTCTGAAATGGCATCATATCATGTGGGGAAATGTGGGAGCGAGGACAGAGGAGAGTTTGTTTTAGGGATTCTAATTACGGTACGGAAGGGTTTACGTTAGAAATTGTGATAGGCCTGTCTGAAAAGATGTGTCTTTAGTTTGTTCTTGAAGCTGTAGAAATTTGGAGTTATTCTGATTGTCCGGGGTAGAGCATTCCAGAGAAGTGGTGCAGCTCGGGAGAAGTCTTGTATACAAGCGTGGGAAGATTTGATAATAGAGGATGTAAGTGTTAGGTCGTTGAGTGAACAGAGAACACGGGTTGTGCGGTAGACAGAAATGAGGCAGGAAATGTAGGGAGGTGCAGCATTATGGAGAGCCTTGTGGATGAGGGTGATAAGTTTATATTTTATTCTATAATGAATAGGCAGCCAGTGTAGTGACTGGCACAGACCAGAGGCATCGCTGTAGCGATGTGGATCCCATTTCTTTCTTCTTATTATTGTATTGTACTTATTTTGGTCTTCCTAAAAATGTTCCTCCATTGTCTTCTGCAGCCTGCAAGTTTTCACATACATGCCAGACTGCTTTGTCCCCATCCTCAGTGAAATATTTTGAGATAAGGGCTGGGCCCTCACCACCTTCTCTGATGGATTTCTCTGTGAATGGGACACAGCAGTCTGTCATAGGTGTCATGTAGACTGCAAAACTAAAACTGAGCCAAAATCCTGCCACTTTTGCACAAAGATATCAGACATGAGAGCTTTCATTAGGCTTCAGGTGGCCATAGATATCCTGGGCACAGGGGTGGCAGTCCAACTGCCAAACTCCTTTAGGCCAGGGCCCCATGTTGCAAAAATGCAGCATTTTGGCCACAGTGGTAACATTTTTTTTTTTTTACATTACCACCATAGTGGAGGGGATTCTGTCAGTATGTCAGTTATACCAATGAAAATGTTGGCGGTTTCAGTATAGGTATTATAGGGACAGAAAGTCCAAATAGGAAAACTGTGTAGACTTTCTGCTAATGATGCATTTTAGCCGTGGTCTTTTCCACAGTGTGTTTTGGTTTTTTGATCGCTTCTTACCAGATCATCTAAGTCAGGGGTGCTCACACTTTTTCAGCGTGTGAGCTACTTTGTTAGCTGACCAAGGCAAAACATCTACTAGGGCGGGGCTGAGGCGGGCATGTGGGCGGGACATGGCGGGCCTATGGGCGGGTGTGTCTGTGGGCGGGGCTGGGCATGTGGGCGGGGCCGAAAGGATCGTGAGAGCAGGAGACAGCGGCGTTCTGTGGCCACCCAGGGATCCCCGGTGTCTGCTTGCACACAGTGCAGGCTGAGAGTTATCTCTGGACACTGCAGGCTGGGGCTGCTGCTGCCCGCCTGTCAGTTTCAGGAGATAACTGTCAGCCTGCACTGTGAGCAAGCAGACACCGGGGATCCCTGCATCCCATGATCGACCCATACGTCCTTTGCGATCTACCAGTAGATCGCGATCAACGTATTGGGCACCCCTGATCTAAGTGGTTCAACAATTGGGATCTCAGAGTGGCGAGGAGTGGATATTGTACAGGTAGTTCAGAGTGAACTAAGGTAAATCACTCATGTTGTAGATAGGGAGGAAAGCATGGGGAAAGTGAATTACACCCTGTGCATCAGTGTACAGAGGGAGGAGAGAACTCTTGGCAGACTGCATGAGGAGGATGGAAAGGAGGTTACCATCCAGTCTTACCAACCTGACATTAAGAATATATTACTGTGAAGGACATAAGGAGTAGGTTGCAAATTACATACCTGAGCAGCATGAATACTTAGCCTGTAACTTAGTGTCAAATTTTAAACTCAAGAAATTGATGTACTAACATACTTCTTACATACTAACTTATGTATGATTGTAAAATATTCACACTGTGCGATCAAATGGCGAACAATGCAGTATTGTTGTACTATGACCTGTTACGTTAAAGCCTGCTCATACTAATAAACCTCTGACTAAACATTTTTCCATATTCTTATTCTAGTCGATTCTCTGCAGTGCTATTCATGTAAAGAAATGAAGAGCGACACTGAGTGCAACCAGCTACCAGTAGTGACCTGCAACTCCTCCAGCATCTGCTTCACACAAGTAGAGAAAATGATAAGTAAGTATTGTATACACACTTCTCATTGTGCTCACTGCTCTGTATCATTGGAACATCTTAAGGTGTCCACCATTTCCTTGATAGGGATGTAACCTGAAGGTAGCAAAGTGCTGTACTTCAGCTATCTCCGGAACTCCCATTGAAATTAATGGACCTGTGCACGCACCTACCTGACCACTGCTCCATTCACAATGGGGACAGAACAGAACTCTTCTACTCTGATTGGTGGGGATCTGAGTGGTTTGATCCCCACCAATATGCTATGGATAGAGGATAACTTCTTAAGATTGGAATGATCTTTTAAATATTTTGGATGATGATTTCTTAACCAGATCTTTTCTTTTTGTTCAGCTCAGAATCTGAAGATAACTAAAAGATGCGCCGAAGTCAAAGAATGTAACGCAACAAACTACAATATGGGGTTAGCATCGAGGCACACATCTTGTTGCTCCAAAAACCTATGCAATGTTGACAGTGATAGTGGGACGACCAATGTAACATACAACGCTTTTCTATTAGCGGCTGCATTTCTGGCTCTTTGTGTCTTCAAGAACATATAGTCTGATAATATCAACGTCAAAAGACTTTTACAAAGACAATGAGATTCTGATTTTTACTTAGAAAAAAAATAAACATAAAATATTAATATGGCCCTAATCCATCAAATTCTGCGTGGTTAAGGACTCCTTCCCACTATAGCAAGTCCACATCTGGTTACTTGTATCCAGGGAAAATATGCATCGTAGCTATTAACATGTCTACAGATAGGCCCCTTTAAAAAGTGTGTGCACTGAACACACCCCAGAGTATAATAGTTCCAGTTTAGGCTACAAGTTCAGTCCGAAACAAATCAGATGGCCGAAACTCAAAAACATTTTTATAAATGAATCTCATGAGGTCTGCCCATCTGTATATGATAGAGTAGGGGATATTTATAGTACATACTATGGTATATTATTACAAAAATGTATGTAAATATACTCTCAAAGAGGATCACTCACTTATCTATAGTACCTTACGTAAGGACAGCGTTTTACAACAGGTCGGTTATCCACTAAAACAAAAAATACAGTACCATTTTACTAATAGGAATAATGAAATAAAACTCAAGGGCCCAATGTATTTAGGAGGAGTGCACTACCCTCTTCCCTCTATATGGTGATATACATTACAGCCTGTTATTGACTGCCTTATACAATTATACAAAAGCGCCACTGCTAAGGACGAAACTGCTTTACTAATGTGAAATATGTTTGCATTGGATCATGCGATTTTGTAATATTAAGTACTGGCTTTTTGCACTTTCCAGCTTTATGCTGGACACTATAGAGTTAACATTGCCACTCGTGTGCCGCAGGGTAAGCAGCAGTAGCTTCTTCTCTGGCTTTCTAGGTGTTGCTCGGACCCCCAGCCTTTAGTCAGTATGTTACTTACTGTTCAAGTCAGATTCTAAAAAGCTGTAGATAAGGGTGCGAGCTTGTGGAAGACACCATCAGCTCTTTAGTTTAGTTAGGGCTCATTCACAGGTTTCTGTTTCCTGCACAAAACAGAGGCAGGAGATGGAGACCTGCAGGACTCTTTCCTACCCATTAATTTGAATGGGTTTGAAAGATGTGAAAAACCGCAAAACCGGTTTTTAAAAATTGGACACAGAGTTGGACATGCAGTACTCTGTGTCCGATTTTAAAAAACCGGTTTCGCGACGGAGAGCATAAAACGCTCACCGCTGCTCACGGCCGGACCCGGTCTGACAGGTTTCCACAGAACGGAGACCCGAACGCTAGTGTGAACCTAGCGTAAGTTGCTGTTAGGGTTACAACAGGCAGTCCCGTAGTACCAGATCCCAAACACGTAGATCTAAGCCATCTTGAACTTGTTTGCACATGTCCACAAATGAACCAGTGACAATAAAGGTTGAAAAGAGAGGATTAGATCTCAGGAGTCACCATGGGGAAAAGGGTCAGAGGACTGAGCAAGAGGTATTCCTGTCCAAGTGTGTAAAGTACCATACATGTAATACCAACTGACTGTAAATAAATGTGCCACGTTTCTCTGTAACTGGACAAACCTTGCCAAATAAACTTTGCCGCAAGCATCACCTGTTTAAACTTCTAACTTGTCTTCTGTGCCTTATTCACACCTAACACTAAGGGTACCCTAAAGCACTATCACATGGGAGCCCAGTATCAGGAAGTTCCCCAGAGGATACTTCACCATCACTTCAGAGAGACACCCCTCATTACAGCATACCTCCCAACTGTCTGATTTCCGCGGGACACTCACGCTTTCCTACCCCTGTCCCGTCGTCCCACGCAGCTCCCTACATGTCCGGCTATGTCCCTTTAATGATTTACTGATCAATCATTCCTCCGATCACCGCCTGCTCTTATAACAGATAAGAGGCTGCAGTGATCGGAGGAACGCTTTACTATGTTTTAAGGACCTTGAGTGACATCACACGGTCACATGACTAGGTGGGCGTGTCAGTGTCCGGTGCAGTGAAGAGAGAAGAGATCCGTGTAAGGTACTGAGAAGGGAGGGGGAAGGGGGTTCTGAGATGCAGAATGGAGAGAGAGTGTCTGTGTCTGTCTGTGTGTGTTTGTCATTATACTGGGGGCAGAGATGGAGGGGGGACATGAAACTGGGGGCAGATGAAAGGGGATATGAAACTGAGGGAGAAATGGAGGGGGGCAGAGATGAAAACGGGGCAGAGATGGAGGAGGGGACATGAAATGGAGCAGATAAAGGGGGCACTTAAACTGGGGGACAACTGGAGAGGGCATTAAATCGTGGGAGGATCTGGAGGGGGACCTGTCTGCCTCTAGTTGCCCCCAGTTTAATGTCACCCTCCAGCTACACCTATGGTTTAATGTCTGCTTCTAGTTGCCTTTCGTTTAATGTCCCACTTCATCTGCCATTTATTTATTGCCCCCTCCAACTACCCCCATTGCTAATGTCCCCTTCCAGCTGATCCAGTTTCATGTTTAAACTGGGGCACCAGGAGAGGGACGTAATACTGTGGGGTAGTTGGAAGGGGGACATTACAATGTGGAGACATATAATGTACGGGTGACTGTAGGAGGATTATACTGTGTCGGGGGACATGAAAAATGAAAGAGAATGGGCGGAGTCAACATAAAAGTGGGAGGTACGTCACAGTGCTACCTAAGAGTCTGTAAGACGGTCTAGCACAAAAAGCCACTGCAATCAGAGTAGCCACCATCATGGGCCTGCGTTATTTCCACACTGCTAACCCCCAGATGTTGACCATATACCAGCATCTACATAGCAGCCTATCAGTTACATGTTTTATGGAGGAGGAGTAGGATGAATGCGCCTTTCATAACTATGAGTCTTCTGTATTCTTTGATCAATCCAAACAGCAGAAAGGCATAAGAAGAGGGGGGGGGGATACATTTGGTTCCTGTTTTCAGGCATTACAAAGTCTCAAATATTGGCAAAATACATTTTTTTTTACTTTTCTTTGGGGTTGAGCAATCAAGATTGGGAAAGATCGGATCCCGATCAGCGATCGAGCAAATTTCACGATCGCGATCGACTGGAAAATGATCGAAAATCAGATTTTAAAAACGATCCTGAAATCTTAAGATCGGCTCAACCCTACTTTTTGTTTACCCTTCTCTCAATGTTTTTCAAAAGGGTTTAACTGGACAAGTAACACCTTCCACAGGTAATAAAGCAAGAGATGGGAATACCAACGCCATTACTCCATATTGGGAAATGGGAATGCTGTAGACCATCTACATGGCCTACCTGTGGCCCAGTTTGATAAATTATTTTTAAGTCTTTTTTGTTTCCTTAAAGGGATCCTATCATTAAAACTAATTTTTTTGGACTAACACGTAGGAATAGCCTTAAGATAGGTTATTCTTCTCCTAGCTTTAGATGTCTTCTCCGCACCTCCGTTCGGTATAAATCCCGACTTTCGTCGGTGTGCAAATGAGTTCTCTCGAAGCACTGGGGGCGGTCCCCAGCACTCAAACAGCACTGGGGGCGTCCTCAATGCTGCGAGAGAACTCTCCAGCGCTGTCTCCATCTTCTTCAGGAACGGCCTCTTCACCCGTCCTCTTCCGGCACTCGCTTCAAACTTCTATGCCTCGGGCCTAGGGCAATGGCCGCTTACAATACTCTCCGGTGATGGAGAGTTCTCTCGCAGCATTGGGGACGCCCCCAGTGCTGTTGAGCACTGGGGCCCGCCCCCAGTGCTGCGAGAGAACTCATTTGCATACCAACAAAAACTGGGATTTATACCGAACGGCGGAGCGGAGAAGACATCTAATGGTAGGAGAAGAATAGCCTTTCTTAAGGTTATTCCTACGTGTTAGTCACAAAAAATTGAGTTTTAATGATAGGATCCCTTTAAGATCCTTTTTCATGCAATGAGCAAAGTTCACAAATAGAAATATACACCATCGAGTTACATTATTATGACCACCTCCTACTTTTGATGCTGAAGGCACATAGCCTATGAAGGACATGATCATGGGCTGACTTGCTTAGAATATAAGTTGTGCAATAGGCTTTTTTGAACATATATCAACCATTGTCATGGGTATAAGGGGCAATGTATCATAGTTACAAGAAGGGATAATAATTGGCTTTTGGGCCAAAGGTTGCGGTATTTCTGAAAAAGTGCAGTTTGAGAACTGTTTGCATGCTACTGTGGTGAAAGTGTATCATGAGTGGACAAATGGCAACATTGCAAATGATCGACGTTGAAACTTTGGAGCAGTATGTGCCATTGATATAAGAGGTGAGCGTTGGTTACAAAGGTGTGCAAGGCCAAGCAACACGCTATATTTGGGCAGCTCACCATGAAAATGAACCAGGGGGCTACCAGGCGTGTGCCTAAAATAACAGATCAGCAAACTCTACTGTGTATGGGGGTCTGAAGCAGATGGATGGTTACTGCACCTAATCTAACAAAGGCACATAGGAAGAAAAGGCTTCAATTTGCATGGCCATATTGGAACTGGCTTAGTAAAGGCTTTCTTCTGCAATGAGCTACATGAGTCTGTCTTATTGGACAGATGGGCAAAGGTATGTTAGGAAGGAAACATCAGAGGACAAACACACACAAGCTGGTGGGGGCAGTGTTATGGTAGGGGGCACTTTTTCATTAAATTCTCTGGGCCCATTCATCACTGTGAAAGACACTGCGAAGTAATACTTCCAAAAAAGGGAGTGTTTATAGCTAATTTATCTCTATATATAGTTATAATAGCTGCATATATTATTTGTCAATTAGCAAAGAGAAGTGAATGAGAAAAAGAGAAATCTAAATCTCATCTATATTTGGCATGACCTTTGCCCTTTGGAGAAGGGGTCCTGGAAGTGATGATATGTCCCCCACAGAACCCTGATCTCTTTATCATCCAGTCTGTCTGGGATTACACGAAGAGACAGAAGGATTGGAGCAAGCCTACATCACAGAAGATCTTTGCTTAGTCCTCCAAGATGGCGGGAACATCCTACCTGCTGAATTACTTGAAAAACTGTCTGCAAGTACCGAGAAGAATTGACAGAGGGCAAAGGGCACATTTCTGTTTTGTTCTTTCACTTAATTTTGTAAAGGGTTCACACCTGCACCCAGTCTCCACTTTGCAGGTTTCCGTCTTCTGCCCGAGAACAGGAGGCGGAAATCAGCAGTCAGTTTTCAAACCCATTCACTTGAATAGGTTTGCAAAGTGACTGCCCATGAGCGTCTTCTGTCTCTCTGCAGTGAAACCGTTTTTTTTAACCGAACACAAAGTCGGACAAGTAGGACTTTGTGTCTGGTTAAAAAAAAAAAAACATTTTGCCGCGGTGACCAGAAGACGCTCACAGGTGGACACTGACTGCCGGGTTTCCATCTCATGTCCAGTTTCTCGGGCAGAAGACGGAACCCACAAAGCAGAAACCGGGCCCAGGTATGAACCCGCCCTAACTGAGAAAAATAAACTATTACACTTTTATTTCTGAAAGCATTCTCACCTTGCAGCATTTTTTTACACCTGTGCACTAACATGATCACAATATAAACATGTTAAAAATATCAAATAGATCACAATCATCTTACAGATACATTTTCATAACAAGTGAAGGGGCTTCATCATGGGTTAAGAACATGACACGGCATTCTTATTCTTTAATTGTATATGAGCAGTCCTGTCCAAGTATAGAACACGTACAGTATACGATGTCATGCTTCACTTCTATTTCTTGCAATGCACAAAGGGAAGGCAGATCTAATGTGTATGGCCAGGAAAGTGTTATACCTATGCCATCTTGTGGGCAAAAATATGTATCGCCACAATAAAAGTTCAGATTTTGGAAAACAGCACACTCCAACAAAATGCTCCCGCCATCTAGTGGACAAACTTATATAGAGTAATAATCTTAAAAACAAGTAAGAGAAATGTCTCAATAATATTATGGAAGAGTTTTATTCAATACATTGCATCATGCCCGGTCAATATACAGTGGCTGCGGAAAGTATTCAGACCCTTTTAAATTTTTCACTCTTTGTTTCATTGCAGCCTTTTGCTAAAAGAAAAAAGTTCATTTTATTTCTCAGTAATGTATACTCACCACCCCATCTTGACAGAACCCCCCAGATATGTAGATATTTTTTCAATTTTTTTTTTTTTTAAAAAAAACCCCCAAAAACTGAAATATCAAATGGTCGTAAGTATTCAGACCCTTTGCTGTGACTCATATTTATCTCACATGCTGTCCATTTCCTTCTGATCCTCCTTGAGATGATTCTACTCCTTCATTGGAGTTCAGCTGTGTTTAATTAAACTGATTGAACTTGATTAGGAAAAGCACACACATGTCTATATGAGACCTCACAGCGCATGTCAGAGCAACTGAGAATCATGAGTCAAAGGAACTACCTAAGGAGCTCAGAGACAGAATTGTGTCAAGGCACAGATCTGGCCACTCAAGGTTATTAAGAGTACAGAGGCCTCCATAATCCTTAAATGCAAGAAGTTTGGGACGACCAGAACTCTTCCTAGACCTGGCCAAACTGAGCAATTGTGGGAGAAGAGCCTTGGTGAGAGAGGTAAAGAAGAACTCACTGTGGTTGAGCTTGAGCTTCTTCTCTGCCTTTGTGATATTTTTCTTGGCCTGCCATTTCTGGGCTTAACAAGAACTGTCCCTGTGGTCTTCCATTTCCTTACTATGTTCCTCACAGTGGACACTAACAGGTTAAATCTCTGAGACAACTTTTTGTATCCTTTCCCTGAACAACTATGTTGAACAATCTTTGTTTTCAGATCATTTGAGAGCGGGCTGTCCATGCTCGGCGACCATCAAACTTAACTTGAATTGTTTTGTAAAGAGGAATGGTCCAAAATACCTTCATCCAGGATCCAGGAACTGATTAGTACAATAAACCTCATTTCAATCCTGAAATATTACTGTATCCATCAGTTATTAGATATAGCAAACTGAAATGGCTGCTGCAAACACCAAAATATTTAGAACTAAAAATTATTAAGATTAATAGGGGTGCCCAAACTTTTTCATAGGACTCTATATGCTGTGCTGCCATGCCATATTACAAGGGATAGAGCCTGCTGCTGCTGATAGATGATTTTAGCCAGTATTGGATTTTCTGCAGTGTACTAAATCATCTGCACTAAGGAATCTCATCTTGTTAGGATTTAAAGGAGCATTATTAACTTCTGACATATTTCATGTGCACCAATGAATGAAGAGTTTCCCACAACCGTGGCGACAGGCCTTGTATTAAGACTGAGTTTTTGTGATTGTTATACTTTGTCCTAGGGCTTTGCCATATAGACCTGCCATTTTCTAGATAGGTTTATCGCTTACAGTACAACCTCTTACTGATGCTATGAATGTTATTGCATATTGTACTTCACCATTACTTTTATTAAGTTCCATATAAGTTTCTTTATTTATACCACAATCCTCTCTGGCGTGTTGGTGTGGGCTGGGCTTCCCCTTGTCAAGCCTCGGGCAGAGATCTGAAGAAAGGCACTGTCAACCCGGAAGCACCAGAATATCACCGACAAGGGTGGAGGCACTGCGCTAAGCAAGGTAGAACGGCAACTCATACTTACCCGAACCCCCCGCTACCCGGGGGTGTGGCCAAAGGGGACACTGAGCAAATGGTCTGAATACTTATGACCAGGTGATATTTCAGTTTTTCTTATTTAATACATTTGCTAAAATATTTACTTTTCTGTTTTTTTTTCTGTCAAGATGGTGCTGAGTGTACATTAATGAGAAATAAAGTGAACTTTTTTGATTTTACCAAATGGCTGCAATGAATTAGAGTGAAAAATTTAAAGAGGTCTGAATACTTTTCATACCCCCTGTACATGGTGTATTTACCTCTGGGTGGTGGATAGCTAACTATACATATCTGCACGTCCTTGCATGAGATTGTGCGACTACAGGAGAGGGAGACAGCATTTATCATGAGACAGACATGACAGGGAGAAGGCAGGGATGGATTATTACCGTCCTGGCTATAAGTCACCTACATAAAAATTACTGCAACAATGAAGGGAATTGTTTTGCAGTTGCTGCAGCAACCCAGATCAGAAATATAGAGAGGATGGGAGTAGTAGTCAAGGTTCACAGTGGCTGTATCCTCTTCTTTAGGGTAAGATCAAACAGAGCGGAGGCCGCCTCTGGTGGCGAGGAGGCCGCCTCAGGTTCCGGACCAAAATACGGGTAGCTGTGACTGGATGCCGATGCAGTGCACTAGCATCCAGTTGCACACTCCACTCTGTATTAAGCCCAAATGAATGGGCCTAGTTGGGAGAGAGTGTCTTCAGGTGGATGTCGTGAGGCGAATCCACCTGAAAGAATGACCATCTTGCTTCTTTTTCTGGGAGCCGGAACAAACGGCTCCTGGAAAAAAGGAGCTGTGTTTTTGGTTCAGATACGGCCTCAAAATTCTGACCAAAGAACCCCGTGTGAACTTACCCTAAAGCAGCTGTGTCATGTGCCTATTGGGCCCTGGTATATGAATGCCAGTCTTAATAAATTAGACCCAATGTATTTTTCTTAGCTGTTTGTATGTTCATAAAGAGTTTGCCGAAGGCTCAACCAAACCTCTGACATAGTTTCTCATGATGCATTTTTTGTGTCATTGCAATGTGTCTGTTCATAGACCGATCTGATAAAATAAACATATGACTTATGTGCGCATTTATTATGTGTGAGTCATTCTTCATTTATATCACGAATTGAAAATGTTTCAAGGGGTTCATTCCTTAAGTAGCAAAACCTGCTCTAAAAAGATATTTGTCCTTAAGAAAACTGCAATAATACATGGGTTAGTTGCGTGCAGTTTAAAGCAACATCAACTTCTTCAAGCCAAGTACCCCCTTGTGAAAAAGTTCCAACTGAGTACCCCCAACAATCATTGTGGTCTCCATCATTTCACTGATCCTGCTCCCCATCAGAAGAAAGGAAGAAAAAATGAGCACACTGACCCATTTATCCATTCATTTCTTTGGCCCCATTCACACAACACATGGGATTGTTGTACTTACTGTGAATGTTTTTGATCACTTATCTCCCTTATCTCAGTTGCAGGAGAATTTTATATCCAAGAGTGATCCCACAAGTGCGACCTCGAGTCAGGGTTCTGTGTGTTCCTCCACTTCTGTTATAACACTGGGTCAATGTAGGCTGTACACTTTGTTGGCTTACCCAGTCACAATCATATTTTTCACATGAAGCAGAAGGATGAGTACCGAATCTTTGCGACTTTGAGTCCTCACTATAAAGTTAAAATTGGGGAAATTTTCTCTGTGCCTCAAAGGAAGGCAAAATTGGCATCGGTATACAGTCATGGCCAAAAGTTTTGAGAATTATACAAATATTAATTTTTACAAAGTCTACTGCTTCACAGTTGTTCTAATGGCAATTTGCATATACTCCAGAATGTTATAAAGAGTGATCAGCTTAACCACAATTACTTGCAAAGTCAATATTTGCCTAGAAAATGAACTTTATCCCCCAAAACACATTTCAACATCATTGCAGCCCTGCCTTAAAAGGACCAGCTAACATTGTTTCAGTGATTTCTCCATTAACACAGGTGTGGGTGTTGCTGAGGACAGGGCTGGAGATCAATCTGTCATGATTAAGAATGACACCACTGGACACTTTAAAAGGAGGCTGGTGCTTGGCATCATTGTTTCTCTTCTGTTAACCATGGTTATCTCTAAAGAAACACGTGCAGTCATCATTGCACTGCACAAAAATGGCCTAACAGGGAAGAGTATCGCAGCTAGAAAGATTGCACCTCAGTCAACAATCTATCGCATCATCAAGAACTTCAAGGAGAGAGGTTCCATTGTTGGCAAAAAGGCTCCAGGGCACCCAAGAAAGACCAGCAAGCGCCAGGACCGTCTCTTAAAAGTGTTTCAGCTGCGGGATCGGGCTACCAGCAGTGCAGAGCTTGCTGAGGAATGGCAGCAGGCAGGTGTGAGTGCATCTGCACGCACTGTGAGGCGCAGACTCTTGGAGCAAGGCCTGGTCTCAAGGAGGGCAGCGAAAAAGCCACTTCTCTCCAGAAAAAAACATCAGGGACAGACTGATATTCTGCAAAAGGTACAGGGAGTGGACTGCTGAGGACTGGGGGAAAGTCATGTTCTCTGATAAATCCCCTTTTCGATTGTTTGGGACATCTGGAAAACAGCTTATTCGGAGAAGACGAGGTGAGCGCTACCACCAGTCTTGTCTCATGCAAACTGTAAAGCATCCTGAAACCATTCATGTGTGGGGTTGCTTCTCAGCCAAGGGAATCAGCTCTCTCACAGTCTTGCCTAAAAACACAGCCATGAATAAAGAATGGTACCAGAATGTCCTCCAAGATCAACTTCTCCCAACCGTCCAAGAGCAGTTTGGCGATCAACAATGCCTTTTCCAGCATGATGGAGCACCTTGCCATAAAGCAAAGGTGATAACTAAATGGCTCAGGGAACAAAACATAGAGATTTTGGGTCCATGGCCTGGAAACTCTCCAGATCTTAATCCCATTGAGAACTTGTGGTCAATCATCAAGAGACGGGTGGACAAACAAAAACCTACAAATTCTGACAAAATGCAAGCATTGATTGTGCAAGAATGGACTGCTATCAGTCAGGATTTGGTCCAGAAGTTGATTGAGAGCATGCCAGGGAGAATTGCAGAGGTCCTGAAGAAGAAGGGTCAACACTGCAAATATTGACTTGCTGCATTAACTCATTCTAACTGTCAATATAAGCTTTTGTTACTCATAATATGATTGCAATTATATTTCTGTATGTGATAAAAACATCTGACAAACACACAGAAAAACCAGAGGGCAGCAGATCATGTGAAAATATAATATTTGTGTCATTCTCAAAACTTTTGGCCATGCAGGGGCGGATCCAGGGCCGGGCGAGACGGGCAACCGCCCGGGGCCCCGCGGCGCAGCCGGGACCTAACAAAATGGTCCCGGTCGGCATGTCCCGATTCCAGCTGAGCTCAGCGTTAAAGCAGGAGCTGACAGCTCCTGCTTTAAACGCCTATGTATTCAGCTCATCGGCGGTAGGATGTACTTTCAGGGACTTCAGGGGCCCGATCGGGATATTCAGGGGCCCGATCGGGCTCCTGACCATCCCAAAATGGGCCCCTGTACCATTCCCTGCGAGTGTGTGAAGAATTAGCAGGCGCGGGGCTTCTCCTCCCTGCGCTGTGCACTGCCGGCATGTAGCAGGACGTGTGCTGCCCCTCCCCCACACAGATCGGAGCGTGCAGGGGGAAGTCTACCGGCTACTGCAATGAAGCAGACCTTTCACCACAGGCCAGACAGGACAAAGCTGCACAGGAGCCTCCTCCATATCCAGTGCACCAGGCCAAATGTAAGTACATTTTTTGGGTAAAAATATGTATATTTAATGTGTGTATATTTGTGTAAAGTGTCTGATATACTGTGTGAGCCCTGTATGCTTGTAGATAGGTGTGTGTGTGTGTATATATGTATGTATATTTAATGTGTGTATATTTGTGTAAAGTGTCTGATATACTGTGTAAGTCCTGTATGTTTGTAGATAGGTGTGTGTGTGTGTGTGTGTGTATATGTGTATGTATATTGTATATGAATGTATGTGTGTAAATATATGTTATATGTATTAGGCCTGGTTCACACCTGCGTTCAGTATTCCTTTTTGGGAAGTCCACTTGGGGTTCCCCCAAACAGAAACCTATACGCATTAAAAAGCGGTGAATGAAACCACACGGACCCCATAGACTATAATGGGATCTTTGTGTTTTCTGTGCGGTGTCCACATGAATCACGTGGAGAGAAAAGGAGTACTTGCAGCACTTTTCTCACCACACGATTCATGCGGACACTGCACAGAAAACACATGGACCCCATTATAGTCTATGGGGTCCGTGTGGTTTCATTGCTCACCGCTTTTTAATGCGTATAGGTTTCTGTTTGGGGGAACCCCAAGCGGCCTTCCCAAAAAGGAATACCGAATGCAGGTGTGAACCAGGCCTAAGTATTTCCAGCATATGAGTGTCTTTCTGTGTTTTCTTCTGTACATGACTACCATTATGCATAGCATTGTATTTTATAGTGTGATGTTCAGTATACTGAGATGTTACAGGGGTTATCCAGGAATTACAGTTCTCTGCAAGGGAAAGGTCACAAATAAGAAAAAAAGCAAAACCCATACTCGCCTGTCCCCGCTGTCTCCCACGTCCGTCTGGTCCAGTGGCTCCCGTAGCGTTGTTCTGGCAGATGTCATCGCCACACGTGACTGCTGAGGCCAATCAGCGGCCTAAGGAAAGGACACGTGACATCACAGGTGACATATGTGAGTGATATCGCGGTTTCTTTCCTTAGGCTGCTGAGGCACATGATTGACTTCATCAGTTACGTGTGGCGAGGACTGAAAAAACTCTGGGGCACCGCTGGAGCGGACAGGGGTAGGAGAATCAGGGACAGGTGAGTGTGGGTTTTATTTTTTTTCCTTCACCGGCCTCCTTGTAGAAACCTGTAATTCCTGGGCAAACCCTTCAAGGATTAGGCCCTACTGATCAAAACACAGCTAACACTGGATTCACACCAGCGTCTGGTCTCCGTTCTGAGGTTTCCGTCTTCTGCATGCAGAAGATGGAAACCTGTTGGACCAAGTCTGGCCGTGAGCGCCAGTGAGCGTTTTATGTTCTCTGCGGCAAAACCGTTTTAAACCGGACACAAAGTCTTGCATGTCCGACTCTGTGTCCGGTTAAAAAAAACAAAAATGTTTTGCCGCAGGGAGCACAAAACGCGCACAGGCGCTCACGGACGCACACTTCATTTGAACGGGTTTGAAAAATGCCTGCAGGTTTCCATCTCCATGGCATGACACTGGGGCAGAGATGGGGGGGAAATGAAACTGTGGGCAGATAAAGGGGGAGAATGGCATGAAACTGGGGACAGAGATAGAGGGGGGGACATGAAACTAGGCGTAGATGAAGGGTGTATATGAAAATGGGGGGGAGATATAATTTACGGGTGACTGTAGGAGGATTATACTGTGTGGAATCACATGAAAATTGAATGAGAATGGGTGGAGTCAACATAAAAGTGGGCGGGGCCCAACTTGCTGCGGCGCGCCGTGCGCGCCGCACATTTTGTTCCCTCTTTCTAGTCTTCAACAGTTGGGAAGTACAGGTTAGAAGTGCGAGACCCCCAGTAAGTAGGGCCCCGCCAAAGTCAATTGCCCAGGGCCCCGCAAACCCTGGATCCGCCACTGTGGCCATGACTGTAGGCTGTATAGCCTTCAGGGAGACCATTGCCAGTGGCAGTCGCTTGCCTGCCTAGGCGGCTGCTGCCCGATCTCAGTCCATTCTGCACATCGGGTGCGTTGTTTTACAGTCCGTGCTTGTCCTTAACTGTCCGTTCCCAAAGATGTCCAACTTTTCAAGCGGACAGCAAAAAGTCGGACATCTTTGGGAACGGACAGTTAAAGACAAGCACGGACTGTAAAACAACACACTCAATCTCCATTTAAATCAATGCAAAATGTCACGGACACAGCTAGTGTCCACTGCTAATGTCCGCACAAGATTTTGAATGGACATTAGCAGCGGACACTAGCTGTCAGACACCGACGGTAGTGTGAACACCCCCTAACACCACTGGCTGCACCGACAGGTACAGTTGTACCTAGAATGCACTCATAGTCCAGCCGATAACTGACCACCATAGAATCCAGGGACAGTAGGTTACAGCAGTGGATTCCAGTTTCCCATGGGAGTTTTATCCAGTCTGTGCTCAAGGCGCAATGGGTGTACAGTGTTGCTTGTAATATTGTAACCCATGGATGGAATAAACTGCCCTCCACACATGTGTAGAAAATTTCTTGTGTCAAAATAAATCAGGCATGGATCTGTCAGGATTTTCATACACCTCTAGCTGATGCCTCTGGATAGTCTTGCCACTGTCCCTCTATACTGTACTGCAGATGTTGCCTTCTGATTCTAAACAACCGATTGACGCTTGTAAAAAGTTGGTTTGGTTGCAGTCTGTTTATAGGGAGAAGCCCAGGCCAGCGGCTTACATCCAAAACTAAAAGCTTTATGTTAGCGGGTGACATCATGACTGATGTATGGATCAGATTAGACACAAAATGTGAAGTGCACATACAAATACCACCAAAGATAGTTGTGAACTTTTTCAAAACTGTCAATTTGCCATGAAAATCTGCCCTTCAACAACCCAGTAGCGCTACTTTATTATTATTATTATTATTGTTTATTTACTGTATATAGCACCATTAATTCCATGGTGCTTTACATTTGGGGGATACATACAGTACACAAAATATACAGGCAGATATAAAACTAACAATGACCGACTGGCACAGTGGGATAGATGGCCCTGCTCACGAGGGCTTACAATCTATGAGGGAAGGGGGTAGAGACAGAAGGAGAGGGGGAGACTGTACAGATGGGGGTGTGGTGATAGTGTTATTGGAGGTTGTAGGCCTTCCTGAATAGGTGAGTCTTCAGGGCCTTCTTGAAGCCTGTGATTGTGGGGGTCAGTCTTATGTGTCTTGGTAAGGAGTTCCAGAGTATGGGGGATGCACGGGAGAAATCTTGGAGGCTGTTGTGTGAGGAGCGGATGAGAGCAGAGCGGAGTAGGAGGTCATTGGAGGATCTGAGGTTACGTGTGGGCAGGTAGCGGGAGATTACCGTATTTTTCAGACTATAAGACGCACCTAGGTTTTAGAGGAGGAAAATAGGGAAAAAAAATTTTTAAGCAAAAACTGGTAAAATATTTAATATATGGGAGTTGTAGTTTTGCAACAGCTGCAAGGCCACATTGACAGGTGACCCTGCAGCTGTATGGGGATGTATAGGGCGTTTTTTTTGCGGGGCCAGCTGTACTTTTTAGTTATACCATTTTGGGGGATATCTATTGCTTAGATCACCTTGTATTGAAAAAAAAACAGGAGGTGATTTAGAACTTTTATTTATTTCACATTTTTAAAGCTTTTTTTTTTTTTTTTACTATTTTATTCCCCCCCGGGGGCTTGAACCTGTGGTCACTTGATCGCAAGTCCCATAGACGGCAATACAACTGTATTGCCGTCTATGGGACATTCTGTCTATTAGTATTACAGCTGGTCATAGAGACCAGCCGCAATACTAATATAGCCGTGACAGGCCGGGGAGCCTCGTTAGGCTCCCGGCTGTCACCCGAACAGGTCGGCTCCTGCGATATCGCCGCGCAGGAGCTGGCCTGCAACGTCACAGGTACGGGGCCGGTGGGGACCGGCCCCGGGGGAGAAGGGGCCACGGATACTGACCCGGCATCCGCTGTACTAGAGAGGCGGATGCCGGGGAGGGATAGGCGCCGGGGCCTGAGACATCGCTGCCCTGCCCTGCATGAAGCCAGCGGCGGGGGGACGGAGGAGCGGAATAGCAGCATCACTCCTCCCGCTGCTGGCTTCATGCAGGGCAGGGCAGCGATGTCTCAGGGCCCGGCACCTGTAATGGCGTCTGTCACTTGCCGGCTTCCGCCTCTCTATTACAGCGGATGCCAGACGCCACCTTCAGACTATAAGACGCACCCTTCTTTTCCCAAAAAATTTTGGGGAAAAAAAGTGCGTCTTATAGTCCAAAAAATACGGTAGATTGGAGATATATGGAGGGGACAGGTATTTTGTACCCTGCTGTGTGCCCAAACAGCAGTTTAAATGCACAGGTGCAGTGTTTCTGTATCCCAGATAAATTTTATAACAAATTGTGGGATTAATTTTTTAAAACTTTTTAAATCTAAATGAAGGCATTATTGAAAAAAAAAGGAAATGTTACTTTCATTTTCTTTTAATCCAGTGAAATGATGAAACTTCCTACATGCTGTTTTGAATGAGGGATGGTAGTTTTGAAAATGAGCCTATCTCTAATTTATAGGATTTTAAAATCCCCTTCAGAACTGAATTTTCTTGAAAATTTGGAAAATTTTTATTAGACTTGTAAGCCTTCTAAGTAGACATGAGCGAGTAGTATTCGATCGAATACGACTATTCGATCGAATACTCGTATCGGTCGAATACCACGCGGGAAAAATCCATTAAATTCAATGCAAAAACCTCCTCGCGCTCCTCATCCTGCAACTTCCGGAACTTGGAGGATCTAAGGTGTCGAACTTTGGTTTCCATGGAAACCGGAACAACATTTCCGTTTTTTCCCATAGACTATAATAGGATTCGATATTCGAATGAATACTACTCGCTCATCTCTACTTCTAAGGTTTGGTTCACACTAACGCTTGTATTCCGTCCGGAAGGAGTCCGTATGGACACCTCCCGGACGGAATACAATCGCAATTGTAAAAGATGTGCTTGCAAAGCACACGGACCCCATAGACTATAATGGGCTCCGCGTGTTTGCCACCCAGTGCCTGTATGAATCATTCGTGCGGGCATTGCGTGGCAACCATATGGAGCCCATTATAGTCTGTGGGGTCCGTGTACTTTGACAGCGCATCGCTTACAATTGCGATTGTATTCTGTCCGGGGGTGTCCATGCAGACTCCTTCTGGACGGAATACAAGCGCTAGTGTGAACCAACCCTGAGATTCTAAAATAAGGCATCTAATCCTGCTGCTCATTGGTGACATTTTTAATTTTTTTTGACTCCCCACCTTCTAAACCCCAAATATTTTTCAGTTCACAGAGCCATGTGAGGGCTTAGTGTTTGCAGGACAAATTATTCTCCATAATGGTACAATTTATTATCCTGTACAATGTACTGGGAGGCTGGAAAATAATTCAGAATGGGGTGGCATTGGAGAAAAAGTGCATTTGTACGACTCTCTTACAGGATTCTGTTTTACGGCTTTTACTGTGCAGCCAAAATGAAGTATCACCTGTTACTAGGTTTTGGTATGAATTTATTTAGTTTTATTTACCTTTTAACCCCTGTGAGAGAGTGAAGGGTGTGGTCTGGGAAGACAGGTACATTCCAGCCAGGCACCTAAAGGGTGTTTGGTAAAGATTCACACCAGGGAGATCAGCTGACTAATCAGGCCCTAATAACAGTCTGAGTGTGAAGAATATCAGGGTGGCACCACACTGACAGAGCTGATCTCTCCATACCAAACCTACAGAGCAGGTACTGTGCCACCCGTTGTTGTTGCCAAGGTGGGACCTGTATAGTCAGGGAAAAGTGTTCCTATGTTTAAGTCAGTTCTCAGCCGAGAAGGGTTTTGTTTTTGTTATTTGTGCCTTTGCAAAGGCAGTGTATGCACTACAAGTGAATAAAGCCTGAACCTGTGTGCAATCCAGTGTCTGTGTCCCTGTTTCCTGCACTGCTACAAGCATCTACCTGAGCGAATCCCACACCCGTTAACAAAAATCCCCCCAAAATTTGTTTTTTTCTTAAAATTGTCATATTCTGACATTCATTAAGTTTGTAGACTAGACATGGGACTAGACAGAGACAGAAATAGACTTGACAGGCTGATCAAGAGGGCCAGCTCTGTCCTTGGGAGCCCCTTGGACGCAGTACAGGTGGTGGGTGACAGAAGGATACTGTCTGTGGTGACCTCCATGCGGGAGAACAAATCCCACCCCATGTATGAGACCCTGATAGGACTTGGCAGCACTGTAAGTGACCGTCTGCTTCACTCCAAGTGTGAGAAGGAGCTATCGCAGGTCCTTCCTTCCAACCGCGACCAGGCTGTATAATCTATATCAGACCAAGCGAAGATCACTCCACACAGAGAACTAATGATTATGACGATGACCATGAGGTCTTCCTCTTCCGTTTTTCCTTAGCTGCTATAGACTCCTAGTATATCTTCTGTTCTCAGCTATGTGTGCCTATGTTTGCAATATATTACTGTGTATTATCCTGTATCTGTATTACTATGCTGCTGTAACATGCTGAAATTTCCCCAATGTGGGACTATTAAAGGATTATCTTATCTTATGTTGAGACACAGGATATCTAATGGGCATGTGCTTTACAATAATATATAAAATTATTTTTTATTCATATTCTAATTATTAGACCCCTTAGGGGTCTTGAGCCCCACTGTGTTGTTCACTAATGCAATGCACTGTAAAATATCATAGAACAGCCTTCAATAGGCTCCTGGCTGTCATGGCAATGGATTGCCAGCCCCAGATCTCATTCTACATGACCCTCCCTAAAATGGTGGAGCCCATCATCTTCTGAGTGGCAGCCATATTTAAATATCTGACATCCACCGTACAGATGTCAGGAAGGGGCTAAAAATGATGCCACCATAAAGCTGAGGCATAAATAATATTTCCCAATTTGGGTGGTATGAACATCTGTCTCAAAAGCAAGCTATTGCAAATTTTGAAAAATTGCTATTTTTTTTCAATTTTGTCAAATTTCCAATTTTTTAATAAATGAATGCAAAAATATATTGAACAAAGTTTACCTCTGTCATTATTAACAATGTGTCATGAGAAAATAATCTCAATATCACTTGGGTGAGTCAAAGCATTCAAAAGATATTACAAAATAAAGTGACAAATGTCAAATTGGAAAAAATGTGGCTGTGTCCTTAAGGTGATCTTAAGCTATGTCCTTAAGGCATTAAGCAACAGCAAGGACCTAACATTGTTCTCCAGAGCAGCACCGCCTTTTTTCTCAGTCATACCCCTACAAAATGGTGGCAGGTGCATATTAAGACTAAGTACCCTAAAATTTTTGTAGTTTTTATTTCTTGGCCAATTCCCCGAGAACCCCTTTATTTTAGCACTTAGCAGTAATGGCAAAGAAATATTGGTGCGGTGTAGTGGAAAAGCTCTATTGTAGTCAATACCAGGAAAAAGACCAGACTCTGAATGAGTAAAAATAACTTCAGCCAGAAGATCTTAAGTCAAAGCTCGATTAAACATTAAAACCAGGCGCTAAACCATATGCCAAAACCACACGAAAACCAAGGCTGAAGACTATAAATACTTACAGGCCACCAAAAGTAGAGAGAAGTAAATAGAAAATTGACCACTTAGTTGACTAAATGAACCCTAAGTCCACTGGTCAGTAAGTAGGAGCTTGGAGTTCAGCCTAGGATAAACCTGATGAACATTGGTGTCCAACACATGATACATCTCTCGCACTATTGTGAATTCTGATATAAATGCAGAGCTCAGACATGCAAATTTATGTGCTTTGATCAAACCTGATGTAATTGCTCCATTGCCTCCTAAGCGTCCAATCTTCTAGAAGAATGCTAGAAAGGTATTGTGCAAGCATACATAAAGGTGTGGTGACATGCCATTGCAGGGTATTAAAGGCATATATGTGACCTAGAGACAAGAGAAATCACTGATGTGTCCTGGTGAGTGACTACTAAGACCATACGAAATCCAGCTATAGCCAATAACACTTTTTTACTGGCTGAATATGACGACAATTTTACATCTTGCAACATTGCTATGCTTAGTTCTATTGGGCCATGTACAAGGTAAGTGCACTCATTATACTGGATAACATATGGTATGTATTGGGCCATTGTGATGTAAATATAGTCCTGGGACTATAAGGGAAATTGGAATATCAGAGGGGCAATTCTACAATCCCTTCTTTGCAGAAAATATTGCTGTCCATTTGATGGTATAAGAATCTGTTTCAATACTCATTCGCTTCCTGTACCCTGTAGACCAGCTGTTATGACCAGACTGCTATACATTAGTATACCCGTTTTCTATGGTATGGTGATAGTGTCGTATACGATGGGCTCCTATGATGTCACAGTACAGAGATAGTATAAAAATTAGTGTAAGTAGTGGAAACAAAAAATAATGCTGCCGCGGCTATAATTTTTGTTAGATCATAGCAGGACCACTGCCGCTATTATTGGCGGTGGTCCTATCACAGATGAGCTGCTGCCTCTATGGAATTAAATTTTTTTTCTATGGTCCCACTATCATCTAAAAATTTGATATATTTGGATCCAATCTGGATCATTGCTCAGCTTTAATCAATAGTTGACACTCTACTTATTCTAGTGTAGCTGGAATTTGTTCTCTAGCCCTGACTTTTGCAGAGAAATCAATGCAGTCCGTTATGTTTTCTACTATGAGGCGAGTGGTCCTGGGCTGGAGCAGACAGACCGGGACTGCTCATCTCACAGAAGAGAGGATAAGTTTGCTGAAGCTAACAAATGATTGCTTAGGAATGATGGAGGGGGTAGAGAAGAACTTCCTATTGCTACGGAATTAATGAAGCAACACCTGCTGAAGGATGCAGGATGCAATGACGCCTTGTTCCTGTGTGACTGAAATTTCCTCAGCCTTAGAAATGTTGGTGGAACATACAATATTAAGGATGTAGCCTTTGCGTGATTACCCAAGATTTCTAAAAAGAAAGATTAAAATACTAACACTTGGCATTATTGACTTTTAAAACAAAAATATATATGATATATATATATATATATATATATATATATATATATATATATATATATGCTATATAATGGTTACTATTCCTATACATTGGAGTAAGTTTTCGAAATACAAACTGCAGTGTGTATTTTCTATTTCCAGGACAGTATATTTCATGCCACTCATGTTATAAATTCACCAATGTCACAGAGTGTGACCTGCAACCTCCAGAAACCTGCACCGAGGATGCGCCTTACTGCATAATAATACAGGAAGTGACAGGCATCCCTACAATAAATACCTGTGAGTATCCAAAGTTATATCCGGATCAATGATGTCCATAGAAAACCAAGTACTGCAAAAACTTGGCCACCTCCTGATCAATACAAAGGTCCAGATATAATTGTGACCTGGACTTTACAGAAGCTCCATAGGCTCTCCTGACAGCTTTATTTTAGTAAACACCTGTATTAAAAAATAAAAATGAAATAAAAATTCAAAGTAAAATTTAGCAAACAGCACACAAGGGGGAATTTACTAATCCATCTGCACTATTTTGTCTGGCATAGATATGGCGTACCACCCCTTTTTTTTCCCCAAAAAGAATTGCCACATTGTTGGTTCTGTGCCCCATGCACCTCCTTTTATCCCGGGTCTTAATAAATTTCCACCAGTGTCTTACAAATTTGGCACACCGTTAAGTCTAAGGCCAGGTTCACACAGCAGAAAATGAAGAGTAATTCCTCTTAATTTTCCACTCGGCACTGGGATTACTGTGATACAACTGCATGGGCAATCCATTACAGCTTTCCTTTGATAAACCCAGATGAATGGGAATAATCGACAGTGACTCCCAAGTTGCAGAATCCAAGATCGAGCTGATTTTTTCCGCGTCAGTGAGAGATAAATTGGGGTGGAATCCGCTCCCAAATCCATGGCAGATTACTTCATATGAACGTACCCGAATAGTTCTGCCATGAGATGTTACTCCACTTTGCACCCCATCCAGTCACAGGGAAGATTACGACATTTTGTGGATATTTAAAAAAAAGCCACATTTAGATAAATCTGATGTACACCAACTTACTAGTTCATCCGTGCAAACTTTTCCACCCACTTTTTTTAGGCGTGACATAGTCCAATCAGTGCTGACAGAAGCCGATAGCCCTCTGACAATAGAAATAGTATCACCCAGGTGTCAATTGTATATATAGTATTCATAAATTTTCAGGAGGAGTAACATAGGAATAGAACAATGCAGAGGTTAAGAAAATTAGCTCCAGAGGTAATTCATGGAAAATACAATTTTTTATTTACTGGCCTGAACAGTGTTCGGAGATGGATTCCTAGCATTATAGTTGTCTATACTGTAAGGAGTCCCTGCCTCGCAGCGACATACTGTCCTGTATGGATTATAGTATGGGATAGTATGTCACCAGGAGGCAGGGACTACTTACAACATAGATAACCAATCCCTCTCCTGGCATAATGTTCATGCCGGTAAATTCGACGAACACATGTAAGTTTCACTCACCATACCTGTAGAGTAGATATGGGCAACCCTCACAAAACTTGTTTTGAGAACATTCACAAGGTTCTCTGTCTGTTGTGGCTCAAACTGGAAATGCTATGAGGCTTTACACGCACCTTCCCTCACCTCTCCTGGACTGTAACACAAATGTTATGATGTTGGCACACACCACAGCCCAACTGCAGAACTCAGCAAGCCCAAAGGGCCTGTGACGTCACACACGAGGCCAAAAGGTGACCAAAGAAAACGCATAAAGAAGCCCAGCAGAGGTGAGGGAAGTTGAGTTTTAGGCTGAGGCTCCACATTATGGAAATGCAGCTTTTTTTGTTGCGTTTTTTTTGAGCCAAAGCCAGGATGGATTGAGCAGAAGAGAGAAGTATAAGAACTTTTTATAAAATACTCATTCCTTTTGTAGCCATTCTTGGCTTTGGCTCAAAAAACCACAACAAAATCTGCAACAAAAAAAGCTGCGTTTCTGCAATGTGGAGCCTCAGCCTTAGTGTTTATTATGGTTCCACACCTCCCCAGGCCCTCTATGTGTTATACTCTGGGGTCTTAAACTTTGCAAAATTCAAGTCAAATCCAGTTTGTTCTGAACCAGTTCACTCATCTCTACCGTGATGTTACAAAAACAGTGTAGCTCCTATTTACCTCCAGCATAGAGCTTTACTGCTTCTGTAAGACATGTCCATGTAGCGCAGCAATTTGCTAACCCTTTAAGGCGGTGGCCACACTTTGTGAAAACTCAGCATTTTGGCTGCGGCAGAAACACCATGGCACAAAAAGACTGCGTTCTACAATACCTGCAAAGTGGATGAGATTCTGGCTAATCCCATCCACACATTGCAGAAAAAACTCTGCAGCGGAAATGCTGAATTTTCAAAAACACTTGCGCTGGCGTTTTCCATATAGGTACAATAAGAGCAGTAAGTCCATAGTTGAAAGACACTGCAGAAAAAAATCAGAGTGAAAAACGCTGTGGAAATGTATGCGATACATTTGTGCCGTGTGTTTTTTTCTGCGTCTCAATACGTGGGGCTTTAGCCTAAAGAGATTTTTGGGGCAAATGATATTGAGTAGCAAGACATAACATGGCCTTTCTGGGCAGTCTGCTGGGGACTGAGGCTCCTGGGAGACTCACCAACTTTAACAAGTGTATACTACCTATAAGTGGCCTGGGGGAGGGAGGGGGGGGGGTGCCGTAGAATGACTGAAGATGTCCATTTTACTAGGATATACCTTTACTGTCTGAATTTTGGTGGTCCAACCACTGTGACTATAACAGACCTTTGCCAAACAGACATACTAGCCATATGCAACCAAAGAGAGGGTTCACACAGTGTAACGTGCTGCGTGATGTGGCACGTAGATGCCGCGTGAGCTTTTGCGGGCCGTTCACGCTCTCATTGATTTCAATGGGAGCGGGGATTGTATGCGCCGCGCTATTTTGCGGCCGTGATTTTGCGTGATTTTTCAATGGGAGTGTGAATGGCACGTAAAAGCTCACGCAGCGTCTACGTGCCACATCACGCAGCACGTTACACCGTGTGAACCCTCCCAAAGACTTTGATGAGACAACACTTTTTTAAAATGTAAGAGGTGCCCTACAGGAAGCCCTAAAGTCCCATAGACATATACAAAGATAGGTATTGTTGTCAGGGCACCATCAAGGAAATACCGTACATGATATGGAAAATATGAGTTATTGTGCAAGATATCCCTTCATATTGTTCACAAGCAACAATAAAATGCGGAGCATGTTCTGTGTAAAACGTACATAGGAAATTGCTTATAGGCATACGTACATTATGTACAGGGTGTGTCTCTACTCATTTACATGCTGCACCCTAGAAGTGATGCTAATAGACTCTGACCTCTTAGGCTGCGTTCACAGTTTTTTTGGTCAGGAATTTGGTCAGGAATCCACCTCAAAATTAGCCTCCAAAAAACGCCTCACCATACAGTCCTATGTAACCTCCCATTGATTTGCATTGATTTTTTCAGGCGTAAAACGTTTCAGGAAACGCCTCAAAAAACCGCCTCAGGAATTTTCCTGAGCGGATTTTTCCTGACCAAAAAACTCTTTGTGAACCCAGCCTTAGAGTCAATTCACACAGAGGAAAATGGTGAGAAATTTGGTGTGGAATTTCAGCGCTGAAAAAAACCCCAACCCAAAAATATATATACCCCTCCATGAATGTAGTTGAATTGCTCACATACTTAAATATATTAGGTGCACTAGTGACCCTACATTCATAGATACTGTAACTGCATCATTTTACCGCTGCACTTTCCTTAAAACAAGACCCTCACCCCTCAGTCTGTGCGGACGATAAATGCTCGGAACACTTCCAGATTTACTAGATCTATGTTATTGTTTAAATATGCAAGGTTTTATTCTTGACTTATTTTTGCTTACTTGTTACAGATGACGTGGTGGTAACCACAAAGAGATGTGCCAGCAAAGCAACCTGCAGAGGAGAAGATCCCAGTATGTGGGGATCAGAAAAAAAAGTATGGTGCTGCGAAACAGACTTGTGCAATATATTTGAAAATGTCAACAAGGCGGCATTTATCAGCTACCATTCACATGCTCAAAAGAGTGACCCAGTAGCTGTCATTTACACTATAGCCCTAGCGATATATCTTCTATATTGTGCTTAGAGACATCCTTAGACACATAGAAGGACAGCCGTTGGCATCAGATAGCACTTGCTGAGCATTATATAAACTTTTTGGTACTTAATTCTGTGACTAGTGCCTTATAGAGATGAGCGAACACTGTTCGGAACAGCCGTTCCAAACAGCACGCTCACAGCAGGCTCCCATAGAAATGAATGGAAGCGGCCGGCACGCGGGGGGATAAGCGGCCGGCCGCCGGCTAAGTCTGCGTGCTAGGTGCTTCCATTCATTTCTATTGGAGCGTGCTGTTCGGATCAGCTGATCTGAACAGTGTTCGCTCATCTCTAGTGCCTTCTGCATAATTTTTTGTTACAATGTTATTCAGGCTAAGTTAGAGTCTCCCATATGAATGAACACACCCTTAAAGGGGTTGTCCCAAGTTTTACATTTTATCATCTATTCACATCTATGGCTACCCTTACTACTAGTTCACCTGGGAACATTTAGTGAAAATTCTGATGATTTACATTTTCTTTCCTCACCAAGTTTAATACCTTTGAAATCATTTCAACTAGATCTTTTATTAAGATAGATCACTGTCTTTGACAATGAAATTGGTCCTTAAGGTGTTTTCCAATGAACATAAGCATATCTAAATTTGTAGACAATTATTAAATGTAAATATTTTTTGCCAATATTAAACCATATTAGTGGTGACAGTCTTTTGCCTTGAAAAGTGATGATACAGCAATACTAAAACTTTTGTGTTTTGATCTCTTGCCCCTTGTAAACTGTATTGGGGATTTTTCAAATATTACAATAAAAACAGGAATACAGTCTGACTACTACTTGGTGTTTGGTGGTATTATGAAAAAGAATAATGTAGCCTGAGTGCGTATGATAGGAATATTCTTACCTACTATATGGATATGCAAGAAGATTAACAAATAGAGCCAAGTGAAGAAAGAAAGATGAACTTTGTCACAAAGGCTCATGGAAATTAATAGGATTCTTTGGCATGAATCTAGCCAAACTACATCCTTTGTGACTATAAAAAGTGACAACTCCTCTGACTTCAATTTAAGGACATCAACATCATCCTAAATAAATATTTTAGTAAAATATAACAGACTTTATTAAATATTGTATTATAGGAGTAGGTTTTCTTTTCCATGTATCATAGAAGTTTATGGAAACTGCTGGAAAAGACCCACTGTGGGAGCTCGGCTGAGTCTGCTGTGTCTTACAGATGAGATTCTAGTATAGGGCAAGGCAATACATCCATTAACAACCTCCTGCTCCCTCTCTCCTCTCCATAGACTTTGAATGAGTCTAACTCTCCTACTCCTTCACTCATGTTACTGAATGGAATCACATTGTGACCCGGAGGGTGCTGTGACTTCTAGTCACAAAAAAGTCGAGCAATGCTTGACTTTTGTGCAATGGTCATGGCACTCTCGGGTTGCAATTTGACTCCATTTATGGCGATCTTTGGTTGCATACGTAAAGTTGGAGCCAAAATTGTTGTGTGGCCCTAACCTAAGAGTTGTGCCATTTGGTACAGCACAGCCTCAAATACTTTCAGCCACTTTAAATTCACTCTATCAGATCCAAAATGCCTTGAAACCAATAATAGTGCTGTGTAGGGGCTTTTAATAGGAACAGAAATGTACCTTGTTGGCCACAAACTTAGGAAGCAATAAAGTCATAAAACAATCTTCCTTTTTTATCGCTATGCAAATGAGCCTGGAAGTGTATAAGAGGCAGGGCCTAACTTGCCAATATGTCGGCTCGTTGCCCACAATTGCCCCAGTGGCTGTGAATAACATTTTCAGCCTCTGCCTGCATTACAGTAGTCTGTAGGCAAATTTCCCAAACCATGCTCCGCCTCTGCTAAACTTGCAGGCTAATTTGCAAATCTTTAAAAAGATGAATATGTCTGCAATGCTTCATCGGTTTGAGGCCACAAAGGTGTGTTTCTGCTCCTTCTGGTCTCATGGGTTACGACCTGTCCTCTGGAAGATCACAGTAGCAGTACATGACTAATAGTTAATATGTAGTATAAAATTTATTCAGGGCTACACCATTCACAGTATTTAGAATTAATGGCAGCAGTGATTAGTATTGTCCTGTGTAAGGCAATCTTTTGTTCTTTGTTGAACTATATCTAGGTCCTTTGTGGTATAAAGGTACCATGAAAGCCGTATGGGATTCGAACAGGTGCTTCAGCTCTGGCAATTTCAGTAAAATCTTTGGCATCCAAAACTAGAAGGAAGATGTTCTTACTCTATAAGAAAAAAAGAAGACAGAGTATTAGATCATATATTAGTAATATTAGTTAATTTCCCCCAACCTACAACATCATGAATATGCTGTGCCCTAAGACTAGCAAAGACAAATGATTACGTAAATATGTCCAAATTTCTTGCTTACACTGGGCACTGGGCTATAAACAAGCAAAACTGCACGGATTAAAGGGATTGTCTAAGACTGGATACGAATAGCCAATCTTTAAGATAGGTCATCAGTATCAGATCAGTGGAGGTCTGACACCTGGTACCCCGACTGATCAGCGGATATCAGAAACTGCAGCCAATGGAAAAGATAGGTCATCAAATACTAACCCTAGCCAAGCACCCATTCCACTTTGAAGAGATGTTTGGTGGATGTGCCGGTTGTCAGACACTCACTGATCCAACATTCGTGATGGCAAGAAAAGGCTGGCCTTTTGGCAAAGAATTATCCATCCATTTGCACAACCCATCAGTAAACCAAAAAAAAGCAGCACTAATATTATTTTCTCCAGGTTACACATTGTCTGTCTTTAACATTCAAGCATAGTACTGACTCTTCTGGACATTTAATCAAATTATTTGAGGGAAAATTTCTCAAGACTGGCATCTCCAACATCAGTTTTGCTACCCAGTGTACTGGAGTGGAATTGCAGCTAAATTGACCATTAATGAACTAGAACCTGAAATCTGTGCTACATGTGAGCTTTAATGTATTCTACTTTCTGATGTATATGATAACGAATCTGCTGGACCAGAGGAGGTCTTACACACATGGGCAAAATTGTTGTCCCCCTTGTTTAATGAAAGAAAAACCCACAATGGTCACAGAAATAACTTGAATCTGACAAAAGTACGGTAATAATAAATAAAAATTCTATGAAAATGAACAAATGAAAGTCAGACGTTGCTTTTCGCTTCAACAGAATTTTTAATAAAATAAAACTCATGCCACAGGCCTGGACTGTAATGATGGTTAATATTTTGTTGCACAACCTTTTGAGGCAATCGCTGCAATCATACGATTCCTGTATTTGTCAATGAGACTTCTGCCCCTCTCAGCAGGTATTTTGGCCCCCTCCTCATGTGCAAACTGCTCCAGTTGTCTCGGGTGTGAAGGGGGCCTTTACCAGACTTTACCAGTTTCAGCACCTTCCAAAGATGCTCAATAGGATTTAGGTCAGGGCTCATAGAAGACAACTTCAGAATAGTCCAATGTTTTGCTCTTAGCCATTCTTGTACATCAAATGGACTGTATATTCCAATGCTATACCGAAACACATAGTATACATACATAAAAACATATGTTTAATTCATATGTAATGAATAGGCCTTTCTACATTGATGTAAGTACAACTAAGTATTTGATTACCTCTAGAATGCACATATCTGGTCTTCTCTCCGCTTTTCTGCATCCTCCTGTGCCTACTGCGCATACCAGAACCTAGCTGGCGCCAGAATCCAAGTTCCGTCACTTCCTATTTACATACTGACTCTCTGTATGATGTTGAAGCCGGCTGGCTAAAGCGAAATTGCGCGCATGCGCACCTCACTTCTAAATATCGACTTTTGGTAGTTAGCCTCTTTTATGGCCATCTATATGAAGGGGATGTGTGTGTTCTAACACCAGACTATGCCCCTACTGGTAATTAAAGGTAGAGCCCATCGATAACTTATCTATCATTTTGATAGCTCGGATCCAGCTTTTAGAAATAAGAATTTGTTAAGACCATGACTATAAATACATAATTAATCTCTATAAAAATGGTAGTACATACACTCGTGAACTATAATAAACATGCCAATAAATATACATCCTAAAATCCCATAAGTTTTCAGATGTCATTGTACCCTGCACAGATTCAAGACACCCTGTGCTAGATGCAGCAAAGCAGCCCCAGAACATAACCGAGCCTCCTCCATGTTTCACAATAGACACAGCGTTAATTACAAGATATGCTTCATTTTTCCGTCTGTGAACATACAGCTGATGTGCCTTGCCAAAAAGTTTGATTTTTGTCTCATCTGTCCATAGGACATTCTCGCAGAAGCTTTGTGGTTTGTCCACATGTAGTTTAGTTATTATCACTTTTGTTTGATTCAAGTTATTTCTGTGACCATTGTGGGTTTTTCTTTCATTAAACGAGGGGGGACAACAATTTTGTCCACGTGTGTACCTCTTTCCACTGAGCCCTACCCTAACCACCCCATATGTAAGAAAGGTGATATGCAGGGCACAAAAAGCCCGAAATTAGAAATTTTGATCCTAAATTGGTCATATATGCCAAATTTCATTAATCAGTTCCCTCCCGATGAGTTCAGTTGTGCACTTTATGGGTATGTTCACACATCAGGTGGATTTTGAGGTGGATTCTGCCTCAAAATACTTTTCAAAAAAACGCCTGACTCTCCCTCCAAATAATTTCAATGAGGTTTTGAAAAAAACAAACAAACACGCTAGAGGTTTTAGGAAATAGATCCCTGTGTTCTAGGCAAAGAACAGCTCCAAAAACTGCTCTAAAAACTGCTTCAAAATACATTTTCAAATACCACTTAAAAGAAAAGAATCAATATCATTTTTTTTTCTGCCTGAAAAAAAGACCAACTCTGTGTGAACATACCCTTATTGAGACTTTAACTAGAGAATATAACTATACACTATACCTGATGAGGCGTAAGAACAGCTGAAAGAATCACACCATCATCTTCATCAACAGCATCTGGATAAGGCACAAATATCGGCTCGGAGGGATAATAACCATCCTCCTTCCACACCTACAATATTCAAGAAGAAAAAGTGAATTGATTTTATTTAGTGCTTGAGTCCAATGAATCAATAATTGCAGAATTAATGATCGCTAGGAAGTAACAGAAGAGCAGTTATCCTCTGTGTGAATGTGCACAAAAACTAATAAAATATTAAAGAGGGTTTTCCGAGAGTTAAATATTAGAGATGAGCGAGTACTATTCGAAACTCCCGTTTCGAATAGCATGCACCCATAGGAATGAATAAACTCAGCCGGCACACAGCGGGTTAAGCAGCTGGACACTGGCAAAGTCTGCATGCCAACCGCTTCCATTCATTCTTATGGGTGCGTGCTATTCAAAACGGCCGTTTCGAATAGTACTCGCTCATCTCTATTAAATATTGATGACCTTTCTTTTGGATTGTTGACCAATATCTGATCAATATCGAGGACTTTCACAGAAGAGCTGTATGATGGACTCGAATGAGTGCTCCTTCTCCTTGATAGACTCAGTGACACCATGTTTACTTTTCACATGGCGAGTTTACAGCTCTGCTCCATGCAGGAAAGTGAGACTTAACTGCAATACCAAGTACAGTCTGTACGCAATGTATGGCATTCGGCCAAGAGGTCACAGAACTTACCCAAACACCAGCTGATTGTGGGGATCCTGAGGTTGGGCCCCCACCTATCTTATACTGATGACCTAATCTACATTCACACGACTGTGATTAACGGCCATGTGATGTCTGTTTATTTAATGGACATCACAAGGCAACATTAAATTCCATGTCAGTGAATGGGGGCTATTCCCATGACTGTTATTTTGATTGTTGTCACAGACTGTCAAAATATAGGTCATGTCCTGTTTTTGGCCATTTTCACAGATTCCTCCATACACTCAAATGTATGGGGGATCCATGAGAACTGGCACCTCTCGAGTGCAAGTCAGCCATGAAAAATGGACGTTTTTTACAGCCGTTTTGCACCTTGGTCATCTGAATGTAGCCTAAGGATAGCTCAACAATATAACAATCCCAGAAAACCCCTTGAGACCAAGGCCCTACAGAGTGTTAACGCCACAGTGGTATCGCTGTGGCATTTTACTGATCCTGAAAAATGAATGGGATCCTAGCAATTCCCATCCACACATTGTAGAAAAATACATGTACCGGAAATGCTGCAATTTCCAAAACTGTTGTAAATTGTACCAAAGAAAACGCCAGTGGTTTCCCTATAGATATAATAGAAGCATAAAGTCTACAGAGGAAAACTGCGCACTTTATGTGAGAAGCGCTGTGGGAATAACCACAATGCATTTCTGCCACGGTTTTTCCCGTAGCGCTTTTTCGCTGCGGCCTGGTATAAATAAGGCACATTCTGTATGACCAGATACATGACCATGTATGATGCAGACTATACTTATTTTAATACACAATAATTCTATTTAAATTAGCTTAGGCCAGGAATGATGTAAATAATAATAATAATAACATTTCTACCTTTGCTTTCTTTGTCTCCACATCCACTTTAATTAAAGAATCCCCAACCAAGTGCTGGAAGCCACAGCCATAGAAGAATCTGTATTTCTTTGTGTTATACTTAGCATAATTTATCTGTGGAAATTCTAGACCACATGAGTCCAGAGTGTGGTCATGGAGGTTCTCATGAGTGCACCATATCTGAAAAGAAACAGATTTTCAGTGGATTTTACTATTTGCAGGACATGTAGCTTGAGTATACTCTTTTGTATGCTCCAGATATTCTGTATAAAGGTAGATCTTTATTGTACGTGTTCATTCCTGTTAAAATTTAATATAAATTCGACAAAAAAAATGTTACAGATCATGTCCAAAAGTTCCCCTACCTTCCCATCACCTTTCTTTGCCGCTGTAGCAGTTGAGTAGTTTAAAGGCTGGGTGGCGACATCATCTTTGACACGGTCGTCCAGTGGTAGCACAAATCTACGTGGGTAAAAAGTCGCCACCTGTTGTAACAACTACAGAACAGAAAAAAATGAAATAAAAAGGAACTCCCAAAAAATGTAATAATGGATACATATAGTGTATGTTCGCATGGAGGAAAAGGTGGCGTTAACTTTTTCCGCCTTGTGAACTTTCCGCGTGGCTAGCCGCGACGGGATGCCAATACAGCATTGGCATTCCGTCGCAGCATCCCGCTCCTGATTAAGCCTGAATCAATGGGGCTATACAGGAGCGTGTCTCGAGCCAAGGTTGACTCAAAAAAGCGAGCGGCTCCCACTGAAATCAATGGGAGCCATTTTTGCAGGTGGATTTTGAGGCGGATTCCGCGTCGAAATCTCGTTCAGAGTGAGCGGCGTTAAAACAGATCCCATTGACTTCTATGGGTGCTGGCATACGTGCGTATCACATTGAAAGCAATAGGTAAAAAAGCCTCCCATTGAGCTTAATGTGTAGCGTGCGTATGACAGAACCCATTGAACTCAATAGTATTCTGTTTTACAGCGCTGTTTCTTTACATGAGTTTTGTGGCAAAAACTCCATGTGAATGCACCCTCAGCCAGACTGGAATAATGGGGTACCCAGCACAGATATGAACCTAGCCTTAAGCATAATATTTCCAGCTCCAGATACACTAGAGTGTGCTGTTCATAAATTTCGTCCTGTTGAGAGGAATTTATCTTGTTTACCTTTTCTCACTCAACATTATAATCATCCTGCATTTCCACTTCAAGCAAATATAGCCACACAAAAATATAATCCCAGTATCCTGTATGGCCAGACAGCACTGTGCACTCCATCTTTACCTTAGTCAGATCATCTCCAGATTTGCGAAGGTTCTCTAGCTGGAAGAGCCCCACAGCTCTTCCATCATCCTGACAACATAGGTCAAGAACAATGCAGCCCTGGTCCTCAAAGGCATTGATTTGATGAAACGTTGCAAAAGCCTTAGTGTGGAAAGTCGCAGAATGTTTCTAAACACAACAATAAAAATGGTATATTACTTATTACTGCAATTATCACAAGCACTAGAAAGAAATTATACAATAAAAATATCAGATTCCTCTCTAAGTATTAGGGTTGGGCAATTAATCCAAAATAATACATCCATTATTTCAATTATTTTCAATCAATGGCAACCTGCATCATACTGCCATTGGCTAAAGGATGTGTTTTATATATATGTATATCTATATATATACACACTCACAATAACTACTGTATTTATTGTCCAACCAGGATTGCTGGTATGCAAATAACCAAAATTCAGTGGCATATGAATAGGGGACGTGGCATGTAAAAAAGGGAGTGCCGTAATATAATCCTTCATTAATCGTAATTGAATTTGTCAATTTAATTGAGGTCACAATCGCCCAGACTTAGTAGCAGAAATAAACCTCTAAAGTCGTATCTCTTTTATATATAAAAAGCTGCTAAACATATATCATTTCTGCCTTATCTAAAAAGGCAGGAGTCCGGTACTAGGAGAATGCATACAAGGATTAGCAGTAGAGTTACAAAATGCTTCTGACTACACTGCTCATCCCTGATATATGCTTGTGCTGTGTGCAGAGTCTCCAGTGTATTCTATAAGATCCTACTTGTAAGTGCTGACAGAGAGAAACCTATCCCAAGCAGAAAGCGGAGGATAAGTTGCATCACACATAATACACTAAAACTCTACAGGGTGAGTTTGGTGTCAGTGGTTCAACAGAATAGCTCTGATCTATCACTTGTTTCAGTTAGATAGGGCTTAGGAACCAATGCAGTGTGATGATACTGTGTCCCCTCTCTTTCAGGTAAGCCAAAGGCATAATGTACGATGTAGGCTACATTGGGGGAACCAAATCAGAGAAAAAGAAGAAATCAAGATGAAGATGAAGAAGAAGATCCATCAATGTCACATAAATACAAGTATACGCAAGGCATACACAAAAGTCTCTATTCTATTCCTTAATAATGAATTATAATGGAAGAAATAATGAAATGCATCATGTAATGCTTTGCTTCTCTGTTTTTGCACTGTAGGTAAGGAGGGAACCCATTCAACAAAACAAAGTGCGGTTCAAAGCAGATAATGTCCTTAAATGAGTTGTCAAGTCCTATGATACTGAGTTGTCACCTCTCTTCTGAAGAAGTGACATCTCATCCATTGTCATGTGGCCACGCTGTCAAATGAATGGGGCTGAGCTGCAATACCAAGCCCAGTCACTATACAATATACAGAACTGTACTTGGTAAGTAGTAAGGAGGCCGCAGCTATCAGTGCCACAAGTCTGGGCAACCCCTTTAGCACAAGAAACCAGCTGGTTTGGAAGGGGGGGTTCCAGGTAATGTATAGGACATGAATTTGATAACCCCTTTAAATAGCAGGATTAATGACTTGTGGACATGTAAGGATTCTGGATATACAGAACATACCTTTCCTGTATTTTTATTAATAACATGAAATACAGTATTCTGCTCAGGCTCCCAACTCATGATTTCTGAAAAGGGCTTTCCTTGTATTCTCTTAAGCAGTATCTTCAATAAGTTCAGTCTCAGAGGTTGTTCCACAAACACGATGTAATTCTCACTCATGCCTAATAGAAAAAAAGCCAAAAACACATGGTTATAACCTTATGTATTCATACGGTAATAAACATCTGCCTTCCCTTTCCTTTCTTCTTCGCTCAACAGAAACTGAGTGACATGAGATGATCAGTTCTGAAAAAAAGTTACTAAGCAGTTACTGTCACAACCTTGCTAGTGAGTGACATCATTTGGCCTTCCTAGCACTATCAGTATGGCCTTATATATTGCAAATAGGGTCCCTCACCTCCAGCTACCCTGTTCTTCATACACTAATGTCTTCTGATGAAACTTGGGACAAACTTTGCAACCAGAACTGTTTTATACTTGAGAACTTCTTTGATTCCATAAGAAGTTGGATGGAACACAAGACCTCACTATGAGACTTTAGGAATAGTCTAGAGATAGACAAAAGAACAACTGGGTCATCTCCTATCACAAATCCTGGGTATAGCTGTGTCATATGGATTGCACTAACATTGATTACTGAACCTGTGAAGCCGCTGTCCATGTTTATCATCATAAAGTGACCTTTACCCTTATGGTCAGGTTGGTTACATTATCACTTCTAGTATACTGTATATGCTACTACACTTACCGGTTTGTTCAGTTTTAGGCTTGATCTACATATTGAACTATTGTTATTTTTTAATGATAAGTATTAATGGCTAAGTGCACTATGACGCCGATCGTGTTATTGGATTACCGCCTTGCAGACATTGTTTTGATGCCGAATTATGACAGTGATTGGCATGTCACAATATTGTACTGAATTAGTGAAAAAGCCCTTAAAGGAGTTAGCTGGTTTCTAGTATTGATGGCCGTTCCTTAGAATAAGCCATCAATGTTAGATCTGCAGGGATCCTACTCCCAGGACCCCACAGACCACCTGTGACAGTGTAGCTTTTGATAATGCTTACATACTGCCAGTTGTACTGCTCACTCATTGTACTAACTGCAGTGGTGAGTGTAGGTTCTGTAGCACTGTCCGACTGCGAGCTTGTGGTATGTAAACATTACTGAAAGCCACAATGTCTCGGTACAGGTGATCCGTGGGGGGACCAGGTGTTGGACACCCACAGAGCTAATATTGGTAGCCTACCTATCAAAAGGATTAGCGGAAAGCAGATAATCCCTTTAATCTAAATCGAGCAAAGTTAAAGGGGTGTTTTGAAGATGGGGCCCTGGTTGTGCCTGCGAGTGACTGGAGTGGAGTTGTGTATTCTAACAGGCAGTTTCTTTAATTCAGAGGAAGTGACACGCATACACAATACCTCTCCATTAATTATTAGGCAAAGATTGGTCCTATATCCTACGGATATAGCCATAAATTCTGAGAAGGGAATATCCCTTTAAGGGCACACCCATCTGTAATAAAGATACACGACAGAATCCTGCTCACAAGATAAATGTTAGTTTACATATAGAGGACCTTTCACCACCTCCACCAACTCTCTACATCCTGCAATAGATTACTGTTCCACTGATTCTAGCACAGTTGGTATTATTTTCTGTCGCCGCCACCGTTCCAGAGTATTCAATGCTGTTATTTTCAGAATCCACTATATTAATTAGATTCTGTACGGTCGGGTGGGCGTTCCTGGGTTGAAGCAGATAGTCTTTGACCGCCTACCTTACAATAAAGACTTTTGAGTCTATGCATGGGAGATGCAAGGACTTTCTGAGATGAAACAGAGATTGTAGCATCAGTTCAGCAGCATGCACTGACTTCATTGCTCAGAACTGAACCCCATTACGATTGGTGAAAAGATATGTCCACAGTATAACTGCTAAATCATAACATTTTAGCAGATACACAACATCATTTCCATTTTAATTTCCATTAATTCAGTATTATCTCAGAATCACCATCCAATATTAGAAAAAAACAAAATGATGATGAAATAACTCTTTAAAGCTTATACTTTTGCAGCGTCCTATTTTCACGTTCTGGTACAGTATACACGTATGATGGACTTTCTTACCAAAGCTGTGATAGTAAGCAGGTTTCATTTTCTCCTCTGGTTTGATGGAACAAATAACTTCAGCCCCCTCCAGAGTCTCCGCTTCGTTTGACTTCTGAGGAGGAACCCTAATAATGTTGTAACACGTTCCTGTAAAATAATAAAAAAGAGAGAGGCAAGAATATTTCTCTACAGATTTAAATGTAGGCTTTAAAGGGAACCCGTCACCATAAAGATGTAATATACTCTGCAGACAGTTTATTAGTGAGCGGGAGGAGCCGAGCAGATTGATTTGGAATGAATTACATTTTATTAACGTATATTAATTTATATATTATCTCTATTTGTGTTTACTTAAAATACAAGCTATGTTGTACCTTTTCCCAAAAAAAGCAGCCCCTCCTGATCTATGACATGCTGCCTGCAAATTAGAGCGCATTTTCATGGTGACAGCTTCCAGTTAATTCCAAACCATACAGACACTATCATGTGACTCAAACCAGGTTAACTAACTTGAGTATTTGTAGAGGTGAGAAATATCCAACTGGACCGTCATACATATCCTGCACTTACACCATAGTCATACAATTGACCCCATACTAATGATCCCTCCCAAACTAAAATCCACTAAAAAAATAGCGAACAAGCCTTAATCACTGTGCTTCCTCTTCATAGATTTTTCACAAAGAATTGTCATCGATAAAGAATTGGTTTATATGTGATCACAGAACATTAATCCACCTTCATAATATATGGAAGGGACTAAATTATTACGACATTTTCTAACACATTTATTACACGCTTTGAGTATCCTAGGCATGTTCTTATACACTGTGTAATGTCAAAGTTCTCCATTGCTTACCATCCTTTCCATATGAATTTCCCATATTGTACACTGTCCCATCAGGGTCATAATGGGGATGAGCTGTAGCTCCATTCACAGCAATAAACTTGCTCCAATCAACCTGTAGAAAGTGACAATTACATGATAAACATTTGGATGTCAGTTTAGATGCATGTGAATTTCTTTGTGGCCTGATGGTGTAGTGTGTAACAGCAGATCCAGGGGGCACCAGCTGCTGTCACAGCACTTCTGTATTTGGCTGAATCAGTGATGGACAAACCAACACGTTATTGCAACCTCAAATGCCAAGTTAGGGTAAGTTCACATGGGGTTTTGGACCGAAAGGCCGCCTCAGGTTCCGGTCCAAAAAATAGGTAGCCGCGATTGAATGCCGATGCACTGTACCAGCATGCAGTCGCGCACTCTGCTCCAGATGAATGGGCCTAGTGGGGGGAGAGTGTCTTCAGGCTGAATCGTGAGGCTCCCGGAAAAAAGACGTGACCGGCTACCATTGATTTCAATGGGAGCTGTCTTTTTGGTGGCCTCAAAATCCTGACCAAAAAACCCATGTGAACTTACCCTTATAATTTAATGTTTTAGCATACCAAGATGTTATGTGCAATTGTATGCTTCCAACTTTGTGGGAACAGTTTGGGGAAAGTCCTTTTCTGTTCTAGCATGGCTATGCCGCAGTGCACACTTGACTGGCCCGCACAGAGCCCTGACCCCAAAACATTTGGGTTGAACTAGAATGAAGATTGTGAGCCAGGCTCTCTCATCCTACGTCACTGCCTGACTTCAGAAATGCTCCTCTGCATGAACGGGGAAAAAATTCCCAGATGCAAAGCAAAATACTATGGAAAGCCTTCCCAGAAGAGTGGAGGATGTTGTGTCTGAAAGAGGGGGATCAACTCTATCTTAGTGCTTATGCCTCAAATTCGTCTCCACTTTTCATCGCAGATTATTGTTTCTGTCACTAAGCATTACCTTTTCCAGGGTTTCCAAAGTCTCAGGATCCACCTTACGCATAAAGTTGGTTTCAGTGCTGACGTAATAGTCACCTTTATACAGTACATAGTTCACGCTGCAGTTATCAGTTGAAACTGAAGGGAAAAAAAAGAAAAAAAGGGAAGAATTAGGCTTAGTTCACACGTGAAAAAAGCCTAGCTGATTTTGTCACTGATTTTTCAGCGTCGCTTTTTTTGGACACTGTTTTTTGCATTGGATGCTGTTTTTGACACTGTTTTTGATGCTTTTTCAGTCACTGTTTTTTTGAAGCTTTTTTTATTTGCATTACAAAAAAGTACATGATAAAAAAAACGCTAGCGGTTTCAGTCGCTGTTTTTGCCAAAACAGCTGCAAAAATAAGCGACCAAAAACCGCTAGCGGTTTTTTCAGTGCCCCATAGACTCCTATTCATATTTTCAGGCGTTAAATGCCTAAAGAAAGGTCATGTTGCTTCTTTTTCTGCTAGCAAAAAAAGCTAGCAATAAAAAAGCTAGCCAAAAAAAAAAAGAAGCTAGCAATTCACATAGGGCTACATTTTATGGAGGCTGATTTGGCCGCGAAATCAGCTGTCAAAATCAGCGTCCATGTCCCCGTGTGAACTAGCCCTTAATATTGCTTTACATACTGGAACCTGTCACATTAAACATAATGGAAAGACTTTATCAACCTCTCTAGGAAAATTTTCTTGCAGAGTAATTTCACATTCGCTCTCTCACAACTTTCAGTGTTTGTGGGCAGAGTGGGGTGGCCTGAGTCGGAGACAATATGGCCACACATATTTATTATAACTTACACCAGTTTTCTGACTACCATCAATTCTGGCACACAGGAGTGAGCCGGAGCATCTTCATAAACAGGACGTGCCATATCCCTGTCAGCCCTTTATAAAGACTGACAAAACAACAGTCTTAATACATCTTCGCCAATGTTTGTTCTGTAGGCAACATGGAAGAGGGCAGGAAGAGTCAATGGTGTTTCCCAGGATTTATTATCTTATTCCTGCCAGCTCTTATCACTAGCCAACATAGTTGGCGTATTTGTACATGTTTTGACAAGTACCTCACTGATTTTTTTATTAGTTTTTCACAATTTATTTGTCGATTCTGTGATGGAGAAAGATATTGAACTTACTTATTTTGAATTTAGACATAAAACGATCAAATGCAGACTTGCAGGGGTCTGACATTTCCAAAGTACCAAACTCTGAGACAACAATTCGATTTGCTTTCTTATTCTTGGTGTAAGAATCACTTTGAAGGAATTTGCTCATGTAGGTGACCGAACCATTATCGATCTTGAAGTTGTGCATCAGAGCCATTCCGTCGAACCAGTGATTGAATCTGAAATACAAGACAAAGTAAATAAAAGATGCTGTGCAATATGACTGTTGTTGGGGATTTCTATCCTTAGGATAAACCATAAATATCTGATATGTGGAGGGCCAACAGCCAGCCCATGCATGGATCAACTGTTCAGAGATACATCCGGACTCTGTACTATACAGTGCACTGAGCCTGAAGCAGATAGCTCCATGCCCTATAAAGTGGCTGGCTGATATTATTGAAATTCACCTCCCATTGACTTCTGTGGGACCTGAGCTGAAGTAAGGGTGCATTCACACTACGTAACGCCGGGCGTGTATGAGAGCCGTACACGCCGGCGTTACAGCAGGGCTGCCGAACACTTCCCATTCACTTCAATGGGAGCGCTCGTAAACGCCGCTGTTACGAGCGCTCCCATTGAAGTGAATGGGAAGTGTTCGGCAGTCTGCTGTAATGCCGGCGTGTACGGCTCTCATACACGCCCGGCGTTACTCAGTGTGAATGTACCCTAAGAGTACTTGGCTACTATACAGGCTAGGGCATGGAGCTATCTGTTTCTGGCTTCATGCAATGTATAGTACAGGAATGGGATGTAATCCCAAACAGCTGTTCCGTTTGGAGGCCTGCCGTTGGTCCCTCTCCGATAGCTCCGATTTTTATGGCCAAATTCATGGAATACCCTTAAAACTTGAGGCAATTTAATAAGGTTACCCTAGTCACTCCTTATGTCAAGCTGCACTTGGGCAGAAGTGAAAGGCCAATACATTTTCATCTGAAGATAAAGATGTGTGGCAGACGTGGATATGAGTGTTCCTCTGCAACTTCTTTTACCAGCAAACGTTGAGCATATGTAAATCTTGGTTCATATGATTTTACTCAGATAAAACATATGATACCTGTGGATGTAGCCACATTCACACAATTACAGCTCTCTTGTTGGTTTCCTTGCAGCATCATGTTCTATGTTTATGTATGTATATAGTGGACCACATAGTATAAATCAAAACTGCAAGCCTAGCTGTTCTGTGAGAAGTTTAAAGGGTTAATCAGCCGTTTTAAATGGAATTTAGATCAGTTGTGATCTGGTTCTCGCACCCCTAAGGGTCAATTCACACGGAGGAAAATGGTGAGGAATTTGGTGTGGAATTTCAGCGCTGAAAAAAAAGCCTCCCATTGACTTCAATGGGTTCCTTTTTCTGATACCAGAGAAAGGAACTTATTGAAGTCAATGGGAGGCTTTTATTGAGCGCTGAAATTCCACACCAAATTCCTCACCATTTTCCTTTGTGTGAATGGACCCTTAAACTAACCCTAGGATATTTTTTCGGTATTCTTCCCTTCAAATGACGGTCATTTAAAAGAATGGACCATTGTTTCTGTAATACTTCTGTAATGACCGTATGAGATTAGTTAGAAGTAGTTATAAAGTTATGTCAGTGTGTTTCATCTTCCCCATTTTTCCTCCGGTTTGTTAAAACTCCTGCTCTGTCACTAGTAGACTTTATACGTCCCTGTGGATAACCTTCATTTTTTTTCTTTCTAGAATCAATCTGTGTATACAGTGTTGATTGAGTGCTGTGTATACTGTATAGCATTTGGGAAGGCAGGGATAGTGACCAATAGTCTCTCTGGGATGTCCAACTGTTAACAGATGGCTTCCTGCTCCTACATAATCTGGTGCAGCTGCTTAAAGGGGTTGGCCACTTTCACACCAATATTGAGAGACAAATGTTATGGTTTGTATAATAAAAAGTTGTACAATTTTCCAATATACTTTCTGTATCAATTTCTAGATCTCTGCTTGCTGTCATTCATTCTGTTACTTCTAGTGGATAAAAACCTCACCATGGTCATGTGATTTACGGTCCATGGTCATGTGATTAGCACACAGGTGCCGCATAGTCACAGCACAGTAATCAGACATCTGCCTGGTAATCAGCTGTACACCTGTGTGCTCATCACATGACCATGGACTATAAATCACATGACCACAGTCAGAGTTTTATCCACTAGAAGTAACAGAATGAATGACAGCGAGCAGAGATCTAGAAAACCGCAAGGAATTGATACAGAAAGTATATTGGAAAATTGTACAACTTTTTATTATACAAACTAAAACATTTGTCTTCAATATTGGTGTGAAAGTGGCTAACTCCTTTAACTTAGCAATTTTATCGTTGTAAAGTTAACTAGTCACCACCTAAATGTATACAGTCCACAGGCAGCAGGCATCTAGTTAATTTCTTATCAGCATAAGACCAAAGACAGAGAGAGAGAAATCACGCTCAAGAAAGAAACAAATTGTTAAACTATGACAAACACATGGGGTAGATGATAAGGTTCATGCAAAACTAAATACGTTCTTACTTGTCATTGCCAAATTCGAACCTTCCTGGCCCATTCCGCAGAAGACTTCCTCTGATCCATTTGGGTATTATTCCGGTGACTTTGGTTGGTATCGGCTGTGGGGTTTCTTCCACAGTTTGGAAAAAAGGTGCGATACATTCTAGTCCTGCCTGAGTAGAGACGCTTCTTCCTGGCCTGAACCTGTTTACAACTGTAATAGTAATAATAATAGACAATGTTTTACTCTATGTATGTTAAAGGTAGTCTCCTACCAGCGGATTCCCTTCTCAACAACTCCTATACTGTTGTAGGGGCAGTTAAACAGCCAACATACCCTTTTGGTATGAAAGTGTAATCTTACTGGTGAGAAATTTACTTTTAATCTGTTTACAAATCAACTGTTCGGTGTAACATGTTTGTGGCCACGATAGCCAGATATGTTTTGCTTGTGGCCCCAGAGACACCCCCTAATATAAAGATTAATACTGTAAGTCTAAATGTGTGTCAACCACAGGTGAAAATGGGTGCTCCAGCAGATGCCATGAGTGCACCGAACAACTCATTTGTAAACAGATTAAAAGTTGTGAACTATTCTAGTGTACAGAGCCAAAAGGCTCCAAGTGAGTGGCAGTTGGGCTGCAGTACTCCTGAAAGACCACTATACAGTCTTCTGTATCCGGCTCTGTACACTGTATAGCTACAGTACTGGATGCAGCCCAGAACAGCTGGTTGGTCCTCACAGCTATTGTCCTCATGTAACAGCCAGGTAGTTTTGTGGGCAAAGCTGCAAAACTGTATGGTCACTAACAGTGAAACCTCTTTTGAGCCAACTGCCCAAATTTGTACTGGAAAATGATCTTTTATGGGTCTGGTCCATTTAAAGAAAAAAAGAATGCAGGTTAAAGTGTCAAATGGAGTAATCAAGCATGTACAACCCCCAAATATTATCATTACTGTTTATTTATATAGCACCATTAATTCCATGGTGCTTTACATTTGGGGGTTACATACAGTACACAAAATATAAAGGTAGATATAATACTAAAAATGACTGACTGGCACAGTGGGGTAGAGGGCCCTGCCCGCGAGGGCTTACAATCTATTAGGGAAGAGGGAGTAGAGACAGAAGGAGAGGGGGAGAAGCTGTTCAGATGGTGGTGCAGTGATAGTGGTGTTATTGGAGGTTGTAGGCCTTCCTGAATAGGTGAGTCTTCAGGGCCTTCTTGAAGCCTGTGATTGTGGGGGTCAGTCTTATGTGTCTTGGTAAGAAGATCCAGAGTATGGGGGATGCACGGGAGAAATCTTGGAGAAGATTGTGTGAGGAGCGGATGAGAGCAGAGCGGAGTAGGAGGTCTTCGGAGGATCTGAGGTTACGTGTGGGCAGGTAGAGGGGGATTAGGTTGGAGATATATGGAGGGGACAGGTTGTGGATGGTTTTGTATGTTAGTGTTAGTAACTTGAACTCTTTTCGCTGGGCAACAGGTAGACCGTGAAAGGATTGGGAGAGGGGAACAGCCAATGAAGAATGGGGGGGAAGTGTATTAAGCGAGCAGCACAGTTTAAGGTGTACTGGAGGGGAGCGAGACCCATGAGGGGAGGGGGCGATGAATACAATCAGGGGGAGAGGGGGCATTCCTCCCCGCTCTCACAGTACAGAGCTATAGGCGCTCCTGTGAAGAAGGACGTCCCTGACTGACTGTCATGAACGTCCTTCTGATGGTGAAGAGCTATGGTACCGGCACCAATAGCTCTTCACCTGGGGCAGAGATCGTGAAAGCCAAGAGTGCGCTGAATTCAGCGCACTGTTGGCTTTCTATCGGTGTATTACATCACATATGCCCCAAATGATGAAAGGACCTCTTTAAGTAAATATATAGAGTGAGAGCCTATAGTTCAGTAATCTACTGGGGATATTTATTACTATTCTTTGATCTTTGACAGATTTCCCAAGGTTTGTGTCTTTTTAAACGCAAATATGAGAAGCAATGAGGACAGTAACCAGACTATCAGGGTTTAGCATCTATCGATTTGCTACAAAGTAGGGTGTTTCATTTTAGGGGTTTTCTCCTTGGGGGTGGTCTTGAGCTTTTTAGTTTCTGGAGTGTTGTTGGGATGGCACAGAGTGTCTCCTCCGGTACCTTAACTAGAGAGTGTAACTATGAACATCAGGCTTTGTGACTGAGATGAGAATTGCAAGCTGTGTATGTAGTGGGAGGGGTTTTGGGACAGGGAGGAACTGGAGGCTAAACTCTATTAAATTGAGTGACTTTGTACCGAGCTCATTATACTTTACTCTGTAATTATGTAACTTGTGGTGTATATATATATATATACTGGAATTGCATCAATAAATGTTACTTGATTCTATAAAAAAGACATCACCATGCCATTGACATTAAAAATGTCTGATGGCCTTTCTTTGTGATTAGGGCTGAGCTTCAATATCAAGCACAGCCCTTACAAAATGTACAGCACCGTGCCGGTATTAAAAGAAGAGGCTGCAGCACTCACTCAATGCTGTGGCCTCTTTAACCAGCTGATTTGTGGAGGACCCTCATGCCAAACCCCAATAATCATATACGGCCTTCAGTCTATAAGATCAGTGAAGACGAATGCCACAAATGCTAATCAGTTGTGAAAAACGTACCATGTGACAGGTGAACAAGACATCATCTGCACAGGAATGCACACAAGTGATGTGGCTGCTCCAGATTATCTGTGGTAATGATATGCAAGTACTGGAAACCATTTTATTACTGGGGTCCCATGTAATGTAAATGCTGCGGTTTGACTTGCAAACCCATTCACAAATTGCAAAAAAATATGTGCAGTGGAAATGCTGCGATTTCCAAAACACTGGCGGTTTTCCTATAGGAATAATTGAAACAGAAAGTCTGCGGAAGAAAACTCTATAGACTTTCTGTGAAAAGCTCTACAGGAAAAACCACAATGTATTTCCACCACGGTTTTTCCCACACTGCTTTTTCACTGTGGCCGCTACGTGGGGCTTTAGCCTAAAAATATTTTTTAGTGGTGACTTGCAGAATTTCTGTGATAAGCTGTTTCACATGGCCATACTCAGGCCAGGAATAAATACCTTTGTATCAGCCAGATTTCCTGGCCTGCAGCTCATGTGAATGTAGATGAGTGGTGGTGTATAGCGCCCCTATTCACTTCAATGGGAGCTCACCTAAATTTTGACTGGCTGTGCGAAAAAAAACCCATTCTGCGCATCATAGGGGGTTTGAACAGTCAGTCCTCCACCGATCAGGTATTTGGATGATTTCCACAAACAGAATTCATGGCTGAGTGCTGACCATGAACTGTGAAAAAGTACAGCAAACATTCTGAAATACTGCTCTGTTCTCATGGGCCAAAATATTCCATTGTAAGGATCCATTCACACGGAGTAAACGCGCGCTCATTTTGGCAAAATACACGTGTAAAAAAATGTCATTGAAGTCAATGGGAGTCTTATTTTTACACGTGTATTCTTTACATGTGTATTGTGCCAAAATGAGCGTGCCTTTACACTTTGTGAATGGACCCTAAGTCAATTGGTCTGAGAAATAAAGTGGATGTCACATGGGAGGCCGACTCGACTATGAAATGAACATCCAAGAATTGGTTCAGATATGTGAATATTTAGAGTTCCTGACAATGATCTCCTATGTAATGTAGGAAATAATGTACAACATACACTGGCAACACTACTTGTAGGTCACTGCAAAATATGTGGTAAATGCTCACGGGTGCAGTTCCCATAAGGTGATGTAATACACTGTCACACATGCCTATGGTAAGAGCACGGTAGATGCCATGGGCGTAACTAGCAGGGCAGAAGACATAGCACTTGCTATAGGGCCCAATAAGTAAGGCGCACATTTACATTCAGACCTAGGGTGTAATTAGTAATACCTATGGGTGATGAAGAGTGAAGCAGAAAGCTGAGTGCACCTCCATTACTTTACTAGGCCATTATAGTACCAGCCTGTGACCTCATTATAATTACTTTCTTCATAAGTAAACCATTCATAAATAACCATTTAGAGATTCCATCCCACATTCCGCTCGAAAAATGTAGAGATAAAAGTCCTGCAATCATTTTTTGGGTGGAAACCCAACAGACCCCATCATAGTCTATGCAGTTTAAGTGGATTGGGTTTCCGTTCTTTGGGTCTGAGCACAAGTTTGATCCTAGTGTTAGTTTAAAAAAAATGGACCCCATTACAGTCAATGGTGTGTAACCGCTATTAGGCCCAGTTCACATCTGCGTTCGGTATTCCGCTCGGGGAGTCTGCTTGGGGACCCCCCCCCCCGATTGGAATACCAAGTGCATTAAAAAGTTGTGAACAAAGAAAGCACTCTGACCCCACAGCCTATAATGGAGTCCGTGTGTTTTCTGCACAGTGTCCGCACGAATTATGTGGAGAGAAAATTACTTCAAGCAGCACTTTGCTCTCTGGACACCGCACGGAAAACTCACGGACCCCATTAAAGTATATGGGGGTCTGTGTGCTTTCTTTGCTAACCGCTTTTTAACGAGTTCGGTATTCCATTCCGGGGGTCCCTAAGCGGAATACCGAACATAGATGTGAATCAGGCCTTACATTGGTCTGTCTATCCTCTGACAGATCAGAACAACGGATAGGCCAATGCCAGCGTGAATCTGACGTCAGTATGGTCTCCCTGGTTTCCATGGCTCTCCTCTGCTTACTTGTCTCATCCCACACTCCAGAAACATACAGCTAATGGATTCAGATGGGACGGTGACTGACAATGTCTATAAACTGCTGTGATATATGTCAGTGCTATAAAAGAAGATTAAATAAATAGTAAAATTCGGAACTAGCTGCTTGTGCGGGTCACGGTAGACCGGGTCCCCTGTATAAGCTTTGTTATGGGGCCCCTGTATAAGCTTTGTTATGGGGCCCCTGTATAAGCTTTGTTATGGGCAGGGGCGTAACTACCATAGAGGCAGGGGAGGCGGCTGCCACAGGGCCCGGGCCATTAGGGGCCCGGTGACAGCCGCTACTGCTGCGTTTTGTTTTTTGTTTAAATTGGCCATTACGGGCCCTATTTACTTGCCAATCCTGGACATAATACTGTGTGCAGGGGCCACTATGGGGTATAATACTGTGTGCAGGGGCCACTAATGGACATAATACTGTGTGCAGGGGCCACTAAGGGGTATAATACTGTGTGCAGGGGCCACTAATGGACATAATACTGTGTGCAGGGGCCACTATGGGGTATAATACTGTGTGCAGGGGCCACTAATGGACATAATACTGTGTGCAGGGGCCACTAATGGACATAATACTGTGTGCAGGGGCCACTAAGGGACATAATACTGTGTGTGCAGGGGCCACTATGGGGCATAATAGTGTGTGCAGGGGCCACTATGGGGTATAATACTGTGTGCAGGGGCCACTAATGGACATAATACTGTGTGCAGTGGCCACTAAGGGACATAATACTGTGTGCAGGGGCCACTAAGGGACATAATACTGTGTGCAGGGGCCACTATGGGGAATAATACTGTGTGCAGGGGCCACTAATGGACATAATACTGTGTGCAGGGGCCACTAATGGACATAATACTGTGTGCAGGGGCCACTAAGGGACATAATACTGTGTGTGCAGGGGCCACTATGGGGCATAATAGTGTGTGCAGGGGCCACTATGGGGTATAATACTGTGTGCAGGGGCCACTAATGGACATAATACTGTGTGCAGGGCTTACTAAGGGACATAAAAGAGTGTGGAGGAGGGGGTCGGTCGAGGTCTTCGGCGTCGGTTGGGGGGGGGGCCATGTCAAAAGTTTGCCACGGGGCCCGGCCATTCCTAGTTACGCCACTGGTTATGGGGCCCCTGTATAAGCTTTGTTATGGGGCCCCTGTATATGCTTTGTTATGGGGCCCCTGTATATGCTTTGTTATGGGGCCCCTGTATAAGCTTTGTTATGGGGCCCCTGTATAAGCTTTGTTATGGGGCCCCTGTATAAGCTTTGTTATGGGGCCCCTGTATAAGCTTTGTTATGGGGCCCCTGTATAAGCTTTGTTATGGGGCCCCTGTATAAGCTTTGTTATGGGGCCCCTGTATAAGCTTTGTTATGGGGCCCCTGTATAAGCTTTGTTATGGGGCCCCTGTATAAGCTTTGTTATGGGGCCCCTGTATAAGCTTTGTTATGGGGCCCCTGTATAAGCATTGCTATGAGGCCCCATGGTTACTTGTTATGCCCCTGGTAGCTGCATTGACTGATTTATGACTATACATGCAGATAGTAGATGTAATCTCTAGCCCTCAGGCAGGAGCATGCTGAGCCTTGTAGTTCCTCAGCCACATAAGTCCTGCACTACAGTTATATAACACACAGAGGGCTCCCTTACATTGTTTGCCTGGATACAGGAAGTATAATGGAGGAGCAGAAGGCTGGAGCCAGGCTATATCAGTACTAGGACCAGTTACCTGCCAGCCGCACAGTCCGACCAGTGCCCAATACCACCATCTTCCTAATCAGCAGCGACCCTTAGGACAGCTCTCCACTGCTAACTCCTCATTGGCTCCGCCGGCTGTCCATCGCATTACACCGCTCTCTGATTGGCCCGCTGAATCGGGCGGGCTCTTCCTGCCATTTCATAACAGAGGTCTCAGAGCTGTGTGTTGTCTCAGTTTACAGTCCACTGTACAGTAGCTGAGGTAAAGTGAGGAGGAGGAGGAGGAGGGGGGCTGAAGGCTGTGCTCTGCCTCACATATGTATTACATCTCCCTATATGTGACATAGAAGAAGAAGTTCACACCCTCAACCATATATGTACTTGTATTTAAAGGGGTTGTCCAGGAATTTAACAACTCACAGAGGAGGCTGGGTGAGGTCACCAGTCCCTCTCCAGCGAACTGCTCTAAGTGCTCTGGTGTCCGCTGACATTGTACATCCGGGCATGTGTTGTGAAATTGCTAAGGAGGGGAATTAGGGTATGTTCACACTAAGTTTTTTGCAGGCAGATTTTGACGCAGAATCCACCTCAAAATCCGCCTGCAAAAATGACTGGTCGCTTTTTGTCCCCGCTAGCTAGTAGCGGAAAAAAGAAGCGACGTGACCTAGCTTGCCGCGGGCTCAGGGCTCGTTCACATCTGCGCCCGGTCTCCATTCTGCAGGTTTCCGATCCTGCACAAAACCGAGCAGGAGATGGAAACCTGCAGGACTCTCATACCCATTCATTTGAATGGGTATGAAAGATGTCCGGCCGTGAGCGTTTTGTGCTCTCCACCGCGAAACAGTTTTTTTTTAAATTGGACACAGAGTTGGACATGCAGTACTCTGTGTCCGGTTTTAAAAAAAAATGGTTTTCGCGGCGGAGAGCATAAAACGCTCACCGGCGCACACGACCGGACCCGGTCTGACAGCTTTCCGTCTTCTGCATGTAGAAGACGGAAAGCTCAGAACAGACTCTGGGTGCTAGTGTGAACCTAGCGTCAGCTGCGGCTCAAGACTCGCTCCTATTTAGGCCCATTCGTTCAGGCCTAATCAGGAGCGGGATGGCATGACGGAATGCCCTTAGAGCAGGCGAGCCCATAGGGCTAGTTCACACGTGAGTATAAGGGGAGGTTTTTGACAGCGGATTTCGCGTCCAAAACCTCCCCTTATAATGGTGATCTATGGAGACCGCCGGGCTTCTGTTCTCCGCTAGCGGCGAGCTGCTGCTAGCGGCGAAAAGAAAGGACATGTCCTTTCTTCAGGCGGAAGCCGCGCGGCTTCCGCCCCCAGCAGCTCCCTCCTATGTCGGCTCATTCATTTGAGCCGACAGCAGAGGGTTAAGCCGCGACAGCGATGGTCGTGGCGGGCGGGTTTTGACAAGAGAGAGACGTGGCTCACCGCGTCTCTCTCTCTGTCAAAACCCGCGCGGGCAGTTCACGTGTGAACTAGCCCTTAGAGACCTCAGTAGTGGCAAGAAAGGACATCACTCACATATGTCACCCGCGACTGACTGGCCTCGGCAGTCACGTGTGGCACAGGACCCTCGGAGCCTCAGTCAAAGCTAAGGCATCATTTTGCTGGCAGCGCCCAGGGGATTGCTGGCATCCGAAATGAGAGACGGGGACAGCGTCCCATTGCCATGACCGCCAGGAGCCTATTAAATAATACCTGTCTGGTATTAGTTTATATGACAGGCTGCTTTATGCTGATATTTTGCAATACATTAGCATTGTAATGCATTGCATTAATAATAATAAATGTTATTTATACAGCGCCAGCATATTCTGCTTCGGCAGCACTGTACAATTTGTAGGGCTACAAATACAGACAAAAAGATACATTACAAAGAAATAGTCACTTCACACAATGGAACTGAGGGCCCTGCTCGCATGAGGGTGATAAGTTTATATTGTATTCTGTAGTGAATAGACAGCCAGTGTAGTGACTGGCACAGACCGGAGGCATCGCTGTAGCGTCTAGCCTGATAGATGAGCCTGGCCGCTGCATTCAGAATAGATTGTAGAGGGGAGAGTTTAGTGAGGGGAAGACCGATTAGTAAGGAGTTACAGTAGTCAAGGCGAGAATGAATCAGAGAGACAATAAGTGTCTTTAGTGTATCTCTGGTAAGGAAAGGGCGTATTCTGGAGATGTTTTTGAGGTGGAGGTGACATGAACGTGCGAGTGATTGGATACGGGGGTTGAAGGAAAGGTCTGAGTCAAAGGGCCCCTTTACACGGAGTTTATGCTCCGTGTGTTCTGTCTACGCTCGGTGTATTCTGTCCATTTTACACGTGTAAAATGTAGTTGTTCGTATAACGCGCGTCTTCAAAAAGGCGGGCGCAAAAAGACGTGCGTTATACGAACATACCATTGAACTCAATGGCTAACTACATTTTACACGTGTATTTTTACACGTGGAAAATGGACAGAATACACAGAGCATAGACAGAATGCACGGAGCGTAAACTCCATGTGAAGGGGCCCAAACACAACCCCGAGGCAGCGGGCCTGCTGCCTAGGAGTTATAGTAAGGCCTGAGACCACAATGGATGTATCAGGGACAGATCTATTAGATGGTGAAAACAGCAGTTCAGTCTTTGAGAGATTCCGTTTCAGGTAGAGTGAGGACATGATATTTGAGACAACAGAAAGACAGTCACTGGTGTTCTGTATTAGTGCAGGGGTGATGTCACAGGAAGATGTGTATAATTGGGTGTCATCAGCATAAAGATGGTACCTGAAGCCAAATCTGGCGATGGTTTGTCCAATGGTGGCCTGTGTAGAGAGAGAAGAGCAGAGGTCCTAGGACCGAGCCCTGAGTTTTGTGAGGGCCATTTCAGTAGAGTGCAGAGAGTGGAAACCAGATTGCAAGGAGTCAAGAAGAGAGATAGCCGATTAAGCAAGAATAGACCAAGCGTTCCAATATTTTAGAGGTGAAGAGGAGGTTGGGGACGGGTGGATAGTTAGCAGCACAGGACGGGTACAAGGAGGAATTTTTCAATAGTGGGGTTATGACAGCATGTTTGAAAGAGGATGGAAAAATTACAGAAGAGAGAGAGAGGTTAAATATTTTAGTAAGGTAAGTCGTGACAGCAGGCGACAGAGATTGGAGAAGGTGTGAGGGGAAGGAGTCACTACTAGAGATGAGCAAACACTATTCGAAACAGCCGTTTCAAATAGCACGCTCCCATAGAAATGAATGGAAGCAGCCGGCGCACAGACTTTGCCGGTGGCCGGCCGCTTAACCCCCCTCGTGCCGACTACATCCATTCATTTCTATAAAAGCGTGCTATTCGAAACGGCTGTTTCAAATAGTGTTCGCTCATCTCTAGTCACTACTGCAGGTCGTAGGGTGAGATGAAAGTAGCTGAGAGACTTCCTCTTCTGTAAGGGCTAGTTCACACGTAAATAGTGTGTGGAGGAATTTGGTCCGGAAAAAAAACGCTACAGGAATCAGGAAGCGGTTTTTGACATTGAGGCGGCTTTTGTTAAAAACTGCCTCAAAAACCGCCAGGTGGTTATTCGCTCCAGCACAGCGAATGGACCTTTAAAAACCGTGTTGCACTACTGGTTTTTCCGCCTCCCATTCACTTGTATTGATTTCCTGAGGCGGAATCCGCCTCAAGTAAGGGCAGCTCGCTTCTTTTTTCTGTTAGCGGGTAGAAACCGCTAGTGGAAAAAAGACTGCTAGCGGTCTACATAGACCTCTATTGTGAGGGGGTGGATTTTGAGGAGCATTCCATGCCAAAATCCGCTCCCTCTTGCCCCATGTGAACGGGGCCTAACAGGATCAAAAGATGAGAATGGACAGTCTGAAGTGCGGTTGGTGAGGGGATCAGTACTATGGTAGGTGAGGGAATCAAAGCCACCTGGGGATTGGGCAGTTATTTCTTGACGGATCCTATAAATTTTGTCATGAAAATAAGTGGCCAGGTCCTCTGCACTAAGGTCTGTGAATGGTGTCTGCACCTTGCATGTGAGTAAGAAGTGGAAAGTTTCAAAATGCCTTTTAAGGTTACTGTAGAGCAGGGGTGCTCACACTTTGTCAGCATGTGAGCTACTTCTTTAAATAACAAAGCTCTAAGATCGACTGCCCACTTCTTGTGGGCGGGGGCGGGAATGTGGGCAGGGCGTCAGTGGGCGGGGCTGGGCATATGGGCGTGGCCGGGCAGATCGTGAGAGGTGGCCGCCCAGGCATCCCCGCTGTCTGCTTCTTCACACCGCAGGCTGAGAGTTCTCTCTGGACACTGGCAGGCTGGGGCTGCGGCAGTGCTGCGCAACATACTACGCCTGTTACTACGGCCGGACGGCATTCTATTTTTGGCGACAGTACAACACCCACTACCTTAGGTTTTCAGTATAGCGGACCCTGCAGGCTCCCCGTACGGAGAGCTGTTACCATTTATACCCAGGATCATCCTGATTAGGACCTTACTTTTGAACTGAAGAGTCTGAAGAAGATATTTGAAATATCGAAAAACGTTTAACTCTACCCTAATAAATTGTTATTGGCACATCCTTAAGTGTGACGTTCCACATTTATCTATATACTTGGGGTTGGGACCCTACGTCTACACCTACCCATTACTTTGGGCCTTGCATCCCTCAATCACGTAAACTTCTGTTTGGGCACAGAAGGGAAAAAGCGCTATATTTGAAGTACAGTTTGGTTTTTGGACATCAACCCACTTTTGCAGAACCCCTGAATTGCCATTAAAGTAAAATCTGCAGAGATGTGACCCCTCAAGGGATTTATCATGTGGCATAGTGAGTAGAGATGAGCAAGTACTATTCGAAACAGTAGTTTCAAATAGCACGCACCCATAGGAATGAATGGACGCAGCCGGCACGCAGGGAGTTAAGCGGCAGGACGGTGGCCCTGTCTGTGTGCCGGCCACCTCCATTCATTGCTATTGGTGCGTACTATTTGAAACTGCCCTTTCAAATAGTACTCGCTCATCTCTAATAGTAAGCATTTTTAGCTTTTGATTGTTGTATTCATTTAGTTTTTAGAAATAAATGCACACCAGATAGTGAAAAGTGAAAACTCTCCAGAGCTAGGCAAATTCAATGCTCAATATGTTGCACCCAGCTTGTGTCAGCAGGAACACACTGTCACACTGGATAAGTTCCTTCAGGGATGCAGTTTCTAAAATAGGGTCACATATCAGGGGATTCACCCTTTACTAGCATTGCAGGGGCACTGCAGAAGTGGCATAGTAGCCAAAAATCAAACACTCTAAATATGTGGTCCAAAAATCAAATAGTTCTCTTTCCCTTACGTGTACGGCTGTTTATACCCACGTGTAACATTGTTAAGTACATTATTCTGGGTACAGTGTTATATAAGCCAGGGGTTGTCTAGTTCCTTTGAGCGTTGGAAGAGTCTTTCATATGCATCTCTAGCCAAGTCCAAACAAGACTGTCAGTCATCCTTTCAATCAAGCTACATCAACAGGGACTTCCTTGTTATCTGATGATGTTGTTTGTTATGACCTATGAGGTCAGGGAGATGACTCAGTGAACATGACTTTAACCATGGGTGCACTTTCAGTCATGGCAGCCTAGAAACAGGTGCATGATGCGGTCATGAGGTTCCCACCTGACATGCAGGGCAGGCCCTCTTCCTAGGGTGACCTCTTCTGGATCAACCACTCCTAGGGGCTCCTGAGTGGTGTTGCCCCCCCCCCCTTCTACAGATAATCGCACAGATGCTCCCAAAAACTAGGTAGCATGTATGTGTCGCCACCTCAGGGAGACCACTGGATACAGATTTATGCCTGGTGATAACAGAGCAAAGTAATTCTTCATTAGCTTAGACATTCAACTACAAACTAATAGACAGTAGAAAGTTGCTATTAAGATGATAGGGCCCCCTATCTGCAACAGATAGACAGTAAAACACTGCTATTAAGGTGATAGGGCCCCCTGACCTACTGGGCCCCATATGCAGCTAATAGACAGTAGAATTCCACTGTTAAGGTGATAAACTGTTAAACTGCACAAGTTGCACCAATGTTATGGGCACCTATTAACTGGTGGTTTTATTACCAATTGCATTCTATCAGAGGTTTTCTCATCACATTATTAGGTACAGTTGCTGTCACATTGTGTTTCCACACTTATGGATACAATGGCTTGAGAGAAATTCTCTGAAAAATAAATAGTAAATATGAACACAATGTTAATCAAAAAAGTTCATCACATGCACGTAGCAGAGGTGAACTCTTACTCGCCTTTCTCTTTCTGGGTCTGTTCTTTCTGTATGTAATTCAGTACTGCACAAAGTAAATACAAGTGAATACAATAAGGGACATGATGTTCTATGTTGCCACCCCAGGCTATTATTCTGAAGTGTTCCCTGGCTTAGGCAGCTCTTCCGAGGGCAGAGCTTGTCATTCTCAATAACCTATCAGCACACAGAGGATTCTGCTGATATCCAAGAATTCAGTCAGTTTTCGGTCCATTGCATCCTCAGCATTTCTACCAGAATACATCAGGATTTCTATGTTGCTCTACTAAACCACATCCATGGCTTTCATCTACTCTGCCCTCTATAAGATACCAGGTAATATATGGGTATGACTGGATGATGATTCTGTTTTCCTCTGTACTCTGACACTGTGTGTATATACAACTGGATGATGCAGCAGCTTCACTGGGACACTATACCGAGGCATCCTTGTATAAATACTATGTTGCAGATTAGAATGTTATTATTTAGTCAGTTGTGAATCTGTACTTACTGTTTTGCTTCCTGACAATTCTATTATTCAGCGGTATCAGTGTCGTAGATGTAATAGGGTGAAATGTAATTCTCTGACTGCATTATTTGTACTGTAGGATAGATTTACCTGCAGTCCTTTGTAATACAAGTAGTATATACTTATAGTGTAGCACCAAACAACCAAATCAGCTCTGCTACATCTAACAAGTCAACTACTATATCTATGCTTTTTTTTACTACATTGATGGGACAGATAAACTAATAATTTCACCAGTATTTTCGGCAATGAGTCTAAAAACTGGTGACGCTTTCTGTTTGTGGGCCTTGTGCCATATGTTGGTGGGGCTTGTTGAAAAGGTAATGCGGTAATTACATCAAAAGCCAACTGATAAGTGGTGTAGAGTTAGACTAGACCAGGGGTCATCAAACTACAGCCCGCCGAGGGTATTTGTCCAGCCCGCTGCATGTGGCATCACCTGGATCGCTCACTAACGGGGAATCCGATTGCTGCTTTCAGTTGTATGTGCACTTGCACATACAACTGAAAGCTGTCATTTTAGGCCGCGTGAGAGTGAGCTCTGCCCCCTACAGAGAGTGAGCTGTGCCCCTGACACAGGCGCGATGACGTCATCGCTCCTGCAGTCTGAAGCAAGGAGGATGCGCAGCGGCTCTTCAGGGGTAAGTATGATAGTGTGTGAGTGATTGTACTGAGGAGCATATAATACAGTGTGTGTGTGGGGGGGGGGTACTGAGGCGCAGATAATGCTGTGTGTGGGCGGGCGTACTGAGGAGCATATAATACTGGGGGGTGGGGGGGCGTACTGAGGAGTATATAATACTGGGGGGTGGGGGAGCGTACTGAGGAGTATATAATACTGTGGGGTGGGGGGGTACTGAGGTGCATATAATACAGTGGGGGGGGGATACTTAGGAGTATATAATACTGTGGGGTGGGGGGTACTGAGGTGCATATAATACAGTGGGGGGGTACTGAGGAGTGTATAATATAGTGGGGGCACTGAGGTGCATATAATACGGTGGGGGGGTACTGAGGAGTATATAATACTGTGGGGTGGGGGGTACTGAGGTGCATATAATACAGTGGGGGGGGTACTGAGGAGTGTATAATACAGTGGGGGGCACTGAGGAGCATATAATACAGTGGGGGGGCGTACTGAGGAGTATATAATACAGTGGTGGGGGTACTCAGGAGTATATAATACAGTGGGGGGTTAATGAGGAGCATAAAATACTGGGGTGTGGGGGGGTGTATTGAGGAGCATATAATACTGTGGGGTGGGGGGGTCCTGAAGAGCATATAATACAGTGGGGGCAGGGGCGTAACTACCGTGGTAGCAGCAGTAGCAGCTGCCACAGGGCCCGGACCATTAGGGGGCCCGGTGACAGCCGCTACCGCTGCGTTTTTTTTTTTAAATAGGCTGTTACGGGCCCTATTCACTTGCCGATCCTGGCTGGGCCGGGATCGGCAAGTGACACTGCGGTCCCCACAGGGGCTATCATTATACTCGGGGGTCTTTGCAGACCCCCGAGTATAATGATTGGCGGACCGGAGAGGTAAGGGAACATAAAAAACTGTTACTTACCTCTCCGCGATCCTGCCAGGCCTCCGTCCTACTGTTGTCTGACGTCTCTGACGTCACATGAACCCGGCATGCTTCCCGGGTCATGTGACGTCCGACGTCATTAACGAAGGACGCGAGAGGAGGACAGCACAGCACAGGAGCCGGGGAACAGGTAAGAAGCAACAGTGTTTTTTTTTTTATGTTTTTATTCCCCGGGTCTCCGATTATTATACTCTGGGGTCTGAAAAGACCCCAGAGTATAATAATTGTTTATGGGTGTCCACAGAGGGACACTATTGGGGTTAATACTGTGTGCAGGAGACACTATTGGGGTTAATAGTGTGTGCAGGGGCCACTATTGGGGTTAATAGTGTGTGCAGGGGCCACTATTGGGGTTAATACTGTGTGCAGGGGACACTATTGGGGATAATACTGTGTGCAGGGGCCACTATTGGGGTTAATACTGTGTGCAAGGGCCACTATTGGGGTTAATACTGTGTGCAGGGGCCACTATTGGGGTTAATACTGTGTGCAGGGGACACTATTGGGGTTAATACTGTGTGCAGGGGCCACTATTGGGGTTAATACTGTGTGCAGGGGACACTATTGGGGTTAATACTGTGTGCAGGGGCCACTATTGGGGTTAATACTGTGTGCAGGGGCCACTATTGGGGTTAATACTGTGTGTGCAGGGGACACTATTGGGGTTAATACTGTGTGCAGGGGACACTATTGGGGTTAATACTGTGTGCAGGGGACACTATTGGGGTTAATACTGTGTGCAGGGGACACTATTGGGGTTAATACTGTGTGCAGGAGACATTAGTGCCAGTAAGGGACATAATAGAGTGCGGAGGAGGGGGTCGGTCGAGGTCTTCGGCGTCAGTTGGGATGGGGGGGGGGGGGCATGTCAAAAGTTCGCCACGGGGCCCCGCCATTCCTAGTTACGCCACTGAGTGGGGGGGGAGTACTGAGGCGCAGATGATACAGGGGGGTACTGAGGAGTGAAGGGGGGGGGCGCTACTGTGCAGCATATAATCTTAAATTTTTTTAAAACCATATTTTGTCCCTCCAGTGGTTTGAGGGACAGTGAACTGGCCCCATGTTTGAAAAGTTTGAGGATCCCTGGACTAGACAGTCTAAGGTCCTTTCACACGGAGTTTACGCTCCGTGTATTCTGTACATTTTACACTTGTAAAATGTAGTTCGCCATTGAGTTCAATGGCATGTTCATATAACGCGCGTCTTTTTGTGTGTGGGCGGGCGTACTGAGGAGCATATAATACTGTGGGGTGGGGGGGCATACTGAGGAGCATATAATACAGGGGGGGTACTGAGGAGTATATAATACAGTGGATGGGTGCACTGAGGAGCATATAATACAGTGGTGGGGGTACTCAGGAGTATATAATACAGTGGTGGGGGTACGTAGGAGCACATAATACTGTGGGGTGGGGGGTGTACTGAGGAGCATATAATACTGGGTGGTGAGGGGGTGTACTGAGACGCAGATAATACTGGTGAAGGGGGGGGGGCTACTGTGCAGCATATAATCTTAAAAAAATTTTAAACCATATTTCGGCCCTCCAGTGGTTTGAGGGACAGTGAACTGGCCCCCCTGTTTGAAAAGTTTGAGTTTCCCTGGACTAGACAGTCTAGGGGCCCCTTCACACGGAGTTTACGCTCCGTGTATTCTGTACATTTTACACGTGTAAAAATACACGTGCGAAATGTAGTTAGCCATTGAGTTCAATGGCATGTTCGTATAGCGCGCGTTATACGAAAAAGCCATTGAACTCAATGGCTAACTACATTTTACACGTGTATTTTACATGTGTAAAATGTACAGAATACACCGAGCGTAAACTCCGTGTGAAGGGGCCCAAACACACCAGATTTTCAAACAGCATCCGACACGTTGTAAAATCTGGACTGCAGAGTCTATAGGTTAGACAGGTGTAGTTTATCTGCCCCAGTGTATATGCAATATATTTTTCTGTATGTATGTTTATCGGTATTAGAGGGATATTGTCACTCCTTAGGGAGAGACCACCATATAGGTGTGTGGAGACTTGTTAAGCCTTTAGCACTCCACTTTGCAAGGAACTATGGGAAGAATATGCAAATCCGCCTTCCATGATGTAATTAGGAAGACAGTTGCTGCCTCATTGTTGCAAACCAATAGAGGGCGCTCACTGGAATGTGCAAGCCTGTCTTAAGACAGGATTCCAGTGAAATAACCCAATAATGGCTGCTCCCTTTAGCCTCATGCCCGACCTTCCAAGAGGCCTTTGTTTAGCAATGACGCTGGGATTAATACCAGGTATAGTCTCTCAATCGAGGACAGCTGTTTCGATCTGGTTGGATCTCATCAGCCCGATGTAGAGAGGACTATAACCTGGTAGAGGTGAGAGGCTTAGACAGGGTTCGGGGGATATTGTCACTCCTTAGGGAGAGACCACCATATAGGTATTAGAGTAATATAGAGTAATATAATTTAGAATATTGTACACCCTTACTATAAATGATAAGAGCATTTGAGGTGACTGAGGAGGTCCAATTACAGGGTTGGCGAATTTACACAGGTGAAATAACTCCAAGCCAACCCCTAATCTCTTTATAGTAGAACATTATTCCTTACTCCTTAGGTATCTTACCTTCACAGTCATCTGCAAATAGCAGATCATTCAACAGTCAGACAATAGGACCAGCAATAATCTTACATCATTATGTAATGCTAATAACATAATCCCTGGATACATTTCACAGCAACCAGACAGTCTGAATTTCTTGTGATCAGTCTCTTAACCCCTTCCTGCTGCAGCCATTGTTCGTTTTTACATTATCGTTATTTATTCCTCACCTTTGAAAAGTCAAAACAATGTAATTGGAAGCCAAAAAAAATCAGAATGCGGTGGAAATGGAAAAAATATAGTTGTGTCATTTTCTTACGGTTTTTGTTTATATGGCATTATGTTGAAAATTACGTGTTTCCTTTATTTCGTTAGTTAAAACCCTTAAAATAATAAGTCTGTAGTAAAAAATCCTCTTCATTATCATATTCTGACACCAGTAACCATACAGAGTTGTGTAAAGCCGGGTTCACATGGGTTTTTTGGACTGGATTTTGACGCGGGAAGCCGCCTCAGAATCCGGTCCAAGAAATCTCTCACGTGGCTAGCCGCGACTGCATGCCGATGCAGTGCACACAGAGTTTTCTGGCATCCAGTCACGGCATACCGCTCTGGATTAGGCCCAAATGAATGGGCCTAGTCGGAAGGGAGTGTCGAGCTGCGGAATCCATGTGAAGAAAGGACAGATCGCTTCTTTTTTCCGTGAGCGGGAAACAAACTGCTCGTGGAAAAAGGAAACCAATTGAAGTCAATTATATTTAAAATTGTAAACTCACTGTATCATGACAACCTTCTAGTTTAAAGGTGCTCTATTAGAGATGAGCAAGTACTGTTCGGATCAGCCGATCCGAACAGCACGCTCGCATAGAAATGAATGGACGTGGCCGGCACGCGGGGGGTTAAGTGGCCGGCCGACGTCAAAGCGGAAGTACCAGGTGCATCCATTCATTTCTATGGAGCGTGCTGTTCGGATCGGCTGATCCGAACAGTACTCGCTCATCTCTATGCTCTATCATTGCCAAAACGTGTTTTTAGATACTGATATGCCTGAATAGCCTTTAAAAAGGCTATTCAGGTGCTGCCACTAGTTTATCAAAAGACCCCCCGGTTTTTCTTAAATATCAGTAAAACCGATATGCAAATGTTTTCACCAAGCACCGTGGGCATTCCCCAGGGCAAAGTGAGCACCCGGGCATGCGCCATTTTCTTGTAGCTCGCTATAGAACAGCAGGGAGCCAGGAAGGTTACAATTTGATAATGACAAGTAAGAACGTATTTAGTTTTGCATGAATTATAATCTACCCCATGTGTTTTTCATATTTACAATATGTTTCCGTCTTGAGCCAGAGTCTGTCTCTCTTGTCTGATAAGAAATTAACTAGAAGCCTGTTGCCATTTGACTATATATATATATTCAGGTCATGACTAGTTAACTCTACAACGACAGAATTGCAAAGTAAGGCTAAGGCCCCACTGGCCGTAAAACGCAGCGCTAAAGCCCTGTGGGAAGAACCGCGGCATGAACGCACTGTGGTTCTTCCCGCAGCGCTTTGAACAGAAAGTTCAGAGTTTACCTCCGCAGACTTTCTGTTACAATTATATCTATGGGAATGCCACCCACGTTTCCTTAGATATAATTGACATGCTGCGATTTTCAAAACCAAAACGGTTTTGGAAACTGCAGCATGTCCGCGCTGCGATTTTTCCTGCAAAGTGGGCATGGGATTCGCATGAATCCCATCCACTATGCAAGCACTGTAAAGCGCCGCAATTTTTACCGTGGTGTTTCCGACGCGGGCAAATTGTGGCGTTTCCGGACCGTGGCGCCCCGGCCTTAAGGGTTTTCTTTGCGGGACAAGCTGTAGTTTTTATTGATACCATTATGGGTGAATGTATGAAGTTTTCATCACTTTTGTTTCACTGTCACTTATTTTAGTTTTTTTGGGGATTTGAAGTTGCAAAAAACTGTATTTTTTTTTTCTATAATATGCCCACCAAATATATAAATATTAAAAATATGTAAGAGTTTAGGCATTTTTGCATGCGGCAATACCAGATTTTTTTTATTTTTCTCATTTCTCTTATTGTGTACAGTACTGTGCAGCTGTTTTAGACAAGATTGGAAAAATGCTACAAAATAATTAGAATCCCTTTTTGAACTAAGACCATGTCGGAATAGCCTGACTTTTCTTCTTCTACCTTTATTATTGCGATACACGCCACCGTTCTGGTGTTATTTTGTTTTTTTTTGCCATATGCAAATGAGTCCTCAAAAAGCACAGGGGAAGACGCCTGTGTTGTCCAAAGACTCTCCAGTGTCGCCTCTTCGCTGTGTCATCAGCCAACTGTGCGTGTCTGTTCAACCATTTTCCTGTGGTCTCTTACATGAGCACAGCATTCAGCTACAGGAAAATGGCCGAACTGACATGTGCAGTCTGCTCTGCGTGCTAAATATGCTGCCGATGATGCGGCAAAGAGGCGGTTGGGAGAAGAAAACAGAGGTGTCGCTGGAGAGTCTTCAGACAGCACAGGGGGAACGCCCCCTGAGCTTCCTGTAGGCTCATTTGCATACGGCAAGAAAACAAAATAACACAAGAACGGCAGCGCGGATCAGAATAATAAAGATCGGAGAAGAATAGCCTTTCTTGAGGATATCCCGACATGATCTTAGTTCAAAAAGGAATTCAAATGATAGAATCCCTTTAAGATGCATTGCAGAGAGCCGGATACAGAAGCGGACAAGGATTTCAATTCATCTTTATTGCTTTCAGCTGCAGCAGATTTCTGGATTAGGGGCACATGGCAGAAATATTTACAGGAGCACAAGACACAAATTTAATTTTCATATAAAGTATATCACTGACCTGATGTTGTGATGGGAAAATGTACTGTACAAGTATACATATTGCATAAAATATTCTCATTGAGGGTGACAGCAGTAAAAGGTTTACTCCCACATTATCTAGACTAGATGTAATGGTGTTTGACAACCACGTAAAAAAAATTGCATTACTTCTCGTCATGACACATTATTGCTAGGCCTGTTAAACAAATTGTGTTGTGAAGGATAGCAAGTCTGGTAACGTGTGCAAGGAGTGGTAAACATGTCCAGCTCATATAAAATGTATGTACCTAAATAAAAGTGGATTTTTAGTATTCTAACTTTATAAGAGTGAGGGTCCATTCACACGGAGGAAAATAGCGCTTTATTTGATGCTGAATTTTCCACGCTGAAAAAAAAGCCTCCCATTGATTTCAATGGGTTCCGCTAGCTTTTAGAAAATTCAGCGCCAAATAAAGCTCCAATTTCCTCCGTGTGAATGGACCCTGAGGTCTGAGGTAGCCATGTGTATAGAGGGTGATGCTGGCGTACTGCGTTTTCCTGCCTCTCTTTGTGGGTTTTTCTGTCTCTTTAAGGATTTGTGTTCTCACCTTCTAAACTTCCACTTTCCAAACTGTCTGCTGTATCTATATAAGTCTGCCTCTCTAGTCACAACTTAGTTGAGCAATGGGTCCAGTTACCGATCGTGATCTGTTCGGAGGCAACTTTTTGTTCTTCTGTCTGATGCTGGAGTCTCTGTCTATGTCCTAATCTCTGTTTGTGTCATTCCATTGAGGATGACTGCCCTTTGGGCTTCTGATCTGTTTGGACCTGTTACAATGTAGATTCATTTATATTCTGTTAACTATTCCTATATGGACGCTTTGCCCTTCTGCCATGCCCTTCTGTATACCATTCAGTTATATTTATATCTCACCATTCTGTGGCCTTTGGGTATCTGCAATATCTCTGTTACCTGTGACATTCAGGTTTTTGTGTAGACAGGTATGTCCTTCCGTTATGTCCGTATTTCTGTTACCTGTGACCTTTGTGCTTCTGCCATGTTTGTACCTCTTCTAACAGTCCTATTGTCCTGCCTTGAATTCCTATTTTAGACCCCACCTGTTGTCTCCTTATTCTGGTCTTTTTCTGTCTTAGTGACTCTCACAGTTTTAAGTCTATGCACGTATTCTGTCTGCTTTGATTTTAGCCTGTATTCACACTATTCGTTTTGGCAGGTTGATGTGGTGCACTGCATAATAGTCCTTATCTCCCTGGTCATCTGCTACCACAATCGGACCACTGAGAAGTCTACTTAAACAATGCTTTTAGAAGTGGCCCTCAGGCCTTGTTCACATCTGCGTTGGTATTCCGTCCGGGGGAGTCCGCATGAAGCAGTGTGCCAGTGAAAGCACACGGACCCCATAGACTATAATGGGGTCCGTGTGCTGGCTGCCAGATCTCTGCAGGGATCATGCAAACAGGAAAGTAGTTCACAATCTTCTTTCCTGTGCATGATTTGTGCAGTCAGCGCGCTGCAAGCGTACGGACCCCATTACAGTCTATGGGGTCTGTGTTCTTTTACTGCACAACGCTTGCAGTTGCGTTTAGTATTCTGTTCAGGGCGGTCCTCATGCGGACTCCCCCCGGACGGAATACCGAACGCAGATGTGAACGAAGCGTAAACTAAACCAATTTGGTATTAGAGTCTGCTGTCTGTAACATGGAGGTTTTATAAGTGGAAGCTGAGTCTTTGTAGAACTATGTACTCTCTATGTAGTCCCATGTGGTTATCCAGTGGTACAATATTATAGAGACAATGGGGCTGCTTTATCAAAAGTTCTAGATTCACCTTATTATGGCTTTGTAAGAGTTTGTCTAAGAATAATTAAAACAACCCTTCTGTTAAAGGGGTTATCCTATCTATATTGCTAGCTTATGTGGATTCAAGACTTTTCCTAAATACATTGCTTCAGCAAAAGTGCTTTGTTCGGCTGTTCTCTTAATTTATTCACTTCATTGTTTGCACTGTGTTTCCATAACCACAGACCTGGGGATGATCTTATCTCTCCGCCCAGGACAAATGACGTAGCTCCCTGCTCTCAGGAGGGGAGGGGGAGCTGAGTGCTAGGAGCCAGCTTGTATTTCTGAGCTGTTTATCTCCCTGCTCTTCCAGTTATCAGCTCTGCTAATTGAATTTTGCTGATAAAGGAACACGCAGGCATGCAAGGCCAGCAGCATAGAAGCAACTCACCGCTGGCTTTACATGTGAGACAGCAAGTGAAACCCCGCCCACCAATTAACGGAGAAAACCAGGAAGAGAACAGAGGTTTACAGCCTGCAAGTTGGTGACTCGGTGACTTGGGAAAACCCTTTTAGCACCGAAATTTCAACAAACACATGCCTTACTTTTTGGTCTGATTCCTCCAACTCACATTACCGTCTTCATTTTTATAAAAGAGCTTCATTAACAATTGACGCCACCTTTTTGATGTAAAAACAAAAGTCACAAACCTCAGGTTTTTGACTTTTAAATGGCCCTTGCAACAAAGATTGTCGAAAGTACTCTTTATACACTGCCGTCGCCATTGTCTTATAAGGGGATAAAGAGGGAATGTCTGTGACCATAGGCCATGCCAGATTAAAGGTTGCTTTAGGGCCCCTTCACACGGAGTTTACGCTCCGCTCATTCAGACATGTATACATGAGCGCTTCAAAACACATCCCATCTCATTCACTTTGATGGAAGCGCGTGTAAAGCCAGCTTGTCTCTTCAAACAACTGATCAGCGGGGATCCCAGGTGCCAGTGGATGATCTATCCTAAGGGTAGGTCATGCGTTAATAAGACTAAGCAACCTCTTTAAAATATATATATAGTTGTATATATTAGGATTTGTCTTAATCACATTAATTTAATTTATTTTCATTTTGTTGTCTTCAGGGCTAAGATATTTTTTTAAGGAAGAGAAAAATCAGTTGTGTGATTCCACTACAGAAGATAAGGAATACATAGCACCACTATTTCAGACTGTAGCAGAGACTCCTCAGCCTGTCTCCACTAGAATTAGTGGGACAGTCCCTGAATGGATCACAGGTAGTCTGTTCCGCAATGGACCTGGCAGATTTGAGTTTGGAAATGACAAGTAAGAGTAATTATATGCAATACTATAATAATAATTTACATAACTATATGACCAAATAAGCCTATGTCTACTGAATATCATTATACTTCTATGTCAGTCTATCTGCTATTTGTGGAACCAGTGAGGATTCTCTAAATCACAGACAGGGAAAGGAGAGCTACAGGCTGCTGAAAGATGACTTTTTTTTTTTAAACTTAGATTATTTTACTCTGTCCTTTCCACTTTCCTAACAGCGGGTGTGACACGGGTGGGAACACCAGCCCCATTAGGCTGCCTTCACACGGAGTAATGCCAGGCTTGTAAAAATCCTCATTCATAGCCGTCCTCGCGAGCGCTGCAGAAGGCTTCCGAACACTTCCCATTCACTTTAATGGGAGCGCGTGTAAAGCCGGCGTTACGAGCACTCCCATTGAAGTGAATGGGAAGTGTTCGGGAGCCTTCCGCAGTGCTCGCGTGTACGGCTGTGAATGAGGATTTTCACAAGCCCGGCGTTGCTCCGTGTGTAGGCAGCCTTAGATGTATTATAATTTATGCCAGAAAACAGGTTTTAATGACGCCTGAAATCAGTTATGTGATGGTGAAGATTTCAGTGCCAGCACGCAGCCTTGGGAGGGTGCGGTTCATATCTGCCGAGTCTATGCTGATTGTGGGCATTAACCCTTTCAGTAATAAGCGTCATTGATACCCCAATGCTCGGGCCAAATCTAGCACTTTTGTATGCATTGCTTTACACCGCAATAATTTTTTCAGTGGCTTTGCATATCCCAACTATTTTTACCATGCTTGAAATAAATGGCCTTATTTATTGAATATTTTTTTCGCGAGAAGTAGAAGTGTAAGGGTGCATTCACATGGAGGAAAATGGTGATGAATTTGGTGTCGAATTTTCCATGTGGAAAAAAAAGCCTCCCATTGATTTTAATGGGTTCTGCTAACTTTTTTTTTTCCGCTAGTGGAATTTTCCAAAAAAAGGTTTCCTCTGCGGACTTTCTGTTTCAATTATACCTATGGGAAAACCATCAGCGTATCCATAGGTATACAGTGGTGGGAAAAGTATTTAGTCAGCCACCAATTGATCAAGTTCTCCCTCTTAAAAAGATGACGTCGGCCTGTAATAGACAAAATGAGAAAACAAATCCAGAAAATCATTGTCTGATTTGGAAAGAATTTACTTTTTTTCCCCACTAAACCACACCCATTTTGGAAATCACCATGTGTCCGCACCATAGTTTTTACTGCAAAGTGGGCATGGGATTTGCTAGAATCCCATCCACTTTGCACTGACTGTAAAACGCTGTGATTTTTTAGCCTTAAGCCAAAGCCCCATGTTGCAGAAACGGTGCTTTTGTTTGCAGATTTTGCTGCGGTTTTTTGAGCCAAAGCCAGAAGTGGATTGAGCAGAAGGTAGAAATATAAGAACTTCCTATATATGTCCCATTCCATGTGTAGCCATTCTTGGCTTTGGGTCACAAAACTGCAGCAAAAACTGCAACAAAAAAAAGCGTGGGGCCTCAGCCTTAAAGCAATCTGCGGTCTCTCACAGTCCGGTCATGGGAGCAAGAAAAGAGTAACATTCATGGCATACATTTCATTTATTACATTTTGCGTTTTTTGGAGGAGGAATTTGAGTCAGTTTCCTGAGCAAATTCCTGACCAAAAAACTGTGTGAACGCAGCAGACAAGTGGAACATCCATGAAAGTGTCCCATCTAACTTTACAACACTAGTGAGAAATCTGCCCCAATGTATTCCTATTGTACATCTGAATGGCACAGTATAAGGATTACAAGAACAGAACTATCTCAGTATTTGCTATTTTGCAGATATAACCACTGGTTCGATGGAATGGCCCTTATGCACAAATTCACAATTGAGAATGGAAAGGTAACTTACATGAGCAAGTTTCTTCGAAGTGACTCCTACATGTTAAACGAAAGTGCCAATAGGATTGTGGTCTCTGAATTTGGTACAGTGGCCATGTCGGACCCCTGTAAGAACGTGTTTCAACGCTTTATATCTTTGTTCGAATTACCAAGTAAGTAACTTAAACATTCTTTGAGATATAATAGTAACCTCCAAGATACAATTTTATATGATTTTATACTGTTACATTACAGATTAGAATCATGAAAAATGGGGGTATAAAAAATGGGGATCATACTCTGTGGGTGAGGCAAAAAAGGAGGATCATATTCTATGTCAGGGACATAAAAAAGGGGTCATATACTGTGGGTAGCCAGAAAACAGGTGTCATATGTACTGTGTGGGAGCCAGAAAAAGCGGGTCATATGCTGCATGGGTGCCAGGAAAAGATGGGTCATATAAAAGCGGTTTATATACTGCAAATGGGAGGTCGTGTCCTACATCACGTAACCAATGATAGCTGGGTTGGATATGCTCAGTCATACCGATGAATGGAGAGGTGACCCACAGATCTCCTGAGCAAGCATTTACAGCACAAACAGTGAAGGCCAAAAGCAACCCAGGCATTGTCAGAACCACAGAGGTAGATGATTGTTGAAAGTGAGTATAAAATATTTATTTTTTATCTTCAGTCCCTTCCTTCCTATTTTATATAACTGGAAAATCCCATTAAGAATATGCTGATCTACAAATGGTTTGCCAGCTCTGCTTAGCATCTTCTAAGTGATGAAGAACCTGACACATTGAGCATGCATTATGATATGCGGGCAGTATGTTATAGAGCAGGAGGAGCTGAATGATATATGGTTTTAATGGAGAACTTTCAGAATGACTTGTATTTCATTTATACTTGTCAACTTTTACATGCTGGCCTATCGGAGATTAGGTTCCCGAAGCATGTGATGAAAATTTTCCCGTGTCCACACCTCCTTTTAGTAAATTTGCAACAATTTTTTTGTGACATGTTCCCTTTTCATGATGTAGACACAAAAGTTGCCAGTCATACCCTTTTTGTGACAAAATGTGTATAATATGACTGGGAGTCTGACACATGTGGGAGCATTCTGCCAGGCCTGGGTGATTTGCCCAGTGTTCCAGGGCCAGTAAATTGGTCATTATACCATGTAGGTCCCAGTAAAAGGGGTATTACACCATTTGGGGGCTGGGAAGTGCCAAGTCAAAAGTTTGCTATGTCTTTCCTAGTTACATCTCTGCATACAGCACTTGGTGAGGTATAACATGCATGGGAAATCTGGACAGGATACTATAGATAACTGTCAGCTGCAAGTTTGTACAACCCACAGCTAAATTATTTGACCCACTGAACATTCCAGTGGGCTGTCCTAGTCAGTGACTGATAGCCATCTCTGTGCATGCTGATAAAAAGGCAGTCAGTCATTCAGTGACACCACCAACTGGACACCTAGGCCTAGAAAGAGCGGGGATATCAGCATAAGTATAGCTTGAAGTTCCTGGGTTCCAATGCAAAATCTATAATGGGTTCACTTTTTACCCTGTACCAGAATAGTAGTATATTTGTGTTCTCAGGACCTATCAGGATTTGGAGCCGACATCCCATACATCTAATCTCCTGGGTTAGTCAATAAATAACACAATCTTTTCTAATAAAACTATACATCGATCTGCTTAGTATCTCTTGCTCTGTATCATAACATAATTTAAAAAGCTTTGACATTTCTTAAAGAGGTTGTCCAGCTTTTTTTTTTTTTCTTAAATATGCCGGGGGAGATAAAAATATCATACTTACCCGTCTCCAGTGCTCCGTTGTCCTCCCAGCGTGGTCCAGTACTTCTGCCTCCAGCATCTTCTCATTCTCACCAACCTCACATTCCGCGTCTCCCACTCACACACCATCTCCTCACCACGCCCTGTTTCTGTAGGTGTCTGTCCTAGGACCCCTCCTGTTCTCCATCTACACCCTCGGCCTTGGTTGACTCATATAATCTCATGGTTATAAATACCATTGCTCCTTCCTCACCCCTGAAATTATAAAGATGCTAGTCCAGGCCCTCATAATTTCCCGCTTACAGTACCGTAACACCCTTATCCATGGACTCCCAGTGAATATTCTCGCCCCCCTACAGTCCACCTTAAACTGTGTTGCTTGTTTAATACACCCCCCCCCATTCCCCATTCTTCATTAGCGGCTCCCCTCTGATAATCCCTTCACTGACTATGCAATGCCCAGCGAGTAGAGTTCAAATTACTAACGCTGACATACAAAGCCATCCACAACCTGTCCTCTCCATATATCTCTGACCTAATCTCCCACTACCAACCCTCACGTAACCTCCGATCCTCCAATGACCTCCTACTCCGCTCTGCTCTCATCCGCTCCTCACACAACCACCTCCAAGATTCTCCCATGCATCCCCCATACTCTGGAACCCCTTACCAAGACACATAAGACTGACCCCCACAATCACAGGCTTCAAGAAAACCCTGAAGACTCACCTATTCAGGAAGGCCTACAACCTCCAATAACACTGTCACCAAATCACCATCCGAACAGTTTCCCCCCTGTCCTTCTGTCTCTTCCCTCATAGATTGTAAGCCCTCGCGGGTAGGGCCATCTATTCCACTGTGCCAGTTGGTCACTGTTGGTATTGTATAATTTGTGTACCGTATATAAACCCTCAAATGTTAAGCACCATGGAATTAATGGTGATTATATATATATATATATATATATATATATATATATATATATATAAACAATATTAAGAATAACAGGTAGTGACATCTCATGCCCTTTGCTGAGGCCTCTGATAGGGACTTCCGCCACACATCATCACTGAACCAAGAAGACCGCACTGCACTGGGACACACCAGAGCATTGTGGAAAGGAGAGTATGAATTTTTTTTTCACTACCTGCAGCTAATTTAAACATTAAATGGGTTGTCCATTTTTGCCTGTATTCTGTCAGATATCCTATGAGCCAAAAGGGCAGAAAAAATATTCCATTTGAGTAATAGAATCTATCAAAGTATACACCAGACAGGAATTACATATGTCACTGTCAGTCAGAAATACTCTGCCACATACTGTATACTGTATTAATACATTTAGCACCTCTTTTGACATCCTATGTGTCAGAGTCAGATCTACAGCAGCTATGACCTTGGCTTAAGTAAATGAATGCTTGGATGAGCCAAGCAATTTGGCAGACACACAAGTCTCTTTAGCAATAGCAAATACTCACCCAACCCAGCTTGAATCTCAGCAGGACACACCAAGGAGGGTGGAGGAGCCAACTGAATGTTGATAAAGAGATAACACAGGGAAAGATTTTTTTTTTTTTGATATCTGAGGCTTGGTTCACATCTCTGTTCTCCTCTCCGCATGAAAAGTGCAGAGAGAAACATCCTGAAAGCAGCACTTTCTCATTTTTTGTGCGGAAACCGAGTGGAAACCACACAGACCCTATTATTATCTATGGGATCCACAGGTTACCTTAGATAACTGTTTTATTATGCAGATTTTTTTTCCATTTGGGTGTCCCCAAGTGGACTCCCTGAACAGAAACCCATGCGCAGATGTGAACCAGGCCTGACATATTGATTTGGAATAGTGGTATAATATTAAATTAGACTCAATGTCAGAATGTTGAGACAAGGGTGTGACAAGTGACTGCCATAAGCTAATTCTAATTCATTTACTTCTGCAAAAGATTAATGTATTCAAGATGCAATACTTAAAGTGCACCTCCAGTTATATACAACTTTTCATACATGAATAGTACATATCTTATTAAAAAAATTATGTTTTCTACTCAACTTTTCAGTAGATATTTTCTACATATTAGTCTATGTAAGGGGGAGGGGTGGAGAAGATACTGCTGGAAAAGACATTGAAATAATTGCTGCTGCTACACTCTGCTACTCTGACCTTTTCAACAATGCTAGACTTGCAGATAAGAGGCTACCAGTGCACAGAATGTAGGAATAAATCAATTAACCAGCCACAGCTCTATGTTTGAAACAGAATACAGAGATGAATTGTATGTAAATAAGCAGTCAGATTGAAGATAAGATAAGACAATAAGGAGCAGGAGAACTGGTTAACAAATGATGAAGGAAACATCTTAAGATATATTACAAAGTTTCTTATATTTAAATGCGAAAAGTTGAAATTGAAAAGTTGTTTATAACTGGAGGTACACTTTAAATAGTGGGGTTTGTATGAAAAGCTAGTTTATTGTATAATGTATTAATTATTTTTTGTTTTTAGAAATAACTGACAATGGGAATGTTAACTTTGTGAAATATAAGAAGGATTTTTACGTCAGCACAGAGACAAACATGATGCGAAAGGTGGATCTAGCAACATTAGAAACAGCACAAAAGGTGATAAGTCGTTCTACCATATTTGATGTTGCATGGTTAAGGCTGAGGCTTTTTTGTTGTGGTTTTTTGAGCCAAAGTCAGGAGTGAGTTGAGCAGAAGAGAGTATAAGTACTTTCCCATTACTTTTGTAGCCACTCCTAGGTTTGACTCAAAAAATGCAGCAAAACAAAGCTGTGTTTCCGCAACGTGGGGTCCCTAGGCTCAGGCTGAAATGCATCAATATTTTTCAATTCAGAAAAACACTTTAATATCACTGTTCAGAATTTAGGATGTCCGCAACACACTCAAGGATCATTCCAAATTGTAGGGCATAAGTAGACGAAGTCACAATGTCCAAGAATACAGGTTGAAACGAACAATGCACAATTAGAAAATGACAGCACCCAAATTGTGAAATCCAAGGTTGTGCACAGCCAATTGTTCATTTCCTTCTAAGGGATGTTAATAACACAATATAGAAAATAAGGAAACCATCTTAAAGGGATATTGCTAGCTCAAGGATTATATTCAGATTTGTAGCATGAACTAACTGAAGTGTTTTACTCAATACATTCATACTTCATCTATCTTGCTCTGTTTGCTAGATACAGCTAAATCTCACCCTTCAGTGTTTACACCTGGTTGTCGGCCCATTCATTTGAGCCGACTCTGGAGGGGAAAGCCGCGACCACGACAGTCGTGGCAGGCGGGTTTTGACACGAGAGTGACGCGGCTCCTTGCGTCACTCTCGGTGCCAAAATCCGCCCCACCGCTGTGTGAACTAGCCCTTAAACTCCTTCCCACCAGTAACATATTTTGATTTACTATTTTACGTTTATTATTCTGTAAAATGTACTGGGAAGCTGAAAAAATATTCAGAATTGGGTGGAATTACGCCAGGTTCACACTAGCGTTCGAGTACCCCAAATGAATGGGTATGAAAGAATCCTGCAGGTTTCCTCTCTGTTGTTCTCATCCGTTATTTTAAATTTTAAATGGGATTTACAGCTCCAAATCGAATTTACATACTGATACTTTATCTATTTTTTTTTTTTTTATCGAAGGTCTCTGTCTGTGCCAATCAAAAACACCAAGTGCACGAAAAAAGTGTGGGTGTCACACTAAAAAAAACGTGCCCAGGATGCTTGCCAAAAAACGCACCCTTCAGGAGGTTCCTGACTAAACTCTTCCCCACAAGGACCAAAAGGTGACCGAGTGGGGTCGAGTATCCGATGGACCATCTGCCGGAGCAGGAGGTCCTACCAACGTCCGTTTTCCCCTCGGGCTGCCACCACCAAGGGTACTCAGGACTACCAGTCGTTGAGTTTCTCTCCGGGCTGCCACCACCAGAGATACTCCTTGACTCAGGCAAAGAGGTCTGCGCCTGCCCCGGTTCCCCAGGACAGGTCGACTGACAGAGGGGAGAGACCCATTACAGGCCTCATCCCCAGACAACCGTCAGGAAGCGTCCCAAAAGGGTACAGCATCCCTTCGTTGACACACAAAAAAGGTGACGAGTGAACAAAAGAAGTGAGAAAAACACTTATATAAGTGGTAAAGTGCCCATACGAGCCTGGTTTACCGCCAGATCTATAAAAATTCTCCTATGCTGGAAAACCAGGCATAAAGGAGTGGGTGCTCAGCAAGGTGTGATTCTAGTGCCACGCAATGTGCCCAAATCAGTGAGGTTCCCAAGCTCAGTGATTTAAGGCACCCTGGGGGCCACTCAACCCCCAGGGCACGACACCAGAGACCTTCGAGCGCTTCCTCGGCCCATGGTAAGATCCCCAGGGAGTGTCCTGTCCCCCTGGTGGTCGTGTTGACAGCGTCAGTGGCGTTCTGCCAGCCCCCTGCAGTGGGTCCATCACCTCCACTGGCGGAGCCGGCATACTAACCACGTCCCCCATCAACAACGCCTCAAGTGGTTCTCCATTCCTACCTCCATAGATTTCGGCCTACTCCTGCTGTGGCCGGTCCCGGACCGCGCTCTCCAGCAGTTTCGCCTACTCTCTACTTCTGATAAGAACAGATACTACACTTGATCTTAGCCAAAAGGCCGAGAAGCGATACTGATACTTTATCTATAGGATAGGTCATCAGTATATGATCTGTTGGAGTCTGACACCCCTCATGATATACCAACATACCATAGTCCTTGGAGACTCACCTGCCATGTTGTGCTTCATTGGAGGAGACGCCGGTCCAGTGTGTGACGTGCTACAGTACTGATTGGTCAGCTCCTGCTCCACCACATCAGCTGCTCTACACTACAGGAAGTGCCATTGCCCACACAGCAGAGGATTTCTACTACCTAAAGTGGGCTACCTATGTGCCCAGTCTACTCTACCTGTACACAACTGCTGACGGCTTCCCTGCCTGGAGGTTTAATGCTCCTTGCTTGCTAGCTTCCTTTAAACAGTCGATCACACAACACCACCCTCCCAGTCTTCTGAGCTACAGATAAGCCATCAGTCTTAGAAACTGGATAACTCCTTTAGAATTTATTAAGTGCCACATTACAGAGTGCTATCTTATTTCCTAGTATACTGCTATCACCTAGTGGATAATTTTAGAACCACCATTGTGTGATTGTTTTATACTTTTTCAAATTAATATCACAGGATTAGTTAAATATCAAAGGAAGCTGTTCATCTCAGAAGTAAAAATACTTGTCAGAATTTCTTGGCAGCACTGGCCCAGAAGCACCAGACATTCACCCTGATCTGCAGCTTGCTTGTTGAAAGTAACACAAGGTTTCAGCTTCTCTTCCTTGCTATGGATGGAGACAATACCCCATCTTTAAGGACCTAGAACATGCTGGGGCACTCAAGTTCTGCCTTCTATTCCTTGGGAGAGTAAATCTTTTTACACATGAAAGAATATCCATGGTTTTGCAAAAACTGCAACGAAAACTGCTAGTGTTTTTTTTTTAAGTGAAGGAGCCAAACTTCTTGTTACATTCCCTTTCAAGTTTTTAGAAAAAGATAAAACTGGATAACATCTCTTTGCAGGTCGACTGGAGTAAATATATCGCTGTGAATGGGGCAACGGCTCATCCTCATTATGACCCTGATGGGACAGTGTACAATATGGGCAGTTCCTATGGGAAACAAGGTAAGAGAGTCCATAGGCTGCATTATAAACTGTGAAATATATATCAAATATTAATAAGAAAAGCACAAAAAACATTGCAAATTCCATTTATTCTATATGAACCATGACACATCTTCTCTAAAGCCTTATGAACACAACAGTGACGGTTTTTACAGATCTAATAGCCGTTAAAAATGGACGTACGTGTCTTTTTTCATCCGTTTTATATTCATTCCATTCTGTTTTACATCAGTAGAAAAACAGATTAATTTCTTTTTTGACTCAATCCACTGGATCCATTTTACATCAGTGTAAAAGGGATCTGTTGATTTCTATGGGTCTGAGTGAGTTCGTGAAAATAGACAAAGATAGTGAAAGTTTTTGACGGACCATCAAAAGAGCGGATGTACAGTATGAATAGACACATTGGATTCAATGTATTCTTAAAATGGACGCATGACGGATGTTTCAAAAACATACATCACATGTCTATTTCTCACTGTCGTATGAATAATTCTTTACAGATTGCTCTCTGAACTATATGAGGGAAAAATGCAGGCTATAGAGTAAGGGTAGTGCAAAAGAAGCAAAACAAAAAAAAACAAATCACAAAAGCTATTAGGTAATATGATGCTATCTGTTTTAGCATTGTGTGCAATACTATCAAGCTGTCTGGATATATCAGATATTTGTAGCTGGCATATTCACTCCTGTATGCTCGGGCTTTCATCTCCCTCCTCTATTGTGCTCCCTGTTACTGACTCTCTATAGGTGGTGATTTACTGTATTCTTTCTTCCTCTTCCTTCCATGCATCATTTCTTACATACAAGCTTTTAAAGAGGACCTTTCAGCACACTGTCGGCTTTCTAATGGTATATAAAACCGCATATGCCCGAGGACTTGAAAGGTCCCCTTTAAGAGGGTAAAAACCAGATCCTTTATTATAACCACCATTGCTCATGAATTGATTACCCAAATGGACGCTTTGACCAGTCTCTCTACTCACTCTCTAGTCACCTGCTGAATATATACATGTTACTATTTCAAATTGGCCCCACTAATATGTCAATGTTCACAGATAGGGAGACTTTATATAATGATTCCAGAAGTTCCCCCTTCATAGCTTGCCTCACTTACTTAAAGGGAGTGTCACTACAACCCAGTATACCAACCCAATTCGAAAGATAGATAGGTTAGGGTCATCTGAATGAAGCAATGTTGTTCTCTTGTGAATCGCTGCCTCCGTTGGTGAGATATCACATTTTATGTCAATATGCAAATGAGCTTTATGGAGCAACAATGGCTCCTTGCACATTTGCATATTAACAAAACAAGCGATACATAACATGTAGTTTCTATGAAAAATATATAAACCCTCTATCATTTTCACTTGTAGCAAAACACAGGTTACTTCTCTCTCCATTTTTCAGTTTTTTGCCCTTTGTGGAACTTCAGTTATGTGCTTCGAGGTTGTTGAGGATCTGCCAGCCGGACATGACATGTCCTTCATCTTTGGCAACCCTCAGCTCCTGTGTGTATCCTGGGCCAGGGATCAGACTACACAGAAGACATGACACTATGCTACACGCTGCACTGCTCACCAGTCTGCACAGAAATAGACTTTTCATAGAAATAACTATCTTTTTACAATCACAGGTATATTTTACAATATTATTAAGATTCCTGCCCCAGATCCAGAGGAGGATGATGATGATACACTGCACGGTGCTCAGGTTATCTGTTCTATACCAGCAAGTGACAATTGGAATCCCTCATATTTTCATAGTTTTGGTAAGTGCTTTACCAATGCAACTGTAAAGAACAATGCAAGGTTTGATGTCTGGTAAGGGTGAATGAAACGGATATTATCATCTATCCTTTGGTTAATTTTGCTAATTGACAAGTGCTGGGATCGATGGGGGTCCCACATTAATCTTAAAAACAGGGGTCCTGTGTCTCCTGTTCTAAGTGGAACTGCAGTCATGTATGCTGCTGCTCCATTCAAAGGGTCTGCCAAATAACAGAAACTCCCTTTAAGTGAGGGACATGGATCCTAGATTCTCGTGTATAGTGGGGTCTTATAAGACCCCAACGATCAGATAATTGTGACCTATCACGTGCACCTTTCCCTTGATGTTCTATCCTACTCTGCTCTTTTTATTTATATTGCACTTCACATCTACATGTCTAATCCTTTCGTCATTCAGAGAAGTGTCTCTCACTGGCTTATTCTCCTAGAATCTATAGAATATCCATATCCCTACCCCTTGTCTATGGTGGGGAGATGTAGGCAGCAGTCTACTGTGCACACTGCAATACCATGCAACTCTAGAAAGGTTATGAAAAGAGACAAGTTAGGCCATGTTCACATGATTTTAGTGGCACTTGCTTAGTGTATATGTCGCAGGGAAATGGTGAAACTAGAGATTTGATCAAATCCCGTAAGATGTTAAAATAACAACCCTGTGGGGTAATTTAGCTAAAGAAAGTCAGTAATTTGATCAAATCCCTGAACTGTTTTAGTGAAATGATGAAATAACACAAGTCAGCACTCGCACAGCTCTATGTTTTACTTGTTACCACTCCTCCCTTTACCTCACCGTTCCCCTGCGGTGTCTGTGCCGGCCAGTGCGCCGCGCTTCTGACGTGACTAGAGATGAGAGAGATGAATATTGAGGCTCTACTGGAAACAAATATCGAATCTCAAATATTTCACTACTCGCTCATCTCTAGACGTGACGCACACATAAAAAGGGTTCAGGTGTAGAAAAAAAAAATCAAACTCTGACCGAATTTGTATCTGAAGAACAGTTTAATGAAACTATCAGGACGTGTTTTGAACAAGCGGCAAGATGAAGAAAACACCTTTGTGTACTCGCAAAAGATAGAAGATAGAGGACACCAGAGCATCAGGGGTTAGAAAATTATCCTTAGCCTGAACAACCCCTTTAAGTAATTTGTATAACAATTTTAAAATATAGCAAAAAATAATACACAGACCCCCCAACCCCCTAGAAAATTACACAAATACAGAAAAAGCCTCCCATTCATTTGTACGGTCTATTAAGGCTTTTGTAAGCATGTTGTGATATTATATATCATACTTCATAAATAAATGGTGGATAGAGCTGTATACTGCAAAATAAGGTATTAGCCTTATGTTCTCATTCAGTATACTTAGCTGAATCCCAACACTGTAGGGATTGTAGGGTTATAGGTTGGACTTGATGGACTAATTTCTTTATCCAACCTCATCTACTATGTAACTATGATGGCTATTAGAGATGAGCGAACAGCGTTCGATCGAATAGGTATTCGATCAAATATCAGGCTATTCGATATATTCGATTAGAATCGAATACCACGCGGCAAACGCACTAAAAATTCGTATCCCCTCCTACCTTCCCTGGCGCTTTTTTTGCACCAATAACTGTGCAGGGGAGGTGGGACAGGAACTACGACAACATAGGCATTGAAAAAAAAATAGGAAAAAGCCATTGGCAGCCAAAATCAGGTGACCTCGGATTTATAAGAATAGTGGCCGCCATGTTCGTCTCATTTGCGGTTTGGAGAGATAGGGACTGAGATCTGCTGAGGGCTAAATAGGGACACGTGCTGTCGCAAGTCGGGGACGGCACACCAAGAGAAGTAGTGACGGCTAGGGGCAGCATAGCAAGGTGCCGCAGCTGCCATCAGGTCACGGAAGGCCTGAGTCTCCACTAGCATAAACGCCAACATCTCCAGGGCCAGCAGTTTTGAGATGAGGCTGTTGAAGGCTTGGGCATGTGGGGAGGTTTCGCTGTAATTCTGCCTGCAATGAAACGTCTGGGAGATGGGGAGTTGCTGGGAAGAGGTGCATGATGGTGCAGGCAAAAGGAGCAGAGGCAGGAAAAGGGGCAGATGAGGGTGAACTCCCCAAAGTATCAGAGGCAGATGTGGAGGTGTCCAGGCTGGTGGTCTGAACTGCAGAACCAGCTCTGGAAACAGTGGAAGAGGCAGTGTCGGCAACGCTGGCCGACAATTGTCCTGCATTTGCTCTCTCCCACTGAGCCCAGTGCTTGCCTTACAAATGATGTGGTGCTCAGGTTGCTTTTCTCAAAGCCCCTATTTAGTTTTGAGTTGCACAGTGTGCAAAACGCACTCAGTTTGTCCTCCACGCATATGCTGAAAAATCTACACAACATCGAGGGAGGTGGCCAACATGGGCGAGTGACTAGTACAGGGGAAATCTTGGGCCTTGCTGGCTCTGGCCTGGCTTCTGTGAAGCAGCTGTCCTTTGCCTCTGGACATGCCTCTGCCTCTAGCTGTAGCTTGACCACAACCTTGCTCCCCAGCTGCATTTCCACGCCCCCGGGCACATCCTCGTCCCTTAGTGCTAGCTTTACGCATTTTGTGATGTATACAAATGGGGTTTTTTGTATACACAGAGGCTAGATATATTGAGCGTATATCAGCTTTAGGGACTCTAATTTAATTTTGAAGGGCACACGTTAAGGGCCACAAAAGTGAATTGACAGCTAAGGGTGGGGGCTGTTGGATTTCTTATTGCCTATGCCATCTGTGGTTGTCATGGGCAACGTGATTTAAAGGGGTTCATGCTAATGTTTCTTTTGCTTTAAATTTTTGCTTCTGTCCATAATATTGTTGAGGAAAAAGGGTTTCTAAGTATTTAGACTTTCATAGAGGTTCTATTGAGTTTGTAAAGTGTCCAGTGGAAAGGATGGGATAGGATTTCACATAAGTCTGCCATCCATGGGCACTCATGGTTGAGAAACTGAGGGAGCTGACTTTGATGAACCCTTGGGTTTTGGAGATGAAACTCCATCAAAGGTCTCTGCTGCTCACACACCCTGATCAACATATGGTATCTAGGGTTTCAGTGTGTGGTGACCTCACACAACAGCCGGTGCTTCAGGCAGATGTAGGCATAGACTTACGGAAGTGGCCGCTCTTTCATCAGTAGCTTGTGAACATTGGTGTAAGTTTTTAAAAACGTTGGCACCACCAAGTTGTTAGGTCCTATATACTGTATGACAGTATAAAGGAATGAGTGACTGTCCTGTGCCTTTGTACATGCCTCTGCCTCTAGCCACCTTTTTTGCTGCTGCGCTTGCCTCCACATCTACACTGCTTTGCCCCCTAGACATCACCCCTGTCCATGCTTCTAGCCACCTTTTTTTTCCTGCTGTGCTTGCCTCCACAACTACACTGCTTTCCCACTAGACATCACCCCTGTCCATGCCTCTGCCTCTAGCCACCTTTTTTCTTGCTTAGCCTGCCTCCACATCTACACTGCTTTCCCCCCTAGACATCACCCCTGTCCATGCTTCTAGCCACCTTTTTTTTCCTGCTTTGCTTGCCTCCACAACTACACTGCTTTCCCACTAGACATCACCCCTGTCCATGCCTCTGCCTCTAGCCACCTTTTTTCTTGCTTAGCCTGCCTCCACATCTACACTGCTTTACCCGCTAATCATCACTCCTGTCCATGTCGGGTCGATGGCCTCGTCGTCCACCAGCTCCTCTTCCAATTGCTCACTCTCCTCTTACTGCAAACCGCACATAACCACAGCTTGCCCTGATGGCAACTGTGTCTTGTCATTATCACTGAGGCCGAGAAACGCCGGATGCTCGTCCACAAACAAAAAATTAGCAGGAAATGGTGGCTGCTCCAGTATTTGGGCATCAAGACATACAAAGTCGTCTGGTATCTCCTGGGATTCGGGAAGTGGTTCAACAGAGGGAGAGACAGTAAAAGGACCCGAAAATAGATCCTGGGAGGTGGCAAGGGTGGAATGGCTCTGCTGGGAAGATTGGGCATTTTGGGAGGAAGGAGGGGCAGACTCTTGGGTATGAACACGACTGGAGGTAGTGGCTGACTGGCTGGTGGAAAAGCAGCTGGAAGCATTATCCGCTAGCCATTGTAACACCTGTTACTGGTGCTCGGGCCTGGTTTGCGTTGTACCCTGCACCCTGCTTAATACAGCTGTCATATCAGGAATTGTGATGAGCGCATACTAATGTTTTTTTCAGTTTAAAGTTATGTTTCTGTCCATATTAATGTAGAGGAAAGAAGGTTTCTAATTATTTATCCACTTTCATAGAGGTTCTAATGAGTTTGTAAAGTGTCCAGTGGAGAGGATGGAATAGGATTTCACATAAGTCTTCCATCCATGGGCACTCATGGTTGAGAAACTGAGGGAGCTGACTTTGATGAACCCTTGGGTTTTGGATTTGGAACTCCATCAAAGGTTTCTGCTGTTCACACACCTTGCTCAACATAGGTTATATAGGGTTTCAGCGTGTGGTGACCTCGAAAAAACAACCGGTGCTTCAGGCAGATGTAGGCGTTGCTAGAGTGTATTGAGGCTAGCAGCGGCTACTGTACACTTGCCAAAGTGGGCGCACAAGCGCCACACTTTCACCAGTAGCTCGAGAACATTGGGGTACATTTTTAAAGACCGTTGCACCAATAAGTTGAAAACGTAGGCCAGGCATGGACCGTTTTGGAGGCTGGCAAGCTCCAGAGCCGCTTCCAGGTTCCGGGCATTATCACACACGCAAAAATGCCTGGGCCCAGGTGCAGTGGCGAAAACCACATTGCCGTTTCATCCAGGATGGCATCCCTCACCTCGGAGGCAGTGTGCTGTCTGTCCCCCAAGCTGATGAGCTACAGCACGGCCTGCTGACATCTCCCCACGCCAGTGTTGCAGCGTTTCCAGCTCGTAGCTGGGGTCGATTTAACGGAGGAGGAAGGTGGTGTTTCAGCACTCCTGCCAGGAATATTGGGCGGGGAGACAAGGCAGGCCGCCACAGTTTGCGACCTGGTCCCAGCCTCAACTATATTCACTCAGTGTGCCGTGATTGAGATGTAGTGTCCCTAGTCGCATGCACTTGTCCACGCGTCGGTGTTCAAGTGGAACTTTGTGCAAAGCGCGGAACCTAGGGCCCGACTGATGTTACCGGACACGTGCTGGTGCAAGGTGTGGATGCCACACTGGTAGAAGTAGGGACGGCATAGCTAGCTAGGTGCCGCAGTTGCCAGCAGGTCACAGAAGGCCTGAGTCTCCACAAGCCGGGACGGCAAGATCTCCTGGGCCAGCAGTTTTAAGATGAGGCCTTTGAGGGCTTGGGCATGTGGGTGGGTTGCGCTGTACTTCTGCCGGCAATGAAAGGCCTGGGAGATGGGGAATTGCTGGGAAGAGGCGCATGATGGTGCAGGCAAAAGGAGCAGTGGCAGGAAAAGGGGAGGATGAGGGTGAACTCCACAAAGTGTCAGAGGCAGATGTGGAGGTGACCTGGCTGGTGGTCTGGACTGCAGTGCCAGCACTGGTGTCACTGAGGACGGGTTGCTGGTCCACAACAACTAAATCACCCGGAGATGGCGGATGTTCCAGTGTTTGGGCATCAGGACACACAAAGTCGTCTGGTAGCTTCTGGAATTGGTTAAGTGGTTGGACAGAGTAAGGAACAGTTAAAGGACCTAAAAACATCTCCTGGGAGGGGGGGAAATGTGGGCTGACTGTGCTGGGAAGATTGGGCATGTTGGGAGGAAGGAGGACCAGACTCTTGGCAAGGAAGAGGACTTGAGGTAGTGGCTGACTGGCTGGTGGACAAGGAGCTGTAAGCATTATCCGCTAGCCATTGCAACACCTGTTCCTGGTGCTCAGTCCTGTTCAGTGTGGTACCCTGCTTAACGCAGCTATCAAGTCAGGGATTGTGATGAGTGCATGCTAATGTTTCTTTAGCTTAAAATTTGGGTTTCTGTCCATATAATTGGGGAGGAAAGAAGGTTTCCAGGTATTTTTCCACTTTCCATAGAGGTTGTATGGAGTGTGGAAAGTGTGTAGTTAATGGTTTGTGATAGTGGGGTAAAACTGTGACTTGGGCGTGTTTGATGCCCCCAGACATGCTTCCCCTGCTGTCCCAGTTGCATTCTAGAGGTGTTATCATCATTTGCTGAGGTGTCATAGTGGACTTGTTGACCCTCCTAAGTCCAATAGTGGTTTCCCCTGAAACAAACTTTTTTCCCTATAGACTATAATGGGATTCGATATTCGTTCGAATAGTCGAATATTGCGGGGCTATTCGAATCGAATATTGAATATTTCACTGTTCGCTCATCTCTAATGGCTATATCATGGTATGCCAATACGTTTGAACATATGTTGAGCAATAAAGATACGTCACATATAAACACTGAACATATATTGAACACATTTATACTCTTTCTTCTGTCCCCTCTCCCTAGGAATGACAGAAAACTATATTGTGTTTACTGAACAACCTATCAAGCTTAATGTGTTGAAAATTATTACAAGCAATATAACAGGGACACCAATATCCAACTGCTTATATTGGGATCCTAGATATGACACTGTTTTCCATGTGGCAAATAAACACACAGGGAACGTAAGTCTATTCTATATTTTATGCATAGATAGGTAGATGAATCTGTCACAGGCTAAACATATCGCCTGGTCAAACCTGTCATTGTTTTTAGCCACTTTATAAAAGTAACAACTGAAGCCATGCCATCTTGTAATTCACTCTATACATCTGGTGGCCACATTGACAACATAAAGGTCATATTGTCTGCTGATACCCTAGTGAGAAGTGAAATAATTAAAGGGGGCCTGAATTTTCATGAAAAGTTGAAATATATGCAGGGTCTTGCTGGGCAGCGTGTTCTCTGGATGTATAAGCCTTCATACATGGTGTCCTATCAGTGTTTCTGTTGCTAGCAGCCCCATTATGGTTGCTGCACTCTTAGGCTAGGTTCACCATGAGACTCCGCTGCAGAATCCACAAAAAAGCAGCAGGGAGAAAAGTCCAGCATGGAGGATTTTTTTCTCCACCAATTTCAGTATAGAAACCACAGAAACTGGACGGTCACCCATCTTATATTCACATACACTTTCTGTTATAAAAGGTTGTTTCTAACTGGAGGTGCTCTTTAAAGCGACATTTTGGTTTGGTGCCACTGTGTAGTTTTAATTGTGGACTCGATAATAAAGTTGTAACATAATACTCTAATCATATACAGTACATCCATTTTCCTAGAACTCTGATAAAGACAGACCATTTTGTTGTATGTTATGGCATCTATAAGATGTTCTGGCAGATTATTAGGAGATCTAATAAATGCCCTAAATGTTGTTTCATGTTCAGACCATTTTTCCGCTAGATATATCTGTACATCCAGGTTATACCATGCTGCACAGCGAGGCCCTGGAAGCTGTGTCTGCTACAAAACAGCAGCGTACTATTATGGCGCTGAGCGTTATCCATACGCCCAATGCAACCTTATGGGCAGGAAGGGGTTTAACTTTCCTTATCATCATGTTCTGTTACTCTTCTCTGATCTAGATACATTCTGTGACATTCCATACCAAAGCCATTGCCACGTTTCATCAAATCAATGCCTATGAAGATGAGGACTGCATTGTACTTGACCTCTGTGGTCAGGATAATGGAGATGTTTTTCAGCTCTATCAGTTGCAAAATCTACACAAATCTGGGAGAGCTTTGGATGAGGTAATGTATTACTGAACACAATACCTTGGTAACTTACATGATTAAAATGATCTAAAAAAGGGGTCAGTGGTTAGCACTGCAGCCTTGCAGCGCTGGAGTGCTCGGTTCAAATCCTGCCAAGGGCAAAAAACCATCTGCAAGGAATTTGTATGTTCTCCCCGTGTTTGCATGGATTTCCATCCCATACTCCAAAGACTTACTGGTAGGGAAAAATGTACATTGTGAGCCCTATGTGGGGCTCATAATCTACATAAAAAATAAATAAATAAAATGATCAAAAAACAATGACAAAATGTGATAGAAGACAAATATGCAATATTAGGGGTTATATCCTGTAAATATACAGTAAAAGGGAAGAAACAATAATGGAGCTTTTTCTGTTTATCACCTGTGTTATCATTTTTAAATAATCTGACACCAAAATATTGTCATGAAATTTAAAGGGGTTGTCAAGGAATTGGAGAAATACATGTAGAGACCGGAGGTGGTGTACAACAAAAAAAAGCATACTCACTCCCTGGTGCAGTGTTGTTGGTCACCAGTATCCATTCAGTCTTGTGCCAGTACAGCAATGCTGGAAGTCCTTACGTGACCACAGAGACCAATCAGTGGCCTCACCAGTTATTGGAGAAGAACCGGTGACATCACTGGCATAAGTCACCAATTCCTTGCAGCGACTGCTGAGGCTGTTGATTGGTTTCAGTAGTCACATGAGGCTGAGGAATTCTGGACATCAGCGCCTGCCAACACTCTACTTGCCCCTTCTCTTGTCCAGGTGGCATGATCGTGAGAGCACAGGGCCAGGTGAGATTTCAGCATAGTTTCCTGGCCTTGCCAATCAAAGAAGGGGGGGTAGAGAGAGGGTGTATTAGAACAGCATGCAGCATAGTAGTTTTGAGCAATGAACCCACTCTTGGGGCTCCAAACCACCATTTACATATTTTGATATTCAGAGGAGAAAATATGGTACATCAAGGTGCGGCTGACTTAGCTATGTTGCTGGTTTAATATATTTCACCCAGGTGACACAACATATAGACTTTATGGAGTTTAACAGGGTTGATGCCTTATGAGAAGTTATTTTAATGCTAAATGAATATTTTTTATGGCAATTTACAATTAAAACAATGATTCTTCTTACATGTGATATTATTAACAATGTATTTCTTCATTTTAATAGACCTACAATTTTACTGTAAAGCCTCTTCCTCTCCGGTTTGTACTTCCTCTGACTACAAACTCAGAAACTCCATATGGCATAAATATCAACCCTCTCCGCTATTCTGCAGCCACAGTTGAGAAAAGAGCTGATGGAAAGGTACTTTTGCTTCTACAAATTGTGGTAGTTTAACAAAGGGATTGTATGACAAGTTTGAAAAGTCAGGACAACAAGCTAGTTCTTGGGTAAATACACACTAATAAATGAGAAATCTCCATTGTCATTGTATAAACTCGCAGGATCAATGTTATGGGGGGCTCCACTACAAAAACTGAAACATTGGAGAGAACGTGGCATAGCACTACATAGTTCCTCCATGTTATAATCAGCATGTTAGCACTTCATGGAACTGTCTATCTATCTTCTCAAAAGTGATAAGCATGTCAGCACCTTTCAAGAATGCATACTAGCTTTTCGTTTTCCACAGTTTTTACTGCTTTTTTTTTTTTTTTTAAGCTCATCAGCATTATAAAGAACCTGTCATAAGGCCCAATGACATACACCATCTCATAGATGCTGTCAACTTGAGCATTTTGCTATTTTGTGTATGAAAATCTGTTCAGCCATTCCAAAGATATAAGCCCATAGACCATTTAGGATTGATGGAAATTAGGGCATACCAGCTCAAAAAAATAAAGGGAACACTCAAATAACACATCCTAGATCTGAATGAATGAAATGTTCTCATTGAATACTTTGTTGAATGTGATGATAACAAAATCACACAAAAATCAACGGAAATCAAATTTAGTAACCAATGGAGGTCTTTGATTTGGAGTCACCATACTCGTAGAGTGCCGGAAATTTCATTTATTGACCTTTGATTTGGAGTCACCACCAAAATTAGGGTGCATTCAGACTACGTAACGCCGGGCGTGTATGAGAGCCGTACACGCCGGCATTACGGCAGACTGCTGAACACTTCCCATTCACTTCAATGGGAGCGCTCGTAAACGCCGCTGTTACGAGCGCTCCCATTGAAGTGAATGGGAAGTGTTCGGCAGTCTGCCGTAATACCGGCGTGTACGGCTCTCATACACGCCCGGCGTTACGTAGTCTGAATGCACCCTTAAAGTGGAAAAACAGACTACTTGCTGATCCAACTTTGATGTAATGTCCTTAAAACATGTCAAAATTAGGCTTAGAAGTGTGTGTGTGTGATCCACGTGCCTGTATGACATTCCTACAATGCCTGGGCATGCTCCTGATGAATTTACGGATGGTCTCCTGAGGGATCTCCTCCCAGACCTGGACTAAAGCAACTGCCATCTACTGGACAGTCTGTGGTGCAACGTGACATTGGTGGATGGAGCGAGAGATGATGTCCCAGATGTGCTCAATCGGATTCAGATCTGGGTAACGGGCGGACCAGTCCATAGCTTCAATGCCTTGATCTTGCAGGAACTACTGACACACTCCAGCAACATGAGATCTGGCATTGTCCTGCATTAGGAGGAACCCAGGGCCAACCGCACCAGCATATGATCTCACAAGGGGTCTGAGGATCTCACCTCAGTACCTAATGGCAGTCAGGCTACCTCTGACGAGCACATGGAGGGCTGTGCAGCGCTCCAAATAAATGCCATCCCACATCATTACTGACCCACTGCCAAACTGGTCATGCTGAAGGATGTTGCAGGCAGCAGATTGCTCTCCACGGCGTCTCCAGACTCTTTCACATGTGCTCAGTGTGAACCTGCTTTCATCTGTGAAGAGCACAGGGCACCAGTGGTGAAGTTGCCAATCCTGGTTTTCTGTGCCCTCATACCATCCTCATGAAATCGGTTTCTTACAGTTTGTGCAGATACATGCACATTTGTGAACTGCTCGAGGTCATTTTGCAGGGCTCTGGCAGTGCTCCTCCTGTTCCTCCTTGCACAAAGGCGGAGGTAGCGGTCCTTGCCCTCCTACGGCGCCTTCCACATCTCCTGGTGTACTGACCTGTCTCCTGGTAGTGCCTCCAGCCTATGGACACTACACTGACAGACACAGCAAACCTTCTTGCTACAGCTCATATTGATGTGCCATCCTGGATGAGCTGAACTAACTGAGCCACTTGTGTGGGTTGTAGAGTCCATCTCAGGCTACCACGAGTGTGAAAGCACAACCTACATTCAAAAGTGACCAAAACATCAGCCAGAGAGCATTGGTACTGAGATGTGGTCTGTGGTCCCCACCTGCAGAACCACTCCTTTATTGAGTGTGTCTCGATAATTGCCATTAATTTCCATCTGTTGTCTATTCCATTTGCACAACAGCATGTGAAATTGATTGTCAATCAGTGTTGCTTGGAGTTACATTGTGTTGTTTAAGTGTTCTCTTTATTTTTTTGAGCAGTGTATAACCCCCAAAGAAACCACAGCCTTACCACACATTTGGATTTGCTGATGACAGGTCCTCTTTATGGGAAAAATTGTGATCTATGACTAAAATCAAGCTATAGTGCCTACAAAGAGTCCCAGGTAGTCTGAGACACACCTTGTGACACAACATTGGTTCTGGCTGTTCCTCTCTCCCTCTTCTGTGCAGATTTGCTTTCTTAGGCTAAGTTAACATATGCACACAAGTCTCCTTTGGAGACTCTGCCACAGAAACAGCCAACAATCGACAGAGAGAAAAGTCCTGGAGACTCCTGAAAGCAGCAGACATTAGAATCAATGCGGTCTGCTGGTGTTTGTGGGTAACCGTTGTTTAAGTGGTCCGACTTTCCCTCATTTCGGTCAGTGTAAGGAGGGCTATTACAACAATGGAAGAAAGGTTAGTATTTTAGAATCAATCAGTAAGGCAGATAAACCTTAGCGAAGGGCAGCTGTAAGGTCACATTAAAAAGGAGGAATGGCAAATTGGGTGACAATTCTACATCTTATCCACTTCAGTACCGGGCCAATTTGTGGTCCAGGACCAAACACATTTTCATTTTTTTTTCTGTATGTGCCGTTTTGAGGGCTGTAACATTTTTCTCGTATGTCTCGTTGAACTTTTTGCGTCTTTTTTCGGGGACACATAGGGCTTTATTTTTATGTTGTTTTTATTTTCGAATGTGTTTTAATTTTTTTTATATCCGGGAAAATATAAACATAATAGGAGGGAAATTGTGTCTGGTTTTCACTTTATTATTATTTTTTTTTATTTAATAACACAAAGTGCTACTGAAAAACCTTATAAAAAAAATTTTCCTCTCCGTTACCGTAATTTTTATTTTGTATGGTGTTGTCGGGGGTGGGGCTATAACCTTTAATAATGCGTTTTAGTAGCATATTATTTTATTTATTTAAATTTTATTTTCACTTTTTAAAACTTTTTTTTATTACCGTATATACTCGAGTATAAGCCGACCCGAATATAAGCCGAGGCCCCTAATTTTACCACAAAAAACTGGGAAAACTTATTGACTCGAGTATAAGCCGAGGGGAGAGAAATGCAGCAGCTACTGGAAAATTTCAAAAATTAAAATGGTCGGAGTTTTTGGGTGCAGTAGGTGCTGGGGAAGGGGAGGGGGTGTTTTTGGTTGTCTGTCTGCCCCTTCCCTGAGCTTGAGGACTGGAATTTTTCCCCCCACGTGGAATTCAGCCTGGCTTAATATAGGGTATCTGCAGTGCTCCTATTAACCCCTTCCCGACGGAACAAGAGCACTGCAGAGACCCTATATTCAGTAGACCGGGCACTGTCAGACACAGGGATACCTAATGTGTTTGTGTTTCACAGTCACTTTCTACTTTTATATGTATTCTAGGGAAAGGAGGGATTTAGAACTTTTATTTTTTTATTTTTTTCAAAGCTTCTTTTTTTCCCCCCCACTATTTTATGGAAGATTTTATACATTGATATTGCGGCTGGTCATAGACCCCCCCCCCCCCCTCCTTAAAATTTTTTATTTTTTTTGCTGACTCGAGTATAAGCCGAGGGGGGCTTTTTCAGCACAAAAACTGTGCTGAAAAATTCGGCTTATACTCGTGTATATAAGGGGTATATATTTTATTTTTTTCAGATTGTGTCCCCATAAGGTCATAAGAGACCTTTGGGGACATCTGATCACTTTTTTTTTGTTTTGTTATGGAGGCTGATTTCCCCTGCAACTGAGGCTGGTACATTTAGCCTCAGTTGCAGGAGGAATCCAGCCTCCTGCACACTGTTCTTTACACTTACAGAGCTGATCTGGGTCCTTGTAGGACCCAGCAGCTCTTGTAAAACATTGAGCCCGGCGGATCACGTGACCGCCGGGTCAAAGGGCGGCTGCATTATGGCGGCGCCCATAGCCGTGTATACAGGGTTCATTGAGCGCTGTATACACAGCGATCGAGAAGGCACGGAAGGGAATAAACCTTCCCTGCCATCTCTCTGGGAGCTTCGGCTGAAGTTACAGCCGGCTCCCAGCTTCAGCAGCTGCACAATCTCCGTGCAGCTGCTGTGTTCTGATTGGATGTACCGTTACGTCCTGTCAAAACTAGGCAACCACTTCCCGGACGTTTATAGTCTATGGGCGGTCCGGAAGTGGTTAAACATCTAGATGACCAGCTTTTCAAGACATGAATTTGTCAAAGTCTATAATTAAATGATAAGCTATATGTTTCTAAGTATGGCATCCAGAGTGGTGATGTTGTGAGCCTTTCCAGGGTTTTGCATGTCACAGTACTGTATTGAATTGGTTTAATAGTTACATAGTAGATGAGGTTGGATAAAGAAATCAGTCCATCCTATAACCCTACAATCCCCTATAGCGTTGATCAAAAGGAAGGCAAAAAAAACCATGAGGCTCATGCCAATTTCCTCATTTCAGGGGAAAAAATTCCTTCCCGACTCCAATCTGGCAGTCAGTATAAAAACCCTGGATCAACGTGTCCTTAAAATCTACAGTCCATAACCCGTAATATTGTTCTTTTCAAGAAAGGCTTCCAGGCTCTCTTTGAACTTGTTTAATGAATCCACCATCACCACTTCCTGGGGCAGAGAGACCCATAGACTCGATGTTCTTACTGTGAAGAATCCCCTTCTATGTTGCTGGTGAAACTTCCTCTCCTCCAGACATAGAGGGTGTCTCCTTGTCACTCTAATGATAAATTAGAGGTGAAGTTAAGGAATGGACATATCTGTAGATATTACAGATAAGGGATGGACACAAGTGTTAGATACTACAGATAGGGGATGGACACATCTGCAAATATTACAGATAAGGAATGGAGACATCTGCAGATATTACAGATAAGGGATGGAGACATCTGCAGATATTATAGATAAGGGATGGACACATCTGTAGATATTACAGATAAGGGATGGACACATCTGCAGATATTATAGATAAGGGATGGACACATCTGTAGATATTACAGATAAGGCATGGACACATCTGCAAATATTACAGATAAGGGATGGACACATCTGCAGATATTACAGATAAGGCATGGACACATCTGCAGATATTACACATAGTGAAGGAAACATCTGCAGATATTTCCCTCTTTTACATCGCTCTAATAGCATCTTTGGTTTGATACACACAATATATGTGCATTCTGTTTTTCTAGCTGTGGTGTACACCTGAAAAGCTGTGGGATCACACAGTTGAGAACATTAGAGGCCTTGAACTTCCTACCATCAACTATTCCCAATACAACACTAAGAAGTACCGCTATTTTTATGGGTGTGGGTTCCAAAGCCTTGTAGGAAACTATCTTGTAAAAGTGGATGTTGACACTAAGCAGTCTAAGGTAAGTACTTTTTATGTGATCCACGCATATAACATTGAAAGCAATAGGTAAAAAAGCCTCCCATTGATTTCAATGGGGAGTGCACGTATGCCAGCACCCATAGAAATCAATGGGGTCTGGTTTTTACGCACTCATTCTGAACGCGTTTTATGTTCAGAATGAGCAGAGCGTAACTCAGTGTGAAGGCTCCCTTAAACACTTCCCCTGCTAGCACACAAAATAAGCGCCTGAATTATTAAAAGACTTCAACCTCTTAATATTCCAGACACATTCCTGTGAAACAGAACTGAGAACTACCCAGCAAGGAATTAGCATGGATATAGTAAATTTGTCAGACTAAGATGTCCCTGCACGCCTTGGTCCCCCACTCTGCCCACATTCGTAAAAAGTGGTACTTGGGCCACAGAATAAACAATGTGGCTTATCATTTACACCCAGCTATGCCAGAATAGTGGTGTAGATAGGTTAGTAAGCAATCAGAATCACTTGGATAGGTAAAAGCATTATAACGTAACGTGAAAGATGTCAGATTTGAAAAAATGGGGTCTGAGCCATAAAGCCAAAACTGACTACGTCCTTATGGGGTTAGATTTCGACATCATATATAACTTGTATTTACTTACATAAAATTGTTGATTTTAAGGTCTGGCAGGAAGATGGCTACTACCCCTCAGAGCCAGTGTTTGTTCCTAGCCCAAACTCAAGTGCTGAAGATGATGGCGTGGTTCTCTCTGTTGTAGTCTCACCATGGCAGGTAGGCATTTACCTGGTTTAGTTCAGCAAACATATACCATTGAAATATGATTACCATTGATATATGTGGCATGTAGAAATGACAGGAAGAATATTACATTGTATTATGGAGTATATAATAATGACTGATGTAGGTGAATATAATACAGAGCTTTGTACAATGGTCAGTATGGTACTGGCACCACATGTAACCAAGCTTTATTAAGATACAATGGTTAGAAGAAGGATTGAGCCACAGTAGACAACTGAAAGCTTTACTTTAGCTGGAAGGTTCTCAGGTGAATCATTATTTTCGCACTCTATCACTACAATGGCGTATAGCAGCACAGACTCTCCACTAGTCAGTAGAAATGAGTTTGAGCCCTCATTCATAAGTCTCCTTAGATCTTAGTGAAAAACTAGTAGTGCATGCATTATAGGCTTCTCATTAACCAAGGCGCTATTCCACCATGTCCTTGACGTTTGTCAGATCTATACTGCAAACTTTTGCAATTTCCACTTTCCAACATTTTGAAGACAAATTACAGGTAATGTTTCTTGATATTGTAAAGTGGAGGCCACTGTGAAATATGTTTGGCTAGGTTTGCACCTGGTTGGGCATCCATGTTTGATGAATACACAAGAAAATCATGCTTACCCCTGTCCCACGGGTCAGTTGCCTTGGCATAACGCTAGTCTCTGACCTATCCTTCAAGTCGCATGTTCAAACCCTCAACACCTCCTACCGCCTCCAACTCAAGAACATCCATCAAATTCACTCCTTCCTCACCACAGAAACTACAAAGATGCTAGTCCAGGCTCTCATAATCTCCTGCTTAGATTATTGTAACACCCTTCTCCATGGACTCCCAGTGAATACTCTCGCCCACCTCCAGTCCACCTTACACTGTGCTGCACGCTTAATACACCTCGCCCCCAGCTCTTCCTCGCCTGCTACCCTCTGCCAATCCCTTCACTGGCTACCCGTTGCCCAGCGAATTGAGTTCAAGCTACTAACGTTAACATACAACGCCATCCACAACCTATCCCCTCCATATATCTCCGACCTAATCTCCCGCTACCTGCCCACACGTAACCTCAGATCCTCCAAAGACCTCCTACTCTGCTCTACTCTCATCTGCTCCTCACACAACCGTCTCCAAGATTTCTCTTGTGCATCCTCCATACTCTGGAACTCCTTAACAAGACACATAAGGCTGATCCCCACAATCACAGGCTTCAAGAAGGCCCTGAAGGCTCCCCTATTCAGGAAGGCCTACAACCTCCAATAACACTAGTCACCACATCACCATCTGAACTGTCTCCCCCTCACCTTCTGTCTCTATCCCTCTTCCCTCATAGACTGTAAGCCCTCGCGAACAGGGCCCTCTACCTCACTGTGCCAGTCAGAATTGTTAGTATTACATCTGTCTGTATATTTTGTGCACTGTATGTAAACCCTCAAATGTAAAGCACCATGGAATTAATGTGTCCTCCTGGAATGTACAGTACATAGGGATAAATTTGCTTATACTGCATTAAAACTCTTAGCTGGTATCTCTTAATATTACACTATGCAAAAGATACATAAATAAAATAAAAAAGCATATACTATCATACACCATCAGTGGGAGGGTTGACAGATATATGCAACTTTATAATCTCCTTGTTTACATTGGGTAGAATATATAGAATGTCCCAAAGACAAAATGTAGGCAGAACTAGTGACCCTGGGAAACCATTGGATGGTAGTAATGCATGAAAATAAAACAAATGCGCCCTTCTCCCCTTCTTTTCCTGCATGTGTTTCCTGACTGCAGTTCCCACTGTGTGTTTTACTTGTCTATTGGTTCGCCCCTTACTCCCCTTTTGACATCAGAAAAAAAAAACCAGACTCATACTTTTAGACCTCCGTTCCCCTTATTATAATGTCACATTTCATTGTGCTAGACAGGGTTGTATCTCTGCCCTTTTGTTTACAGACGCGGCCTGTGTGCCATTCCGCCATCTGTTTGCGTGCATTGTTTTTGTTCTCCCCCTTTTTTTCTGTTCTATTTGAAAACTTAAATAAAATCTGACTATACATAAAAATAATGCCCAGCTATTCCTGGGATCCAATGAGGGCATGCCTTAAAAGGGTTTTCCAGGCATTTTTTAAAAAAGGTATTTTAGTGCTATCAATGGCTTAAAAGGTGCACCAAAATAACTTTAGCAGTGTTTTGAGAGATTTCTGAATTTCCTTGGGAGCTCCTGGCATTGTCTGCATTTGTTTACTTGGGTAGTTTCCTGGTGTCTTAGTCTCAAATACCCCTCTCACTCCCTTCCTCTGCCTCTTTCAGACCCCTTCCCTGTTTCCCTAGCTGACCCATGGAGTAGTAACCCTACCCAGCTACCTAATTAACTAACTCAGCCCCCGCAACCCAATACTTACCTGTGTTCTGTATCCTAGAGATCAGTTTCTTCTGTCCCAATGGCTTCTTCTTCTGCAGACTTCTTGCGCATGCGTGGTAGGCAGGATCTTTCACCTCTTTACTTCTACCGGCGATTACACAATGGAGCTAGAATCACTGGCACTATTGCCAGGCACTGGTAGAAGCGAAGGAATTGATGCTTTGTGCTCAGAGGAATGAAGACTGGTAAGTATGATGGGGTCGGGACGGGGGGAGTCTTGGTGACATTCTGTTTCTGAAAACGGAACGTTACCGGATTATCAGAAAGTGTGCTTGGGCTGGTCACATGACTGCCCTGGTGATCTAGGTAATTATAGATTTTTTAAAAAAATTTGTAAATTAGAAGTTAGGCGGGGGGAGGGAGTTTAGGGTTTAATTTTTATTTTATCCTGGACAACCCATTTTAAATGTAATGAAATAAATCATTGGACATTTCACAGCTATCATGCTGAGCTTCCGGGGCTGAAATTTGTTGGCTGCAACCTGGGCCCTGCTTTGGGTTCCAAAAGAGTGTGGCCTACTCCTGAAAATGACTCTTACTAATGTGTACTTTTTTTTATTTTGTAGGGCAAAACACCCTTTTTACTTATTTTAGATGCCAAAAATTTCAAAGAAATCGGCCGAGCTGAGGTTCCTGTTCAAATACCTTATGGATTTCATGGAATGTTTCTGCCGCACAACCAATGATCTGAGTCGCTGACTGAGAATACCAATATTTATGCAATGTACTACAGTAATATTGATCAGTACATCTATTAATTCACTTGGTTATTATTGATTTTATATTGATTAAAATTTACATTGCTTTATTTTCCATTAATTTTGTTGGCTAAATTCCAAATTTGGATTTCACAACAGAGCTAAGCATTGTGGGAGCTTAGGTGAATGTTACCAAAATTAAACTATAAGAGGATATGTCTGACTGTGAAGCATACATGCATCACAGACGTTCAACTTTAATTTAAAGGGGACCTTAGTTTTCATCAACATTTTAAATCTTGCAAATCAGTTTGTTTTCTCGTTGTATACGTTTTCATATATGGTGGCCTATCCATTATTACTATTACTGTTTGTTTGTTTTTTACATATAACATCACCAGAATTATCGGTAAAATAGCTGAAAGAAGTTCACATGACCATAATACAAGAGATCTAGGGACACAAGACTCCAAATCCAGGCTGACGCAGCTAAAAAGATTCCTTACACAGAAAAAGAGAGATCTAATCACAATCAGCAGATATGCTAGCTGTCTATGCCTAACATCCCATCAGCAATAACACAAGCAGCTAGTCAGACTAAATCGACTCTTCTTTCACTTACTGTGAGTTGTGAGAAGCTGCGGAATCTTCTCTAAGCAGTGTACATGAAGTATGCTAAGAGAAGATCTATGTGCGCACATGGAGAGTCTGAGGAGAAGTTTTATAGGCAGAAAACAGCAACATTTTTATGGTCGACCCTGTTTTTTACGATTTGATATTTTATTTATCTGCCTTTCCACATTTATACTGTATAATGTGATTACAAAAGATCTACACTGTGATAAATAAAATCTCTCTAAAGCTTTGCAGCTTTTGATAATAATTTGTTTTAATTTATGCAGAATTGTTTATTTGTGCTATGTAAATAACTACAATAACATCATTCAGTGTATTTAACCCCTTCCCACCTCAGGCAACTTTTGGTTTTAGTTTTTAATCCGGCTTCAAACCCCATAACTTTTTATTTTTTCTGTTCACAAAGCCGCATTTGTACTTAACCCCTTCCCAACATCTGCCGTAATAGTACGGCGCTGCCAGGAAGCATTTCCCGCAAACCACTGTACTAGTACGGCGGCTGCATGGTGCGCACACAGAACCTGTGTGCGCACCATGCCCTGCGGGTGTCAGCTGTATGTTACGGCTGACAATGCCCTGTAACACCCGCGGTCGGAACCGGGTCCGATCGCGGATGTTATACCCCTGAGACGCCGGCATCTCAGGGGTTTCGGTTTACTATGGTTTCGATCGGCACCCCCCGCGACGGTTTCAGGGGGTGCCGATGTTCGTAGGGGGCAGCCCGGGGTCTGATAAGTGACCCTGGGTCTGCCCCATCACTTACCCCTTCCACGTACCTGGTTGATCCTGCCCAAAAGGAAGCTGTCAGCCCTGTGCGTCTACACAGGCTGACAGCTTCCTATACACTGCAATACACATGTAACACGTGTATTGCAGCGTATATCTAAAGAAGCAACGATCAGCAGATCACTGCTTCAATCACCCATGGGGACAGAAAAAAAAGTTATAAAAAAGTAAAAATAAAAAAGTTTAAATAAGTTTAAAATAAATTAGAAATAAAGCCCCAAAAATCCCTTTTTCCCCATATAAAATGTTTTATTATGTAAAATAAAGAAAAATAGAAAAAAAAATTACATATTTGGTATCACCGCGTCCGTAATAACCTGAACAATAAAATTAAAACATTATTTAACCCGAACGGCGAATGTCATAAGAAAAAAACGTAGAAAACCGCACAAAATAATGATTATTCACCACCTTTCCCTTACAAAATGTTCAATAAAAAGTAATCAAATGGTCAGGTGAAAACCAAAATGGTACCAATAAAAAGAAGAGGTCATCCCGCAAAAAATGAGCCCTCAACCAGCTGTCTACCGAAAAATAAAAATGTTATGCCTTTCAGAAGATGGTGATGCAAAAATAATAGATTTTTTTCCCCTACATTGAATTTTATTCTGCACAAATAGCAACGCATTAAAAAATCATATAAATGAGGTATCGCTGTAACCCTGCCGACCCACAGAATAAAGGTAACCTGTTACTTATGCTGTACGCTGCACGGGAAAAAAAATAAATGCTAAAAAGCAATGCCAGAATTGATGTTTCCTTTTACATCCCACCCAGAAAGAGTTAATAAAATGTAGTCAATAAGTTACAGGCCCCAAAATGGTGGCATTGAAAAGTACATCTAATACCGCAAACACCAAGCCCTCATATGGCCACATTGCCAGAAAATAAAAATCTAGCTTGTACAATGTGAAGACAAAAACCCCAAAAGTCGCCAAATCATTAGGACATAAGTGGCTGTGACTAGAAGGAAATGTATAAGCTGTGCCAGCGGTTTCGGGGGAGACAGGGAAAACACAGTGGAAAAACTTTGTTTTCCTCTTCCTGCCCCTGTTATACCTACAGTATATGGAAAACACCAGTGATTGGCATGTTGCGAAATTTGCAAATTGTTGTACCTGTATTTTATTTTTATTTGACATCTACTCTACTCTAGTAAATCTGTCAAACAAGACTGCTTGTCTGTGTCCATCAGTGAGCGACAACATGCCGCTCATGGAAAAAAGTAGCCTGGCGTTCTCCATAGACCACCATTGTGAGGGGGCAGATTATGACGTGGATTACGCTCCATAATCCGCCCCCTCTGTGCCCGTGTAAATAGGCCCTCACTATACAGTCCTATGTAATCTTTTTTTCTTTTATTTTCTGCTAGCAGTTTTTCCACTAGCTAGCGGAAAAAAGAATGAACATGTCCATTTTTCAAGTGGATTCCGCCTCAGGAAATCAATACAAGTCAATGGGAGGTGGAAACCCGCTAGCACCAGGCGGATTTTCCACCTCACATTGACTTGCATTGATTTTTTCAGGTGGAAACACCTGAAAACTGCTTCAACAAACTCCTCAAAAAACGCCTTATGAATTTTCCCGAAGTGGATTTTTCCTGACCAAAAAACTCTGTGTGAACACAACCTTAGGATTTTCATAGATCAGGATTTTTTAATTCTGTAACTAGTGGTTACTCTTTTATTCATGTACAAATAAAAGTTCATTTTTATTTTTTATATCTATGTGGATATTTATTGGTCGATGCGGGAAATTTTTACTGTTTTGGAAGTCCAGTTTATCTGCTTGGAAGAGTCTACATAGCGGATTCCCTGCATTCCAATATGAAGTCAATCTGTTTGGATCTGGTGAGCTGAAAGGGAATTTTTTCTTATGGGACATGAACTGAATGTCCAAGAATTGGCCCAGATAAGTGAATATTTAGAGTTCCTGACAATGATCTCCTCTGTAACGTAGGAAATAATGTCTAACGCACACTGGAACCGCTACTTAAGTCGCTGCCAAAAATGTGGTAAATGTTCACGGGCATAGTGCCCATACCTAAGAAGCTGATGTAATACACCGTTACACATTCCTAAGGCAAGAATATGGTAGATGCCGTGGGAATAACTAGCAGGGCAGCAGACATAGCACTTGCTATAGGGCCCAATAGGTTACGGAGCCCATTTACACTCAGACCTAGGGTGTAATTAGTAATACCTATGGGTCATGAAAAGTGAAGCAGAAAGCTGAGTGCACCTCCATTACTTTACTAGGCCCTTATAGTTCCAGCCTGTGACCTCATTATAATTACTTTATTCATAAACTGTGATGTCATAATGGTCATTATCCCTGTACTGTGACATCACTGTTGTTAGGGGCTCAAGATCCCCTGAGTTATGTTGTTGTAGGCCTAATTGGTCAAGAGGGAGTGTACAAGCGCGGAGAAACACCACACAGACACAGCTGTCAGTGATTGAAGTGCTTCTGCTTTATTGTGAGACGCAGAGCATTTTTATAGATTCCAGCAAGTTGCCAAAACTTTGTCCTTATTTGGTCATATTTACCTCATGCAAGAGGTTGTAACTAGCTTCAGGTCAATGTACACTTTGCACTTGCAATAGGATTAGGAAGTGTACATAAACTTAAGTCTTAATAAACAATAGGTCCATATAGACATGTCTGTCCCAAAACTAGTGAACTTTGTACACCATAAAATCTTACACTGAAATAGAGTATGTCAAAAAAAATAAACGAATATCTTAACTTATACAAATATTCTGCTTTCAGCAAACTGATAAGGAATTGCTGAATTGCCTTTCCTAAAGGTCTAAGGGTGCATTCACACGGAGTAACGTGCTGCGTGTGTGAGACTTTGCGCGCCGTATACGCTCCCATTAATTTCACTGGAAGCCTGGATCGTATACGCCGCGTTATTTTGCGGCCGTGATTTTGCAAAATAACGCGGCGTATACGATCCGAAGTCCCATTGAAATCAATGGGAGCTTTTACGGCACGCAAAGTCTCACACATTTCAGGGGACAGCAGGGGTAGCATGTCTTGGGGCATCAAGTACCTTTATTATGTCGGGATCCCTGTCAGCTTGCGATATGCCGGAGCGGACTTTTTCCCATAGGAATGCATTGACCAGCGTTGATTGGCCAGTGTACTGCATTCAGCCAATCAACGCTGGTTCTGCCTGAGGAGGTGGAGTCTAAAATCGGTACACAGCAGTTTCCATTCTGGTCCGATTTTAGACTCCGCCTCCTCCGGCAGAACCAGCGTTGATTGGCCGAATGCTGTACACTGGCCAATCAATGCTGGTCAAAGCATTCCGATGGCGAGATGAAGCAGAGCTAGCCGTGCGGTTAGCTTGGCTACTCCGGACACCTGAGATAAAGCAGAGCTCAGCTCTGCTACACCCAACCATCCCTCCAGCTACTCCTCCTGTCACACACATCTCTGGTGTAACAGAGCTCAGCACACACTCAGCTCTGCTACATCTCTACACTCTGTTGTAGAGATGTAGTAGAGCTGAGTGTGCGCTGAGCTCTGCTACACACGAGATGTGTGTGACAGGAGGAGTAGATGGTTGGGAGTAGTGCAGAGCTGCTACACCAGAGCTGGCCGATGTTAGCAGTCTGATGCAGCAGAGCTGAGTGTGTTAGTCTGCTGCATCAGACCGCTACATCTGCCAGCTCTGCTACATCGGGCTGTGCGCTCAGCTCAACTCCGGAGTAGTTGAGCTGAGTGTGCAGTATCGATTAACCCCCTCCCCCCCACACTGTTGTCCACTTACCTGCAGCTCCCAGCTCCTCTTCTTGGTCCAGTCACTTCATGAGGCAGGAAGCCGCATCATCACTTCATGAGGCAAGAAGCCGGGTCACTCTCAGGCCAAAATGCGCCTGCCACGACTGTCGCAGCTTCCCCCTCCGGAGTAGGCTCAAATAAATGGGTCTAGGCCAGAGGGTACTGCCACGAGGCGGACGCCAGGGCTGAATCAGCCGTGGAATCCGTCTGAAGAAAGCTCTGCTCGTTTCTTCTTTCCGTGAGCGGCATCATGCTAATCACGGAAAAAAGAAATCTAGCGGTCTACATAGACCTTTATTGTGAGGGGGCGGATTATGACGTGGATTCAGCGCCATAATCCGCCCCCTCTTGCCCCGTGTGAACGGGGCTTTAAGGTGACAAGGCCTCCTGACCTGCTGGGCCCCTGTTCAACTGCACAAGTTGCACCAATGTTATGGGCACCTATTATCTGGTGGTTTTATTACCAATTGTATTCTATCAGAGGTTTTCTCATCACATTATTAGGTACAGTTGCTGTCACATTGTGTTTCCACACTTATGGATACAATGGCTTGAGAGAAATTCTCTGAAAAATAAATTGTAAATATGAACACAATGTTAATCAAAAAAGTTCATCACATACACGTAGCAGAGGTGAACTCTTACTCGCCTTTCTCTTTCTGGGTCTGTTCTTTCTGTATGTAATTCAGTACTGCACAAAGTAAATACAAGTGAATACAATAAGGGACATGATGTTCTATGTTGCCACCCCAGGCTATTATTCTGAAGTGCTCCACGGCTTAGGCAGCTCTTCCGAGGGCAGAGCTTGTCATTCTCAATAACCTATCAGCACACAGAGGATTCTGCTTTCGGTCCATTGCATCCTCAGCATTTCTACCAGAATACATCAGGATTTCTATGTTGCTCTACTAAAACAGATCAATGGCTTTCATCTACTCGGCCCTCTATAAAATACCAGGTAATATATGGGTATGACTGGATGGTGATTCTATTTTCCTCTGTACTCTGACACTGTGCGTATATACAACAGGATGATGCAGCAGCTTCACTGGGACACTATCCCTGTATATGGAGATACCGTATTTTTCGGACTATAAGACTCACTGGACTATAAGACGGTTTTAGAGGAGAAAAATAGGGGAAAAAAATTTTCAGGCAAAAAATGGTAAAATATTTAATATATGGGAGTTGTAGTTTTGGAACAGCTGCAAGGCCACATTGACAGGTGACCCTGCAGCTGTACGGGGATGTATAGGGCGTTTTTTTTGTGGGGCCAGGTGTACTTTTTAGATATACCATTTTGGGAAATGTTTATTGCTTAGATCACCTTTTATTTAATTCAGACGCAAAACAGAGAGAAAAACCCGGCAGTTTAGCACTTTTGATTTTGACGTTCACTGTACATAAAAATATTAGTAGACCGGGCATTTTCAGACACAGGGATACCTAATGTGTATGTTTCACAGTAATGTTATACTTTTATATGTATTCTAGGGAAAGGAGGTGAACTTTTATTTATTTTATTTTTTATTATATTTTTTTAAGTGTTTTTTTTTTTTTTTAACTATTTTAATATCCCCCGCCTAGGGGGCTTGAACCTGCAATCATTTGATTGCAAGTCCCATAGACGGCAATACAAGTGTATTGCCGTCTATGGGAGATTCTATACATTACTATCGCGGAGGGTCATAGACCAGCCGTGATAGTAATATATATCTATGACAGGCCTGGGAGTCTTCATTAGGCTCCCGGCTGTCATCAGAACAGGTCGGCTCCTGCGGCCTCGCCGTGCAGGAGCCGGCCTGCATCACTAAAGGTATGGGGCCGGTGGGGACCGGCCCCGGGGCTAACTAACTGCCGGGACCTGTGGAGGAGGAGCGGATTTGCAGCATGGCCGCGCTACTGCCACCGCTGGTTTTCTTCAGCGGCAGTAGCGCGGCAATCTGCAGGCCCCGGCAGCTAAGACAGTCCCTGGCATCTGCTGTAATAGACCGGCGGATGCCGGGGAGTGTCTTAGCTGCCGGGGCCTGCAGTATTGTCACACTCCTGCCGCTGAAGAAAACCAGCGGTGGCAGTAGCGTGGCAATCTGCAGGCCCCGGTAAATACTAGTGGTAAATACTATGTTGCAGGATATAATAGGATAGGCATAATTTGAGCCTAAAAACTGGTGACACTTTCTAACAGTTTGTGGAACTTGTGCCATATGTTGGTGGGGCTTGTTGAAAAGATGATGTGGTTTAATACGCTAAACTGTGAGTCAGAGATTACACCAAAAGCCAACTGATAAGTGGTGCAGAGTTAGACTAGACAGTCTAAAATACACCAGATTTTCAAACAGCATCCGACACGTTGTACAATCTGGAATGCAGAGTCTATAGGTTAGACAGGTGTAGTTTATCTGCCCCAGTGTATATTCAGTGTATTGTCACATTTCATGATGGCGGCATTAACTGCTCAGTGACGTACTGTATGTGATACATCTTAGTTTTCTGTATGTATGTTTATTGGTATTAGAGTAATGTAAAATAGATTTAGAATATTGTACACCCTTACTATAAATGATAAGAGCATTAGAGGTCCAGTTACAAGGTAGGCGAATTTACACAGCTGAAATAACCAGACTCACACACATGGCAACACTCACACCGCTTCCAAGTCAGCTATAGATTCCACAAGCAATCCTCCTCCCTGAGCCACAAATTCTTGTTGGTTACAACGAAAACCGGCAACAAGTGGAGCCAGCCCTCTTCCTTATACAGGCCCCAGAACCGTCCCATAGGATAATGGTAATGACCAACACCTGAAGTTCAATCCAAAGAACCTCAAGTATATTCTGAAGACCGATACTCAATGCACAAACAGATGGCCTAATGGCAAGGAAACCACCAGAAGACCGGATCAAATCCCCACCAGAAACACACACAAATTTATTACAAGTATTCAGGTCATGACAATATGACTCTCATAGGGTTGAGCCGATCTCGAGATTTCAGGATCGTTTTTAAAATCTGATTTTCGATCATTTGCTCGATCGCCAATCGGGAAACGATCTTTCACGATCCCGATCGCTCAACCCTACTTCTTAAGTATCTTACCTTCACAGTCATCTGCAAATAGCAGATCAATCTACAGTCGCACAATAGGACCAGCAATAATCGTACATCATTATGTAATGCTAATAACATAATCCCTGGATACATGTCACTGCTTGGGGATATTTGCCACAATCAGACAGTCTGAATTTCTTGTGATCAGTCTCTTAACCCCTTCCTGCTGCAGCCATTGTTCGTTTTTACATTATTGTTTTTTATTTCTCACCTTTGAAGAGTCAAATCAATGTAATGGGAAGCCAAAAAAATCAGAATGCGGTGGAAATGGAAAAGAAACAGTTGTGACATTTTTCGTTTTGGCAATACCAGATATTTTTATTTTCTGATTGATCATATTGTATACAGTACTGTGCAAATGTCTTAGGCAAGATTGGAAAAATGCTTAAAAAAAAAAATATATGTATAGTAGTGGTTTAAGAGGCATTGCAGAGAGCCGGATACAGAAGCGGACAAAGATTTCATTTAATCTTTATTGCTTTCAGTTGCAGCAGATTTCTGGATTAGGGGCACATGGCAGAAATATTTACAGGAGCACAAGACACGCGATAGTGATCTCCACCGTGGACTCCTCTTCTCCCAGTAGGATGTAGAGTTTCCTCTTCTTGTCTGCAGATGTGAAGTCTGGGATGTGGGCAGAGAGTCTTTAGAAGTAGATGGCCCTCGTAGCTGAGTATTTGGCGCAGTGTCTCTGCCTATGTCCTAATCTCCGTCTGTGTCATTCCATTCGGGATGACTGGCCCTTGGGCTTCTGATATATTTACAATGTAGATTCATTTATATTCTGTTAACTATTCCTATGTGGACGCTTTGCCCTTCGGCAAGGTCTGGATCTCTGTTGCCATGTGGATGTCTATGTGCTTCCGTGTTCCATGTCTGAACTATGTCCTAGAATGTAACTGTTATTTTTGGTCGTATACCATTCAGTTATATTTATATCTCACCCTCCTTTGGCCTTTGGGCATCTGCAATATCTCTGTTACCTGTGACATTCAGGTTCTTGTGTAGACAGGTATGTCCTTCCGTTATGTCCATATTTCTGTTACCTGTGACCTTTGTGCTTCTGCCATGTTTGTACCTCTTCTAAGAGTCCCAATTTCTTGCCTTGAATACCTATTTTAGACCCCACCTGTTGTCTCCATATTCTGGTCTGTTCCTGTCTTAGTAAATATTACCAGTCTTGAATTCCTTGAATGCCTCTCAGTTTCTAGTCTATGCACGTATTCTGTCTTCTTTGATTTTAGCCTGTATTCACACTATGCATTTTGGAAGGTTCTGTGGTGCACTGCATAATAGTCCTTATTAGAGATGAGCGAACAGTAAAATTTTCGATATTTGAATAGCCGCTCAAACGAATATCGAACCCCATTATAGTCTGTGGGGAAAAATGCTTCGTTTCAGGGGATCCCACTCTATAACTCAGGAGAGTCACCAAGTCCACTATGACACCCCAGGAAATGATGCCAACACCCTGGAATGCAACTGGGACAGCAGGGGAAGCATGTCTGGGGGCATCTAACATGCTCAAGTCACTGTATTATGTCAGGATCCCTATCAGCTTGCGATATGCGCGAGCTGACTTTTTCCCATAGGAATGACCAGCGTTGATTGGACGAATGCCATACAGAGTACGGCATTCGGCCAATCAACACTGGTTCTGCCGGAGGCTGGTCTGTGAGGAGGTGGAGTCTAAGATCAGACCAGAATGGAGACTGCTGCGGACCGCTCTTAGACTCAATCGGCAGAACCAGCGTTGATTGGCCGAATGCTAACGCTGGTCAATGCATTCCTATGCTGAGATGTAGCAGTCCTGGCACTGCTACACCAGAGATGAAGTAGAGCTGAGTGTGAGCTGCACACTCAGCTCTGCTGCATTGGACTGCTACATCGGACACTGCTACATCAGCCAGCACTGCTACATTGGGCTGTGCGCTCAGCTCGACTACTCCAGAGTAGCTAAGCTCAGGGAACGACCAGCTCTGCTTCATCTCCGATGTAGCAGTGCTGGGCGTGCGCTCTGCTTGGCTGCATCTCCGGAGTAGTCGGGCTGAGCGCACGGCCCATGTAGCAGTGCTGGCCGATGTAGCAGTGTCCGATGTAGCAGTCCGATGCAGCAGAGCTGAGTGTGCAGCAGAGCTGAACCCGCTACACACTCAGTTCTGCGGCATCGGACTGCTACATCAGACACTGCTTCATCGGCCAGCACTTAGGGTTGAGCCGAACTTAAAATTTCAGGATTGTTTTTAAAATCCGATTTCCGATCATTCAGAGATTGGATTTTAAAAACGATCCTATTCACTACACAGCATGTAGTCCAAAAATTGTTTCAATTTCAGCCAGAATTTATGATAAGTTGTATGCCTTGTCGTACATTAGATACATGACGCGGGTCCCTGCACCTAAACAGAAAACTGGCATAAATGATGAAACATCTGAAGGGCAGATACCCCCACCTACACAATGTCTTCTTTGGAAAGAGTGGCGAAAAAGTCACAAACCTAGGTTTTTGACTTTTAAATGGCCCTTGCAAAAAAGATTGTCGAAAGTACTCTTTATACACTGCCCTCGCCATTGTCTTATAAGGGGATAAAGAGGGAATGCTGTGGCCATAGGCCATGCCAGATTAAAGGTTCCTTATTTCAGTTTTCAGGCATAAATGATGCACAATATATGGCATAAAAGAAAAAATAATACCAATAAACATAATACAAAGCGATCAATCCACAATCCAAAATGATACCAATGAAAACTTTACATTATCCAGCAAAAACAAACAAAACATCACACAGCTCCATTGGAAGAATAAAAGTTATGGGTTTCAGAATATGGCAACTAAAAAACAAACACTTTTCTTAAAAAAAAAGTATTTTTTAATGTCAGAGACATTAAAAAACCTATACATATTTGATATTGCCAAAATCGTGCTGACCCACAGAATAAATTAAGAATTTTATCATACAATAAACCACGCAAAATTAGTGCTAAAATCAATGGCAAAATTGAAGTTTCTTCCCATTCTGTCCCAGAGAGAGTTAAAAAAAAGTTAATTATTAAATGATTTGTGTTATAAAAATGACACTGTTAAAAAAATTCAACTAACCCCACAAAAACAAACCCACATGTCTACATGAAAAAGTCATGGCTCTTGCAATATGCAATATGATAATAATAATTATGCTGTGTCCTTAAGGCAAAAATAGGCTGCGGCCATGAGGGGTTAAAGAACCATAGCCACCGGGTCTGTTCAATGCCTTCATATTCACGTTCTATTTAGGAGAGGCCTTAGTTTTCGTTAATATTTACTTTGTCTGGTATAGTCTGCTGATATTTATTCAGACAGTACCGCCTAAAGAATGTTTATGGAGCAGAACAGAATATTAAATTTGTTCCATAAATAAAACAGACATGTTAGGATTATGTCAATTTGAGTCAGATGTTTTTATTTATAGTATAAGGCTAAGGCCCCATGGGCCAGAAACGCCGCGCTAAAGCGCTACGGGAAGAACCGTGGTGGGAACGCATCGCGGTTCTTCCCGCAGCACTTTAAAGAGAAAGTTCACAGACTTTCTGTTACCATTATATCTATGGGAAAGTCGCCGGCGTTTCCGTAGTTATAATTGACATGCTGCGATTTCCAAAACAGGTTTTGGAAATCGCAGCGTGTCTTCGCTGAGGTTTTTACCGCAAAGTGGGCATGGGATTTGCATGAGGCCCTACCCTTAAGGACACTGTCCCATTTTTCAAAACAAATTTTTTTTCTGTAGATTGAGAGCCCCACATAGAGCTCACAATGTACATTTTTTCCTATCAGTATGTCTTTGGAGTATGGGATGGAAATCCATGCAAACACGTGGAGAATAGAGATGAGCGAGTACTGTTCGGATCAGCCGATCCAAACAGCACGCTCGCATAGAAATGAATGGACGTAGCCGGCACGCGGGGGGTTAAGCGGTCGGCCGCCATCAAAGCGGAAGTACCAGGTGCATCCATTCATTTCTATGGAGCGTGCTGTTCGGATCGGCTGATCCGAACAGTACTCGCTCATCTCTAGTGGAGAACATACAAACTCCTTGCAGATGTTGTCCCTGGCAGGACTCCAGCGCTTCAGGGCTGCAGTGCTAACCACTGAGCCACCATGTGGCCCCTCCGTTTTTCAAAACAAATTTGTCACTTTATATGGCAATAACTTTGAGATACTTTAACTTACCCAAGTCACTTTGAGGTTTTTTTTGTAACACATTGTACTTCATGTTAGTGGTAAACTTCAGTCAATTACTTTTTTTTTGCATTAATTATTTTAAAAAATAGGAAATTTGCAATGTCATATCACTCAAATACAATAATAAATATTATCTACCATACCTCTGCTTTATATTGGCACCATCTCTTAGTCATCCTTCAATTTCAAGGGCTTTCAAGTGATTTTTGTTTGTGTTTTCCTTTTCTTATGTCCCATTAGGGGACGTGAACCAGTGCCAAACTTAGGCAGGTGCATAGGCAGGCTTCCTATTATATTGGCAGATCAACCAGGTAGGTGTCTCTGGCAGGTTGGGGTTACTGATCAGACACCAAGCTTCTTCGGGGTGATAATAATTGTTAATCCATCCTTAGGACGGGTCATCAACTGAAGATCAGTAGGTGTCCAACAACCAGGGTCAGTAGTTTGAAGCAGCACCAATGCTCCCCTCGGTCACACGACTTGTTTGCAGCTCAGTCCCATTTCTGTGATACCAAGCAAAATACACGTGTAAAAAATACATTGACTTCAATGACATTTTACTCGTGTATTTTCACCTGTTTTTTTACACGTGTAAAAAATGTCATTGAAGTCAATGGGAGTCTTATTTTTACACGTGTATTTTTTACGTGTTTTGCCAAAATACACGCGTGTTTACTCCGTGTGAACGGGCCCTTAAATTTATGGCAAAGGCTTGACATTCAGAAAAGAGGCTGCAGCACTCACGGGAATGTCTCTCCAAAAAGCTGATCAGCAGGGATCCCGAGTGTCAAATTCCTGCTGATCTTCAGTGGATGATCTATCCTAAAGTAAAGTCATGAATTAATCAGACTAAGCAACCTCTTTAATATATATAGTTGTATATATTAGGATTTCGCTTAATCACATTAATTTATTTTAATTTTGTTGTCTTCAGGGCTAAGATATTTTTTTAAGGAAGAGAAAAATCAGTTGTGCGATTCCACTACAGAAGATAAGGAATACATAGCACCGCTATTTCAGACTGTAGCAGAGACTCCTCAGCCTGTCTCCACTAGAATTATTGGGACAGTCCCTGAATGGATCACAGGTAGTCTGTTCCGCAATGGACCTGGCAGATTTGAGTTTGGAAATGACAAGTAAGAGTAATTATACGTAATAATATAATAATTTACATAACTATATGACCATATAAGCCTATGTCTACTGAACATCATTATACTTCTATGTCTGTCTATCTGCTGTTTGTGGAACCAGTGAGGATTCTCTACATCACAGACAGGGAAAGGAGAGCTACAGGCTGCTGAAAGATGACTTTTTTACTAAATTCATTTTCAGGCCCCTTGCAGACGACCGTGGTGTGGGTCAGTGTGCTATCCGTGTATTTCACCATATAGCACTCTGACCCATTCTTTTCTAACACCTGTACACACAACCGTGATTTTCACAGTCCTGTGTGTGGGCCAAAAATCCGGGCCCCATTAAAAATGAAATGAAAGGAGCCATAGAAGCACAGCCTGTGCATGGGCGACACACAGAGAACATCACCGTGTCCTTCATGTGGAGCCCATGCTTTTAAATCACGGCAGGCCAGTTACAGCACAGTCGTCTGCAACCGCCCTTGGGGTCAGTTCGCATATTTGAGGACAGATTTCGCACCAGAATCGGGAGCCAATTCCTCCCAGAATCCGCCTCCCATTGTTTTCAAAGGAAGGCAGAGATTGCAGCAGCATCCTGCTCGATTTTGGTGTGGATTCCGCAACTGATTCAGCTGTGGCGTCCGCGGTTTGAGACTCCCTCCTGATTACCGAACTCAATTTCTTAGACCCCAATTATACACAGGCTCACAGACAAGAAACAAAATCCTTTTGTAAGTCTCCCTCCTGATTAGGCCCATTCATCCGGGCCTAATCAGGAGTGGGATGCCACGACAAGATGCTGATGCACTGCATCGGTATCCCATTGCGGTTAGACCGCGGCGAAAATGCCGGCGGCGGAAAATGAAGAGAATTCCTATTCACTTTCCGCTGTGTGATGAGACACTTATTCTGCCCTTGCAACTTTCCTGAAAGGGGGTGTGACGTGGGTGGGACCACCAGCCCCATCAGATGTATTATCAGTTATGCCAGAAAACTGGATGAAATGATGCCAGAAATCTTATAAGATGGTGAAGATTTCAGTGCCAGCACGCAGCATTGGGAGTGTGGGGTTGATTTGAGGAGTTGTACAGTTCATAGCTGCCGGACCTATGTTGATTTCGGGGATTAAGGCGGGGATTATCAACTTTGACTATTGCGTCGATGGTCCACATTAGGGCCATTTTGGGGAGGAGATCAGGGGTCAGCCTGATGAAGAGACCAAGTCTTGAAAGCTTGCAATCTGTCGTTTTTGTTAGCCATTAGAGATGAGCGAATAGTGTTCAATTGAGTAGGTTTTCGATCAAATACTACGGTATTCAAAATACTCGTACTCGATCGAACACTACTAGCTGTTCGAAGTTTAAGGTTTGATGCAGAACAAGCGTTGATTGGCAGAATGCTATACATTCTGCCAATCAACGCTGGTTCTTCTCTTACCTTTAGAAGTCTTCTCCGTGCAGCGTCCCCGCGGCGAAGACTTCAAGGGGAATCCAGCCCAACTGTCACTTGTGGACTTGGTAAGTATAATTGTATTGAATTTTGCCTACCCCTGAAACGAGCATTTCTCCCCATAGACTATAATGGGGTTCGAAATCCGTTCGAACAGCCGAACAGTGTGCGGCTGTTCGAATCGGATTTCGAACCTCGGACATTTTAGTGTTCGCTCATCTCTATTAGCCTTTAAAAAGGTATCAACTACTGAAAACTCAATCTTTATATTTCATATCAACTGGCTAATATGGTACAAAGATATATTTTTCCTTATTTAAAAATAATGTGAAACACATACACATTAGGTGTACTTGTGCTGAAAATGTCCGATCTATAAAAATATTTTTCCAATATTTTTTTTCCATTTTTTTACAGTCAGTCTGAAAAATTTTAATAAAAAGTAATCAACGCCATAGATATTCACCAAAATGGTATAACTAAAAACAACATATGGCCCTGCAAAAAAAGACGCCCTATGCATCCTTGAAATATATAACAATGACAGATGTCAGAATATGGCGACTTCAAGAACATTTTTTTTGCAAAGACTTAGTTAAAACATAAATAAAATTACCGTATTTTTCGGACTATAAGACGCACTAGGTTTTAGAGGAGGAAAATAGGGAAAAAAAAATTTTAAGCAAAAAAAATTGGTAAAATATTTAATAACCTAATAATATAATATTTCACCAATGTAAATAGAATCGGGGGTTTTCGGACACAGGGATACCAAATGTGTATGTGTTTCAACAGTAATGTTTTTGTTTTATATGTATTCTAGGGATATGGGGGTGATTTGAACATATATATATATATATATATATATATATATATGTGTGTGTGTGTGTGTATATGTATATATATATATATATATCATACACAGGTCTGGCATCATGGATTGTAAGAGACACCCTGCAGTGAAGCTATGCAAGAAGAGAAAAAGGGGCGGGCCAGACGGGTGAGGGAGGTGTGGTTTTCTAAGCAAACTTGAAAACACACCTCTTTCACCCGTCTGGCTCGTCCCTCCTTCACTGCCTCTCAGATCTTACTCCTGCAATGAAGCCACACAGGCAGGGAAGTAGAGGCGGGCCAGACGGGTGAAGGAGGCGTGGTTTCAAGCTTGCAGAGAAAACCACGCTTCCTCCCGTTTGGCCCGCCCCTCCTTCCCTGTCTGTGTGGCTTCATTGCAGGAGCCAGATCTGAGAGGCAGTGAAGGAGGGGCGGGCCAGACGGGAGAAGGAGGCGTGGTTTTCTCGGCAAGCTTGAAACCACGCTTCCTTCACCTGTCTGGCCCGCCGCTACTTCCCTGCCTCTCAGATCTCGCTCCTGGTATGACGCGACACAGGAGGGAAGGAGGGGCAGACCAGGCAGGCACCGTGCTGCTCTCCTTTTGATTCACACAGACGGGACACAGACGCTGCACACGCTGCATTCGGACTATAAGACGCACACACATTTTCCTCCCATATTGGGAGGAAAAAAAGTGCGTCTTATAGTCCGAAAAATACGGTATATAAGGTTGATATCCCTGGAATCATACTGAACCATAGAATACAGGTGACATGTCATTTTGGCTGCACAATGAACACCATGAAAACAAAATCTGTAAGAGTTACAGTAGTGCACTTTTTCTCTAATTTCACCCCATTCAGAGTTTTTTTTCAGCTTCCTGGTACATTGTATGGAATATTAGATGGTAACATTATGAAGGACAAATTGTAACGCAAACATTAAGCCCTCATATGTGAATGGAAAAATTAAAAAGTTATGGGGTTTAAAGGTGGAGAGTCAAAAATTAAAATTGAGGAGAGGTTTAGAAACACATTCACCGCTAAACAGGCTGAGGCAGAGATTGCTTTAGAAAGGCAAACACCCCCATTCTCCTCAATCTGTAGCATGATCTGTGCACATACTCAGGGGATTAACCCCCTGAATGCCATGATCAATAGCAATGACTACATCCAGTGGGTTCAGGGGCAAGCTTACCCCTCTGGTCAACACTTGGACCTTATCGTGGGTTCCGAGGGGGTGCCATGGCGGCAAGGAGGCCAGGAAGCCTTATACAAGAAGTCCATACTCCATACTCAGTGAGAGGTAGGAACAGCTCTTAAAGGGTCTCTATCATTGGGAAAAGTTACTTTTAGCTAAGCACATACTTGCATAGGCTTTAGAAAGGCTATTCCACACCTACCTTTTGTATGTAAATCACCTCAGTAGTTTTTGAATATGTCCGCTTTTATTCATATGCTTATTAGCCTCTCACCTGCACTCTGAAGTGAATGTGTGCACCCTCTGCTATTCTCTATGTGTATGGGAGCAAAAGAAGACTAACATTCATGGCATACATTACATTTATTACATTTTACATACTTGAAGTCTTCTCAAGAGATCAACAAGTGTCAGAAGTGTGAAGAAAAGAAATGGGTTAAGTAGAGTTCTTAAATCCACCAAATTTAGTTACATACTCTATCTCTTTTGCTATATATATTTAAGCAGTGTTGGCCAAAATAAGCTTTCTTTGTGTGCCACTTCCAATAAATATGGTGCAGTTCATACACGTCTAGTGTGATTTTATCTGTTCATCTAGGAATCAGATTGTTGTAATGTAGTAAATGTGTGAATGGAAAGCTACTTCTAAGAGACCAAGGCAAGTGGAACATCCATGAAAGTGTCCCATCTAACTTTACAACACTAGTGAGAAATCTGCCCCAATGTATTCCTATTGTACATCTGAATGGCACAGTATAAGGATTACAAGAACAGAACTATCTCAGTGTTTGCTATTTTTGCAGATATAACCACTGGTTCGATGGAATGGCCCTTATGCACAAATTCACAATTGAGAATGGAAATGTAACTTACATGAGCAAGTTTCTTCGAAGTGACGCCTACATGTTAAATGAAAGTGCCAACAGGATTGTGGTCTCTGAATATGGCACAGCGGCCATGTCGGACCCCTGTAAGAACGTGTTTCAACGCTTTGTATCTATGTTCGAATTACCAAGTAAGTAACTTAAACATTCCTCCAAGATATAGTAACTAGAGATGAGCGAACACTAAAATGTTCGAGGTTCGAAATTCGATTCGAACAGCCGCTCACTGTTCGAGTGTTCGAATGGGTTTCGAACCCCATTATAGTCTATGGGGAACATAAACTCGTTAAGGGGGAAACCCAAATTCGTGTCTGGAGGGTCACCAAGTCCACTATGACACCCCAGGAAATGATACCAACACCCTGGAATGACACTGGGACAGCAGGGGAAGCATGTCTGGGGGCATAAAAGTCACTTTATTTCATGGAAATCCCTGTCAGTTTGCGATTTTCGCAAGCTAACTTTTCCCCATAGAAATGCATTGGCCAGTGCTGATTGGCCAGAGTACGGAACTCGACCAATCAGCGCTGGCTCTGCTGGAGGAGGCGGAGTCTAAGATCGCTCCACACCAGTCTCCATTCAGGTCCGACCTTAGACTCCGCCTCCTCCGGCAGAGCCAGCGCTGATTGGCCGAAGGCTGGCCAATGCATTCCTATGCGAATGCAGACTTAGCAGTGCTGAGTCAGTTTTGCTCAACTACACATCTGATGCACACTCGGCACTGCTACATCAGATGTAGCAATCTGATGTAGCAGAGCCGAGGGTGCACTAGAACCCCTGTGCAAACTCAGTTCACGCTAATAGAATGCATTGGCCAGCGCTGATTGGCCAATGCATTCTATTAGCCCGATGAAGTAGAGCTGAATGTGTGTGCTAAGCACACTCATTCAGCACTGCTTCATCACGCCAATACAATGCATTAGCCAGTGCTGATTGGCCAGAGTACGGAATTCGGCCAATCAGCGCTGGCCAATGCATTCTATTAGCCCGATGAAGTAGAGCTGAATGTGTGTGCTAAGCACACACATTCAGCACTGCTTCATCACGCCAATACAATGCATTAGCCAGTGCTGATTGGCCAGAGTACGGAATTCGGCCAATCAGCGCTGGCTCTGCTGGAGGAGGCGGAGTCTAAGGTCGGACCTGAATGGAGACTGGTGTGGAGCGATCTTAGACTCCGCCTCCTCCAGCAGAGCCAGCGCTGATTGGCCGAATTCTGTACTCTGGCCAATCAGCACTGGCTAATGCATTGTATTGGCGTGATGAAGCAGTGCTGAATGTGTGTGCTTAGCACACACATTCAGCTCTACTTCATCGGGCTAATAGAATGCATTGGCCAGCGCTGATTGGCCAGAGTACGGAACTCGACCAATCAGCGCTGGCTCTGCTGGAGGAGGCGGAGTCTAAGATCGCTCCACACCAGTCTCCATTCAGGTCCGACCTTAGACTCCGCCTCCTCCAGCAGAGCCAGCGCTGATTGGCCGAATTCCGTACTCTGGCCAATCAGCACTGGCTAATGCATTGTATTGGCGTGATGAAGCAGTGCTGAATGTGTGTGCTTAGCACACACATTCAGCTCTACTTCATCGGGCTAATAGAATGCATTGGCCAGCGCTGATTGGCCGAATTCCGTACTCTGGCCAATCAGCACTGGCTAATGCATTGTATTGGCGTGATGAAGCAGTGCTGAATGTGTGTGCTTAGCACACACATTCAGCTCTACTTCATCGGGCTAATAGAATGCATTGGCCAATCAGCGCTGGCCAATGCATTCTATTAGCGTGAACTGAGTTTGCACAGGGGTTCTAGTGCACCCTCGGCTCTGCTACATCAGATTGCTACATCTGATGTAGCAGTGCCGAGTGTGCATCAGATGTGTAGTTGAGCAAAACTGACTCAGCACTGCTAAGTCTCTGCATTCGCATAGGAATGCATTGGCCAGCCTTCGGCCAATCAGCGCTGGCTCTGCCGGAGGAGGCGGAGTCTAAGGTCGGACCTGAATGGAGACTGGTGTGGAGCGATCTTAGACTCCGCCTCCTCCAGCAGAGCCAGCGCTGATTGGCCGAATTCTGTACTCTGGCCAATCAGCACTGGCTAATACATTGTATTGGCGTGATGAAGCAGTGCTGAATGTGTGTGCTTAGCACACACATTCAGCTCTACTTCATCGGGCTAATAGAATGCATTGGCCAGCGCTGATTGGCCAGAGTACGGAACTCGACCAATCAGCGCTGGCTCTGCTGGAGGAGGCGGAGTCTAAGATCGCTCCACACCAGTCTCCATTCAGGTCCGACCTTAGACTCCGCCTCCTCCAGCAGAGCCAGCGCTGATTGGCCGAATTCCGTACTCTGGCCAATCAGCACTGGCTAATGCATTGTATTGGCGTGATGAAGCAGTGCTGAATGTGTGTGCTTAGCACACACATTCAGCTCTACTTCATCGGGCTAATAGAATGCATTGGCCAGCGCTGATTGGCCGAATTCCGTACTCTGGCCAATCAGCACTGGCTAATGCATTGTATTGGCGTGATGAAGCAGTGCTGAATGTGTGTGCTTAGCACACACATTCAGCTCTACTTCATCGGGCTAATAGAATGCATTGGCCAATCAGCGCTGGCCAATGCATTCTATTAGCGTGAACTGAGTTTGCACAGGGGTTCTAGTGCACCCTCGGCTCTGCTACATCAGATTGCTACATCTGATGTAGCAGTGCCGAGTGTGCATCAGATGTGTAGGTGAGCAAAACTGACTCAGCACTGCTAAGTCTCTGCATTCGCATAGGAATGCATTGGCCAGCCTTCGGCCAATCAGCGCTGGCTCTGCCGGAGGAGGCAGAGTCTAAGGTCGGACCTGAATGGAGACTGGTGTGGAGCGATCTTAGACTCCGCCTCCTCCAGCAGAGCCAGCGCTGATTGGTCGAGTTCCGTACTCTGGCCAATCAGCGCTGGCCAATGCATTCTATTAGCCCGATGAAGTAGAGCTGAATGTGTGTGCTTAGCACACACATTCAGCTGTACTTCATCAGGCTAATAGAATACATTGGCCAATCAGCGCTGGCCAATGCATTCTATTAGCTTGATGAAGCAGAGTGTGCACAAGGGTTCAAGCGCACCCTCGGCTCTGATGTAGCAGAGCTGAGGGTGCACAAGGGTTCAAGTGCACCCTCGGCTCTCCTACATCAGAGCCGAGGGTGCGCTTGAACCCTTGTGCAGCCTCGGCTCTGCTACATCAGAGCCGAGGGTGCGCTTGAACCCTTGTGCACACTCTGCTTCATCAAGCTAATAGAATGCATTGGCCAGCACTGATTGGCCAGAGTACGGAATTCGGCCAATCAGCGCTGGCCAATGCATCCCTATGGGAAAAAGTTTATCTCACAAAAATCACAATTACACACCCGATAGAGCCCCAAAAAGTTATTTTTAATAACATTCCCCCCTAAATAAAGGTTATCCCTAGCTATCCCTGCCTGTACAGCTATCCCTGTCTCATAGTCACAAAGTTCACATTCTCATATGACCCGGATTTGAAATCCACTATTCGTCTAAAATGGAGGTCACCTGTTTTCGGCAGCCAATGACTTTTTCCAATTTTTTTCAATGCCCCCGGTGTCGTAGTTCCTGTCCCACCTCCCCTGCGCTGTTATTGGTGCAAAAAAGGCGCCAGGGAAGGTGGGAGGGGAATCGAATTTTGGTGCACTTTACCACGTGGTGTTCGATTCGATTCGAACATGGCGAACACCCTGATATCCGATCGAACATGTGTTCGATAGAACACTGTTCGCTCATCTCTAATAGTAACCTCCAAGATACAATTTTTTATGATGTTATACTGAACAGTCACATTACAGATTAGAATCATGACGCTTAGAGTCAAGTCAGCAGGCTAAGGCTGGGTCCACACCTTCATTGACCATTTGAAGATTCCATCCCCCATTTTGCTTGAAAAATGCAGAGAGAAAAGTTGCGGGTTTCCCCGGGTAACCACTTTTTAAGTGGATTGTGTTTTTCGGGTTCCCACACACTACAGTCTGTCGCATTCGCATACGATGTACTATTTTTGGTTATGAACCCAGGAACAGGCTTGCCAGCTTTACAGTCCCTATTAACACACTACGGAACCCTCTCAAACTATAAAGTTAATGAGTCTAAATCTGAGCTCCTAAATATAATAATCCCGCCTAACCAATCTGTGGAGCTAAAGGCGGCATCCTCCTATATCTGGAAAATGGACTACATAACTTACCTTGGCGTAAAACTACCAAGTGCTATAGACTTTGTCTACTCACTGAATTTCCACCCCCTTCCACAAGAGCTGAAGGAGCTCCTAAAATCCTATGACTACCCTTACCTCTCATGGTATTGGAGTCAAAACCTACTGCAAACCTATGTAGTTCCTAAAATCACATATGCACTGCAAATGCTCCCTATTTATCTCCCCCGCTTTCTTTAGGTCTATTCGTAGAATCCTCTCCTTATTAATCTGAAAGGCTAAACACCCAAGACTGGCACATAATCTCCTGACGATAACTAGAGAAGACATGCTTTACCAGACATTTCAGCTTACTACAAAGCTATTCAGCTGTGTAGATGGCTTTCCCTGACAGCTCCCCTGAAATACCCCATAGTAGAAGCGCTGGCAGAGGCATACCACGGTTTGTATCTTCAACAACACTTGTGGCTACCCTCCAAACAGCAGCTGTCCAAACGTGGCTTGGACCCCCTTCTGAGAGGGGTTTGCGAGCTATGGCTTGACCATGGCCAGACTTTCTCTCCTCCCCCATCACTGATCCTACCATCAGACCTTTTGCCCATGGTCAAGACTCCCTCGACCTTTCCGAATTGTAATCTGTGGTCCAAACTTAAGGCACTCAGACTCAGAAACCTGCTCCATGAGGGCACTCTAAACTACCTGAGACCACACTCACGTTCCTCCAACACGAACATTTCAAGAAGACCATTCTAGAGATCCAGTCACTAGGTCCGGTAGATACACCACTCACAGAATTTGAGAGACTTTTCTCCTGCCAGCTTCCCTCCCCACGCAAAATCGCAAACTCCAAAAGACACGATTCATCTTTCTCCAATGGACAGTAACCCGCACTACATACACTCATAGGAAAATGAACTCAAAATATAACTATCCCTTGAAGATGTGAAATGTGTCCTTAGAGCCTTGCATGGCTTCTCTACATGTGTCAGGATGAACAAATCCCACTATAAAATTTTATCTTGCTGGTACAGGACCCCAAATCGCTCCATACACATGGCTTAGCCTCTCTGGGATTATGCTGGCGATACCAAAAAGAGGTTTGGAGCATGTCTCACATTTGGTGGTCATGCGAGTTGGTTAAACCGTTCTGGGTTCAGGTCCAGACCTATCTGAGGCCTAGGCTTGAGGACAATGTCACCCTGTCCTCAGAATGGGTACTCCTCTTGTACCCAAGATTCAATTTGCAACACTCCAGTCAAATTTAGTCACCCACCCTATTGAAATAGCCAAGGCGGTAATCCCTTTATTTAGGCTGCAAAACATTACACCTCCCACACAGGTCTGGATAGACAAAGTCAACCAGATCATGAGATTCAAGGAATTAATCAGCTGGTCCAACAGGTCACATGGTTTTTGAAAATACAGTATGGTCTGCATGGAAAGACAGGACACGGTCCTCTTCTCACCCTCCTCCTCCCAGCCCCGACCCCTCCCAGATAGGTTCTGGGCTACTAGCCAGGACAGGGATCTCGCATATTACTCTTTTTTTTTATTTTTTTTTATGTAGATTGTGAGCCCCACAGAGAGCTCACAATGTACATTTTTCCCTATCTGTATGTCTTTTTTTGGAATATGGGATGGAAATCCATGCAAACACGGGGAGAACATACAAACTCCTTGCAGATGGTTTTTTGCCCATGGCGGGATTTGAACACCAGGACTCCAGCGCTGCAATGCTAACCACTGAGCCACCGTGTGGCCCCTATTACTCTTGTCCAATTGAAGCTAATCTCCATCCATCCTTTCCCACCCATTAAGAGCTCTTCACTTTTATCATACTTACCTGTGACCGATGCTCCATTGTCCTCCCAGCACGTTCCGTTACTTCTGCTCCAGCATCTTCTCACGGGTCTCAGGAAGAGACCCGTAATGTCACAGGTAGTGACATGTCATGCCCTTTGCTGAGTTTGCTGATAAGGATTTCCGCCACATGTCATCACTGGATCAAGAAGAACGGACCACGCTGGGAGACACTAGAACATCCTGGAAAGGTGAGTATGAATATTTTTATTTTTTTCACTGCTCCCAGCTGATTTAAACATTAAATTCGTTGTCCATTTTTGCCTGGACAACCCGTTTAAGAATAGAACTTAGGGCCCCTTCACACGGCGTAAGCGCTCGGCTCATTCTGATCCGTACACGCGAGCGCTTCTAAACACTTCCCATTCACTTCAATGGGAGTGCGCGTAAAGCCGGCTTTACGAGTGCTCCCATTGAAGTGAATGGGAAGTGTTTAGAAGCGCTCGCGTGTACGGCTCAGAATGAGCCAAGCGCTTATGCCGTGTGAAGGGGCCCTTACAGTCACAGGAATAAGTAAGGACATTCAAAGTAAACTTTATTTTGTATTCTATGTTAGGGACAAGTCAGATATCTTATTAGCCAAACTGGCATAAAAATATTATTCCATTTGAGTGATAGAAGCTCTAAAAGTATACACCAGAAAGGAATTACATATGTCAGAAATACTCTGCCACATATACTGCATTAATAAATTTAGCACCTCTTTTGGCATCCCATGTGTCACAAAATCAGATCTACAGCAGCTATGACTTTGGCTCAAGTGAAGGAATGCTTGGATGAGCCAAGCAACTGGGCAGACACATAAAAGTCTCTTTAGCAATAGCAAATACCCAAGTTGAATGTCAGCAGGACACAACACCAAGGAGGGTGGATGAGCCAACTAACTGTTCATAAATAGAGATGAGCGAACACTAAAATGTTCGAGGTTCGAAATTCGATTCGAACAGCCGCTCACTGTTCGAGTGTTCGAATGGGTTTCGAACCCCATTATAGTCTATGGGGAACATAAACTCGTTAAGGGGGAAACCCAAATTCGTGTCTGGAGGGTCACCAAGTCCACTATGACACCCCAGGAAATGATACCAACACCCTGGAATGACACTGGGACAGCAGGGGAAGCATGTCTGGGGGCATAAAAGTCACTTTATTTCATGGAAATCCCTGTCAGTTTGCGATTTTCGCAAGCTAACTTTTCCCCATAGAAATGCATTGGCCAGTGCTGATTGGCCAGAGTACGGAACTCGACCAATCAGCGCTGGCTCTGCTGGAGGAGGCGGAGTCTAAGATAGCTCCACACCAGTCTCCATTCAGGTCCGACCTTAGACTCCGCCTCCTCCGGCAGAGCCAGCGCTGATTGGCCGAAGGCTGGCCAATGCATTCCTATGCGAATGCAGACTTAGCAGTGCTGAGTCAGTTTTGCTCAACTACACATCTGATGCACACTCGGCACTGCTACATCAGATGTAGCAATCTGATGTAGCAGAGCCGAGGGTGCACTAGAACCCCTGTGCAAACTCAGTTCACGCTAATAGAATGCATTGGCCAGCGCTGATTGGCCAATGCATTCTATTAGCCCGATGAAGTAGAGCTGAATGTGTGTGCTAAGCACACACATTCAGCACTGCTTCATCAAGCCAATACAATGCATTAGCCAGTGCTGATTGGCCAGAGTACGGAATTCGGCCAATCAGCGCTGGCCAATGCATTCTATTAGCCCGATGAAGTAGAGCTGAATGTGTGTGCTAAGCACACACATTCAGCACTGCTTCATCAAGCCAATACAATGCATTAGCCAGTGCTGATTGGCCAGAGTACGGAATTCGGCCAATCAGCGCTGGCTCTGCTGGAGGAGGCGGAGTCTAAGGTCGCTCCACACCAGTCTCCATTCAGGTCCGACCTTAGACTCCGCCTCCTCCGGCAGAGCCAGCGCTGATTGGCCGAAGGCTGGCCAATGCATTCCTATGCGAATGCAGACTTAGCAGTGCTGAGTCAGTTTTGCTCAACTACACATCTGATGCACACTCGGCACTGCTACATCAGATGTAGCAATCTGATGTAGCAGAGCCGAGGGTGCACTAGAACCCCTGTGCAAACTCAGTTCACGCTAATAGAATGCATTGGCCAGCGCTGATTGGCCAATGCATTCTATTAGCCCGATGAAGTAGAGCTGAATGTGTGTGCTAAGCACACACATTCAGCACTGCTTCATCAAGCCAATACAATGCATTAGCCAGTGCTGATTGGCCAGAGTACGGAATTCGGCCAATCAGCGCTGGCCAATGCATTCTATTAGCCCGATGAAGTAGAGCTGAATGTGTGTGCTAAGCACACACATTCAGCTCTACTTCATCGGGCTAATAGAATGCATTGGCCAGCGCTGATTGGCCAGAGTACGGAACTCGACCAATCAGCGCTGGCTCTGCTGGAGGAGGCGGAGTCTAAGGTCGGACCTGAATGGAGACTGGTGTGGAGCGATCTTAGACTCCGCCTCCTCCAGCAGAGCCAGCGCTGATTGGCCGAATTCCGTACTCTGGCCAATCAGCACTGGCTAATGCATTGTATTGGCGTGATGAAGCAGTGCTGAATGTGTGTGCTTAGCACACACATTCAGCTCTACTTCATCGGGCTAATAGAATGCATTGGCCAGCGCTGATTGGCCGAATTCCGTACTCTGGCCAATCAGTGCTGGCCAATGCATTCTATTAGCTTGATGAAGCAGAGTGTGCACAAGGGTTCAAGCGCACCCTCGGCTCTGATGTAGGAGAGCCGAGGGTGCACTTGAACCCTTGTGCACCCTCAGCTCTGCTACATCAGAGCCGAGGGTGCGCTTGAACCCTTGTGCACACTCTGCTTCATCAAGCTAATAGAATGCATTGGCCAGCGCTGATTGGCCAATGTATTCTATTAGCCTGATGAAGTAGAGCTGAATGTGTGTGCTAAGCACACACATTCAGCTCTACTTCATCGGGCTAATAGAATGCATTGGCCAGCGCTGATTGGCCAGAGTACGGAACTCGACCAATCAGCGCTGGCTCTGCTGGAGGAGGCGGAGTCTAAGATCGCTCCACACCAGTCTCCATTCAGGTCCGACCTTAGACTCCGCCTCCTCCAGCAGAGCCAGCGCTGATTGGCCGAATTCCGTACTCTGGCCAATCAGCACTGGCTAATGCATTGTATTGGCTTGATGAAGCAGTGCTGAATGTGTGTGCTTAGCACACACATTCAGCTCTACTTCATCGGGCTAATAGAATGCATTGGCCAATCAGCGCTGGCCAATGCATTCTATTAGCGTGAACTGAGTTTGCACAGGGGTTCTAGTGCACCCTCGGCTCTGCTACATCAGATTGCTACATCTGATGTAGCAGTGCCGAGTGTGCATCAGATGTGTAGTTGAGCAAAACTGACTCAGCACTGCTAAGTATGCATTCGCATAGGAATGCATTGGCCAGCCTTCGGCCAATCAGCGCTGGCTCTGCCGGAGGAGGCGGAGTCTAAGGTCGGACCTGAATGGAGACTGGTGTGGAGCGACCTTAGACTCCGCCTCCTCCAGCAGAGCCAGCGCTGATTGGCCGAATTCCGTACTCTGGCCAATCAGCACTGGCTAATGCATTGTATTGGCTTGATGAAGCAGTGCTGAATGTGTGTGCTTAGCACACACATTCAGCTCTACTTCATCGGGCTAATAGAATGCATTGGCCAATCAGCGCTGGCCAATGCATTCTATTAGCGTGAACTGAGTTTGCACAGGGGTTCTAGTGCACCCTCGGCTCTGCTACATCAGATTGCTACATCTGATGTAGCAGTGCCGAGTGTGCATCAGATGTGTAGTTGAGCAAAACTGACTCAGCACTGCTAAGTCTCTGCATTCGCATAGGAATGCATTGGCCAGCCTTCGGCCAATCAGCGCTGGCTCTGCCGGAGGAGGCGGAGTCTAAGGTCGGACCTGAATGGAGACTGGTGTGGAGCGATCTTAGACTCCGCCTCCTCCAGCAGAGCCAGCGCTGATTGGTCGAGTTCCGTACTCTGGCCAATCAGCGCTGGCCAATGCATTCTATTAGCCCGATGAAGTAGAGCTGAATGTGTGTGCTTAGCACACACATTCAGCTCTACTTCATCAGGCTAATAGAATACATTGGCCAATCAGCGCTGGCCAATGCATTCTATTAGCTTGATGAAGCAGAGTGTGCACAAGGGTTCAAGCGCACCCTCGGCTCTGATGTAGCAGAGCTGAGGGTGCACAAGGGTTCAAGTGCACCCTCGGCTCTCCTACATCAGAGCCGAGGGTGCGCTTGAACCCTTGTGCAGCCTCGGCTCTGCTACATCAGAGCCGAGGGTGCGCTTGAACCCTTGTGCACACTCTGCTTCATCAAGCTAATAGAATGCATTGGCCAGCACTGATTGGCCAGAGTACGGAATTCGGCCAATCAGCGCTGGCCAATGCATCCCTATGGGAAAAAGTTTATCTCACAAAAATCACAATTAAACACCCGATAGAGCCCCAAAAAGTTATTTTTAATAACATTCCCCCCTAAATAAAGGTTATCCCTAGCTATCCCTGCCTGTACAGCTATCCCTGTCTCATAGTCACAAAGTTCACATTCTCATATGACCCGGATTTGAAATCCACTATTCGTCTAAAATGGAGGTCACCTGATTTCGGCAGCCAATGACTTTTTCCAATTTTTTTCAATGCCCCCAGTGTCGTAGTTCCTGTCCCACCTCCCCTGCGCTGTTATTGGTGCAAAAAAGGCGCCAGGGAAGGTGGGAGGGGAATCGAATTTTGGCGCACTTTACCACGTGGTGTTCGATTCGATTCGAACATGGCGAACACCCTGATATCCGATCGAACATGTGTTCGATAGAACACTGTTCGCTCATCTCTATTCATAAACCAATAACACAGGGAAAGATTTTTTTGTATATCTGACATTGATTTGGGAAAGTGATATACTATAGAATTAGACTCTCAATACTTCTTCTCTTAAACATGGCAGCATGCTGAGACAAGGGTGTGACAAGTGACTGGCATAAGCTAATTCTAATTCATTTACTTCTGCAAAACATTAATGTATTCAAGGAGCAATGCTTAAAGTGCACCTCCAGTTATATACAAGTTTTCATAAATGAATAGTATAGGTAAGTATATGAAACTTTGTAATATATCTTATTAAAGAAATATGTTTTCTTCTCCACTTTTCAGTAGATATTTTCTACATATTAGGGCCCCTTCACACGGCGTATACGCTCACTGCTTTGGAGCGTGTAAACGTTCCGTAGCAGCGGCGTCTAAAGCAGTTCCCATTGTTTTCTATGGGAGCCGGCAGACGCGCGCTCCCCATAGAAATGAATGGAAAAAGCAGCCCATTCATTTCTATGGCGAGCGCGCGTCTGCCGGCTCCCATAGAAAACAATGCGATCTGCTTTTAGACGCCGCTGCTACGGAACGTTTACACGCTCCAAAGCAGTGAGCGTATACGCCGTGTGAAGGGGCCCTTAGTCTATGTAAAGGGGAGGAGTGGAGAAGATTCTGCTAGAAAAGACATTGAAATAATTGCTGCTGCTACACTCTGCTACTCTGACCTTTTTAAAACTACTAAGCTTGTAGATAAGAGGCTACCAGTGCACAGAATGAAGGAATAAATCAATTAACCAGCCAGAGCTTTATGTGTGAGACAGAATACAGAGATAAATCTTCTGTGAACAAGTAGTCACATTGAAGATAAGGAGCAGGAGATCAGCATAATAAGTGAAGAAGGAAACAGAACTCCTTAATAAGATATATTACAAATTTTGTATATTTAAAGGGGTTGTCCCATCACAAGGATCCTATCCATACTGCTTGTTAATGTGCATTTAAGACTTTTCCTAAATACATTGCTTCAGCAAAACCGCTTTGTTTGTCCGCTATCTTACTTTATTCAATTCATTGTTGACACAGCCCTTGACTTATGTGCTCAAAAGACAAGTGATGTATCTGCTGCTCTCAGGAGGGAGGGAGGAGGGGCTAAGTGCATGGGAGCCAGCCTGTGTTTCTAGCTATTCCTGTGTCTACACCACGTGACCTAGCTTCCTGATCTCAGATAGGGGAGAGGAGCTGCTTTCATTTCTTCTGTTCTCCCAGTTATCAGGCTAGCTAATACAATTGTGTTCATTATGGCAGAGACAGGCAGTCTCTGTATGTAACACAGAATGGAGTTGCCGCTGCCTGTACTTCATAGTCCAATATGGGTGGGCGGAGCTACACGCTAATTTGGGGCGGAGCTAAATGGCAGGTTGCATGTGAAACCCCGCCCACCAAATGATGTAAGAAACCAGGAAGAAAGAAGATTTTACAGCAGTGAAGACTGGTGAGTATGCCACGTGGGAATACTCCTTTCAATGTACTATTTATTTATGAAAAGTTGTTTATAACTGAAGCTTCGCTTTATATATTCGGATTTGTATGTAAAAATAGTTTATTGTATAATGGATTAATTATTTTTTTATTTTAGAACTAACTGACAATGGGAATATTAACTTTATGAAATATAAGAAGGATTTTTACGTCAGCACAGAGACAAACCTGATCCGCAAGGTGGATCTAGCAACATTAGAAACAGCACAAAAGGTGATCTGTCGTTCTTCTACCATATTTGTTGTTGCATATTTAAGGATGAGGCTTTTTTTGTTGTGGTTTTTTGAGCCAAAGTCAGGGCTCGTTCACATCTGCGCACGGCACTCCGTTCTGCAGATTTCCGTTACCTGCACAAAACAGAAGCAGGAGACGGAAACCTGCAGGACTCTTTCAAACCTATTCATTTGAATGGGTTTGAAAGATGTCTGGCCGTGAGCGCCGATGAGCGTTTTATGCTCTCCGCCACAAAACAGTTTTTTTTAAACCGGACACTGAGTCGGACATGCAGGACTCTGTGTCCGATTTTAAAAAACCGGATTCGCGGCGGAGAGCATAAAACGCTCACCGCCGCTCACAGCCAGACCCGGTCTGACAGGTTTCCATCTTCTGCATGCAGAAGACGGAAACCACAGAATGGAGACCCGAACGCTAGTGTGAACCTAGCGTAAGGAGTGAGTTGAGCAGAAGAGAGGAGTATAAATGGTTTCCCATTACTTTTGTAGCCACTCCTAGGTTTGACGCAAAAACCGCAGCAAAACAAAGCAACTAGGCTCAGGCTGAAATGCATCAATATTTTTCAATTCTGAAATACCCTTTAATATCACTGTCCAGAATTTAAGAAAACATCTGTAACACACTGAAGGATCATTCCAAATTGTAGGGTGTAAGTATAATCAGTCACAATGTACAAGAATACAGGTCGAAACCAAACAATGCGCAAAGAGAAAGTGACTGCACCCAAATTGGAGTACAAATAGTCTGTGTTTTTTACTATTCCAAAATGTGAAATCCAAAGTTGTACACAGCCAATTGTTCATTTCCTACTAAGAGATGTTAGTAGCAAAATACAGAAAATAAGGAAACCATCTTAAAGGGATATTTCAATGTCAAGGATCATGTTCAGATTTGTAGCTTAAACTAAATGAATTGTTTTACTCAATACATTGCTTTATCCATCTTGCTCTGTTTTCAAGATACAGCTAAACCTCACCCCTCAGTGTTACCAGCTGGTTGTCTAGGTTATAGACCTGTGCTCAGGTCAGAATGATGACTAAATCTCCTCTCCTGACCACACATATTGTTGTCTTTCCCTCTCTCTATATACAGCTTTCGAGCCCGAATGTGCTTGTAAAGTTTCTTGAGCTGTGCTTCTGTTATCTGTGTGTGCAAGTGATATCTGTGCCATTTACAACAAGCACCAGCTGAATAAACTGAAAACCAGGTAGTGGAGGGGAGAGGAGAGAGGATGGCAGCTGAAATCCTGAGATGAGAAAAACCCTTAAACCCCTTTCCACCAGTGACCTCTTTTGATTTTCATTTTTGACTCCCCACCTTCCAAACCCCATAACTTTTTTTATTTTTGACATAGCCATATGTGGGCTTAATGTTTGTGGAACAAATTGTTCTTCATAATAGTACCATTTATTATTCTGTAAAATGTACTGGGAAGCTGGAAAAAATATTCAGAATGGGGTGGAATTAGAGAAAAAAGTGCATTTGTACAACTCTCTTACAAGCTTCGTTTTTACGGCATTCACTCTGTAGTCAAAACAACATGTCACCTGTATTATACTGTATGTTTCAGTACGATTCTGAGTTTACCAAATTTATATATTTACATTTTAACCCCTTAATAAAGATCTAAAACTTTGCAAAAAATTTTTTTTTTTTTAGAAATGTTGCCTAATTCTGACATCCAGAACTTTTTTATATTTCCGTGCACAGGGATGCATAAGAAGTATTTATAGTAAAAAAATACTGACATCCTGCAGTCTACAAAGGAAGCTGTTCATCTGAGGATTTCTTGTCAGCGCAGGCCCAGAAGCACCAGACATTCACCCTGTTAGGCTGCTTTCACACGGAATAACCCTCCGCTCATTCTGACACATAAACACGTGTCAGAGTGACCGCTGTAAAACAGAATCCCATTGACTTTAATGGGTGCCGTCTTACGCACGCTACACTTTGAAATCAATGGGTTAAAAAGCCTCCCATTGACTTCAATGTGTAGCAGGCGTAAGACGCACACATTGAAGTCAATGGGATTCTGTTTTACAGCGGTCACTCTGACACGTGTTTACATGTCAGAATGAGCGGAGCGTTACAATGTGTGAAAGCACCCTAACACAAGGTTTCAGCTTGTCTTCCTTGCTATGGATGGAGACAATATCCCATCTTTGAGGACCTAGAACATGTTGGGGCACAGCTCAAGTTCTGCCTTCTATTCCTTGGGAGAGTAAACCTTTTAAAGATGACAGAATATCCATGGTTTAAGAAAAATGTATAAAAAACCGCTAGCATTTTTTTTATAGTGAAGGAGCCAAATTTGTTGTTACATTCTCTTTCAAGTTTTTAGAAAAAGATAAAACTGGATAACATCTCTTTGCAGGTCGACTGGCGTAAATATATCGCTGTGAATGGGGCAACGGCTCATCCTCATTATGACCCTGATGGGACAGTGTACAATATGGGCAGTTCCTATGGGAAACAAGGTAAGAGAGTCCATAGGCTGCATTAACAACTGTGAAATATATATCAAATATCAATAAGGAAAGCACAAAAAACATTGCACATTCCATTTATTCTGTATGAGTTATGAGATCTTCTTAGACATTATACACACAACAGTGACTTTTTGGATGGATCTAATAGCTGTTAAAAATAAACGTACATGTCTTTTTTAATTCGTTTTGCACTTATTCCATTCTGTTTTTGATGGTCTGAGTGTCATCCATTTTACATCAGTTTTTAACTGTCAGTGAAAAAAAAAAGATGAATTTCATCTGGGGAGAACATACAAACTCCTTGCAGATGGTTTTTTGCCCTTGGCAGGATTTGAACACTAGGACTCCAGCGCTGTAAGGCTGCAGTGCTAATCACTGAGCCACCGTGTGGCCCTGATTTACTGTATTCTTTCTTCCTCTTCCTTCTATGCATCACTTCTTACACACATAAGCTTATAAGAGGGTAAAAACCAGATCCTTTATTATAACCTCCATTGTTCTTGCATTGATGACCCAAATGGACACTTTAACCAGTCTCTCCAGTCACCTAGTGAATATATACACTTTAATATTTCAATTTGACCCCATCAATAGGTCAAAGTTCACAAATAGGGAGACTTTTTATTATGATTTCAGAAATTTCCCCCCTTGCCTCACTTACTTAGAGGGAGTGTCACTACAACCCCGTATATCAACCCAACTCCACAGATAGATAGGTTAGGGTCATCTGAATGAAACAAAGTTGTCCTCTTGTGAATCGCTGACTACGTTGGTGAGATATCACATTTTATGTCAACATTCAAATGAGCTTTTTGGAGCAACAAGGGCTCATTGTTCCAAAAAGCTCATTTGCATATTGACAAAAACAGCGATACCTAACATCCGCATGGAGTTTGTGATTGCTTCAGTTTTTTTCTAAACTTCAAAGCATACTTTGAGCCCTGTTGGGGACACTAAGTGATGACAACAACTGTCAAGTGCTGCCCATCATGTTGGCGCTATATAAGAGAAATCAATAAAAATATATAAACCCTCTATCAATTTCACTTGTAGAAAAACACTATGCTACACACAGTTTCATAAAATAACTATTTACTTTTTACAATCACAGGTATATTGTACAATATTATTAAGATTCCTGCCCCAGATCCAGAGGATGATGATGATGATGATGATGATGATGATGATGATGATGATACACTGAACGGTGCTCAGGTTATCTGTTCTATACCAGCAAGTGACAATTGGAATCCCTCATATTTTCATAGTTTTGGTAAGTGCTTTACCAATGCAACTGTAAAGAACAATGCAAGTATTCAAAAAAAAGATAAAGACATGGCCGCACATCCCAATCTTATACATCGATCTACTGCTTCTCAGCAAATTCTACAATACTGAACATGAGGTTCTTAGTATACATATTGATCCAGGTGTATCACCCACTAGCCACTTGTATTCTTTCTTCTGTCCCCTCTCCCTAGGAATGACAGAAAACTATATTGTGTTTACTGAACAACCTGTCAAGATTAATGTGTTGAAAATTATTACAAGCAATATAACAGGGACACCAATATCCAACTGCTTATATTGGGATCCTAGATATGACACTGTTTTCCATGTGGCAAATAAACACACAGGGAACGTAAGTCTATTCCATATTTTATGTATAGATAGGTAGATGAATCTGTCACAGGCTAAACATATCGCCTGGTCAAAGCTGTCATTGTTTTTGGCCACTTTACAAAAGTAATACATACAGTAATAAATACATCTGGTGGCCACAGTGACAACATAAAGGTCATATTACCTACTGATACCCTACTAGGAACAGAAGGGAAATAATTAAAGAGGACCTGAATTTTCAAGAAAAGTTGAAATATATGCAGGGTCTTACTGGGCAGCGTGTTCTCTGGATGTATAAGCCTTCATACATGGTGTCCTATCAGTGTTTCTGTTGCTAGCAGCCTCATTATGGCTGCTGCACTCTTAGGCTAGGTTCACATGAGACTCCGCTGCAGAATCTGCCAAAAATCAGCGGGAACGACTTTTCTCTCCACCGGTTTCAGTATAAAAAACAGAAACCAGATGAACTCCCAAAGGACCACATTATAGTCTAGTGGTCCACAGGTGTCCATGGGTAACCGCTGTTGCAACTGATGGGCTCTCCGTCATTCGAGTCTCCTTACGCTCTCTTAATACTGCTATGCTAGAGAGAAAATAAATCAATTAACATCCTCCTCATCCCCCCCCCCCCACTCCATAGAGTTCTGTGGGTAAGCAGGATACGGCTATAGTTCTATGTAATCAAACAGTTTAACAAGTGGAGAAGGTAACAGATCTCCTTAATAAAATATATTACAAAGTTTTTTATATTCACATACACTTTCTGTTATGAAAGATAGTTTCTAACTGGAGGTGCGCTTTAAAGTGTTCTGGTTTGGTGCCCTGTAAAGTTTTAATTGTGGACTTGATAATAAAGTTGTAACATAATACTCTAATCATATACAGTACATCCATTTTCCTAGAACTCTGATAAAGACAGACCATTTTGTTGTATGTTATGGCATCTACTGTATAAGATATTCTGGCAGATTATTAGGAGATCTAATAAATGCCCTAAATGTTATGTTTCACTTTCAGACCAACGCAACCTAATGGGCAGGAAGGGGTTAAACTTTCCTTATCATCATGTTCTGTTACTCTTCTCTGATCTAGATACATTCTGTGACATTCCATACCAAAGCCACTGCCACGTTTCATCAAGTCAATGCCTATGAAGATGAGGACTGCATTGTACTTGACCTCTTTTGTCAGGATAATGGAGATGTTTTTAAGCTCTATGAGTTGCAAAATCTACACAAATCTGGGAGAGCTTTGAATGAGGTAATGTATTACTGAACACAATACCTTGATGATTCAACTGATCAGAAAACACTGACATAAGGCGATAGAAGGGGACAAATAAATGTGCAATATTAGGGGTTATATCCTGTAAAAATACAGTAGCAGGGGGCAAACAATAATGAAGCCTTTTCTGTTTATCACCTGTGTTATCATTTTGAAATAATCTGACATCAAAATATTGTCATGAAATTTAAAGGGGTTGTCCAGGAATTGGAGAAATACATGTAGAGACCGGAGGTGGTGTACAATAACAAAAGCATACTGTCTCCCTGGTGCTCTGTTGTTGGTCACCAGTATCCATTCAGTCTTGTGCCGGTACATCAATGCTGGAAGTCCTTATGTGACCACAGAGACCAGTCAGTGACCTCACCAGTTATTGGAGAAGAACTGGTGACATCACTGACATAAGTCACCAATTCCTTGCAGCGACTGCTGAGGCTGTTGATTGGTTTCAGTAGTCACATGAGGCTGAGGAATTCTGAACATCAGCGCCTGCCAACACTCTACTTGCCCCTTCTCTTGTCCAGGTGGCATGATCGTGAGAGCACAGGGCCAGGTGAGATTTCAGCATAGTTTCCTGGCCTTGTCAATCAAAGAAGGGGGGGTGGGGGTGGAGAGAGGGTGTATTAGAGCAGCGTACGGCATAGTAGTTTTGAGCAATGAACCCACTCTTGGGGCTACAAACTGTCCATTTGCATATTGTGAAATTAATGAATATCTCTACAATGGAGGGGCAAAATTCCAGAAGAGAAAATTTAGTACATTAAGGTGAGACTGACTTATCTATGTTGCTGGTTTAATATATTTCACCCAGGTGACACAACATATAGATTTATGGGGTTTAACAGAGTTGATGTCATAAGACAAGTTATTTTAATTATCCTAATACAAATGCTAAATGAATACTTTTCATGGCAATTTACAATTGAAACAATGATTCTTCTTACATGTGATATTATTAACAATGTATTTCTTCATTTTAATAGACCTACAATTCTTCTGTAAGGGCTCTTCCGCTCCGGTTTGTACTTCCTCTGACTACAAACTCCAAAACTCCATATGGCATAAATATCAACCCTCTCCGCTATTCTGCAGCCACAGTTGAGAGAAGAGCTGATGGGAAGGTACTTTTGCTTCTACAAATTGTGGTAGTTTAACAAAGGGATTGTATGACAAGTTTGAAAAGTCAGGACAACAAGCTAGTTCTTGGGTAAATGCACACTAACAAATGGGAGATCTCCATTGTCATTGTATAAACTCACAGGATCAATGGTATTGGGGGCTCCACTACAAAAACTGAAACATTGGAGAGAACGTGGCATAGCACTACATAGTTCATAGTGCATGTTATGATCAGCATGTTAGTACTTCAAGGAACTGTCTATTTTTCTCAGCACCTTTCAAGAATGCATAAAGATGAGTGAACAGTAAAATGTTCGAGGTTCGATATTCGTTTTGAGTAGCCTCTCAATAATACTACTCGAATCGAATATCGAACCCTATTATAGTCTATGGGGGGAAAATGCTCGTTTCAGGGGTAGGCAACGTTCAATCAAATTATACTTACCAAGTCCACGAGTGAGGGTCGGGCTGGATCCTCCGAGCAGTCTTCTCTGTGCAGCGTTCCCGCGACGTCTTCCGGCTCTTCATTTACTCTGCCAGGCATCGGGCCTGGGCAGAGCCGACTGCGCATGCCTGCACTACAAGCGGGCATGCGCAGTCGGCTCTGCCCAGGCCCGATGCCTGGCAGAGTGACTGAAGAGCCGGAAGACGCCGCAGGGACACTGCACGGAGAAGACTTCTAAAGGTAGGAGAAGAACCAGCGTTGATTGGCCGACTATATAGCATTCGGCCAATCAATGCTGGTTCTGCATCGAACTTTTCCATTCGAATAGCGAGTGGTACTCGATCGAGTACGAGTATTTCGAATACCGTAGTATTCGATCGAATACCTACTCGATCGAATACTACTCGCTCATCTCTAGTCCCAGGTAATCTGAGACACAACTTGTGTCACAACATTGGTTCTGGCTGTTCCTCTCTCCCTCTTCTGTACAGCTTCGCTTTCTTAGGCTAGGTTCACATATGCGCACAAATTGGGTGAGAATTCTACATCTTAACCATCTAGGTGACCAGCTTTTCAAGACATGATTTTGTCAAAGTCTATAATTATAATGATAAGCTATATGTTTCTAAGTATGGCATCCAGAGTGGTGATGTTGTGAGCCTTTACAGGGTTTTGCATGTCACAGTACTGTATTGAATTGATTTAATGATAAATTAGAGGGGAAGTTAAAGGATATATATTTGTTGATATTACAGATATGAGATGGACACATTTGTAGATATTACAATAAGGGATGGACACAAGGGATAGTACAGATAAGGGATGGACACATCTACAGATAGTACAGATAAGGGATGGACACATCTGCAGATAGTACAGATATGGGATGGACACAAGTTTTACATACTACAGATAGGGGATGGACACATCGGTAGATATTACAGATAAGGGATGGACACATCTGCAGATACTACAGATAGGGGATGGACACATCTGCAGATATTACACATAGTGAAGGAAACATCTGTAGATATTACACATAGTGAAGGAAACATCTGCAGATATTTCCCTCTTTTACATCGCTCTAATAGCATCTTTGGTTTGATACACACAATATATGTGCATTCTGTTTTTCTAGCTGTGGTGTACACCTGAAAAGCTGTGGGATCGCACAGTTGAGAACATTAGAGGCCTTGAATTTCCTTCCATCAACTATTCCCAATACAACACTAAGAAGTACCGCTATTTTTATGGGTGTGGGTTCCAACACCTTGTAGGAAACTATCTTGTAAAAGTGGATGTTGACACTAAGCAGTCTAAGGTAAGTACTTTTTGTGTTAGCTTGCATGTATGGATTTCTATGCAGTCTAACCCTTGGTGCCTGGAGCAGAAATAGTAATGTATTGAATCTCCCATAAAATAGTGAAAAAAAAACCTTCAAAAAAATATAATAAAAAAATAAAGTAAATTAAATTAAAGTTGTAAATTGCTCCTTTTCCTAGAATACATATAAAAGTAGAAAATTATTATGAAACACATACAGTCCTATGAAAAAGTTTGGGCACCCCTATTAATCTTAATCATTTTTAGTTCTAAATATTTTGGTGTTTGCAGCAGCCATTTCAGTTTGATATATCTAATAACTGATGGACACAGTAATATTTCAGGATTGAAATGAGGTTCATTGTACTAACAGAAAATGTGCAATATGCATTAAACCAAAATTTGACCGGTGCAAAAGTATGGGCACCTCAACAGAAAAGTGACATTAATATTTAGTAGATCCTCCTTTTGCAAAGATAACAGCCTCTAGTCGCTTCCTGTAGCTTTTAATCAGTTCCTGGATCCTGGATAAAGGTATTTTGGACAAACAATTCAAGTTCAGTTAAGTTAGATGGTCGCCGAGCATGGACAGCCCGCTTCAAATCATCCCACAGATGTTCAATGATATTCAGGTCTGGGGACTGGGATGGCCATTCCAGAACATTGTAATTGTTCCTCTGCATGAATGCCTGAGTTGATTTGGAGCAGTGTTTTGGATCATTGTCTTGCTGAAATATCCATCCCCGGCGTAACTTCAACTTCGTCACTGATTCTTGAACATTATTCTCAAGAATCTGCTGATACTGAGTGGAATCCATGCGACCCTCAACTTTAACAAGATTCCCGATGCCGGCATTGGCCACACAGCCCCAAAGCATGATGGAACATCCACCAAATTTTACAGTGGGTAGCAAGTGTTTTTCTTGGAATGCTGTTTCTTTTTGGACGCCATGCATAACGCCTTTTTTTATAACCAAACAACTCAATCTTTGTTTCCAAAATGAAGTTGGCTTCTCCAAATGTGCTTTTGCATACCTCAGGCAACTCTATTTGTGGCGTACGTGCAGAAACGGCTTCTTTCTCATCACTCTCCCATACAGCTTCTATTTGTGCAAAGTGCGCTGTATAGTTGACCGATGCACAGTGACACCATCTGCAGCAAGATGATGCTGAAGCTCTTTGGAGGTGGTCTGTGGATTGTCCTTGACTGTTCTCACCATTCTTCTTCTCTGCCTTTCTGATATTTTTCTTGGCCTGCCACTTCTGGGCTTAACAAGAACTGTCCCTGTGGTCTTCCATTTCCTTACTATGTTCCTCACAGTGGAAACTGACAGGTTAAATCTCTGAGACAACGTTTTGTATCCTTCCCCTGAACAACTATGTTGAACAATCTTTGTTTTCAGATCATTTGAGAGCGGGCTGTCCATGTTCGGCGACCATCAAACTTAACTGAACTTGAATTGTTTTGTAGAAAGAAATGGTCCAAAATACCTTCATCCAGGATCCAGGAACTGATTAAAAGCTACAGGAAGCAACTAGAGGCTGTTATCTTTGCAAAAGGAGGATGTACTAAATATTAATGTCACTTTTCTGTTGAGGTGCCCATATTTTTGCACCGGTCAAATTTTGGTTTAATGCATATTGCGCATTTTCTGTTAGTACAATAAACCTCATTTCAATCCTGAAATATTACTGTGTCCATCAGTTATTAGATATATCAAACTGAAATGGCTGTTGCAAACACCAAAATATTTAGAACTAAAAATGATTAAGATTAATAGGGGTGCCCAAACTTTTTCATAGGACTGTATATATTAGGTATCCCTGAAAGTGCACAGTCTACTGAATATAGGGGATCTGGGGATCTGCAGTGCTCCTGTTCCGTCGGGAAGGGGTTAATAGGAACACTGCAGATACCCTATATTCAGCCAGGCTGAATTCCACGTGGGGGGAAAAACCCTAGTCCTCAAGCTCAGGGAAGGGGCAGACAGACAACCCTCCCCTTTCCCAGCAACTACTGCACCCAAAAACTCCGACCATTTTAATTTTTGAAATTTTCCAGTAGCTGCTGCATTACTCTCCCCTCGGCTTATACTCAAGTCAATAAGTTTTCCCAGTTTTTTGTGGTAAAATTAGGGGCCTCGGCTTATATTCGGGTCGGCTTATACTCGAGTATATACGATAATTGGGCCACAGAATAAACAATGTGGCTTATCTTTTAAGAAAGGGCACTGCTCCAAACATGCACCACATTTACACCCAGCTATGCCAGAATAGTGGTGTAGATAGGTTAGTAAATCCCCCTCCCCTCCCAATATGTGATGCGAAAAAAATCTGAATCACTTGGATAGGTAAAAGCATTATGAAGTAATGTGAAAGATGTCAGATTTGAAAAAATGGGGTCTGAGCCATAAAGCCAAAACTGACTGTGTTCTTATGGGGTTAGATATTGACATCATATATAACTTGTACTTACTTACATAAAATTATTGATTTTAAGGTCTGGCATGAAGATGGCTACTACCCCTCAGAGGCAGTGTTTGTTCCTAGCCCAAACTCAAGTGCTGAAGATGATGGCGTGGTTCTCTCTGTTGTGGTCTCACCACGGCAGGTAGGCATTTACCTGGTTTAGTTCAGCCAGCATATACCATTGAAATATGATTACCATTGATATACAGTGTTGGCCAAAAGTATGGCACCCCTGTAATTCTGTCAGATAATACTCATTTTCTTCCAGAAAATGATTGCAATCATAAATTCATTGGTATTAATATCTTCATTTAATTTGTCTTCAATGGAAAACAACAAAAAGAATTGTCAAAAAGCCAAATTGGATATAATTCCACAGCAAACATAAAAAAAGGGGGTGGACAAAAATATAGGCACTGTTTGAAAAATCATGTGATGCTTCTCTAATTTGTGTAATTAACAGCACCTGTTACTTACCTGAGGCACCTAACAGGTGGTGGCAATAACTAAATCACACTTGCAGCCAGTTGAAATGGATTAAAGTTGACTCAACCTCTGTCCTGTGTCCTTGTGTGTACCACATTGAGCATGGAGAAAAGAAAGAAGACCAAAGAACTGTCTGAGGACTTGAGAAGCAAAATTGGGAGGAAGCATGAGCAATCTCAAGGCTACAAGTCCATCTCCAAAGACCTGAATGTTCCTGTGTCTACCGTGCGCAGTGTCATCAAGAAGTTTAAAGCCCATGGCACTGTGACTAACCTCCCTAGATGTGGACGGAAAAGAAAAATTGACGAGAGATTTCAACGCAAGATTGTGCGGATGGTGAATAAAGAACCTCGACTAACATCCAAACAACTTCAAGCTGCCCTGCAGTCCGAGGGTACAACAGTGTCAACCCGTACTATCAATCGGCGTCTGAATGAAAAGGGACTGTATGGTAGGAGACCCAGGAAGACCCCACTTCTTACCCAGAGACATAAAAGAGCCAGTCTGGAGTTTGCCAAAACTTACCTGAGAAAGCCAAAAACATTTTGGAAGAATGTTCTCTGGTCAGATGAGACAAAAGTAGGAAAAGGCATCAACATAGAGTTCACAGGAAAAAAAAGAGGCCCTCAGAGGTCATGGGTCTTCCAGCAGGACAATGACCCAAAACACACTTCAAAAATCACTAGACAATGGTTTGAGAGAAAGCCCTGGAGACTTGTAAAGTGGCAGCAATGAGTCCAGACCTGAATCCCATAGAACACCTGTGGAGAGATCTCTTGGTGGCAGTTTGGAGAAGGCCCCCTTCACATCTCAGGGACCTGGAGCAGTTTGCCAAAGAAGAATGGTCTAAAATTCCAGCAGAGCCTTGTAAGAAACTCATTGATGGTTACCGGAAGCGGTTGTTCGAGGTTATTTTGTCTAAAGGTTGTGCTACCAAGTATTAGGCTGAGGGTGCCAATACTTTTGTCCGGCCCATTGTTGGAGTTTTGTGTAAAATGATCAATGATTTGACTTTTTTTTTCATTCTCTTTTGTGTTTTTTCATTGCAAGCAAAATAAATGAAGATATTAATACCAAAGAGTTTGTGCTTTCAATCATTTTCTGGAAGAAACTGAGTATTATCTGACAGAATTGCAGGGGTGCCAATACTTTTGGCCAACGTTGTATGTGGCATGAAGAAATGACAGGAGGAATATTACATTGTATTACGGAGTATATAATAATGACTGATGTAGGTGAATATAATACAGAGCTTTGTACAATGGTCAGTATGGTACTGGCACCACATGTAACCAAGCTTTATTAAGATACAATGGTTAGAAGAAGGATTGAGCCACAGTAGACAACTGAAAGCTTTACTTTAGCTGGAAGGTTCTCAGGTGAAGCATTATTTTCGCATTATATCACTACAATGGGGTTTAGCTGCACAGACTCTCCACTAGTCAGTAGAAATGAGTTTGAGCATAAGTCTCCTTAGATATACTGTATTTCCCACGTATAAGACGACCCCCAACTTTTCCAGTTAAAATGTAGAGTTTGGGATATACTCGCCGCATAAGACTACCCCCTCTTCTGTGGGATGCCTCTTCTTAATGCACACTTACCCCTTGGCATACTCTTTAAAGGGGCTCTATCAGCAAAATCATGCTGATAGAGCCCCACATATGCGTGAATAGCATTTAAAAAGGCTATTCAGGCACCGTAAATGTTATATTAAACTACCCCCCAGTTTTAAAATAAAACCCTAAAAAAAAGTATGTGATGTACTTACGCATCGTGCACGCTGGGCGTCGTCTTCATCCACGCCTCTTCTTCCTCCGATGTCCTCCGGTCTCGTCCTCCTCCGGCGCTCGCGAGCTGACACTGATAAAAAAAAAATGGCCTGGGCGCATGCACAGTAGCCGTAGTAGAAGCCGCATGCTACTGCGCATGCGCCCAGGACATTTTTTTATATCAGTGTCAGTTCGCGAGCGCCGGAGGAGGACGGGACCGGAGGACATCGGAGGAAGAAGAGGCGTGGATGAAGAAGAAGACACACCCTGAATGCCCGCCCAGCGTGCACGATGCGTAAGTAGATATTCTTTTTTAGGGTTTTATTTTAAAACAGGGGGGTAGTTTAATATAACTTTACCGGTGCCTGAATAGCCTTTTTAAAGGCTATTCACGCATATGTGGGGCTCTATCAGCATGATTTTGCTGATAGAGCCCCTTTAATGCTTTTCATTTGCTTTTCTGTATAGGAGGGTTCACACTACCGCCACTGTCCTCCCTAGGGTTTCCATCCTAAACTGGACAGGTGACGGCTTGCCGGTGGTCTGCTTTATAACCCATTCATTTGAATGGGTTGTAAAGCAAATCACCGGTGTCCGTATGCGGCCTCTCCTTACCTCACCTTTTATTTAAACCAGAGGCGAAACTGGAAAAAACTATCAGTTTGGCACTTTTGATTTTGACGTACACCGTACAGGTAAAATATTTTATAATTAGACCAGGCGTTTTTGGACACAGGGATACCTAATGTGTTTATGCATCACAGTAGTTTTCTACTTTTATGTATATTCTAGGGAAAGGAGGGATTTAGAACTTGTTTTTTTTTACATCCTATTAATATTATAAATGTGAAAGTTTGTGAGTTTGTGGGTTTGTGTGTTTGGATGTTTGCATGTTCGGATGTTTGTTCCTCAATCACGGAAAAACCGCTCGGCCGATTCGGCTGAAATTTTCCACAAACATAGTTAATACACCCGATTGCGCAATAGGCTACTTTTCATCACAATAGCGCACAAACGTTTGTGCCAGGACCCCCACAAAACCCAAACTCACACCACCATCTCTGCAATCTCACACACTTTGGACCATAGCAAGCCACAAAATTCATATTGCCCTCTGCAGCCTCGCCCCTAACCCCACACAATCACATATACATATACTTTACCACTTTGCCCCTCACCTTAACGATACTCCAGGAGGCGCTCTTTAACGCTCCGGAGCAGCCATGTTTGCCGACCCCCACCGCTCTGACAATCCGCGACACCTCCCACCCATGTCAATACCCCTAGGCGGTCTAATAAATGCAAAAAAAAAAAAATTAAAAAAAAGGAAAAAAAATATAAAAAAAATAAATAAAAAGGATTAAAAATTCAAATCACCCCCTTTTCCCTAGAACACATATAAAAGTAGTTAAAAACTGTGAACCACATACATATTAGGTATCCCCACGTCCGAAATCGCCCGCTCTACAAAGCTATACAAATATTTTTCCTGTTTGGTAAACGCTGTAGCGGGAAAAATGGTCAAAAGTGCCAAACCGCTTTTTTTTCACTGTTTTGATTCTGATAAAAATTTGAATAAAAAGTGATCAAAGCAATAACATTTCCCGAAAATGGTAGAACTACAAAGTACACCCGGTCCCGCAAAAAAAGACACCCTATGCATCCCCGTACATGCACGTATAAAAAAGTTATGGCTGTCGGAATATGGCGACTTTTCAAAAAAAAAATTTTAAACACACTTTTGGAATTTTTTTTAAGGGGTCAAAATGTAAATAAAACCATATAAATTTGGTATCCCCAGAATCGTAAGGAAACACAGAATACAGGGGACATGTCATTTTGGTTGCACAGTGAACGCCGTAAAACCAAAGCCCGTAAGAAAGTCGCAGAAATGCATTTTTTCTTCAAATCCACCCCATTCTGAATTTTTTCCCTGCTTCCCAGTACATTATATAGAATAAATAATGGTGGCATCATGAAGAAAAATTTGTCCCAGGAAAAATTAAGACCTCATATGGCTCTGGGAGCGGAGAAATAAAAAAGTTATGGGGTTTAGAAGGAGGGGAGTCAAAAATGAAAATCAAAACATGCCATCGGCGGGAAAGGGTTAACTTCAAATACTTCTGTCCCAAAGTCACTATGTAAAGTTTCTCACAACACCGTATATATAGCAGCTCAAATACAAATTAACTTCAACACAAAAGTCTCACGTATTCTCTGAATTACAGCAAAAACAAGATACAAACTTACATTTCATATCCCATACCTTATACACAGTACGAAAACCTTACCCACGCCTGTATATACCCACTTCTACAATCACCGCAGACGAAGTCGCGGGTACCAGCTAGTATATATATATTTTTTAAACTTTTTCTTAGACTATATTATAATAGCCCCCACTAGGGGGCTTGAACCTGCATTCATTTGATTGCAGGTCCCATAAAAGGCAATACAAGTGTATTGCCGTCTATGGGAGATTCTATACATTACTATGGTGGTCATAGACCACCCGCAATAATAATATTGCTAAGATAGGCCTGGGAGCCATCTGTAGGCTCCCCGCTGTCACAAGAACAGATCGGCTCCTGTGCACAGGAGCTGGCCTGCAACTTTACAGGTATGGAGCTGGTGGCGACCAGCCCGGGGGGGTATTTTTATGTTTAATCAATGTTTATTAAAGATTTTTCAAATACAGGGAAGGGGGAAACAGGGACAATAAGGACGAGGCTCGCAGGCCTCCCATGAACAAAGCCAGTCAGGGAATACCCGATCGGCCAAACAAATCGCAAAAGAAAAACAAATAAAGAAACCTCGACAGCGAATATGGTCGGGGGGAGGGATTTTTACACGTTGGGGAGGGAGAAGTGTCTTTTTAAGTATTAATGCCCGCGATCAGAATAGACTCTGATTGCGGGCATTAGCTTTGGGCTTCCGCTTATACAGTGGAGACCCGATTTCTATGGTGACCGCTGCAGCAGAGTGGCCGCCATTAGATTTGCATACCCCGCATCCGCTGTAATAGCACAGCAGATGCCGGGGAGGGTTAGCGCCGCCAGGGCCCGGATGGCTTGAGAAAGTGCTAAAGCGTGAAACATCTGTTGCCTGTTCTTCCATTCCAGTCTCTATCTTCTTTCTCCCATGTTTTATAGAGTGCCGAATAAATTACTTTCGTTTTAACATATTTAGCCTGGGTGAGTGCCCCCCCATTTATTTCTTCTTGCAACTTTATTATATAAATTGTGTTTTTCTAGGGTGTATGCACCACCGTGTAAAAGGGTAAGCCAATATTGGCTATTTATCCAGCTACATGTGCCATCAAGAATACTTTGTAGAAGACATATAACTCTTTAAATATGCCTGAATGTCAGTAGTGCCACCTTTTTTTTCTTCCTTTTTTTCATTGCTAATTAATTAACTCGGCTTTCCCAATACTTACCTGTCTTCTGTGTCCTGGAGATCAGTTTCTTCTGTCCCACTGGCTTCTTCTTCTGCAGACTTCTTGCGCATGCGTGGTAGGCAGGATCTTTCAGCTCTTCGCTTCTACAGGCGATTACGCAATAGAGCTAGAATTACTGGCACTATTGCTAGGGGCCGGTAGAAGCGAAGGAATTGATGCTTTGTGCCCAGAAGCCTGAAGACTGGTAAGTATTATGGGGTCTGGGACGGGGGGAGTCTTGGTGACGTTCTGTTTCTGGATTATCAGAAAGTGTGCCTAGGGCGGTCACATGACTGGTGATCTAGGTAATTATAGTTTTTTTTAATTTTTTTTTTTAAATGTAGTAAATTAGAAGTTAGGCAGGGAGAGGGAGTTTAGTTTAGGGTTTAATTTTTATTTTATCCCGTAAACCCCTTTTAAATGTAATGAAATGAATCCTCGGACATTTCACAGCTATCATGCTGAGCTTCCGGGGCTGAGCTTTGTTGGATGCAACCTGGTCCCTGCTTTGGGTTTCAAAAGAGTGTGGTCTACTCCTGAAAATGACTCTTACTAATGTGTGTTTTTTTTATTTTGTAGGGCAAAACACCCTTTTTACTTATTTTAGATGCCAAAAACTTCAAAGAAATCGGCCGAGCTGAGGTTCCTGTTCACATGCCTTATGGATTGCATGGAATGTTTCGGCCACACAACCAATGAGCCAAGTCGCTGACTGAGAATACCAATATTTACGCAATGTACTACAGTAACATTGATCAGTACATCTATTAATTCACTTGCTGACTATTGATTTTAAATCGATTAAAAATTTAATTGCTTTATTTTCCATTAATTTTGATGGCTAAATACCAAATATGGATGATTGCACAACAAAGCAATGCATTGTTGGAGCTTAGGTGAATATTGCCAAAATGAAGTTATAAGAAGATATGTCTGACTGTGAAGCATACATGTTTTCATACATACATGTTTTCATACATACATTATTTCAACTACTATTTTTTAGAGGTTTTTTTTTTACATATAACATCACCAGAACTATCGGTAAAATAGCTGTAAAAAGTCCATGTGACCATAATACAAGAGATCTAGGGACACGAGACTCCAAATCCAGGCTATGATGCAGCTAAAAAGATTCCTTACACAGAAAAAGAAAGATCTAATCACAATCAGCAGAACTGCTAGCTGTCTATGCCTAACATCCCATCAGCAATAACACAAGCAGCTAGGCAGAAGTAAATCGACCCTCCTGACACTTACTGTGAGCTGTGAGAAGCTGCGGAATCTTCTCTGAGCATAAGTATATTAAGGGCTTGCTCACACAGAGTTTTTTGGTAGCAGATTTTGAGGCGGATCCACCTCAAAATCCACTGCCAAAACCGGCTCCCATTGACTTCATTGGGAGCCACTCGCTTCTTTTTTCCACTAGCTAGTAGTGGAAAAAAGAAGCAAGATGATCCTTCTTGCCGCGGATTCCGCGACTGATTCAGCTGCAGCGTCCCCAGCACGAGGCTCCCTTCCACTTAGGCCCATTCATTTTGGCCTAATCCATAGCGGAATGACACGACGGGATGCCGATGCACTGGCTTTTTGTCGCGGCTAGCCACATGTAATGTTCCCACGTGGAATGTCAATTCTTCTGTGTGAACATACCCTAAGAGAAGATTTATGTGCACACATGGAGAGGCTGTGAAGAGAGAATTATTCCCCTCCTCCCCCCTCTCCTGTGTTTCATCCTGAGACTGTTGGCTTCTAAAGACGGCAAATCAGGATGGAAGGAGATACCTAATGATAGGAGAAGTTTTACAGGCAGAAAACGGCAACATTTTTAAATAAAGTGCATAAATCTGAGTGATAAATCGAGCAAATCTTTAGACTGTCTAAAGATGTACATGCCACCTATTAGTTGACTAACTTTGCACCAGAATTTGGGTGCATTTGGGGTACATATTGTTGCATTTTAAAGGGAGTCTATCACTAGTACAGTCCCTATGCACTATAAGCAGAGTCAGATAGCCAGTTTTCAGATGAATTTTATGCCTTTATAGTGAGATGTTAGCTTTTTCTTGATATGGTAATGAGCTATGACAAGCTACTCAGAAAAATGTTAACCTAGATGCAGATTTTGGCACATCTTATTCCAGAGTCGACTCATAACCACAGTAGTTAATATGCTTCATAGTGTCAAGAACATAGGTATGTAATGTGGCACTTGATCAGTGATTGATTCAGGGTGCTGCAGAGATAATTTACACAAACCCCATTATAGTCTATAGGGTCCGTGTGCTTTCACTGTACACCGCTTTCCATTGCATTTGGTAGTCCATTCGGGCGGGTCCCCATGCGCAGATTACTGACGCAGATGTGAATGAGGCCTAAGGCCCTATATTACAAAACGCAGTAAAAAAGCGTTGCAGAAAAATGCTGCCAAGAACGCTACCTGTGAAATCACCTTTATAAAACAAAACAATAGTAAAATGTTATTTATTGGTAGACAGATACTCACTTCTTTATCTAACTTCCTTTTTGTAGATTTACATGAAAAATATATTGCAAAGTAGAACGTCTGTGTCCTAATGGTCAGGAATGTAATTTAGCAATAACAAATAACATATTAGGGAGAAATTTCTGAAACAGGAATGGAGTAAAATCATAAAAATAAAGGGTAGGAGGATGAAAAAAGGGAGGGGGGAGGGGGTTCTATAGGTATAGCATTGTGTAAAGGCGTTATAAAAGGAATACAACTGTATTGCCGTCTATTGGACATACTGTATATTACTATTACGGCTGGTCATAGACTAGCCGCAATAGTAATATAGCAATGACAGGCCTGGGAGCCTTCATTAGGCTCCCGGCTGTCACCCGAACAGGTCGGCTCCTGCGATATCGCCACGCAGGAGCTGGCCTGCAACTTTACAGGTATGGAGCCGGTGGGGACCGGCCCCGGGGGAGAAGGGACTGCCAATACAGACCTGGCATTGGCTGTACTGGAGAGGCGAATGCCGGCGAGGGATAGACGCCAGCACAGGTGCCGGGGCCTGAGACATCTCTACGCTCCTTCCCTGCATGAATCCAGCAGCGGCAGGAGCGATGCTGATATTCCCGGCAGGGGGGGGGGGGACGGAGGAGCCGCTGCTGGCTTCATGCAGGGCAGGAGCGTAGAGATGTCTCAGGCCACGGCACCTGTGCTGGCGTCTATCCCTCGCCGGTATCCGCCTCTCTAGTACAGCGAATGCCGGGCGGCAACATTCGGACTATAAAACGCACCCTTCTTTTCCCCTGTCTTATAGTCCGAAAAATACGGTACTTTTTCCGATTTTTTTTCAATGCCTACGTTGTTATAGTTCCTGTCCCACCTCCCTTGCACAGTTATTGGTGCAAAAAAAGCGCCAGTGAAGGTCGGAGGGGATACAAATTTTTAGTGCGTTTGCCTCGTGGTATTCAATTGCAATCGAATACCTCGAACGGCCTGATATCGATCAAATATGTATTCAATCGAACAGTATTCGCTCATTTCTAATACAGAGCCTTATACAGAAACTTAAAATGCCACAGGTGTCAGGATTTGGTGATATATGGAAAGTTTATAAAAAGGGTATCAAAAAGGTTCAAAAGATATCAAAATGTAACTAAAACTGTATTAATTTGGCATCATGATGATCATACTGGTCTTCAGAAAATAGTTAATGTGTCATGTGTACCATACAGATAGCGCCGTAAAATAAAAACCCATAAGAAAATGGCGCCACTGTGTTTTTCAAATACCAACCCATTGTGAATTTTTTTTCTGGCTTCCCTGTACATTGTATGGAATATTAGATGGTGCCATTAGAAAGCACAATTTCTCCTGCAAAAATTGAGCCTATGTCAACACCTCCTGCCCCCTTCTTTACAGATGAGCCCTCCTTCTACACCTCAAGTCAATGCAGGAGGTGTTACCAGAATATTAGCATATATTCTATAGTGATTATAAATGCTTTGTTCTCTTTGAAAGTTCATCAACACACAGCATTGCTCAGGCTATAGAGATCACACTTCCAGTGCTCCATGCAGGATGATTAGTGTAAGTTCACACAGAGTTTTTTTGACCGGAACCTAAGGCGGAGGCCGCTGTCCAAAAGCTGGGTAGCCGCACACTCTGCTCCAGACTAGGCCCAATGAATGGGCCTAGTCCGGAGGAGGGAGTGTCTTCAGGCCGAATCGCAAGGTGACTCGGCCTGAAGAATGAGCACCTCGCTTCCTGAGCGGCTCTCATTGATTTCAACGGGAGCTGTCTTTTTGGTCAGGATTTTGAGGCGGATACGACCTCAAAATCCTGACCAAAAAACTATGTGTGAACTTATCCTTAATATATCATGGAAATCAGTTTAATTAGAAAATGGCTGCGAGGATCAATGAATGAAAGGTATGCATAGAATAGCCTTTCTAAAATCTATGGAAAGAAATGCTTATTTAAAAAAATGATCTAGCCAGTGATAGATCCCTTTAAGGCAGGTGAGTAAAAATGTGCAGCAAAATAAAAATGCTTTCAAAAATAGAAGTGTTAATAGTTTATTTTTGTCAATTGACTAGATGAAGAAAATGAAGAAAAAACAGAAATCTAAATCCCATCAATATTTGGTGTGACCATCCTTTACTTCTTCTAGGTACACTTGCAGACAGTTTTTGAAGTAGTTGTTCCTGCCATCTTGGTGAACTAAGCCCAGATTTTCTGTGGATGTAGGCTTGCTCCAATCCTTCTGTCTCTTCATGTGATCTCAGACAGACTGGGTGATGATGAGATCACGGTAATAATGCCATTTTGACTGGCCCCCAACTATCTAGATACAGAAATTCTGGTGTTTGATGCTGCTCATATGTATTTCCCATGTTATAAGGGGGAGTTCACACGGAGTAACGTGCCGCATGATGTGGCACGTATACGCCGTGTGAGATTTTGAGCGCCGTATATGCTCCCATTGATTTCAATGGGAGCATGGATTGTAAACGCTGCGTTATCACGCATAATCACGGACGCAAAATAATGCGGCGTTTACGATCCAAGCAATCAATGGGAGCGTATACGGCCCGCAAAATCTCACATGGTGTATACGTGCCAGGTTACGCGGCACGTTACTCCGTGTGAATGGGCCCTAAGAGGATTGGCACACAACTCAGGAGCAGGGACAGCAACTACAACTGTTGGCACTCAAGCTGCCGTGAAACTGCAATTCCCACCATTCTCCTTTCGATGGGAGTTTCAAGAACAGCAGAGCAAGTATACATTCTGGGAATTGCAGTTTTGCGACAGCTGGAGTGCCAAAGGTTGCCTATCCTTGGTCTACTGTATAGTCATCTCGGGGGTCCCCCTTATACCAGATGGTTAGGGTCTCACATACAAATATAAAACTATATTTTAAAGTAAAATATTTATTCACACAATATAAGACAGGGTATGCCTTTATACGGTACACTAGCTTCCCCCCAAAAAGCCTAATATCAGTACACAAATGCACAAAGATATGAGCTATATTTTCATAGGTTGCACCCCATTCAGGTTCTCTCACTTGGGGCGCTTTAATACTAAAGTGCGGGACCTCTTTGAACAATAGAGTGTTTTACATTTATATAGCTTTAAAAAAAAATTCTATACTGAAGTTTTCCAAGGACACAACTATTACAGTTCTCAGAAAAATAAATGTAAAAAAGCTCCTTTATCTTTGTAATATCTTTGCAGTCATGGTGAGATGGTTCCTAAGGTTTTCCTTCTTCTGTCTTATCTGAGTTTCCAATGATCTGGCTTCTTTAAGAATCTCATCAAACATATGTACGTGTAGTAAATCCATAGCGGAACGTTCACTGAAGAAAGTGACATCAATTTTATAATTAGTAGAAGCATTTTAGACATTCAATGCAAATCCTAACAGTGGCATAAGATGCACTTTTCCCCCCAAATTTGGGAGGAAAATGATAGTGAGCCTTATAGTCCAAATGTGGACTATAAGGGCAGCGAAGGAGTGGAATGGCAGCATTGCCACGCTCCTGCCACCACTGGTGGACGTGCTGCAGACACGGCATTTGTCCCAGCAGCTAAAATGCTCCGCCATGCTATTACAGCGGATGCTGGGTCTGTAAAGACAATGGCGGCAGCTCTGCTGCAGAGTGATCGCCATAGCAACCGGGTCTCCACTGTAACATACAGCGGAGATGCTGGAGCTAATGCCCGCGGTCAGAGTCTTCTCTGTTCGCGGGCATTAAAACTTCAAAGCCCCCTTCCCCCCCCAAAGTTTAAAAATAGACCCCTGTCATAGCAATATTACTATTGCGGCTGGTCTATCACATCTTGGGAGACAGATTTGCATATTCTTCCCATGCTCCCTTGCAGTGGAGCAACTATGGCTGTATAGGTCTCCACACACCTGAGAAGGTGGTCTCTCCCTAAGGATAGATGTTATCCCCATAATCTAACTAGTGTAAAGCAGAGGTATCACATAGTGTAAACGTTACAAAAAACGCAGCATTTTACAGTCCCTGCAAAGTGCATGGAGTTCTGGCTAATCCCATCCACACATATATAGTATAGTTGTAAATGGCTAGTAATTGGCATTTCATGTGTTGTCAAGACCAAAACGGTAAGTACGCATGTGTGCCAACTCTCCCAAAGTGTGTGGGAGGCTCTGAAATAAGGAGAGACCTCCTGGACTCCTGGAAGAGCTGACAAACAAGTAGGTGTGACATGCCTCCAACAATGAGTATTGCCCAACAAGAAGGGAGCATGGATGCCCACGCCTGGCTATCCCTCTCAGACAATTACCAGCAAATATGCTAGTAACTGTTGTAACAGAAGTGAAACGGGAATCAGTATATCGAATATCACTTTTCTGATAATTTTTCTCAAACAAGAAAAACTTTGTCACGAATTGTAACTTTACATCATGGTGTGTTATAATTGGAAGCGAGCTTACCTCAGTGTCTTTGCGTAGTTAGAAAACAGAAGTGTTACTTCCTTGCTTAAATCTAAAAACAAGAAAAAACAACAATTTTTTTTAAAAAAACTCAAAAATGAATGTTGCATGTGACAAAATGATACACAGTAGTGCCAACCTTTCATCATGGATTCCATGTCTTCTACCTGAAGGCTGTCTGACACAGCGGAAAGCTGACTTGTGGATGGCAAACACTGAGGAGCCTCAGGATCTATGTTCTGTATGTAAGTCACAAACACAGTCACTTATTTAAGGAAAGTACTTTAATGTACATTACAGAAAATACACAAATAGAGGTTTTCAATAGATAACTTATGTGCTTTAAATCACTCATTTCAAGAACCCACATGAGGGGGCACCATTCTGATTTAAATTTGGGGGATCTTTACTATATGTACACTTTGCAAATATTTCTAAGACTGTCACTTCCATCATAATATGGATATGCTCAGCTATACCGCCACCTAGTGAATCAATATGAAAATATGTATATGAAACAACAGATTGGGAAGTAAAGAACTCCAGGGAATGTAATTACTATAATTACTCATGATCTATCCTAAGAATAGGTCACCAATATCCGAATGGTGAGGGTCCCGTACCTGGAATCCCCACCGAATAGCTGTTCTTAGTAGCTCATACACAGAGAGTGAAATAAATGTCTCTTCTCTGTGTACTGACCAGACCAGGTACTGCAGATCAACCTCCATTCTGTGTTCACAGAGTCGTATAAGGACTTATGGTACTTCATAACAGCACCATTTAATGTTCTATATAAACTACTGGGAAGTCAGAGAATCTGGCTAAATGGGGTGGAATTGGGAAAAAAAAACAACATAATTGTGTCATTTTCTTACAGGTTTTAATTTTACGACTCATGTGTTAAAAATATCATAGCGTTATTCTGCAGGTTAGTAAGGATATTCATTTAGACTCTATTCATATCATGTTTTTTACATCTGTTCATAAGATGCAAAAAGTGGATGCAAACAGCTGGCCATCTGTCTACATAGACATCAATGTAAAAAACAAACAAAAAAAAATTTGTTTGGTATGTTACGTTTTATATGCCAGAAACTGATCTTTTTTTTTTTTTTTAGTACTGATTTCTATGTAAACAGATGGCCATCCATTTGCGTTAGTTTTTTGCATAAATTAAATGGATGTAAAAATCCTTATTTGAATAGAGCCTTAGGCCTCGTTCACATCTGCGTTGGTAATCCGTTAGGGGAAGTCCGCATGGAACCCAACCCCCCGAACGGAATACCGAACGCATTGGCAAGCAGAGTGCAGTGAAAGCACACGGACCCCATAGACCAGGGGTGCCCAATACGTTGATCGCAAACGATGTATGGGTCGATCGCGGGATGCAGCCAGGGATCCCCGATGTCTGCTTGTTCACAATGCAGGCTGAGTCGACTCTCAGGCTGCGCTGTGAACAAGCACTCCGGACACTTGCAGGCCGGGCAGCAGCAGCTCCAGGGGTTGACGCGCTCCCCGTTCTTAGGGATGGAGGGACCCGGGCTGAGAGTTATCTCCGGAAACTGGCAGGCGGGGCTGCCGCAGCCCCAGCCTGCCAGTGTCCAGAGATAACTCTCAGCCTGTGCTGTGAACAAGCAGACACCGGGGATCCCTGGGCGGCCACAGAACGCTGCTGTCTCCTGCTCTCACGCTCTGCCCGCCCCCGCCCACATGCCTGGCCCCGCCCACAGGCCCGCCCACAAGAAGTGGGTAGTAGATCTTTTGCCTTGGTCAGTTTATGAAGTAGCTCACATGCTGAAAAAGTGTGAGCACCCCTGCAATAGACTATAATGGGGTCCGTGTACTTTCCACACGGTGACCACACGAATCATGCGGAGAGGAAAGTAGATCATGAACTACTTTTCTATCTGCATGTTCCGTGCGGAGACAGTGCAGAAAGTACACAAACCCCATTATAGTCTATAGGGTCCGTGTGCTTTCACTGTACACCGCTTGCCAATGCATTTGGTAGTCCATTTGGGGGGGTCCCCATGCGCAGATTACTGACGCAGATGTGAACGAGGCCTAAGACTAAGGCCCTATATTACAAAATGCAGCAAAAAAGCGTTGCGGAAAAATACTGCCAAGAACGCTACAATAGTAAAATGTTATTTATTGGTAGACAGATACTCACTTCTTTATCTAACTTTCTTTTTGTAGATTTGCTTTCACACTTTACTGCACTGCTTGCCATGGTCTCCATATCTAAAACAGAAAATAAAAATCACATTGAATGATGAACAGGATGATTTTCCATTTCTTGTTTTCACCTCAATTTTCACACTTCTTAGGCTAAAGCCCCACGCTGCGAGAATGCAGTGTTTTTGCCAATTTGTAAAAAAAAACCCACAGTGTTTTACAGTCCCTGAAAAGCGAATGAGATTCTGGCTAATCCCATCCTCACTTTGCAGAAAAATATCCACTGTGGAAAAGCTACATTACAAAAACACCCCCACAATTATCAAAATCGCAGCATGTCAATTATACCAGTGAAAACACTGATGGATTCCCTATAAGTTTAAGGGTAAGTTCAGACTGGGTTTTTTGGTCCGGAACCTGAGGTGGAGGCCCCCTCAGGTTCCGGACCAAAAACCGGGTAGCCGCGTCTGAAAGCCGGTGCACTGCACCAGCATCCAGCCGCGCACTCCGCTCCGGATTAGGCCCAATGAATGAGCCTAGTCCGTTGTAGGGGAGTGTCTTCAGGCCGAATCGCGAGACGACTCGGCCTGAAGAATGAGCACATCGCTTCTTTTTTCCAGGAGCCGTCTCTTCCGTCTCTCAGAAAAAACTCCTGAGCGGCTCCCATTGATTTCAATGGGAGCCGTCTTTTTGGTCAGGATTTTGAGGCGGATACAGCCTCAAAATCCTGACCAAAAAACCCTGTGTGAACTTACCCTTATTAGGGAAGAAAATCTGCTGAGAAAAACTCTTGTGTTTCGCTACATGGGGCCTTACCCTTAAAAACAGAAATAAAACCAGAATTATACATTAAAAAAAAATCATATTATACCACCCTACACATGAGTTTTTTTGAAATAAGACATTTGGTATATTGTGAAAATGTTCAAAAATAACAGGCTGGGACCTTTCTGCAATGACTTGTAGATCTCTCCCCCGCCTTTACAAACTCACACAACTGAGGCTCAGTTCACATCTGCGTTCGGCCCTATGCACATGTAATATTCAAGCAGCACTTTTCTCTCTGCATTTTTTGTGTGGAAACCGAGCGGAAACCACATGGACCCCATTATAGTTTATTGGGGTCTGCAAGTTTCCGTAGGTAATGGCTATTTTACGTGGATTAAGTTTCCATTCGAGGAGGTCCCCAAGCAGACTCCCTGCAAGAAAACCCAAACGCAGTTGTGAATAGGGCCGAACATGTAAACTTGCTGCACCCCAAATATTGAATTCTGGCCTTTGGATTTCTGCTGCAGATTTGCAGTTTGATTTACAGTGGATTATCCTCGGGAAAAAACTAACTGGTATTGCTCAGTATTTGACACAAATTTGGGCAATGAATACGGAGTGAAAAATCAGCTGTGTGAACATATCTTTAGGCTAAGGCCCCACGTAGTGAGCTGCAGCCAAAAAGAGCTGCGGAAAAGACTGTGGTGGAAACGATTCACATTTTTTTCTCCAACGTTTTTTTTACTGAAAGTCCACAGAGTTTTCCTCTGTGAACTTTCTGCCCCTATATAACTATATGAACAAGGCAAGCGTTTCCGTAGGTATAATTGATATGTTGCAAATTTCAAAAACACAAGCGTTTTTTAAATCGTAGCTTTTCCGCTGCAGATTTTTTCCTGTAATGTATGGAGGGGATTAGACAGAATCCCATCCAATTTGCAGGTAATGTAAAGCGCTACGTTTTCGCATTTTGGGGGCCACAACTTTCGAGGAAAATGTCGTATACGAATACGAATGCCTCATGCGTAACCAGTTATACGGGCTGCCCAGTTCTTTTTTTTTGCGCTGACGTATCCTCAGGACATATGCAGACCATTGCTCCTTTTACATGGGGCATTTAGGGGAAGCTTTGTTCACTTATTTATTAGTTTGGGGGTCATTCTGGATGTGATGGAGGTTGCAAAGAGAAAAAAAGTAGTTAAATGGTTCAGTATTGGTTACGGTGGGTTCACACCGATCTCCGTTTCCAGGTTTCCGTCTTCTGCCGACAGAAACCGTGTCCGGCCGTGAGCATTTTGTGCTCTCCGCAGCGAATCCGCTTTTTTTTTTATCTGGACACAAAGTCCTGCATGTCCAACCTTGTGTACGGTTAAAAAAAATCGTTTCACCGCGAGGAGCACAAAATGCTCACCGGCGCTCATGACCATTCAAATGAATAGGTTTGAAAACTGACTGCAGGTTTCTGTCTCCTGTCCAGTTTCGGGCAGGAAACGGAAACCCAGGGGGGCAGATGTGAACGAGCCCTTACATACATACAAGTGAGACCCCTGCCACGCCACAACACAGTCAAGGCTCCATTTCTAGACACAGGAAATGGCGCTCAACAATCCGTAGATGAGGCGGCCATTACCAGGGGCAGTGACGGGCCGAGCAGTATTTTCGAGGGTGTCCAATGGGACCCTGTGAGTGTCAGGCGGTGAGGTATCGGTCCTGCTCTCCTTTTAACCCATTCTGAGCCATTAGTAACACCTCTCCACTTCTGGCCAGTCCCCTATATATTTATTAGTACATATTATAGTCTTCAATGCGTTTTTTACGCACAATACACTGTAATAAGTTATCCAGCATTGACTTGCTGTATATAACTGCATGTCCGGGAGCACAATGTATTCCTGCTCCTATAAGACACGTCTGTTTGCAGCAGCAGAGCCCTACACTGAGCTGTTATCGGGGCCGCAAGGTGAGCGTTACTATAGCCGCACCGAGGGAGCAGTTCACACTAGAGACAAGCTAAGAAGCCGCACATAAGGAACTGCGCACTCGCCTCTTCAGTTAACCGCAGCCTCACAACTACAAGTGCGCATGCGCACCCGAGCAGGGCTCCGCACCACGTGACTGTCTGGCCAGGTCAGTGACGCAGAATCAGCGCTCTGCGCAGCGGCTGCGCTCTAGTCTATTGTGTCTGCGCCAATGTGTGCACAGTCTCTGGTGATGACACTAACATTTTATCTGTCACCCTAAACTGAGAATGAGGGGCCTAGTCTGAAATAAAGAGGTATAATTCACAAAAGAACACCATTATGGCTGCAGCACAGTAGATACTACATTTTGGGCTTGGAGTCAGTCACCCATCTCCACAGATAGCTTATGCTGTTTCCTCTTTGTGAATGTTGTTGGTTTTGTCAATATGCAAATGAAGACATTGCTAAAGAATTAATTAGCATATGCACAAAGCAGCCATATCATGGTACATGGTGCACAAGACTAGAATATGGTTTGATTCAGGTGATGGTAACCTATGTACATGCCAGCTGGGTTGATATGTTGGATTCTAGTGATAGACTCCCTTTAAATGTAAGTGATATACAAGTACAATAGATATATAACCTATCCACAGGATAAGTCATCTGATTGGTGGGAGTCTGACACCTAGTATGAGTCAGGAGGCAGCTGATCAGTTTGGGTGCCGGGTGTCCAGTGATCAGATACTAGTAGTCTATCCTATGGATAGGTCAAAAGTATAAAAAATGCTCGGTAAACCTCTTTATCCTCCATTATACTATTACGGCGTGGCCAGTGGCGTAACTAGGAATGGCGGGGCCCCGTGGCGAACTTTTGACATGGGGCCCCCCCCATCCCAACTGACACCGAAGACCTCGACCGACCCCCTCCTCCGCACTCTATTATGTCCCTTACTGGCCCCTGCACACAGTATTAACCCCAATAGTGTCTCCTGCACACAGTATTAACCCCAATAGTGGCCCCTGCACACAGTATTAACCCCGATAGTGGCCCCTGCACACAGTATTATGTCCCATACTGGCTCCTGCACACAGTATTATGTCCCATAGTGGCCCCTGCACACAGTATTATGTCCCATAGTGGCCCCTGCACACAGTATTATGTCCCATAGTGGCCCCTGCACACAGTATTAACCCCAATAGTGTCCCTCTGTGGACACCCATAAACAATTATTATACTCTGGGGTCTTTTCAGACCCCAGAGTATAATAATCGGAGACCCGGGGAATAAAAACATAAAAAAAAAAAACACTGTTGCTTCTTACCTGTTCCCCGGCTCCTGTGCTGTGCTGTCCTCCTCTCGCGTCCTTCGTTAATGACGTCGGACGTCACATGACACGGGAAGCATGCAGGGTTCATGTGACGTCAGAGACGTCAGACAACAGTAGGACGGAGGCCTGGCAGGATCGCGGAGAGGTAAGTAACAGTTATTTATGTTCCTTTACCTCTCCCGATCCACCGGTCTGCAAAGACCCCCGAGTATAATGATAGCCCCTGTGGGGCCCGCAGTGTCACTTGCCGATCCCGGACCAGCCAGGATCGGCAAGTGAATAGGGCCCGTAACAGCCTATTTAAAAAAAACGCAGCGGTAGCGGCTGTCACCGGGCCCCCTAATGGCCCGGGCCCTGTGGCAGCTGCTACTGCTGCTACCACGGTAGTTACGCCACTGGGCGTGGCCACCAAGGTCTACTGGCAACCGCCATAATAGTACTGTGCGGTATCAATATCTGTTCAGCCAATAGCAGCTTGCAGGCACATATCCAATCACTCCAATAGTGATTGGTGCTAGATGTAGCACATCATGTCCCTACTGTAGTGCCTCCTGGCGTCTTCTTCCATCCACCACAGTCCCTGTACTTTTTATTACTGTCTCCCCCCCCCCCCCTCCCCTTTACTGGCTGGGTCTGATTAGAGAATAACCCCCTAATTAGCACCAGAACCTTTTTGGGTAGATTTTTTTTTCTCCCTGCTTTTAGCTAGGCCCCCACAATGCGAAAATGCAGCGTTTCACATTACCTGCAAAGTGCATGGGATTCTGGCTAATCCTATCCACGCATTGCAGCAATAAATCCACAATGGAAATGCTGCGATTTCAAAAACACAGCATGTCAATTATACCTACAAAAATGCTGGCGTTTTCCGTATAGGTGTAATAGGGGCAGAGAGTCAACTGAGGAAACCAGCGAACTTTCTGTGGAAAAAAATGTGATGCAGTTATTTATTTTCCTAATAATCTAATTTCTATTTAGAATTTGTTACAATTAATATCTATAGATAGAAATCTCTGTCTATATCTATAAAAACATTTTAGATAGCTTTTAGGACAGGGCCTTATACACTCACCGGCCACTTTATTAGGTACACCTGTCCAACTGCTCGTTAACACTTAATTTCTAATCAGCCAATCACATGGCGGCAACTCAGTGCATTTAGGCATGTAGACATGGTCAAGACAATCTCCTGCAGTTCAAACCGAGCATCAGTATGGGGAAGAAAGGTGATTTGAGTGCCTTTGAACGTGGCATGGTTGTTGGTGCCAGAAGGGCTGGTCTGAGTATTTCAGAAACTGCTGATCTACTGGGATTTTCACGCACAACCATCTCTAGGGTTTACAGAGAATGGTCCGAAAAAGAAAAAACATCCAGTGAGCGGCAGTTCTGTGGGCGGAAATGCGTTGTTGATGCCAGAGGTCAGAGGAGAATGGCCAGACTGGTTCGAGCTGACCCAAATAGCCTCAAATAGCCACCCGTTACAACCAAGGTAGCCAGAAGAGCATCTCTGAATGCACAGTACGTCGAACTTTGAGGCAGATGGGCTACAGCAGCAGAAGACCACACCGGGTGCCACTCCTTTCAGCTAAGAACAGGAAACTGAGGCTACAATTTGCACAAGCTCATCGAAATTGGACAATTGAAGATTGGAAAAACGTTGCCTGGTCTGATGAGTCTCGATTTCTGCTGCGACATTCGGATGGTAGGGTCAGAATTTGGCGTCAACAACATGAAAGCATGGATCCATCCTGCCTTGTATCAACGGTTCAGGCTGGTGGTGGTGGTGTCATGGTGTGGGGAATATTTTCTTGGCACTCTTTGGGCCCCTTGGTACCAATTGAGCATCGTTGCAACGCCAAAGCCTACCTGAGTATTGTTGCTGACCATGTCCATCCCTTTATGACCACAATGTACCCAACATCTAATGGCTACTTTCAGCAGGATAATGCGCCATGTCATAAAGCTGGAATCATCTCAGACTGGTTTCTTGAACATGACAATGAGTTCACTGTACTCCAATGGCCTCCACAGTCACCAGATCTCAATCCAATAGAGCATCTTTGGGATGTGGTGGAACGGGAGATTCGCATCATGGATGTGCAGCCGACAAATCTGCGGCAACTGTGTGATGCCATCATGTCAATATGGACCAAAATCTCTGAGGAATGCTTCCAGCACCTTGTTGAATCTATGCCACGAAGAATTGAGGCAGTTCTGAAGGCAAAAGGGGGTCCAACCCGTTACTAGCATGGTGTACCTAATAAAGTGGCCGGTGAGTGTATACACTTGTATACTACAGTTATGTTTTTGCACACAAGCCGTCTCCTTGTATACGTACTGCGACGCTGAGTGTTGGTCAGTTACATACATTACTTTTTTGTGGGTAGATTGTGAGCCCCATATAGGGATCACAATGTACATTTTTCCCTATCAGTTTGTCTTTGGAGTATGGGAGGAAACCCACGCAAATACAGGGAGGACATACAAACTCCTTTCAGATGTTGTACCTGGCAGGATTTGAACCCAGGACTCCAGCGCTGCAATGCTTACCACTGAACCACCGTGTTACCCCAGTTACATACATTACTGACCGATATCTGCACAATTTTTAGTCGCACTTCTTTTTTTTTTTTTTAGAATAATCTAAATTTAGTTAGAATTAGTTAGAACTAGCATCTGCCCGCGACTTTGTCCGCGTGTTGTTGTGGGCGACGACCTGCGGATGTTTTAATTAGCTGATGGCTATAATGCACCTGGGCCCATGTTGTGGCTCTGCTACATCTTGGCATATGTGCAAGGTGTATGTACATCTCCTCATAGGGGGGAAAACTTTGCGGTGCTGTTGGTGGGCCTTAGTTCTGTTACAGTTCTTTTGGTAATGCCACTGTCTGAGGAGCTTGTGTGTGAGCAAAGGCAGAAGGGGTAGTGGTGAAATTTGCCTGCGGTCACCTTCCCTGTTGTGTCCAGACACATGCTGCATGCCAGCTACTGGGCCGATTCTGCTTCACAATGCTTGTTCTACCGGTGTAACTACCAGCCGCGGTAGAGCAGTGATGTTGGCCACAATTAGGCACAGTTGCCCCGGTGCTCCCCTGGTGAGATGGAACACTACATTCCAGCGTCGTAGTTCCGGCGAATGTGCAGCTGATAGACGCCGCGCGGCTCCACAGTAACACTGCCGGTGTGCTCCGTGGCCAAGAGTCGATTAGCCGCCATATTTTCCAGCTTCCACACAGGCCAGTGTCAGCATATATTACGCAGCCTAGATGCACGCGCGAACGTATCAGAGAACGGCTCAAGGACCTGAGATGACGTCATCTCAGGCAGGTCCTTTAGCCGCCGGTGAACATAAATTAGTGTTAGCATTCGCGCAGCCGGGTAATTTACCGGGATACTAAGTAGCCTATGTTTCCTTGCCGGTTACAATCCATGTATGCGGCAAATGTCACGCGAATCCGTTCAGCCGTTTTTTGCGTGATTGAGGACCAAACATACAAACACAGAAACATACAAACTTAAGATATACCCTGTCACGGAGCAAAGGTATACGTCTTCCTCCGGATGGTCTTTTGAATCAACACGGACGCAAGAGGTCGGGAGACAACAGCAATTTATTGTAATCCACAAAATTAGTAGCCGGCGGCGGTCACATCAACCGTAATAACAATAAGTCCACAGAAGTCACAATCCAATGATAGCTTTGGCTCCTTGGTCCTGTAACTAAATCCTGGCTCTCTACAGAGCTGTGCACAGGCCGGCTAACTCATACTAACTGCTAGCTACAACTATATACTAAACTGTTACACCTATATCTGTGGGTGGGAAGGGCTGAGTCACAGATCCTTCCCCCCTCACCTATACCAAGGAGAGCAGACTCCCTGTCTCTTTTGAACAATGCACAGTCCAACATCTTCTTGGAGACACTGATCAGATTATCTCCACCTATTGTCCTCACTGGTCCTCACTAGTTAGAGGGATTTGCATACAATGTGCTAACACACTAGACCCGAATCAGCCAACTACACACTGATGTTTACAACAGGTTAGAGAATACATTCCACATGAAATATATATTACACATTGCCTATAGTATAGACTAACCATCCCGTGACAACCCCTCCCCCTCTCAAAACATGTGCATGACACAATTGGCCTACACAGGTAAATTGGGGAATGCACATCAGTCTCTATAGCTCATATGTCCTCCTGCCGGGATAACCCATCTGCGTTCTGGTGTTGGTTCCCTCGGCGGTACTGAATGGTAAAGTTGTAGGGTTGAAGGGCTGGCATCTGTCAGAAAATCCGGTGGATCCATGTTGGCTTCTCCCTGAGCTTGGCTTCGGGTCACTGCTCCCACAAAGTGGCACTGTAGATTTCCAACATCGTTGCCTAACAGAACATCGGCCGGCAGCCCGCTCATCACACCAATTGTGCATCGTTTTGGTCCATAACCATAGTCGAGTTCCACGGTAGCTTTAGGAATACGTCTTTGAGTACCCCCTGCCAACTTGATAGAAATGCCAGGGCCCTCCTCTAGGGCCTCGGGTCGCACAACTCGGGGGTCCGCTACCGTTAGGAAAGCTCCCGAGTCCCGGAATCCAACAACTGTTCGGCCATCCAGTAGGACCTCCTGCAAGTGCTTCCTCTGAAGGTTTGCGGGATGTGTGGCGGAAGGCTGAATCCCATAGACCCCTGGAGGTGGAACAGATGGGTCATTCATGGAGTCATCTGGAAATGGGGCCAAACTTTCTGTCCTAGGGGTGGTTCCCAGGTAGTGAATAGGCCGGGATGCCACGGTGGCCCGTGCCCCCATGTTAGCAGGGCAACTAGCTTGCAAATGTCCAGGCCGCCCGCAACCAAAACATCTGCGCTCTAGCATTCTTCCAGTGGGTCGTTGTCTAGGGACAGGGTTGTTCATAGCTGGAGGCCGATGGGCTGGGGCAGGGGTAGAGGGGGAATTGTAATCCTGAGGCCGGACACGAAAGGTGGGTGGCTGGCTGAAGGGTGTCTGGCGGACTGTGGTAGTTTTCCGCTCCTCTGCAAACAACCTCTTCCACTGCGGCTTGATGGTCAGGCCCTCATCTGCAAGGGAAGCAGCTTGCTCCACTGTGGCTGGGTTCCGTTCCAGCACCCACTCACGGATCTCAGCGGGGCACTGGGAAAAGAACTGTTCCTTAAGTATGACTTGGAGGATCTTATCGACTGTGACAGCCCCCTCTCCTTCTAGCCAGCGCTTGCATGCTTGCTTCAACTTGTGGGCGAACATGTGGAAGGAGCTTCCCCCATTGTAAGACAAAGAGCGGAACTGAACTCGGTAGGTCTCTGGAGTGACTGCATAATACTTCTGCACCGCTCTTTTAATGGCCTCATAGTCCCGCTGATCACTAGGGTCCATGGCTCTGAGAGCTTCCGCAGCCCCATCTCGTAGATGCCCCACCAGATACCGGACCCAATCCTTCTCTGGGACTTCCATCAGGCGGCACTGGTGTTCGAAGTCCTGAAAATATCCATCAACATCCCCAGCCGCTTCATCAAAGGTCTTGAAGTGTTTATGGGAGACATATGGTGGTTCTCTCACTGTTGGGCTGGGGGTCGACGTTTGATTATAATTCCGCGTAGTTATCTCAGCCATTCGCATTTCATGCGCCATTCTTTCCTTTTCATGCGCCATTCTCTGTTCCTCCTTCTCCGTTTCCTGAGCCCTCTGTAACGCTCTACTCCTTTGCTCTGCAGTTGCTTCTAGCCCCAGCACTGCCAATTCCTCCTCATACAAAACAACCCATCTGCTCTTTTGGGTCTGTACCTGCCACTCCCGTATCTCTCCAGTCTCCTGGGGGCAGCCCTCCTCATGGTCGCTTTGCAGGGTCATCTCCTCCAGTGCCTCGATCAGTTGCTCTTTCGTTCTTCCCTGGTAACTCAGGTTTAGTTCCCGGGCCCTTACTTGTAGACTTGCCATAGTCCAGTTCCTGTATTCTGAGGTTGTGGCTCCATTAATCGCTGGGCTGCTGTAGTCCATCTCGCTGTCCGCTGTTGATCCCACTGCTGCCAACCAGTTGTCACGGAGCAAAGGTATACGTCTTCCTCCGGATGGTCTTTTGAATCAACACGGACGCAAGAGGTCGGGAGACAACAGCAATTTATTGTAATCCACAAAATTAGTAGCCGGCGGCGGTCACATCAACCGTAATAACAATAAGTCCACAGAAGTCACAATCCAATGATAGCTTTGGCTCCTTGGTCCTGTAACTAAATCCTGGCTCTCTACAGAGCTGTGCACAGGCCGGCTAACTCATACTAACTGCTAGCTACAACTATATACTAAACTGTTACACCTATATCTGTGGGTGGGAAGGGCTGAGTCACAGATCCTTCCCCCCTCACCTATACCAAGGAGAGCAGACTCCCTGTCTCTTTTGAACAATGCACAGTCCAACATCTTCTTGGAGACACTGATCAGATTATCTCCACCCATTGTCCTCACTGGTCCTCACTAGTTAGAGGGATTTGCATACAATGTGCTAACACACTAGACCCGAATCAGCCAACTACACACTGATGTTTACAACAGGTTAGAGAATACATTCCACATGAAATATATATTACACATTGCCTATAGTATAGACTAACCATCCCGTGACATACCCAAATATAACATAGCCCCTGAGTCCCGCTGCGTGCCCATACAGCAGTTTACATTACATTAATGTAGTCATGAGAAATTGCTTAAAATATTTTGAGTGCATTTTCTACCTTAAACTCTTGTGGAAATGAAAAAAAAAATAGGGTTAAAGCAACATTTTATGGAAAAATAAGTCATGTTCCAAATTTACCACCCAATTCTGTGAAACACCCCTATGGGGGCAAAATGCTCACTATACCCCTTGATTAAATTTTTGAGGGTTTGTGTTTCGAAAATGGGGTCATATGTTGCAGGACTTTCATCTCCGCATATTTTAAGTGGAATACGGGACAGAGACCCAAACGATTCACAAATGCAAGAGTGACCGCAGTTTAAAACGTGCAAGGGGAATGTGATTTTACAGGAGGGAGGTGTTCGAATAGATGTCACCCAAATTCCACCAAATTGTTGCATAAGAATTCAGTTCCAGTTTATACAAATTGATAAAATAAACAGATTTTTTTTTTTTAATAGCATAAAGTGCTACTAAAAGACTTTTTAAAATAGTTTTTGCTCTCCATTATATTTTTTATTTTGTATGGTGTCGTTGGGGGGTGGGGCTAGAACCTGTAATAAGGGCGTTTTATTGACATATTATTTTATGTATTTTTAAATTATTTTATTTATTTTTTTAAACTTTTTTATTCTTTTCTCTTTTTTTTTCCCATTGTGTCCCCATAAGCTCATAATAGACCTTTGGGGACATCTGATCACAGGGTTGGTACATTTAGCCCCAGTTGCTGGAGAAATAGAACCTGTTGTGCATAACTATAGGACTAATTGAGTTGATCTGCTTTCTGTAGGACCCAGCAGCTCTTACAAGACGATGATCCCGGCAGATCATGTGACTGGCGGGTCAGGGGGTGGCTGCATCATGGCGGCGCCCATAGCGGTACATTGAGCACTCATTGAGCGCTGTGTACACAGTGATCAAGAGGGCAGGGAAGGTAATAAACCTTCCATGCCTTCTCTCTAGCAGCCTCGGCTGTAGTTACAGCTATTTTCTTGTTTCAGCAGCAGCACGATTTTGCACAGTTGCTGAAAACTACTTGGATGTATCGGTACGTCCTTGCAGAACAAGTAAGCCAATCAGTGGCCGAAGACCCAGACCACCACCCCAACATTCCTGCGCTCTCTATTATTCCCCTTAGTGGCCCCTGTACACACTATTATATCCCATAGTGGCCTCTGCACAATGTATCTTAACCCATAGTGGCCCCCGCACACAGTATTATAACCCATAGTGGCCCCTACACACACAATTATGCGCCACTGTGGACACCCATGAAAAGACCCCAGAGAATAATAATTGGAGACCGAGAAGGGATACAAACATAAAAAACACTGTTACTTACCTATCTCCGGCTCCGCTGCAGTCCTTGGTGGTGTCGACTATCTTCAATGACTTCCGGGACGTCACATGACCCAGGACGTCACATGACTGGGACCTGCGTCCCGGGTCATGTAACATCAGGGAGTGTCCAGAAGTAACATGGTTTTTTATGTTACCTTACCTTCCCTGGACCTCCGATCATTATACTCGGGGGTCTGAAAAGACATACAGTCCTATGAAAAAGTTTGGGCACCCCTATTAACCTTAATCATTTTTAGTTCTAAATATTTTGGTATTTGCAACAGCCATTTCAGTTTGATATATCTAATAACTGATGGACACAGTAATATTTCAGGATTGAAATGAGGTTTATTGTACTAACAGAAAATGCGCAATATGCATTAAACCAAAATTTGACCGGTGCAAAAGTATGGGCACCTCAACAGAAAAGTGACATTAATATTTAGTAGATCCTCCTTTTGCAAAGATAACAGCCTCTAGTCGCTTCCTGTAGCTTTTAATCAGTTCCTGGATCCTGGATAAAGGTATTTTGGACAAACAATTCAAGTTCAGTTAAGTTAGATGGTCGCCGAGCATGGACAGCCCGCTTCAAATCATCCCACAGATGTTCAATGATATTCAGGTCTGGGGACTGGGATGGCCATTCCAGAACATTGTAATTGTTCCTCTGCATGAATGCCTGAGTTGATTTGGAGCAGTGTTTTGGATCATTGTCTTGCTGAAATATCCATCCCCGGCGTAACTTCAACTTCGTCACTGATTCTTGAACATTATTCTCAAGAATCTGCTGATACTGAGTGGAATCCATGCGACCCTCAACTTTAACAAGATTCCCGATGCCGGCATTGGCCACACAGCCCCAAAGCATGCTGGAACCTCCACCAAATTTTACAGTGGGTAGCATGTGTTTTTCTTGGAATGCTGTTTCTTTTTGGACGCCATGCATAACGCCTTTTTTTATAACCAAACAACTCAATTTTTGTTTCCAAAATGAAGCTGCCTTGTCCAAATGTGCTTTTTCATACCTCAGGCAACTCTATTTGTGGCGTACGTGCAGAAACGGCTTCTTTCTCATCACTCTCCCATACAGCTTCTATTTGTGCAAAGTGCGCTGTATAGTTGACCGATGCACAGTGACACCATCTGCAGCAAGATGATGCTGCAGCTCTTTGGAGGTGGTCTGTGGATTGTCCTTGACTGTTCTCACCATTCTTCTTCTCTGCCTTTCTGATATTTTTCTTGGCCTGCCACTTCTGGGCTTAACAAGAACTGTCCCTGTGGTCTTCCATTTCCTTACTATGTTCCTCACAGTGGAAACTGACAGGTTAAATCTCTGAGACAACGTTTTGTATCCTTCCCCTGAACAACTATGTTGAACAATCTTTGTTTTCAGATCATTTGAGAGCGGGCTGTCCATGTTCGGCGACCATCAAACTTAACTGAACTTGAATTGTTTTGTAGAAAGAAATGGTCCAAAATACCTTCATCCAGGATCCAGGAACTGATTAAAAGCTACAGGAAGCAACTAGAGGCTGTTATCTTTGCAAAAGGAGGATGTACTAAATATTAATGTCACTTTTCTGTTGAGGTGCCCATATTTTTGCACCGGTCAAATTTTGGTTTAATGCATATTGCGCATTTTCTGTTAGTACAATAAACCTCATTTCAATCCTGAAATATTACTGTGTCCATCAGTTATTAGATATATCAAACTGAAATGGCTGTTGCAAACACCAAAATATTTAGAACTAAAAATGATTAAGATTAATAGGGGTGCCCAAACTTTTTCATAGGACTGTAATAATGATGTTTATGGGGCCCGTGGCGTCACTTACCGATCCCGGCCACTGCCAGGATCGGTAAGTAAATAGGGCCCGTTACAGCCTATTAAGAAAAGAAAAAAAACGCAGGGGTAGCGGTTGTCACCGGGCCCCGAATGTCCCGGGCCCTGTGGCAGCCACTACCCCTGCTACCCCGGTAGTTAATCCACTGAAGCCACTATCCGTACCTTTATACTCTATGGGCGGTCCGGAACCTACAATAACACATTGAAAATTGAAAGGAAAACTAAAAGTTATGTGTGTGGGTCTCCCTTGGATACTTTGGCTTCCTCCCAAAGACTTAGGGTAAGTTCACACAGAGTTTTTTGGTCAGGGTTTTGAGGCCATATCCGCCTCAAAACCTTGACCAAAAAGACGGCTCCCATTGAAATCAATGGGAGCTGCTCAGGTCTCAGGAAAAAAGAAGCGAGATGTTCATTCTTCAGGCCGAGTCGCCTCACGATTTGGCCTGAAGAAACTCCCTCCTCTGGACTAAGCCCATTCCTTGGGCCTAATATGGAGCAGAGCGCGAGGCTGAATGCTGGTGCAGTGAATCGGCTTTCAGTCGTGGCTACCCGTTTTTTGGATCGGAACCTGAGGCGGCCTCTGCCTCAGGTTCCGATCCAAAAAACCCTGTGTGAACATACCCTTGCTGATAATGACTTTATATTGAACAGTGACTGACAATGTATTGCAGAATATGTTGGTGTAATATAAGTAAGAGAAAGAAATAAAAGGTCTTATAGTGTAAGGAACACAATTCTACTGTTTGACCACTAGAGGACAATGAGCAATCACAATGCACTTGAGTCAAGCCTGGCCAAAGCCACAGACAGAGCCCTTTGATATCATATCCACATTTCATTACTTGTTATTAGTCTTTACAGTTCACCACTAAGGTTTTATATACATTACTAGGAGTAGAAGCTTACTGCATACGATATATTTAGTTTGTAGATGTTTTAAGGATGTGGACATCTGTCATCTATCTGCGTAACAGGAGTGGTCTAACCAACCTCCCCCCCCCTTCCAAAAAAAAAAAAAAAATAGAACAACTACATTGGTGTACACAAGGATCAATGTTTATTAGTTCCACAAGGAAAAAAGTTAACATTGTATGAAACTAAATCATTCAAAGTTGTGGCATTCCATGTGTACAGATCAAAAAATAATGACATCGCTCCCCGGTGTGACGTTGCAGCTGGCGGCTGCTGACAAGGTGGAGGCGGAAGCTCCTGAGTGCAGTGTCCCTCTCCTCCTTCCCGGGTCCTCCATGTCTTTTCGATTTGTCTTCTTGTTCTTGAGTTTGGCATGTCTCGCTGGGCTCAACTAGGGACTGTACTGTGGCAAGAAGGTGTACTATGGTGTCTTGGGGGGGAGCAGAGATGCCAGCAAGGCGGACACCGCATGAGCGTAGCAGCAGCTGGCCAGGAAGTATCACCTGGACCAGTACCTGACTGCTGAAGTCAAAGAGACTGTGCACAAGCACTTTCTGCTGGTGGCCACAGTCTACACAGTATTGTAAGCGGCCATTTTCTTGTGTCCGGCGGGCATGTGCAGTTGGCTTTGCCCTAGGCCTATAAGTTTGAAGCCGACACCGGAAGAAGACGTGTGAAGAGGAGGTTCCTGAAGAAGATGGAGAGTTCTCTCGCAGCATTGGAGACGCCCTCAAATCCAAAATCGGGTAGCCGCGACTGAAAGCACTGCATCGGCATCCAGCCGCGCACTCCGCTCTGGATTAGGCCCAATGGATGGGCCTAGTCCGGAGGAGGGAGTATCTTCAGGCCAAATCGCGAGGCGAGTCCGCCTGAAAGAATGAGCATCTCGCTTCTTTTTTCGGAAGAAACGGCTCCTGGAAAAAAACTCCTGAGCGGCTCCCATTGATTTCAATGGGAGCCATCTTTCTGGTCAGGATTTTGAGGCAGATATGGCCTCAAAATCCTGACCAAAAAACTGCGTGTGATCTTACCCTAATGGGACTCGCTGTGATGCTCTGCCTCCGGCTGCACTCTTGCAGGGATTTTATATACATACACACCTGACTCTAGTTGAATTGTGCTTTTTGGTTTTATGGTCTGATGGATGGAGTGTATAGAGTATAGGCAGTTCAGATAAGATAACAACAGTTGGGGGAAGCCCTTTATTTCGGACATAAAGAAATTAAACAGGGTGGCAACCTTTATCGTTGGGAAGTGTATATCTTTTGCATTTAATTGTACCTGGGATCTCTTTTCTATTTCTTAATGCGTATCAATCAATTGGAGTTTTTAGATATTTGCCATTTTTATAGGATTAGTGATTTAAGAATTTTTGGTTCCTTTTGGGATTGTTCTGTAGTTTTTTAACTCAAAACTTTGGAAGTTTTTTCCTCTGCTTCCAGCTTAGCTCATGGTGTTTGAATGTTGCCAGTGAAATCCCATCCACAAGACCAGAAGTGGATCCAAGAAATTGTGAGAAGACTGAGACTTCCATAACTGAGTATAAACTTACATTCAGTGATGTGAATCATGCTGTTGACAGATCTTGCCTAGGGAATGCTTAAGATGTAAACTGCTTTTATTATTTCTCATAGATCTATTCCAACCTCCTGTCATGTGACATGTTATATATTTAGACCAAACTTAAAATTAATGTATCCAAAGCTATAAAGAAGGACTCATTTGCTTTTAAAGGGGATGTTACATTAAAGACACTTATCCTCTATCTACAGGATAGGGGATAAATGTCATATCACTGGGGTTGTAACCGCCAGGTCCCTGAGAAATTAGGAGAACTGGGGACTGCAAGACCAAAGTTTTGTTAGATTTGCGGGGATCCGATACTCGGTACTCCCACAGCCGTCATGTTTACATACCACGAGTCATGCTACTTACTCGCCACACAAACTGTAGAGGTGAGTGTGGGTTCTACAGTGCTGTCCCATTGAAATTTATGCACCAGTGCTACAGACAATGCACTGTCTCGGTACTGGTGATCTGTGGGTCCAGGGTGTCAGACCCCTGCAAACCTGAAATTGATGGCTTACACCAATGTTAGAAACCGGATAACCTTATAGTAGTGCTAGAGCTTTGGCGACACAAGTGTACTTGCACTTCATTCTCATGGAGGAGACATGGGAAACTTTCAGTCCCTTTAGGTGTGGTGCAATGGTTGTCCCTGTTAGATGCATTTTCTCGTTGATGGTATCAAGCTGTTTTACTATAGTTCTTTTTACATATACATATATACTCTAAGGGTGAATTCACACTGAGTAAACGCTAGCTTATTCTGAACGTAAAACACGTTCAGAATAAGCGGCGTCTAAGGGTGCATTCACACTGAGTAAACGCTAGCTTATTCTGAACGTAAAACACGTTCAGAATAAGCGGCGTCTAAAGCAGCTCCATTCATTTCTATGGGAGCGGGGATACGAGCGCTCCCCATAGAAATGAATGGGCTGCTTCTTTCACTCCGTGCAGTCCCATTGAAGTGAATGGGGAGTGCCGGCGTGTACGCTCCGGCATGAACAGAGCTTGCCGTATACGCCGGCACTCCCCATTCACTTCAATGGGACTGCACGGAGTGAAAGAAGCAGCCCATTCATTTCTATGGGGAGCGCTCGTATCCCCGCTCCCATAGAAATGAATGGAGCTGCTTTAGACGCCGCTTATTCTGAACGTGTTTTACGTTCAGAATAAGCTAGCGTTTACTCAGTGTGAATTCACCCTAAGTGTTACCATCAGGAAGCTTTCAGCTTTCACTTCTTGTTTTCTGAGTATAAAGTTTAACAAGTTCATTGTGTTTTCTTTCTTACAAATGCAAATTTTTGGTCTTTATTTTACGTGTTCAGTCTCCTTCCTATTTCATAATACCACATCTTCTTCCACGTTGTAATACACCAATACAAGCAATGTCTCAATACGGATTATACTTCAGACCAACACTATGGTCACCCATTTGATGAATCAACAAAATCCTCTGGTCATGTAGAAACTATTAAAATATAATAATGAATAAATTAACGCTATCATATTATCAGCCCCAAAAGAACATCACTTCCATTACCTCAGTAAGGAGGAAAAGCAGCTGAATAAATACCAAATTTAAAGTAATCAAAAACTGCACTGAAGACACATTAAAACTTGTGTTTTTTTCCAATTAAGTTTTAACTGCATCAATTTGTAAAGTGTGAATGTAGCCTAAGGTCTTGCACATGGCCGAAAACATGTACAGATTACTAAAACCTAAAGTAAATCAGGAAGCGTACCCCCCCAATATATAACGTCTTATACTGTGTAGTTGTTTATTAGGTGTGACCCACGTTTTTAACCCAGAGTCACATCTAATGTTAATGTATATAAGGCAGCCCTCGCTTCTTGACCCACAGCATCCATTGCAGTCAGTGAGGGTTTTTCTATTTTAGTAAGCCTACAATGATATAGGGGGCGTCTGCTGCTCTCATTATGTATTGTTGTGAAAGCCAAAAAGCAGTCTAAGGGCTCGTTCACACAGAGTAAACGCGGCACGCAATGTGCCGTGTTTACGGGACGTTTGCGCTGCGATTTTGACGGTGCATGTTTGCGGTCGCGTTAACGCCGCGTTAAAGCGCGTTTATACGGCGCTAACGCGACCGCAAACATGCACTGCCAAAATCGCGGCGCAAACGTCCCGTAAACGCGACGCATTGCGCGCCACGTCTACTCCGTGTGAACGAGCCCTAACATCTGAAAGCATTTTTATCTGGGATGCCAAAATCATGGCAAACTTTCCTGTCACATGTGGCATGAAATTTTTGGTACCCCAATTTCCTTGCGAAGAGGTAAATATCTTTCACTCATGCAAATAGACTGAAAATTTGTGGTTGGTACAAAACTAAGGGAGCGTTCACACTACTATCGGTGTCCAACAGCTAGTGTCCGCTGCTAATGTCCGTGAAAAATCTTGTGCAGACATTAGCAGCGGACACTAGTTGTGTCCGTGACATTTTGCATTGATTTAAATGGACACGGGGTGCACTCTTTTACTGTCCGTGGGTGTCCTTAACTGTCCATTCCCAAAGATATCTGACTTTTCAAGAGGACAGCAAAGACCTATATGTCGGGTTTTAGATGTATGGTGTTCATATATGGAAAACAGATTAGATTTTTAGATTAATTTACATCTATAAAATCAAAAAGTGTTATTATAGCTTAAAGGTATATGGTGAGGTCTCCCCCTAGGTTTACCCATCCTATTTCACTTATTGTTGCATATATAGTGCTAACATATACTGCAGCGCTGCATGGCAATAGTAACCATTCACACGTATCCCTGTCCATTGTGGGCTCACAATCTAATTTCTTTATCTCAATACACACATGGACCAAAGGTTATAGGAAGTCAATGAACGTGTAGACCGACTTTTGAAATGCGTAACGAAACCAGTGTCTCTAGAGGAAACCCACACAGAAGAACACAGTTTTGATTTCCCAACTCCACTTTCTGACATCATGTATTGAGGAGTTTCACTACATGACTTATTCAACCCTATTTTTTTTTTCATTTCCACAAGAGTTTAAGGTAGAAAATGCACTCAAAATATTTTAAGCAATTTCTCATGACTACATTAATGTAATGTAAACTGCTGTATGGGCAGTATTCTTATGTCATATTTGTTTATTGCTTGCAACACTAAAAGGTACTTTTACCTTTCACCATTATATAATTAACTAGCCTCTGCCCGCAACTTCGTCTGTGGGTTGTTGGCGTCGATGATCCGCCTATATTTAGCAAATTTCATGCTGTCAATGGTTGGTCTGCTCCGGTATTTTGGCAGCTGTTAAGCTGTCCTACTGCTGAACTTGTTCCTCACACCGTGCCTGTGATTGTTCCGGCATCTCAGCAGCTCGCTGGGTCACCATATTAATGAGCATGTTTTTGGCGTTGATGATCCGCATGCTCCAGCGTTTCGGCAGCTCTGATGCTGGCTTGCCGCTGAACTTGTTTCTTGCACTGTCCCTGGGATTGTTCCGGCATCTCAACACCTCGCTGGAACATCATATAATGAGTGTGTTGTTGGTGTTGATGATCCGCCTGCTCTGGCGTTTTAGCAGTTATCAAGCTGGCCTGCTGCTGAACTCGTTCCTGGGGCTGTGCCTGTGATTGTTCTGGCATCTCAGCAGCTCACTGGGAAGCCATATAATGAGCGTGTTGGTGTTGATGATCCGCATGCTCAGACATTTCGGCAGCTCTCAAACTGGCCTGCCACTGAACTTGTTCCTCACGCTGTGTCTGGGATTGTTCCAGCATCTCAGCACCTCGCTGGGAAGCTATATAATGAGTGTGTTGTTGATGTCGATGATCCCCCTCAGCTGCACTTGAGAAGAACTCTGTGACTTCTGGCTCCTTCATAGCTGTTGTTGTTTATGACAAATTAGATTCTCTTTTTCCAGGCATGTTAAAAATTGGCAAACGCAGAGCCCTCTCTACAGGTACGCGCTCTGTTGCCTGGATTGCTCTCAAATAGGGGATCCAGTACAGGGGCGTACTGAGGAGCATATAATACTGTGTGTAGAGGGGCATACTGTGGAGGAGCATATAATGCTGTAGGGGGGCCTGCTGTGGAGAATATATTACTGTCTGGGGGCCACTTTGGAGCATATAATACTGTCTGGGGACCATATAATACTTTGTGGGGGCCCTTCACTATTTATATCACACAGTGTTTATTTTATAGCAGTGATACTAGTACAAGCTGTAATATCATTGCACGGTCACTATAAAACAGATCCTGTGCGATGTAAATAGTGAACATTAATTGTTCAAAATTACCAAATGCAGAGACCTTTACCTTTCAGTACCAAGTTGTTTGTATTATTGAAAGCCCTGTAAAGTCCTTTCATTTATTTCTTATTAGCATAGGGCTAGTGATATACATTTGTTTTTCTTTATACATATGGACCATATCATTTTTTTTAATTCACTATTTTTCTCGGTCTCAGCATTGGTCATGTAAGAATTCCTTTGTGACTTAAACTTCAAAACCTCCTATAGGATGGGTTTCCTTTATTCTCTTGTCCTTTTTTAATCGTTTTTAACTCTTTTCTGTTTCCCTACGCATGTCTGTCATGTAAAATATGGCTTTTTCATATATTTTGTCAGGTTGCGCACCTTCTCATGTGTCTTCTTTGACTTCTTTGTCACATTATTCTCATGGTTGGTTTAACACATGGTTACACCACTATTTATACTCAATGAAAATGGGAAAGAAGACCAGACACTAATAAGTCTAATAAGGAAAGTGTATCTCAGTTTGGATATCAGTGAAAAACCTGCAATCGGTTGTTATGGATACCTGGAGTAAAGCTATTGAAGGTGACCTTGTGTGACAGTGTCATCCACAGCGCCCTGCCACTTTAAAGCTGACATACAGCAGTGAAGAAGAATGGCTGATACTGTGGCTGAGCTATGTATCTAATCCTCTGGCGTGTGGTACTTAGCGCTGAGCCACGTATCTAATCCTTTGGTATGTGGTAATGTGTGCAGACGTGTGTATCTAATCCTTTGGCGTGTGGTACTTTGTGCAGATGCGCGTATCTAATCCTATGGCGTGTGGTACTGTGTGAAGACATGTATATCTAATCCTCTGGCATGTGGAACTGTGTGCAGACTCGCATATCTAATCCTCTGACACGTAGAACTGTGTGCAGTCGCGTGTATCTAATCCTCCGTCGTCTGGTACTGTGTGTAGAGGTGCATATCTAATCCTCTGGCATTTGGTACTGTGTTCTGAGCCATGTATCTAATCCTCTGATGCGTGTATCTCAGTTTGGATATCAGTGTTGGATTGTGCATGTGGAGTGACTATGTGTATGTGTGTATTGCAGTTGGAATATGAGTGAAAGACTTGCAGGTTTATATTGATTATGCGGTCATTGTTTTGGGAATACTGTATCTCCGGAACGGTACATCTGAGCAAGTTGAGGCCTCATCTTAAACCTTCCCTGTCATCTGAAGTATCTGTTTGCCAAATTTGGTGAAGATCGGCCCAGTCGTTTGGTCGCGCATAAAGAACAGACAGTCAGACAGAAACTCATTTTTATTATATAGAGATATAAGCAACAAATTTGGTTCATTGTGAACTGGTTTGCCGTATGTAATCTAGCTAATGTTCCAGAATGGATTTCCACTTTTTTTTTTCTGTCTTAGGGTGCTTTCACACTAAGTATACGCTGAGCTGATTCTGAATGTAAAACACGTTCAGAATCAGCGTGTACAAAGCAAATCCCATTCATTGCAATGATAGCCAGCTTTCGAGCGTTCCCCATTGAAAGTAATGGGCTGCTTTTTTCCCTATTGGTTTCAATGTGATACGCGTGTATCACATTGAAACCAATAGGGAAAAAAGCAGCCCATTTATTTCAATGGGGAGCGCTCGTATGCCGGCTCCCATTGCAATGAATGGGATTTGCTTTGTACGCACTGATTCTGAACGTGTTTTACATTCAGAATCAGCTCAGCGTATACTTAGTGTGAATTCACCCTTATGCTGTACCAAGTAATTGGTGAATGCCAAAAATATAAAAACCGAAGAAAGATCTAGGGAGATTTATGAAACTTTCTTTGTTGTTCATAACAATCTATCACAGCACGGTTTATCTTTTAGACACGGGTGGGACATCTAGCTTTCAGTAAATGATGCAGTAGAGAGCACTTGTGGACGTCATTCTCATGATCACTGACACCCCCACTCCCTGTGACTATGCAATAAATGTTACTAATGGGAAAATGCCTTGGGCCAAATATAACTATAAAATACCTATTAATAAAAGACATGTGGAGAGAGAGATGAATGCTGGAAAAATGTCAAATAACCTCACTAGTGTCGTATAACAGTTGCTTATTGCTGAGAATGATGAAATTCTACTATCATGCAAAAAAAAAAGTCAAATGTTTAGTGAAACAACAATGAAGATGGTCTAAGAGACTGGAAAAACTATTCTTTCTAAAGGGGGTTATCCACATCATACTGTGTAGCATATTGTAAAAATATAGGGTAGCAAATTAAAACTCAAAAGCTTTTATTAATACCCGCTAAAACATTTAATATAAAATTGCTCCCCCACAAGTGAACCACCATCACCTATCACAATGTAGGATAGCTAGACTACAGATAGTCACATAGGTCTGATTGGGGGCATAGTAGCCAACACAGGTATTCCAGCTACTAGGATGTCAAGGGGAAAAAAAAAAATAAACAAGGATCCTCCCCCTCCTTTCCTCAGATCCCTTCAACACCCCATATCAGATACAATGTGTAAGTTGCTTTTGGGAGATACACAGGATGCTCTTATATACTATTGTTATCTCACTCCTGTGTCAGTATAAATAGCAACTAAACCAGCTGTTTACAATGTTTCTAACTATTTAAAACAGCAATGTACAATTTACATAGGTTTCTGACAGTCAGTCAGGAACGCCCTTCCTCACAGCAGCGTCTATAGTACTGTACTGTGAGAATGGTGAGGAACGCCCCCCTCCCCTCCTGATAGCACTTGTCCATAGACGAGTACTGGGGGAGCGTTCCTCACCACTCAATGTCATCACTAGGCAATAAGGAACTCCCCCTCTCACAGTACAGAGCTATAGGCGCTACTTTGAAGAAGGGAGTTCCTGACTGACTGTCAGAAACGCCCTTCTGACAGTGAAGAGCTACAGTACCGACACCGATATCTCTTCACCAGGGGCACAGAACATGAAAGCCGAATTCACTGTCGGCTTTCTAGCGGTGTATTTCACCGCATGTGCCCCAGGTGGGGAAAGTTCCTCTTTGAGAGTCTAATAGTCCCTATTGATGCCCCAAGAAAATAGGAAATATTTAACAACAAACATCTGCTATGCAGATGATAAGCCAGGCCATAACTCTGTATTAATATACCTTATAAAAATAGAAACAATCCCCCCAAAAAATATCCACTTTCTGGAAGTAGCAGGCAGTTACAAATATAGTCATAGGAGATGATTACAAGCATAAATATAGAACATGGGAAAAAACATTTGGATCCAAGGAAGTATTTACTATCAAAACTGTTTTCATTTGTGGTTTATTATTAGTCATTTATTTGGCTGAATATGAATACTGGTTTCATTACGTAGGGAAGATCTGTCAGAATCTTTACAAAGGCATTAATGACCATAGGTTTACTCTCAATTCAGGTGTCACCAAGCAGAGTCTTTCTAGACTGAGAAGGTTAAAATAATGACAACTGACTAAGTCGCCAATGTTTTATAAAACAGAAATCCTCTAATCAACAAACTGGAATCCTTGTTTAGATCCTTGCAATGTTTATATCCAGACAGTGGGGCCATTGAATGGAATTACTTTCCAACTGAATTTTTAATATGTCAGTCATGATTTTATTTATTTATTAAAAAAGTAAAATAGATTACAAATAAGTTAGCTTTGGTGGAAAAGGAAAATTTGCTCTAGCGCCACCTTTCAGAAGGTTGTTCTCTACAGATCAATGCCTAGTTTTTCTGAAATCTAAGATCTATATGGAACTACCTTCCATGCTAGAGAAAGTCTCCTCTTTTCCATGAAGGAGGACTTCTACATATTCTTTCCTAGAATCCTTAGCAGAGTCCATGTACACGACAAGTTGACCTGAAAAGGCAATACCCCTTTCTTACCCACATCTATGACCACCCACCCAGTCAGCCAGTACCCTGCTTCATACTGATGAAAGGATATAACCTCTAAATAGATAGTTTTAACTTCCTATTAAAGGAGATATTCGAGCTTGATTTTAATTCCAGATCATGGCACTAGGTTTAATGAAATCCAGGTATTGATCTTTAGTGAGTTACCTTCCAACAGGTAATGCTAGAGTAAGTTCCCCTTTCTCCATTAAGGAGGACTTATTTGCACCTTTTCCCAGAATCTTTAGCAGTGCATGTATAGCCTATAAGTTCTTGAACACTGCAAGGTGGCCTGAAAAGTCAGTAGTCCCCTTACAGAGACATACAGTAGTGTCCCTATTATTTTTGTAGTAGCTATATACACGTTTTATCTTTAAAGGGATTCTACCATTAAAAACCTTTTTTCTGTGGATAAGACGTCGGAATAGCCTTTAGAAAGGCTATTCGTCTCTTACCTTTAGATGTGATCTCCGTCGCGCCGTTCCTTATAAATACCAGTTTTTATCGGTATGTAAATTAGTTCTCTCGCAGCGATGGGGGCGGGCTCCAGCGCTGAAAATGCGATGAGGGCGTCCCCACTGCTGCTCGAGAACAGGCTCCATCGACGTCTCTATCTTCTGCTGGATCCTCCCCTTCTCTCCTCGTCTTTCTTCAGCGGCGTCACCTCCGATGCCTGCGCAGTTGGCTCTGCCAGTGAGACACTAGTAGAGCCGACTGCGCATGTGCACAATTGTGGCCTCGGAACTATGGCCGCCGGCCGGCTCTACTAGTGTCTCACTGGCAGAGCCAACTGCGCAGGCGTCGAAGGTGACGCCACCGAAGAAAGATGAGGAAAGAAAGATCCAGCCGAAGATAGAGGCGTCGCAGGATCCTGTTCTCAAGCAGCAGTGGAGACGCCCTCATCGCATTTTCAGCGCTGGGGCCCGCTCCCATCGCTGCAAGAGAACTAATTTACATACCGTTAAAAACCGGTGTTTCTAAGGAACGGCGCGGCGGAGATCACATCTAAAGGTGAGAGATGAATAGGCTTTCTAAAGGCTATTCCGACGTCTTATCCACAGAAAAAAAGGTTTTTAATGGTAGAATCCCTTTAATCATCTATTTTCTTAAGTATATAGTATATTTACTTCTGATGAATTAACCCTTCGGTAGGATTTTGTAGCCAATTATAGATAGGACTTACTTCTGTTGAGATAGTTGTTAAATGGGCTTCTTAATACACAAAGAATATAACATTTTTGGTAATGTGATTACATATTTTTTGAGTATTTTATTCCTAATACCTGGTATAATCCTTTTTCATCTTTCCATTTTACAGTAGCTATAACATAGCCAGCACTTACCGCTAACAGCTGCGAGTGTCATCAGGGCGCGGCGATCGGTTGTCACAACAGCTTAGAGCCTATTGAAGGGGTCTCAGTACTGAACTCTTCAATATATTGCAATATAAACAGTTAGGTATCTCCATATCTGAAAACACTCAAACCATAAAAATATGAAAGTATTTATTCCCTATGGTGAATTCAAAATAGCCATTTTTATAACTTCACCTCCATAAAAAGTCGTCAAAACGTCTGCTGTTCCCCAAAAAGTTATGTATCCTGTCCAGCAAAAAAGACACCTTAAGTAATTCTGTACGTGAAGATTTGTAAATATTTTGGGTGTCACAATATTGTGTCTGTTTTTAAAACGTTATTATTTTACTGTATTACAACACACAAAAAAAAAACATATTTCCCTGCAGAATGTATATAATGTGATTTTTACCACATATTGAATGCTGTAAAACCAAAACCCATAAGAAAATGTCGCAATTCTAGTTTTTTTATGTTCCACCCCATTTTTCAAGCTTCCCTGTACGTCATATAAAATAATACATTGTGCTATTATGAAATGCAATTCAACTACGTCAATGGAGAAATAAAAAAGTTATGATTCTTGGAATGTGGGAAGCAAAAACAAATCCAAGAATAAAAATTGGCCTGTCATGAGGAGGTTAAATATCTTTATTGTGTTTCATAAATTTTTTGGGTTGGTGTTTGGTCTGTTCCGTTTGTGTGGTTGATGCATAATTCCTGTTTTTATTTTCTCTCTATCGTTCTTCTGCTTTCATTTTGTGGCTTGTTGACAAGGGGTGATGCACAGGTCTCTTATGTTCAGGCTTTTCAGTATTTGGAAAGTGGGTTATGGTTCAGTACGTGAGGAAACCAAAAAAACTGAGTCACAAAACGAAAATGTTAATGTGAATTTGGATCGTACTCAAAACCACATATTTTGTATGGACATCTTCCACTAGAGCAGGTGTACTTATCCCCTTCCCCCTATAGGTACTAAGTCTTCTCTGTATTGTACAGACCCGGAGCTAAAGAGTTCACTCTGATTGCGAACATTGCAAGTCAGGACCCCCACAACCAACCCCAAAAGTTAAAAAATTGTCCCAAGGCCAGTCTACACAGCCCCTGTACTTTTCCCGTTGCAGGCCGGCTCCTGCACAGCGAGATTGTGGAAGTTGAAGCTTTATGAAGGCTACCAGGCCTGTAATAGGTATATTATATACGCCTTCAATATAGCGCCGCACTGAGTGGCTGCCTCGATACAGAGCTCCAAGCTGAGAGCAACCTTTATCTTTCCTTTTTTACTCTTTCTGTCTGTATCTTCAAGAATCCTCTAACCAAGCAAACTAGCACTATGAATTAGCAGCTATAAATCGAATGGAAGACCCTGTGGAGTATTTTTTTTCCTTTTGTTTCTATTGTTAAAGCATTGAGAAGACTCAAGTTGGTTTCCTGTGTGCACATGTGCCTGTTACCATCCCCCCCACGAGCTAAGAACCACATGGTCACCATGAGGCAGACAAAGCTGGAGGAGAAACCTTCATGGAAGTGTGGACTTCTTCTTCAAGGAGATGATTTTTGGCGTCTATTGCTGATGTGTGAAGATGCCTGCTGCTGACTGATATTTCTTTCTAGTACTGTGGACACGTGGGACTCTGTTACAGCCTGGCAGCCCACCATCATCCACCTACCCCATGAGTTTATGGAAGCTGGGCAAGAGAGCAGCAGCCTGCCTACCTGGATGGCTTCAGACTTCTTTGGGCAGTAGAAAACAGTGATAAGAAGAAAGGAGGAGGAGGGCTTGTGATGAAGGACATTTGGGGCATTTTTTTTGTGCTTAAGGAACAATAGCGCTGATGCAAGATACCGAACTGTGAGCAGGAGATCTCACCACCTACCAAGGAACTACCACATGTTATCATGATAGCTACCTATGTCCCCCACCTCTGCAAAAATTATTTTTGCTTGTTATATCTACATGCTGTTACCCCCCTCCTCATGTCCTCCAACCACATTCGGCTGTATTATTAACATTACTCCGCACAGAGAACTAAATGATCCTGCAGTGTGTCTTTGTTTCTTTCTTTTTTAGTTGCTATGATTCCTAGGATTTCTCTATCTGCCATGAGCTTGTATGTGTTTCTCTCTTGTTATATACTACTGTACCATCTATGAAACTGTATCACTGAAATTTTCCCATTGTGGGACTATTAAATGATTATCTTATCTTATCTCTTATCTTATTGCTAATACTAATGTAGCAAATCTCCCATAGACTGAAATACAATCAAATAATTGCAGTAAAAAATAGAATAAATCAATAAAAATGTTTTAAAAAACTAAAAGTTAAAGTCATCCCCTTTCCCTAGAATGCTTAACAAACTTAAAAAATAACTGTGAAACACATACACATTAGATTACCCTGAGTTCAAAAACGCCCAATCTACAAACTTAGAAAAATATTTTTCCAGTATGGTGATTGCCACAGTGAGAAAAAAAATCAAAAGTCCCGAACCACTTTTTTTTCACTGTATTGCCTCTGATAAAAATTTTATCAATATGTGTTTAAAACAATAGACATTCCACAAAATGATCTATATAACCGCCCCTACCACCCTTTTCCCGGCCCCATTGGCTGTGTGACATCTTTGTCTGCAATTAGTGGTGGTTACCTGGACCAGAGAGCAAAGCCTTTGAAGGAGAAGAAACACAGCAAATTTGCATAAGACTAAAACACTGATTTTCATGAAAAGTGTAGGCTCTGCTCTACAAGGCACTGTCATTAGTGTAATAACAATTTTCCTGCTGACAGACTCCCTTCAAATGGTCACTAACCTTTCAGACAACTCACTCTAATTTAATAAAACATGTAATGCAGAACCAAAATAGAATGTACTGAATGTTGCTGTTTTCTGCCCGAAAGACCTCCAACATCCCTGCCACAAGGTGTCCTCACTTTCCGAAATTGCTTTTTGCTCCCTGTTACTAGGGAAGGTCTGTCTTTAGAAAACAACTGTCTGAAGAAAGTGTACAGGAAGTGAAGGAGGGAAGTGCAGGTCTTTCTTTATATTTATATTTACACATAGATCTGCTGCTCTGTGCTTCCTGCTTGTACACTGCATAGAGTTGGCAGCTTCTTAGGCTGCGTTCACACGGAGTAATGCGCCGCTTATTCTGACACGTAAACAATAAATGCATATATATAATTAATTTTTCTAACTTGGGGGCGGGGTCCAGACTTTGTTAGTAATGGCCCTGGCTTCAGTCTTGTTTTTAAAATCACAATGAATTGAACTGATTTTAGCCTTTGGATTCTGTCGGCATTTCAGTCCATTCCACTGATCCTATGACAGATCAGAGCAACAGATGATGACAGCTGTGTGAACGTATCCTTAACAGGACTCCCCGCAAATGGTTTGTAAAACTCTATATGTGATAAAATTCACGCTGCTTACATAATGTAGTCTTCTCTATTAAGGTTGAGTTTGTTTTTGTCTTTGTCTACATCTAGGATTATAATTTTTTGCTTTGGGTCTCATTTTTAATGCTCTTTTTTTTTGTAATACTGTATATCTTTGTTCTGTTTCTTTTGCCATTTAACCCATTCAGTTTCATTGATACTAGGGTGAAAAGTACCTGGAAAGTTGCCTCTAGGGTATGAGAAATTTGGTTTCACGTTGGTTTGAATGGGCAGTGTTTCAGAGGACAGGAGTTGAGACGCAATTGGATTAGTTTCAGTTGTTTTTCTTCTCTTTTCCAATTCCTGTACACTCTCTGCTGAATGTAGATGAAATATCATGTTTGCTTCATCTTTTTGGGTATTGGTCTTTGCTATGTTTCTCTTGTGGTGTTCCAGTTTCTGCCTTGCGTAAGCCCTAAAAAAAAGAAATGTCAAAAAGAAAGTCCTATCATGCAAGTAGACTATTCTGACTCGATACCATTTGTGCTGTACAGGGAAAAAATGTATTTTGTTCCCCTAGAGTTAGTGTACTTGCAATGGATAGTTGTTCATAAATAGTGAATAGAGACTTCAAAGATATCAGCAAGCTTATTTCCATTTAAAGACATTTCCCCACCAAAGTTGGTTATCTTGTAGACCAGTTGGGGGCTGATTGTTCAGGAACAGAGGGGCTTTCATTATCCCTTATGAATGAAGCAATGGTTGGGCAGTGCTCCATTCATTTAATTTCAATTGGATTACTGTAGAGTGCCAAAGTACAGGACTCAGCTATCACTGTGGTGAGGTTTCTTGTTTTGTAATGTTTTTGGTTATATTTTCTCTTTCGCCCCCACCAATCCCAAGCAATACGTTATTCTAGTTTTGGTGCCTACTGTCCGGTGGGTGGTGTCAAGCAAGAGCAGGCAAGGGGTGTGATTCTGAATTCTAACATTGGCTGCCTCTGATTGGAGCTCTGCCTCTCACCCCCTTTCTCGCTCCTTCCTGACACTGCCTACCTGACATTAGCATATCAGGCACGAAAGTTACCTGCATGGATTGACTTAGAACAGTGAGGACAAGAGAAAAATTGCACAGGAATCAGTGGAGGGGCACCTTTCAGCAGAATCAAAGAAGTGGAGGTGGTGAAAGGTCCTCTTTAAGAATTTTAGCATTAGTGTCCTTGTTTAGTTGTGTAAGATCAAGGAAATTATTATTATCAAGGAAACAATTATTGATGTGTTTGGATAATTCTTAGTAGGTTATCTCATTAGCCAATTCATCTTTATATCATACCCCAGACAAAAAGGGTCTGTGGTCTGTGACATCACGGGTCTCTTCCTGAGGCCTGCTGAGGTCGCTGATTGGCCTCAGCAGTCACATGATTGGAACGTGCCAGAAAGATACTAGAGCATCGGGGACAGGTGAGTATGATTTTTTTTTTTCACCTCCCCCGGTTGTCCAGGTAATTAAAAAAATGGCCCCAAAACTATTGATAGGTTCTTGCTAATGACCTCTATAAGTTTCTAAGGACCAACATCTTTAGCATGTCCTTACCTTGTTATGAGTAGAGATGAGCGAATACTATTCGAAACTCTAGTTTCAAATACCTCACTCCCATAGGAATGAATGGGAGTGGGTGAACTACAAGGGGTTAAGCGCCAGCGCTGGCCGGCGCGCATCAGCTCCCATTCATTCCTGTGGCGCGAGGTATTCAAACAGCAGTTTTGAATACTATTCGCTCATCTCTAGTTATGAGTTTAACTACAGCATGTGCTGTATATGAGGAGTTATTAACCTCTACTACCCTAGACCACCAGAGAAACAGTCATCAACCTTTCCAATACTCTAGATGAACAAGAAAGGAAATGTTAATGGGTAATTCCCATCATGGCTGCTTTACCCTGCTTCCCATAGGGGCAATGTGCACTGTAAAGATATTGTAGCACTTTTAACTATGCTCTTTCCGTAATGTGGAGCTATGGAATCAGTGTTGTTCAGTTGTGTTACTCTATTTCCATAGTCAGGTACTAAGAAAACTCCTTAAGGAGAGCAGCTTTGCAGGTGTAAGGAGAATTTCAAGCCATTTTCGCTCCACTGGGGGATTCAGTGGAATATGCAAATCTGTTTTCCAGGGTGTAATTAGGAAAACAATGCCTCTGCTTGCTACCTCTAGGACAGCCGCCTTAAACATCAGAGAGCCTAATACCATGATGCGGGATTATTGGCAAACTAGTATATCTATTCCAAAAGGAATAGATTCCCAGCCATGGACAGAGCTGTTTTGATCTGGTTGGATCTCATCAGCACAGCGCAGGGAAACGCGTTTGGCTAAGTGAGAAACTATAGACCAGGGTCATGGACTAAGAAAACTCCTTAAGGAGAGCACCTTTGCAGGCATTAGGAGACTTACTAGTTTGGCAATAATCCCGCATCATGGAATTAGGCTATCTGAAAAAGCCATGCATGATGTTTAAGGGGGCTGTTCTAGAGGCAGCGAGCAGAGGCATTGTATTCCTCTATTTCCATAGTTTTTGTTCATCTCTATGGGAGTTAAGTAGCAGCTACTTGAGTGATCTCCCCAGTCCGGTTTCAATTATTCCAATTTCAGCAGTGGTTTGCTGAGATCAGATTAACCCTTTAAAATCTCCAGTTTCCTAGAACTTAAAAGAAGCGGACAGTAAGCCACCAAGAAAGTAGATATTAAAACCATAAAACCTCCTATACCCTACATGGAAGTCTGAAATCTTCTACATTTATTGTCTGTTGGGTATATATAGCAAAAAAATTATAGTTTGGTAGGTATTATAGGCAAAAATAAGAATTAATGATAATACCACCACTTATAAGAGAGATTATTAGAATGTATAATAAATTCTATAATAGAAATGATGGGGCCACACGGTGGCTCAGTGGTTAGCACTGCAGCCTTGCAGCGCTGGAGTCCTGGTGTTCAAATCCCACCAAGGGCAAAAAACCATCTGCAAGGAGCTTGTATGTTCTCCCCGTGTTTGCATGGATTTCCATCCCATATTCCAAAGACATACTGATAGGGAAAAATGTACATTGTGAGCTCTATGTGGGGCTCACAATCTACATTAAAAAAAAAAAAAAGAAAAAAAAAAAAGAAATGATACCAGTATATGACGTATAATACTAGTATTAGCAAAAAACAAGACCTACAAAAAAAATTACAGTTTAGGTAAAAATAGCATTTCCTAGAGAATGGTGACTTTATTTTAGGCGGATCGCATATAATAGACGAAACATCACATTTATTATTTTTTTCCCATGAAAACATGAAGTCACCAAGGGGTCAGATTTTCTGTTACAAGTCTCCAATGTTACTGTTACAGTAACAAGACGCCTCATATGACACATAAATAATGATATAAACATCCATTTACTTCTGTGATTTCTGCTGCTGTAAGTGAGTCATAACCATGTGTGACTTAGATAAGAAGAAAGTTTTTTTTCCATATATTTTCTCCAATGCGATTCTTAAAGAAACACTGCAGGCATGTTTTTTTTTTGCCTCCCCTTCCTTCCTACATAGGTGGTTCAATGGGGTGCTGCAAGAGTTACACTGACATGTTGTGGTTTTCTGCAAATATCAGTGCCTGGCGCTGCCCCCTCATGACCTGCTTCGCACTGGTTCAGTAAACTGGGGCTCAGTCCATTAATGTATTCCTATGAGGAATGCATTGAGAGCCTGAATTCTGGTTATATGAAGTAGACAACGACCAGTCAGAGATTAGTAAGTCAGACTGTAGAGATGCACAACCCACTAGGGATACGGGATTTAAACTCTTTAGCGGACGGGGTCGGCCACAGCTATAATTAAAGTTTACGAGAACTTCCCATATATAAACAGTGGGTATGACGCAAGTCTGCCTCCACTTGCAAAATACACGATTTGTACCACCTGCTGTGACTTAAGGACATACATCCAGAGAACTTTAGAAAAGAGAGACGTATTGTCATGTAACATTACCCATATAACTTACTAAGCAGTATAATGTAATGAAATATTCAACCTTACAAACCCTTGGTACTCAATATATAAAGTGTGTGTGTGGGGGGGGGGGGGGTTTCTCTGATATTTATACTGATTTTACTGTTGACAGACTCCCTTTAGGAGAATTTCTGGATTCTAAAATCTTTGCAATATCATGTTCAAGGTCACCCTTTACTAGAAGGTGTAGATGTGCTGATTTAGGTAAGTTAGCCTTTATATTTGCTTTGGTTTAGGAATAGTCACATGTTATAAAGCAACTTTTGATATTGTCTTAAAGAGGTTTACGAAGGATTGCAAATTATCACCTATCCTTTGGATATGTGATAAGTATCTCATTGATGGGTTTCTAACTGCTGGGACCTCCACTGATCATGGTAATGTCAATCTTGTATCTACCATATGGATGGAGTGGCAGTCCAGCATGCACATTAACAATCCATTTAAAGTATATGAGATTACTGAAGATTAGAGATGAACGAGTAGTATTCAATCGAATACCTCCCCGCCATAGGTATGTGTGTAAGCGGCCGAACACCATAGGGTTAAATGCATCGAATATTCAATGCACTTAACCCCTTGGTGTTCGGCCGCATACACGCATATCTATGGCGGGGAGGTATTCGATTGAATACTACTCGTTCATCTCTACTGAAGATGTTTATTAAAGTACTCATCTACCTCCTGGAGTCCTAAAGAGAGAGAATCTTGTATGTTCCACCAATACTATATACAGTCCTATGAAAAAGTTTGGGCACCCCTATTAATCTTAATCATTTTTTGTTCTAAATATTTTGGTGTTTGCAACAGCCATTTCAGTTTGATATATCTAATAACTGATGGACACAGTAATATTTCAGGATTGAAATGAGGTTTATTGTACTAACAGAAAATGTGCAATATGCATTAAACCAAAATTTGACCGGTGCAAAAGTATGGGCACCCTTATCATTTTATTGATTTGAATTCCCCTAACTACTTTTTACTGACTTACTGAAGCACAAAATTGGTTTTGTAACCTCAGTGAGCTTTGAACTTCATAGCCAGATGTATCCAATCATAAGAAAAGGTATTTAAGGTGGCCAATTGCAAGTTGATCTCCTATTTGAATCTCCTCTGAAGAGTGGCATCATGGGCTACTCAAAACAACTCTCAAATGATCTGAAAACAAAGATTGTTCAACATAGTTGTTCAGGGGAAGGATACAAAAAGTTGTCTCAGAGATTTAACCTGTCAGTTTCCACTGTGAGGAACATAGTAAGGAAATGGAAGACCACAGGGACAGTTCTTGTTAAGCCCAGAAGTGGCAGGCCAAGAAAAATATCAGAAAGGCAGAGAAGAAGAATGGTGAGAACAGTCAAGGACAATCCACAGACCACCTCCAAAGAGCTGCAGCATCATCTTGCTGCAGATGGTGTCACTGTGCATCGGTCAACTATACAGCGCACTTTGCACAAATAGAAGCTGTATGGGAGAGTGATGAGAAAGAAGCCGTTTCTGCACGTACGCCACAAATAGAGTTGCCTGAGGTATGAAAAAGCACATTTGGACAAGGCAGCTTCATTTTGGAAACAAAAATTGAGTTTGGTTATAAAAAAAGGCGTTATGCATGGCGTCCAAAAAGAAACAGCATTCCAAGAAAAACACTTGCTACCCACTGTAAAATTTGGTGGAGGTTCCATCATGCTTTGGGGCTGTGTGGCCAATGCCGGCATCGGGAATCTTGTTAAAGTTGAGAGTCGCATGGATTCCACTCAGTATCAGCAGATTCTTGAGAATAATGTTCAAGAATCAGGGGGGCGGAGCCTAACCGTCAACACAGATGGACGTCTGAGCCTGCAGCTCCGTCTGTGAATCGGCCTTACCCACTCCAAACTTAACGAACAGTAGCACAAATGGGGAAGAACGGGCGAGACAAGAGCCAGGAGACCCCCGGTACACCCATCGGGAGGAATCAGCAGGGGGAAATGCACAAATTCTTTAAGAAGAAGCCGGCCAGGTCCCCGGCCTTGGCGCGCAAGATGGCGCAGGGGGAAGTGCAGGAGGAGTACACTGCCGAGGACTCGGATATGGAAAGCGTGACCAGCGCGGACAGGTCAGATACCAACTCTTCGGCTCTAGTCACTAAGTCCTTTATGCGCAAACTACTCTCACATACGGTAGCCCCGATTATGTCGGAATTAGCAGCCCTCAGGGAAGACATGCAAAGCCTGGGGGGCAGAGTGTCGTCGGTGGAGTCGGCCTACTCGGCTCTCGCCACTCACTCCACCACCGTAGAACAGCATGTAGTGTTACATCATGCCCACATTAATAGAACAAGTGATATGTTAGAGGATTTGGAAAATCGAAACAGACGCAGAAACATACGTCTGAAGGGTCTGCCTGAATCCTACCCCCCGGAGGATTTAAGAGACATCATGGCGTCTATCTTTACATCCCTCCTGGGCCAGGAGAGGGCTGGGGCTATCCAAATTGAAAGAGTACACCGTGCTGTGCGGCCTAAACCCGCAACCACCGATCCTCCCAGAGATATTATATGCGGACTTTTGAATTCAGTAGACACTGTGGAGATCCTGACCGCGGCCAGGGCAAAGAGGCCTGTTCAATATGAACAATCAGAGGTACAACTTTATCAGGACTTGGCTCCGGTAACCCTATCTAAGCGGCGCATGCTGCGCCCGCTGCTAGAGGCATTGAAGGAGAAAGGCCTACAATACATGTGGTTGTTTCCATTTGGGCTGGCAGTCCTGAAGCAGGGCCGCAGAATTGTGATACGCTCGCCTGCAGACCTCGAAGCCGCGTGGCCCCTGTTGGGCATCCAGCCTATTTCCATTCCCTCCTGGCAGGCTCTCAATATGGACATAACTGCTTGGCCTTCGCTTCCCAGCATCACCGGGCCGGATCGCCCGTATAAGCCAAAGTCTCCCAAGGCAAGGAAGACACTTGTCCCCTGAACCCTGGTTTTTCAGGACCCTATACGACTTCACCCAGACCCTGGACTTCTCTTTTGGCACTTCTCCTTTGGCGCATCTTCGCAGTTTTTTGAACTTGTGTTCTGGACCCACACCCAGAGCGACTCAGTATTGCTTATATTTATGGTTTTCTTTATTCTCATGCTACGCCGGGTCTTAAGTCATGTTTCACATACTGGCAGTGTTGGTGACAGAATACTTGCGGCAATCTGATTTATACTAGTTCTTTGGCATTTTTATTGCTTAGTGTTCTTATATCCTTGGGGGGGGTTCCTGCCCGTGGCCCTGGGGTACCGAGGATGGGCCCCGCGGCCCCGGGTGGCCGCCCTTTCCCAGACCCTGCATTGCACACACGCAGCGGTTCAACCTATCCAGCTTATGTGGGTTGTGCGGGTATGTTTCGTGGGGCGCCTCAATCTCTAGTTTCCTATGTGTTTAGCCAATGATTGCGTCTGTCCTTATCGGGCAGGTGCTGATTTTGGGATCTTCTGGTCTGCTAATTGTTACGCCGGTTATATGTGTCTTTCATACTCTCTCTGTTTTTTCCCCCCTCAACTCATTCCCCCCCCCCTCCCCCCCCCCCTCCTCTGCCTCTTATGCCTACCTCCAGGGTCTCCTACCCTCTATGCTATGTGTCCACTCCCTCTTTAACTGCTCCCCCCTTTTCACCTTCTTTGTATAGTTATCTACCTCCTGTTTGGAGTGGTCGGCCGATGACCACGATTGGACTTTATCTCCTACCTCCGTTTAGCTGTCGTTTGGACAGTGTTTTGCATAGCTAGCGGATATCAGGCTTGCCGCTGCTATAATACGCATAATTTGACTGTTATTGCTTTATATTGTTGATTGCCTTTCACATTACACTGTGGTTGTTATTTGCAGTGAGAACCACTTCTGTCATTTGCAATCTCCCGTTTTTGTTTTTTTTTACTGATTACTTCTAGTTGTACCCTCCTCCCCCTCTTGCTCACTCTCTCCCAACCTTCCCTCCCCCCCCCTCCCCTACGTGTTCCCTTTACCTGGGCCTTTAACATCATACCTCCCTGACCCTACGCCGGACCCATGGCTAAACTAGTGTTCACATCCTATAACACTAATGGGATGAACTCTCCCAATAAACGTTCTCAAATCTTTACCATCCTCAAACGGCTCCGCACGAATGTTGCTTTCCTACAGGAGACTCATTTTAAATCTGGTTCCATTCCCAGACTCCCTACTAATGCTTTTCCTTTAGGCTTCCACTCCACGAACTCGATTAAACGCACGTGCGGAGTCTCCATATTGTTTCACAGCTCAGTCCCGTTTCAATGCTCACAGACTTATGAAGACCCGGAGGGCAGAGTCCTTTTATTAAAGGGCACGATAGCTTCCCAGGCGTACACGTTTGCGAATGTATACGCCCCTAACAAGGGCCAAGTAGGTTGGCTTCTGTCGGTGTTGAAGGTATTAGAGCTGTTTGCTGAGGGCCAGGTGATCCTAGCAGGGGACCTAAATGTCACTCTCACTCCAGCTTTGGATTCCTCTTCGGGGGTCTCCTCCATATCCCAGAAGGCACTTGGTAAACTAAATCAGGCGCTGTCAGAGGCAAATTTGGTAGACCTGAAGCGCACACACAATCCCTCATTGAGAGATTACTCATTTTACTCCAACCCTAGAAAATCGTACCAGAGACTGGACTACATATTTGTGTCCAGATCTATGGTCTGTAACTCCCTGGACTCACGTATTGACTTGATTTCGGTTTCAGACCACGCCCCGGTTTGGACGGCTTTGACTCTGGATCGGCTCCCTAGACGAGATTGGAATTGGCGCCTAAATGAAGCCTTGTTAGACAGAGCAGACTTTCACGCGACGGTTAAAAGTCACCTTGATATGTATTTTGAGCTGAACGCGAACCCGGACACCTGCCCCGTGATTACATGGGAAGCCCATAAATCTGTTATAAGGGGAATTTTCATTTCCCTCGCTTCTAAAGCTAAGAAGGAGTCGCGGGAAAAAATGGACTCCCTCCTCTCTGAGATTGCGAAAATAGAACGCCTCAGAAAATTAAGCACTCAACGCCCACTACACGAAAAATTGTTCAAGCTGAGAGAGGAGCTTAGAGACCTAATAAACGCACGTACAGCAAAGCAGTTTCTACACTTCCAACATAAACTTTACGCTCACGGGGATAAGAGTGGGAAATTGATGACGTCCCTGATTAAGAAGAGGAAAGCTAAATGTTTCATTTCAAAAATCAGAGATCAGACAGGTGCTTCCCATACTTCTACCCCAGATATCACTTCCGCCTTTCTCACATTTTATTCCTCTCTATACAACCTTAATGCTGCTGATTCACCCTCTGACACAGAGGATAAGGCGAGAGAGAGGAAAGCCTTTCTGGAAGCTGTACCCCTGCCCTCCTTATCGGAGGAAGAGGCGACAGCCTTGTTAGACCCCATTTCCCATGAGGAAATTAAACAGGTACTCAACAGCTTTCCTACTGGGAAAAGCCCAGGCCCGGACGGCTTTCCGCTGCAATATTATAAAATTTTTCAGTCTGAACTCATCCCCCATTTTGCCAACTCGTGTAATGCACTCCTTCAGGGTAAATCCCTCCCCAGTCAAGCCCAAGAGGCACACATTACACTCTTACCCAAGGAAGGGAAGGACCCCCTGTCTTGTGGCAGTTATCGCCCCATATCCCTTCTCAATTTGGACCTTAAAATCTGGGCAAAAATATTGGCCACCAGAATCAAACCCCTGATCCCACACCTTATTCACCCAGACCAGGCGGGGTTCGTGACGGGGAGAGAGGGCAGGGATAATTCCCACCGCTTGCTCCATGCCATTACACATGCTTGTAAACATAGATCTAAGGTAGTTCTGCTCGGTCTGGATGCCGAAAAAGCATTTGATAGAGTGGACTGGAGTTTTATGCACGCAACACTTGAAAAGTTTAGCTTCCCGCCCCAGTTTATCAAGGCCATATTTTCACTTTACAATTCGCCTCATGCTAAACTCAAAATTAATGATACATTGTCTCCGAGCTTCCACATCAAAAATGGCACGAGACAGGGCTGCCCTCTCTCCCCCTCGCTCTTCTTACTGGTGCTAGAACCCCTTTTGCAAACTGTTCGCCTCCATCCAGATGTATCGGGACTCCAAATAGGTGATTACCAACTTTATTCCGCGGCTTTTGCGGATGATGTATTATTTCTGGTCTCTAATCCAGAGAAAGGCTTACCCACCATTATAAGTTTGTTGTCCCAATACGGCTGGATCTCAGGCTATAAAGCCAATTTAGATAAGTCGGAAGTTCTGAATATTACCCTCCCGAATTCTCAGGTCGCCTCTCTCGCATCCACCTCTCCGTTCAAGTGGTCATCCAAGTCCTTGAAGTACCTAGGAGTTACACTGACGGCAGATCCTAGCGACTTATACACTTCTAATTTTACCCCTTTGCTGAAAGAAATTCGAGCCCAACTGGCCTCATATAAGAAGCTGCCATTCTCCTGGCTAGGCCGTAAGAACCTTCTTAAATCATATGTCCTTCCTAAAATACTTTATAACTTACACATGCTCCCCATAAAACTGCCCCCAATTTTCTTCAAGGAAATCAAATCCATGTTTGCGACATTCCTTTGGAACGGCAAGAAATCCAGGCTCCCTCTCTCGCTCCTCATGAGGAAAAAGACGGAAGGTGGTATAGATATGCCAAGTGTCACCGACTATTATAAGGCGGTACAGCTGAAATGGTGGGTAGACCTGACCAATATCTCTACCCCTTCTCTGATCTCAAACATTTCTTTGAATACTTTTGGGGCACGATCCCAGGCAGATCTCTGGCTCTATGGGACACCTGGACATCGTCCAAAAGATATAGATCAGCTTTTGCTGGGAGCTTGCGAGACTTGGAGGGACATGAGGGGACAGTTGGCCCCAGATTCCTCACTCATGTTTCCTGTAGGTCTCATTCCCTCACAGTTGGGTCATTCTCACTCCTCCTACGGCGATGTTTGGGAACGTCTTCTGCCGCATAGGCTGGTTGATAATTTGGATAGTAACTCTGAGATTGATTGTGACAGGCTGGAATCACGCCTACCCCGTTCTACACTCTCCTTTCTCCAAAAACATCACTTATCTAAGTTGACGGGTGATTGGTTACAGGCCTACAGACCGCGTACGGCACTCACGCCCTTTGAACGCTCGGTTTTGGCGAACAACTCACAGCTGAACAAGACATCCTTTGTCTTGAAGCACTACATTAGCCCGAAAGTGTTTTATAAACCCGCCTATGTCTCGTCTTGGGAGTCCGATCTGGGGCTCAAACTAACGGATGAGCAGGTCAGTGTTGTCCTAAGCAACTCTCATGGTTTTTCTCCGTGTGTGCGCCTACAGGAAACGCAATTTAAATTATTGACAAGATGGTATCACACCCCTGAACGCCTCTCACGCATGAAACTGGGTGTCTCAGAGTTATGCTGGAGATGTAAAATGCACACAGGTACCCTCTTCCACATTTGGTGGCAATGTCCACTAATTCGCGCCTTCTGGGATGACATCCAGGACACTGTCAGGAAAATTACCTCGCAGCCCTTCACTATTCTCCCCTCTATGGTTATTCTTTCATTGCCTAGCTCCGATTATGCCCCATCCAGGTCCAACTTAGTCTCCTATTTGTTGTCGGCAGCGAACTCTCTGATTCCGGGCAGATGGTTGAACTCTGAACCGCCAACCAGAGCTGAGTGGATTGCTAAAGTGAATCAGATTGCCAGGTTCGAAGAACTCTCTAGCTGGCGTCTGCGAAGGCACCAGGCTTTCCTTAACACTTGGGAGCCATGGAAACGTTTGAATTCGTAATGTACTATTAGCCATTCAGAGATCTAGTGGATTATCAGGCCTACTTCCCTTCCACCCCCCCCCCCTCCCCCTCCCCTTACCCACCCTCATCCCTCCTGCCCCCCGGCCTATCCAAACCTTCCCACCCCCCTCCCGCATTTTTCTGGGTACGTCTTCTTTCATCTCTTCCTAGTGACCTAGGTTCTCAGATACTGCTTGCCACGTAATTTTTGGTTTTTCTCACGATTATCCTTAACTCCCCCTTTATTTATTGTTCATTTTCATTGGTAATGGTCATGTTGACCTCATTGGAATACCCTTTCCTTGTATGTAATTTTTTGGTATTCTTATTTCCTAATGTATGACACCATGCATATGTATCTTTTACCATTGTATTTTCGCAGAAGCTGTGCCTTCTTTATATGTGCATGCTCAATTTTGGTATGTCTATACTTTTTGAAAATCAATAAAAATTATTATAAAAAAAAAAAATAAATAATGTTCAAGAATCAGTGACGAAGTTGAAGTTACGCCGGGGATGGATATTTCAGCAAGACAATGATCCAAAACACCGCTCCAAATCCTCAGGCATTCATGCAGAGGAACAATTACAATGTTCTGGAATGGCCATCCCAGTCCCCAGACCTGAATATCATTGAACATCTGTGGGATGATTTGAAGCGGGCTGTCCATGCTCGGCGACCATCTAACTTAACTGAACTTGAATTGTTTGTCCAAAATACCTTTATCCAGGATCCAGGAACTGATTAAAAGCTACAGGAAGCGACTAGAGGCTGTTATCTTTGCAAAAGGAGGATCTACTAAATATTAATGTCACTTTTCTGTTGAGGTGCCCATACTTTTGCACCAGTCAAATTTTGGTTTAATGCATATTGCACATTTTCTGTTAGTACAATAAACCTCATTTCAATCCTGAAATATTACTGTGTCCATCAGTTATTAGATATATCAAACTGAAATGGCTGTTGCAAACACCAAAATATTTAGAACTAAAAATGATTAAGATTAATAGGGGTGCCCAAACTTTTTCATAGGACTGTATATCTCTCTTGCACAGTCAACACCTTAAAGAGTACCTTTCACCATCTTCAAAATCAGTTCCTCTGATTCCAGCAGAGTTATTTTTTTTTCTCTAGCCCTCACCATTCCTGAGCAATCAATGCTGCTATCTTTGGTGCCTGATATACTATTTACAAACAAGTTGGTCAGCACAGCCAAACCATTAGAACAAGAAATGCTGGTGCACATTGCTGTGGCTGCGATACAATTTCAAAAAGTTGCAACATCTCTCTGCTAGCACCTAATGCATTACTCCAATCCCTAGAGTATATAAAAACACATGAATATGAGGTGCTTGGGGTTTACATTTTTATCTAACGGTAATTTTAAGTCCACCTACCCCATCAAGATGTCCTCTGTAAGGTGAGTATCTACACTAAAATGACGCACCTCTCTTAGGACCTTGGTCTCACATGAATAGCTAGCAGAGTGCAGCCACAGCAATGTGCACCAGTATTTCTTGTTCATATTGCTTGCAGTGCTGACGTTTGTTTGTTGCATTTTGTTTTTGGGGTGTGTGACTGTCCTCCATTTTGATTCATGCACACCACCCATCTGTCCCGGGCTGATTTAATTAGAGCATAATATAGGTAACTAGAGATGAGCGAACAATAAAATGTTCGAGGTTCGATATTCGTTTCGAGTAGCCCCTCAATATTCGACTACTCAAATCGAATATCGAACCCTATTATAGTCTATGGGGGGAAAATGCTCGTTTCAGGGGTAGGCAACGTTCGATCAAATTATACTTACCAAGTCCACGAGTGAGGGTCGGGCTGGATCCTCCGAGAAGTCTTCTCCTTGTAGCGTCCCCGCGGCGTCTTCTGGCTCTGAATTCACTCTGCCAGGCATCGGGCCTGGGCAGAGCCGACTGTGCATGCCCACACTACAAGCGGGCATGCGCAGTCGGCTCTGCCCAGGCCCGATGCCTGGCAGAGTGAATGAAGAGCCGGAAGACGCCGCAGGGAAGCTGCACGGAGAAGACTTCTAAAGGTAGGAGAAGAACCAGCGTTGATTGGCCAACTGTATAGCATTCGGACAGTCAATGCTGGTTCTGCATCGAACTTTTACATTCGAACAGCGAGTGGTACTCGATCGAGTACTACTCGCTCATCTCTATAGGTAACTGCAATCTCCTATTTATTCAGAGGCCGCAGGTCCAGAGAGAGAAGGCTGTTGGTAATATATACAAGACACAATATAGTTGAAAAACACATTTGACCCTAAGTCATATGAGACCAAGGTCCTAAGAGAGGTGAGTCATTTAGTTTAGGGACCTACCTAACATAGTTCGCCTTGACGGGGCAGGTGGGCTTATAGTTACAGTTTGATAAAAATGTAAACACCAAGTACCTGATAGGGCTCGTTCACATCTGCGCCCGGTCTCCGTACTTGAGGTTTCCGTTTCCTGCCTAAAACAGAGGCAGGAGACGGAAACCTGCAGGAGGCTTTCTCACCCATTCATTTGAATGGGTGAGAAAGCTGTCCGGCCGCGCGCGGCGGTTAGCGTTTTGCGCTCTCCGCCGCGAAACCGGGTTTTATAATCCGGACACAGAGTTGGACATGCAGTACTCTGTGTCCGGATAAAAAAATCCGGTTTCGCGGCGAAGAGCCTAAAACGCTCACCGCCGCGCATGGCCGGACCCGGTCTATGGTTTCCGTCTTCTGGCATGCCAGAAGACGGAAACCATAGAACGGAGACCGTGAACGCAGATGTGAACCTAGCGTTAGTCATATATCCTTATATACAGTAGGTATTTGCAGTAATACTCTTGGTGCTAGCAGAATGATGTTGCAACATTTTGTTTTACATATGCTATTTAGTCTCTGTACTATCAGAAAGGCGGTGTCAGGCAGGAGCAGATAAGGGCTGTGATTCTGATCCCTGGCACTGGTTGTCTCCGAATCATCATCCCCTGCCTGACACTGCTCCTCTGATTTACGAAGCTTAAATAGCACATCACCAAACGTAACTGTGCTTCTTGTTCTGGAATAGTGGAGGCTAGAAAAAATATTCCAACTGTGCTGGAATCAGTGGAGCAGCGACTATTAACAGATGCTAAGAGCCAGTGGCGTGACTAAAGGCTTGTGGGCCCCAGGGCAAACTTTTGTCCAGGGCACCCTACCCCTTACCTAGAACGAATTCTTGATATTGACGGTTATGGGTGCTGCAGCAATATCTCAGATATTTGAAAGGGATATAGATTTAGTACCCACAACTGCAGTTATCCAAAATATGGTGAGCGAGCAGTGCAGTACACAGCATGTAAACTATACTGGGACAGAATAATATGCTGTACAGTGGCCCCACACAGTAATTATATTCACAGTGGTCCCCACACAGTATTCTATGCTCCACAGTAGCCCCTACACAGTATTATGTGATCCACAGTGGCCCTCCCACCGTATTATATTTTCCCAAGAGCCCCCCCTAGAGCCGCTGCTGCTATTATACTGTGTCTGGTTTTATACTGTGCATTAGTACCTGTATGTTACTGTCCATTACCCATAGACTTTAATGTTAAAAAATGGACATTTGAAGTCATAAAACCATTATTTTTCATGGACACAAAAGTCCTGCTTGCAAAAGTAACGGACACGTGACGGATTTGGTGTAAATGGACACTAACAGTCACAATTGGACAAAAGATAAAATCTCATTGAAATGAATGGAATTTTTAACAGATTTTGACAGTTGTGTTTGTGTACGTTACTAAAATCTTGTAACGGACACTATTGGCGGTCAGCAGTAACGTGAACGGCCCTTTAGCCTTCAATTAAAGTGCTCAAATGCTGCAGTTGTACTCAGTGTTCACTCAAGTCTGCACATACTAAGCAGTAAGTTGTAAGTAGCAACAATAATAAAACCACACATACAGTAGCTCACGAGTACACGTTTGCAAGTTGCTGCTCAAAGAGTCCAAATAATTTTTCAGCCTGCACATGGAGAATTTATTAAGACTGGAAATACTTAAGGTGGAGCAGAATTACTAAGAGAATCCAGCCTAACTACTAAGCATACACCGAGGCATCCCCTCCCTGGTCCACCTAGATTAATAATCATATGATTACAATGTTGCCATATCTTGACCTTTTGTTAGCTTTTCCACATAAAGTTGAAACACATGCAGTTATTTGACATACAAAATTGTTAAACTAAAGTCTCTCAATTCATTTTATACAAAATTAAAGGGGTTGTCCAAGTCAAAATTTTATATTTTAAATAGGCTGGGAGAGGTGTAAAAAAAAAAAAAAAGAAAAATCATACTCACCTTTCCCTGGTGCCCCCAGCACGGTCCGGACCTGCCAGACCATTGTTGTCTTCTGGTGGAAGTAACCGCCCTACATGACCGCTAAAGCTAATCAGCGGCCTCAGCAAAGGGCTTGTAGAGTCCATACATGTGACAACCCAGGGTCACGTCCTGATGCTGCTGAGGCCTCTGGTTGACCTTACTGGTCATGTCACCATTGGCTTCAACGGGAGGGATTTTGGACATCACAGTCGGAGAGGAGTTTTACTTCTAGAAGACGCCGGAACGGCTGGAACGGACTGCACTGAAAGGACATTAGAGCACCAAAGACAGGTGAATGGAGGATGAGGGTCTGGAGGAATAGGACCCTCAAATTGATCAGAAAAACAGGAAAAGAAAACTTCAGTGTGAACATACCATTACAAACAACGCCAAACAAGGCCATGGATTACATCTGAATTTGCAGTCTGAATACAGTTACTATATAAGTTTTTATTCTGTGGATACCAGGAAATGTTTGCCGTTGCCGCTGGTTTATCCTGATTGGTTGTGTCCTCAATTACATTGTAAAATATACAGTAAATTACAGTTGTGATTCTGGTGCTGTATTAATATATGGATTTTGGTTCTGGTGCTGTATGTATGTTCTGATCTTGGCTCTGATACCGTATTTATATTTGGTCTTGGCTTTGGGCTGTATTTATGTACTGAGCTCGGTGCCTGTACTGTATTTATGGTATGAGCTTAGTTATGGTGCATTAGTTTGCTCTTATCTTAGGTCCGATGCTTTTTTATGTTATGATTTTGGTTCTAGTGTTATATTTCTGTACTGATTTTGGGCTTGGTTTATGTTACAACTTGGTTATGGTGCCCTATTTATTTTATGAGCTTGTTTCTTGTGCTGTATTTATGTATTGAGCCTAGTTACTCTACTATATTTTTGGTATAAGCTTAAAGGGGTTGTCTAAGCAAAAATGGACAACCCTTTCTAATTTTTTAATCAGCCGGAGGCAGTGGGAAAAAAAAAGTAAAGTCACCTGTCCCTGATGCTCCGGTGTCCTCCCGCTTCTCCCTATTCTTCTGCTCTGTCTCAGATTCTCTTTGGTTTCTTCCAGAGTTCCAGTGAAGCTACTGATTGGCCTCAGGGGTCACGTGACTGCTGATGCCAGTCATCGAAGGGCCTTCAATGTCACTACCTGTGGCATCACGGTCGTTTTCCTGAGGCCTGCTGAGGTCTGATCTTCCTTTAAGAGTTGCTGCTGCACTGATTCCAGCACAGTTGGATTTTTTTCCTCTGTTCCCTACCATTCCTAAGCAATCATTGCAGTTAGTTTTGGTGCTTGATACGGTAATAGACTCTCTAATGTGAAGTGGATGGTGTCAGGCAGGCGCAGGCAATGGGGTAAGACTCCAGTCAGAGGCAAATAATATCAGAGCCCAGAATCATACCACTTTTCTGCTTCTGCCTAACACCACCCCCACCATTGATGTTATATTGTTTAGTTAGCATATCAGGCAACAAAACTAACTACGCTAATTGCTTGGGAAAGGTAGTGACTAGAGATGAGCGAACACTAAAATGTTCGAGGTTCGAAATTCGATTCGAACAGCCGCTCAATGTTCGTGTGTTCGAACGGGTTTCGAACCCCATTATAGTCTATGGGGAACAGATACTCGTTAAGGGGGAAACCCAAATCCGTGTCTGGAGGGTCACCAAGTCCACTATGACACCCCAGGAAATGATGCCAACACCTCTGGAATCACACTGGGACAGCAGGGGAAGCATGTCTGGGGGCATCTAACACACCAAAGACCCTCTATTACCCCAACATCACAGCCTAACAACTACACACTTTACACACTCAATACCACCTCTCTGACAGTAGGAAAACACCTTGAAACATGTGTATTTGGCACTTGCAGTGAGGAGAGCTTGTCACCAGCAGTGAATTTGGCCCTTGTAGTAAGTTGAGGTTGGCACCAACATTTGTTTTGAAAATCAGGGTGGATTGAGCCTCTAACCAGCAGAGTTTGGGCAAATTCATGGTGGAGGGAGCCTCTAAAAACCCCAGTTTGGACCAATTCATGGTGGAGGGAGACTCTAAAAACCCCAGTTTGGACCAATTCATGGTGGAGGGAGCCTCTAAAAACCCCAGTTTGGACCAATTCATGGTGGAGGGAGCCTCTAACCAGCCCAGTTTGGGCAAATTCATGGTGGAGGGAGCCTCTAACCAGCCCAGTTTGGACCAATTAATGGTGGAGGGAGCCTCTAACCAGCCCAGTTTGGACCAATTAATGGTGGAGGGAGCCTCTAACCACCCCAGTTTGGACCAATTCATGGTGGAGGGAGCCTCTAACCAGCCCAGTTTGGACCAATTCATGGTGGAGGGAGCCTCTAAAAAACCCAGTTTGGACCAATTCATGGTGGAGGGAGCCTCTAAACAGCCCAGTTTGGGCAAATTCATGGTGGAGGGAGCCTCTAACCACCCCAGTTTGGACCAATTCATGGTGGAGGGAGCCTCTAAACAGCCAAGTTTGGACCAATTCATGGTGAAGGGAGCCTCTAAAAACCCGTTTGGACCAATTCATGGTGGAGGGAGCCTCTAACCAGCCCAGTTTGGGCAAATTCATGGTGGAGGGAGCCTCTAAACAGCCCAGTTTGGGCAAATTCATGGTGGAGGGAGCCTCTAACCAGCCCAGTTTGGACCAATTCATGGTGGAGGGAGCCTCTAACCAGCCCAGTTTGGGCAAATTCATGGTGGAGGGAGCCTCTAAACAGCCCAGTTTGGGCAAATTCATGGTGGAGGGAGCCTCTAACCAGCCCAGTTTGGACCAATTCATGGTGGAGGGAGCCTCTAACCAGCCCAGTTTGGGCAAATTCATGGTGGAGGGAGCCTCTAAACAGCCCAGTTTGGGCAAATTCATGGTGGAGGGAGCCTCTAACCAGCCCAGTTTGGACCAATTAATGGTGGAGGGAGCCTCTAAACAGCCAAGTTTTGGGAAATTCATGGTGGAGGGAGCCTCTAACCAGCCCAGTTTGGACCAATTCATGGTGGAGGGAGCCTCTAACCAGCCCAGTTTGGACCAATTCATGGTGGAGGGAGCCTCTAAACAGCCCAGTTTGGGCAAATTCATGGTGGAGGGAGCCTCTAAAAAACCCAGTTTGGACCAATTCATGGTGGAGGGAGCCTCTAATTAGCCCAGTTTGGACCAATTAATTGTGGAGGGAGCCTCTAACCAGCCCAGTTTGGACCAATTAATGGTGGAGGGAGCCTCTAACCACCCCAGTTTGGGCAAATTCATGGTGGAGGGAGCCTCTAACCAGCCCAGTTTGGACCAATTAATGGTGGAGGGAGCCTCTAAACAGCCAAGTTTTGGGAAATTCATGGTGGAGGGAGCCTCTAACCAGCCCAGTTTGGACCAATTCATGGTGGAGGGAGCCTCTAAACAGCCCAGTTTGGGCAAATTCATGGTGGAGGGAGCCTCTAACCAGCCAAGTTTGGACCAAGTCATGGTGAAGGGAGCCTCTAAAAACCCGTTTGGACCAATTCATGGTGGAGGGAGCCTCTAACCAGCCCAGTTTGGGCAAATTCATGGTGGAGGGAGCCTCTAAACAGCCCAGTTTGGGCAAATTCATGGTGGAGGGAGCCTCTAACCAGCCCAGTTTGGACCAATTCATGGTGGAGGGAGCCTCTAACCAGCCCAGTTTGGGCAAATTCATGGTGGAGGGAGCCTCTAAACAGCCCAGTTTGGGCAAATTCATGGTGGAGGGAGCCTCTAACCAGCCCAGTTTGGACCAATTAATGGTGGAGGGAGCCTCTAACCAGCCCAGTTTGGGCAAATTCATGGTGGAGGGAGCCTCTAAACAGCCCAGTTTGGGCAAATTCATGGTGGAGGGAGCCTCTAACCAGCCCAGTTTGGACCAATTCATGGTGGAGGGAGCCTCTAACCAGCCCAGTTTGGGCAAATTCATGGTGGAGGGAGCCTCTAAACAGCCCAGTTTGGGCAAATTCATGGTGGAGGGAGCCTCTAACCAGCCCAGTTTGGACCAATTAATGGTGGAGGGAGCCTCTAAACAGCCAAGTTTTGGGAAATTCATGGTGGAGGGAGCCTCTAACCAGCCCAGTTTGGACCAATTCATGGTGGAGGGAGCCTCTAAACAGCCCAGTTTGGGCAAATTCATGGTGGAGGGAGCCTCTAAACAGCCAAGTTTGGACCAATTCATGGTGAAGGGAGCCTCTAAAAACCCGTTTGGACCAATTCATGGTGGAGGGAGCCTCTAACCAGCCCAGTTTGGGCAAATTCATGGTGGAGGGAGCCTCTAAACAGCCCAGTTTGGGCAAATTCATGGTGGAGGGAGCCTCTAACCAGCCCAGTTTGGACCAATTCATGGTGGAGGGAGCCTCTAACCAGCCCAGTTTGGGCAAATTCATGGTGGAGGGAGCCTCTAAACAGCCCAGTTTGGGCAAATTCATGGTGGAGGGAGCCTCTAACCAGCCCAGTTTGGACCAATTAATGGTGGAGGGAGCCTCTAAACAGCCAAGTTTTGGGAAATTCATGGTGGAGGGAGCCTCTAACCAGCCCAGTTTGGACCAATTCATGGTGGAGGGAGCCTCTAACCAGCCCAGTTTGGACCAATTCATGGTGGAGGGAGCCTCTAAACAGCCCAGTTTGGGCAAATTCATGGTGGAGGGAGCCTCTAAAAAACCCAGTTTGGACCAATTCATGGTGGAGGGAGCCTCTAATTAGCCCAGTTTGGACCAATTAATTGTGGAGGGAGCCTCTAACCAGCCCAGCTTGGACCAATTAATGGTGGAGGGAGCCTCTAACCACCCCAGTTTGGGCAAATTCATGGTGGAGGGAGCCTCTAACCAGCCCAGTTTGGACCAATTAATGGTGGAGGGAGCCTCTAAACAGCCAAGTTTTGGGAAATTCATGGTGGAGGGAGCCTCTAACCAGCCCAGTTTGGACCAATTCATGGTGGAGGGAGCCTCTAAACAGCCCAGTTTGGGCAAATTCATGGTGGAGGGAGCCTCTAACCAGCCCAGTTTGGACCAATTCATGGTGGAGGGAGCCTCTAACCAGCCCAGTTTGGGCAAATTCATGGTGGAGGGAGCCTCTAAACAGCCCAGTTTGGGCAAATTCATGGTGGAGGGAGCCTCTAACCAGCCCAGTTTGGACCAATTAATGGTGGAGGGAGCCTCTAACCAGCCCAGTTTGGGCAAATTCATGGTGGAGGGAGCCTCTAAACAGCCCAGTTTGGGCAAATTCATGGTGGAGGGAGCCTCTAACCAGCCCAGTTTGGACCAATTCATGGTGGAGGGAGCCTCTAACCAGCCCAGTTTGGGCAAATTCATGGTGGAGGGAGCCTCTAAACAGCCCAGTTTGGGCAAATTCATGGTGGAGGGAGCCTCTAACCAGCCCAGTTTGGACCAATTAATGGTGGAGGGAGCCTCTAAACAGCCAAGTTTTGGGAAATTCATGGTGGAGGGAGCCTCTAACCAGCCCAGTTTGGACCAATTCATGGTGGAGGGAGCCTCTAAACAGCCCAGTTTGGGCAAATTCATGGTGGAGGGAGCCTCTAAACAGCCAAGTTTGGACCAATTCATGGTGAAGGGAGCCTCTAAAAACCCGTTTGGACCAATTCATGGTGGAGGGAGCCTCTAACCAGCCCAGTTTGGGCAAATTCATGGTGGAGGGAGCCTCTAAACAGCCCAGTTTGGGCAAATTCATGGTGGAGGGAGCCTCTAACCAGCCCAGTTTGGACCAATTCATGGTGGAGGGAGCCTCTAACCAGCCCAGTTTGGGCAAATTCATGGTGGAGGGAGCCTCTAAACAGCCCAGTTTGGGCAAATTCATGGTGGAGGGAGCCTCTAACCAGCCCAGTTTGGACCAATTAATGGTGGAGGGAGCCTCTAAACAGCCAAGTTTTGGGAAATTCATGGTGGAGGGAGCCTCTAACCAGCCCAGTTTGGACCAATTCATGGTGGAGGGAGCCTCTAACCAGCCCAGTTTGGACCAATTCATGGTGGAGGGAGCCTCTAAACAGCCCAGTTTGGGCAAATTCATGGTGGAGGGAGCCTCTAAAAAACCCAGTTTGGACCAATTCATGGTGGAGGGAGCCTCTAATTAGCCCAGTTTGGACCAATTAATTGTGGAGGGAGCCTCTAACCAGCCCAGTTTGGACCAATTAATGGTGGAGGGAGCCTCTAACCACCCCAGTTTGGGCAAATTCATGGTGGAGGGAGCCTCTAACCAGCCCAGTTTGGACCAATTAATGGTGGAGGGAGCCTCTAAACAGCCAAGTTTTGGGAAATTCATGGTGGAGGGAGCCTCTAACCAGCCCAGTTTGGACCAATTCATGGTGGAGGGAGCCTCTAAACAGCCCAGTTTGGGCAAATTCATGGTGGAGGGAGCCTCTAAAAAACCCAGTTTGGACCAATTCATGGTGGAGGGAGCCTCTAATTAGCCCAGTTTGGACCAATTAATTGTGGAGGGAGCCTCTAACCAGCCCAGTTTGGACCAATTCATGGTGGAGGGAGCCTCTAACCAGCCCAGTTTGGGCAAATTCATGGTGGAGGGAGCCTCTAAACAGCCCAGTTTGGGCAAATTCATGGTGGAGGGAGCCTCTAACCAGCCCAGTTTGGACCAATTAATGGTGGAGGGAGCCTCTAAACAGCCAAGTTTTGGGAAATTCATGGTGGAGGGAGCCTCTAACCAGCCCAGTTTGGACCAATTCATGGTGGAGGGAGCCTCTAAACAGCCCAGTTTGGGCAAATTCATGGTGGAGGGAGCCTCTAAACAGCCAAGTTTGGACCAATTCATGGTGAAGGGAGCCTCTAAAAACCCGTTTGGACCAATTCATGGTGGAGGGAGCCTCTAACCAGCCCAGTTTGGGCAAATTCATGGTGGAGGGAGCCTCTAAACAGCCCAGTTTGGGCAAATTCATGGTGGAGGGAGCCTCTAACCAGCCCAGTTTGGACCAATTCATGGTGGAGGGAGCCTCTAACCAGCCCAGTTTGGGCAAATTCATGGTGGAGGGAGCCTCTAAACAGCCCAGTTTGGGCAAATTCATGGTGGAGGGAGCCTCTAACCAGCCCAGTTTGGACCAATTAATGGTGGAGGGAGCCTCTAAACAGCCAAGTTTTGGGAAATTCATGGTGGAGGGAGCCTCTAACCAGCCCAGTTTGGACCAATTCATGGTGGAGGGAGCCTCTAACCAGCCCAGTTTGGACCAATTCATGGTGGAGGGAGCCTCTAAACAGCCCAGTTTGGGCAAATTCATGGTGGAGGGAGCCTCTAAAAAACCCAGTTTGGACCAATTCATGGTGGAGGGAGCCTCTAATTAGCCCAGTTTGGACCAATTAATTGTGGAGGGAGCCTCTAACCAGCCCAGTTTGGACCAATTAATGGTGGAGGGAGCCTTTAACCACCCCAGTTTGGGCAAATTCATGGTGGAGGGAGCCTCTAACCAGCCCAGTTTGGACCAATTAATGGTGGAGGGAGCCTCTAAACAGCCAAGTTTTGGGAAATTCATGGTGGAGGGAGCCTCTAACCAGCCCAGTTTGGACCAATTCATGGTGGAGGGAGCCTCTAAACAGCCCAGTTTGGGCAAATTCATGGTGGAGGGAGCCTCTAAAAAACCCAGTTTGGACCAATTCATGGTGGAGGGAGCCTCTAATTAGCCCAGTTTGGACCAATTAATTGTGGAGGGAGCCTCTAACCAGCCCAGTTTGGGCAAATTCATGGTGGAGGGAGCCTCTAACCAGCCCAGTTTGGACCAATTCATGGTGGAGGGAGCCTCTAACCAGCCCAGTTTGGACCAATTCATGGTGGAGGGAGCCTCTAAAAAACCCAGTTTGGACCAATTCATGGTGGAGGGAGCCTCTAAACAGCCCAGTTTGGGCAAATTCATGGTGGAAGGAGCCTCTAACCAGCAGAGTTGTGGGAAAGCAGGGTGGAGGGAGCCTCTAACCAGCAGAGTTGGTGGAAATCAGGGTGGAGGGAGCCTCTAACCAGCAGAGTTGGGGGAAATCATGTTGGAGGGAGCCTAGTATTAGCAGAATTGTGCAACGCTTATGGTGGATGAGTATGAGGATGCGGAGGAATTGGAGAGGTTGAGTACAGACATGGAGTTTCATGTTGGGGTGCTTTACACAGGTGGGCACAAAAATGAAGGCTCTATCCAGTGGTGGTTCATTTTTATCAAAGTGAGCCGGTCGGCACTCTCAGCTGACAGACGGGTGCGCTTGTCAGTGATGATGCCACCGGCTGCACTGAACACCCTCTCAGATAGGACGCTGGCGGCAGGACAGGACAGCACCTCCAAGGCATATAGGGCAAGTTCAAGCCACAGGTCCAACTTCGACACCCAATACGTGTAGGGCGCAGAGGGGTCGGAGAGGACAGGGCTGTGGTCGGAAAGGTATTCCCGCAACATGCGCCTATACTTCTCACGCCTGGTGACACTAGGACCCTCCGTGGCGGCACTTTGGCGAGGGGGTGCCATCAAGGTGTCCCAGACCTTAGACAGTGTGCCCCTCGTTTGTGTGGACCGGTGAGAACTTGGTTGCCTACTGGAGGAACTGCCCTCCCTGCCGCCAACGTCACATGCTGGAAACATCTCCATCATATTCTGCACCAATTGCCTGTGGCAAGCATTGATGCGATTGGCCCTCCCCTCTACCGGAATAAAAGACGAGATGTTGTTTTTATACCGGGGGTCAAGGATAGCAAAGATCCAGTACTGGTTGTCCTCCATGATTTTGACAATACGCTTGTCGGTTGTAAAGCACCCCAACATGAACTCAGCCATGTCTGCCACAGTGTTAGTTGGCATGACTCCTCTGGCCCCACCGGAAAGTTCAATCTCCATTTCCTCCTCATCCTCCATGTCTACCCATCCGCGCTGCAACAATGGGACGATTCGAAGTTGCCCGGAAGCCTCCTGTATCACCATCACATCATCGGACAACTCTTCTTCCTCCTCCTCCTCCTCCTCCTCCTCCATTAAACGCAGTGAAGCGGACAGATGTGTGGACCTACTCTCCAGCTGTGACGGATCGGATGCTATCCCTAACTCCTCTGTGTGATCTGAGTTATCCCTGATGTCAATCAGGGATTCTCTCAGAACACACAAGAGCGGGATTGTAAGGCTCACCATCGCATCCTCAGAGCTCACCCTCCTTGTGGACTCCTCAAAGACCCGTAGGATGTCACAAAGGTCTCTCATCCATGGCCACTCATGGATGTGAAACTGAGGCAGCTGACTTTGTGGCACCCTAGGGTTTTGTAGCTGGTATTCCATCAAAGGTCTCTGCTGCTCAACCACTCTATTCAACATCTGAAACGTTGAGTTCCAGCGTGTGGGGACGTCGCACAAAAGCCGGTGTTGTGGCACATGCAGGCGTTGCTGGAGAGATTTTAAGCTAGCAGCGGCTACTGTCGACTTGCGAAAGTGGGCGCACATGCGCCGCACTTTCACCAGTAGCTCTGGAACATTGGGGTAGCTCTTTAGGAAACGTTGCACCACTAGGTTGAAGACGTGGGCCAGGCATGGAACATGTTGGAGTCCGGCAAGCTCCAGAGCTGCTACCAGGTTCCGGCCGTTATCACAAACGACCATGCCTGGGCCCAGGTGCAGCGGCTCAAACCATATTGCCGTCTCATCGAGGAGGGCATCCCTCACCTCGGAGGCAGTGTGCTGTCTGTCCCCCAAGCTGATCAGCTTCAGCACAGCCTGCTGACGTCTACCAACGCCAGTGCTGCAACGTTTCCAACTCGTAGCTGGGGTCAATCTAACAGCGGAGGAGGAGGCGGTGGCGGAGGAGGAGGCGGTGGCGGAGGAGGAGGCGGTAGAGGAGGAGGAGGAGGGGGGTGTTCTTCTCGTGTCCCTGCCAGGAATGTTAGGCGGGGAGACGAGGTACACCGGGCCAGTTTGGGAAGCAGTCCCAGCCTCAACTACATTCACCCAGTGTGCCGTCAGTGAAATGTAGCGTCCCTGTCCGCATGCACTTGTCCACGCGTCGGTGGTCAAGTGGACCTTTGTGCAAAGCGCGGAACTAAGGGCCCGCCTGATGTTGAGTGACACGTGCTGGTGCAAGGCGGGGACGGCACACCGGGAGAAGTAGTGACGGCTAGGGACGGCATAGCGAGGTGCCGCAGTTGCCATCAGGTCCAGGAAGGCGGGAGTTTCAACAAGCCGGAACGCCAACATCTCCTGGGCCAGCAGTTTAGCGATGTTGGCGTTCAAGGCTTGCGCGTGTGGGTGGTTAGCAGTGTATTTCTGCCGCCGCTCCAATGTCTGAGAGATGGTGGGTTGTTGTAAAGAAACGCCTGATGGTGCCTTTGATGGTGCAGGAGAAGGAGATAAGACAGGACCAGGGGAGGATGAGGTAGAAGTCAACAAAGTGGCGGAGGCAGATGAAGTGGTGTCCTGGCTCGTCCTCTGGAGTGCATCGCCAGCACAGTCAGCAGTGGCAGTGGCAGAGGCAGAGGCAGTGGCAGTGGCGTGAACGGCAGGCGGCCTTTGTCCTGCCGTTGCTGCCTGCCACTGATTCCAGTGCTTGGATTCCAAATGACGGCGCATTGAAGTGGTGGACAGGTTGCTCTTCTCAGAGCCCCTAATCAATTTCGAGAGGCAAATTGTGCAGACAACACTATATCTGTCCTCGGCGCATTCCTTGAAAAAACTCCACACCTTCGAGAAACGTGCCCTCGAGGTGGGAGTTTTTCGGGGCTGGGTACGAACTGGAACATCTTGGGAGATTCCGGGTGTGGCCTGGCTTCGCCTAAGCTGCTGACCTCTGCCTCTGCCTCTAGCTACCCTTTTTGGTGCTGCACCTGCCTCAACATCCACACTACTTTCCCCGCTTGACATCCCCCCTGTCCAGGTCGGGTCAGTGTCCTCATCATCCACCACTTCCTCTTCCAACTCCTGTCTCATCTCCTCCTCCCGCACAATGCGCCGGTCAACTGGATGCCCTGACGGCAACTGCGTCACATCATCGTCGATGAGGGTGGGTTGCTGGTCATCCACCACCAAATCGAACGGAGATGGAGGAGACTCTAGTGTTTGAGCATCTGGACACAGATGCTCCTCTGTTAGGTTCGTGGAATCGTGACGTGGAGAGGCAGGTTGAGGGACAATGAAAGGAGCGGAGAACAGCTCTGGGGAGCAGGGACAGTTTGGGTTATTGTTCTGTAAAGCTTCGGAATTTTGGGAGGAAGGAAGACAAGACTGTTGGGTAATAGGAGGAGAGGAGGCAGAGTCTGACTGGCTGCTGGACAATGTGCTGTAAGCGTTCTCTGACAGCCATTGCAAGACCTGTTCCTGGTTCTCGGGCCTACTAAGGTTTGTACCCTGCAGTTTAGTTAATGTGGCAAGCAACCCTGGCACTGTGGAGTGGCGCAATGCTTGCTGCCCCACAGGAGTAGGCACGGGACGCCCTGTGGCTTCACTGCTACCTTGCTCCCCAGAACCATTCCCCCGACCTCGCCCACGGCCTCGTCCACGTCCCTTTCCGGGAGCCTTGCGCATTTTGAATTCCTAGTTAGAAATTGGCACTGTATACCAGTAGTAAAAATTGTGGGTGCACGTAACCCCAATATATTCTTTGAATTCCCAGTCAGAAACTGGCACTATATGGCAGTAGCAAGAAATGAGGGTATTTGTATTCCCAATATACTCTTTGAATTCCCAGTCAGACAATGGCACTGTATACCAGTAGTAAAAATTGTGGGTGCACGTAACCCCAATATATTCTTTGAATTCCCAGTCAGAAACTGGCACTATATGGCAGTAGCAAGAAATGAGGGTATTTGTATTCCCAATATACTCTTTGAATTCCCAGTCAGACAATGGCACTGTATACCAGTAGTAAAAATTGTGGGTGCACGTAACCCCAATATATTCTTTGAATTCCCAGTCAGAAACTGGCACTATATGGCAGTAGCAAGAAATGAGGGTATTTGTATTCCCAATATACTCTTTGAATTCCCAGTCAGACAATGGCACTGTATACCAGTAGTAAAAATTGTGGGTGCACGTAACCCCAATATATTCTTTGAATTCCCAGTCAGAAACTGGCACTATATGGCAGTAGCAAGAAATGAGGGTATTTGTATTCCCAATATACTCTTTGAATTCCCAGTCAGACAATGGCACTGTATACCAGTAGTAAAAATTGTGGGTGCACGTAACCCCAATATATTCTTTGAATTCCCAGTCAGAAACTGGCACTATATGGCAGTAGCAAGAAATGAGGGTATTTGTATTCCCAATATACTCTTTGAATTCCCAGTCAGACAATGGCACTGTATACCAGTAGTAAAAATTGTGGGTGCACGTAACCCCAATATATTCTTTGAATTCCCAGTCAGAAACTGGCACTATATGGCAGTAGCAAGAAATGAGGGTATTTGTATTCCCAATATACTCTTTGAATTCCCAGTCAGACAATGGCACTGTATACCAGTAGTAAAAATTGTGGGTGCACGTAACCCCAATATATTCTTTGAATTCCCAGTCAGAAACTGGCACTATATGGCAGTAGCAAGAAATGAGGGTATTTGTATTCCCAATATACTCTTTGAATTCCCAGTCAGACAATGGCACTGTATACCAGTAGTAAAAATTGTGGGTGCACGTAACCCCAATATATTCTTTGAATTACCAGTCAGAAACTGGCACTATATGGCAGTAGCAAGAAATGAGGGTATTTGTATTCCCAATATACTCTTTGAATTCCCAGTCAGACAATGGCACTGTATACCAGTAGTAAAAATTGTGGGTGCACGTAACCCCAATATATTCTTTGAATTCCCAGTCAGAAACTGGCACTATATGGCAGTAGCAAGAAATGAGGGTATTTGTATTCCCAATATACTCTTTGAATTCCCAGTCAGACAATGGCACTGTATACCAGTAGTAAAAATTGTGGGTGCACGTAACCCCAATATATTCTTTGAATTCCCAGTCAGAAACTGGCACTATATGGCAGTAGCAAGAAATGAGGGTATTTGTATTCCCAATATACTCTTTGAATTCCCAGTCAGACAATGGCACTGTATACCAGTAGTAAAAATTGTGGGTGCACGTAACCCCAATATATTCTTTGAATTCCCAGTCAGAAACTGGCACTATATGGCAGTAGCAAGAAATGAGGGTATTTGTATTCCCAATATACTCTTTGAATTCCCAGTCAGACAATGGCACTGTATACCAGTAGTAAAAATTGTGGGTGCACGTAACCCCAATATATTCTTTGAATTCCCAGTCAGAAACTGGCACTATATGGCAGTAGCAAGAAATGAGGGTATTTGTATTCCCAATATACTCTTTGAATTCCCAGTCAGACAATGGCACTGTATACCAGTAGTAAAAATTGTGGGTGCACGTAACCCCAATATATTCTTTGAATTCCCAGTCAGAAACTGGCACTATATGGCAGTAGCAAGAAATGAGGGTATTTGTATTCCCAATATACTCTTTGAATTCCCAGTCAGACAATGGCACTGTATACCAGTAGTAAAAATTGTGGGTGCACGTAACCCCAATATATTCTTTGAATTACCAGTCAGAAACTGGCACTATATGGCAGTAGCAAGAAATGAGGGTATTTATAACCCCAATATATTCTTTGAATTCCCAGTCAGACAATGGCACTGTATACCAGTAGTAAAAATTGTGGGTGCACGTAACCCCAATATATTCTTTGAATTCCCAGTCAGAAACTGGCACTATATGGCAGTAGCAAGAAATGAGGGTATTTGTATTCCCAATATACTCTTTGAATTCCCAGTCAGACAATGGCACTGTATACCAGTAGTAAAAATTGTGGGTGCACGTAACCCCAATATATTCTTTGAATTCCCAGTCAGAAACTGGCACTATATGGCAGTAGCAAGAAATGAGGGTATTTGTATTCCCAATATACTCTTTGAATTCCCAGTCAGACAATGGCACTGTATACCAGTAGTAAAAATTGTGGGTGCACGTAACCCCAATATATTCTTTGAATTCCCAGTCAGAAACTGGCACTATATGGCAGTAGCAAGAAATGAGGGTATTTGTACTCCCAATATACTCTTTGAATTCCCAGTCAGACAATGGCACTGTATACCAGTAGTAAAAATTGTGGGTGCACGTAACCCCAATATATTCTTTGAATTACCAGTCAGAAACTGGCACTATATGGCAGTAGCAAGAAATGAGGGTATTTATAACCCCAATATATTCTTTGAATTCCCAGTCAGACAATGGCACTGTATACCAGTAGTAAAAATTGTGGGTGCACGTAACCCCAATATATTCTTTGAATTCCCAGTCAGAAACTGGCACTATATGGCAGTAGCAAGAAATGAGGGTATTTGTATTCCCAATATACTCTTTGAATTCCCAGTCAGACAATGGCACTGTATACCAGTAGTAAAAATTGTGGGTGCACGTAACCCCAATATATTCTTTGAATTACCAGTCAGAAACTGGCACTATATGGCAGTAGCAAGAAATGAGGGTATTTGTATTCCCAATATACTCTTTGAATTCCCAGTCAGACAATGGCACTGTATACCAGTAGTAAAAATTGTGGGTGCACGTAACCCCAATATATTCTTTGAATTCCCAGTCAGAAACTGGCACTATATGGCAGTAGCAAGAAATGAGGGTATTTGTATTCCCAATATACTCTTTGAATTCCCAGTCAGACAATGGCACTGTATACCAGTAGTAAAAATTGTGGGTGCACGTAACCCCAATATATTCTTTGAATTCCCAGTCAGAAACTGGCACTATATGGCAGTAGCAAGAAATGAGGGTATTTGTATTCCCAATATACTCTTTGAATTCCCAGTCAGACAATGGCACTGTATACCAGTAGTAAAAATTGTGGGTGCACGTAACCCCAATATATTCTTTGAATTCCCAGTCAGAAACTGGCACTATATGGCAGTAGCAAGAAATGAGGGTATTTGTATTCCCAATATACTCTTTGAATTCCCAGTCAGACAATGGCACTGTATACCAGTAGTAAAAATTGTGGGTGCACGTAACCCCAATATATTCTTTGAATTACCAGTCAGAAACTGGCACTATATGGCAGTAGCAAGAAATGAGGGTATTTATAACCCCAATATATTCTTTGAATTCCCAGTCAGACAATGGCACTGTATACCAGTAGTAAAAATTGTGGGTGCACGTAACCCCAATATATTCTTTGAATTCCCAGTCAGACACTGGCACTATATGGCAGTAGCAAGAAATGAGGGTATTTGTATTCCCAATATATTCTTTGAATTCCCAGTCAGACAATGGCACTGTATACCAGTAGTAAAAATTGTGGGTGCACGTAACCCCAATATATTCTTTGAATTACCAGTCAGAAACTGGCACTATATGGCAGTAGCAAGAAATGAGGGTATTTGTATTCCCAATATATTCTTTGAATTCCCAGTCAGACAATGGCACTGTATACCAGTAGTAAAAATTGTGGGTGTATATAGCCCCAATTCTATTGCTAGGGGACTTGCAGGGTATTTCTGGGGTGAAGGTGGGGGGGCACACCGTTGGAACGGGTATCGGGGTATATATCGGGTATACGGGAATACACTGACAGTGTATTCCATTCAGGATCCTGGGAAAGCTGGGTTGCGGCGATTGAGCCCGTCAGTGCCACGTTACACTGACAAGCTTCTCCCTGGAATTTAGCTCTTACAAGAGCTGTTGTGGTTGTCTTCTCCTTCCTATCCTAGCCTGTCCCTGCCTACCCAGAATCTAAGCCCTAGCTAGCTGGACGGAAACCTCCGTCCTCGGTGAATTGCAAGCTCAGAATGACGCGAAGCTGGGCGTCGCTGTTCTTTTAAATTAGAGGTCACATGTTTTCGGCAGCCAATGGGTTTTGCCTACTTTTTTCAACGTCACCGGTATCGTAGTTCCTGTCCCACCTACCCTGCGCTGTTATTGGAGCAAAAAAGGCGCCAGGGAAGGTGGGAGGGGAATCGAGTAATGGCGCACTTTACCACGCGGTGTTCGATTCGATTCGAACATGCCGAACAGCCTAATATCCGATCGAACATGAGTTCGATAGAACACTGTTCGCTCATCTCTAGTAGTGACTAGAGAAATGGGGCAAGCACATGGACCCCATTATAGGCTATGGGGATCTGTGTGCTTTTACTGCACATCACTTGCAAATGCGTTTTATCCTGTTCAGGGGGGTCCCCATGCGGACTCCCCCGAATGGAATACCAACGCAGATGTGAACAAGGCCTTACATAATCTCCCTCTCCATTGTGCCTCTCCATCTACACCAGTAAATTGAATAGGTTATGACTAGAGATGAGCGAACAGTAAAATATTCGATATTCGTTATTCGTTTCGAATAGCCGCTCAATATTCGACTATTCGAACGAATATCAAACCCCATTATAGTCTATGGGGAAAAATGCTTCGTTTCAGTGGAACCCACAATTCGACTCAGGAGGGTCACCAAGTCCACTATGACACCTCAGGAAATGATGGCAACACCTCTGGAATGCAACTGGAACAGCAGGGGAAGCATGCCTGGGGGCATCTAACAAGCCCAAGTCACAGTTTTACCCCACCATCACAGCCTATCAACTACACACATTCTACACTCAAAAAAACCTCTATCAAAGTGGGAAAATACCTGGAAACCTTCTTACACTTAGCTTTTTGGCGGGTAGACCCTTAAAAATTGGATTGAGTTGAGATATCCTGATTGAATTGCTGTGTCTCCCACTTAGCATTGGGGGTACAGCATTAAAAACAGGTTTGACCATACATGACCTGACTAAATGGCTTTGTCTCCCACTTATCATTGGGGGGTACAGTGGTGTAAAGCTGGATGTTGCATATATGGACTGAATGAATTGCTGTGTATACCACATAGCTTTGGGGGGTACAGCATTAAAAACAGGTTTGACCGTACATGGTCTGACTGTACGGCTGTGTCTCCCAGGTAGGTTTTGGGGGTACACACCGGGGATATCTGGATTGAGCGTACATAGCCTGACTGAATTTCTGTGTATCCCACTTAGGTTTTGGGGGTACACACTGGGGATATCTGGATTGAGCGTACATAACCTGACTGTATTTCTGTGTATCCCACTTAGGTTTTGGGGGTACACAACGGGGATATCTGGATTGAGCTTACATAGCCTGACTGTATTTCTGTGTATCCCACTTAGGTTTTGGGGGTACACACCGGGGATATCTGGATTGAGCATACATAGCCGGACCTAATTGCTCTGTATCCCTGTTAGGTGTTTGGGGGACACCGCCTGCAAAGCTGGGTTGAGCGTATAGAACTGGACTGAATTGCTCTGTATCCCTGTTAGGTGTTTGGGGGGACAGCGCCTGCAAAGCTGGGTTGAGCGTATAGAACTGGACTGAATTACTCTGTATCCCTGTTAGGTGTTTGGTGGGACACCCCGTGGAAAGTTGGGTTGAAGGTATAAAACTGGACTGAATTGCTCTGTATCCCTGTTAGGTGTTTGGGGTACACTGCCTGCAAAGCTGGGTTGAACATATAGAACTGGACTGAATTGCTCTGTATTCCTGTTTTGGGGGGACACCCCGTGGAAAGCTCGACTCCTCTCCCTGCAGTGTATAGCTCTGGAGAGAGCTGTTGTTTTTCTTCAGTTTTTCCCTGCCTACTAGCAGCTAATCCTCTCTAGCCCTCAGCAGCACAGCTGTCTACAAGCCGCAAAATGACACGAAGATAGCGCTGGCTATTCTTATAAATGGGAGGTCACATGTTTTCGGCAGCCAATGGGTTTTTTCAATTTTTTTCAATGCCTACGTTGTCGTAGTTCCTGTCCCACCTCCCCTGCACAGTTATTGGTGCAAAAAACAAGCCAGGGAAGGTGGGAGGGGATACAAATTTTTACTGCGTATGCCGCGTGGTATTCGATTGGAAACGAATACCTCAAACGGCCTGATATTCGATCAAATACCTACTTGATCGAACTGTGTTTTCTCTTCTCTAGTTATGACTACAACCTATAGTGATTTCTGATTTAGTCACCTGAGATTAATAATGTAAAAGTTCAATGGCTGAGTGAGAAGAACACAAGTAAATTACCGTTATTTTCAGTAGTAACCCTGCCATAGTGATTCATTTTCATTCAAGGGATTCTACCATTAAAACATGTTTTTTTCTAATGACCACGTCGGAATAGCCTTAAGAAAGGCTATTCGTCTCCTACCTTTTGATGTGGTCTCCGTCGCGCCGGTCATCCGAAATACCGTTTTTTCCCAGTATGCTAATGAGTGTCCGGCAGCAATGAGGGCGGGCCCCAGCGCTCATACGCCGATGGAGGCATCCCCACTGCTGCCGGAACTGGGCAATCCAGCCACGCCTTCTTCCTGATCTGCCTCCTCCCCTTCTGTGTCCTCTTCTTTCGTCGTCATGGGTGACGCATGCGCAGTCGGCTCTGACAGTGAGACCCTGTTAGAGCCGACTGCGCATGCCGGCCGGCGGCCATATTTGCGAGGCCGCAATTGCGCGTATGCGCAGTACGCTCCACGAAGTATTTGCCGAACAGAGTGTACTGCGCATGCTCAGTAAGGTCCATACAGCCCTCCGACGTCTGGATGAGTTCACTTGCGCGTCGGAAGGCTGTACGGACCTTAATGAGCATGCGCAGTACACTCTGTTCGACAAATACTTTGCGGAGCATACTGCGCATGCGCACAATTGCGGCCTCGCAAATATGGCCACCAGCCGGTATGCGCAGTCGCCTCTAACAGGGTCTCGCTGCCAGAGCCGACTGCGCTTGTGTCACCCATGACGACAAAAGAAGAGGACACAGAAGGGGAGGTGGCAGATCAGGAAGAAGGCGTGGCTGGATTGCCCAGTTCTGGCAGCAGTGGGGACGCGTCCATCGGCATATGAGCGCTGGTGCCCGCCCTCATTGCTGCCGGACACTCATTAGCATACCGGGAAAAAACGGTATTTCTGATGACCGGCGCGACGGAGACCACATCAAAAGGTAGGAGACGAATAGCCTTTCTTAAGGCTATTTCAACGTGGTCATTAGAAAAAAAAACATGTTTTAATGGTAGAATCCCTTTAACCAAAAACTAATTTGTGTTGTTCAGGATTTCCCCCTGTAAAGGTTAATCTACATAACAAGTAAGTGACATCAGGGCTGGTTTTGGGGCAACTAGCAAAGAGGGTCTTATCTTACTTCTCAGTTTCATTGCTCCTCATCTCATCCCTCATAATACTGTCATATTGTGGCAAGATAATACCACTGTATGCAACCCAAATAATGCAAACATATAGTATCCAAATAATAATAGCTTAGGCCATGTTCACACTATCCTCAGCTGTCCATTGTTCTGATGTATAAGAATTATCCTACTTACAAAGCATGTGTGATTCTATAACTATGCAATAAACTGGCTTCTGGTACAGCGTGTATCTAGTAAGATTGGTTACTTCTGTGCTTTGATTTCCTTCTGTCCTATGCTTCATCTCAGTTATTGAGCAATCTGGTTCCTGTGCATATGCCATGCAGTTTTATTACTCTTGTGCTTTTGACCGGGCGTATTTACTTGGCTATTATTTTATCTTGGGGCTTGGCTTTGACTTCTTGGCCACTCTTTGTTTTGGCTCCAGCTATTTTTTTTCTTGACACCTTCACCTACCAACCGTTGCTTGTTACTTGCTCTGATTCAAGAGAAATCATGTGTGACTGCATACGTGAGCCAGAGGAAGAGGATTTTAGTGAAATGTGAGGTTTTTCTTAGGAGGGAGAAGGGAGAACTCCTCTCTCTGTACATAGCATGAAATAACAGTTAAGGGGGCGTTCAAACTACCGTTGGTGACCGACAGGTAGTGTCCGCTCCTAGTGTCCGCTCAAAATCTGGCACGGACATTAGGAGCGGACACTAGCTGTGTCTGTGACACCTGTCATTTATTTAAATGGGCATCAGGTGCGTTCTTTTGCACTCCGTGCCCTTCCTTCCCTGTCCGCAAGTGAAGATGTCCGACTTCTCAAGCGGACAGAAGAACCCTACATGTAGGGTACAGTGCAGTGCCAAAATACTATATGCAGAATAAGAATAGACACTTTTTTCTTCAGTGGAATTCTACAGAGGCTCGAGGACCTGTAGAGGTCCTTTAACAGCTCCTGCACAAAGATCTTCTTTTCTATGACCACATAAAGTTGATGGGTGATTCGGGTCCCAGGTGGCCTCCCAAATTGTCCAAATTTAGTAATAGTCTGCCATCACCAATATACATGTATGTAAATGATAGAACTCAGAATTTGTTAGAGAAAATGTCATCTGGACAAGGGGGGGGGGGGGGGGGTCTGTCCACTCAAAGAGGTGTTGTTTTTTTGTTTTTTTTAAGTATCACTGTATATTTTGTCAACAAGAGAGGCATTTAAGAAGTTTAAGAAACGGGATAGAGAGAAGGAATGAAGCAAACCTGAAAGAAGATAGGTAAAGATGGAGACCTTAAGGAAAACCCTAATATCTTATTATGTCTGCATGTTACTTTTTCTATCAAGTCACCTCCTTTGAAAGTGAAGTGTAAACATTTAATTCTGTCTGTGTGTCGTTGGGGATGTCGGATGCCACATTTAGTTTCTAGCTAAATAACAATCTGATTATTGTATTTCTTTCTGGTCTAATCCTTCTTTCCATCTTGTAGCATTTAGTCCTGTACTGTCTCTAATACTGTCTCACAAAAGTAGTTTCATCATCACTCAAAGACTCCAGCCAAATAAGACATGGAGAATGTGCTGACACATACATCAAGTAAGGAAGTTACTATTGATTCTCATGTGTCTTTTTGTGTAAATAATCTCTAAAGTGATTTCTTTGAAATATGTTGCACAATTTACTTTTTCCTGTTTCAGGAAATGAATTGTAGTAGGCATGTTTGCATTGGATGACCCATGCGCTTTATAACCTATGGCAGATTAGTATGATTTAACCTGTCAGTTTCCACTGTGAGGAACATAGTAAGGAAATGGAAGACCACAGGGACAGTTCTTGTTAAGTCCAGAAGTGGCAGGCCAAGAAAAATATCAAAGGCAGAGAAGAAGAATGGTGAGAACAGTCAAGGACAATCCACAGACCACCTCCAAAGAGCTGCAGCATCATCTTGCTGCAGATGGTGTCACTGTGCATCGGTCAACAATACAGTGCACTTTGCACAAGGAGAAGCTGTATGGGAGAGTGATGCGAAAGAAGCCGTTTCTGCAAGCACGCCACAAACAGAGTCGCCTGAGGTATGCAAAAGCACATTTGGACAAGCCAGCTTCATTTTGGAAGAAGGTCCTGTGGACTGATGAAAGATTGAGTTCTTTGGTCATACAAAAAGGCGTTATGCATGGCGTCCAAAAAAAACAGCATTCCAAGAAAAACACTTGCTACCCACTGTAAAATTTGGTGGAGGTTCCAGCATGCTTTGGGGCTGTGTGGCCAATGCCGGCACCGGGAATCTTGTTAAAGTTGAGGGTCGCATGGATTCCACTCAGTATCAGCAGATTCTTGAGAATAATGTTCAACAATCAGTGACGTTGAAGTTACGCCGGGGATGGATATTTCAGCAAGACAATGATCCAAAACACCGCTCCAAATCAACTCAGGCATTCATGCAGAGGAACAATTACAATGTTCTGGAATGGCCATCCCAGTCCCCAGACCTGAATATCATTGAACATCTGTGGGATGATTTGAAGCGGGCTGTCCATGCTCAGCGACCATCAAACTTAACTGAACTTGAATTGTTTTGTAAAGAGGAATGGTCCAAAATACCTTCATCCAGGAACTGATTAAAAGCTACAGGAAGTGACTAGAGGCAAAAGGAGGCTCTACTAAATATTAATGTCACTTTTCTGTTGAGGTGCCCATACTTTTGCACTGGTCAAATTTTGGTTTAATGCATATTGCACATTTTCTGTTAGTACAATAAACCTCATTTCAATCCTGAAATATTACTGTGTCCATCAGTTATTAGATATATCAAACTGAAATGGCTGCTGCAAACACCAAAATATTTAGAACTAAAAATAATGACGATGAATAGGGGTGCCCAAACTTTTTCATAGGACTGTATGTGTCTTGGTAATGAGTTCCAGACTATGGGGAATGCGCAGGAGAAAAAAGCGGAGTAGGTGGTCTTTGGTGGATTGGAGGTTACGTGTGGGCAGGTAGCGGGAGATTAGGTCACAGATATATGGAGGGGACAGGTTGTGGATGGCTTTGTATGTTAGCGTTAGTAACTTAAACTCTATTTCCTGGGCAACAGGAAGCCAGTGAAGGGATTAGCAGAGGGGAGCGGCCGATGAAGAACGGGGGGTGGGGGGGGGAGCTGTATTAAGCGAGCAGCATAGTTTAAGATAGACTGGAGAGCGGCGAGAGTATTCGCCGGGAGGTCATGGAGAAGGGTGTTACAGTAATCTAAGTGGGAGATCATGAGAGCATGGACTAACATCTTTGTAGTTTCAGGGGTGAAAAAGAAGCAGATTTGATGGATGTTCTTGAGTTGGAGGCGGCAGGAGCTGTTGAGGGTTTAGATGTGCAACTTGAAGGATAGGTCAAAGTCCAGTATTATCCCAAGGCAACGGACCCATGGGACAGGGGTAAGCATGGTTCCATTAACTTTGATAAATGGGTCAGGTAGAGGGGCTGTACAAGGTGGGGGCGAAGATGATGAACTCCTTTTTCTTCATGTTGAGTTTGAGAAAGCGGGAGGAGAGCAAGAAGGCTACAGCCGCTAGACACTTTGGAACTCTCGACAACAGAGAGGTAATGTCTGGTCCAGAGAGATATATGTCATCAGCATAGCAATGGTGTTGAAAGCCATGAGATTCTATGAGTTGGCCAAGGCGTATATGAAAAACAGGAAGGGTGCTAAAACGGAGCCTTGGGGGACACCCACAGAAAGTCGGTGTGGCGAGGAGGTGAGGTGACACGCTGAATGTGAGGTTGGTGAGGTATGAGGAGATCCAGGAAAGGGCCAGGTCTGAGATGAGGAGAACCTAACTTGTGACTTGCTATAAACTACAGTTTGTGAAATATGAGTTATAACATTCATATGATTGGGACACAGAGTTAACTATATACAACTGCTGACATATATAGTTTTATCCTTGTACACAAGGGCATGTAATGGGTATAAGTTACATTAACGTTATCCATATATAGTGGCAGGAATATATTATCCTCTAACAGTCACATTAAAATTGAAAAAAACCCTCTCTAAAATTTCACATTATTTTCTTGCAGATTTAGAACTTATGACTCAAATAAATATTCCTAGTGAATAACTCTGGTGCCTTATGTAAGTTTAACTCTTTAGCGAAAATATCCTTGTACCGTGTTAGCCAGTGGATATGAAATGAAAGAAATTTTTTGAGAGAAGTCCTCAGTAGTTGATACCTTTTTTAATGGCTAACTTAAAAAGTTTTTTGATGACAAGCTTTCGGGACTACTATAAAGGTCCCTTCATCAGGATGGTATAACACAATTTCTGAAGGTAGGCATATATATACAGAGAAATGGAGTGTTAGATGCAAAATAGATGGAGAACAGAACATGTAAATAAACAGTAAAAAAACATATATATCAGTTCACAGGAAAGTTCTCTGGGTTTGTAGCTTCTTTGATCAGTGATGTGTTGTCTAGTGGTTGTAAAAGGCCATAAAACCCTGGGCCTGATTTAACCCCCTTTGGAGAGTGTTAAAGGTCACCATAAGTTTAAACTCCCATATGAGGCAATCTTTTCTGCTCTTGAAGTTTCCTCTTAGTACCAGGATCTTTCCAGGGATTTATGGCCTTTTACAACCACTAGACAACAGGTCACTATTCAAAGAAGCTACAAACCCAGAGAACTTTACTGTGAACTGATATATATATGTTTTTTTACTGTTTATTTACATGTTCTGTTTTCCATCTATTTTGCATCTAACACTCCATTTCTCTGTATATATATGCCTACCTTCAGAAATTGTGTTATACCATCCTGATGAAGGGACCTTTATAGTAGTCCCGAAAGCTCGATATGTCATCAAAAAACTTTTTAAGTTAGCCATTAAAAAAGGTATCAACTACTGAGGACTTCTCTCAAAAAATTTCTTTCATCTCTTTACCGAACTAACACATTGGATCTCTTTAAGGCTACAATCATCCCATTTATTCTACTACCTTTAGATGTCTTCTGCACGCTGACGTTTGGTAGAAATCCCGGTTTTCTTCTGTATGCAAATGAGTTCTCTCGCAGCACTGGGGGCAATCCCCTGCGCTCAAACAACACTGGGGGCGTCCCCAATGCTGCGAGAGAACTCTACAGCAATACCTCTATCTTCGTCTGGAACGCCTCTCTCTGCTTTTTCTTCCGTCGCTGGGTTTCAACCTTCTAGGTATGCGCAGTCAGCTCTGCCATGGGGCCTCGAGCAGAACCGACTGCACATACCTGCGGCCATTTTTTGTGGCAGCTTACATGAGCGTACTGCGCATGTGCAGTTCTACGGAGTACAGAGCATACTGAGCATGCTCGGTAGCTCTTTACCGGCATCACTTACAAACAGAGAGAACGTTTCTTTCTGTTAATGTTGATGATTATGGCCTCAATACTTGATGGGGGCTCCTTTTACATGAATTACGTTATCAATGTGGCCTGGAGGGATCAGCCTGTGGCACTGCAGAGGTGTTATGGAAGCCAAGGTTGTATGATACCAGGCTTCAGCTCGTCTGCATTGTTGGGTCTGGGGGTCTCATCTTCCGCTTGACAATACCAGGTCAGGTGACTTTACATTGGCAGGAGCAGCTTCATACATTATACTTCATACATTATATCACACAGTGTGCACATACAGACTTGAATAGACCCCACTGCAATCTTTTCCTGCCATTTTCTAGATTTCACTGTCTGTTTTTTTGGTTTTTTTTTAATTGTTTTTAAACCCAATTTTTTTAGTACAATATAAATATGTTATAATTTTGATATATACCTGGGCTGAGTGCCTTCTTTTTATCCATGTGCCTTTTCTTCCTCTGTCCTTATCACACAGGTACGATGACATCATCACTCTGGAATGTCGAAACTCCCATTAACCAGATATAAGAGAGGTAATATCTAGATACAGGCACAAGGTGCAGGCATTGTTCAGGGAAAACGGCAAGTTCTATATCAAGACTATTAATTCCAGCTTCTGCATTCAATCCGAGAGGTTCAAGGTAAGAAGAATATATATATGTGTATCACAGATACTTTCTTGCAACTGTTTACTTATTTGCCGTCATGTTAAAGGGAGTCTATCACCTCCCCAAGCATATACAACTGCCATCAGCATGTTACAAAGCACTGTAGTGTAGAGGGATGCAGTAAGAGACTCTTGATGTGTAGACGTAGGGTCCCGACCCGTGGTACACTTGAAGAAACGTCAGGGAGCATTCACACAGAGTAAAGTGGCGCGCTATTTGGCGTGTTTGCGCCGCATTTGCGCCGCGTGTTTGACGGTGCGTGTTTGCGGTCGCGTTAACGCCGCGTTTACGCCGCGCAAAGCGGCGTTAACGCGACCGCAAACACGCACCGTCAAACATGCGGCGCAAACGCAGCGCAAACGCGGCGCAAACGCGCCAAATAGCGCGCCACTTTACTCTGTGTGAATGCTCCCTCAGACTTGGGTTGTGCTGTGAATTATTGCTTATTTTATTCACACAAGGAGGTAGAGTAAAACGTTTTTCGGTATAATAATACCTTCTTCAATCTCTACATCAACAAAGAAAAAAAATATATCAATAAAAACAAAAACAAAAGTAAGGTCTGTACAGTGCACAAGTAATCCATATAGTATCATCATATGAAAAAGAAGCCAAAATGTACATGGGGCCAATATCCGGGATCTTCCAGGCTTGTAGCAATGAGATGAGATTCAACATCACATATAATATCAGATATCCATGTCATATAACAAATGGTCCAAATAAAAGGAACAAATGCAAAAGCAATATCTATACAATGGTCAAGGTATCTACCGGTACAAATCGCAAAACTAAAAAAAGTGTAAACATTCAGAAATACAGAAAAGATTGAATAAGTACCTTGATGAGAGATGTAAGTAGTATGGGATGACAATTGTCAAACACTGAGGTAAGTATCAGCTTACACTGTAAATAGAGACCAATGGTCAATCACACAGTCGAAATTATATCAGAAGTTACCAAGACAAAATGTTGGAGCATACTATGAGAAATATAATGCCTTAATGGATGTACAAATGAAATAAATGGGAGTTGCCTAGGGTTACTATGTATAACATATAAAAGGCAGCATAATATGAATGTGTGGCACAAATAAAGTGAATGCTATAACTCCAGGTCTGGAATACCAACAAGTAGTACATAAAAAAAAGCACAGAATATGGCAAGACAGATGTCGTCGATGGCAGCACGCGTTCTTTCCTTTTGGCGTGCTTGCCATGGCTTCAATACAGCAGCTTCTTTTTCACACTGTTTCCTACTTTTGCATAATCCCAGGGGACCCTGCATGGAAATGGGCAGAGGTAAGTCCCCGGGCAACGAGCAGTCACAAGCCTTGTTCCACCTGCATTATTGACTTGCCATATTCTGTGCTCTTTTTATGTACTACTTGTTGGTATTCCAGACCTGGAGTTATAGCATTCACTTTATTTGTGCCACACATTCATATTATGCTGCCTTTTATATGTTACTAGCTGGTACCCGCGACTTCGTCTGCGGTGATTGTAGTAGTGGGTATATACAGGCGCGGGTAAGGTTTTCGTAGTGTGTATAAGGTATGGGATATGAAATGTAACTTTGTATCTTGTTTTTGCTGTAATTCAGAGAGTATGTGAGACTTTTGTGTTGAAGTTACTTTGTATTTGAGCTGCTATACGGTGTTGTGAGAAACTTTACATAGTGACTTTGGGACAGAAGTATTTGAAGTTAACCCTTTCCCGCCGATGGCATTTTTTGATTTTGGTTTTTCGTTTTTGACTCCCCTCCTTCTAAACCCCATAACTTTTTTATTTCTCCGCTCCCAGAGTCATATGAGGTCTTAATTTTTCTGGGACAAATTTTTCTTCCTGATGCCACCATTATTTATTCTATATAATGTACTGGGAAGCAGGGAAAAAATTCAGAATGGGGTGGATTTGAAGAAAAAATGCATTTCTGCGACTTTCTTACGGGCTTTGGTTTTACGGCGTTCACTGTGCAATCAAAATGACATGTCCCCTGTATTCTATGTTTCGTTACGATTCCGGGGATACCAAATTTATATGGTTTTATTGACATTTTGACCCCTTAAAAAAATCCAAAACTATGTTAAAAATTTTTTTTTTGAAAAGTCGTCATATTCCGACAGGCATAACTTTTTTATACGTGCGTATACGGGGATGCATAGGGCGTCTTTTTCTGCGGGACCGGGTGTACTTTGTACTTCTACCATTTTCGGGGAATGTTATTGCATTGATCACTTTTTATTCAAATTTGTATCAGAATCAAAACAGTGAAAAAACGGTGGTTTGGCACTTTTGACCATTTTTCCCGCTACGGCGTTTACTGAACAGGAAAAATATTTGTATATCTTCGTAGAGCGGGCGATTTCGGACGTGGGGATACCTAACATGTATGTGTTTCACAGTTTTTAACTACTTTTATATGTGTTCTAGGGAAAGGGGGGTGATTAGAATTTGTAATCCTTTTTATTTGTTTTTATATTTTTTTTACTTTTTTTTAACTTTTTTTTTGCATTTATTAGACCGCCTAGGGGTATTGGCATGGGTGGGCGGTGTCGCGGATTGTCAGAGCGGTGGGGGTCGGCAAACTTGGCTGCTCCGGAGCGTTATGGAGCGCCTCCTGGAGTATCGTTAAGGTGAGGGGCAAATTGGCAAAGTATATGTATATGTGATTGTGTGGGGTTAGGGGCGAGGCTGTAGAGGGCAATATGAATTTTGTGGCTTGCTATGGTCCAAAGTGTGTGAGATTGCAGAGATGGTGGTGTGAGTTTGGGTTTTGTGGGGGTCCTGGCACAAACGTATGTGCGCTATTGTGACGAAAAGTAGCCTATTGCGCAATCGGGTGTAGTGACTATGTTTGTGGAAAATTTCAGCCAAATCGGTCGAGCGGGTTTTGCGTGATTGAGGAACAATCATCCGAACATCCAAACACACACAAACTCACAAACCCACAAACTTTCACATTTATAATATTAATAGGATACATAGTAACCCTAGGCAACTCCCATTTATTTCATTTGTACATCCATTAAGGCATTATTTTTGTCATATCTCATAGTATGTACAAAAAGAGATTCAAAAGGTTTCCCTATATTATGCAATTATTTGAAAAAATCAGGGATAGAGTGAGTATCCAAAAATATAGGGTCGCAAATTTAAACTTTATAGCTTTATTATTAACCTGCTAAAATATTATAATATAAAATTGCTCCCCCACAAGTGAAACACCTTCACCTACAACAATGTGGATCGCTAGACTCTAGTCAGTCACATGAGTCTGAATAGGGGTAAACACACAGTAGCCCAAATAAACAGAGTCTTGAGCTACTAAGATGTCTAGAGGAATAAATAACCATGGATCCTTCCCCTCCTTTCCTCTTAATCAAAAACCACCTTAAAGCAGATCTACTGTGTATGTTGCTCTTAGGAGAAGCCCAGGACACTATCATATTATCTCAGCTCCTGTGTCAGTGCATTTGCAACTCAACTAGCTCTTTTACATTGTTTCCTGCTATTTAAATAGAGCAGAGTAGTGACTAATGCTCCACTAACTGCACTATATTTGCCCTCAGCTGCCCAGACTCTAGCTGCCTGTTTACACAGCACTATTAGCCTTGACTTCCTGGCACTAAAAGCTCTCTAAGCTCTGCCTAGCTTTCCCACACTCTTAGCCTCAAGGTTTCCTCACTTATCAGTGTAAGAGGAAGTTCACACTACTGTTGGTGTCGGACAGGTAGTTTCCGCTGCTAAGGTCCGTTCAGAATTTTGCATGGACATTAGCAGCAGACACTAGCTGTGTCCGTGACATTTTTCATTCATTTAAATGGACATTGGGTGCGTTGTTTTACAGTCCGTGCCTGTCCTTAAGTGTCCGTTCCTAAAGATGTCCGACTTTTCAAGCGGACAGCAAAACCCGACATGTAGGTTTTTTCTGTCCGCTTGAAAAGTCAGACATCTTTAGGAACAGACACTTATATTAATGTCCTTTGCAGTCCTTTGATTCTATGATTGATATCTGTATACCTTTGTGGTTGACATCTTGTATTCTCTTTTGGTACATACCTATATACCCCTGTATTATCTATGATGAACTAGGAGTTGTGGGGATGTTTGTTAATAAGATACGAACGTACAGTTTTGCCCCCGCTGATGCAGGTTTTCTATATTGGAACCTCAGTATACTTACCGTTAATTAGCTGTTTAGGGACCCTGTATATATGTCCTGGATAGGGCTCGTTCACATCTGCGCCCGGTCTCCGTTCTGCAGGTTTCACAATACTGAGCAGGAGACGGAAAGCTGCAGGACTCTTTCATACCCATTCATTTGAATGGGTTTGAAAGATGTCCGGCCGTGAGCGCCGGTGAGCGTTTTATGCTCTCCGCCGCGAAACCGTTTTTTAAAAATAGGACAGAGTCGGACATGCAGTACTCTGTGTCCAATTTTAAAGAACCAGTTTCGCGGCGGAGAGCATAAAACGCTCACCGGCGCTCACGGCCGGACCCGGTCTGACAGCTTTTCGTCTTCTACATGCAGAAGACGGAAAGCTGAGAACGGACTCCGGGCGCTAGTGTGAACCTAGCGATACAGTTTTACATTGTGGAGGTATGGCTTATAAAGTGAGCCAATCTCCTTCAATGCATGCAAGTGGTAAACAGAGTGCACATGCGTGTCTCAATCTGAAGGGGAAAGACGTGCTGGAGGCATGAGTGGTAGGCGGATTACTGATTGGCCAGAGCCCCACAGAGGGGGCTGAGTTTTGCCTTTAAAAGATCTGGTGTCCTCCCTCACTTGTGGCTGCAAAAAAATGCCGAGGGGGGAGCGGGGCAGTGATGAGGCTCTCCAAGCTTAGAAATACTTACTTTAGGTAGTGGCAAGCTATCTTAACAGAAGCCTCTGATGAATTACTTACACCAGTGGCGTAACTAGGAATGGCGGGGCTCCGTGGGGAACTTTTGACATGGCCCCCCCGACCGATACCGACGCCAAAGACCTCGACCGACCCCCTCCTATGCATTCGTGCGCGCTCTATTATCCCCCATAGTGGCCCTTGCACACAGTATTATGTCCCTTAGTGGCCCCTGCACACAGTATTATCCCCCATAGTGGCTCCTCCACACAGTATTATCCCCCATAGTGGCCCCTGCACACAGTATTATGTCCCTTAGTGGCCCCTGTACACAGTATTATGTCCCACTGTGGACACCCATAAACAATTATTATACTCTGGGGTCTTTTCAGACCCCAGAGTATAATAATCGGAGACCCAGGGGAATAAAAACATAAAAAACTACTGTTTCTTACCTGTCCCCCGGCTCCTACGCTGTCGGCCTCCGCTGCCGTCCTTCTTCAATGACGTCGGACGTCACATGACCCGGGATGCAGGCTGGGTTCATGTGACATCAGAGACGTCAGACAACTAGGAAGGAGGCCTGGCAGGATCGTGGAGAGGTAAGTAACAGTGTTTTTTATGTTTCTTACCTCTCCCGGTCCACCAATCATTATACTCGGGGGTATACTCCGAAAAGACCCCCGAGTATAATGATAGCAGCGGGTAGCGGCTGTCACCGGGCCCCTAATGTCCGGGACCCTGTGGCAGCTGCCTCTGCTGCTATGGCGGTAGTTACACCACTGAACACTGATAAGTGAGGAAACCTTGAGGCTAAGAGTGTGGGAAAGCTAGGCAGTGAGCATTATAGAGAGCTTTTAGTGCCAGGAATTCAAGGCTAATAGTGCTGTGTAAACAGGCAGCTAGAGTCTGGGCAGCTGAGGGCAAATATAGTGCAGTTAGTGGAGCATTAGTCACTACTCTGCTCTATTTAAATAGCAGGAAACAATGTAAAAGAGCTAGTCGAGTTGCAAATGCACTGACACAGGAGCTGAGATAATATGATAGTGTCCTGGGCTTCTCCTAAGAGCAACATACACAGTAGATCTGCTTTAGGGTGGTTTTTGATTAAGAGGAAAGGAGGGGAAGGATCCATGGTTATTTATTCCTCTAGACACCTTAGTAGCTCAAGACTCTTTATTTGGGCTACTGCGTGTTTACCCCTATTCAGACTCATTATTATTGTTATTATTATTATTATTTATTTATATAGCACCATGAATTCCATGGTGCTTTACATTTGGGGGTTACATACAATTTGGGGGTTACATACAATACACAGAATATACAGGTAGATATAATACTAACAATGACCGACTGGCACAGTGGGGTAGAGGGCCCTGCCCGCGAGAGATTACAATATATGGGGGAAGGGGGTAGAGACAGAAGGAGAGGGGGAGACTGTACAGATGGCAGTGCGGTGATAGTGTTATTGGAGGTTGTAGGCCTTCCTGAATAGGTGAGTCTTCAGGGCCTTCTTGAAGCCTGTGATTGTGGGGGTCAGTCTTATGTGTCGTGGTAAGGAGTTCCAGAGTATGGGGGATGCACGGGAGAAATCTTGGAGACGGTTGTGTGAGGAGCGGATGAGAGCAGAGCGGAGTAGGAGGTCATTGGAGGATCTGAGGTTACGTGTGGGCAGGTAGCGGGAGATTAGGTCAGAGATATATGGAGGGGACAGGTTGTGGATGGCTTTGTATGTTAGCGTTAGTAGCTTGAACTCAATTCGCTGGGTTATAGGTAGCCAGTGGAAGGACTGTCAGAGGGGAGCACTCATGTGACTGACTAGAGTCTAGCCATCCACATTGTTGTAGGTGAAGGTGTTTCACTTGTGGGGAGCAATTTTATATTATAATATTTTAGCAGGTTAATAATAAAGCTATAAAGTTTTAATTTGCGACCCTATATTTTTGGATCTGCATACGAAGAAACTCCAGCATACTCCGGTTAAAGTATAAAAATCTTCACCTTCATTGCTTCATCTTAAAATAGTTCAATGCACATGAAGTACCCGTCGTAGCAGACTTGGCGCATCACAGGTGGAAACTTGGGAAACGCGTAGGCCAAGTTTCCACCTGTGATGCGCCAAGTCTGCTACGACGGGTACTTCATGTGCATTGAACTATTTTAAGATGAAGCAATAAAGGTGAAGATTTTTATACTTTAACCGGAGTATGCTGGAGTTTCTTCGTATGCAGGTTTCTATTGCCGATGAGAGTCCTTCGGTATCCTTGCATCCCGGATTATGAATTTTTGATTGACAAGTGGGTGAGCTGGACATTGCTATTTATCCTGTGGTATATTTTTGGATACTCACTCTATCCCTGATTTTTTCATATCTCATAGTATGCGCCAACATTTTGTCTTGGTAACTTCTGATATGATTTTGACTGTGTGATTGACCATCGGTCTCTTACTATTTACAGTGTAAGCTGATACTTACCTCAGTGTTTGACAATTGTCATCCCATACTACTTACATCTCTCATCAAGGTACCTATTCAATCTTTTCTGTATTTCTGAGTGTTTACACTTTTTTAAGTTTGGTGATTTGTACCGGTAGATACCTTGACCATTGTATAGATATTGCTTTTGCATTTGTTCCTTTTATTTGGACCATTTGTTATATGACATGGATATCTGATATCATATGTGATGTTGAATCTCATCTCATTGCTACAAGTCTGGAAGATCCCGGATATTGGCCCCATGTACATTTTGGCTTCTTTTTCATATGATGATACTATATGGATTACTTGTGCACTGTACAGACCTTACTTTTGTTTTTGCTTTTGTTGATATATTTTTTTTCTTTGTTGATGTAGAGTCTGAAGAAGGTATTATTATACTGAAAAACGTTTTACTCTACCTCCTTGTGTGAATAAAATAAGCAATAGTTCACAGCACAACCCAAGTGTGACGTTCATTTCTTCAGATGTTACAAAGCACATTACAGTGATAGCATCATACCTCTGTATGCCATTTTTGTAGATTTGGAGAAAAACAACCTTGAGGTTTTATGAAAATGAGGCAGTTGGTGCACTGAGGATGGGTCTTTTGTCCTAGGAGTACTACTCTGCTTATGTATGACGTGTTATTTTATAGTCATGGGAGGACCTTGTAAAGGGTGATGTAGGCAGGAGGTGGTAGAGGACTAAGTGTCAAGAGCAGTGCTCCCAAGGCTGTAGACCCGCCCTCAGTGCACCAACTGCTTCATTTACATAAGACCTCAAAGTTGTTTTTCTCCAAATCTACAAAAGTGACATACATAACAAAGGTATATTATTTATCACTGCAATGTGTTCTGTAACATGGTGGTGGCCATTGAGTATGTTTGGAGGAGATGATATTGATCAGCTGTCCCCACTGATCAGCTGATTGAAGGAGCTACAGCATATGGACAAGTGCTCTGGCCTCTTTACTGCTTACTAAGCTCAGCATTGTACATTGCATCGTGGTTGTGCAGTGAACCTGCAGTTCAGCCCTATTCATTGCAATGGAACTGAGTTCCATCATGGCCATGTGACTAACGGATGTGATATCACCAGACGTGGTGTAAATGTTACAGTTACGTCAAGTTAAAATGTGCTGCAATCAGTCATCTAGTTATAGGTGGTGCAGCTGTATCAGACCCACAGGCCACGAGAAAATGGCCGCTTACAATACTGTGCCTTTAATATAGCCACGCTCATTCATATGCCACGCTCTTTAACCACGCCCCACTGGACTGGAGCCAATCAGTGATAGTTACGCCCCCACCCAGTCCTCAGTGCATCTAGAGGGAGTGACCCACCTCCGTTGACAACACATATGTAAACACAAACCAGAAAGGCTGGAGCTAGATCTAAAGCTTGACGTTAATATAACAGGGTATCAATAATATCTTAAAGCAACCAGTGTATCACTAGAGCATGCCCCACTGATATAAATGATTAGATCCTTTCAATTGGAAATCTCTCTTACTATCAGGATATTCATTGGCGCTAGACATATAACCATACCCATATATATATATATATATATATATATATATGTATATATATATATAACCATCAGTGTGGAATATGACATAACCGGTGATATATCCCACATCATAAACACACACCAATGATATATAGGTAAATGATAATACCCCCAAATATGAATTCACACCACCCTCAAAATTACAAATCGAACAAAATCTGAATTAAGGAGCAAATCCCCCCTGACTTATAACATAACTAGTACAAAAAACACTTGATGGAAAAAATACAATGAAAATGTACAATGTGAACAGGTATCAACAAAATTGGTGATAAATCAGATCACTTTCCCAATTATTCACTCATAGCCGGAAATACACTAGTTGACACCATACACGTCTAAATGGAGAAGCTCAGTAATAAAAAGAACGGTCTTAAATGAATGAGGCAAAAGAGATCCCATCATTAAGGCCATGAGATTTAGTGCAGTTAAGGAGGAATATCCACTGCGCTTATTTCTGTAAAATATTGTTGTCCCAGTCCCTGCCATGCAGTGGCTTCCGTATCATCTCTATGATCTGAAACTTTAAAACTGTAGAATCACCACTATGTTGCCGCTATACATGGAGACCAAGAAGGCGATCTTCTTTACTTGTGATATATCCAAAATGATCCAGGATTCTACGATGTAGTTCCCTCTTGGTCTTCCCCACGTAATTCAAAGGACATGAGCAAGTAGCAACATAGACTACCCACGTGGTCCTAAAATTAGCAAAGTCTCTAATCTCATATGCTTTGCCTGTTGCTGCAGACACAACCGTGGCACCCCCTTTAATGTACCCGCACGCTTTACATCCCCATCATTTATGGGTCCCCGCTGGTTGATTGGAACCTAACCAAGTGTTAGTCTTTGATGGCTATATACAAGCCTGTCTAGTGAGACACTAGTTGTGATAGAATTAACTTTCTTTAAGATATTATAGTAACGCCAAGTTTTAGATCTAGCTTCAGCCTTTCTGGTTTGTGTTTACCACTTGTGTTGTCAATAAAGGTAAGCCACTACCACTATGATGTGCTAAGGGCTGGTGAGGGCGTAACTATCTCTGATTGTCTCCAGTCCAGTGGGGTGCGGTCAGGGGCGTGGCGTTTGTATTGGACCCCAAATCAGGATATTGCTCCATTTATTGGGCTCTATACAGTATATTGGCCTCACATAGTATGTTGTACCCTTTTTGGCCTCCACACTGTATTTTGTTCCCTATTTTTTCTAAATTCTTTAAATTATCACCTTTTTTCATTTCTTACACCATATATTGCCCCCTTTTTGACCCTCACACTGGATATTGCCCCCTGTTTTGGCCTCTGCATTGTATATTGCTCTCTTTTTGAACAACCACTTGGTAGCTCAATAAGCTTTTACCTAGTGAATATCATACCACAATATGGGGTATTTCTGCCCCTGTGTGCTGGTAGGACAGGCAGAAATTTTAATTAGCAATTAATTATACAATGCTTGACTAGGCCCTATAAGAGGCCACAGAGACACCCCCCCCCCCCCCGCCATGTTTTTTCTGTGATGGAGGACAGGTGGGGAGGACTCTGTTTCCTCATGGGGGTCGGGGGTCAAGGCTAGGGGTTTTCACTTACCTTTTCCTCAGGCCTGATCCGGGGATCCTGGCCTCCTCTTCTTCTTTCTCTTCCTCTTCTTGCTGTAGGGAGAAGAGGTTTTTATCTTGGTCAGACCTAGGAGGCAGGGCTTTACTTCCGGGATTGCACTTACCTGTTGTGCATCCCTTCCGACTGGCTGTCAGCCCGTGTTAGGCCGCGCCGTGTAGGCTTGGGCCTAGTTGACCTGGTCTGGGTGGCTGTGCTCCGGGCGGCGCTTGGCCCCGCCCCCTGCGGCCTCCGAGTGTTGACTCCCTGGAGGGCGGACTCATCTTCTAAGTTTGCGATATGCGCGCTGCCGTTTGAGCCTGGAAAACTATTTGGGAGCGGATTGGATGAGTTGATGGAGGACCTCGCAGACACCTAAGGGAAGTCTTTACATCAGGCTTCCAGAAGCAGACGTGAGTCCTCTGGCAGGGGGTGTGGATCCATTCGCCACATCAAGGACTCGCTGAACATAGTAGCGGACCGTTTGAGTCGGGGTATTACTGTATCAGGAGAATGGTTCCTCAATCCAGAGGTGTTCCAACAGATTGTCCAGAGATGTGTTCTCCCAGAGGTCGACCTCATGGCAACCCGACTCAACACCAAGGTGGAGAAATTCTGTTCACTGTATCAGGAGGACAATCCCTTGGCAGTGGATGCCCTGTCCATCCCGTGGAGGTTGAGGCTGGTATACATATTCCCTCCAATTCCCATCATACCCAAGGTATTGATGAAAATAAGACAGATCCAAGTCCAGGCGATTGCCATAATACCATTCTGGCTGAAAAGGACTTGTTCGCCCAGCTCATAGGCATGAGTTATTGTGAGTACTGGAGGCTTCCCACTCTCCCAGACCTGGTCACTCAAGGAGGCCTGAAATGCCAGGATCTGGTGAGATTCATCCTTTCTAACCCTCCGGTGGAGACCATCCTGGAGTTTTTGCAGAACGGCCTAGACAAAGGGCTATCTCCTTCCACTCTGAAGATACATGTGGCTGCTTTGTCCACCTATCTGAGGAGGCGTCTATCTCAACATCCTTTGGTATTTGCATTCCTAAAGTGAGCCATGAGAATCAAACCCTCGGTGTCAGCCCCTGTTCAACAGTGGGATCTTGGAACTGTCCTTTCAGCCCTCTGCGACTCTCCATTCAAGCCGTTAGGGGATATTGACTTAAATCCTGGCCTACAAATAAACTTTTCTGCTGGCGATTACCTCGGCCAAACGAGTTGGTGAGCTTCAGGACTTGTCATCAGAGGAGCCTTACACCTCATTCTTTGAGGACAGGGTACAATTCATTGCCAGTCTTTTTTCCTGCTTCCTCCTCTCCGGAGGAGAGGCTCCATACGCTGGATTTGGTCCGATGCCTGCGAATCTATTTGGAGCATATGGAGACCTTTAGAAGGTAAGAAAACATTCTGCTGAATTTTGCTGGGAGGTTCTAAGGCTTAAAGGCCTAAGTCCTAAGCCGAAGCCCTCTATCTCCCGGTGGGTTAAAGAGGCCATTAAGATGGTGTTCTCTTCTCAGGGTCTTCCTTCTCCAGCATGACTTAGGGCACACTCTACAAGGGCAGTCTCAACACCATAGGCAGAGCAAAGGGCGGTGCCCTTGGAACATATCTGTGTGGCGGCCTCCTGGTCCTCCCATTCCACATTTGTGAAGCACTATAGACTGAGCTCACATGCTTCGGACACTACTGCCTTTGGGCGGTCGGTCTTGGGCTCTGTAAGTCGAGGAAATCCCTAAGGGGATTACTTGTCCTCTCCCCACATTGTGCTGCTGGTATGACGACAGGGAATCATTGATTATGTAGATAATCTGTTTTCCCTTAGTCATAACAGCAGCACGAGGCTTCCCTCCCTATTATGGTTTATTATTGTATGTTTTTGTACTTTTGTATTAACACGCGGGGAGGTCTCTATGCCCTCTTATAGGGCCTAGTCAAGCATTGTATAATTAATTGCTAATTAAAAATTCTGCCTGTCCTACCAGCACACAGTGGCAGAAATACCCCATATTGTGCTGCTGTTATGACTAAGGGAAAACAGATTATCTACATAATCAACGATTTTACTCAACAAACCCAGCTCCTACATATGGCAACCTCTGCTTCGGCCTCCAGGGGGCTACAAACACTATATTTGGACATAGGACAACATAAGAATGTGATGTCTAGATGTTATAGGGCAGTAAACCCAAAAGGTCATGGGCAATTTAAAGAAAAACAGCCATATTTGCATGAGTTGTGTTATGGCCAAAGTTGCCCCTTTTCCTAATGTAGCTCTGCAGGGATTTAGCCCATATTAGCAATATCTGATTACATTATATTATGTGCATTTTCCTAATAACATCTACATCTACGGCAGCTTTACTGTTTGTGTATTAAAAATGAATACAAACTTGGTCTCCTCCAGAAAGAAGAAAACTTTCTTTCTTGTGTCCCCTTCCATCTGGAGGAGAGATCATTTGCATTCTCTTCCCCATGAAGCATTGCCCATAAGCTGGATTTCCTCAGTGAGAACGTGTGCACCTCGGAGCTGGGTATTGCAAATGTAATGGGAATTGTTATGCCATATAACACCAATTTTTTTTGTTTTTGTCTTTTTTTAGATTTTTGCAAGATGGAAGGATTTATACTGACAAAAGGTAAGTTTTATAATGCAAAAAAGGAGGGGCCATTGGTAAACCTGTCTGATCCAGCAGAAAAAGAAAGACTGTCAGAAAACAAGGTCCAAACTGCCTAAAAAAGGGAAATATTCTTATTGTGCCAAGGGTCATTTGGACTGTGTCTGGACCTTTAAGAGATGCAATAGTTTTGTTTTCATGTTGTGGTGATGGCTCTAATGATTCATAGTCAGACTCTGTACACTTATAGAGCGAGGGTTTTTTTTATTTTTTTTTAAATATATTGTGAGAAGGTGACAGGCAGAGTGCTGGTGTCCCGCTATGTCAGCCCATGTTTTGCTTGGTTTACACATCAGTATGTCATCAGTCCGTTTGAATTCAGTTTGAGACTAAAAACTGACTGATGCACATACTGATTGCATACATTACTGACACCTTTTTATGCTGATAGTAAAAATATGTCCATCCCCTAGAGGACAGATAAGGGGATTAAAAGTAGAAATGGTAAACAAAGTAGAGATAAGTACATATAAGGACATATAAGCATAAAATGGTGTCAGGGCTCGTTCACATCTACGCACGGTCCCTGTTCTGCAGGTTTCCGTTTCCTGCACAAAACAGAGGCAGGAGACGGAAACCTGCAGGACTCTTTCAAACCCATTCATTGGAGCAGCGGTGAGCATTTTATGCTCTCCGCCGCAAAACCGTTTTTTTTTAAAAATTGGACACAGAGTCGGACATGCAGTACTCTGTGTCCGGTTTTAAAAAACCGGTTTCGCGGCGGAGAGCATAAAATGCTCACCATCGCTCGCGGCCAGACCCGCTCTGACAGCTTTCCATCTTCTGCCGGCAAAGGACGGAAAGCTGAGAACGGAGACCTGAACGCTAGTGTGAACCTAGCGATAGTATGCAATCAGTATGTGCATCAGTCCATTTTTAGTCTCAAACTGAATTCAAACGGACTGATGGCATACTGATGTGTGATCCAAGCCTTTCTGATATGCATGTGGTCCAGGGCAGGTCTGGAATAGGCCTAAGCTCCGGCTGTGGTTACTGGGCTCATTACTGGGTCCATAAGGCTGAGTCCAGATGAAGGTTTTTTGGTCAGGATTTTGACGCAAAATCCACGTCAAAATCCTAACCAAAAAAACGCCTCCCATTGAAATCAATGGGTGCTGGTAACATGCCCTTTCTTAAGGCTGATTCCATGGCTGATTCAGCCACAGAAGTCCGCCTGAAGACACTCCCTCCCAACTAGGCCCATTTATTTGGGCCTAATCCAGAGTGGAGTGTTACACATTTTTCTGCTTCAAATTCCAGACGAGAAAACCCTGTCTGAACCCGGCCTAAGGCTGAATTCACACCGAGTTTTTTGGTCAGAATTTTGAGGCGGGATCAACCTCAAAATCTTCCTCCAAAAAACGTCTTAACATACAGTCCTATGTAATCCGCTTGCAATTGTAATTGTTTTCTGCTAGCAAAAAAAATAATCGACATGTCCATTCTTCAGGCAGATTCCACCTGAAAAAAATCAATGCAAGTCAATGGGAGGCAGAAAATCCTCCTCGCGGTTTTTGGATGTGTTTTTTGACGCAGAATTGGAAAAAACTGCCTCAAAAACTACTGAGCAGATTTTTCCTGACCAAAATCCTGACCAAAAAACTGTGTGAACTCAGCCTAAAAAGCTGAAGAGCCTAAACTTCAGGACAGATCCAGGGAGTAAGAGAAGGCATCTGGGTCTGCCCTGAGTCTGGTACTAATTTGTTTGTTCGTGTGGCTGATAGTAAGCCACACGTATAGTTTATTATTACTGTTTAGTTAAGAGCTCAGACAAGCAGGATTTTGTTTCACATTGTTTTTTGGAGGGTTTTTTGCCTGAAGTTAAGGCTGTATTTTATGTTGCTCATTTTGTGCCTGAAGTGAAGGTTTTTTTCTTTTCCTTTTTTTTCTAAATAAACCTGTTTCCTGCGTATTTTGCGTCCCTGTCTGGTTGGGTCCACACCATTGCTTCTGCCAAGCTACTGAATTTCCCCATTCTCTCTCTCTCTCTCTGTACCTCACCCACAATATATTTGTATGTATTTTGGGGGTAAAAAAATAAATAAAACACTTTTGTAAAGAGAATTTGTTTTCTGCAACTCTGCCTATCAATGCACCATAATCAAACAATGTTTTCGCCTCTTGAATCTATGCATCCACTGAGATATCTCCCCTTTTATATATGCAAATGAGATCTTTGGAGCAACAAGGGCATTGCCACTTATCTCTATGGAGCAACAGCAACACCCTCATTGTTCCCAAAAGCATACTTGCCTATTGACTGAAAAGGTAATATCTCGCCAATGGAGGCAACGATTCACAAAGGGAAAACAGATTGATTCAGGTGACCCTAACCTATCTATCTGCTTGTCTAGGTTGATATGCTGGGTCCTGGCCATCTGCAGATAGCCCAATCGAACATATTATTATAAAGTAACTGGTCCATCAATCAGAACAAACCTTGATTTGGTCATAAATCTCCTTATTAGAGATGCGAACAGTGAAATATTCGAGATTCGATATTCATTTCGAATAGCCCCTCAATATTCGACTATTCAAACTAATATCGAACCCCATTATAGTCTATGGGGAAAAATGCTTTGTCTCAGGGGTAGCCACACTTCGACTCAGGAGAGTCACCAAGTCCACAATGACACCCCAGGAAATGATGCCAACACCCTGGAATGCAACTGGGACAGCAGGGGAAGCATGCCTGGGGGCATCCAACATGCCCAAGTACCTGTATTACGCCACTATCTCGTCGGGATCCCTGTCAGCTTGCGATATGCGGGAGCTGAATTTTTCCCATAGGAATGCATTGACCAGTGTTGATTGGCCAAATGCCATACAGAGTACAGCATTCGACCAATCAACGCTGGTTCTGCTGGAGGAGGCAGGGTCTAAGATCGGTCCACATCAGTCTCCATTGTGGTCCGATCTCAGATGTAGCAGTGTTGAGCGCACAGCTCTGCTACACCGGAGATGTAGCAGAGCTGGCCGTGTGCTGAGCTCTGCTACACCTGAGATGTAGCAGAGCTGAGTGTGTTCTGAGCTCTGCTACATCCGAGATGTAGCAGAGATGAGTATGCACTGAGCTCTGCTACACCCGAGATGTAGCAGAGCTGAGTGTACGCTGAGCTCTGCTACACCCGAGATGTAGCAGAGCTTGCCATGCGCTGAGCTCTGCTACACCAGAGATGTAGCAGAGCTGAGTGTGCGCTGAGCTCTGCTACACCAGAGATGTAGCAGAGCTGAGTGTGCGCTGAGCTCTGCTACACCAGAGATGTAGCAGAGCTGAGTGTGCGCTGAGCTCTGCTACACCAGAGATGTAGCAGAGCTGAGTGTGATGAGCTCTGCTACACCAGAGATGTAGCAGAGCTGAGTGTGCGCTGAGCTCTGCTACACCAGAGATGTAGCAGAGCTGAGTGCCGGAGGAGGTGGAGTCTAAGATCAGTCCACAGTCCGATCTCAGATGTAGCGGTGTTGAGCGCACAAGATAGATAGAGCCCCAAAGAGCTGTTTGAGTAACATTCACTAAATAAAGGTAATCCCTAGCTAACCCTGCCATTACATCTATCCCTGTCTCAGAGTCACATAGTTCAGTCTCATATGACCCAGATCTTAAATCCACTATTCATATAAATTGGAGGTCACCTGATTTAGCCAGCCAATTACTTTTTCCGATTTTTTTTCGATGTCGTAGTTCCTGTCCCACCTCCCCTGCACAGTTATTGGTACAAAAAAAGCGCCAGGGAAGGTGGGAGGGGATATGAATTTTTAGTGCGTTTGCCTCGTGGTATTCGATTGTAATCGAATACCTCGAACGGCCTGATATTCGATTGAATATCAATTCGATCAAACGTCGTTCGCTTATCTCTACTCCTTATACAAACAGGCAGCAGAATGACACTGCAGCTGACTGTGTAGTGCAAAACATAGCAGCTGCAGAAGCCAAAAGATACCACATTTTTTAAGAAGCACCTACTGCAAGTGTTTTTCATCCTTAAATTTCTGTAAATCGATATAGTCATGTTATATTCGTATTGCTGTTCTGTTTGTTTCTCACTTCCCATGTTTATCTCTGAGACATTATTGTACTCAATTGCTTGTATCATAATTTTTCTCTGATTATAGATCCTTTCATTGGGACAAAGGGATTTATGCAATATATTGGCAGTACAAATGTGTTTCAAATTAGAAATTTCCAGAAAAATGTTCTTATTGCTAACCCAGAAGAGAGATCTCCCACTTTCGAATCAGAGGACAATACTGAAGGTAGATTTATGTTGTCTAATGCATTTAATAATTTAAATAAATAGTAAATATAAAAAATAAAAATATATTAATGTATGTGTGTGCATATATACAGTATATATATATATATATATATATATATATATATATATATATACACAGTGTTGGCCAAAAGTATTGGCACCCCTGCAATTCTGTCAGATAATACTCATTTTCTTCCAGAAAATGATTGCAATCACAAATTCTTTGGTATTATTATCTTCATTTAATTTGTCTTCAATGGAAAACCACAAAAAAAATTGTCAAATTGGATATAATTCCACAACAAACATAAAAAAGGGGTGGACAAAAGTATTGGCACGGTTTGAAAAATCGTGATGCTTCTCTAATTTGTGTAATTAACAGCACCTGTTATTTACCTGAGGCACCTAACAGGTGGTGGCAATAACTAATTCACACTTGCAGCCAGTTGAAATGGATTAAAGTTGACTCAACCTCTGTCCTGTGTCCTTGTGTGTACCACATTGAGCATGGAGAAAAGAAAGAAGACCAAAGAACTGTCTGAGGACTTGAGAAACAAAATTGTGAGGAAGCATGAGCAATCTCAAGGCTACAAGTCCATCTCCAAAGACCTGAATGTTCCTGTGTATACTGTGCGCAGTGTCATCAAGAAGTTTAAAGCCCATGGCACTGTGGCTAACCTCCCTAGATGTGGCCGGAAAAGAAAAATTGACGAGAGATTTCAACACAAGATTGTACGGATGGTGGATAAAGAACCTCGACTAACAGCCAAACAAGTTCAAGCTGCCCTGCAGTCCGAGGGTACAACAGTGTCACCCCGTACTATCCGTCAGCGTCTGAATGAAAAGGGACTGTATGGTAGGAGACCCAGGAAGACCCCACTTCTTACCCAGAGACATAAAAGAGCCAGGCTGGAGTTTGCCAAAACTTACCTGAGAAAGCCAAAAACGTTTTGGAAGAATGTTCTCTGGTCAGATGAGACAAAAATAGAGCTTTTTGGGAAAAGGCATCAACATAGAGTTTACAGGAAAAAAAAAAGAGGCCTTCAAAGAAAAGAACATGGTCCCTACAGTCAAACATGGCGGAGGTTCCCTGATGTATTGGGGTTGCTCTGCTGCCTCTGGCACTGGACTGCTTGACCGTGTGCATGGCATTATGAAGTCTGAAGACTACCAACAAATTTTGCAGCATAATGTAGGGCCCAGTGTGAGAAAGCTGGGTCTCCCTCAGAGGTGATGGGTCTTCCAGCAGGACAATGACTCAAAACACACTTCAGGTCAGCACTAGGAAATGGTTTGAGAGAAAGTCCTGGAGACTTGTAAAGTGGCAGCAATGAGTCCAGCCCTGAATCCCATAGAACACCTGTGGAGAGATCTCTTGATGGCAGTTTGGAGAAGGCCCCCTTCACATCTCAGGGACCTGGAGCAGTTTGCCAAAGAGGAATGGTCTAAAATTCCAGCAGAGCCTTGTAATAAACTCATTGCTGGTTACCGGAAGCGGTTGTTCACAGTTATTTTGTCTAAAGGTTGTGCTACCAAGTATTAGGCTGAGGGGGCCAATACTTTTGTCCGGCCCATTTTTGGAGTTTTGTGTAAAATGATCAATGATTTGACTTTTTTTTTCATTCTCTTTTGTGTTTTTTCATTGCAAGCAAAATAAATGAAGATATTAATACCAAAGAGTTTGTGCTTGCAATCATTTTCTGGAAGAAACTGAGTATTATCTGACAGAATTGCAGGGGTGCCAATACTTTTGGCCAACACTGTATATATAATTTATTTTCCAAGGTGGCGCCGCATAAATGGCAGTCTCAATACAGAGCTCCATGCTGAGAGCGACCTTCTTTTCCTTTTTCACTCTTTTCGTCTGTATCTTCAACAATCCTTTACTCAAGTAACCTAGCACTATGAATAGCTAACTATCTGGGATGGAAAAACCTGTGGACTATTGTTTATTGGAGATGAGCGAGTAGTATTCGATCGAGTAGGTATTCGATCGGATACTACAGTATTTGAAATACTCGTACTCGGTCAAATACCATGCGGTAAACGCAATAAAAATTTGATTCCCCTCCCACCTTCCCTGGCGCTTTTTTTTACACCAATAACTATGCAGGGGAGGTGGGACAGGAACTAGGACAACGTAGGCATTGGGAAAAAAAAACCTATACAGTCATTGGCTGACTAAATCAGTAGCAGCAGCAATAATAATAATAATACTGGGACTTGGGTGTGTTAGATGCCCCCAGACATGCTTCCCCTGCTGTCCAGTTGCATTCCAGAGGTGTTGGCATCATTTCCTGAGGTGTCATTGTGGACTTGGTGACTCCTATTGGTCGAATTTTGGTTTCCCTGAAACGAATTTCTCCATTGTGGAACTTTGTCTTATCTTATAAAGTGGAGCGTTATGCAAGTGAAATTCATATAAAATAGAAAGGAATCAATTTTTGCAAAAAAAGCCGCCTTTTTTGTTGGAGATTTTAGTGCGTTTTTTTTTTTTTTTTTTGACAAATAAATAAATAATTCCCTGAAGCTCCGGTGTCCACTGCCGCAATTCATTTGGTTACACACCATGCTTTGGCCTTCAGAACCTATGCACCCCATGTGACTGCTGAGGCCAATCAGCAGCCTGGTGAGGGACTGGTGACATATGTGAGTGACATCACTGGTCCCTCTCCAGCGGACGCCTAATTGGCACGTGGGGTGCAAGGGGAATGAGGCACAACGTATAACCGAACAGGCTGCGGTGTCAGACACTGCTGGGGACAGGTGAGTCATTTTTTTTTTATCTTAGGGGGCATTCACACGGAGTTTCCATGCACTGATTCTGATGCGGAATTCGCGTCCACATCCACGCGGAAATAAAGCCTCCCATTGACTTCAATGGGTCCCGCCCGGAAAACGGAGCCCATTGAAGTCAATGGGAGGCGCTTTTTTCCGCGCGGATTCTGATGCGAATTCCACATCAAAATCCATGCCAAAATACTCCCAATGCCCCCTTAATGTTATTCCTTTTTGAGAATAATGTCCTATAGTACACACAGTATAATGTCCCAGATTGACCCTCCCACAAAATTCATACCAGATGCAAGATGACTAGAGATGAGCGAACAGTGTTCTATCGAACACATGTTCGATCGGATATCAGGGTGTTCGCCATGTTCGAATCGAATCGAACACCACGTGGTAAAGTGCGCCAAAATTCGATTCCCCTCCCACCTTCCCTGGCGCCTTTTTTGCACCAATAACAGCGCAGGGGAGGTGGGACAGGAACTACGACACTGGGGGCATTGAAAAAAATTGGAAAAAGTCATTGGCTGCCGAAATCAGGTGACCTCCATTTTAGACGAATAGTGGATTTCAAATCCGGGTCATATGAGAATGTGAACTTTGTGACTATGAGACAGGGATAGCTGTACAGGCAGGGATAGCTAGGGATAACCTTTATTTAGGGGGGAATGTTATTAAAAATAACTTTTTGGGGCTCTATCGGGTGTGTAATTGTGATTTTTGTGAGATAAACTTTTTCCCATAGGGATGCATTGGCCAGCGCTGATTGGCCGAATTCCGTACTCTGGCCAATCAGTGCTGGCCAATGCATTCTATTAGCTTGATGAAGCAGAGTGTGCACAAGGGTTCAAGCGCACCCTCGGCTCTGATGTAGCAGAGCCGAGGCTGCACAAGGGTTCAAGCGCACCCTCGGCTCTGATGTAGGAGAGCCGAGGGTGCACTTGAACCCTTGTGCACCCTCAGCTCTGCTACATCAGAGCCGAGGGTGCGCTTGAACCCTTGTGCACACTCTGCTTCATCAAGCTAATAGAATGCATTGGCCAGCGCTGATTGGCCAATGTATTCTATTAGCCTGATGAAGTAGAGCTGAATGTGTGTGCTAAGCACACACATTCAGCTCTACTTCATCGGGCTAATAGAATGCATTGGCCAGCGCTGATTGGCCAGAGTACGGAACTCGACCAATCAGCGCTGGCTCTGCTGGAGGAGGCGGAGTCTAAGATCGCTCCACACCAGTCTCCATTCAGGTCCGACCTTAGACTCCGCCTCCTCCGGCAGAGCCAGCGCTGATTGGCCGAAGGCTGGCCAATGCATTCCTATGCGAATGCAGAGACTTAGCAGTGCTGAGTCAGTTTTGCTCAACTACACATCTGATGCACACTCGGCACTGCTACATCAGATGTAGCAATCTGATGTAGCAGAGCCGAGGGTGCACTAGAACCCCTGTGCAAACTCAGTTCACGCTAATAGAATGCATTGGCCAGCGCTGATTGGCCAATGCATTCTATTAGCCCGATGAAGTAGAGCTGAATGTGTGTGCTAAGCACACACATTCAGCACTGCTTCATCACGCCAATACAATGCATTAGCCAGTGCTGATTGGCCAGAGTACGGAATTCGGCCAATCAGCGCTGGCTCTGCTGGAGGAGGCGGAGTCTAAGGTCGGACCTGAATGGAGACTGGTGTGGAGCGATCTTAGACTCCGCCTCCTCCAGCAGAGCCAGCGCTGATTGGTCGAGTTCCGTACTCTGGCCAATCAGCGCTGGCCAATGCATTCTATTAGCCCGATGAAGTAGAGCTGAATGTGTGTGCTTAGCACACACATTCAGCTCTACTTCATCAGGCTAATAGAATACATTGGCCAATCAGCGCTGGCCAATGCATTCTATTAGCTTGATGAAGCAGAGTGTGCACAAGGGTTCAAGCGCACCCTCGGCTCTGATGTAGCAGAGCCGAGGCTGCACAAGGGTTCAAGTGCACCCTCGGCTCTCCTACATCAGAGCCGAGGGTGCGCTTGAACCCTTGTGCAGCCTCGGCTCTGCTACATCAGAGCCGAGGGTGCGCTTGAACCCTTGTGCACACTCTGCTTCATCAAGCTAATAGAATGCATTGGCCAGCACTGATTGGCCAGAGTACGGAATTCGGCCAATCAGCGCTGGCCAATGCATTCTATTAGCCCGATGAAGTAGAGCTGAATGTGTGTGCTAAGCACACACATTCAGCACTGCTTCATCACGCCAATACAATGCATTAGCCAGTGCTGATTGGCCAGAGTACGGAATTCGGCCAATCAGCGCTGGCTCTGCTGGAGGAGGCGGAGTCTAAGATCGCTCCACACCAGTCTCCATTCAGGTCCGACCTTAGACTCCGCCTCCTCCAGCAGAGCCAGCGCTGATTGGCCGAATTCCGTACTCTGGCCAATCAGCACTGGCTAATGCATTGTATTGGCTTGATGAAGCAGTGCTGAATGTGTGTGCTTAGCACACACATTCAGCTCTACTTCATCGGGCTAATAGAATGCATTGGCCAGCGCTGATTGGCCGAATTCCGTACTCTGGCCAATCAGCACTGGCTAATGCATTGTATTGGCTTGATGAAGCAGTGCTGAATGTGTGTGCTTAGCACACACATTCAGCTCTACTTCATCGGGCTAATAGAATGCATTGGCCAATCAGCGCTGGCCAATGCATTCTATTAGCGTGAACTGAGTTTGCACAGGGGTTCTAGTGCACCCTCGGCTCTGCTACATCAGATTGCTACATCTGATGTAGCAGTGCCGAGTGTGCATCAGATGTGTAGTTGAGCAAAACTGACTCAGCACTGCTAAGTCTCTGCATTCGCATAGGAATGCATTGGCCAGCCTTCGGCCAATCAGCGCTGGCTCTGCCGGAGGAGGCGGAGTCTAAGGTCGGACCTGAATGGAGACTGGTGTGGAGCGATCTTAGACTCCGCCTCCTCCAGCAGAGCCAGCGCTGATTGGCCGAATTCCGTACTCTGGCCAATCAGCACTGGCTAATGCATTGTATTGGCTTGATGAAGCAGTGCTGAATGTGTGTGCTTAGCACACACATTCAGCTCTACTTCATCGGGCTAATAGAATGCATTGGCCAATCAGCGCTGGCCAATGCATTCTATTAGCGTGAACTGAGTTTGCACAGGGGTTCTAGTGCACCCTCGGCTCTGCTACATCAGATTGCTACATCTGATGTAGCAGTGCCGAGTGTGCATCAGATGTGTAGTTGAGCAAAACTGACTCAGCACTGCTAAGTCTGCATTCGCATAGGAATGCATTGGCCAGCCTTCGGCCAATCAGCGCTGGCTCTGCCGGAGGAGGCGGAGTCTAAGGTCGGACCTGAATGGAGACTGGTGTGGAGCGATCTTAGACTCCGCCTCCTCCAGCAGAGCCAGCGCTGATTGGCCGAATTCCGTACTCTGGCCAATCAGCACTGGCTAATGCATTGTATTGGCTTGATGAAGCAGTGCTGAATGTGTGTGCTTAGCACACACATTCAGCTCTACTTCATCGGGCTAATAGAATGCATTGGCCAGCGCTGATTGGCCGAATTCCGTACTCTGGCCAATCAGCACTGGCTAATGCATTGTATTGGCGTGATGAAGCAGTGCTGAATGAGTGTGCTTAGCACACACATTCAGCTCTACTTCATCGGGCTAATAGAATGCATTGGCCAATCAGCGCTGGCCAATGCATTCTATTAGCGTGAACTGAGTTTGCACAGGGGTTCTAGTGCACCCTCGGCTCTGCTACATCAGATTGCTACATCTGATGTAGCAGTGCCGAGTGTGCATCAGATCTGTAGTTGAGCAAAACTGACTCAGCACTGCTAAGTCTGCATTCGCATAGGAATGCATTGGCCAGCCTTCGGCCAATCAGCGCTGGCTCTGCCGGAGGAGGCGGAGTCTAAGGTCGGACCTGAATGGAGACTGGTGTGGAGCTATCTTAGACTCCGCCTCCTCCAGCAGAGCCAGCGCTGATTGGTCGAGTTCCGTACTCTGGCCAATCAGCACTGGCCAATGCATTTCTATGGGGAAAAGTTAGCTTGCGAAAATCGCAAACTGACAGGGATTTCCATGAAATAAAGTGACTTTTATGCCCCCAGACATGCTTCCCCTGCTGTCCCAGTGTCATTCCAGGGTGTTGGTATCATTTCCTGGGGTGTCATAGTGGACTTGGTGACCCTCCAGACACGAATTTGGGTTTCCCCCTTAACGAGTTTATGTTCCCCATAGACTATAATGGGGTTCGAAACCCATTCGAACACTCGAACAGTGAGCGGCTGTTCGAATCGAATTTCGAACCTCGAACATTTTAGTGTTCGCTCATCTCTAAAGATGACACATGTAGTGGTGAGGGTCTGCAGCCTATCCCATCAGGAATCCTCATGGATGGATTTTACAAAAAACGGAATAAGGCAGCTTACACTGAATGAGAATACATGTAAGCGACAGTGAAATTGTAGGATGTTTAGTGTGTATATGGTGTACCGTCTATCTATCTATCTATCTATCTATCTATCTATCTATCTATCTATCCATCCATCTATCCTTTCTATCTATCTTTCTATATCCTATCTATCTATCTATCTATCTATCTATTATCTATCTATTATCTATCTATCTATCTATCTATCTATCCATCCATCTATCCTTTCTATCTATCTTTCTATATCCTATCTATCTATCTATCTATCTATCTATCTATCTATCTATCTATCTATCTATCTATCTATCTATCTATCTATTAATCCTATCTATCTATCCATCTATCTATCCATCTATCTATTTTTTTAAATATTAGTTTTTCTTTCTTGATAGACTTATCTTTGGTTCTGAGATTCCCAGTTAGATTTTGCAGATAGGGCAATCTCTTATTACATTGGTCCCTCAAGTTACAATATTAATTGATGGCAAGATGACCAGTGTAACTTGACTCTGTAACTCTATGGAGAACTAGTAATTTCTTCTAAAAGCCCCAAGTGTCAAAAATAAGAAGCAATGAGGATTAAAGAAAAAGAAATACTACAGACATAGCAAATCCATTAACATGATAGCAGGAAAGAGGTGCTGGAAGCTGTAAATCCCTTTCTATGATAGTAACTAGAGATGGGCGAGTAGTATTCATTCGAGTAGATATTCGATAGAATACTACGGTATTCTAAATACTCATACCCGTTCGAATACTACTCGCTATTCGTAGTAAAGATTTGATTCTGCAGCAGGCTCGTCTTTGCTAGTTGGGAGAGCTGGCAGCTTGCGGTTATGCGGGAGCTGACTTTTTCTCATAGGAATGCATTGACCAGCGTTGATTGGCCGAATGCTATACAGTGTACAGCATTCGACCAATCAACACTGGTTCTACTGGAGGCTGGTCTGTGAGGAGGCGGAGTCTAAGATCGGACCACAATGAAGACTGCTGTGGTCCCTTCTTAGACTCCACCTCACAGACGAGCCTCCAGCAAAACCAGCATTGACTGGCCGAATAACCGCATAACCGCAAGCTGCCAGCTCTCCCGACTAGCAAGGATGAGCCTGCTGCAGAACCAGCATTGATTTGCCGAATGCAATACAGTGTATAGCATTCGGCCAATCAATGCTGGTTCTGCAGGACGAGGGCCGGTTCACATTAGTGCTTGCCTCCCGTCCTGAAGGAGTCTGCAAGAGGATCCCCCCCGAATGAAATATCAGCGCAACTGCAAGCGCTGTGCAGTTAAAGTGCACAGACCCCATAGACTATAATGGCATCCGTGTGCTTGCTGCACACTGCCCGCATGAATCATTTGTGCGGACAGTGCGCTGCAAGCACACGGACCCGTTATAGTCTATGGGGTCCGTGCGCTTTAACTGCACTTCACTCCTCCTAAACACTCGCCTCCTGCTACTCATGGACTTGGTGACTCTCCTTTAGTCAAATCGTGGTTTCCCCTGAAACGAGCATTTTTTCCCATAGACTATAATGGGATTTGATATTTGATCGAGTAGTCAAATATTGAGGCTCTACTCGAAACAAATATCAAATCTCAAATATTTTACTACTCGCTCATCTCTAATAGTGACAGGAGCTTATCAGGGTGCTGAAAAGTATATGCAGTGCAAATATATCATGGCGCTCATACCTGGTGTCCAAAGGAGCAGCTCATTCTGATACAAGTACCGAGTACTACAGAACATGTAGTACAACAATATAATAATAATTGTATTAATTATATTTATATAGCGCCAACATATTCCGCAGCACTTTACAAATCGGAGGGTACAGACAGTATTTGACAATGAGACAATAAAATAAACATATCAAACAATAGGAGGGAGGAATCTGCTCAAGAGAGCTTACAATCTTTGAGGAGATATGAAGATACAAGAAATCAGAGGACTTGTTTGCTACAATGGTCCAGCCATCTTTAAATGAATAAGGTCAATATAACTGAAGCTGTATGAGCGCATCACCAGCTGGTATCTGTGAATATACAGAGTAAGGAGTGCAGAGTAAGGGTGCATTCACACGGAGTAAACGCTAGCTTATTCTGAACTAAAACACGTTCAGAATAAGTGGCGTATAAAGCAGTCCCATTCATTTCTATGGGAGCCGGCATACGAGCGCTCCCCATAGAAATGAATGGGCTGCTTCTTTCACTACGTGCAGTCCCATTGAAGTGAATGGGAAGTGCCGGCGTGTACGGCAAGCTCTGAGCCGTACACGCAGCGCTTCCCATTCACTTCCACATATCATACAGGGGCGCTACTAGTCACCCAGTCACTACATACACTTCACTAATACAGGGGTTTACTAGTGACATCACCATAGTGGTTTGTTGATACCTCCAGCCACGCATTGTATATGGAGTCTGATTTCAAGTTACAATGATCAGACCATTGTATCCTGAGGCTGTTATAACTTGAGGGACCATTGTACTGAGATGTATTTCCTGTGCATTTATGGCTATATAATAATAGTAATACATTTAACAGCAAAAACTAAATGTTCCCATATTTTGGGGTATTTATGAAATAATAGATTGTACCTTAAAACCACTCATCTTTTTTTTTTATAGGAAAAAATCGAGAGTTCAATGTGATCATGTTCAAAGAGGTTGCTGGCGATGAGGGTAGAATACCAGTGGCCATCACATGCAAAATAGACAATAAGAATTACATCTTCACTGTAGAGGGTGATTCAGTTATTTTAAAGGTAAGATCTTATCCTAAATAAATCCTCTCCCTGCTAAAAATAAATAAATATTTTGGTCTGAAAATCTCAGGTATATTCATCTTGGGATGGACTGCAGGTGACATGACTCAGATTACACATCTATGGAAAGGGTAGGGGTAGGAGTGAGCACAGGCAGACAATGACAGATGCCAAAACAGGGAACAGATGCTGGAGCTAAATAGGAGCTTTCTCTCACAACCAAACTACTTTATTCACATCAATGCAGGTAAGTAATTCTCTGTATATGCCCTGCAAGTGAAAGAAAGAAAGTTATTGAGCAGATTCTCCTCTACTTACTGTGGGCAGTATAAAGTTTCCTCTTTCCCTATCTCAGAGAAAAATTAAAAATGCAGAGGAAAAAATTGTTAAATGATGCAGAACAAAAGTGATGTAATAGGTTGACTGATCTTCTTTGCTGCCTGAGGCAACCAATATAAGGTCACTCCCTTTCAAAAAAAAAAATATCCAACCAGGCGATTGTTGGTTCCGTAATGGGGCCCCCCATAATTAAAATTGTAGGCCACACTCCCCATTTGTAGATCAAAAAATCCCCTTATTTGCCCCACTTACTGGCCCCCACAGTATACTATAACCATTACTAGCCTCCACAGTGTATTACCTCATTTATTGATAGGCATACAGTATAACACCCCCTTTACTGACGTGCACACAGTAAATTGCCCACTTGACTGACCCCCACAGCATATTGCCCCCTTTAATGATCTCTGCACAGTATACTTCCCCCTTTACTGATCGCCTCTTAATGTTGGCCCCCTCACACAGTATACTTCCCCCTTTTTGTCCTCCCCTAGATATATGTTAGGTTTGACCTAATGTTTCGGGCTCAAACTGACTTTCTTTGATAATTTCACCACAGATCACTAGTTAGAGTGCGTTCACATATGTATGGCACAGCTATCAGTTTCCCTCCGACGTGGTGCACACAAGATGGGGGAAAAACTAATGTCAGAATGGATCCCATATTTTTTTTTTTTATCCCATTTATTTCATATATGTGAGCCCAGACCCTGCTGCCATAATAGATAAGGACTACTGTTTATGTAAATTATGTATGGAGGCACTAATGGGGAATTATACTGTGGGTGGGGGTGGTACTAAGTAGAATACTAAGGAGGCCCCTGTACAGTATGTTACATTAGCCCCACACATATAATGCCACATTAGTCAACCCTACACTATATAATGTCACACTAGTTGCCCCAACCCAATACTAATTTTTCTTTTGTAAATCTTAGGTGTGTCTTATAGTGTGATGAGTCTTTTTGTCCAAAAAATACCATAAATACTGGATGTGTTCAACATTTACTTGATGGAGGACCCCGTTCAACAGACTTTTACTATAAGTAGTTGAGTACCCCTATTGTTATGGCCCCAGCAGCCCATCATACCTCGTGGACCATCATGTTATAAACTGATGGTGAAACTGATGACAATTTATGGTTTTTCTACACTATAAGGTTGCTCGGTGTCTGTGTTTTTCTTCTTTTGAATTTATGGTTTTAGAGTAGAAATTTGTACAAAAGCCTGATGACAAGTGACGCATTTTCACATCAGTTTTGGTATCAGTTGGAATGACTAAGGGACAAAAAAACTGATACTAATGTAACTAAGTGTGAATGTACCCTAAGTAATGAAATTTCATTAACAGGAGAGTAAATTGCCACAAAGGATCCTATCAAAGACCAGCGAATTTATCTTCTACCGAAGACGGCATGATAATGGTTTCATATCTCTAGAATCATCTTTGGAGAGAGGATCTTACCTTGCATGTAGCGATGATGACTCAAATCTGAAACTGAAGCGCTGTTCAGAAGATGAAATTGATGAAACTGCTAAATTTGACTTTAGTAATTTACTTTGTGTTAAGTTGGAAACAACATGGTGTCAATGATCTCACAAAATATCTTTATTATTAAGCTCTTGGTTACAGACTTTTGCTGGTTTTAGACGCTGTGTTCGGTCTGGAAATTCATTGTCTTTGTGTACAGAATAGATGTGTGATCAGTCTGAAACCCAAAGCACCAGACATCGCTATTCTTCCTTACTGCGGGATATGCGGTCGTCACATGGACCATGCTTCCCAGACTGAACACAGTCATCTGAAACTAGCTTTAGGGTATTTCTTACATAGGAATTTGCCACGGATTTGGGGGCAGATTTAGCCCCTGAAGCCACAACATATTCTACCCCGAATCTGCCTTTCAGTGTTTTCAAAGGGAGGTAGAGATCGCAGCAGGACAGTGAATAAATACTCGTCCTACTCGGATCTTGCTGGATTTCACGGCTCAAGATTCCAAGCTTAGTAGGCCTATTTATCTGAGCTTCATCAATAGCAGAAAGCCGCAATGGAATGCCGATTCAGTGCATTGACACGCCCATCGTGGGTACTATGCGGCCAAATACAGCGGCAGACAATGAAAATTAATTCTTCATTTCCCACTGAGTGATCATATCCTATAACTTTCAAATAACACTCATCTATTTTATTTGTATTCCTATGTCCTGCATTGACAGTATTGGTGACAGATCAGATGAAAGTACATACATTTTTGAGCACTGTCCACATTAAAGGGCTTTCCCATTTATTAAAAATATATATTTAATAGGACTATGAATGGATATGCGAACATAAAAATATAGTACTTACTGGAGTCCTAAACATGAGAAATACTTGATGCCCACTCACCGGTTACTGTCCACCTAAGAAACTAGTTGAATGTGCAACTCAAAGCAGGAAGTGACAGGGACGCAGGCAGCCTCTGAGCCAAAGCAGCAATTGGGTGGAGACGAGTACACATAGACCCCAGCGTACAGTATAACATATTTGTTTTATTAATTTCTCCCAGTGTTTCTAAACTACATTTTCTATTTTTTATTTTTTTTTTTTAAATTACAGAAATTCTAGTTCTACACAGCTTTGTAAAACAACCCGATCCCCCCAATATCCCATATCATTTTCGGAATATACATAGCGACCTACTCATTGCTAACCCAAGAGATTCCATTGCTACTTTTAAGTCAGATGGACACCCTGAAGGTAAGCTTCTGCTTAGGTTCTCTGTTTGTTGGCATATTGTTTTGATTTGAAAATATTGGAATATTTCATGGCTATAGCACTTAAAGTGGATCGCTCCACCACAAAGCTGACAGTGAGCTGAATTCAGTGTACTGTCAGTTTTGCAGGTATGTTCCCCACATGGGCGCCGCCATTTTCCCTGTGATCAGGGTGCCTGGTGTTCCCCAGCCTGTCATTCTATTTCTTCTATTGCTAGCTACACTAGGTAGCCTGCAATAGAAGTGCCGGTATTTTGCAATGTATTGCAATGCATTAGCATTGTAATGCATCGCGTTAGTGATCAGATACCCTAGGGCTCAAGACCCCTAGGGGTCTAACAAATGCAAAAAAATTTTTTTTTTTTTTTTTTAAAAAAAGTAAAAAAAATATTTAAAAAATATTAAAAGTTCAAATCAACCCCTTTCCCTAGAACACATATAAAAGTACTTAAATACTGTGAAACACCTACACATTAGGTAACACTGTTCCCGAAAACACCCGAACTACAATTCTATAAAAATATTTTTCCTGTAGGGTAAACGTCGTAGCGGGAAAAAAAGTCAAAAGTTCCAAACTGCCTTTTTTTTCACAGTTTTGCCTCTGATAAAAAATTGAATAAAAAGTGATCAAAGCAAAAGCAATTCCCCAAAATGGTAAAACTAAAAAGTACACCCGGCCCCGCTAAAAAAGACGCCCTATGCATCCCTATACACAGAAGTATAAAAAAGTTACGGGCGTCAGAATATGCTGACTTTTAGAAAAAAAAATTTTTAACACAGTTTTGGATTTTTGTTAAGGGGTTAAAATGTAAATAAAACCATATAAATTTGGTATCCCTGGAATTGTACTGAAACACAGAATACAGGGGACATGTCATTTTGGCTGAACAGTGAACGCTGCAAAACTGAAACCCATAAGAAAGTAGCACAAATGCATTTTTTCTTCAAATTCTTCCCAGTACATTATACAGAACAATTAATGATAGCATTATGAAGAACAATTTGTCCCGCAAAGATTAAGACCTCATATGGCTCAGAGAGCGGAGAAATAAAAAAAGTTATGGGGTTTGGAAAAAGGGGACACAAAAACGAAAATCGAGATATGCCATCAGCGGGAAGGGGTTAAAAATGGCACCGCTCTGCTGCAGCATGGCCACCATAGCTACTGAGTCCCTGCTGTTATGTACAGTGGAGACTCAGAGCTAATGCCCACAGTCAGAGTCCACTCTGGTCGCGGGCATTTCAGGTCAGGATCACCCCCAAAGTCAAAAAAATCGCCCCCAAGGCCAGTCCCCACTAGCCCTGTACTTTTCCAGTTGCAGGCCAGCTCCCCTGTGAGGTGATCACAAAGCCAACCAATTCGCATGGCAGCCTAGAACTTTAGAGCCTTTTTTTTTTTTTTGCTGTTTCACCTGCGATAAAATTTTTTATAAAAAGTGATTAAAACAAAAGATGATGCAACCTAGATGGAGTAGATTGAAGAATGGGAGTTGTAGTGGCAGATAATATGCCATATACAAGTACACTCCACCTAACATTCCAGATCTGCTCTTGGGCCAGACACTGTTGAGGGGGGTCCTGCAGCACTACCAGATGGTGGTGGTGGTAGTTTCCCCTGGGGCGCTTCCAGTTGGAGAGAGGACCTCTCATCTCTGAGCCGGTGTGGTGTTGGTCGAAAGGGCCCTAATGGTCAGGCAGGCATGACTCAGGAGGCCAGAGATGCAGTGAAACAAGTAACAGTTTATTGTAGCAACTGGAACAGAGGTAATGGCAGATTCCAAATAGGGTAATAGTATAACACTGTCCATTCCCCCAGCCTTGGTTATAGGAGGTTGCCCAGGGATGTTAAAGGCTCTATGGTCTACTTCTCCACTACGCCTCCTCTCATGCCTCTCCCAGATGAGGATGCAGGGGATAGTGGTGCCGGGATACCTGACAGGAATCCAGCTGCCTCTATTATAGGATCTTCCTGGCACGGCACGGATAAAGTCCAATACTCCAGACAGCAGCAACTTCGTTCTCAGGGCTGTCTCTAGTTGAGTCTGTTGTAGAAGATAAGCCTCCTCGAGGCTGTAAGTCTAACCGTTGGGCCTTAATCCAGAAGCTAGGTGCAGAGATACTCTGCACACTGTTCTGCACTGAACTCATACTCTGAACACACACTGAGGATCAACAGTCACTGTGGAGACTGGAGTCTCCTACAACCCCAGCCAGTGACCAGGGCTGAACCAACGCAAAGGTTTGAACAGTGCAAAACATTGACATATAACATAGAGCATAAAGGATGGGACATACCAACATAATCCAGAGGCACAACAGACAAACACTTAAAGCAGTAGCACTCTGGGATGCTGCATAGACACTCACCAAAATGTTATAACCTGGCCATGCAAAAAAGAAATACGCCCTACTCATCCCTGTATGAAAAATAAAAAATATTCCGGGAATCAGAATATGGTGACTGTAAGAAAACTTTTTTTTTTTTTTGCAACGTTTTAGATTTTTGTTAAGGGGTTAAAATGTAAATAAAACTATGTAAATTTGGTATCCCCAGAATCATAACAAAACATAAAATACAGGTGAAGTCATTTTGGCTGCAGAATGAAATCTGTAAAAACAAAGCCGATAAGAAAGTCGCACAAATGCACTTTTACTCCAATTCTACCCCACTCTGAGTTTTTTTCCAGCTTCCCAGTACATTGTAAAGAATAATAAATGACATTGTTATGAAAAACAATTTGTCCCGCAAACATTATGCCCTCATATTGCTCTGTGAACAGAAAAATAAAAAAGTTATGGGGTTTGGAAGTCCGGAGTCAAAAACAAAAATTGAAAAATTTCACCAGCAGGAAAGGGTTAACCTGATTTCAAAACTTACATTTTTTTCATCTTCTTCTTTTTTTTTTTAGGGGAGCAAGCAGTGTTTTATCTGAACACATATAGGTCTAATGATATGTCCTCTAATGCATTGCCAGTGGCCATCAGCTGCCATGTTGGGAGGAAGAATTACATCTTGTGTGTACAAAGTAATTCTGTTATCCTCAAGGTAAGATCCATGTCCCTGTAATGCCTGGCTCCTCTTTAGGGTCCTCATCTCTTAGAAGTATGATATGATATTGTATCACACACCGTTACACTATAGATATTTGCACCTTATACTCGGCTCAGTTATACAGTTTTACCCAATAAACTTCTCCTTTCACCTTATATTGTAATCCCTTATATATACATGTGTTTTTGGTCATTGAGTGTTTTTTTGAAGAAAGAGATCCAATAGAACTTGTAATTTATCAATTTGTCTCCCAGATTTTTCACGTTTCCCTCTTTATACCAATGTGAATACAGAGATCGCTGTCAATCACTGGTTAGGACCCCTCACTGGACTCCTAAGCATGGAAAGAGAAGGAATTCAAAAACTACAAGTTATACTAAATAATGCCCCATAAAATGATACCAATCTGATGGATTTCTTCTGATCCATACCATGATGCCCACAGATAAGACTACATGTACCATGGCACGCGGCAGGATACATTTTCCAGACAAGTGAGATTTGGATAAATGTAGCTTTTGTGATCATAGACTATGACTTTGATAATGGATGATTATGATGTTAATCTGATTTCCCTTAGTCCTAACAGCAGCACAATATGGGGTATTTTTGCCCTCTGTGCTGGTAGGACAGGCAGAATTTTTAATTACCATAATTATTTGCAGGACAACATCCCTATAAGAGGGCAAAAGAGACCTCCTCCCCTTGTGTCAATTATAAAGAAAACAATATTACCCGGGGGGAAGCTTGTGCTTCTGTTAGGACTAAGGGAAAACAGATTAACATCATAATCAATGATTCCCTTACATTCTACAGTGGGACAATATGGGAATGTAGCAAGAAGATCCCCTAGACAGGGTTCTCTCACACTACAGTGCTTAAAGGGATCTTATTATACAAACTTTTTTTTCTGAGTAACACATTGGAATAGCCTTAAGAAAGGCTATTCTTCCCCTACCTTTCGTTCTCTTCTCCGCGCCACCTTTCCGTAGGAATCCCGGTTTTTAACGGTATGCAAATGAGTTCTCTCACAGCACTGGGAGCAGGCCCCAGCGCTAAAACAGCACTGGGGGTGTCCCCAATGCTGCGAGAGAACTCTCTTCAGTGCCGCCTCCATCTTTGTCAGCAATGTCCACTTCATCCTCTTCTTCCGGTGCAGGTTTCAGACTTCTAGGTCTCAGGCAGAGCAGACGGCGCATGCCCACAGGCCACAAGAAAATGGCCGCTTGCACAATAAGTAAGGACAGTAGGACGTTGTTGACGAAGATGGAGGTGGTGCTGGAGAGATTTCTCTCGCAGCATTGGGGACGCCCAGAACTCATTTGCATACCGTTAAAAACTGGGATTCCTACAGAACTGTGGTGCAGAGAAGACAACAAAAAGTAGGAGAAGAATAGCCTTTCTTAAGGCTATTTCGACATGTTACTCAGAAAAAAAATGTGTTTGAAAGATAGGATCCCTTTAAGACAGTATGAATGTCCAAAGGCAGTAGTCTCTGAACTACGGACAACTAACAGATAGTGTTTAACAAAGATTAGTTGGGATGACCAAAAAACAGGTGCACAAAAGGCAAGATCGGGTGTCTCAATGAGCATGTGAAATTTCTCCTCTAATGGAACTGACTGAGAATGTCTCTCAATTCAAGGCTTCTTAGAGATCTGAGAAATTGAGTCTCAGATATTTTTCATGCTTCTTGACCCACAATTACATCACATATGGACAGATCCTCAAATGGGGTCCCATGGCATTGGTTACAGCTAGTGTAGTCATACCATCAGACAGAGGGATGTCGCACTCTGTATAAGCAAAATGTTTCAGCTTGGAGGACCTTTCCCTCCTGGAGTTGCCACTGCCACCAGAAGCAGAGGAGGAAATCTATAAAAGGGAAAAAAATCAGAACAGTATGTTTGACAGTAACGGGAGACCGGAAATAAATGCAGAGGTAATACCCTGCAGATGGGTATTATAAATACCCAGGGTAAACAAGCAGCAAGCAGACAGTAGCAAACCAAAAGGGAGCATAGTGAGGCCTCCCCTATAAGAGACAACCATTGTCTCTGGGAGAAAAGTTTAAATAGACAGGGATGAGAGACCATACTTCCCCATAAATCCTATATACACAAACTCTTTTAGAGACAATGGGGTCTTTAATGCCACTACAGCGATAAAGACAAGGACCTTGAAAATAGGCTGGTAGCACAATCCAGCAGGAAGTAGACCACAAAAGCATACCTCCCAACATTTAAAGGACAGCTCCACGCACTAATAATTTGACTCCACCTATTTCCATCCATTTCTCATTTGGTACACCCTGCACCCTACATCTCCTCCACACACAGTACACACTGCACCCCACATCTCTCCTCCCACAGTACACCTATGCACCCCACATTTCACCCTTCCGCAGTACACCCATGCACCCCACATCTCCCCCCACACAGAACACACTGCACCCCACCTCTCTCCCCCCCACAGTACACCCATGCACCCCACATTTCACTCCCCCACAATACACCCATGCACCCCACATCTCTCCCCCCACACGCAGTCAACCTTGCACTCCATATCTCTCCCCCCCCACAGTACACCCTGAACCCCCACCTTCCCCTCACACAGGGTCCAGCCTGCATCCCACATCGCTCTCCCACACACAGTCAACCTTGCACCCCTCATCTCTCCCCATAATACACCCTGAACCTCAGATCTTCCCCTCACACACAGTCCACCCTGCATCCCACATCTTTCCCCTGCACTCATCCTTGCCCCCCACATCTCCCACAGTACATCCTGCACCCCACAGTACACCCTTGCACCCCACACAGTACACATTGCACTTCATATCTCTTCCACCACAGTACACCCATACACCCCACATTTCACCCTCCCACAGTACACCCATATACCTTACATCTCTCCCCTCACACACAGTCCACCCTGCATCTCACATTCCCCCCACCTAGTACCTTAGACTATGCATCTCTCCGTCTCTTGACTGCATGGGATACAAAGACATGCCTACCTAGTCATGTGACCGTTTGATGTCACACAGGTCCTTTTGAGTACAGGAGTCAAACTTTCCCCCCGATCACCCACTGCTTTTTTTTCCCAGTAACAAACTTTTATATATTACACTGGGGAACACAATTTTTGTTGACTTAGATCTGACACTTGTTTCAGACTTACTTTTAGCTCTTGGTTCCAAAAATGACCCCCATTTTTCTCTAGCACGTCAAGTTTTTAAGATACAAGATACCCTCCATTTTTCGTGAAAATCTTACAAAATATACACTTACATGACAATGAAACAGAAATTAATCTGAATATACTAGAGTTATTTTCTCCTACAATTGCTATTTATTGCTCAGTTTGGTCCATTGTTTTAGAAGTAGTAAAGTTTTGACTTGGAATGGTGAAACTGCCACAGATGTAACAAAATGAATCAGGGCTGTTGAGGCACTTACGACGAGAAGATGAAGCCGCAGACATGATCGAATGGAAAGCAAAAAAGTACTTATGTCTATAAAAGAATAAATTCTGTGCAGTGCAATAATGCAGCGCCACTACACACACAGTGCTACATTGCAGCCCCCACTACACACAGTATACTGCCTATCGCACCCCCGCCCAAACAGTATAGTAACCATGGCGCTCCCCACAGCCCGACACTGAGTACTCACCTCTCAGCATCTTCTCCCAGTCAGTCGGGACAGTTAAGACGTCACCACGCGCGCGGGAGACGGGTGCACAACCTCCCACCACCTTGTCGCATGCGTTACCAAATAGCCTAGCGTGGTCACATCAAGATACGCTGTAGAGAAAAAACTTGACGTAATAGAAGAAAAGTAACTGCAGATTTGAGTTCAGCATGTCAATTTCAGTATTAAACAGCTCAAAAATTTAACTCAACAGAAAAAAAATTTCTTTTGTTTCCTTGTGTTATAAGAGTGGATGATGAATGGGGGAAAATTTGTTAATAAAACACTTCTGGGACATGCAGTAACCGTGCAGGACCGCGGAAAATCTGTCTGAAATCGGGACTGTCCCACAGAATGCGGGACGGATGGGAGCTATGCAAAAGTGTAACAGAAAAAAGGGGCCCCAGGGAAACAGGACTTGCAAAAAGGTTCTGGAGCCTGAAGTTACAACACCACTTCTCTTGGTTCCGTAGCAGAAGCTCTGCTGAAGCCCCTAGCAAGGCCAAAAGCTGCACAGTGGCTGTGATCCGACAAGAGCAGGCACACCCAGCCCAAAAAACAGCCACTGATACAGAGCGCAGTAGAGAGAAACAAGAAAAAGAGATGAACAGCTGAAGAGGAGAACACTACTAAAAACGAGTTAACCCACAAAATCCTTTTAGAAAAAAATGGGAGGACAAAAGAGCCTCCTCCACCTGTTCCATCACACAAGACAGAAAAAAAACATAAGGGGGGAGGTCTCTTTTGCCCAATTATAGGGGTGTTGTTCTGAAATGAATTATGTTAATTAAAAATCCCGCCTGTCCTACCAACATACAGGTGCAGAAATACCCCATATTGTGCTGCTGTAGGACGTAAAGAATAAGCTGATTTTTGTTTTTTTTCATGACCAGGAAGGCAAATTGCCAGAAATTATAGCATCAAGGACCAGTGAATACATTTTCTATGTGACTGAGTTTTCTGATCCACAACCTGATAACCATTTACTGAAGTTTGAGTCGTCATCAGAGCAGAAATGTTTCCTTGCATGGCAAACAACAGACCTGGAAAGAAAACTAATACTAAAGAAAGAAGTAAATGACATTGATGAAACCAAAAGATTTGCTCTGAAAGAAAAAAACTGATGTAAAATCTACAGATATACAAGCGCTGCCATCATCCATGTTACCTATCCATGTCAGAAATACAAACACCACTGTGTGTTAATTTTTTGAAATTTGTAGAAAATTCTAGAAATTAATTATTTTTTTTAACTCATGTTTTTTAACTGAATAATGACTGACATCTATTTTTCATGAAGACTTCAATACATTTCCATGTATTTATTAGAAGCCGAGTCCTCTAATGTTACCTATGCGTCATGTGTTAGTAAGAATTATATGAACGACATCATCACCCAAGTATACCATATTTTATACCCCCTCTCACAAAACATAATTTCTTTTTTTTTCCAATTTGAGACTGTGTGCAGAATTATTAGGCAAGTTGTATCTGAGAGGATTCTTTTTATTATTGTTCAACAACTATGTTCTCAATCAACCCAAAAGAATCAGAAATATCAGCTTAATATTTTTGGAAGTTGGAGTGGGTATTTTTTAGATTTGGCTATCTTAGGAGGATATCTGTTTGTGCAGGTAACTATTACTGTGCAGAATTATTAGGCAACTTAATAAAAACCAAATATTTTCCCATCTCACTTGTTTATTTTCACCAGGTAAACCAATATAACAACGCAGAATTTAGAAATAAACATTTCTGACATTCAAAAAAAAAAAAAAAATCAGTGACCAGTATGGCCATCTTTCTTTACAATGACACTCAAAAGTCTTCCATCCATAGATTCTGTCAGTTGCTTGATCTGTTTACAATCGACATTGCGTGCTGCAGCCCCACGGTCTCCCAGACACTGTTCCGAGAGGTGGACTGTTTTCCCTCCCTGAGGATCTCACACTACCAGCCCATGTCAGTACCCCACGTCCACCTTGCTGGCGTCTGACTCTCTGCCTTTTACTGATCCAGCCTCAGGCCCATCAAGAGTCACTCTCATTTCATCAGTCCATAAAACCTTAGAAAAATCAGTCTTAAGATATTTCTTGGCGCAGCCTTGACGTTTTATCTTATGTTTCTTGTTCAAAGGTGGTCGTTTTTCAGCCTTCCTTACCTTGGCCATGTCTCTGAGTATTGCACACCTTGTGCTTTTTGATACTCCAGTAATGTTGCAGCTCTGAAATATGGCAAAACTGGTGGCAAATGGCATCGTGGCAGCTTCACACTTGATTTTCCTCAATTCATGGGCAGTTATTTTGCACATTTTTTATCAACACGCTTCTTGTGACCCTGTTGGCTATTTGCCATGAAACGCTTGATTGCTCGGTGATCACACTTCAAAAGTTTTAAAATTTCAAGACTGCTGCATCCTTTGCAAGACTTCTCACAATTTTTGACTTTTCAGAGTCCGTCGAATCTCTCTTCTGACCCATTTTGCCAAAGGAAAGGAAGTTGCCTAATAATTAAGCACACCTTATAAAGGGTGTTGATGTCATTAGACCACACCCCTCCTCATCACACAGATGCAAATCAGCTGATTTACATCATTGGTAGTTGGCTTTCCAGCCTATACAGCTTGGAGTAGGACAACATGTATAAAAAGGATGATGTGATCACAATACTTATTTGCCTAATAATTCTGCACACAATGTATTTATTGAAAATTTACAGAGATGCAAAAACATAAAAGGACATTCAGATTCACAAGGGAAATTGCAGCAGAAGCAGTAAAGCAATATTAGACATATCACATATTAAGTCAATGAGTCCAATGTGACGGTAATTGTAATAATAAGCAAATAAGTAACAAGAGAATAGAAAGAAACTAATATTAAAAAAGCTTCTACTACATGTTCAGGCTCCTCAGCAATATGTCCTATCCTATCCTACTAATCCTATCTAGAGATGAGCGAGTAGTACTCGATCGAGTAGGTATTCGAAATACTCGATCGAGTACCACTCGCTATTCGAATGGAAAAGTTCGATGCAGAACCAGCATTGATTGGCCGAATGCTATACAGTCGGCCAATCAACGCTGGTTCTTCTCCTATCTTTAGAAGTCTTCTCCGTGCAGCTTCGCCGCGGCGTCTTCCGGCTCTGAATTCACTCTGCCAGGCATCGGGCCTGGGCAGAGTCAACTGCGCATGCCCGCTTGTAGTGCGGACATGCGCAGTCGGCTCTGCCCAGGCCCGATGCCTGGCAGAGTGAATTCAGAGCCTGGAAGATGCCGCGGGAACGCGGCACAGAGAAGACTTCTCGGAGGATCCAGTCCGACCCTCACTTGTGGACTTGGTAAGTATAATTTGATCGAATGTTGCCTACCCCTGAAACGAGCATTTTCCCCCATAGACTATAATAGGGTTCGATATTCAATTCGAGTAGTCGAATATTGAGGCTGCTCGAAACGAATATCGAACCTCGAACATTTTACTGTTCGCTCATCTCTAATCCTATCCTATATACATATATATATATATATATATATATATATATATATATATACATACTTTATACTTTACTAACATTATAAAGGTGAAAGTTTGGATGTTTGTTGTTTCATTCCTCTGGCTCTTCTGATGGGGAGGTTCAGACATCTGAGTCGGAGTCAGATATGACAATTTCTGAAGATAATTATTTGCTTAGAAAAGAGAATGATGATAAGTTAATTAAAAATGTTATTTAAAAACTGTTATCGAAACAGGACACATTGTAGTGTCTTTTCTGGAAAGTGAGAATTTGTTTTTTTCCCCAAAGAAAATGGCTACAGTCTTGAAATCCATTATGGAGAAGGAGTGGAAGCTTCCAGCTAGAAGATTTGAACTTTGTTTCAGGTTTATAAATTAGACCTTATGGAATTTGAAGAGTGACCCAGAGTTTACCCAGCAGTGGCAAATCTATCTAGAAAATCTTCTCTATAAAACGATGGATCGCAGAGTTGATTTTTTTTTTTTTTTAATAAAAAAAAAGTCATGTTTCCTTGGCAGTTTTATCCAAAGCCGCTATGGCAGCGATTCCTGACTCAAAGAGTTTTAAGGTTATCGTTAAGCCAGTTGGGGAGAGACATCCAAGATGGAGTTCTCAGAGAAGAATTAGTGGAGCAGCTTTAGGATCCATTCACATGAAGTGAGCAATTTGGTGTGGAATTTCAGCACTAAAAAAAAATCTTCCCAATGACTTCAATGGGTTCCTTTTTCTGCTAGCAAAACAGTAAAGCACTTTTCTGACCCAGGAAGGCCTGGTTTGCTCTATTTAAAATTTCAAACAATAAGTATTAGCCTCTTCCTCAGTATCCAGATCTGTTAATGCACAAAGGTCTGTGTCATCTGCATCTGAACAAACGCTATCATTCACTAATCCTACAAAACTAATTTATCATCCTATACTTTTTCTCAGGAAGAATTACTTATACTTTCCAAGGGTTTAAATTTTGTACCTAGTCAGGCCTTGAACTGATTTTTTTCCATACTATGTTGGATATTAACAAATTTATTAGACTTTTAACAGTCAAAGGACACTTTTTTGGAAATGATAGTACCATTTCTTCTCCAGATTTATCTCTGTCTGATGAGGAATTAGATATTGATCCATGTGAAAATATTTTCTCCAATCTGACATTCAAAGAACAAACCGCTCTATTGAGTCTTATTCAATTACACAAATTTAATAATTCTTTTAATGACCATTCTGTTCATATTGTTGGAGCACATGGAGCCAATTCATCCTTTTATCCCTTGAAGTCCCAGGCTCCAATCCATGCCCTGTTTCAGCAGGCCATGGAGGCCGATCTCAGGACTTTAAGGGATAGTATACATGGTATTACGGGGAATTTGTCACAACAGGAATATGATACTTTACATAAGCTAAAAACACGTAAAGGAGTTGTAATCAAGAGGGCGGATAAAGGAGGCAAAATTGTTATAATGAACCATCTAGACCAGGGGTAGGGAATGTACGGCTCTCCAGCTGTTACAAAACTACAACTCCCAGCATGCATACTTGCTCTGCTGTCTTTGGAACTCCCATGGAAGTGAATGGAGCATGTTGGGAGTTGTAGTTTCACAGCAGCTGGAGAGCCGAAGGTTCCCTACCCCTGATCTAGACTATAGGGATGGATGCTTGGGTATCCTTAAAGGGATTCTACCATTAAAAACTTTTTTTCTCCCTAACACTTCGGAATAGCCTTAAGAAAGGCTATTCGTCTCCTACCTTTAGATGTCTTCTCCGCCCCGCCGTTCGGTAAGTGGGCATTTTCTTGTGGCCAGCGGGCATGCGCAGTCGGCTTTGCCCTAGGCCCGAGGCCTAGAAGTTTAAAGCCACTGCTGGAAGAAGACACAAGAAGAGGACGTTCCTGAAGAAAATGGAGGCGGTGCTGGAGAAGACATCTAAAGGTAGGAGAAGAATAGCCTTTCTTAAGGCTATTCCGACGTGTTAGGGAGAAAAAAAAGTTTTTAATGGTAGAATCCCTTTAAAAATATATAAACACATAAAGGAGATTAGATAATAATCCCACAGAGGACTTCTTATCTTCTCTTACTACTATAGTGAATAAAGGAGTAGAACTAGGTATATTCTCATCTAATCAATCCAAGCATTAATTCCAGAATTTCCAGTTGCTGCTATCTTTCATGGACTTCCCAAGATCCACAAAAATCAAACCCTCTTCACCCTATTGTTGCTGGTATCGGATCAGTTAATGAGTAACTATGTTCATGGCTTGACAATCTTTTACAACCGCTAGTAAATTGCATTCCTGGTTTTATACGTGACACCAAAACAGTGCTGAATACGTTTCAAAATTTTTCATGGAGGGAGAATTTTTTGTGGCTTAGGGTTGGGTCACACTAGCACTTGTATTCTGTCCTCAAGGAGTCCGCATGGAAACCCCCCGGGCGGAATGCAATCGCAATTGCAAGCGAAGTGGCTGGGCCGGGATCGGCAAGTGACACCGCGGGCCCCACAGGGGCTATCATTATACTTGGGGGTCTTTGCAGACCCCCGAGTATAATGATCGGCGGACCGGAGAGGTAAGGGAACATAAAAAACTGTTACCTCTCCGCGATCCTGCCAGGCCTCCGTCCTACTGTTGTCTGACGTCACATGAACTCGGCATGCTTCCCGGGTTATGTGACGTCCAACGTCATTAACGAAGGACGCGAGAGGAGGACAGCACAGGAGGACAGCACAGCACAGGAGCCGGGGGAACAGGTAAGAAGCAACAGTGTTTTTTTTTTTTTTATGTTTTTATTCCCCGGGTCACCGATTATTATACTCTGGGGTCTGAAAAGACCCCAGAGTATAATAATTGTTTATGGGTGTCCACAGAGGGACACTATTGGGGTTAATAGTGTGTGCAGGGGCCACTATTGGGGTTAATACTGTGTGCAGGGGACACTATTGGGGTTAATAGTGTGTGCAGGGGACACTATTGGGGTTAATAGTGTGTGCAGGGGCCACTATTGGGGTTAATACTGTGTGCAGGGGCCACTATTGGGGTTAATACTGTGTGCAGGGGACATTAGTGCCAGTAAGGGACATAATAGAGTGCGGAGGAGGGGGTCGGTCGAGGTCTTCGGCGTCAGTTGGGATGGGGGGGCCCCATGTCAAAAGTTCGCCACGGGGCCCCGCCATTCCTAGTTACGCCACTGGATATCAGGATAGTTTGGTATGCCATGAGGAAGGAACACGTTTTGTTCTGAAACGCGTAACCTTGCTATGTTGCTACATCGATAACCAACTCCCTGTAGTTACTATGTAACTGTTTTATTGGATGGAAATAAAAGTTATATTTTATTGAACATTTTACTGTTTTGTTATATCCATGCTTGTTCGAGTCTGCCTTGTATACGTGCTTCCAAGGAGGATAAAATAGAAGAATGGGGTGAGCTGGAAAATCTCTTTTTGTTTTTCTTTATCCAAATAATAATAATAATACCTTAGCCTATGTTCACACTATCCTAGACTGTCCATTGTTCTGATCTATAAGAATTATCCTACTTACAAAGCACATGTGATTCTACAACTATGCAATAAACTGGACTCTGGTACAGCGTGTATATAGTAAGCTTGGTTCTTGTACCGAATGGTTAGTTCTGTGTTTTGTTTTCCTGCTGTCCTTTGTTTCATGCAGTTTTATTATTCTTGTGCTTCTGACTGGGCGTGTTTACTTGGCTATTATTTTAGCTTGGGGTTTGGCTTTGACTTCTTGGCCATGCTTTTTTTTTGTTAGCTCCAGCTATGTAAGGCTATTCCTCCATGACAGTCTTAATAAATGTGATTCTAAGGGTCGGTGCACACTGAGTTTTTGGCGCAGATTTTGACGTTGAATCTGCCTCAAAATCAGCCTAAAAAAAGTCTCCCAATAGAGTTCTATTGGGAAGCTTTTTTTGCAGGCTGATTTTTAGGCTGATTCAGCGTCAAAATCCTTGCTAAAAAACTTAGTGTGACCTGACCCTGAATTGACCTTGCAGACCGAGATCGTCTGGACATTTACGTACAAGGTAAAGAGGCATCCCCCATTCCTATCTATCTATCTATCTATCTATCTATCTATCTATCTATCTATCTATCTCCTATCTATCTATCTGTATATATATATATATATATATATATATATATATATATATATATATAGTTCACAAGAGCCAGCACACATTGGGGTCTATTAAATTCGCCATCTTGTGGATATTTTGTAAACTGCAACTGCCTATACTCCACTTTAATATAGGTCTGTGGTTGCAACATCCTACTGTGTTAATGTAAAGAAGTGTCCAGTATGATCAGGTGACCTTCAGAACCAATCAGGCTCCCTTGATTGGCCTGGAGGAGGGGTTGAGCTTCAGCCCTCTCTGTAGATGGTTGGAAACCTTGTTGGTCGCTGTGTGTTTGCAGTTCTGCACATGTGGTTGAGATTGGATGACCTCTATCAGAACACGTCAACCACACGTCTTTTCCTCTGTGCTCACGTTTCTCCTCAGAGAGTGGTTTCCTCTGAAATTCCAAGTCTGCAAGTACTTAAGTATACTGACCTCTTTCTCCAGACATCTGGGAACTCCACACGTATCTCTATGCAAGTAGGTCTGTGGGACAATGATATATTTAACCCCTTTAAGGACAGGCCATTTTTCGGTTTCACATTTTCGTTTTTCCCTCCTCACATTTAAACAGCCATAACTTTTTCATTTTTCAGTTCACAGAGTCACATTATGGCTTATTGTTTGCGGGGCAAATTGTACTTTGTAATGGCACCATTCAATATGCTGTGCAATGTACTGGGAAGCTGGGAAAAAATTCAGAATGAGGTGCAATTGGAGAAAAAATGCATTTTGATATGGGTTTAATTTTTACAGTGTTCACTGTTTGGTAAAAATGACATGTTACCTGTGTTCTGCGTGTAAGTACGAACGCGGTGATACCAAATTTATATAATATTTGTGACATTTTAAAAAATGAAAAACTTTGTTGTGACACCTGTAACTTTTTCATATTTTCATGTATGGAGCTGGGTGCGGTGTCTTTTTATGCGGGACAAGATGACGTTTTTATTGATACCATTTGGGGAAAGATCTGATGGTTTGATCACTCTTTCTTCAATTTTTTATAGCAGGCAAACTATTGAAAAAAATGCTATTTGGCTATTTTTATTTTTTTTGCCGCTACGCTGTTCACCATATAGGATAAATATTTTAATAGTTCAGGCATTTTGGAGCGTGGGGATAACTAATATGTTTATGTTTAATTCTCTTTATTTACTTTTATATCTGATCTAGGGAAAGAGGGGTGATTTGAACTTTTGTATTTTTAAAAATGTTTAAATATCGTATATACTCAAGTATAAGCCGAGTTTTTCAGCACATACTTTTTTTTGGCATTACTCGAGTCAAGCAAAAAAATAAATTATTTTTTTGGGGGTGGGGGGGAGGAGTCTATGACCAGCCGCAATAGTAATGTATAGAATCTCCTATAAAATAGTGTGTGTGTGGGGGGGAAGCTTTAAAAAAATATAATAAAAAAATAAAATAAATAAAAGTTCTGAATCCCTCCTTTCCCTAGAATACATATAAAAGTAGAAAATGACTGTGACACATACACATTAGGTATCCCTGTGTCTGACAGTGCCCGGTCTACTGAATATAGGGGATCTGCAGTGCTCCTGTTCCGTCAGGAAGGGGTTAATAGGAGCACTGCAGATACCCTATAGTCAGCCAGGCTGAATTCCAATTGGGGGAAAAAAAACCTCAGTCCTCAAGCTCAGGGTTAGACAGACAACCAAAACACACCTTCCCCTTCCCCAGCACCCAGCGACTACTGCACCCAAAAACTCCGACCATTTTAATTTTTGAAATTTTCCAGTAGCTGCTGCATTCCCCCCCCCCTCCCCCCTAGGCTTATACTTGAGTCAATCAGTTTTTCCAGTTTTTTGTTGTGGTAAAATTAGGGGCCTCGGCTTATATTCGGGTCGGTTTACACTCGAGTATATACGGTACTTTTAAAAACCTTTTTTTCTTCTTTTTACATTTATGATGAGACATTTTCGTATATCTTAGCTCCTGCTCTTGTCCTTTGGTGCTACTTTTTGCACATCAGTCTATGGAGGTTCAGACTATGGAGTTGTTCATTTATCTTTCTAATCTACAGAAGGGCATTGAACCTACCAAATTCAGCTCATGTCCTTTCTCCCTAGTGTTTGCGCATTACAATTTGTGCAAACCAGTTATTCTCTTTAATAAGGCTATTCACTTAGAGATATTGTTATCCCTATTAGAGAATTTTTTATATGGCCACGTATGGCTTTAGTATTATGAGTGTATTATTTTAATGGTTCCAAAAAAATCTAGTTTTAGATCCTCACTAGTGAGTGACATTTTTTTTGATTGTTCCTATAATTGGGTATCAGTTTATCGCGTATATGGTCTCCGTGTTTGGCTCCACAAGCTATTTGTAGGTACATTAACAAAATGTTATATGTTAACTTTTTGGTGATACGTCCACCTTTTAATACTATATCAAAAGTTAAAGGGATTCTACCATTAAAAAACTTTTTTCTGTGGCTAACACGTCGGAATAGCGTTTAGAAAGGCTATTCGTCTCCTACCTTTAGATGGGATCTCCGCCGCGCTGTTCCTTAGTAATACCGTTTTTTACCGGTATGTAAATTAGTTCTCTGGCAGCGATGGGGGCGGGCCCCAGCGCTGAAAATGCGATGAGGACGTCCCCATGGCTGCCAGAGAACAGGATCCTGCGCCGCCTCTATCTTCTGCTGGATCCTCCCCTTCTTTCTTCGTCTTTCTTCAGCAGCGTCACCTCTGTCGGCTCTTACACTAGTAGAGCCGACTGCGCATGCGCGGCCATAGTTCCGAGGCCGTAATTGCGAGCATGCGCAGTCAGCTCTACTAGTGTAAGAGCCGACAGAGGTGACGCTCATTTGCATTCTCTTCTCCATGAAGCATTGCCCATAAGCTGAATCTCCTCAGTGAGAACCTGTACACCTCGGAGCTGGGTATTGCAAATGTAATGGGAATTGTTACGCCTCATAATGGAAATTTTTGTCTGTTTGTTTTTATAGATTTTTGCAAGATGGATGGATTTATACTGACAAAAGGTAAGTTTTATAATGCAAAAAAGGAGGGGCCATTGGTAAACCTGTCTGATCCAGCAGAAAAAGAAAGATTATTAGAAAACATGGTCCAAACTGGCCTAAATAAAGGAAATATTTTTATTCTACCAAGGGTCAGTTGGACTGTGTCTGGAGATGCAATAGTTTTATTTTCATGTTGTGTTGACTTTGTACACTTATGGAACTAGTTTTTAAAAAATATATATATATTTACTGTATTTGTACAGTATTTGGGGGGTTAAAAAAACACTTTTGTAAACAATGTTTTCCCCTTTTGAATATGTGCATCCACTGAGATTTATTCCATTTTAAACATTCAAATGAGATCTTTGGAGCATTGGAAGCATTGCCACTTACCTCAGTGGAGCAACAGCAACATCTTCATTGTTCCCAAAAGCATACTTGCCTATTGACCGAAAAGGTAATATCTCGCCAATGGAGGCATCTGCTGGTCCAGGTTGATATGCTGGGTCCTGGCCTGCAGACTGCCCACTCCTACATATTAGTATAAAGTGACTTGTTGATCAATCAGAATGAAGCCTTGATTTGGTCATAAATCGCCTTGTACAAACAGGCAGGAAAGTGACACTGCAGCCGACTGTGTAGTGCAAAACATAGCAGCTGCAGAAGCCCAGATTTTTAAGAAATACCTAATGCAAGTGTTTTTTTATCCTTAAATTTCTGTAAATCACTAAAAAATAGCCTTAGCCATGTTATATTGGTTTTCTATTCTGTTCTTTTCTCACTTCCCATGTTTATCTATGAGACATTATTGTACTCACTTGCTTCTATCATAATCTTTCTCTGATTACAGATCCTTTCATTGGAACAAAGGGATTTATACAGACTGACATTACATATATGTTTACAATGAGAAATTTCCAGAAGGATCTTCTCATTGTTGACCCAGAAGAGAGTTCTGTCACTTTTGAATCAGAGGCCAATGCTGAAGGTAGATTTATGTTGTCTGATGCTTTAATTTAAATTATAGAACAAAAAGGTAACATGGTGGCTCAGTAGTTAGCCTTGCAGCACTGGAGTTCTGGGTTCAAATCCTGACAAGGACAACATCTGGAAGGAGTTTGTACGTTCTCCTATATGGGGCTCACAATCTACATAAAAAAACAACAAAATAATATAAATATAAAAAATATAAATATATGTATATTTATATACACACACACACACATACTGGACTGGAAAGTTGTGAAATTTATCTAAAATAGAAAGGAATCAATTTTTTGTGAAAAAGTCACTTTTTTTTGTTGTAGATTTTGCTGCGTTTTTTTTGTTTTTGTTTTTTTTTAAATATAAAATAATTCCCTGATGCTCTGGTGTCCACTGCCGTAATCCATTTGGTTGCACTCCATGCTTTGGCCCTCGGAACCTATGCACCCCCATGTGATTGCTGAGGCCAATCAGCTGCCTGGTGAGGGACTGGTGACATATGTGAGTGACATCACTGGTCCCTCTCCAGCGGACGCCTAATTGGCTGTCATGTGGGGTACAGGGGGAATAAGGCACAATGCATGACCGAATAGGCTGTGGTGTCAGACACTGTAATGCTGGGGACAGGTGAGTAAGTTTTTATATCTTAATGTTATTCTTCTGTGAGAATAATGTCCCATAGTGCACACAGTATAATGCCCCAGATTGACCCTCACACAAAATTGATACCAGATGCAAGATGACAGATTTAGTGGTGAGGGTCTGCAGCCTATCCCATCAGGAAACCTCATGGGTGGATTTTACACAAACGGAATAGAGCAGCTTGCACTGAATGAGAATAGATGTAAGCGACAGTGAAATTGTAGGACAATCAGAGTGTATATATAGTGTACAATCTATCTATCTATCTATCTATCTATCTATCTATCTATCTATCTTTGTTTATTTTTTAATCAATAGTTTTGTTTCTTGATAGACATCTTGGGTTCTGAGATTCCCATTAGATTTTACAGATAAAACAATCTCTTATTACATTGGTCCTCAAGTCATAATATTAATTGATGCCAAGATGACCGGTGTAAGTTGACTCTAACTCTATGGAGAATTAGTAATTTTTTCTAAGGGCTCGTTCACATCTGCGCCCAGGTGTCCGTACTTCAGGTTTCCGTTTCCTGCATAAAACAGAGCAGGAGACGGAAACCTGCAGGAGTCTTTCATACCCATTCATTTGAATGGGTGATAAAGATGTCCGGCCGTGAGCGGCGGTGAGTGTTTTACGCTCTCCGCCGCGAAACCGGGTTTTTTAATCCAGACACAGAGTCGGACATGCAGTACTCTGTGTCCGGATTAAAAAAAAACAGTTTCGCGGCGGAGAGCATAAAACGCTCACCACCGCTTATGGCCAGACCCGGTCTGTGCTTTCCGTCTTCTTGCATGTAGAAGACGGAAAGAACAGAATGGAGACCAGAACGCAGGTGTGAACCTAGCGTAAAAACCCTAAATGTCAGTAAAAATAAGAAACAATGAAGATTAAAGAAAGAAAAATTCTATAGATATATCCTTTAACACACTAGTAAGAAAGAGCTGCTGGAAACTGTAAATCCCTTTCTATGAAAATGACAGGAGCTTATCAAGGTCCTGAAAAGTATATACAATGCAAATATATCATGGCCCTGCTCTCACCCGGTGTCCAGAAGAGCAGATTATTCTGGTGCAGGTACTACCAGTGGCGTATCTAGGAATGACGGGGCCCTGTTGTGAACTTTTGACATGTCCCTGCCCCCAACCGACGCCGAAGACCCTGTCCGACCGACCGACCCCCTCACCCACGCATTCCTGCATGCACCATTATACCCCATATTGGCCCCTGCACACAGTATTCTGCTCCATAGTGGCCCCTGCACATACTATTATGCCCCATAGTGGCCTCTGCACACAGTATTATGTCCCATAGTGGCCCCTGCACACACTATTATGCCCCATAGTGGCCTCTGCACACAGTATTATGCCCCATAGTGGCCTCTGCACACAGTATTATATCCCATAGTGGCCCCTGCACACACTATTATGCCCCATAGTGGCTCCTGCACACAGTATTATGTCCCATAGTGGCCCCTGCACACACTATTATGTCCCATAGTGGGCCCTGCACACAGTATTATGCTCCATAGTGGGCCCTGCACACAGTATTATGTCCCATAGTGGCCCCTGCACACAGTATTATGCCCCATAGTGGCCCCTGCACACAGTATTATGTCCCATATTGGTCCCTGTACACAGTATTATGTCCCATAGTGGCCCCTACACACAGTATTATGCTCTACTGTAGACACCCATGAACAATTATTATACTCTAGGGTCTTTTCAGACCCTACAATCAATATAATAATCGGAGACCGAGGGGGGGATACCAACATAAAAAACACTGTTACTTACCTATCCCCCGCTGCAGTCCTCGGTGGTGTCAGCCATCTTCAATGACGTCCGGGACGTCACATGACCCAGGACGCAGGCCCCGATCATGTGACGTCAAGGACGTCACACAACTAGGCCCGAAGCCTGTCTAGAGCCTGGAGAGGTGAGTAACACATTTTTTTATGTTCTCTTACCTCTCCTGGGTCTCCGATCATTATACTCGGGGGTTTGAAAAGACCCCCGAGTATAATAATAGTGTTTGTGGGGCCTGCAGCATCACTTACCGTTCCCGGCCCCTGCCAGGATCGGTAAGTAATTAGGGCCCATTACCGGCTGGAGTAATTCCAGCTGGTAACAGCCTATTAAAAAAAAACGCACCGGTAGCAGCTGTCGTCGGGCCCCCTAATGTCCCGAGCCCTTTGGCAGCTGCTACCCCTGCTACCCCGGTAGTTACGCCCCTGGGTAGTACACTATGATAATAATATATTAACATATTCCACAGCACTTTACAAATAGGAGGGTACAGACAGTATTTGATAATGATGAGACAATAAAATAAACATATCCAACAATAGAAGTGAGGAATCTGCTCAACAGAACTTACAGTCTATAAGGGGATAGGACGACACAAGAGATCAGAGGACTTGTTTGCTACAATGGTCCAGCCATCTTTAAATGAATATGGTCAATATAACTGAAGCTGTATGAGCCGTCACTAGCCAGTGTCTGTGAATATACAGATACTGAGTGCAAGGAGTGCAGAGTAACTGCCACATATCATACAGAGGCGCTACTAGTCACCCAGTCACTACATACACTTCACTAGTGCAGGGGTTTACTAGTGACGTCACCATAGTGGTTTGTTGATACCTCCAGCCACGCATTGTATATGGAGTCTGATTTCAAGTTACAATGATCTAGACCATTGTATCCTGGGGCTGTTGTAACTTGAGGGACCATTGTACTGAGATGTATTTCCTGTGCATTAGACAACATGTATGGCTATAATACAATAATATTAGGACATTTAACAGCAAAAACAACAGAAACTAAATTTTCCCATAATTTTAGGCATTCATGAAATAATAAATTGTACCTTAAAATCACTCATCTTTTTTTCTTTTTTTTTTTCTTTTTATAGGGAAAAATGAATTTTTCTACATGATCGACTTCAAAGAGGTTACTGGCCATAAGGATAGATTACCGGTAGCCATCACTTGCAAAGTAGGCAATAAGCATTACATTCTCAGCGTAGAGGGTGATTCAGTTAATCTTAAGGTAAGATCCAATCCTAAATAGATATCCCATATGTGACATATATACTACTTACGATCATGAAGCTGCAGTACTATGGAGCCATCTGCTAGTGATAGCCAGACATCCCTAAGAGAATACAGGGATGGTTTATTACAGTCGCTGCCTTCCCAATCACTCTATGAAGATCAGTCACTGGCGCTGTCTATACAGTAATGGGAAACACCATTATGCAGCCCAACCCCCCCCCCCCATGTGATCATGTGATCGAGGAAAGGGGCAGAAGCTGCTGGGGCCTAAAGGGCTCAGAACAGCTCTGCATTGTGTACTAGGAGGTTATATTCGTCCTGTAACTGGGGCTAATGTATCAGCCCTAGTTACAGGAAAAATTAGCATAAAACTCCCAAAGGTTTATTATTACTAGAGATGAGCGAGTAGTGTTTGATCGAGTAGGTGTTCGATCGAATACTACGGTATTCAAAATACTCATACTCGATCGAACACTACTAGCTGTTCGAAGTTTAAGGTTCGATGCAGAACCAGCGTTGATTGGCAGAATGCTATACATTCTGCCAATCAACGCTGGTTCTTCTCTTACCTTTAGAAGTCTTCTCTGTGCAGCGTCCCCGTGGTATGTTCCGGCTGGAATTCACTCTGCCTAGGCATCCGGCCTAGGCAGAGCCGACTGCACATGCGTGGGCATGCCCTTGCATGCGCAGTCGGCTCTGCTGAGGTGTCGGGCCGGGCAGAGCCGACGTCGCATGTCCACGCATGACCGCGCATGCGCAGTCAGCTCTGCCTAGGCCCCGATGCCTAGGCAGAGTGAATTCCAGCCGGAAGAAGACGCGGGGATGCTGCGCCGGGAGAAGACTTCAAGGAGAATCCAGCCCGACTGTCACTCGTGGACTTGGTAAGTATAAGTTTATCGAATTTTGCGTACCCCTGAAATGAGCATTTCCCCCCATAGGCTATAATGGGGTTCAAAATCTGTTCGAACAGTCGAACAGTGTGCAGCTGTTCAAATCGGATTTCGAACCTCAGACATTTTAGTATTCGCTCATCTCTAATTATTACTAGAGATGAGCGAACACTAAAATGTTCGAGGTTCGAAATTCGATTCGAACAGCCGCTCACTGTTTGAGTGTTCGAACGGGTTTCGAACCCCATTATAGTCTATGGGGAACATATACTCGTTAAGGGGGAAACCCAAATCCGTCTCAGGAGGGTCACCAAGTCCACTATGACACCCCAGGAAATGATACCAACACCCTGGGATGACACTGGGACAGCAGGGGAAGCATGTCTGGGGGCATAAAAGTCACTTTATTTAATGGAAATCCCTGTCAGCTTGCGATTTTCGCAAGCTAACTTTTTCCCATAGGAATGCATTGGACAGCGCTGATTGGCCAGAGTACAGAATTCGACCAATCAGCGCTGGCTCTGCTGGAGGAGGCGGAGTCTAAGATCGCTCCACACTAGTCTCCATTCAGGTCCGACCTTAGACTCCGCCTCCTCCGGCAGAGCCAGCGCTGATTGGCAGAAGGCTGGCCAATGCATTCCTATGGGTATGCAGAGACTCAGCAGTGTTGAGCCAGTTCTGCTCAACTACACCGTGTGCCGGTCAGCCCATCAGATGTAGCAGAGCCGAGGGTGCACTAGAACCCTTGTGCACACTCGGCTCTGCTACATCAGAGCCGAGGGTGCACTAGAACCCTTGTGCACGCTCGGCTCTGTTACATCAGATGTAGCAAAGCCGAGGGTGCACTAGAACCCTTGTGCACACTCGGCTCTGCTACATCAGAGCCGAGGGTGCACTGGAACCCTTGTGCACACTCAGCTCACGCTAATAGAATGCATTGGCCAGCGCTGATTGGCCAGCGCTGATTGGCCAATGCATTCTATTAGCCTGATGAAGCAGAGCGGAATGTGTGTGCTTAGCTCAACTACTCCACTGGCGTAGTTGAGCTAAGCACACACATTCAGCTCTACTTCATCATGCTAATAGAATGCATTGGCCAGAGTACGGAATTTGACCAATCAGCGCTGGCTCTGCTGGAGGAGGCGGAGTCTAAGATCGCTCCACACCAGTCTCCATTCAGGTCCGACCTTAGACTCCGCCTCCTCTGGCAAAGCCAGCGCTGATTGGCTGAAGGCTGGCCAATGCATTCCTATGGGTATGCAGAGACTCAGCAGTGTTGAGCCAGTTCTGCTCTGCCGGTCAGCCCATCAGATGTAGCAGAGCCGAGGGTGCACTAGAACCCTTGTGCACACTCAGTTCACGCTAATAGAATGCATTGGCCAGCTCTGATCAGATGTAGCAGAGCCGAGGGTGCACTAGAACCCTTGTGCACACTCGGCTCTGCTAAATCAGATGTAGCAGAGCCGAGGGTGCACAAGGGTTCTAGTGCACACTCGGCTCTGCTACATCAGAGCCGAGGGTGCACTGGAACCCTTGTGCACACTCAGCTCACGCTAATAGAATGCATTGGCCAGCGCTGAAAAAGTTTCTCACAAAAATCACAATTACACCCCCGATAGAGCCCCAAAAAGTTATTTTTAATAACATTCCTACCTAAATAAAGGTTATCCCTAGCTATCCCTGCCTGTACAGCTATCCCTGTCTCTTAGTCACAAAGTTCACATTCTCATATGACCCGGATTTGAAATCCACTATTCGTCTAAAATGGAGGTCACCTGATTTCGGCAGCCAATGACTTTTTCCGATTTTTTTCAATGCCTCCGGTGTCGTAGTTCCTGTCCCACCTCCCCTGCGCTGTTATTGGTGCATAAAAAGCGCCAGGGAAGGTGGGAGGGGAATCAAATTTTTTTGGAGTTTGCCACGTGATGTTCGATTCGAATCGAACACATCGAACAGCCTGATATCTGATCGAACATGTGTTCGATAGAACACTGTTTGCTCATCTCTAATTATTATACAAGGCCCTATGTGCAAAAAAATTTTTTTTTTAAATGAAGACAAAATAATAAGTAAAATAAGAAAGAACCCAGTACCATGCCCACATGACATGTTGTAGCCCTGCCGTAATCTACACAAAAATGTTTCCTGCATAAAAATCTCTGTAGAGGAAAAAGTATTTAAAAAACAAACAAACTAGTAGTATCTTGTGCTATTAAACATAGGCAGAAATAAATGTGTACCAATATAAAAATGACACAAAAATAAAACTCTATGTATCCCGATGAAAAAAGAGACAGTAAGGGGGCATTCACACAATGTAATGCAGCATTGATTCTGACACATAAACTCATGTCAGAGTTAACGCTGCAAAACAGAATCCTATTGACTTCAATGGGTTCCGTTTAGTGCGCGTAACACATTGAAATCGCTGGGAGGCTTTTTAACCCATTGATTTCAATGGGTTATGCGCGCTAAATGGAACCCATCGAAGTCAATGGGATTCTGTTTTGCAGCGCTGATTCTGACACGGGTTTACATGTCAGAATCAATGTTGCCTTACATCGTGTGAATTCCCCCTAACACTTCACTTTCCCCAGGGCAGAGGTCTCTTTGTGCTGTATGTCATGCAGTGTTACCACCCACTTGGACAGTTTTCCAGGATTTACATCAACACTTAAATGGGCCTATATGATTGAAATGGAAGAACAGATTTGGATAAACAAAACGCCAAAATTCTCAGGATGGCAGTGACGATCACATGATATATGTCATTGGAGAGATAAACAGGCTGGTAGTCCTGAGCTTTATTATACAGTATGTATTAAGCAAATTACACTTATTCTTTATATAATATAAGGTTAAAATAATTTCCAATATGGTTCCTATATGAACTGTGTAGATCAAATGGATGAAGACAGATCTTTATCCTCTGAGAAATAAAATATCCTACTGAATGACAGTGAGTAGAGAGGAATTGATACAATAATTATGCTGAAAATTGTATAAAATGGTATGTATTTAGTTTTTGAAATGCAAAATCTTTTTACGATTGTTGGTTCCGTAATGGGGGCCCTCTAATTAAAATTGTAGGTCACGCTCCCCATTTGCAGATCAAAAAAATCCCCTTATTTGCCCTGCTTACTGGCCTTCACAGTATATTATAACCATTACTAGCTCCCACAGTGTATCACTCCATTTATTGGCAGGCACATAATATAACACCCCCTTTACTGACCCTCACAAAGTATATTGCCCCCTTTACTGACCTTCACAACATATTGCTCCCTTTAAAGAGGACCTTTGAACACTTTTGGGCACGTGCAGTGTTATATACTGCCAGAAAGCCGACAGTGCGCTGAATTCAGCGCACTGTCGGCTTTCCCGATCTGTGCCCGGTGTAAAGAGCTTACGGCGCCGGTACCGTAGTGCTCTATGGTCAGAAGGGCGTTTCTGACAGTCAGTCAGAGACGTCCTTCTGCCTCGCGGCGCCTATCGCGCTGTGCTGTGGAGCGGGGAGGAACGCCCCCTCCCTCTGCTCACACAGCTCATCCATAGACGAGCATTATCAGGAGAGGGAGGGGGCGTTCCTCCCCGCTCCACAGCGCGATAGGCGCCGCAAGGCAGAAGGACGTCTCTGACTGACTGTCAGAAACTCCCTTCTGACCATAGAGCACTACGGTACCGGCACCGTAAGCTCTTTACACCGGGCACAGATCGGGAAAGCCGACAGTGCGCTGAATTCAGCGCACTGTTGGCTTTCTGGCAGTATATAACACTGCATGTGCCCAGAAGTGGTGAAAGGTCCTCTTTAATGACCTCTACACAGTATACTGCCCCCTTTACTGGTCCCCTCTTTATGTTCCCCTTCACATAGTATACTCCCCCCTTCTTGGTCTGCCCTGGTTATATGTTAGGTTTGCCCTGAATTTTCCCAAAAGTTTCGGGCTCAAACTGACTTTCTGCATGATAATTTCACCACAGATTACTAGTTACGGTGCATTTACATATGTATGATGCAGCTCAGTGGCGTAACTAGGAATGGTGGGGCCCCGTGGCGAACTTCAGACATGGGGCCCCCCCGAAGACCCCGACTGACCGCACCCCTCCCCCGCATTCCTGCACTCACTATTATGCCCCATAGTGGCCCCTGTATATAGTATTATGCCCCCATAATGGCCCCTGCACATAGTATTATGCCCCATAGTGGCCCCTGCACACAGTATTATGACACATAGTGGCCCCTGCACACAGTATTATGTACTGTAATACATAATACTGTAATACATTTTCTGTCTGGGAAACAAAGGGTTACAAGCAGGGGCGGATCCAGGGCCGGGCGAGCCGGGCAACCTAACAAAATGGTCCCGATCAGCCTCGGCATAGTCGGGCAAGTGCCGGGGCCCACAGAGCCTCTGGGGGCCCCCCGGCACTTGCCTGTCACGATTTCAGCTCATCGGCGTCCGTCCGCCGATGAGCTGAATACATACGCGATGCAGGAGCTGTGAGATCAGCTCCTGCTTTAAAGCTCCGGCCCAGCTTGCGTGTGTAGGCGCGATGACGTCATCACATCACGCTTACACACGCAAGCCGGGCCGCAGCTAAGCAGGAGCTGAGATCACAGCTCCTGCATCGCGTATGTGACTGGAGTGAGAGAGGAGCGTCGGGGGAACGATGGAAGGTGAGTGATGGAAGGTGAGTGTAAGTGTTTGTTTTGTATTAAATGTTAAGGTGGAACATAATGAAGGGGGCCCATGAAACTGGGGGGCAAATGAAGGGGAGGGGGGCACGACATGACACTGGGGAAGATGAAGGGGGTGGGGAGAGAACGGCATGAAACTGGGGACAAAGATGGAGGGGGCCCAAAGAAACTGGGGGGCAAATGAAGGGGAGGGGGGAACAGCATGACACTGAGGCAGATGGAGGGGGGAGAACGGCATGACACTGGGGTAGATGAAGGAGGAGAGAACAGGATGACACTGTGGCAAATGAAGGGGGGGAGAACGGCATGACACTGAGGCAGATGAAGGGGGGAGAATAGCATGACACTGGGGTGGATGGAGGGGGGAGAACAGCATGACACTGGGGCAGATGAAGGGGCGAGAACGGCATGACACTGGGGCAAATGAAGGGGGAGAGAACGGCATGACACTGGGGCAAATGAAGGGGGGGAGAACGGCATGACACTGAGGCAGATGAAGGGGGGAGAATGGCATGATACTGGGGCAGATGAAGGGGGGGATGGCATGACACTGGGGCAAATGAAGGGGGAGAGAACGGCATGACACTGAGGCAGATGAAGGGGGGAGAATGGCATGATACTGGGGCAGATGAAGGGGGGATGGCATGACACTGGGGCAGATGAAGGGGGGCAGAATGGCATGACACTGGGGCAGATGAAGGGGGGCAGAATGGCATGACACTGGGGCAGATGAAGGGGGGGAGAATGGCATGACATTGGGGCAGATGAAGGGGGGGAGAACGGCATGACACTGGGGCAGAGACGGGGGGGGGGACATGAAACTGTGGGCCGATAAAGGGGGAGAATGGCATGAAACTGGGGACAGAGATAGAGGGGGCGGACATGAAACTAGGGGTAGATGAAGGGTGTATATGAAAATGGGGAGAGATGGAGGGGGGACATATAATTTACAGGTGACTGTAGGAGGATTATACTGTGTGGAATCACATGAAAAATGAATGAGAATCGGCGGAGTCAACATAAAAGTGGGCGGGGCCTAATTTGCTGCGACGCGCTGCGCGTAGGGCCCCGCCAAAGTCAATTGCCCAGGGCCCCGCAAACCCTGGATCCGCCACTGGTTACAAGAGCCACATTCAGTGTCGGTAAAGAGTGTTCTCACAGTTCGCACTTAAAATAGTCTTCACAGTCACTGAATATGGCACAGGTAACCCCTTGTTGCCCAGGCAGCAAACTTATTATAATTATTGGAAAGGAGAAAGTGCAGCAGGTAGCAGACAGCACTGTACTGTGGACTGTACAGCCTGCCCTGCATGCATGGGGAGTGTGATACACTTACAGCTCACCAGTCTCCATGCTCCAGAAGGTCTCAATGATGCTGCTCACTGCTCACTCCATCCCCCGACTCTATCTTCTTCCTGCGTGAAACTCCGCCCCCTCATTGTAAGGACACGCTGCTGAGTCCTTACCCTGCCTGGGACCCGCCACTTTAGGGGGCCTCGGGCCTCAAAAAGTAAAGTTTATTTTTTATTTTTGGCACATTAGCGAGGGGGCCCCGGCCCCCTAAGGTGTTGGGCCCTGTGGCAGCTGCTACCACTGCTACCGTGGTAGATACACCACTGATGCAGCTATCAGTTTCACCATCTGGCGTAGTGCACATGAGCCAGGGGAAAATTGATGTCAGAATGGATTCCATTTTTTTTTTCATCCCTGCTGCTTTTATCTTCTTTGGAGTGTCCTGCTGGGGGAGTAGTATAACAGCCAGGACAGAAATAGAATTGACAGGCTGATTAGAAGGCCCAGCTCGGTGCTCCCTTCCTCCCAACCGCGGTCAGGCTACATAATCTACAGTACATCAGGCCAAGTGAAGATCACTCCACACAGAGAACTAGATGATCCCGAAGTCTTCTATTTCTTCTTTTTTTTTTTTTAGCTGCTGTGACTCCTAGTATTTTCTTCTCCTATCTGCTATTCTGATCTTATGTGTCTCCTTCAGTAATATATTACTGTTATTATCCAGTATCCGTATTATCATGCTGCTGTAACACACTGAAATTTCCCCATGGTGGGACTATTAAAGGATCATCGTAGCTTATCTTTTTCTTATCTTATCTATTGGAGCCCAGACCCTGCTGCCATAATGGATGAGGACTACTGTTTACGTAAATTGGGAGGCACTAATGGGGAATTATACTGTGGGGGGGGGGGATAGTAAGTAGTATACTGAGGAGGCGCCTGTACAGTATGTCACATTAGCCCCACACACAGTGCCCCCCGCACAGTATAGTATATACTGTAATATATAGTATTCCACAGTATAGTGCCACGCTAGTCAACTCTGCACTGTATAATGCCACATTAGTTGCCCCAACCCAATACTAGTTTGTTTTTTTTTGTGTAAACCTGGGGTGCGTTTTATAGTCAGACAAATCTTTTTGTCCGAAAAATACCATAAATACTGGATGTTTTCAATTGATGGTAGACCCCGGTCAACAGACTTTTACTAGTAGTTGAGTATCCCTGTTCTTTTGGCCTCAGCAGCCCATCATGCCTCGTGGACCATCATGTTAAAAACTGATGGTAAAAACTGATGACAATTTATAGTTTTGGAGTAGAAATTTGTAAAAAAAAAGCCTGATGACCAGTGACGCATTTTTGCATCAGTATTGGCATCAGTTGTAATAACTAAGGGACAAAAAAACTGATACTAATGCAACTGATACGTGTGAATGTACCCTAACGAAATTTCATTAACAGGAGAGTGAATTGCCACAAACGATCCCATCAGAGACCAGCGAATTTATCTTCTACGAAAGATGGGATGATAATGGTTTCACATCTCGAGTCATCGCTGGAGAGAGGATCTTACCTTGCATGTATCAATGGTGGCTCGAATCTGATACTAAAGCGCTGTTCGGAAGATGAAACTGATGAAACTGCTAAATTTGACCTAGGTAACAATTTACTTTGTGTTAAGTTGGAAACAACATGGTGTCAATGATCTCTTAACATATCTTTTTTAAATAAGCTCTTGTAGTTAGAGTGTGGGTCGGCCAACTCTGCTTCAAGCACCGGGGCCAGCGCTTCCAGTCCCTGGAGGAGGAGGACCGGAACCTCCGTAATAGTCTGCGGGGGATTCCAGTCTCCTTCTGGGACCGGAACCGGCTCTTCCGGGGTCAGGGGGGTCAACGTCAGGCCGGAAGCTATTTAGGCCTCATTCTGATTCTGGCCCGCCACTGGTTATTCAGTTTCCTATTGGAATCAGCTCACCTGCGCCTCTACTTCTGCCTGTCTTGTCCTTTCCCTGTCTTCCTGTTTTGTTCCTGTCTTGGCTTCCGTGTATGACCCTGCTTGCTTCCTAGACAACCTCTCCTGGACCTGTGATTTGGATACTTCATGACCAAAAATGAATGACTTGGCATTTTCTGATTACTCTTCTGCTGCACCCTCTTACCTTATGACCTCCTGTGTAACCACCCGGCTTGTTTGACAACCCTGGATACTGCTTGACCTCCTGTGTACCTACCCAGCCTGTACGACTTTCCTGCAGTGTTTCCGCCATACCCTGGTGATCATCCGTGCTGCACTCAATACTGCTGACCAGTTTCTCCTGCTCCTTCACCCACCTAGGTGAGTGGTTTCAGGTTTTCTGGTTCCACTGCAACTTGGGGTGCGTTGTTTGCGTGACGCTCTCTGGGCCGCTATGGTTCTGGGTCCCAGAATTTACCAAGTCCAAATACATCATCAGGAGCTCTGGCAAAGACCTCTGGACCCTGGTTCTGCTCTGGTTTTTAGAGCGTTGGACACTCAGTGCTGTTTTACCTCAGTGTGTGGGGGACTGTGGTTGCCCGAGACTAGCTATCCATTGTATATTGCACTAGGTTCCTAACACTTAGTTAGAAATGATCAGACTTTTGCTGGTTTTCGATGTCTTTGTTCAGCCTGGGAAACATTTTCTTTGTGTACAGGAGAGATAGATGTGATCAGGCGGAAACCCAAAGCACCACACATCACTATTCTTTCAAACTGCGGGATATGCGGTCGTCACATGGATTATGCTTCCTGGACTGAACACAGTCATCTGAAACCAGCTTTAGGGCTCGACATATTCCTCCCAGAATCTGCCTTCTGGTGTTTTCAAAGGGAGGTAGAGATCGCGGTAGGATGGTGAATAAGCCATTCATCCTACTCGATCTTGCTGTGGATTTCACAGCTCAAGACTCCATGCTTAGTAGGCCTATTCATCTCAGCCTTATTAGTAGCAGAAAGCCGCAATGGAATGCCGATGCACTCCATTGACAACCCATTGTGGGTACCACTCGGCCAAATACAGAGGCAGAGAATGAATTCTTTATTTTCCGCTGGGTGAGCATTCCCTAAGACTTCCAAATAAAACTCATCTATTTTATTTGTATTCCTATGACCTGCATTGAGGGTATGGGGGACAAATCAGGTAAAAATACAAAAATTTGGAGCACTGTTCATATTTAAAGGGCTTTCCCAGTTATTAAAAAAGTAGATTTAATAGGACTATGAATGGATATGCGAACACAAAAATATAGTACTTGCCTCAATACAATTCCCATTTTGGTTTAGACGTTGCCTAGGTCCTTCCTGATGTCCATTTCCTGGAGTCCTACACACATATGGGAAATAACTGAAGATGCCCAGTCAGTTAAATACTGGCTTCAGCGGTTACTGCCATCCTAAGCAAGTGATTGGTTGAATGGGCAACTCAAAGCAGGAAGTGGAGAACAGGGACCCAGGAAGCCTTGGAGCCAAAGCCGGAACTGGGTGGAGATGGGTACCATTTTTCATGTTAGCATCTCCATTCTAAGGCTTAAACCCATTGAGCCCAGAGTATAAAACATTGGTTTTAGTAATTTCTCCCAGTGTTTCTAAATTACATTTTCTATTTTTTTTTTTTTTTTTAATACAGATAAATTTGTAATTCATCACAGCTTTAAAAAAGACGATAATTCTGAAACCTCCAAAACCCAATATAATTTCCGGAATATACGTAGCGACCTACTCATTGCTAACACAACAGATTCCATTGCTACTTTTAAGTCAGATGGACACCCTGAAGGTAAGCTTATTCTTAGGTTCTCTGTTTGTTGGCACATTGTTTTGATTTGAAAATATTGGAATATTTCATGGATATAGCACTTAAAGTGGATCGCTCCACCACAAAGCTGACAGTGAGCTGAATTCAGTGTGCTGTCAGTTTTGCAGGTATGTTCTCCAGTTCTAGAGATATTGGTGCAATAAGTTTTGACTACCAATATCTCTGCACTGTCAGAGGGGCCGGCCACACAGCTCAGCGTGGTGGAAGAGTGGGGAGGAATGCCCCCTTCACAGTGCAAGTCTATAGAAGTGTACAATCAAAAGGGTGTCAGCTGTGAGGCTGGTCAGGAGAATGGGGTGAATGGGAGAAAGTGAAGCCCCCTTGTGAATTAAATGCCAGTACATTTGTGTTACCAGAACTTCATTCACTTCAATGGAGAAGGTAGACATTGCAGTCCTGAAAGCTCCTATCAAGTGGGGTGTCGGCCACATATGTGCACTAGCGCTTCCATAACAGGAAGGAGGGACTTTCAGAGCCTCAAAAAGATCTGCGGGATAAGTATCTGTAATCACACAAATCCCTTCAAGTCTCTGTCAGTGGACTAAGATACAGTAACCAGAGACACAATTATTGTCTTTAACCCCTTCCCGACAGCTGCCATAATAGTATGATGGATGCCAGGTCTTTAAAGATGGCACCACTCTCCTGCAGCACGGTCGCCATAACTAATGGGTCCCTGCTGTTATGTACAGCGTACACCCGGAGCTAATGCCCACAATCAGAGTCCACTTTGATCCTGGGCATTGCAGGACGGGGTCACCCCCCAAAGTCAAAAAATCGCCCCCAGGGCCAGTCCCCACTGGCCCTGTACCTTTCCAGTTACAGGCCAGCTCCCATGTGGAGAGATCGCAGAGCCAACCTATTCCCATGGCAGCCTAGAGCCTTAGAGTCTTTTTTCACTGTTTAGCCTGTGATAAAAATTTTTATAAAAAGTGATCAAAGCAAAAGATGCTGCAACCTAGATCGTGGAGATTGGAGAATGGGAGTTGTAGTGGCAGATAATATAACACCTGCTATGCCAAGTACACTCCACTTAACACTCCAGACCCAATCCTGGGCCGAACACTATTGAGGGGGGGAGGGGAGGTCCTGCAGCACTACCAGATGGTGGAGGTAGTAGTTTTCCCTAGGGTGCTTCCAGTTGGAGAGGGTGCAGTGAAACAGGTAACAGTTTATTGTAGCAGCTGGAACAGAAGTAATGGCAGATTCCAAATGGGGGTAGTAGTACAACACTGTATAGAGAAAGGATAAGCCAGCATCTTGCTGAATACGTTTAAAATCTAACTTTTAATCCGTATGTCAAAAAAGTAAAAAATACAAACACAGGAAAATTATAGAAAAGGAATGAAAAAACACACAAAAAAAAAAAAATCAAAAGACTATGGGCCTCTTAGTCATAGCGTATTGAAGTTCAGACTGATTTCCTTATGATATAGTTTAAGACTGACTTCTAAAGCGCCTGAGAATATTTAGCTCATTTATGACATGGGTGTTAGCCTACTTCCCCTTTAAACTTCTATTGTCTTTAGCCCATGTTTTAAAAATAATTAAACCTCGAAATACAACATGCAATCACAATGCAACCTGCCATGAGTATGTATGTGTGTATATATATATATATATATATATATATATATATATATATATATCTCCACTTGACTTCATAATAGTTCGGATCGAACATAGAAATAAACATCGGAACTTTATATTGGCTATTAGTATCATGTATGCTGATACCATGGTATTTTTCATATAGTTATTATTAGAGATGAGCGAACACTGTTCGGAACAGCCGTTCCAAACAGCACGCTACCATAGAAATGAATGGACGTAGCCGGCACGCGGGGGGTTAAGCGACAGGCCGCCAGCAAAGTGTACGTGCCAGCTGCTTCCATTCATTTCTATGGAGCGTGCTGTTCAGAACGGCTCATCCGAACAATGTTCGCTCATCTCTAGTTATTACCTCTAGGCGTACATACTTTATTGCTTGATTATTCAAAAGGGCATACATTGCATACGGTAGATGAGCCGCTTGTAAGATGATCTCAATAGTGTGAGCGTAAGTCTATGAAACTTTAAGCCCTCATATCGCTTTGTGAACAGAAAAATAAAAAAGTCATGGGGTTTGGAGGGTGAGGAGTTAAAAAAAAAAAAAAATGTCACCAGCAGGAAGGCGATATCCTGATTTAAAAAACGTTTTTATTTTATTTTTTTTTAGAGGAGCAAGCAGTGTTTTATCTGAACACATATATGTCTAATGATACATCTTCTGATGCATTGCCGGTGGCCATCAGCTGCCATGTTGGGGAGAAGAATTACATCTTGTGTGGAGAAAGTAATTCTGTTATGCTTAAGGTAAGATCCAAGTCCCTGTAACACCTGGCTCTCTTTTTGGTCCTTATCTCTTAGAAGTATGTGTCACGGCCTGAATACTTGTATAAAATTTGTGTGTGTTTCTGGTGGGGATTTGATCCGGTCTCCTGGTGGTTTCCTTGCCATTGAGCCATCTGTTTGTTCATGGAGTTTTGGCCTTCAGAATATACTTGAGGTTCTCTGGAGCGAACCTGAGGTGTTGGTCGTTGTCATTGTCCTATGGGACGCTTCTGGGGCCTGTATAAGGAGGAGGGCTGGCTTTCCCAGTTGCCAGTTTTCGTGGTTACCACCTAGAATTCGAGGCTCAGGGAGGAGGATTGTTTATGGTAACTACAGCTGACTAGGAAGGAGTTTGAGTGTTGCCTTGTGTGTGAGTCTGGTTTGTTCCTCCACACTTCTACTCTACCCTGTCCCTCAGTTCTGTTTGCCTGGCACTATCTGGTTATTTGTGAGGAAGTTTGGGTTCCAGTTTGTTGTGCCCCAGTCCTGTGTTAACCCTTTCCTCACTTTCCCTCTCCTCATTCTCTGGTTGTGTATTGTGTTGTGCTGCGTGTCTGTTGTCCAGCACATCCCATCCTGTTTGTTTTGTCTGCAGCTGCACCTTGGTTTCTGTAGGGGTCACCACCTTAGTATCCCCAGTCCCTAGCTCTCTTGTAGCTCTTGCCCTATCTGTCGGCTAGGCCTTCCTGTTAGAGAGCCAGGAGTTGTCGGGGCCAAGGCTAGCTTGGGTACAGCTGACCACCACCCGCAGGCAGGGCCTAGCTAGCCGCCGTAGCGTCAGGGAAAGTCTCCCTCCCCTGTTCCCTTAGCAGTGCAGTCTGGGTCTGGGCATAGACACGAACGTAACAGTATGATATGATATTGTATCACACACCGTTACACTATAGATATTTGCACCTTATACTTGGCTCAGTTATACAGTTTTCCCCAATAAACTTCCCCCTTCACCCTTATATTGTAATCCCTTACATATACATGTTTTTTTGGTCATTGAGTGTTTTTTTTGAAGAAAGAGATCCAATAGAACTTGTAATTTATCAATTTGTCTCCCAGATTTTTCACGTTTCCTTCTGTACATCAATGTGAATACAGAGATCGCCGTCAATCACTGGTTAGGCCCGCCCACTGGACTCCTAAGCATGGAAAGAGCAGGAATTTAAATAAAAGACAAGTTACCGTATATACTCAAGTATAAGCTGAGATTTTGTGCTGAAAAAGCCCCCCTCGGCTTGTACTCGAGTCAAGCAATTTTTTTTTTTTTTTTTTTTTTTTTTTTTGGGGGGGGGGGGGATTAGCTCCGGCATCTCCACTGTAAGAGTTACAGAGGAGACCCGGTTGCTATGGCGACCGCTCTACAGCAGAGCAACCGCCGTTATACTTACAAATCCTGGTTTCCTGCAGGGGCAGGAGTGTGGCAATGCTGCGGGCCCCGACTCCAAAACCCTCCCTGGCATCCGCCATTCTATTACAGCGGATGCAGGGTCTCCGCTGTAACTCTTAGACCTCCCCCCCTCCACTTGTATTGCCGTCTATGGGACTTGCAATCAAATGGCAATCAAATGATTGTAGGTTCAAGTCCCCTAGGGGGCTAATAAAATCGTGAAAAAAAAAAGCTTTAAAAAAATATAATACAAAAATAAAATAAATAAAAGTTCTACATCACTCCTTTCCCTAGAATACATATAAAAGTAGAAAATGACTGTGAAACACAAACACATTAGGTATCCTGTGTCTAAAAGTGCCCGATCTACTGAATATAGGGGATCTGCAGATACCCTATATTCAACCAGGCTGAATTCCAAGTGGAGGAAAAAAATCCCAGTCCTCAAGCTCAGGGAAGGAGCAGACAGACAACCAAAACACCCCCTCCCCTTCCCCAGCACCTACTGCACCCAAAAACTCCAACTATTTTAGTTTTTGTACTTTTTCAGTAGCTGCTGAATTTCCCCCCAGTTTTTTGTGGTAAAATTAGGGGCCTCGGCTTATATTCGGGTTGGCTTATACTCGAGTATATATGGTATGTAGGTGTATGTAGATATATATTATATATAGTCGCAGGGTAAACAAGCAACAAGCAGACAGTAGCAAACCAAAAGGAAGCGTATGTTACGGTTCTGTGTGTATATATGAAAATAATAATTAACACAAACAGAACCGCTAAACTGCAGAACACTGCAGCGAAGTCAACAAGCCCAGATGGGCAGCCGTATGCCTGAATATGAACCACCAGTTAAACTGCACTGGCAGTGATGTTGTGCAACACCAATGTGAACAGACTGCAAGAGACTCTCTCCAGTTAACTTCACTGGGAAAGCGTGCCTGTGTATAGCAGTTTGAGTGAAGCCAAATGAAGCCTTGCAAGAAGCACCTGCTAATTACAGGAGAGGACCAGGCCCAAGCATATGCTTCACTCTGCTACACAATCAAGACTGCCAGGGGTTAACTTCACTCCTGGTCAGTAACACAAAGAACTCCTTAACCCGCTAGGAACTGCAATGCAATTAGACAGTGAATGGACTTTACTGATTCCCACTGGCAGAGCCAAGGAATCCTAACTTGGTCCCTAGACAGCTCTTATTCACCCACAGGAACCTAACCCTAACCTCCTGTCTCAAGGTATTTCCAGTCAAAGGGTGCATTCACACTACGTAATCGCCAGCTTATTCTGAACGTAAAACACGTTCAGAATAAGCGGCGTATAAAGCAGTTCCAGTCATTTCTCTGGGAGCCGGCACAGGAGTGCTCCCCATAGAAATGAGTGGGCTGCTTTTTTCACTACGAGCAGTCCCATTGAAGTGAATGGAAAGTGCCCACGTGTACGGCTCGGCATGAGCAGAGCTAGCTGTACACGCGAGCACTTCCCATTCACTTCAATGGGACTGCTCGTAGTGAAAAAAGCAGCCCATTCATTTCTATGGGGAGCGCTCCTATGCCGGCTCCCAGAGAAATGAATGGAACTGCTTTATACGCCACTTATTCTGAACGTGTTTTACGTTCAGAATAAGCTGGCGATTACGTAGTGTGAATGAGCCCAAAGTGTGAGCATCGGGCGGGCGTCGGCTCACACTATATAAAGGCTAGTCCCCGCCCAACAGGGGCGGTGGCATGAAGTCACCGATCATGCTCAGTATGGCAAAAATGGGACTTAGTCTCTGAGCGACCCCAAAATGTCTGAGCATGCTCAGTGGGCCGAAAGCTGGACTTACACTCCAGACACCTCCCTGCACAATGCCGAGGGCGAGATTTGGATTGGCCCGCAGGTGGCGCTATGCGCTGGACAGGAAGCCTGTGGGACCCCACCATACTGAGGCCTCCTTCCTATAAGAGACAACCATTGCCTCTGGGAGGCAAGTTTAAATAGATAGGGAGGAGAGAACATACTTCCCCATAAAACCTGTATACACAAACTCTTTTAGAGACCTTTAACAATGGGGTCCTTAATGCTGTTACAGCAGTAAAGAGAATGATCTTTAAGGCCCACAAAAGTGTTACAGAAAAAAGGGTTCACAGGGAAACAGTATTCGCAAAAAGGTTCCAGAGCCTGAAGTTACATCACTTCTCTTGGTTCCGAAGCATAAGTTCTGCATAAGCCCTCAGCAAGGCCAAAAGCTGCACAGCGGCTGTGATCCGACAAGGGCAGGCACACCCAGTCCAGAACGGCCAAAGACATAGAGCACAGTAGAGAGAAACAAGGAAAAGAGGAGAAAACTACTAAAAACTAATTAACCCTCAAAATTCTTTTAGAGCCTCCTCCACCTGTTCCATCACACAGGACAGAAAAAAACACAAGGGGAGGAGGCCTTTATTGCCCTCTCATAGGGGTGTTGTCCTGAAATGAATTATGTTAATTAAAGATTCCACCTGTCCTACCAACATACAGGTGCAGAAATACTCCATATTGTGCTGCTGTAGGACATAAAGAATAAGCTTTTTTTTTCTTTCTTTCATGAACAGGAAGGTAACCTGCCAGAAGTTATACCGTCAAGGACCAGTGAATACATTTTCTATGTAACCGACTTTTCTGCTGCACAACCTGTTGACAATTTACTGAAGTTTGAGTCGTCATCAGAGCAGAAATGTTTCCTTGGATGGCAAACAACAGACCTGGAAAGAAAACTAATACTAAAGAAAGAAATAAATGCCATTGATGAAACTGAATGCTTTATTCAAGAAGAAAAAAAAAACTGATGTAAAATCTACAAGTTTAAAGCGCTGCCATCTTCCATGGTACTTATCCACGTCAGAAATGCAAACACCACCGTGGGGGCCGAGGGGTTAATTTTTTAAAATTTGTAGAAGATTCTAGAAATTAATTCTTTTTTTTAACTCATTGCTTTTTAACTGAATAATGACTGATATAACTGCACAATCCTGCCAACATCCCTTTGAATTTTTCCTGTACCTTTATGCATTGTTCCTCTTCTATTCCTCCTGGAAACATATGAATAAATTGTGTACTGCATTTATTCTTCCCCTCACAAACAGGGAATATCACTTTTCATACTCACCTGTTCCCTGTGCTCTGAGGCCTGCCGCCACTGTCTGTTCTAGCAGTCTGTTCTATAAGTCCTGCACGGCACATGACCACTGAGGCCAATCAGCGGCTTCGATGCTTACAGGGAAGGAGCTGGGGACTTCACACATATAGGTCACCGCTTCCTTCGGGACTTCCAGTGTTGATTTCAAAGCATGCTGGAAAGGACAGTGGTGACGGACACCGGCACACTGCGGACAGGTGAGTATATATAGAGTATGTATATATATATATATATATATATATATATATATATATATATATATATATATTTATTTTTTTTATTTTTATTTTTTTTAAGCCTCCTGGACATCCCATTTAAGGTGAAAATCTAAAATTAGAGCAGAGGTTTTATGGGGATACAGTCATATCCAGGAAACTTAAGAAGCCTCATGTCTCCTGTACACTGGGGAATACTGGACAGAAAATACTTGAATACTTTTTTGAATTATTTACTTTTAATAGATACTAATAAAGTTTCAAGTTTTAATACGTCCAAATAATAGACTACTCATCTACTGTATTTCTTCAATTACTGTATTAGTGGCACGTATACCTTGCAATATTTACCGTCAGTATTACTGTAACATCTCTGCCTGTTCGGGTCACTGCACCACCCTCTGCTCGCGTGCTGCGGCGCAGTTTGGTTCTTGGATTAAAGTCTTTGGTCGCACTGTGTGAACTCGGCTCTAGTTCTGTGATTGCATTTGCACCACACCAGTCTTCTGCCAATGTTGCCTCTGTCCATTAAGTGGTTAATCTGGCCTTAACCTGTGATTGACAGCCTGCCTTCCTGTGAACTCCATGGGCGGGTTCTTCCTCCCTATTTAGCCTTGGTTCCCATTCACACCAGTGCTTGCTATTGCCGTGCGCATACCTGCTCTTACTGTCTCTGTTTTGATTACTCTATTATACTTGACCTTTGGCTTTCCTCACTGATTTCTCTTTTTGGACTCCTATTTGGTACTGTATTGCTCGACTGTTACTGACCCTTGGCTAAGTTGACTTCCCATTGTTGTTGTTCGTCTTGTCTGCGTTTTGTGTTTCACGTATTCAGGGAGGGACTGTCTTCGTGGTTGTCGCCTATTACCTAGAATAGGGTCTGGCAATAGGAAGGGAAAGTGGGGGGCTTCAGCTTAGGGCTCACTGTCTCTTGTGCCCCGTCCCTGGGTTGTAACAGTTACTGGGGAATTGCTGTCCTAGCAATTCCCTTACAATTATACAGAAAATACGGCAGAGTCAGGAGACCCGGAATCCAAGCAACATAGTGATCTAAGACACTAGAAGTCCCTGCCACCCTGCAGCTCTACTCTCCCATACTATATAGAGTTTGGGACAGATTCTCCTTTGTGCACATATCAACACCAACATAGTAAACATTGAGGGAGACCAAATGTCACACCTATCATGGAAGCAGGGTAGGCAATTGCTCTGGGACACCTTAAATTGGGGAAGCCCCTGTTACATATTATTGAATTACAATATTCATGGCATGTAAGGGTTAATTCTAAGTTATATTGGTGTTATCCATATATAACATCCATTTTAGATTGCACATACCGATATATTCAGTTTCAAGACAATTCTTGATGCTAGCAGTGGGTCTACCAGGATCAGTCAGTCACTACCTATTCAAGGCATTCCCCGTTGGTCTGACTTCTTCCCCAAGGGTCTTCACCATTGTGGCAGTAGTAGCTGCCCTACATTTGCTGGCCATTCAGGTATTTCTGTATCTAAATGATTGGCCTCTCCATCAGCACTTCTTCTGCAAGACCACCTTTAGGCTGAGGCCGCACATTGCGGAAACGCAGCTTTTTTTTTGCGTTTTTTTTTTTTTTTTTTTTTCCAAAACCAAGAATGGCTACTAAAGGAATGGGAAATATATAAGAACATTTCTAGGTTTTATAATAGACATAGAAATGCAAGTTCTTTTCCTACCCGATGAAAAGATACAAAAACATTCTAGTTCAAATTATGAACACTTCGGCTTTGTTGGCAGCTTCAATAGATGCCTTGTGCTATGATACAGAGCCAAAGTCTGTAGCACAATATGCTCCGCCATTGGAATGGAGAGGTGAGGAGGATGTGTACAAAAATAAGCATCGATCAGATGACAAGAAAAGACTTGAGATGGTGGCTCAATCCGCGAAACTTGGAAAAAGGGAAAGATTTTCAGTTCAAGGAATCAATCATCTTAACTAGAGATGCTTTCCTGAGAGGCCGGGGTGGTCATCTACTAACCTCTTGGGCACAAGGCATGTGACTCTGATCATCGAATTTTCAAGAGATGAAAACAGTCAGGATGGCGCTTCTGCATTTCAGACCACTAACTCTGGGCAAATCAGGTTCTAATTCAGACAGACAACCGAGTAGTGGCCTACTATATGAATAAGCATAGTACTGATGACAGAGAACAGGAAGATTTTTCAACTGGCAGAATTTGCCCTGGATTTAAAAGCTCTTCATATATGAGGATCTCTAAATACCAGAGGGGATCTTCTTAGCCAGACAACACCCAGGCCACCAGAATGGAAGCTAAATCTCAAATATTTTCAACTCCTAATAGACAGTTGGGGAAGGCTGCAAATAGACTTGATGGCAACCAGAAACAATGCAAAACTACAAATATTTTGTTCCCTGAATTCTCAAGAACACCCATACTCAGTAGATGCGAACTGCATGAGCAGGAAAAATACATTTCTCTATGTCTTAACTCCAGTCCAGGTCGTTCAGAAGATCTTGTTGGAAGGTTCATCAGTTACAACGATAGCACCTGTCTGGCCCTGGAGGGCCTGGTCCCCTCTATTATTTCAAATGTTCCGAGCAATGATTTTGAGCAATGAACATTTTCCTCTTCTTCAGTATCCAGACGTGTTAATTCACAAAGGTCTGTGTCATCTGGATCTGAACAAACTCCATCTTTCAGCCTGGTTTGTGAAGGGTCAAGATTGAAGGATACAGGTTTATCCGCAGAAGTAAATATTACTCTACTTGCATCCCGTAAAGATTCTACGAACCAGACCTATCATAAAATTTGGTCCAAATTCTCTTCCTGGCTCAGCAATTCAGAATTTCTTTCAGTAGAAACTCCTAGTGTCCTATAGTTCCTACAAGAAGAGTCACTATAAAAATATATCTACCTCTAAAGACATTGGCTAGGGCAGTTTTACCCAAACCAACCATTTCTGTTTACAGGTAGGTAGACTTGGTATCTCTTCTGTAGCACTTCAGGAATAACCCCTTATGTAATCTCCCTCTCCATTGTGCCTCTCCATCTACACCAGTAAATTGAATAGGTTATTACTGCAACGTATAGTGATTTCTGATTGTCACTTGGGATTAATACTGTAAAAGTTCAATGGCTGAGTGGGTCACCTTTATTTTCAGTAGTAACCCTGCCATAGTGATTCATATTATCATCTACTCATTTGTATTATTCAGGATTTCCCCCTGTAAAGGTTAATCTGCATAACAGGTAAGTGACACCTGGGTTGGTTTTGGGCAACAAGCAAAGAGGGTCTTATCTTACTTCTCAGTTGCATTGCCCCTCATCTCTTCTTTCATAATACTGTCATATTGTGGCAAGATAATACCACTGTATGCAACCCAAATAATACAAACATACAGTCCTATGAAAAAGTTTGGGCACCCCTATTAATCTTAATCATTTTTAGTTCTAAATATTTTGGTGTTTGCAACAGCCATTTCAGTTTGATATATCTAATAACTGATGGACACAGTAATATTTCAGGATTGAAATGAGGTTTATTGTACTAACAGAAAATGTGCAAAATGCATTAAACCAAAATTTGACCGGTGCAAAAGTATGGGCACCTCAACAGAAAAGTGACATTAATATTTAGTAGATCCTCCTTTTGCAAAGATAACAGCCTCTAGTCGCTTCCTGTAGCTTTTAATCAGTTCCCGGATCCTGGATGAAGGTATTTTGGACCATTCCTCTTTACAAAACAATTCAAGTTCAGTTAAGTTTGATGGTCACCGAGCATGGACAGCCCACTCTCAAATGATCTGAAAACAAAGATTGTTCAACATAGTTGTTCAGGGGAAGGATACAAAACGTTGTCTCAGAGATTTAACCTGTCAGTTTCCACTGTGAGGAACATAGTGAGGAAATGGAAGACCACAGGGACAGTTCTTGTTAAGCCCAGAAGTGGCAGGCCAAGAAAAATATCAGAAAGGCAGAGAAGAAGAATGGTGAGAACAGTCAAGGACAATCCACAGACCACCTCCAAAGAGCTGCAGCATCATCTTGCTGCAGATGGTGTCACTGTGCATCGGTCAACAATACACCGCACTTTGCACAAGGAGAAGCTGTATGGGAGAGTGATGAGAAAGAAGCCGTTTCTGCAAGAACGCCACAAACCGAGTCGCCTGAGGTATGCAAAAGCACATTTGGACAAGCCAGCTTCATTTTGGAAGAAGGTCCTGTGGACTGATGAAACAAAGATTGAGTTGTTTGGTGGCGTCCAAAAAACACAGCATTCCAAGAAAAACACTTGCTAACCACTGTAAAATTTGGTGGAGGTTCCATCATGCTTTGGGGCTGTGTGGCCAATGCCGGCATCGGGAATCTTGTTAAAGTTGAGGGTCGCATGGATTCCACTCAGTATCAGCAGATTCTTGAGAATAATGTTCAAGAATCAGTGATGAAGTTGAAGTTACGCCGGGGATGGATATTTCAGCAAGACAATGCTCCAAAACATCGCTCCAAATCAACTCAGGCATTCATGCAGAGGAACAATTACAATGTTCTGGAATGGCCATCCCAGTCCCCAGACCTGAATATCATTGAACATCTGTGGGATGATTTGAAGCGGGCTGTCCATGCTCGGCTCGGCTAACTTAACTGAACTTGAATTGTTTTGTAAAGAGGAATGGTCCAAAATCCCTTCATCCAGGATCCAGGAACTGATTAAAAGCTACAGGAAGCGACTAAAGGCTGTTATCTTTACAAAAGGAGGATCTACTAAATATTAATGTCACTTTTCTGTTGAGGTGCCCATACTTTTGCACCGGTCAAATTTTGGTTTAATGCATATTGCACATTTCCTGTTAGTACAATAAACCTCATTTCAATCCTGAAATATTACTGTGTCCATCAGTTATTAGATATATCAAACATAAATGGCTGCTGCAAACACCAAAATATTTAGCACTAAAAATGACTAAGATTAATAGGGGTGCCCAAACTTTTTCATAGGACTGTATAGTGCCCAAATAGAATGCAGCATCCAAATAATAATAGCTTAGGCTATGTTCACACTATCCTCGGCTGTCCATTGTTCTGATCTACACTGTCTATCAATAAGTTTTTGGACACCCATGCAAATGAAGATGATCTGCGGTCGGGATGTACGTCACGTTTTTCACCATTAAATAGGAAACAGCATTGGCATTAGTCGCATGCAAGATGTCACGAAGTGCAGTTGTCTGATTTTGAGAAAAGGGTCATTGTAGGGTATCACAGAAATGGTCGATCCTTAAGGGACATAGCAAGCGAACTGAATTACCCAAAATTGACAGCGGCCTATGTGATTACGAAGTGGAAGTTGAACGGTGATTGTCGGAATGTGCCCCGAGTCGGCAGACCCCTGAAACTGGGAGATAGAGACCGATGGGTGCTGGCCAGAGAATCCGCACCCAACCGATGGCTCACATACACCAGGAGTATCAACAGGCATCCGGGAGTATTGTGTCGCTCAATCCCATCTGTAAGGAAGCATCTGCTGGTTCTACCAACTATTGTATAGGAATAAATGTTGTTTTTCTATTCTACCACAGCTGTCCAAATACTTATTGGTAGACAGTGCATAAGAATGATCCTATTTACAAAGCACATGTCATTCTAGAACTATGCAATAAACTGGATTCTGGTACAGCGTGTATATAGTAAGACTGGTTCTTGTACCGCTTGGTTAGTTCTGTGCTTTGATTTCCTTCTGTCCTATGCTCCATCTCAGTTATTGAGCAATCTGGTCCCTGTGCATGTGCCATGCAGTTTTAGTATTCTTGTGCTTTTGACCGGGCGTATTTACTCTCCTATTATTTTAGCTTGGGGTTTGGCTTTGTCTTCTTGGCCACGCTGGTTTTGGCTCCAGACAAGTTAATTTTTTTCCCTGATAGCTCCACCTGCCAACCGTTGCTTGGCACTTGCCCTTATTCAAGAGGAATCATGTGACTTCTTACGTGAGCCAGAGGAAGGGGATTTTAGTGAAATGTGTTGTTTTTCTTAGGAGGGAGAAGGAAGAACTCCTCTCTCTGTACATAGCATGAAATAACAGTTAAAGGGATTGTCCAGTATAAACTGAGCATTAACCCCTAAACTAAACGCCCTGCCCCCGCCTAACTTCTAAATTACTTAAAAAAAAAATAAAAAAATCTATAATTACCCATATCCCTGGAGCAGTCATGTGACCACTCCAAAGACACTTTCTGATAATCCAATGATGTTCCATTTCACCCTATCCCCATCAATACTTACCAAGCCTTCCTGTGTCCGGGAATGGTTCACCCCTCTTCTGGTCTTCTAGTAGTGTGCGGAATAAGTTAGCTAGGCAGATGGGTGGGAGGGGCTAGTAATGGGCGGGATCGCTAGGCTTAGTGAGGCAGGGAGAGCTTTGTAAAGGTGTGAGAGAGGAGGGGAAACTGAGTGAGAGGGAACTAGTGTAGAACTACATAGCAGGAAGCTACACCAAGTAAACAAAGGCAGAGGATGCAACAGCTGCCAGAGACACCTAGAAATCACTCCAATCACTGCTAACGGTTTATGGATGTATTTATTAACCCATTACTAGTACAGACCAAAGTTTTTCTGCCCGGAAAACCCCTTTAACTATAACAAAATTTTCTGCCAGGAGAGAGTTATGTTACATCTCTCATTACAGCTCAACTTTCCTAACCACACATAAATAGACTATACCGTAGAATATATCTAACAGCAAAAAGTTTCTATGCCTAGAGATCCCCTTGAATCTCAGTTATAACATACAGTATTTAGCAGTCAGCGCTGTGAGAGTCCCAGGATCTGACTGCTGAGTCATCAGGAGATTTGACTAAACAGATGAACGCAGGGCTAGATAGGGGGTCCAATCTCAGTACTCGGCATTCTAATTATACAATAGAACTGTACGGCCCTGTACTTCCTTTGTTAACAACATTGCTTTTATTGGAAATATATTATTAAATCATAGCTTTAGCACATAATAGAGGCACTGCCATGCGCATTCTGGACAGAAGGTAGTAATCTGAATAGTCCGCCATCATCCTTCTTTCCAGCTTGTAGATTTCAGTCCTGTACTGACTCTAGTACTGTCTCGCAAAAGTAATTTAATCATCATTCAAAGAATGGACTCCAGCCAAAATTGATGTGGAAAATGTGCTGACACATACATGAAATAAGAACTTGGCACTCTCAAAGACTTTCATGAGTAATGGAACGCAGTGTAAAACTATTGTTTCTCATGTATTTTTTTGTTTAAATAATCCCTAAATTTCTGCTAAAAATGTAAGTAATTTGTAAAAAATATGTTGCACAATTTACGCTTTATAACCTATGGGAGATCAGGAGAGCCTAACATGTGACTTGCTGTAAATTACAGTTTGTGAAAAATATTCATATGAATGGGACACATAGAGTTAACTATATACAACTGCTGACATATATACTTGTATCCTTGTACACAAGGGTGAGTCATGGTATATGCTACATTAACGTTATCCATATATAGTAACAGGACTATATAATCCCCTAACAGTCACATTAAAATTGCAAAAACCATCCCTAAAATATCGCTTTATTTTATTGCAGATTTAGAATTTATGACTCATATAAATATTAATGGTGAATAACTCCGGTGCCTTATGTACATTTTAACTCTTTAGGGATCTAACACATTTTAGCCTTAAAGGGATCCTTTCATTAAAATGCTATTTTTCTCCTACCTTTAGATGTCTTCTCTGTGCTGCTCTTCGGTAGAAATCCAGTTTTTTTTTCCACTATGCAAATGAGTTCTCTCGTAGCACTGGGGGCGGTCCCAGCGCTGCGAGAGAAATCTCCAGTACCGCCTCCATCTTTGTCTGGAACGGCCTCTCCCCATGTCTTATTCCTGGCACTGGGGTCAAACTTCTACACATGCACAGTTGGCTCTGCCATTGGGCCTCGGACAGAGCTGACTGCAAATGCCCGCGGCCATTTTTTTGTGACCGCTTACGCGAGCGCACTGCACGGCTGAGTGCCGGGGTCTGCCCCCAGTGCTGCGAGAGAACTCTTTTGCATACCGAAGAAAACCGGGATTTCTTCGGAACGGCGGCACATAGAAGACATCTAAAGGTAGGAGAAGAACAGCCTTTCTTAAGGCTATTCCTACGTGTTAGTCAGAAAAAATAGCATTTAATGATAGGATCCCTTTAAAATCCAAAGATTTTATCCCTCTCTGCATTCCCACATTCATAACTTTTAAGATACAGGATACATAAGACTCTTTGATCAGTTTTTATTGCTTTTTGTTTTTGAGAGTTGACACTAGGTTCATACTTGCGTTCGGGTTTCTGTGCGGAACGGAGACCTAATCAGCTTAAAAAAGTGGTTACCAGTAGAAACCCACGCAGCCCGTAGACTGTAATGAGGTCCGCCCGATATCCACCCGAAAAGGGTGAAGAATGCAGAGAAAATCATTGCTCTTTTTCCACTACTGTAGGTCTTTAAAATAGACCCAATATCATGGGCTGTTTTTGATGTGTAATCGCCTGATAAATGAGACAAACACATCAAGAAATGCGTAGGGATTGCAAGGGATTGCTTTTTGGGTGCAATTTTGGTACTGCCTTTGTAAGGGCGGGAGTCATTTATAGGGATATTTTTGAAGGGAAATATAGGGCCAGTGCAACGTTTGCTACCTGAATTAACTGACTGAATCCCCTCATTCGACTTGGTAAGATCTAACCATTTTTTCACCTACTATTACTGTTATGCGACTTCTGCCTATTTTCTTTACAAACATGAAATAAGGGTTAATATCGAACTACAATGTTTGATTTATGTACTGGCATCAATTTATGGTCAGTGGTTGGTTGCCAACTTGTTACTGTATTTTTATGGAGGATATCATTAAATGTTAAGTTTTAAATTGTTATCAGTGCTATTTATGATCATCTGTATATCTCCTAACCATCCTGGATTCAGTGGGACAGTACTGGATTCTGGGTCTCTGTACAAGTCGGTTGCAGGTATATCCCGGCTTCAACTCATCAATCATACTTTCGAGCCTGAAGACTTGCAGAGCCAGGAGAGGTAAGTAACAGTGTTTATGTTAACCTCACCTCCCCTGGGCCTCCGATCATTATGCTCTGGTGTCTAAAAAGACCCCCCAAGTATAATGATAGTGTTTGTGGGGTTCGCTGGCCCGCAGCACTTACTGATCCCAGCTCCTGCTGACAGTCGGCTTCGCAGAAGGGGAAACACCAGTGGCCATGAGCAGGAGTAAGGATTGATAAGGAGTAACTCCAGCAGGTAATGGGCTATTAAAAAAAAAAAAAAAATCTGCAGTGGTGCTGCCGCTGGGCCTCCTAATGTCCCGTGCCCTATGGCAGCTGCTACTATTGCTACCCTGGTAGTCGCACCCCTAACTGTATGCATACCTCCCAACTTTTGAAGAACCGAAAGAGGGACAAAACGTGCAAATTTAGCCCCGCCCACTTTTATGTTGGCTCCGCCCACTCGTTAATTTTTCATGTGCCCGCACACAATATAATCCTCCTACAGTCACCCATAAATTATATGTCCCCCCTCTATCTCTGCCCCCAGTTTCATATACACCCTTCATCTGCCACCAGTTTCATGTCCCCCTTCCATCTCTGCCCCCAGTTTAATGTCCCCTCCATCTCTGCCCCCAGTTTCATGTCCCCTCCATCTCTGCCCCCAGATTAATGTCCCCTCCATCTCTGCCCCCAGTTTCATGTCCCCTCCATCTCTGCCCCCAGATTCATGTCCCCTCCATCTCTGCCCCCAGATTCATGTCCCCTCCATCTCTGCCCCCAGATTCATGTCCCCTCCATCTCTGCCCCCAGTTTCATGTCCCCTCCATCTCTGCCCCCAGATTAATGTCCCCTCCATCTCTGCCCCCAGTTTCATGTCCCCTCCATCTCTGCCCTCAGATTCATGTCCCCATCTCTGTCCCCAGATTCATGTCCCCCCATCTCTGCCCTCAGATTCATGTCCCCTCCATCTCTGCCCCCAGATTCATGTCCCCCCATCTCTGCCCTCAGATTCATGTCCTTCCATCTCTGCCCCCAGATTCATGTCCCCATCTCTGCCCCCAGATTCATGACCCCTCCATCTCTGCCCCCAGATTAATGTCCCCTCCATCTCTGCCCCCAGTTTCATGTCCCCTCCATCTCTGCCCCCAGTTTCATGTCCCCTCCATCTCTGCCCTCAGATTCATGTCCCCATCTCTGCCCCCAGATTCATGCCCCCCATCTCTGCCCCCAGATTCATGTCCCTCCATCTCTGCCCCCAGATTCATGTCCCCCATCTCTGCCCCCAGATTCATGTCTCCACATCTCTACCCCAGATTCATGTCCCTCCATCTCTGCCCCCAGATTCATGTCCCCCATCTCTGCCCCCAGATTCATGGTCTCCACATCTCTACCCCAGTTTCATGCCCCCCCATCTCTGCCCCCAGATTCATGTCTCCACATCTCTGCCCCCAGATTCATGTCCCTCCATCTCTGCCCCCAGATTCATGTCCCCCATCTCTGCCCCCAGATTCATGTCTCCACATCTCTACCCCAGATTCATGTCCCCCCATCTCTGCCCCCAGTGTCATGCCATCCCCTCCATCTCTGTCCCCAGTGTCATGCCGTCCTCTCCTTCATCTGCCCCCAGTTTCACGTTCCACCTCCACATTACACTTACCTTCTCCTCCGCTCCCTCGCCGCTCTCTGCGCGCCTCTCTTGCTGACACATGCGGTTGAAGGAAGGAGCTGACACATGTCAGCTCCTCGCTTCGCCGCTGCGTGTCTCTCTCGCTGACACATATGCGGCTGAAGCGAGGAGGTGACCGCCGCATATGTGTCAGCGAGAGAGACACGCAGCGGCGAAGCGAGGAGCTGACATGTGTCAGCTCCTTCCTTCAACCACATATGTGTTCAACTCAGATCTGCGTGCTCTGGACGCAGATCTGAGTTGAAATCGGGACATACCTCCCTCCAACCGGGACCGCGGGACATGTCACCCAAATCGTGACTGTCCCACGGAAATCGGGACGGTTGGGAGGTATGCTGTATGTACTATATCGTTCCTTTTTCAGTCCTTTGTGTGTGACTAATGAACAGGGCTCAGGGAACCCCACTTCTGCATCAGTCGATCACTTATCCCATATTAACAGGTCTGACTGCACAGAGCTCTAATAATTGTCTATGGGACTATCAGAGACAACTGGGTGGTAGTATACCCAGTGATCCTGTGTGTAAGGAGTAACTGTTGTTCATGGGAAAATGCCTTTTAACATACCTTTTATATATCTCACTTCCTGAACGCTGCTTTTCTCCCTTCTTTCCAGGAATACACCATATAAACTATCTAACATATAAGTCATGCTGGGCGAATACAATCTAGTAACCGGTTTCATCTTGTCTTCTTAATTGCCACATAAACTCAAATGCTTCAAACATAGAAATGACACAACCTAAGCCGTAACTCACTCCCTTACACTCACATATTTGACTTACATATGAAACAATGTAGCTCTTTGTATACAGTAGGCTATATGCTCGCTTTTATGTTTTGGTAATTTTTAATACTGTTTTAACAAAAATGAGGAAAAGCATATACAACACTCAATTTTTTTCCCCATTAGCTAGCTAGTGGAAAAAAGAAGTTACATGACCCATCTTGCTGCAGATTCCGCAGCTGTGTCAGTCGCTTCGTCCTTTGGCTCGAGACACGCTCCATTTAGGCCCATTCATTTGGGCCTAATCAACAGTGGGATGCCATCCCAGAATGTCAATGCACTGCATCAGCATCCCGTCATGTCTAGCCGCGCCAAAAAACCACACAGCGGAAAACTTTTCCACCATGTGAATGAGCCCTATATGTGTCTGGAGTCCAATGTTACACTGATTGTTACCAACATCTGGTGACAATATGTCAATAGCAACTTTAGAAATATATTTACTTAGACAATCGGTGACATGTTTAATACTTATTTCACCCACTGTATGCTACACCTAGTCTGAGCAACTCCAACTTACATTTACAGCCACCACTACAGCTGTATTATTAGCCACATGTAATATCATCTCAGACATAACACTAGTCACAGCCTCACTGATCACTGAATAGTTATGCTCCAGATGGACAACCCCTGGCCATATTCATTAAGAGGGTATGTGGATGTCATAGAAGAGGACGGGTCCACATTCAGGGCACACCACAGAACAGATCCACTACAAAGCGTAGCTTGCCCTCTGGTGGTCTTGGCTTGACCAAGTCGTACGTTAAACATATAGTAGAACTTGATATCTATTGATAGTTATGTAGTAAAAAAAAGCAGATATCCAAACTTTAAAGAGTATAAGTCACCTGGTCTGAATTACAGACATCATGTGATGGCCACTCCCATCCTGAGTATTTTGGTATTTTGTTTATCCAAATCTGTTCAGCCATTTGAAAGATGTAAACCCTGTTATTGTTGACAGACCTATCATGCTGTCTCGGACCCCTGATCTAAGGATAGGTCATCACTTTTACAAACTAGATAACCACCTGTAAAGAGGACTTTTCGTGTCCTCTGACTTTGGCGGTATTATATGCTGATAGAAAGCTGACAGTGCACTTTAGTATTAATAGCTACCATTTATGCTGTTTCCTTATGCAAATGGAACAGAGAACAGTAAAAATAGCTTAAAAGGATGACAGGTTCTAAGGAAGTCCAAGGTGTAGCTTCAACCAATAGCTGCAGAGTATTCGGTCCTGTTACATAAGGGGAGGTGGGTGCTGGGAAACTTATTCCATTCCTTCTAGTGACATGTCATAGTAGTTGGTACCACTGAGAATCAGAGTCAAAGAATTAACAGTCCTGTCAATGTCTAAGGGTTGGTTCACACTAGCGCTTGTATTCCGTCCGCAAGGAGTCCGCATGAAGACCCCCCCGGACGGAATACCAACGCTAATGCAAGTGCTGTGCAGTTAAGCACACGGAGCCCATAGACTATAATGGGCTCCATGTGCTTGCCGCGCACTGCCCGCACAATTCATTAGTCTACGGGCTCCATGTGCTTTGCAAGCACATCGCTTGCAATTGCGATTGTATTCCGTCCGGGGGGGGTCTCCATGCGGACTCCTTGCGGATTGCATACAAGCGCTAGTGTGAACCAACCCTAAGACGCAGAGCTACTAGAAGAAACACACGCACGCACACATACGCATGCTCAGTGGTTAGCACTGCAGCCTTGCAGCGCTGGAGTCCTGGGTTCGTATCCCGCCAGGAATGACATCTGCAAGGAGTTTGTATGTTCTCCCCATGTTTGCGTGAATTTTCTCCCATTTTACAAAAAAAAAACATACTTAAATGAAAAAAAAAAAGTACATTGTGATCCCTATATGGGGCTCACAATCTACATAAAAAAAATAATAAAAAAAAATACACAGATTATTCTCTTCCATCCTCGTTGTTTTAAAGTGACAAACAAAGCAATTATTATTAATGGGATCATCGCCAGGCTATGAATGACCGGATAAACTGAAAGATCCGCCCTGACTTCCAGTCAATGCTCCACCTGAAAGTGCATCTTGCGAGAAAACACACCCTTATTGGAACCTGTTGAACCAAAATAACAAGATTAAAGGAAATCTGTCAGGGTGATGTGGGACAGTCCTACAGCAAATATATATAAAAGATATGCACTCCTTACAAAGGAACAAATTATTCCCGTAAATGGGTGCCAAAAAGTATTTGGGGAGTCCCGTCAAAAATTGTAGTGTCAAAGTATATAAAAAAGTTAAATACTATTGAATTCAAATGAATTACAGCAGAGAAAGAGAAAAAACAAAACAAAAAAAACGTCCTGGAATCCTGCCAAACCATAGAGTACAGGTGACATATTACTTTGGCTGCACAGTAAATGCCATAAAAACAAAGCACTTGAAAAAGTCGCACAGACACAATTTTTCTCCATTTCCACCCCATTCTGAATTTTATACCAGCTTTCTATTGTACAGAATATTCATACAGAATTTTAAATGGTACCATTTGAAAGTACAATTTGGGGTTTGGAAGGTGGGGAGACAAAGCGAAAAATCGAAAAATCGAAAAATGCCTATGGAAAGCGGTTACGGTCCTGTCACAGCATTTCAATTGAGCTGTGGTTTGGACTTTGACAGGGCCATTGCAATCCATTGCTTCTTTTATTTTTCAGCCATTCTTTTGTTGACTTGCTGGTGTGTAAATCATTGTTTTGTTGACTGACCCAGTCTCAAGTTTTAGCTGTGGAATAAATGGACTCACTTGGGTATACAGAGAAGTTCATAGTTGACTCAGTGACTACTAGGTGACCATGTCCTGTGGCTGCAAAACAAGCCCAAGCCCTCCACCACTGTGCTTGACTGTTACCATTAGGTGTTTGTGTTGATATGCTGTTCGGGCCTTGCCAAATATGATGCTGTGTATTATGGTTAAACATCTCCATTTTGGTCTTGTCTGTCCACAGGACATTGTTCCTGTGCTGTTATGTTTCTTTTTAGAAAGCGAGAGGTTTTTTTCCTGGTGTCCCTTCCACATAAGCCATAAAGAGTATGTTTGACATGACTAAATTGAATGTTCTTGGTGGTCTTGGACACTGTCACACACACAGCACAGATTGAGTTTATTTCACTCTTTGCTGCACTATGCGGTACAGTACCACATAGAATAGATTGGATTTTAGTTAGCCTCTGGCTTCTCTTATGGTGATGAGACAAACCCATCCCACTCACTCTGCTAACTCTACTAATTGATTAATTACTTAATTAATTAATGAAACTTAAAGCATACCTCCAGTTATAAACAACTTTCCATAAATGAATAGTAGAGGTGAATACTGCTAAGTTATAGATAAAAAGCTGATAATACACAGAGTGATGCAATAAATCCTACATAGAGTTGTCTGTGTAAGGCTGAACACAGAAAATGATATAATATATACAAAGTAGATGGATTGAAGATAAGGAGCAGGAGAACAGCTGAATACGTGGTGAAGGGAACACAATAATAAGATATATTACTAAGTGCCTTCAAGCATGCAGTTATAACTCCGCTATTGAAAAAACCCTCCCTGGACCCATCCTGTGCTGCTAACTATCGACCCGTCTCTATCCTCCCCTTCATCTCTAAACTCTTGCAAAACAAAAACACCGAGCGCTCTAAGTGTGTTAGCCCTTATGGAGGGAGAGTAAAATTTGTGTTACAGAAATAAATGACCAATATAGCCTCTCACCTGTGGGGGTTGTGAAGCTGTCACAACACCTGAAATCTGTATATACAGGATGGATGGACCGGGTGAGAGTGGCAGCGGTTCCATGGGAGACACCGGAAAACCGGGAGAAGCACGAGAGGTAGATGTAGTCAGGGATCCGCGCTCAAAGGTCATATGAAGAAATGATAGGTTCGAAAACCATTTAGTTAAAACGGAAGTTTTTTTTTATTGTAGATAAAAACAGTAGGCACAACGCATTTCGGATTACAGAAATCCTTTTTCAAGTGCGAAAGGATTTCTGTAATCCGAAACGCGTTGTGCCTACTGTTTTTATCTACAATAAAAAAAACTTCAGTTTTAACTAAATGGTTTTCGAACCTATCATTTCTTCATATGACCTTTGAGCGCGGATCCCTGACTACATCTACCTCTCATCTCTAAACGCTTGGAACGCCTGGTCTATTCTCGTTTAATCCGCTATCTCTCTGCTAACTCTCTGCTTGACCCCTTACAATCTGGTTTCCGGACTCTGCACTCTATTGAAACGGCTCTCGCAAAAGTCTCCAATGATCTCCTTATGGCTAAATCCAATGGTGACTTCTCTCTTCTTATTCTTCTGGACCTCTCTGCCGCTTTTGACACTGTTGACCATCAACTCCTCCTCACTATGCTCCGCTCAGTCGGCCTCAATGACACTGCGCTCTCCTGGTTCTCCTCTTATCTCTCAGACCGCACTTTCAGTGTATCATTTGCGGGCTCTGTTTCCTCCCCTCTTTCCCTTGCTGTTGGGGTTCCTCAGGGCTCGGTCCTCGGCCCCCTGCTTTTTTCTCTCTACACAGCCCCCCATTGGACAAATCATTACCAGATTTGGCTTCAGATACCGTCTTTATGCTGATGACACCCAATTATACACATCTTCCCATGACATCACCCCTGCACTCATACAAAACACCAGCAACTGTCTCTCTGCTGTCTCAAATATCATGTCCTCACTCTATCTGAAACTAAATCTCTCTAAGACTGAACTACTGCTGTTTCCACCATCTAATAGATCTGTCCCTGATATATCCATTGTAGTCTCAGGCCTTACTATAACTCCTAGGCAGCATGCCCGCTGCCTCTGGGTCATGTTTGACGCAGACCCTTCCTTCACCCCTCATATTGAATCACTCGCACATTAATGCCACCTCCACCTCAAAAACATCTCCAGAATATGCCCTTTCCTTACCAGAGATACACTAAAGACACTTATTGCCTCTCTGATTCATTCTCGCCTTGACTACTGTAACTCCTTACTAATTGGTCTTCCCCTCACTAAACTCTCCCCTCTACAATCTATTCTGAATGCAGCGGCCAGGCTCATCTATCAGTCTACACGCTACAGCGATGCCTCTGGTCTGTGCCAGTCACTACATTGGCTGCCTATTCATTATAGAATAAAATATAAAGTTATCCCCCTCATCCACAAGGCTCTCCATAATGCCGCACCTCCCTACATTTCCTCCCTCATCTCTGTCTACCGCCCAACCCGTGTTCTCCGTTCACTCAATGACCTAACACTTGCATCCTCTATTATCAGAACCTCCCACGCTCGTATACAAGACTTCTCCCGAGCTGCACCACTTCTCTGGAATGCTCTACCCCGGACAATCAGATTAACTCCCAATTTCTATAGTTTCAAATGCAAACTAAAGACGCATCTTTTCAGACAAGCCTATCACAATTTCTAACGTAAACCCTTAACCCTCCTCTGTCCCCGCTCCCACATTTCCCCACATGATATGATGTCATCTCATGCGAACTCCATAGGTCCAAGCTCCATCCACATGTTAAAGAACACGACTGTCGACGGCTCATAAAGTCTTATGTTTGTGTAATGAGTCACCTCTATTGTTCTAGTGTGTTATATTTAAAGGGATCCTATCACTCAGACACAATTCTTTCTAGGTACCACCTCAGAATAGCCTTAAGAAAGGCTATTCTCCTACCTTTCGTTGTCTTCTCCATGCCGCCGTTCGCCTACAATCCCAGTTTTTCTCGTTATGCAAATGAGTTCTCTTGCAGCACTGGGGGCGTCCCCAGTGCTGTGAAAGAACTCTCTCCAGCGCCGTCTCCATCTTCAGCAGCAGCGGCCTCTTCTTCCGGTGGTGGCTTTTAAATTCTAGGCCTCGGGCCTTGGGCACAGCAGACTGCGCTTGCCCACAGGCCATGAGAAAATGGCCGCTTGCACAGTATTGTAAGCGGCCATTTTCTTGTGACCTGTGGGCATGTGCAGTCTGCTCTGCCCAAGGCTCGAGGCCTAGAAGTTGCAAGCCACCGCTGGAAGAAGAGGCTGAAGAGGACCCTGCTGACGAAGATGGAGGTGGCGCTGGAGAGAGTTCTCTCGCAGCATTTGAGCCCCTCTGTTTGAGCGCTCATTTGCATACCGAGAAAAAACAGGATTGTAGGCGAACGGCGGCGCGGAGAAGACGACGAAAGGTAGGAGAAGAACAGCCTTTCTTAAGGCTATTCCGATGTGGTACCCAGAAAAAAATAATGTCTGAGTGATAAGATCCCTTTTATATGCACTATTCAATTATGAAAAGCTGTTTAGAACTGGAGGTATGTTTTAAGTCTTCTTCTCCAGGTGTAAGTACACTAATCCCCATAAACCCCCAAACTGTATTATCTAGCCTATCTCATTCTGACTGCCTGAGATCCTATTTGTCTAAACTCACCCCCCAAAATGGACACCTTCTCTATCAGTCTGGACTTTTTATACTGCCTATCAGTGACCATAGTCCTATAGTTTCTCATGATTGTCTGTCCTCAGTCATGATGGCTGCTTATGGTGCATTATGGATGAGCCTGCCTGCTCACTGTGGTCATGTCATCCTTTTCTCTAAGCCTTTCACATGAGGGCTCCCATTTTATGCACCTTCTATAAATCAAACTGCAAAAATGTTCGTTCAGATTTGAGCTTTATCAAAATGAGTAACAGATCTGGGGGAAATGAACCAGTTTACTCATCGCTAATTCGTACCCCGGACCCTATCAATAAAAGGAAACAGTGCTAACCTCTGACCCACCACACTGTCCTCAACATAGGCTATTGTATAAAATGCAAGGAAACAGATACATAACAATTCCTAGACAAAAACAAGGAAATTACATTTTTCTACAGAATCTTCACTGTGGTGTTACACAAGAGCAGTTTCCACATTTGCTAAGATTGCTGAGACTTAGCATACCAAGTAAAATTGGTAGGAGGGACACACGTGGGGTGTGATAGACAGGTTTGTTCCAGCGAAGAGACATGCACTGCTTAAGTGTATCGCACAGGTACAATGACAGCATCACTGTGGAATGTGGAAACTCCGATAAACCACAAATAAAAGGAGAGGGGATCTCTCCGTACAGACACCAGATACAGGCGGCGTTCAGGGGAAACAGCTTTACAAAACATTTCACAGCAAGTTCTATATCAAGACCATTAATTCCAGCTTCTCTACTCAATCCGAGAGATTCAAGGTAAGAAGAACATATATAGCAATATAGCACAGATAAAACTTTCTTGCAACTGTTTATTTATTTCCCATCATGTTCAAGGAAGTCTGTCACCTCCCCAAGCATATTCAGCTGACATCACCATGTTACAAAGCACATTACAGGGATAAGTATCATACCTCTGTTATCAGGGCTGGTTTTAGATAAACTGTAGCCCTGAGTATCTTGCTTTTGCTGCACAACTCCTCCTGCTTCTTCTTCTTCACCGCCTCCAGCATTGTCCTTCCCGGCAGTTACTATTTAAATTTTGCACATGTGCGGTAGCGCTCCCTCTGGTAATAACACTACTGCGCACACTCCAGCGCCATTTTCCTGTAGAGAACATTGCGAACATTAAGGACTTTTCTTTTAATGTTTGCTCCTGTACATCTTATCTTCAACAAGAGCAAAAGATTATGCAAATGAAAATCAAAAATTTACAACCTTTACCCCATTTACTTCCTCCCGACAGAGTATAATCTCCCCTTATTGGCCCCAAATCAGTGTATTGACCCCTGTATTGGGCTGTATACAATATTGGCCCCACATATTATATTGTACCCTGTTTGGCCTCCACACTGTATATTGTCCTCTATTTTGTCCCCACACTTTAAATTAGCTTCTTTTTTCACCCTCACAACGTATCTTGCTCCCTTTTTTGACCCTCACCATGGTTATTTTCCCCCTGTATTCGCCCCTGCACTGTATATTGCTTTTTTTTTACACCCACATGATCACTCAATAAACTGAATTATTATTTTAAGCTCCTACTTAGAACAGCCTCTGCTTTTATTGCAAATGTAATGGGAATTGTTATGCCATATAACAACAATTAATTAATTATTCTTTTATTTTTTTTATTTTTTTATTTTATAGAATTTTGCAAGATGGATGGATTTAAACTGACAAAAGGTAAGTTGTATAATTCAAAAAAGGAAGGGCCATTGGTAAACCTGTCTGATCCAGCAGAAAAAGAAAGATTATTAGAAAACATGGTCCAAACTGGCCTAAAAAAAACGAAATATTCTTGTTACGCCAAGGGTCAGTCGAACTATGTCTGGACCTTTAAGAGATGCAATAGTTTTGTTTTCATGTTGCAGTGATGGCTCTAATGATTCATAGTCAGACTCTGTACACATATGGAGCTAGTTTAAAAAAATAAAATAAAATATATATATATATATATATATATATATATATATATATATATATGTATTTTTGGGTGTGAAAAACCCCCACTTTTGTAAAGAGAATTTGTATAATTTGCTTTCTGAAACTCTGTCTATCAATCCACCGGAATCAATACTAATGAATGAAAAGGTAATATCTCGCCAATGGAGGCAGCGATTCACAAGGGGAAAACAGTTTGATTCAGGTGACCCTGACATATCTATCTGCTGGTCCAGGTTGATATGCTGGGTCCTGGCCAGCTGCAGATAGCCCACTCCTACATATTAGTATAAAGTGACTTGTTGATCAATCAGAATGAAACCTTGACTTGGTCAGAAATCGCTTTATACAAACAGGCAGGAGAGTGACACTGCAGCCGACTGTGTAGTGCAAAACATAGCAGCTGCAGAAGCCGAAAGATACCACATTTTTAAGAAACACCTAATGCAAGTGGTTTTTTATCCTTAAATTTCTGTAAATCACTAAAAAATAGCCCTAGCCATGTTATATTCGTATTGCTATTCTGTTCTTTTCTCGCTTCACATGTTTATCTCTGACACATTATTGTACTCAGTTACTTCTATCATATTTTTTCTCATTACAGATCCTTTCATTGGGACAAAGGGATTTATACAGACTGACAGAATGCAAAACCAGTTTAGAATAAGAAATTTCCAGAATGATATTCTCATTGCTGACCCAGAAGATAGCTCTGCCACTTTCCAATCAGAGGCCGATGCTGAAGGTAGATTTATGTTGTCTGATGTTTTTAACTTAAATTAAGAAACAACAAAAAATATATACATGTATATACAGTGGAGAGTTACGAAAGTGAAATTCATATAAAGTAGAAAGGAATAGATTTTTGTGAAAAAGTCACTTTTGTGTTGCAGATTTAGACAAAATAAAATAAATAATTCCCTGATGCTCTGGTGTCCACTGCCGTAATCCGTTTGGTCACACTCCATGCTTTGGCCCTTGGAACCTATGCACCCCATGTGATCGCTGAGGCCAATCAGCTGCCTGGTGAGGGACTGGTGACATATGTGAGTGACATCACTGGTCCCTCTCCAGCAGACACCTAATTGGCTGTCATATGGGGTGCAGGGGGAATGAGGTACAATGCATGACCGAATATGCTGTGGTGTCAGACACTGTAATGCTGGGGATAGCTGAGTAAGTTTATTATCTTAATGTTATTCCTCTGTGAGAATAATGTCCCATAGTGCACACAGTACAATGTCCCAGACTGACCCAAATTGATACCAGATGCAAGCTGACAGATGTAATGGTGAGGGTCTGCAGCTTATCCCATCAGGAAACCTCATGGGTGGATTTTGCACTGAATGAGAATAGATGTAAGCGACAGTGAAATATATATTTAGAGTGTGTATATGGTGTACAGCAGCGGTCTCAAACTTGCGGCTCGCGGACCAACTGCGGCCCTCAGGACGATAGTTTGCGGCCCCCGCGCAGCTCCCTGCATGTCCCGCTATGTCCCTTTAGTGTTTTACTTAAACTTACCTCCGATCACTCCCCCGCTCTTATAACAGCAATAGAAAGTGATGGGTGATTGGTGGAAAGCTAGTACTACTGAAGTTTAAAACTCAAGGCCCTGTGTGTGACGTCAGACGTCACATGAATAGGGAGGCGTATCTTAGTGTGCCGGCAGGAAGATGAAGAGATGTAGTACTGAGAGGAATGTGAGATGCAGAGTGGAGTGTGTGTGTGTCGGTAACCTAGGGGCAGAGATGGAGGGGGGACATGAAACTGGGGCCACAGATGGAAGGGGGACATGAAACTGGGGGCAGAGATGAGGGGAGCATGAAAATGGGGGCAGATGGAGGGGGGACATGAAAATGGGGGCAGATGAAGGGGGATATGAATTTGGGACAGATGGAAGGGAACACGAAACTCGGGGCAGATGGAAGGGGCACATGAAACTGGGGCAGATGGAGGGACAACATGAAACTGGGGACAGATGGAGGGGGGCATAAAATGGGGCAAATGAAGGGGGATATCAAACTGGGGGAGAAATAGTGGGGGAGATGAAACTGGGGGTAGATGAAGGGGGGGCACTTAAACTGGGGACAACTGGAGGGGGCAGTAATCCGTGGGAATAGCTGGAGGGGGACCTGTCTGTTTCTAGTTGTCCCCAGTTTATTCTCACCGTCCAGCTATCCCTATGGTTTAATGTCTGCTTCTAGCCTCCCGAGTTTAATGTCCCCCTCTAGTTGCCCCCAGTTTAATGTCCCACTTCAGCTGCCATTAATTTATTGCCCCCTCCAACTACCCCCACTGTTTTATGTCCCCCTCCAGCTGCCTCAGTTTCATACCCCCTCTAGTTTCCCCCAGTTTAAACTGGGGCACCAGGAGAGGGACTTAATACTGTGGGACAGTTGGAAGGGAACATTATAATGTGGGGACATATAATGTATGGGTGACTGTAGGAGGATTATACTGTGTGGGGGCACATGAAAAATGAATAAGAATGGGCGGAGACATAATAAAATTGGGCGGGGTTTAAGAACATAGAGGTTTAAGAACATTCTCTATGGCTTTCTCTTTCATTAGAGATGCATCTGATTTTTTTTGAATAAATTACAGGAAGTTACTATTCCTAGTGTTGATAACTTGATACAGTTTTCCTTTGATGCAACTTCATTGTACACCTCAATAGATCATCACAGAGGGGTAGAAGTAGTTAGGAAAAAATTGAGTACATCAGATTATTCTCCAAAGGATTGTGATTTGATTTTTAGGTTATTGAAATTAGTTTTGACTCACAATTATTTTCTTTTTGGAGATTATTATTATTTACAATTGAAGGGGATGGCGATGGGTGCCAATATGGTGCCTACATAAATGAATGGGTTTTTAAACTCACCACTGGCAAGCCATCTCCTATGCAGTTTCTCCATGAAATAGGACAGAAACCCAAAGGGCAGACAGGGGAGCAAGTGTGAACACCCCCTAACAATGTTATTTATGTTCCCTCATCTCCTCTGGTCCTCTGATTATAATACTCTGGCGTCTGAAAAGACCACAGAGTATAATGATAACAGTGCGTGGGGTTTGAGGGCCCGCGGCCTCACTTGCCAATCCTTGCTCTTGTTCACAGCCGCATCCACATGCAGGTGGTCATGAGCAACAGAGGGGATCGGTAAGTAAGCAGGGCCCATTACCTGCTGGGCTTAATCCAGCAGGTAGCGGCCTATTTAAACAAAAACAAGAAACATCAGGGGTCCACTGGGGCCCCTAATGTCGCGGACTCTATGGCAACTGCTACCCCAGTAGTTATGCCACTAACATTTAACAACAAAAACAGCAGATACTAAATTTTTCCTTATTTTGGGGCATTCATAAAATAATAGATTATTCCTTAAATTTACTCATCTCTTTTTTATAGGGAAAAATCAAGTGTTCTACCAGTTCCTATTCAAAGAGGTTGCTGGCGATGAGGGTAGAATACCAGTGGCCATCATTTGCGAAATAGACGATAAGAATTATATCCTCAGTATAGAGGGTGATTCAGTTATTTTTAAGGTAAGATCTAATCCTAAATAAATATCCATGACCTACTGTATCCAATATATGGCTAATATACTACTCACAGCTAGAAAGATCAGGAAGCTGCAGGTCTGTGGAGCCATCTGCTACTGATAGCCTGCAATCCCAAAGATTAGGCAGGGACGGTTTATTACCATCCCTGCCTTTCCAATAACTTTATGCAGATCAGTCACTGGCGCTGTCTATACGTAATGGGAAACACCATTATGCAATCCCCCCCCCCCCATAAGGGTCATAAGTTGCAGAAGCCTATAGGGCTCAGATCAGCTCTGCATCGTGTATTAGGAGGTTATATTTCTCCTGTAACTGGGGTTATAAGTGGTTACAAATAACTTTGTAATATATCTTGTCAAATAGAAATGCCTTCTTTTGTTCTTAGGCCAGTGCTCTGCTTCCCATGCTCTTCTCCTCACTAAAAAAAACAAAACACTTTCAGTCTGAAAATCTCTGTTACATTCATCTTGGGATGGACTGCAGGTGACATGACTAAAATTAGACATCTATGGAATCTATGAAAAGGGTAGGGGTAGGAATGAGCACAGGCAGAGAGAAATAGATGCAAAAAACAAATGCTGGAGCTAAATAGGAGCTTTCTGTCACAACCAAACTACTTTATTCACATCAATGCAGATAAATACTTCTCTTTATATGCCCTGCGAGTGAAAGAAAGAAAGTTATTGAGCAGATTCTCCTCTACTTACTGTGTACAGTATATGCCAACAAGACTCATCTTTCTCTATCTCAGAGAAAAGTGAAAAATGCAGAGGAAAAAACAGCTAAATAATGTAGAATACAAGTCATATAATAGGCTGATATATTGTCAAACCTAGGTTGGCCGAGCTTCTCTGCTGCCTGGGGTGATCAATTTAAAGTCCCCCTCATCCTTCCAAAAGAAAAATATCCAACCATGCGATCTTTGGTTCCGTGTTGGGGCCCCCTGTAATTAAAACTGTAGGTCAGGCTCCTCATTTGCATATCAAAAATTCCCCTTATTTGCCCCACTTACTGGCCCCCACAGTATATTATCCCTATTACTAGCTTCCACAGTGTATTACCCCATTTATTGGTATACACACAGTATAACACCCTCTTTTATGACCTTCACACAGTAAATTGCCCATTTGTCCAGTCCTTACAAAGTATATTTCTCCCTTTACTGACCCCCATAACATATTGCCCCCTCTTATGACATCTACACAGTATACTGCCCCCTTTACTGGTCCCCTCCTCATGTTGGCCTCCTCACACAGTATATCCCCCTTTTTTGACCTACCTTGGATATGTCTTAGGTTGGACCTGAATTTTTCCAAAAGTTTCGGACTCGAAAATTGACTTTCTTCATAATATTTCACTAGAGATCATGAGTTAGGGTGCGTTCACATATGTACATATATATTTACTTGATGGTGGACGCCGGTGAACACACTTTTACTATAAGTAGTTGAGTACCCCTGTTCTTTTGGCCTCAGCAGCCCATCATGCCTCGTGAACCATCATGTTGTAAACTGATGGTGAAACTGATGACAATTTATGGTTTTAGAGTAGAAATTTGTACAAAAGCCTGATGACAAGTGACGCATTTTCACATCAGTTTTGGCATCAGTTGGAATGACTAAGGGACAAAAAACTGATACTAATGTAACTGATAAGTGTGAATGTACCCTAACTAATGAAATTTCATTAACAGGAGAGTGAATTGCCACTAACGATCCCATCAGAGACCAGCGAATTTATCTTCTACCAAAGAAACCATGATAATGATTTGACATCTCTAGAGTCATCGCTGGAGAGAGGATCTTACCTTGCATGTTCCGACTATGGCTCGATTCTGATACTAAAGCGCTGTTCGGAAGATGAAATTGATGAAACTGCAAAATTTTACTTTGGTAATAATGTACTTTGTGTTAAGTTGGAAACAACATGGTGTCAATGACATCTCAACACATCTTTATTATTAAGCTCTTGGTTAGAAAGGATCAGACTTTTGCTGGTTTTAGACGCTGTGTTCGGTCTGGGAAACATTGTCTTTGTGTACAGAATAGATGTGTGATCAGTCTGAAACCCAAAGCACCAGACATCACTATTCTTCCAAACTGCGGGATATGCGGTCGTCACATGGACCATGCTACCCAGACTGAACACAGTCACAGTTATCTGAAACCAGCTTTAGGATATGTTCTCACCTAGCAATTTGCAACGGATTTGGGGGCAGATTTTGCTCCTGAAGCCACAACATATTCTACCCAGAATCTGCCTTCCAGTGTTTTCAAAGGGAGGTAGAGATCGCAGCAGGATGGTGAAAAAATCATCGTCCTTCTCAATCTTGCTGTGGATTTCGCGGCTCAAGACTCCATACTTAGGAGGCCTATTCAGCTCAGCCTTATCAGCAGCAGAAATCCACAATTTAATGTTGATTCGGCGCATTGACACCCCATCGTGGGTACCACATGGCCGAATACAGCAGCAGACAATGTAAAGGTGAACATTCCCTAAGACTTCCAGATAACACTCTTCTATTTTATTTGTATTCCTATGACCTGCAATGATGGTTTGGGGGACAGATGAGGTGAAAATACATAAATTTGGAGCACTGTTCACATTAAAAGCCTTTCCCATTTATTAAAAAAATATATTTAATAGGACTATGAATGGATATGCAAACATATAACTATAGTACTTACCTCCGTACAATTCCCATTTTGATTCAGATACTGCCTGGGTTCCTTCTGTTGTCCACTTCCTGGAATCCTACACATGGGAAATACCTGAAGACGCCCACTCAATCAAATACTGGCTTCAGTGGTTACTGCCATCCTAAGCAAGTGATTGGTTGAATGGGCAACTCAAAGCAGGAAGTGGAGAACAGGGATCCAGGCAGCCTCGGAGCCAAAGTGACGGGAATCGGGTGGAGACCAATGTTAGCATCTCCATTCTAAGCCTTAAACACATTGAGCCCAGAGTACAGTATAAAACATTGGTTTGTAGTAATTTCCCCCAGTGTTTCTAAACTACAGTTTCTAATTTATTTATTTTTTTGAAAATTACAGAAAACGTTCCCACGCAAGAAAGCTTCATAATACAACCTGATATCCCCAATATCCCATATTATTTACGGAATATACGTAGCGACCTACTCATTGCTGACCCAAAAGATTCCATTGCTACTTTTAAGTCAGATGGACACCCTGAAGGTAAGCTTATTCTTAGGTTCTCTGTTTGTTGGCACATTGTTTTGATTTGAAAATATTGGAATATTTCATGGATATGGCACTTAAAGGGATCGCTCCACCACAAAGCTGACAGTGAGCTGAATTCAGTGTACTGTAAGTTTTGCAGGTATGTTCCCCGGTTCTAGAGATATTGGTGCAATAAGTTTTGACTACCAATATCACTGCACTGTCAGAGGGGCCGGCCACACAGCTCAGCGTGGTGGAAGAGTGGGGAGGAATGCCCCCTTCACAGTGCAAGTCTATACAAGTGTACAATCAAAAGGGTGTCAGCTGTGAGGCTGGTCAGGAGAATGGGGGTCCTGAAAGTGAAGCCCCGTTGTGAATTAAATGTAACTTTTGTTACCAGAACTTCATTCACTTCAATGGAGCAGGTAGACATTGCAGTCCAGAAATCTCCTTTCAAGTGGGTTGTCGGCCACATATGTGCACTAGCACTTCCGTAAAGATGGCGCCGTTCTGCTGCAGCACGGCTGCCATAGCTACTGGGTCCCGGCTGTTATGTACAGCAGAGACCCGGAGCTAATGCCCACTCTGATTGCGGGCATGGCAGGCCAGGATCACTCCGTAAAGTCAAAAAATTACCCCCAGGGCCGATCCCCACTGGTCCTGTACCTTTCCAGTTGCAGGCAAGCTCCCATATCAGGAGATCATGGAACCAACCTATTCCCATAGTAGCCTAGAGCCTAAGGAAGGCTTACAGGCCTGTAACAGTATTTTTTTTTTTGGCTGCTTTTCATCTGATAAATATATTGAATAAAAGTGATCAAAGCCATAGACAGTCACCAAAATGGTAAAACTAAAAAGTGCTGTGGGCCCCACAAAAAAATTATGCCCTATGCATTCCCTTACATGGAAATATAAAAAAGAATATAAAAATGAATGTGTCAGAATATGGCGACGTTAAGAAAAACTTTTTTTTGCAGATTTAAATTTATGTTAAGGGGTTAGGATGTAAATAAAACCATATAAATTTGGTTTTCCTGGAATCGTACCAAAACATAGAATACAGGTGACATGTCATTTTGACTGCAGAGTGAACGCCATAAAAACGAAGCCCGTAAGAATGTCACAGAAATGCACCTTTTCTACAATTCTACCCCATTCTGAATATTTTTCCAGCTTGCCAGTAGATGGGACATAATAATTTAAGGTACCACTATGAAGAACAATTTGTCCCGCAAACATTAAGCTCTCAAAAAATAAAGGAAAAATAGAGAAGTTATAGGGTTTGGAAGGCGGGAATCAAAAACAACAATTAAAAAATGTCACCAGCAGGAAGGGGTTAATCTGATTTAAAAACTTACATTTTTTTTTTTATTTTTTTTTTATTTTTTTTAGCGGAGCAAGCAGTGTTTTATCTGAACACATACAAGTCTAATGATACATCTTCTAATGCATTGCCAGTGGCCATCAGCTGCCATGTTGGGAAGAAGAATTACATCTTGTGCATACAAAGTAATTCTGTTATCCTTAAGGTAAGATCCAAGTCCCTGTAATGCCTGGCTCCTCTTTAGGGTCCTCATCTCTTAGAAGTATGATATGATATTGTATCACACACCGTTACACTATAGATGTTTGTACCGTATACTTGGCTCAGTTATACAGTTTTCCCCAATAAACTTCTTTTTTAAAGGGGCTCTATCATTGGTAAAAGTCATTTTTAACTAATCACATCCTTGTATAGACTTTAGAAAGGCTATTTCACAGGTACCTTTAGTATGTAAATTGCCTCAGTAGTGTTTGAATAAGTCAGTTTTTATTTGTATGCTAATTAGGCGTGCACCCTCAAGTTGTCAGCCAGCTCTCCTCTCTATGCTGTGTGCTGTCTATGAGAGCAGGGAGGAGGAGTCAGCAGCAACAGCCTGTGCTGTATATGCAGAAGACAGTGCACAAAGAGACTTCTGGGGTGCACCGAGAAGCTAATTAGCATATGGATAAAAATGGACTTATTCAAAATCTAGTGAAGCAATTTACATACCAAAGGTAGGTGTGGAATAGCCTTTCTAAAGGCTATGCAAGTATGTAATTAGATAAAAATGACTTTTCCAATGATAGAGCCCCTTTAACCCTTATATTGTAATCTCTAATATATACATGGTTTTTTGTCATTGAGTGTAGTTTTGCAGAAATAGAACTTGTAATTTATCAATCTGACTACCAGATTTTTCACATTTCTCTCTTTATACCAATGTGAATACGGAGATCGCTGTCAATCACTGGTTAGGCCCAAGTGGGGATTTAAATAAAAGACAAGTTACCGTATATACTCGAGTATAAGCCAAATTTTTAAGCACAATTTTTGTGCTGAAAAAGCCACCCTCGGCTTATACTCGAGTCAAGCAAAAAAATAAACATCTTTTTTTTCTTTTGGGGGGGTCTATGACCAGCCGCAATAGTAATGTATAGCATCTCGCATAAAATAGTGGGGGAAAAAAAGAAGCTTTAAGGAATATAATAAAATGATAAAATAAAAGTTGTAAATCCCTCCTTTCCCTAGAATACATATAAAAGTAGAAAATGACTGTAACACACATACACATTAGGTATCCCTGTGTCTGACAGTGCCCGGTCTACTGAATATAGGGGATCTGCAGTGCTCCTGTTCCATCAGGAAGGGGTTAATAGGAGCACTGCAGACACCCTATATTCAGCCAGGCTGAATTCCAAGTGGGGGGGAAAAAAAACAGTCCTCAAGCTCAGGGAAGGGGCAGACAGACACCCCCTCCCCTTCCCTAGCACCCAGCAACTACTGCACACAAAAACCATTTTAATTTTTGAAATTTTCCAGTAGCTGCTGCATTTTCCCCCCTCGGCTTATACTCAAGTCAATAAGTTTTCCCAATTTTTTGTGGTAAAATTAGGGGGGTCGGCTTATACTCGGGTCGGCTTATACTCGAGTATATACGGTATACTGAATTGTGCCCCATAAAATGATACCAATCTGCTGGGTTCCTTCTGATCCATACCCTGATGCCCACAGATAGGATTACTTGTACCTTGCCACGTGACCGGTTACATTTTCTTTTGTGATCATAGACTATGACTTTGATAATAAACTATTTTTTCATGAACAGGAAGGCAAACTGCCTGAAGTTATACCATCAATGACCAGTGAATACATTTTCTATGCAACTGATTTTTCTGCTGCACAACCTGACAACAATTTACTGAAGTTTGAGTCGTCATCCAAGCGGCAATGTTTCCTTGGATGGCAAACAACAGACTTGGAAAGAAAACTGATACTAAAGAAAGAAGTAAATGACATTGATGAAACCAAATGCTTTGCTCTGAAAGAAAAAAACTGATGTAAAATCTACAGGTATACAAGCGCTGCCATCATCCATGTTACCTATCCATGTCAGAAATACAAACACCACCGTGGGGGCCAATGTGTTATTTTTTTACATTTGTATATAGAAATAAATTTTTTTTTTAACTCATTGCTTATTAACTGAATGACTGACATCGCTGCACAATCCTGCCAACATCCCTCTGTATTTTTCCTGTATCTTTATGCACTGTTCCTCTGCTATTCCACCTGGAAACGTATGAGTAAATTATCAACTGGTTACTACTCTTCCCCTCATCCATGGGGAATGTCACTCACCTGTCCCCGGCGCTCCAGGCTCTGCTGCCACTGTCTGTTCTAGCACATGCCATAAAGTGCCTGCCAGAAGTCCTGCACCGCACATGACCACCGAGGCCAATCAGTGGCTTCGCTAGGTCACCACTTCCTTCGGAACTTCTAATGGCAACTTCAATGTGTGCTGGGGAGGGCAGCGGTGGTGGACAACGGAACAATGGGGACAGGTGAGCATAAAGGATTACACCCAGGGACAAATTTGGATAAGTGTAAGGGGGTTCTGTACCAGCAAATTGGGAGCTTCTAAACTACTTCCCAGTGTGTGGAACGCTTAGATATTTTTGAGACAATCAGTAGTAGTGGATAGGGTAATGGGCCATCCTGCACGGGTAATGGAAGGAAGAGGATAGGGACAATCTGGTTTCTCTGTCCACACCTTTACTCAATGTTTCTGATTTGGTAGCATTAACCTTGTAGTAAGATTCTGCAGCAAATGCCTCCGAGATGGATTGGAAAGCTGAAATGGGAACAATAAGTTTAGTGACAGACAGTATCACATCAGCATAGAGGCCAATTTTGTGAAATGATTTACCAACAGATATGCCAGCAATAGAAGGATTAGTTTGAATGGCTTTTGCCAACGGTTCCATCACCAATGTAAAAATATTGGAGGTTAGGGTCGGCCTTGGGGAGTGCTGTTGTTGATGTTTAGCCCCCTGGATCTAGACACACCAGAGTGGGCAGTACCCTATAGAGACAGTCAGCTAATATTGTAGAATAAATGTTGACATCACCAATCAGTAGGGAGATCGGATGAAAGTTAAGGGGAGTGGTTGGTGTCTTCCCAGGTTTGGGCAGTGTTATAATTGTCGCCATCAATTGCAGCATTATTAAAGAAAGCAGTAAACAGGGGGCCAGGATTGTGGAGAATTGTTTATAATAATTATTGGTTAAGTAGTCAATGTGTTAGGGAATTGCTAGGACAGCAATTCCCCAGTAGCTGTTGAACCCTGGGACAGGACACAAGAGACAGTGAGCCCTAAGCTGAAGCCTCCAACTGTCCCTTCCTATTGCCAGGCCCTATCCTACGTAATAGGCGGAAACCACGAAGACGGTCCCTTCCTGTATATGTGAGACACAAAATGCAGACAAGACGGACAACAACAAAGGGAGGTCAGCTAGCCAAGGGTCAGTAACAGTTGAGCAATGCAGTACCAAATCAGAGTCCAAAGAATAGTCAGTAGGGAAAGCCAAAGGTCAAGGATAAGAACGCAAGCAAAAATAGTGACAGCAAGGAGCAAGTATGCACAAGGCAATAGCAAGCACTGGTGTGAATGAGAGCCAAGAATAAATAGGGAGGAAGAACCCGCCCTGAACCTGACAGGAAGGCAGGCTGTCAATCACAGGGCAAGAGAAAATTTAACCACTTAATGGACAGAGGCAACAAGGGCAGAAGACGGGTGTGGTGCAAATACAATCACAGTACTAGAGCCGTGTTCACACAGTGCAACTAAAAACTTTAAGCAAATTATCAAACTGCACACGCCTCCTGCGCCGCAGCACGCAAGCAGAGGAAGGCGCAGAGACTCGAACAGGCAGAGATGTTACACAATGTCTGAAATGTTCTTCCTCTCTTAAGATGGGATCCAAGTTTAATGAAGATGCTCTTAATGAATGCTTTATGCGCATTACACAAAATATGTGGGTCAGTAACAGACCCCACATTGAAGAGGAAATAGGATTTGAGTTCAGACATAACTAGATCTAAATTTTCTGAATTATTTAAGAGAGAGTGTTAGGGAATTGCTAGATGACAATTCCCCAATAGCTGCTGGAGAACCCTGGAGGAAGGGGCACAAGAGACAGTGAAAAAAAGTTTTATTTAAACCTCATACTATAGGATCCATTCTTGGAGTGATGAATTTTTGGGAAAAGCTTCTTTTGTTCATTGTACTATTTTGGAAACCAATAATTTAGCACATTCTACACAATCCACAGCAACTTCATGGGCTGTAGACGCACAAGTATCTATCCTGGATATTTGTAATTCTGCTTCCTGGAACTCTTCTACTTTCATCAAACTCCATCGCCTGGATATCCATTCTGAGACCAGCCTTTGGCACGGTAGTGCTTAATTCAGTTTCCAAATGATGATCTCACCCCTCAGGTAGCTAGCAACCCTGTTTCCTCCAAAATAAGATATCCCCTGAAAATAAGACCTAGTGCAATTTTTACCAAGCTTAGAACTATAAGGCCTCCCCTGAAAATAAGACTAGCGGCAGTCATTGCTACAGCTCCCCCTCAAGGTTTACATTAGAGTTAGCAGGTCATTTAGGGCTCTTAAAAGACCGCAGAGTATAGTTGTTGATGGGTGGTCCACGATGGGGCATAATACTGTGTGCAGGGGCCACTATGGGGCATAATAGTGTGTGCAGGCGCCACTATGGAGCATAATATTGTGTGCAGGGGTCACTATGGGGAATAACACTGTGTGTAGGGGCCACTATGAGGAATAATTCTGTGTGCAGGGGCCACTATGCCATAGTCGGGCTCTTCGAGGGTGGGGTCAGTTGGGGTCTTTGGGGGGGCCATGTCAAAAGTTCACCACGGGGGCCCACCATTCCTAGTTATGCCAATGCTATCCCACCAGTGATATGCATATGTGAGCTGGGAGAGGCCAGTTGCCTCTCTGGGTTAGTAAAAAAGGAGATCACACACACCTGATGTGGCAAATATATGTCGCTGGTCTGTAAAGGACCTGTGCGTAGTATAGTGACCCACATCGATCAGACAGTTTCTCTTTAAATATACATGCTATGAAGTAACTCCAGTAATATATGAGCTTCCTAGTAACATCAATGGTCTGTTTTCAGATGGCGCATAAGGGCGAGTTCACACCTGCACCCAGATTCCGCTTTGTGGGTTTGCTTCTCTGACGAGAAGACGACGAAAGGTAGGAGAAGAACTTTCTTAAGGCTATTCCGATGTGGTATCTAGAAAAATAATGTCTGAGTGATAGGATCCCTTTAAATGCACTATTCAATTATGAAAAGCTGTTTAGAACTGGAGGTATGTTTTAAGTCTTCTTCTCCAGGTGTAAGTACACTAATCCCCATAAACCCCCAAACTGTATTATCTAGCCTATCTCATTCTGACTGCCTGAGATCCTATTTGTCTAAACTCACCCCCCAAAATGGACACCTTCTCTATCAGTCTGGACTTTTTATACTGCCTATCAGTGACCATAGTCCTATAGTTTCTCATGATTGTCTGTCCTCAGTCATGATGGCTGCTTATGGTGCATTATGGATGAGCCTGCCTGCTCACTGTGGTCATGTCATCCTTTTCTCTAAGCCTTTCACATGAGGGCTCCCATTTTATGTACCTTCTATAAATCAAACTGCAAAAATGTTCAGATTCGCTCAGATTTGAGCTTTATCAAAATGAGTAACAGATCTGGGGGAAATGAACCAGTTTACTCATCGCTAATTCGTACCCCGGACCCTATCAATAAAAAGAAACAGTGCTAACCTCTGACCCACCACACTGTCCTCAACATAGGCTATTGTATAAAATGCAAGGAAACAGATACATAACAATTCCTAGACAAAAACAAAGAAAAAACATTTTGATACAGAAACTTCGCTGTGGTGTTACTCAAGAGAAGTTTCCTCACTCATTTCCTAAGATTGCTGAGACTTAGCAAACCAATTAAAACTGATAGGAGGGACATACGTGGGGTGTGATAGACAGGTTTGTTCCAGCGAAGAGACATGCAATGTTTAGGTGTATCGCACAGGTACAATGACATCATCACTGTGAAATGTGGAGACTCCCATTAACCACAAATAAAAAGAGAATTGATCTCTCCGTACAGACAGTAGATACAGGCGGCGTTCAGGGGAATCAGCTTTACAAAACAGCTTCTCTATTCAATCCGAGAGGTTCAAGGTAGGAAGAATATAAGAATATATATATATATATATATATATATATATATATATATATATATATCCTATTAATATTATAAATGTGAAAGTTTGTGGGTTTGTGAGTTTGGATGTTCGGATGTTTGTTCCTCAATCACGGAAAAACCGCTCCACCGATTTGGCTGAAATTTTCCACAAACATAGTTAATACACCCGATTGCGCAATAGGCTACTTTTTGTCACAATAGCGCACATACGTTTGTGCCAGGACCCCCACAAAACCCAAACTCACACCACCATCTCTGCAATCTCACACACTTTGGACCATAGCAAGCCACAAAATTCATATTGCCCTCTACAGCCTCGCCCCTAACCCCACACAATCACATATACATAGACTTTACCACTTTGCCCCTCACCTTAACGATACTCCAGGGGGCTCTCTTTAACGCTCCGGAGCAGCCATGTTTGCCGACCCCCACCGCTCTGACAATCCGCAACACCACCCACCCATGTCAATACCCCTAGGTGGTCTAATAAATGCAAAAAAAAAAGTTTACAAAAAGTAAAAAAATATATAAAGAAAATAAATAAAAAGGATTAAAAATTCAAATCACCCCCCTTTCCCTAGAACACATATAAAAGTAGTTAAATACTGTAAATCACATACATGTTAGGTATCCCCGCGTCCGAAATCGCCCGCTCTACAAAGCTATACAAATATTTTTCCTGTTCGGTAAACGCCGTAGCGGGAAAAATGGTCAAAAGTGCCAAACCGCCATTTTTTCACTGTTTTGATTCTGATAAAAAATTGAATAAAAAGTGATCAAAGCAATAACATTTCCCGAAAATGGTAGAACTACAAAGTACACCCAGTCCCGCAAAAAAAGACGCCCTATACATCCCCATACATGCACGTATAAAAAAGTTACGGCTGTCAGAATATGACGACTTTTCAAAAAATAATTTTTTAACACACTTTGGGATTTTTTTAAGGGGTCAAAATGTAAATAAAACCATATAAATTTGGTATCCCCGGAGTCGTAACGAAACACAGAATACAGGGGACATGTCATTTTTGTTGCACAGTGAACGCCGTAAAACCAAAGCCCGTAAGAAAGTCGCAGAACTGCATTTATTCTTCAAATCCACGCCATTCAGAATTTTTTCCCTGCTTCCCAGTACATTATATAGAATAAATAATGGCGGCATCATGAAGAAAAAATTGTCCCAGGAAAAATTAAGACCTCATATGGCTCTGGGAGCGGAGAAATAAAAAAGTTATGGGGTTTAGAAGGAGCGGAGTCAAAAACGAAAATCAAAAAATGCCATCGGCGGGAAAGGGTTAACTTCAAATACTTCTGTCCCAAAGTCACTATGTAAAGTTTCTCACAACACCGTATATATAACAGCTCAAATACAAATTACATTCAACACAAAAGTCTCACGTATTCTCTGAATTATAGCAAAAACAAGATACAAACTTACATTTCATATCCCATCCCTTATACACAGTACGAAAACCTTACCCGCGCCTGTATATACCCACTTCTACAATCACCGCAGACGAAGTCGCGGGTAACAGCTAGTATATGTATATATATATATATATATATATATATATATATATATATATATATATTCTGATATATATAGCAATATAGCACAGATAAAACTTTCTTGCAACTTTTCATCTCCCTGCTTCGTCATGGGATTAAACTGTATTGGTGTGCACAGCATAACACATCGATACAGCTATGGAGCTCCCGAGATTCAACCCATCAGGCTGAAAGCCTGATGCTCTGGATTCCGGGGGCCCCTTAGATTTGGAGAAAAAGAACCTTGAAGTTTTATGAAAATGAGGCAGTTCTGCTTCAGTGCATTGCTTCAGCCCTGGGAGCACTGCTCTGCTTGGGTAGGATGGGTGATGTCATAGCAATAGGAGGATAAGGGTGATGCACACAGCAGGTGGTAGGGGACTGAGCAGCAAGAGCAGTACTCCAGGGAGCTATAGATATTGTTTATCACTGCAATGTGTTTTGTAACATGGTGGTGGCCATTGAGTATGTTTGGAGGAGATGATACTGATCACCTGTCCCCACTGATCATCTGATTGAAGGGGCTGCAGCATTTGGACAAGTGCTTACTAATCTCAGCACAGTACATTGTACAGTCATGGCCAAATGTTTTGAGAATGACACAAATATTATATCTTCACATGATCTGCTGCCCTCTGGTTTTTATGTGTGTTGTCAGATGTTTTTATCACATACAGAAATATAATTGCAATCATATTATGAGTAACAAAAGCTTATATTGACAGAATGAGTTAATGCAGCAAGTCAATATTTGCAGTGTTGACCCTTCTTCTTCAGGACCTCTGCAATTCTCCCTGGCATGCTCTCAATCAACTTCTGCACCAAATCCTGACTGATAGCAGTCCATTCTTGCACAATCAATGCTTGCATTTTGTCAGAATTTGTAGGTTTTTGTTTGTCCACCCGTCTCTTGATGATTTACCACAAGTTCTCAATGGGATTAAGATCTGGGGAGTTTCCAGGCCATGGACCCAAAATCTCTATGTTTTGTTCCCTGAGCCATTTAGTTATCACCTTTGCTTTATGGCAAGGTGCTCCATCATGCTGGAAAAGGCGTTGTTGAACGCCAAACTGCTCTTGGACGGTTGGGAGAAGTTGATCTTGGAGGACATTCTGGTACCATTCTTTGGTGTGAGAGAGCTGATTCCCTTGGCAGAGAAGCAACCCCACACATGAATGGTTTCAGGATGCTTTACAGTTGACATGAGACAAGACTGGTGGTAGCGCTCACCTCGTCTTCTCCGAATAAGCTGTTTTCCAGATGTCCCAAACAATCGAAAAGGAGATTCATCAGAGAAAATGACTTTACCCCAGTCCTCAGCAGTCCACTCCCTGTACCTTTTGCAGAATATCAGTCTGTCCCTGATGTTTTTTCTGGAGAGAAGTGGCTTCTTTGCTGCCCTCCTTGAGACCAGGCCTTGCTCCTAGAGTCTCCGCCTCACAGTGCGTGCAGATGCACTCACACCTGCCTGCTGCCATTCCTGAGCAAGCTCTGCACTGCTGGTAGCCCGATCCCGCAGCTGAAACACTTTTAAGAGATGGTCCTGGCGCTTGCTGGTCTTTCTTGGGCGCCCTGGAGCCTTTTTGCTAACAATGGAACCTCTCTCCTTGAAGTTCTTGATGATGCAATAGATTGTTGACTGAGGTGCAATCTTTCTAGCTGTGATACTCTTCTCTGTTAGGCCATTTTTGTGCAGTGCAATGATGACTGCACGTGTTTCTTTAGAGATAACCATGGTTAACAGAAGAGAAACAATGATGCCAAGCACCAGCCTCCTTTTAAAGTGTCCACTGGTGTCATTCTTACTTAATCATGACAGATTGATCTCCAGCCCTGTCCTCATCAACACCCACACCTGTGTTAATGGAGCAATCACTGAAACGATGTTAGCTGGTCCTTTTAAGGCAGGGCTGCAATGATGTTGAAATGTGTTTTGGGGGATAAAGTTCATTTTCTAGGAAAATATTGACTTTGCAAGTAATTGCTGTTAAGCTGATCACTCTTTATAACATTCTGGAGTATATGCAAATTGCCATTGGAACAACTGAAGCAGTAGACTTTGTAAACATTAATATTTGTATCATTCTCAAAACTTTTGGCCATGACTGTATACTGGTTGTGTTTGGTACTGCAGTTTAGCGCTATTCGTTGGAATGGAACTAAGTTCCATTATGGCCATGTGACTAATGGACATGATGTCACCAAACATGGTGTAAATGCTGCGGTTTGGCCTTAGCATTTTTAAGTCCCTATATTCAGATATTACAGAAAAATATGCGCAACTTAACAACATCATAAACGCAGGCATCAGGCAGACACAATTTTTTGTAGGTACCACGTCGGAATAGCCTTAAGAAAGGCTATTTGTCTCCTACCTTTCGTTGTCTTCTCCGCACCACCGTTCGCCTACAATCCCGGTTTTTCACGATATGTAAATTAGCTCTCTCGCAGCACTGGGGGCGGGCTCCAGCTCTCAGACAGCACTGGGGGCATCCCCAATGCTGCGAGAGAGCTCTCTCCAGCGCCGCCTCCTCTTCTTCAGCAGAGTCATTTTCAGCCTCTTCTTCCAGCGGTAGCTTGTAACTTCTAAGGCCTCTGGCCTTGAGCAGAGAAAACTGCGCATGCCCACAGGCCATGAGAAAATACTGTGCAAGAGCAAATAAGTTTAATGCAATACATTTGCCCCATTTACTTCCGCCCGACACAGTATAGTCCCCCCTTATTGGCCCAAAATCAGTATATTGCCCCCTGTGTTGGGCTCTATACAGTATATTGGCCCCACATAGTATATTGTACCCTTTTGGGCCTCCACACTGCATATTTTTCCCTATTTTGTCCCCACACTTTAAATGATCTCCTTTTTGACCCTCATGCTGTATCTTGCTCCCTTTTTTGACCCTCACCCTGGATATTGCCCCCTGTTTTGGCCCCTGTACTATATATTGCTTTTTTTTTTAATACTCACACAGTCACTCAATAACCTGTGTCCTATTGAATTATTTTAAACTTCTGCTTAAGTCAGACTTTGCTTTGGCCTCCAGTGGGTGGCACAACCTATGTCTGGACACGGGACAAAATATCTGGATGTTATTCAGCAGTAAACCCAAAAGGGCATGGGCAATTTAAAGAAAAACAGCCATAAATTCATGAGCTGTTTTATGACCAAAGTTGCCCCTTTTCCTAATGTAGCTCTGTAGGGATTTAGCCTATATTAGCAATATGTGACTGCATTATATTATGTGCATTTTCCTAACAACGTCTACATCTATGGCAGCTTTACTGTTTGTGTATTAAACATGAATACAAACTTGGTCTCCTCCAGAAAGAAGAAAACTTTCTTTCTTGTGTCCCCTTCCATCTGGAGGAGAGCTCATTTGCATTCTCTTCCCCATGAAGCATTGCCCATAAGCTGGATTTCCTCAGTGACAACCTGTACACCTAGGAGCTGGGTATTGCAAATGTAATGGGAATTTTTATGCCATATAACGCCAATTTATTTTTATTTTTTGTTTGTTTTTATAGATTTTTGCAAGATGGATGGATTTAAACTGACAAAAGGTAAGTTTTATAATGCAAAAAAGGAGGGGCCATTGGTAAACCTGTCTGATCCAGCAGAAAAAGAAAGACTGTTAGAAAACATGGTCCAAACTGGCCTAAAACATGGAAATATTCTTATTGCGCCAAGCGTCAGTTGGACTGTGTCTAGAAGATGCAATAGTGGAGCTGGAGCTGCTGCGGGAGGTGGAGCTGATTAGAAATGTGCAAGATCTTCTGAAGAGGACCCTGGACCAAACCATTCAACAGATCAGGCAGAACCGAGACGCCAAGGAGAAGCTGGAGATGGACTGGTCAGACAAGGTGGAGGCCTATGACACCAACAACAAGTGTGGGCACTACAATAACCAAAGCACCGAGATCCAATTCCATCACCACTCCTCTAAATTTGAGGACAACACGTCCACACCGGAATCCTGGTCTCAGTACAGTCACGAGAACATATACAAGGCGGAAAGAGAGAGAATGGCTTCCATCAATCTCCGGTCCCTGATCGACAATATCCTGCAGGACACCGCCGAAGATCTGCGATCCCAGTGCGATGTGGTCAACAGCGCCTTCGCCAGGCGGTGCGAGGAAGTAGAGGACGTCAAAAGGAAGCTGGAGAACCATTTGCAAAAGACCCTGAAGGAGATCGGAGGTCAGGAGAATAATATTGCTGCCCTCAAGCAGGCCATAAAAGATAAGGAGGCTCCTATGAAGGTTGCTCAGACTCGCTTGTATCAGAGGTCCTACAGGCCCAATGTGGAGCTGTGCAGAGATCCCGTACAGTTCAGGCTGGTCAGTGAGGTCGGAGAGCTGTCGGAGTCGGTAGAGTACCTGAAGCAGAAGCTGGAGGAGTCCGAGCAGTCCCTCAGGAACCTGGAGGACACCAGGATGTCTCTGGAGAAGGACATAACCAACAAAGCCAACACTCTCTTCATCGATCGGGAGAAGTGCATGACCCACCGCACCCGTTACCCCGTGGTCATGAAGCTGACTGGCTTTCAGTAGAGTCAATAGAGAAGTTATTTTCTGCTTATCACTCCATGTGTGAACCCAGACGAATAAAGAGTGAAGACTCAAAAAAAAACGCCGCTGTTACGAGCGCTCCCATTGAAGTGAATGGGAAGTGTTCGGCAGTCTGCCATAACACCGGCGTGTACGGCTGTGATATACGCCCGGCGTTACTCCGTGTGAATGCCCCCTAAGGTGACTTGACAATCAATCAGAATGAAGCCTTGATTTGGTCAGAAATCGCCTTGTACAAACAGGCAGGAAAGTGACACTGCAGCCGACTATGTAGTACAAAACATAGCAGCTGCAGAAGCCGAAAGATACCACATTTTTGAGAAACACCAAGTTGCAAGTGTTTTTTATCCTTCAGTAAATCACTAAAAAAAATAGCCCTAGCCATGTTATATTCGTATTGCTATTCTGTTCTTTTCTCGCTTCACATGTTTATCTCTGACACATTATTGTACTCAGTTACTTCTATCATATTTTTTTTCTGATTACAGATCCTTTCATTGGGACAAAGGGATTTATACAGACTGACAGAATGCAAAACCAGTTTAGAATAAGAAATTTCCAGAAGGATCTTCTCATTGCTGACCCAGAAGAGAGCTCTGCCACTTTCCAATCAGAGGCCGATGCTGAAGGTAGATGTATGTTGTCTCATGTTTTTAACTTAAATTAAGAAACAACAAAAAATATATACATGTATATACAGTGGAGAGTTACGAAAGTGAAATTCATATAAAGTAGAAAGGAATAGATTTTTGTGTTGCAGATTTAGACAAAATAAAATAAATAATTCCCTGACGCTCTGGTGTCCACTGCTATAATCCGTTGGGTCACACCCCATGTTTGGCCCTCGGAACCTATGCACCTTACTTGCCGGCTGAGGCCAATCAGCTGCCTGGAAAGAGACTGGTGACATATGTGAGTGACATCACTGGTTCCACTCCAGCGGACGCCTAATTGGCTGTCATGTGGGGTACAGGGGGAATAAGGCACAATGCATGACCGAATAGGCTGTGGTGTCAGACACTGTAATGCTGGGGACAGGTGATCAAGATTTCATATCTTAATGTTATTCCTCTGTGAGAATAATGTCCATAGTGCAGACAGTATAATGCTCCAGATTCACCCTCACACAAAATTGATACTTGATGCAAGATGACAGATTTAGTGGTGAGGGTCTGCAGCCTATCCCATCAGGAAACCTCATGGGTGGATTTTACACAAAACGGAATAGAGCAGCTTGCACTGAATGAGAATAGATGTAAGCGACAGTGAAATTGTAGGACAATCAGAGTGTATATATAGTGTACATGGGAGGAATATGCAAATCTGTCTCCCAAGATGTAAATAGGGAGACAGTGCCTCTGTTATGCTGCCCTCTATAGGAAGCACCCTGAACATCATGCCCGACTTTCCCAGAAGCCTTTACTGCATAATGTGGGATTTTTACCAAGTTCTCTCTACGCTGCGCTGACGAGGTCCAACCAGACCAAAACGGCCATCCGTAGCTGAGAAATTGACTTGGTAAAAATCCCAGTTATGCAGTAAAGGCTTCTGGGAAGTCGGGCATGATGTTCAGGGTACTTCCTATAGAGGGCGGCATAACAGAGGCATTGTCTCCCTATTTACATCTTGGGAGACAGATTTGCATATTCCTCCCATGATCCCTTACAGTGGAGCGACTATGGCTGTATAAGTCTCCACACACCTAATAGTTGGTTTCTCCTTATGGAGTAACATTATCCCCACATATAGTGTACAGTCTATATATTATCTGTTTATCTATCTATCTATCTATCTATCTATCTATCTATCTATCTATCTATCTATCAATCTATCTATCAATCTATCTATCATCTATCTATCTATCTACCTATCTATCTAATCTATATTAGGGTTGAGCCGATCTTGAGATTTCAAAATCTGATTTCCGATCATTTTCCATCTGAACCCCATCCCGATCCAAATTCCGATCCTAATGCAAGTCAATGGGATTTTTTAATGATCGAAAATCGGATTTAAAAAAACGATGCTATTCACTACACAGCGTGGAATTGAAGCCTTCAATTTTTGGACTCCACACTGTGTAGTGATTAAAAAATCTGCCGGCTACTTAGTCCCCCCCTGTTGTTCAGTTAGCTGACGCCTCCCCTCCCGGTGTGTACACCGCTCCCCGGAACTCCGGCCTGCTGTTCTCTGTCCGTTTCTCTCCTCTCTCATTCAGACGCCAGGAGAGCATCATAAGTGCCCCCACCTCCATAGTGAATCACTCACGTCTCCCCACCCTGTACCCGCCCACACTCTCCTAAGCCACAACAAGCCCCGCCTACTCCCAGCATCAGTAACACTAGCCTAGGGAGGCGGGGGTGTACATGACACTCTGCCGGCATGTGAATGAGAGAAGAAATGAGCGAAAACAATGGCCTGGAGCTCCGGGAAGCGGCAGCGGTTCTGTGCAGTTAAGTTACAGTTAAGTTAAGTTGCAAGTAAGGGTTAAGCGATCAGGATCAGAATTCTGTTTACGATCTTTTTTAGGCAGGATCTGAAACCGATCAAGATTCTCAGTTAGATTTTCCAGATAGGACAATCTCTCATTGCATTGGTCCCTCAAGTTACAATATTAATTGGTGTCAAGATGACCGATGTAAGTTGAAGGCCTCATTGATCAGGAGCTTTGTGATGTGTATTGAACATCCTAACAATGTTATTTATGTTCCCTCCCCTCCCCTGGTCCTCCGATTATAATACTCTGGCATTTGAAAAGACCACAGAGTATAATGATAACAGTGCGTGGGGTTTGTGGGCCTGCGGCCTCATTTGCTGATCCTTGCTCCTGCTCACATCCGCATCCACATGCAGGTGGCCATGAGCAACAGCGGGGATCAGTAAGTAAATAGGGCCCGTTACCTGCTGGACTTACTTCAACAGGTAGTGGCCTATTTAAAAAAACAAAAAACATCAGGGGCCCATTGAAGACCCTAATGTCCTGGGCTTTGTGGCAAAAACAGCAGAAACAACATTTTTCCATATTTTGGGACATTCATAAAATAATAGATTGTTCCTTAGATTCATTCATCTCTTTTTTTATAGGGAAAAATCAAGTGTTCGACCAGATCCCATTCAAAGAGGTTGCTGGCGATGAGGGTAGAATACCAGTGGCCATCATTTGCGAAATAGACGATAAGAATTACATCCTCACTGTAGAGGGTGATTCAGTTATTTTTAAGGTAAGATCTAATCCTAAATAAATATCCATAACTTACTGTATCCTGTATATGGCTAATATATTACTCACAGCTGGAAAGATCAGGAAGCTGCAGGTCTGTGGAGCCATTTGCTAGTTATAGCCAGACATCCCGAAGATTAGGCAGGGACGGTTTATTACCATCCCTGCCTTTCCAATCACTCTATGCAGATCAGTCACTGGCGCTGTCTATACAGTAATGTGAAACACCATTATGCAATCCCCCCATAAGGGACATAAAGAAAGGGACATAAGTAGCAGGAGCCTATAGGGCTCAGATCAGCTCTGAATCGTGTATTAGGAGGTTATATTTCTCCTGTAACTGGGGTTATAAGTGGTTACAAATAACTTTGTAATATATCTTGTCAAATAGAAATGCCTTCTTTTGTTCTTAGGCCAGTGCCCTGCTTCCCATGCTCTTCTCCTCACTAAAAAAATGAACTTCAGTCTGAAAATCTCTGTTATATGGGATAGGATAAACTGCAGGTGACATGACTAAAATTACACATCTATAGAATCTATGGAAAGGGTAGGGGTAGGAGTGAGCACAGGCAGAGAAAGATAGATGCAAAAACAGGGAACAGATGCTGGAGCTAAATAGGAGCTTTCTCTCACAACCAAACTACTTTATTCACATCAATGCAGATATATTGTTACACCTAGGTTGACCGAGCTTCTCTGCTGCCTGAGGCGACCAATTTAAAGTCTCCCCCCCCCCCGCCCCACTTCCAAAAGAAAAATATCTAACCATGCGATCTTTGGGTTCGTGATGGGGCCCCCCGTAATTAAAATTGTAGGTCAGGCTCCCCATTTGCAGATCAAATATTCCCCTTATTTCCCCATTACTAGCCCCCACAGTATATTATCCCCATTACTAGCCCCCACAGTGTATTACCCCATTTATTGATATGCACACAGTATAACACCCTCTTTCCTAACCTTCACACAGTAAATTGCCCACTTGTCCAGTCCTTACAAATTATATTAGCACTAGAGATGAGCGAACACTAAAATGTTCGAGGTTCGAAATTCGATTCGAACAGCCGCTCACTGTTCGAGTGTTCGAATGGGTTTCGAACCCCATTATAGTCTATGGGGAACATAAACTCGTTAAGGGGGAAACCCAAATTCGTGTCTGGAGGGTCACCAAGTCCACTATGACACCCCAGGAAATGATACCAACACCCTGGAATGACACTGGGACAGCAAGGGAAGCATGTCTGGGGGCATAAAAGTCACTTTATTTCATGGAAATCCCTGTCAGTTTGCGATTTTCGCAAGCTAACTTTTCCCCATAGAAATGCATTGGCCAGTGCTGATTGGCCAGAGTACGGAACTCGACCAATCAGCGCTGGCTCTGCTGGAGGAGGCGGAGTCTAAGATCGCTCCACACCAGTCTCCATTCAGGTCCGACCTTAGACTCCGCCTCCTCCGGCAGAGCCAGCGCTGATTGGCCGAAGGCTGGCCAATGCATTCCTATGCGAATGCAGAGACTTAGCAGTGCTGAGTCAGTTTTGCTCAACTACACATCTGATGCACACTCGGCACTGCTACATCAGATGTAGCAATCTGATGTAGCAGAGCCGAGGGTGCACTAGAACCCCTGTGCAAACTCAGTTCACGCTAATAGAATGCATTGGCCAGCGCTGATTGGCCAATGCATTCTATTAGCCCGATGAAGTAGAGCTGAATGTGTGTGCTAAGCACACACATTCAGCACTGCTTCATCACGCCAATACAATGCATTAGCCAGTGCTGATTGGCCAGAGTATGGAATTCGGCCAATCAGCGCTGGCTCTGCTGGAGGAGGCGGAGTCTAAGATCGCTCCACACCAGTCTCCATTCAGGTCCGACCTTAGACTCCGCCTCCTCCGGCAGAGCCAGCGCTGATTGGCCGAAGGCTGGCCAATGCATTCCTATGCGAATGCAGACTTAGCAGTGCTGAGTCAGTTTTGCTCAACTACACATCTGATGCACACTCGGCACTGCTACATCAGATGTAGCAATCTGATGTAGCAGAGCCGAGGGTGCACTAGAACCCCTGTCCAAACTCAGTTCACGCTAATAGAATGCATTGGCCAGCGCTGATTGGCCAATGCATTCTATTAGCCCGATGAAGTAGAGCTGAATGTGTGTGCTAAGCACACTCATTCAGCACTGCTTCATCACGCCAATACAATGCATTAGCCAGTGCTGATTGGCCAGAGTACGGAATTCGGCCAATCAGCGCTGGCCAATGCATTCTATTAGCCCGATGAAGTAGAGCTGAATGTGTGTGCTAAGCACACACATTCAGCACTGCTTCATCACGCCAATACAATGCATTAGCCAGTGCTGATTGGCCAGAGTACGGAATTCGGCCAATCAGCGCTGGCTCTGCTGGAGGAGGCGGAGTCTAAGGTCGGACCTGAATGGAGACTGGTGTGGAGCGATCTTAGACTCCGCCTCCTCCAGCAGAGCCAGCGCTGATTGGCCGAATTCCGTACTCTGGCCAATCAGCACTGGCTAATGCATTGTATTGGCGTGATGAAGCAGTGCTGAATGTGTGTTCTTAGCACACACATTCAGCTCTACTTCATCGGGCTAATAGAATGCATTGGCCAGCGCTGATTGGCCGAATTCCGTACTCTGGCCAATCAGCGCTGGCCAATGCATTCTATTAGCTTGATGAAGCAGAGTGTGCACAAGGGTTCAAGCGCACCCTCGGCTCTGATGTAGGAGAGCCGAGGGTGCACTTGAACCCTTGTGCACCCTCAGCTCTGCTACATCAGAGCCGAGGGTGCGCTTGAACCCTTGTGCACACTCTGCTTCATCAAGCTAATAGAATGCATTGGCCAGCGCTGATTGGCCAATGTATTCTATTAGCCTGATGAAGTAGAGCTGAATGTGTGTGCTAAGCACACACATTCAGCTCTACTTAATCGGGCTAATAGAATGCATTGGCCAGCGCTGATTGGCCAGAGTACGGAACTCGACCAATCAGCGCTGGCTCTGCTGGAGGAGGCAGAGTCTAAGATCGCTCCACACCAGTCTCCATTCAGGTCCGACCTTAGACTCCGCCTCCTCCAGCAGAGCCAGCGCTGATTGGCCGAATTCCGTACTCTGGCCAATCAGCACTGGCTAATGCATTGTATTGGCGTGATGAAGCAGTGCTGAATGTGTGTGCTTAGCACACACATTCAGCTCTACTTCATCGGGCTAATAGAATGCATTGGCCAATCAGCGCTGGCCAATGCATTCTATTAGCGTGAACTGAGTTTGCACAGGGGTTCTAGTGCACCCTCGGCTCTGCTACATCAGATTGCTACATCTGATGTAGCAGTGCCGAGTGTGCATCAGATGTGTAGTTGAGCAAAACTGACTCAGCACTGCTAAGTCTCTGCATTCGCATAGGAATGCATTGGCCAGCCTTCGGCCAATCAGCGCTGGCTCTGCCGGAGGAGGCGGAGTCTAAGGTCGGACCTGAATGGAGACTGGTGTGGAGCGATCTTAGACTCCGCCTCCTCCAGCAGAGCCAGCGCTGATTGGTCGAGTTCCGTACTCTGGCCAATCAGCGCTGGCCAATGCATTCTATTAGCCCGATGAAGTAGAGCTGAATGTGTGTGCTTAGCACACACATTCAGCTCTACTTCATCAGGCTAATAGAATACATTGGCCAATCAGCGCTGGCCAATGCATTCTATTAGCTTGATGAAGCAGAGTGTGCACAAGGGTTCAAGCGCACCCTCGGCTCTGATGTAGCAGAGCTGAGGGTGCACAAGGGTTCAAGTGCACCCTCGGCTCTCCTACATCAGAGCCGAGGGTGCGCTTGAACCCTTGTGCAGCCTCGGCTCTGCTACATCAGAGCCGAGGGTGCGCTTGAACCCTTGTGCACACTCTGCTTCATCAAGCTAATAGAATGCATTGGCCAGCACTGATTGGCCAGAGTACGGAATTCGGCCAATCAGCGCTGGCCAATGCATCCCTATGGGAAAAAGTTTATCTCACAAAAATCACAATTACACACCCGATAGAGCCCCAAAAAGTTATTTTTAATAACATTCCCCCCTAAATAAAGGTTATCCCTAGCTATCCCTGCCTGTACAGCTATCCCTGTCTCATAGTCACAAAGTTCACATTCTCATATGACCCGGATTTGAAATCCACTATTCGTCTAAAATGGAGGTCACCTGATTTCGGCAGCCAATGACTTTTTCCAATTTTTTTCAATGCCCCCGGTGTCGTAGTTCCTGTCCCACCTCCCCTGCGCTGTTATTGGTGCAAAAAAGGCGCCAGGGAAGGTGGGAGGGGAATCGAATTTTGGCGCACTTTACCACGTGGTGTTCGATTCGATTCGAACATGGCGAACACCCTGATATCCGATCGAACATGTGTTCGATAGAACACTGTTCGCTCATCTCTAATTAGCACCCTTTACTGACCCCCACAATATATTGCCCCCTTGTATAACATCTACACAGTATACTGCTCCCTTTACTGGTCCCCTCCTCATGTTGGCCTCCTCACACAGTATACTTGTTAGGGAATAGCAGACGATAATTCCCCAGAAGCTGCTGGTGAACCCTGGAGGGAGGGGCACAAGAGACAGTGAGCCCTAAGCTGAAGCCCCCCGCTTTCCCTTCCTATTGCCAGACCCTATCCTAGGTAATAGGCGACAACCACGAGTACAGTCCCTCCCTGAATACGTGAAACACAAAACGCAGACAAGATGAACAACAACAAAGTGAGGCCAGCTAGCCAGGGTTCGGTAACAGGAGAGCGATGCAGTGCCAAATCAGAGTCCAAAAGAATTGTCAGTAGGGAATCCAGAAGTCAAGGATTAGAATACAAGTAAATAAACAGCAAGAGATACCAGAAAGCAAGAGGCAATAACCGGCACCAGTGTGACTGTGAGCCAAGACTAAATAGGGGAGGAAGAACCCGCCCTGATCCTGATAGGAAGGAAAGCTGTCAATCACAGGCAAGACAAAATCAAACCACTGAATGGACAGAGGGAACCAGGGCAGAAGACGGGTGTGGTTCAAATCCAATTACAGAACTAGAGCCGTGTTCACACAGTGCAACTAAAAACTTTAAGCAGATTATCAAACTGCACACGCCTCCTACGCCGCAGGACGTGAGCAGAGGGTGGCGCAGAGGCCCGAACAGGCAGAGATGTTACAATACTCTCCTCTTTTTGACCTACCTTGGATATGATTTAGGTTTGACCTGAATTTTACAAAAGTTTCGGGATCGAAAACTGACTTTCTTCATGATAATTTCACCACAGATTATGAGTTAGGGTGCGTTCACATATGTACATTTACTTGATGGTGGACCCCGGTGAACAGACTTTTACTATAAGTAGTTGAGTATCCCTGTTCTTTTGGCCTCAGCAGCCCATCATGCCTCGTGGACCATCATGTTGTAAACTGATGGTAAAAACTGATGACAATTTATGGTGTTGAAGTAGAAATTTGTACAAAAGCCTGATGACAAGTGACGCATTTTCACATCAGTTTTGGCATCAGTTGGAATGACCAAGGGACAAAAAAACTGATACTAATGTAACTAAGTGTGAATGTACCCTAACTAATGAAATTTCATTAACAGGAGAGTGAATTGCCACTAATGATCCCATCAGAGACCAGCGAATTTATCTTCTACCAAAGATGGGATGATAATGGTTTCACATCTCTAGAGTCATCGCTGGAGAGAGGATCTTACCTTGCATGTATCAACGGTGGCTCGAATCTGATACTAAAGCGCTGTTCAGAAAATGAAATTGATGAAACTGCAAAATTTGACTTTGGTAACAATTTACTTTGTGTTAAGTTGGAAACAACATGGTGTCAATGATCTCTCAACACATCTTTATTATTAAGCTCTTGGTTAGAAATGATCAGACTTTTGCTGGTTTTAGACGCTGTGTTCGGTCTGGGAAACATTGTCTTTGTGTACAGAATAGATGTGTGATCAGTCTGAAACCCAAAGTACCAGACATCACTATTCTTCCAAACTGCGGGATATGTGGTCGTCACATGGACCATGCTTCCCAGACTGAACACAGTCACAGTTATCTGAAACCAGCTTTAGGATATGTTCTCACCTAGCAATTTGCACCGGATTTGGGGGCAGATTTTGCTCCTGATTTTGCTCCATGACATATTCTACCCAAAATCTGCCTTTGGGAGCCTTCACACGATGTAACGCGCGTAATACATTGAAAGCATAGGGAAAGAAGCCTCCCATTGATTGCAATGGGGAGCGCACGAATGCCGGCTCCCATTCAAGTCAATGGGAGTTGCTTTTTACGCCGCTCATTCTGAACGTCTTTTTACGATCAGAATGAGCGCAGCATTACATCTTGTGAAGGCTCCCTTCCAGTGTTTTCAAAGGGAGGTAGAGATCACAGCAGGACAATGAAACAATAATCGTCCTACTTGATCTTGCTGTGGATTTCGCGACTCAAGACTCCATACTTAGGAGGCCTATTCATCTCAGCAGCACATAGCCACAATTTAATGTCGATTCAGTATATTGACACTCCCCCATGGGTACCACACGGCCGAATACAGCAGCAGACAATGAAAAGGAATTCTTCATTTTCCGCTGGGTGAACATTCCCTAAGACTTCCAGATAACACTCTTTTATTTTATTTGTATTCCTATGACCTGCAATGATGGTTTGGGGGAAAGATTAGGTGAAAATACATAAATTTGGAGCACTGTTCACATTAAAGGCCTTTCCCATTTATTGAAAAAATATATTTAATAGGACTATGAATGGATATGCAAACATATAACTATAGTACTTACCTCCGTACAATTCCCATTTTGATTCAGATACTGCCTGGGTTCCTTCTGTTGTCCACTTTCTGGAGTCCTACGCATGGGAAATACCTGAAGATGCCCATTCAATCAAATACTGGCTTCAGTGGTTACTGCCATCCTAGGCAAGTGATTGGTTGAATGGGCATCTCCAAGCAGGAAGTGGAGAACAGGGATCCAGGCAGCCTCGGAGCCAAAGTGACAGGAATCGGGTGGAGACCAATGTTAGTATCTCCATTCTAAGCCTTAAACACTTTGAGCCCAGAGTACAGTATAAAACATTGGTTTGTAGTAGAGATGAGCGAGTAGTATTTGATCGAATACCTCCCCACCATAGGTATCTGTGTAAGCGGCTGAACACCAAAGGGCTAACGCATTGAATATTCGATGCACTTAACCCCTTGGTGTTCGGCCACTTACACGGATACCTATGGCGGGGAGGTATTCGATCGAATACTGCTCACTCATCTCTAGTTTGTAGTAATTTCTCCCAGTGTTTCTAAACTACAGTTTCAAATATTTTTTTTTTTTTTTGAAAATTACAGAAAAAGTTCCAACCAGTGAAAGCCTCATAATACAACCTGATATCCCCAATATCCCATATCATTTCCGGAATATACATAGTGATCTACTCATTGCTAACCCAACAGATTCCATTGCTACTTTTAAGTCAGATGGACACCCTGAAGGTAAGCTTCTGCTTAGGTTCTCTGTTTGTTGGCACATTGTTTTGATTTGAAAATGTTGGAATATTTCATGGATATAGCACTTAAAGGGATCGCTCCACCACAAAGCTGACAGTGAGCTGAATTCAGTGTACTGTAAGTTTTGCAGGCATGTGCCCCAGTTCTAGAGATATTGGTGCAATAAGTTTTGACTACCAATATCACTGCACTGTCAGAGGGGCCGGCCACACAGCTCAGCGTGGTGGAAGAGTGGGGAGGAATGCCCCCTTCACAGTGCAAGTCTATACAAGTGTACAATCAAAAGGGTGTCAGCTGTGAGGCTGGTCAGGAGAATGGGGTGAATGGGAGAAAGTGAAGCCCCCTTGTGAATTAAAGGGATTCTACCATTAAAAAAACAATTTTTTCTAGGTAACACGTCAGAATAGCCTTTAGAAAGGCTATTCGTCTCCTACCTTTGGAAGTGCTCTCCGCCGCGCCGTTCGTTCGAAATACCGGTTTGTACCGGTATGCTAATTAGTTCTCTCGCAGCGATGGGGGCGTCCCCCAGCACAGGAGATGCGATGGGGGCGTCCCCATTTCTGCTCGAAAACCGACTGCAGCGCCGCCTCTATGTTCTTCTGTATCCTCCCCTTCCTTCTTCAGCTTGATGTTGGACGCCTGCGCAGTACGCTCTGTTCGGCGAAGACTTCGAGGAACGTACTGCGCATGCGTGAAATTGCGGTGTCGGCACTATGGCCGCGGGTATGCGCAGTACGTTCGGCAAAGTTCGCCGAACAGAGCGTATTGCGCAGGCGTCTGACATCTAAAGGATATTCCGACGTGTTACCTAGAAAAAATAGTTTTTTAATGGTAGAATCCCTTTAAATGCCAGTGCACTTGTGTTAACAGAGCTTCATTCACTTCAATGGGGCTGCTGGAGATTGTAGTCCTGAAAGTTCCTTTCAAGGGGAGTGTCGGCCACATATGATCACTAGCGCTTCCATAACAGGGAGACTTCAGGGGGACTTTGGAGCCCCCAGAGATCTGACACTTATCTGTGGGATAAATATCACACAAACCCCTTCAAGTCCCTGTCAGTGGACTAAGTTACAGTAACCAGAGACATAATTATTGTCTTTAATCCCTTCCCGCAAGCTGCCACAATAGTATGACAGATTCCGGGTCTTTAAAGATGGCGCCGTTCTGCTGCAGCACGGCCGCCATAACTATTGGGTCCCTGCTGTTATGTAGAGCAGAGATCCGGAGCTAATGCCCAAATTCAGAGTCCACTCTGATCGTGGGTATTGCAGGCCAAGATCACCCCCCAAAGTCAAAAAATTACCCCCCGAGCCAGTCCCCACTGGCCCTTTACCTTTCCAGTTGCAGTTTTAGATTTCTGTTAAGCAGTTAAAATGTAAATAAAACCATATAAATTTGGTATCCCCGGAATCGTATTGAAACATAGAATACAGGTGACATGTCATTTTGACTGCAGAGTGAACGCCGTAAAAACGAAACCCGTAAGAATTTTGCACAAATGCACCTTTTCTCCAATTCTACCCCATTCTGAATATTTTTCCAGCTTCCCAGTAGATGGTACAGAATAATTAAAGGTACCACTATGGCTCTGTGAGCAGAAAAGTAAAGAAGTTATAGGGTTTGGAAGGCAGGAATAAAAAAAAAAAAAAAAAAACTATTGAAAAACGTTACCAGCAGGAAGGGGTTAACTTGATTTAAAAACTTAAATTTTTTTTTCATTTTTTTTTTTTTTTTTTTTTTTTAGGGGAGCAAGCAGTGTTTTATCTGAACACATACAAGTCTAATGATATGTCCTCTAATGCATTGCCAGTGGCCATCAGCTGCCATGTTGGGGAGAAGAATTACATCTTGTGTGTACAAAGTAATTCTGTTATCCTTAAGGTAAGATCCAAGTCCCTGTAATGCCTGGCTCGCTTTTTGGTCCTCATCTCTTAGAAGTATGATATGATATTGTATCACACACCGTTACACTATAGATGTTTGTACCGTATACTTGGCTCAGTTATACAGTTTTACCCAATAAACTTTTCCTTTCACCCTTATATTGTAATCCCTTATATATACATGTGTTTTGGTCGTTAGTGTAGTTTTGTAGAATTAGATCCAATAGAACTTGTAATTTATCAATCTGACTCACAGATTTCTCATGTTTCCCTCTGTATACCAATGTGAATAGAGAGAGAGCTGTCAATCACTGGTTAGGTCCGCCCACTGGACTCCTAAGCATAGAAAGAGCAGGGATTTAAATAAAAGACAAGTTATACTGAATCGTGCCCCATAAAATAATACCAATCTGCTGGGTTCCTTATGATCCATACCATGATGCCCACAGATAGGACTACTTGTACCTTGCCACGTGACCCGTTACATTTTCTAGACAAGTGAAATTTGTATAAATGTAGCTTTTGTGATTGTAGACTATAACTTTGATAATAAATAGAGATGAGCAAGTAGGTATTCGATCGAATACTACGGTATTCGAAATACTCGTACTTGATCGAGTACCACTCGCTATTCGAATGGAAAAGTTTGATGCAGAACCAGCATTGATTGGCTGAATGCTATACAGTCGGCCAATCAACGCTGGTTCTTCTCCTACCTTTAGAAGTCTTCTCCGTGCAGCTTCGCCGCGGCGTCTTCCGGCTCTGAATTCACTCTGCCAGGCATCGGGCCTGGGCAGAGCCGACTGCGCATGCCCGCTTGTAGTGCGGACATGCACAGTCAGCTCTGCCCAGGCCCGATGCCTGGCAGAGTGAATTCAGAGCCGGAAGACGCCGCGGGGACGCTGCACGGAGAAGACTTCTCGGAGGATCCAGCCGACCCTCACTCGTGGACTTGGTAAGTATAATTTGATCGAATGTTGCCTACCCCTGAAACGAGCATTTTCCCCCCATAGACTATAATAGGGTTTGATATTCGATTCGAGAAGTCGAATATTGAGGGGCTACTCGAAACGAATATCGAATCTCGAACATTTTACTGTTCGTTCATCTCTAATAATAAACTCTTTTGTCATGAACAGGAAGGTAACCTTCCAGAAGTTATACCATCAATGACCAGTGAATACATTTTCTATGCGAATGAGTTTTCTGCTGCACAACCTGATAACCATTTACTGAAGTTTGAGTCATCATGTGAGCGGCAATGTTTCCTCGGATGGCAAACAACAGACCCAGAAAAAAAACTGATGCTAAAGAAAGAAGTAAATGACGTTGATGAAACCAAATGCTTTGCTCTGAAAGAAAAAAACTGATGTAAAATCTACAGGTATACAAGCGCTGCCATCATCCATGTTATCTATCCATGTCAGAAATACAAACAGCACCGTGGGGGCCAAAGTGTTATTTTTTAAATTTGTATTATAGAAATAATTCTTTTTTTAACTCATTGCTTATTAACTGAATAATGACTGCCAACATGCCTCTGTATTTTTCCTGTAACTTTATGCATTGTTCCTCTGCTATTCACCTGGAAACGTATGAATAAATTGTCGACTGTTACTACTCTTCCCCTCATCCATGGGGAATGTCACTCACCTTTCCCTGGCGCTCCAGACTCCGACACTGTCTATTCTAGCACATGCCCTGAAGTGCCTGCCGGAAGTCCTGCACCCCACATGACCACTGAGGCCAATCAGTGGCTTAGGTCACTCAAGTAGGTCACCACATCCTTTGGGGCTTCCAATGGTGACTTCAATGCATGCTGGGAAGGACATCGGTGGCAGACACCAGTGCACTTGGGACAGGTGAGTATGATTATTTATTTTTTAAAGCCTTCAGGACATCCTCTTTAAGGGGAAAATATATAATTAGAGTAGAAGTTTTAGGGGGATTCAGTAATATTTTATGGGTCATGGTTTCCATGACAGAATCAAACTAGATTAGGGTGATCAACTCTTTAATAGATAGAGGTGCATTTACCTTCCAGGACTTGCAATGAGTAAATGGGCAGCCAGTATGATGTGACTCACTAGACACCAGAGTGTCAGAGGGGTGGAATCTAGCCCAATGATACATAAAGACATAGGGGGTGTCAGCTGTACTGGGAATTGAACAACCATAGTAATAAATTGGTCCCACTATCTGAGGCTTTCCACACTCCCGCCAGTATAAAGGATTACACCCAGGGACAAATTTGAATAAGTATAAGGAGGTTCTGTACCAGGAAAGTGGGAGCTTCTGAACTACTTCCCAGTGCGTGGAACGCTTAGATATTTTTGAGACCATCAGTAGTAGTGGATAGGGTAATGGGCCATCCTGGACGGGTAATGGAAGCAAGAGATAGGGATGATCTGGTTTCTCTATCCACACCTTTACTCAATGTTTGTGATTTGGTAGCATTAACCTTGTAGTAAGATCTTGCAGCAAATGCCTCCGAGGTGGATTAGAAAGCTGAAATGGGAACAATCAGTTTAGTGACAGACAGTATCACATCAGCATAGAGGCCAATTTTGTGAAATGATTTACTAATAGATATGCTAGCGATATATGGATTAGTTCGAATGGCTTTTGCCAACGGTTCCATCACCAATGTAAAAATATTGGAGGTTAGGGTCGGCCTTGGGCCGTGCTGTTGTTGATGTTTAGCCCACTTGATCTAGACCAGGGGTGCTCACACTTTTTCAGCGTGTGAGCTACTTTATTAGCTGACCAAGGCAAAAGATCTACTAGGGCGGGGCTGGGGCGGGACTATGGGTGGGACCGGGCGGGCTTGTGGGCGGGGCTGGCATGTCTGTGGGCGGGGCCGGGCATGTGGGCCTCACAGGGTTTGAGGGGTTGCAATGGCAATCTGGAGGATGACCAACAGTCTCCTGGCTGCCTATCTCTTTTATACAAAGGGAGCCTATGTACGATGTGCTGCAATAAAATATACTGCAGTACATTGCACTGCGGATACCAATATAAATATTGTATCTCGATTACATAATGATCCACCAGACAAAGCTTGCCATGTCATTGTTAATTCAGAGTGAACGCTATAATAACAAAATGCAAAAAATATTGATAGAATTATTAGACCCCCCCAACACATTAATAAAAGCTAATCAGAGATTATATGTACCGCACAATTAAATTTAAATGTTTAATTTAATGTTAAATTTAAAAGTTAAATGTACCAAATAAAATTACAGCTCATAATACAAAAAATAAGCCCTCACATAGCAGTGTCAGCAAAACAATACAATTATGAATTTTAGGAGGCAGTGAAGGGAAATATAAAAAAAGTCATCGAGCATTAATGTCCAAATTATCCTGCGTCATGAAAGGGTTAAACAAATTATTTAATTATAGATAAACCGTGACCTATAGATGGACTTTCTTGCTTCTAAGATACTTAGGAAAACACATATAAACCACTGGGAGAGGTCACAGAGGCTACAAATCTGGTTTCAATAAACTTTATAATTCTATTTTTAGACTGCAGATAATCTGATATAACTTATAACTGATTTACAGCTGCTGGTTACGCAAGGAGATATCTTACTATGGGATGTCAGATCTGTATTATTCCCCAAGCACGGGTGTAGTTCCATGAACTGCTGGATTACATATAATGCATCCGTGGGCAATGAATCCAGAGATAGCAGGGTTAAATTAGTCATTTAAAGGTCAGGCTGCTATTATGCTTATGTCTGCTTCTAGCTTACAATTCGATTTACTGTGCCCCTACCCTTTTCTGTATCCCCATAAAAAACTTCCTTGAAAAATCAATAAAACTTGTTGAACTATAAAAAAAAAATAGTTATTTAAAGGGAACATGCCACATTGCAGATTTAATTAAACAATTCATCTTTTCTTATAAGTCTGAACTCTGCGTCATTCAATAGCTATTTCAGACCAGGTTGCTTAGCAGATACACATATTACAATAGGTCAGGCTCACATGAATGTTCATTTCCCAATTTACAATCTTACCCAAGCAAGGTTGCTTTCTTTGGCTCAGCAGCTCCTTCTGTAGGTGCTATAGCCTGAACCCCCTACTGTATATCAAGTGGTTAAGCCATAAATTGTAGGCTTCACTACTGTAACAAAGCAGGGGGCCTCTGCCTCCGGGCATTTTCATAATAACAGCTGGTGGGAGGAGCCTTCATCTCCCACCCCCGTTCCTCCCCAAGCCCTGATCAGTGGACTAGTGGCAGCAAGGATCGGTAATCATCCCCGTTGTCTTCACATGTCTGGTCTCTTGTTCAGGCAGCATGGACGATTGCCGATCCCTGCTGCCGCTTAGTGTAAGGTATCGGAGCGTGAGGACAGCAGGTGGGTGATGAATGTTCCTCCAGGCTACGGATGCCCCACTCTGAGCCTGCAGGACAGCTTGAATTTCTTTGGAACTTGATTGGGACTTCCTATCCACCCAGTGGCGTAACTAGGAGTGTCGGGGCCCTGTGGAAAACTTTTGTTTTGACTGGGTCTGAACAACAGCTGAAAACCTTCCATGAACATTTCAACCAGTTCCATCCCACCATCAACCTGACGCTCAATCACTCCTTCTCGGAAATAAACTTTCTGGACAGAGTCATCAAGATACAGTACAACAAAATTGAGACATCTCTGTATCGGAAGCCGATTGACCACCCTACCTACCTAAGATGGGATAGCTTTCATCCGAAACACATAAAGAACTCCATTGTATACAGCCAGGCCATCAGATACCATAATCCTTTGACTTTGAGAAAGGAAACCTTATCCGAAACGCGTCAGTCTGGCGCAGTTTCTACAATTGTAACATGCGTGTGCAAAGATTTTCCATGGATTAAATAAAGAAGAGTTTTAACTTTCCGAACGGGGCTACGCTGGTTCTATTTTTACGATTGATCTACATCAGATACCATCACATATGTTAAGACCCTGTGAATAGGGACAAACACCTAGGGGGCCTCAAAAACACATTCTTGAGGCAGGGCTACCATCCAAGAACAGTTAAAACCATATTACCAGGACCACCAGAATACCAAGATTGGAGTTATTAAAACACAATACCAAACAGTGTCTCTTTTTGCATAAATATGTATCCTTCAGAAATTGTGTTTAAACTATGCCTGAGAAAGGGATCTAAGAATAATCCCGAAAGCTTGTAATCTGTCATCATTTTTAGTTAGCCATTAAAAAAGGTATCAACTACTGAAGACTCAATTTTTTATATTTCAGTGTTAGTGTCAGAGATCAACAACACGGCATTAAAATGATAATAACTTCACACACAACAGCCCACATGACCCCCCATTCTCTTTAACTGGAGCGCTGCAGATAGCTGAGTACTGGACCGTGAGAGTACATATATATATATGACTTCCTGGTCGCTGCTTTTCTCCCTTCTTTCCAGGAATACACCATATAAATTATTTAATATATACAGTAAGTCATGCTTGACGAATACAATATAGTAACCAGTTTCATCATGTCTTTTTAATTACTACATAACCTCAAACGCTGCAAACATAGTCATTACATAACTCAAGCTAAGCCGTCACTTACTCCCTAATAACTCACATCTACATACACTGACAAGTAAAATGGGTAACAATGTTCTGAACTTGTGACTATCAGGATCTATATCTCACCATCCACTACTACAGATTCAGACGTGAGACTACCATCATTTTATAGACAATCATCTTGGCTATCTCATACATAAATGTAACGTGCAACTTTATTCGCCCTCATAGGGGGATTAAACCTGAAATCTTTTGATTGCAGGTCCCATAGACAGGTCACAGATCAGCCTCAATAATAATATTCATATGACAGGCCTGCGAGCCTGTTATCAATTACCTCGGTAAAATTCATTTTGGTTCAACTGCACATCCGACTCCGTGGTCATTCCTGCTCTTACCATCATTGGCCCTTTCCGAACACCACCAGACAGCTCAGAGTAAGAGAGGAACGCCTCTCCAACTGGAAGTGCCCAAGGGAAAACAACCATCAGCATGAGGTACATAACATGCCCCCCTCAATGGTGTCTGGCCTGGGAGGTGAGCTGGGAAAGATGTAGTACCCTATAGCAGGGGTGAACCATGGCTTTCTGCCGCCTGACGCGAACGTCAGAAAGGACACTCGAGGAGGGGGTGCGGTGGAGCGGAGGGGGCGAGGCCGAGTGGAAGGGGCGGGGCGGGCCGAGCGGAGGGGGCGGGTTTGAGTGGAGCGATCGTCTTTAGCAGGCAGAGAGCAGGCACGGAGAGGACCTGCTCTCTGCCTGAGCGTGAGGGGTGGCCGCTGGAGCAGCGCTGCTCCAGCAACCTCCCCAATCCACCGCTCAGTGACGGTGACCCTAAGCCAGTCCAGGACAGCTTGTCCTGGACTGGCTTAGGTCAGCAAAAATGCTGCTCTCCCCGTGGCCCTGGCATATCTAAGAAACAAAGAAAGTAATCTGAGGGGGCATTCACATTACCGTTAGTAGTATCCAATGCTAGCATCTAACACTAACAGGACCATCAAAAATCCCATTGATTTCAATGGGATTTTATTTGTTGTCTGTAAGAATCCATTATTTTTGATTTACACCAAATCCGTCACATGTCCATTTTTTTTTCATGGACATAAAAACCCTGCATGCAGGTCTTTTGTGTCCATTCAAAATAATGGAATTATGACGGACAGCAAACATCCGTAATTTTTCAACATTACTGTCTATGGCTAACAGACAGTAAGGACAGGCATCCATTATACTGTCCGTTATTACTGTCACATGCGTATGTTTGGAAAGTAGAAACTAAAAAAAGTTTTAAAAAATGGACAGTATAAAAACAGACACTAACGGGTACTAACTAATACTAATGGGTCCTAACTGATACTAATGACACGAACTGATACTAACGGACACTAACCGATACTAACGGTGTCCCGTTTTTTTTAAACGGACACTCTCAAAACAGGAATCCAATGGTAGTGTGAACACCCCCTACTAGAAAATAGACAGATTATTTTGCTTCTATTCTTGCTGCTCTGTGGTGATAACTAAAGCAATTATTATTAATGGGATAATTGCTAGACTATGAATAACAGGCTGAACTGAAAGATCCGCCCTGACTTCCAGTCAATGCTCCACCTGAATGTGTGCCTTACAAGAAAACACACCTTTATTGGAACTTGTTAAACCAAAATCACAAGGTTAACCACTTCCATGCCAGATCCTTTACTGCCTTCCAGACCAGACACATTTGAGTTTTTTTGCATGTGCGGTTTTGAGGGCTGTAACATTTTTATCATATGTTAATTAACCTAATTTCTGCATCTTTTTTCAGAAACACTGAAGCTGAAGCTAAAGTTACAGCCGGCTCCCAGTTTCAGCAGCTGCACGATCTCGTGCATCTGCTTTGTTCTGATTGGACGTACCGGTACGTCCTGTCAGAACACAGGAACCACGTCCTAGACCTTTATAGTCTATGAGCGGTCCGGAAGTGGTCAAGTTAATTCAACCTCGTCTGAACAACAACACACAAGAGACTACACCGATTCATTATTTATTTCACAAAAATGAAGTCAAAAGTGTACCCCATAAAATAGCTTGTAGAATCACCTTTAACAGAAATAACTTGTAGTAATCTTGTAGTTTTCTCACATCATCTTGAAGAAGTTTTGGATACAGTTTTTTGAGGAGCCAAACCACCATTTTTTTTCCCACTGTTTTGTTTTCCATAACAATTTTAAAAACTCCTCAGACCCCAGAGTATAATAAGGGCCAGGGGAAGTGATTAAAGATAAGATAATCCTTGAATAGTCCCACCATGGGGAAATTCAGTGAGAACACATACAAGTCCATAGCAGATAGAAAAGATACTATGAGTCATAGCAACTAAAAAGACTTCAGGACTAGACATGAGCGAACACTATTCGAAACGGCAGTTTCGAATAGCACGCACCCATAGGAATAAATGGAAGCGGCCGGCACGCAGACTTTGCCGGCGGCCGGCCGCTTAACCCTCTGCATGCAGGCTGCATCCATTCATTTCTATGGGTGCGTGCTATTCGAAACGGGAGTTTCGAATAATATTCGCTCATCTCTATTCAGGACCATTTAGTTCTCTGTGCGAAGTGATCTTCGCTTAGCCTGATTATGTAGATTATGTAGCCTGACCGTGGTTGGGAGGAAGGACATCTGATAGCGCTCCTTCTCACACTTGGGGTGAAGCAGTCGGTCACTGACAGTACTGCCCAGTGCCATCACGGTCTCATACATGGGGTGGGATTTATTCTCCAGCATGGAGCTCACCACAGACAGTATCCTTCTGTCTGTTACCCATCACCTGTACTGGGTCCAGGGGGCTCCCCAGGACAAACCTGTCAAGTCTATTTCTGTCCATGGTTGGTATGCTACTCCCCCAGCAGGCCACTCCAAATAAGATGGCTGATACTACCACATAGTTGAAAAAGCCCCTAAGAAGTGTCCCCTGGATTCCAAAGGCCTTCAGCCTCCTGAGCAGGTAGAGTCTGCTGTGACCCTTTCTGTGCAGCACACCCAGGTGATCAGCCCAGTCCAGCTTATTATTGATTATACTCATTATACTCATCTTACCTCACCTCTTCTGGGCATCCTTGCTTCATCCAGCTGTCTTCAGATGTCATTGCTGGGGTCAAATCACAGGCCCCAGCATTGATGTCTGTGACGCCTGACCTCAGTCACAGGCTGAAGGAGCCCTGAAAAGAATGACGGGAATCATCAACCATCCAGGAAAGGTGAGTATAAGTATGTATTATTTTTAGTCACCTCCATTATGGTCTCTGCCTGGTGTCTGTAGTCATATAATCCTATTTTCTAAGCCTTTCACATGAGGGCTCCCATTTTATTCAGTTTGTATGAATCATACTGCAAAAGTATGCAGATTCACTCAGATTCGAGCATCAACAAAAATGAGTAACGGATTTGGTAGAAAATGAATCAGTTTACTCATCACTAATCCATAACCCGGACCCTATCAATAAAAGGAAACAGTGCTAACCTCTGACCCACCACACCCACCACCATAGGCTATTGTATAAAATGCAAGGAAACAGATACATAACAATTCCTATATAGAAACCTCACTGTGGTGTTACATAAGAGAAGTTTCCACACTCATTCCCTAAAATTGCTGAGACATTACAAGCCAACTAATTTCTACTTGTAGGAGGGACGTAGGTAGGGTGTGACAGGCAGGTTTTCTCAACGGAAGAGATAATATAAATTATGCAGTGTATCACACAGGTACAATGTCATCATCGCTGCACGATGTGGAAATTCCCATTAACCATAAATAAAAGAGAGGGAATCTCTCCTTCCAGACACTACGTACAGACGGCATTCAGGGGAAACAACTTTACAAAACGTTTCACGTCAAGTTCTATTTCAAGACCATTAATTCCAGCTTCTCCATTCGATCCAAGAGGTTGAAGGTAAGAAGAATACATCCATCCTATTAATATTATAAAGGTGAATGTTTGTGAGTTTGTGAGTTTGTGTGTTTGGATGTTTGGGTGTTCGGATGTTTGTTACTCAATCACAGCCAAACGGCTGAATGGATTTGGGTGAAATTTCACACACACCTATATATTTCTCAGGAAGGTGCAATAGGCTACTTTAAATGTGGATCACTCACCCCAAATCGCCACCGTCACCTTCCAAACACCCCTTCGGGCTCGACTGTAGAAGCTGGCATTCTGCCAGCGCTGGTCTGTCCACGCTCCTCCTATTGGTGCATGGAAGGCTGTGGGCGGGCTATGGAGCCAGGGCTGCAGTGCCATAGATTGGAGGCTGAATGTGGGCGTGCCAATTCACCAGGAAGACAGTGAGGAAGATGGCGGCCTCCCACAGGGTCCCGAAGCCGCAGCTATGCCAGGCTGCCTACACACATCACGGAGGAGGCTGCTGCACTCGACACTACACATACAGGTCAGTGCAGCGGGGGGAGGGGGTGTCCCGGGGGGGGTGTTCCCTGGGGGGGGGGGGGCAGGGGGGAGGAGGTGTCCCCAGGTCAGTGTCCCCAGGTCCCCAGCTTCAGTTCCCCCCCCTACATCGGCCCCCGTGTAGTAGCTCTCACCTTGGCCTGTGTCCTCCGCTCCTGTGTCTGCTTGCTGACTGCATACAGTTCTCGTGCTGCTGCCTGTGTCCTATATGCAGTCCAGCGAGGTCCAGCGTCAGGTTGCTATGACGCCAGGCCTGCTCTGCTACATAAATGCCATAGGGAGCAGCATGAGAAGTATGTGCAGGCAGCCAGCAGACACAGGAGCGGAGGAGAGAGACAAAGGTGAGCGCTACTACACGGGGGACTATGTAGGGGGGGGGGCAGGGATGGGGGGACATGAGACTGGGGGGCAGAGATGGGGGGGCAAGACACTGGGGGCAGATAAAGTGAACTGGGGGCAAAGAAGGGGGGACATGAAGCTGGGGCTGAGATGGGGGAGAAGAAACTGGGAGCAGAGATGGGGAGACAAGATACTGGGGGCATAGATGGGGGACAACATACTGGGGCAGAGATGGGGGACAACATACTGGGGGCAGAGATGGGGGGGAAAGATACTGGGGCAGAGATGGGGGGACAAGATACTGGGGCAGAGATGGGGGGACATGAAGCTGGGGGCAGACATGGGGGGAGGGAAGAGACTGGGGGCAGAGATGGGGGGACATGAAACTGGGGGCAGAGATGGGGGACAAGATACTGGGGGCAGAGATGGGGGGGACAACATACTGGGGGAAGAGATGGGGGGACAAGATACTGGGGGCAGAGATGGGGGAAGATACTGGGGGCAGAGATGGGGGGACAAGATACTGGGGGCAGAGATGGGGGAAGATACTGGGGGCAGAGATGGGGGGACAAGATACTGGGGGCAGAGATGGGGGAAGATACTGGGGGCAGAGATGGGGGGACAAGATACTGGGGGCAGGCCCGCATAATAGTACATGCATAACTTAAGAGCAAAATAACCCCTTAGTAAAATCATATTTTATCACTTATATCAATATAGAGGTAACCTCTTCAAATAAATAGATGTCTGCCATAGACAAGAAAGAGTAACCTTATACTAGGTATGTTGTACTATCCAAAATTGATGGGTTACAGTATCCATTGGAATGGAACTGAGCTCCATCATGGCCATGTTGCTAATGGAGGTGATATCACCAGACAGAGAATTGTCTGGTGACATCACCAAACTCCCCAGCTGATTGGACTTTATCAGTCTCATGGTGATGGTCTATCCTAAGGATAGGTCCTCAGGGTCATGGTCCTGCAAAATACTTTTATACTAAGACCACACATAGCAAAACACTGTTAAAAAAGGCTACATAAAAAAAGTTGCAAAAATACTTCACTGCTTTTCTGCTGTATTATTCATTTTTGTCCCCTCCCATATAAGTCTAAGGTAAAAACTCAGTATTTCCACAGGTAAGGTTAACATGCTGTATATTGTCTCTTTTATTGGCCCCCATAAAGTAAATTGTCCCCTATGTGACCCCACATGGTATATTGTACCCGGTTTGGTCTCCATTGTATATTGTCCCCACACTTTAAATTGTCCCCTTTTTTAGCCCCTACACTGTATATTACCTTCTTTTTTGGCCCTGGACATTGCCCCTTGTTTTGGCCCCAGCATTGTATATTCCTTCATTTTTTTGAACACCCAAATGGTGACTCATAAAAACTAGGTTCACATCTACGCTGGGGTGTCCATCGTTTGGGTTTGTCGGGGGACAGGTGGATTCCAGTAGACACCATTCAGTATAATGGGGTCCACCATTTTAACCCTGAAAGCAGCAGAGAGAAAAGTCCTCCATTCGGGACTTTTCTCTCTATTCATTTTTGCTGATTTCGGGGACCATTGACTATAATGGGATCCATCAGGTGTTCGCTGGGTGTCCGCCATTTTCACATTGAAAACGGTTGAGAGGAAAGCCCTCCGTGCAGGTCTTTTCTCTCCGCCAATTTTTGGGGGTTTCTATGGTGGTGTTTCCAGTGAAGACTCCAGTGTAGATGTGAGCCTAGCCTAAGATGGTACCTGTTGGATTATTCTTATACTCATCATTCCTGGGTTCTGATTATGGCCTCCAGGGGCTGACACACACTATATCTGGATGCAGAGCAACACTAGGATGTGGTGTGTGGATGTTATAGGGCAGTAAACCCAATACATCACAGTCAATTTAAAGAAAAACAGCCATAATTGCATGAGTTGCTTTATAGACAAAGTTTCCCCTTTTCTTAATGTAGCTCTGTAAAAATTTAGCCCATATTAGCAATATCTAACTGCATTATATTATGTGTATTTTCCTAACAACATCTATATCTATGGCCAGCTCTTCTGTTTCTGTATTAAAAATGAATGCAAACTTGGTCTCCTCCTTAAAGAAGAATTTTTTCTTTCTTGTGTCCCCTTCCATCTGGAGGAGAGCTCATTTGCATTATTTTCCCCATGAAGCATTGCCCATTAGTGAGAACCTCAGAGCTCAGTATTGTAACATAAAGGGAATTGTTATGCCTTATAATGGCAATTTGTTTATTTATTTATTTTTTTAAATTATTTTTTAGATTTTTGCAAGATGGAAGGATATAGACTGATAACAGGTAAGTTACAAATGGAAAAAAGGAGGGGCCATTGGTGAACCTGTCTGATCCAGCAGCAAAAGAAAGACTGTTAGAAAACATGGTCTAAACTGGCCTAAAAAAGGGAAATACTCTTATTGTGCCAAGGGTCAGTTGGACTCCGTCAAGATGCAATAGTTTTGCTCTCATGTTGTATTGATGGCTCTAATGATTCATTGTCAGACTCTGTACACTTATGGAGATATATATATATATATATATATATATATATATATATATATGTATTCTTGAGATAAAAAACACTTTTGTAACATGATTTTTAGAAAATTTGTAATAATTTGATTTTTGCAACTCTACCTATCAATCCACCAGAATCAATCCGTGTTTTCCCCTTTTGAATCGGTGCCTCCATTGCCAAACCATTGCCCTTTTTCAATATGCAAGTGAGCTCTTTGGAGCAACAAGGGAATTGCCATTTACTTCTTTGGAACAACGACAACATCCTCATTGTTCCAAAAAGCACACTGGCACACTATTGACTAAAACGGTGATATAGAGGCAATGGAGGAACTGACCTGGTAGTGAAAAATAGAAATGAGCGAACAGTGTTCTATTGAACACATGTTCGATCGGATATCAGGCTGTTCGATGTGTTCGATTCGAATCAAAGATCACGTGGCAAACTCCAAAAAAATTTGATTCCCCTCCCACCTTCCCTGGCGCTTTTTTTGGACCAATAACAGCGCAGGGGAGGTGGGACAGGAACTACGACACCAGAGGCATCAAAAAAAATCGGAAAAAGTCATTGGCTGCCGAAATCAGGTGACCTCCATTTTAGACGAATAGTGGATTTCAAATCCGGGTCATATGAGAATGTGAACTTTGTGACTAAGAGACAGGGATAGCTGTACAGGCAGGGATAGCTAGGGATAACCTTTATTTAGGTAGGAATGTTATTAAAAATAACTTTTTGGGGCTCTATCGGGTGTGTAATTGTGATTTTTGTGACATAAACTTTTCCCCATAGGAATGCATTGGACAGCGCTGATTGGCCAGAGTACGGAATTCGACCAATCAGCGCTGGCTCTGCTGGAGGAGGCGGAGTCTAAGATCGGTCCACACCAGTCTCCATTCAGGTCCGACCTTAGACTCCGCCTCCTCCGGCAGAGCCAGCGCTGATTGGCCGAAGGCTGGCCAATGCATTCCTATGGGAATGCAGAGACTTAGCAGTGCTGAGCCAGTTCTGCTCAACTACACCGTGTGCCGGTCAGCCCATCTATATCAGATGTAGCAGAGCCAAGGGTGCACTAGAACCCCTGTGCAAACTCAGCTCACGCTAATAGAATGCATTGGCCAGCGCTGATTGGCCAATGCATTCTATTAGCCCGATGAAGTAGAGCTGAATGTGTGTGCTAAGCACACACATTCAGCTCTACTTCATCGGGCTAATAGAATGCATTGGCCAGCGCTGATTGACCAGAGTACGGAATTCGACCAATCAGCGCTGGCTCTGCTGGAGGAGGCGGAGTCTAAGATCGCTCCACACCAGTCTCCATTCAGGCCCGACCTTAGACTCCGCCTCCTCCGGCAGAGCCAGCGCTGATTGGCCGAAGGCTGGCCAATGCATTCCTATGGGAATGCAGAGACTTAGCAGTGCTGAGCCAGTTCTGCTCAACTACACCGTGTGCCGGTCAGCCCATCAGATGTAGCAGAGCCGAGTGTGCATAAGGGTAAAGTGACTTTTATGCCCCCAGACATGCTTCCCCTGCTGTCCCAGTGTCATTCCAGGGTGTTGGTATCATTTCCTGGGGTGTCATAGTGGACTTGTTGACCCTCCAGACACGGATTTGGGTTTCCCCCTTAACGAGTATATGTTCCCCATAGACTATAATGGGGTTCGAAACCCGTTCGAACACTCGAACAGTGAGCGGCTGTTCGAATCGAGTTTCGAACCTCGAACATTTTAGTGTTCGCTCATCTCTAGTGAAAAACTGTGATTCAAGTGACCCTAACCTATCTATCTGCTGGTCTAGGTTGATTTGGTGGGTCCTGGCCTGCAGATAGCCCAATAGTACATATTATTATAAAGTGACTTATCAATCAATCAGAATGAAACCTTGATTTGGTCAGAAAAGTGACACTGCAGCCGACTGTGTAGTGCAAAACATAGCAGCTGCAGAAGCCGAAAGATACCAAATTTTTAAAAAACACCTAATGCAAGTGTTTTTTAATCACTAAAAAATAGTCACAGCCATGTTACATTCGTATTGCTATTGAGTTTTTTTCTCACTTCATATTATTGTACTTAACTACTTCTATCATAATTTTTCTCTGATTTCAGATCCTTTCATTGGGACAAAGGGATTTATACTGATTCAAAGTTTGCAAAGTCAGTTAAACGTTAGAAATTTCCAGAAAAATCTTCTCATTGCTCACCCAGAAGAGAGCTCTGCCACTTTCGAAACAGAGGACAAAGCTGAAGGTAGATTTATGTTATCTGATCCTTTTCACGTAAATTAAAAATTTTATATATACATATATATATAGTGGAGAGTTGGAAAGTGAAATTCATATAAAGCAGAACAATTTTTATAAAATTAGATTTCACCAGTAATTTACCCAAACTGGCCATAGCAGATAGGGGGTGTTCCGGTAACTGTTACAGTTACCAGAGTTATCCTTTACCCATAACATATTGCTGGTTTGTTGGAACCTCTAGTCAAGAACTGTATGTGGAGTCTGAAAACATTGTATCCTGAGACTGTTGTATCTTGCGGGACCATTGTACGTATATGGTTATAATTAGAGATGAGCGAACGGCGTTCGATCGAATAATTCGATCGAATATCAGACTGTTCGAGATATTTGATTCCAATCGAATACCACGAGGCAAACGCACTAAAAATTCGTATCTCCTCCAACCTTCCCTGGCGCTTTTTTTGTACCAATAACTGTGCAGGGGAGGTGGGACAGGAACTACAACAACGTAGGCATTGAAAAAAATCGGAAAAAGTAATTAGCTAACTAAATCACTTGACCTCCATTTTATACAAATGGTGGATTTCAGATTCGGTTCATATGAGACTGTGAACTATGTGACTGTGAGACAGGGATAGATGTACTGGCAGGGTTAGCTAGGAATTAGCTTTATTTAGGTAGGAATGCCCATTATATGCTAGTCGGGATCCCTGTCAGCTTGCGTTATGCGGGAGCTGACTTTTTCTCATAGGAATGCATTGACCAGCGTTGATTGGCCAAATGCCATACAGTGTACAGCATTTGGCCAATCAACGCTGGTTCTGCCGGAGGAGGTGGAGTCTAAGATCGGTCCACAGCAGTCTCCATTGTGGTCTGATCTCAGATGTAGCAGAGTTGACACAGCTCTGCTACATCTCAGGTATAGGAGAGCTGAGCGGGGGCTGAATTTTTCCCATAGGAATGCATTGACCAGCGTTGATTGGCAGAATGCCATACAGTGTACAGCATTCGGCTAATCAACGCTGGTTCTATCGGAGGATCGTCTGTGAGGAGGCAGTCTAAGATCCTTCCACAGCAGTCTCCATTGTGGTCCGATCTTAGATGTAGCAGTGTTGAGCGCACAGCTTTGCTACACCTGAGATGTAGCAGAGCTGAGTCAACTCTGCTATACCTGAGACCTGTACTCTGTATGGCATTTGGCCAATGAACGCTGGTCAATGCATTCCTATGGGAAAAAGTCAGCTCCCGCATTATTAGTGGTGTAATACAGGGAGTTGGGCATGTTAGATGTCCCCAAACATGCTTCCCCGGCTGTCCCAGTTGCATTCCAGAGGTGTTGTCATCATTTCCTGGGGTGTCATAGTGGACTTGATGACTCTCCTGAGTCTAATAGTGGTTTCCCCTGAAACGAAGCTTTTTTCCCCATAGACTATAATGGGATTCGATATTCGTTTGAATAGTCGAATATTGAAGGGCTATTCGAAACGAATATCGAATATCGAATATTTCACTGTTCGCTCATCTCTAGTTATAATATAATAATATTAGGACATTTAAAAGGCAAAAACTGCAGAAACTAAATTTTACTGTACTTTTGGTCATTCATGAAATAATAGATTGTTCACTCATGTTTTATTGTAGAGAATCATAACATATCCTACTTGAACATATTCAAAGAGGTTACTTGCCATAAGAATAGGTTGGCTAACTTACCAGTGGCCATCACTTGCGAAGTAGGCAATAAGAAGTACATCCTCAGCGTAGAGGGTGATTCAGTTATTTTTAAGGTAAGAACTAATCCTAAATAAATATCCATGGCATACTATATCCCGTATATGAATAATATACTAGTTACAGCTGGAAAGATCGTGAAGCTGCAGGACTGGGGAGACGGCTGATAGCCAGACATCCCAATCGCTCTGTACAAATAAGTCAGTGAGAGCTGGCTATACAGTAATGGGAACCACCATTATGCCAGGGTCAGCAGTCATGAGAGTGAGGAAAGGGACAAGAACTACAGGAATTGCAGCTCTGTATTGTATACTAGAAGCATATATTCCATCATCCTTGTATTCCATTCTGAAAATCTCTGTTATATTAATCTTGGGATGGACTGAAAGTTACATAACTCACATTATACATCTATAGAATCTATGAAAGGGGTTGGGGTAGGAGTGAGCATAAGCAGAGAAATAGAAGCAAAAATGGGGAACAGCCTGATGCTGGAGCTAAATAAGAGCTTTCTTTAAATAATAAATAATAAAATAATTCTGCCCCTTTGATTGAGCCAGGAGGCACCACGTTAGGTCATCTCATGATAGGTTTGGCCCTGCTTACACCTTATATACACACACACAAGGCAATTTATTTTGCTATATAATGCCCATGCTCCCCTTCCCACCACCACATACACACCAACTCTTAGGCCGGGTTTACATAGGTTTTTTTGGTCCTGATTTTGACACGGAATCCGCGTCAGAATCCGGCTCAACAACCACCTCCAATTGAATTCAATGGGTTCCTTTTTCCGTGAGAAATTTTTTATTGTGACCTATTAGGTGGCTCGCTTCAAAAGAATAGTGTGAGACCAGAAGATATCAAAATCTGACTTTGCTCATGATAATTTCACCACAAATCATGAGTAACTAATGAAATGTCATTAACAGGAGGGAGAATTGCCAGAAACGATCCCATCAGAGACCAACGAATTTATCTTCTACCAAAAAGACCTTGGCAATGATTTAATATCTCTAGAGTCATCGCTGAAGAAGGGATTTTACCTTGCAAGTAGTGAAGATGGACAAAACCTTATACTAAAGTCCTATTCGATAGGTGATAAAACCACAAAATTTTACTTCGATGGAAAATTACTCAGTGTTGGTAAGTTAGAAACAACATGGTGTCAATGACATCTCAACATATCTTTATTATGAAGCTCTTGGTTAGAAATGATCAGACTCTTGAACTCTTTTAGACAGCTGTGTTCGGGCTGGGAAGCATTGTCTTTGTGATGGATCTCCTGGACCAAATGCAGCTCAGCCTGTTACCTGTGGGGGGCACTATTACTGTAGTAGTGCTCTAATAGCACCCCTCACAGGTAATAGTTCCCTCAGAGGTTGGAGACCTCTGTATTACAGCATAAATCTATACCAGATCATAATTGGGATACAATTGTATGCCCTAAACACATTACGCCCAGATTACGGTATAAAACATTTCGTATTTTCCTTCAGTGTTTCTAAACTAGATTTTCTGATTTGTCTTTTTTTTTTTTTTTTTTTTTTTTAAATTACGGAACAATTCGTAATGTAGAGTTTGTATCTACAATAAAAAGCGATATCCCCATTATCAAATCGAATTTCCGGAATATTCTTCGTGATCTACTCATTGCTAACCCAACCGATTCCATTGCTACTTTTAAGTCAGATGGACACCCTGAAGGTAAGCTTCTGCTTAGGGTCTCTGTTTGTTGGCACATTGTTTTGATTTGAAAATATTGTAATATTTAATGGATATAGCACTTAAAGCATATCTCCCAATCGTCCCGGAATCAGCGGGACAGTCCTGGATTCCAGAGCTTGCCCTGCTTTCCCAAACGGTGGGAGGTATGTCCCGATCTGCGTCCAGAGATTCTGTCCCTCTTTCTGTTCTTTGAAAGTTGGGAATTATGCTTATAGTGAGCTGAATTCAATGTACTGTCAGCTTTGAAGGTATGTGCCCTGATTCCAGAGATATTGGTGCAATAATTTTTAACTGCACTGCCAAAAAGGCCGGCCATACAGCTCAGCATCTTCTATAGGGGGCATTTAATTCACAAGGAGGCTTCACTTTCAGGACCCCCATTTTCCTGGCCAGCCTCACAGCTCGGCATCATTGCTAGATGGTGAGGAATGCCCCCTTCACAGTACAAGTCTACTGACATGTACCACCAATGGGGGTATTCCTCACCATCTAGCAATGATGCCGAGCTGTGAAGCTGGCCAGGAAAATGGGGGTCCTGAAAGTGAAGCCTCCTTGTGAATTAAATGCCAGTGCACTTGTGTTACCAGAGCTCCATTGACTTCAATGCGGCTGCTAGACATTACAGTCCTGAAAGCCCCTTTGGAGTGAATGGAGTGTCAGTCACATATGTGCATTAGCGCTTCCATAAGAGGAAGACATTGATCTCTGAGATATGTATCTGTAATCGCACAAACTCCTTCAAGTCTCTGTCAGTGGACTAAGATACAGTAACCAGATGATTTTACATTACTTTCAACTTTTCGTTTTTTAGCGGAGCAAGCAGTGTTTTATCTTAGCAGATATGCGTGTAATGATACATCTTCTAATGCATTGCCAGTGGCCATCAGCTGCCATGTTGGGGAGAAGAATTACATCTTGTGTGTACAAAGTAATTCTGTTATCCTTAAGGTAAGATCCATGTCCCTGTAATGCCTGGCTCCTCTTTAGGGTCCTCATCCCTTAGAAGTATGATATGATATTGTATCACACACAGTTACACTATAGATGTTTGCACCTTATACTTGGCTCAGTTATACAGTTTTCCCCAATAAACTTCATCCTAAGGGTGCATGCACACTACGTAACGCCGGGCGTGTATGAGAGCTGTAGACGCCGGCATTACGGCAGACTGCCGAACACTTCCCATTCACTTCAATGGGAGCGCTCGTAACAGCGGCGTTTACGAGCGCTCCCATTGAAGTGAATGGGAAGTGTTCGGCAGTCTGCCGTAATGCCGGCGTGTACGGCTCTCATACACGCCCGGTGTTACGTAGTGTGAATGCACCCTTATATTGTAATCCCTTACATATACACAAATGAGATAAATGTAGCTTTTGTGATCATAGACTATGACTTTGATAATGTTTTTTTTTTTTTTTTTCATGAACAGGAGGGCAACCTGCCAGAAGAAATATCAAAAAACACCAGTGAATACATTTTCTTTGCGACTGACTTTTCTGATGCACAACCTGATAAAAATTTACTGAAGTTTGAGTCGGCATCAGAACGGAAATGTTTCCTTGGATGGCAAACAACAGACCCAGAAAAAAAACTGATACTAAAGAAAGAAATAAATGGCATTGATGAAACCAAATGCTTAATTCGAGAAGAAAAAAAAACCTGATGTAAAATCTATAAGTTTAAAAGCGCTGCCATCATCCATAGTACTTATCCATGTCAGCAATGCAAACACTAGAGATGAGCGAACAGTAAAATGTTCGAGGTTCGATATTCGTTTCGAGTAGCCCCTTAATATTCGACTTCTCGAATCGAATATCGAACCCTATTATAGTCTATGGGGGGAAAATGCTCGTTTCAGGGGTAGGCAACGTTCAATCAAATTATACTTACCAAGTCCACGAGTGAGGGTCGGGCTGGATCCTCCGAGAAGTCTTCTCCTTGCAGCATCCCCACGGCATCTTCCGGCTCTGAATTCACTCTGCCAGGCATCGGGCCTGGGCAGAGCCGACTGCGCATGCCCGTACTACAAGCGGACATGCGCAGTCGGCTCTGCCCAGGCCCGATGCCTGGCAGAGTGAATTCAGAGCCGGAAGACGCCGCAGGGAAGCTGCACGGAGAAGACTTCTAAAGATAGGAGAAGAACCAGCGTTGATTGGCCGACTGTATAGCATTCGGCCAATCAATGCTGGTTCTGCATCAAACTTTTCCATTCAAATAGCGAGTGGTACTCGATCGAGTACAAGTATTTAGAATACTGTAGTATCCGATCAAATACCTACTCGATCGAATACTACTCACTCATCTCTAGCAAACACCACTGTGGGGGAACATGTTTTTTTTTTTGTTTTTTTTTAATTATTGTAGAAATTAAGATTTCCAACATTGCTTTTTACCTGAATAATGATAACTATATACAATCCTGCCAACATCCCTCTGTATTTTTCCTATAACTTTATACTCTGTTCCTCTGCTATTCCTCCTGGAAACGTATGAATAAATTATCAACTTGCTACTACTCTTCCCCTCATCCACTGGGAATGTCACTCTTTATTATGACATAGTCAGAATTGATAGTAACAGAATTTTTTGGGACATTGACTGTGGGAATGGAAACGCCCAGTAACAGAAGGAAACCATGACTCAGACTTTTATGGAAACAACACTCTCACTTTGTTATCTCATGAGCTGTGAAACCATAATATTTGCTGGAAAAGACAGAGCTGTCAATCGTCATTTAATAAAGTTTCTAAAAATAAAAAAAAAATCATTGTTATAAATTATAAATTTCTCTTTATGTATTGGAATTTGAAATGTTATTTTTTTCTGGCAAGGCAGTTCGAAGCACAATAAATTTTAACCGCTTCACGACGGCTGACTGTCTCGACGGCTTGGGCTCTGTGCCGCGCCGACGTTTATAAACTGACCCTTTTAAAATGGGGATCGGGTCTCCCCGAGGGTCCGGAGCTCCGTGGACCTAGCGCTAATAGCTGCTGGGGTCCACGGAGACATGATCAGGACCTGATAGATTCAGGTCCCGATCATGTAGCAGCCATGTCAGGGAAAGTTTGTTGCAGTAACAAACTTTCCCTGACATGAGATGCCGCCCGCAGGTAAATGGTCCTGCGGGCGGCATCGTGAGCAGGTGTTAGCTATATGTTATAGCTAACACTGTGCCCAATGTACTCCGATTGGAGCTGGTGTCCGATCGGAGTTTAACCCCTTCAGTTCCGTGATCAAACATGATCACGGCACTGAAGCGGTTCTGCGATGTTATCGGCACCCCCTGCGGGGAGATCGGGGGGTGCCGATATGTAAAACATGCACCCTGGGGTCTAACCAGTGACCCCAGAGTGCATGAGCCCCTCGTTACCTGGTTGACCCTGCCAGGTACTAAGAAAGCCAAGCGATGCGTCTACATCTCTTGGCTTCCTGTTACAGACTGGAGACACGTGCAGCCTGTGTCTCCAGCCTGATTGATTCAGCAATGAATTCATCGCAGAATCAAGTGTCCTAAAAGAGACACATAAAAAAAAAGTGAAAAATAAATAAACTGTTTGAAAAAAATTAATAGTTATAAAGCCCCAAAAATTCATTTTTATTCAATAGAAAATGAATTATATAAAAAAACCTAAAAATTAATAAAAACAATGCATATCTGGTAGCGCCGCGTCCGTAACAATCTGTACAATAAAACTGAAATAATATTTAATGTACATGGTGAACGTCGGGAAAAAAAAATGGAAAAAACCCGTCGGAAGTAGTGATTTTTCGCCATCTCACCTAAAAAAAAAAAAAATGCTATAAAAAGTGATCAAAAAGTCATAATCACCCCACAACAGTGCCAATAAAAAGCACAGGTTGTCCCGCAAAAACTAAGCCCTCAAACAACACTGTCAACCGAAAAATAAAAATGTTACGCCTCTCAGAAGATGGCGATGCAAAAATCACTGATTTTGTCCCCAAATGTGTTTTTGTTCTGCAGAATTAGTATCGCATAAAAAAATATAAATGAGGTATCGCTGTAACCGTACCGACCCGCAGAATAAAGGCTACATGTTACTTATACTGTACGCTGCATGGTGTAACCGTACTGACCAGCAGAATAAAGGTCACATATTACTTATACTGTACGCTGCATGGCGAAAAATTAAAAAGGTAAAACGCAATGCCAGAATTGATTTTATTTTTTTTTAAATCCAGCAAAAAGAGTTAATAAAATGTATTCAATAAATTGTAGGCACCCAAAAATGGTGTAATTACAAAATGCATCTCATCCCACAAACAACAAGCCCTTATATGGCCGCGTCACCAGGAAAATATAGAAATTATAGCATCTAGTAATGTGAAGACAAAAAAAAAACCAAATCACCAAATCATTAGAACACAACTGGCTGCGTCAGGAAGGGAATATATAAGCTGTGCGAGCGTAAATCAGGGGACACTCCAGATTTACAGCTTATGAGCGAAAAGACACCAGAGGTGACCCGCAGAGTGACTCCCCCAATTATAGGAGCTCCTGGGACATAGTAGGGAATTTGGTGTCTGCAATGTCCTCCGCACAGCTTATATATTCCCTCTTCGCCATCCGCTGTGCAGTCACGTCCGGGATACTAATACTCACTACACCCCCTGATAAATTCTTTGAGGGGTGCAGTTTTCAAAATGGGGTCACTCCTTTGGGGAATCCACTTTTCTGGTACCTTACAGGCTCTACAAACATGACATGACGTCCAGATACCAAACATCTGAATCTGTACTCCAAAAGCCGCATCGCGCTCCTTCCCTTCTGCCCCCTGCTGTGTGCCCAAACTGCAGTTTATGCCACATGTATGACACTGGTGTACCCGGGATACCGTACGCAATTCCATATGTGGGTATAAACTGATATAGGGGCACAGCCGGACACAGAAGGGTTGTTTGGTTTTTGGAGCACGGGCGGTTTTGGATTCCACGACACTTTTGCAGAGCTGAAATGCCCGTAAAGTGGAATCCCCTGATATGAGACCTTATTTTGGAAACTACACCCCTGAAGGATTTATCCAGGGGTACAGAGAGCATTTTTAACCCCCAAGTGTTGCTATAACTTATTATCCATAAATGAATACGAAGCTGATTGTGAAAGGTAAAAATAATTTTTTCCAGGAATACGTCATTTCAGTGCCTAATATTTTGTGCCCGACTTGTATCAGAGATGAACGCTCTAAAAGCTGTTGTGCCCGGGATAAATCCCATCAGTGGGCTAGTGTCCAAAATGCGGTGACATGTCTGCGGATTCCACTTTATTGGCAATTCAGGGGCTTTGCAAAAGTGGCATGGTGTCCTAAAACCAAACTGTGCTCCAAAAACCAAAATAGGGCTCCTTCCCTTCTGTGCCCGGCTGTGCCCAAACAGCCGATTCTACCCACATATGGCATTACGTACGTTATCCGGGGTACACCAGTGTCATACATGTGGGCATAAACCGCCATTTGGGTACACAGCAGGGCACAGATGTGAAGGAGCGATATGTACATTTGGAGTGCAGATTTAGATTGCCTATTAATCTGACAATTTTATTGTCACTAATCGAACGTTGTTTTGGTGTAAGTAGTTCTGTTCTATCTCTACTCTTTGCATCTTTTCTTGCTTTGAGTAGTAATGGGTTAGGGTAACCTCGTTGCCTAAATCTGGCTCCTAATTCTTCTGATTTTTCTTCAAAGTCCTCCAAGTCCGAACAATTCCTGCGAACGCGCAGAAACTGTCCCTTGGGTATGCCTCTCCTCAGGGGTGCTGGGTGATAACTATCCCACCTGAGGAGAGAATTGGTCGCTGTATCTTTACGAAATAGGTTGGTTTTCAACTTGCCAGATTCGTCGACTGTGACAGTGATGTCTAGAAAGGTGATGGTGACCGGGTCTATAGTCGAGGTGAATCTCATGTTGATGTTATTATCATTCAACTTTTCCACAAAAGTGTTAAAGCTCTCCACTGTACCTGTCCACAGAATCAGCACGTCATCAATATAACGTAGCCAGAGCGAGATATATGGAGTCCATTGTTCGTGCTCTTCTGTAAAGACGAGGCGCTCCTCCCACCAGCCCAAAAATAAATTAGCATAAGTCGGGGCTGCAGAGCTCCCCATAGCGGTCCCCCGCTGCTGGTGGAAGAAGCGCCCGTCAAACGTAAAGTAGTTTCTAGTCAGCACGAATTCTAGGAGCTCCAAAATAAACTCGCCATGGTCTGTTAGCTGAGTTCTCCTACTCTGTAGGAAGTATCTAATCGCCGCACACCCCTTGTCATGCGGGATCGAACTATATAATGCTTCAACGTCTAGAGACGCTAGAAACGAACCTGGTGGAAGATGGACGTCCTGTAATTGTCTCAGGACGTCCATCGTGTCTCGGGCATAGGAGGAAAGAGATGACACGAAAGGGCGAAGCACCCTATCTAAATAGATGCCTGCCCCCTGCGTCAGTCCCCCTATGCCCGAGACAATGGGTCTTCCTTTAAGGGGAGATACCCCTTTGTGGAGCTTCGGAAGGCTGTAGAAAGTAGGCACAGTGGGAGTTCTATTTTCCATGAACGCCAGTTCTTTTTTGTCAATGAGGCCAATTTCAAGGGCCCTTTTGAGGATGGAGTCTAATTCCCTTTTGAAAATACTTGTAGGGTTGCTATCAAGGACTCGATAAGTCTCTTGATCTTCTAACAGTGACAAACACATTTTTACGTATGTATCTCTATCCATCAATATAACGTTCCCGCCTTTATCTGACGGTTTAATAACAATTTTATCGTTATTTGATAGATCCTTTAGAGCCATCATTTCTGTACGTGTCAGGTTGTTGCCTTTCATTAGGTCAGATGTTTCTACCCTAGTCAGGTCCCTGATCACCAACTGTTCAAAGATTTCAATGGAGCTATTTTCAAAGACCGGGGGTGCGCTAGTACTCTTTGGTTGGAGGCTTGTGAGTGACTTAGTCTCCTCTATGCCCTCCCCCTCCCTCCATAGTTCTTCCAACAGTTTAAGATTTTCAAAATCCTCAGGGTCTATCCCCAACTCCTCACATTTTTTCTTATTAATTGCGTTCATGTATTTCATCCATTTTAGCTTTCGTGTGAATAATGAAATGTCCTTTACCCATGAAAATAAATCAAATTGCACTGTTGGCACAAATGACAGGCCTTTTTTGAGTACATTATGTTCCTCTGATGTTAATTCATGGCTTGAAAGATTAACCACCTGCATTTCGTTAGTTCTATTTAGTGTTTCACAAAGGGGATTGCTCTTTATTATTTCTGAGGTGGATTTGGTTCTCCCCGACCCCGTAAAAAATACTGTGTGATCGGGGGACCCCTTGATAAAAAACCCCCCTGTTCACTGTTCTGCTGTGGGTTTCTAGAGGTCCTAGTGGCTGGACTATTAGAACGATACTGGTTCCTGCTGAATCTTCCCTTATTTCTGCTCCTAGCACCGGGAGGACGTTGGTTACGTTCAGTATCTGATGTTTCAAATTCGCTAGAAGAAATATCACTTTGGTTTCGGGTATTTAAACCCACATAAGCTCTATTTTCTTTAAACTCGAGCAAATCTCTCTGGAATTGAAAATGTTTCCTTGATTTTATCTGACTGGTATATCTCTCTATATTAGATTGCAAATCTTTTTCTTTCTTACTAAAATCTACTTCTGCTGAGAAAGTTTTAGCTTTAGTAATCACTTCCTTCAAGTTTAATGACAACTTCTGAAGGTTATCTTGCTCTTCCTCAACTAAAAGCGCTATCAGTCTTAGGGAAGATTCAGTGACCTCTTTTTCCCACTTTTGCATTAGTTGTTGTGATCTAATCCTTTTCGCAGGCAGTATCCCATTTCTCAGTCCCCTAGGGACTATCTTATGTTGTAGGTAATTTTTCAAGCCCTGTAACTCCCACCATGAATTCACGTAATCTCTATAAGCCTTAGTGAGTAATTTAAAGGTGTCTTTCATGGATGTGGGGAGTTCACTACCAACGTACTCCTTTTCGGAAAACACACTTTTGGCTTCCTCTAACCATTTATCGGTTTCAAAATTCTCTGATAGAAAACTAGACATGATAAATAGATATTATCTGGTTCTTGTTAGACTTCCTCCTATCCCAACTAAGGGGATACTAGCTAAATTCTATTTGACAAAGAGGGGCACAAAATGCTACCTTTAAACACACGAATTCTAACTAGCATAAAATATAACTTTTATTTTGATCAGCTAAAAATAATATAGCCAGGGCTATTAAAACAAACAAATAACAAACACACCAGCAGGCGTGATTAGGACAACTCCCAATACACTCTTTCAGTATGTGTCCCCACAGACTGCTGGCGCAATTATATTGATTTAAATGAGCATCCAGGGAATAGTAAACTAACTCTCTGGCACATGCTAGTAAACACCACTTTATAGGTTCAAGAATAAGAGGTTGTTACTCTAGCTGCTGCCGTAGCTGTATAGGATAATCATCCCCCCATTACCCTGCTCTGATATCTTGCATAGAGCCCTGGAGCCTATTGACACTCATGCACACTTACACACATGCCACCCTATGTAAGCTAGGTGCGGCTTTTTTACAGATTAAGTGTGCATACCAAATGCTGGTCTTAGTAATTTACTGACATTTATGCTCTTTCACTATGTCCCTGCCTGTTCAAAATAAACTACAGGTATCCAGGTTTAAGATGCGCATAATAAAATCTCTCAACGCGTTTCAAAGTTAAACTTATCATCAGGAGAGGATGTAAATCAAAAAAATAATAAAGATGTAGTTGCGGTTAAAACCGCATTTCCCGGTCCCTGATGGTGGGAGCCGGTACGGAGTGTCTGACGCTGACTGCTGCAGCGCTGGGGTTTAAATAGAGCCCAGACTGCTTCTAAGGATACGCCCCCTCGACATCATTCGGGTCTCCGCCAATCAGATTGCAGAGTCTCCGTGCGGAGGATAGCTCCTCCTTCTGTGGGCGTATGTTTGCCTCCGAAGCGTCCAAAATAAACAGCGCTGTTACTGTCTATGGAAGAGGAACCCGAAGGTAGGTATATATCATATCTGACAGATATTGGGAATGAATCGCTCCACACCAAAACTCTTTATTGCCATTAATACGCAAACACACAACTCCCTGCATTTATTGGCAGGTGAAAAAGATCGTGTAGCATATAGATAGGTCTGAAAAGTGGGCAATACCCTGCGTTTATTGACGGGTAAGAATACCCGCCTAGCATACATATTCATTTAGCGGAAGTTCAAAAGGAACCATGATAGGGGGACATTTCTGAGAATCAGTCCCATCATCACTTCAGTACACTATCGATGCGAATAAAAAATAAAAAATGTTTAATCTAATCATTTACAAGATTACTGCTACGGTAAAAGGACTTAATATGGAGTTAACCCTATCCCTACCATAGTGTACTGAGAGGAGCTATAGTGAAAGGACTTAATATGGAGTTAACCCTATCCCTACCATAGTGTACTGAGAGGAGCTATAGTGAAAGGACTTAATATGGAGTTAACCCTATCCCTACCATAGTGTACTAAGAGGAGCTATAGTGAAAGGACTTAATATGGAGTTAACCCTATCCTTACCATAGTGTACTAAGAGGGACAAGTGCCTCAAGACATGCCTTTCCCTCATTGTTCCTATTTCCTGGGTTTTTATAGGTTAGAGAAGATATCAAAATTAGTGGAGTATATCCAGCCCTACTGTCTATTTAGTCTCAAATAAATGGGGCAAAGGAAATTTGATCGTTAAGACCTTTTGGTCTTACACATTGGAATTTAAAGATCCACCTCGCCTCGTGTTGTAACAAAAGGCGATCCCAGTCACCTCCCCTTGTGGGTTCGGGTACATGTTCAATACCCTGAAACTTCAAAGTTTCAGGGTTGCCACCATGATACTGCCACACGTGGTTCGATAAAGTTTTATCCTCTTTCCTGTTGATATAACCAATATGTTCCAACACTCTCTTTTTGAACTCACGTCGGGTCTTTCCGACATAGTTGAGTGGACACGGACATGTGACACAGTAGATCACTCCTGCCGTCCGGCAGTTGATAAATTGTCTCGTATCATAATGGATGTTAGTCGTTACGCACAGTACTTGATTCCCTTTCTGTATGTGTTCACATGCCTTACATGTACCACACTTGAATGTGCCGTGTGAAATACTGCGATTTAACCACGTTTTCTCAGGTGCAGCAGGTCTAAGATGGCTATGTATCAATAGGTCACGTAGGTTCCTGCCTCTCCTGTACGTGACACTAGGTCTTTCACTCACAAGGGGTCTAACCTCTGAATCCATTGTGAGAATGTCCCAATATGATCTTAAGATATCCAGTACATTCTTATATCCCCGGTCATAATTGCCTATTAATCTGACAATTTTATTGTCACTAATCGAACGTTGTTTTGGTGTAAGTAGTTCTGTTCTATCTCTACTCTTTGCATCTTTTCTTGCTTTGAGTAGTAATGGGTTAGGGTAACCTCGTTGCCTAAATCTGGCTCCTAATTCTTCTGATTTTTCTTCAAAGTCCTCCAAGTCCGAACAATTCCTGCGAACGCGCAGAAACTGTCCCTTGGGTATGCCTCTCCTCAGGGGTGCTGGGTGATAACTATCCCACCTGAGGAGAGAATTGGTCGCTGTATCTTTACGAAATAGGTTGGTTTTCAACTTGCCAGATTCGTCGACTGTGACAGTGATGTCTAGAAAGGTGATGGTGACCGGGTCTATAGTCGAGGTGAATCTCATGTTGATGTTATTATCATTCAACTTTTCCACAAAAGTGTTAAAGCTCTCCACTGTACCTGTCCACAGAATCAGCACGTCATCAATATAACGTAGCCAGAGCGAGATATATGGAGTCCATTGTTCGTGCTCTTCTGTAAAGACGAGGCGCTCCTCCCACCAGCCCAAAAATAAATTAGCATAAGTCGGGGCTGCAGAGCTCCCCATAGCGGTCCCCCGCTGCTGGTGGAAGAAGCGCCCGTCAAACGTAAAGTAGTTTCTAGTCAGCACGAATTCTAGGAGCTCCAAAATAAACTCGCCATGGTCTGTTAGCTGAGTTCTCCTACTCTGTAGGAAGTATCTAATCGCCGCACACCCCTTGTCATGCGGGATCGAACTATATAATGCTTCAACGTCTAGAGACGCTAGAAACGAACCTGGTGGAAGATGGACGTCCTGTAATTGTCTCAGGACGTCCATCGTGTCTCGGGCATAGGAGGAAAGAGATGACATGAAAGGGCGAAGCACCCTATCTAAATAGATGCCTGCCCCCTGCGTCAGTCCCCCTATGCCCGAGACAATGGGTCTTCCTTTAAGGGGAGATACCCCTTTGTGGAGCTTCGGAAGGCTGTAGAAAGTAGGCACAGTGGGAGTTCTATTTTCCATGAACGCCAGTTCTTTTTTGTCAATGAGGCCAATTTCAAGGGCCCTTTTGAGGATGGAGTCTAATTCCCTTTTGAAAATACTTGTAGGGTTGCTATCAAGGACTCGATAAGTCTCTTGATCTTCTAACAGTGACAAACACATTTTTACGTATGTATCTCTATCCATCAATATAACGTTCCCGCCTTTATCTGACGGTTTAATAACAATTTTATCGTTATTTGATAGATCCTTTAGAGCCATCATTTCTGTACGTGTCAGGTTGTTGCCTTTCATTAGGTCAGATGTTTCTACCCTAGTCAGGTCCCTGATCACCAACTGTTCAAAGATTTCAATGGAGCTATTTTCAAAGACCGGGGGTGCGCTAGTACTCTTTGGTTGGAGGCTTGTGAGTGACTTAGTCTCCTCTATGCCCTCCCCCTCCCTCCATAGTTCTTCCAACAGTTTAAGATTTTCAAAATCCTCAGGGTCTATCCCCAACTCCTCACATTTTTTCTTATTAATTGCGTTCATGTATTTCATCCATTTTAGCTTTCGTGTGAATAATGAAATGTCCTTTACCCATGAAAATAAATCAAATTGCACTGTTGGCACAAATGACAGGCCTTTTTTGAGTACATTATGTTCCTCTGATGTTAATTCATGGCTTGAAAGATTAACCACCTGCATTTCGTTAGTTCTATTTAGTGTTTCACAAAGGGGATTGCTCTTTATTATTTCTGAGGTGGATTTGGTTCTCCCCGACCCCGTAAAAAATACTGTGTGATCGGGGGACCCCTTGATAAAAAACCCCCCTGTTCACTGTTCTGCTGTGGGTTTCTAGAGGTCCTAGTGGCTGGACTATTAGAACGATACTGGTTCCTGCTGAATCTTCCCTTATTTCTGCTCCTAGCACCGGGAGGACGTTGGTTACGTTCAGTATCTGATGTTTCAAATTCGCTAGAAGAAATATCACTTTGGTTTCGGGTATTTAAACCCACATAAGCTCTATTTTCTTTAAACTCGAGCAAATCTCTCTGGAATTGAAAATGTTTCCTTGATTTTATCTGACTGGTATATCTCTCTATATTAGATTGCAAATCTTTTTCTTTCTTACTAAAATCTACTTCTGCTGAGAAAGTTTTAGCTTTAGTAATCACTTCCTTCAAGTTTAATGACAACTTCTGAAGGTTATCTTGCTCTTCCTCAACTAAAAGCGCTATCAGTCTTAGGGAAGATTCAGTGACCTCTTTTTCCCACTTTTGCATTAGTTGTTGTGATCTAATCCTTTTCGCAGGCAGTATCCCATTTCTCAGTCCCCTAGGGACTATCTTATGTTGTAGGTAATTTTTCAAGCCCTGTAACTCCCACCATGAATTCACGTAATCTCTATAAGCCTTAGTGAGTAATTTAAAGGTGTCTTTCATGGATGTGGGGAGTTCACTACCAACGTACTCCTTTTCGGAAAACACACTTTTGGCTTCCTCTAACCATTTATCGGTTTCAAAATTCTCTGATAGAAAACTAGACATGATAAATAGATATTATCTGGTTCTTGTTAGACTGCCTCCTATCCCAACTAAGGGGATACTAGCTAAATTCTATTTGACAAAGAGGGGCACAAAATGCTACCTTTAAACACACGAATTCTAACTAGCATAAAATATAACTTTTATTTTGATCAGCTAAAAATAATATAGCCAGGGCTATTAAAACAAACAAATAACAAACACACCAGCAGGCGTGATTAGGACAACTCCCAATACACTCTTTCAGTATGTGTCCCCACAGACTGCTGGCGCAATTATATTGATTTAAATGAGCATCCAGGGAATAGTAAACTAACTCTCTGGCACATGCTAGTAAACACCACTTTATAGGTTCAAGAATAAGAGGTTGTTACTCTAGCTGCTGCCGTAGCTGTATAGGATAATCATCCCCCCATTACCCTGCTCTGATATCTTGCATAGAGCCCTGGAGCCTATTGACACTCATGCACACTTACACACATGCCACCCTATGTAAGCTAGGTGCGGCTTTTTTACAGATTAAGTGTGCATACCAAATGCTGGTCTTAGTAATTTACTGACATTTATGCTCTTTCACTATGTCCCTGCCTGTTCAAAATAAACTACAGGTATCCAGGTTTAAGATGCGCATAATAAAATCTCTCAACGCGTTTCAAAGTTAAACTTATCATCAGGAGAGGATGTAAATCAAAAAAATAATAAAGATGTAGTTGCGGTTAAAACCGCATTTCCCGGTCCCTGATGGTGGGAGCCGGTACGGAGTGTCTGACGCTGACTGCTGCAGCGCTGGGGTTTAAATAGAGCCCAGACTGCTTCTAAGGATACGCCCCCTCGACATCATTCGGGTCTCCGCCAATCAGATTGCAGAGTCTCCGTGCGGAGGATAGCTCCTCCTTCTGTGGGCGTATGTTTGCCTCCGAAGCGTCCAAAATAAACAGCGCTGTTACTGTCTATGGAAGAGGAACCCGAAGGTAGGTATATATCATATCTGACAGATATTGGGAATGAATCGCTCCACACCAAAACTCTTTATTGCCATTAATACGCAAACACACAACTCCCTGCATTTATTGGCAGGTGAAAAAGATCGTGTAGCATATAGATAGGTCTGAAAAGTGGGCAATACCCTGCGTTTATTGACGGGTAAAAATACCCGCCTAGCATACATATTCATTTAGCGGAAGTTCAAAAGGAACCATGATAGGGGGACATTTCTGAGAATCAGTCCCATCATCACTTCAGTACACTATCGATGCGAATAAAAAATAAAAAATGTTTAATCTAATCATTTACAAGATTACTGCTACGGTAAAAGGACTTAATATGGAGTTAACCCTATCCCTACCATAGTGTACTGAGAGGAGCTATAGTGAAAGGACTTAATATGGAGTTAACCCTATCCCTACCATAGTGTATTGAGAGGAGCTATAGTGAAAGGACTTAATATGGAGTTAACCCTATCCCTACCATAGTGTACTAAGAGGAGCTATAGTGAAAGGACTTAATATGGAGTTAACCCTATCCTTACCATAGTGTACTAAGAGGGACAAGTGCCTCAAGACATGCCTTTCCCTCATTGTTCCTATTTCCTGGGTTTTTATAGGTTAGAGAAGATATCAAAATTAGTGGAGTATATCCAGCCCTACTGTCTATTTAGTCTCAAATAAATGGGGCAAAGGAAATTTGATCGTTAAGACCTTTTGGTCTTACACATTGGAATTTAAAGATCCACCTCGCCTCGTGTTGTAACAAAAGGCGATCCCAGTCACCTCCCCTTGTGGGTTCGGGTACATGTTCAATACCCTGAAACTTCAAAGTTTCAGGGTTGCCACCATGATACTGCCACACGTGGTTCGATAAAGTTTTATCCTCTTCGATTAGTGACAATAAAATTGTCAGATTAATAGGCAATTATGACCGGGGATATAAGAATGTACTGGATATCTTAAGATCATATTGGGACATTCTCACAATGGATTCAGAGGTTAGACCCCTTGTGAGTGAAAGACCTAGTGTCACGTACAGGAGAGGCAGGAACCTACGTGACCTATTGATACATAGCCATCTTAGACCTGCTGCACCTGAGAAAACGTGGTTAAATCGCAGTATTCCACACGGCACATTCAAGTGTGGTACATGTAAGGCATGTGAACACATACAGAAAGGGAATCAAGTACTGTGCGTAACGACTAACATCCATTATGATACGAGACAATTTATCAACTGCCGGACGGCAGGAGTGATCTACTGTGTCACATGTCCGTGTCCACTCAACTATGTCGGAAAGACCCGACGTGAGTTCAAAAAGAGAGTGTTGGAACATATTGGTTATATCAACAGGAAAGAGGATAAAACTTTATCGAACCACGTGTGGCAGTATCATGGTGGCAACCCTGAAACTTTGAAGTTTCAGGGTATTGAACATGTACCCGAACCCACAAGGGGAGGTGACTGGGATCGCCTTTTGTTACAACACGAGGCGAGGTGGATCTTTAAATTCCAATGTGTAAGACCAAAAGGTCTTAACGATCAAATTTCCTTTGCCCCATTTATTTGAGACTAAATAGACAGTAGGGCTGGATATACTCCACTAATTTTGATATCTTCTCTAACCTATAAAAACCCAGGAAATAGGAACAATGAGGGAAAGGCATGTCTTGAGGCACTTGTCCCTCTTAGTACACTATGGTAAGGATAGGGTTAACTCCATATTAAGTCCTTTCACTATAGCTCCTCTTAGTACACTATGGTAGGGATAGGGTTAACTCCATATTAAGTCCTTTCACTATAGCTCCTCTCAGTACACTATGGTAGGGATAGGGTTAACTCCATATTAAGTCCTTTCACTATAGCTCCTCTCAGTACACTATGGTAGGGATAGGGTTAACTCCATATTAAGTCCTTTTACCGTAGCAGTAATCTTGTAAATGATTAGATTAAACATTTTTTATTTTTTATTCGCATCGATAGTGTACTGAAGTGATGATGGGACTGATTCTCAGAAATGTCCCCCTATCATGGTTCCTTTTGAACTTCCGCTAAATGAATATGTATGCTAGGCGGGTATTTTTACCCGTCAATAAACGCAGGGTATTGCCCACTTTTCAGACCTATCTATATGCTACACGATCTTTTTCACCTGCCAATAAATGCAGGGAGTTGTGTGTTTGCGTATTAATGGCAATAAAGAGTTTTGGTGTGGAGCGATTCATTCCCAATATCTGTCAGATATGATATATACCTACCTTCGGGTTCCTCTTCCATAGACAGTAACAGCGCTGTTTATTTTGGACGCTTCGGAGGCAAACATACGCCCACAGAAGGAGGAGCTATCCTCCGCACGGAGACTCTGCAATCTGATTGGCGGAGACCCGAATGATGTCGAGGGGGCGTATCCTTAGAAGCAGTCTGGGCTCTATTTAAACCCCAGCGCTGCAGCAGTCAGCGTCAGACACTCCGTACCGGCTCCCACCATCAGGGACCGGGAAATGCGGTTTTAACCGCAACTACATCTTTATTATTTTTTTGATTTACATCCTCTCCTGATGATAAGTTTAACTTTGAAACGCGTTGAGAGATTTTATTATGCGCATCTTAAACCTGGATACCTGTAGTTTATTTTGAACAGGCAGGGACATAGTGAAAGAGCATAAATGTCAGTAAATTACTAAGACCAGCATTTGGTATGCACACTTAATCTGTAAAAAAGCCGCACCTAGCTTACATAGGGTGGCATGTGTGTAAGTGTGCATGAGTGTCAATAGGCTCCAGGGCTCTATGCAAGATATCAGAGCAGGGTAATGGGGGGATGATTATCCTATACAGCTACGGCAGCAGCTAGAGTAACAACCTCTTATTCTTGAACCTATAAAGTGGTGTTTACTAGCATGTGCCAGAGAGTTAGTTTACTATTCCCTGGATGCTCATTTAAATCAATATAATTGCGCCAGCAGTCTGTGGGGACACATACTGAAAGAGTGTATTGGGAGTTGTCCTAATCACGCCTGCTGGTGTGTTTGTTATTTGTTTGTTTTAATAGCCCTGGCTATATTATTTTTAGCTGATCAAAATAAAAGTTATATTTTATGCTAGTTAGAATTCGTACAAAGTGGGTGCAATGTATTGGGCGCCGAAATGGCTGATTTCTTTAAAAATTTCAATTTTCATTTTGTACGTTAATTTTTGGGAAGAATTTTTAGGCTCAAAATGATAATACGCCTTGATACATTCTTTGATGGGTGTAGTTTTTAAAATGGGGTCACTTTTGAGGGGTTTCTATTGTATTGATACATTAGGGGCTCAACAAATGCGACATGGCACCTGAAAACTATTCCAGCAAACCCTGCTCTCCAAAACCCAAATAGCGCTCTTTCCATTCTGAGCCCCACCAAGTACCCATACTGCAGATTATGGCCACATATGGGGTATTGCCGTGTTCAGGAGAAATTGTGTAACAAACTGTGGGGGGCTTTTTCTCTTTTAACCCCTTGTGAAAATAAAAACTTTGGAGATAAAGGGACATTTTAGTAATTTTTAACCTACACATCCCAAGGTTAGTAAAATCTGTGAAATGGCTATAGGGTCAAAATGCTCATTGTACCCCTCAATGAATACCTTAAGGGGTCTACTTTATAAAATGGGGTCATTTATGGGGGTTTTCAATTGTTTTGGTAACTCAAATCTTGTTTGAATGCGCAATGGGCCTGAAACATTTAGAAGCAAAAATTATGTCTTTGAAATCCAGTTGGTGCTCCCTTCTTTTTGGGCCCTAACGTGCGTCCGTACATAGGATTAAGGCCACAAAGTGTACATTTTTGAACACAGGAGAAATGGGGTAATCTATTTTGGGGTGTTTCTCTTCATTTTCATGCATTATGGGGAAAAAAACTGCCTTTAAAATGACACTTTTGTGTAAAAAATATGAATTTGTTTTGTTTGACGCAAATTTTTTCAAAACCTATGGAGTCAAAATATTCATTATACCCCTCAATGAATAACTTACGGGGTCTAGTTTCTAAAATGGGGTCACAATTTGGAGGTTTCTACTATTTGGGCACCTTGAGGGCACTGCAAATGGGACATGGTGCTTGATCATGATTCCAGCTAAATCTGGCCTCCAAAACCCAATTAGCGCTCTTTCCGTTCTGAGTGCTGCCATGTGTCCGGATATCAGTATACCAGAACATATGGGGTATTGTTGCATTCAGTACAAATTGTGTAGCAAAATGTGGGTTGCAATTTCTCCTTTACCCCCTTTTGAAGATGGAAAATTGGGGGCTAAAGTGACATTATATCAGAAAAAAAATAATTTTAAATTTTCATGTCTCAATGGTAAAAAAAATCTGTGAAACACCCGTAGGGTCAAAGTGCTCACTATACCCCTGGATACATTCCTTGAGGGGTCTAGTTTTCAAAATGGTGTCATTTTGGGGGGGGTTTCCACTGTTCTGGCACTTCAGGGGCTCTGCAAATGCAACATGGTGCCTGAAACAGATTCCAGCAAAATCTGCCCTCCAAAATCCCAATAGCGCTCCTTCTGTTCTGGACCCTACAGTGTGCCTATACATCATTTAACTTTCTCACATGGGACGGTTTCATGCTTGGGGGAAATTGCTTAATAGAATTTAGAATGCGTTTTCTCCTTTAACACGTTGTGAATGTGTAAATTCTAGGGTTAAATGAATATATTAGTGAAAAAAAATTTAAATTGTAAATTTGACCTCTATTTTGTTTTAATTGCCGTGAAATGCTGAAAGGGTTAAGAAACTTCCTAAATGCAGTTCTGAATTCTTCCAGGAGTGTAGTTTTTAGAATGGGGTGATTTATGGGGGTTTCTATTAGAGAGGCCTTTCAAGACCCCTTCAGAACTGAACTGGTCCCTTGAAAAATGTGTGTTGGAAAGATTCTTACAAATTTGGAAAATTACTGCTTGACTTTTAAGCCTTATAACATCTGAAAAAAATGAAAGGGCAATTAAAGTTTGATGCCAATATAAAGCAGAGATATGGGGAATTAAATTTATGAAGTAGTTTGGGTAGTATGACATTCTACATGAAAGGCATGCAATTTCAAAGTTTGAAAACTGCATTTTTTTCAAAATTTTCACCAAATTTCCTATTTTTTCATAATAAAAGACAAAACATATTGACCAAAATGTACCACTGACATGATGTACAATGTGTCACGAGAAAACAATCTCAGAATCACCATGATAAGTTAATGCATCTCAAAGTTATCACCACATAAAGTGACACATGTCAGATTTGAAAAATGAGGCCTGGTCATTTAGGTACTTTTAGGCTCTGTCTTGAAGAGGTTAAAGGGGTTACCCAGGAATTTGTAAAACCCATGCAAGAGGCCAGGAAGGTGAGACATAAAAAATAAATCCTACTCACCTGTCCCTGGCGCTCTGGAGTCCAGTGTGTGCCATGAAATGGGTAAAGGAAGTCCTGCGCCGCACATAACGACTGAGGTGAATCAGTGGAATCAGCGGTCGCAGAAAAGGAACAGATGATGTCACTTGGACTTCGCGGCACGCTGTAAAGGACAGCAATGACGGACATTGGATAGGTGAGTATGATTTTTTTTTTTTTTTTTAGGTTTCACCTTCCCCAGGCTCCTGTGTGTTTTAAACTCCTGGACAACCCATTTAAGGGGGATCCAGGGGTAAATCTATAGTTAGAGCAGAGGTTATAGGGGGATATAGTGATACCCAAGAACCTAAAGAGACCTCACACCTCCTGTATACTGGGGAAAACTGTACAGAAAATCAGGAATATTTACCAGCTCGAGCTGAGTCAGGAGACCCAGACTCCAAGCAACGTAGTGATCTATGACACTAGAAGTCCCTGCCTCCCTCCGGCTCTACTCTTCCATGCTATATAGAATTTGGGACAGATTCTTCTGTGTGCAGGCTTAAAAGACCCCTCCACCCCATAGAACAACACCTATACAATAAACATTTAGGGAGACCGAATGAGGTGTCTACCATTGAAACAGGGAAAGCAATTGCTCGGGGACACCTTGAATTGTGGCAGCCAGCCTATCTATATTGCACATATTGAGCCTATGTATGATGTGCTGCAATAGACTGTATCGCAATACATTGCAGTGGGGATAAGCAGATCCCAGGATCAAGTCCCCTTTATGGACAGAACAAAAAACAAATTTAAAAATAATAAATAGTTAAAAAATCCTTTTATTTATTTATTTATTTTTTAAAAGCACAACATGTAACAAAATATAGAAAAACGATAGGGATCCCCATGTGCGTATAAATCTCTACTATCATCTCTATACATGGAATGAATAACCATATGTCCTAACATCCTGGATTCTGCGGGACAGTCCCAAATTGTGGGTCATGTCACGCAGTCCCGGTCGGCGGGAAATATATTCCGGATTCAACTCATCCGGCTTCAATAGTGAATGAAGCAGGAGCTATCCGCGGACAGCTCCTGCTTCACCACTGTGCTCCCACGCACTCCGGCCCCGTCACTCACATCGTGCCTACAGCTCCTAGAAATCTACAAGACAAGAGACTGCTGATAGAGCAGCAGGGGAGCGAGGAGAGGTCAGTATCAGTATTTTTTTAATGTTAAACTATAAGTGCAAATTGAGGGGGAATATGAAACTAGGGGAAAATGAAAGGGGCACATTAAACTGGAAGCAGATGAAAGGGGGGACATTAAAACAGTAGCAGTTGAAGGGGGTATTAAACTGTTGGCAGATGAAGGGGAGGAACATCAAACTGGTGACAGATGAAAGGGGTGACAATAAACTGGTGGAAAATGGAGGGGGTGAGGATATTAAATAGGGGGAGATTAATAGGGGCAATAAAATGGGAACAGCTGGAAGGGGACATTAAAAAACTGGACAGAGATATTAAGCTGGGGGCAATTGCTAAGCTCCTAGTATGAGGTCTCTGTTGTTCCCCCATAAGGGGTGTAGTCCTAGGAATTGGTGACACCGTCTTTCACGTGGCAAACAGATGTTGCAGGCATGGGTTACTGTATATTATAATATGCTGTGATAGTATATGCTGATGGCTTCTTACACTGTGTGATGTATGTCTAGTGCTTGCTGCTGAGTCATTTTACCCACTTTGGTTTCATACTTTCTAGCACATGGACGGGGCTGGGCGGGGTGCTGATTCTAAGACATTTTGATGTTAGATTTCCATAAATCCCTAAGGTTGTTTGTGCGTAGTGTGAACTGGCAACAGAAATGTCAACTCACCCAGAATTCCCGGAACTCTCCTGGTTTTCATGTGTCTTCACCCTGTCAAATAATTCCCAATGGCGTAACTAGTCTGGTGGGCCCCGGTGCAAAATTTTACCAGGGTCCCTTCCCTACAGTGCTCTCTTGATAAGTGATGGATGGGGGTGCTGCAGCGGTATCTCAGATACTTTAAAATGGTACAACTATAGTAACCACAACTGTGAATACATATATACAGTCCTATGAAAAAGTTTGGGCACCCCTATTAATCTTAATCATTTTTAGTTCTAAATATTTTGGTGTTTATAACAGCCATTTCAGTTTGATATATCTAATAACTGATGGACACAGTAATATTTCAGGATTGAAATGAGGTTTATTGTACTAACAGAAAATGCGCAATATGCATTAAACCAAAATTTGACCGGTGCAAAAGTATGGGCACCTCAACAGAAAAGTGACATTAATATTTAGTAGATCCTCCTTTTGCAAAGATAACAGCCTCTAGTCGCTTCCTGTAGCTTTTAATCAGTTCCTGGATCCTGGATAAAGGTATTTTGGACAAACAATTCAAGTTCAGTTAAGTTAGATGGTCGCCGAGCATGGACAGCCCGCTTCAAATCATCCCACAGATGTTCAATGATATTCAGGTCTGGGGACTGGGATGGCCATTCCAGAACATTGTACTTGTTCCTCTGCATGAATGCCTGAGGATTTGGAGCAGTGTTTTGGATCACTGTCTTGCTGAAATATCCATCCCCGGCGTAACTTCAACTTCGTCACTGATTCTTGAACATTATTCTCAAGAATCTGCTGATACTGAGTGGAATCCATGCGACCCTCAACTTTAACAAGATTCCCGGTGCCGGCATTGGCCACACAGCCCCAAAGCATGATGGAACCTCCACCAAATTTTACAGTGGGTAGCATGTGTTTTTCTTGGAATGCTGTTTCTTTTTGGACGCCATGCATAACGCCTTTTTTTATAACCAAACAACTCAATCTTTGTTTCCAAAATGAAGTTGGCTTCTCCAAATGTGCTTTTGCATACCTCAGGCAACTCTATTTGTGGCGTACGTGCAGAAACGGCTTCTTTCTCATCACTCTCCCTGACAGCTTCTCCTTGTGCAAAGTCCGCTGTATTGCTGACTGATGCACAGAGACACCATCTGCAGCAAGATGATGCTGCAGCTCTTTGGAGGTGGTCTGTGGGTTGTCCTTGACTGTTCTCACCATTCTTCTTCTCTGCCTTTCTGATATTTTTCTTGGCCTGCCACTTCTGGGCTTAACAAGAACTGTCCCTGTGGTCTTCCATTTCCTTACTATGTTCCTCACAGTGGAAACTGACAGGTTAAATCTCTGAGACAACGTTTTGTATCCTTCCCCTGAACAACTATGTTGAACAATCTTTGTTTTCAGATCATTTGAGAGCGGGCTGTCCATGTTCGGCGACCATCAAACTTAACTGAACTTGAATTGTTTTGTAGAAAGAAATGGTCCAAAATACCTTTATCCAGGATCCAGGAACTGATTAAAAGCTACAGGAAGCAACTAGAGGCTGTTATCTTTGCAAAAGGAGGATCTACTAAATATTCATGTCACTTTTCTGTTGAGGTGCCCATATTTTTGCACCGGTCAAATTTTGGTTTAATGCATATTGCGCATTTTCTGTTAGTACAATAAACCTCATTTCAATCCTGAAATATTACTGTGTCCATCAGTTATTAGATATATCAAACTGAAATGGCTGTTGCAAACACCAAAATATTTAGAACTAAAAATGATTAAGATTAATAGGGGTGCCCAAACTTTTTCATAGGACTGTATATATATATATATATATATATATATATATATATATATATATGAATACGGTGAGTGAGCAGCACAGTGTCTAGCATGTAAACAATACTGGGAATTGCGTGCTCATGGAAACAGCTGATCTGCAGGGTTCTAACAGTCTAAAGATGTAATATGTCAGTGGGGTCAAACACCAAGGGCCCCTGCTAATCAACTGCTTTAAAGGACCTTGGTACTTTTGCCCCTTCACTTTTTACAGGATCTGTTTCATAATGACCACATAATGTAATTATAGCCGGTAATAATATCACATGTCCGCTATAAAACTACGCGCGTTATACGCCCGTAACGACTCATTGAAATGAATGGATTTGTTTTGAGCGCTCACATTCTGACACGTGTATACGTGCCAGGATGTGGGCCCGTTAACTCCATGTGAACTGGCCCTTAGTCCTTGGTTTAGCAGTTTGTGCATGCCCGGGGTCTAATAAAAACTAGAGATGAGCGAACACTGTTCGGATCAGCCAATCCGAACAGCACGCACCCATAGAAATGAATGGAAGCACCTGTGACGCAGACTTTGCCGGCGGCCGGCCGGCGTCACAAGTGCTTCCATTCATTTCTATGGGTGCGTGCGGTTCGGATCGGCTGATCTGAACAGTGTTCGCTCATCTCTTATAAAAATATATAAAATAAAATGAAAAAAATAAATAAATAAAAAGAAGTAAAACTTCAAATGACCCCTGAACCACATATCCCTATGTCTACAAACTTATAAAAATATTTTTGCCGTTCAGTGAATGTTATAGTGGGAAAAAAAATAAAAAGTGCTGAATCGCCATTTTATTGCTATTTGTCTTTGATAAAAATGTGAATAAAAAGTGATCAAAGCAATAGACATTCCCCAAAATGGTATAACTGAAAAGTATACCTGGCCCCGGAAAATATGACACCCTATGCATACATGGTACACAGAAATATATAAAGTTATGGATGTCAGAATATGTTGACTTTTAGAAAAAAATGTTTGCAAAGTTTTAGATTTTGTTAAGGGGTTAAAATGTAAATAAATGTATATGATTTTGGTATCCCCGGAATCGTAGCTAGAGATGAGCGAACAGTGTTCTATCGAACACATGTTCGATCGGATATTAGGCTGCTCGGCATGTTCGAATCGAATCGAACACCGCGTGGTAAAGTGCGCCATTACTCGATTCCCCTCCCACCTTCCCTGGCGCCTTTTTTGCTCCAATAACAGCGCAGGGTAGGTGGGACAGGAACTACGACACCGGTGACGTTGAAAAAGTAGGAAAAACCCATTGGCTGCCGAAAACATGTGACCTCTGATTTAAAAGAACAGCGCCGCCCAGGTTCGCGTCATTCAGAGCTTGCAATTCACCGAGAACGGAGGCTTCAGTCCACTTAGCTAGGGCTTAGATTCTGGGTATAGTTTCTTGAAGTCACCATCCAGCACACATTTTTCAAGTTTAAATAAAACTCAGCCTTTATTTCTCCATTTTAGAGTAGGAAAACATCCATTACAAAATTTAAAAAGCGCTCAGCATGGCCAGCATAGGAAGGAAAATCGCAGCGTCCGGCTGACGCTTTTCGGAGCCCTTATACTAGCTCCTTACTCATTAGATTCTGGGTAGGCAGGGACAGGCTAGGATAGGAAGGAGAAGACAACCAACAGCTCTTGTAAGAGCTAAATTCCAGGGAGAAGCTTGTCAGTGTAACGTGGCACTGACGGGCTCAATCGCCGCAACCCAGCTTTCCCAGGATCCTGAATGGAATACACTGACAGTGTATTCCCGTATACCCTATATATACCCCCGATCCACGTTCCAACGGTGTGCCCCCCCACCTTCACCCCAGAAATACCCTGCAAGTCCCCTAGCAATAGAATTGGGGCTATATACACCCACTATTTTTGCTACTGCCATATAGTGCCAGTTTCTGACTGGAAATTCAAAGAATATATTGGGGTTACAAATACCTTCAAGTCCTGCCACTGCCATATAGTGCCAGTTTCTGACTGGGAATTCCAAGAATATATTGAGGTTACAAATATCCTCAAGTCTTGCTACTGCCATATAGTGTCATTTTCTGCCTGGGAATTCAAAATGCGCAAGGCTCCCGGAAAGGGACGTGGACGAGGCCGTGGGTGAGGTCGGGGGAATGGTTCTGGGGAGCAAGGTAGCGGTGAAGCCACAGGGCGTCCCGTGCCTACTCCTGTGGGGCAGCAAGCATTGCGCCGCTCCACAATGCCAGGGTTGCTTGCCACATTAACTAAACTGCAGGGTACAAACCTTAGTAGGCCCGAGAACCAGGAACAGGTCTTGCAATGGCTGTCGGATAACGCTTACAACACATTGTCCACCAGCCAGTCAGCCTCTGCCTCCTCTCCTCCTATTACCCAACAGTCTTGTCCTCTTTCCTCCCAAAATTCCCAATCTTCCCAGAACAATAACCCCAACTGTCCCTGTTCCCCAGAGCTGTTCTCCGCTCCTTTCATTGTCCCTCAACCTGCCCCTCCATTTCGCGATTCCACGGACCTAACAGATGAGCATCTGTGTCCAGATGCTCAAACACTAGAGTCTCTGTTCGATTTGGTGGTGGATGACCAGCAACCCACCGTCATCGACGACGATGAGACGCAGTTGCCGTCAGGGCAGCCAGTTGACATGCACATTGTGCGGGAGAAGGAGATGAGACAGGAGTTGGAAGAGGAAGTGGTGGATGATGAGGACACTGACCCGACCTGGACAGGGGGGATGTCAAGCGGGGAAAGTAGTGTGGATGTTGAGGCAAGTGCAGCACCAAAAAGGGTAGCTAGAGGCAGAGGCAGAGGTCAGCAGCTTAGGCGAAGTCAGGCCACACCCGGAATCTCCCAAGATGTTCCAGTTCGTACCCAGCCCCGAAAAACTCCCACCTCGAGGGCACGTTTCTCGAAGGTGTGGAGTTTTTTCAAGGAATGCGCCGAGGACAGATATAGTGTTGTCTGCACAATTTGCCTCTCGAAATTGATTAGGGGCTCTGAGAAGAGCAACCTGTCCACCACTTCAATGTGCCGTCATTTGGAATCCAAGCACTGGAATCAGTGGCAGGCAGCAACGGCAGGACAAAGGCCGCCCGCCGTTCACGCCACTGCCTCTGCCTCTGCCACTGCTCACAGTGCTGGTGATGCACTCCAGAGGACGAGCCAGGACACCACTTCATCTGCCTCCGCCACTTTGTCGACTTCTTCCTCATCCTCCCCTGTTCCTGTCTTATCTCCTTCTCCTGCACCATCAAAGGCACCATCAGGCGCTTCTTTACAACAACCCACCATCTCTCAGACATTGGAGCGGCGGCAGAAATACACCGCTAACCACCCACACGCGCAAGCCTTGAACGCCTACATCGCTAAACTGCTGGCCCAGGAGATGTTGGCGTTCCGGCTTGTTGAAACTCCCGCCTTCCTGGACCTGATGGCAACTGCGGCACCTCGCTATGCCGTCCCTAGCTGTCACTACTTCTCCCGGTGTGCCGTCCCCGCCTTGCACCTGCACGTGTCACTCAACATCAGGCGGGCCCTTAGTTCCGCGCTTTGCACAAAGGTCCACTTGACCACCGACGCGTGGACAAGTGCATGCGGACAGGGACGCTACATTTCACTGACGGCACACTGGGTGAATGTAGTTGAGGCTGGGACTGCTTCCCAAACTGGCCTGGTGTACCTCGTCTCCCCGCCTAACATTCCTGGCAGGGACACGAGAAGAACACCCCCCTCCTTCTCCTCCTCCACCGCCTCCTCCTCCGCCACCGCCTCCTCCTCCGCCACCGCCTCCTCCTCCGCTGTTAGATTGACCCCAGCTACGAGTTGGAAACGTTGCAGCACTGGCGTTGGTAGACGTCAGCAGGCCGTGCTGAAGCTGATCAGCTTGGGGGACAGACAGCACACTGCCTCCGAGGTGAGGGATGCCCTCCTCGATGAGACGGCAATATGGTTTGAGCCGCTGCACCTGGGCCCAGGCATGGTCGTTTGTGATAACGGCCAGAACCTGGTAGCAGCTCTGGAGCTTGCCGGACTCCAACATGTTCCATGCCTGGCCCACGTCTTCAACCTAGTGGTGCAACGTTTCCTAAAGAGCTACCCCAATGTTCCAGAGCTACTGGTGAAAGTGTGGCACATGTGCGCCCACTTTCGCAAGTCGACAGTAGCCACTGCTAGCTTAAAATCTCTCCAGCAACGCCTGCATGTGCCACAACACCGGCTTTTGTGCGACGTCCCCACACGCTGGAACTCAACGTTTCAGATGTTGAATAGAGTGGTTGAGCAGCAGAGACCTTTGATGGAATACCAGCTACAAAACCCTAGGGTGCCACAAAGTCAGCTGCCTCAGTTTCTCATCCATGAGTGGCCATGGATGAGAGACCTTTGTGACATCCTACGGGTGTTTGAGGAGTCCACAAGGAGGGTGAGCTCTGAGGATGCGATGGTGAGCCTTACAATCCCGCTCTTGTGTGTTCTGAGAGAATCCCTGATTGACATCAGGGATAACTCAGATCACACAGAGGAGTCAGGGATAGCATCCGATCCGTCACAGCTGGAGAGTAGGTCCACACATCTGTCCGCTTCATCGTGTTTAATGGAGGAGGAGGAGGAGGAAGAAGAGTTGTCCGATGATGTGATGGTGATACAGGAGGCTTCCGGGCAACTTCGAATCGTCCCATTGTTGCAGCGCGGATGGGTAGACATGGAGGATGAGGAGGAAATGGAGATTGAACTTTCCGGTGGGGCCAGAGGAGTCATGCCACTAACACTGTGGCAGACATGGCTGAGTTCATGTTGGGGTGCTTTACAACCGACAGGCGTATTGTCAAAATCATGGAGGACAACCAGTACTGGATCTTTGCTATCCTTGACCCCCGGTATAAAAACAACATCTCATCTTTTATTCCGGTAGAGGGAGGGCCAATCGCATCAATGCTTGCCACAAGCAATTGGTGCAGAATATGATGGAGATGTTTCCAACATGTGACGTTGGCGGCAGGGAGGGCAGTTCCTCCAGTAGGCGACCAATTTCTCACCAGTCCACACAAACAAGGGGCACACTGTCTAAGGTCTGGGACACCTTGATGGCACCCCCTCGGCAAAGTGCCGCAACTGAGGGTCCTAGTGTCACCAGGCGTGAGAAGTATAGGCGCATGTTGCGGGAATACCTTTCTGACCACAGCCCTGTCCTCTCCGATCCCTCTGCGCCATACACGTATTGGGTGTCGAAGTTGGACCTGTGGCTTGAACTTGCCCTATATGCCTTGGAGGTGTTGTCCTGTCCTGCCGCCAGCGTCCTATCTGAGAGGGTGTTCAGTGCAACCGGTGGCATCATCAATGACAAGCGCACCCGTCTGTCAGCTGAGAGTGCCGACCGGCTCACTTTGATAAAAATGAACCACCACTGGATAGAGCCTTCATTTTCGTGCCCACCTGTGTAAAGCACCCCAACATGAAACTCCATGTCTGTGCTCAACCTCTCCAATTCCTCCGCATCCTCATACTCATCCACCATAAGCGTTGCACAATTCTGCTAATACTAGGCTCCCTCCACCCTGATTTCCCCCAACTCTGCTGGTTAGAGGCTCCCTCCACCCTGATTTCCCACAACTCTGCTGGTTAGAGGCTCCCTCCACCCTGATTTCCCACAACTCTGCTGGTTAGAGGCTCCCTCCACCCTGATTTCCCACAACTATGCTGGTTAGAGGCTCCCTCCACCCTGATTTCCCACAACTGTGCTGGTTAGAGGCTCCCTCCACCATGAATTGGTCCAAACTGGGGTTTTTAGAGGCTCCCTCCACCATGAGTTTCCCATAGTTTGGCTGTTTAGAGGCTCCCTCCACCATGAATTTCCCAAAACTTGGCTGTTTAGAGGCTCCCTCGACCATGAATTTGCCCAAACTGGGCTTGTTAGAGGCTCCCTCCACTATTAATTTGGCCAAACTGGGGTTTTTAGAGGCTCCCTCCACCATGAATTTGGCCAAACTGGGGTTTTTAGAGGCTCCCTCCACCATGAATTGGTCCAATCTGGGCTGGTTAGAGGCTCCCTCCACCATGAATTTGCCCAAACTGGGCTGTTTAGAGGCTCCCTCCACCATGAATTTGCCCAAACTGGGGTTTTTAGAGGCTCCCTCCACCATGAATTTCCCATAGCTTGGCTGTTTAGAGGCTCCCTCCACCATGAATTTGCCCAAACTGGGCTTGTTAGAGGCTCCCTCCACAATGAATTTGGCCAAACTGGGGTTTTTAGAGGCTCCCTCCACCATGAATTTGGCCAAACTGGGGTTTTTAGAGGCTCCCTCCACCATGAATTTGCCCAAACTGGGGTTTTTAGAGGCTCCCTCCACCATGAATTGGTCCAAACTGGGCTGGTTAGAGGCTCCCTCCACCATGAATTTGCCCAAACTGGGCTGTTTAGAGGTTCCCTCCACCATGAATTTGCCCAAACTGGGGTTTTTAGAGGCTCCCTCCACCATGAATTGGTCGAAACTGGGCTGGTTAGAGGCTCCCTCCACCATGAATTTGCACAAACTGGGGTTTTTAGAGGCTCCCTCCACCATGAATTTCCCAAAACTTGGCTGTTTGGAGGATCCCTCCACCATGAATTGGTCCAAACTGGGCTGGTTAGAGGCTCCCTCCACCATGAATTTCCCAAAACTTGGCTGTTTAGAGGCTCCCTCCACCCTGATTTCCCACAACTGTGCTGGTTAGAGGCTCCCTCCACCATGAGTTGGTCCAAACTGGGCTGGTTAGAGGCTCCCTCCACCATGAATTTGGCCAAACTGGGGTTTTTAGAGGCTCCCTCCACCATGAATTTGCACAAACTGGGGTTTTTAGAGGCTCCCTCCACCATGAATTTGGCTAAACTGGGGTTTTTAGAGGCTCCCTCCACCATGAATTGGTCCAAACTGGGCTGGTTAGAGGCTCCCTCCACCATGAGTTTGCCCAAACTGGGGTTTTTAGAGGCTCCCTCCACCATGAATTTGCCCAAACTGGGGTTTTTAGAGGCTCCCTCCACCCTGATTTCCCACAACTGTGCTGGTTAGAGGCTCCCTCCACCATGAATTGGTCCAAACTGGGCTGGTTAGAGGCTCCCTCCACCATGAATTTGGCCAAACTGGGGTTTTTAGAGGCTCCCTCCACCATGAATTTGGCCAAACTGGGGTTTTTAGAGGCTCCCTCCACCATGAATTGGTCCAAACTGGGCTGGTTAGAGGCTCCCTCCACCATGAATTTGGCCAAACTGGGGTTTTTAGAGGCTCCCTCCACCATGAATTTGGCCAAACTGGGGTTTTTAGAGGCTCCCTCCACCATGAATTGGTCCAAACTGGGCTGGTTAGAGGCTCCCTCCACCATGAATTGGTCCAAACTGGGCTGGTTAGAGGCTCCCTCCACCATGAATTTGGCCAAACTGGGGTTTTTAGAGGCTCCCTCCACCATGAATTGGTCCAAACTGGGCTGGTTAGAGGCTCCCTCCACCATGAATTGGTCCAAACTGGGGTTTTTAGAGGCTCCCTCCACCATGAATTTCCCAAAACTTGGCTGTTTAGAGGCTCCCTCCACCATGAACTTCCCATAGCTTGGCTGTTTAGAGGCTCCCTCCACCATGAATTGGTCCAAACTGGGGTTTTTAGAGGCTCCCTCCACCATGAATTTGCCCAAACTCTGCTGGTTAGAGGCTCAATCCACCCTGATTTTCAAAACAAATGTTGGTGCCAACCTCAACTTACTACAAGGGCCAAATTCACTGCTGGTGACAAGCTCTCCTCACTCCAAGTGCCAAATACACATGTTTCAAGGTGTTTTTCTACTGTCTGAGAGGTGGTATTGAGTGTGTAAAGTGTGTCGTTGTTAGGCTGAGCTTTTGGGGTAATAGAGGGTCTTTGGTGTGTTAGATGCCCCCAGACATGCTTCCCCTGCTGTCCCAGTGTCATTCCAGGTGTTGGCATCATTTCCTGTGGTGTCATAGTGGACTTGGTGACCCTCCAGACACGGATTTGGGTTCCCCCTTAACCATACCTCCCAACTTTTGAAGAACTGAAAGAGGGACAAAATGTGCGGCGCGCGTTAATTTTTCATGTGCCTGCACACAGTATAATCCTCCTACAGTCACCCTTAAATTATATGTCCCCCCTCTATCTCTCCCCCAGTTTCATATACACCCTTCATCTGCCCCCAGTTTCATGTCCCTCTTCCATCTCTGCCCCCAGATTCATGTCCCTCCATCTCTGCCCCCCGATTCATGTCCCTCCATCTCTGCTCCCAGATTCATGTCCCCCATCTCTGCCCCCAGATTCATGTCCCCACATCTCTGCCCCCAGATTCATGTCCACTCCATCTCTGCCCCCAGATTCATGTCCCCACATCTCTGCCCCCAGATTCATGTCCCTCCATCTCTGCCCCCAGATTCATGTCCCCACATCTCTGCCCCCAGATTCATGTCCCCACATCTCTGCCCCCAGATTCATGTCCCCCATCTCTGCCCCCAGATTCATGTCCCCACATCTCTGCCCCCAGATTCATGTCCCCCATCTCTGCCCCCAGATTCATGTCCCCACATCTCTGCCCCCAGATTCATGTCCACTCCATCTCTGCCCCCAGATTCATGTCCCTCCATCTCTGCCCCCAGATTCATGTCCCCACATCTCTGCCCCCAGTTTCATGTCCACTCCATCTCTGCCCCCAGATTCATGTCCCTCCATATCTGACCCCAGATTCATGTCCCCACATCTCTGCCCCCAGATTCATGTCCCTCCATCTCTGCCCCCAGATTCATGTCCCCACATCTCTGCCCCCAGATTCAAGTCCCCACATCTCTGCCCCCAGATTCATGTCCCCCATCTCTGCCCCCAGATTCATGTCCACTCCATCTCTGCCCCCAGATTCATGTCTCCACATCTCTGCCCCCAGATTCATGTCCCCACATCTCTGCCCCCAGTTTCATGTCCACTCCATCTCTGCCCCCAGATTCATGTCCCTCCATATCTGCCCCCAGATTCATGTCCCCACATCTCTGCCCACAGATTCATGTCCCCACATCTCTGCCCCCAGATTCATGTCACACATCTCTGCCCCCAGATTCATGTCACACATCTCTGCCCCCAGATTCATGTCCCCCCATCTCTTCCCCCAGATTCATGTCCCTCCATCTCTGCCCCCAGATTCATGTCCTCTCCATCTCTGCCCCCAGATTCATGTCCCCACATCTCTGCCCCCAGTGTCCTCGCTTCGCCGCTGCCGCCGGCTCCTGGCTTGTACATCACGTCTACAAGCCAGGAGCCGGCAGCAGCGGCGAAGCGAGGAGCTGACACAGGTCAGATCCTTGCTTCAGCCTCATGTGTCAGTGAGAGAGACACGCAGCGGCGAAGCGAGCACACGAGCAGCTTCAGCCGCATGTGTCAGGGAGAGAGTCGGGCAGCGGGAAGCGAGGAGCTGACCTGTGTCAGCTCCTTGCTTCAGCCGCATATGTGTTCAACTCAGATCTGCGTCCTCTGGACGCAGATCTGAGTTGAAATCGGGACATACCTCCCTCCAACCGGGACCGCGGGACATGTCACCCAAATCGTGACTGTCCCGCGGAAATCGGGACGGTTGGGAGGTATGCCCTTAACGAGTATATGTTCCCCATAGACTATAATGGGGTTCGTAATGCGTTCGAACACTCGAACAGTGAGCGGCTGTTCGAATCGAATTTCGAACCTCGAACATTTTAATGTTCGCTCATCTCTAATCGTAACGAAACATAGTGTAAGGCTGTATTCACACAGAGTAACGCCAGCCGTTTTTTGTGTGCTTTTTGCACATAGCGCCGCATTAACGCCGTGCTATTTTGAGGTGGCGTTGACCGGCGTTAACGCCGCGTATACGCGGCGCTATGTGCAAAAAGCACACACAAAAAAGGCTGGCGTTACTCTGTGTGAATACAGCCTAAGGCTGCATTCACACGGAGTAAACGCTGGCGTTTTTTGTGTGTTTTTTGCACATAGCGCCGCGTTTACGCCGCGTAGCGTCGCGTTAACGCCGCGTATACGCCGCGTTAACGCCGGGCAACGCCACCGCTAAATAGCGCGGCGTTAACGCGGCGTATACGCGGCGTTAACGCGACGCTACGCGGCGTAAACGCGGCGCTATGTGCAAAAAACACACAAAAAACGCCAGCGTTTACTCCGTGTGAATGCAGCCTAAGGGTGTGATGTAGTAAACTGTCAGTAACTAACTTTGGTCAGTAGGTGGCAGCAAATTGATAAATGCCCATAGGGAATTAATGTAATTAATTATTCAGAATGTAAATATTGTTTTAGGTTGCAAAGTCTGATTAAAGGTAATTACATATTACACCTTATCATCTGAGAAATTGGCCTGTCTATTAAGTGGAGAGCTGGAGCAAAGACTATAACTGTACTTGTAAGTGAAGACAGCATTTCCCTGTGGATTACAAATAGTATTGTGCAATAATTAGGGTGCACCCCAACGAGGGACCGATCCAGGAGAGCGGTGTTCTTAAAGGACTTGTATCTGTTACCTGTTAAGTAACTGTGGGAACTTTGAGTATAGTGTTAGTTTGCTGCAATACTCTAGTTTATATTATTTTGTATTTCTTCTATGTTTATCTATTCTGTGACTTATTCAGTAAACTTTGTCCTGGGAATTAAAACACTGTGTGTGTCTGTGTGGCATCGTGTCCCTGCTGAACCTGTCGGCCCAGCCCTTGGTCCTCTTTCATTTGGCGCTGCGAGTAGGGTGATGATTCGGACTTACGGAAAATAAAAGACTGGGTTAAAACGGAAACCTGGCCTAATCTTGAAATGCAAAGATATTTGTCTTCAGACGGATGGAAACTGTTACAACAATGGGACCGGCTAAAAATCCAAATGAGGTCATGTATCGGAGGGTGTTCCTGCCTACAGATCTTGAAGAGAGGTGACAGATAGTGATACCAGCTGCCTTGGCCTAAAGAGTAGCACTTGAGGGGCATGAGAAGGGAGCCCACTTTGGAGCAGAAAAACGTACAAGTGGGTGCAGAGGCTCGTATACTGTCCCCGGCTGGAGCAAACTGTCAGAGAAGTGTGCCAAAAGTGCCGAGTGTGTGAGCTGGCAAAACCTCCGGAGCAGCGGGCCTCCATTCAAGTGATTCAAACATCAGCACCACTAGAAATTCTGATGATTGACTACATCTTAGTCGGACAATCGGTAAGTGGGCATCAGTACTGCCTTGTAATGACGGATCACTTCACAAAGTTCTCTGTGGCAGTACCGACCCGTGACCAGACGGCAGAGTCAGCTGCCCGGGCAGTGTGCAGACACTTCATCCAGGTGTATGGATGCCCAAAGCGAATTCATTCTGACCAAGGAGCTTGTTTTCAAGGGAAACTGATGGAAGAGCAGTGTCGTCTGTATGGGATGGAGAAGTCACGGCCAACTCCGTACCACCCACAGGGCAATGGAGCCTGTGAGAGGTTCAACAGAACACTTCTACAGATGCTCCGTACTCTGGAAACTGATCGTAAAAGACGCTGGCCTGAATATTTGCCCGAGCTGCTCTAGGCATCCAATAATCGTGATCATAACACTACTGGCTATACCCCGTACAGGCTGCTGTTTGGTCATCCTGGATAAGAAATCACAGAAGTGAATCTCAACCCACCCTCCGAAGAGATAACTAGAACCGCTGACTCCTGGGTGCAGGAGCACTGAGACAAACTGAGAACCATCCAACGGGTGGTCAATGAGAGATTGCAAAAGCAAGTCCCTAGAGATCATCAACTGGTGCAAAGAGTACCATTGTTACCAGGTGAAAGAGTACTGGTTCGTGCAAAGCGGCCCACAGACAAATTGGATCAGTGTTGGGAATCACAGCCCTACATTGTGAAACAACAAGTGTTTTCAGAAGGTCCAGTCTATGATGTCCAAGCGGAAAACTCTGATGGGCCAACTCGTAGATTACACCGTAACATGCTGAGACCGTGTCTTTCAGAAGGTCGGTCCTTGCTTGAAAATACTGGAGAGGGTCAACAAAGACATTCAGACCCAGTGCGTCCAAGAGACACCGAGTGGTGGCTGGTCACTACACCGCCTGTACAGACTAATGAAGTGTCTACTCCTGAATGTCCTGTGACAAATGATACCCCAGAAACTGCAGTACTACCCCGAGAGGAGTTTATTACAGTTCCTACACCAGTGACACCAAACCCAGGCATTCGCAGGTCGGAGCGCTCCACGGCAGGTATCCCCCCTCAGCGCTATGGAGCTGGCGACTTTATTTGGTAGAGTTGTCGGGACACCAACATTTTAGTAGGGTGGCATGTAATGGTGTGATGTAGTAAACTGTCAGTAACTAACTTTGGTCAGTAGGTGGCAGCAAATTGATAAATGCCCATAGGAAATTAATGCAATTAATTCTTCAGAATGTAAATATTGTTCTAGGTTGCAAAGTCTGATTAGAGGTAATTACTGGGACATTTTGGATTCCTACAAGCCTGGCAGTGTGCTGGGATTGCAATGTTGATGCCTCGAACTGGAGATAGTCATCTGCATCACCATCAATAGGAAGTGAGGACTGTGTGAGAAGAAGGGTCCTGTGCTGTTGGAGCAAGACATGTGCTAAGGGGACAGTGAAGACCTGAACTGTGCTGGATGGAGACCTGACATGCTGGATGGCAGCCTATGCTGTGCTGGATGGAGACCTGACATGCTGGATGGCAGCCTGTGCTGTGCTGGATGGAAGAACTGCCATGCTGGCTGTGGACTGAGTCTGGAGACACAGAGTTTGTGGTGCTACTTTTGGGACCGAGTCTGGAAAGCTCTGAAGCTCAGAAGGTAAAGGAGACCATATGAGAGAAAGGCCTCAAGGACTTGTAAGTATGGCTTGGCCGCATCCACATTCAAATGAATGGGTGAGAAAGACTCCTGCAGGTTTCCGTCTCCTGCTCTGTTTTACGCAGGAAACGGAAACCTGCAGTACGGAGAGGAGAACGCAGATGTGAACGAGCCCTAAGAAATTGGCCTGTCTGTTAAGTGGAGAGCTGGACCATAGGATATAACTGTACTTGTAAGTGAAGACACCATTTCCCTGTGGATTACAAATAGTATTGCACAATACTTAGGGTGCACCCCAACGAGGGACCGATCCAGGAGAACCGTGTTCTTAAAGGACTTGTATCTGTTACCTATAAAGTAACTGTGGGAACTAGGGGTATAGTGTTAGTTTGCGGCAATACTCTAGTTTATATTATTTTGTATTTCTTCTCTGTTTATACCTTGTTTCATATTTTCCCAGATTTCTATTCTCTGACTTATTCAGTAAACTTTGTCCTGGGAAGTAAAACACTGCGTGTGTCTGTGTGGCATCGTGTCCCTGCTGAACCTGTGGGCCCAGCCCTTGGTCCTCTTTCAATAGAATACAGATGACATGTCATTTTGCCTGCTGAGTGAATGTCATAAAAACAAAGCCCATTAGAAAGTTGCAAAAACGCGCTTTTTCTTCAATTTTACCCACTGACAGTGGGCATTAGCGTCGGGTCTCTGCTGTATAACACAGCAGAGAGTCAGTGGCTAAGGTGACCATTCCCGTTCCTGAGTGGCCACCTTATTTAAATACCTGATATCTGACATATTATTACAGCGGATGTTGGGAAGGGGTTAATGGAAAGAGGCTCAGCAAGTCACAGACCATACAAGCCCTGCTAATAATTCTGGAATGGGAGTATGCAAATAGGTTATCCTTGCTGGAAAAGGGGAAGTTGCTCTAGCACCACCTTTTGTAGGGTAGCACCCTATAGATCAAAGCCTGGGATGTGGGAATCAGGAAATAAAGCCAAGCCAGAATAATTCGTCCAAAAGAGATTAAGGACACGTTACCTCAAATATATAAGTAATTGTGCACTGTCAAGCTGGCTCTTTGAGGGAACATCTCCTTAATGATAACATAATACCCCTTATGACCATGGTTGCGGATGAGGGCCAAAATCTTCAAAACAGCTGTCTGTGGATGTGTCCCACTTTCTTTTGGTGTTATTAAGCTGTAGTCTGCCTCAAAATCAGCACCAAATTCCACCATGTGAACATACTCTAAGGGTTTATCATACCTACCTATGACCCCTCTGTATGACCTCCAAACTTATATATAAGGTGGTTTTGATTAATTATTATTGGTCGATAGCCTTTTGGATCCATTAAAATTTCTATTTTCTAAACCTACTGAAGATCTGCAAACGAGTTAAATCGTATTGAGAGGCACTTGAGTTACTCTGACTCCATCCTGACATCTTTGATATATTAAAGGGGTGTTCTAACCCCAGGATCTGAATTAGGAAAGGCCATGAAAGGGATTATATAGAAAGAATATATTCCCTTGTCCTATGCCCTGCCTGCTGGTCTCTAGTGCCATCCTTCTGTTCCAGGACTCCATCAATGATATGCCTTGACCACTGCAACCAATCACTGGTCCCAGCAGTCACAAGCAGGTTGTCAGTTATGCCATTGCTGCAGAGGTTCTGGTGAGGTGTAGGACTGCGGAGAATGCTTTATTATTATTATTATTGTTATTATTATTATTATTATTTATTTTATTTGGAACTAAGATGAGACAGGATTTTATGATGCTGATGAGACATCTATCATAATTGGGTTTATGTGTAGCCACCTAGTGGTTGTGTTGGGAGTTGCACCTGTCAAGTGTTTTGCTATGATGTCACAATAATGTAATTCATTAAAGAGGATCTTTCATGTCCTCAGGCACATGCGGTGTAATACACCACTAGAAAGCGGACTCAGAATTCAGAATTCCCGTTCTGTGCCCCTGCTGAAAGGTTATCGGTGCCATTACCGTAGCTCTTCACTATCAGAAAGGCATTTCTCACAGTCTGTGAGGAACACCCCTCCTCACGCCCTCTATTGCACTGTACTGTGAGAAGGGGCGTTCCTTACCGCCCAGCGATGATGCTGAGCGGTGAGGAACGCCATCCCCCCCCCCCCATACTAGTCTATGGAGGAGCACTATCAGGAGGGGGGAATGCCCCCTCTCACAGGACAGCGCAATAGGCGCTACTATGAAGAGGAGAGTTCCTGATTGACTGTCAGAAATCCCCTTCTGACACTGAAGAGCTACGGTAATGGCACCGATGGCTCTTCACCAGGAACACATAACGGGAAAGCCGATAGTGCGTTGAATTTAGGGGCTATAATAAGACTTTGTTACTCAGACACAGTGTTATTAGTGGACCAGAAGTCACTTTGATACTCATGTTGAGCCTAAATGTGTTGAACCCAGATCCACCGCACACATCAAAGCCACTGCAGAACTCATTATATACACCACAGTTTTTATTAAACCTCATTACACACACCTCAGCTGCTGCAGAACCTCATGATAAACACCTCATCTTCAGTACAACCAGTACACCTCAACTGCTGCAGAACCACAGTATACATACCTGAGCAGCTGCAGAACTTCACTGTACACACCTAATCCGCTGCAGAACCTCATTATACATCCCGCAATGACTGCACAACCTCATTACACAAACCACAGATGCTGCAGAACCTCATTATCTTGCCTCTGTGGCTGCACAGTTTCATTCTACACTCATCAGTGTCTGCAGAAGTGTGTGCATACATCAGTGGCTGCAGAACCTAATTATAGAGCCTTAGCTGCTGCAGAACCTCAGCTGATGGTAAATATAATACTACATTCTGGCATATTTTAATGCAATTGAACATCTGGGGATTTTTTTTTTACTTTTGCTATTGGAAATAATTGTGAGGGTCTGTGCAGATAATGAATGGGGTCTGCAGGGATAATGGAGGAGGGGTCTGTAGAAAGAATGCAAGGAAGTCTATGGAGAGAATAAGGATCAATTACTAATAATCTGCCTCAAAAACGCCTCCCAACTCTTCCATTTACTTCAATGGTAGTCAGGAGCATCTAGAGGAAAAAATCTGTTCCTGACTCCCATTTAAGCGAATGGAAGAGTTGGGAGGAGTTTTTTGGGACCAATAAGTAAATTAGTAAATAAGTAAATTCCTCCTCAAAATCTGCATACAAAAAGATCATTGTGAACTTACCCTAAGTGGAGAGTCTGTGCTGTAGACACTATTCACATTAATAAAATCTTCTTGGCAGGTGCATAATGATTGCAGTCACAAGGGGTGCAGTTGGGTCTGGGGAGGTACAGGGCCAATGGCCAGTTGGAAATGAGCGGGGCCCTGGACCACCATGATAGCATTCGAGGAAAGTCTGGTTTCCTGAACACTGTACATCTCCTTATTTGAAATGGACCCAGCGTTATGTTATGTCTGTACATGCCACCAGGCCTCTTTCCCATAGTAGCAAGCCCAGGGGAGGGGATTAAAAATAACAAATACTTATACTCACCTCTCCTGGGCTTCTGACGGTCCCTAGCATCCTCTTTGGTGCTCTTCAGGACTGTGACTGATGTCAGTTCGCCCCACATGACTGCTGAGGCCCAATCCCATGCCGCAGCAGTGACATCTGCGGCGTATGACCTCAGTCACAGGGAGAGGACGGCCAATGAGGATGCTGAAGAGAGCCGGACAGAGTGAGAATGACAAGAAGAGGTGAGGTAAGGTGTGTATAAGTGTTTGTTATTTTCCAGAGTATAATAATAGCATCAAAATGAACTGGAGGGGCAAACCTCAAGAAAATGTGTTCAATTTTGTGGGATTCACCTGAACAGCCTCTACGGGAGGCTCTTGGGACCATTTCATATCATATTGGGCCACTGTGGGGAGCATATTATACTGTGGGTGGCCACTGAGGAGCATATTACACTGTGTGGGGCCTCTGTGGAGCATATAGTACTGTGTGAGGGCTCCTGCGAAGAATATTATACTGTGTTGGGGCGACTGAGGATCATATACTGTCTGGGAGCCACTGTGGAGCATATTATACTGTGTGAGGGTCACTGTGGAGCATATTATAGAATGTGGGGGGGTCACTGTGGAGCATATTATACTGTGTGGGGCCCCTTCACTATTGACATCACACGCCATCGTTTTATATCAGCCATGCACTATTATGACAGGCTGTAATAACAGCAGATGGTGATTATAAAACAGATACTGTGCAATGTAAGTAGTGAAGGGGCTACGGCGCTCGCTAAAGCATCACAGTACCTTCAAACAGTTGATCAGCAAAGGCCCTAGGTGTTGCATGACCACTGATCTCTACATCTCTTAGAGATCTGCATCTGATTCTGTCAGAACAACAAACTGGAAAGTGAACCTAGCCTTACTTGATTTAGATGGATATCAATACCATTATCAAACATATAAAACATTATTTGTAGTTTGAATACACTTTTTAATGAAAAAAAAATCTAAATCTAATGCTCCGTTCACAACTGCATTACATTGTGGCTGCACGGCATAAATACCAACCACTGCAGAGGATTGGCTTTGTCCCATTGCAGACACAACACTTTCCCTGCAGATGGGATCCATAGAGATGCATAATTTCATAATGTGACACTGGACACGTGTTGTAAATGAATACTAATGATATAAATATACATATTCATTAAAATTACAAGTACTACAAGTCCCAGGGCAGAACAAATGCAGAGTGGACTGACTTAGAAATTAGCATAATTACAACTTTCCCTGCTTATCTATCCCTTATCTTCAGCTGTTATAGAAGCACTATGTGTATTACTTGGAGAAGACGGAAGCTACAGATGAAACAGAGGTCAATGAGAAGAAACGGGGGGCTGACAGGCAGTTGTGGACGGACGACATGAAGTTTACCACAGGAACAGTCTGACTATAAGGCTGTTTTCTTAATTTTACAGTTGTTTTTCATTCTCTGCTGAGCAGTGGGCCCCCTTGAGCCCAGCGGGTCCCTGCATCTGCCCCCGTATTCCAGGTGCTGATATCAGCCTTGGAGGCAAGTGAGAATATAAGAAGTAATTTATACAAGACAGGCACTGACATGCTACAACACCACCAGAGACTCCGGACCCTAGGAAGGGAAGAATCACAAAAAATCAGCTTCTACAAACAGCCCAGAGTGCCAGTGTATCTCCTCCAAAGCTGTCCTTACTGGTCAGCGATCCACAAACGCTGTAGGTACGTTCCTCCTTTTCTAGGTACTTGCATACATCTTTTCCTTACAACTTCACTCTGAACCTGAATTGTCTTCTCCCTTTCGTTCTGACTTTCTCCCCCTCCTTGTCCCTGCATAAGTTGTGCTTGTATTGCAAATGCACAGGGCAAACTTCTTCCATCTTGAATCCTGCTTTCCCTCTGGTATGGCATCAGTATTACAGTCTACATTATCCATCAGGACTCTGGCTTTCCAAACAGAGAAGAATTGGAGTCTCATAACACTTTGCTTGATCTGCTGTGTGTTTTATCTAAAGTTAACAAGTAATAGATCAATGACAGAATTCTTATTCCATTGAACACATTGAAGATTCTCAGTGTATTCTATGTGATACAGCTCTGGTCTGTCTCCTCTGCCTTTGGTTTCTTAGGATCTTCCTATCAGTTCTTACAAGAAGGAAAGAGGCGAGTGCCTTGTAAAGAAATACACTGGATATTCTGCACACAGCACACTCAGATAGTATAGACAGACAGTTTTATAACAAGTAAATTTTATAACTTATTGTATTGTATGGACTCGCCTACCTATAACTGCTCTCCTAGTTTCTAAAAGGGAACCTGGCACATGATACATACAGACAGAAAGTTATAGCAGAAAGCACTAAGCAAATTGATGTATAGATTTATGGGAAAGGGTTCAGTATAACTTGTCATTATCCATTGAAATCTCTACTCTTTCTAGGTTGTGAAGTCAAGGAGACAGTGCTATCAGGGATTGACAGTGTCCAAGTCATTCCTGCTCCGCTAGGGATTCTGGGTAAACAATATGCAAATCTATTCTCCAGTATGTAATTAGGAGAACAGTGCCTCTGTATGCTGCCCTCTAGGGGAAGCCCCCTTAACATCATGCATGACTCAGTTAATAAGCCTACTGACATGATGCGGGGTTTATTGCCAAATTAGTATTTCTATTCCAAAAGGGGATCTGGGAATCTGTTCCTTTTGGAATAGAAATACTAATTTGGCAATAAACCCCGCATCATGTCAGTAGGCTTATTAACTGAGTCATGCATGATGTTAAGAGGGCTGCCCCTAGATGGCAGCATACAAAGGCACTGTTCTCCTAATTACATCCTGGAGAATAGATTTGCATATTTTTTACCCAATACATTTTAGTGAATTAATCTGTGAATTAATGAATGTGAATTTGGTCATATTGATTATTTCAATTATTCTGCTTCCTTGTCATCCTGTCTTATGCTGCCGTTGGCTAATGGATATGTTACTCAATATGCACTATCCAATCAGGCTTGCTAATATGTGAAATTCAGTGGCATGGCGTGGCATATAAATAAGAGGCATGACGTGTAAAAAGGGGAAAGTCCTAAATAATCATGCTTTAATTGTAATTGAGGTAAAGTGTTCAATCAATTGTAATTTGGATCACCCAGCCCTACTTCATTGTTTATTTTTTTCTGACCCAAGCCAATGAATTGTTTTTAACATCTATGAAGCAGACACATTAGCCAAAAAAATGATGATAAAAATGGATCCATAGACTTGTATTGGGTCCGTCAAGCCCGGAGGACGGGCAAAAATAGAACATGTCCTATTTTGTAATGGACGTTATTCATGGTCCATTAAAAAACATCTTGGAATTATCTATGTATGTGAATGTGACAATTGACTTCTATTGTTCTAAAAAGAAAGATTATGAATGATAATCTGTTTTCCCTTAGCCCAAACAGCAGCACAACTGGGGTATTCCTGCCCCTATGAGCTGTTAGGACAGGTGGAATTTTTAATTACCTAACAGCTTTGACCCCTATAAGAGGCTGGAAGACCTGCTCCTCCCTTGTGTTAGTATCAAGTATGATATATAAAGAGCAATTACAAAGTGGTACACACACATAAAGAATCTGTACAACAGTACCTCCTAGGGAGGGAGCCTTGTGCTGCTGTTTGGGCTAAGGGAAAACAGATTATCATTCATAATCTTTCTTTCCCCCTACGCCCAACAGCAGCACAACTGGGGATTTAGCAAGTATTGTTTCCCCTAGGGCGGGTCAGTCTGGCAGGCTGATGCCAAGACGGAGTGCCCAAATGCTGTAGCATCGGCCGTACGTCAGTCCAGTCTGTAATGTTTGGCAAAAGTCAGCTGTGAGCTCCAAGAGGCTGCTGCACATATTTGCTCTAAGGACAGGAACCGTGTCTCTGTCCATGATGTCGCCACTGCTCGGGTGGCATGGGCTCGTAAAAACTCTGGAACAGGAAGCTCTTGGGCCCGTAGGGAACAGCTAATGGCTTCCCTGATCCATCTTGACAGGGTTGCCTTTGATGCTTTAGAGCCTCTATTGTGGCCAAACACATTGACTAGAAGATTCACTGATCTTCAGAACGGTGCTGTACGGTCTAGGTAAATACGTAGTGCTCTTACCAGATCCAGTGTGTGTAACTTCTCCTCCTGCTCCGAAGCAAGCGCGGGAAAGAAGGTCGGCAAGGCAATTACCTGGTTGGTATTCTGAAGTGTAGGTACCTTTGGCAAGAATCCTGGGACGAACCTCACCTCAACTGCACCCTGTCTGGAAAGTAGGTTATGAAGGGTTCGGAGGCCGCTAGGGCCTGTAGTTCACCAACCCTCTTAGCGGAGGTTATTGCCAGCATGAAAGTCACTTTAAATGACAGGTACTTCCAGTCCACTTCAGATAAGAAAGGTATCCAATTGAAATAAAAAATTCCAGCTTTCATCCACGGTCCTTATAAAACGTAGCGTTTATTCCAATATTAAAAAACACGGCATTGGGTGGCCATCAGATCCACCTCGGGGAGACCCCACCTCCTGGTCAGGTCGTGGAAGATGTCCTGATGTAAGGACCATTCGCCTGCGGTCGGTCGGCCTCTGCTGAGTTGATCCGCTAGGATGTTCAGGCGGCCCTGGATGTGTACCACGGCCAACTGGGAGAGGTTCTGTTCTGCCCAGGAGAAGATCCGGTTGGCGACCTGCAGGAGCGAGGGGGACCTGGTTCCTCCCTGCTTGTTGATATAATGGACTGACGTCAGATTGTCCGACCTTACCTTGACCGCCTTTCCCTGCAGAACCGGTGCAAACGACAGAAGGGCTCGATGAACTGCGGTAAGCTTGCGCCAGTTGGATGAGCGCGTCCAGCCTGTGAGGGAGGCATCTGTAGTCAACAGGGTCCAGGCGGGCTGGACCGAGGACTTCCCATCGCACAGATGGGTCCACCAGGGCAGAGTTTGCCGGGTGCTGATGGTTAACTGGATAGGCTTCTGTAATCCTGTAGGACTGTGGTTCCAGACTCTCAAGATCTCGTTTTGTAGTGGGCGCATGTGCCATAGGGCCCAAGGAACTGCTTCTATGGTGGCGGACATCAATCCTAGGACCTTCATGGCCATCCTGATGGTGACCCTCCGTGTAATAGATAAGTGATGTACTGCCCAAGCAATCTTCCTTTTGTGAGAGGAGGGTAGAGTGATCGTCATGTTGAGAGAGTCTAGGATAAGTCCCAGGAACTGAACTTGAGTTGATGGCACCACCACTGACTTCTTCCAGTTTACCAGCCACCCCAGCTTGTTTAGTAGAGCTACAATGGTCTGCACCTGCGTGGTAAGAACCTCCTTTGAATGATCCTTGAGAAGCCAGTCATCCAGATACGGGACTATGAATATGCCTTGAAGGCGCAAGGCGGCAGCGACCGGAGCTATGACCTTTGTGAAGGTGTGGGGGGCGGAGGATATGCCAAACGGGAGGGCTGCGAACTGGAAGTGCGCCTCTTTCCCTTCTATGTATACGGCAATCCTTAGGAACTTTCGGTGTGCCGGAAAGATGGGTACGTGGAGATAGGCGTCCTTCAGGTACAGAGTGACGAAGTGATCTCCAGGCTGTAGAAAAGGCAGCACTGACCTGATGGTTTCCATGCGGAAGCGCACTTTGCGGATGAAGCGATTCAGGTATCTGAGATCGAGTGCGGGTTACCACCTCCACCGCCCACCACAGATAGGGAGGGGGGGGGAGAGGTGGGAGAATTAGAAGGAGGTTCTCTTACGCCCACGAGTGGAGCCCCGACCTCTTCCTCTGCCGGACCGCCTCTGGCCTCTGGTTCCTCTTCTAGAGGCTCCCCGACCCCAAAAGGAGGAGCTCTGTCCTTCAAAGGGCTGCGGTAGGTTTTTGCCCTTGGAGTCGGCCAATCCCTCTATAATGCGGTCGAGCTCCTTCCCGAACAGCCGGCCGGGTTCAAAGGGGAGGCTACATAGGCTGTTCTTGGAGGTGAGGTCAGCTCTCCAGGGCTTCAGCCACAGGGGCCGGCAAGCGGCAGTGAATAGTGCCATAGATTTGGCGGCCAGTCGGGTCTGGAAGTGGGTGGCCTCCGTTAGGTGATCCACCAGCAAGGTGATGTCTGACATCGCCGCCAGGAGGTCGTCCCGATCCACTCTGGAGTCGATGTCCTTGGCGAGAGACGAGAGCTCTGCCCGCAGGCCAGTGACTACCTCATTGGTAACAATGCCAAGAGAGGCCTGGGCAGAGGAGGCCGAATAAACTCGCCTCAGGGATCCTTCCACCCGTCGATCCATAGGATCCCTCAGACTCGACCCGTCCTCAGTTGGGAGGACCGTTCGTCTAGATAGCTTAGCCACTGCCACATCTAGCTTGGGCGGAGGACCCCACGATTTTAGCTGGCCTTCAGAGACGGGAAATAAGGTTTTAAACCGCCTGGACGGGGCGAAAGGTTTTTCTGGGCGCCTCCACTCTCCTTCCATCAGGCGGAGCATCTCCGAAGAAGGCTTGAAGGTGCGGGACCTGCGGCTTGAGCCTTCTCCGCCCTCCCGGTCTCTGATCCTGAGTGTCTTGAACACTTTCGACATCTTCTCCATGGTGAAGATCTCTTTCTCCTCGTCAGAATCCAACGACGACTCCACATCTCTGAGGCGCAGGTTCTCCAGGGGTGGAAGGGACAATTCACACGGTTCCAGGCGCAGTTTCTTGGCCAGGTGGGAGACGGACGTTTCCATTCTCTTCGTGGAATCCTGGACAAATCCCTTCACCCAGGATACCATCTCTCGCATGGGGGTCGCCTCAGAGGAGGGGGCTCTACATCCCTGACAAAAACAGTACTGGGAGTCGTCCGAAAGCGAGATCCTGCAGGCGGCACACGCAAGGTGCTTCCTTTTTTACATTGCTTTCCTCCGTGGAGGGATGACAGAAGAGGAAGAAGAGAGATAAACAGCACTAACCAACTTGCCCCCATGGTGGGGATACTCCCACCCCCTCCCCCCCGGCCACCTCCACCAAACCTCACTCGGCGTAGAAAGGGTAATTCTTTCCACTGGACACGAATCACTGCAAGAGCTTCTTCGTGCTGCTTGTAACCAGAGCGACAAGCACTGAATGGTGGGTAGGAGGGGAATTTATAGGCCAGGGGGGAGGGATCTTCTGGAGGGAACCGCCTCCTTCATCTGTCTGGGGCAACAAGTTAACTGCGGCTAATGCCCCCCCCCAAAAAAAAACTTCTAGGATACAGGTCCTTCTTGGGAGGGGAGGGGGACCCCCCCGATCTTCCTCAGACAAAAAAAAACACTCGTCTCTAGGGGTTAGGGCCGCCGCGCGACTCGCGCTACTGCGCATGCACGGCGGACTCCCCAGCCAGCGGACCCGGGAACCTAGAGAAAGGTTCCTAGGTCCGGAAGTTCCCCCCTGCACAAGCCCTGGACTCCAGCGCAGCAGACGCGGCCAGCGTGCGCGCAAGCCGGAGAGGTCCCCCGGCGGGGGGAGACGAAGTGGCTCCAAAAGGATAAGAAAAGAAGCAACAACAGAAAAAAAAAGGTCTTTCGCTGTCAGGTAAGAGGGGGGGAGAGAAGCAGACCCCTATGAGAGGTCAGAACCCCTGCTCCCCCGTGACCACCTGTCCTGTCCCACAGGACAGAAAAAAACACAAGGGAGGAGCAGGTCTTCAGGCCTCTTATAGGGGTCAAAGCTGTTAGGTAATTAAAAATTCCACCTGTCCTAACAGCTCATAGGGGCAGGAATACCCCAGTTGTGCTGCTGTTGGGCGTAGGGGGAAACAATATTGTTCTTGACTTCTGTTGTTCTATATTTGGAATGTTCTACACTATTTAATCGAATATGTCTATGGGTCAAGAATAAGCTACTCCACGACATAGCCCAAACTTCAGTCTACTGTTCTTGGAAAACTCCCAGCATATTCCAAGACTCACTTCATTGCCAGATGTTTTACATGCTCATGTTCTAGATAGCAATTCGAAGTCAGCTATATCAATGTGTCCCAATTTGTCAGCTATGTATCCTTGCCAATTTAGCTCTTTCCTTATGTACAAACACGGCTAAGTCTTTTTGAGTCCTGAGGGAAATAAAACCATCTCTGTAGTGTAAAATATTGTCAGAAAATAATACGTATGTCGCTGAAGAGACTATTGCATAATTTGGAAAATACCATTAGTCATGTAAAATGTGAGCTACAAAAGAAGAAGGAATCCCTCCTGCTAGAAATTTGGCACTGTCCATTCTTGTAGGAGGTAGTGCAAAAGATATAAAGAGCCTCAACCACAGGCTTCTCCATTCATCGAGATCTGCAGATTCTAGACTACGGTAAGAGAAGTTTTACATAGATGCATAGACTGTGGTTAGTTCTAGACAAGTATTGGGGTTTAGGATTTAGTAATCATAAAGATGCACTATGAAGAGTTCCTAGAAGTTATGAAGAACGCCATTGAAACAATGCTATGTCATCTCTGCTGCAGATGCACCTTATAGTATTGTTAAGATTGCTTATCAATAGTTTTCTATACTGTAGGACTGCAGGTTAATATGTTCCAGATGTATAGTGTATTATTCATGTTGCTTAGACTGATGTTTTTGTAACCAGGGTCAGACTGTTCCTCCAGTGGGCCCCTCATAAATCATGCCCCCCCCCCCTCAGGGTGTATTTCTCAAAGCTTCATTCACAAACAATAATGTATTAGCCCCATGGACAATACTATTGTCATTGTGTGTGCATTGATAGCAAAGATTATCCACATTATTTGCAAATTTTGTATGGCGGACCCTAAAATTGTTTCCATTACTGGGTGGTCCCAAGGAGACCCAGACCAACTCTGTAACCTTTTCACTGAATCTGAGAAATGCAGAACAGAGAGAGGACACAGCCAGTTCATTAATCTTCTGTATACACTGGGACTTCCCATAGAAGGCATGTGAATGCAGCATGTAGATGTCATTGTGTATATGAATATAATGTAGCTAACCCTAACCCTGCTGGAGTATAGAGTTGCAAGATATATCAGGTGTAGAGCGCCCGATAATGTTTACATGCCTGAGGCCATGCTGCTCACTCATAGTGTGAAGAATTGACAGGTAGGCGTTACGTTCTGCATCAATGCCTTACTGAAGTCTAAGTCTCTGTACAGCTAAAAGGCAGCCCAACATTACAAGAACATTGCCTCAGAACAGCTGATCTGCAGGGGTTCTGGGTGATGGAAACCCATAGATCTAAAATTGATGATCTGACATCAATATTAGAAAGTCAATAATCCATTTTAGCAAACAGTTAATTAAACTCAACTTTTCTCCATTTCTATCAATGGCTTTTACTATAAGTTATGACAGTGCAGCGAGTTATCAGATTCAAGTTGAAGATGGCTACATTTGTACATTACAAATAAACGTGTTATGATGAAAGCACTTCTCTATCCTAGCCAAGATGGGAACACGACTGAAAGGCATATTCCTTGAGTCACCTCTATATTACGCAGTTAGTCACCTGCCTAAACAAGTGCCACATATCAGGAGCTGTACTTCATACCAAGGCTCCTTGCACACCTTGGCGTGGTTCAGTCTGCAGAGTCGCAAAATCTATCTTATATTTCTACTTATTGTTTAAAGTGACACCATTACCCAGAATATATTGTAAGTTGTCCATGTTCCTCTGCAGTTGGTGACTGTGCACACCACCAGTCTACTATTTTTTAAGACATACAGGATCATCCGTAGCTGTTGATGTTTGAGTGTGTTCACATTGCATTATTCTTCTTAGACGTGGTTTATGCCAAAATCAAGAATGCAGTCTACACAGAGAATGTATAATATATGTCTGGTAAGGTTTTAGGCCTCTGCTGTGTTTTGATGCCATTCCTGGCTTTAGCGCCTAAATAATGATGCCATATACTGACATGGCGTAGTAGAATTCTGCCACGTCAACTTACTCTTATGTATCTGCTGAATATTACACCTATTACTCAACATGCTTGAACAAGACTGTGTACATTGCATCAGACTTGCCACGTTGGCAGTACGGGTACTATCCCTGGCACTGATTCACTACAGGAAATATATACCATATATACCCACTGCAAGCCTTCTGTATGTGACCGGCAATCAAGCAAAACAGACATTGTTCCAAATCCACCGATGGTATGAAGAAACGCCCGAAAATAAGTACATGAAATTGCCACTATATATAGTGCTATATTAGAAAATTTAGCCTATTCCTCATGGAGTTTTTTTTTATCAACGTTGCAGGGTAATGGGCTCAGGCTTTGTTCACACTTAATGCAGCTGTATTAAAGGGAGTCTATCCAATCCCTCAAGCACATTACAGTAATAAACATCAAACTTCTGTTACGCATATAACATTTGTAGATTTGGAGAAAACCAACTTTGAGGACTTATGCAAATGAGGCAGTTGGTGCACTAGGGGCGGGCCTTCAGTTTTGGGAGCTCTGCTTTTGCTCCTTAGGTAGCATGGGTGATGTTATATCAGTGGAAGGCGAGATATTAGTGTATGATCTAACTAAGCATAGCCTACGGTTCTACCTCTGATAAGCTTTGCTATAGAATAGCAGAAATCTAAATTTTATTCTGACACTAGTGTGAATCCAGCCTTAGCTGCTGAAGTGTTTTTACTCATCATGACAAGCACCTTCAGTCTGTGGTCTCTGCAGTGTTATTTATACGGTACAATTTAAGGTTTGTTCATGGGGACCGGCTATGAGTAATACAAACCACAACCGCAGTCTGTGAATTACAACTTACCTTATTATGACGAGTCATATAAAGAGTTGGATGATTTGGGCCGGTGCTTTACCTATAAGGAAAATTGGTCATGGGAAACTTTATGGCAATACATTGTCTTAGCCTCATGCACATATCTATAGAACTATCCCTTTATAGCGCCTCAGCATAAAATGATTAACACGTTGCAGTGCAGAATTTTTAATATTAATAGTAGACATGGAGGAGGTGTTAGACTCCCTCTAATGTTAAAAAAACTGGACATCACACGGCCCTTCTAAGACGTTCGTCAAGGCCCACCTTGACATAGCAGAATTAATCTCAGTATTTATAAGGCAGTATAAGGACCCACTATACAGAATAATGCAAACGTTTCCATTGTATGTCATTCCTTGGTGGGTATCACTCCTGGTTTTGGTAGTGACCTAAATATTGCTGTGCGAAATTGGCCCTTACATCAGCTCTGCTATAAAATTACATTCACAGACCTAAACAAGGGAAACTTTGTGTGACAGCAGTGCTCACAATGGGACAAGGTAAGGGGGGTGGACGTAATTCTCACAGCACAGCATAATGTGGCTAGAAAGTAAACATAAAATTTGGGAAAACCCCAAAACATGACTCATTCCTTACACAAAAAATTGTATATACAGATTACTGAACATTTCATCACTGCATGCTGAAAAAGGTTACTTGGGACTTGATACTGATGGCTTATCCTTACCCAAGGCCATTAATATCAGCTCAGTGGTTGTCGGACTCTTAGGCTCGGGTCACATCTGCATTTGGGACATTCTATAACCCTATCCGGATGAAGTATGTGGAGTGAAAAGTCCTGCAAGTAGCACTTTTCTCTCCGCATTTTTCATGCAGAAATGGAGCAGAAACCTCTTCACTTCCTGCTTCTCTCGGCACATAGGTGGGCAGGGTTTCACTTGCACGGGATTGTTTGTAAATGAATTACCACAGTGTGAAGCTGATGTAGCAGAGCTGGATTTGAGTCAGTTTGCATTACATACAGAGGTAACGGATTCCCTATCTCAGCCCTTATCAGCCAAATTCAATTAAACCGACTGATAGCTCAGAAATCCCGGAGCTCTCACCTCCCCTATCTGAGAAGCTCCGCTACTTAAAAGACACAAACAGCTCAGAGCTACTCCCAGCCCCTCCCTCCCCCCTGAGAGCAGGCAGCTACATCACTTGACAAATGAGCAGATAATCCCAAGGGCCATGGAAGCAGAGTGTAAACAATGAAGTGAATAAATTAAGATAGCGGCCATACAAAGCAGTTTTGATAAAGCAATACATTTAGGAAAAGTCTTAAATCCACATTAACTAGCAGTATAGATAGGATCCTTGTGATGGGACAACCCCTTTAAGAGGGGAATAGCTAGAAAAATAGGTGCTTTATGCCTAAAACCAATGAATGATTCCCGCACAGCACTATTTCCCATTTGTCTCTGACAGTTGCTGAATTGACAGAAATGAGGAATGTGAAAGGCTGTTTCTGTTACCGAGGTCGATGTGTCAGCAGTGTGACTCGTACAATATTTGTAAGCACTCACAGATGTTACAGAGTTGTCATATAAAGCCAACCAAAGAAGGATTGTAAGGAAATACTAGGATTAAACTTCAAAAACACTAGGATCACACTAGCTTTTGGGTTTCTGTTCTTTGGGTCCACACGGGGAACAACTTACTTTTATACAGTACAAGAATAACATGTCAGATCCTTACACCACGGTGCTTTTCCGTTTCTTTAGGATATGTTCACACATGACAGATTTAGTGTAGAAATTCTTGCAACTGTTCTATGACGTCTGAGAAAATATATGCAAATGCTGCAGAAACAGATTCATTCAGGAAGACAAAGCATCGAATCTGGCATATCAAGGAAATCTTGCCCTTTTTCACACCTGATAACACCATTGTGGTTTTCAGTATAAACTGTTTGACGAACATTTCCTAAAACACTGGCACACAACGACACTTGTGAGTCTTACCCCTCGTTCACATCTGTGTTGGTATTCCGTCCGGGGGAGTCCGCATGGGGACCCCCCCAAACGGAATACCAAATGCAATTGCAAGCGGTGTGTGGTAAAAGCACACGGACACCATAGACTATAATGGGGTCCACGTGCTTGCGGAAAGGAAAGTAGATTGTGAACTACTTTCCTGTCTGCATGTTCTGTGTTCATGTTCTGAGATCTGGCTTCAAGCACACAGACCCCGTTATAGTCTATGGGGATCTGTGTGCTTTTACTGCACAGTGCTTGCAATTGCATTTGGTATTCCATTTGGGGGGTCCCCATGCGGACTTCCCTGGACAGGATACCAATGCAGATGTGAACCAACCCTTACACATCAGATCTTCCCCCTGCAGACTCTGCATATTGTGCTTCCCCTTGCTGGTAGATATATTTAAGACATTAGCAATGGTAGTGTGAACAACTCCTTAGCCTAATGCTGAAATATTTTGTGGAGGATGACAAGTGAGTATTGTGACTCATAACTAGTGAGTCACATTATTGCATAGATGTTGTGTAGTATAAGCACTATATGTTCTATTACACTCTGTGTAAAACCTCTACTACTAGGAAAGCTGATGATGAAACCTAGAGATGAGGAAATCTAGTAAATAGTTTGTCTGGAATCTTCTAAAAGCTAATAGTATTGATAAAAACTAATAACTAGTATAGTATATGTAAAGGAATTATCTCATGAAGACCACACATAGTTGTATGACCTATTAGGCTATGCTCAGACATGGTGGATTTATTGTAGGAATTTAACCCATTCACATGCAGAGGAAACAACCCAGTGAACTTAAAGTGCCTTAAAGGGAATCTGTCACCATGAAAAAGCAGTGCAATCTGCAGGTAGGGTATTATAGAGCCAGAGGAGCTGTTCATTTTCATGGTGACAGGTTCCCTTTAAATCCTCAGTTTTATAGTATTAGTACTATGCAGAGGTCAAGAGGAACAAAGTGAAGGAGAAGCAGAGATACACAAAGACATGCTGCTGCTACAGCTACAAGTATGTTTTCTATCTCACCCCAAGTAATTTATTCACATCGATACTGCTCTGTACAGCTGTGTCATTCCTTATCTGCCTTCTTGGCTGGAAGAATACTGTACTGTAATTATAGCTCTATGTTTTCTTTTCTTTGTAGATTTTGTGACAATGTCTAGAAGAAACACTTGTCCAGGTTAGTAGTAGTTACTCAGTTTTTGCAGAACATGCAGTTGTGTGCCCTGTACAGACAGTGCAAGGGGTTTTTTTTTTTTCTACACGTTTTCAATTTCTGTGTATTCTTTCTGTTGCACTAAAGTGAAGTTATAAATGTTGGAAAGAATAAAAAGTCATTATATGTAAATTGGGGCCGGTTCATAGTAGAAAAAACACCTGATAGGTTCTCTTTGAACATTGTTATCCTATTAGAGAATTCCCTAGTCAAACATGCATAACAGATTTTGGCTAACATGACTATTGTAACCATACATGTTGCTTATTTTTGCCATCCTTTATTTTTTCTAGACTACAGTCTCATGAAGAAAATGTGTTATGGTAATTTGATTTCAACTTCATTCCTATAATATGTTCCATACCCTTTATCAGCAAATTAAAGGTAATGAAATAACAATCTATCATGTTTAACACATCGATGCTACATCCCTTGTGCCCCAGGGCAGTAATGGCAAACCTTTTTGAGACCGAGTGCCCAAAGTGCAACCCAAAAGCCAATAAATTATCGCGGAGTGCCAACACGACAATTTAACCTTAAAACTCTGTGGATCCACAATTGTGGACCCTCAAATTACAGTTGTGTGACTGGGGCTTTACAGAGCTTGTACTGAAAGGTAAAGGTTACTGCATTTGGTACTTTTGAACAATTAATGTTCACTATTTACATCGCACAGGATCTGTGTTATAGTGATCATGCAATGTTCTTACATCCTGCACTAATATCCCGTCTGCTATAAAACAGATACTGTGTGATATAAATAGTGAAGGGACCCCACACAATACCATCCGCACAGCAGCAGCCCGCCCACACAGTACAATCTGCCCCGCAGTGGCCCCCACTCACAGTACAATCTGCCCTGCAGTGGCCCCCACACACAGAACAATCTTCCCCCACAAAGAATTATACCTGTATACTCCACAGTAGACCCCTCCCCACACAGCATGAAATGGTCTACAGTAGCCCCCTCCCCACACAGCATGAAATGGTCCACAGTAGCCCCTCTACCCACACAGTACACACACAAATATACTTACCTGAAGAGCCGCTGGGTGTCCTCTCTCCTGTTCACTGCGGGCGCTGATGACTTTCGTCATCACACCTGCGTCGGTGCAGAGGTCACACTTCAGTCAGTGTAGGCCGCGCGGCCTACACTGACAGCTTTCAGCCAGATGTGAATTTGCACAACCAGCTGAGGGCAGTGATCACTCACTAACGGGGAATTCTATACCAGATTCCCCGTTAGTGAGCAATCTGGCAACCACACGCGTGCCATAGGTTCGCCATCACTGCTCTAGGGTGTTAAAGGGATCTATAGTTTGCAGTTCTCTCTGAGCTGGTAAGTGGAGACTAGTCATGTGGGGGTGCTCAGAGCATCATAACATCAGGACACACAGTCTACCTATCCTAAGCTGTCAAAGTGCTGATCCTGTAATACCCTTTTTAAAAGTTGGCCCCTGCATACAGTATAATGTTCTATAGTGGCCCCACCTCACAGTATAACGTCCCATAGTGGCCCCTCCACACAAAATGATGTCCCATAGTTCCCCTCCACGCAGTATTATGTCCCATAGAGCTCCTCCACACAGTATCATGTCCCATAGTGGCCCTTGCACACAGTATAGTGAGTAACACAGTTTTTTTTATATTCACTCACCTCCCCTGGGTCTCCGATCAGTGGTCTGAAAAGACTCCTGAGTATAATAATAGGAGTATTTGTTTGGGTTCGTCCAACAAATACTTTTGCCGCAAGCCTGCAGCCTCACTTACCGATCCTCACTCCTGCTCATAGCTGCATCCGTTTCCCCTCCAGTGAACCACAACGACATGATATGGGACACAGAAGGGGAAGTGGAGCCATGAGCAGGAATGGGGATTGATAAGTAAATAGGGACCATTACCTACTGGGGTTACTTCAGCAGGTAACGGACGCTTTGGCTGCTACCCCAGTACTTACGTTACTGTGTGTGGATATATGCATATGTCAGAATAGTCTATCATGGCAAAAATTCTTTAATTTGCTTTATAGCTTTTACTTATGGAATAATGAGAAATGAAACCATAATTTACATAAAAAAAGGAAACAACCACCCCCCTCCTTTGTTATGAGATCACTATTATTACTGGCAAGACTAGCACCAGTGGTTTAGAAACAATGACATTCTTAAAGAGACTTAAATTACAGGAAGAAACCAAGATGAAAGGGGAAACACCGTATTTGCTTCCGTTATATGGCAAATATACCTGAGAACATGTTTTAGACTTGTCCTTAAAAGGGTTTTTCCCATAAACAACATTTGCCATCTATAGGTGATAACTAGAGATGAGCGAGTACTGTTCGGATCAGCCGATCCGAACAGCACACACGCATTGAAATGAATCGACGTAGCCGGCACGCGGGGGGTTAAGCGGCCATCCGGCGTCAAATCGGAAATACCAGGTGCATCCATTCATGTCAATGCGTGCGTGCTGTTCGGATCGGCTGATCCGAAAAGTACTCGCTCATCTCTAGTGATAACGATCTGACCACTGAGGGCCCCTCCACTGATCACCAGATCTGGGGTCTTCATCACATTGATAAGGAGGGATCTGAATGGAGAGGATATCAAGCAAACATGCAACTTCTAATGGAACCTGCAGAAACTTCTCCCGCTGCCTGCCATGCCCCATAGACTTTGAATGAAGTGACCATCCACTACCACTCCATTTAAATTCCTCCTTTAAATTGCTCCTTAAAGTGGTTATGGGGGGGGGGGGGGGCGCTCAATAGTAGTGCAAGTATATAATCCAGGGAATGGACCCAAGGCAAATGGAGCCAAAGTAGGGCCTTGCACCCACCATTGTAACAAAATCCTGAGTAATACTCAATAGGGTGTCAACAGCATGCTGCCATATAGTGTCTAAATTTGGCCCTCAAATATTGTCATCATACAAAGCCTTCATAATATATATGCAGTTTAGTGATGACATAAGACTTCCATATAGCACCCACGTTTTATAAAGCATCCAAATTACACATACAGAGTACCAGCAACCATATAGTGCATACATAATTCTACCGTTTATCGCCCAATGCTCCATTCACTTCAAAGGGACTGCTGGGAGTGTAATCTCCTGCAGCGCCCAAAGCCCCATATACCGTATATACTCGAGTATAAGCCGACCCGAATATAAGCCGACCCCCCCTAATTTTACCACAAAAAAAATGGGAAAACTTATTGACTCGAGTATAAGCCGAGAGGGGGAAATGTAGCAGCTACTGGAAAATTTCAAAAATTAAAATGGTCGGAGTTTTTGGGTGCAGTAGTTGCTGGTTGCTGGGAAAGGGTGTTTTGGTTGTCTGTCTGCCCCTTCCCTGAGCTTGAGGACTGGGTTTTTTTTTTCCCCCACTTGGAATTCAGCCTGGCTGAATATAGGGTATCTGCAGTGCTCCTATTAACCCCTTTCCGAGGGAACAGGAGCACTGCAGATACCCTATATTCAGTAGACTGGACACTTTCAGACTAACAGTCATTTTCTACTTTTGTGTCTATTCTAGGGAAAGGAGTGATTTAGAACTTTTAATTTTAATTTTTTTTTTTAAAGCTTTTTTTTCCCCCACTATTTTATGGGAGGTTCTATACATTGATATTGCTGCTGGTCATAGACCTCCCCACCTAAAAAAAAAAAAAATTTTTTTTTTTTTTGCTGACTCAAGTATAAGCCGAGGGGGGCCTTTTCAGTACAAAAACTGTGCTGAAAAATTCGGCTTATACTCGAGTATATACGGTAAGTGAATGGAGCACCAGTCACACATGTACAGTGGGACTCCATTCATAAGGAGGTCTTATGGGGACTTTCAGTCTACCATCCTCCTAATCAATGGAGAACCCTGCAATTGGATCCCCAGTGATCAGACATGTATCCCCTGTAATGTGGATAGGGGAGGTAAGTGTCCATAAGAGCACTCCCCTTTAAGCTTAGTCTTAGTAGTTCTTTTTGTTCTGTGTTACAGATAAAGTAGATGGCTTCAAGACATCTTTTGACTCTCCACTTGCTGGACAGCTTAAAAATCAATGTGGTCTCTTTCTGACTGTCAACCCGGTAAAGCGAATCGCCATTTTTACACCAGAAAGTGATACAGGTAAGCAAAAGTTGAATGTTGGGATTATTAATTTTATGGTTTTATAAAACTAACATGCCATACACATATACAGTGTTGGCCAAAAGTATTGGCACCCCTGCAATTCTGTCAGATAATACTCATTTTTTTCCAGAAAATGATTGCAATCACAAATTCTTTGGTATTATTATCTTCATTTAATTTGTCTTCAATAGAAAACCACAAAAAGAATTGTCAAAAAGCCAAATTGGATATAATTAACACCAAACATAAAAAAGGGGGTGGACAAAAGTATTGGCACTGTTTGAAAAATCATGTGATGCTTCTCTAATTTGTCTAATTAACAGCACCTGTTACTTACCTGAGACACCTAACAGGTGGTGGCAATAACTAAATCACACTTGCAGTCAGTTGAAATGGATTAAAGTTGACTTAACCTCTGTCCTGTGTCCTTGTGTGTACCACATTGGCGGATTTTGACACGGAATCCGTCTCAAAATCTGCTTGCAAAAATGACTCCCATTCATTTCAATGGGAGTCCCTCGTTTTTTTCACCGCATCAAAACGAATCTTCCAAATCTTGTTACTTTATTACATTTCCATTAAAATATAGTCTTCAAACAAAGTAAATAAAGTAGGAAAAAACAGACAAAAAAGTGCAATTAAAAGTATTGCTGACGTGTTTCGGGAGTATTGGGCCCCATAGTGGGAAAAAGAAGCAACATGCCCTATCTTCTCGCGGATTCCGCGGCTGAGTCAGAACCACTAAATTGGCTTAGTTGACAAATCTCAGTGACCTTCTCTGGGTTCTGTTGACATTAGCATCTATATTACATTTGGTAAGGAAGCCATAATAGATTTGATGGATCTGTATTGACTTTTAATACGTTTGTAACGTTTCATGTTTTTACAGAAAGACTAGATAAACCTAATCTTGCCATAAAAAGTGTCGTAAACGTTACAAAGTGACTAGTGACAATGTGACTAGTGACAATGTGAACAGAGCCAGATTGGAGAAATGTCATTATTATTGTATGTACATTGTGGAGTTTGTTAACATCATGCTCCTCTTCTAGAAATCCTGAAGAAAACAACCTTTTATCTGCAGTTGTACAGAAGCAGCGCTAACATTGTAAGTCAATTGCCCGTGGCCATCAGCTGCAAAGTAGGAAAAAAGGAATATTTTCTCAAAGTGGAAAAAAAGGAGGTCGTTGTCGTGGTAAGATCCTCATACAAATAATACCTAATTCTCTTTTACGAGCCTCTGCTCGTACTTGCTTTAGGAGTCCTGTGGGCAAACTACTCTGTGAATTACATGTATACGGGGAAGACTGAGGGTGGGAACCTTTTGGCCGGATTCACACAGGGTTTTTTGGACTGAAATTTGACGCGGAGGCCGCCTCAAATTCCAGTCCAAAAATTGGCTAGCCGCCAGTAGATGCCACTGGAATCCAGTTGTGGCATTCTGCTCCGGAATAGGCCCAAATGAATGGGCCTTGTTGGGAGGGATTCCGTGTCAAAATCCAGTCCAAAAAACCCTGTGTGAACCCGGACTTTATGTTCTCAATGTAAATTAACCTAAGTAGTCACGGTGGGCGGGGGCAGCTTCACCCTAATCACACTGATTGTAGAGATGAGCGAACACTGTTCGGATCAGCTGTTCCAAACAGCACGCTCCCATAGAAATAAATGGAAGCATCTGGCATGGCGACCGGCTGCCGGCAAAGTGTACGTGCCAGGTGCTTCCATTCATTTCTATGGGAGCGTGCTGTTCGGAACATCTGATTCGAACAGTGTTCGCTCATCTCTAACTGATTGATATCTCCCTTGGGCGTGCATGGACCATGAGGGATATATCATTGTATCTATGTAAAATTTACTATCTTTGTATTAATAATAGGAAGGTTCACTGCCAAAAGAAATCATGGGACAAACCAGCGAATTGATTTTCTACATGCATGAATTTCACTACGAGCACAAGAACCATCGTTTCGAGTCATCATTGAATCAAGGATTGTGCCTGGCTTGGAGCCAAGAAAACGGTGAAAAGAAGTTGATACTTAAGCAACTTAAGTTGTCTAAAGATGAAGCCATCGACGAAACCACTAAATTTATCTTTCTTGAAAATGATGGTAACAGTTAATGGCCCACCTATACTATGTTGGTTTGCGGCACTTTCACAATGTGGTTTACGCCCAACTTTTAGACATATTTTTGTATTCAGATGAGCGTATGACTTTGTACAATGACCCTAAAATTTTCAATTTTTAAGCTAGCGAGCTAAAGGCCAAAAAACATGGTGGAAAAGACATAATTGGAGCCTTAAAGCCAACAAATAAGTGGTATAAATTAGACTAGACGGTCTAAAGATGAGCCAGATTTATCATCCAGTATTAAAGCCCCTTGCAGACGACCGTGGGCACGTTCCGTGTGCTATCCGTGTTTTTCTGGGATAGCACACTGACCCATTCATTTCTATGGGCAACATGCACACGACCGTGAATTCCACTGATCAGTTTTTGGGCCAAGACTCCATGCTGCAAAACATACAGTAGAGCTGGTCCTACTCTGTTAAGAGTTTGCAGCACGGACTTGCCCATAGAAGTGTATGGGAGACTAAAAACCACGGACAGCACATGGATGTACTCAGTGCGCCATCAGAGATAGAGATATCATTAGATGTGTCCTGTGTTTTTTCGGATCACACACTGATGACACACGGTCTGCAAAAACGGAATACTGATTACTAGTTTGCGGACCGCAATATACACACGGTCGTCTGCATCTAGGCTAAGGCTGTCTATATTTATCTACCAATGTAGACGTATCTGCGTCAATGAGTCTTACACAACTAACAATAACGGGGGGAGTTCACTAAGCTAACTAATGGCAGAATTAGGGCTTAATTTTTGCCAAAAAGCTGGCGTACAGACTGCGCACCATATTTATTAGTTCTTTAGATGCTGTTTTTACCTGTGTAAAGAGGTATAGATATATGGAATGTGAGGGGCTTATGATGTACCAAAAGTGGGCTATACGTTGACACAAAATCTTGGCTAAGTAGGCCGTGTATAAATTATTTGTAAAAATATACATAGTAGTAGAGGAAGGTATATGATAAATTAAGCTCTGCTTATCCCTATTTAATAGTCCCTGTGTTTCCGTGTCTTGTATACCTGTTAATCGTTTCTCTTCCTATCCCTTGTAGTTGAAAAGGGCAAGAAAACACATAGACTAGTCCCTAATCTGTGGTCATCCTCAACAAATCCGCTTTTTTCTACAGGGCTCCACAAGCATCATTTAAAGGGGTGTCTGAGATAGATTATTGTTTATGGCAGTAAGGATGACACATTCTGTTTCTATGAATAGTCTCAACTGTGTCCACCTTAGTAAATGTGCTGAGGTGGACGCACATGCTCAGTCCTCCTTCTCTGCTTAGAGATGCTCATTTCAGCCAATCACAGACTGGAGCCATGACCACTTTATTCATAGATATTGTATGCTATACTTCAGATATCCTTGTTTTTGCCTTCCTACATTCATAGCTAATTGTTTTAGTTTTGCATCAACATCACTAAAAAGCTACTTTTATTTAGGTGCCAATTTTCACTACACACAAGTAAGTTTTATCGAGAATCTTTCACCACCTCCAGAAATTCCATTTCTTAGCATCTATTAATAGGCTCTGTTCCACTGATTCCAGCACAGTTGGAATTTTCTCTCTAGCCCCCACCATTCCTGAACAACAAGCTCAGTGAGTCTTGGTGTCTGACAAGCTATTTAGGCTCTGCAGTGTTAGGTTGGTGTTGTCAGGTAGGGGTCTCAGAACCACACCACTTGTCTGCTCCTGCCTGACACCACCCTCCTGACAGCACAGAGCCTAATAAATAGCACCAAAACTTACAGTATGGATTGCTCAGGAATGGTGAGGGCTAGAGAAAAAATTCCAACTGTGCCAGAATTGGTGGAACAGGAACTGTTAAATGATGTAAGGAGCTGGACTTATTGGAGTTGTTGAAATGTCCTCTTTAACTTTATTATCAGTTAACTACACACACTAAAAAAATCTGTGTTATTTACTGATTTGTGTTGTTTATGTGATACAGTATATAACAAAAATGTATTTGTTGTATTTGTTTTCGCACCGTTATTTAAAAAATAAATACATTTACAGATATAAATTATTCAACTAACTTTTTCACATTATATTCTACCTATAAGATATTGGCATGTAGAGAGATATATGAAAAACCTCCTTCAGGTAACGGTGCAGGCTGTGGTCCAAATTCCTATAATAGAAACCCAGGGAGGCTGTGCTGAAAGAATAGATTCTAAGCTTTTCCCGGGACTTATATATTGATTGCCTATCAATAGGATAGGTCATCAATATGTGGTCAGTAGGGGTCCAACACTTGGTACCATTGGCGTACTAAAGTCTTTTTGGCCCCAGTACAATCTTTTGTCTGGGGCCCCTACCTAAGAGAGTAGAGAGTTTTCAAACCACACAAAAAACAATGAGTGAATCATCAGGTCTTGTGAGAGTGATAGCCAAACATTGGAACTTGACTTAGTGGCTTCAGTCTCTTTAGTGTTTCCTTATCCTTTCTTGCAAAGAAGCTCCTAGTGAGAAAAAGTCTCAAAGTAGTGATCACTTATAAATCTTAACAAAATAAGGTTTAGTATGGAGTCTCCATCAACAGTTATGTAATGGCTCCCTCAGTATCCCCACATGTTATATAATGGTCACATCGGTGCTCTGTGCATGTAGTATAATGGCCCTCACACTCAGTTATGACCCCTTTAGTTCCTCACATGTAACATAATGGTCCCCAGACTCCATCTGTAAAATGACTGCCACAGTGCCCCCTACAGGTAATATAATGACCTCTAGAGTGACCCACATATAATATAATGGCCCCCACAATGTCCCACATGTAATATAATGGTCCCACAAGACCTCTACACTGCCTCCACATATAATGACCCCCACAGTGCCTCACATATAATATAATAGACCTCACACTGCCTTGACATATAATGGTCTCACAGTGTTCCAACATATAATATAATTACTCCCACAGTGCTCCACATATAATATAATGGCGCTTACACTGCCTCCACAAATAATGACCCCCACAGTGCCCCACATAAAATGGCCCCCACAATCCCCCACAGTTATTACAGTGGCCTCCATAGTGCCCCTCATATAATATAATGAACCATACTGTACCTTCACATATAGTGACCCCGCACTTCCTTCACATATAATATTATGGCCTCCGCACTCAGTGATGTTTAAGAAGCAAGTGGCAAGATGTATTTAGTGCTTACTACTCTGCTTCCTGCTTCATCTGTGCAGATCCCAAAGCAGAGAGAAAGCATGGCAGTGGCAAGCGGAGACTCATTGCAATGAGCACCACCAATGAGCCTTTATCAGCAAACTGCAATTAGCTGAACTGATTGTCCTGCAGGCAGCGCTATAGATAACAGTGAGAGCATTCAGCCCCCCCAGAGAGCAGTGACTCATGTCATCCTTCCTGCTTATCAGGTATAGGCTGTGCTCCATGGAAACACTGTGTAAACAATGGAAGGAATAATTTCAAATAGCAGGCAAACAAAGTAGCATTGCTAAAGTAAGATATTTAAGAAAACGCTTGAATTTACATAAGCTAGTGGTATAGATAAGATCCCTGATATGGGAATATCCCTTTGAGAACGTTAGAGCACCAGTAGCAGAGCTACCTTCCAAGCCCATCTGCAGGATACTTAGGGCCTCCTCTGGTATTTTCCAGATGCCCACTACATACACAGATAATAAACTGCACCAATATACATCATTTTGTACTCTGGCTCTACCTGAATAAGGAGCCCAGCGTGTGTGCAGAATCCTTGCCAGGAATGTGTTCGTCTGTATGAGTACTAACAGTACAAATAATCTCTACAACACTTAAAGGGGTTGTTTGGTACTCTGTTAGGATTGGGTCCTGCAGGTTGCTCTCCCGGCGCACAGCACCACCTGCGGGTCAGTCTAAGTCCAGCTTTCACCCTACTGAGCATGCTCAGACTTTTGGAGCCGCTCACATGGCCTGCTGCAGCTCCATCCTCTTCAAATGTATGAGGCTGAGTTGAAATACCAAGCACAGCCACTACACAACGTGGTACACAGCAATCAATATCATATTCACGGATTAACCCTGTACTTGCAAATAAATGTTAAGACATACTACCCAACTTTCAAAGACCAGAAAGAGGGATAAAATGCATGCCAAACAAATTTAGCTCCACCCACTTATACATGGAACCCACAGATTCTCATCCATTTTTCTTTGTTACCCCACACAGTATAATGTTCCCCTCCAATTGCCCAACAGTATTAAGTCCCTCTCCTCGTGCCCCAGTTTAAACTGGCAGAAACTAGATGGGAACGTGAAACTGGGGCAGCTGGAGGGCAACAATAAACAGTGGGGTAGTTGGAGGGGGACAACAAATTAATGACAGCTGAAGCAGGACATTAAACTGGGGGCAACTAGAAGGGGGTCATTAAAATGGAGCAGCTGGAGGGGGACATTAAGCCGTAGGGGTAGCTGGAGGGTGATATTAAACTGGAGGCACTAGAGGCAGATATCTTCCCAACCAGCTACTCCCACGGTTTAATGTCCACCCTTCATCTGCTCCCAGTGTCATGTCCCCCTTCATCTGCCACCAAATTAATGTTCCCCTTTCATCTGCCCCCAGTTTAATGCCCCCTCCATCTTCCCCGAGTTTCACATCATGTTTATAAATCTAATAAATGGATCCAATAAGCATATCCAAAAAATGGATACATGAGCAACTTTTTCCCTTACATTATAAGAGTTCCAAAAACAGCCAAATAAGGGAGGATTCACATGACCATTATTTAATGTTCCTTGCTATCATCCTATGAATAATTGGTAGATGGTGCCCTCACTGTCTGGTGTCCGTCTGCATTCACCGCCATGTAAAAAACATGACAGACGCTTTCTTCCACTATAGTTTTAACTTTCCAGATGGAATAAAAAGTCCTTTTTCTTCTGTTTCAAAAGTAAACAAACATTATAGAAGAAAGTCCCTCCGTCATGTTTTTTTACATTATAGTCAAATGCAACAAACGCAGACAGAGCGAGATTCATTATGTATTTGTTAATGTACATTGATCTCATCCTATGAAGGAGGACAGCAACGGATCCCAATATATGTGTGAACATACCCTAAGCAACATCTTTACAGTAGTCACATGGATCCTGGTAGTCTGGTGACAACTCATTGGGAGCTGGGCAGTTTGTGTTTTTGTGAAAGCTCTTTTTTTTATTCATATACTGGTCCTCTATGAAGCAATCATATGGGAGAAGAATATTTAGGTTTCCTCCATTTGCTGCTCCACGATTCCTTGCATACAGTTTCTCAAAGGAACAGGCACATGGAATGAAGGGGCCAGTTGGGCTCACCCGGGCTTCTTTTTAGTTACAAGGCTGCTTTTTATCATAATCTGGCCTTGCATAAAGGAATCACGGTGAAGAATTAAAAAATGAATATTCACTTTTCCTCTGTTTCCTGCGCCTCCATGTCCTTCCTCTGGATTTATAAAGGAGCAGGCAGGTGGAATTAAATTTCTGGGTATTAAATGCCTTCTTCTCTACAGTGTTTACACAAGAAAATCCATTGGCCAGCAACATGATTAGGGGTAATGTTAACTCTCAATTAAATGTCAACTGCTTAACCCAGGAAGAAGTGCGGCGCCGCCTGCAAAACACTAAAATAGAGAAGTTGCCCGGTCCAGATGGAATACACCCCCGTGTTCTGAGGGAATTAAGCATGGTCATAGATAGACCCTTGTATCTAATATTTAAGGATTCAGTAATGACTGGGTCTGTTCCACAGGATTGGCGAATAGCAAATGTGGTGCCAATTTTCAAAAAGGGGTGTAAAAGTGAACCTGGAAACTATAGGACAATAAGTTTAACTTCTGTGGTGGGAAAGATATTTGAGGGCTAAGAGATGCTATCCTGGAGTATCTTTGGGCCCCGATATACAAGAAAGACATAAGTGAACTTGAAAAAGTGCAAAGACAAGCAACCAAAATGAGTAGGGGAATGGGTGGACTGGAGTACAACAAAAGATTAACAAACTTGGTGTTATTCAGTTTAGAGAAAAGACGTCTACGGGGAGATCTAATAACAATGTACAAATACATGAAGGGACAATACAAAGAACTTTCTAAGGATATTTTTACTCCTAGGCCGGTGACAGTGACAAGAGGACGTCCTCTACGTCTGGAGGAGCGAAGGTTTCACCAGAAACATAGAAGGGGATTCTTCACAGTAAGAACAGCGAGGCTATGGAAGTCTCATGTCAAAAGTTCGCCACAGAGCCCCGCCAATCCTAGTTACGCCACTGCCTACACCCTATCCAAAGTGATGGACATATGGACATGCCACTGTATTCTGTAGCATTAACATTCCCGTTCACTGGAAATCAAGAGCCTGAGAAATAGCAGTATATGATTAAAGATGATAGAACAGGCGCGTAATGACTTTTCCAAAAATTTCTGGTTCAGCCAAACCCGAGAATTTTGAGATTTGCCATCCACAAATTCTTATTTTACTGTGGGGTCTCTTCAGAATCTCCTTGGAAGCCCTTGGGAGGGGTGTAAAATTTTAAATGTAAATCCTCACCTTCCTTCACCTCTTGGGGCATCCAGACTTCTTTCCTTACATCTTTCAGCCTCCTTGGCCTCAGCGTTGACTTTTACATGAGAATCATGACATTGAGGTTCTCATTGTAGCCTATTAAAACCTGCTGCACCCACTTATGGACACTCCTATTGTACCTGGAGACTCCTATCACCACTGAATAAACCCTTCATGATTGTAAGGCAGGAGAGGGCATGGCCTCCGACATAAGAGACACTCTCCATTCTCACCAGAAGATAAGAACACCTCTTCTATTAGCTACCAATTCTGTACTGGACTAGTATACTTAACTAGACAATCTGTATAGACGTCACACAAAAAAATGCAAAGAATTTTTTCCATTTTTTAAATTTGCATTTTTTTTCCATTTCAGGTAGTCTTAGTTTAGTTATATGTAAAATGCCATACCCTCCTTGGGCCATATATACAGTAAGTAAACCTCTTTCGAGACATTTTTGTTCCTGTAGGTGTGATCTTCTGCGTCTTTTCATACTACAGTAGCTATTTCTCACTTTGCAGATACCGACCTGTCACACAAGTTTGGATTGAGTCCCATACAGCAGGTCAGACCAGATACATGCTTTATATATCTGGGTAACCCACCATCACAACGTATAGACACAAATGACAATGTGCCCCATTTTCTGAGACTTTTGTACCATAAGCTACAGTGGTGTCACAAAAGTCTTATGGGTCTGGGTGCAAAATATTGTCTGGGGCCCCCTACCCCCCTTAAAGCTTCCTACTGTCTATTAAATTGTGGGTAGAAGCCTAAGCTAATGAACATCATAGCGTATGTGTTAGCATACCTGACATTTTTCCAGAAAATGATGTATTTCTCACTGAAATTTTTTGCAATTACACGCTTTGTTATAAACATGTTTATTTCATTTGTGTATTGGAACAACACGATAAAACTGAAAAAAAAAGGCAAATTGGACATAATTTCACACAAAACTCTAAAAATGGGCTGACAAAATTATGAGCAAATTGTGAAATTTGTGAGCATGTGGTGCTTGTTCAAACAACCCTGTGGCAAGTAACAGGTGTGGGCAATATGAAAATCACACCTGAAACCAGATAAAAGGAGAGAAGTTGTCTTAATCTATGCATTGTGTGTCTGTGTTTGCCACAATGAGCATGGAGAACAGAAAGAGGAGAAGAGAACTGTCTTGAAAGACTTGAAAACCAAAATTGTGGAAAAATATGAACAATCTCAAGGTTACAAGTCCATCCCCAAAGATGTTGGATGTTTCTTTGTCCATGATCTGCATCATAAAGCAGTCTTCAGAATTCGGCCAATCAGCGCTGGCTCTGCCGGAGGAGGCGGAGTCTAAGATCGCTCCACACCAGTCTCCATTCAGGTCCGACCTTAGACTCCGCCTCCTCCGGCAGAGTCAGCGCTGATTGGCTGGAGACTGGCCAATCAACGCTGGCAATGCATTCCTATGGGTATGCGGTGATGCAGCCGTGCTGAGCGAGTGCACACACTCATCTCTGCTGTGCAGAGACTCAGCAGTGTTGAGCCAGTTCTGCTCAACTACACCGTGTGCCGGTCGGCTCTGCTGTGTGAGCTCGGCACACACACAGCTCTGCTGATTCTGTATACTGATTCTGCATACTGGCCAATGCCAGCGGTGATGCAGAGCTGAGTGTGTGCCAAGCTCGCACAGCAGAGCCGACCGGCACACGGTGTAGTTGAGCAGAACTGGCTCAACACTGCTGAGTCTCTGCACGTCTTCTGTATCTCATTCGGCCAATCAACGCTGCTCAATGCATTCCTATGGGAAAAAAGTTTATCTCACAAAAAACACAATTACACACCCGATAGAGCCCCAAAAAGTTATTTTTAATAACATTCCCACATAAATAAAGGTTATCCCTAGCTATCCCTGCCTGTACAGCTATCCCTGTCTCATAGTCACAAAGTTCACAGTCTCCTATGACCCGGATTTGAAATCCACTATTCGTCTAAAATGGGGGTCACCTGATTTCGGCAGCCAATAATTGTTTCCGATTTTTTTCAATGCCCCCGTTGTCGTAGTTCCTGTCCCACCTCCCCTGCGCTGTTATTGGTGCCAAAAAAGCGCCAGGGAAGGTGGGAGGGGATTCAAATTTTTTTGGAGTTTGCCACGTGGTGTCCGTATGGAATCGAACATCTCGAACAGCCTGATATCCGATCGAACATGTGTTCGATAGAACACTGTTCGCTCATCTCTAATTATAACCAGTGTTCGGGAGTATTTAAAATACAAGTAATTAAAATAGTATTTAAAATAATTGTCAGGTGTTTGTATTTTTTAATTAAATTACTTTTTTTATTCAGTATTTTGTATTAGCAAATAAAATACTTTTAGGAAGCATTTTAAGTATTTTAATTATTGTCTAAATTCAAAACAATTGTAATTTAAATGACCCGCCTCACCGCACTTAAAAAAACACCAACAGTGTGGGTCACGTCATCACTCTCGTTTCTCATATCTCGTGCAAGGTGCGACTAGAGGATGGAAAATTCCAGCGCGTTCCAGCAACGCAAGTCCGCCTTGTAGTGTAGTTTTTAATCATCCCGATCACGTAATCCATTCCGTAAAATTACTTCAAAAATAGAGGAAAATCGTAACACCAGTGAAGGGGACGCAACCGACAATGATTCAGATCTCGAAGACCCTTTTTAGGGTGTGTGAGTTGAAAGTGGTAAAAGCTTTTTCCTTTTTTTGTGGGGGGGGACAATTTATTTTTTACCACACTATTAAAAATTGAAATAAAATGCCGACTTCAAATTAAAAATTTAATTATATAAAATATAAACAACAAAACTAATATTCTTTTTTAAAACAAGAAAAATACGTTCAAAGAATTTTCTCACGTGTCCCGAGATTCACGAGAATTGACGAGAATCTCGCCCACGCTGCGTTAACTTTTTTAATGATAAAAACGAACAATTTCTACGTTTTTAACATGTTATTTACTTGTTTTTTTTAAAATAAAGTATACGATTGGGAATATATTACTGTATGATTATGTCATGAAATACACTAAATTAAGTTCTTTTGCATATTTTTCCCACATACCGTATATACTCGAGTATAAGCCGACCCGAATATAAGCCGATCCCCCTAATTTTTCCACAAAAAACTGGGAAAACGTATTGACTCGTATAAGTCGAGGGGGGAAATGCAGCAGCTACTGGAAAATTTTCAAAAATTGGTCGGAGTTTTTGGGTGCAGCAGATGCTGGGTGCTGAGGAAGAGGAGGGGGTGTTTTGGTTGTCTGTCTGCCCCTTCCCTGAGCTTGAGGACTGTTTTTTTTCCCCCACTTGGAATTCAGTCTGGCTGACTATAGGGTATCTGCAGTGCTCCTATTAACCCCTTCACGACAGAACAGGAGCACTGCAGATACCCTATATTCAGTAGACCGGGCACTGTCAGACACAGGGATACCTAATGTGTTTGTGTTTCATAGTAATTTTCAACTTTTATATGTATTCTAGGGAAAAGAGGGATTTACAACTTTATTTTTGTATTATATTTTTTTTTAAGTTTTTTTTTCACTATATTATGGGAGATTCTATACATTACTATTGCAGCTGGTCATAGACCAAACCCCACCCCCCAAAAAAAAAAATATATATATATTTTTTTTTGCTTGACTCGAGTATAAGCCGAGGGGGGCTTTTTCAGCACAAAAACTGTGCTTAAAAATTCAGCTTATACTCGAATATATACTTTTATATATATTTTTTTAGGTTTTTTTAATGCACATTTCGCACTTTTCGGGAATCGGGATAGTGTTGCCAATGCCGTTCAATAAAAAATAAATAAATTCAGTATTTTTTCCCATAAAAATGATAAGATTTTTATTTGCGTTTTTTATTAAACAATGTTTTAAACCTATATATTATGCTTTTGGTCTATGTTCAATTGTTCCATTTTTTGTTTTTAACAAATTTTTTTGTTTAAATTTTTCAAGTATTTTTGTATTTTTAAAATACTTTTGAAGTAGTATTTATATTTAAAATACTTCAGTATTTTGTATTTCCCAAAGTATTTTCCAGAACACTGATTACAACTAGCATGATGCCGGGAATCAAAAGATATAAACATGTTTACAGATGTTAGTGGTTTCCAAAGAATTTACAATCCGCAGTCTTCGTTACTTCAGTCCTTGATCAGTCCCCTCGTTTGCAGTCCCTGCACCTACTTTTCTTATGTGGAATTATTCTTCATAGTCATACAAAAGCCAAAAAGTTTCATCCCTCTTTAAGTATCAAAAGTAGTAGTGTTGTAGTAGTGGCAAAAAAATAACCAATTTTTGTGCAAAAAAAGGCTTTTTTATGCAAAAAAAAAACTTGCACCACTGTTTCCTTACCCTTTCAAATTGAGCCCCACAGGGTGTGCTCCAGAGATGACTACTACCACCAACATTCATAAGTCATCACTGCACCAGCCCTGAGGATTGCCAAAGGTTTGGTGGACACAGCACCAGTCACCATGAACCCAGCTATGACTGACGACTTCTTCCATCCTCCACACACTCTTCCACCAGGTTTCTGCATGTATAGTAGGGATGCCACCCATGGCAGTCTACAGAGAGAGGAGGCAATACACACAGGCTGTGTATCAGTGTAAAAAGAGAGGAGATAATCAATGGAAAACTCTACAAGAAGGAATAGGGAATCAGCATTTGGATCTGTGAGCAATTAAAATGAAGCGATCCTTTGGGTTATGTCTCCTGCCTGATAGTGGTTGGGGTGCCCTTGATGATGTAGGTGCAAGATTAAGGACTCAAGAGTTGGAAAAAAGCAAAGAACTCCTATTTTACTGTAGTTTCAGACCTGATTCACATATGCATTTGGTATTCCGTTCTGGGAGTCTGCTTGGGGACCCCCGAACTGAATACCGAACTCATTAAAAAGTGGTTAGCAGAGAAACCACAGGGACCCCGTAGACTATAATGGGGTCTATGTGTTTTCTGCGCAGTGTCCGCACGAATCATGCGGAGAGAAAAGTACTGCAAGCACCAATTTTCTCTCGACATGATTTGTGTGTTCACCGCATGGAAAACACACAGACCCCATTATAGTCTATGGGGCCCATGTGGTTTCCTAGCTAAATGCTTTTTATTGCATTCGGTATTCCGTTAGTGAGTTTCCCAAGCGAACTCCCCGAATGGAATACCGAACGCAGATGTGACCCGTGTACCATTTGTTAAGAAAAAGATTGGGACAGAGATAAAAACCTGAGTTGAAGGTAAAGTGTCCATTGACATTATAGCTCTGTGGATCCAACCCATACCCAAGCCCAAATTTAGTGAGAACCCTGAACAAAAATCCCTAATGAATCCTGTGTAAGTCCTGTTCAGCATCAAGGATTAGTAATTGGTAGGAGTTTTAGGTTTACTAGACCTCCTATTACCAACTGTGGTCCACCAGCTTCTCACAATCCATGCCTGGTTGGCCTCAATCATGGAAGGTGAAAAGGGGCTTTTAGGTTTTTAGCAAATAGCTTTAGGTGACTATTTTAAAATGAGGTTAAAATAGTTTGGTGATGGGGTTGTGGAGCCTCCTGGGCTTGGAGAGGGCAGTAATCATTGCAGACAACATTTCGGAAAATTTCTTGGGAGAAAGAACGGTTTCACACAGCTGTATTAAACACCTGGCCCAAGGCCAATAATAAAAGGTTAGGAAAGGTTTTATAATATGGCACTGTCTGTAAGGGGGAGAAAGGGTTAAAGATAGCAATCCTAGGTAGGGAACCATAGTGGCCATATACAGAACCTCTGCCCAGGAAGTTCATCTCATTGGAAATGGTATTTGTTTTGATCGGTGTACGTCTTAAAGGTATTATCCCGATGTGCTGTGAACTGTTGCTTATGCTATTTTGCTTTTGTTTACAGGTGAGGGTACAATGTTAGTTTAACCTAAGAGTTGTACTATGGAAGGAGTTTGCTGGAGGAAACACTATGGTTTGCCCCCAAGTTGTCTGCTGTGTGACACTTGGGTTATACCACTGCAAAGGTACACTGTATATGGAGCAGCCTTTGTGTCTTTCTGGGAATTTGCGTGTTGAGTCTCCTTGGGTTGGTCAGTTTTGCATCATCCTAGGTAGCAGTCTATGCAACACAGGAGTTGGAGGCCCAGTCCATGAGTGTACATGGTTGTATGACCTGTGAGAACAGAAGAAATAACTGCTAACTTGTGTGAAGAAGTCTCAAGAGTAAGAAATTGAAATGTAAGGGTTTAACTAACAGGAGTGTCACCTGTTTTTACTGTAGCAACCCAATGGATGGAACCAGTTGATGGGAATAGTAGTGACGGTGGTAATGTTACAGGTAGGCAGAGTACACTCAACCAAACTCCTCCAGCCCACCTCCCAGGTTGGAAACTGATGAGGGGGTCCTGCGTGGTACCTGATGATAGTGGTAGTTTTCCCACGGGGCGTTTCCAGTTGTTGAGAGGTTCTCTCTCACCATGAGCCATTGGCGGTGTTTGTAAGGTCCCTGATGGTAAGTGCAGGACCGATTCAGGAGGCAGTGGTGCAATTTAACCAAAGTGAACTTTACTTTGAGAACAGTATAACCATCAACTTGCGCAGATTCCTGATGGGCGTAGTAACCACTACCTGGATAGATATTCCCAGGCTTGGGATGCGGGACGCCCGAACTATGATGTTATATGGTGCCAGGATACTCCACTTGAGACAATTTATAATACTCTACCTCTCAGTACTAAGTATGGGAGCTGAGTAAAGTCCCAAGAGCCCAGATACCTGGATGCAAATGGGTCCTGGCCAATGGCTTTCTGAGAAGTCTGACTCCTTTCTCCTCTCTGGCACACTTGTTCTCTCCTTAGGGTCAACAGCAATATCTTCCCTGTTTTATGGCTGTGTTAGGTCACTGATGTGCTTCAATGGTCACTTCTCCCTCAGGAGCTGCCAAGGACATTCTCAGAGGTCTAGTCTCAATGCCGGCACACACTCGAATGACCCGGAATATTGGTGCTCTGGAGACTTGGAGTCTCCAACACCAGCCCAGTGGCTTGCAATAGGCCTGGACTATACCAAGCCATCTAATCCAAAGTAGAACACAAAAGAGAGACACCGAGCGCTCTGAGTGCAGTAGTTATATTAGTTCGGCATGAGAGTAAAATAGGTGATAAAAATAATACCAGTTGGCCTCTCACCTGAAAGGGTTGTGAGCAGTCACAACCTCTATATGCGTTTGATTGGAAATACAGGTGGTAGTGGCAGCAGAGACAACAAAGCACCGAATAAACGGAGAAGAATAGGAACCAAAAGTTCGTGTTGGATCTGCGCTCGCTGGTGGAGAAATGATGCGGAGACCAAATGGTCCAATGGAATAGATTCATTGTGATATAGCACAACGCGTTTTGGACCGCTACGGGCCCTTTTTCAAGTGCAAACAGAACTCTTAACATGTCAGGCCAGATGCAACTGATGCATCTGGCCTGACGTGTTAAGAAATCTGTTTGCACTTGAGAAAGGGCCCGTAGCGGCCCGAAACGTGTCGTGCTATATCACAATGAATCTATTCCATTGGACCATTTGGTCTTCGCATCATTTCTCCACCAGCGAGCGCAGATCCAACACGAACTTCTGGTTCTTGGTTCCTATCTAAACCAAAGTGGTAGCCAAATAGTGGGATAAACCATATTGATCACACAAATGGGAAACTGTAAACATAGATAATACAGGATACAGGATAATATATGAAATACAATTACAAAGAAATACACACAACCAGTGTAAAATGTAAAAACAGTATAAGCAGTGCCCTCTGGGATACCGAATTACCATTCCCATTCCAATGACACAGCTTTTGTTTTTTCTGGCAGTCTCCATTTCTGGCACTCTATGACATCAATGGCCACTGTAACCTCATGAGTCATTTACAATCGCAATCCTTGGCTGGGATCGACTGTAACGCTCCTTTATTTATTGTAGCTTTTTATCCTTGAAAAAGCCCTTTAATTTATTTACATTCATTTATAGGATGGTCAAGAATTTCTTGGCAATGTTCACATGGAATAGTTTTTGTATCAGGTGTTTGGCCCACTCAATTAATATTGGAACTGTATCAGTCACTTTTCAGTAAAGTATTCCAAAAATGTATTTTTTTTTATAGGAGTTGAATTTATATTAGTAGCTAGGACCCCAACCTATTCAAAGAATGGGGGGCCTTTCCCCGCACAGCCTGACTGGTGATGCCATTCACATCAATTCATTCACTAGTCATGCCTTCACTCAGCTTGGCGGTGGTCAGACTGATGTGCAGCGGGGGAATGGACCTCCCATTCTCGCCCCTTTAAATATTGGTTAGGTACTGTTTAATCTTCTGCTTTTTATCTTCTTGCATTTTAGACTATGAATTCTCTCCAGTAGTGAAAAATATAAAGATTCATAAGACTTTTCCCCGGTAACCCTGTTCCCTCTTCTTTACTTTCATTTCCTCACTCTTTTCCTATCTCCCTAATAACCACTAGTGTTGCTAATACCCGGAATTTTCTAAATATATCTGACTTTTTGTCCGGCGCCCTGAATCTACTGGTGAGTGTCATAATCCACTGTATCCACATCCGCTGTATACTGCAATAAGGCACTGAACACTATATATAGCCTCCCAGCCCAGGAGCCCTACCACTTTAGATCTATTTATAAGTATTACTATTATTTGTAGCCTTTTAAGTCTCAGACAGAGCGTCTTTGTAAAAGTTGAAGTCCCCTATAAGCATGTTTCCATATAACATTATCAGCTTGTGTGATTCATAGCACAAAACATATCTTTCCCAGGATCTGAGCAATGGGGCCCTTGGGCAAAAAACGTTCAAGGGGTAACCTTCGCTCTACCTATGACTTTTCAGAGGTTTGGATCCAGACACTCCTACAGACTGATGGCCACCCGTGCACCACTTCTTAGGGGGCATTCACACTGGTGCCCCTGTCAGCGCTGCACCTCCCATGAGACGACCTGAAGCAACCGCTTCAGGCGGCGCTATGCCAGGGCCTCAGGAGGGCGGCATTTTTGCTGACCTAAGCCAGTCCAGGACAAGCTGTCCTGGACTGGCTTAGCGTCACCGTGTCTGCAACCCGACACGGGAAGCGAGCGGTGTATTGGGATGGCCCTGCTGGACGCAGCGCTGCTCTAGCGGCCGCCCCTCACACTCAGGCAGAGAGCAGGTCCTCTCCCTGCTTGCTCTCTGCCTGCGAACGCCGCTCGCTCCGCTCGGCCATACCCCCTTTCCGCTCGACCCCGCCCCTTTCTGCCTGACCCACCCCTTTCTTGCGACCCCGCCCTCTCAGCTCCACCCCTCCCGGGGGGGGCGGCTTTCTGACGCCGCTTCAGGCGGCAGAAAGCCCAGGTTCACCCCAGGTTCACCCCTGGCCCCTGTGCGCCCTGTGTCAGCCCGTCGGGTTTCCGTCCTTAGGGAGCCTTCACATGGAGTTACGCTGCGCTCATTCTGAACGTAAAAACACGTACAGAATGAGCACGTAAAATGCAGCTCCCTTTGACTTGCATGGGAGCCGGCATACGTGCGCTACCCATTGAGGCCTTTTTGGTACGTTTCCCTTATCGGGCCAGCATTGCAGTTCAGCATCAGCATCGGGACATGCTGAACTGCTGAGTACTGGCCAGATGCTGGCTGGCACTGGAGCTGTGTATAAAGCCGGACGTCACCCCCTGATGCTGTCGCTGCAGTGACACGCACACAGCATCTGTCATGGTGGCACATCGCTCACACCAGGCCGGGCTCCCCCATCCTCTCCGCGAGTGAGGGCAGGGTCTGGGCGCCCCTCTCTGGCATCCTGTGATCCGCTGCTCCTTTATACACAGCTCCAGTGAGAGCCAGCATCGGGCCAGTAGTCAGCAGTTCAGCATGTCCCGATGCTGATGATGAACTGCGATGCTGGTCCGATAAGGGAAAAGTACCAAAAAGGCCTCCCATTGATTTCAATGGGTAGCGCATGTATGCCGGCTCCCATTCAAGTGAATGGGAGCTGCTTTTTACACGCTCATTCTGAACATGTTTTATGTTCAGAAAGAGCGCAGTGTAACTCCGTGTCAAGGCTCCCTAAGTCCTGGAGAAACTAGATAGGGGACGGCTTCCCGGCAGTCAGTTCTAAAACTCATTCATTTGAATGGGTTTTAAAAGCAAAAAGCCGGTGTCCATATGCAGCCTCTCCGTGGGGAAACCGTTTTTATTTTTGCCAGACACAAAGTCGGACATAAAGAGGATCTGTCTGAGACTTAAAAGAGTCACTGGAAAAAGTTGCAAGTAAAAGTCACAGTCATTCATAAGAACAAGCAGCGGAGTGTTGTGTAATCTTAGTTTTCTCTGTGCTGCTGAGTTTAGAACTTCCCCTATAGAAAATGCTGATATATAACCACGTGACATAGTGAGATCAGCGCCTGCCTCATCGTGTAAGGTGGGTGGATCTACAAACCTGGCAAACAAACTCAGCAGGGCGATGGAAGTGACTGCAGTAGGTAAGTGTAACTTGGACTTGTGTGTAATGTGTGCGTAAATGTTACACTGACTCTGTTACAGCTCTGTATTCTCTTCCTTAAATTCTACATTTCCTTGTCCACCACCACACTCTGGGGCTTAACCCTACTTAAGCCTAAAGTCTACTGCACAGATTTCCTGCATGCAGTGGATCAGCCAAAAAATCTCTTCTTTCGCTCTTGTGATAATATTCATAGATTTACAAATGTTTTAAGGATATGAGCAGCACTGCGGAGTTTCTCCCAAGAAATCGGAAACAGCAATAAGTATTCCATGGACACCATGTGTGAACATACTCTTCCATTTCCATTTACGAGAAGTTACTCTCTATACACAGTATAGGGGTAGCTCTCTGATTGGTGAGGACTCAGCTGTCGGCTATCTGCAAGGACCCATTGAAATGAATGGAGTAGGAGGTTACATTTCCAACCACTTGCTTCATTCAAACCGGCTGATCCGCAAATCGGCAGGGGGAAACTTCTTGTGTCAAACTGCGGCAATGCATCACAGTTTTTCCTGCAGCACTTTTCAAAGAAAGTCTGCAGAGGAACCTTCGGCTTCCATTATACCTATAGGGAAACTTCCAGTACTTCTGTGGATTTTTTGCCACAATGTGTGGATGGGATTCACTTTAATCCACTTTGCAGGGACTGTATAACACTGGGGGTTTTGCTGCAGTATTGCCACTAAGGCGTCCCAGACTAGGATATGCTACAAATGTATGATAGATATAGGTTCCACTCTGGCACCTGCACATATCTTTAAAATGAAACCCCACCAGGCTCCATCCACCAGCTCTGTGTCACTGCGACTTCGATGACTGTCCTCGATGGTTGGGTTTAATTCAAACAGTCTAGTTCTGTAAGGACCCATTCACATGGAGTAAATGTGCGCTCATTTTGGCAAAATACACGTGTAAAAATAAGACTTCCATTGACTTCAATGAAATTTTTTACATGTGTAAAAAAACACGTCAAAATACATGTAAAAATACGCATGTAAAATGTCATTGAAGTCAATGGGAGCGCGCGTTTACTCCGCGTGAACGGGCCCTTACACCTACAGAAGTTATGGAAACAACGCAGCTCACTGTTCTACACTTCTAACTGCCTAGGGGTATGCAATTAATGTGTCCACGTGTAATTGCTTTGTAAGCGGATTGGGTTTTGCAACCCCAGTGCAAGCGTGAACCTAGAGTTAGAGGTGTAATGCAGAACCAGATGGACGTCTTCCTCTTAGGGCCCCTTCACACGGCGTAAGCGCGACGCTCATTTAGACACGTATACATGTGTCCGAGGGCAGCGCTTCAATGGGATGATTTCAATGGGAAGCACACGTATCCTATTAATATTATAAATGTGAAAGTTTGTGAGTTTGTGGGTTTGTGTGTTTGGATGTTTGCATGTTCGGATGTTTGTTCCTCAATCACGGAAAAACCGCTCCACCGATTTGGCTGAAATTTTCCAGAAAAATATTTAATACACCCGATTAAATAATAGGCTACTTTTCGTCACAATAGCGCACATACGTTTGTGCCAGGACCCCCACAAAACCCAAACTCACACCACCATCTCTGCAATCTCACACACTTTGGACCATAGCAAGCCACAAAATTCATATTGTCCTCTACAGCCTCGCCCCTAACCCCACACAATCACATATACATATACTTTACCACTTTGCCCCTCACCTTAATGATACTCCAGGGGGCTCTCTTTAACGCTTCGGAGCAGCCATGTTTGCCGACCCCCACCGCTCTGACAATCCACGACACCGCCCAACCATGTCAATACCCCTAGGCGGTCTAATAAATGTAAAAAAAAAGTTTAAAAAAAAGTTAAAAAAATATAAAAAAATAAATAAAAAAGAATTAAAAATTCAAATCACCCCCCTTTCCCTAGAACACATATAAAAGTAGTTAAAAACTGTGAAACATATACATGTTAGGTATCCCCGCATCCGAAATCGCCCGCTCTACAAAGCTATACAAATTTTTTTCCTGTTTGTTAAACGCCGTAGCGGGAAAAATGGTCAAAAGTTTTGATTCTGATAAGAATTTAAATAAAAAGTGATCAAAGCAATAACATTTCCCGAAAATGGTAGAACTAAAAATTACACCTGGCCCCGCAAAAAAAGACACCCTATATATCCCCGTTCACGCACGTATAAAAAAGTTACGGCTGTCGGAACATGGCGACTTTTCAAAAAATTATTTTTTAACAGTTTTGGATTTTTTCTAAGGGGTCAAAATGTAAATAAAACCATATAAATTTGGTATCCCCGGAATCGTAATGAAACACAGAATACAGGGGACAGGTCATTTTCGTTGCACAGTGTACGCCGTAAAACCAAAGCCCGTAAGAAAGTCGCAGAAATGCATTTTTTCTTCAAATCCACCCCATTCTGAATTTTTTCCCTGCTTCCCAGTACACTATATAGAATAAAAAATGGTGGCATCATGAAGAAAAATTTGTCCCAGGAGAAATTAAGACCTCATATGGCTCTGGGAGTGGAGAAATAAAAAAGTTATGGGGTTTAGAAGGAGGGGAGTCAAAAACGAAAATCAAAAAATGCCATCGGCGGGAAAGGGTTAACTTCAAATACCTCTATCCCAAAGTCACTATGTAAAGTTTCTCACAACACCGTATATATAGCAGCTCAAATACAAAGTAACTGCAACACAAAAGTCTCGCCTATTCTCTGAATTCTAGCAAAAACAAGATACAAAGTTACATTTCATATCCCATCCCTTATACACAGTACGAAAACCTTACCCACACCTGTATATACCCACTACTACAATCACCGCAGACGAAGTCGCGGGTACCAGCTAGTATGCCAATATACGCGCACTTCACATTGAAATCAATAGGCTCTCTTTTGAGGCGCCGCACTCGGACATGTGTATACGTGTCTAAATGAGCGTCGCGCTTACGCCGTGAGAAGGGGCCCTTACTAGAGATGAGCGAGTACTGTTCGGATCAGCCGATCCGAACAGCATGCTCGCATAGAAATGAATGGACGTAGCCAGCACGCGGGGGGTTAAGCGGCCGGCCGACGTTAAAGCGGAAGTACCAGGTGCATCCATTCTTTTCTATGGAGCGTGCTGTTCGGATCGGCTGATCCGAACAGTATTCGCTCATCTCTAGCCCTCACATTTACTCCATGTAGTTTTGCTTTTATTAATCTAATCTGTGCGTGATATTTTTCGGCTCTTATAGAATACCCCCCTTCCACCCAATCCCCTTAATTTTTCCTTCTGTGTTTAACCATTTGTTTTTATCTTTTATATGTTCTTGTTTATTATTAGTTTTTCCATCAATGTGTGCAATGTTATGGCTTGTTCACAATGTCTTCCATATTACAATCGGAGGAACCGAATGATGTTCATGGTTTATATGCGCAAATAATACGCAAAAGTTTTTCTGTTTTTTTTTCTTACCAATTATTATCTAAGACAATTCTGATTTGTTTCTTGTATTTTTCTAGTTGTTTTTGTGAAAAAAAGTGGTGTCAGATGGATATTCCCAGATTATTATTATTTTGGGTGGTGCTGTATAGATATTATTACTGGTTGGGGGTACTCCGCTTATGACAATTATATCTGGAAGCAGTTCTTGGACACTATTAATTATTGGGAATTTACCAGGCAATTTTGGGGAACCGATGTAGTATTGTTATTGTGAGAGATGTATGACCATAATAATACTTGGCGTGGGCCTCCAGCTATTATACACTGGGTATGAAGAGACCCCAGAGTATATTCATTGTTTATACATTTTTTTTTACTTATATAGCGCCATCATGTTCCGCAGCGCTTTACAGAGTATAATAATTTCATTTCTGGTTCTATCCGAACAAGTTCAGACCAAAACAAACCTGGGGATCACTTTGTCCCAACCGAGGATGAAACAAATCTCTAGAAGACTTCAAACTGAGTAGACCTAGATTTCTCTTTTGTTCGTTGACTTTGATATAGCTGACCCCTTAAATTAGGGGGTCCCTCGGGCTCACGAACGCAGATGTGAACCTAGCGTAACACTTCTATTTTTAGGCCAGGGCCCCACGGACCGTAAATGCCGCGATTTGCCCACAGCGGAGACGCTGCGGGAAAAATCATGGCGTTGTACTGTGCAGGCAAAGTGGATGGGATTCATGCGAATCCCATCCCCACTTTGCGGAAAAGATCGCAGTGCGGACACGCTGCGATTTGCAAAGCCGTTGCGGCTTTGCAAATCGCAGCATGCCAATTATATCTATGGAAACGCCGGCGACTTTCCCATGTACATAATGGGAAGAGAAAGTCAGCGGAGGAAAACTCTGTGAACTTTCTCTTCAAAGCGCTGCGGAAAGAACCACAATGCGATCACGCAGCAGTTCTTCCCGCAGCGCTTTATCACTGCGTTTACGGCCCGTGGGGCCTTAGCCTTAAAAGAATTCGTGCTTTGCAGTATTTTTTCCCACACCTGCGTAAAAATTTTGCAGAGTACTGTACATGATCATTCTCCATTATGGTCAGTTAGAGAATGGTAGGGACAAATTATAGGGAAATAACATGGGTCGGGGCCTCCTTATCTGTGAAGACCTACAGTAGGCACTTTCACAACTCCCCCGTCCTGGTGGTCAATCAAATATGCGCTGAGAAGAGGTGCCCAGGTGGCCATGAATGCAAGCAGTTTGGGTCCATACCTCTCATAAACTTCGGTAGAGTGGACCATGTGTAAGCCCATTGCTCAGGTTCTGGGAAAGATATGGTTTGTCCAAATTCTGGTCTATAACCACTAGAGATGAGCGAACACTAAAATGTCCGAGGTTCGAAATACGATTCGAACAGCTGCACACTGTTCGACTGTTCAAACGGATTTCGAACCCTATTATAGTCTATGGGGGGAAATGCTCGTTTCAGGGGTACGCAAAATTCGATCAAATTATACTTACCAAGTCCACGAGTAACGGTCGGGCTGGATTCTCCTTGAAGTCTTCTCCCGGCGCTGCGTCCCCGCGTCTTCTTCCGGCTGGAATTCACTCTGCCTAGGCATTGGGGCCTAGGCAGAGCCGACTGCGCATGCGAGGGCATGCCCGCGCATGTGCAGTCGGCTCTGCCTAGGCCGGATGCCTAGGCAGAGTGAATTCCAGCCAGAAGACGCCGCGGGGACGCTGCACAGAGAAGACTTCTAAAGGTAAGAGAAGAACCAGAGTTGATTGGCAGAATGTATAGCATTCTGCCAATCAACGCTGGTTCTGCATCAAACCTTAAACTTCGAACAGCTAGTAGTGTTCGATCGAGTACGAGTATTTCGAATACCGTAGTATTTGATCGAACACCTACTCGATCGAACACTACTCGCTCATCTCTAATAACCACGTGACATAGTGAGATCAGAGATGACCTCATTGTGTAAGGTGGGCGGATCTACAAACCTGACAAACTCAGCAGAGGAATGTTATACACTTCACATGGAAGTGACGGCAGTAGGTAAGTGTAACCTTGGGCTTGTGTGTAAATGTTACAGCTCTGTATTCTTGTACTTATATTCTCCATTTCCTTGGCTCCCACCACACCCTGGGGCTTATACAATAAAACTAAAGTCTACTGCATTTAATCTATTGTTCCTTGCATCAGTCCAAAAATCTCTCCTTTATCTCTTGTGACAATCTTCATAGATTTACAAATGTTTTACAGATATGAGCAGCACTTTAGGATCCTAAAGGTATGTCCACATGGAATGTATACACTGCGGAGTTTCTCCCAAGAAACCGGAAGCACTAATAACATTCCATAGATACAATCTGTGAACATACTCTTAAAGGGGTATTCCATTCACAAGAAGTTGCTCTCTATACACAGTATAGGGGGTAGCTCTCTGATTGGTGAGGGTTCTGCAGATCTGCAAAAAATGACAGTAGAAATACTTTAGATTATCACCTCGGATACAGTGTATTTGGTGGAAATCACAGAGAATCCACAGAACAGTCTTAATATAAGACATGCAGATATTGCTGCGGAGTCACTACAGATTCACTACAAGGTCTAAATCAGTGATGGCGAACCTTTTAGAGACCGAGTGCCCAAACTGCAACCCAAAACCCACAAAATTTTCGCGGAGTGCCAACACGACAATATAGACTTAATACTATGCGGATCCACAATTGCGGACAGTTACTGACCAAAAATTACAGTCATGTGGGGCTTTACAGAGCTTTCAATAATACAAACAACGTTGTACTGAAATGTAAAGGTCTCGGCATTTGGTACTTTGAACAATTAATTTTCACTATTTACATCGCACAGGATCTGTTTTATAGTTACCGTGTAATATTCTTACATCCTGTACTAATATCACGTCTGTTATAAAACAGATACTGTGTGATATAAATAGTGAGGGGACCCCAGACAGTATTATATGCTCTGCAGTGGGCCCACCACACAATATTATATTCTCCACAGTACCACAGTAGCCCCCCAGTGTTATATGCTCCGCAGTAGGTGTCCCCCCCCACAGGATTATATGCTCCACAGTGGCATCCACACACAGTATTGTGTGCTTATAAATAGCCCCCCCCAGTATTATATGCTCTTTAGTACACCCCCCAGTATTATAAGCCACCCCAGTATTATAAGCCCCCCCAGTATTATACACTCCCCCCAGTATTATAAGCCCCCTCAGTATTATACACTCCCCCCAGTATTATACACCCCACCCAGTATTATAAGCCCCCCCAGAATTATACACTCCCCCCAGTATTATAAGCCCCCTCAGTATTATACACTCCCCCCAGTATTATACACTCCCCCCAGTATTATACACCCCACCCAGTATTATAAGCCCCCCCAGTATTATACACTCCCCCCCAGTATCATACACCCCACCAAGTATTATAAGCGCTCCCCCCAACATCATATACACAGTGAGCCACTCTCATACTCACCCCTGAAGAGCCGCCGGCATCCACCTTCTTGTCACTGGCGGCGCTGATGACGTCATCGCGCCCGCGTCGGGGCAGAGGTCAAACTCTGCAGCCAGTGTAGGCCGTGGTCGCGCGATCCGCGGCCTACCCTGACAGCTTTCAGCTGTATGTGCATTTGCACATACAACTGAAGGCAGTGATCGCTCATCAACAGGGAATCCTGTACCGGATTCCCTGTTGGTGAGCGATCCGGGCGACCGCACGCGTGCCAGCATGGAGGGCTCTGCGTGCCCTCTCTGGCACGCGTGCCATAGGTTCGCCATCACTGGTCTAAATGAATCATAAAGTTTGCACATCACATAACCTGGGGGGCTATTATACTGATACATGCAAATATTACCTAACACCCATTCTGGTTTCTAAATAGTTACCAATTCACATTGTTTTCAGTAGTAAGCTGCTACCTACCCCTTGCCTACGACTGTTTTTGTCCTGGGGGTCCTGTCTGTAGCCTGCTGACTGGTTTATTGCCTTGCACTAGGGCCCTCTTATATGTAAGGCAAAGATACATGTCCATATAGCAGGAGGCAGGACACAGGTTTGGTTATATTTTCCCACAAAAGGCATTTATGTCCACAGGATATGCCAGAAATGTCTTATAGATGCTTCCATGCCAAGCTTTTCCTGACCTCGACCTTGCTGAGAATATTGTCAGGGATGGTTGGTGTTAGGAATACAGATGTAGTACCGAGCAAATAGTGAGAATCAGTACTAGACACACTGACTAGGCTAACACGGTGTTGAGCATCCAGCACACCCTGAGCCGCATTAATTCCAACCCCACAGTGGTGTTCACCACAGCCCCAGATGGTGAGGATGGAATTGGTGGCTTCTGTCGAGCAGAGCGGTACAGATCAGGGAAAGCTGGACACACAGCGCACCACAAATCGGATCAGAACCAGAAACTGGGAACTCTTACCAGTAGGTCTACAGAGCTGAGATGTAGGCCTGAAGAACCAGCAGGCAGCAGCGGGATCGGCAACGCCTGCACACTGCCGCAGAGATTCTGGTCCGTTCCCTGAAACCTGGAAGCAGGCCGGGAGCAGTAAAGAGGAGAAGGCCAGCAAACCTCCACACAATGGGCTCCATCCCTACTCCTAAGAGTTGGGCTTTACAGAAAATGTACTGTTTCCATATCTCGCATAGAAGTGAAGGCTAGATTCACATTTGCGTTGGAGACTCCATCACAGAGTCCGCCAAAAAAATCTGTGTCGCTTTCAGTTTATCTTTTTGGATAATGGTCCTATAATAACTCTTCTCAGATTGATATAGTTCAGTAATATCGTTTCATTTCTTCTTCAGGAAGATTTTCACGTGGCTTAGTGTGCCACCATTTAGTCTAAAGGTAACCAACATGAAAAAGTACAAGATATCAGACAAATACATATTTTACAAATATGTGGATTCTAGAGAACAGGGTGAATGTATTGTCTATTATAAAGTGCAGAGGTTTGACACGTTACATAGAATTATGCAATAAGAATTACATAGAATCAGGCGTGTAACTGTTAGTATAATAAAAGTATATGTCTAACTATACAACTCCAATAAAAATAGGATGCAGGTCTGAATGCAGCGGCCAGGCTCATCTATCAGTCTAGACGCTACAGCGATGCCTCTGGTCTGTGCCAGTCACTACACTGGCTGCCTATTCATTATAGAATAAAATATAAAGTTATCACTCTCATCCACAAGGCTCTCCATAATGCTGCACCTCCCTACATTTCCTCCCTCATCTCTGTCTACCCCCCAACCTGTGTTCTCCGTTTACTCAATGACCTAACACTTACATCCTCTATTATCAGAACCTCCCACGCTCATATACAAGACTTCTCCCGAGCTGCACCACTTCTCTGGAATGCTCTACCCCGGACAATCAGATTAACTCCCAATTTCTACAGTTTCAAACGCAAACTAAAGACGCATATTTTCAGACAGGCCTATCACAATGTCTAACGTAAACCCTTAACCCTCCTCTGTCCCCGCTCCCACATTTCCCCACATGATATGATGTCATTTCAGGCTAACTTTATCTGTCCAAGCTCCATCCACATGTTAAAGGACACAACTGTCGACGGCTTATAAAGTTTTATGTTTATGTAATGACCTCTATTACAAAAGTGTCTGACCTCTGCATAAGCAATATCGCCCCTGCTACCTCTTGTGTCACCCCCTCTACCTCATAGATTGTAAGCTCTTGCGAGCAGGGCCCTCAGTCCCATTGTGTGAAATGACTTTCTTTGGAATGTATCTGTCTGTATTTGAACCCTACAAATTGTACAGCGCTGCGGAATATGTTGGCGCTATATAAATAAAATGTATTATTATTATTATTATATTATTGATGTCAATGGCCTTGTTTTTCTAAAACCAAAAAATCAAAATGTAAAAATCATAATTGCGAGATCTTTGTCTTTGTAATTCTGTGCTGTCCCTATGGCAGGCAGAGATATCGTTCTATGGCTTATAAACTTTATGTGTCTGCTTCTGGACTGCCGCTTGACTATGGCTGGATTAACACCAGCAATTGCTCTACGTTTAGGGATTCCGTCCCCGAATCCACTTGAAAAGTGCGGAGAAAAAAGTCCTGCAAGTTGGAGTTTTCTCTCTGCATTTTTTGGACGGAAACCCAGCAGGCCCTATTATAATCTATGGGGTCTACGGGTTTCCACGGGGAACTGCTTTTTAAGTGGATTGGGTTTGGTTTTTTGGGTCCCTAAACAGACCCAAAGAACGGAAACCCAGTGCAGGTGTGAAGCTAGAGTATATCTGTTTGAGCGGTCCACCTGGTTTATTACCTTATCTGCCTTTCCAATCCCTGTATACACAGCACTGTATACATTGTGTACACAATACAGGAGCAGACCTGATAAGACTTTCTGTCTGGTCTGATGGGAAATGTATGTGCTGCTGGGTCCTAGAGGTGCTAGATCAGCTCTGTAGTGGGGGGTTAATGTATCGGCCCCAGTTATAGGGGAAACTAGCAAATAATTTTTAAAAAGTCATGTTAAATTACCCCCAAAGATCTATTATGACCTTGTGGGGTACAATATATGAAAAAAAAATTTAAAAAAATAAATCAAGAGCAAACAAAAAAGGAAACTAGCCCCATCCCGGGCACCAATATGTGCCACCTCTGTAAAAATAACTGTATTGAAAAGGAATAATATTTAAAAAAAAAAAACAGTAGCATTATTTAAATATAAAAAAATGCATGAAAAATGAGAAAAACAGACAAAGTTTCCCTCCTTTTTTGTTTACATTTTTTCAGGCATTAAACTATAGAAAAAAAAACGTAAAACATAAAAAAATTACATAAAAACAAAGCATATGTATCCCTAAAAAAATATGCAAAAATTTGTAATATGATATTTGAATAGCCCAAATATATACTGTACATACATATAATGGAAATGTGTCCAGTCATAAGTCAGGGAAAATTGATCCTGAAGTGGTTAAAGAAGCAGCTCTAGGGAATAACTCAAGGATCTCTTGAATGGCAAACATGCTATAGTCCTTCCATTGTGCTAACTGGAAGAACAAGAGAATGTTTCACCATTCAGCCCTGTCGTTGTTCCGAGGAGTTTCGAAGCAGACAGGGGTAATGTAGCGGCATTACTACACCGCACCTGCTGTTCCCAAGGCATAGACAGAAGAGGACTGCAAGGGAATGACAGAGGTATTTTTTCTTTTGTGTATAATGTGAGGGCATTATATATAGTGAAGGGCCATTATGTAGTGAGTGACATATTAAAGGCGATATTATGCAGTGGGGGCAACAATGAGAGGGAAATTTAACTGTTGGGGCCATATTAAGGGTGAAATTTACCATGGGGGCATTAGACTGTAAGGACTTTATACTGTGGGGGGACCACAAGGAGCATGGTACCATAACAGCATTATGCAATGTGCGGGCACAAAGGAAATAGTTGGGAATGGTTGGAGACAAGGGTTGTGCTGGTGGCTTGGTTTACGATATGTAAATTTGCTGCGGCATGTCCCTCTTTTAGTTCTTTAAAAGTTGGGAGATGTGAGGTGCTGCAGTCACCCCCTGTATTCCTGGGAAAAACACCACCAGATGACATGGGCCTTATGGATAGTGAAATCCCGTACCCTTGGTGCACATACACATTAGATGAACCTGATGATTTTAGTCATTCAGGCCAACCAACTAAAGTGTATAAGGGTTGACCCAACAACAAATTATACATGTTCGGTCTTTTGTTCTTGCAGATGATAGGCTGCTACCAAAGATGTTTGGCAATGACTTATTCCCCTCTTCTTATTGAAAACACCTGCATACTTGGCTGACTAAGGTTGTATGGGGGGTTGGAAGGAATAGCAGTCATTCAAGTAAAAACTATCGATGTGTAAGGTATAGTTTAATGATGTCTTTTCCCACAGATTTCTGTAAAAGGACACTTGGTGATCAGCCGATTGTCAGGACCCTTTTAACGACTATTTTATTTTTTTACAGAAATGGACTTTGAGTTATGTCGCATAGTAGAGGATGGAATCTTATATTTCAAAGGTACGTGTCAGAAACTTTAGTACAACAATGCCATGAGCAGGACGGGAGGGTTGTTTTTTTTTGTTTGTTTTTTTAAGGAAACTCTAGACTTCCTCCAATAACAGTCACTTGTTGATATACCGTATATACTCGAGTATAAGCCGACCCGAATATAAGCCGAGGCCCCTAATTTTACCACAAAAAACTGGGAAAACTTATTGACTCGAGTATAAGCCGAGGGGGGGAATGCAGCAGCTACTGGAAAATTTCAAAAATTAAAATGGTCGGAGTTTTTGGGTGCAGTAGTTGCTGGGTGCTGGGGAAGGGGAGGGGGTGTTTTGGTTGTCTGTCTGCCCCTTCCCTGAGCTTGAGGACTGGGGGTTTTCCCCCACGTGGAATTCAGCCTGGCTGAATATAGGGGATCTGCAGTGCTCCTATTAACCCCTTCCCGACAGAAGAGGAGCACTGCAGATCCCCTATATTCAGTAGACCGGGCACTTTCAGACACAGGGATACCTAATGTGTATGTTTCGCAGTAATTTTCTACTTTTGCATGTATTCTAGGGAAAGGAGGGATTTACTACTTTTTTTTTTTTTTTAAGCTTCTTTTTTTCCCCCACTATTAATGGGAGATTCTATACATTGATATTGTGGCTGGTCATAGACCCCTCCTCCTTGAAAAATATAAATAAATTTTTTTTGCTGACTCAAGTATAAGCTGAGGGGGGCTTTTTCAGCACAAAAACTGTGCTGAAAAATTCGGCTTATACTCGAGTATATATGGAAAATGTTGTACTCCAAGTAAAGTCAGTTTCCTAAAATATTCATCTACCAGCTGTGTTTCGGGAAGATCTTGCTTAATGAATGAGAAATAATGCAGAATGATGTAATGTATTAACCTTGTGTCACACTGGCTGATATGCAGTGACCCCTGCTTATGGTGCATCATTGTATAAGAAGAATGCAAAAAAAATAAGTTCAAGATTTGGGATTGGGGCAGTGAATAATAAATAGATGTAAGAGTGTAATACAAGATGTGCTGGATTCTTCTATAAATCCCATAAAACGTTAATCTCTGCATTCAGTATAACAGATCTCATATTGGGGTAGTAGTAATAGTAACAGTGATGCAGTAACATTGTCGTCCCTGCACCCCAGGTATGTCACAAAGGCAGGGGTTACGATTTTTAATAACAGGTTCTGTGCGGGGAAGGTGGATAGCAGTACGCTGAGTGTGGCATGCAAATATTTTTTGGGGGGAAAACACTGGCAGCTCACATGGTGTGATGTGAAAATTTAGAGGCCACTGTCCCTTTTTGAGCTCCTGTCACTCACAGTGATCCCTGTCCCCCTAATATAAATTATGGCTCTATATATTATATGGGTTATCCACCTTTTTAACATTGATGCCTATGAGGCTAATATTACATCTGCAGCCAGGACCCCTGCAGATCAGCTCTTCTGACACTGTCTGGATACAGAGTTCCAGCTTTTCACCATAGCTTTCCCTTGCTGATTGTTCCTTTGGGTATTTTAATTGAACCAATAAAGGCTATATTTTAATACGTCCCATTTTGGGTAGGTTATACTCCCCTACTCTGAGTTTACATGAGCTCATATGTATAAGGGTTTCTCATGCTGTGGAATCAGACGTGGAATCTCCAGCAAGATGGAGCAGGACACTTATTTTTCAGGATGCCGCTGTGATCTCTGCCTCCTATCGAAAACTGCAAGAGGTGGATCCAGCTCATAATCAGTGGCAGATTCCACCATGTGAGCATACCCTTATATTCACCTTTATGTCCCACATAGTTTAATGCACCACCCCACAGTATATTGGTTCCCATTAGAGATGAGTGAACACTAAAATGTTCAGGGTTCGAAATCCGATTCGAACAGCCGCTCACTGTTTGACTGTTCGAACGGGTTTCGAACCCCATTATAGTCTATGGGGGGAAATGCTCGTTTCAGGGGTACGCAACATTCGATCAAATTATACTTACCAAGTCCACGAGTGAGGGTCTGGCTGGATTCTTCTCCCTGCGCAGCTTCCCCGCGTCCTCTTCCGGCCTTGAATTCACTCTGCTAGGCATCGGGCCTAGGCAGAGCCGACTGTACATGCCCGCACTACAAGCATACGCAGTTGGCTCTGCCCAGGCCCCGTGCCTAAGCAGAGTGAATGCAGAGCCGGAAGAGGACACAGGAGCGCTGCGCAGGGAGAAGACTTCTAAAGGTAAGAGAAGAACCAGCGTTGATTGGCAATGTATAGCATTCTGCCAATCAACGCTGGTTCTGCATCGAATCTTAACTTCGAACAGCGAGTAGTACTCGATCGAGTACGAGTATTTCGAATACCGTAGTATTCGATCAAATACCTACTCGATCGAGTACTACTCGCTCATCTTTAGTCCCCATCCACTATAACGGACTACATCACTGCCCTATCCAGTATAATGTTCTCCATACAATATAATGTCTCCCATATAGTGGCCCCACATACTATACTATGTCCCTCATATAGTGGCCTCCATACTTTAGAATGTCCCCCATATAGTGGCCCCCACACAGTGTAATATTCCTCTTATGGTGGCCCATACCTAGTGTTTAACGTCTACTTACCTCTCTCCTTGCTCCAAAGCTGCTGATCTCCCACAGTCCCAACATTAATTCACTGCAATATCCTGCAGTCACCACTAGGGTGACACAGTGTAAGAAGATTTTAACAGCGTTCATTGTGTTCAATGGTAGTTGTATTATTCCCCGTAGTGGTGGCTGCAGGCAGCAGATTTTATAATGCTAAGCTATATAAGGGAGATTTATCGATGTATTTATATAAGTTTCCTGGTGTTAATACATTGAAACCATATGGGGAATGATTTCTACAAGGTATTTTAAAAGTAGCAATTTAGTGCATAAAGTTGGGCCCAATGGTCCTCTGGCGTCTTGTTTAGGCTTCTCATGGCTTCTGGCTGAAGTCGGTGGTACTCGGAGTCAGAACTGAGGCCCAATCACAGGCTTCGGTGGTGACACTGTGGCCGTGATGTCAGCCAGAGGCTGGTAGAGGCCTGAAGAAGACACCAAGAGTCTCAAACTCTATAAGGATGCCCAGGAGAGGGGAGGAAAGTGAGTATATCTGTTTGTTATTTTTACTAATCTTCCCTTATTATACTCTGGGATGTCAGGAGACCCTGGAGTATACTATTGTTTCGTTGGTGAACCCAAACTTTTGGAAAATTCAGGTCGAATCCAGTTGTATCTGAATTGGTTTACTCAACACTAGAAGGGACCAATAACATACTCAGCTGGGATTCCTGCAGGATTATACTAGAAGCCAAGCAGGTTTGGAACTAAACCTTATACACTGGATAGCCAGAGCAAAGTTTTTGGGCCCTCGATGTTTTTCAAAACAAACTGGAGGGTTGAACCTCATGAATATTTGTAGAAACAATCAAATCTAGTATATTTCACCCATCTCTAGTCCTATCAAGAAAGAGATAACCCAATTGAGGGAATAGTGGTAGAGTAATGCCAAGGCCACATATAGCAGGTTTATTGCAGGATGCCATGGACATCCTACCTTGGACCCACCAATGATAAAAAGCAGCTGAAATCAAAGGATTTTCACTAACGCGCTGCAACCATGACAAATGTGAACCTGGCCTATGTCTGTGATGCCGTCCAAAATAGAATGATCCAGCATCAAATTCCTTCAATAAAACTTAACTTTTATTGTGAAAGAACATTACACGTTCCATAAAAGTTCAACTTATCGATGGCAGAGTAGAAATACAAAAAACGTCTGGATGCCCAAGGCATCCTATTAAGGCCATATACCTTTAACATCATCGGACACATATATCGAAGGACACATGAGTGAGCTGACACAATTTCATTCATTTCATCTATGTCTGTGCTGTGTACATCAATGTGGATATGCTTTGGATGGTAGCGTCCCAACAGTTCCTGTGAATAATTCCTAATTCTGGAGGCCATATAAGACTTTAGCTAGAGCCAAGTCCATGTCCTATCACAAGATAACAGGAATATGAGTAGCGCTATCCATAGACATCTCCTTCTATAGTGGGACAACACCATATCCTATACTACAAGGTCAAGTATATTAACCTTTTTATAATGTGTAATGCCTTCATTTTACAGATAACTTACAGACAGATTCATGGAAAAAGTCGGATTTGGCAATAACAGGATCTATTAAAAACATTTTTAACCAATGGTTGGAAGCTCACCCTGATGAACCCGACGGTGTAATCTTTACTGAACCAGGATCAGGTACTGAAAGCAAATTGTGTCCAGTACACTTGCAATTTAAGATGGAAAGTTTCTAGTGATTAAATGAGGTTTGAATATATACTGTAAATTGGTTGATCTTTCTTGCACCACAGAATGTCATAGCAAAATACACAAAAATTATACTTTCTTCCTCAATCCTAGTGTTGCTCCATTTCAGTCTCTTAATGGGTCCCCACCCTCCTACTTTTTGGACCCTCTGCACCAAACAAATACCTGGCATGTAGTGAAACTAGAACTCCGCAGGGATATATTTTAATTCTAAAACTTCAGACAATTCCTTTAAATGAGTTGTCCCATCGCAAGGATCCTATCTATACTTCTTGTTAATGTGAATGTAAGACTTTTCCTAAATACACTGCTTCAGCAAAACTGCTTTGTTTGTCCACTATCTTACTTTATTCAATTCTTTGTGGCCACAGCCCTGACTTATCTGGTCATAAGTCAAGTGATGTATCAGCCTGCTCTCAGGGGGGAGGGAGGAGGGGCTAAGTGTATGGGAGCGAGCCTGGAGGGGGGGGGGGTAGTTTACCCTTTGGGGGGGAAGGGGCTGCCAATACACTCCCCGACATCCGCTGTAATAGAGAGGCGGATGCCGGGGACGGTTAGACGCCAGCACAGATGCCAGCAACATCGCTATGCTCCTGCCCTACATGAAGCCAGCAGCGGCAAGAGCGATGCTGCTATTCCGGGGGGGGGCGGAGCATCTGTGCTGGCGTCTGTGCATCTGTGCCGGCGTCTACACTCTCCGGCATCCGCCTCTCTATTACAGCGGATGCCAGGTCTGTATTCACATATGCAAAGCCAAGCCCTGCGTGCGCACACTCATAGATGGTGAGACCAGTCCAGCCTTCACAATGCGAATACAGACCCGGCACCCGCTGTAATAGAGAGAGGTGGATGTCGGGTCTGTATTCGCATTGTGAAGGCTAGACTGGTCTATGAGCATGCACGCAGGGCCAGCGGCATCTCGCCGCTTGGCTGTGTATATGTGAAGACAGAAGATACTACAAACGAAGACTGGTGAGTATGCGACGTGGGACAACCCCTTCAAGTAAAGGTTTAATGTAGATCTTCTGGGTCCTGGTGCAAACTGTCTTACCCCTCAATGTATTGTGTGGCTGAATCATATAATGTCTTATTCATGTGTGCCACTCTTCCTAGCCCATGTGTGTCTGTTCTTGGCATCCATGATTCATATTCAGAAGGTGGATCATAGAGACAGGTACGTTGTCTCAAATATCTGTCTACATATTTCATATGCCAGCAACAAGAGCAGACAGACGTCAAGGGGCTGGGAAGATCAATACACACAAAATAAGAAAGAAGATGCTAATAAGCTGCTACTTATCTAGCAGTTCCACAGCTACAAGATGGACTCACATATTTTCTTCTGCACTATACACGTGCCGCTTTCTATTGCTCACTTTGGAAATTCCCTAATTCTAAAGGAAAAAAATAAGCTGATTCAACTGATCTGCTCTTCCCAACCACTGATGACACCGATCATTCACCAACACATCTTAGTGAGACATCTTTCACTGTTTTACTCTAGGCAGAAATTAATGGCAGAGGATATATAGAAAATACTGCAGACGTTTCTGTAATACACATCATAATACTCAGTATTATATCATTGTAGCAAGATAGGGGGGTTAACAATAATTATATCTCAGGTAGAAAGGTAGAGAACAGTATAGCACATGTAGTATGGGTACAGCACAGTACAATACATACAGTACAGGTAGAGAGCAGTACAGTACATGTAGTACAGGTAGAGAGCAGTACAGTACATGTAGTACAGGTAGAGAGCAGTATAATACATGTAGTACAGGTAGAGAGCAGTATAATACATGTAGTACAGGTAGAGAGCAGTATAATACATGTAGTACAGGTAGAGAGCAGTACAATACATGTAGTACAGGTAGAGAGCAGTACAATACATGTAGTACAGGTAGAGAGCAGTACAGTACATGTAGTACAGGTAGAGAGCGGTACTGTACATGTATATGTAAATGTAAATAACAGGCAGCGAGAAGTACAGTATAATACGTATAAATCAGAGGTAGAAAGTAGTATAATACTGTATATGTACGGTATATCACAAGTAGAAAGTAGTATAATACATGTACGGTATATCACAAGTAGAAAGTAGTATAATACATGTACGGTATATCACAAGTAGAAAGCAGTATAATACATGTACGGTATATCACAAGTAGAAAGCAGTATAATACATGTACGGTATATCACAAGCAGAAAGCAGTATAATACATGTACGGTATATCACAAGTAGAAAGCAGTATAATACATGTACGGTATATCACAAGCAGAAAGCAGTATAATACATGTACGGTATATCGCAGTATAATACATGTATTGCAGATAGGGAGCATATAAAAAAACTAAAAACTTGAAAGTCTTCAGTAGATGATACCTTTTTTTAATGGCTAACTCATAATGATGACAGATTATAACGTTTCAAAGCTTTCGGCTTCTTCTTTTTTAGTTATATCTGAAGAAGAAGCCGAGAGCTTTGAAACGTTATAATCTGTCATCATTGTGAATTAGCCATTAAAAAAGGTATCATCTACTGAAGACTTTCAAGTTTTTTGTTTTTTTGTATTTTCTACCCACTGGCTAACACAGTACAAAAACAACATTCTCCTTACACCAGATAGGGAGCATAAATACATTGCATCCAGTGCTGTTTCACTTCATATTGTATACAGTACTATAATAGTATAAGTGTGAAGCACTGCGGGTGAAATTCTGAATGTCAGAAACACATTTGCTATGATCTGTATTGAGGTTACTGCAGTCCCCTTATACCTCTATATTGTGAACATGTCTGCTTTACCCCTCTATTCCAGAGCCAGCAGTGTATAGTCAGTACGTAATGACACAAGCAGTCAGACATGTGAATGTGCTTTCTCTTTATCACTTTCAGACACGCAAACGTTTGAGCTTCAGCTGTATAAAACCACCAGCTTTAGTGATGGCGTCTCTGTGGCGTTCAGTGTAAAATATAAAGGTGTGAAATATCACTTGTGCTGCACAGAAGACATGAAGCTTTACTTTAAGGTAAGACTAAGACTACTCCTACAAAGTGCACAACCTAACCCACCCACAGATTTAACTCTTTACATTAAACACATGACAACACTACAAAAAAAATGAGTGATATGTGCTTCTCTCCAGATAAAGTCTCCCTATTCGACTTAAAATTGGTGTAGGGGAAAGGTCTGCAAGGAGGATTTTATTTGCCAGTTTCTAAATAAAATTGTCGGAAACCCAGTGGATCCCATTATAGTTTATGGGGTCCGAGGGTTTCCATGTGTAACCACTTTTTAAGCAAATAGAGGTTCTGTCTTTTGGGTCTCCATGAGGACCCGAAGAACGCAAACCCAAATAATGGTGGAAACTGAGCGAGAGGAGTCTGACCCCATTCTTGGCAAGGTACTAATTGAGCTAGGACTTTCCTGCACGTGCCCACCTGCCATAGCTGTTCCCTCAAGAAGCCCCCAGATGTCCATTCAACTTTTGTGACTGTTTTAGAAGTCCACTCCTCCATTGTTTGGGTCCCCTGACGAACGCAAACAATGGTAAGACTATGCTAGTGTGAACTTAGCGTAACTTGTGAGTTCCCCCACTATGAGGCTCATGGTAAACCCTGTGTGGTTCACCACCAAACCTCTCTTCCTATGAAAACAGTGCCCGTGATCTACCACCAAAGATAGCAGGCACTGATTGAAGGGAGAAGGACTAGCAATGTATGTGAATGACATCACTGGTCCCTGTCCAATGATTGGCCTTCATGGTCACGTGGGGCGCAGAGATTTCAGGGTCTGATGAACAGTGAATAACCAAAAAGGCTTCAGCAGCACACACCAGAGCAACAGGTTCACCAGGTATGTGTTTTTTGTTTTTTTTATGTTACATCTGTACCGGACCTCTCCTGTGTTTGCCCATTCCTGGACAACCCCTTTAAGAATAATGTCCTATAGTGACCTCCATACCATATAATGCCCCATTGCGGCTCTCGCTATAGCATCATGTTCCATAGTGTCCCCGCCACCCAGTATGGTATACCATAGTGGCCCCTATGGTTTTTGTCAAAAATTTCTGGTTCAGTTGAGATGAGCAAACATAAAAAAACTGTGTTACTAACCACTCCTGGGCTCCACTGTGTGTCTTCAGGCCTCCTAAATAAAGTCAGAGACAGCTGTGGCCTGTGATTGGGCCTCAAAGGTCACGTGGGTTAAGGCAGCATTATTATGCGTCATCACACCAGAGCCACCGATGTGACCTCTGGGGACCAATCACAGGGCTCAGTGGTCTAAAAGTCATTGAAGAGGCCAGAAGACAAAGGCATAAGGAACCTATGTGGGGGCCCAGTAGAAGTGAGTAACACTTTTATGTCATGTTTAATCACTTCTCCTGGCACTCCGCTTACTATATTCTGGAGTCTGAAGAGACCTGTAGCAAACCCAAAGTAGTGTCTGCTGCAAATCAGATGACCATTTTACACATGGTCACATAGTACGTGTGGAACAAATTACAGCATGTAATATTTCAGACAATATTGTGGAGCAGACTGACTTGCAGACCGCCAGAGACAACTGTCTATCAAGGGCTCCAAAAACATCTCCTCTATAGATAAATTGACCTCCACCATATTGCTTCATCATATAGGCAAGTGTTTGCTGCTTGACCATATTTTGTTATTTTCACTCTCAATTTTCTCGCATTTCTTATAGTAAATTTGTTGGCCATTGGTATTCCGTGGTCTCGCTGTGTTTTGCTCACTTTTGTAAAAAGTGGCAAAAAAAGACTAAAATGGTAAATTTGTAGGTCCTTCGCATGTCATGGGCTCCCTCTACTCTACCCATTATTGTAAAAAGTAGTGAGCGAGGTGCAGAAAGAGGAAAAAGGTAAATTTGTAGGGTCTTGGCTTCAGTCTGTTCTGCCCGCGATTGTAAAAAGTGGTGAGTGAGGTGCAAAAAGAGGACAATGGTACATTTGTAGGGCCTTGGCAGGTCCTCAGTTCGCTCTACCCTACCCATTATTGTAAAAAGTGGTGAGCGAGTTACAGAAAGAGAGGAATAGTAAATTCTCTTAATTTGAAACGACTGTATCTTCATGATGTAGATGTAATCCTATCTGTAAATTTTTTTCTATGAATAAATATTCGTTATCATATATCGCCTTTATAAGTGACTTTTATTATTACCCTTTTATAAACGTTTAATAAAAATACTGACCACAAAATTCATGGACAAGATAATAATAATGGACATTTAGGAACAGCTGTAACCCCCAATAATAATATTTGCACATGTGTTTAACATTACAGAAAGGAGACTGCCCGGAGACCATTGCTGGAACCTGTAGCAACATCATCTTTTTCCAAAAACAATTCAGTGATGGCGACGACTGCTTCAAATTCCAGTCATCGCTACAAGCTGACTATTATTTAGCCGTCAGTGACGAAGGTGGAAAACAGAAATTAGTCCTCCAAAAATGTAAAGGATTTAATGAAAAACAAAAATTTGATATAAGGTCTACTTAGCATATACTTAGCAGAGAGTATAATATGCATGGAAAAGCCAAACTGAAACAATTTGACTGCTATAACATTGGATTATGACATCATGGACCATATGTTATTCTTCATACTTGAATGTTGTATTCATGAAGGGTTGCTGACGTATTTACGTAAGTCATCGGCGTTTGTCCATGTCACTAAAATACTATACGTGGTTATCGGTAGCCTGCACCATATTGCTCAACAAGTGGGCAGTTTCTTAGTGGATATGGCACAGGTTACCCTTCACACACCACAAGAGAACTGACTGAGGTCAAGACAACAATCCTCCAGATCTGCACCGACAATCATGGTGGACAGCATCAAGAAGACAGTCCAGATACAATTTTAGCAGATGATAAGTAAGAACTTCACAGACGGTATAAGGAACCACCCTCATTCAACTAAGTATCACAGTATAGGACCCAGGGGGGAAAAAAAGGATAAAAATTTACTTTTATTAAATAATCTAAAATTGTATATTCTCAGCCCATTACCAATAGTGAATGATAAAACCGCCAACTATGAATATTATAGCAGCTCCAGATAAAGGATATCCACTGAATCAACACATAAATAACCTCCTAATTTCTATGCTAGGTGTTGCATTTGTAGTGTCCCAGTACACTCCTTCCTGCCATTATAATAGTTGTTTGCTATGTACTGTAATGCTTTTCACAATGTACTAATACTGGGTATCACTTTCTATTGTATAATCTGTATTTCCTGTGTGCATACATTGTGTTTATTGCCATGTACTATTCTGCTGCCACCTATGTTTCACTCTATGTATGTGCATGTGATATAGGATCCCAATCACTCCATATACAGCACGAGCTTCAGAGAAGTTTCTAGTAAGCTGTGGGTGGAGACTTTAGCTCCTCCTTCCTCTAAGCAGGGGAAAGGAAACCAGAGCAGCCATGTTGTGGAAAGTGTAGTGTGTGAGGTAACAGCACTTGCTGCTACTTCAACTCCAGGCAGGATTTTCAGATTCCTCCTGCCAAACCCTAGGAGCTACATGGGGACTCTCACAGCCCATGTAAGATACAGAGTCTCCTAGGACCATTCACCAGTCCATACAGAGGGGATAACAGCCATACTTCTACTGCCTCCAAGAAGGAGAGAACCTGACAGAAAGGAGCAGCTATAAAGGAGCCTTTCTGCATTCATGGACCTAAAGAAGGCCTCCGCTCAAGTCCAGTGCTCCGTGGTTTCCAGGCCACATCTATTAGGTCTGCGTCCGGCAATTGGATACCGCGGCCCACTAACCATGAGTAACTACATATACCCCAAATTAGTCACCCGCTGGGAGCCAACCGGTGAAGATCCCTCTTCTGTAGCTATAACCCGGACTGTGTCTCCTCAATACTCTAAACTACCAAATCTGAGGAAAGTTGTGTCAGCATCAGCCATTACTTGTCAGCTTACAAGGGAATCCTCCGCACATGCACCTGCTGTATTGTACATGAGACTGTATTACTGTAAGGTATTGCAGCACTATATGGTAGTCCTCCTCACATGTACCCGCTGTATTGTACATGAGACTGTATCACTGGGAGGTATTGCTGCACTTTATGGTAGTCCTTCTCACATGCACCTGCTGTATTATACATGAGACTGTATCACTGTGAGGTATGGCGGCACTACATGGTAGTCCTCCTCACATGCACCCGCTGTATTGTATATGAGACTGTATCACTGTGAGGTATGGCAGCACTATATGGTAGTCCTCCTCACATGCACCCGCTGTATTGTACATGAGACTGTATCACTGTGAGGTATGGCAGCACTATATGGGAATCCTTCTCACATGCACCAGCTGTATTGTACATGAGACTGTATCACTGTGAGGTATGGCAGCACTATATGGGAATCCTTCTCACATGCACCCGCTGTATTGTACATGAGACTGTATCACTGTGAGGTATGGCGGCACTATATGGGAATCCTTCTCACATGCACCCGCTGTATTGTACATGAGACTGTATCACTGGGAGGTATTGCTGCACTTTATCAGAGTCCTCAGTAAAGAAACTTTCGGTTAACAAAGGACTGTGTCTTTTGCTATCCTTCTTTTGAAAATTGACTTGCTGTGTGTCCTATGAGAGGTGCCCCACAGTCTGGACCACCACTACAGCTACTGTGACCATTACAGCAGCTCAGCTATCAGAGGGACTACTACCCCCATTAGATCCTACTATAACATCTGCATCCCTTGGGATACCACACATATATCGCTATAGAGTTTAATTCAGAGGGATGTAACCTGGTTCAAGACTCAAATTTCTTCACCACATCTCTAACTCCTCGTTCACATCTGCGTTTGGTAATCCATTCAGGGAGTCCACATAGGGACACCCCCGAACGGAATACCGAACACATTTGCGGTGTGCAGTGAAAGCACACGGATCTCGTAGACTATAATGGGGTCCGTGCGCTTGCTGCACGCTGCCCGCACGAATCATGCGGACAAGAAAGTAGATTGTGAACTACTGCAGAATTCTGGCGGCAAACACACGGACCCCATTATAGTCTATGGTGTGCTTTCACTGCACACTGCTGGCACATGCGTTTGGTATTCCTTTTGGGGGTGTCTCCATGTGGACTCCCCCGAACAGAATACAAACACAGATGTGAACGAGGGGTAAGTACATTACAGGTAAGTGAATATCTCTATATAAAATACCCTATCAAATAGCTAGGGAAGTGCTAGTAAGTGGGACTCTGATGACTGTCTGCAGACAGGGTAAGCAGAAGCCCAGGCAGCCTGGTGGTTATATTATGTCAGCTGATCTCAGGCTCAGTGCTCACTATCTTTCCTGATTACTGCTAGACCATATTATCCTACTGCTAGTCACTGCACTAGTCCAAATAACTGACCAATTGTTTTCTCAGGGTGGGTTCACACCTGCGGCCGGTCTCCGCTTTGCAGATTTCTGTCTTCTGCCTGAGAAACTGGACAGGAGACAGAAACCGGCAGCCAGTTCACAAATCTATTCAAGTGCGGACACTGACTGCCGGGTTTCCGTCTCCAGTCCAGTTTCTTGGGCAGAAGATGAAAACCCATAAAGCGGAGACCGGGTGCAGGTGTGAACTCGCCCTCAGTATATTAGTTCAGTATATTTGTTCTACGCATTGCACCCTTAACTCAGGGATCATTATTCACTATTGGTAATGGGCAGAGAATATACAGTTTTAGATTATTTAATAAAAGTTCATTTTTAGCCTTTTTTTTCCTGGGGCCCTATACTGTGATACTATGATAAGTAAGAAGTGACACAAATTTTATCTATTATCATCAGGATACGTTCACAAAGCGGAAAATGAAGAGAAAGTACTCTTCATTTTCCACCACCGTATTTGGCCACGGTATAGGCGCTACAGAATGATGATGTCCCAGTATCGGCATGCGGTTGTGGCTTTCCAATGCTGTGTAGGCCTGTTCATCTGCGTAGTTTCAAATCCGCAGCAAAATTGAGCAAGACGCTGTTTTGTTTTTTTGTTTTGTTTTTTTTTAGAATACAATGGGAAAAAGATTCGGGGTGGAGTCTGCCTTCCATTCCCTTTAATGAGCTAGAGAAAAAAAATCAGCATTTGACTCCCATTGGAATGAATGGAGGCTGGTTTCAGACAGAGCTGATTTTAAGGCAGAATCTGACTCAGATTCAGTGCAAAATTTCTCCGTGTGAACATACCTTTAGGCTTCCCTTTTTGCATACTGGCCTCAAAAATCATTTATTATGTGAAATGGCTGTAGGCCAGTTTTTTTTCTCAAGAATGCCATACAGGAAGCCTAATGATGACAGATCCTAAGTGCCATGTCTTCCTTATCTTCTTCTAAGATTCTAAACAGCAAACTACAACCCCTGGCAAAAATTATGGAATCACCAGTCCGTGAGGATGTTCCTTGAGTTGTTTAATTTTGTAGAAAAAAGCAGATCACAGCCGTGAAAAAAAAAGAAAGGCATTTCATATGGCAACTTTATGACTTTAAGAAACAATAAAAGAAAAATAATTCTGGTAGCCAGTAACAGTTAGATTTGTAGAACAAGCACAGGGAATACATTTTGGAATCACTCAATTCTGAGGAAAAGATTATGGAATTGTGAAAAACAAACAAATAACACTCCAACACATCTCTAGTACTTTGTTGCACCACCTCTGGCTTTTATAACTGCTCGCAGTGTCTGAGGCATTGACTTAATGAGTGATAAACAGGACTCTTCAAAAATGGGATTTACATACAGAAAAACTAATAATACATATGTTTACTAGCATACAGAAGCAGCTAGCACATTTATGGACCTATTTAATATTGTACAATAAATTGATAACTTGTTTATCATTAATTACACATTGCACTTTATTTGCCTACGATGAAGTGAGATATTTTGTACTTTTTACGCTTTTTCACATTATTATAATTTGCTCCAGATTTTGAGCCTAGCTGTACTAGCTGTATATATATATATATATATATATATATATATATATATATATGTATGTATGTATGTCTCTCTGTCTCTGTCTCTGTCTCTCTCTCTCTCTCTCTATATATATATATATATATATGGGATCTTGTCAGCACTGACTATTATGATGGGTGAATAACATTACTCTATATTGCGGCTTCCTCTTTCTAATATCGGTAGATGTCCTGCCTGTTTTCCCATGTTTCATCATAGTTTCATGACAGATCTACTTTAATACATAAAAAGATGAATCAACATTTTGTTGGGGGTGATTAAGAGGAATCTGTCATCATGATAATACAGTCCAGTATGTCATAGAGCAGGAAGAGCTGAGCAGACTGACGTATAGTATTGTGGAAAAGATTCAGTATAACTTGTTATTTATCATAATTTATAATCATTGTGGGTTTAGGAGTCCAGGGGGCGGTCCTGTTCATTGACTGCATATGAAAAGCTGTCAATCACTTTATAAGACGGCCCACTGGACTCCTAAAGCCCAGAAAGAGCAGAGATTTAAATTACTAAATGACAAGTTATACTGAATCTTTTCCTACAAAACTATATATCAATCTGTCCAGCTCCTCCTGCCCTATAATACACTATCAAAGGTCTATTTTTATTAATGACATAGGTTCCCTTTAAAGGTAAGTTAAATGAACACTTGCATTACTAGCTTTCTTGCTGCTTGAAGCAAAAATTGAAATGGCGCCCACAACCTGCCCACTTAGAACATTAGGCTTGACTACCACTGTACAGGTAGGGATATACTATCAGCAGCCGCAGCGATCAGGTGTGGTGGGACTTCCACTGGAAGGAAGCATGGGAACAGCATGATCGGAGACACTACTGTACCGAACACAAGTGAATATGTTGTTTTGAAAAAATTTTTTACCTCCTCTGTCTTAACTTAAAAATAAAATTTTTTCCTGGACAACCCCTTTAACCTGAGGTTAGATTTATGTCATTTCTCACAACTATACTACTATATGGTAATACTGCAGTCTACGGTATAAACATTCTCACGATTGCTTATATTTAGGAAAACTCTTCAATTTACATAAGCTAACTGTAAGGGAATTGCTAGGACCGCAATCCCCCAGTAACTGTTTGAACCCTGGGACAGGACACAACAGACAGTGAGCCCTAAGCTGAAGCCCCCAACTTTCCCTTCCTATTGCCAGGCTCTATCCTAGGTAATAGGCGGCAACCACGAAGACAGTCCCTCCCTGTATATGTGAGACACAAAACGCAGACAAGACGGACAACAACAAAGGGGGGTCAGCTAGCCAGGGTTCGGTAACAGTCGAGCAATGCAGTACCAAATCAGAGTCCAGAGAATGGTCAGTGAGGAAAGCCAAAGGTCATGGATAAGAATGCAAACAAAATAGTGACAGTACGGAGCGAGTATGCACAAGGCAATAGCAAGCATAGGTGTGAATGAGAACCAAGGTTAAATAGGGAGGAAGAACCCACCCATGGAGTACAGGAAGGCAGCTGTTAATCACAGGGCAAGGCCAGATTAACCATTAGAGGAGCAGAGACAAACAAGGGCAGAAGATGGGTGTGGTGCAAATACAATCACAGCAGTAGAGCCGTGTTCACACAGTGCGACCAAAAACTTTAAGCCATGAATCAAACTGCACATGCCTCCTGCACCGCCGCTTGCGAGCTGAGGGCGGTGCAGAGACCTGAACAGGCAGAGATGTTACACTAACAGTATAAATCGGATCCTTGAGATGGGACAACCCCTTTAAAAGTAACTTAGAATTTGGAAACCTAAGAAACTGGGAGAAGGTGGGCATTTATCAGACATTAGTGCACAGATCCTAGAGAGGGGAGGTTTTCAGAAAGGGATCCCTTGCCTCTGATCCCATCTGAACATCCACACTGAGACAAATATGTGCAACTCTCTCCATTAATTTCCGAATATGACTGGACCCAATGTTTTGGGCATAGATATTCTGTGGATATGCCATAATTATTAGAATAGGTCGTCAGTATGTGATCGGGGAGAGGTCACCACCTAGCCTCTGCACCAATCATCTGTTGTGAGGCCCAGCGTGCAAAACCGGAAACAGATGGCTCCATACATTGTACAGTGGGGTGACAGCTGAACGCCAATTCACTTGTGGGAGCACAGCTGTAGTAATGCTGTACGGCCACTATACAACATACAGACACATCTGCTTCAAGCTCTGTATACTGTATAGTACCAGGCCTAACAGCAGCTAACACATGTTGAGACTGATGATACTAAGAAAAATAACATAGATCATCAAAAAAAAAAATTCACAGAAAGCACCTTCAAATATAATTTTAAACATAAAAAAAAATTGGCTGTTGAATGAATGTTATATTCACATCCACAGTCCTGCACGTACTACACCGTAGATACAGTATTTCCATGTTTTCAGATACTGGATTGTGTCTGATATTGCATAAGCATTCTGCTTTTAGTTCTGTATGTTGTGGTTTATTTTATTTTTTTTCTAAAATTCCATTCTGAACTTTTGACACAAGAATAAATGTCATTCAGTCTTCTGGGGAATTCCCTGAACTAAAGATTGTTCTTATACAAAAAAAAATCTGAATAGTCACATTGAAAATTAACAAATACAAGGAGCTACACTATTGCTATTGTAATGTCTCCAATACCTTAAAAACAATACACATTGGGGTATATAACATCTTTAATCTGACATCAGAGAGACCTGATGGAAGAATTGATATATTTTTCCATTTTTAATGGTATTTGAGTTTTTGCCGTATTTTTCACAGCTTCTTTCATGTTGTCAGATGCTTTGAATGGCAACCCTTTCAAATCCCACAATCTCATCAAGCTCTTTGGATGGACATCGTGCTGCTAATCTCCTTGGAGCAATGGCAACAACCTTGTTGCTCTTAAAAGCTTATTTGTATAAATGAGTGACATCCCAGCACAGTGGCGTAACTAAGAATGGTGAGGCCCTGTGGCGAACTTTTGACATGGATGTCCCTCCTCATTCCTGCATGGACTATTATGTCCCATAGTGACCCCTGTACACAGTATTATGCCTCATAGTGGCCCCTGCACACAGTATTATGCCCCATAGTGGCCCCTGCACACAGTATTATGCCCCATAGTGGCCCCTACACACAGTATTATGTCCCATAGTAACCCCTGCACACACTATTATGCCCCATAGTAACCCCTGCACACACTATTATGCCCCATAGTAACCCCTGTACACACTATTATGCCCCATAGTAACCCATGTACACACTATTATGCCCCATAGTAACCCCTGTACACACTATTATGCACCATAGTGACCCCTATACACAGTATTATCCCCCATAGTGGCCCCTGCACACACTATTATGTCCCATAGTAACCCCTGTACACACTATTATCCCCCATAGTGGCCCCTGCACACAGTATTATGCCCCATAGTGGCCCCTGCACACAGTATTATGCCCCATAGTACCCCTGTACACACTATTATGCACCATAGTGTCCCCTATACACAGTATTATGCCCCATAGTGGACCCTACGCAAAGTATTATGCACCAATGTGGAGGACCCATGAAAAATTATTATACTCTGGGATCTTTTCAGACCCCAGAGTATAATAATCGAAGACCCAAGGGGGGATTGGGGGGATACAAACATAAAAAATCACTGTTACTCACCTATCCCCGATTCCGCTGCAGTCCTCGGAGGGGTCAGCCATCTTCTTTGACGTTTGGTCGTCACATGACCCAGGACCTGGTCATGTGACGTCAGAGACCTCACAGTAGTAGGCCCGAAGACTGCCAGGAGCATGGAAAGGTAAGTAACACATTTAACGGTCGTTTACCTCTCCCGGGCCTCTAATCATTATACTCGAAGGTCTGAAGAGACCACCCCCGAGTATAATAATAGTGTTTGTGGGGCCCGTGGCATCACTTTCCTGGTCCCTGACAGGATTGGTAAGTAAATAGGGCCTGTTACCGGCTGGAGTAACTATAGCCGGTAACGGCCTATTAAGGAAAAAAACAAAAACCGCTGCGGTAGCGGCTGTCGCTGGGCCCCTAATGTCCCGGGCCCTGTGACACCTGCTACCTCGGTAGTTACGCCACTGTTAGTGTTTTAATAAAGGAAGTTTCTGTGACCTCAAACGTTTCTGTAATAGAAGATGCTGTGACATCACAAGTGAGTTTTTATCAGGTAAGTGTGACGTCAAGTCAAATCACATCTGTGTTTCTATACAGTATGCTACTGTGACATCATAATTGATTCAGTCAGTTAAGCTGTTGTGACATCACAAGTGAGTTCCCATTAGGTACCTTAAGCTACCGTATATACTCGAGTATAAGCCGAGTCTTTCAGCACAGTTTTTGTGCTGAAAAAGCCCCCCTCGGCTGGGGGGGGGGGGGGGGGGTGTTGGGGTAGGGTGTCTATGACCAGCCGCAATAGTAATGTATAGAATATCCCATAAAATAGTGAAGAAAAAAGCAAGCTTTAAAAAAAATATAATACAAAAATAAAATAAAAGTTCTAAATCCCTCCTTTCCCTAGAATACATATAAAAGTAGAAAATGACTGTGAAACACAAACACATGAGGTATCCTGTGTCTGACAGTGCCCGGTCTACTGAATATAGGGGATCTGCAGTGCTCCTGTTCCGTCAGGAAGGGGTTAATAGGAGCACTGCAGATACCCTATATTCAGCCAGACTGAATTCCAAGTGGGGGGAAAAACACAGTCCTCAAGCTCAGAGAAGGGGCAGACAGACAACCAAAACACCCCCTCCCCTTCCCCAGCACCTACTGCACCCAAAAACTCCGACCATTTTCATTTTTGAAATTTTCCAGTAGCTGCTGCATACGTTTCCATCAGGTAACTAAAGCTGCTTTGACATCACAAGTGATTTGCATCTCACACGTGTGTTTTACTAGGTAAGCTAAGGTAACATCACAAGTATATTTTAGTTATGTAAGCAGCCGTGAAATCACAATTGTCTTTCTATCAGGTATGTTGCTGTGACATCATGATTGTCTCTTGCAGGTAAACTGTTGTGACATCATAAAAGGGTTTCAGTCAGGTTTGCTGCTGCATATCACCTGGTTCTTGCACAGGGCCGCCTGCTGTTGGTGTCCACTCTGTTGTCATTAGTCAGGTGTATATTGCATGATCTCTGACTACACATGATATTCATGCAATTTTTAATGAGAATTTTTGCGTTTATTGATTTATTTTTTCTTTACCAGACCTCATTTTACTTGTACTATTTAATCTATGACTCTAGCACCACCTACTGTCAGTTTTAGGAACTGTACATTATGACTTTCTGGACTTTTCCTAACATTTGGGAACCCCTAGCAATATAAATATGTTACCCCATCCTTGGGGACCCTTCAACTACCTCATTCACACTTGTACTGTGAGATACATAAGGCGGGGACTACACAACTTCTGTTCCACTAGCACTGGTCATAGAACAAACATGGCGATGGGATTTTGCTGTGCAGATTCCCCTGTCCATGTTTCTTTAACGGTCACTGTAAAGATTTTGGGATCTAATGAAGACCTGATAAAAGAAAGACTTGAAAATAGATCTCTATTGTTTATTTGGATTCTAGAACAAGCTTAAAAACCCACTGGGGGTTGATGGTGTAAAAAAGGGATCTGATATTGATGTGCTTGTATTGTTACTCCTGGTGCTTGTGCTGCTTGTGATGGTGTTTTTTGCAATTTTATCCCATTTTTTTGTTTGTATGTCATTCAGTTTTGTCTCCAACTTTAATAAGTGGCCATTGTAGGTCTTTAAATAACCCAAATCCTCTCCTAGAGGGTTTAACCTTTTGTCTTCCAGAGAGTAGATGACAGAGTTTTGAGCTACTCATCAGGCCCAGGAGTTTGATAGGTGGTGGCTGCGTGTATCAGAGCTGTGTGAACAGTGCTGAAGTGATTTATGCTCAATTTGTAGCCCAAGCTGTTGCAGCCATAACCCATGCTGGAATGGAAAGTACGTGACACGCCATCCATACTGTGTAGCAGGGCAGCAGTTTCTTATTTATATTAGATAAGGGCTGGACAGGGTGTCAGCACTAGAGAGGTCAGGAGCAGCATGCACTGAGGACAGAGTAGTGTGGTATCAGCATAAAAGTGAAAACTGCAACTGTACAGCTAGTGAACCAGCCATAGGCGAAATGTAGTATTAAGCTAGGGCTATAATATCACCCCTGGATGTGTGACATTGAAAAGGTTGTCCGATTTCTTTCTTTATTATTTATTACTGCTGCTTAGGAGGCCATGAACATAAACAAAAAAACACAACTCACCTCACTTTCCAATGGTAGCAGATCCAGTCTTCAGTGTACCGGTCTTGGGCTGTATGTGTCAGGTGACCACTGCAGCCCATCCCAGCAGTCACATACAGCTTGTCAAGAGGTCACCGCTGAGGCCTGTGATTTGCTGCGGCGGGCCTCTAGTACAAAAGTGATGTCAGGCAGGGTACCTGTATTGCAGATGACTGGGCTTACAGCTGCTAGAAATAGAGGCCTGGCCGTCAGCGGCACTTTATATCAATTATAAAAATAAGTAAATCAGAACACCCCTTTAAAGAGGACCTTTCATCAGATTGGGCACAGGCAGTTCTATATAATGCTGGAAAGCCGACAGTGCGCTGCATTCAGCGCACTGTCGGCTTTCCCGATCTGTGCCCCGGGTAAAGCGCTATCGGTCCCGGTACCGTAGCTATTTACAGTCAGAAGGGCATTCTTGACAGTCTGTCAGGAACGTTCTTCTGCACAGCAGCGCCTATCGCGCTGTACTGTGTGAGCGGGGAGGAATGCGCCCTCCCTCTGCTCACAGTGCTCGTCTATAGACGAGTATTATCAGGAGGGGTGGGGGGCATTCCTCTCCGCTCACACTGTACAGCGCAATAGGCGCTGCTGTGGAGAAGGACGTTCCTGACGCACTGTCGGCTTTCCAGCAGTATATAGAACTGCCTGTGCCCAATCTGATGAAAAGTCCTCTTTAAGGCCAAAGCCCCAATGTAGCGGCTGCAGCAAAAAAAAGGACTACGGGAAAAACCATGGTGGTGCGGACTTTCTGCTTCCATTAGGGTGCTTTCACACGGTGTAGCACGCCATTCCTTTAGACACGTATACACGTGTCTGAGCGTGGCGCTTCTAAACAGAGCCCATTGATTTCAATGGGTGACGATATACATGCGCTACCCATTAAAATCAATATGTAAAAAAGCCTCCGATTGATTTCAATGGGTAGCGCGCACAATATCGGCACCCATTGAAATCAATGGGCTCTGTTTTGAAGCGCGGCACTCGGACACGTGTATATGTGCCTAAAGGAGCAGCGCGCTACACCGTGTGAAGACATCCTTATACCTAGAGGGAAACTTCTGGCATTTCTGTAGGCATAATTGACATGCCACATTTCCAAAATCACAATGGCTTTGGAAATCGTAGCGTTTCCCCTGCATGTATTTTTCTGCAATATGTGGATGGGATTCTAGCAAACGCCACGTGGGGCCCCGGCCTTAAGAATGCGAATGTTGAGCTACTAGAGAAAGAATGCAGAAATCCATCAGGTCCATCCAATATACGAATATTAGATGTGATATTTTAGTGCAGCATTGTCCTACTTTATGTTACCACGTAGCCCTGGCCTTCTAGCAAGTTCACGGGGCAGATCCAACAGAAAGGGAGAAGCTGTTTGTACTTATAAGCAAAAGGAACTCCTTGTACAATGACAGTAACAAGGCCTTTAATGTACATTATGTTGGTTCATTTTATGGATGAAAACAAAAATCCTTCTTTTTTAGTATCTTATTTATTCCAAGTGCTAAACAAACATCACTGTCCGTCCAATTGCCCTTCATTCATTTTTAATGGGATTCGTTTATGGAAAAATGATATAACAATTACAGATAACCTGTAGAACCAGACATGGATGTCTTCACTATCTGGAAGACATGAAATGATATTGATCAGTCTGACAGGTTGAGGATTACATTTAAGCAAAGAGACCACAGGAACTGCGGCAATAACACTTTAACCCAAAATGTAACCAAGAACGGATTAACTCATCCCAATGATTAAACAGATTGCTTCTCTGGATACTGTAAAATATAGTTCCTGGATTTATCATAGTAAAATATGTAATATAGTAAATGGCGGTATGAAGCACTTTTATGTATCGGCAGGTGGAGTTTATCTGTAGAGTAAAGTAGTACAAACCAAAATGGACGGCATGTACAGTATTATGGGCAGCAGGTATTCCCATCTTCATCCAGGCGATTACGCTTGCTGCCCCTTGCCTTATTCGTTGAAGGCATAAAATCCCCAAGTGCTGACATACATTCATCTGCAGAGCAATCACAGGCTCCAGAGCATTGCAACTGCTTTGCAGATGCCCACATCATGGTAGTTGAAATAGCAAAGACCAGCAAATGTTAAAGATGAGAGACCCAACAGTCCAGTGTTGGCCAGCTTAACCTTTGCATCTCCATGAACATAGTCAGTCACCAACTGACCAAGACCCCTGCAAACAAAATATAAGAATTAGACAAAAGGCAATACCATTCAAGACGAACAATCCAACTGCACAATAGACACCCCTTGCTTTACAAATACCATAAACAGTCTTTATTGTAAAATTCTAATCATTTTGCTACTGTAGAGTCTGTATAACTCCTCCACCAGTTGGCTGTCCTGCTGAATCTAACAGCACGCTTTTCTTGGCTCTGTCAGCTCTTTCCGCCCTTTCTATCGCTTGTTAGAGCAAAGCGCATTGGCATGGCACGTCAGATTGTACGAAGGGTGAAAGCATCAAAGTTATACTCAGAAGGGAGTTAGAGGAAGAAGGCGACATAGGTTGTGTATAAAAGTAGAGAGGAAGGCGATCACTCTGAAATTGAGATTTCCACTCCCACTCAGTTTTGTACTGGACCGACAGGTCTAACACTGGCCATACATTATAATATAATAGTTGATGAAGATGGGCATGAGGAATTACTAGTCGCCCCCTCCTCAATCTGGTAACATTACTATTGAAAATGTACTCCCTAAAACAATATACCACAGATCTTTGCACAGGTCAGGGAATGGAAGAGATAAGTAAGTATATGGTGAAGATAAATATGGAGATACATACTAGAAGGAAACTATCCAACATATCAGGTGTAGTGTTTTACAGACAGCAGCTTTCAGTCACCATCTGACAACACCGTTCATGTTACTAAAGGGACTGACCAATCTTAAGAGATGACCTGAAATTTCCATTACAGACTACTGTATTAGGCTGCTTCACATCTGTGTTTGGGAAGTCCGCTTGAGAAACCCCCAACAGAAACCTATATGCATTAAAAAGCGGTTACCTGGGAAACCCGCAGACCCCATAGACTATAATGGGGCCCGTGCGGTTTCTGCAAGATCACAGCTCTCACCTGAAAGCTGCTGTCTCTTCAAACAACTGAGTGCCTGGAGTCTTGTTGTCAGACCCCTGATGAACTTTGATCACCTATCCTCATGTAATCAACCTATAAATCTTGGGAGAACCTTTTGAGGATGGGATCCCACGTTGCAAAAACAGAGCATTTTGGCCGCGGTGGAAACATTGTGGGAAAAAATGTTGCATTTTACAATACCTGCAAAGTGGATGGGATTCTTGCTAATCCCATTCCACACATGGCAGAAAAAAATCTGTAGCAGCCTTGTTTCACTATGTGGGGCCTTAAAGGGGTTGGCCACTTTCAGGCCAATATTGACAAACAAATATACAATAAAAAGATATACAATTTTCCAATATACTTTCTGTATCAATTCCTCGCGGTTTTCTAGATCTCGGCTTGCTGTCATTCATTCTGTTAAACTTCTAGTGGATAAAACTCTGACCATGGTCATGTGATTTACAGTCCATGGTCATGTGATGAGCACACAGGTGCACAGCTGATTACCAGGCAGATGTCTGATTACTGTGCTGTGATTATAACGAGCAGCACCTGTGTGCTCATCACATGACCATGGGCCGTAAATCACATGACCATGGTCAGAGTTTTATCCTCTAGAAGTAACAGAATGAATGACAGCGAGCAGAGATCTAGAAAACTGTGAGGAATTGATACAGAAAGTATATTGGGAAATTGTATATCTTTTTATTGTAAATTTATTTATCAATATTGGTCTGAAAGTGGTCAAGCCCATTAAGTGTTTTTTGGTTTGTTTTCTGCAAGCCCAATCTATACCTCTTCAATTTATCAGTTCATGTTCTTTTTATAATTAAAGTTTATTCGTAGAACATAGAACACAATACACATCCCATTTTTCATCCTTGAGCAAAGAGTCGATCCACACTTTCCAGACGTCAAGGAAATTCTCTCTTTTATACCTTCCTACCCACCTTATCTTTTAATATAACAAAACATGACGTGTAAAGTTTCCTTACCAATGTCCGTGTAGGGTGAGTGCTGCAGCCAGAGAATAGTCCATAGCACCTCCAGGACAAAAATAAGCTGCAGGTATAAGGCCTAGGAGAACTACGCTCAATGCTCTCTCTGCAGTCCAGTGGAGAGATGCGGCACTCGAGGAGGCTTTGAAGGAAAAAAAAAAAAGTGGTAAAAAATTTCTCTGGATTCAGGAATATTCAACATTTTGAAAAGTGGCATAATCCATCTTATTGCATCCATTTACTGCCCCTCAAAACACTAGCGGTCTACATAGGACTCTATTGAGGCGGATTTTGACACGCAATCCGCGTCAAAATCCGCCACATTTCACTACCGTGTGAACTAGTCCTAAGAACTCCTCAGGCATACAATACTATTGTGGATTTTACTTTTCTGAAACATACCATGACGATTTTGGGACACTTGGGCTGGGAATACTTGTAATGAAGTTCTGTCTTGTGGCAACAATGTTGCTGGTCTGATCAGCAAAGATTTACTAAAAGGAAATGCTGCAAAGGAAAAATACAGAAGTATTATTAATGTAACAAAGCAATCTATCTTATCGCATTGTACAACAAAGTCTCATCTAAAGTGTTGAACACTGCTGGATTCTGCTTACATGAAACTTTTTTTTTGCAGTCAAACCACAGCACAACAGTAAGTCTGTTTGAAGTCGTGTGACCCATCACGTCATTGCGTAGCTCTAGCCTTATTAATACACGTACATGGGAACATTTAAGTTGTCAGGACATATCTGGCTGGAAATAGTAAAATTATAGTTATACTTTGCTAGTACACTCACTGCTCCATTTATGTAGAACTAAAGTTGGGGTTTTTTTGTGTTTTTTTTTTAAAATACTATGTTCACAACCTGTTTTTATCAGTCAAAGGATCAGAACAACAATGGAAAAGTTTCCCTTATAGATGGATACAAATTGAAGACTTTGCATTTGTATCTATTGTACTTCACTTAAATATTACGATAAACACCAAAGGTCTTTCGTGTCCAGTTTCTGACTACCAAAATGGCGATATACATCCAGAACGTGCTGGTAATCCTTGCAAAGTTTGCAGCTGTAGGAGCAGAGAAGCGACGTTCGGCTTCAACTGGACTGCCCGAAAGGAAGACAAGGATGTTTTATTACGGTCCCTATCCTTCCCAAATACAAAGCCCCATTGAGCACCGTGTATACAGCTATGGAAGCTGCCACACTGAGACTGCCACTCAAATGTATTCAATTAATTCTTCATTTCAAAGAATTGTGATTCTGATTTCTATCAGAATTGTGAAATTACAGTTAGCCCTGCCCTGGAGTCTGATAAATTCCTCCCGCAACAAACTAGGCTCCACCATTTCTTCACTGTAGTCAGTAGTTGGTTCGGTGAGATGACATAGCTTGCACCACATGGACCAGACTTCTTCACATTGCGATTTTGTTTTTAGTCTACAAAGAGTTTGACCACTGGGATCACGAAAATAGAGATCTTCTGAGTCCTCAATGTGGACAGAGCAGTTTTTTTCACATGCATGACCACTCCACTATTCTCTAGTATGAGAAAGACAGAGCTCGGAAATTGGCTATTTAGTTTGTAACATAGGAATGAGTAATGAAATGAAGCAGTGATCATGTATGCACATTACCTCTCCATTCACATCATTGATGTACTGTAAAGAGGATGCGTGTCAGAAGTGGCTCCATACTGCTGATTGGTGCAGGGACCAGCTGTTGCCCCCTCACCCCCACCGATCAGGTATTTATTGTCTATCTGAATAAGAGTAAATTCAAACTGAGATTTTTGGATCGGTACCTGAGGCAGAGGCCGGTTAGCCGTGACTGAAAGTCGGTGCATCCAGCCGCGCACTCTGCTCGGATTAAGCTCAATGAATGGGCCTAGTCCAGAGGAGGGAGTTTCTTCAGGCCGATTTGCGAACCGACTCTGCCTGAAGAATGAGCATCTCATTTCTTTTTTCCGGGAGCCGGAAGGAGCCATCTTTTTGGTCAGGGTTTTGAGGCGAATATGGCCTCAAAACCCTGACCATAAAACCCCGTGTGAACTTACCCTCAAGCCAAAAACCTTAACCCTGGAATCCCTCTAAGGATATGTTCATACGATGGAAACCTTTTCGGCTGTGTGAATTCTCCGAGGCTATCCACGAGGAGATGCCGATGCAGTGCACCAGCATCCCAACTCCTGGTTAGGCTCAAAGGAATGGGCCTAATAGTGAGCGAGTCTCACGCTGCGCAATCTGCGGGAAGAAAGGGCATGTCGCTTCTCTTTCCCACTAACTGAAAAAAAATCGCTAGTGGGAAACAAAAAAGTGAGCGTCTCCCATTCAAATGACCGGGAACCTTTTTTGCAAGTGGATTTTGAGGCGGATTCCGCGTCAAAATCCACCTGCAATAAACTCTGTGTGAACTAGCCCTAATAGGTCGCCAACATCCACCATACATTTATGGAAGAGGCTTAAAACATGGTGCCCTCTCAGGAGCCAAGTGGGCACCATCGCTTCAGGGTCTCCATTGTGTTACTCAGCGGAGACAATGCACATTTAACTCTTTAGATGTTTCAGTCAACTTAAAGGGAACCTGTCAGACCAAGGCTTAGAGTCACACATCCATGTACGCCTGCATGAACAATAATAGTCCTTACCGAGCAATAACTCATCAGACGTACACTGCGACTTCACTGAGTAAGCCGGAACACAGACAACTTTCTAACAGAGCGATTTGGGTCACTAGAGCCGGGACTATAAGGACCTGTGGCTGGTGGACAGATCCCCTTTAATGAGCTGTTACCATGACAGCTGAGGTCACTTGCAGGCTGTCAGGCCTGTCATTCATTGCTATGCTATAACCTCACTGACATTAGGCTGTACCTATGGGGGTGCACAGGACTGGGATACACCATAATACAGATATTAAGCAAAGTACAGCTACACCAGCCCACAACACAGCCATGTCACAAGACTACAACAACTTGTCATGCTTTGTTATAAACAATAAAGATGTGACTAAAAAAAAAAGTAGGAAAAAACTCTTCAGGTAAGTAGAGTAATGTACAGAGGCCGCACTACAACACAAGCGTACGAGGCACCCAGGAGCGCGCTCACCTCTGCCTGCTCTGCACAGGGCGCCCGCTCTCACCAAAGCCGCCATCTTGCCTGACACCCGACCAAGGTGACACTGCGACCAGGAAGTAAACCGGGAGATGCTGATTCCTATTGGACTAAGGAGGCCTGGTGACGTCATGGCCATGTGATCAGACTCTTATGTGGGCGGAGCTATACTGGATTGTACGGGACAGTGCGGTGTTGTACAGAGAGAGAAGGCTGATGGAAGGTAAGGAGGAGAGGAGACAGCATGTGCGAGCAAGAGGGGGACATGGGGGTGTAAAGCTATGTGCAAGCAAGAGGGGGACATGGGGGTGCAAGCTATGTGCGAGCAAGAGGGGGACGTGGGGGTGCAAGCAAGTGGAGGGACATGCGGGGTGCAAGCTGTGTGCAAGCAAGAGGGGGACATGGGGGTGCAGGCTGTGTGAGCAAGAGGGGGACATGGGGTGTCAGCTATGTGCAAGCAAGAGGGGGACATGGGGTGCAGGCTGTGTGCAAGCAAGTGGAGGGACATGGGGTGTAAGCTATGTGCAAGCAAGAGGGGTGCAGTTGAGTCTAAATCCTAGTGGGTTAAAGGGCTGGTCCCTCTGCCACTATGATTTAGCCTGTTCTATATAAATAAACTTAATTACATTTAATGTAGATGTTAAAGGGATCCTATCATAGAAAACCTTATTTTTCGAGCTGACACGTCGCAATAGCCTTCAGAAAGGCTATTCGTCTCCTACCTTTATCAGTCGCGTTCAGCCCGCCGTTTGGTAGAAATACCGTTTGTTACCAGTATGCAAATGAGTTCTTTCGCAGCACTAGGGGCGTCCCCAATGCTGCGAGAGAACTCTCTCCAGCGCCGCCTCCTCTTCTTCAGCAACATCATCTTCAGCCTCTTCTTCCGGCGGTGGGTTGTAACTTCTAGGCCTTGGGCAGAGCAGACTGCGCATGCCCACAGGCCACGAGAAAATGACCGCTCGCCCACAGGCCTAGAAGTTACAATCCACCGCCGGAAGAATAGGAGGAAGATGACGCTCCTGACGAAGATGAAGGCGGCGCTGGAGAGAGTTCTCTCACAACATTGGGGACGCCCTCAGTGCTGTCTGAGCGCTGGGGCCCGCCTCCAGTGCTGCAAAAGAACTCATTTGCATACCGACAAGAACCGGGATTGTAGGTCGCTAATTCCTAGTGGGCTAAAGGACCTGATCCCTATGCTCACCAAAAATATAGTTTTAAGTAAAAGGAACAGGTCCCTCTGCTCACTCGATTTTAGATGGTAAAGCATAGTAGACTAAAAGACCAAGTCCCTCAGCCCACTAAAAATGCCTGGTCTTAAACAAAAGGACCAGGTCCTTCAGCCCACTTGGATCTAGCCCACTCTAACTAAGGAAGCTAAATCCGTGTGGGTTAAAGAACCAGGTCTATCTGCCTACTAGAAATAGCGAAGGCCCCCCATTTATCCCTCCACACAGTATAATGTCCCATAGCAGCCCCTCCACACAGTATAATGTCCCATAGCGGCCCCTCCACACAGTATAATGTCCCATAGCGGCCCCTCCACACAGTATAATGTCCCATAGCGGCCCCTCCACACAGTATAATGTCCCATAGCGGCCCCTCCACACAGTATAATGTCCCATAGCGGCCCCTCCACACAGTATAATGTCCCATAGCGGCCCCTCCACACAGTATAATGTCCCATAGCGGCCCCTCCACACAGTATAATGTCCCATAGCGGCCCCTCCACACAGTAGAATGTCCCATAGCGGCCCCTCCACACAGTAGAATGTCCCATAGCGGCCCCTCCACACAGTAGAATGTCCCATAGCGGCCCCTCCACACAGTAGAATGTCCCATAGCGGCCCCTCCACACAGTATAATGTCCCATAGCGGCCCCTCCACACAGTATAATGTCCCATAGCGGCCCCTCCACACAGTATAATGTCCCATAGTGGCCCCTCCACACAGTATAATGTCCCATAACGGCCCCTCCACACAGTATAATATCCCATAGCGGCCCCTCCACACAGTATAATGTCCTTATTACAAACTTTCCATCTATTTTGGGTTCAACTGAACCCAAAATTTGGGGGTTCACCAATAACTACTATTTTACTCTGGGATCTATTCAGACCTCTATTCAGAGGAGGTGTGTACATAAAACAAACAGTATTACTCATCTCCTCTGGGCTTTGGTGGGGCTCCAGTCCTCTTTGGATTTGTTCTGTAACAATAAAACTTTGTTACTACAAAATTGTCTAGATTAACATTATTACTCTTGTACACAGCTCACCCCTAAGTTTGGAGGAGAAAAAAAAACAGTGTATTTGAAGAGGCACTGGAGAAGTCGGTCAGTCATACAGAGTGTCAGTAGCCTGTAACATGGCGGACTTTGATTCGGACATTGACTTATCTGGTGTGAACGCTAGCCCTGCGGAGACGGCGGAGCTGCAGAGGATGCTGGCTGTGGAGCAACAGAAGGCGCAGATAACAGCTCAGGTGAGGCCACCAGTTACACAGTACTAGTCCGGGCATCCTTAAAGAGGAAGCCTACTACTATTAGCGTAATTGTTGCAAAAAGCGGTGTGCTGGAATTATCCCAAGGAAATACTTAGCAACTGATCTTTGCAAAAATCTAAAATTTTGCTAGATGGTTGTCAGAGCACTAATACACCTAATAATAGCGAACTGAGATTATTCTGTGATTGTTTCCAGAAAGACATCCAGATACTGTTTGGGGATTTAGCAGTCTAGTCTCCTCTTCTATGACTCTGCATCCATTGATCTTCTAAGTGCTGTTCTAACCTTGATAACAGTTCAATGTGTAAAGCTAAATTATTAAGGTCTTGCAAATCTTATGTTCTTTCCCAGATTCACAAATTGATGGACGTGTGCTGGGACAAATGTATGGACAAACCCGGTTCAAAGCTGGATTCCAGAACAGAGAGTTGCTTGGTCAGCTGTGTGGAGCGTTTTATCGACACAACCCTATCCATTACCAATCGCTTTGCTCAGATTGTACAGAAGGGAACTTAATGACCCTATACATGGACTCCTAACTGTGCCAGAGAGACCAAAATCCCTCCATTGTGGGACTGATAATTGTTACATATGACCAGAATTTATTTTTCTATCTAATTTATAAAATGATGCAAATATGTGTTTATTAAATCTCTAAACAATGTTATGTCAACTGGGCTGATGTAATAATAAATGGGAATCTTCTGTGTAGCTTTCTCTTGTTACTTTGGAAGTGAAACTGTAAGATCAGTAACCCTTGTTCACTAACTTTTCAACAAACTTTGCATAAATCAGTAGTATATGGCACAATGTAGTAAAATTAGCAGGGGAAAATGCCTTTTTTTTTTGTATCTGTCAGGGTCTTTTCCTGTCTAACCTTCCTCTCTGCCCCCCTCTGAACTGACTTTCATCAGATATTAGCTAACAGGAAATGAGATAGAGAGGGAGACACCAAAGAGAGCCGGTAAAGAGACTGCTTCCTATCTTGCGCCAAGTGCTTTATTCCCATCAGTATAATGTCCTATATGATCCTGCTAGTGTTTCCGCATGAGATAGCTATGGAGCAGATTCTCCTCTACTTTTATGCTTTCTGTAGGAGACCTCATAGCAACTATAGTCTCCACCTACCAACTATGGAAAAAATTAGACAATTAGGCCCGGTTCACATCTGTGTTCGGCAACTCCGTTCAAAATCAGTATTTGAAACCTTCAGAAACTGATTTCGAACTGTCTGCAATAAAACCCATTGAAATCAATGGGTTTTAAAAGTAATTCACATGTATCAGTTTGTGCCATTTCCGTCTGGTTTCCGCTTTTTTTTGTGCAGAGAGAAAAGTGGAACTTGCAGGACTTTGTACTAAAAATAACATTTAACACTGAGGTCTATGGAGAGTGGATTACAAACGGTAGCAAGCAATTTGTGTCCATTTTGCAATCCGTTTTTCACTCTGCACATGCGCAGAATGAAGAAGGGGGGAAGAAAAAGTATCCGCTGTGTAACCGTTTGGAATCATTTTTTTACCAAACCATTTTTCTCTTGAATCGGTTTGCAAGCGGATGAATACTAGACGCAGATGTGATCCCAACCTTAGAGAGAGACCATGCAGGTGAGAAAATTGATACAGCTGCTGAAAAAACAAACTATTACTGAAGGGGTTGTCTGGGATTAAAGATGAAGAGACAGAAACTAGGAAAAAAGCGTTCACTCTTGTGTACTCGCCACCTACATTACTGTTAGTATACAGAGAATCTGCAACGGTGATGTCACATTGACAGGACTGCCACAACCAAACAACGTTCTCATCAGACTTCATGCGACTTCATTTCCATGTGATATAGTCATGTAACAATTGCCTTACAAATTCCCCTGCCTATGTTTTTCAGGACTGTGAAGTCAGTAGGACAAATCTCTGATGCTCCTTTTTTTCCCCACAACTCCTTCATAAATGATTGACAGCCTAAACTGGCCCCGACTCCACGGCTCTGGTTTCTGTGGACAGATTCATGGAACTAAGGAGCTGATATTGTCTTAGAGACTGATCTGTTCCTTTCCTCGATTCCTGGGTAAGGCTAAGGCCCCATGTTGCGGAAACGCAGCTTTTTTTGTTGCAGATTTTGTTGTGTTTTTTTGGAGCCAAAGCCAAGAATGACTACAAGAGGAATGGGGGATATATAGGAAGTTCTTATACCTCTCCCTTCTGCTCAGTCCACAAAACGGCTTTGGTTCAAAAAACTGCAACAAAATCTGAAACAAAAAAAGCTGCTTTTCCGCAACGTGGGACTTCAGCCTAAAGAAAATTATTCTGGCAGATATCAAACTTGATCAGTATAAGAAATGTAGTCCACATTGTGCGATTATGCTCATTCCTCTCCTCCCAAGGCACAAGATATTCTAAATTTACACAATGGCTCATGTTTGTGGTAGATTTAGTGCGTCTTGCATGAAGATACTTTTTACATTACCTTATTTTGTTGCTAAAATCTTGCACTTTCTTATAATAAGTTTGGTACAAATTACTATTTTACTAAGCTATGTCCATTTTTAAAATGATACTCTAGCTATTTTTTTGTTTTTTTCAGCTATTTAACGTATGTATGGTGGTCATCAAAGTACATTCACATCTGCTATAGGTGATGCTATTGCCCGTGTCTAGCTCCAATTCTAGTACCAGTATCCATGTCTAGTTCCTGTTTGTGTGAAATACTGCAGATCTCCTAATAATATAAACCTTTTGGAACCTTAGGGAGCATTCACACGGAGTATCGCCGGGCGTGTATCACAGCCGTACACGCCGGCGTTACGGCAGACTGCCGAACACTTCCCATTCACTTCAATGGGAGCGTTCGTAACAGCGGCGTTTACGAGCGCTCCCATTGAAGTGAATGGGAAGTGGAGTTAAACGCAGTAAAAATTCGATGCCCCTTCAACCTTCCCTGGTGCTTTTTTACACCAATGACTATGCAGGGGAGGTATTTGATCGAATATACTCGCTCATCTCTAAACATGATTTTACCACAGGTCCTGATGCTGATACCATTAGAGACGTTATGGGAGTATGGAGGAGGCTATATGGAGCAGATTATGTGAGAGTTGGTATTTTCACAGAAAAAGTAGGCCAGAAATATTGGGGGCGGGGGGTTATGAGCTTTGATGAATCATAGGTCATATGGTGATAATAATACATTTTATTTATATAGTGCCAACATATTCCGCAGCGCTGTACAATTTGTAGGGTTCAAATACAGACAAAAAGATACATGACAAAGAAATAGTCATTTCACACAATGGGACTGAGGGCCCTGCTCGCAAGAACTTACAATCTATGAGGTAGAGGGGGTGACAAAAGTATTTGCAGGTTAGTTTCGGCATCGATATCCCTCCACTGTCTGAAGGGTGGTATTTGGGCCTGCGCCATTGCTGGGCTGTAAGACTCGTCCCCCTGAAAGTACTCTTCATAGCTTAGACGATGAGGCTAAACTATAAGGCTGTGTCTGATCGTGAAGAGATATTGGTACCGAAAGTAATAGAACCGATATCTCCGGCCCCCGGGCTCGTACCTGCAGTATATATAATACAACCAGTGTCCAAGGACTTGAAAGGTCCTCTTTAAGCTCTAAATAAAAATAGGTGAATGTGTTACAGATATTTATTCTTTTTGGTTCAAACCATTAATTCATATGAATGCAATAGACCTTTGCCTTAAAATACACCAATAAACAGGCCCAATAACCGTAGTAAATTTCAGCCAATGTGCATTGTAGGAATCATTTACCAATCGGATACATTCAATAGTATAAAGAAATGACCAGCCCGAGAATGATCCCAAAAAAAGTGCTCTAATACGTTTAATGCAATATTTAGGTACAAAATGAAAGACTACTACATAGTCATCATATTATTAAGTATAGTCCATATTGTCCTAGTGTTATGGAGAAAATAAAAAGACCAGTAGGCCAAACATTAGATATTACAACATGAGTGCCAAATACATTATGATGCTAGGTTCATACCTGCATTTGGGTTTCTGTTCGGGAGAAGGGAGGGACCCCCCAAATGGAAACCTAATTAAAAAAGCAGTTACTGGCAGACCCCTTAGACTATAATGGGGTCTGCGGGTTTCCACCCGAAGTGAGCAAAAAATGCGGAGAGAAAAGTGCATTTTTCAAGCGTAATAGAGAACAGAATCCCCCAGCGGAGAGCAGGCACTAGTGTGAACCGAGCCTGAAGTGTATACATGATGAGGACATATTGACCATAGATTACTGTTCCATTTTTGGTTTTTATTAAAAGGGTTTTCCAAGACTTGTGGATGACGGTCTTGGTTTAACACTCCGAACCCCAACATACCCGCCATTTGAAAAAGCCACAAATCAGTGAAGATCTGCAGCCTCTTCCGAATGCAAATTATGTCACATTGGTTGGTCACGAGAGCAGCAGCTCATTCCTAATCAAGTGTATGGTGCTGGTATTCCGTGATCAGGTACAGTGCTTACCCTTCAAGGAGCTGATCTGTGGGGGTCCCAGGTATCAGACTCTCACCAATCACATATTGATGATCCTATCCTAAGCATAGGTCAACCTGTAAATCTCTGAAAATTCCTTTAGGTCCCACGTGGTGAAACGCATAAAGAAAAAAAATGAGTCTTCTTCTGCAGACATTCAGCGTCTATATGGACAGCACCAGTGTTTCAAAGTATAATTGACGTGTTGCATTTTTCAAAAACGCAGGCATGTTATTGAAAACGCAGCTTTTCCGTTGTGGATTTTTTTCTGCAAGATGTGGATGGGAATAGTCAGAATACCATCCACTTTGCAAGTGCTGTAAAATGCAGCGTTTCAGTAACGTGGAGCTTCACATACAGTCATAAGCAATAAAACTCCCTCACCAACATTAATATACGTATATAAAGTTACAATAAATGAGTCACTACAAATCTTAGGGCGGGTTCACACCTGCGCCCGGTCTCCACTTTGCAGGTTTCAATCTTCTACCCGAGAAACTGGACAGGAGACGAAAACCGGCAGTCAATTTTCAAACCCATTCACTTGAATGGGTTTGCAAAGTGTCCACCCATGAGCGTCTTCTGCCTCTCCGTGGCGAAACCGTTTTTTTTTTTTTTTTTTAATTGGACACAAAGTTGGACATGCAGGACTTTGTGACCAGTTAAGAAAAAAACGGTTTAGCCGCGGAGACTAGAAGACGCTCACGGGTGGACACTGACTGCCGGTTTCCATCTCCTATCCAGCTTCTCGGGCAGAAGATGGAAACCCACAAAGCGGAGACCGGGCGCAGGTGTGAACCTGCCTTTAGTGGTTGCCTATAAATAAACATCTACGTTACAATGAATCTAATGAAAGTGTCAGATAACAGAAAGGTTATTGCAGATATTAATTCTTAGCTATAAGTAAGTGTTTGGTTACAAGAAATCAAGTTGAAAATTAAATAAAAAAGTTATTGCCACCAGAAAATACTCAAGAACAGGGGCTGGGGAAGGGGAAATCTATCCCGGAGCTGCTGTCAATAGAGAGATGATCACACATCAAAATATCTCCTTTTATGGTGTTCTAAAAACTACCAAAGTTTTACATCTGCAGCAAAATTTAGGTGTAATACCAATGTATGTCCACGGCTGCCAGTCACAGGCTTCAGTGGTCACGTACAGGGACCAGCTGAGGAGGGAATAAGAAAGCCCAGCCTTAGTAGAGGATCAGCAAGGTGACAAACGATGTTGGCAACAAATTTTCTGGAAGGCAGTATTACATTATATTAGCATACTTGGATTGTAATTTCTGTGGTCACTAGATCTGTTTTGCTTTTTTTATAAAATCAATTGATGAAGGGTCCTGGTCCAATCTCCTCTTCACAGTTTTTTTCTTAGGTGTACATATTGCTGTTGCTGTATTTTTTGTGGACGGAGTAGCCCTTACATCTGGGGTGCCGCTTGTACTTAACTCTGACTCGTCACTGGACATAATGTCTTGAAGCTGCTTTACTTGGAGGATGCTGTTTATCTCATCCAATTTGGTATGGAGATTATTCAATCTGAGATCAAAGACACTGCTGTGGTCATTGGAGGCCTTCTGGCTTGATAGAAGAGTTTTCTGCAGCTCCAGGAAGCTGCCCTTCACAAGGTTGTACATTTTGTTCTGGATATTCAGGCTTGCAGTAACATTCTTCTGAATGCTTTCTAGTGCCTCAAAGATATCCTTTTGCTGAGCAACTAATTGGTCTACTTGTGTCTCCAGTTGTAGTTGGGACTTGGCGGCATGTTGCGGAATGGACGCATCTTCTGTCTTGGAGTGATGGGGATCACGTGCTTTAGTAGCCATTTGAGATTTCTCATGAGATTGTGAAATTAATTTATCTTGGTGGCTGGTACTTGGCAAGCAAGTTGGTGATGGAAGTGATTTGTTCTGGCTGGGGACGATCTCGTCATCCGAATCAATAACATAGGAGGGATTCAGAAGAGGATTAGAAGAAACACATTCTCCTTGAAAATAAACAGAAGTCCAATAGTTACTAACTTCATACATGATTTTAAAAAGTTTGGTTTAAAAAAGACTCATAAAAGAATCAGTGTTTGTGTCATTGATCCCCCACTGCTCAGATTTTGATGCTTACAGAGTCCCTGATGGTCTCTACTTCTAGCAGTGACCTGAGCAGGTTTCTGGACCATCTAGAACAGGAGTGCCCAATACGTCGATTGCGATCTACCGGTCGATCGCGAAGGACATATGGGTCGATTGGGGTATGCAGCCAGGGATCCCCGGTGTCTGCTTGTTCACAGTGCAGGCTGAGAGTCATCTCCGGACACTGGCAGGCGGGGCTGCCGCAGACGCAGCCTGCCAGTGTCCAGAGATAACTCTCAGCCTGCGCTGTGAAAAAGCAGACACCGGGGATCCCTGGGCGGCCACAGAACGCCGCTGTCTCCTGCATTCACGCTCCGCGCCGACCCTGCCCACAAGCTGGCCCCGCCCACAGGCCCGCCCCGGCCCCACCCACAAGAAGTGGGTAGTAAATCTTTTGCCTTAATCAGTTTAGGAAGTAGCTCACATGCTGAAGAAGTGTGAGCACCCCTGATCTAGAACCTAAGAGTTACTCAGAACAGACTATATTTGGAGTTATTCATCAAGACTTTCATTCTCTCCATCCAATGTTAAGCCCCCCTCTCAAAATCTGCTGACTAGGCAATATGTCTTTGAGTACATCATAGACACATGTCTAATGATCTCTCACCAAGAGGTGCACTACCCAAAAGTAGCCATTAAGAGCCTTTTTTTATATAGGGAAGCACCCTTACGCCCTCTTGTGGCAAGGCCTATGGTACAATAAACAAATACTGTCTAACTTTTAGACAGGGCAAAGTTAGACTAGACAGTCATAAACTACGCTAACTTTTTCTAAGTGTCTGATGCTGTTTGTAAGTCTGGCTTAGTTTTATACTGTTTAGTCTGACTTTACACCATTTATTATTTGGTTTAGTTTCTGACAAAATTTTGTCATAATAGTTTGGTGCATTTTCCAAAATTTTGACGCATTTTTTGGCTCACAATTTTGCATATCATACTCAGCACCTTATCAACCTGTGAGCATTTACATATCTGAGACATAACTGCATGTTGAGTTTAACAGTAAGCCGACATTTATATCTGGGGGCGCCATTTTTTTTTTTGTCACTAAGAGTAATTTCTGTAAATACATTCTCTTTAACATTTAACATAACAAAGGGAAAAGTGTAGATGGATCGATGGATGGATGGATGGATGGGGAGATAGATAGATAGATAGATAGATAGATAGATAGATAGATAGATAGATAGATAGACATTACTGATGTGTGAGATGATTAGTCATTTAAAGGGCTATTCCTATAATAGACATGTATGGTATATCTATAAAGGTGATACCTGTTCCTGTCTCCAGTGCCTAAACCTTGTCCCAACATTGCTTTAAAACCCTTATCTGTATACCCTACTATATTTCGCTTTTTGTTATGGTGACGATTTACATAGTATAAAATATTTACCTAAATCTGATGAAGATTCCTCATGTATTGGTTCAGCACTTACATCCATTTTAAAGAACTGAGCCACCATTATCTGTCTCCTGGAGAAAGTTTCTAAAAGAGTCGCCATCTCGCCACCCTGCCTTTTAAAGTTATCAATAATTTGCTTAAGCTTCCTTTTATAGTCCTGCCATCTCTTCTTGCATTCATCAGTTGTGCGTTCCTTGTCACGTACTTTGTTCACTTCCCTCGCTACTTCATCCCAGATCGCTGCTTTGCTTGCAGCACTGAGTGGTGTAGGCCCAAATAGTTGGTCGATGTGTTGTAGGATTGTATCTATGAGTTTATGGATCTCTGGGTCAGAAAACCTTTCCCTTCTTTTCTTGGGTGTTTGTACTGTGATGGATCCACTGACAGACATGCTCTCCTGCAGGTGTTCTGTGTTGTCGATGGCTTGGGTAGCAAGTCTCTCTTCCTCTGTAAGATACAACAAATGGTTAATGTGATCAAGTGTAGAATTACGGCATCTATCTATCTATCTATCTATCTATCTATCTATCTATCTATCTATCTCTCTCTCTCTCTCTCTCTCTCTCTCTGTCTGTCTGTCTGTCTGTCTGTCTGTCTGTCTAGCAATAGTTGACATTCACTGTGCAGGTTCTCAGCTTTAATAGATGTCGAAACATACAAAACATGCAAGATCAGCCGAGTTACAGTATCACTTCGGTACATGGACTACTGGACGCACCACCATCAAACTCTAAAATGTGATGGGACCAGGATATCATGTCACAAAACATTGTGCTACAGCTTTACACATGTGCTTAAGCAGGTACAGTACCTTTGTTGGTGGAGGATTTTGTAGGTGTGAAAAACGCTGTGATTTTCATGAGTCTCCTTGGCTGGTCATATATGGTCCCAAGAGACAGGAGCTTGAAAATAAAATGAAGTGATAAAAACCATAGTATATGAAAAGTAATAAGAGTCCGAGCCACATGAATGAGTCTTGAAAGTCTTCTGTAGCTTCACTAGTTGTTTTTTCTTAGACCTCCCTCCTTTAGCCTATCCTACTAATATTATAAATGTGAAAGTTTGTGTGTTTGGATGTTTGGATGTTTGTGAGTTTGGATGTTTGTTCCTCAATCACGCTAAAACACCTGGACGGATTTGCGTGCAATTTTCCACAAACATAGTTTTCCCTTAGGATTGAGTCACAGGCTACTTTTGGTGCCACTAAACAACATGGCTTCCTAGCAGGAGACTCACAAAAGCAGGACTCCTAGCCCCAGCTATAGACTCACACACACTGCCTGGCATTTCCTGCCTCAACCTGCCTGCACACTCCTTACTGTCACCTCAGGAGTAGCCCTCACTCTACTCACTCACATTTACATATAGCTTTCCACTATATAACACATCACATTGTCTGTATCACTACATACACAATACAATACATCACATTGTAATTACATGTATCTCCTATCACTGCTATATACAGTACCTGATACATATATACTCCTGTACACAGGCTGTATATACTATATAATTACATGTATTACCTATCACTGCTATATACAGTACCTGATACATATATACTCCTGTACACAGGCTGTATATACTATATAATTACATGTATCTCCTATCACTGCTATATACAGCGCCTGATACATATATACTCCTGTACACAGGCTGTATATACTATATAATTACATGTATCTCCTATCACTGCTATATACAGCGCCTGATACATATATACCCCTGTACACAGGCTGTATATACTATATAATTACATGTATCTCCTATCACTGCTATATACAGTACCTGATACATATATACTCCTGTACACAGGCTGTATATACTATATAATTACATGTATCACCTATCACTGCTATATACAGTACCTGATACATATATACTCCTGTACACAGGCTGTATATACTATATAATTACATGTATTACCTATCACTGCTATATACAGTACCTGATACATATATACTCCTGTACACAGGCTGTATATACTATATAATTACATGTATTACCTATCACTGCTATATACAGTACCTGATACATATATACTCCTGTACACAGGCTGTATATACTATATAATTACATGTATTACCTATCACTGCTATATACAGTACCTGATACATATATACTCCTGTACACAGGCTGTATATACTATATAATTACATGTATTACCTATCACTGCTATATACAGTACCTGATACATATATACTCCTGTACACAGGCTGTATATACTATATAATTACATGTATTACCTATCACTGCTATATACAGTACCTGATACATATATACTCCTGTACACAGGCTGTATAACACATCACATTGTTTGTATCACAACATACACAATATAACACATAAAATCACATTTGCTAGCCCACCAAACTTTTTAAAGCACTTTTACAGTTTCACACGTCTGTGTCCGCCCAATTCTCAAATCACCGCAGACGAAGTCGCGGGTAAAAGCTAGTTAAATATAATTTTGTATCATTGACTTTACTGTATTGCCAGTCCTTAGGCCATTCAGTTTTCATTACCGTGCACTAGTTCCGTCCAATATCAATTTCTATTATGATGTGATTTTGGAAGCTTTTTGTGGTGTTGGATACGATGCCCTTTTGATTGTAAGGTATTGTTTTGTGGTGGGCACAATACTTGAATTATTGCTATGTGGAGGGACTATTTTATGTTCCCTCACCTCCCCTGGGTCTCCACTCATTATATGCTGGGGTCTGAAAAGACCCTATTGTATAATAATAGTTTGTGGTGGCATAATACGGTGAGCAGGGGCCACTGAGGGACATTATACCATGTGCAGGGGTCATTGTAGGACATAATACCGTATGGAGGGGCCACTGAGGGACATTATACTGTGTGCAGTGGTCACTGTGAGACATAATACCATATGCAGGGCCCACTGTGGGACATAATACTGAGTGGAGAGGCCTCTGTGGGACATAATACCTTGCACAGGGGCATAATACCACTTGCAGGGGCCACTGTGGGGCATAATACCATTTGGAGGGGCCACTGTAGGTCATAATACTGTGTAGAGGGGCCGCTATGGGACAGTATACTATGTGAAAGGATCGCTATGGGACATTATACTGTCTGGAGGCACTTTGGGACATTACAGTGTGTGTAAAGGGGTGTTATCCAGAGTGGGGGCCAGGTAAGGGGGCACTACACTATGTTGTAGGGGGGCCCAAATCAAAAAGTTTGCTAGGGGGCCCAGTCTTAATAATAATAATAATAATAATAATAATAATAATAATAAAAACATTTTATTTCTATATCACCAACATATTCCACAGAACGTTACAAAATGTAGGGTTCAAGTACAGACAAAAAGATCAATTTCAGAGAAATAGTCTGTTCACACAATGGGACTGAGGGCGCTGTTCACAAGAGCTTACACTCTATAAGGAGCCTGGACATATAACGTTACAGTCCAGTGCGGCATCATATCCCGTGGGGTAATGCCGGAGCATGAACAGAAAAGGGTTCATTTTAGGGATTCTAACTGCAGAATGCTTTACATTAGGAATTGTGATAGGCCTGTCTGAAGAGATGTGTCTTCAGTTGGCGCTTACAGCTGTAGAAGTTGTGAGTCAATCTGGTTTGCTAGTTACTCCCCAGGCTATGAACGTTACACACCCATGACCTGTATACTCAGTAGAGCCAGGTGTACATGCTATGGGGTGGATGAGGGAAAACAGTAGACGACTGTCCGATATACAGCTATCATAGTAAACTCAGCCCATCCTGTGATTTGGTTTATGCCTTTCCCGCCTCTGTCTCACATTCAGTAACTGGAAGTCGGAAGGGAAAATAGTTCTAGTTCTGACAAGCAAGATCAATACATTGTGATACATAAACCTCTATGCTCACTAGCTGGCAGGATTTGGGTTTGCCCTTCATTCCTTGCACACCGACATACCCATCCCACCCACCCAAAATAATAAAATAACTACAATATACAGTGTAGCATTGAACTTACCACGTCTGCTTCAGAGAACTCGAGGAAAACCGAGGCGGCTTCTTTCACTTTCACAATGAGTCATGAATTCATTAACTGTTTACTGTTCACGCCCCACACCGAGCAGATTCTAACTTTACTTACCCCATGTACTTTGTCCAAGTCGATACTTAGTTACATGTTACATGTCTTTTAACCCCTTAATATCTTGAGCATTTTCTGCATTCGAAGATTTTTAAAAATTTTATTCTGTTGAAGTGAGATTTAACTCCTAAGCACTACATTGCTACTGTACATCACAGAAGTGAATTATTGGGAATCCCATGCCCACTTTGCGGTAAAAATTGCAGGGCGTACATGCTGCGATTTCCAAAACCGGCATGGCACAGCGTGTCAATTATATCTACAGAAATGCCAGCAGCTTCCCCGTAGGAATAATGGTAATAGAAAGTCCGCGGAGTAAAACTCTGTGAACTTTCTGTTCAAAGCGCTGCGGGAAGAACCGTGATGCATTCCCACCACGGGTTTTCCTGCATTGCTTTAGCGCTGCGTATCATCCCGTGGGGCCTTAGCCTAAGGGAGGGCAGAAAAGAAGTTAATATAACAAAAGAAACTATACTCACCTGTACTAGGCACTGCATCCCACCTGCAATGACGTATCCAAACACCCACATATGACCACTAATGCCAGTGATCAGACTCCAGCCGCTACTTTATCTTTGGGCTGCCAAAAAGGAAGACCGTTGCTAGGAACCAGTACCCTACAGCTGGGATGTTGGGACCTAGGACAGGTGAGTATGGCTTCTTTTATTATTTTAACTCCTTCCTGACCCACCCTTTGAAGGAAGTCTGTCAACAGGAAAATTCGTACACATTGGGGAGAGTGTGTGCCTACATCGGCGTACGGAGACTTACAAGTCATTCCTGGTCTGCTAGGGAATATGGGTAAAAATTCTCCAGGATGTAATTAGGAGAACAGTGCCTCTGTATGCTGCCCTCTAGTGGCAGCTCCCTTAACATCATACATGACTCAGTTAATAAGCCTTACTGATGTGATGCGGGATTTATTGCCAAACCAATATTTCTATTCCAAAAGGAACAGATTCCCAGCTATGGACAGCGCTGTTTCAGCCTTTTGGGCCTCCTCAGCATAGCGTAGGGATACTGGTTTGGCAGATTGCAAATTTGGAAAATTGTGATCAAAGTTATCCCAGTAACTTGCAGTGAGAAAGGGAAAATCAAAAAAGGCAGTGTTCTTTATCCTTCGTTCAAATCTGTGTTCGGGGAGTCTGCATGGGCTGTGCAGTGACCTCATAGACTATAATGGGGTCTGTGTGTTTGCCGTGTGCTGCCTGCACAAATCATGTGGGCAGGAAAGTAGATTGTGAAGTACTTTACTGTGCGCATGATCCCTGGGAAGATCTGGCAGCAAGCACACAGACCCCATTATAGTCTATGGGTCCGTGTGCTTTCACTGGCACACCAATATTCCGTTTGGGCGGTCCTTATGCGGACTCCTCCGGATGGAATACCAACGCAGATGTGAACGAGGCCTTAGTATAAAACTAACCCATGGGGTGAGTCTATCAGTAAGAAAAGCAATCTACAGCACAGAACAAAGCCTGGGGAAGATAAACACCCTAAAATCCCTTTTCGCCTAATTTACAAATGAATAAAACTGCAATTTTCTTGATAATGGAGCTGCAATGTTGAATGACAAAGGCATATTTGGAAATGTTCTACAAGGTTCTGAGATTACTTTGATATTGCTTTTTTCCTACTAATGGACTTCCTCATGCGGGTTAGTTTTGGGGTCAGTTCACATGGAGTTTTTTGGTCAGGATTTTGAGGCTGTATCCGCCTCAAAATCCTGACCAAAATAACGTTTCCCATTGAAATCAATGGGAGCCACTCAGGCGTTTTTTCCCAGAACAGTTTCTTCCAGCTCCCGGCAAAAAAAAGCGAGGTGCTCATTCTTCAGGCCGAGTTGCCTCGCGATTCGGCCTGAAGACACTCCCTCCTCCAGACTAGGCCCATTCATTGGGCCTAATCCGGAGCTGAGTGCGCGGCTGGATGCTGGTGCAGTGCATCGTCTTTCAGTCGCGGCTACCCGGTTTTTGGACCTTCTACTAAAGCACACTGCTTTTTTGGTTTTCCCTTTGTCACATCTTAAAAACCCTAGTTTTTTTATGTCAATATAGCCATATGAGGGCTTGATTTTTTTTTTTGTTTGGAACAAGCTGTATTTTTGTTTTGTGCCATCTTAGGAGGCATATAGCTTATTGATACCATTTTCACTTTCCTAAGTTGGATGGAAAAAAAATTTCATTTCAAATTCAAATTTAACATTGTGTAGCATAATAATATAATATTACATTTATTGAATGGACAAGTAGTTACAGCAGTACCACATTAATATAATAATTTCTTTATGTTATACTACTTTTCACAATGAAATCAATTATTCGGCAAAATTCATTTGTTTTAGAATCTCTATATTCTGAGAGTCATAACTTTTTTATTTTTTTGTGTGGAAGCTTGTTTTTTGTGGGATGAGCTGTAGCTTTTATTAGTACTTTTTTGGAGTTATATGCTACTATTTGATCACTAATTCAATTTCTTGCGCAGGTAATGTAATCAAAAATCTCAAATTGTATTTTTGTTTTTTATCTTTATTGTATATGGCATTCACCCAAGGGCGCAACTTGAAGGGGTGCAGCGGGTGCAATCGCACCTGGGCCCAGGAGCCTTATCTACCACTGAGTCCATAAGCCTGGGGGTTGAAGGCTGATTAAACTTCTTTAGGCCAGGGACCCATTGGTCGGTAACATGGTGATTTGCCCACGGTGGACACGTCGCAGGACAAATCGCAGCGTTTTACAGTAACTGCAAAGTGGATGGGATTCTTGTGAATCCCATGCCCACTTTGCGGTAAAAACCTCCATGTCCGACTTTGTGTCCAGCTAAAAAAAACGGTTTCCCTGAAGATAGGCCGCAGGCGGTCACGGGCGGTCACCTTCACAAACCCATTCAAGTGAATGGGTTTTAAAGCTGACCGCCGGGTTTCTGTCCCCTGTCCAGTTTCACTGGGACTGAAGATGGAAACCAGGCAGCATGCACACACCAGACACAAGTGAGAATTAAGCATAAAATGAAATGACCTATGTTTTAACTTTTTTTAATGTTAACCATATTTTTTCTAAATGCCATGTCATTATATACATATAGATAAAATCCATCAGTTTTCACTCTGGCTACTAAGCCTAATAATAGACAGACACTTTTTGTTCTGTGGATTTTTTTGCACGCCACCTCATTTTCAGCACTAACACGATTACATTGAAAGGAGATATCTATATTTAAGTAACCACCGTTCATAATAGTTGATGGTCACAGCTTATCAACTCCCCATCTTTGCACAATGACCTCTGCACAGGTCATAGTGCATTCATCTGGACTGTAATGGTACAGAAAGTCACAGTATAGCCCTGGCTTAAGTATTAGGGTAAGTTCACACGGTTGTTTGGTCCAGAACCTGAGGCGGAGGCTGCCTCATGTTCTGGACCAAAATACAGGTAGCTGCGACTGGAGTCGCACACTCTGCTCCATATTAGGCCCAAATAAATGGGCCTAGTTGAAAGGAAGTGTCAGATGTCGCGAGGCGAATCCAACTGAAAGAAGGAGCATGTCACTTCTTTTTTCCGGGAGCCGGAACAAACAGCTCCCGGAAAAAAGAACTGATCGGCTCCCATTGATTTCAGTGGGAGCCGTCTTTTTGATTAGGATTTTGAGGCCTCAAAATCCTGACCTAAAAACCCTGTGTGAACTTACCCTTACATGGGCTGGGTCCACAACAACAGTAGCTGCCGATAGACATTCTACACTCACTCATCATAGGGGGAACTATTTAAACTTACATCACTTCAGAATCAGAGCACGGCCTACATTTCCATCCTGGTCTATCATAATCCCCAAACATGGCTGTTTTACTCTTACATATCCTCTTACCCTGCACAGCTACATAATATCTCCAAGGCTGCCATTGTCTAAGGGTAAGTTCACACAGGGTTTTTTGGTCAGGATTTTGAGGCCGTATCCGCCTCAAAATCCTGACCAAAAAGACAGCTCCCATTGAAATCAATGGGAGCTGATCAGTTCTTTTTTCCGAAATGCTCATTCTTTCAGGCGGATTCGCCTCACGAAGACACTCCCTCCCGACTAGGCCCATCCATTTGCGCCTAATCCGGAGAGCAGTGCATGACTGGATGCCGATGCACTGCCCCGACATCCGGAACCTGAGGCGGTCAGGTTCCGGTCCAAAAAACACCATGTGAACTTACCCTAAAACTCACATAGCAGCCCTATAGGACTTGATCCTACCTGTACAGGACAAATATTAGAGGGAGCTCCATGCATCTAAAAGTAACCCCACTATCCCCTTCTCCTACGTAACCTGTATGTATTTTATGAGAGTTTTTGTTTGCACCTCCCATGAACCATGTTGGCATAAAAATAACGAAACACAGATTTTGAGTGCACTTTTATTGATTTTTAGATTGACTATATAGAGGTATTGTATATGTAGACTGTGACATACAGTATATAGTAGAGAAGCTTTGTATAGGTAAAGCACTGAGGGATCACTCATCCTCTGTACACCTCTCCAGAAGCTGTTTCAGAAATTTGTGCACAGACAATGGTGGCGCTCTAGCTATTCCTACAACTTTGATCCTATTAGGATCCCAAATACAATCTTCTTCTAATCCACTGCTCACCATGCCACAGTACTCAGGCACCCAGGCAGTATCATATCCTTCTTTATGCCATGCTGCCTGCAATGGATGACCTTGATAGTCTATCATCTTCACTCGCCCTACATTCACTCTCAGCTTTAGGATAACCTGATCCCAATGATCTCCTAAAGGATAGTTTGCTGCTTTGTTTATATCTCTGCTGACGTAGACTCCTTTCCCTAACATGCCACCACGTGATCTCTTGAAACCATTCTCAATAATCTGCATCGCCGCTTCTAAGGTGGTGCCATGGTACATCACATAGATCTTCTTATTCTTTGGCCTATCATTGCTGAGAAGGGACATTTCGTGAAAGCCAGGTAGGCTCTCCGCTTCCCAGAAATCTTCACAATATCCACTGGCCATGTTGCCTGTAATAAAAAATATGTATTAGAATTGTACTGAAATATACTATATCTAAGGTTACCTAGGTTCAAATCTTGCCAAGGACAACATCTGCAAGGAGTTTGTATGTTCTCCCCGCGTTTGTGTGGGTTTCCTCCAGGTACTCTGGTTTTCTCCCACACACCAAAGACATACTGATAGGGAATGTAGATTGTGAGCCCTATATGGGACAGTGACTGTCAATGTCTATAAAGCGCTGTGGAATATGATGGCGCTATATAAGTAAGCATAATAAATAAATACGTTAAGGGATTGTCAGGTGTAAGCCGATGGCCGGCCAGGTAATGGAGGGGGTGAACATCTCACCCAGACTACTAAGGTGGGTGAGAGGAGAAAACTCCAGAAAGAACGTTTCTCAGCAGATAATTATTGTCTGCTGAGTGTTATTTCAAAGTTCCGGTTACTGGGCTGGATTTTTTAGGCATGGCAGGTAGGTTGGTAGTGGGACCTGTCATTCCACCCCCTCCAGTCCACACTTTGGGGATGTTCCGGCAGCGACTCAGCTGCTGAGAGTCTCCTCTTCAAGGAGGCTTAAGAAGCCAGCTCCAACAGCAGACTTTGGCAGAGTTTGGCTGGGGAGCCAAAGAAAGAGGTCCTATTTTTGGAGCTGTGTCCTGAGTGATTCTACTGGCTTTTGATTTCTGTTATTCTAGGTGAGGTAACCTATTCTATGTTTAGTTAGAGCCTAGCCGAGCAGGGATTTATTTTTGTATTGTTTCCTTTTGTTGCTGCGCTACCTTTTTGAGTGAAAATAAACTCTTCCTTTGTTTTGGACTAAAAAAAAACTGGACTTTTGTGTCTATGCCACCCCACCGAGCAACTCCAGACCCTGACACAAGTCATACAAGAAGCTTACCAAGTACACTTTTACAGTTTTGGTTGTGATGACCTATTCTGTCCAATGGACATTGCGGCATTTACTGCTGCGACATTACAATTCCCTGCCAATCATATTATCTCCCCTCAAGCTTCTCCAATACCCTTAGACAGAACATGCCCAGTCATTTGGCTGGTGCAACATCATGCCGCACCGGTAAATTGTTCCAGTCACATAACTATTGGGTGTGACAGAGTCCAAATTAAAAATAGTCTGTTAATTCCTAGCTCAGCAAATCAGGGTATGGCTAGAGCAGGGGTGGGCAATTAATTTTCCCATGGGGCCGTATAAGAAATTGAAACTATGCTAGAGGGCCGTGCCACGACAAATTCTGCTCCTCCCACTTCTACGTTGACTCCGCCCATTCCCAATCATCTTTCCATGTGCTCCCACAAAGTATAATCCTCCTACAGTCACCCGTACACTATATGCCCCCACATTGTAATGTTCCCTTCCAACTGCCCCACAGTATTAAGCCCCTCTCCTGGTGCCCCAGTATAAACTGGTGGAAACTAGAGGGGACATGAAACTGGAGCAGCTGTAGGGGGACATTAAACAGTGGGGGTAGTTGGAGGGTGGCAATAAATTGACAGCTGGAGCGGGACATGGAACTGGGGGCAACTAGAGGGGGACATTAAAATCGGGAAGCTGGAAGCAGACATTAAACTGTAGGGGTAGCTGGAGGGTGACATTAAACTGGGGGCAACTAGAGGCAGACAGGTCCCCCTACAGCTTCCTCCACGGTTTAATGTCCCCCCAGTCTGTGCCTTCTTCATCTACCCCCAGTTTCATGTCCCCCCCCCCTCCATTTCTCCCTCAGTTTCATACCCCCCTTTATTTTCCCCATTTCATGTCCTCCCTCCATCTCTCCCCCAGTTTCACACATATAGACACGCACACATACAGACACATATAGACAGACACACATATAGACAGACACACATACAGACACATATAGACAGACACACACATAGACAGACACACACATACAGACACACACATACAGACACATATAGACAGACACACATATAGACAGGCACACATATAGACAGGCACACATATAGACAGACACACATATAGACAGACACACACAGAGACACATATAGACAGGCACACATATAGACAGGCACTCACTCTCTCTCTCTCCCCCGCAGCTCACCTTACATCTCTGAGTACTTTATGACACGCTTCACATCTCCATCTTCGGCCGGCACTAAGACACGCCCCCTAGACACGCCTCCCTAGTCAAAGCTGTGCGGGCCGGACTGAATCATGCAGAGGGCCGGACTTTGCCCAGGTCTGGGCTAGAGCCTCATTTAGTGTAAACACCACAATTTTGCGGCGTTTAACAGTATTTGCAAAGTAGATGAGATTCTAGCTAATTCCATTCACACACAATGCAGAAAAAAAAATCTGCAGCAGATATGCATCCATTGAAAATCCCAGTATGAAGGTTATCACTTTGCCAAGCTGCTTTGGCTACCCGCAATCATCCCTCTAACCATTCACTCACCACCTGTGAGTACCCGGGTTCATAGGATAACATGAAACAAGCTTTAGAAATTTTATATATTAACCCGCGTGGGTCAGTACTAGCCGCTAAAGTATGCAGAAAATATATATATACATATATATATATATATATATATATATATATTGTAAGCCGATGGCTGGTCAGGTAATGGAGGGGGTGTACATCTCACCCAGACTACTAAGGTGGGTGAGATGAGAAAACTCCAGAAGGAATGTTTGTTCTCAGCAGAAAACATTTGGTAAATGCTCAGTATTGGGCTGAATTTTTAGGAATGACAGGTAGGTTGGTAGTGGGACCTGTCAGTCCACCCCCCCTCCAGTCCACTCTTTGGGGATGTTCCGGCAGTGACTCAGCTGCACAGAGTCTGCTCATCAAGGAGGCTTAAGAAGTCAGCTCCAGCAGCAACACTTTGGCAGAGCTTGGCTGGAGAGCCAAAGAAAGAGGTCCTATTTTTGGAGCTGTGTCCTGAGTGATTCTACTGGCTTTTAGATTTCTGTTATTCTAGGTGAGGTAACCTATTCTATGTTTAGTTAGAGCCTAGCCGAGCAGGTATTTATTTTTGTATTGTTTCCTTTTGTTGCTGCACTACCTTTTTTGAGTGAAAATAAACTCTACTATTGTTTTGGACTAAAGAAACTGGACTTGTGTGTCTATGCCACCCCACCTAGCAACCCCAGACCCGGACAATATATATATGGCAAACACAGGTGAAACAAGGAATACGGTACAGAAACAGAATAGGGTTAAAGAGAAGCATGAATACCAAGAGGAGTTTGCATATAACTCCTTGCCAGACAACAGTGGATATCAAGTCATGGGTTTGACAGGGTCATGGCAATGTTTCCATCGTGTAAACACCAGGATTGACCCCCCTAGATCCCCTTGGGTGGGGAGTTGAGTACCTGGGCCTTTTCCATGCTTCCAACGCTGCAGCGTTTGGATTTGACGCGTGCGTTCAGGTCTTGCGCATCCGAGGAATTTTTTGGTGTGACTGTAGGATGCTCCCCTCATAAATTATCATAATTTTACTATATTTTCTTTGATGATCTGCTGTGGACACAATACACATCTCTCCAGGAGCTTCCCTGCTGTGATAACGAAGTTACACTTGTATTCAGGGAGGGGAGGGGTTTGTATGCAGACATCAAGTCTGCCATGGTCTGAGGGGTAAAAGTGTGATATCAATCATCCATGAATGGAATCCACATCTAAGATTCATCCCACTTGGCTGATCCTGTACCACACCTGCCCCTTTTACAGCGTGCTGAGAGAAAGGAGGACCCCATGTCCATATTCCTCATGCACCTTTTTGGCCTCCTCATTGCTGTGGGCCCTGCCAGGCTTATGCAGGATGTCATAATTGTATTGCTGAAGCACCAGGCTCCAACACAACAACCGCCCAATCTGGCCTGCTATGTTTTATCCAGATCAAAGGGCTGTGATCCATCACCACAGTGAAGTGGCGCCCGTACAACTAAGGGCCTGTGCACATGGAGTTTACGTGCGTGCATTTTAGCATAATACACATGCATAAAATACACGTGTAAAAATAGCAGTCCCATTGACTTCAATGGAAATTTTTCCTGTTCTATGAGTCCCCTGTGTGTTCTGGCCCTGAGCAATTGCCCAGACCCCCCCCCCGCAACACTGGCCCTGATTACCTCAAATTCATAATCATTAATAGACTATTTAACACAGAAAGTTGGGGGTTCCTTTTACCCCATACATAATTTTCTAGGGGATAATACTTTCCAGAGGGACCAAATCGGGTTGCACCAGAGAAACATCAGCCCCAGTGTCCCGAAACCCCATGACCACTTTATCCCCCACAGTGACCTGTTGACAATTGGTATTGGATTGAGCCCCTCCCAACCAAATACACAGAAGAGTCAGCTTCTGTGGCCTGGCAAGCAGGGGGTTCTTAGGGCGGTTAGGGCACTCCGCCTTGAAATGCCCTGGCTGGTTACAGGCGAGACATGAGCTTAGAGGGGGGTTGCTGGGGCACACAGAGACAGGGGGAGTAGAGGGGCCACTCGGGACAGAGTTCGTCTTACCCGACTTGAAGACAGGAGGCTGTGGTGAACTCCTGCCTGGCCTCTCCTTCCAGCTTGGAGATCTCTGCAGTGTTGTTTCTCCCTTGGCCTCCCTTGGCATCCGGTTGGCTACATAGGAGTCAGCAAACTTTGCCGCTTGGTCTGCTGTTTTAGGTTCCCGGTCGCATACAAAATGGCAGACCTCTGGAGGACAAACATCGAGGAACTGTTCTTTGATCATAAGATCCGCAAGGTCCTCAAAGGTGGTAATAGAAAGTACTCTTAACCATTGCCGAAATGTAGTCCCTAAGCTGTGCACAACATCAGCATAGCTACTTGTGGGGTCCCACTTTACACTTCGGAACCTTTGGCGGTACATCTCTGGCGGGAGGGTGTACCTTTTTATTAGGGCCTCCTTAATGGCATCATAGTCCCCATCCAACTCAGGTGATAGGTAAGCAAAGACTTCCAGGGCTTTGCCTTTTAACCCTGGAATTAAATACCGTGCCCACTGCTCACGGGGCAAATGGTATTGCTGGCAGGTTCTCTCAAATACCTGCAGAAAAATGTCCAAGTCCCCATCCTCCTCCATGACAGGGAAGTTCTCCTGGTGAGGCCTCTGTGTATGGACATCCTCAACTTGGGTCTGGGGAGAGTTGCTATTCCTCTTCAGCCAAGCCATCTCAAATTGAAACTCCCTCCCAGCCTGAGGTTCTGCTGATATTGAAGGATCAGCTGCAAGTGTGCACTAGAGTCACTGGGGCCCAGCTGTTGTAAGGCCACTTGTAAAGAAAAGTCCCCCCCCCCTTCCCCCCCCCCCTTTGATGTCTGCAGGGGGTTGCCTGCAAACATCAAGGGGATATGCAAATCTATTTTCCAGGATGTAATTAGGAAAACAATGTCTCTGTTCCCTGCCACTAGGACAACGAACAGAGATCAAGTCTGCAAGGGTCTACCACAAGCAGCATGTCAATTATACCTGCAGAAACATTGGTCTTTTCATCATAGGAAAACTCTGTAGACTTTCTATGAAAAAAAAAGTGATGTGTTTCCGCTGCTGACTTTTCCGCAGCGCTTTTTGGCTACGGCTCGCTACATGGGGCCTTACCCTAAAATAACTGGCTGCAAGTCCCAACCACCAGAGTGGGACTTACAGAGACAGGCAAGTGGTACGGCTCAATACTGGTTCCGTAACAACAACAGAAGTGAATTGGAGTTATGGAAACAGTGTAGCTCCACCATGCAATGCTTTTTCCGTAGCTCCCATTCTTTTATGATAGTTATGGGAACAACATGAACCATTACTGCAGGCCTGTTTCCATAAGTCACACCTTGGCGGTCAGGACTTGAGGTCAGTGATTTGCCAAGATGAGAATAACCCTGTAAGTTTCTTATATTATGCCTACCTTTTAATGTATGTTTGAGTAGTTACAAGTAATGGAAACAGAATTGCAAAGTATTTGGGGATTGGAATCCCTTTTTTATAATGCTAAGTAGGTCTTGGTGACCTGAGAACACTTTGAAAATATACTAATGTAGTAATACAATGTAATATCATACGGTAGTATGTGAATATTATCCATATAATCTATACATTCTACTAATATAATCCAGTTACTGTACCTAGTGCTATAGCACAGTGACACTTCTATTGTGACGTCTTTGTTTTTCCTTAGCAGTGAACTGAAAGACATTAACATGAAATCGGTTAGGGTACGTCTAAAAACTTTAAGCAGTTTATATATCCACAAACGCTACTAACCCCACACATTGCAGTACCACTTCTAACAGGCAGATGGCAGGATTCAATGGGTTCTAACTAGAGATGAGCGAACACTATTCGAAACAGCCGTTTCGAATAGTACGCTCCCATAGAAATGAATGGATGAAGCCGGCACGCGGGGGGTTAAGCGGCCGGTCACTGGCAAAGACTGTGTGCCAGCCGCGTCCATTCATTTCTATGGGAGCGTGCTATTCGAAACGGCTGTTTCGAATAGTGTTCGCTCATCTCTAGTTCTAACTGTTATGAACAAGGTAAAGGGAGTGCCGAAAACAAAGCAGAAAAAGTAAGTTCAATATGATAAACCTGGTATTATATTACATTAAAACTCTCAGCCTCCGATTTCGTTTAAATATTTTTTTCATGAAACAGTATAAGGCTGAGGCCCCGTGTTGCGATAAAGCTGCATTTTTTGTTGCGGTTATTTTTAGCCAAACCCAGGAGTGGATTGTGCGGTAGGTAGAAGTATAAGAACTTCCTATAGATTTCCCATTACATTTGTAGTCAGTCATTCTTGAGTTTGGCTCATAAATCTGCAGCAAAAAAAGTCGCGTTTCCACAACGTGGGGTCTTAGGCCGGGGCCCCACGGGCCGGAAACGCCGCAAGAAAAATCACGGCGTTTAACAGTATCTGCAAAATGGATGGGATTCATGCGAATCCAGTTCCCACTTTGCAGTTCAACCTGCAGTGCGGATATGCTGCGACTTCCAAAACCGGCATGTTTTGCAGCATGTCAATTATATCTACAGAAACGCCAGCGGCTTCCCCGTAGATATATTGGTAACAGAAATTCCGCAGAGGAAAACTCTGTGAACTTTCTGTTCAAAGCCCTGCGGGATGAACCGCAATGCGTTCTCGCTGAGGTTGTTCCACTTTAGCGCAATGTTTCCAACCCGTGGGGCCTTAGCCTAAAAGGATTTTCTGTGAAAGAAAAAAAAATTGTCTGAGACCAGGAAATGGGTTAAAATTAGAGATGAGCGAGTAGTATTCGATCGAGTAGGTATTCGATCGAATACTACGGTATTCGAAATACCCGTACTCGATTGAGTACCACTCGCTATTCGAATGTAAAAGTTCGATGCAGAACCAGCATTGATTGGCCGAATGCTATACAATCAACCCAATCAGGCCAATCAACACTGGTTCTTCTCCTACCTTTAGAAGTTTGCAGTTTTTCACTTTAACCCTTTACTATGACTATATGGTTAATACAACTACTCTGTGTTTACATTGCATCTACTCCTACTGACACATTGCCTTATATGATGCACACTGTTTGTGCCCCCTTTTATACATTACTTCCTTCCATGTATCATGTAATTTGGCAGCATTGGCTCCTTTCTTTGTCTTTTCCTTTCTAAATTATGTCTTTTGATGTGATTATATGTTTTTTATGTGTTTTCAAATAAAACTTTTTCATATTTTTTATTTATACATTTGGTGTTTCTGCTTTGGCAACGTTTTTCTCTTTGACTAAAACAGCAACAGTGTAATAAAATTGATGTATTGCTGCCACTTGTTGCCTAGCTTGCAACTCAGCTACCGCTCCAGGCTTAGTATTACATAGCTAACCGCTCAACGCTTTTCACCTAGGTAAAGCCCTAAGGTTAATCAGGAGCTATAGTATATTAAGCGCAATTGCTCATAGGTAGGATTTCAAAGTGCGATAGTCTGTCGGGTCTAGATGCCAACCCTATCCTACAGTTAGAACTGCAATTCTCAGGGCTTTAGTGGTAAACACCCGGTACTGCCGAATATAGACGCCGCACCGCTTGCTGCCTGGCAGCTGGCGAGTGTGCGGATTGTATTCCCCACCCCCTCACGTGACACGTGATCAACCAATGGAATAAATCCTCCACATTCGGCTCTTGCCATGTCTAAGAGGGCAGATCCACACTGGTCTATCGTATACAACTAGTACACAGATGATCCGAAGCAGACAAGAACCTAACCGTAGATTGGTCATCAACCTCAGTATAATAAAGAGGGGGGTCAATAAATCAGGAGACCACTGTCGATTATTTAGTGTGTGTGACAGATAATTCATAGTATTAACAAGATATTACAACTTTCATTATGATATTTGGACTGCTAGTAGTTTTCATACATTTCAGATCACCATGATATAGGATAAACTCTAAAACACTGATCCTATAAGGATGTATTAACAACAGGTAAGTATCTATTCCTAACCTCCTACATATGGACATAGTGTTATCTATTCATGATATAATGAACAAAATACATGCAAATAATACATGCAAATAAATACCTGTGCTCATAATGAGCAACATATTGTTCCTTGGTCATAAGCATACAAAATATTAGCCCCACCATCAATCAACACCATATATTCCCCCAGAAATAGTCATACTGCAATGGGTAGCCAACCCTACCTAAACTAATCTGCAAAGATGACCCCCTCAGTGTCAATAGCGCCTGTCGGCCACTATTCTGGGCAAAGCATCGTGCCTCCCTCAAAACCGATTTGGGGGACCCCCTCTGTGTAAACCGCTCCTCCAAAAGTGATGACTGATTTATTGTGATGGTGCTGTGACCCAAGTTTTATAGCAGGAACAATCTAAGGGAGCCTTCACATGGAGTTACGCTGTGCTCATTCTGAATGTAAAAACACGTTCAGAATGAGCACGTAAAAAGCAGATCCCATTGACATGAATGGGAGCCGGCATACGTGCGCTCTCCATTGAATTCAATGGGAGGCCTTTTTGGTACTTTTCCCTTATCGGGCCAGCATCGCAGTTCATCATCAGCATCGGGACATGCTGAACTGCTGACTACTGGCCCGATGCTGGCTGGCACTGGAGCTGTGTATAAATGATCAAAGGATGCCAGAGAGGGGCGCCCAGACCCTGCCCTCACTCACGGTGCGGAGAAGATGGTGGAGCCCGGCCTGGTGTGAGCGGTGTGCCATCATGACAGATGCATCAGGGGGTGTTGTCCAGCTTCACCGTGTCCTCCAGGCACTGGGACGTGACAATCTTGTGCTCACCGACAATCACCGCAATCCACAAGTCAACCCACGTCCCCGTTGGTGAGCACAAGCTTGTGAAGCCGGATGTCACCCCCTGATGCTGCGGCTGCAGTGACATGCACACAGCATCTTTTTGGTCAGGGTTTTGAGGTGAATACGGCCTTGAGAACTAGGCCAATTTTCGTTTTCGCAGTTCCGTTTTTCTCTCTCCACACTCCAAGAGCCAAAAAGTTTTAAGTTTCAGTTCACAGAGTTGTATGATAGCTCATTGTTTGCAAAACAAATTGTACTTGCACTTTTCAATATCCTTACAATGTACTGGGAAGCTGGAAAAAAAATTCAGAATGAGTTGGATTTGAAAAAAAAAAATGCATTTGCGCCAATTTCTTATGGGTTTAATTTTTACAACACTCACTGTGTGGTAAAAATCACGTTACCTGTAATCTGTGGGTCAGTATGATCACGGCGGCACCAAATTTAAATAATATTTGTAATGTTTTAATATTTTTTTAAAAATTCAAAACTTTGCAAAATAGAAAATAATTATTTTTTGTCACCATATTGTGACACCTGTAACTTTTTAATATTTACAAGTATGGAACTGGTTATGGCATTTTTTATGTGGGAAAATAAGACATTTTTGTTGATACCATTTGGGGGAAAATCTGATGTTTTGATGACTTTTCATTCAATTTTTGCCATTTGTCTATTTAAATTTTTTTCCCCACTATGCCATTCACCATATGAGATTAATATTTTAATAGTTTGGATATTCTTGAGTGCAGGAATAAGGTGTTTATGTTTACTTGTGTTTTTTTTATTTTTTTAATGTGATCTAGGGAAAGGGCGGATTATAATTTTTGTAATTTTTTTAATACTTTTAAAAACTTTTTTTCCTTTTCCTTTTAAGATCAGACCCCCTAGGGACCTTGAACCCTAGGGGGACTGATCGCTTGTACTATTCACTGCAATATTGATGTGGCGCCTGTGCATTTTAGATGCCATGGTCAAGTTTAACCGTGGCATCTAAAGTGTTAACAGCTGCAATTGGTGTTGGCACTGATCACCGCTGTTAGCGGTAGGTCCTGGCTGTATTATACAAGAGCCATCCGCCATGTAGGGAGAGAGCTCAGCTCCTGAGTCCTCTCCATAGATCCTCATGCAACCATACTGCAAACTTTCTGTGAAAGACGCTGCGGAAAGTTGTGCTGCATTTCCACAACGTGTTTTAGCTGCAGCTTGCCAAGTAGGGCCTTACTCCTCGTTCATATCTGTGTTGGTATCCCAAATACCAAACACAATTGCAGGCGCTGTGCAGTAAAAGCCCATGGGTCCCTATAGATTATAATGGGGTCCGTGTGCTTGTCACGCGCTGTTTGCACGAATCATGTGGACAGGAAAGTAGATTGTGAACTACTTTCCTGTCCGCATGTTCTAGTATAGTCTATGAGGTCTGTGTGCTGTCACTGGCACACCACTTGCAGTAGTGTTCGGTATTCCATTCGGGGGGCCCCCATATGGACTCCCCCAGACGAAATACAAACGCAGATGTGAACCAGGCCTTACACTGCCCTCCTTGTAGACACTGCTACTAATAAACCGCCCTCCATGTAAACACTGCTGCTGATAAACTAACCTCCATTGTAAACGCTTGTACTAATAAACTGCCCTCCTTCTAGACACTGCTGCTGATAAACTTCCCTCCTTGAAGACGCTTGTACTAATAAACTGCCCTCCTTGTAGACGCTGGTGCTGATAAACTGCCCTCCTCTTACTCTGCCAAAACTGTTCCAAAATATTTCCTGAGCTGGGTCAATACTGTAAAATGGTTAATGTACTTACCAGGGCACATCTGCTGCAACAATGCCTGGCCAGCCAGTACTACACAAATATGTTACTTAAGTTTCGTTTCTGAAATTTATCTCCTGGAGGCGGAGTTTCTTCCGAGAGAATATCCATATAAAAATTTAATCACTTCAGTTGTTCAAAGTTTACAGTTCATAGTTAAGGGCAAGAAGTTGGCAGGGAAGAGCAGAGAGGACAAGATTCTTGTGCACAGTTGGTGGCTGATAACAGTGAGCAATAGCTTACACACCTGTGTTTGGTTGTACAAAGTCACAACACTCTTATGCCCAGCATAGTCTCCTCTGTGTGCGATATTACAACAGAACACTATGTACTCCCAACAAACAGATCAAATCCAATGAAAACTGCTTATTACGATACAATGTTTCACGTTTCGGGCTATTAAAACCCCTTCTTTATAAGGCAGATGTCGAAACACAAATGGTTAATAAAAATGGAACCCATTGGGGCAGGACAAAGGTAAAGGTTAAAATATTACTCAAAAATAACACAAATCTAAAAAGTAAATTCCTGAAATACCTTCTGAGGGTAAGTTCACATAGAGTTTTTTGGTCAGGGTTTTGAGGCCGTAATCGCCTCAAAACCCTGACCAAAAAGACGGCTCCCATTGAAATCAATGGGAGCCACTCAGGAGCGAGATGCTCATTCTTCGGGCCGAGTCACCTCACAATTTGGCCTGAAGAAACGCCACCCTCCAGACTAGGCCCATTCACTGGGCCTAATCCGGAGCAGAGTGCGCGGCTGAATGACGGTGCAGTGCACTGGCTTTTAGTCAGGTTCCGATTCAAAAAACTCCGTGTGAACTTACCCTAACAATTTCATCAGATATCACACAATTGTGTCAGATATTCCCATTAGCTTGAATAGATTGATTTGCTTTTATACAATTGGGATGTGATTATATGATGAAAATAAATATTAACCCTTTCCCAACATCTGCCCTACTATTACTGCGGATGTCGAGTGTTTAAAGATGGCGGCCATTCTGAAGCTAAGCAGCCACTATAACTGTCAGGTCTCCAATGTATTATACAAGGGGCATTAACCCTACAGATGTATAAGTTAAGAAACTGAGGCATCTTTTCACCAGCAACGCATTGGGTTCCACCATTTTGGTGACAGTTTTGGTTTTCCTTTTAGACCGGGGCTCCACACAGTGTAAACACCGTGACTGCCTCAGAATCCGGTCCAAAGAATGGCTAGCTGTGACTGGATGCCGGTGTAGTGCATACAGTGCACCACCATCCAGTCGCAGCATTCCACTCTGGATTAGGCCTAAATGAATGGGCCTAGACGGGAGGGAGTGTCGCTCTGCGGATGAATCCACCTCAAGAAAGGGCGTGTCGCTTCTGTTATCCACGAGCGGGAACAAACTGCTTGCGGAAAAATGAACCCATTGAATTCAATGGGAGGCGGTTTTTTGAGCTGGATTTTTGATGCGGATTCCGCGTCAAATTCCTGACCAAAAAAACCCCGTGTGAACCTGGCTTTAATCACTTCAGGAATAGGCCATTTTCAATGGTTCAGGAACAGACACATTTTTGGGTTCTTTTGTACATGCGGATTTGAGGGCTTTAACATTATTCTATTTTGAGTCATTTAAATAATTTTTGAATTTTTTTCCATTTATAAATGGGGCTTTATTTGTATGTTTTTTAAATAAAATTTTTTTGCATGTTCTTATTTATGTTAACCCCTTCCCGCCGATGGCATTTTTTGATTTTCGTTTTTCGTTTTTGACTCCCCTCCTTCTAAACCCCATAACTTTTTTATTTCTCCGCTCCCAGAGCCATATGAGGTCTTAATTTTTGCGGGACAAATTTCTCTTCATGATGCCACCATTAATTATTCTATATAATGTACTGGGAAGCAGGAAAAAAATTCAGAATGGGGTATATTTGAAGAAAAAATGCATTTCTGCGACTTTCTTACGGGCTTTGGTTTTACGGCGTTCACTGTGCAGCCAAAATGACATGTCCCCTATATTCTGTGTTTCGGTACGGTTCCAGGGATACCAAATTTATATGGTTTTATTTACATTTTGACCCCTAAAAAAAATTCCAAAACGGTGTTAAATTTTTTTTTTTCTAAAAGTCGCCATATTCCGACGGCCGTAACTTTTTTATACATAGGTGTACGGGGATGCATAGGGCGTCTTTTTTTTGCGGGGCCGGGTGTACTTTTTAGTTCTACCATTTTTGGGAAATGTTATTGCTTTGATCACTTTTTATTAAAATTTTTATCAGAATCAAAACAGTGAAAAAACGGCGGTTTGGCACTTTTGACTATTTTTCCTGCTACGGCGTTTACCGAACAGGAAAAATATTTTTATAGATTTGTAGAGCGGGCGATTTCGGACGCGGGGATACCTAACATGTATGTGTTTCACAGTTTTTAACTACTTTTATATTTGTTCTAGGGAAAGGGGGGTGATTTGAACTTTTAATACTTTTTATATTTTTTTATATTTTTTTTTTACTTTTTTTTTAATTTTTTTTTTTGCATTTATTAGACCCCCTAGGGGTGTTGAACCCCAGGGGGTCTGATCACTAATGCAATGCATTACAATGCTAATGCATTGCAATGCATTGCAAAAAATCATCATCTCTTTTGCAGGCTGCATACACCAGCCTGCAAAAGAGAGAATTTGCAGACCGGCTGGGAGCCTTTAACAAGGCTCCCAGCTGTCATGGCAACATGACGTCGGCCCTGGAGCATGCTCCAGGAGCCGGCGATCCTTGCCAAAATGGCGGCACCCATGCGCCGCCGGGAAAATGGCGCCTCCGGCGCCTTTGACAGCAGCGCCGGAGGGGTTAATGCCTCCGATCGGTCCGCCATAGTTACAGACCCGACACGCGCCGTACTATTACGGCGCATGTCGGGAAGGGGTTAATATCCAAGAAAATGTAAAGAAAATGGAGGGGAAAGGTGTCTGTTTTTCACTTTTTCCATGTTTTGGTTTTTTTTAATAGAAAAATGGCTACTAAAAATGTAAAAATTGTTTTCTCTCTCCTTTATGCTTAAACTCACCCCCCCCCCCAAAAAAAAAAAAAAAAAAAAGAAAAAAAAAAAAAAAGCAGGTAAGATTTCAGCATAGCTCCCTGGCCCTGTCACTCAAATAAGATAGTAGGGAGATAGGTTGTATTAGAGCAGGGGTAGGGAACCTTCAGCTCTCCAGCTGTTGCAAAACTACAACTCCCAGCATGCATACTTGCTCTGCTGTTCTTGGAACTCCCATGAAAGTGAATGGAGCATGATGGGAGTTATAGTTTCACAGCAGCCAAGGTTCCCTACCCCTGTATTAGAGCAATGTGCATAGTAATTTGGAGATGCCTTCAGTGCTATAGACTGCTAATTTGTATATTGTGAAATAAATTAATATCTGGGCAATGGAGGTATGAACTTCCATGGAGAACATTCAGGTGAACCTGACCTATCTAGTGGTGTTGCTAGCTTAATAGGCTTCACCCTGGTCACAGACTCAACAATTGGAGACATTTTTGGTAAATGTGTAATTTAATTCCATAGTAAGTGTAATATTGTTACATATACAGTATTGGTCAGTGATACTACTATAGAGGCTAACGCCATTAATAATCATCTCCTGGCAATGTATTATGTCTATTTTCTATATTTCTCTACTAGATACTTCAGCTGTTGCATATGTTGTGATGATGAGGCTTCGGCAATGTCCACCACCTTGATTCTATTGGGATCCCAAACACAATCCTCTTCCAGCCCACTTTCAACCATCCCACTATACGCTGGCACCCAGGCAGTATCGTAGCCATAATCGTGCCATGTCTTTTGCAAGGGGTGATTTTGATATTCAATCTTCTTGACTTTGCCCACATTGACTCTGAGTTTCAGTACGACCTGATCTGTTTTATTATATAGGGGGTATCTCAGAGCCTTGTTTTTATCTCTACTGACATAGACTCCTCTGCCCAGCATTCCATCTTTAGATTGCCGGAATTCAGTTTGGATGATCTGTAAAGCTGCAGCATAGGTGGTGCCGTGGTACATGACATAGATCCTTCCATCTTGGGGCTGGTCCGTACTGCGGAGAACCACTTCCTGAAACCCAGGTAGAGACTCCTCTCTCCAAAAATCTCCAATGTAGTTTGAGGAATATCCATAATAATTTGCCATGATTACTGTAATAAAGAATACGACAATAGGTTTTCATAATTGCCATATACCAGAAGTGCAACTAGAAGCGCTTGGCTAGAAAGGACGGGTAGTGAAGGAACCCACAATCCGCAAGGTGTTGGCGATCATTCGGCATAAAGCACTTGTATCATCCCAACAATCTGGCGCTACATTTACTGTATTTCATAAAATTGCATTTTATCCACCAAATCTCAGCATTAGCGTAGAAAATGGACCAAAATGCAAACAGCTCTTTTCTGAGGTGCGTTTTGTGCCTTCTGTCAGGACTTTGAGTCAATTTAATGGGACGAATAGTTTTGTCTGCAGCAGTAGTATTGCCTTAAAAATGCCAAAACCCTACATGAAACCTGGCTGACCCTATCCTCTCGTTCACATCTACGTTGATATTCCATCCGGGGGAGTCTGCATGGGGACCCCCCGAACGGAATACCAAATGCAATTGCAAGTGCTGTACAGTAAATGCTCACGGACCTCATAGACTATAATGGGGTCCGTGTGCTTTCCGCGCGCTGCCCAAACGAATCATGCGGACATGAAAGTAGATTTTGAACTACCGTATATACTCGAGTATAAGCCGACCCAAATATAAGCTGAGGCCCCTAATTTTACCACAAAAAAACTGGGAAAACTTATTGACTCAAGTATAAGCCTAGGGGGGAGAGAAATGCAGCAGCTACTGGAAAATTTCCAAAATTAAAATGGTCGGAGTTTTTGGGTGCAGTAGTTGCTGGGTGCTGGGACAGGGGAGGGGGTGTTTTGGTTGTCTGTCTGCCCCTTCCCTGAGCTTGAGGACTGTTTTTTCTTCCCCCACTTGGAATTCAGCCTGGCTGAATATAGGGTATCTGCAGTGCTCCTATTAACCCCTTCCCGACGGAACAGGAGCACTGCAGATCCCCTATATTCAGTAGACCAGGCACTCTCAGACACAGGGATACCTAATGTGCTTGTGTTTCACAGTCATTTTCTACTTTTATATGTATTCTAGGGAAAGGAGCGATTTAGAACTTTTATTTTTTTAAATCTTTTTTTTTTTGCACAATTTTTTGGGAGAGTCTGTACATTGATATTGTTTATCATTATCATTATAGTCTATGGGGATCCGTGTGCTTTTACTACACACTGCTTGCAATTGTGTTTGGTATTCTGTTCGGGGCGGGGGGTCCCCATCCGGACTCCCCCGGACGGAATACCAACGCAGATGTGAATGAGGGGTATCAGACAAAAAGGACTGTCGAGATTTTGGGGAAGGATCCTGCATAGCTCTGCATTGGTTGACTTTTAATATATGTGAGGCACTAATGGGAAATGGCCACAGCTGACCCTGCAACCTCGCAACTCAATGCCAGATGCCAAGAACGAAGACAGAAGTGACTGGTCATGAAATACTTTGCAGATGTTTTGTAGTTTACCTTGGATTGTGTGAGAATGATGATTGTTACCTTGGAAATAACCTTGGTTATCCAGGAGCTAAAATACAGAATTATTATTATTATTATTATTAATAATAATGATGATCGCAGAGTATAATGTTACTAGTACAGTTTACACAAAGCAGTACTATTCTCTGTGTTTCTGCTAAACTCCATTGTTGGTACCGGGGTAGGAAGGGTAGATGACAACAGATATATACAGTAGTAGTGATGATATGGCCCCAACAGAGCCCTGATCTCAACATCAACCAGTCTGTATGGGATTACATGAAGAGACAGAAGGACAACCTCCATGCCGAGATCCTTCCAAAACTGTGTCCAAGTGCAGAGCGAAGAATTGATAGAAGGCAAAGGGTAAAGGTCACATTAGATATTGATTTGACTTAGATTTATTTTTTGTTCATTCACTTCAATTTGTTAACTGGCAAAAATAATCTATTAATACTCCTATTTTTAAAAGCCTTTTCACTTTGTAGCATTCTTCCAAATCTGCATACTTTTGCACAGTACTGTACAGGTAGTCCTCGACTTACGACGTTGATCCGTTCTTACGCGGCGTTGTAAACCGAATTTCAACGCCGAATACGACGCCGCGTAGGAACGGATCAACGTGATTTAGTGTGCAGCGGCTCGGAAACGAGGAAGACTGTACCATGTACAGTACAGTACAGTCTTCCTTGGTTCCGAGCTGCTGCACACTAAATCACGTACTGTACAGGGAGAGCTGGCAGCTTGCTAGTCAGGAGTGCTGGCAGCTTGCTGTTATGAGGGAGCTTTACTTTTTAGCTCATCTCTAGTCGTAACCATGAAACGTCGTGACCCTAGACCGTCGTATCCCGAGGACTACCTGTATAGTATACTACTAGCCAGCTCTGAAATAAAGTGCATTTCCATCTGATAATGTTATAGCACAAAGCTATGTGGGTGTACAACCTCTAGGAGCCCTGAAAATCACTAAGGATCCTACCAACTTGTACCTATATAAACGAGCTTCCGCTTCCTTAGGGTGCATTCACACGGCGTAACGTGCCGTGTGACCTGGCACGTATACGCCGTGTGAGATTTTGAGCGCCGTATACGCTCCCATTGATTTCAATGGGAGCCTGGATCGTATATGTCGCGTTATTTTGCGGCCGCAAAATCACGGCCGCAAAATAACTCGGCGTATACGAGACTAACTCCCATTGAAATCAATGGGAGCATATACGGCGCTCAAAATCTCACACGCCGTATACGTGCCAGGTCACGCGGCACGTTACTCCATGTGAATGCACCCTTACAGTGATGGGGCTGTGTTGTAGCTGCCAACATGGCCAGTGACAGAGAGCATCTCTATACAGGGAAAAGCTGAGAGGGAGCAGCTGAACAGAAAAAGGCTATTCAGGTGCTGCTGTTAGTGTGTAAAAAGACCCCCCGCTTTTTAAAACTACCTTGTGCACCCATTAGCGTCATAGCTTCTACACGCCTACCGCTGCCTCCAAGCCCCCCTCCTCCTGCTTATTCACGTCGGTTTCTATTAAAAGCTATTGAAAGCACGCGCGTGCGCAGTAGTGCTCCCTCCGGCGACACTGTATAGCATTCGGCCAATCAACGCTGGCTCTGAATCGAATATTTACTGCGAATAGCTAGTAGTATTCGAGCGAGTATAAATATTTAGAATACCGTAGTATTCGTTTGAATACCTACTCGATCGAATACTACTCGCTCATCTTTATTCATAACCCCTAAATCTTCTGTTAGAGCCCCTTTAAAGGGAACCTGTTAGGGTGATTGGGCAGGTCCTCATGGAGCAGGGGTTTAGTGTCCCAAATCACTCTGTGGTAACACAATCCATGGCTGCATTAAAAATAAAAAAAAATCTGTATTCCCTGGACCTCAAGCACATACGCAGCGAGGTCGGGGTATACATTTCAGGATTAACTAAAGAACAGCAGAAGAGCAGGGAGCATCAGAGATTAATTCTATGAGACTTGTCTGTAGGAAAGTATAAGGCTTTTTTATTTTTTATATGGATAGATTGCGTTATAAGAGGACAATTTGGGACACCAAGAAGGACCTGTGGGTGGTTTACTCTCCTAATTCGTCCTGACAGGTTCCCTTTAATGACTAGGATTCAGTGCTTAAATCGGGCCAGAACGTGCCGGAACTCAGTTCCTGCATAATTACAAACAGTCTTTCAGCATTCTGGTGTAAAGAAAGCAAAGCCTCAATAATTGAATGTGAATCTGAAGCGGATATAAAAAAGGCTTCAGGCCTACTTGGCAACATCCCAGAGGTCACATAAGCCAGGGCTTAGGTCCTTATGCATCGTGACGAATGCCCCCACTCACCTGATGTCCCGTACATCATTTAAGATGGCCGACATCTGTGGGGAGTGCGCCGGAGCCCAGGAGAGGTAGATAACAGAGTTTTTTATTGTTTGTGTCCTCCGCTGTGTCTCCAATTATTATACTTTGGGGTCTGAAAAGAACCCACAGTACAATGATTGTTCATGGGTGTCCACAATGGCGCATAATACTGTGTACAAGGGCCACTATGGGGCATAATACTGTGTGCAAGGGACACTATGGGGCATAATACTGTGTGCAAGGGCCACTATGGGGCATAATACTGTGTGCAGGAGTCACTATGGGGCATAATACTGTGCTCAGGGGCCACTATGGGGCATAATACTGTGTGCAAGGGCCACTATGGGGCATAATACTGTGCTCAGGGGCCACTATGGGGCATAATACTGTGTGCAGGGGCCACTATGCGGCACAATAATGTGTGCAGGGGCCACTATTGGGGATAATAGTGTGTGCAGGAAAGTGAGGGGGGGGGGTAAAAGGTCGTCAGTCGGTCTTTCAGTCTGTCAGGGTCTTTGGGGGAAGGGGGTTAATTATTACACAGTTCTCGCTAAAAAAATTTCCCAATTTAAGCACTGCTAGGATTGGTTGGGGTCCTAGACCCCCAACTGATCGGTAGAGTATCCTACTGATTACTTAAGATACTAGGAAAAATATATGATGTATGTGTGGTGCTGTGCCTGAATAAGCAATGAAGGGAACAGAGCCCTGGCTGTAGATTCCCACTGGTGGGGGGGTCAGGAGTCAGACCACCATGTAGCCTTGTGTGCTCATCAATGTGAAAACCTTGGAAAAACCATTTGAGCCTGGAATCATAAATGTAGATTTTGTCCAGAATTTTAGTTTTTGGCATTTACAAAACAATACCCATGTGACAAATTTCAGTTCACGGGGACCTTCTTCAGGCTAGGGTATAGCCTATGTTTCTAACATGTCATTAGCTGGGGACCACCCCAGCTAATACAATGGGCTAAAGCTCAGAACCATTGAATTACAGTATATTAGATAGTCCTTACAAAGGCTGATGTCTGAAGAAGGCCCCCTGTCTACCAAATACAGTTTTTGTGTCTGTTTTTGGTGCAACTTTTTGAGTGGATATAAAGGATATGAAAAGTACACAAAATATTGATTCCAGCCTATGTCTTGTCTCATATTTAGTAGGAAGTACGGCACTAGACTCCGCACAACCCTGTACGACTATTGTAGTAAGGATTTCTCTGGATTGTACTCACCAGATGTCAGGACGCCAGAGTGCAGTTGTTTCCGCACATCTCTGCCTTTTATTAACTAGACAAATAGTTTTGGTTTCATTTCTTATGTCTTACGTCTGCAAAACTTCTTTAAAAAAAAAAAAAACACTTTTATTTTTAAAGGTTAACCCCTTCCCACCACAAAGAATTTTTGATTTTGTATTTTTGTTTTTTCTTCTTCGGCTTCAAGGTGACTTCTGTATTGTGAGTCCCTGATTTTTGGGTACAGCTCCACTTGCAAGCACCATCACCCTGGCACAGCGCCCACAAGGGGAGAAACCCAACTGCACCCTTTACTGCAAGTCTAAGTCGCAAGGATCTGGGGAAAGTTGTGCCCATTTAGTATTGTCATTGTTCTCTGAGTATCCACCAAATCCAAATTAATCCATCTGACTGTGAAACTTCATTCATCAGCCCAGACAGCACGCATGCCTCATAGTGCAGTGTAAATGGTCAATGCAAACAAGTACAGATTGCCCTGATTTATTGTCAATGGGCTTTTGCCAGATCAAGAATTTGGCCAATCTAATAAGACCTTAAATGCCATGATCAATTCTGACTGTGGTACTTAAAGGAGTTGTCCTGTTTTGGACACTTATATCCTATCCACAGGATTGCATAAGTGTCCGATCGCTGGTGGACCAAGCGCATTACAGTCCTGCCAGCCCCATAGTAGTGAATGGAGCACCAGCCACGCAAGGTCACTAGTGACCCATTCGCAAGGAGGCCTTAGGAGGACTTTCAGTCCCTGTCCTCCGGATCACTTGCGGGACCAGTGAATAAGTGCCCATAGCACAACACCTTTAAGAAAATTATTCAAACATATAAAGTTTAGAATAACCCCAATTTTATTTCATTAATCAGATATTACAAAATCAACAACACCTACTGTATGCATGTATCCTCTACACGTAACTATGTATACATGTATCCCTCTACACGTACCTATGTATACATGTATCCCTCTACACATACCTATGTATACATGTATCCCTCTACACGTACCTATGTATACATGTATCCCTCTACACGTACCTATGTGTACATGTATCCCTCTACACGTACCTATGTATACATGTATCCCTCTACACGTACCTATGTGTACATGTATCCCTCTACACGTACCTATGTGTACATGTATCCCTCTACACGTACCTATGTGTACATGTATCCCTCTACACGTACCTATGTATACATGTATCCCTCTACACGTACCTATGTGTACATGTATCCCTCTACACGTACCTATGTGTACATGTATCACTCTACACGTAGCTATATGTACATGTATCCCTCTACACGTACCAATGTGTACATGTATCCCTCTACACGTACCTATGTATACATGTATCCCTCTACACGTACCAATGTATACATGTATCACTCTACACGTACCTATGTATACATGTATCCCTCTACACGTACCTATGTATACATGTATCACTCTACACGTGCCTATGTATACATGTATCCCTCCACACGTACCTATGTATACATGTATCCCTCTGCACGTACCGTACCTATTTATACATATATTCCTCTACACGTACACCTGGTGTATGATAAGATGTAAATTTAAGTTTACCTAAAATGAAGTCTACAAACATTCTACAAGGGGTTAAAAGAATGTAGTTGTGAATTCTTTTCATGTCAGTTTTCGTTCCATTTCTTCATCTTGGCAAGGATTGTACTTTCGTTTCCTTGGAAATGTACATTTTGGAACCTCCCTTTGTAAACATACGATTCTAGGACGTCACACATATGGCTTTACTTATTGGTGATCTATGAGAAACGTTCACCATAATCTGTGAGTGTGAACAAGCACATTAATTGATAACCAGAAGCATAATCTTAAGCATGAGAGGAATCCAGTGTCATTTCAAAAGGATCTAAAATCTTAGCTAATCCTACTAATATTATAAGTGTGAAAGTTTGTGTGTTTGGATGTTTGTGAGTTTGGATGTTTGTTCCTCAATCACGCTAAAACGCCTGGACGGATTTGCGTGCAATTTTCCACAAACATAGTTTTCCCTTAGGATTGAGTCACAGGCTACTTTTGGTGCCACTAAACAACATGGCTTCCTAGCAGGAGACTCACAAAAGCAGGACTCCTAGCCCCAGCTATAGACTCACACACACTGCCTGGCATTTCCTGCTTCAACCTGCCTGCACACTCCTTACTGTCACCTCAGGAGTAGCCCTCACTCTACTCACTCACATTTACATATAGATTTCCACTATATAACACATCACATTGTCTGTATCACTACATACACAATACAACACATCACATTGTCTGTATTACTACATACACAATACAACACATCACATTGTCTATATCACTACATACACAATACAACACATCACATTGTCTGTATCACTACATACACAATACAACACATCACATTGTCTGTATTACTACATACACAATACAACACATCACATTGTCTGTATCACTACATACACAATACAACACATCACATTGTCTGTATCACTACATACACAATATAACACATCACATTGTCTGTATCACTACATACACAATACAACACATCACATTGTCTGTATCACTACATACACAATACAACACATCACATTGTCTGTATCACTACATACACAATACAACACATCACATTGTCTGTATCACTACATACACAATACAACACATCACATTGTCTGTATCACTACATACACAATACAACACATCACATTGTCTGTATTACTACATACACAATACAACACATCACATTGTCTGTATCACTACATACACAATACAACACATCACATTGTCTGTATTACTACATACACAATACAACACATCACATTGTCTGTATCACTACATACACAATACAACACATCACATTGTCTGTATCACTACATACACAATATAACACATCACATTGTCTGTATCACTACATACACAATACAACACATCACATTGTCTGTATCACTACATACACAATACAACACATCACATTGTCTGTATCACTACATACACAATACAACACATCACATTGTCTGTATCACTACATACACAATATAACACATCACATTGTCTGTATCACTACATACACAATACAACACATCACATTGTCTGTATCACTACATACACAATACAACACATCACATTGTCTGTATCACTCCATACACAATACAACACATCACATTGTCTGTATCACTACATACACAATATAACACATCACATTGTCTGTATCACTACATACACAATACAACACATCACATTGTCTGTATCACTACATACACAATATAACACATCACATCACATTTGCTAGCCCACCAAACTTTTTAAAGCACTTTTACAGTTTCACACGTCTGTGTCCGCCCAATTCTCAAATCACCGCAGACGAAGTCGCGGGTAAAAGCTAGTAGCTAATATTACTAAAATGGTTTTCAGTGCAGTTACTTATGCTGGCCAATAGATGGAGCTGTTCTACCATCAGATAAAGCGTACCTCCAATTATAAAACTATCTTTAAGAAAGTACCGGAGTCTATAAGAAACTGTGTAATAGATCTTACTGAAGATTTATGTTTCCTACTCCAATTATCAGGCTGAAGTACTTTTTAAATAGAAGTCTATGGAGAGGGGAGGGAGAGATTGGTGGAAAAGGGATACAAATAACTGCTGCCGGTACACTCTGCTACACTATAAGGGTGTTTGATCTCTACACTTCTATCCTTAAAGATAAGTCTCTATTGATGCAAACAATGAGGCAATAAATCAATTAATTAGCTATTGCAAGTCTCTTTCTCCTCCTTCCCCTCTCCATAGACTTCTGTATGTGAGGTGAGTATGGAGACAGATTCTATAGAGAAAAATAATGTTTGTGAAGATTCAGAGAAGTAGAGCCAACTATGCAGAGCAAATATGTGGAGAAGGTATCATATATGGCAACGTTTCTTATATTCATCAATACTATCCATATATGAAATGTTATTTTATACTTTTTATACTTTATGTATTTAGATGACTCGGAACATAGAAAACACTGACACAATGAATTAGTAATGACTAGATATAAAAGTAGGGATTGTCCCAGTGTAGAGAAATCCTTCAGTGTGTTTCCTCCAACCCTTGCACTATTACTGCTCCCTGGCCAACAATGTTTACAGCCCATAATACGGTTGTAAAAGTTTATCCTACTGAGGACTATACTAAATCCTTCCTCTATGGCACTTGCTGGATGTTGTTATCAATGTGTCCGGTCACTCACAAACACCAAGACTTCCTGTGTGCCATGCACCGATGACAGTATTTCCTTCCAAGAAACCATTTTTTCTCTAATGTAAGTGCTTTAGAAGTAAATGCATTATATACTGCATTTACTTCTAAAGCACTTACATTAGAGAAAAAATGGTTTCTTGGAAGGAAATACTGTCATCGGTGCATGGCACACAGGAAGTCTTGGTGTTTGTGAGTGACCGGACACCGGGGGTTTAATTACACTGGTACCTGGTACAAAAGTTTGCATTGAGCTTCCCTGTACAACTTATCCACATACCTTTTGACTGTGTCCCATCCATACATTTTAGCAGCATTTACATTCCCTTTACTTCTCTATCTGTGCCCAGACCACCATGAAAACTTCCCATTTGGTGCCCACCTTCATAACAATCATACCTATTTGAGCCTCCCCCACAAAAACCCTCCTTGACTATTTGCTGCTGACCAACTGATATTTTGATATGACGTAATCAATGTACTCCTTTCTGACAATGGAAGGCTGTGTATCATAGATCTCATTCCAGTGCACTAGAGGGCAGGGGTCATCAATTTACAATGCCCAGAATGCCAGTCATCAAAGAAGATTAGAAGCAGATCAAAGAAGTCTATCCAGCCCTAGTGATAGGAAGGTGACTTTTGGGCCCTCTTAGCTTCTGGGCCCAGTTGCATTCACTGCATGCCAGTGTCCAGTGATATATGAAAGTGATATCATTGGTCCCCCTCCATCTGAGCATAAAGGGGACAGGGACTGGACAACAAAGCATGCACTGCATTCACAGTAGTGGTCTGTGGGTCCTTGCACATATATTATGGATTGGGCAGTGAGCAAACTAAGTGTTCAGCAGGGGTCTGTGGGTGGGCAGACAATAGCCATGTAAGAGGTAGTCCTATAGGAGTTCCCTGTAAGCTACCACTAAAGCGGGGTCATCCTAAAAGTGCTGTCAGCCTACAGTGGTTAGCTATCGAGCGCATGTAAGGTAAAGGAACTAGTTTGGATTAAGGTGGTGGCTCCATCCATGGAGGACAGAGAAAGGTCCCTGTCTTTGTGTGGAGAGGTGAACACAGATCCGAGGTTTGGTTACCTGAAAGGCATAAGATGTCTAAAGGGAGACAATAACAGATGTACAAATGTATGAAGGGAAAGTACAAAGTACTCTGTAATAATTGTTTTATTCCTAGACCTGTGATGGTGACAAGGGGACATCATCTACGTCTAGAGTATGTTTACTGTAAGAGCATTGAGACTATGGTACGATCTGCCACAGGATATGGCGAAAGGGGATATTACAAGTTAGGGGTACTAGATTTTGGTTAGGGACAAGTTGATCCAGGGTTTTATACTGATTGATGGATTTTGACTCTGAAAGAATTTGTTTCCCCTAACCTGGGGCGTTTGACATAAGCCTCATGGGGTTTTATGTCTTCTTCTCGATAAACACTGTAGAGTTATACAAACAACTCAAGAAATCTGAGTCTTCTTCGAGCTACGTTATGCTAGGATCACACCTGCGTTGTGTTTTCATTCTTCAGGTCTACTTGCGGACCAGAAAAACGGAAACCCAATCTGCCGAAAAGCTGTTACCCGTGGACCCCATACAATAAAATGGGGTCCGCCGAGTTTCTGACAGAAAAATGCAGAGAGAAAAGTTATGCTTGCGGGACTTTTCTCTATGTATTTTTCAAGCAGAACGGGGATGGAATCCCCAAACAGTCACCGAATGCAGGTGTGACCATAGCCTTACTACGTTCTTTTTGAAGGAGACTCTAGTTTGGCTTAAAGCCTTAAGTATTTTTTAAGGACATTTACTTACAGACTAGCTACCTATAGATTGCAAGCCCTACTGTGCCAGTCGGTCATTGTTAATATTATATTTGTTTGTATATTTTGTGTACTGTATGTAAACCCCCAAATGTAAAGCACCAACTCATGATAAGGTTAGTGCAGGAGACATTGTAACAGGTGTGCAAGATGTTGGTATTGATAAATCCCCCAAATTTATGAAACTTTTTGCAGGCAGTCTTGATACGATTGAACTTTGGAGAAAAATTTAGAGGTTGACCAAGCAGTCAAAAAAACAATCAGTATTAATGGTATGGTTATAGCGTCTTTCTGTTTTCAGTGCAGTACAATGGCTGTCCTTTATCCCCATTATTGTGCTTTCACCTGCATGCATTAGATCTTGCTGGATATTCCTCTCCGCGTTTTTCGGGTGGAAACCGGGCAGAAACCTGACGGACCCATTATAGTCTATGGGGTCTACGGATTGGTAAGCGGATTGGATTTCCATTTTTCATTCCCCAAGCGGACCCAAAGTATGACAACCCGAGCGCAAGTGTGAATCTATAGTAAGATGGTTTTAGTTTATCTCTCCCATTGTGTTAGACCTAAAACAAGGCGACTAATTTCCTTGGTGGTTTTAAGTCAGGCCCTAGACATGGCATAATAGAACATATGGACAGGACTTGTCATTTTGAGACAACCCCGTTAATAAATGAAAGATAATATTGACATTCACAATAATGGTGATAAAAGCACACAGATTACAGATGAATTTTTATTCCTTTTTAAATGAATTCCGTCAGAGTATTGTATGCATAGATACTGGCACAGATAGCACATAAGTGTTGGGTATATATTGGCCAATAAGAATCACCTATTTGTACATCGAAAGAAGTTCCTACAGAACTGTATGCATTAACCACGATGGGGATTTTTCGATTCCTACAACTTTGATCCTCTTAGGATCCCAAATACAATCTTCTTCTAATCCGCTCCTCACCATGCCACAGTACTCAGGCACCCAGGCAGTATCATACCCTTTTTTATGCCAGGTTTTCTGCAATGGATGACCTTGATAGTCTATCATTATTACTTTACCCACATTGACTCTCAGCTTCAAGATAACCTGATCACTTTGATCTCCTAAAGGATAGCGTTCTGCCTTTTCTATATCTCTGCTGACATAGACTCCTTTCCCTAACATGCCATCACGTGATCTCTTGAAACCCTTCTAAATAATCTGCATCGCCGCTTCTAAGGTGGTGCCATTGTACATCACATAGATCTTCCCATTTTTAGGCTTATCATCACTGCGAAGGAAGATTTCACAAAAGCCAGGGAGACCCTCTTCTTCCCAGAAATCTTCATATCCACTGGCCATGTTCTCTGTGAAAAAAAATTAAATAAATATATATTACACTTGTACTGTAAGTGACTATTTTCGACTAAGGCTCTGTTCAGATTTACGTCACTGTTTCTGTTATGTAGATGGAAACCATAATATAATGCTCCATGCGTTACATGATAGACAATTGGACTACACGACACAGTGAATGGCAGCATTTCAGCGTTACTATTTGGGTAAAATGTTCACATGTATAGTTATTATGTTTTTATAAAGGAACGCTCCAGCCAAAACAGATGATGAGAACCTTGTCTTTAAAATTCCAAGTGCACCAATGATCTTCTTAGTGCACTAATTGTAGCCATGTTTTTGCAATTACACTTATGAGGACATTTCAATAATTCAAAGAGGACCTTTCATCACCTCCTTCAACTCCAACTCTTTACATCCTTCAATAGGTGTTGGAATTATTTCTCTAGCCCACACCATTCCTGAACAACCACAGTTGTTACTTTCAGTACCTAATATAGTAGTTAGGATCTCTGCTCTCTGGTAGGCAGTGCTAGACTACCAGCTCCATACCTGGACCACCCACCTGACAGTAGAAAGCCTAATTAGTATATTGGGTGCTCAAAGCAACAGAACTGATCGCTCAGGAATGGTGGAGGCTGGAGAAGAAATCCCAACTGTGTCGGAATCAGCAACTAGCTGGGAGAGTTGAGCCCTGCACACCTGGCTACCTCCGGCCTGCGCTAGGTCCGCTGTCTGAGTGCTGGCATCCCTCAGATCCAAACTCACAACCCGTATCTGCTAGCTGGGAGAGTTCTAGGGGATTCCTCACCTCCCATTAGCTTCCTTACATGGGGACACCTCTGGTTCTGGCACTGGTTTAACCACCACTTGTCCTCCCTCCAATACACATTGTCTTTAGCCGGTATTTGAAGCGTTTTTTATTAATGAACATGTGACTAGAAATGCACTGCTATGGCGCTGCAGGTAGATCGACACAGTGCATTTTTGCAGGATGATTTACCGATGTTGCTGGAAGACATTCCTTTGAACATTAGGGCAAGGATGTGGCTCCAGCAGGATGGAGCACTTCCCCATTTTGACATATCACCAACCAATGGCCGAATAGGTGAATCAGTGGATCGAACGCGACGTACCTGTGCTGTGGCCCTCTTGTTCACCAGATTTGACCCCACTTGATTTTTTCTTGTGCAGACATGTCAAGTCCGTTGTGTATACAATGCCTGTGCCACCCCGTGAAGAGCTCGTGAACCGCATCTAGGCTGCATTCGTTGCGGTGAGGGTCATGCCGGGAGTCTGTGAACGGGTGTGTCAATCCATCTCCCGGCCAGGGGTGACCTGCCCCTTTCGCTGCCCGAGGCAGAGAGCAGGCACGGAGAGGACCCAGGTGACAGAGGTGCAAGACAGACATGAACTGGGTACCCTGGTCTGTGAGCATCCCTCTGGGAAACCCAACATGGGAGAAGATGCCCCAAAAATTTAGGGTTTGGCCAAACCTGATATTTTTTGAAAATTATTAACAAATCCGGTTTATTACCAACCAGTTCACTCATCTCTAGTTAGAATCACAGCAAGTGAAGCAGTCAATTAAAAGTTACAGAGCAAGTGTGCTGAGTCTAAGATGCATAGTGCATAAGAATCACCAACCCTCTGCTGACTCAGGATGACTGCACCCCAGCCATGACCTTAACCCCAGCCATGACCTTAACCCCAGCCATGACCTTAACCACCAAAACTATGAACCTCACCACATCCAACACCTTTGGGATGAACTAGAATGGATATTGCAAGCCAGACAACACCAGTGTCTAAATTCATAATGCTTATCTGGATGAATGGGCAAAAATTCAGATAGACTCACACCGAATTCATGTAGAAAACCCTTCACAAAAGAGCAAAGACAATTTTGGCTGTAAAAGCAGGCTCCATAGTAAAGCTTATTAGTTCATATAGTGTATACATGCAGCACAATAAGCTTCAGAATACCATTTATGAGGGAGGCACCTGGGCGGCATATGGCGGTGCCATAGTGACTCATTGGTTAGCATTGTAGCATTGCATTACTTGATCCTGGCTTCAAATCCAGCCAAGGACAACAGCTTCAAGACGTTTGCATGTTCTCCCCATGTTTCCGTGGGTTTCCTCCAACATTTCAAAGACATCCTGATAGGTCATTTAGATTGCGTGCTCTATATGGGACAGTGACAACGTCTGTAAACTGCTGCAGAATATGATGGCGCTATATAAGTGAGCAAAATAAGATCTGTCAGAGTGTCTTCTCAGGCCTAAGCCTCTCTACTGATTGATCTTCAAAATCATTCAGAGGGGGCTGGAAACAAGACCCTCAGGCCTTGTTCATATCTGTGTCGGTAATCCATTCGGGGAGTCCACATGGGGACCCCCTTGAACGGACTACCGAATGCATTTGCAAGCTGTGTGCAGTGAAAGCACACAGACCCCATAGACTATAATACCTACTGTCACGGAGCAAAGGTATACGTCTTCCTCCGGATGGTCTTTTGAATCAACAGGGACGCAAGAGGTCGGGAGACAACAGCAATTTATTGTAATCCACAAAGTTAGTAGCCGGCGGCGGTCACATCAACCGTAATAACAATAAGTCCACAGAAGTCACAATCCAATGATAGCTTTGGTTCCTTGGTCCTGTAACTAAATTCTGGCTCTCTGCAGAGCTGTGCACAGGCCGGCTAACACATACTAACTGCTAGCTATATACTATATACTAAACTGTTACACCTATACCTGGGGGTGGGAAGGGCTGAGCCACAGATCCTTCCCCCCTCACCTATGCCAAGGAGAGCAGACTCCCTGTCTACTATGGACAATGCACCATCCAACATCTTCTTGGAGACACTGATCAGATTATCTCCACCCATTGTCCTCACTAGTTAGAGGTATTTGCATACAATGTGCTAACACACTAGACCCGAATCAGCCAACTACACACTGATGTTTACAACAGGTTAGAGAATACATTCCACATGAAATATATATTACACATTGCCTATAGTATAGACTCTAACCATCCCGTGACAACCCCTCCCCCTCTCAAAACATGTGCATGACACAATTGGCCTACACAGGTAAATTGGGGAATGCACATCAGTCTCTATAGCTCATATGTCCTCCTGCCGGGATAACCCATCCGCGTTCTGGTGTTGGTTCCCTCGGCGGTACTGAATGGTAAAGTTGTAGGGTTGAAGGGCTGGCATCTGTCAGAAAATCCGGTGGATCCATGTTGGCTTCTCCCTGAGCTTGGCTTCGGGTCACTGCTCCCACAAAGTGGCACTGTAGATTTCCAACATCGTTGCCTAACAGAACATCGGCCGGCAGCCCGCTCATCACACCAATTGTGCATCGTTTTGGTCCATAACCATAGTCGAGTTCCACGGTAGCTTTAGGAATACGTCTTTGAGTACCCCCTGCCAACTTGATAGAAATGCCAGGACCCTCCTCTAGGGCCTCGGGTCGCACAACTCGGGGGTCCGCTACCGTTAGGAAAGCTCCCGAGTCCCGGAATCCAACAACTGTTCGGCCATCCAGTAGGACCTCCTGCAAGTGCTTCCTCTGAAGGTTTGCGGGATGTGTGGCGGAAGGCTGAATCCCATAGACCCCTGGAGGTGGAACAGATGTGTCATTCATGGAGTCATCTGGAAATGGGGCCAAACTTTCTGTCCTAGGAGTGGTTCCCAGGTAGTGAATAGGCCGGGATGCCACGGTGGCCCGTGCCCCCATGTTAACAGGGCAACTAGCTTGCAAATGTCCAGGCCGCCCGCACCCAAAACATCTGCGCTCTAGCATTCTTCCAGTAGGTCGTTGTCTAGGGACAGGGTTGTTCATAGCTGGAGGCCGATGGGCTGGGGCAGGGGTAGAGGGGGAATTGTAATCCTGAGGCCGGGCACGAAAGGTGGTTGGCTGGCTGAAGGGTGTCTGGCGGACTGTGGTAGTTTTCCGCTCCTCTGCAAACAACCTCTTCCACTGCGGCTTGATGGTCAGGCCCTCATCTGCAAGAGAAGCAGCTTGCTCAACTGTGGCTGGGTTCCGTTCCAGCACCCACTCACGGATCTCAGCGGGGCACTGGGAAAAGAACTGTTCCTTAAGTATGACTTGGAGGATCTTATCGACTGTGACAGCCTCCTCTCCTTCTAGCCAGCGCTTGCATGCTTGCTTCAACTTGTGGGCGAACATGTGGAAGGAGCTTCCCCCATTGTAAGACAAAGAGCGGAACTGAACTCGGTAGGTCTCTGGAGTGACTGCATAATACTTCTGCACCGCTCTTTTAATGGCCTCATAGTCCCGCTGATCACTAGGGTCCATGGCTCTGAGAGCTTCCGCAGCCCCATCTCGTAGGTGCCCCACCAGATACCGGACCCAATCCTTCTCTGGGACTTCCATCAGGTGGCACTGGTGTTCGAAGTCCTGAAAATATCCATCAACATCCCCAGCCGCTTCCTCAAAGGTCTTGAAGTGTTTATGGGAGACATATGGTGGTTCTCTCACTGTTGGGCTGGGGGTCGACGTTTGATTATAATTCCTCATAGTTATCTCAGCCATTCGCATTTCATGCGCCATTCTTTCCTTTTCATGCGCCATTCTCTGTTCCTCCTTCTCCGTTTCCTGAGCCCTCTGTAATGCTCTACTCCTTTGCTCTGCAGTTGCTCCTAGCCCCAGCACTGCCAATTCCTCCTCATACAAAACAACCCATCTGCTCTTTTGGGTCTGTACCTGCCACTCCTGTATCTCTACTGTCTCCTGGGGGCAGCCCTCCTCATGGTCGCTTTGCAGGGTCATCTCCTCCAGTGCCTCGATCAGTTGCTCTTTCGTTCTTCCCTGGTAACTCAGGTTTAGTTCCCGGGCCCTTACTTGTAGACTTGCCATAGTCCAGTTCCTGTATTCTGAGGTTGTGGCTCCATTAATCGCTGGGCTGCTGTAGTCCATCTCGCTATCCGCTGTTGATCCCACCGCTGCCAACCAGTTGTCACGGAGCAAAGGTATACGTCTTCCTCCGGATGGTCTTTTGAATCAACAGGGACGCAAGAGGTCGGGAGACAACAGCAATTTATTGTAATCCACAAAGTTAGTAGCCGGCGGCGGTCACATCAACCGTAATAACAATAAGTCCACAGAAGTCACAATCCAATGATAGCTTTGGTTCCTTGGTCCTGTAACTAAATTCTGGCTCTCTGCAGAGCTGTGCACAGGCCGGCTAACACATACTAACTGCTAGCTATATACTATATACTAAACTGTTACACCTATACCTGGGGGTGGGAAGGGCTGAGCCACAGATCCTTCCCCCCTCACCTATGCCAAGGAGAGCAGACTCCCTGTCTACTATGGACAATGCACCATCCAACATCTTCTTGGAGACACTGATCAGATTATCTCCACCCATTGTCCTCACTAGTTAGAGGTATTTGCATACAATGTGCTAACACACTAGACCCGAATCAGCCAACTACACACTGATGTTTACAACAGGTTAGAGAATACATTCCACATGAAATATATATTACACATTGCCTATAGTATAGACTCTAACCATCCCGTGACACCTACACTCACCGGCCACTTTATTAGGTACACCTGTCCAACTGCTCGTTAACACTTAATTTCTAATCAGCCAATCACATGGCGGCAACTCAGTGCATTCAGGCATGTAGACATGGTCAAGACAATCTCCTGCAGTTCAAACCGAGCATCAGTATGGGGAAGAAAGGTGATTTGAGTGCCTTTGAACGTGGCATGGTTGTTGGTGCCAGAAGGGCTGGTCTGATTATTTCAGAAACTGCTGATCTACTGGGATTTTCACGCACAACCATCTCTAGGGTTTACAGAGAATGGTCCGAAAAAGAAAAAACATCCAGTGAGCGGCAGTTCTGTGGGCGGGAATGCGTTGTTGATGCCAGAGGTCAGAGGAGAATGGCCAGACTGGTTCGAGCTGATAGAAAGGCAACAGTGACTCAAATAGCCACCCGTTACAACCAAGGTAGCCAGAAGAGCATCTCTGAACGCACAGTACGTCGAACTTTGAGGCAGATGGGCTACAGCAGCAGAAGACCACACCTGGTGCCACTCCTTTCAGCTAAGAACAGGAAACTGAGGCTACAATTTGCACAAGCTCATCGAAATTGGACAATTGAAGATTGGAAAAACGTTGCCTGGTCTGATGAGTCTCGATTTCTGCTGCGACATTCGGATGGTAGGGTCAGAATTTGGCGTCAACAACATGAAAGCATGGATCCATCCTGCCTTGTATCAATGGTTCAGGCTGGTGGTGGTGGTGTCATGGTGTGGGGAATATTTTCTTGGCACTCTTTGGGCCCCATGGTACCAATTGAGCATCGTTGCAACGCCAAAGCCTACCTGAGTATTGTTGCTGACCATGTCCATCCCTTTATGACCACAATGTACCCAACATCTGATGGCTACTTTCAGCAGGATAATGCGCCATGTCATAAAGCTGGAATCCTCTCAGACTGGTTTCTTGAACATGACAATGAGTTCACTGTACTCCAATGGCCTCCACAGTCACCAGATCTCAATCCAATAGAGCATCTTTGGGATGTGGTGGAACAGGAGATTCGCATCATGGATGTGCAGTCGACAAATCTGCGGCAACTGTGTGATGCCATCATGTCAATATGGACCAAAATCTCTGAGGAATGCTTCCAGCACCTTGTTGAATCTATGCCACGAAGAATTGAGGCAGTTCTGAAGGCAAAAGGGGGTCCAACCCGTTACTAGCATGGTGTACCTAATAAAGTGGCCGGTGAGTGTATACTTTCCTGTCTACATGATTCGTGTCTATGGGGTCCGTGTGCTTTCATTGCACACCGCTTGCAAATGTGTTCGGTAGTCCGTTCGGAGGGGTCCGCATGCGGAGTCCCCAAACGGATTACCAAACGCAGATGTGAACCAAGGGTCAGGCAGTTAGTCTGGTGGATTAGCTAGTGAAAGGCATTGAGGAGGTTCCTATGCAGAGTAATACATGCTAGCTGCAGAAGCCACAAAGTCTGAATTTTAATAGCAGTGCCGTAGAGATAAATGGACATATGCGCTGCCGCTGCTGCTCCATTAGATTGTAAGACTGTGAACCATACCTAGTCATTCATACAATATATCCTTAGAGCAGTCTTATAACTCGAACACAGAAAATACCTACTTGCCAGAACGCCTACTGGCAAGAATTCTACTGCAAGAATAATAGACCTTTACACTATGCACATTATATAGGCTCACTAAGTTTTGTTTCTAAAGATAATCTACTGGAGGTGTTTCTAGAGAAAGGGTTATAAAATGTTAATTTTATCAGATCAGCATGAAAAGCCTATGTGTGAACACTCCCTAATAGTTGCATTTCAGATAAGGACTACTAACAGTTGGTCATCAACACACTAAGTGATGGATCTACTGTAATAGTGGAAAATTCCCTTTACATTTCAGATAATTGCTGCGGTGCCGTGTAACCCCTGTTTATCTAACATACTTTACCTAGCACTTCTACATGGAATAATTTTTCTGTCTTGACGTCTTGAAAAACTCAGTAAACTAAGATCTTGAAGCAGTTTTAATACTATACACAATTACTAGTGATTCACCTTTGTACACTTGGATTGTATGAAACTAAATAAGAATACTTATTGCTGAACCACTTGTAACTAGAAGGTTTCACAAAGAAAGTAAGGATAAGGATAAAACCCTCAGGCTAGTCTGCTAATGAAAGGCATTGAGGAGCTTGCTATGTACAGTAATACTGTACATGCAAGCTGCAGAAGCCAGAAAGTCTGAAGTTTAATAGCAGTCCCACGAACGATTCGTGCGGGCAGTGCGCAGCAAGCCCATGGACCCCATTATAGTCTATGGGGCCCGTGCGCATGAACTGCACAGCGCTTGCAGTTGCGCTTGTGTTCTGTCCATAGGGGTTCTCGTACGAACCCTTACAGATGGAACACATCAGCATGTGTGAACCGGGCATTAAACAGACATATGTGTTGCTGCTCCATCAGAATATGTTCACACTGAGTTTTTTGGACCGGATTTTGACGCGGAATCCGCCTCAGAATCCCGCTCCAAAAATGCCTCCCATTGACTTCAATGGAAACCGTTCACTTCTTTTTTTCTACTAGCGTTTTTTTCCCCCACTCGCGGAAAAAAGAAGTGAGCTGCCCTATCTTGGATTAAGCCGCTGAATCCCGAGACTCCCTCCCGACTAGACCAATTCATTTAGGTCAGGGGTGCCCAATACGTCGATCGCGTTCTACTGGTAGATCACAAAGGACGTATGGGTCGATCACGGGATGCAGGGATCCCCGGTGTCTGCTTTTTCACAGTGCAGGCTGAGAGTCATCTCCGGACACTGGCAGGCGGGGCTGCCGTAGCCCTAGCCTGCCAGTGTCCAGAGATAACTCTCAGCCTGCACTGTGAACAGACACCGGGGATCCCTGGGCGGCCACAGAACGCCGCTGTCTCCTTCTCTCACGATCCGCCCGGCCCCGCCCACAAAGTAGCTCACACGCTGAAAAAGTGTGAGCACCCCTGATTTAGGCCCAATCCGGAGCGGAATGCCACATCTGGATACAAGTGCACTGCACTGGCATCCATTCGCAGCTAGCTGCGTAAAGTGTTTTTTGAAGCTGGATTCTGAGACAGCCTCCACGTGAAAATCCGGTCCAAAAAACTCTGTGTGAACTCAGCCTTAAAAGACTACCTATCTACTTCTCATGAGCAGAGGATAGAGGATAAGTTTCATTTGCAGTACCTAAAGTAATGAGTGTGACTCAAGACATTGGATTTATATCCTGGTTATATGGCATGTGAGTCGTACACAATATTTTTATTCTGTTTTTTTTTTTATTACATCCCAATGTCAATATATCTCCAACTAGAACTTCATTCTGTCCTATTAATATAGTCATTCATACAGTATATCAAGGATTGGCAACTTTTTTTGCATAGTGTGCCAATTAAAAAAAAAAAGTCAAAGACAAATTACTCAATGCACCATGCAATATGACATGAAGGTTATATCTTTTCTCCAAGATGGCGCCGCATGAGTGGCAGCCTCGATACAGAGCTCCAAGCTGAGAGCAACCTTTATCTTTTCTTTTCACTCTTTTTGTCTGTATCTTCATGAATCCTCTACTCAAGCAACCTAGCACTATGAATTAGCAGCTGTAAATCGAATGGAAGACCCAGTGCAGTATTTTTTTTTTTTCCTTTTGTTTCTATTGTTAAAGCATGACCTGAACAGCTGGAATTTCCTGTGTGGACATGTGCTTGTTACCATCCCCCCTTGAGCTAAGGACAGCATGGTCACCATGACGCAGACAAAGCTGAAGGAGAAACCTGCATGAAAGTGCAGACTTCTTCTTTCAAGGAGATGATTTTTGGCATCTATTGCTGAAGATGCCTGCGACTGACTGGTATTTCCTTCTATTACTGAGGACACGTGGGACTCTGTTACAGCCTGGGAACCTACCATCACCCACCTACCCCATGAGTTTATTGACGCTTGGCAAGAGAGCAGCGCCATGTATACCTGGATGGCTTCAGACTTCTTTGGGCAGTGGAATACAGTGTTAAGAAGAAAGGAGGAGGGCTTGTGATGAAGGACATTTTTTGTGGTTAAGGAACAATGGTGCTGATGCAAGATACCGAACTATCAGCTGTGAGCATGAGATCTCACCACCTACCAAAGGAACTGCCACATGTTATCATGATAGCTGCATATGCCCCCCACCTCTGCAAAAAAAAACATTTCTGCCTGTTATATCTACATGCTGTGACCCCTCCTCATGTCCTCCAACCACGGTCAGTCTGTATTATCAACATCACTCCACACAGAGAACTAAATGATCCTGCAGTGTGTCTGTGTTTCTTTCTTTTTAGTTGATGATTCCTAGGATTTCTCTATCTACCATAAGCTTGTATGTGTTTGCTCTTTTGTTACATACTACTGTACCATCCATGAAACTGTATCACTGAAATTTCCCCATTGTGGAACTAATAAAGGATTATCTTATAATGCAATACAATATATTAAAATCAATTAACTTAATCAGCTAATTAATTCATTGATTATAATGGATTGTGTCATATAAGGCAAGTCTACCACCACCCCAGGAATATTCAACTACCACCACAGTGTTACAGAGCACATTGCAGTGAGAAACAACATTCCTTTATTATATATGTTACTTTTCTAGATTTTAAGAAAAATAACTTGAGTCTAATGCAAATGAGGCAGTCGGTGCACTGGGGGCTGGCCTTCAGCCTTGGGAGCACTGCTCTTGCTGCTCAAGTAGGATGGGTGATGTCATAGCGGTGGGTAGAGCACCTGTTATTGCATGGAGTGATGAAGATAGAGATAGAGTGGCAAGTGTAGTTTTACAGGGAGATGAAGGTCTGCTCCCAATACACCAACTAATTCAAACAATTGTGGATTCGTCTCTAATAAACTAAAAATTATACCTCTTCAGACCCCAAAGTATAAAAGGAGGAGACCCAGGAGAGGTAAAAAAAAAATAAAAAAATACTACTCACCTTCCCGCCAGATGCATAGCTTTACCATTAATGATCCTTTCTCTAGAAACACCTCCAGCAGATTATCTTTAGAAACAAAACTTAGGGAACCTATAAAATGTGTAGGGGACAAAGGTCTATTATACCTGCCGCAGAGCTGTCCTGGTAAGTATTCGCATAGTATTTTCTAATGTTCATGTTATGTAACTACTCTATGAATATATTGTGTGCACTTAGAGTAAGATGTTAGAGTAAATCTTTAAAACTCTGCAAATGTTTTCATTATCTAGATATGCAAAAATGTTTTACTTTTAATTGTCTATAAGGCTATTGTAAGGATTGGAGTCAGGGTCAGGCAGTGCAAAGTGACACAGCTGGGAAAGCAACACTGTGCAACTAATGACAAAAGGGGTCGTAGGCCTTGCGGCTATAACTATGCTGTAATATCTGAGATGAGGCAGACCAATGCACTTCCTAATTGAAGTGCGCCTACCACGACTCCTTACGCTTCTATCCCGGCGGCTAGGATTAGGTAAGAGGAGGCCCTGAAAGTCCTAGGGACTGGAGTCACAGGGGTCACACCTAAACAGAAAGCACAGTGTCAATACAATGCAAAACAAAAGACTAAACAGCATGGAACCAGGGAGGACCACAAGTCCCAGCAAGACACAGAAGAGAAGGCGAGGTCAGACGAGCAAGAGGTCAAGCCAGGAGATATAATAAAGGTACCGAATCAAAAGACAAGGGAGAGTCAAAAATACAAGCCGGGTCTAAAAACCAAGAGACATATGAAATACAAACAGACAAGGAATCAGACTGAGCAGGGGGACCAGGAAACCCAAAGTGAATGGCTGGCAAAGATCCATGCCTGGGTGGGGTTTAAATAGCAGCAGAGAACACACCTGATGGCTAACGGCATGGAGACTGAAGGCAAGGAAAAGATTAACCCTTAATGACCTAAGCACACCCAATAGAACTCCTAACACGTCTCCCAGGGAGACACCGCGCAGCAAGGAGACCACGGCGACTCCGTATCCTGACAGCTATGTTCATGGAAAACCCTTTTAATAAAAGGGGATGCCGGTTCAGGAACATCATCTATCAGCCAAAGTCAAGAATATCTACAAGGAGTGTCTCACTAGATGAGTTTCTAAATCCCCGACAATGCATGGATTCTGAACACTTGCTGCCAGGGGCCCCTCAGATTACAGCTGGTTCACTGAAGCCCAGCAGTGGGGCACCCTGTAATAATCATAAGTTGACATGAGCTTTTATATGGGGAATGCAAAGAGTGGACAATCCCTAGAATCTTACTTCAAGCGACAAACCAAAAATTGGAGAAATTTTTGGTGAATAAATCTTTTAATTACACATTCAGAGTTACAAATCAGGAAGGATATTACATATAAAGTAGTGGTCAGGGCTACTAGTAAAAGAGGCAGGTCTGAGCCCATTCGAGAACTAACAGGGATTGTGACATTTACATAATAACCACAGAGCGGTATTATAGAAAGAAATTGTGGAGGAGAAATTATCTATCCATCTTCTCTACGTCCGGTGCGGATACTGCAGACACCGGAACAAACAAGGTCTTCTAGGCATTTTGCACACGACTGTGGGCAGGGCACAGATCAGTAAAAACGGAACGTAAAAAAACTGATAGAATATATAAGACCTGCTCCATGTTTTGCGCTTTTCTACAGCCCAGACATCTTTAAAAACTATGGATGTGTGTATAGGGCTATAGAAATGAATTTTATACACAATTTCAGCAACAAATTATGGTCATGCACATCTTTGCAGAAGGAGTTGTGCAGGCCTAGCAGGCTAGACCAAGTACAATTGTCCACCTCATAATGGAAACATATAGAATACGATCACTTATATTTTTGGCAGATATAACTATTTAGGACTGTGTGAAAAGTTCCCCCAACAACTGCAACAAAATGTTAAGACATTGTAGCCCAAATTTTAGCAGAACTTGTGGTGAGATATGAGCCATTTCTACCACTTTGATTCTTCTGGGATCCCAAACACAATCCTCTTCCAGTCCACTTTCAACCATCCCACAATATGCTGGCACTCAGGCAGTATCGTAGCCATAATCGTGCCATGTATTTTGCAAATTGTGATCTTGATATTCAATCTTCTTGACTTTGCCCACATTCACTCTGAGTTTCAGGACCACCTGATCTGTTTTGTCTGACAGGGGGTATCTCAGAGCCTTGTTGATGTCTCTACTGACATAGATCCCTCTTCCCAGCATTCCATCATCAGATTGCTTAAATCCATATAGCATGATTTGTAAAGCTGCAGTATATGTGGTTCCGTGGTACATGACATAGATCCTATCATCTAGGGGCTGGTCAGAACTGCGGAGAACCGCTCCCTGAAATCCAGGCAAAGTCTCTTCTTTCCAAATATCACCAATATGGTTTGAAGAATTTCCAGAGTAATAGGCCATGATTACTAGAAAACAGAAAGATGATATGGTGAGTGGTATATGTATAATGCGATGTAATAGGTCAGAATATCTGTACTATGCATGCAAATTATTTAACCCCTTCCCACACCTTAACATAATTGTCAAGGTGTTGGGCTAGTTTGAGCTCTTGATATATAGTTACATCATGGTGATCGAAGGGGCTCTGAAGTTGTGTCTGCACGATCATCATGGTGGGCAGGGGTAGGGGTCAGTATCTTGCTCAGAGGCAGAAACTTCCAACATGATACGGTATATAACTATAATGAGAGTCCTGATCCCACCATAAAGGTCAGGCCGGTAAATCTAGTGAACACACAGACAGAATTTCACAAATGTGGTCATGTAACTCTAGTCTCAGGCTGGTAAATGCAGCGAATGCACAAACCATTTTTCCTAGCTACATGAAATACATTTAATAGATTACCTAGGCCTCATTCACATGACATACAACAGCTATTTTTGGATTGGTTTTAATGGCTGACACATGGCCATTTTAAAACAATGAGGGTGAAAGAGTATATTCGCATATCCGATCTTTTGGTGGACAGAAAAAACGGTCATAGAAATAGACACACTTTATCTGCTTTGATGAGCACATGGACCCAATAGAAATCAATGGATCAGTTTTAGTGGTAGAAAGTCCATAAACTATAATTCTGTTTCCGCCACAGCCTTTTCCGGAGCGTTTTTTTTGCTGCAGCTCACTATGTGGGGCTTAGCCTTATAAACAGATCAGTGGGTTGGGTCAAAAATTAAAGATCAATGAAATTCATCCTGTAACAGTACATTAAAATGGATGCAAAGAAGATGATACTTACTAGAGATGAGCGAACACTGTTCGGAACAGCCGTTCTGAACAGCACGCTCCCATAGAAATGAATGGAAGCGGCCGGCACGCGGGGGGTTAAGCGGCCGGCAAAGTCTGCGTGCCAGGTGCTTTCATTCATTTCTATGGGAGCGTGCTGTTCGGATCGGCTGATCCAAACAGTGTTCGCTCATCTCTAATACTTACCAATGAGAAACGGAAATACTGAATGGGAGCAAAATGGATGTCAAAAAAGGATATTAGGGCCATCATTACAGCCATCATAAACTGCGCTGTGATATATGAATCTGTTCAGGGGAGTCCACGTGGAGGAGTCCAAGATGGCCGTTTTGTACCTTGGACGCCCCCCAAACGGACTACCGAATGCATTGGCAAGCGGTGAGCAATGAAAGCACACAGACCCCATAGACTATATGCAGACTTTCGACAGGAAAGTAGATTGTGAAATACTTTTCTGTCCGCACGTTCCATGCGGAGACCGTGTGGAAAGCACACGGACCTCATTATAGTCATCATGTGCTTTCACTGCACACCGCTTGCCAATGCATTCGGTAGTCCGTTCGGGGGCGTCCAAGGTACAAAACAGCCATCTTGCACCCAAGGGGCACCTGTTTTCATGGATTCCCAATACATTACAGTGTATGGAGGAATTTGTTAAAACGGACAAAAATAGAACATGACCTATATTTTGATGGTAATATAATGGTCATGTGAATGGTCCCTATTCACAGACAATAAAGTTAATCCCTTCTCGACAACCACCATAGTATTACATAGCCACTAGATCTCTGCTGTATACAGTAAAGACCTGGTGCTAATGCCTGTAATCAGTGCTCTTAAAAGTGACTGAGGAGCCATGTTTGTCAAAGCCAGTGGCAGCCGCCATTTTTGTGTTGATCGCCAGCTCCCAAATCAAGATCCTGGCCATCAGTTGCTACGACAGCTGAGTTTATTGAAGGCTCGCAGGCTTGTCTCTCCTTAAGTGTCCATTCACACAGAGGAAAATGGTGCTTTATTTGGCACTGAATTTTCAGCACTGAAAAAAAAAGCCTCCCATTGATTTGGGTTCCGCTAGCTTTTCAGAATCCATTAAAATGAATGGGAGGCTTTTTTTCAGCGCGGAATATTCAGCGCCAAATAAAGCGCCATTTTCCTCCATGTGGATGGACCCTAACATGTATTAAAATGTAATCAAAATTTTGAATAAAAAGTGATCAAAGCAATAGACATTCCCCAAACTGGTATAACTAAGTACACCTGGCCCTGCAAAAAAGAAGATTCCTTATGCATCCCTGTATATAGAAATATTTAAAAAAAAATTATAATTTTTTGCAAAGTTTTAGAATTTTTTAAGGGGTTAAATAAAACTATATACATTTGGTATCCTGGGAATCGTACCGACCCATAGAATACAGGTGACATATCATGTCTACATAGTGAACACTGTGAAAACTAAGCCTATAAGTTGAACGAAGTCACACGAATGCAGTTTTTCTCCAAATTCAACCAGTTTTCTCCAATTTTCTTTACAGCCTCATTACCCCACAGCATAAACAGCCATGTAGCACTGCACCATGTGCACAGATGACAAAAGCTCACCTTGCCGTGTGATATAGGACTGTGAGTTTATTCGGAAACTATTAACAGATCTACATGGCTGTCACTCACACCATGTTTTTCATAGACTATAATGGAGTTGAATGGTCTGCAAAACAGAGCATGTCACAGGATGTATTTAGTGGACCCAAACGAGGCATTTTAGGATTCCCAGGTCAATTTTTTTGGTACTGGTTGGCTGAGTTTTCAGCTTGCATTGCCCAGTCACAGGGTTAATAGCCACAGCAAATACCAACCAATTTCATCTGCTTTTTGGCACGGTCAGGACTGCCACAGTAAACCCAATGCATGTGGCCTTAGCTTGACGGCATCACCTGCTGACTATGAACACCTGAGAAAAATGGGTGGAGTGCTGGTACCAAAAACCACAAGGGCAAGGACTCTAAGTACACCAACATTGTAGGCTTACTATAATAGAAAAACCTCCCACTGACAGCAATGGGTGCTATGGCTCAAGCAGTGAATGGTCTGCCTTATATACATAAACATTCGACGTGACTCTGGGTTCAAAACTTGAGTCACACCTAATAATCAACTACACAGTATAAGGGCTCTTGCACACGGAGTTAACGGGAGCGTATTTTAGTAGAATACATGTGTATAGATGTAACGCCCCCTTTGGCCACACCCCCGGGTAGCGGGGCGTTCGGATAAGTATTAGTTGCCGTTCTACCTTGCTTAGCGCAGTGCCTCCACCCTTGTCGGTGATATTCTGGTGCTTCCGGGTTGACAGTACCTTTCTTCAGATCTCTGTCCGGGGCTTGACAAGGGAAAGCCCCGCCCACACCAACACGCCAGAGAGGATTGTGGTATAAACAAAGAAACCTTTATATGGAAGTTAATAAAGTAATGGTGAAGTACAATATGCAATAACATTCACAGCATCAGTAAGGTATAATACTTTAAACGATAAACCTATCTAGAAAATGGCAGGTCTATATGGCAAAGCCCTAGGACAATGCATAACAATCACAAAGCTCAGTCTTAATGCAAGGCCTGTTGCCGCGGTTCTGGAAAGAATCTTCTTTCGTTGGTGCACATGAAATATGTCAGAAATGAACAATGCTCCTTTAATTCCTAGCAGGGTAATATTCCTTAGTCCAGAAGATTTGGTACACTGCAGAAAATCCAGTACTGGCTACAATCATCTATCAGCAGCAGACTATATCCCTTACAATAGGACATGGCAGCACAGCAGGTGCCTGGATGCATCAAGTCTCTTTTACTCCTTCTGCAGTGCTCCAGCTTAAAAAGTTATACTAGACAAGAACAACTCACTCCTGGATCATAGGATGCAGTCTAAATAAGAATGCTGGTGATAGGTACACTTACAGTTCCAGAGGAATTAATGCTGTCCTGTCCAACAGGCTGCCAAAGGGTTAAGTCTGGAAGAACGTTCCGGTGTAGCAGGGAGGCGCCTCCGTCGGTTGTGGAGAGTATGAATACCCTGTATATTCGGCAAATCGTCCCCTGGAGTCGGTAGCCTTTTCTCTGAAAGAATTGAATCCTCTTTTCTTTTTCTTTCAGCCTCTGGGAGCTCAGGAGATCTTATTCCTGCATCCACCTGTGATCTCCCTCTCCTGCAGACTGCCTGAGCACATGGTCTCCCCTGCCAAGCAGCACCTCCCATCCTCCCAGGATTTGATAAACAAACACAATTGCTTTCATGCTGCATGCACAATGTTTGCAAACTGTTAACCCCTTGTTGCCTTGAACTGCACACAGGGGTTACATAGAATACACGTGTAAAAATAACACTCCCATTGACCCCAATCAAATTTTTTACACGTGGAAAAAAAAAATGATGCATGACGCGTCACGTTTTGGTGCCTATTTTGATGCGTTTTTTTGCACGTGTAAAAAATTTCATCAAAGTCAATGGGAGTGTTATTTTTACACATGTATTCTATATATATACTATTATGCTAAAATACGCTCGCATCAACTCCACGTGCATGAGCCCTAAGACATTATATATTTGGGAGGGGTACGCTTCCTGATTTCCTTTAGGTTTTAGCAAACTGTGCATGTTTTCCTTAGGTTACATTCACACCTTGCAAATAAGTGCAGTGAAAACTTAATTTGAAAAAACTACAGGTTTTGATTTGTCTTCAGTGCAGTTTGTTTTTATTTTACAGGAGAACCTTAATGAAAAGATGTGCATTCCATGTAAAGGTAAGAAACCTCTGAGTTTTAACTGCACGTAAATGCATCTTTTGAATGGTTTTTGGAGAGAAAAGCACCATGTAAACCCACCCTAAGGGGCCTTTCATATAGAGCAGGGGTGCCCAATACGTCGATCACGATCTACCAGTCGATCGCAATGGACGTATGGGTCGATCGCGGGATGCAGCCAGGATCCTTGGTGTCTGCTTGTTCACAGTGCAGGCTGAGAGTTGACTCTCAGCCTGCGCTGTGAACAAGCACTCCGGACACTTGCAGGCCGCTCTTAGGGATGGAGGGGGCCGGGGTGCTGCTTGTTCACAGCGCAGACTGAGACTCATCTACAGACACTGGCAGGCTGGGGCTGCCGCAGCCCCAGTCTACCAGTGTCCAGAGATAACTCTCAGCCTGCGCTGTGAACAAGCAGACACCGGGGATCCCTGGGCGGCCACAGAATGCCGCTGTCTCCTGCTGTCTCCTGCTCTCACGCTCCGCCTGGCCCCACCCCCGCCCACAAGAATTGGGTAGTAGATCTTTCGACTAGGTCATGTTATAAAGTAGCTCACATGCTGACAAAGTGTGAGCACCTCTGATATAGAGGAAAATGGTGAGGAATTTGGTGTCGAATTTCAGTGCTGAAAAAAAAAGCCTCCTATTGACGTCAATGGGTTCCTTTTTCTGCTAGCAGATAAATAATGGCTTCAGATACATGAAAACAGACACTCGTACTTTTAACAGACACCTATGGATTTTGTTACTTTGAAATTTCAGTTCTTATACCAGGGAAATACATTATATTACAATAAGAACTTATTTCGGAGGAGACAGTGGAAGTTGCTGTTGTGAAGAGACTCCCAGGCGCCACATCATTGTCAGGTGCTGTTACATGGCTGTCATACTATGAGCGCTATGTGGGTGCACGGATGGGGGGCCTGGGATGATGGATTGTGATGAGCAGACCGGCAGCTGCACACGTAAGCTGTGTAGACCACTCTGCAGTCTTTCGCTTTCTCTTAGTCTTATGTTACTACACACATTCATGGAGTGGGAGATACTAAAGTAAAGAGAATTTGCACTCCAGAGATCTACCCTATAACCCATTGGCCTTGGCCGTGTTATATTCTTCAGCGCCTCTGTTACCTGCTACAGCTCGTAAGCAACCAGCCTGTAAGTATCTGAGACATCAGAACATGGGATGATATATATATATATATATATATATATATATATATATATATATATATATAATAAATATCTTGTACCTCCATAATGTGTAACTGACTTTCATATAAAAAGTACATAATTGATGTTGTGTTGTAACTACGGGTATCAATGCCCGACCATGAGACTTTACCTGCACCTCTGCCAGAGACTTCTTATAGACCTATATTACAGGTATGAATTCAGTTTTTATGGCTGAGTCCTCCACTGGGATTACTTACAGGTGGGTCCTTTTCTGGCTTTGTATATTCAATTGTCATGGGTCTCTGTACGGGGATTTCGTTCGCCTCTCCGTATGAAAAATGTGGAGAGAAAAGCGCTCTGCATTTTTCACCCTTTTTAGGTGGAAACCACATGGACCCATTATATTATGGGGTCCGTGGGTTTCATAAGGTAATCACTTTTTTATACGGATTAGGTTTCTGTTCAGAGGGTTCCCAAGCAGACCCCCAAATGCAAGGCTGAGTGCAGATGTGAACCTAGCCTTACCTGAGTTATGGTGGACACTCTGCAGGTTATGGGGTACTTTACTAGGGAAGTACACATGCTTACTACATACAAACTTGCTATATAACCATATATGCATGCAGTTATAGACATACACAAAGAACCCTTACCTCAAACTAATATTGCATAGGGAAGGACAATGGAAATCATGGAAGTCTCCCTGCTTTTGATTTATTAGTAGTTTCCGGGAGAGATCAGGATTCTCAGAAATAGTGGCAGGATTGTAGCTGGTTGGACACAAGCACTTTCAATTGGATAGATTTACTGTACTACATGCAGGCTCAGGTCTCTGGCAGTCACATTACATGTCATAGACTGCTGCTCATTCCTGTGCTGATGATTTGTAATCCTGCTGCTGCGGGGCCTGAGCTTCTGGCAATGCTGCAGGTAACAAAGCTACAGTATCTATACAAGGAGAGACTGCCTGTGTCTAAAAGCATGCATCAGTGGCTAATTCATTGGGAGTTATCACCTTCCTGAAGTAGTTGCAACCACTACATCACAGAGAATTATGTCACTTATGTAGATTTAGAGAAACTCAACTTTGAAAGGAAATGCAAATGAGGCAGTTGGTGCACACGGGGTGCAGCTCTCGGAGCACTGCTCTTGCTGCTCAAGGACAGTAGGTCGTATGATGCCATAGCTGTGGAAAGACCTACTCCCAGCCAATGCACAGGATGGTGCAGGCAGGAGATGGTAGGGTTCTGGGTGACAAGAGCAGTGCTTCAGAAGCTAAAGGCCCGCCCCCAGTGCACCAACTGCCTCTTATGCATATCACTTCAAAGTTAATTTTCTCCTGTTTCAATCACATGATCAAAAACTGTCCATCACATGACCATGGACTTATTTTAATTCTCTAGAGCAGAGGTAGATAGCCAACGACACTCCAGCTGTTGTAAAAATGCAACTCCCAGCATGCAAACTTGCTCTGCTGTTCTTGGAACTCCCATGGAACTGAATGGAGCATGTTGGGAGTTGTAGTTTTGCAGCAACAGGCCTGATGAAGGTTGCTGAGCCCTGCTTTAGAGGTAAACAAAGAATGTCGACAATAAGACATGTATAGAAAACCATAATGAACTGAAAGATATAGTTTATTGAAAAATTATTAAATTTTTCTTTATGCAAACAGTAACATTTATTTGCTGAAACTGTATTTTTTTCTCTTCTGCTATGTCGTGTGATCTCACTGACATTCGGTTCCCACCAGAATTCAGGCAGCATTCAGTATCTCCCCCAGATTCTTCTTAACATCAGCGGGGAGAAAAAACCTTCAAGGAGGTCTTTTCTCAACGCTAATTTCAGTATAAAATGGTCGGAAACACAACAGACCCCATTATAGTCTATGGGGTCCGCGGGTTTCTGCAGATAGGGTTTCCGTCTTTCAGGTCCCCAAGCGGTCTTAGGGCTAGTTCACACGGAGTAAAATGGTCCGGATTTTGACGTGGGAAGTCGTTGATTTCAATGGGAGGCGGTTTTTTGAGCTGGATTCTAACGCGGATCCTGTGTCAAAATCTGGCCCATTTGAGTCCGTGTGAACTAGCCCTAAAAGTTCTGAACTGTCTTGGTAGAATTTTTTTCTCTCCTTTGATGTGGATCTTCATTTGGTCCTAGTCATTCTTGCTTTTGGTCTCTAAAGAAAGAGATCGTCCACTTGTGGGGATTTTTACCATGGGCATAGATATGGGTGGGTGCAGAGGTGGCAATGGCTACCAGGGCCTGTAACCTGAGGAGGCCTCACTACAACATAAGAAGACACCAGTATTATAGCTAACACATGGTAAGTGGATTTTGCATTGCGGCCTAGGAATTTCATGTTGGGCCTCTGGTTTCTATATTATTCGCTGTCAGCAATGAGAAAACCTAACATCCTTATAATGTCATAAGACTTCTTTGGAGTTGTCTTCTTTGTAACTAACACCATAAAACTTATTTTTCTTGGTTGCAGGTTCTTAGATGTTCACTTGAGATTCTTCTGAAGACATAAGAGATGGCAAAAAAGTATCCTGGAAGAAGATTCTATACAATGTATCATGGCACAAGTGTAACCGCAGCCTACAGTATCATAAAGGAGGGATTTCGGGTTTCTGAAATTGGGACACTGGGGCGAGGTGTCTATGTCAGTAGAGATATTCAGAAAGCTTCAGCATATCCACCAGGACACATAGATCAAAAAGTGGTTTTGAAGCTTTCCGTAAGGGTGGGAAAGGTTAAAAGACTTGACAGTGTTGCTCACCCACTGCGAGTTATCTGGCATGACCATGGATATGAGTCCGCTTGGCTGCCCCAAGGATGTGCTATGGGGTTTAGTAACCAGGAAGAAGATTGCATTTATGACCCTCGCAAGATCAAAGTGACTGATATTGTTAGGGGTCCTCCAGAACACATCAATCCTCTAAGAAACTTAATCGCTAGCAAACAATGAAGTGGTAACAATGTCAGAAGATAAAATCAGTCTGTTGGGTACTAGGATAATAAAAGGAATTTTCTTTTATCTGTTTCATTATTTATCCTCACACTAGAGTTTCCTTTAAGCTGCATGATGTTACTGTATAGGCTGAGTTGTACCCCAGGATAGGGAGTCGGAGTCGTGAAGTTACCAATTCCGCCTTCAAAATAATATGATTACTATTTTAAATTATACTGTATTATACAATATTAATAACTGTATAATTAATTTGATGCATATTTTATTACATATCTACTGTCACAGGAATTCAGAAGCTTTAAAGGGATATTCCCACGTCGCATACTCACCAGTCTTCGATGCTGTAAATTCTTCTTTCTTCCGGCTTTGTTGCATCATTGGTGGGCGGGGTTACATATGCAAAGCCAGCGGCGAGAAGTCGTCACTTCTATGCCACTGGCCCTGCGTGTGCGCTGCCGATGCAGCTAGGCATCGGATGTACAGCCTTCACAGTGCAATACAGACCCGGCATCCGCTGTAATAGAGAGGCGGATGCCGGGGAGTGTAGACGCCGGCACAGGTGCCTGCGACATCGCTACGCTCCTGCCCTGCATGAAGCCAGCAGCGGCAGGAGCAATGCTGCTATTCCGCTCCCCCCTCCCCTCCGGAATAGCGCATCGCTCCTGCCGCTGCTGGCTTCATGCAGGGCAGGAGCGTAGCGATGTCGCAGGCACCTGTGCCGGCGTCTACACTCCCCGGCATCCGCCTCTCTATTACAGCGGATGCCGGGTCTGTATTGGCGGCCCCTCCCCCCCAAAAAAAATATAAACTACCCCCCCCTCCAGGCACTTAGCCCCTCCTCCCTCCCCCCAGAGAGCAGCAGATATATCACTTAACTTTTGACCTGATAAGTCAAGGGATGTGTCAACAGAGAAATGAATAAAGTAATATAGTGGACAAACAAAGCAGTTTTGCTGAAGCAATGTATTTAGGAAAAGTCTTACATTCACATTAACAAGCAGTATAGATAGGATCCTTGTGATGGGGCAACCCCTTTAATGCTTCTGACTGACCATCGCTGTCAGTCATTTATGAGGAAGTCAAAGCAGGAGTCCGAGTCGGGCTGTGGAAAAATTAAAAGTGAAGTCAGAGTGAGTGGTTCGGCCTAGTGGCTCCATAGCTCAGACTGTATCTCAGCATTGCCTCAGTCCAATTAATTGTCTATGTTCTAGAACTCTTCAATCACATACCGTATTTTTCGGACTATAAGACGCACTTTTTTCCCCCCAAATTTCGGAGGAAAATGAGGGTGCGTCTTATAGTCTGAATGTGGGTTTGCAGCATGGCCGCGGTACTGCCACCGCTGGTTTTCTTCAGCGGCAGTAGCGCGGCAATCTGCAGGCCCCGGCAGCTAAGACAGTCCCCGGCATCTGCTGTAATAGACCGGCGGATGCCGGGGAGTGTCTTAGCTGCCGGGGCCTGCAGATTGCCGCGCTACTGCCACCGCTGGTTTTCTTCAGCGGCAGGAGTGTGACAATACTTACCCGGCAGCTAAGACACTCCCCGGCATCCGCCGGTCTATTACAGCAGATGCCGGGGACTGTCTTAGCTGCCGGGGCCTGCAGTATTGTCACACTCCTGCCGCTGAAGAAAACCAGCGGTGGCAGTAGCGCGGCCATGCTGCAAATCCACTCCTCCTCCACAGGTCCCGGCAGTTAGTTAGCCCCGGGGCCGGTCCCATACCTTTAGTGATGCAGGCCGGCTCCTGCACGGCGAGGCCGCAGGAGCCAACCTGTTCCGATGACAGCCGGGAGCCTAATGAAGACTCCCAGGCTGGTCTATGACACTCCGCGATAGTAATGTATAGAATCTCCCATAGACGGCAATACACTTGTATTGCCATCTATGGGACTTGCAATCAAATGATTGCAGGTTCAAGCCCCCTAGGCGGGGGAAAATAAAATAGTAAAAAAACAAAAAAAAAAACACTTAAAAAAAATATAATAAAAAATAAAATAAATAAAAGTTCACCTCCTTTCCCTAGAATACATATAAAAGTATAACATTACTGTGAAACATACACATTAGGTATCGCTGTGTCTGAAAATGCCCGGTCTACTAATATTTTTATGTACAGTGAACGTCAAAATCAAAAGTGCTAAACCGCCGGGTTTTTCTCTCTGTTTTGCCTCTGAATTAAATAAAAGGTGATCTAAGCAATAAACATTTCCCAAAATAGTATATCTAAAAAGTACACCTGGCCCCACAAAAAAACGCCCTATACATCCCCGTACAACTGCAGGTTCACCTGTCAATGTGGCCTTGCAGCTGTTCCAAAACTACAACTCCCATATATTAAATATTTTACCATTTTTTGCCTGAAAATTTTTTTTCCCTATTTTTCTCCTCTAAAACCTCGTCTTATAGTCCAGTGCGTCTTATAGTCCGAAAAATACGGTACTTGTTGTAGTGTAATGTTAAAGGGGCTCTCCAGTTTGTATAAAGACCTATTCTCAGTTGATCAGCAGGAAACCCGGGTTTTGGACCCCCACTGATCTTATATGGATGACCTATCCTGAGGACAGACCATCAATAAAAAAAGAACTGAACTTTTAAAGGTCTTTGGTCTCCGGCCATCATGCTGAGAGTTCCAGCTTTGCAACAGCTGAAAAATTGAAGGTTGGATTAAGGCAACAAATCAGGAAAATAACTAATAATAAATTGTAATATTACAAAGTAAAGAACAAAAATATCTAAAATTATGTCTACATATTATATTTGTTAATTGTCGTTCATCCAATTGATTGTAATTCAGTTTGATTAAAATGAAATGTTTTAATTTTTTTTTTTTGTTGAATTGCGCGCAATATTTTAGGCTTCTATATGTCACAGGCTGAAATGACTGTTCTCTTGTTCCCTCCTACGTCTTCCATATTCCTGTGAAACACATACCCTCAACTTCTATTATCAACTTCTGCCTATTTTCCCAGCCTCCCCAGGGTAATGTGTTGTGTAATGTGTTGCGTTGCTCACAAGGTTCTGACACTGATATCAAGTTCCTGTAGACCTTTGAATGTTACCTATAAACATGGTAACATTCTTGTAGTAAGAGTGCCCCGCTTGTCTAGGGGTTATGTCTGGTATTGCAGTAAAGCTGCAAAGTGATGACAACAAAATCACACAAAAATCATCAATGGAAATCAAATTTATTAACCAATGGAGGCCTGGATTTGGAGTCCCCCCCCCCCAAATCAAAGTGGAAAAACACACTACAGGCTGATCCAACTTTGTAATGTCCTTAAAACTTGTCAAAATGAGGCTCAGTAGTGTGTGCGGCCTCTACATGCCTGTACGACCTCCCTACAACGCCTGGGCATTCTCCTGATGAGGTTGCGGACGGTATCTAATGGCAGTCAGGCTACCTCTGGCAAGCACACGGAGGGCTGTGTGCAGGGGTGATCCTGCCCCTATCGCCGCCCGAGGCGAACTGAAGAAAGCCGCCTCCCCCCCCCCCCCGCTGAGGGAAGGGGCGGAGTGGAAGCGTGGCTTAGCAGAGGGGGCGTGGCGGATCAAGGGGGCGGGGCTTAGCACCTTTCGCCTGCAGAGAGCAGGCCTGGAGACTTCCTGCGCTCTGCCTGAGCGTGAGGGGAGGCTGCCGGAGCAGCGCTGCTCCAGTGGCCTCCCCAAACCACCGCTCGGTGCTAAGCCAGTCCAGGACAGCTTGTCCTGGACTGGCTTAGGTTAGCAAAAATGCCGCCCTCCCTGAGGCCCTGGCATAGCGCCGCCTGAAGCGCTCGCTTCAGGTCGCCTCATGGGAGGTGCGGCGCTGGCTGTGTGGCCCTCCAAAGAAATGCCACTCCACACCATTACAGACCCACTGCCAAACCGGTCATGCTGAAGGATGTTGGAGGCAGCAGATCGCTCTCCACGGCGATCTGCATGTGCTCAGTGTGAACCTGCTTTCATCTGTGAAGAGAACAGGGTGCTAGTGGCCAATCCTGGTGTTCTGTGGCAAATGCCAAGCATCCAGCACGGTGTTGGACTGTGAGCACAACCCCCATCTGTGGACGTCAGGCCCTCACACCATCCTCATGGAGTTGGTTTCTAACCGTTTGTGCAGACACATTTGTGGCCTGTGGGAGGTCATTTTGCAGGGCTCTGGCAGTGCTCCTCCTGTTCCTCCTTGCACAAAGGCGGAGGTAGTGGTCCTGCTGCTGGGTTGTTGCTCTCCTACGGCCCCCTCCACGTATCCTGGTGTACTTGCCTGGTGTACTGGCCCATCTCCTGGTAGCGCCTCCGGCCTCTGAACAGATAGACACAGCAAACCTTCATTGAAGTCAATTGGATTCTTTTTATCAGCGCTGATTCTGCCACGAAAACTTGCAACAGAATCAGCGCTGATAAAAAGACTCCAACTGACTTCAATGGGTAGAAAGTTGGCACAAGTAATATTTTGTTATATATTTATTTTTATTTATTAATTTTTTTAAACAATTACCCAGTGTGAATGCCTCCTTAGGATGAGTTCAGACGGGGTTCTTTGGTCCAGAATTTGAGGCAGAGGTTGCCTCATATTCCGGACCAAAAAAACGGCATCCAGTTGCGGCACTCCGCTCTGGATTAGGTCTAAATGAATGGGCCTAGTCGGGAGGGAGTGTCTCCAGGCGGACGTCCGTGGTTGAACTGGCCGCGGTATCTGCCTGAATAATGAGCATGTTGCTTCTTTCTTCCGGCAGCCGGAACAGACTGCTCGCAGAAAAAAAAAAATGACCAGCTTCCATTGATTTCAATGGGAGCCGTTTTTTTTGGTCAGGATTTTGAGGCGGATTCTGCCTCAAAATCCTGACTCAGTGTGAAATCAGCCTCAGAGTTTAGGCTGCGTTCACATGGAGTTTTTTAGTCAGGAAACTGACTCAAATTCCTCCTCCTAAAAACGCCTCACCATAGGACTGTATGTTGAGGCATTTTTTGGAGGAGGAATTTGAGTCAGTTTCCTGACCAAATTCCTGACCAAAAAAACATAGGGTGGTACTGAACTACTGAGCATGCTCAGTGCTCGTGTAGGAAATGAAAGAAAAATGGTCCATGGGTTCTGGATATGTAGGACAACAAACCTAAAACAACTACAATATTTAATATTGGTCTTCTTGGATTTATTGACATAACGTTCCTATGTCTTTAGTGTATTAATATGTTTATCTAAACACCCCTGGAAATGGTACAGGTAGATTTGGGAAACTAAAATCATGATACATAAGAACATGATCACAAGGTCACTTTAAGAAGAGAATCACTCCTTCTATGATTGTCATGGATCTGTTCATCACCATCAGTGCGTACAATGCCTCTTGGTACTTTTATTATTACATTGTTATTCAGTTTGGGAGTCATCTTTCATCCACATGAAACCTAATGTCAGGATATCATATCCTGAGAATCAAGAGTGACCCATAACTATTGGACTGGCCACGCAATGTTTAATGGGATCCATTCGATCAGACACTTTCTTCCATTGCTCCATGTATGATGATTATATGTCCATTTATGGTGGTGGACTTAGGTCAAAATTGGCGTTTGGACTGGTCATTAGCTGCACGTCAACATACATGGCAAACTGTGATACCCTTTGTGTATTGACACAATAGCCACCTGGAAATTTTCAGAGTTTTTGCTCCAGTGCTTCTGTGGGATCAGACCAGTGGACTAGTGTTCACTCTACACATGCAGTAATGAGTCCTTGGCATTAGTTCCTGGCATTAGTCCTGGATCCTGCCATTAGTTCACTGGTTGTGCTTACTTGGACCTCTTTTGGTATGTATTAACCACACTAGAAACTCTCCAAAAGAACTGATGTTTTTGAGATATTCTGAAACCTTCTTCTAACTATCTATCACAATTTGGTCCATGTCAGTGTGGCTTATTTTATCTAAAGTTCACGAGATCCCTAATATACCCCACCCCACCAGGCGCCATTGTCACCAGATAGTCATTGTTATTCTATCATGCTCAGTACTCTCAGTATTTCATAGAACTACACAAGTGTACTGTACAAAACGAAAGGAAAAATGTGGGTAATGGAGTGGTCGTCTCATAGAGGTGATCTTTTGGAGCGGTATCACCATATCTAGTGTCTGTAGAAGATACAATTACTCTCAAGTTGCAAAACTGGACCTAAAGCAAACACCATATGAGGAATATTGTCCCAGCAAATAACGTAAAGGTTTGTTATTTATGATCTTGGCATCTTTTATTCTCCAGCAAGTGCCAAATATGTGCAGATGAAGTCAGTGTGCATCGTATCCTGGTATTATATGTAGTGCGGCATCACCCGCTGCAGGTATCTACAGCTGAGCTGAGATTATTCAGGTAAAGACTTCACCCCAGTCATTCCCACCATGATGGCAGCCGCTCTTCTCCTCCTTGGGCTCTTCAACAGCTTCTTTGGTAAGTGCAGACATTATTATTAGAATCCTTTTCTACAACATTGCTTCTGACCCAGCTTCTCCAGGCTACAGAATGGCCTAGTTATACAATGGCATATTCCATAAAGATGGGTCTTATGGTAGAATTATCACTCTGCTGTTAGGGAATAGCCAGATTACTATTTCTGTAGTGGAATAGTAAAGTGATATTAGTTGTCACCCAGCTCTCCTAGAGACAGATATAACCATAAACTTCAAAATGTTTGTGAATATGATGTCCTGATATTTCTGGCACCTTCTTGTTCTATTTTGCAGATTTTGCTCGGGGGATTCCCATTGACCCTGTAGATGTAAGTGTCCATACTGTGTTGTGTACATTTATAAGAGTATCTTGTAATCGCCCCATTAAGACATTTTACAGTATTTTTGCAGGTTAGATCCACAGCACATCTTGACAGATGACAACAGATTTCTCCATAGTTATAAGCCAGTTCTGAGCTCACCCATACAATCCCTTTAATCACACCGACAGTCACACTGATCATTTTGTGTATACTGCTGTGTGTAATGCTGTGTGTTATATGTGGTGTGTGTGATGTGTGCTATGTGTACTGCTGTGTGTGATATGCGCTGTGTTCTCCTGTTTGTGCTGTGTGTACTATTGTGTGTTACACTGTGTGTGATGTGTTCTATGTGTACTGCTGTATGTGATGTGTGCTGTGCATAGTGCTGCATGTGCTGTGTGTACTGCTGTGTGTGATGTGTTTGCTGTGCATACTGTTGGGTATACTGCTGTGTGTGATGTGATATAACTTACATAATATCACACTATACACAGTAAGCACCACCTGTATAACTCAGCCCATTGATTTTAATGGGAGCCGTCTTTTTGGTCAGGGTTTTGAGGTGATTACGGCCTCAAAATCCTGACCAAAAAATGACGTGTGAACTTACCCTTACATGTGTATATAATGGGTAACAGATAAATATCCCTCCACGCCCTATACCAGTGATGGCGAACCTATGGCACGCGTGCCAGAGAGGGCACGCAGAGCCCCCTCTGCTGGCACGCGTGCTGTCGCCCTGATCGCTCACTAACGGCGAATCCGATGCAGGATTCCCCGTTAGTGAGCGATCGCTGCCTTCAGCTGGTTGTGCAAATGCGCATCCAGCTGAAAGCTGTCAGTGTAGCTCTGTGTAGGCCACGCGTACTACGCGGCCTACACTGACTACAGAGTGTGACCTCTGAACAAGCGCGGGCGTGATGACGTAAGTCATCAGCGCGCGCAGTGAACAGAAGAGAGAACACCCGGCAGCTCTTCAGGTAACTATATTGTGTTTGTTTGCACTGTCAGGGGAGGGGGGCAACGGTAGACATTTCATGTTGTGTAGGAGGGGGCTACTGTAGACTTTCATGCTGTGTGGGTAGGGGGCTACTGTGGACCATTTTATGCTGTATGGGAGGGGGCTACTGTGGACCTTTCATGTTGTGTGGGAGGGGGCTACTGTAGACTTTCATGCTGTGCGGGTAGGGGGCTACTGTGGACCATTTTATGCTGCTACTGTGGATCTTTCATGCTCTGTGGGAGGGGGCTACTGTGGACCATTTCATGTTGTGTGGGAGGGGGCTATTGTGGACCATTTCATGTTGTGTGGGAGGGGGCTACTGTGGACCAGTTCATGTTGTGTGGGAGGGGGCTACTGTGGACCAGTTCATGCTGTGTGGGAGGGGGCTACTGTGGACCAGTTCATGCTGTGTGGGAGGGGGCTACTGTGGACCAGTTCATGCTGTGTGGGAGGGGGCTACTGTGGAGTATACAGGTATAATCCTGTGTGGGGGCCACTGTGGGCCAGATTGTACTGTGTGGGGGGCCACTGAGGGGCAGATTGTACTGTGTGGGGGGGGCCACTGAGGGGCAGATTGTACTGTGTGGGGTCCCCTCACTATGTATATCACACAGTATTTGTTTTATAGCAGACGTGAAATTAGTACAGGATGTAATAACATTGCACGGTAACTATAAAACAGATCCTGTGCGATGTAAATAGTGAAAATTAATTGTTTAAAAGTACAGAATGCTGAGACCTTTACCTTTCAGTACAAGATCTGTAAAGCCCCAGTCACATGACTGTAATTTGTGGGTCTGCAATTGTGGACCCACAGAGTTTTAAGGTTAAATTGCCGTGTTGGCACTCCATGATAATTTATTTGGTTTTGGGTTGCAGTTTAGGCACTCGGTCTCAAAAAGGTTCGCCATCACTGCCCTATACCATACCTCACAATTTCGGTAACGTGTCCCGCGGTCCCGGTTGGACGGAGGTATGTCCGGATTTCAACTCAGATCTGCGTCTGGAGCATGCAGATCTGAGTTGAATACATACGCAACTAAAGCAAGGAGCTGTCAGAGCTCAGCTCCTTGCTTTGCCATGTCACTCCGGCTAGTGGTTGTGTAGGCGCGATGTGTTAGCGAGACTGCGGAGAGAGCGGCGGGGGAGCGAGGAAAAGGTGAGTTTAAGTGGTCTTTGTGTGTAGACATTAAGGTGGAACACTGGGGGCAGAGATGTGGGGACATGAATTTGGGGGAAGAGATGTGGGGACATGAATCTGGGGGCAGAGATGTGGGGACATGATTCTGGGGGCAGAGATGGGGGTACATGAATCTGGGGGCAGAGATGGAGGGGGGACATGAATCTGGGGGAATAGATGGGGGAACATAAATCTGGGGGCAGAGGTGTGGGGACATGAATCTGGGGGCAGAGATGTGGGGACATGAAACTGGGGACAGAGATGGGGGGACATGAATCTGGGGACAGAGATGTGGGGACATGAATCTGGGGGCAGAGATGTGGGGACATGAAATTGGGGGCAGAGATGTGGGGACATGAATCTGGGGCAGAGATGGGGGAACATTAATCTGGGGGAAGAGATGGAGGACATGAATCTGGGGGCAGAGATGGGGGGCATTAATCTGGGGGAAGAGATGGAGGGAACATGATTCTGGGGGCAGAGATGGGGTACATGAATCTGGGGGCAGAGATGGAGGGGGGACATGAATCTGGGGGAATAGATGGGGGAACATAAATCTGAGGGCAGAGGTGTGGGGACATGAATCTGGGGGCAGAGATGTGGGGACATGAAACTGGGGACAGAGATGGGGGGACATGAATCTGGGGACAGAGATGTGGGGACATGAATCTGGGGGCAGAGATGTGGGGACATGAAATTGGGGGCAGAGATGGAGGGGACATGAATCTGAGGGCAGAGATGGGGGGAGATGAAACTGGGGCAGAGATGGGGGCATGAATCTGGGAGCAGAGATGGAGAGGGGACATGAAACTGGGGGCAGATGAAGGGTGTATATGAAAGTAGAGGAGAGATATAGGGGGGACATATAATTTACGGGTGACTGTAAGAGGATTATACTGTGTGGGGGCACATGGAAAATTAATGAGAATGGGCGGAGTCAACATAAAAGTGGGCGGAGCTAAATTTACAGCGGCGCGCTATGCACGCCGCATATTTTGTCCCTCTTTCGGTTCTTCAAAAGTTGGGAGGTATGCTATACAGAAATATAGAGTGGCTTCTAGTGCCACAAATACCCCACCTGCCCAAATCTTTCATCACTCTCTGATCTGATGACTATACCACAATGGATGACGTTGTATCTGTACAGTATTCATCCATAGGATGGTCAATTGTCACATCACCTTTCATCATTCATGGCCCTAAGGTAACCCTGTTGTCCAGATCTCCCTATGTATGATGGGAGTTTAATACTAGATGTTGTTTTTATATATACAGGACAGAGCAGATCATGGACCTGGTGGATCACCTGATGGAACTGATGGATCAGATGATGACACTGAAGACCAAAATCCTGTCCTCTCCAAACAATTCATTAATATTGATGCAGATCTTGGAGACATTGTTATTTCTATAGATGTATTCCAGACTGGTAGAGTAGTTGTTGGAAGCGATGTGCTACATATACCTGGTGCATCACCTAATGTAACCCATGATGTCGCTAAGGATCAAAATCCTGTCCAATCCAGGAAAATGACTATTCAGCAAGAAGACATTACTATTGTTCTAAAGATTAATATACAGGACAGAGCAGATCACATATTTCCTGCTTCATCTGATGCAGCATCTGAAGATCAGAATCTTGTCCAGTCTCAGAAACTTACTACTGAATATAAAAAACAAGTCACTGTTATACGAGTTTTAGATAAAAACCTGCAGTAATTGGTGCAGTCCGTGGCTGATATAGATCCAGGTAAAATCTGAAGATTTCTTTGCAGTTTTTTATCTAAAGTGAATGTTACAAATTCTGAATATCAATAGAAGTAAAACATAAAGGAGTAGTAAAGGGCCATATGGTGGGGGGCAGCGCTCAGCACTAGTAGTACAACTTGGAAAGGGGTTAAAAGGTCTGGTCTGCTGTCTGTATTTATTTAAAGGGCTAGTTATTTTGTGGTCTGCAGGGCCGGTGTTAGGGGGGGCAAACTGGGCAATTGTCTAGGGCCCCCTGGGATCCGAAGCACTATACACTATTATAACATTGAAACTATCATAAATACAGGGAGACTATTATTAGTAATAGGGCTATTATAATGGGGAGATTGTTATACATAATGGCGTTATAAGAAATTACATATATATAAGGGGACTATTATAAGGGGGTACTGTTATATACAAGTGTGTGCTATTATACACTGTCTATCAATAAGTATTTGGACAGCTTTGGTAGAATAGATAAACCACATTTATTCCTATACAATAGTTGGTAGATCCCAGCAGATGCTTTCTTACCAATGGTATAGAGCGGCACAATACTCCCGGATGCCTGGTGACACTCCTGGTGTATGTGAGCCATCGGTTGGGTGCGGTTTCTCTGGCCAGCACCCATCGGTCTCTATCTCCCAGTTTTGGGGGTCTGTCAACTCGGGGCACATTCCTTCAGTCACCGTTCACCTTCCAGTTCGTAATCACATAGGACACTGTCGATTTTGGGTAATTCAGTTCGCTTGCTATGTCCCTTAAGGAGCAACCATTTCTGTGGTAGCCCACAATTACCCCTTACTCAATATTGGACAACTCTTCACTTCGTGGCATCTTGCATGCGACCAATGTTAATGTTGTTTCCTACACGATATTTAACGGCGGAAGGCGTGACACCGCAGATATCTTGATTTGCATGTGTCTAAATACTTATTGGTAGACAGTGTAGGATAACAACTATTATATATAAGGTTGGCTGTTATAAGTGGAAGATTGTTATATATAAGGGGGCTATTATAGGAGAAGAACTATTATATATAAGGTGGATTGTGTTAAGGAGGGGACTGTTATATATAAGGGGGCCATTATGTATAAGGGAGGAAACTATTATATATAAGGGGGCTACTATAAGAGGAAACTATTATATAAGGGGGCTATTATAAGAGGAAACTATTATATATAAGGCAGCTATTATAAGGGGGAAACATAGTGATAATGTGGACTATTATATATGAGAGCACCAACTAAGTATCAATGTATAAATAACACAAAAAATTCTTTTGATTTTAAATCTAAATTTATTGTTACAAAAATGTTTTTAATTGTAAAAAATATTGGTATAAGGAAAACACGTCTTATTAAATTTCCATCGTCTTATTAAATTTCATTGGCATCTTCAATTCACGTTTTCACATTTGTTTTATTCAAGTGCATATTTAACTTGACTTTTCACATTTTTTTCCTGCACCTTTATCACATTTATCTTGAAAAAAACCTTGCTGGGTTACCTCTTTATATCTTATATGTAGTATTGTAACAATAGTTCATATCTTTTTGAAAACCTTTTGTGTAGATTAACATCATCCATAGTTCACCTTTTTTTTTTTTTTTTTCTCTGGTGGCTATACACAGGCGTATATAAGATATTGCTCTTGGTTTATATGTGCGGTGGCTGTGGTTTTCCCTTCTATACACGCTATATGTGTGTCTCCTTTGGACACTCCTACTGTTTTGATTAGCTCAAGCATTGTCATGTGATGCTCTCGCACCATTGTGATGCGGGAGCCGCACCTGAATGAATTAATGGCGCCATTAATTACTATTGTGTACCCTATGAAAGCTTCCCCTCCTGCCTCCATTCTGTAGCCCCCTGAAGAAGCAGGGGCGAAACGGTCCGTTGGGGCTCAGAGTGGAGGTCGCAGCTGGTGAGCAGTGGTTTATGTATATGCTTCACATTTTGTTCTATGTAGGTTGGCTTATGTAATACTGGCATGTGTGTGTAACTTTACATTGGTTCTGTTACCTTATATGCTCTTACTATATAGTGGTGATATGGGTATGATCTTTGCAATGCTACAGATATATTTTTTCAATTAAGTGCCCTGATCTTGTGATATTGTGGGCAATAGGAGCCTATTTACATTTATATATACAAAATACTGGGCCTCTCTATACACACATTTATTGTGGCTGTTCTCATCCCCTACACCACTAGCAGATTATACACCTGCTGGAGCTGCTCAGTCCAGTGCGACTTCCACTCTTGTTGTGTGTTTTTAAATGTTTTTATGTGTTTGTGTTTTCCTTATACCAATATTTTTTACAATTAAAAACATTTTTGTAACAATAAATTTAGATTTAAAATCAAAAGAATTTTTTGTGTTATTTATACATTGATACTTAGTTGGTGCTTTGAGTTTTTGCGGGTATCTTTGTTTTTTATCTAGTATTGAGATTGCTTTGGGTTTGATATTATATATGAGAGGGCTATTATTAGTAAGGGAACTATTTATAAGGGGGCAGTAATATTTATGAGGGGGGCTATTACTGATATGGGGCACTGTTTATAAGCAGGGTCTATTATATATAATGAGGTGCTATAATAACTGATGAGGGGGTGCAAGAATCTATTATGAGGTACAAAGGTGGTTATTTGAAATGTGTGTGGGTATAAGGGGGGTGTTTGTTACTGTTTTGAGGGCAGAAAGGGGATGTTATCAAAGTGGCTGCCACTGGAAATATGATGGCACTGTTGGTATATCAACATTTGGGGCTCCGCTTTTAATTTTGCCCAGGGATACAGTTTGTCTAAACCCCTGGTGGTCTGTATTAGTTTAAGAGGTCTAGTGTGTGTATTTCTGATGGGGGCTTATCTGGGGTCTTTAGTTGTTTCAGGGGTCTGTGTTCATGGGTTTGGTCTAAAAGTTTGTGCTTGGTCCAAACAGGTCCATTACAAATGCCTTAAGATGTTGTGTATTATACTCTGAGGGCTCCTAGGACTGTATCTAACTCCTTTCTGAGACAGACTTAATAATGCCAAAGTAACATTAACATATATACTATTGTCACGGGATGGTTAGAGTCTATACTATAGGCCATGTGTAATATATATTTCATGTGGAATGTATTCTCTAGCCTGTTGTATACATCAATGTGTAGTTGGCTGATTAGGGTCTAGTGTGTTAGCACATTGTATGCAAATACCTCTAACTAGTGAGGACAATGGGTGGAGATAATCTGCTCAGTGTCCCCAAGAAGATGTTGGATGGTGCATTGTCCACAGGAGACAGGGAGTCTGCTCTGTTTAGCATAGGTGAGGGGGGAAGGATCTGTGACTCAGCCCTTCCCACCCACAGATATAGGATGTGACAGTCTTAGTATATTGTATGTAGCAGCAGTTAGTATGTGTTAGCCGGCCTGTGCACAGCTCTGCAGAGAGCCAGGATTTAGTTACAGGACCAAGGAACCAAAGCTATCATTGGATTGTGACTTCTGTGGACTTATTGTTATTACGGTTGATGTGACCGCCGCCGGCTACTAACTTTGTGGATTACAATAAATTGCTGTTGTCTCCCGACCTCTTGCGTCCGTGTTGATTCAAAAGACCTTCCGGAGGAAGACGTATACTTTTGCTCCGTGACAACTGGTTGGCAGCGGTGGGATCAACAGCGGACAGCGAGATGGACCACAACAGCTCAGCGATTAATGGAACCACAACCTCAGAATACAGGAACTGGACTATGGCAAATCTAAAATTAAGGGCCCGGGAACTAAACCTGAGTTACCAGGGAAGAACGAAAGAGCAACTGATCGAGGCACTGGAGGAGATGACCCTGCAAAGCGACAATGAGGAGGACCGCCCCCAGGAGACAGTAGAGATATGGGAGCGGCAGGTACAGACCCAAAAGAGCAGATGGGTTGTTTTGTATGAGGAGGAATTGGCAGTGCTGGGGCTAGAAGCAACTGCAGAGCAAAGGAGTAGAGCATTACAGAGGGCTCAGGAAACGGAGAAGGAGGAACAGAGAATGGCGCATGAAAAGGAAAGAATGGCGCATGAAATGCGAATGGCTGAGATAACTATGAGGAATTATAATCAAACGTCGACCCCCAGCCCAACAGTGAGAGAACCACCATATGTGTCCCATAAACACTTCAAGACCTTTGAGGAAGCGGCTGGGGATGTTGATGGATATTTTCAGGACTTCGAACACCAGTGCCGCCTGATGGAAGTCCCAGAGAAGGATTGGGTCCGGTATCTGGTGGGGCACCTATGAGATGGGGCTGCGGAAGCTCTCAGAGCCATGGACCCTAGTGATCAGCGGGACTATGAGGCCATTAAAAGAGCGGTGCAGAAGTATTATGCAGTCACTCCAGAGACCTACCGAGTTCAGTTCCGCTCTTTGTCTTACAATGGGGGAAGCTCCTTCCACATGTTCGCCCACAAGTTGAAGCAAGCATGCAAGCGCTGGCTAGAAGGAGAGGAGGCTGTCACAGTCGATAAGATCCTCCAAGTTATACTTAAGGAACAGTTCTTTTCCCAGTGCCCCGCTGAGATCCGTGAGTGGGTGCTGGAACGGAACCCAGCCACAGTTGAGCAAGCTGCTTCTCTTGCAGATGAGGGCCTGACCATCAAGCCGCAGTGGAAGAGGTTGTTTGCAGAGGAGCGGAAAACTACCACAGTCCGCCAGACACCCTTCAGCCAGCCACCCACCTTTCGTGTCCGGCCTCAGGATTACAATTTCCCCTCTACCCCTGCCCCAGCCCATCGGCCTCCAGCTATGAACAACCCTGTCCCTAGACAACGACCTACTGGAAGAATGCTAGAGCGCAGATGTTTTGGGTGCGGGCGGCCTGGACATTTGCAAGCTAGTTGCCCTGCTAACATGGGGGCACGGGCCACCGTGGCATCCCGGCCTATTCACTACCTGGGAACCACCCCTAGGACAGAAAGTTTGGCCCCATTTCCAGATGACTCCATGAATGACCCATCTGTTCCACCTCCAGGGGTCTATGGGATTCAGCCCTCTGCCACACATCCCGCAAACCTTCAGCGGAAGCACTTGCAGGAGGTCCTCCTGGATGGCCGAACAGTTGTTGGATTCCGGGACTCGGGAGCTTTCCTAACGGTAGCAGACCCCCGAGTGGTGCGACCGGAGGCCCTAGAGGAGGGCCCTGGCATTTCAATCAAGTTGGCAGGGGGTACTCGGAGACATATTCCTAAAGCTAACGTGGAACTCGACTATGGTTATGGACCAAAACGATGCACAATTGGTGTGATGAGCGGGCTGCCGGCCGATGTTCTGTTAGGCAACGATGTTGGAAATCTACAGTGCCACTTTGTGGGAGCAGTGACCCGAAGCCAAGCTCAGGGAGAAGCCAACATGGATCCACCGGATTTTCTGCCAGATGCCAGCCCTTCAACCCTACAACTTTACCATTCAGTACCGCCGAGGGAACCAACACCAGAACGCAGATGGGTTATCCCGGCAGGAGGACATATGAGCTATAGAGACTGATGTGCATTCCCCAATTTACCTGTGTAGGCCAATTGTGTCATGCACATGTTTTGAGAGGGGGAGGGGTTGTCACGGGATGGTTAGAGTCTATACTATAGGCCATGTGTAATATATATTTCATGTGGAATGTATTCTCTAGCCTGTTGTATACATCAATGTGTAGTTGGCTGATTAGGGTCTAGTGTGTTAGCACATTGTATGCAAATACCTCTAACTAGTGAGGACAATGGGTGGAGATAATCTGCTCAGTGTCCCCAAGAAGATGTTGGATGGTACATTGTCCACAGGAGACAGGGAGTCTGCTCTGTTTAGCATAGGTGAGGGGGGAAGGATCTGTGACTCAGCCCTTCCCACCCACAGATATAGGATGTGACAGTCTTAGTATATTGTATGTAGCAGCAGTTAGTATGTGTTAGCCGGCCTGTGCACAGCTCTGCAGAGAGCCAGGATTTAGTTACAGGACCAAGGAACCAAAGCTATCATTGGATTGTGACTTCTGTGGACTTATTGTTATTACGGTTGATGTGACCGCCGCCGGCTACTAACTTTGTGGATTACAATAAATTGCTGTTGTCTCCCGACCTCTTGCGTCCGTGTTGATTCAAAAGACCTTCCGGAGGAAGACGTATACTTTTGCTCCGTGACAACTATGTAAATGGATGATAGATGGAGGTAAAAAAAAACAGACTGTTTAACTGGAGTAACATTGTCATCTTCTACCTTCTAGGCACATGGATGGATTCCTGACCAGGATATGATGAGTCCTCAGACTGAATTTCCCCCTTGATGATTTTTCTCCCCCTTCTTCCATGAATTCTCGTATTCTCTGTTAAAGATGTCACTTCCTTCTATGTCTCACAATCAATAAAGCAAAATAGATCAGCTCATCAGGTTTTGTGGTCACTTGTATTACACAAACCTGCATGTCCTAGTAACAGTGCACCCACCTGTCTTAAAGGGATTCTACCATTAAAGCAACTTTTTTTCTAATTACCACGTCGGAATAGCCTTAAGAAAGGCTATTCGTCTCCTACCTTTAGATGTGGTCTCTGTCACGCCGTTCCTTAGAAATACCGGTACTTACCGGTATGCTAATGAGGTCTCGGCAGCAATGGGGGCATCCTTCTTCTTCATCTGCCTCCTCCCCTTGTCTGTCGTCTTCTTTCTTTGTCATGTCTGTCGCCTGCGCAGTCGGCTCTGACAGCGAGACCCTGTTAAAGCCGACTGCACATGCCGGCCATCAGCCATATTTCCAAGGCTGCAATTGCGCGCATATGCAGTACGCTCCTCATGTCTTCGCCAAACAGAGGTTACTGCGCATGCTCAGTAACAGGGCCGGCGTCAGCACACGGCATAGTCGGGCAAGTGCCGGGGCCCACAGAGCCTCTGGGGGCCCCCCGGCACTTGCCTGTCACGATTTCAGCTCATCGGCGTCCGTCCGCCGATGAGCTGGAATACATACGCGATTAAAGCAGGAGCTGTGAGTTCAGCTCCTACGTTAAAGCTCCGGCCCGGCTTGCGTGTGACGTCATTACGCCTACACACGCAAGCCAGGCCGCAGCTAAGCAGGAGCTGAACTCACAGTTCCTGCTTTAATCGCGTATGTGACTGGAGAGAGGAGCGTCGGGGGATCGATGGAAGGTGAGTATAAGTGTTTGTTTTGTATTAAATATAAAGGTGGAACATAATGAAGGGGGCCCATGAAACTGGGGGGCAAATGAAGGGGAGGGGGGGAACGGCATGACACTGGGGAACATGAAGGTGGTGGGGAGAGAACGGCATGAAACTGGGGACAAAGATGGAGGGGGCCCAATGAAACTGGGGGGCAAATGAAGGGGAGGGGGGAACGGCATGACACTGGGGCAGATGAAGGGGGTGGGGAGAGAACGGCATGACACTGGGGCAGATGGGAGGGTGGAACAGCATGACACTGGGGCAGAGACGGGGGACATGAAACTGTGGGCAGATGAAGGGGGAGAACGTGATGAAACTGGGGACAGAGATGGAGGGGGGACATGAAACTGGGGGCAAAGGAAGGGTGTATATGGAACTGGGGGAGAGATGGAGGGGGGGCATATAATTTACGGGTGACTGTAGGAGGATTATACTGTGTGGGAGCACATGATAAATGAATGAGAATGGGTGGAATCAACAAAAGTGGGTGGAGCCAAATTTGCAGCGGCGCGCAGAGCACATTTGCTCCTCTTTCTTCTCTTTAAAAATTGGGAGGTATGGCGTTGGTGACGCCACACTCCTGCATGACGTCATTTGCTTCATCTGCGACACACAGTGTCTCGACTCCCCCGCCTCCTTTACAAGGGGGGCCACTGAGGCTCTGTCGCCCAAGGGCCCATAAAAACCTGGAGCCGGCCCTGCTCAGTAAGGTCCGTTCAGCCCTCTGACGCACGAGTGAACTCATCCAGCCGTCGGAGGGCTGTACGGACCTTACTGAGCATGCGCAGTGCACTCGGTTCAGCGAAGATGTGAGGAGCGTACTGCGCATGCGCGCAATTGCAGCCTTGGAAATATGGCCGACGGCCGGCATGCGCAGTCGGCTCTAACAGGGTCTCGCTGTCAGAGCCGACTGCGCAGGCGTCAGACATGACGAAGAAAGAAGACGACAGACAAGGGGAGGAGGCAGATGAAGAAGAAGGATGCCTCCATTGCTGCCGAGACCTCATTAGAATACCGGTAAGTACCGGTATTTCTAAGGAACGGCGCAACGGAGACCACATCTAAAGGTAGGAGATGAATAGCCTTTCTTAAGGCTATTCCGACGTGGTAATTAGAAAAAAAGTTGCTTTAATGGTAGAATCCCTTTAAGTTTGTGTCTGGTATTGCTAATTTACTCCAACAGAGGTGCAATGCCAGAGATGACACAAGGACTGGTGTGGACAACTATTTCAAAAGGTTTTTCTTATCTCCTCCTACCCAACAGATTGGACCCAGCTCTGGGATCTGCACTTATCTTTACAATGGTGACCCCATATCATACCATAGCTAGGTGGTCATGAAAGGAAGTCTTTGACTCAAAGGCTTGTCGGATAGAAGGAAATCCAGTTATCCACTGTATACCCCATAACAGAATCAGACATTGTGAACCCCCACAAGAGAGCCTGTCACCGTGTACCCCATAATAGAACCAGCCGCAGAACAATCAGGTGAGAAATTGTAGCTGGTTACTATGGGTTTGTTCCCAACTTTTTGTCCTCCATAATTTTCTTATACAAGTCCTTATTGATGGTCTCCACGAATGCTGCAGTGAATATGATTTCCCCACAGCTGTTCTATTGGTTCTCTCCCAGTCATAAAGGGGGCACATCCATAGTAATGTAAGGAATCGCTGCGTATGACATCCCCTAATAAACAAGTGTAGGGTTATGACAGGTAAAGCTGATCACATGACTCTTCCTGTAGGCGAATTCCTTAAGTCAGGTTCTGTCTCAATGATGAATTTCTTAGTATCGTACCCAGTAAGGGAGCTCAGAACAGACAACAGAGGTAAGAAGGGAAATATTTGATCTGTAGGCGGATTAGACACCCACGTCAGGAGAATCGCCAAAAAGTATAGTAAATAGATGATGTTCCAGTCCTACTGGGTAACATCAGAAGTCACATTGCAATATGTAAACGTGCATGATACCAGGATGTCTTAACCAGTGTAACACAGGCCCTCCATAACAATGTGTCATCTACAGATCCCCCATAACGGGGTGTCAACTACAGATCCTCCATAACGGGGTGTCAACTACAGATCCCCCTGTCCTTCTGCGTGATACTCAGGGGTGAACATAGCCTCTTTGCTGTCTGAGGCCGACTATAGAAAGACGCCATCCCACCTCTCCCCAAAAAAAGAGTTTACCTGCTACTAGCTTCACACGCTGCTATTGTCGCACAATACACATACACCATATACAAAGTTATAAAACAGTTTTTAAGAATTCTTTTTACTGTATTACTTCAGTATCAGATCAACAACACAGTATTAAAATGCCCACAGTGGGAAGGGATTAAGAGGAAACCCACCAATTCCATATTGCATGTTCCATGAATGAATGAATACAATGCCACTTGGCATTTCTGCCACTACATAATCGTGGTGAGCCATCTTGGGTGCACCTGAAAGTTCATGTCAAGATATGGTGCTGAGATGTAAAGAGAAATCAGATGCGTAGAGTTACATCAAGGAGTGACCCACAACCATCCGGCATGATGTTAAACACGATCCTTCAGACCAGCCATTTTCTCCGACTTTTCCAGTTTTGACGCTTACGTGTACATTGTAGCTATAGGTATGGGCCAGGATAAGTACTCAGATTAGTCTTTAGTTACACTACCACATATATGGCAAGCTGCAATGCCTTGTGCCTACTCAGCCAGCAGCAATTTGTTATCAGTTTTTGTTCAGTAGTTCATCTGTGGGATGAGTTAGTCTTCACCAAACAATTTGGAATATTCAGGACAAATCCTGCTTTTTGCTACTCTGAAACTTTCATCTAGATATTACAATTCATCCCTTGTTATTACTAGACAGGCTATTCACTTAATGGCGGATCAGATTGTACATTAAGAGTTTCCAGAAGTAAGAATTATTCTAGAGATTATTTGCAAAACTGTAACTAAGACAAACACCATATGAAGAATTTTGTCCCAGCAAACAACGTAATGTAATGTCCCGGTACTGCTAGTCCAATTCGCTCTACTGCAGACCGAGATAGCATGGACATTTTCATATAAGGTAAATATTTTCCTCCCCCTTCATTCCTTCTATATATTTCTATTCTTCCAGAGCCAGCACACAGGGGGTCTATTAATGCGCCATCTTGTGGATGTTTTTGTGAACTGCACCTGCCTATACTTTGCCATTGTAATTTGAGTTGTTACTGTAAAGGGAGTGTCCATTATGATTAGCTGACCTCCAGGACCAATCAGGCTCCCTTGACTGGCCTGGAGGGAGAATTGAGTGACCACCCTCTCTAGAGGGGGTTGGGGACGTTTTTGGCTGATTTCTTTTGTGTGGGGCTACAAGTCTAGGACATGATACAGCTAGCAGACTGAGCACATGGAGCACGGATGATGGCTGCCCACTATCAGGGTACACCAAGCAGAGATGCCTTCTCCTCTGTCCTCAAGGCCCTTCTCAAAGAGTGTTTTCCTCTGAAGCTCTAATCTTACAAGCGCTGAAGTTGATGGACTTGTCTTATCCGTACATCTGGGACCTCACACGTATATCTCTATCCAAGTAAGTCTTTGGGACAAATCTATCGTTAAGAAACCCATAGCTAGTCTGGCAGAAATTGAGGGTATCCCGCTGCCAAATTGTATCTCCTCTTCTATATACGTGTACCCAGTTTGTTGAGGACTAACCCCCTGGATACAGGCCATCTTTACAAGTATATACAAGTTAACTGCCAAGCAACTACTATCCAAAGCATTCTGCCCCATCCTCTGCTAATTGGACACTACCTACAAAGATCGCTGTATTGTATGTGAAGAAGTCCTCCATATGTACATTTGTATTACTTTGTCCTGCTAGTAAAAAAAAAGAAAAGCAACGATTACCCCCGAAGCCTGGTTGTCTGTTGTCATTGTCAGATATCACGCAGGGGAGGGTAGTCGGGGACATCAAAAGGGAGATTTGGTGCACATTCGGGACCCAGGGACTCCCTGCAAGCCGGCCACATCGGATATATTACCGTGATACCAGCCCTGGCCCCTCCTGAGTGTTGCAGTAAAGATTTGTTATTTATGATCTTGGCATCTTTCTTATTTTGACAAGTGTTAAACAGGTGCAGATGAAGTCAGTGTGCGCTGTATCCTGGTATTATATGTAGTGCGGCATCACCCGCTGCAGGTATCTACAACTGAGCTGAGATTATTCAGGTAAAGACTTTACTCTCGAGCAGCCGCCATCTTTAAACGCCTGGGAAAGGGTTAAAGGTCTTTGGTCTCCGGCCATCATGCTGAGTGTTGAAACAGTTTGCAACAGTTGAAAATTGAAGTTTGGATTGTTGTGTTGCATACAAAGTCCTGACTCTGACATCAAGTTCCTTTAGGCCTTGTGTGCCTTGACAGGTTACAGTGTGGGAAAAATATGCAAATCTGTTTTCCAAGATGTAAATAGGAAAACAGTGCCTCTGCTTGTTGCCCTCTAGGGGCAGCCCCCTTAAACATCATGCACGACTTTTTCAATACGCCTTAATGCTATGATGCAAGGTTTAGCCAAAGTAGTATTTCTATTCCAATAGGGGTCTGCCCCTAGAGGGCAGCAAGCAGTGGCACTGTTTTCCTATTTACATCTTGGAAAACAGATTTGCATATTTTTCCCATAATCCCCCAGTGGAGTGAAAAAGGCTTTGTAAGACTCTATATGCCTGCGAAGGTGCACGTTCCGTAAGGAGTGTAAGGGTCCATTCACACGGAGGAAAATGGTGAGGAATTTGGTGTTGAATTTCAGCGCTGAAAAAAACCTCCCATTGACTTCAATAGGTTCCCTTTTCTGCTAGGTTACAGTGTGTGCATAGTCCGTTATACCATGCTGCACAGCAAGGTCCTGGCAGCTGTACCTGCTTCTAAACAGAGAGCAAATGGTTAAAGCATTTCCCTATTGTGACTCTAAGGACCTTCCCCATTTTTGTGAACGTGTATACACACTTTTTTACATTAGTGAGATAATCTCTATATCCGGGGATCCTACTATGGAAAAAATAGAGCTTTTTAAACCAAATAAAAATATACAGTAGTAAGACAAAGTAAGTAGACCCTTCAGAATTGCCTGAATCTCAGCATTGAATACTAATAAAATGTAGTCTGATTGTTATCTAAGTCACAAGTATAGAAACACATAATCTAACTACAGCAATAACACACAAACAGTTCATGCGATGTTCTACAATTTATTTAGTATACTGAGTAAACATTTGTGATGAAAGGAGAAAAAGTAAGTGAACCCTGGAACTCAGTAACATGTAGATCCTCCTGCTGCAGCAATCACCTCCATCAAACATCTCCAAAAGTTGCAAATAAGATTTAGACAATGTTTAGGAGGTTTCGAACAATTCCTCCCTGCAAGCATATTTCTTTTCATCAGTATTTCTGGAATGCTTTGTGTGCACAGCCCTCTTCAGTTGATGCCGCACAATCTTAATACCTTTAAAGTGGTATTCCCATGACGCTTGTTCACTAACCTGCAGGCTGTTGTGCTCTCTTCACTTCCTGCTTCTCTCGGCACATTGGTGGGCGGGGTTTCACTTGCACGGGATTGGTTGTAAATGAATTACCACAGTGTGAAGCTGATGTAGCAGAGCTGGATTTGAGTCAGTTTGCATTACGTACAGAGGTAACTAGGATAGTTAGGATAGGATAGGACTCCCTATCTCAGCCCTTATCAGCCAAATTCAATTAAACCGACTGATAAGAGCTCAATCCCGGAGCTCTCTGAGAAGCTCCGCTACTTATAAGACACAAACAGCTCAGAGCTGCTCCCAGCCCCTCCCTCCCCCCTGAGAGCAGGCAGCTACATCACTTGACAAATGAGCAGATAATCCCAAGGTCCATAGAAACGGAGTGTAAACAATGAAGTGAATAAATTAAGATAGCGGCCAAACAAAGCAGTTTTGATAAAGCAATGCATTTAGGAAAAGTCTTATATCCACATAAACTAGCAGTATAGATAGGATCCTTGTGATGGGACAACCCCTTTAAGGGCAGAACTTTCCAATTCCAAACACGAATCTTCTTATTTTTCAATATTTCTTTAGCTGGTTTACTTGTGTGCTTTGGATCACTGTCATGTTACAGCATCATCTGTTCAGATTAAGGAGGTTGTTCAGGAATTTGACAAATCACAGAGGAGGCCGGGGAAGGTGATTTTGCCTGCGAGTCCTGTGACTTTGCCACACTATAGTTGTCATATAATGGCCGCAGACCCTCTGCAGACAGGATAATTGGTTAGAGTACAAGTCCATTCAATGATTCACAGTTGACGTCTTTATGTATAGTTTTCTTTCCATTGCAGTCAATCCCTACTCCCTTTTATTACATTTTACTTCCAGCGCCATTTTAACACATTGGTACGTCAGGCTTCCTGCCTTACCTGCTGCAGTCTGAAGCTGCTGACATTCAGAAGTGGGCGACCTGGCTAAGGAACCATATCTTAATACATCTTTATGTGTATCCTATAAGACAAAATTACCGGAAATTATTATTGATGGTAAAAATTTTAATACCAACAGCGTCCTAGTGAAAATGCCACCTGGGATGGCGGTTTACCGGTGGTGACCCTAGGAATCAGACCCCATTTATGGCTGGGACCTGTAAAAAACAGTGTTTTACAGTCACTCCAAGGTGGACGAGATTCTAGCCAGCCCCATCTGCGCATTGCCGAAAACTATGTGCAATGTCCAAAACCGTTACGTTTTTGGAATTGCAGCATGTCAGTTATACCTATGGAAATGCTGGCAGTTTCTCTATAGGTATAATGGAAGTAGAAACCTCTGTGAACTTTCTGTAAAAAGTGTTGCCGACACGGTTTTTCCTGCAGCGCTGTTTTGCTTCGGCCTGCTACATTGGGCCTTGGTCTATCCTAAGTAAAAAAAAATTCTCCCAAGTATTATACGTTTAGAGAGAACATATCCAATAGAACATCACTAAATAGTATATAGTATATCGCACTGAATATAGTCCTAGCTATGCTATGTACAGACCTCAGAGAAGGTGCAGCTGTCTCTGTCGTCACCTGTTTTCATGCCATCACCTTCAAAGCAACTTGGTAAATAGTTTCACTTCCATTTCTCATGTGTTACGCCTACGTATTATTGTGTTTCACCACTGAAGGGCAAATTCATAAGATTCAGGCAGTGAAAGGAGGGAATTCAAGAGGGAAATGAAAAATCGATTTCTAACTAAGGAAAGTAAAAAAAAAAAAACAACACACAACGGAGGAGACTTACAGATCAGTATGCACCTCAGTTTCTGCCATTTTGTACCAAATAACTGACACACACATATATTTATGTATGGTTCATCTGCATATGAGTGTTCATTGTCGAAACGGGAGGTCACTTTAGGCTCACTTTTTGGAAATTGCTGTTTTTTGTTGCAGATTTTGCTGCATTTTGTTTTATCCCAAGCCATGAATGGATTGAGCAGAAGGGAGCGGTATAAAATTTTTTCCTAGATATATCCAATTTCTGCTGTAGCCACTACTAAGTTTCAAAGCCCTACAACAAAAGAAGGAATTTTTCCACAATGTAGGGCCTTAGCCTCATGGGTGAGCCTGCTCCTTTCGCCGCCCGAGGCTAACTGCAGAAAGCCACCACCCCCCCGCCGGGAGGAGGGGGCGGAGCGGGGCGTGGCTGGGTGGGTCAGGGGCGTGGCCGAGTGAAGGGGGCAGGGCTTAGCGCCGTTCGCCGGCAGAGAGTAGGCCTGCAGAGAGACTGCCTGCTCTCTGCCTGAGCGTGAGGGGAGGCTGCTGGAGCAGCGCTGCTCCAGTGGCCTCCCCAAACCACCGCTCGGTGCTAAGCCAGTCCAGGACAGCTTGTCCTGGACTGGCTTAGGGAAGCAAAAATGCCGCCCTCCCTGAGGCCCTGGCATAGTGGCGCCCGAAGCGCTCGCTTCAGGTCGCCTCATGGGAGGTGCGGCACTGCTTAGCCTTAAAGGGGTATTACCACGTCGCATACTCACCAGTCTTCACTTCTGTAAAATCTTCTTTCTTCCTGGTTTCTTGCGTTATTTGGTGGGCGGGGTTTCACATGCGACCTGCCATTTAGCTCTGCCACCAAATTAGCGTGTAGCTCCGCCCACCACGTGTAAAATGGACAACATGAGTGGAGCGTTACGTCGTGTGAAGGCAGATAACATCTGATATTAGCCATATAATAATATTCTGTAAAGTTAACCTCTTCCTGTTGCCTCTTACTTAGACATACTAGGAACAATTTACTAATCGAAGTATGGCAGAATTCTAGCGCAATGTGCGGCAAAAACCTTTTTGTACACGCACCACATTTATTATTTGCTGTACACTCTGCATAGAATAGGAAGAATAAAGTGGGGATAGTAGTGTTTTCAGTACATTATAGTCTAGAGACATAAGACGTGTACATGGAGCTGTAATGGATGACTATGGATTTTGCCATTTTCCAAATTCCAATTATTATACTACCAGGCAACACCTTATATTGCAATAAGAGACCTACGGTATGTATCCAATAGTTTCCATTACGAGTAACCCTAGCTATAGGAGTAGCAGTGTTTGGGCCCACGTGCACGATATCACTGTTATATGCTGCTACATGGCCACTATATTCTGAAAAATAGCTATAATGTTAACCAGGGTGAAGGATTGGGGAAGTTGGGGGGGGGGGGGAGAGTCAGGGATGATGGATTGTGATGAGCAGACCAGCAGCTGCAAGTTATGTCGTCCACTCTGCAGTCTTTCACTTTCCCTAAATCTTGTCCCGTATAACCCACGGCCCCTGCTTGTATCCTAGGCGTCTCTGTTCCTTCTTGAAGACAGCTCAAGCAGCCAACCTGTAAGTAGCTAGGGCAGCTAACCAGGGGATTGGGGACCCCGTTGGTCCAATATATATACCATAATAGACTTTTATATAAAATGTACATAACTAATGTTTTATTGTAGCTACAGGGACCATGAGACTTTAGCTACGCCTCTGCCGGAGAATCCTTTAGGACATATATTGAAGTACAGGTATGAATACAGTGTTGTCTATACCTTTCCTGGCATTACTTGTGGGTGGTGGGATTTGGCTAGTGTTGTTCATAGAGGCACTCACCTGGCAATTGCAGTGGAGACTGTACAGGTATTTTTAGGGGGGGCACGTTGACCAATAGGGAAGTACACATGCTTATTACATACACACCCACTATATACATACATATGCAAGTAGTTATAGACATACACAAAGACCCCTTACCTCAGACTATTAAGCATGGGATGGAGACTAGAAATCATGGACAATATCCCGGCTCCTGATATATTAGAGAGCTCAGGACACTATGGCAGGATTGTAGCTGGTTGGACACAAGCAGTCTGCCTTGGATAGATTTACTGTACTACATACTGGATATCTAGGGCTCAGATCTATGGCCACTGATAATACGTCATAGGCTGCTGCTCATTACTGTGCCGATGATTTCTAATCCTGCTATTGTGGGGCCTGAGCGATGGTCCAGGCAGGGGCGTATTTACAGGATCATGGACTCGGCTGTGAAAGGTCAGCTCGGACCCCCACCAAACAACTTCTTTCATGACCTCTGTACCATTCTGTAACATTCAGCTGCACCAACGGGTCTCTTAAGAGACTCGTAGATGTAGCACCAACATATGAACAAGCAAGAGAACCGAAACCTTATACTGTGCCATAGAACGTAGCATTAACTTATAATGTCACAATGTCTCACACCAATCAATGGCCGCATTTCCTCCTGCTCCAGACTGATAAAAGGCTCAAGACTGATAAAAGATTGTTCAGATCCTTCTGTTCAAAGGATATTTCAGAACAGATACAGGAAGTAGTCTCATATAATAGTTACCGCATTTACTTGAGTATATGCCTAGTTTTTCAGCACAGTTTTTGTGCTGAAAAAGCCCCCCCCCCGGCTTATACTCGAGTCAAGCAAAAAAAAAAATTTTTTTTTTTTGGGGGGGGGCGTGTCTATGACCAGCCGCAATAGTAATATATAGAATCTCCCATAAAATAGTGAAAAAGAAAAAGAAGCTTTAAAGAATTATAATAAAAAATAAAATAAAGTTGTAAATCCCTCCTTTCCTTACATATAAAAGTAGAAAATGACTGTGAAACACATACACATTAGGTATCCCTGTGTCTGAGAGTGCCCGGTCTACTGAATATAGGGGATCTGCAGTGCTCCTGTTCCGTCGGGAAGGGGTTAATAGGAGCACTGCAGATACCCTATAGTCAGCCAGACTGAATTACAAGTGGGGGAAGAAAAAACAGTCCTCAAGCTCAGGGAAGGGGCACCCAGCAACTACTGCACCCAAAAACTCCGACCATTTTAATTTTAGAAATTTTCCAGTAGCTGCTGCATTTCCCCCCTAGGCTTATACTCGAGTCAATAAGTTTTCCCAGTTTTTTGTGGTAAAATTAGGGGCCTTGGCTTATATTTGGGTCGGCTTATACTTGAGTATTTACGGTAATTCACACAGCTATTATATAGTAATGTAGGTTTCTTTATGTGCCAAAGACATACTGATAGGGAATTCAGATTGTGAGTCCTACTTGAGACAGTGCACAATATCCAAGTGTCTTCCATCTTGCATTAGTTTTTACTCCTTCCCAGCCATTTTTTATTCTTGTTTTTTACTCCTTGCCATCCAAAAGCCACAACATTTTTAAAAGATTTTATTTGTACAGGATTTTTCTAGCCTTTCTTCTCCTTGTAACAGATCTAGTGCAGTTTGTATAGTACATATTAGCTCCAATTTTAGCTTTTATTTCACAATTGTGTTTAACCAATGTTATAGACCAAGTGGTAAGGAATAAGGATGAATATGGAGTTCATGTTTCAAGATAAATGACTTCATCAATCTAAGGCCAAATGCACACATCTATGTTCATGTGACATGTCTTCTGGCCCAAACACAAATATGTGAATTTTTAGTATTTAAATAAAACCTTTGTCTCCTAAAAAACAGTAGCAAGTGTGTCTCTTGGTTGTGGGTGATATTGCAGCTTAGCCCCATTTACTTTCATTTGGCCAAACTGGTGTTGGTTAAAACCTTATCAGACTGAGGCCACACCTTGCAGAAATGCAGCTTTTTTGTTGCAGATTTTGCTGTGGGGTTTTTTTTTTTTCCGGAGCTAAAACAAAGAATGGCTACAAAATGAATGGAAAGTTCTTATACTTCTCCCTTCTGCTCCACTCCTTGCTATGGCTCAAAAGGTGCAGCAAAATCTGCAACAAAAAAGGTACGTTTCTGCAATGTGTGGCCTCAGCCTACAAGGACTCTTCCATAGTGTGGAATAGAAGAACGAGGCCCCACTCCATCCAGCAGTCCTGGTCTTGGTCTGTCTAATGTAATTATAGGAGTCAGGTGTGGGGATCCTTAAAAAAAAGTCAGCAGCTCAGTCACTTTGGGCTCTCTTATTCTGGGCAATGGAATGGGTGGTGTGAGAGCAGAGAGGCTGTAGTGCGCATCATGTGGTATGGGCTACATTGTTTTATATGGTGAGCAGATATTCTATCACTTACCATAATGTGTAGTTAGACCTGGAGGAACACTGGGGCAAAATTATTAAGACTGGTCTATTTTATTCCAGTCTTGATAAGCGGCCTGAATAGGAATGCCTTTTCATTTGTTGGACATCCCTGCACCAGGATGGAAATTTATGGCATAGATTGCCATTCTAACTCATACTGGATAACTGGTGTGTGTTTATAATCTGTAGGACTGAGGCAATAAAGGACCTTGTGCTAATTTTCTGCCTCCATATCATCCTTCTATGCATAAAACCGGCATGGTGAGAATTATAAATTCCCCCTCCCCCATAGGATTTTCCCTTGCATGTTTTTACTTCTGCTAGCACTGAAAATTAACCTCTGTTGTCTGCGATTTCCTTGTAGTGGCCCCCTCTACCCCAGATGATAACTATGTACCTTCTTAATCCCTGGCACCATATGATAATGTTTTCTTATAGATACTGGCAATGTTCAGCAAAGCAAGTAGATTTGGTATTTATCTGATAGACATATTCTCCTATTGATCAGGATCAATTTCTTCATTTTTTTTGCATTATATCTAGATCCCCTATCTTGGATGAGAACAGAAGAAATATCCTGTACAAATTATACTGTATATAACAAAACCAGGTGAGTGAAAATGATTTGCCTTGGCTTCATTTGCTCATATGTTACGTAATGTTTCCCCATGACTGTAAGGCTGAGTTCACACAGAGTTTTTTGGTCTGGAAACTTGGGGTGCATTCACACTGAGTATACGCTGTCTGATTCTGAACGTTAAAACACGTTCAGAATCAGCGCGTACAAAGCAGATCCCATTCATTTGAATTGGAGTCGGCATACGTGCGCTCCCCATTGAAATGAATGGGCTGCTTTTTTCCCTATTGGTTTCAATGTGATATGCGTGTATCACATTGAAACCAATAGGGGAATAAAGCAGCCCATTCATTTCAATGGGGAGCGCACGTATGCCGGCTCCCATTAAAATGAATGGGATCTGCTTTGTACGCGCTGATTCTGAACGTGTTTTAACGTTCAGAATCAATCAGCGTATACTCAGTGTGAATGCACCCTTAAAGTGAGCTCAGCCTAACACCTAGTGGCCCAGATTTCATTGCAGTTACAATTAGACACTGCCTCAAACAATGTGATGCATGTAATTTGGGCTAAAAATTGACAAGTGAGTGTGGATTCTCAGAAAAAGGGGTGTGACTTAGACCTTTCACCGCCCATATAAACTCCAGTTTTTAGCAGCTGTTAATACATGCCACTCCACTCATTCCGGCACAGTTGGAATTTTTTCTCTAGCCTCAATCAATGCAGTTATGTTTGGTGACTGATAGGCTATTTAGAGAAGCACATGGACCAGCCCCCTGGTAGGTTTTGGCCAAGAAGGAAAACAGCGCTCGCCCAATATGGATAATAGGTAGTCCTTTATTGATACACAACGCATTTCAGGCCATACAGCCCTTTCTCAAGTGCATATATTTCTTCAAAACAAAACATGTAAAAACATATACAAAGAAACAGTCAAGTCAAAAAAAGTTCAACAGGTCCTAATCGCATAAATAGGCCGTACAGAATTGGCTATGTTGAAAGGTAACAACAAGTTGGTGGTAGCCATCCATATAAAAAAACACATATTCCAAATTTTATCTATGCAGGCATTATAGAGTATACAAAATATAATAAATATGGTGCAGTGCCATAAAATACCAAAAATAGTAGTGGCCAATCCTGTAGGGACCTACATTCTAAATCCCATAATCACTCATAGGGATGGTAATAGCCATCCGTATAGAGAACACATATTCCAACTTTCATTTATGCATTATAGAGTATACAAAATAAAATAAAACATGGTGCAGTAACATAAAATACCACAAATAGTAGTGGCCAGTCCTGTAGGGACCTGCATTCTAAATCCCATAATCACTCATAGGGATGGTAGTAGCCATCCATATAGAGAACACATATTCCAACTTTCGTTTATGCCGGCATTATAGAATATAAAACATGGTAAAATACCACAAATAGTAGTCCTGTGCATTCTAAATCCCATAATTTCTCATGGGAATAAATATGTAAATCCATATATAGTTGGGATAATGCTATGATGGTAAAAGGCCCCCCAAAAAAACAGCAATATCATGTCAGCAATTTAGTCCAGCTAATAATGAAGTAGGAGGGTTACTTACCAAACCACAGTGGGCTCATGCATGGCTCCACTGTGGATGTTTACCCATTAACCCCTTAGCGACCTTTGATGTACTATTACGTCATGGACGCGAGGTACTTCGCGCACCATGAAGTAATATTACGTCATGGTGATTCCGCCCGCTCACTAGCTGAGCGGGCGGAATCGGAACTGAGTGATAGCTGTTACTGACAGCTATCACCCTTTTCCATAACCTCCGGTCGGTACTTTTACCGATCGGAGGTTTTAACCCTTTGATTGCGATGGTCAAACATGACCACCGCAAACAAAGGGTGCCGCGATCTCTCCCCCCCCCCCGCCGGCACCCCCCGGACCGAGATCGGGGGGTGCCGGTATCTGTAGTACGTAGTCTGGGGTCTGGTTAGTGACCCCAGACAGCCCTGAGCACTCACTTACTTACCTGGTGCTCCCGGCGTCTTCTGGAAGTGAGCTGTCCCGTCCGCACAGCTCACTTCCTGTGTCTAGAGTGAGACACGTGCAGGCTGTCACTGCAGCCTGTGTCTCAGTCTAGAGTAGAGAATCAGTGATGCAATCTTCACTGATCCATGTGTCCCATAGACACAAGAACAAGTAAAAAAAAAAAAGTGTATTTGAAAACAATTAATAAAGTTATAAAGTCCCAAAAATCCCTTTTTTCTATAAAAAATGAATTATGTAAAAAAAACACAAAAAATTAATAAAAACAATACATATTGGTATTGTCGCGTCCGTAACAACCTGTACAACAAAACTGAAACAATATTTAATGTACACAGTGAACGGCGGTAAAAAATAACGGAAAAAACCCGCCGGAAGTAGTGATTTTTCGCCATCTCACCTTACAAAATGTGCTATAAAAAGTGATCAAAAAGTCATATGCACCCCAAAATAGTACCAATAAAATGCACAGGTTGTCCCGCAAAAAATAAGCCCTCAACCAACACTGTCAAGCGGAAAATAAAAATGTTACGCCTCTCAGAAGATGGCGATCACTGATTTATGTCCCCAAATGTGTTTTTGTTCTGCAGACTTAGTATCGCATAAAAAAATAACATAAATGAGGTATCGCCGTAACCGTACCAACCCGCAGAATAAAGGTCACGTGTTACTTATACTGTACGCTGCATGGCGAAAAATGTAAAAGGTAAAACTCAATACCAGAATTGATTTTTTTTCTCTTTTAAATCCAGCAAAAAAAGAGTTAATAAAATGTAATCAGTAAGTTTTAGGCACCCCAAGATGGTGTCATTACAAAATACATCGTATCCCGCAAACAACAAGCCCTTATATGGCCACGTCAGCAGAAAAATAAAGAAAATATAGCATCTAGCAATGTGAAGACAAAATCACGCAAAATCGCCAAATCATTAGAACACAACTGGGTGCGGCAGGCAGGGAATGTATAAGCTGTGCAAGCGAATATCAGGGGACACCCCAGATTTACAGCTTATGAGGGAAAATATACCAGAAGTGACCCCCAAAGTGACCCCAGTGTGACTCCCCCAATCATAGGAGCTACTGGGGGTACAGTAGGGAATTTAGTGTCTGCAATGTCCTCCGCACCGCTTATATATTCCCTCTTCGCCATCCGCTGTGCAGTCACGTCCGGGATACTAATACTACACTACACCCCCTGATAAATTCTTTTAGGGGTGCAGTTTTCAAACTGCGGTCACTCCTTTGGGGAATCCACTTTTCTGGTACCTTACAGGCTCTACAAACATGACATGGCGTCTAGATACCAAACATCTGAATCTGTACTCCAAAAGCCGCATCGCGCTCCTTCCCTTCTGCCCCCTGCTGTGTGCCTAAACTGCAGTTTATGCCACATGTATGACACATGTATGACACTGGTGTAACCGGGGTAATGTCATATGTGAGTATAAACTGATATTAGGGCACATGTATGACACTGGTGTACCCCGGATAACGTACGTAATGTCATATGTGGGTATAAACTGATATTAGGGCCCAGCCAGACACAGAAGGGAAGAAGGTTATTTGGTTTTTGGAGCACAGACTTAGACGGTTTGGTTTTTGGATGCCATGGCACTTTTGCAGAGACTCTAAAATTTCCCCTACAAAATGGGGTCACTTCTTGGGGAATTCCAGTTTACTGGCACCTCCAGGGCTCTGCAAAAACATGGCACCCAGAAAGTCCCTCTAAATCTGTACCCCAAAAGCTATAAAGCGCAGTGCTCCTTCCCTTCTGAGCCCTGCTGTGCACCCAAGCAGCAGTTTATACCCACATATATAAATTTTTTTGCCCCTCGGGATCGCCCACTTAATAGTTTTAGGAGTGCAGGTCTCTGACAATACAAAGTGGGTGCAATGCATTGGATACCAAAATGGCATATTTCTTTAAAAATTTCAAATTTTGGGAAGCATTTTTAGTCTCAAAATCATAATACCACTTGATACATTCCTTGATGGGTGTAGTTTCTAAAATGGGGTCACTTTTGAGGGGTTTCTATTGTATTGATACTTTAGGGGCTCAGCAAATCCGACATGGCACCTCAAAACTATTCCAGCAATATATGCCCTCCAAAATCCAAATAGCGCTCTTTCCATTCTGAGCCCCAACATGTACCCATACAGCAGATTATGATCCCATATGGGGTATTGCCGTGTTCAGGGGAAACTGTGTAACAAACTGTGGGGGGCTCTTAATTCCCTAAGTACTTGCAAAAATTAAAAATATGGCGCTAAATGGACGATTTATTGGAAAAAAAGTAATTTTTCATTTTCACATCTCAATGGTAAAAAAATCTGTGAAACACCTGTAGGGTCCAAGTGCTCACTAAACCCCTTGATAAATTCCTTGAGGGGTCTAGTTTTCAAAATGGGGTCGTTTTGGGGGGGGGGGGGGTTTCCACTGTTCTAGCACTTCAGGGGCTCTCCAAATGCAACATGGTGCCTGAAACAGATTTCAGCTAAATTTGCCCTCCAAAATCCCAATAGCGATCCTTCAGCTCTGGACTTTACAGTGTGCCCATACATCACTTTACATCCACATGTGGGGCATTTCTGTAGTTGGGGCAAAGTGCTTGACAATTTGTGGGGTGCATTTTCTTTTTTAACCCGTTGTGGAAATGCATAATTTGGGGTTAAAGCTACATTTTATAGCAAAAAATGTCACTTTTCCTTTTGTTGGGCCAATTCTGTTACACTCCTGTAGGGTCAAAGGGCTCACTATACCCCTTGGTAAATTCCTTGAGGGGTATAGTTTCCAAAATGGGGTGACATTTTGGGGGTTTCCACTGTTTTGGCACCTTGGGGGCTCTGCAAACGGGACATGGTGCCTGAAAAGTATTCTAGCAAAATCTGGCCTACAAAATCCAATTAGCGCTCCGTCCGCTCTGAGAGCGACCGTGTGCCCGTACATTAGGGTACCAGCACATATGGGGTATTGTCGTGTTCGGGAGAAATTGTGTAACAAAATGTGGGGTGCAGTTTCTCCTTTAAACCTTAGTAAATGTGTAAATTCTAGGGCTAAATTAATATATTAGTGACAGAAATTGAAAAATGTAAATTTGACCTCCATTTTGTTTTAATTGTTGTGAAATGCTGAAAGGGTTAAACTTTCTAACTGCTGTTTTAGATTCTTTCAGGAGTGCAGTTTTTAGAATGGGGTGACTTTTGGGGGGTTTTATTAGAGAGGCCTTTCAAGTTCCCTTCAGAACTGAACTGGTCCCTTGAAAAATGTGTTTTGGAAATTTTCTTGAAAACTTGGAAAATTACTGCTTGACTTGTAAGCCTTATAATATCTGAAAAAAATGAAAGGGTGCTTAAAATTTGATTGCTACATAAATCAGAGACATGGTTAATTATATTTATGAAAAAATTCGGGTAGTATGACTTTCTATTTCAAATGCTTGCAATTTCAAAGTTTGAAATCTGCATTTTTTTCAAAATTTTCACCAAATTTCCTATTTTTTCATAATTAAAGACAAAACATATCAACAAAAATTTACTACTGACATGAAGTACAATGTGTTACGAAAAAACAATCTCAGAATCACTTGTGTAAGTTAAAGCGTCTCAAAGTTATCGCCATTTAAAATGACACATGTCAGATTTGAAAAAAGAGGCCTGGTCCTTAAGTCACTTTTGGGCTGTGTCTCTAAGGGGTTAAATAGCCATTGGTGCTGCAGTGGGAGTGGGAGCTGCGCGCCAAAACTGGCTCACAGCTCGCACGTGCTGTCCACGGGCCGCGTCCGGAAATACATCAGTGCGCATGCGCGGGTTATCGGGCCGCGCACATGCGCACACAAGAGAGATACTCCGACATGCCGGGCTGACAATACATCGACATGCCGGGCTGACAATACATCGTCATGCCCGGCTGCCGGAGACGCCGGCAGGGAGGACAGAGCACTGTCTCCCAATAGTAAATGCCACATATTGCTAGGTGTTACAGGGATATTGTATAACATCTGAGAAGGTCATATTTAAAAGATAAAAATTATGTGTGAGGATAACAATTGGTATTGATGGACACACATATATCAAAAGAGATAAAAAATAATATATATATATATATATATATATATATAGGATGGGGTCATAAAGAAACAATATTTTAAACCATGCACATATATATACACATATACACGTATATATATACACACACATGGATAATGGCAGTTCTAAACACAACTAATATTTTGAAGTACACAAAAGAATATACCGTATTTTACGGACTATAAGGCGCACTGGACTATAAGCCGCATTGCCCATGAGTGCCTTATAGTCCGTCTCGGTTCATATATAAGGCGCACCGGACTATAAGCCGCAGTCCGGTGTGCATTATATCTTATTGAAAGCGGCGGCAGGCAGACTTTGCCAGCGGCCGCTTAACCCCCCGCGTGCCAGCCGCTTCTATTGGAAGCAAAATCATGCCCCCCCGTTTTAAAATAAAAGCCTGAAACAGAATGTGAAACTTACCGAGCGGTGCAGGGTGGGCGGGCATTCAGGCCTCCTCTTCCTCCGATGTTCCGTCCTCCTCCGGCGCTCGCAAGCTGATAATGGCCAGGGCACATGCGCAGTAGAAGCATTATGATATTGCGCATGCGCCCCGGCCATTATCAGCAAGCGCCGGAGGAGAAGGACGGAACATCGGAGGCAGAGGAGGCCTGAATGCCCGCCCTGCACCGCTGGGTAAGTTTCACGTTCTGTTTCAGGCCGGCGTGACAGCAGGGCTGCCGGACACTTCCTATTCATTTCTATGGGAGCAGGCATGTGAGCGCTCCCCATAGAAATGAATGGACTGCTTTTTTCCATTCATTTCTATGGGGAGCGCTCGCATGCCTGCTCCCATAGAAATGAATAGGAAGTGTCCGGCAGCCCTGCTGTAACGCCGGCGTGTACGGCTGTGATACACGCCGGCGTTCGGTAGTGTGAATGCACCCTTACGGTGCCTTTTATGTATGTATGGAAGCGGCACGCAGTCTTTGCCGCCGCTTCCATCCATATATAAGCCGCACCGGACTATAAGCCGCACTTACGATTTCTGTGGAAATCGTAGGTTTTTATGTGCGCCTTATAGTCCGGAAAATACGGTATATATGTACACACAAACGTGCATACACGGAACCATATAAATGGACATATGTAGATAAATAGTTAAAACACACAAATTGGATAAACATTTACTACCAAATCTGCAGAAAAAACTGCTTGTAGTGATAGAACCCTAAATGTTAAGTGGTTGGGATAATCACATGCCCCACAGAAAAAATTAGTAAAGTGGGGTAAGGAGGGGTTTAGGTGGGAGGGGTTTAGTGTGTAATGTCCTCCAATGCTTCATTTAATCCCTTAGGTGTCAAACTTATAAATCCAGTAGATCTCTTTGCGCCTAAGTGTTTCAAATCGGTCATGGCGAGAGGATCCGCTCAGTGTGGTCTCTTCTCTGATAGGCTATTTAGGCTCTGTATTGTCAGGAGGTCGGTGTCAGGCAGGATCAGGAAAGGGCTGTGATTCTGAGCTCTGAAACTGGCTGTCTCTGGGGACGAAAGCAAAAACTCCAACTGTGCTGGAATCAGTGGAACAGTGACTATTAACAGATGCTAAGAACTGGAAATGGTGGAGGTAGTGGAAGGTCCTCTTTAAAAGTGCTACAATGTATCAAAATAGTGTTAATAACCCAAGCTTAAAGTACGCCAACTAAGAGGTGGTAGAAACGTAGACTTGACAGTCTAAATACCCCAGATTCATCATCACCCACTGTTGCAACTTTTCGGACTGCCTGTCTGTTTGCACTGTCTGAGTAACTCTGGGCGAGACGTATTATACCATGTTTATGTATAACATTGTGAATATTTGCAACTTTTTCTTTTATGCTTCCCTCACCCCTTTCCTAAAAGAGGGTATGATGTGGACACAATCCTTGCAGGATACAAGATCATTTATGCCAGTCTTTCAGTATTTCAGCCACAATGCCAAGACCCCCCTAAAGTTCTACCACACTGATCAGCATTGCAGGTTCTCAGACATAATGGGTGTGCGGGTTTTCTAATATTCCAATGTGCATGAATGCTAAATATTATCTTCTGCCACAATAACCCTTTCTATGTTCCAGGTTGGCGAATGCACACTTATGTTTTTTTCTGGAGAAATGGAAAAAAAATATCCTGGGCGAAGGTTCTACACTATGTATCATGGGACAACTGTAACTGCAGCTTATGGTATCATAAAGGACGGATTTCAAGTTTCTGATGATGGGATGTTGGGGAGAGGTGTCTATGTTAGTAGCGATATCCAGAAGGCTTTAAAATATCCCATCAATTCGACAGACCAGAAAGTGGTTTTACAGCTTAATGTAAGGGTAGGAAAGGTTAAGAAGATTGACAGTCAAGATCACCCATGGCGGGTCACCTGGCATGAACATGGCTATGACTCTGCTTGGGTGCCACCGGGGTGTGGCATGGTGAACAGTAACCAGGAGGAGGACTGTATTTATGACCCGCAGAGGATCAGAGTGGTTGATGTTGTAAATGGTCCTCCTGATGATGTCAGTGCGTTAAGGACATTAATAGCCAAATTGAGCGGAACTTGAATATGTGCATAAAAAAAAAAATCTGAAAATTTGGTATAAAGGAAATTTTTGTGTATTTGTGATTATCCTCTGACCGGAGCTTTACTCCAAGCTGTCTGCCGCCATAATGTCCCACAACTTGTACATAATAATGCAGAATAACCTATTTTGTCCTCAAACAGTTTTTGTTTTGTTTTTTTCAAATTAAATCTCTAACCCCTCATTCACATCTGTGTTTGGTAATCCATTCCGGGAAGTCCGCATAGGGACCCCCTGAACGGAATACCAAGCGCATTTGCGAGCGCTATGCCGTAAAAGCACATGGATCCCCATAGACTATAATGGGGTCTGTGTGCTTGCCGCAAGATCTCTGCAGGGAACACGTGGAGAGGAAAGTACTTCACAATCTATTTTCCTCTCCACATGATTCGTGCTGAGATCTCGAGGCAAGCACAAAGACCCCATTATAGTTTATGGGGATCCGTGTGCTTTTACGGTATAGCGCTTGCAAATGCGTTCAGAGGGTCCCCATGCGGATTCCCTGAATGGATTACCAAACAGAGATGTGAACAAGGGGTAAGGCCTTGCAATGTCTTACTATACAACAGCTCCATGGAGAGCGCGCACGCAAGGCCAGCGGCATAGAAGTGACGTCATCTCGCCGCTGGCTTTGCATATGAAACCCTGCCGACCAATTGACGCAGAAAACCAGGAAGAAAGAAGTCTTTACAGCAGCGAAGACTGGTGAGCAAGGGACATGGGAATACCCCTTTAAGATATTGCACAGCAGTAAGTTATCACTCTGAATGAATATTAAAGTATTAAATAGCCAGTGAGGGGAAGGTAGTTTAACAGCAATGGTGTGGACCTAACCAGACACAGACAGGGATACAATTGTCTGGTGCAAACCGGTTTATTTTGGAAAATCAGCAAAAATAAATAAACCTTCACATCAGGCACAGAATAAGCAAAATAAAATACTTCAGGCAAAAAAAAATCAAACAAAACCTTGCTTGTCCGAGCTCTAACTCTAACTATCACAAAGGCAATAAGCGGTCAGATAACGATATTTTTACATACAAGTGGGGAGGCTGTGGCACGTAAGGGTTACGGACGATGTATAATGCTGTCAGGGGTGAACCTGCCCCTTTCGCCGCTCGAGGCGAAGTGCAGAAAGCCGCCCCCCACTGCCGGGGGAAGCGGGGGTGTGGTTTAGCGGAGGGGACGTGGCTTAGCGCCGTTCGCGGCAGAGAGCAGGCCAGGAGACTGCCTGCGCTTTGCCTGAGCGTGCGGGGAGGCTGCTGGAGCAGCGCTGCTCCAGTGGCCTCCCCAAACCACCGCTCCGTGCTAAGCCAGTCCAGGACAGCTTGTCCTGGACTGGCTTAGGTTAGCAAAAAATGCCGCCCTCTCTGAGGCCCTGGCATAGTGCCGCCTGAAGCGCTCGCTTCAGGTCGCCTCATGGGAGGTGCGACGCTGAATGCTGTACATCAAAAGGGGAAAGGGTTGGGTACAGATACTCCAGTCCTAATTCAGGCCACACTACCCCTAATAAACAATAGTCCTAGCCGTGAAAGTGGTAGGGACCGAGTTTTTTCCCATGTATTTTTAATTGTATTAATAAAAGTTACATTTTATCATTTTGTTGTTGAGGGTACCTACCTTGGAGTATTTTGTTGTCACCTTACAACCACAAACTAAAATGTATTTTATAGAGATTGTAAGTGATAACCAACACAAAGTAGCAGATAATTGTGATGTGGAAGGAAACTAATACATGGCTTTCAATATTTTAATCAAATAAAAGTATGAAAACTGTAACATGCAAATGTATTCAGTCCCCTGTACACTGATACCCCTAAATATAATCCACAGAAGGATTTATATATATATAGTCCTGAGACAGGAGTCCGCAGAGAGAGTGAGTGATAGTCCTGATCATCCGGCCACACACAATGATGGACAGATTTTCCTGAATCAGTGCGTACACAGAAAGCCTTCATATCAATAAAACTTAGCTTTTAATTCATAAACATAGAATAATTAATAATAAACCAACAAAGTACAGAGGAATAATTTAAGCGTTTCGGGGAAATAATCCTCGTAGCATAACATCAGTCTCTACAAACAATTTACAGTACAACACTCTAAATTGGCTGAAACCACCCGATGTACTTAATTAGCTGATTAAGGAGACCTAGGAAAAAAAAGAAAAATTAATGAGCTAATTAAATACAACCAGATTTATTGATACCACAGAGCTCAGCTTCTCTCCTCTATAATATTACACCTATATATCACAGAGCTCAGCTTCTCTCCCTGTATCATATAACCCTATATATCACAGAGCTCAGCTTCTCTCCTCTATCATATAACCCTATATATCACAGAGCTCAGCTTCTCTCCTCTATCATATAACCCTATATATCACAGAGCTCAGCTTCTCTCCTCTATAATATTACACCTATATATCAGAGCTCAGCTTCTCTCCCTCTATCATATAACCTATATATCACACAGCTCAGCTTCTCTCCTCTATCAGATAACCCTATATATCACAGAGCTCAGCTTCTCTCCCCCATCATATAACCTATATATCACAGAGCTCAGCTTCTCTCCTCTATCATATAACCCTATATATCACACAGCTCAGCTTCTCCCCTCTATCACATAACCCTATATATCACAGAGCTCAGCTTCTCTCCCCCATCATATAACCTATATATCACAGAGCTCAGCTTCTCTCCTCTATCATATAACCCTATATATCACACAGCTCAGCTTCTCCCCTCTATCACATAACCCTATATATCACAGAGCTCAGCTTCTCTCCCTCCCTCTGTCATATACATGCAAAATGCTTCTGCCAGTTAGGGCAGGAAAATTACCTGATAGCTTTGCTTTAAGTATCATCATCAATATTAAAGTCCCAGAAAGCCCTTTAAAGTCTTGTACATTTAGAAACAAGCTCAACATTATGACCATTACTATATACTGCATATCCTTCTATGACTATTTTAATATGAACTGATAGAGTTCTTGTTTGTACTCACCAGATGAGAGAGGATGTAGGAGTGCAGGGGACTTCCGTTCTTTCCTAGTTTTTAATAACAAGCCAAATATTTTAATTTCCGTTTCTCATATTATACAGCAAGTGACCATGGTACTGGAATTTTAGGGGTGTGGATTTCCCAGTCTGCAGTTGGGATTCCCTTGCATCATTGTAATCTATGAGGCTGGGGGGGGGGATCTCTGTCAGCCGCAACTCCAGTATCCTGCACTGTATATACACTGTCTACTAGAGATGAGCGAACAGTGTTCTATCGAACACATGTTCGATCGGATATCAGGGTGTTCGCCATGTTCGAATCGAATCGAACACCACGTGGTAAAGTGCGCCAAAATTCGATTCCCCTCCCACCTTCCCTGGCGCCTTTTTTGCACCAATAACAGCGCAGGGGAGGTGGGACAGGAACTACGACACTGGGGGCATTGAAAAAAATTGGAAAAAGTCATTGGCTGCCGAAATCAGGTGACCTCCATTTTAGACGAATAGTGGATTTCAAATCCGGGTCATATGAGAATGTGAACTTTGTGACTATGAGACAGGGATAGCTGTACAGGCAGGGATAGCTAGGGATAACCTTTATTTAGGGGGGAATGTTATTAAAAATAACTTTTTGGGGCTCTATCGGGTGTGTAATTGTGATTTTTGTGAGATAAACTTTTTCCCATAGGGATGCATTGGCCAGCGCTGATTGGCCGAATTCCGTACTCTGGCCAATCAGTGCTGGCCAATGCATTCTATTAGCTTGATGAAGCAGAGTGTGCACAAGGGTTCAAGCGCACCCTCGGCTCTGATGTAGCAGAGCCGAGGCTGCACAAGGGTTCAAGCGCACCCTCGGCTCTGATGTAGGAGAGCCGAGGGTGCACTTGAACCCTTGTGCACCCTCAGCTCTGCTACATCAGAGCCGAGGGTGCGCTTGAACCCTTGTGCACACTCTGCTTCATCAAGCTAATAGAATGCATTGGCCAGCGCTGATTGGCCAATGTATTCTATTAGCCTGATGAAGTAGAGCTGAATGTGTGTGCTAAGCACACACATTCAGCTCTACTTCATCGGGCTAATAGAATGCATTGGCCAGCGCTGATTGGCCAGAGTACGGAACTCGACCAATCAGCGCTGGCTCTGCTGGAGGAGGCGGAGTCTAAGATCGCTCCACACCAGTCTCCATTCAGGTCCGACCTTAGACTCCGCCTCCTCCGGCAGAGCCAGCGCTGATTGGCCGAATTCCGTACTCTGGCCAATCAGCACTGGCTAATGCATTGTATTGGCTTGATGAAGCAGTGCTGAATGTGTGTGCTTAGCACACACATTCAGCTCTACTTCATCGGGCTAATAGAATGCATTGGCCAATCAGCGCTGGCCAATGCATTCTATTAGCGTGAACTGAGTTTGCACAGGGGTTCTAGTGCACCCTCGGCTCTGCTACATCAGATTGCTACATCTGATGTAGCAGTGCCGAGTGTGCATCAGATGTGTAGTTGAGCAAAACTGACTCAGCACTGCTAAGTCTGCATTCGCATAGGAATGCATTGGCCAGCCTTCGGCCAATCAGCGCTGGCTCTGCCGGAGGAGGCGGAGTCTAAGGTCGGACCTGAATGGAGACTGGTGTGGAGCGATCTTAGACTCCGCCTCCTCCAGCAGAGCCAGCGCTGATTGGCCGAATTCCGTACTCTGGCCAATCAGCACTGGCTAATGCATTGTATTGGCTTGATGAAGCAGTGCTGAATGTGTGTGCTTAGCACACACATTCAGCTCTACTTCATCGGGCTAATAGAATGCATTGGCCAATCAGCGCTGGCCAATGCATTCTATTAGCGTGAACTGAGTTTGCACAGGGGTTCTAGTGCACCCTCGGCTCTGCTACATCAGATTGCTACATCTGATGTAGCAGTGCCGAGTGTGCATCAGATGTGTAGTTGAGCAAAACTGACTCAGCACTGCTAAGTCTGCATTCGCATAGGAATGCATTGGCCAGCCTTCGGCCAATCAGCGCTGGCTCTGCCGGAGGAGGCGGAGTCTAAGGTCGGACCTGAATGGAGACTGGTGTGGAGCGATCTTAGACTCCGCCTCCTCCAGCAGAGCCAGCGCTGATTGGCCGAATTCCGTACTCTGGCCAATCAGCACTGGCTAATGCATTGTATTGGCTTGATGAAGCAGTGCTGAATGTGTGTGCTTAGCACACACATTCAGCTCTACTTCATCGGGCTAATAGAATGCATTGGCCAATCAGCGCTGGCCAATGCATTCTATTAGCGTGAACTGAGTTTGCACAGGGGTTCTAGTGCACCCTCGGCTCTGCTACATCAGATTGCTACATCTGATGTAGCAGTGCCGAGTGTGCATCAGATGTGTAGTTGAGCAAAACTGACTCAGCACTGCTAAGTCTGCATTCGCATAGGAATGCATTGGCCAGCCTTCGGCCAATCAGCGCTGGCTCTGCCGGAGGAGGCGGAGTCTAAGGTCGGACCTGAATGGAGACTGGTGTGGAGCTATCTTAGACTCCGCCTCCTCCAGCAGAGCCAGCGCTGATTGGTCGAGTTCCGTACTCTGGCCAATCAGCACTGGCCAATGCATTTCTATGGGGAAAAGTTAGCTTGCGAAAATCGCAAACTGACAGGGATTTCCATGAAATAAAGTGACTTTTATGCCCCCAGACATGCTTCCGCTGCTGTCCCAGTGTCATTCCAGGGTGTTGGTATCATTTCCTGGGGTGTCATAGTGGACTTGGTGACCCTCCAGACACGAATTTGGGTTTCCCCCTTAACGAGTTTATGTTCCCCATAGACTATAATGGGGTTCGAAACCCATTCGAACACTCGAACAGTGAGCGGCTGTTCGAATCGAATTTCGAACCTCGAACATTTTAGTGTTCGCTCATCTCTACTGTCTACCAATAAGTATTTGGACCCCTGTGGTAGAATAGAAAAACAACATTTATTCCTATACAATAGTTGGTAGAACCAGCAGATGCTTCCTTACAGATGGGATTGAGCGACACAATACTCCCGGATGCCTGGTGATACTTCTGGTGTATGTGAGCCATCGGTTGGGTGCGGTTTCTCTGGCCAGCACCCATCGGTCTCGATCTCCCAGTTTTGGGGGTCTGACGACTCGGGGCACATTTCGACAATCACCATTCACCTTCCACTTCGTAACCACATAGGCCACTGTCGATTTTGGGTAATTCAGTTCCCTTGCTATGTCCCTTAAGGATCGATCATTTCTGTGGTTCCCCACAATTACCCTTTTCTCGAAATCGTGACATCTTGCATGCGACTAATGCCAATGCACTAATGCCAACATTGTTTCCTATATAGCGGTGGAAGGCGTGACGTACATCATGACCGCAGACATCTTCATTTGCATGGGTGTCCAAATACTTTTTGGTAGACGGTGTATAATGCCAGCAGTCCTTGTCTCCTGACCAGGCCTGGGCCGAGAAATTTGGCTGAGTTGTCGAGTGGATTTCCTTGTATACATGGAGCCTCTACCGAGGCGCAAATAGGAGTTTAGATTATACCTTGCGGGAATGCTGTATTTGCCCCTATGTACTATTAAAGCTTACATTATGAGTTACCACCCAGCTTTCCCAGATTCAAACTAAAAAAACTAACTACTAATTGCATGCTGCATAACAAAGCGAATTTGCCCTTTGGCATTCTTGGAAAGCTGTGTGACAAAACACTGAAGTTGTAATGTTATGCCCCATGGAGTAAATACGAGGAGGGGGCACATGGTGGCATTGTCCCTGGGAGTTATTTAATTGATGAATACTAATTTGATCTAATTATTGGTATGGTCTTCTTTGTTATATTCCCTTTATCTTTGAGGTAATTTCTATGAGTGGTACTTACCATTGGAGGTCAAACCCAGGTCAGCTATGCCAAGGCATGAGTAGGTTCTGGAAAGTTCTCTGCTTGAAGTTCTGCCCAGCAACGGGCTTGTCGGATGATTGGACAGCTGTTTGAAATCGGCGGGAAAATCGGGTATATAGGACGGCTCAGCTGTTTCCTGTGTGTCAGTCTCTGTGGAGAACAGCTGGAGGAAGATAACGCCCACCCGCCCATCCCCTTTAATGCATCACTGTCATGGAGTTTTATTAGTGGGGTTTTTAGTCGCCCAGCTATCGCTGGGAGGACTGCAATGTTCCAGTTATTGTTTGGTGTTTTGGTTTTATCTGTTATTAACCACTTCAGTACCGGGCCAATTTGTGGTCCAGGACCAGACACATTTTAGGTTTATTTTGTATGTGCGGTTTTGAGGTCTGTAACATTTTTCCCGTATGTCTCAGTCAACTAATTTTTGTGTCTTTTTTCGGGGACACATAGGGCTTCATTTTTATGTTATCTTTATTTTTGAATGTGTTTTAATTTTTTTTATATCTGGGGAAAATATAAACAAAATAGGAGGGAAATTGTGTCTGGTTTTCAAATTATTTTTTTTTAAATTTAATAACACAAAGTGTCACTGAAAAACTTTATAATATAGTTTTTCCTCTCCGTTACGGTAATTTTTATTTTGTATGGTGTCGTCGGGGGTGGGGCTATAACCTTTAACGGCGTTTTATTAGCGTATTATTTATTTATTTTTATTTTATTTACATTTTTTAAAAAACTTTATTATATTTTTATTTTATTTTTTTTCCAGATTGTGTCCCCATAAGGTAATAAGAGACCTTTGGGGACATCTGATCACTTTTTTTTTTTTTGTACTTGAGGCTGATTTCTCCTATAACTGGGGCTGGTACATTTAACCTCAGTTACAGGAGAAATCCAACCTCCTGCACACTGTATACACAGCTTACTGAGCTGATCTGAGTCCTGTAGGACCCAGCAGCTCTGGTAAGACTCTGCTCCTGGCAGATCACGTGTCCGCCGGGTCAGAGGGCAGCTGAATTATGGCTGTGTCCATAGCTGTGTATACAGCGCTCATTGAGCGCTGTATACACAGCGATCGAGAAGGCAGGGGAGGTAATAAATCTGCCCTGTCTTCTCTCTAGGAGCTCCGGCTGAAGTTACAGCCGGCTCCTAGTGAAAGCAGCTGCACGATCTATATAGTCTATGGGCGGTCCGGAAGTGGTTAAGAAGTTATTTATTTAATTATTATTTTATTTATGGAAATACATTTTTGAATGAATTTATTTAATTTTGGTAACCCCATAATAAAACACCACGGCAAATTTATTTCCACTAAGAAGTTGTCGTGTCTTTATTTTATTAATAATAATTAAGTTGGTGTTATATATTTTATTATTGGTAAATTATAAAGTAGTGTCTTATGGGGCACATGCCACCATGATGCGAGCTCCACCTTGAAGAACGCCTATGGACAAACTGCACCACATCATGCTATGTATTACTATATATCTAGTAACATTAGCCATTCAGGATTCTAGGAAAGCTGGGTGACAAGCTGTAATGGTGGCTGTACTCAGGGCTGTAGCTATAGTGGGTGCAGAGGTAGAAGTCACTACCAGGCTCCGGCCTCAGTACAGCATTATAACATACAAGTTTTATACATAGCACAAGGTAAGTGGTTAGAGGTTTCACATCAGAGGCCAACCATTTCTAGTTACGTCCCTGAGACCTGAAGCCCCTTAATAAATAAGGACTTTTCTCTCCGCATTTTTCATGTGGATTCGGGGACAAAATCCCCAAATAGAAACCAAGCGCTGGTATGAACACAGCCTTAGATGACTATACATTAATGTGGGAAACCTCTACAACCTGAATCAGGCCTGCAATGCGAACACAGGGCAAGTGCAGAGGTTAATTTTTCATAACAATAATTTAGAAATGTATTTGATTTCCAAGAAAATGATCATTGATGGCAAAATATATATAAAAAATAAAATCATTCAAATGGAATCATGGACAATGCTTTTAATAGTCATCTAATTCCAACTGGATACGTTTTACCATTGTGCCTATTTGAAGTACAGCATTAACCAATTTAACAGTTTTTGTCGATTGTTTGGCGAACCTTTAGCAATGTCCACCACTTTGATTCTTTTGGGGTCCCAGACACAATCCTCTTCCAGCCCACTCTTAACCATGCCACAAAATGCTGGCACCCAGGCAGTGTCGTAGCCATTTTCATGCCATTTCTTTTGCATAGAACTTGCATGATCAATCCTCTTGACCTTGCCCACATTTACTCTGAGCTTCAGCACAACCTGATCTGTTTTGTCTAATAAGGGGTATCTCAAAGCTTTATTTATGTCTCTGGTGACATAGACTCCTTTTCCCAGCATTCCATCTTCAGATGGTATAAATCCAGTTTTAATGATACTTTTAGCATTATGGAATGTGGTGCCGTGGTACATTGTATAGATACCCCCATCTTGGGGCTGGTCATTACTGCAAAGGACCCTTTCCTTAAATCCAGGCAATTTCTCCGCTCTCCAAATATCTTCACTGGAGCAATATGCCATGTTTGCTATAATGAACAAAGATGAGATGGTGAGTGCTATACAGTTACATTTGTGCCTCATACATCCAAAAGTGTCATATGCTAAGCTCTGCAATACAGTTTCACAAAGTTATACAGGCGCGACCATCGTTACTTCTTTTTTTGGTCAGACCTGTCCAGATATGTATGTCGTACGATGACTAACTTTTCAAAATAACACAATTTTTTGATACTTTGTCACAAGAAGCCATAAGATCTAATATGTGGCTATGTGTGACCGCCCTGTATTTGGGTTGTACATTGTTACCACTATATCACAATATTGTTATTGCTTCCCGCATCACTCTCGGTGCCAAAATCCACCTTTACGCTCCACGTGTGAACTAACCCTAAAGGTCTTTGTGCCACATAAACTATACCATGATTCTAATTGGCACAAGGTAGGTTAGGGCCCCATTACAGATTTTGCACTGGGACTTAGGAACTTCAAGTCATAGAGGGGGGGGGGGGGCTGTCAGTGACTGATAGGACCACCCCCTTGACTTATCAACATGGAAAGAGCAAAGAATTAAATGGATAAATGTCAGATTATACTGAATTGTTTCCCACAAACCTGCATATCTGAATCTGCTCATCTCCTGCTCTACAACATTCCTGCAGATTCAACATTTTCTATGTGACACGCTCAATTTAACCTGTTAATACCAAAAGTATCAGTAGACAATCTTTCATTTCATTTTATGGCCCTCACATAGTACATAGCCCCTTTTTATGGCCCCCTATATGGCACACTGCCCCTTTTGTAGCCCCCACATAGTATAATACTACCTTTTATAGCCCCCACATGTTGCATTTCTCCCTTTTATGGACCCCTTTTAGGCCATTACCTTCTCATTGTGTAGAACTGTTATCTAAGCAATATTTGATGGTTGCTTTCTATAGCTATAGTGCCATACATAGAGCCAGAGAGTTGTTTGCTTTGTCTTTTATCCTCTACACCCACCCTCGATAGCAGAAGTATATATCTACATTCAGTAATAGAAATCCCTATATGCCTATGGTAAGGGTGCATGCACAAGGAGTAACGTGCCGCGTGACCTGGCACATATACGCCAAGTGAGATTTTGAGCGCCGTATACGCTCCCATTGATTTCAATGGGAGCCAGGATCGTATACGCCGCGTTATTTTGCGGCCGTAAAATCATGGCCGCAAAATAACGCGGCGTATACGAGACTAACTCCCATTGAAATCAATGGGAGTGTATAAGGCGCTCAAAATCTCACACGGCGTATATGTGCCAGGTCACGCGGCACGTTACTCCATGTGAATGCACCCTAACGTGAACTCATAGAGCTCTTGGTCTGTACTCACCAGATGTCAGATGAAGTAGAAGTGAAGATTTTTCTCTCACTTCTCCACCTTATAAGAACTTAAGACCTATGGTTTTGCTTTCAATTCTAAGATGTTACGTGACGTCTTCAAAGGCTGGATTACATATTTTTAAGGTATAAGACACATTTTTGTCAAAGTCAATCACAGAAAGGGAGGAACTGATTGAGGAGATAAGCAGGCAAAATAAGATGACATATTTCTGATGTGTCCTAGGTCATGTTCCCGCTTGACTGGACATGTTCAAGATCCCATTTCAAGACAATACTGTTTCGCTATATTGAATCACAAAGGGATGAATTGCAGTCTTTCAAGGGTTTTGTTAGCATGTTGTGATATAGTATTAAATTGGTTTCAAGACATATTGAAGTCCTTAACCAATTTTAAGGGTGTCTCACACCTCCCCCAAGTACATTCAACTGTCACCACCATGTTACAGAGCACATTATAGCGATAAACATCATACTTTTGTTATGTATGTCATTTCTGTAGATTTGGAGAAAAACAACTTTGAAATCTTATGCAAATAAGGCAGTTGGTGCACTGGGGGCCGGCCTATAGCTTTTTTTCGTTGTCATATTGAACAAGCTATAATTCTAATTTTTTATGTTTCTGGTGATGTAGCCATGCGAGAGCTTGTTTTTTTGTCGGATGATATGCATTTTCTAATGATACCACCTTGGAATTTCAATGTTGACAAAATCTTATTTTTTTTCCTTTTGCCCAGAAGACACAGATGAGTTGAAGCTGTGAACCATCGGAGCTGTCTCGCTGTCTGAAGGGGGCCCTTGCTATCATTAAAGTGGCCTTGTATGTGCAGGATCCCAGTGGACACCGCTTAAATGTTTTTGTTTTATTTTATGCTGTGCTACTGGTTGTATATATCTTATTTTATGCGTTTTTTACCCCTTTATGTATGTTTGCAGATTCCCATTTGTTTGTGTTCCCCTTGGTTTCACCCACTGTTTGGAAGCCCCACTATTTTATAGGGCTTGGTACAGTCCTGGACTATCTCAGGATGGAGATGCTAAATCTTCAGAGAATAATAAGTTCAGTAGTTCAGTTGAGTGTGTACTGGCAGTCAGGTGAGACGTGAGTGTCCTCTGCAGCCCCTGAGGGAAGTATTAGCCCCCCGTTTAGAGTATTGTAGAACCCAGAGTATAAAAATTTTACTTCTGATTCTATTCCGACAAGTTCAGCCCAAAACAAATCTTTGGGCTAATTCACGTGAACCCGAAAAAAAGCGAATCATCAGAGGTTAACCATCTTTAATCATAACTTTTGGAGTGCTGAAGTCTCTACATTGATGCTTTTGGGATAGGAACCCTACATGAAGTATCCAGCCACAGAACCTGGTTACATATACCACAAAAAAATACCAACAGAAACTACAGCTCATGCTGCAAAAAACAAGTCCTCACCCAGCTTCATGGATGGAAAAATGCAAAAAATAATGGCTGACAACATTAAAACAAATATTTTTTTTGTGTTGAAATAAGCATTACATAAATCAATAAATCAATCACAACAATAAAAAAGAGCACAAACAATAATGTATATATGTTGCAGGGCAGACATAAACAGAAAATTCTAACATCATTTCCATAACATGCCATGAAAGAGTTAAAAGGATGTAGTTACGACATTCTCCGTCTGACTTTCTCAGGGTTTAGTCATTTCTTGTAATAACTAGGCATGATCTGTAGTTTCGTTTTCTGCAAACAGAAGTTTTTTAAAAAATTTCCTTTGCAGATAGAAAAACAAAAATTCCCATTCTTGGATTAGGACTAACATGTCCTGTTTGGTCATTCAGTGTATGTTCATATCTTCAGTTCTGACATCACTTGGAAATATAGACATACTAGGACTATGACAATGTTTGTTGTCTGAATAATTATTATCCTAATTAGTTTATTTTGCAAAGAAAACGTCTGGATATGAAGCTGAGCACAAGAATGCAACTTCTATGGTCGACCATGCAAGGACTGTTCAGTAGAGATGAGCAAACACTATTCGAAACAGCCGTTTCGAATAGCATGCTCCCATAGAAATGAATGGAAGCGGTGGGCATGCTGACTTTGCCGGCGGCACACTTATTGGGCACACTTGGGGGGGTACTCATTTTTGTTGCCAGGAGTTTATACATTAATGTCTGTGTGTTGAGTGATTTTCAGGGCACAACAAATGCACACTGGTATACAAGCTGTACACTGACTACTCTACATTGTATCAACATGTCATACTGCTAGTGATGTCACATGAAAATATATGAGGAAATAACAGCAAAAATGTGAGGGTGTACTCTGATACTGTATATATATAATGTAGCAACTATAAATCACGTTCAATAGTCTAGAAAGGAAACTTAGAAAAATAGAGAAGTGCAAACATCAGCAATAAAAATGACACATATAAGGAGGAGACAGACATTAGAAGGCAGGAAATGATAAAACCTGTTCTGTCACTTTTCACACTGAAAAAGAAAGTAACTTAGGAAACATCGCTTTAAGGTAAAGACATACATGTCCCTGTACATTATGGGTTGCTAAGTCATGCCTTTGGAACTATCCACCGCAGGAGCCACTTAACCATCTCCATTACGAGCCCTCTGCTTTGTGGCACGCTGCACTACAGGTGAGCATCAGCCAACATGCTGAATAGGACCCTACTGTATATATACATATATACATATAATGTCTTATGTACTGTAGTAGAGTAAGGGAGGTGAGATCACTGGTAGTTCAGCATAGATATTAGAAGAAAGTGGACCATGACATAAGACATTGTTGATAGAGGTGGCCTATGACTATTGTTACTACTGGAATTCCAAAAAATTACATCAGGGAAGTAATATCTTATATCTTATTGAGAGGACAAAGTCCCTGTTAGCTTCTATTATTGATGGCATAGCTATAGGGGTTGGAGTGGTCGCCGTTGTTACAGGGACCCCGTCCACCACTACTGACACTGTGTGAAACAGAAAGGGGGCAGCTGTAAAATAAACCGTATATAGTGGGAAAGGGGTGTTAATGTAATGGAAGAGTGCGCTAACTGCAACTTTTGGGGCTTATGCACACAGCTGTAAAAGATATATAGATCCATGAAAATAAAACAGAAGTGTGCATTGCCCCATAGATTTGAATGGGTCAATGTTCTACCTGTGAAAAAATCTGAAGAGAGGACGAATGGTTCACTCTACATCTATTCCTTACTTATTCCTACTTCCTTTTAGGCTTAACCCTTACCCTCCATAAGTTCATGTAGTCGCTGCGGCAAAGCTAAACAGAAGGCAAACTCCAGATGTCTAGGCTGCCCTCTCTTCTTCACCACTAAAGCTGATCTGGTCAGTACCCTAGTATTCTCAGTTTCTTCAACCAGATTCCTAAGAAGCTCAAGCATCCAGCCTGTAAGTAGCTAAGGCAGCTAATGGGATGGGTTGAAGGATGTCTATCTATCTATCTATCTATCTATCTATCTATCTATCTATCTATCTATCTGTCTGTCTGTCTGTCTGTCTGTCTGTCTGTCTGTCTGTCTGTCTGTCTATCTATCTATCTTTGTCCTACATATACAGTCATTGACTTTTATATATGGTCAGGGTCGGGCCGTGGTTGGAGCTGTCACCTGCACTGCATTCATCATCATTTCCACCATTTCTGTGGTATAAATGGCAACAGTGTTCTATACCAGCCATGAGCTGCAGTAGATTTTGTCAGGGGCTCATAGCTCTGACGCAGGTTGTACATGTGTCATGATGGGGTGCAGGCTACATCATAAATAAGACTAGGACATAAAAACCAGCGTGCAACATGCCAGTCTTTAGCTCTTTATGAATTCCCTCTATTGTGTTTACCAAAATTACCTTACAATTACAGTGAAGCCTCTGACCCAATCAACTGAATTTGCACAGAAAACCGGTCTTTTATAGGCCTGGCCCTGTCAAAGAATAAAGTATACAGAATACATATTACAGTGTCTAATGGAGTCAGCATGCATGTACAACCCCCCAAATAACGATGAAATAGACAAATATCATGTATTTTATGCTTCAATGTTAGATAGAGCCAGGTATCACATCAACATATTACACAGAAGACGGACTAGACTAGGACTAATAAAACAGCCATGGTCCTGGTCACTACAACTCACACTCATAACCACAGCAGACCCCAACTCCTTCTTAGCCCCCTGGTGACTTGGACATTTCCTAGTTCAAAAGGACTCTATCATTTCTAAATTGTCTGTGCATTTATTTTATTTGTGATTTCTTATATTGCAGCAACATATTCCATAGCAGTGTACACAAATGCTGCTCCAATGTGGTTTGCAGAAACAGGCTTGACTTCTGCTTTCACAGGAAGCAAACTAACCTACAGTATGTTTTTGGAGTGTGGGAGGAAAGCCATAAAACACAGGGAGAACTTAGAAGCAGCGCAGATGTTGTCCTTGTTCTTGATTGAGCAAAGATGTAACTAAAGGACGCCGGCCCTGGTGTAAATGCTCAGCTGGGATTTCCCTGCACAACTTCCCCTTACAGCCGCCCTCTGCATTATTCTTTCCTTCTCTATCCAGGCCCATACTTCCATGAAGACTTGTTCACCACATGTCTGTCCATGCAAGCTTCCCATCATTCCTGTCCACAGTTAGTGCCCCCACACAGTAAGCACGCCCCTTTTAGTCCCCCAGATAGCCCCTCCTTGAATATGAGCTGACAAACTTATATTTTTAAAAGGTTAATTTTCTCCTTTCCATACTGGAGGAATTCTATGAAGAATGATTAAAGGGGTTTTCCAGACTTATTAATTGATGATCTATTCAAGATTGGCAGGGCTCTGACTCCCAGGACCCTCACCTATCAGCTGTCTGAAGAAGCTACAGCATGTGGACAAGCTCTGTGTCCTCTTCATGGAAAAGCAAGCACTTGAATGGGACAGAGCTGCAAACAGGTCAAGTGACCAATGAACTGGACTTAAAAGGCCTATGAAGCAGAAATGGTGATCATGGAGCATTGCTGTTGCTTCTAACACCATTTCAGCAGAGACCCCAGGTATCATACTTCCATTAAACTTCAATTCATGATCTATCCTAAGTATAAGTCATCAATTTCTAAGCCTGGAAATCCCTTTAACAACGTCCACCATAATACTAAGGCGGATGTGGGGTATTTAAATATGGCAACTGCTCAGTAGAGACCTGGAGGCAATATCCGTAATCAAACCCCAGAGAATGATAAGCAGAGGGAAGTTAGTAAACTTAATAAACAGTCTTACTCACCTCACCTGAGCACCTTTCATCGGCATCTTCAGGTCTCTTCCATCCTCCTCAATTATGTGATTGGTACCCAGAGGCTGCTGACGTCAATTCGGAGAATGTAAGTGTAGGATGCACTGACCTCATGACATAGACTCACCTCAATTGGGTCTATGCTTTTATGCTATACACACTATATAATCCTAAGACGCAAGCAACTCCATATAATAAAATGTTGCTTTGAGGTTCTGAACAGTTTGGTAGGATAATACAGTATACCATCACCATACATGGATTTTCCATTGGTTACATGTTGAGATTGTAGGAACCTTAGGACAAGGTGAATGTGGGGAATCCTTAGTGCTGAGGGCACCATTGAATAAGGGGGTTATATCTTTATAATGTTAAATCATTTCTTTACTAATATCGCCTTGTTTGTAATAAGTACAGTGTTATCTTTGATGATCCCGCCATCTTCCCTCTCATTTTCTACACCACAGGTCCTCCTACGCTCACACTTGAATTCATTTTGAAGAAATGGCAAGAAGACATGCCGGAAAAAGATTCTACACCATGTATCATGGGACCACATTAACGTCAGCTTACAGTATCATCCAAGGAGGATTCCGAGTTTCTAATGATGGGATGTTGGGGAGAGGTGTCTACGTTAGTAGAGATATAGAGAAGGCATTAAAATACCCATTAATTACAATAGAACAGAAAGTGGTTTTGAAACTTTCTGTAAAGGTGGGAAAGGTTAAGAAGATTGACAGTCAAAATCACCCACTACGGCTCACGTGGCATGAACACGGATATGACTGCGCTTGGGTGCCGCCAGGGTGTGGCATGGTGGGAAGTAACCAAGAAGAGGACTGTATTTATGACCCTCATAGGATCAGAGTGACAGATGTGGTGAGAGCTCCTCCAGAACACATCTATGCTTTAAAAAATTTAATTTCCAGAAAACATTGAAATGGCAGACTTGTCGTATCCTAAAATGTAACGAATCTGAATCCGTCTGTCTTACTATAAATGTATAGAAGAGCTTTAAGAGCTTTATTCTTTATGATTATGGCCAAAGAGTTGTACATTTTTGACAATTGATATGTTCTTGAACAAATGTTTTTGTCGTGCTATTTCCTTCAATGCTTGGGTACAAGCTTCGAAAATTATAATACTGCAAACTAAGTAACCACTTTAGCAAATTTTCTTTTGTCGATACAGTGCAATAGTAATGATTTAGTGTATTTAGTGTATTTAAATGTAATGATATAGTGTATAGTGTATTTGTCATGCATAAGTTATTGTATATGTTTTCTGTATACTTGATTTGTTATACTTTATACTTGTTGACTGCCATCTTGACTCCGTCTTCCTCTCAAATGTGGATTCTCTAATGCAGCCTACTTTACTCAGGATGCCTCTGGCTTGTCTGACAACAAGGTAGTGGAGTCTCATTACATTGTACTTGCTCCGAGTCCTATCTAAGAACAAGTGATAGATAAGATGCAATGTCACAGTGAATTCCTATGCAGTGCCGCACCTCCCATGAGGCGACCTGAAGCGAGCGCTTCAGGCGGCACTATGCCAGGGCCTCAGGGAGGGCGGCATTTTTGCTAACCTAAGCCAGTCCAGGACAAGCTGTCCTGGACTGGCTTAGCACGGAGCGGTGGTTTGGGGAGGCCACTGGAGCAGCGCTGCTCCAGCAACCTCCCCGCACGCTCAGGCAGAGAGCAGGCAGTCTCCAGGCCTACTCTCTGCCGGCGAACGGGGCTAAGCCCCGCCCCTTCACTCGGCCACGCCCCCGGTCCACCCGGCCACGCCCCCGATCCGCCCCCTCCTCCCGGCGGGGGGGGGGGCGGCTTTCTGCAGTTAGCTCGGGCGGCGAAAGGGGAAGGTTCACCCCTGTTCCTATGTGATGCGTTTTCAGATTTCTTATGTTAGCTTTTACAAAGACAGTGTATGCCGGTGACTCATAGTACACTGGAAATCCTGCACACAGCACGCACAGATAGAACAGATGGGGAGGTTTATAGCTTTATAACTAACTATATCACTGCAATGGGTGAAATACAGATGGCAATGGAGCAAGGAGGGCAAAGATTTATAGGGCAGGTGTCAGACCTGCAGAAGAGATTAGATAGTTGGTTAGGTATTCCCGTAATCTGCACACAGGAACGAGTAGCAACTTCTTGACTCTTAGACAAACTATCACATGACAGAACCATCTACAAATAAAGAGTTCAAAATGTATAGCTTCACCTGAGTGGGGAAGAAGATTACACTGCCACAATATCGTTGAGGAGTTAGTATTATATGTAAAAAATGTTGTAGCCAGCTACTCTAAATTTGATGATTTTTTTCCCTTTTTTTATACTAAAGCATTAGGGAATGTGCACCATGATAACTCTTTGAGCATACTATAGTACAAACAAATGCTTGGCTCACTGCCAGAAGACATCTTCCCAAGGGTACCACGCAGGACCAGGAGTAGCTGGCTATATATAGAACTGTCTAAACTTTTTCTTTCTGTTTGATTAAGATGTCCCATACCAATCAGGAATGAATATGAAAATTTAAGTTGTTGTTATCTCTCTTACTTTATCTGCTGCTATTTAACCCCCCTTGTCTTAATAAAACTGCATCAGATTTTTCTCCTCGACTGAGAGAGGAACTAATACCAACATCACGAGTGGTGTGACTTCTTTACTGCCTGGCACTCAGCCAAATTAATTAGGACGACCACAGTTACCCAAGATTATTGGTCAACTAGTCATCAACACAACTTTATCAAACATACCCTAACACATAATGATATCATGAGTTGTTGTTCTACTACCTGTACATATGACAAATGTGACAAACTAAACTGCATTTGGACCTTGTATGCAATGTCATCCTGAAAACATATTTACATAACCTGCAACTTTGCCATGAAATGAGATATTATAGCACTTAAAGAGCACCTTTCATGTCCTCAAAGATGTGCGGTATTACACACTGCTAGAAAGCCGTCAGTGTGCACACACTGTCAGCCTTCCCGGTATGTGCCCCAATGCTGGAGATATCAGTGCTGAAACTAATGGTACCGATATCTCCAGCACTGGGGCACATACTGGGAAAGCTGACTTCAGTGCACTGTTGGATTTCTAACAGTTTATAATACCGCACATCCCTGAAGACATTAACCATTTGTAATTGTCCTGCATTACTCCATCTGTATGAACATAATATATGAAAGTCAGATGAATACCTGAAGTGTATGAACACGTGTGAAACCTTGTCTTGCCTTATTCATTATGAACTCTGGATTTTTCAAGTAAAAGTTGTCAGAGGGTGCTATAATATTTGTGAACATTGAGAATAACAGGGATTAACGTGCAAATAAAATATCTGTATAATAAACTTAAATGTGAAAAATTCATTCCTTATGTTTTGTGTGTTTAGGCGTGATTTCCGTTGCTCCGTGCACAGGACAGCAAGAAACAGACATGTAAAATAGGGTTTTGTCACATGTCTGTTCTTGAACAATGGAAGTCAATGGATACATTCACATTGTCCATTTTTTTTACCAGACTGTGAAGGACGTCTGTAACAAGTAGTACATGTCCTATTTTTGTCCATTTTTCTAGCCTGACCGACCCAGTACAAGTCTGTGGGGTCTGTTTTTTGGGTCATGTATCAGTTTCACAAATGGATGAGTGGGTTAGGAACTTCATCTGTTTTTTAGAAGCAGACGACAAACTGATGTAAAAAACTGACACAAAGCCAGAAAATATATGAAAAATATTTGACACATATTGGATGGAAAATTGACTTTTTTTGTGGACAGTTTTGTCAGTTTTTAACATCATTTTTTATCATCTGTTGTGTGTATGAGGTCTTAATATTTTTTTTATTGATACTTTGATTTCTTTGATGTCTGGAAGTCCTAATATCGTAAATCCCCCTTATGCTCTGTTTCTTAAAAATTATGATACATTCTGTGAGGTATGACCCCACCTTGTCAAGAGATCATTAACTCGTAAATTAAAAACCAAGGGTCCAAGACTGATTTTTACCATGAGGCCCCATGTATGTCTCTGCTGTCTATAGTTGAGGGGATATCGTCACTCCATAGGGAGAGAACCACCATTTAGGTGTGTGGAGTCCTATTAAGCCCTGAGCGCTCCACTGTGCAAAGGAACAAGGGAAGAATATGCAAATCTGACTTCCATGATGTAATTAGGATGCCAGTGCCTCAAGTATGCACACCAATAGAGGACGCTGACTGAGAATGTGCAAGTCTGTCTTCCATGATTGTAATTAGTCTCAATCAAGACATTTAATAGAGGGCGCTCCCTTTAACATCATGCCAACCTTCTCAGAGGCCTTTATTTGCAATGATGTTGGGATTTTACCAGATACAGTCTATCAGCCAAGGACAGCTGTTTCGATGTATTTGCATCTCATCAGCTTGGCGCAGAGAGGACTGATCTGGCAGAGGTGAGAGGCTTAGACAGGGTAGATAGACAGATTTACTGTCTCACACAATTTTTGCTATACACAGTAGTAATGCTTATGCAATGTGCTGAGATAACACATATATTTTCAGGCTGGCACATATATTTTCATGATCCATGTCTAGGACATACATGATAGCTGTGGTTCCAGACAGAGCCAGCATACTGGCTGTGAACAGGGGCAGGAAGAGGTTAATACTGGGCATGTTGAAGAAGAAGGGCTCACATAGGAAAGGATAGCAATTACTAAGAAAACAAAACCCTCTGCCACTTCCTGTAATCTTTCTCACTATCTTAGCTTCTAGAAACAAAGTTCCCATGACAAAAGGCGTGCAAGAGGCTCTAGCACTTTGAAGACATTTTTAAGCCTAGAAAATCATTTTAGATGAATACAGAAGCAAAACTTGTAATACAAATAGAGAATCAATGGAGTAGGAGAAGTAGGAGACAGTTTAGGCAGTTGCACGTATAAACCAAGCCTAAATCTGTTCTGCAAAAATAAAATGACTTACATTGTTTTTACATTGTAGGCACACACTCTCCCTGATGTGTATGATTATCCCCTGTCCCTGGTCTATAGTCTCTCACTCTGCCAAATCAGTATCCCTACGCTATGCTGAGGAAGCCCATTAGGCCAAAACAGCGCTGTCCATAGCTGGGAATCTGTTCCTTTTGGAATAGAAATACTAATTTGGCAATTAAATCCGCATCATGATTAATTAGACTTTTTAACTGAGTCATGCATGATGTTAAGGATGCTGCCCTCTAGAGGGCGGCATACAGAGTGCACTGTTCTCCTAATTACATCCTGGAGAATAGATTTGCATATTGTTATTACTGACAGTCAGTCCTGTTGGTGAAAAATCTGTTGTTAGGGGCTCTTTTGGTAGCGACTAGCGAGTTTTTTTTTTCTTTTTTTTTTCGATAAATACATACAAACCGTTGTTCTAACACAGCCTGTGATAATCTGATGAATCTCTATTTCTTAAGGGGTTGCCCAGTATACAGTGAAGGAAATAAGTATTTGATCCCTTGCCGATTTTGTAAGTTTTCCCACTGACAAAGACATGAACAGTCTATAATTTTAAGGGTAGGTTAATTTTAACAGTGAGAGATAGAATATCACAAATAAAATCCAGAAAATGACATTGTATAAATTTTATACATTTATTTGCATTTTGAATAGAGAAATAAGTATTTGATCCCTCTGGCAAACAAGACTTAATACTTGGTGACAAAACCCATTGTTGGCGTGCACAGCAGTCAGACGTTTCTGTAGTTGATTATGAGGTTTGCAGACATGTCAGGAGGAATTTTGGTCTGCTCCTCTTTGCAGATCATCTCTAAATCATTAAGATTTTGAGGCTGTCGCTTGGTAACACGGAGCTTCAGCTCCTTCCATAAGTTTTCTATGGGATTAAGGTCTGTAGACCTGCTAGTCCACTCCATGACCTTTAGGCAGCCTTCACACGGAGTATCGCCGGGCTTGTAAAAATCCTCATTCACAGCCGTACACGCGAGCGCTGTGGAAGGCTCCCGAACACTTCCCATTCAATTCAATGGGAGCGCTCATAACGCTGGCTTTACGAGCGATCCCATTGAAGTGAATGGGAAGTGTTCGGGAGCCTTCCGCAGCGCTCGCGTGTACGGCTGTGAATGAGGATTTTTACAAGCCCCGCGTTACTCCGTGTGAAGGCAGCCTAAATGTGCTATTTTTGAACCCTTCCTTTGTTGCCTTGGCTGTATGTTTTGGGCCATTATCCTGCTGGAAGACTCAGCAATGACCCATTTTTAATGTCCTGGCGGAGGGAAAGAGGTTATAACTCAGGATTTTACGGTACAGGTAGTCCTCGACTTACGACGTTGATCCGTTCTTAAGCGGCGTCGTAAACCGAATTTCGACGTAAGTCGGACCATACGTTCATACAGTACTGTACCATAATAACAGTACTGTACTGTAAACACTTAGCCTATCCAAACACCTATTCTAATACAGTACCCTACATAATTATCAATAAACACAGGTACAGTAAAATATTGTGCAGTACAGTACGTTTAATAATGAAATACTGTAAGTGCTGTAACAGTAATAAACAGTGTACTGTAATAAACAAAAATAACAAAGATAACAATTCCAAAGAGAGAACAGGTTTATTGGGAGGAGGCTGCAGAAGGTGCTGGAGATACTGGGGCTGGTGAGTCAAGAGGGGCAACTGAGGTAGAGGGTACAGGATCTGTTGCAGGATCTGCTGCAGGCCTCTCTACATTCTTGAAATACTGCTGCAGGTTAGTTTGGAAGGAGATCATCTTCTTCTCCTCCAAGATCTCCTTGTAACACCTAAGGCAATCCATGACTCCTCTGGCAACCCTAGTGTACCTCTCCGTATTGGGATCCTCAGCCTCAAACCTTGACAACCCTTCCTCTATCAGGGCAAAACCTCCTGCCAAGCCCTGCCTTGTAAATCTCTTGGGTTCTGGGGTTGGTATGTCTTCCTCTTCCTCTATCATCTGCTTCTCCAGTTGAATAAGGTCCTCAGCAGATAACTCCTCTCCATGAGATGCCAGTAGCTCTGTGACATCATCCTCCTCCACCTCCAGATTCATTGTCTTACTCATATCAACAACGTTCTTTATGACACTAGTCACTGACTCTTGGACCTCTGTGACATCATTCACAAACTGGGGACACAGTTTTTTCCACACACCATTCATACTGGTCTGCTTAACCTCATCCCAGGAAGCAGCAATGTTATTCACAGCATCAAGGATGTTGTATGTTTTCCAAAAGTCCTTTAGAGTCAAGTCCTTATTCTTTTCAGTTGCTTCTAAAGCATTACCAATGACCCTTCGGAGGTAGTAGGCCTTGAATGTAGCAATGACTCCTTGGTCCATAGGCTGTATTAGGGCAGTGGTATTAGGTGGAAGATAAACCACCTTGACATTAGGGTTAAAGTCATCCAGATGTGCAGGGTGTCCAGGGGCATTGTCCAGAATTAGCAACACCTTAAAGGGGATATCCTTGGAGGTACAATACCGCTCCACGCCTGGTACAAAATGGTTGGTGAACCAGTCATCAAACACTGCAAGTGTCACCCATGCCTTCCTATTAGACTTCCAGATGACTGGTAGTTGACCCTTTGAAATGCCCTTGAGTGCCCTTGGATTCTCAGCCTGATACACCAGCATGGGCTTCAGTTTGTAGTCGCCAGCAGCATTGCCCCCAAGAAGCAAAGTCAGTCTCTCCTTGCCGACTTTATGGCCTGGTGCTGACTTCTCCTCCTTGGCAATATAAGTACGGTTAGGCAAACGTTTCCAAAACAAGCCTGTCTCATCCACATTGAACACTTGTTGAGCACAGTAACCACCCTCCTCAATTATCTCAGCCAATGCTTTAGGAAACTCAGTTGCTGCTTTCTCATCACCACTAGCAGCTTCACCTTGCACTTTAATGTTATGGAAATTGGAACGATCCTTAAACCGCATAAACCAACCCCTACTCGCCACAAATTCTTCACTTTCACTTCCTTCCCCCTTTGCTCTTTTCAACGCCTCAAACAGTCGCCTAGCCTTCTCCTGAATAACCATAAGGCTCACAGGGATACGGCGTTGATTTTGGTCTTCCAACCAAAGCACCAATAATCTTTCCATCTCAATGATAAGCCCACTACGCTGCTTTGTTATCACTGTAGCTTTCATAGGAGCAGATCCTTTCACATGTTCAAGGATACGAACCTTATCCTTGATGATTGTAGCAACAGTGGAACGACTAAGTCCTAATGACCTGCCAATTTCTGTTGGGGTTTCCCCCTTATCAGATCTCCTGATGATATCCACTTTCACCTCCATGGTGATGGCCTTCCTTTTCTTTGATCCAGTGGTATCAGATGATTCTGGCTTACGCTTGGGAGCCATAATGAAGGTTGTTATGGCGTGCAGGAGACTCGTTTTCCTTGTGTAACCGGGTACAGTGTACAGTACAGACTCTATTCTTCCGCCGCTGCACGTAGTTACGCGTAGTTCGACTTACGCCGCAAAACCGCGTAAGTCGGAATGAGGCGTCGTATTAAGCGTCGTAACCACGAAACGGCGTAACTCGAGACCGTCGTAACCCGAGGACTACCTGTACTTGGCTCCATCCATTCTCCCATTGTTGTGGTGAAGTAGTCCTGTGCCCTTAGCAGAGAAACACCCCAAAACATAATGTTTCCACCTCCATGCTTGGTAGGGGGGATGGTGTTATTTGGGTCATAGGCAGCATTTCTCTTCCTCCAAACACATAGCAAATTGAATTAATGCCAAAGAGCTCAATTTTTGTGTTATCTGACCAATCTGGATGATTGTGAGTGTGACTGGGAGAAGGTGCTGTGATCAGATGAGAGCTCTTTGGCATTAACTCAACTCGCCATGTTTTGAGGAATAGAAATGCTCTACCCCCAGTTTAATATCTCCCCTTCATCTGCCTCCAGTTTAACATAATAAAACACTGATACTCACCTCTCCTTGGTTCCCTGCCGCTCTGTGAAGGACTGGACTGTTCAGGGAGCTGCAGGCACGATGTGAGTGACTAAGCAGGAGCTGTCTGAGCAATGAAGCAGGAGCTGTCTGAGGATTGCTCCTGCTTCACCGTTGTGTTTAACTCATCTGCATCCTCCGGACACAGATGAACTGAATCCAAGACATTTCTCCCGCTGACCAGGACCGCTGGACAGACCCGAAATCCGAGACTGTCCCACTGAATCTAGGATGGTTGGGAGATATGATTACACTAATAATTATTACAGACCTATAAGCACTATGTCTATGTGTGTGAGAGTATGGGTTTGTAGGTAAATGTTTCTTTTTTCTGATATTTTTACATTTAAGTATATATAGCCAGAGATGATGAGAGAAGGAAGGAAAGTGAAACACAAGAGATGCAGCAAGTCAGGATGACATTGCGTTATTCCAGTCAGGGGATGCATGACATTGCACATTAAAGGGGGACTAGCTTCTAGGTATAGGTTTCGATGCTAGTGGGGAGGTTGGCATGTGTGATCTGCTACAGGGCAGGGCCAGCTAAATAGGGCTCTCTATGAGGTATGGATGTGATTGTCAAACAGAGAATGTTAACCCCTTACCACCACAGCCATTTTTCAATTTTTTATTTTCATTTTTTACTTCCTGCCTTCCAGAATCTATAGGTTTTAAAAAAAATTTCATTCACATAAGGGCTTATTTTTTTCTGGACAAATTGTACTTCATAATAGTACTTTTCATTATTCCATACAAGGTACTGGCAAGCTGGAGAAAAATGTTTGAATGTTGGAATACCTGATATGTTCATGTTACTTTTACATATGATCTAGGAAAAAGAGTTTTTTCACCCCTATAATATAATGCAATTGTAATGTGTTGCAGTATATTGTAAAATGCATAGACTTCTATTAATAGAGCTCAGTGATGTTATTGTAATGGATCCCTGGATCTCACTCTGAGATGGCGATGCTGTTCCATATAGCAGCACCCACACGCTGCCACTTTTCAGCTACCTTAGTTTGAAGAGTTAATACCTACTACCAGAGAAGACTTGGACCATAGACATTTCTGCCCGATATCCATTCTACAAAACAAGGAGAGACAACAAAGCACTTGAGTCCTCATCAATGTGTGGTATTATATTCTGCTAGAAAGCTGCAGAATTCAGTGCACTGTTTGCTTTCCTGGTTTTCTTTGCCGTTAATTTTGGCAACAATATCTCCCCTTGCTACATCTGTAGAGTCTTAGGCCGGGTTCACACGTTGTCTTTCGGCACGTAATGTGCCACATAGACGCCGCGGGATCTTTTGCGGGCCGTATACGCTCCCATTGTTTTCAATGGGAGCCGGTACCGTATACGCGGCGCTATTTTGCAGCCGCTGCAAAATCACGGCCGCAAATTAGCGCTGCTAATACCCTAGTTAGGTATCTTTAAAGGGTCAGACATTGACTTACAGCAGCAATTCTCAATATGTTTACCTTGGAATCCTTCACGTGGGCCTCAACAGAAGATGACTGCATGTCTCCATTTTATGTGTATTATACATCTATTACAGGGCTAAAATAAATAATATTAATACAACTAACAAAATCACTTTATTATCAGGAAAGATATTCAGAACAGAAGGATAAGAACTGGGGACAATTCAGCTGAAATGAATGCCAGACATGATGCGTAATGTAATCATTAATAAGCTGAAGATAATACTACACCCATTTTACACTTAGAATAATCTAACATATGACTGTTGTTAGCGATGGAGTAAACGCTTCAGTTTTCCTACATCGCAGGGATTTCCATAGGCAATGTCTACCACTTTAATTCTTCTTGGATTGTAGACGCAATCTTCCTCTTGGCCACTAGGATTTACACCACTGCGCGGTGGAACCCAGGCAGAGTTATAGCCATGATCATGCCACGTCTTCTGTAATGGGTGGGGTATATGGTCTATTTTTTTAACTCTGCCAACGTTCACCCTCAGCTGTAACACAACCTTTCTGGGGTCATTGTTTTGCGGGTACTTCATGGCCTTATGTATATCTCGGCTTACATAGACTCCTCTGCCTAGCATGCCATCTTTGGATGGTCTAAATCCATGTTTGATGATGTCCTTTGCTGCTGTATAGGTGGTACCATGATACATCGTATAGATCTTATGTTCTGTAGGACATTGAGAGCTATGCAGGCAGATATCCTGAAATGTCGGTAGACACTCTTCATACCAAATGTTGCCTGCTTGTGCAAAGCCATGAGGATTACAAGGGCGGGGGGAGCATCCTGGATATAGAGGCAAAGGCGCAGGGAACATATCTGAAAAATAGTAAGTATATTAATAATAATTACAGATCTATAAGCACAATGTCTATATGTGTGAGAGTATGGGCTTGTAGGTAAAGGTTTGTTTGTTCTGATGTTTTACATTTGTGTATATATAGACAGAGATGGTGAGAGAAGGGAGGAAAGTGGCACACAAGTAAAACTTCAATGAGTCAACTCACCACCAGGGGGCACGGGCTACAAGTTTCAGTTCCAGAAAAAAAAACACCATTGAAGGAGAGAAGACCAAGCATTTGAGTCCTCCAGTAAAAGCAAAACTTCTTTATTGAAACCATTCACATATCACTGACGGCAAATACAGACAAAAAAATGAGTGTCCTCCATCTAACGTGTTTCTGGCCCACAGGACTTACTTATAGTGAGGAATAATTGTTAAAGAGTAGAAAGAGGGGCAAAACGTGCGGCGCGCTCTGCGCGCCGCGGCAAATTTGGCTCCGCCCACTTATGTTGACTCCGCCCATTCTCATTCATTTATCATGTGCTCCCACACAGTATAATCCTCCTACAGTCACCCATAAATTATATGCCCCCCCTCCATCTCTCCCCCAGTTTCATATACACCCTTCCTCTGTGCCCAGTTTCATGTCCCCCCTCCACCTCTGTCCCCAGTTTCATCACGTTCTCCCCCTTCATCTGCCCACAGTTTCATGTCCCCCGTCTCTGCCCCAGTGTCATGCTGTTCCACCCCCATCTGCCCCCCAGTTTCATTGGGCCCCCTCCATCTCTGTCTCCAGTTTCATGCCGTTCTCTCCCCACCCCCTTCATCTTCCCCAGTGTCATGCTGTTCCCTCCCCTTCATTTGCCCCTCAGTTTCATGGGTCCCCTTCATTATGTTCCACCTAAATATAAAACAAACACTTACTCACCTTCCATCACTCCCCCGACGCTCCTCTCTCCGCTCTCCCACTCCATTCACATACACGATTAAAGCAGGAGCTGTGACAGCTCAGCTCCTGCTTTAAAGCTGCGGCCCGGCTTGCGTGTGTAGGCGCGATGTGATGATGTCATCGCGCCTACACACGCAAGCCGGGCCGCAGCTTTAAAGCAGGAGCTGAGCTGTCACAGCTCCTGCTTTAATCGTCTATGTATTTAGCTCATTGGCGTCCGTCGGACGCCGATGAGCTGAAATCGGGACAGGCAAGTGCTGGGGCGGGCAAGTGCCGGGGGCCCCCAGAGGCTCTGTGGGACGCTGACGCCGGCCCTGGTCTCACCCACGAACTTCAATTATATGTCCAGAAATATTATGTAATATTGCTGTAGTTGCACCATATATGTATTCCCTAATGCAATCCTTTAGTCTACGGGTTGTAAGCCCAATTATAGCAAATATACACAACAGATATGCACTCCTTATAAGGGAACAAATTATTCCCATACACGGGTTCCAAAAAGTATTTGGGGAGTCCCGTCACAAGTTAGCCCAATTATACACCAGACCTCAATCAATTCACTGAACATAAACAACATATTTAGAACTACAATTGATAACATTTTTAATGGGATGTACCGCCTTTTTTTCCAACTTAGACTTAAACTGTTTGCTTGTAATGCATATGGACACCGCATACAACCATCTGTTCCACATTGATAAAAACCCATTATGGTAATGGGGAGCTTGAGGACAAGGATTTCTCACCTTTGATGGTACTACGTGTAAAACCCGACTTCCACCATTGATGTATGGCAGATGCCAGAAAGGGACTAATATATCTTTATACAGAGTTCAGAGCTCCATTCTCATGTGAAGCTCCAAGCACTTTGCATAGTCATGCTCGTCTTATATTGGTATGTCCCACAAATGACTTCCAATAGCGGCATATGGACAGAGACACAGGGATAAAATCTCTCTATAATATAAAAATGAATTCTTGTCTGTCTGTCTGTCCGTCTGTCTGTCTGTCTGTTCTCTAATGCGAACCAAACGACTGGACCGATCTTCAACAAATTTGGTACAGAGATACTTCAGGTATCCGGGAAGGTTTAAGATGAGACTACAACTCGCTCGGACGTACCGTTGCTGAGATACAGCATTCCAAACACAATGCGCCCCCCCCTTAGCCAATACAAACCTGCAAGTCCTTCACTCATATTCCAACTGCAATACACACGGTCACTCCACATGCACAATACAACACTGATATCCAAACTGAGATACACGTATCAGAGGATTAGATACACAGATCAGTACACAGTATCACACGCCAGAGGATTAGATACACGCGTCTGCACACAGTCCCACACACCAGAGGATTAAATACGCACTTCTGCACACAGTTCCACACACTGAAGGATTAGATACGTGCATCTACACATGGTTCCACATGCTGAAGGATTAGATACACGCGTCTGCTCACAGTACCACACGCCGGGGGATTGGATACATGTGTCTGCACACAGTACCACATGCCAAAGGATTGGATACACACATCTGCACACAGTTCCACACACCAGAACATAAGATATGCACGTCTGCACACAGTACCACATGCTGTAGGATTAGATACGCGCATCTACACACAGTTCCACACTCCAGAAGATTAGATATGCGTGTCTGCAGACAGTTGTACACGCCATAGGATTAGATACACGCGTCTGCACACAGTACCACATCCCGTAGGATTAGATACGAGTACACATGTCTTCACATAGTACCACCGTCAGAGGATTAGATACGCGCATCTACACACAGTACCACACAGGGGAGGATTAGATATGCACGTCTGCACACAGTTTCACTTGCCGGAGGATTAGATATGCGCCTCTTCACACAATATCACACGGGGGAGGATTAGATACGCGCATCTGCACACATTACCACACGCCGGAGGATTAAATGTGTGCATCTGCACACAGTACCACACCAACAAGGATTAGATACTTGCGTCTAAACACAGTACTACACGGGGAAGGATTAGATACAGCTTTACTCCAGGTATCCATAACAACTGATCACAGGTTTTTCACTGATATCCAAAATGAGATACACATAATCACACGACGCTTATGGACATACACACAAACCACATACAAAATACACCAGTGCAAAATTGGACAATTCTTATGGGGCCACTACACAAATATAAAATGTAATATACCCGTGCGAAGCCGTGTCCTCCTGCTAGTACAATATAAATATAAATTAATAGAAATCAAAGAGCACAAAAGCAACCATATGTTAGCTGTATAACATTATATATATATATATATATATATATATATATATATATATATATATATATATATATATATAATTATGTGCCATTACACCATGTGTCCCCCAGGCGAAAACCTGGGGGGCCCCTTGTCATTTTCAATACAGGGCATAACAATGACTTACTCTTCAGACAGGATCTTGTAGATGTCAATGTGTCCACAAGAGGATTTGGAACTAAGAACAGTGGAACCACACATATATATAGGACCTGTACCACCAGATCCCTATGTGGGCTGAGTTTTACTTACAGGAATGTTATAAATATTTACTTTCATTATACACAATTAGCTATGGCATACAACAGTATTCTCCACATCCAGTCCTCATCTAACATATCAAATATGTTACACGAAGTCCCGAAATGACCAAGTCAAACAGCTCAGGTTACTATGTCTCCCTAATGCAAAAAAACCCCACAAGCTCTAGTAGAAATGAAAGTAGGGCAATTTTTGGCATAAAACACTGTGCCCATCATTATTTTATATTTAATATATTTCCTTGGATTTAATGAGTTTGACTTTTTTATCTGTTTTTAATGTAAGTGAAACACAAACAAATTGTGTGTCATTATTATCATTACTCATTAAAAAGTTCCAGAACTTCTTTAAAGGGGTATTCCCATGTACGTAATCATATCTTTATTTGTAGATAATTAAAAGTTAAACATTTTTGCAATTATAAGTAGTTAAAAATTCTGCAGAGTTTTGAAGATTTTCTCTAACTATCTTAGTGGTGACCGTCTGTTGTCTTGATCGGTGACCAATGGTTACGACTAGAGATGAGCGAACAGTAAAATGTTCAAGGTTCGATATTCGTTTTGAGTAGCCCCTCAATATTCGGCTACTCGAATCGAAAATAGAACCCTATTATAGTCTATGGGGGGAAAATGCTCGTTTCAGGGGTAGGCAACGTTTGATCAAATTACACTTACCAAGTCCACGAGTGAGGGTCGGGCTGGATCCTCCGAGAAGTCTTCTCCGTGCAGCGTCCCCACGGCGTCTTCTGGCTCTTCATTCACTCTGCCAGGCATTGGGCCTGGGCAGAGCCGATTGCGCATGACCACACTACAAGCGGACATGCGCAGTCGGCTCTGCCCAGGCCCGATGCCTGGAAGAGTGAATTCAGAGCCGGAAGACGCCGCGGGGAAGCTGCACGGAGAAGACTTCTAAAGGTAAGAGAAGAACCAGCGTTGATTGGCCAACTGTATAGCATTCGGCCAATCAATGCTGGTTCTGCATCGAACTTTTCCATTCGAATAGCGAGTGGTACTCGATCGAGTACGAGTATTTCGAATACCGTAGTATTCGATCGAATACCTACTCAATTGAGTACTACTCGCTCATCTCTACTTACAACCACTAATGCAGAAACTTTCTATGTTCTGGGACTTGTCAGGAACCCAGCCATAATTTTCTTATTGTAGCTGGGTTATCAGAAATGTATGAGAAGATATCCCGGCCACAATAACAAAATCTTGGCGGATTTTCTGTCCTTAGAAAGTTCCTGCATTCATGGTCGTATCCAATGGCAACTGAACAAGACAACAAGACTGTGACCACAAGATATTTAGAGAAAATCTTTAAAACTCTGCAAAATGTTTAATTACTTATATTTGCAAAAATGTTTAACTTTTAATTATCTACAAATTTAAAAATAGTTCTGTAGATAGGAATACCCCACGTTGCAGAAACAAATTTTTGTTTGTTGCAGATTTTGCCGCGTTTATTGAGCCAAAGCCAAGGATGGCTACCAAAGGGAATGGGAAATATGAAGAAAGTTCTTATACTTTACTTTCTGCTTAATCCACTTTGGGCTGTGGCTCAAAAAGTCAAGCAAAATCTGCACCAAAGAATCTGCGTTTCTGCAACGTGGGGTCTTAGGCCGGGGCGAATCCCATGCCCACTTTGCGGAAAAAATCACAACGCGGACATGCTGCAATTTCCAGAACTGTTGCGGTTTTGAAAATCGCAGCATGTCAATTATATCTACGGACACGCCGGCAGCTTCTCCATAGATATAATTGTAACAGAAAGTCCACTGAGGAAAACTCTGTGGACTCTCTGTTCAAAGCGCTGGGGGAAGAACCACGATGCGTTCACACCGCGGTTGTTCCCCGCAGCACTTTAGCATTGTGTTTCTGGCCTTAGGCTAAAGCCCCACGTTGTGGAAACGCAGCTTTTTTGTTGCAGATTTTGCTGCGGCTTTTTGAGCCAAAGCCAGGAGTGGATTGAGCAGGATATAGAAGTATAGTATAAGAACTTCCTATGTGTTTCCCATTCCTTTTGTAGCCATGACCGGGATATTCCCATGTCATTAAGTTACTGAAATTGAATTAACATGTAACAAAACATCCCACCCAACGGAAAAACAAACTGGACGCACACACCAAAGTACGATGGGATAAAGCGGCTACAACAGCCAATTTATTGATTAATTACACATATCATGAACAACAACACTTTATTAGAGGAAGGTCGAGCAGGGTCAGCATAGTAAAACGGGCAGTCCGTCCGCAATCTCCCAGCCGCAACGCGCCGACACGGGATAGGACAAAACCTGGTACTGCCTTGTACTCCATCTTAAACATTAATAACTTTATTATCGTGATAAACAAAGACATGGCAGAGGTACCCTTCACCATGGGTCCCCCATATTTTACACCGGAACTCGGAATTACAGCATGCCCTGCCTGACCTTCCCACCGCCGGCTGTCGTGACAGAAATGACGGTTGACCTGAAAAAGAAAGAAAAAACAACAAGACACCAAACCAAGACACCAGGGTACAAGAAAGAAAAAAAAACGCCAAAAAGGGAGGGAGGGAGGGAAAGTTCCAGGTGAGGAGTGAACAAGGGGCTGGGAAGGGACAAACACTAAATAGCCCCCCTTATAGTAAACAAACCCACCCCCTGACCGGCCACTAACCCCAAACAAACCCACTCCCGCCAAAATATTAACCCCTGTTGTAAAAAACCTCTACCTGCATGACTTGACAAATCCCTGTCATGCGGGCCTATGCTGAATTCTCCAGCTCCGGCCCTTCCTTGACCGGGATATTCCCATGTCATTAAGTTACTGAAATTGAATTAACATGTAACAAAACATCCCACCCAACGGAAAAACAAACTGGACGCACACACCAAAGTACGATGGGATAAAGCGGCCACAACAGCCAATTTATTGATTAATTACACATATCATGAACAACAACACTTTATTAGAGGAAGGTCGAGCAGGGTCAGCATAGTAAAACGGGCAGTCCGTCCGCAATCTCCCAGCCGCAACGCGCCGACACGGGATAGGACAAAACCTGGTACTGCCTTGTACTCCATCTTAAACATTAATAACTTTATTATCGTGATAAACAAAGACATGGCAGAGGTACCCTTCACCATGGGTCCCCCATATTTTACACCGGAACTCGGAATTACAGCATGCCCTGCCTGACCTTCCCACCGCCAACACTATCATGTGTGATCCCTTACACATGAGAGTCCGCCCAAACGCGCAGAGCTTTTTCGACACCCTCCTGCAAGGCTAAGATCCAAATGTCATACCCCACATCATTGAGGTGAACCCCATCTCGACTCAAGTGGCCGCTGTGTGGAACCTCTAAATCCCTATGGCGAACAATTATACCGCCATTGCGAGCCACAAAGGCCGAAACAGAGGTGTTAACTTTCCGCCTGGCCTTATTCAATTTAGCAACAGATCGCGCATGGCGCCAAGACAATCGTGCGACTATTTCGGACCACACTATCACGACACCCGGGTACATGGACCATATGCGAAGCAGATCATATTTAATATCTCTGATGAGCTCACGGGAGGAACGAACGCCAAGATCATTACCACCCGTATGAATCACCAGGACGTTTGGGGGTCGATCCATCAGGGAATGAAAATGCAAAATAGGTAACAATGCTTGCCACAACATGCCCCTCCTACCTATCCATCTCACTACAGCTTGCGTACGGGGAAAACCCAGTTGCCTACCATTAGGCCTAACTGCGGCTCTGAGGGCTCCCCAATGCACATAAGAGTGCCCCACTATCCAGACCAGGCACGGGGCAGCATCTGAAAGAAAATGCAGGAAAAAGGAACAAGAGTAATACAACAGAAATAATAGGCAACCGAAATACTAAAAAACAAGCAAATCAATCAGCAGAAGCAGACGGGGGGCAGGTCTGCAGCAAATGAGGACGAATGTACAGGCGATAGCGTGTAGAAGCCCAACGGCCAATGCGCATGACCGCAGCTTCCGGCAATCCGCATCTGGCGGCCTCGGTGGCCGCCCCAATGCGAAAAGAATGAGTATTATATTGATCAGGCGACATGCCTAAACTGCTCACGAAAAAGTGCAACAAATTGAAAGCGAGAAAGGGCTTTACCCGACTCGTGAATCAAAAAGGCCCCGCCGAGGGCGGGCCGCACGGACAAAAACCTCTTAACCGAAGCAACTGGACAAGAAGAGGCACAAGGGACAGGGAACAAACGGACGACGACACCTCTACCCTCCTGATCCGTTTTGCTACGCGAGATCTGACAAGAGACGGAATCCCCGTCCACCGAAACGTGAGACCACAACAAACCATCATGAGCTAGGGTAGAAGAACTGACCAATTCACTAATACGAAACGCCCCAAAAATGCTAAAGAAAACGCAACCCCAAACAACTGAGCTTCGTAAACATCCCTACATACAACCAACAGTTTGGAAAAAATGGCTTCCAGCAAATCAAAGGACACCGGGCGCCTCGCGTCCGGGGGGTGCGAGGAACGTCTGAAACCCACAAGAGCCCGTCGGACCAAGAAATGCTTGGTGGTATCGGGCAAGCCAAAAAATTTTAGCCAAAAAGAAAGTGCCGACAGGCTCCTGCAAGCGACAGACTTCGACCTACCCTGAGAAAAATAAGAACCCAGCCATGAAAGTACTAATGAAACCGGGGCACCCGAGTAACAGTCATGCCCTACCGTACTGCAAACACACGACCACTCCTGCCAGATCCGGGAATAGGCATTCCACGTGGACGGACAAAGGGAGCGACCCACCAAGGTCAGGGCTGTCCGAACGCCAGATCCCAGAGGTGACCCGGGCAAGGGATTCCATGAAGTTCTGCCTCCGGTGCCAAGGCCCGAAAACGATCCCACTGAAAGCGAGAAAGAGCGTCAGCGATAGAATTAGTCACCCCTGGGACATGCCGAGCGGACAGCCAAACATTAAAAGATAAACAAGTAAGGACCAAGCGACGAACAAGACGAATGACAGGAGGAGAAGAAGCAGTTAAATGGTTCAACACATTCACCACGGAGAGATTGTCGCACCAAAAACGAACACGCTTATTGCAAAACAATGGACCCCAAACTTCTACTGCAGCGACAATAGGAAAGAGTTCGAGTAATGTGAGGTTACGGGTCAAACCGGCCTGTTTCCAAGAAATGGGCCACTCGCCAGCAAACCATTGACCCTGAAAATAAGCTCCAAAGCCAAGACTGCCAGAGGCGTCGGTATGTAAAGAAAGGTCAACATTGTCACACCAGTCTTCTTGCCACACCGACTTGCCATTGAACTGAGCGAGAAAGGAAGACCAAACCCGCAAATCAGACCTGTGTTCGGCCGTAATCCTCACGAAATGGGCAGGGCTAGAAATTCCCGCCGTCGCTTGCGCCAAGCGCCGACAAAATATTCTCCCCATAGGGATGATGCGACATGCGAAATTAAGCTTACCGAGGACAGACTGCAATTGGCGCAACCGAACTTTCCTGTAAGCTACCAACTGATCCACCTCCTTGCGTAACACCTCAACCTTATCCATAGGCAATCTGCATTCCATAGCAATGGAATCGATCTCTATGCCCAGGAATTTAAGGTTGGTGGTCGGTCCCTCCGTCTTTTCAGGAGACAGAGGTATGCCAAAACGTTGGGCTATGTGCTGTAATGTAGAAAGAAGGACCGAGCACACCGGAGAACCTGCCGGACCAATACACAAAAAATCGTCTAGGTAATGTAAAATAGAGTGTAACCTGGACTCCTCCCTGACGACCCACTCAACAAATGTGGCAAAACGCTCAAAATAAGAACACGATATTGCGCAACCCATCGGGAGGCACCTATCTACATAGTAAGAGCCCTCCCAATGGAAACCCAACAAAAATAAACTGTCAGGGTGAATAGGAAGGAGGCGAAATGCAGATTCCACGTCCGCTTTGGCCAGAAGGGCCCCAGGGCCGCAGCGTCTCACCCAATCCACCGCCCTGTCAAATGACACATATGACACAGAGCACAACTCCTCGTCAATACCGTCATTAACGGACAATCCCTTAGGGAACGACAGGTGGTGGATCAGGCGAAATTTATTCGCCTCCTTCTTGGGAACGACACCTAAAGGTGAAATATGAAGATTACATAAAGGAGGAACAGCAAAAGGCCCTGCAATCCTACCAAGTGACAGCTCTTTATCTAGCTTATCAGACACCACTTCAGGACGCATGCGAGCCGACTTCAGATTACGAAAACATGGTACAGAAAACGGAACCTCAGAGGGGATGACAAAACCGTCCCTAAAACCGTCCAACAAAAACTGAGCCGTGCATCGATCAGGATAACTATTTAGATAGGGAAGCATCGGGTCTAGCTGAAGCGGTGTCATCCCTTTTTGTAGCGGCATCAGACTGCTTTGCTCTAAGTTTTTTAAAACAGTGTGACCCTGCATGCGATCCCCCGCAATGAGAGCATTCGTGTTTGAAGCGGCAGGTGCTGCCGAATCTGCACTGACCTTCATTGAATTGCCAACAATAACCGGGACGTTGCACCGTGGAGGACGCCTGTCCCGAAGAAGGCACCCCTGCACCGGATCGAAATGGCTGCGGCGGTAACCTGGCAGCCACCATGAGACTCATCCACAAATTAATGTCTTTGTGATCCCACCGAATTGATGGCCGGACCGCCTTCCTCTGACGAAACTGCTCGTCATATCGAATCCATGCGGTCCCGCCATAAACCCGGTAGGCCTCACCTATAGATTCCTCATAGCAGAATAAAGCCGAACAGTGCTGGGGGGCCTTCTCACCTATGATACTAGCCAATATGTGAAATGCCTGTAACCAATTTGCGAAAGTACGCGGTATCAAGCGATACCGGCGTCTTTCTTCCTCTTCTTTCTTGTACTCAGTGAGTTTGACTCTGTCTAAATTGAACTTCTCAAGAGGCAAAAGAGAAAATATCTCCACATATTCGTCCTTCCATATCTTCTCTCTAACCTCCAGCTTAACATGCGCCCCCAAGGGGCCACTGAAACAAAGGTAGATCTCGCCCTTCGCTGCATCATCTAATCTGACCGGATCAACCGCCACCTCACCCTGCGACGTCCCCGCCGTCTCAGCGCCAGCAACAAACGGCACAAGAGGCGAAGGTGCAGGAACAGCCGCAGGAGGAGGGGCCGAGGCCGGAGTAACCCAAGCAGCAGCAGGAGATGGAGAACTAACTGTTGGTACATAACTATCAATAAACTGCCTCACACTAGCAAATAGGGTAGACAAAGGGTCTGGGGAGGGGGAATAATTAGCTGAAGGGCAAGAAGGGTTCAGGGAGGGGAGAAGCCCTGACCGCAAAGAAGGAAGGGGGTGTCGTGACTCACCAGGCTGGCTCCGGTGGAGCGCCGAGGCAGCCGCAGCTCCGGATTCGTCTGGAACGTGGTCCAAATCCCGGTAGTCGACCTCCTCATCAGAGGAGGAAGGAGGAGACCTGGTGTGATGATGGTGGGAAGCATGGCGGCCGCCGCGGACAGGTCTGCGAAGATCTAGCTCCTGGAGCGTGGCTGTAGTGGACCGCTGTGGGTGACGATGCTGAAGCTCAGACGCCGGATCCTGATGGGCAGCAGGCAGTGCAGAGGAGCGCCGTTCAGCTGGCACTGGGGACAATGCAGGACGAGACTCCGCCCCCCGTGGGCGAGCCGCTGCACGAGACTTCTTTGCAACCCTTCTTTTAATCCTGTGGCTTGGGCCTGCAGAGGGTCGGGATGTGGAGGGAGAGCGCTCTGGAAGGCGGAGCTCGCGATCCTGAGACTCCGCCTCCGTAGCCATGGCGTCAGATCGGCGTCTTCCGGTGGGCGGGGCCATAATTGCAGAGGGCCCGGCTGCATCGCGAGATCCCGACGCAGCCGCTGATGTCACCGCGCCGGGAGTAGGAGGGGCTGGAGCAGCTAGGCCGGAGACAACCGTGGAGGTAGGGGAGCCATGGCGCCGTGCGGATGGATTCCGCCGTCTCCGCACTGTCTCACCTCGGGAGGTCTGCGCATCGGAGACAGCTGCAGGAGGCGGCGGGTCCCTTGGGGGGCTCCGGGCACGGCGCCGACGCTTCGGAGAGGCTGATGGGCTGAGGCGCTGCGGCGGTCGTGACGGCCTGGCAGGTCTGGATGAAGCAGCCGGAGGGGGCACCGCTGGAGGGGAAGAGTCATCTGGAGGTGAATCAGGCAAGGCCGCTAACAAAGTGCTGCGCAGCCAAGCCGCTCCATGAATGGCAGAGAGACGCCGGATGGAGTCCTGCAGGATTTGTTCGTCCGACATGACAGCTCTGGGGAAAGTTCCAGGTGAGGAGTGAACAAGGGGCTGGGAAGGGACAAACACTAAATAGCCCCCCTTATAGTAAACAAACCCACCCCCTGACCGGCCACTAACCCCAAACAAACCCACTCCCGCCAAAATATTAACCCCTGTTGTAAAAAACCTCTACCTGCATGACTTGACAAATCCCTGTCATGCGGGCCTATGCTGAATTCTCCAGCTCCGGCCCTTCCTTTCTTGGCTTTGGCTCAAAAAACACAATAAAATCTGCAACTAAATAATCTGCATTTCTGCAACATGGGGCCTCAGCCTAAAATGGGCTTTCCAGGTTTTATAATTGATGACCTATCCTTTATTACAGTTTCTTATAGCAGTGTATTTAACCTGTTAAGTGTCAAATTAAAATTTGCTTCATCTGTATCATACCTGACATAAGGCTGGGTTCACATCTGCGTCAAAATCTCCCTTCCATTGCAGAGACTGCTGAAAATATTCCTGCACAGAGTCCTGCAGTTTGATTTAGCACAAACCTGACGGACCCATTATACAATGCCATAAATTGACATCAATTTGCAGAAACTGCAAGATTTCCCATGCTCTAAGTAAATGAAACAAAACATGAAAAAGTTTTATTTCCCAACAATTTATTTTTGGACCTTTATATTATTTTACCCTCTGCTCATGTAAATGAAGATATGTCAAAGAGGAGTTTCCAGTAAATGAAGCTTTAGATTCCCTTTCAATCCCATTACACCTAAGAATACACTTCTCTACCGCACTCACTTCCAAGATTCCTATTCATTGCGTAATTGAGGACTTCTTAAATAGAGTCGTCTGGGGGTTTCCCAAATCACAAGTCTGACACATTACATAGTTACTTACAATCTTAAAGGGTTATTCCACAGTTTTAGGAATTTGTGGAAAAATATCAAGTAATATTTGCATGTACAGTGGGCTCCCTAGAGTTATTTTACTGGTGGACCCCAGTTCAACACTGTCAACTTAAAGATTTCTGCTTGCATAGGATTCATAATTTACGTGATAATCTGTTTTGGTCATGTGATGATCACACAGAATTAAAGGAACAACGTCTAAGCAATTTGGAGCCCATGGTGGAGACAGCAAACCCCTACTTTCCAACTCTGCATTGCACTACATCACATATTGTTGCACAGTATAGCTCCCTCACTCATAAGCCATACCTCCCAACCGTCCCGATTTCCGTGGGACATTCACGATTTCGGTGACGTGTCCCGCGGTCCTGGATGGAGGGAGGTATGTCCCGATTTCAACTCAGATCTGCGTCCAGAAGACGCAGATCTGAGTTGAACACATACGCAGCTAAAGCAAGGAGCTGTCACAGCTCAGCTCCTTGCTTTGCCGCTGCACGCCGGCTACTGGCTGTGTAGACGCGATGTGATGACGTCACATCGTGCCTACAACTGTGTGCGAGAGAGAGGCACAGAGAGAGCGGCGGGGGAGCGAGGAGAAGGTAAGTGTAATGTGTACACTGAGGTGGAACGTGAAACTGGGGGCAGATGAAGGAGAGGACGGCATGACACTGGGGGCAGAGATGGGGGGACATTAATCTGGGGGCAGAGATGTGGAGACATGAATCTGGGGGAAGAAATGGAGAGGACATGAATCTGGGGGCAGAGATGGGGGGACATGAATCTGGTGGCAGAGATGGAGGGGGGACATGAAACTGGGGGCAGAGATGGAGGGGACATGATTCTGGGGGCAGAGATGGAGAGGACATGAATCTGGGGCAGAGATGGAGGGACATGAATCTGGGGGCAGAGATGGGGGACATGAATATGGGGGACATGAATCTGGGGGCAGAGATGGGGGGACATGAATCTGGGGACAGAGATGGAGGGGACATGAATCTGGGGGAAGAGATGGAGGGGGGACATGAATCTGGGGGCAGAGATGGGGGATATGAATCTGGGGGCAGAGATGGGGGACATGAAACTGTGGGCAGAAATGGGGGGGACATGAATCTGGGGACAGAGATGGAGGGGACATGAAACTGGGGGCAGAGATGGAGTGGGACATGAAACTGGGGGCAGATGAAGGGTGTATATGAAACTGGGGGAGAGATAGTGGGGGGACATATAATTTACGGGTGACTGTAGGAGGAATATAATGTGTGCGGGCACATGAAAAATTAATGAGAATGGGTGGAGTCAACACTAAAGTGGGTGGGGCTAAATTTGTTGCGCCCCACATTTTGTCCCTCTTTCGGTTCTTCAAAAGTTGGGAGGTATGCATAAGCTGTTATTGCATAATGTACTGAGCTGGAAGCAGATAGCTTTGCATATTCTGCATTGCCTGACTGCACTTTAATAGTGCGACTCGACCATTGCAGATTGTGTGGAACCATCTTCCTCTGACTCCATACATGTAGTCAGGCATGATACATGTAGAGGCCACATGTCAACCAACACATATTTGAAATTAAAGACGTTTTCCAAGCTAAAAATATCAAAGTCTTGTTCTTTGTGTACTGACGTCTCTGCAGCTTAAGTTCCTTTCAAATGAGTGTGAGCTGATCTGCAGTACCTTGTATGACCCCTACACAGTCACAGAGAACAGCGCTGTCTACTTTCTGTTCCATTTTCTGTATATCAGCTGCTGAGAACAGCTGATCGGTGATGGTGTTTTGTGTTGGACCCTAACGAATCTGATATTGATGGCCTATCTTTAGATGACATACCTCTGTCAGGCACACTATTAGATTTAAGTGTCATAAAGATTACATTTTTTGGTTTTTCAATTAAACTCATTGATGGTATTGAATCTCACAATTATTTCGCTCAGGGCTCGTTCACATCTGCGCCCGGTCTCCGTTCATGCAGGTTTCCGTTTCCTGCACAAAACTGAGCAGGAGACGGAAACCTGCAGGACTCTTTCATACCCATTCATTTGAACGGGTTTGAAAGATGTCCGGCCATGAGCGCCGGTGAGTGTTTTATGCTCTCCGCCGCAAAACCGTTTTTTTAAAACCGAACACAGAGTCGGACATGCAGTACTCTGTGTCCGATTTAAAAAAAACTGTTTCATGGAGGAGAGCATAAAACGCTCACCGGCGCTCACGGCCAGACCCGGTCTGACAGCTTTCCGTCTTCTGCATACAGAAGACGGAAAGCTGAGAACGGACTCTGGGCGCTAGTGTGAACCTAGCGTCACTGAAATCAATCTCAAACACTTGCAATAATTAGTTTTCCAGGTGAGCCCAATTAAAGGAAACCTACTTAAGGCTAAGACCCCAGGTGGTGTCCCTCAGCAAAAAAGTGCTGCGGGGAGAACTGCAGTGACCACACATCGCGGTTCTTCCCACAGCGCTTTAGAGAGAAAGTTTGCAGAGGTTTCCTCAGTATACTTTCCTTTTCAATTATACTTATGGGGAAACCAGCAGCATTTCTGTAGGTATAATTGACATGCTGCGATTTCCAAAACAGCGCTGGTTTTGGAAATCATGGAGTGCCCGCACCATGGTTTTTACTGCAAAGTGGGCATGAATTTTCCTAGAATCCCATCCACTTTGCCCTGACTGTAAACGCTGCAATTTTTCCCGCTGTGGGCAAATTGCAGCGTTTACATCCCGTGGGGCTCTGGCCTAAAACTGAGGCCCCACATTGACTAAATGCTGTTTTTATCGTTGCATCAGTTTCAATCCATATTCATCGGTTTTTAGTATTACCATATATACTCGAGTATAAGCTGAATTTTTCAGCTCAGTTTTTGTGCTGAAACACCACCCCCCCTCCCCCCCCCCCCCCTCGGCTTATACTCGAGTCAGCAAAAAAAAATTATTATTATTTTTTTTTTTTTTTAGGTGGGGGGGTTCAGCCACAATATTAATGTATAGAATACCCCATAAAATAGTGCAAAAAAAAAAAATAAAAAAAGATTTAAAAAAAATAAAAGTTCTAAATCCCTTCTTTTCCTAGAATACATATAAAAGAAAGTGACTGTGAAACACAAACACATTAGGTATCCTGTGTCTGACAGGGCCCGGTCTACTGAATATAGGGGATCGGTAGTGCTCCTGTTCCGTCGGGAAGGGGTTAATAGGAGCACTGCAGAGCCCCTATATTCAGCCAGGGTGAATTCCAAGTGGGGGAAAAACCCCAGTCCTCAAGCTCAGGGAAGGGGCAGACAGACAACCAAAACACCCCCTCCCTTCCCCAGCACCCAGAAACTACTGCACCCAAAAACTCCGGCCATTTTAATTTTTGAAATTTTCCAGTAGCTGCTGCATTCCCCTCCTCCTCGGCTTATACTCGAGTCAATAAGTTTTCCCAGTTTTTTGTGGTAAAATTAGGGGCCTCAGCTTATATTCGGGTCGGCTTATACTCGAGTATATATGGTAGTTTTTGTATTTAAAAAAAAAAAAAGAGATGTGAACTGTAGTCGTAACCAGAGGTTTTCCTTCATGACTTACCATTTTGGCGTCTTTTTCATCCAATGCTAAAAAGAAGTTCAACATATGGTTCTTCCTTGAAATTAAAATGACTTTATTTTATTTTATAGACAATCATAAAAATAAATGCAGATCAATAGATAATTGTGAGTATATCACCAATAAATCACAGCTACTACTCTCCATAAATTGCACTGTCACAATAGATTATAATACAGAGAAATTCAGCATATCGAAGTGAATAAAGAATTAGACAACATATACTGAATGCTGTCACTGTCGAGGGCTTATTTTCCACTAAAGGTGAAGTTGTCCACTCCGTTCTTTTCATTCTGGGATCGGGATCGGGACACTTTATACATAATCAAACTGGCAATGGCAACGGCAAATCCCAACAAGGCGGCGATGATGATCCCAACAATGAGTCCTGTTAATGTCCCCTGAAGCTGGTTTACTTCCGATACACCTAGGAGGAGATAAATCCAGGATTAATCCTCATTGCAGAGAATAGTTACAATAATATGGACGGACTGATAGTAGCAGGTGTCCTATGAGCAAGATAATTCTATGCCAATGGGCTGTCATCGTGACAACTGATACCTAATCGTTGCTGAACTGTTACTGTAGAACATCCAGATCACTGTGCAGAATAAATCTCACCGTTAACTCAAGAGCGAGAGCTTAGTGTAGGCCACTGGAAGAAATATATGATGGTGCCCCTTCCTAATAGCTGAGTTGTGCTTGACCTAAACAATACATTGTTGTCGACAGATCCCAAAGCTGACCATAGAATCTGATGAACATCTGCTGTATATGAGAGGACCCCCGGTCACCCCGTAGCTACAATTAGGATGTAAGGTGGTGGAGAGTGCCCTCTTGTGCATGAATTGTGTTTTTCTAAATTATAAGATACTAGAGAAAGTCCTCAGCGTAATGTGTGGGTGCAAAGGATCCCACTGAAGTGACGAAGATCTCCTGGCAACTGCTGCTCCTCTTCAATGGTTAGAACTAAAAACTTTGCTATGTGGCCAAAAACCATAAGATGTCATTGGAGACGATTTATCTAAAGTGGTGGGGAAAAAACAATGAGCAGTTGACAAGACAACACCTTGACAAGACACAATGGACACTAATAGAAGTCAGTGACTTTGTTGTGCGCTCTTGGTGTCCGCCATTTGTCGGATCCAGCTTTGCATTGTAGTTCCAATTCTAACAAGAATTCATGGAACAAGGATCTGATATATAAAGACACTTACCACTTGAATGACTTGCACTGATGACTGTGGATTCTACAAAATATGAAAATATAAGCGTGAGAATACAAGGATTTCCGAAACTTACAAACAATTTATCTATTTCTATTATTTTCTGTGATAGATAGATAGGAGATAGATAGATAGATAGATAGATAGATAGATAGATAGATAGATAGATAGATACAGTGGCGTAACTACCACCATAGCAGCGGTAGCAGCTGCCACAGGGCCCGGGACATTAGGGGCCCGGTGACAGCTGCTACCGCTGCTATCATTATTCTCGGAGGTCTTTTCGGACCCCCGAGTATAATGATCGGGGCCCCCTGTTGGTGGAATACTTTCCACCAACAGGGGGCCCCGAAGCTGCAGCAACGGCTGAGACACAGGAGCTGCAGCTCGGGCTCCTGTCAGCGCTGCAGGACGCTCCCCCTCTCTCCCCCCTCCCTTTCTCTGCTGTCCTCTGCCCACCAATGAGAGGAGGAGGCGGGGCTTATCCCTGCCGAGCTCCTGCCGTCCTGCACTGGAGGAAGAAAGGAAGAAGGAAAATGAAACTGAAGCTACACAGGTACGTACTGGGGTTACTTATTAATATCAGGCATATGGGGTGATTACTTGTGTTTTAGTAACTCCATGTGCCTCATATTAATAGCAGTTAACCCTATCATCTCCCTCACAATAAACTCTGTGTGCCTCACCATAAGAGTTACTGATATGTGAGACATATGGGGGTAATAATAATGAAGATACTTTATTATTACCTCCATGTCTCTCACATATCAGTAACTCTTATGGTGAGGCACACAGGGGTTAATGTGAAGGAGATGATGGGGTTAACTGCTATTAATATGAGGCACATGGAGTTACTAAATTGTAATGCACATGACCAGATTTTTTATCCACAATTTGTCCTGGTATAGCGGTCAGCGGGTGACGTGACAGTATTTAGTCCTGTAGGGGCCACTATGGGACATAATACTGTGTGCAGGGGCCACTATTGGGTATAATACTGTGTGCAGGGGCCACTATTGGGTATAATACTGTGTGCAGGGGCCACTATGGGACATAATACTGTGTGCAGGGGCCACTATGGAACATAATAGAGCGTGCAGGAATGCGTAGGAGGGACTCGGTCGAGATCTTCGGTGTCGGGGGGGCCCCATGTCAAAAGTTCGCCACGAGGCCCCGCCATTCCTAGTTACGCCACTGGATAGATAGATAGATAGATAGATAGATAGATAGGAGATAGATAGATAGATAGATAGGAGATAGATAGATAGGAGATAGATAGATAGGAGATAGATAGATAGATAGATAGATAGATAGATAGATAGATAGATAGATAGATAGATAGATAGATAGATAGGAGATAGATAGATAGATAGATAGATAGATAGATAGGAGATAGATAGATACATAGATAGGAGATAGATAGATAGGAGATAGATAGATAGATAGATAGATAGATAGATAGATAGATAGGAGATAGATAGATAGATAGATAGATAGATAGATAGATAGGAGATAGATAGATACATAGATAGGAGATAGATAGATAGATAGATAGATAGATAGATAGATGATAGATAGATAGATAGATAGATAGATAGATAGGAGATAGATAGATACATAGATAGGAGATAGATAGATAGATAGATAGATAGATAGATAGATAGATAGATAGATAGATAGATAGATAGGAGATAGATAGATATGTCTGCAGTTCTCCTACCTCCATCTTTGGTGTATATAGGGCCAGAAGACACGGTAACACTTTCTGAAGTTCCATCAGTTGTTGCTGTATCTGCAGCTCTCTTCCTTCTTGAAGTAGAGGTTGTATTGCAGGCCTTGTATAAAAAGAAGAAAAATATATAGTTGGCTCTGTGCCCTCTATAGTGACCGGGCACCAAAACTACAGCTTAGCTCGCTCTGAAGTCTAGACAATGAAACCACCAGATACCAGGGACCAAACAAAATAACTAGTGAGGATTGGGAACCATAGGACATTGTACATCAGAGCCTAGTGGCTATAGTATACCCCTTTAAGTAATTGTGGAAGTTTGGATATATAAAAATATAATAATTTTCAGTAAAAGAAAAAAAACTGTTTGAAGTCAGAAGCAATTCACTATTAATTCATTGTAAATTGTTCTCCTATGTTAGACTGAGACAACACATTGCGGAAACGCAGCTTATTTGTTGCAGATTTTGCCGATGTTTTTGAGCCAAAGCCAGGATTGGAAGGTAGCAGTGGGCAGAAAGTAGACGTATAAGAACTTCCTATATATAAGCTGTTGCTCTTGTAGCCACTCTTGACCTTGGCTCAAAAAAAAAAAAAAAACGCATCAAAGTCTTCAACAAAGAAGCTGCACTTGCGAAATGTGGCCAAAAACATTCAATAGCTGTCGCAGCGATTACCTCTGACTCGTCTTTCCATGCACACGCTTGATTCACAGCAAGTCTCTATCACATGCATATGGTTCATATGTGAATTGTGTATTATCTATGGTTGATCTCTGCTTTCTGAACTTTACCCTGTTACCAAGATACCTTTTGCAGTGCTGCACAAGTTTCAGGCTGACAAAGTCTTGTGGAGCAGTGGAGGAAGATGGGAGAATTTTGTTGGTTACTGTATTGCAAGAAACGGAACGTCTGAAACGTGAACTGCGCTGTTTTTCCAATACCGTTGGATAATATTTTAGTCCTGTTCGCAATAGTGCACCTGAGCAGAGACAGAGCATTAATAGAGTATCAATAACATGAATTATTTTTTATTGACAGCTATTTTTAATGTATTGATTTTTAATACATACCCTGACAGCAGAGAGAACGTGTTGTTAGGTATAGTCGTTACCAGGGGTGTTGGAGTAGCAAAACATTCATCCAGGTACACATTAAAGCTAAAAGAACAAAGGAAAACTGTGACATATCTTGGCTTAAAAGGAATGTATCAACAATTTTTTAAATGTATTAAAACCAGATTGTCAGACATTCTAAGTTCCCAGGGCCAACCATCCAGTTTTTACAGAAAGTTAGGCAGGTTCTTATCATTTATTATTCCTTCTCCTGATACGCCCATCCATGATGAAACACATTGAGAGCTAAGATATTCATCAATATATAGACATAGCTATATCCACATTCTAATTCATAATCCAGAAGCTATCTATAGAGGGCATCATTGAGGAAAGTGGTCACAATGATGGTCTCCACAATCCTGGACCAGCCTTGATTGACTTCCTATTTGGTGTTTGACTGCAGTGCTGATGTTGGACAGCACTGAAGACTTGTAATGATTGGGAACCACCAATTGGGCACTTGCAATTTCCTCTCTACTGATAGCTAGGTCTATATCCATAAAGGTAGGCTTACTATGGTGTTTGATGTAATTAGTTTAATGGGAACGATGTGTCATATAGTTCCCATTAATGTTAGATTCACACTAGTGTTTAGGCCTCCTTCCTTCGACTGTCCTTGGGGACCTGAAAGACGGAAACCCTGTCCACTTAGAAAGTGGTTACAAGCGAAAACCTGCGACTCCATAGACTATAATGGGGTTTGCCGGGTTTCCACCTGGTTTGTGCCAAAAAGGGCCAAAAGAAGAGTCTTCCTTGCAGGACTTTTCTCTCTCCCAATTTTAAGTGGAATGTGGGACAGAGTCTCGTATGGAGACTCCACCACTAGTGTGAACCTAGCATAAGCCAATAAACATCTTATCAATGAGGTCGATAATAATAACTCACATCATATAGATAAAGATAAAGAACCTGGGAACTGTGAATTGTTTATATTTATATGTATATAGTAATAAGCCTCTGCCCCCTCCCTCCTAAAATCCTGTCCCTATGTGTCCACTTGTACATAAATATGCAGCTTTTAGAAAGTGTTTTTAGATATATCTGAAGAAGAAGCCGAGAGCTTCGAAACCTTATATTCTGTCATCATTATGAGTTAGCCATTAAAAAAAGGTATCACCCCGCGGATTTATATGCTTCTTCATTGTTCCTTGACTTCATTTTTGTTGTTCGTTTTGTATTATATTGAAAAATCTTTAATAAAACCCGTTTAAGCATAAAAAAAGGTATCACCTACTGAAGACTCGCAAGTTTTTTGGGTTATTTCATATTTCATACCCACTGGCTAACACGGTACAAAAACATTTTCCTTATATCAGATCATATAGTCATGAAGTACAAACCACAAGGTAGCTTACTTGGCAGTGAGGTTAGTGGCTGCCACCTGAACATACACATTCTGTTTCAGTGGAAGGGCGGTGCCATTAAATACCAGTGGAGTGGTGAAATTTGGATCCTGTAAGAGAATACATTGACTTTATGCATTGACATATATAAAAAGTCTTTTTGAAACGTACATAAAGTGTACAAATAAAAGTAGCATGTAATGTCCAAAAAAAATACAATCATACAGTGATCAAATAATAATTGTCTTAATGATGGTGATGGAGGCACTTACATTGGAGAGACCCTATGGGATTTGCCTCTTCTAAAAGGGCATGTAGACCCTCTAGTTCCCTAACACTTTTGTAGCAGGTCATAAAAACAGTCATGCCCTGGGACTCTACAGACTCTACTCCGTTGCTCTCATCCTATGTCGGATGACAGCAACGGACATTCATAAAGATTGTGTGAACGTCCCAGAACAATTTATTTTTGACATCTCTATACTATAAAATGCAAGCAGAGAATTTATTGATTCTGTTTTTGTGCTTAAATTGGATACTTACAATGAAGAGTTGCATGCTCAAGGTGCTGATGAAGCTACCATTATTCGTGTTGACTGCAACATTTGCTGAAGACCTGGCAAAAAACCCAAACAATTGTGTTATTAGCTGTTGCATGTAAAAGGATTTATCCAGGATTAGTTGTCAAGTTGGAGGACTGAGGATGAGATTATGGGGTTTACTTAAAGAAGGTCACTTTTCTTTATAGCAACATCCTACTCTAGCTCATTGTTACAGTATAAATAACATATACTCACGTCAAAAGTTCAGTGTTATTCAGCATGTACTCTAGTGGGTATTTGCAGGAGAAATTATAATTCAGGTTTGTACTATAGGAAATCAACGATGAGTCGATTGTCACCGGGGTGTTCACCTGACCTGAGATGACCACTGTTTGGATATTTGAGAAAGATTGGAATATTCCAGTTCCCACATTATTCTCAATCTATAAAATAATAAAACAGGTTCAAATATGACATTTTAGAACATTTTTCAATAAACTATATAGACAAAAATATAGACTGAAATATTGATGCCAAAGTTAATAGTTTATATCCATTAAAGAAAATTCCCATTTATAAGTCATAAATGTACTTTTGTTTATTTTGCTCTTCTTATTTCTTAAAATAAAAAAAATAAAAAAAAATTCTAAATCTCAACAACCCTTTTAATAAGTCAAGAAGCACTTGGGGTCTGTTACACCAATTTTGTCATATTCTTAATGGCTCCTTTAATAATGGATTCTATGACTAGAGTTGTAGCTCAATTGAAATTCCCAGTATACAAAGCCTGAGCCATCAATAAAAAAAAACGACATCATTTTGGGATGAAATAATGTGCCAGCTACATACATGATAGACTGTCAAATAAAGGAAAATCAGCTATGTGCTGTGTTCATCCTGGGCGAATTTGGTTAAAGGCTTCAATTTCTTATGAAAAAGTTTCATGGCCCGGGCCTCACGTTGCAATAATGCAACATTTTGGCCATGGTGGAAACAGTGTGGAAAAAAATGCTGCATTTTACAGTACCTGCAAAGTGGATGTGATTCTGGCTAATTCCATCCACATCTCGAAGAAAAAAAAAATCTGTAGTGGAAACGCTGCGATTTAAAAATTTGCAAACCAAAGCATGTCAATTATTTTTTTCCGTTGCACTTTTTGGCTGTGGCTTGTACCTTGGGGCCTTAAACTAATACAATATTGCAACATGATGGCAAAAACTCTTAGTAGACTGCAATTCATATCACAGCCAGTGGGTGACCGCACATATAGACACATATAGGATAGATATCATGTGATAGTGTTTCACAGAATCATGTTTTTTTAAAAAAGCTGGTCATTTTGAACTACACATCTAAGAATGTGTTGAATCAAGAACAAAGATACACTAAGAAGTTACAATCTGTCATGACACTTTGCAATACTTACTATAATGCTATTCCCACAAGTATTTTGTGTTGTGTCATTAATGGGGAAAACAAATCTTACGACAGGGGGATTGACCGTAGTATCCAGTGCTCCAATGCAATTATTCAACTTGTTATTTCCATTGAGAGCCAAGGTGGTAGGGTCAAATTCAGCAAACTGCACTGGACATGCATTTATGGTCAACACAATTGTAGATGGACCACAATTTATCCCAATGTCACTGTCCACTAAAGGATAGAAGAATTACAATGTAATATTTACAAGGGAAAGTCATAAGGGATTCTACCATTAAAACCCTTTTTTTTTGTAGATAAGACGTCAGAATAGCCTTTAGAAAGGCTATTCGTCTCTTACCTTTAGATGTGATCTCCGCCGCGCCGTTCTTTAGAAATACCGTTTTTTACTGGTATGCAAATTATTTCTCTTGCAGCGATGGGGGCATCCCAACGCTGGAAATGCGATGGGGGCGTTCCCACTGCTGCTCGAAAACAGGCTCCAGCGACGCCTCTATCTTCTGCTGGATCCTCCCCTTCTTTCTTCGTCTTTCTTCAGTGTCACCTCCGACACCTGCGCAGTTGGCTCTGCCAGTGAGACACTAGTAGAACTGACTGCGCATGCCTGCGGCCATAGTTCCGACGCTGCATGCGCAGTACGTTCCTCGAAGTCTTTGCCGAACAGAGCGTACTGCGCATGCACGCAATTGCGGCGTCGGAACTATGGCCACAGTCAGCTCTACTAGTGTCTCACTGGTAGAGCCAACTGCGCAGGCGTCGGAGGTGACGCCGGAGAAAGACAAAGAAAGAAGGGGAGGATCCAGCAGAAGATAGAGGCGTCGCTGGAGCCTATTTTCGAGCAGCAGTGGAGACGCCCCCATTGCATTTCCAGCGCTGGGGCCCACCCCCATTGCTGCGAGTGAACTAATTTGCATACTGGTAAAAAACGGTATTTCTAAGGAACGGCACGGTGGAGATCACATCTAAAGGTAAGAGACGAATAGCCTTTGTAAAGGCTATTCCGACGTCTTATCTACAAAAAAAAATGTTTTAATGGTAGAATCCCTTTAAATATTCAAGGAATTGTGATGATTTTAATACTGGAGTCAAATTGATTCAAGACAACAAATGAAAAATCACAGGGTTGGATTCTGGGGGTAAATTAATACAGATACATTTCGGCCAAGGCCCCACGTTGCGGAAACTCAGTTTTTTTGTGTGGTTGTGGGTTTTTTGAGCCGAAGCCCGGGTGGCTTGAACAGAAGGGAGAAGTATAAGAGCTTCCTATATATCTCCCATTCCTTTTAGGTTTAGCTTAAAAAAACGTGCAGCAAAGTCTACAATAAAGAAACTGCGTTTCCGCAATGTGGGGCCAGCAAGACAAACCTGGATATCGATTATATAGAGATGAGCAGTTCGTGATTTGTCCAAGACATTGTTGTCCAGCTAAAGCAAGCAGAAGAATAGTGACTGTAATCATTATGCCTAGAAGAAAGAAAACAATAACCTGTTACAATAATTCTAATAGTATTATTATATTAGTTCACTATACGGCCATCTATAGGATTCAGACACCAAAGAAGAAATACAAAAAATTATTCTGTGTTATCATGGCGCAGTGAGTTATCAGATTCACGTTGAAGGTGGCTACAGCTCTTGATGGTACCAATAAAATCCGCAGCTCATCTGGTGACGAAACAATCCCCTATACAACTATATTGATGGGAAAAATATAAAAGTTATGGTTCTGTGAATCCTGCAACTTAAAGGGGTTGTCCCATCACAAGGATCCTATCTATACTGCTTGTTAATGTGGATGTAAGACTTTTCCTAAATACATTGCTTCAGCAAAACCGCTTTGTTTGTCCACTATCTTACTTTATTCAATTCATTGTTGACACAGCCCTTGACTTATCTGCTCAAAAGTCAAGTGATGTATCTGCCTGCTCTCAGGGGGGAGGGAGGAGGGGCTAAGTGCACGGGAGCCAACCTGTGTTTCTAGCTATTCCTGTGTCTGCACCTCGTGACCTAGCTCCCTGCTCTCAGATAGGGGAGAGGAGTTGCTTGCATTTCTGGACCCGTCTTCTGTTCTCCCAGTTATATTGAGGACCTTTGATGACATCACAGGCCCTTCAGCTGCCCCATAGGATCACGCTATGCGGTGGGCAGAGCTACACACTAATTTGGGGGCGGAGGTAAACGGCAGGTTGCATGAAACCCCGCCCACCAAATGATGCAAGAAACCAGGAAGAAAGAAGATTTTACAGCAGTGAAGACTGGTGAGTATGCGAAGTGGGAATACCCCTTTGACTTTCTATCAAAAAACATTTCCATTGTGCAAATTTCTAAAAAAAATAAGAATTTGGTATTGCTGCATTTTGTGCCAAACCGTAGAATAAGGACTTAAAAAAACACAGTAAATAAAGAAACGCAAAAAAAATAAGAGGAATTTGAATTTTTTTGCAATCCCTTCCAATGAATAAAAAAAGTGAATAAAAACGAATAAATTATATGTACACCAAATGGTAACATTGAAAATTACAGCTTGTCCCACAAAAAAAAAGCCATCCTATAGCTTCATCAATGGAAAAATAAAGTTCTAAAGTTAAAAATAAAGTTAATTTGTATGCGAGGATAAAAAAAAAATTGTTGTTCATTAAAGGGGTTGTCCAGCATAAGCTTTTCTTTTTTGCAAGGGGGCCAAGGACAGTAAAAAAAAAACAAAAGATACTCACCTGACCCCAGTCTTATGGTGTCTCCCAACGCTTGTCCTGGACTACCCCTTTAAGGGGCAAACAGGCTTAGACTAGGGTCACATTTGTGCCTGTCTCTCCATCATGGTGTTCCCAAATGACAGAGAGATGGACCGCTATTTTACACACAGATGGTAGACCCCATTGACTACAATGGAGTCCACCAAGTGTTCGACATTTCAAAACTGAAACCGGTGGCAAGGAAAGTCCTCCGTGCAGTATTTTTCTCTCCGCCAATCTTTTGGCACTTTCTGTGGCAGAGTCTACAATAGAGACTCTGGCGTAGATGTGAACTTAGCCTAAGTCATTTGAATTGATGTTTTTTTTATCGTGGTTGAGCAATATTACACAATGGGGGCGATATTTTTTCTTTGCACTTTGCATATGTAAAATTAAAAAAAAAAAAAAGAATAAATGTAAAAAAGTAATAATTTGATAAAATAACACAAAAATATTTTTTAAATTGTTGATATTGCAGCACAAATTTCCGTATTCTATCACCTATTCCCATACAACGTAAGAGTAACTAAGCAGTCTTACCTACAGAGGATCCTTGGTGAATATACGAGTAAGACGACGGCCAGTCCAAGGTATTTATACTATGAGGCTGGGAAACTGATATTTGGGGAAAGGAATGGATTTCTGACCACAGGGCTGAGACTGGTATGTATTTCATTGTCACGGAGTATCCCATCACAGATACAATGGCTAATACGTACTCTTTCTTTCTTGGTAAGAATTTGGGACATGACTATAAGCAGTATGATGTGGGAGAATATTCTTTACCAATGTCCAAGTACATTGTGAATATATAGTACATTGTAAAAGAATATTGTGTGTATATATATATTTACAGATATTATATACATCACCAACAGGGAAGCATGAGAATGGTAGATGTGAACCTTTCCTCCTGCCAGAAGCGGTGATACATTATCATATCAGCATCAAAATAATATTTATGACGAAAAATTGATTGACGCAAGGAGAAGTATCTAGAATCACACGAAAATACCACAAGAGAATATAATCCTACAGTAGATGTCAGTGTTACTGTATTCCCTTCTTCACCCCTTAGGAAAGGCGATATACAGGACAATAGTCCAAATTGAGACAGTTCACCGTTCACACAATGCAATTTTATGATTTTTTTTTTGCCAACCTAAAACCAGAATTTATTCGTGTTTTTGGATTAAAAATGGTGAACATGACCAAAATTTTAATGCAAAATACTACATTTTATACAGCTGCCATAATTATATTTTTAAAGGAGTATGTTCGTCTGGGACATTTATGGAATATCCACAGGATATGCTGCAAATATACAATAGGTTTGGGTCCCCATGTCTAGTACCCACATCTATATCATGAACGGTCCCTCCACACAGTATGATGCCCCCTCCACACAGTCTGCCACTGGGACATTATACTGTGTACTTTGGCCACTGTGGGACATTATACTGTGTACAGGGGCCACTGTGGGACATTATACTGTGTACAGGGGCCACTGTGGGACATTATACTGTGTGGAGGGGTCACTGTGGGACATTATACTGTGTGGAGGGGTCACTGTGGGACATTATACTGTGTGGAGGGGTCACTGTGGGACATTATACTGTGTACAGGGGCCACTGTGGGACATTATACTGTGTACAGGGGCCACTGTGGGACATTATACTGTGTGGAGGGGTCACTGTGGGACATTATACTGTGTGGAGGGGTCACTGTGGGACATTATACTGTGTGGAGGGGTCACTGTGGGACATTATACTGTGTACAGGGGCCACTGTGGGACATTATACTGTGTGGAGGAGTCACTGTGGGACATTATACTGTGTGGAGGGGACACTGTGGGACATTATACTGTGTGGAGGGGACACTGTGGGACATTATACTGTGTACAGGGGCCACTGTGGGACATTATACTGTGTACAGGGGCCACTGTGGGACATTATACTGTGTGGAGGGGTCACTGTGGGACATTATACTGTGTGGAGGGGTCACTGTGGGACATTATACTGTGTGGAGGGGTCACTGTGGGACATTATACTGTGTACAGGGGCCACTGTGGGACATTATACTGTGTGGAGGGGTCACTGTGGGACATTATACTGTGTGGAGGGGACACTGTGGGACATTATACTGTGTGGAGGGGACACTGTGGGACATTATACTGTGTGGAGGGGACACTGTGGGACATTATACTGTGTGGAGGGGACACTGTGGGACATTATATTATATGGAGGGGCCACTATGACACATTATACTGTGTGAAGGGCCGCTATGGTACATTATACTGTGGTGGGGCCGTTATGGGACATTATACTGTCAGGAGGCCACTATGGGACATTATACTGTACAGAGCGGCTACTATGGGACATTATACTGTACAGAGCGGCAACTATGGGACATTATACTCTACAGAGCGGATACTATGGGACATTATACTGTACAGAGCGGATACTATGGGACATTATACTGTACAGAGGGGCTACTATAGGACATTATACTGTGTAGCGGGGCCACTATAGGACATTATGCTGTGTGGAGTGGCCGTTATGGGACAATATGCTGTCAGGAGGCCACTATGGGACATTATACTTGGTTTAGGGGACACTGTGGGACATCATAGAGTGTGTAAATGGGGCTTTATACTTTCTAGGTGCCAGAAAATGCTGTGTGGGGGTGGGCGCCCAAGTCAGAAGATTGCCATGAGGTCCGATCTTTGTTAGTTATACCCCTTTCCATACTGTAATAATTTATGTATAAATACATGGTTTGTGGGTAAAGAGGCCACAGCATTGGGTGAGTGCTGCAGCCTCTTGACTGAAGACCAGGCACAGTGCTGTAGATTTTGTAGGGACCGCCGTTCGTGCCACGCTCTCAGCAGGAAGCAGGAGAGTTGTCCCACTTCTGGATGCTGTCAGTTGCTGCGTGTCAGCAAAGATGTCTCAGCGTGTCACCTGTTACACGCGTGTCATAGGTGAGCTATCAGCGGTCTAGGGGTTTTGTGATTTTCATTCAGCTACATATAGACTGTCACATTGATACGAAGTTCTCCCATAAAAGTCAGACCGGTAAAAGTACATAAACAGTGTAAAGGAGTTGCACAGGTTTTTTTTCTTTAGCATGCCCAGAAGGTTAGGGGTCCATGCCGCTGTAGTTGCCAACAAGACAGCACAGTTGTTGCATTGGAAAGCACCGTGCATGTGATCAGTACGGATCAATTGGTGGTACGGGCAGTCAGTAATGTAATGCTGACTGTATGCTATGGATGGCAGGTCCTGTGGTCAGACATCTCATACACTCTCCATTTTGTTGGATTACTTCTGGGGCTTGTGGATTTTGTTCTTATAGACATGGCCTTCTACAGCTTCATCACTGGATCAAGACAGCATTTATTTCACTCCCTCTGGTGTCTAGTACTGACATGGTGATGTCTTCTTTAAGTGTCCCTGCAGTACTGGAAGCGTCCTCTTAGGATAGCCTTCATTGCTTGTCTGAGCTATACCACAGCTCAGACCTATACCATGATATAGGAGACATGAGGGGAGATTTATGAAGACTGGTGTATTCAATGCAAGTCTTTCTATCGTCTGCACCAGCTCAGAGTGCACCTCATTTATGAAAGCATTATTTCAGTAGTAGTTTCCGGCCTAGCCATTGCCTCTGGTTGTTTGCGTCCCAGAGCCCTGCCAGTAGCCTCTTACCTTGAACTAGGGCCCTCTTAGCTCTGTGGGCCAGGGATTTGTGCCCAACACAACAGCAGGCCTCAGGCAGTAGAAAGATGCTGCAAGATGGTGGGTTATTGGGGCGCCTTCAGTGTGACTGAGAAACTGGGGCCTAGGAAGGAGGGATACTGGTTGATCTTACTCTTATACATCATCTAAGCCTCTGAGTATATCTACTGTATATATGAATAACCCGGGTAGTTTCTTAAATATGAGTGTATGTATAAAGTTCCATGACTATAGTCTGAAGTTTGCATGGAGTTTGCATGTTCTCGACGTGTTTGTGTGGATTTCTTCCAGGTACTATGGCTTCCTTCCACATTTTCATCATTATTTGGGGGGTTCTACATACTCGCTGACTCCATTAGACACTTTAACCTGCATGAGATAAGTGGGAGTCCGACAACAGATGTATAAAGAGGCTTAGGAATTGGTTATTGGATTTAGTTATTACCCTTTATCAATATCTTTATGGCTTTAATAGTCATATTTTAAAATCCAGAATACAGATATATAATCTTGATATTTTTACATTCGGAAGAGAAATTCCAGAAGGTGGAAAATAGCCAAAAGTATAATGTCCGTATGGGAAAGAACAACAAGCATGAGTAAAAGTTTTTAAGGAGAGTCTACTCTCCAGGGCAGGTAGGAATAATGAATTGTTGCATGGTCTTTTCAGGGTGGATCATATGCAGAAACCGTCAATGGTCGGTCTGTATTTTTGGATGATGATATTACAGGCAAACCCTTTAGAACGTCCAGTTGTCTAAATTGGCAATTCATGCCATGACTTGAGATTAAACCAAAAGAACACGACATACCAGTATTTAGGCAAGTTGTTAGTTATTTCCTGGCAGAAAACACTATGGCAAATGATAGGTAGTAAATACACATGCCATGACAACTATGATCCATTACCATGTGTGCAAAATTATTGTAATAAACTAAATGTATCAAAACTCAGGGTTGGGATTCCTTGTAGGCATAACACAAAGGGAATCTTGCCAAAAATGTTGTAGGACCCCTTTAAAAACCCACATTTGCCATCAAAACACATTTTACCATATAGGTCAAGTATATGGTTCATCGATCAACCTAGTATATATTTAAAGGGGTTGTCCCATCACAAGGATCCTATCTATACTGCTTGTTAATGTGGATGTAAGGCTTTTCCTAAATACATTGCTTCAGCAAAACTGCTTTGTTTGTCCACTATCTTACTTTATTCAATTCATTGTTGACACAGCCCTTGACTTATCTGCTGAAAAGTCAAGTGATGTATCTGCCTGCTCTCAGGGGGGAGGGAGGAGGGGCTAAGTGCAGGGAGCGAGCCTGTGTATCTAGCTATTCCTGTGTCTACACCAGATGACCTAGCTTCCTGCTATCAGATAGAGGAGAGGAGCTGCTTTCATTTCTGAACTCGTCTTCTGTTCTCCCATTTATCAGGTTAGCTAATTCAATTGTGTTCATTATGGCAGAGACAGGCAGTATTGTGCATATAGTGTTGTTTGAGGACCTTTGATGACATCACAGGCCCTTCAGCCACCCCATAGGATCACGCTATGTGGTGGGCGGAGCTACACGCTAATTTGGGGACAGAGCTAAACGGCAGGTTGCATGAAACTCCGCCCAAAAATTGATGCAAGAAACCAGGAAGAAAGAAGATTTTACAGCAGTGAAGACTGGTGAGTATACGACGTGGGAATACCCCTTTAAGCATGTGAAGAACAAAGAATGAAGCAGACATGTTATTTGGCAATATTTAAGCTGCGCTTTATTGAATCCTATATCATTTACACTGTGTGTACAACATGTATAAGCTTCCTTTACAATCAGCATGCTACATTGACAGTATGTGATCATTATAAATTGTATACAAAGAATTTCTATATGTAATTTGAATATAGTTATTATATTGTTGGTGTACTCCATATTATTTTTTTATTTCCTAGCACACCGAAGACTCTTTACGGCCACATTCTTATGATGGCAGCAGTGAAGAGACCAACAGCAAGTCGGGAATGGTTTTCTGGCAGATGACTTGTTCCTGAATTTAAGAAAAAAAGAAACAGGTGAATCAATAAAATAGATTTATAAGTAAAAAAAAAATAAGAAATGAAGGATCAGGTTTTTGTTTGTTTTTTTTACATATAGCACTACTGTTGTTTGGGCTGTATTTGGTATTGTAGATCACACAAGTAAATGGGGCTGAGTGGCGATGTTTCTGGGAAAAATAGACCCTTCATTTCTTAGTTTTTTATTTATTTTTACTAATAAATCTACACACTTTCTTCTGGTTGGCAGGACCACAATGATATAAATTTATATAGTTTTTGTTCAGTGTTCTAATACCGTTATCGTATTCGCACACCAAACATTTTTTTAGGTTTCCAAATACATAGGTTTTTAAGCCATTTTGTGGGATAAGATAAAAACTACTGCACCATTTTGGGGAAGGTCAGACATTTTGACCACTTTTTAGTCAATTTTTTGGGGGTATGTGAAACGGCAAAAAAACAAAAACAAATTATGATTCAGCTATTTTGATTTTTTTTATTACTTTGGGAATTTTCAAATGCAGTGATAACTAATATTTTTATTTGGAATTAGGGAAAGGGGAATCATTTTAACTTTTGATTTGCTTTTTTTTAATGAAACAGTGGAGAACTGAAGGTTACGTTACCCGCTTTACTCCTGAGCAAGCAAGCCTATATTTAAAGACTAAACATCTGATATCAGTGTATTTACACGAGGAGCGACACTATTTCTATCCATTATATGACTTGAATTTTGCCATTTTTAGCTGACTGTCTGCAATTTGTAGTTCTCCCTGAGCTAGTGGGGAGACCCGGAGCAAGAAGTGGGGCTAGAACAATGGAACATTACATTACACTGCATACATTACAATAGAGATGAATGCTCACCACCACTGTTAGGACCAAATTCTTGGCTTGGGTTCTCTGTAAAATAAATGATGATCAGGGTCATGTGATGTTTTATTATAGAATATATATATATATATATATATATATATATATATTTACGGTATTTATCGCAACACCACAACAAATCTAAATGCTTGAAATATTTAACTACTAGTAAAACATGCAATAGATTTCTACATAATGAGATAGAGAAACATGCTTTCCTATCAAATAAAATAAAACGGATACTGTGCAGAAAACATTTCCACAATGAATCAATGTCTGAAGTATGTCACTGCATGCCCATACAATGGCATCCATCTTCTAAGGCTTCCATATGGGGTATAAGTCTTCAAAAGTATACCTCTGAAGGAAGCATGAACTAGAATGTGAACCTCTTAAAGGGGTTTTTTCAATAAAGAGTCTTTGATGACTGCTCCATTTACTCGAATGGGACTTTTGTATCAAGCTTGTGTACTAGAGCTCCATTCACATGGGGCACTCAGGGCAAGATGTAGGTCCCTGTTCTCCAAGTGGTTGGAACCTCCAGACACTTCTATCTGTAATTAATTTTCCATTGGGCCTTAAGATTTTCAGACTCTGAACAAGACAATAAAAGTAGGTGACACATCGTATCAGCAGGGAACAGTGAGACGAATGAGACTGAAGAGATTCCGATGATTATTTCTTTGTCTCAGTTATTCCTTGCTTTTTTTCGAATAGATGAAGACTAGAGAGAAGAATGCTTACCGCCATCAGATCCTTGGCTCACATAGATGGGACCAGATGATATCATCACTGGCTCTGGATCTGCATTGGCCTCTCTCCTTTTTCGGGAGCCTGTGCATTTCTTATAAATAAATGACATATGGATGTTTTAAAAACATTTTTATCACAATTTTGTGATTTTGTAAAGAAGCACAAAACAAAAATTACAATCACTATTATGCTCAGCTTGTTGAGTTTGTGTCCTGTTTACCTATCGGCTTCTTAAAGTGTATCCATTACAAAGCCAGCTCTTAGACATCCTCACATGGTAAGGTGAATGGAGGAATTCTCTCTTGTCTGGAACTTCTCAGAAACCCAACCCTAATTTACTTATTGTGGCCGGGATATCTTCTCATGCATATAGAGCCCCATCTGATAATCTGTCCCCAATAAGCAGCGCTGCACCTCCCATGAGGCGATCTGAAGCAACCGCTTCAGGCGACGCTATGTCAGGGCCCCAGAGAGGGCGGAATTTTTGCTTACCTAAGCCAGTCCAGGACAAGCTGTCCTGGACTGGCTTAGCACCGAGCGGTGGATTGGGGAGGCCACTGGAGCAGCGCTGCTCCAGCGGCCTCCCCTCACGCAGAGAGCAGGTCCTCTCCCTGCAAATGCCACTAAGCCCCGCCCCATTCGCTTCACCCCGCCCTCTTCTCCGCCCCCCCCCCCCCACACACACACACACCCCGCCCTGCCCCCTCCTCCCGGGGGGGGGGCGGCTTTCTGTCGGCCACCTCGGGCGGCGAAAAGGACAGGTTCACCCCTGACAATAAGGACATTATGGCTGGGTTTCTGACAAGTGACGGACCCTAGAAAATTCCTGCATTTATGTCATATCCATTGGCAACCAATCAAGACAGAAGACTCAACACATGGATGGATAGAGAATATGTTTAAACTCTGCAAAATGTTTATTTAGAGAAAATCTTTACAACTGCTACATTTTCTAATTTATATTTTCAAAAATATTTAATAGTTTAAAAATTTATATATAGTTATGTTCATGAGAAACTTCCTTTAAACATAGACTTTAGATTTACTGTCCCATACTTAAGTCACTTACGGGACATTGACCATTCATGCAGAGACGGGTCATGCAGTGCAGATATATTGACGACGTTTTCTGATTACTGTGTTGCACAAAGCGGAAAGCGGCAAAACTGAATCTGGCATTTGAGCCTTGACCATTCATAATAATGGTCGTCCTGTTTTGTACATTGCAGCTGTAAGAAATCAAGATGGATATACAAAGAAGATTAGGTAGTGTCTCCAAGACAATCTAGTTTTGTCATTTTAGCTCTGAAAGTGAAACAGATAATCCATTACCCAATGAAGAAGCTGTAGGTATTATTTGGCACATTTGTGATAACAGGGTCTGGTGTGGCAAAGCATTGATCCAGATATACATTGTAGCTAAAATACAAAGATAAAAAGTTATCAGAAGCAATTGTGAAGCATTGTCAAGAAGCTATACATACTAAAAATTTGAACTCACCTATCTATCCTAATAAAAATAAAAATGGACAGCCATTTTGAATAATCAATTCAGCTATTACTTGGATTAAATCTGTTGTTTTACAAGGTTGGCTGACATTATTTACAACTTCCAATAGTGATTGCGATCTACAATGGATGGCTATAACTAAGAAGTGACTGTATAATGTAGGATCACATAATGTACCTCATAGTGTTATTACTGGTTACTTGCACATATACACTGTTCTTCAGACCATAAGTGAAGTTATTCATAGTTGTCTCTGTGGTGAAGTTTCCATCCTTTGGATCAAAATGTATATAGTTTAGTTCACAATAATTGTATATTAGTATATTGTATGTTAGAAGTGTCACATTACATTACAACTACAACTGAAATTTGTACTAATATTACTATATATACTGACAAAAGCATGATAGAAAACAAGAACACATATGAAATTACTATCGATAATGACTTCTGTTCACACATACCATGTAAATCCGCATACGCAGAGTACTGAGGAAGCTACCGTTGTTGTTGTTGACAGCTATTGCTCCAAAGGAACTACGGAAAAGCAACAAATGGCAGTGAAAGACTCAATACATAAAAAAATGTAAGACATTTTCAGAGGTTTAAGCCAATGGTAAATTTCAATGTTCAAACGGAATGGCAAGCAACATTTAGAGCCAGCAACATCCGTTGTCTCATTCAACGTCAGACCGAGGTAGCCAGTCCCCGAAGTATTGTGCAATGGAATGGAGAGAAATTTTGTACAGCTCAGGAATATTAATACTTAATAATAATACCATAGAGTGTTCAAATAATAGTGCCAAGTATACCGAGAGTGTGGACCCAACAGGCAGACTTTGACAGTACCAAGGCATGTCAAGGATTATTTAGATGTAGACAACTTGGACGTCGAAAGGATGCTCCTCAAAGCCATGAAGCACAAATAAAAATTTTTTAAAAAGTCTTCAAAGAAGCTTAGAGTATATGTACTCTCATAAAACCTTTGACATGTCAGAGAGACATGTCAGGAGTTTAGATTGTGGGTTTTGGGTGCTAATACACCCAGCAGCACTGTAACAATCGGGAAAAGGTGCTCAACCAAGCACTGTAAGCTCCTACTGGCTCTCCCGGTTACATCGAGTCCTTTTGTTACAGCAATCGGTGGGGGTCACCAAACCTGAACCTCCACCAGTTATGTCTCCTGACTTGGCATTATCATATGTCAAATGTTTTCTTACAGTGTAATTACTCTGTAAAGCTGTAGGACATTTATCTCTTTCAACCGTCAGATATGTCCTATGAACAAATAATACTCATTTTGTATAATGGATGGAAAAAACGAATACAATTTTTGTCATCAGTCAGACCGGGTCTTTTTATATTTGCCACCCATCCCAAGGGTGCTCAAGCAGCACTCTGACCTGCAACATTTCTCCCATATATAGCCCATGCACAGTCAGTTTGAGATGGGTGGCACCATATCATCAGAAGTAACAAGGCTAGATGCCACTCATCCATTTTTCATTGGGATGGATGTCAAATGTAAAGAAACTTACGCAGCATCACCATCGTAGCCGTTTTAGCCCTCTACAATCTATTGCTTACTTAATCCGTTGTAGTGATTAAGATCACAGTGTTCTAAATAATCATAAAAACCTTTTTATATACTTACGTTAACAGTTGGGTGTTGTTCAAAATGTATTGTAGTGGGTAGTAGCAAGAAAAGTTGTAGTATAAGTTGGTGCTGTACGACACAAGTCCCATTTCTGTCAGTGGCAAAGAATCCACAAATCCAGAGACGCTCACCCCTTGGACATTTGAATACTGACTAAAATAACCAGTGCCGGCTTCATTTGTAATCTGTCAAGGTAAACGTAAGCTATATTATATCTTCACACAGATGGAGCCGACCTCTGCAAGGATTCACTTTATGTCCAGTAAGATATTGGAATAGGTTTACATGCAATGATATGTAAAAGTATAGGCAAAGTACAGTAACAAACAAAATCTAATCTAGAGAGAAAAGGATATACCATACATACTCGAGTATAAGCCGACCCGAATATAAGCCGAGGCCCCTAATTTTACCACAAAAAACTGGGAAAACTTATTGACTCGAGTATAAGCCTAGGGGGGAAATGCAGCAGCTACTGGAAAATTTAAAAAATTAACAGGTTTCCCGTGTTGAGTCAAATTAAGCCGCATGCTCCACTCCTGATGCAGATGTCTTAATACCATTAATACTCACATAAATGAAATTTCCACAAATATTATTATTGGCATCCAGCTTCAGGGTGAATTTCATGGATGGAGCATCAGTTGAGTTATCCATCACACCCAAGCACTCTGTTGTGTTGTGTTTTCCATTTAGAGCAAGTTCTTGGGGTAGAAAATTGGCGTAATAAACTGGACAGATGTTTATGGACAGCTGAATAGTTGTTGGTCCACAAGTAACCGTCATATCACTGTTTACTATAAAAGACAAAATATACATGATGGTTAAAATAGGGCCCAATTCACGTTAGCAGCTGACACAAAGGCTTCCCCTTACCTGGTAGTCTATTATAGGCCGAGGAGCATGTCTGGCAAAGACAAGCTTGAAAGCAAGTGAATATCAGGAGGAAAATGCCGAGGCTCATCTTCATATTCTGTGAATATAACATATACCCATAACATATCCATTGGCTTACAAAGAGTGGACAACTACCATGATATGGTAGACTATGACTTACACTGAGATTTATTAGATGCCTAATGGGTATATAAATTTGCGTGTGGCTCAAGAAATTTGGCGTGACTGCCATACTTGAAAAAAGAAAATGGCTCTCCCATTTGACCACTGAACAAACCTATTGTTTCTTCTAAACACTTCCTGAAACTCAAGAGATGGTCAATCATAATTCATAAATTTGGCAAACACCATGGACTCCACATTATCCCCATTTACAATCTCTAGTTTTGCTGCCTATTGTATTTATAAGAAAGATGGAAATCTTGGAATTTTACTCAACTATGTACAGATTAGTATCGAGGGGTGGTAAATTTATAAAAATGGCTTGTGTCTCAGTAAATTTGGTGTGACCGACGTACTGTACTTAACACCAATATGATGCACCAAAAATGGCCTTGGAATTTGATGGCTCAAATAAACTTGTGTTTTCTTCTAGACAATTCGGAAAATTATGAGGTAGGCCTTTGTACACCCTTGTGGCCCAATTTCATAAGATAAGGATAAAGCTCCTCTCACTACATGCTTTAATCCCCTATGTACGGGATACAGAATAAGTGGGAATTCAGTCTCTGGGACCCACAGCTGTTGGAGCTCTTGAGTCCCCTGTGCGAATGGAGCTGTAGTGTGCATACACAACCACTATCCTGCTCACTAACTTGCAACTAATAGCAGATAACTGGGTCAGTCTCATAAGTATGAATGGAGTTGTGGTCATGTTGGTGTCTGGGGTGTACACTGGGGTATGCACAACTACTTAGTCAAACCTCAGGCAACCAGAATCTTATCTATCCTGCATGGGACCTCAATAGAAGTAGAAACATAAAAGTGAAAAAAAAGCCAAGTAACAATGGTAATGGCAATAAAATACTCCAAAGCAACTAAAATGGCTGCATGATAGTAATACAATATTTGTAATTGGAACATAGAACATTGCAATATTATAATTCAATGGAATAAAGAAATACATAAATATAGATATAAATTTGGATTTAGAGTTGGTAGAAAATGCTCCAAGATATACAAGAGTATATAGAGACTTACCAGACTGGTAACTTGTGTTAATCCTCTGCGCTATCCCCAGTTACGAGCTACAGTTTTGGTGCTCAGTATATTTATACGACACATTAGACGAACGGAGAGTCTGGAATTTTCCACATATATGTAACTGCAGACAAGTGTCAGTAATTTCAGCTTTTCATTGTGTCTTTTAGGACAAAAGATGCTCGACATGAAAGAATCATATTTCTACAAGGAAGTTTCTTCTTCACATACCAGATAAAGTTGTCATATGAAGGTTGAGTTAAGCATCTTGAAGCTGATGCGTCGGAAGCAGAAAAAATGGGCAAGCATAATGATGTAGGGTACTGCAACAAGGGACATAGGGTTAGAGGATTGGGTCAGAACATCTCTAAAAAGTCAGATCATTTGTGGTGTTCCCATGATGCGGTGCTCAGAACTGTAACTCCAGGAGCCAATAGCCTAGACCCCTGCAGATCAGCTCTTTTGGGACCTCTCAGCTCCCAGAAATATTTACATGTCATAAAAAGTGTAGAAGTTTTAGTTACTTAAGTGATAACTAGAGATGAGCGAGTACTGTTCGGATCAGCTGATCCGAACAGCACGCTCCATAGAAATGAATGGATGCACCTGGTACTTCCGCTTTGACGGCGGCCGGCCGCTTAACCCCCCGCGTGCCGGCTTCGTCCATTCATTTCTATGCTCATCTCTAGTGATAACCAATGGAATAGGACAGCACTGCAGTATGTATAGACATTGCTTCACCTTATATAGCAAGTGAGCAGCACAGGTCACAGCATATAAACTTTACAGGGACCCCAGCAGATCTAATATTGATGGACTGTCCTATGAATAGTGCCAGAGTGCTCCAATAGTAACAATGCTCTAGCAGTTTCCTATTAGTAGTAATGCTCTAATAGTAATAATGCTTTACCACTGTCTTCTATAATATTAGTGCCCCCATTAGTATTAGTGTCCTACATGGTGACCCCAATAGTAGTAATGTTCCATAGTGTGCTTCATTAGCAATACTGCTCAATCCCTATAGTAATAATGCTCTCCTAATGTGACCCCATTTATAATAGTGTCCACTCTAGTCAGTGGCGTAACTAGGAATGGCGGGGCCCCGTGGCGAACTGTTAACATGGGCCAACCCCCCCGACCGACACCCTCCTATGCATTCCTGCGCGCTCTGTTATGCCCCATAATGTCCCCTTCACACTGTATTATGTCCCTTAGTGTCCCCTGCACACACCATTATGTCCCTCAGTGGTCCCTCCACACAGTATTATCCCCCATAGTGGCCCCTCCACGCAGTATTATGTCCCACTGTGGACACCCATAAACTATTATACTCTTTTCATACCCCAGAGTATAATAATCGGAGACCCAGGGGGAGAAAGACATAAAAAACCCCTCTGTTACTCACCTATCTCCCAGCTCCTACGCTGTCGGCCTCCGAAGTAGTCCATCTTCAATGACGTCAGACGAACCAGGACGCAGGCCGGGGTCATGAGACGTCAGACGACTAGGCCGAAGAGGAGAGGTATGTAACAGTGTTTTTTATGTTTCTTACCTCTCCCAGGCCGCCGATTATACTCTGGGTCCGAAAAGACCCCCGAGTGTAATGATAGCAGCGGTAGCAGCTGTCACCGGGCCCCTAATGTCCTGGGCCCTGTGGCAGCTGCCTCTGCTGCTATGGAGGTAGTTACACCACTGACTAGTGCCATTACTGAGACCACCAGAATCACTTCTAAACCACTTACATTCAGATGTAGGAGAGCTTAATTACATAATGAGTATAATGAAACCTTTTTGCAAATTTGGCAAAGGCCATAAATAAAAATAAAATTCCTGGTCCAACCTTCAACCAGCAGCTTGACAGGGTCAATGATACTTCCATTCTTGTGATAAGTTGGGCTTCGGAGCCCCAACAATCAGCAAGTTATCCCCAATCTATAGTATATGGGATACCTTTAAGGGTATATTCATTTGTACAAGCCAGGGAGAATGTTTCTACCTCCCATTCACTGCACTGGGAGTGATCAGGCAGAATCCATCCATAGATCAAGTATTACATTTTTTTTTTCACTAGGTGAAAAAAATAAATCATTTACTGAAATGAGTGGGAGTTAGATTCCAGGCAAAAATTCGGATTTGATTTTGAGGCTGAATCCACCTCAAATTCAGCGGTGTATTGAATTTACCTAGTAAATGCTGCAGAAAAACAATTTTCTACAAAAGATTGCAGGCCAGATTCGACAACATGTCTCATCCACTTTTACCTGCTTGCAAATTATCTGCAGAAATTACACGACATCCCTTTTGGACGTGCCATACGCATTTTTCACTCAGTTGGTTATGGACCTTGTTGACTTCCCAGGTACCTCTGTTCATATTCACGAGAAATTAGATTTCACAAGTACAATGGATACAATTTCTCCTACAAGAACAGGTAAATGAAGAACAGTTCTAAATTTGTGGGGTCAAGGTTTACAGTCTCAGTAATATAAGATTCCCTAATTTTAAGCGGCTTCAGATTCTCAGCTCCGACATACTAACAACGGCAACAGAATCATTACAGCCGAGGGGCATTGTTCCTACATTGTGAACAGTGGTCTATTGTGTAGTGCAAGATGTCTGTTACAATAGGGGGGTGTGCCATGTGAAGTGATATACTCATGGGTGACTACACAACCCGAAACAGACGGTATCATGTGTCTGTAAACATGCACTTCTGTGCTGGTATCAATTGTGTGAATGTAAGCCGTGTACCAGGGTGGGATCCCCAGGATACAGCAAAGTCACGAACAAAGAAAGAGAGTCCAACGCAATTTAGCAAAGACAAGATTTTACTTCGTTTAATAACCCTCTTTACCCAAAAGAACACTCACGTATATTCACATTCACTCAGCCCGGAAGCCGAGACCCTGGTGCTGTACAGCACGGTGCCCACTAGTGTGGCCTTCAATATAATCCAATCTTTTACCTATCTGCAGACTGCACCTATACAGCTGCCTGTTACCTTTTATTACCCTAATACACAGGAACAATTCAGTGAGTGTGACACAGGCACCGGCGGTATAACACCAAGGCTTACAATCTCATTGCAATACTACTATTCTCCCCAAGCAAAGTAAACCAATATAGTTGATTAGCTTGCAAGCCAAACAGTGTGAAGTTAAACCAGATGTTGCTCCCAAACTTCCTTAGGGTCAGTTCACACGTGAAAACTGCCTAGCTTATTTGTGCGAGGTAAAAACCGAGTTTTTTTGACGCTGTTTTTTGCATTCCACGCGGTTTTTGACGCGGTTTTCGCTAGGGTTTTTTTTCCTATATGCGCTATAGAAACTGCAGGCGAAAACCGCGCGTTTTTTTGCAAAAAACCACGCGGTTTTGTGTGCAAAAAACCGCGCGGTTTTTTACCGCGCGGTTTTCGCCTCCCATTCACTTCTATGCAATTCTTCAGGCGTTTTCCGCCTGAAGAAAGGTCATGTCGCTTCTTCAGGCGGAAAACGCTAGGAGGAAAAAAAAGCTAGTGGTCTACATAGACCACCATGTTAAAGGAGAGGTTTTTGAAGCGAATTCCGCTGTCAAAAACCTCCCCTTTGCCCACGTGTGAACTAGCCCTTAGAAGTCCCTTTCTTAGAGATAACTGTAGAATCCTCTGAGTCTCTGTCCTTCTACCAGACAAGTCGATATTTCACCAGTAGTGCAGCCTGTGATGCTGGTTATGCCTAACTATAGGCTCTTAAATATAAAAAATAAAAAAAACTTTGCAAGTCTTCAGTAGGTGATACCTTTTTTAATGGTTAACTCATAAGGATGACAAAATATGACGTTTCGAAGCTTCCTCTGAGCTCCTTCTTCAGATATAGCTAAAAACACTTTCTAGAGGCTGCATATATATATAATTGGACACAGGGGTAGGATTACAGGAGGGGGGGGGGGAAGAAGAGGGACTTATTACTATATACTTATAAAAACAAATAATTGCCAGATCCCAGGTTCTTATCTTAATGGCCCTTACTCAGTCCCAAACAATTTGGCGCCAAGCTTGCAGTGTGGTGCGTGCACGGTTACTTCTGATAGGTACCTTCTAGCCTTTGTTTGCAACAGTTGGAAGAGGGGCTGCTCAGACAGCATGTGGTCTCACTGACAGTGTCACTTCTCAGCCATGTCTGACAGCAATCTTCTCCTTAGGATGGTGTCTGGATAACCTCAGGAAGTCTCTACTTCAGCTCCACTTGCTGTAGCTCCAGCCCTCCAAGGATCTTCTCTACACAAGGATGTCACTGCAGACCTTCCTTCTACTTCAGATCAAAGCACACACTGCCCAAAATGGCTGCACAAGGCACTCCTCCTTCTGAGCCCACCTCCCCCAAACAGGGTCTCCACACCAGTACTCCAGGGGCATACAGCCTTTTCCCTTTGTCACGTGGTCTCGCACACAAAACCAAGTTCCATCTCTGAATAATTCACACACAATATATAAAAGTTGATTAATTTATTCATTTTTAAAAATAAACATGTCAGTGCATAATAAGTCAAAGGACAAACACGTAAAAATATAAATAGTCTGTTTTTTAAATAAAAACATTGTATAAGAGCAGAGGTTTTAAAAAAAAAAAAAAACCTGACTTTCCTCTCATCAGCGTCTTGTGTTCACCCAGTGATACCGGTCAATACGAGGACCTGTGAATGCAGCAGCCTGTCTGTAGGGTTTGTGTGCTCGCTGCTGACGATACCCAGCCGGCTGGTGGGGTCTGTCATTTGGGTAGTTCTTCTGCCGAGGACATTGGGGCCCAGTTGGTTTGGGCTGGCTTTGATCTCGACACTGTAAGAGACAATGCAGGATAGGTTTAGCCATTGTGTGCTAGAACAAATACTAGCCATTTAGTTTTTTTTGCAATCCCAAGACCCAGTCCTTTACTTGCCTTTGTTGAAAATATCAGCGCACTAAGTCTCCAGTTCATGCCAGACATGCAAGAGGTTGTCACCCCAGCCAGAACCATAAGAGTTGCATTACTTTTTTTTTTTTTTTTTTTTTTTTTACAGTTGAAACCTGCATGATATGTGAATGCACACCAAGTAGACAGTTGCCATCACAGGATTTATTATACCAACATTCAAGTCTAGATGGTAGGGACTTCAATGGCCAGAATCACCACTTTGATTTTCATGGAGGATAGGTCAGAGTAGAGACCTGGAAAGCCAACTTAATTTTCACACCATCAGCAGACATGTCAAGATTTGCTAGTACTTCCTGCTTCTTTAGAGAAAGTTTGAAGCTTTTCTGCCATAAGGGTCCATTCACACAGAGGAAAATGGTGAGGAATTTCAGCACAAAAAAAAAAAAAAAAAAAAAAAAAAAGCTCTGCTCACAGCCAAAACTGACATGTCTGCAGACGGCTGCTGTGTGCAAGAGATTCTGCCGTACAGCATTACCATCTGCTTTGCTATTATAGAATTTTTTTTATTCCCCCCCCCCCCCTTACACACACTAGAAGGGCTTATCTTTTTAGTGTCTGAACAGCTTTGGATAATCAAGGTACCTAAATTATCAGAGCTTACCCAATGACGCAGGTCCTCTAACTCAAGCCAGTAATAAAGACTACCCACCTTTACAGGTACCTGGTAGATACTCTTTGGATTGATCACAGTAGGAATGTTCTTTGGTTCCTTCATAAAAGTCTCCTCATCTGAAGAGCTCCCAGAGTGATAGTCAGAGGTGGCCTTCTCTACAGCAGTGCTTATTCTCTTAGACACATTACTATCCCCTTGATCCATGAAACTTGCTATTGTAAATGGGCTATTTTTCTCACCATACCTGCATAGGGATGGCAATTCATGATTAAATGCCTTGTCAAAGCCATTGTACACAATATAATATGACACTTACCTGCAGCACACCTCGAATGGATCTACCCATATGGTCATTTCCTTTGGCAGTCCAAGATCCTCAAATTCAACGTCACTTTCTGCACAGGCCTGCTCCAAGACAGAGTCAACTGATTGACACTTATTTATTCTTATGCATCTGGGAGAGATTGAGTTGGTTAATAAGACTTAGTGGAGACGATGCAAATAAAATTTAATGGGGAAAAGGATATGTTAGGACCAGGGGACACGATGCATAGTTACAGTACATAGCATTTGTATTTCCCAGACAAGACTAGGGAAAGGTGGGAGAAGGATGTTGGTGCGGTGGATGAGGAAACATGGGGAGATGTGTTAGCCCTGACCCCTGTACTGTCCCCTAGTGAAGCGCAGAGGCTGTCTCATATTTATCTCTTATATAGGGTCTATAAGGACTCCACAGAGACTGTTCTGTATGCATATCCGTTCTGATACCAAATGCCCCCGCTGTAGTATGGAACCCACACATCTCCTGCATATGATGAGGGAATGTCAGGAGTTAACCGACTACTGGAACTGGGTGTATTCTATTGCACTTCTGCACTCACCATTAATTTGCCTCCTAGGTCATTTGGGGGGAGGGTGTGGACACGGAAAGCCCGGAATTTATAGGGTTGTCTAGGGTAATATACTGTACCAGGCAAGAAAATTGATTGCATATCATTGGTTGGACCCAAGCCCTCCTTCTCTGGTGGAATTGATATCTAGCGTTAATACCATTAGGCTGGAGAGGGGAAAATATATATATATTATATATATATATATATATATATATATATATATATATATATACACACACACACACACACACACAGAGAAAGGCCCAAACTAAATTTGAAAAAAAAATTGGGGAGCATGGTTGGACACACCTGGTCTTCCCTCCCAGTCTCTTATTAGGACTAGATCCCTCACTTCTACTTTATCCGTTTCCTTGATCCTCTGAGTGCCATTCTTTGTATGGAAGTCAAAGGAGGTTCAGGAGATTTAGCAGGGGGTCCTAATGGACTTCTCCCCCCCCCCCCCTCCCCCCTTATATGTTGGATTTTGTCTCCATATTTACTTTGGATTGTTGTTCTGTTGCTGATTTGTCGATTGATTTTATGTAAAGAAAAAATTGTTAATAAAAATTCTGATTTAAAAGGAATATTTGTGGACCCTCATACAGTAATACAGCTGCCACCAAGCTAATGGATTGCAGTCTGAAAATGCGCCAGATTTATTATGGCGATGGTTGATACTAGATAGATTAGTCCAAGCTTATACTACCATATAGTATGTAGTTGCTTACTGCAGACCAGATGCTAAGTAGATGAGAGTTCACAGACTACATGCGGATAGGATTATAACCCCAGAGACCTGGATTACAACAAAGTGCACATTTCACTTACCGAAAAGCCTGTCCTTTTGATGGATTTTCCGTATACCAATGCATTTTATACCTTGCAAATAGAATAGTTGTCAGTTTGGCAGCAAACTTCTCTATTTTCTGCTTGCTCAGCTTCCTCTGCTTTTTCACCAGCATTGTGATGAAGACAACCGTGGCAGCAATTTCTTCCTTCATAGTTTGTCTATAGTAATCCGGCACAGGACGACAGGTGAACTGTGCAAAAGAGAAAAAAAAAAAAGTCTACATTAAGGAAGGCTTGGGTCACTATAAATTATGCTAAGGAACCAGTTTAAAGAATCTCAAGTCTTACAAAAGACATAAGAAAGTTCTCTGGCTTAAAGAAACAGTGCCTCTAGTGCCACCTATTGGAAGGTAACTTATCCCTAGTCAAGTTGCAAGACTTCTTAGCAGCAAAATAAGTCAATGTCCAACTGTTATCTTGCCTCTAGCACCACCTAGTCGACAGATTTTCCAGGTAAAAGAACCAATTCTGCAAAATTCCATGAAGAACTTGCAAGGCTAGTTCTTTGCTAAACACTGCTCAATAGACAGATCTGCATTAAATTCTTGCTAGACCTTACCACTCTCAGGCAACACAGTTAGTTACTCTGTACTGTCAAGTGTGTGGTCTTGGGCCAGTAGGCACAATTACAGTCAAGTATCCCCAAATGAAAACTACATGTCCAAGTCACCAAGTATATTTAGCAGTCAGTATTTCCCCACAGTGTCCATGCAACATTTGTTATTCAGATTACATAAGAAGGCCAACAATATTCTTAGATTATCCCATGACATGTTACCAAACCCCCATAAGTATATAAATACATTGGCTGGTAGAAAGCCAACTCCATGAATATTAGAAGCTAGCTAAAAATACACACACTAAGGGGACATTCACACTACTGCTGTGGAAGTCTATTGCCTTAGTCATAAAATAAGGACAATGGACGTTAAAAGCAATAACGCGAGTCCCCTCTCTAAAGCCTCCTTGTCAGTGTGCTTGTGTGACCAGTGCCCCCTTCATGTCTACCAGAGACTACACTCCCATAGAAGGGAATAGAGCAGAGTCACAAGCACACTGGTCCGCCATTCACAAGGAAACTTTAGTTCCTCCACCCTCCTGATCACTGCAGGAACCAGCAATTACACACCTATTCCCAGTCCTGTAGATATGTTCATAAAGATACAACCCCTTTAAATCAAAGCCAGAAGTAGACTTACATCTACATCTTAGTGGAGCCACCACACATACACATGAAGGGTACATAAGTCTATTACAAACCATAGTATAGCCAAGATGCAACTGAAGATGGAGCCCCCTCCTGCAGCCATTCACTACAATGTGATTAGAAGGGAGTCTGTCAGTTCTAGAATACCTCCTGAACTGAGCCACTACTTGAAGCCCCTGGGCCCCATGTAGTCTGTAACTGGAGTAAATAAATTTATGCTACAGATATTCAGTGCAGATTTCACCCTTTGCACATAGGAGAATGCCCACAGCTTAAGTAGAGCAGTTCCACAACAAGACAAGGAGGGGGGTTGGAATAATTTTTTATATTTTCTACTACATAATAAAGTCACAACACACATTGCCAATCTCACATAAACATAGAAGTCTGCCATTAGTCACATCCAACACTAAAATAGACCATTGGTTACATCTAGTGAAATATTTCCACTGAATAGATTAAAGGTGTATCTAAGAGTTTCATTACAAGACCAACCATCTGCAATAGATCTATACAAGCCTTAACATAAAATATCCCAAAACTTCATAACCTCCTCCTCATTCCCCAATACCTACCTGAGTGTGCGCTTCCTCTGGTGTAGCACAGGCTTCTGAGCTGAGGATTAAATAGGAAGGCTCATGGACAGGAGGTCAGTCTGACACAGGTGTCTCCAGATATCATTAGCTAATCCCATGGAGGGCGGCTAGAGACCTGATCACATTTAGGCTAGGGGTGTATTCAGACATTGTGGTTGAGATGCAGTTGAAAACATTGAGTCAGATAATCTAAAACTGTCTAACTTGTATACAGTGCAAAGTTAGGCCCCGTTCCCACGGTGTAACGCGCCGCTCATTCTGACACGTAAACACGTGTCAGAGTGACAGTTTCAAAACAGAATCCCATTGACTTCAATGTGTTCCTTCTTATGCGCGCTACACATTGAAATCAATGGGAGGCTTTTTTACCCATTGATTTCAATGTGTTATGCACGGAACCCATTGAAGTCAATGGGATTCTGTTTTGAGCAGCGCGTTACTCCGTGGGATTGGGGCCTTATACTAGACAGTCTTATGCTAGATTCTCACTAGCTTCCGTTCTTCGGGTCTGCTTGGGGAATGGTGAATGGGGGACGAGTCCCTAAACACTAATGGGAACTGATCCTTAACTCTTAAGCACTATCATGTTTTCTGTCATAATGATATGTCTATGGTAGTGGTGTATGATAGACACCATGATAGTACTTAAGGGTTAAACTACACCGGATTTTCTAGTGTCTAATGCTGTTTGGACTGTCTAATATAACTTTACACCACTTATTAATCGGCTTAGTTTCTGACAAAATTGTGGCGCAATGGCTGAAATGCAGGTGTTTTTGAGGAATGCTGTGTTTTCCACCAATTTTTTTCCCACAATGTGGAGATAACATTAAGTGAAATCTCATTCACTTTGCTGGGACTGTAAAACGCTGCAATTTACTGTATTTCCGTACCCAGCGTTTCTGTAACATGTTGCCTCAGACTCTTTGAGGGGGCCTTCACACTTCTGCCTGCTGTCCTGCATGTCCAACTTTGTGTCCGTGCAAAAAAAGCGGTTTCAGTGCGAAGAGGCTATATACGGACACCTGCGGTTTGCTTTAAAAACCCATTGAAATTTGTACATAATGCAGCATGTACTTTAGTGCTATCTATTGGTCTATAGACTAAGGGTGCATTGACACGGAGTAAAATGGAGTGTAATTTGGAGCGTTTACAGCGCGTTTACGTAAACGCTCTGTAAACGCTCTAAATTACACTCCATTTTACTCCGTGTCAATGCACCCTAAGGGTGCATTCACACTGAGTAAACGCTAGCTTATTCTGAACGTAAAACACGTTCAGAATAAGCGGCGTCTAAAGCAGCTCCATTCATTTCTATGGGAGCGGGGATACGAGCGCTCCCGATAGAAATGAATGGGCTGCTTCTTTCACTCCGTGCAGTCCCATTGAAGTGAATGGGGAGTGCCGGCGTGTACGGCTCGGCATGAGCAGAGCTTGCCGTATACGCCGGCACTCCCCATTCACTTCAATGGGACTGCACGGAGTGAAAGAAGCAGCCCATTCATTTCTATGGGGGGCGCTCGTATCCCCGCTCCCATAGAAATGAATGGAGCTGCTTTAGACGCTGTGAATTCACCCTAAGACTAAGCCAAAAAAAAAAAAACACTGCAGAAAAGACCATGGCAGAAATGCGTTTTTTTGCACAGCATTTTTCACAGAAAGTCCGCAGAGTTTTCCTCTGCAGACGTTCTGTTTCTATTATACATATACGGAAAATGCAGTGTTTCCAGGGGTATCATTGACATGCTGTGATTTTCAAAAAGATTTGTGTTTTTGAAATTTCTGAAATTCTGCTGCAGATTTTTTTCTGCAACGTGGCAATGTGTGATAGTCTGTTTTAATACAGTCAGAGAAGCAGCTGATTTATTTGTGAGTACCATAGTTGCACCAATAGATGGCGCCAAAGTACACTCCAAAATGTATGCCACAATCGAAGGTAAATAAGGGATCCATCCTTAGCATATACAATATGACAAACAATAAGAAGATCAAACGTTCACAATGTATTTTTAGGGTTCCTCATTCTTTATTAGTATATATATTAGTATATATAACGCACAACAGTGGGGTTTCTGTATTGACATTTACTGTATGTAACTAGATTATGGGGATAATGTCCATCCTTAGGGAGAGACCACCTATTCAGGTGTGTGGTGACTTATACAGCCATAGTCGCTCCACTGCAAGAGATCATGGGAGGAATATGCAAATCTGTCACAGATTTGCATATTCCTCCCATGTATGTAACTAGTGAAGTGTTTAGAAGCATCTTGTGACATAAGTGACAATGTACCAGTATTATAAATTATAATAGGGCCGAACATCAAACGTTCCATTTTTTAAAGTGACACAGTCAGAAAATCACTGTTTGTATGATGTCAGGATTCTCTGGATACCCTTTAAACTATAGTACAGGGCTGGAGAGTCACTTTACATAAACTTCACTGATCCTAATTAGAGATGAGCGAGTACTGTTCGGATCAGCCGATTCAAACAGCACGCACCATAGAAATGAATGGATGCACCTGGTACTTCCGCTTTGACGGCGGCCGGCCACTTAACCCCCCGCGTGCCGGCTACGTCCATTAATTTCAATGCGAGCGTGCTGTTCGGATCGGCTGATCCGAACAGTACTCGCTCATCTCTAATCCTAATACAAAGCTATCCTGAAAGGTGCAATGTCATGATAAAATATATGGGAAAAGTATTCAGGACACCTCCCTATATTATTCTTGTGTTGGGGGTTTTTTGTTATTTTTTTGCTTGCCTAATACGGCTCTGTCAGAGCAGTTTTAGTCAATTTCAAGTAAAGGAAAGCATGCAGCACTGACAGAAAAGACAGAGGAACCCGATTGACCTTATTATATAGTGTTATTATTACTATTATTCTTTATTTTTAGAACACTATTAATATCCCGCTGCTTTATATTTGAAGAGTGTTTACATACAAAATACACAAGAAGAAGTACAATAGACTAAAAACATGACCAACTGGCACAGTGGCATAGAGGGCCCTGTCCACAAGAGCTTACAATCGGTGACAGCAGTGTTATTGAAGGTTGTAGGCTTTCAAGGTAGATAGGAGTCTTCGAGGTCCTCTTCAATGTTGTGATTGTGGGGGAAAGTCTTATGCATCATGGTAGTGCGTTCCAGAGTATGGGGGATGCTCAAGAGAAGTCTTGGAGGCGGTTGTGTGAAGAGCAGATAAAAGGAGAGCAAAGAAGGAGGTTTTGAGAGGATCAGAGATTATAAGAGGATAGGTAGTAGGAGTAAATCAAGGACAGATTGGTCAGATCATTGTGGGTTTTTTTTATACATTTACTTGCACTAGGAAGCCAGTCCTTTATTCTTCTTTGCAGTTTGTACATAGTGTGGCATGTACTTTGGCGCCATCTAGTGGTCTCTACAGTATTTGTATACCAATCCAATTGTAAAGAACGCTTACCTGTCTAGGATCTTACACACTGCAAGAGTAATCTAATATATTTATCCATCCAACAACCCTCTGCTCAGCTCCAGCCGCCAACAGCTGTGTACCAGCACAGGTATCCTATGGAGGATCTTTTTACAGCAGCTTACCTCTGAGTAGTAAAAAGAGTGTTTGATAAGTCATAGTCCTTATTAGTTTAAACTTTAGATTTTTACTTTACGCTTTTCACAGTACAGTGCCCTGACATGCTTGATGGTTACAAATCTCATGTAAGGCATGGAGACTTAGTGGTTGCGGTCCACTCCAGGTGTTATTGCTTGATATTAAAGGGTTATGCCACAAAACATACTTATTCTTATCCATAGAATAGAGGATAAATTGCTGATTATGGGCGTCTAACCACTGAGACCCCCACCAATCCTGAGAAATGTGAATACAATTACAAGTGGTCAAACCCCCTGGTGGATGCAGATACATCTCTACTCCCACTCACTTCCATGGGAGCACTGAAGACAGGAGCAGTGCAGCACTTGGCTATCTTCGGTACTTCCATTAAAGTCAATGGGAGCAAGACATGGTGCCTCTGTGTCCACTAGGGGGTTCGGTTGCTTCTCCTGCAGTTGTATTTACAAAGGGGGTAAAATTCTACGTTTTCATAATTGCTGTGGGTCTCAGTGATCAGACCCCATGATCAGTAATTTAGCTTCTATCCTATATTCATGGATTAACCCCAGTCTTCAGCATTCAATACTTCACAGGCCGCTGTTAGCTTAACAGGAGCCTCAAGTCAGTGTTCACATAGACAGCCAATACAAATTTTGACACCACGCTACTCAACAGCTTAGCAACAGCTTAAATAACAGTCTAACTTTACCACCCAACCTTTTGTACATAACAACAAGATGGTCCCAGCCCTATTCCTGAGAGTCCTACATCCGACCACAGCTGCTACATGCAGATCACTATTCTCTACCAGGCTGACATCTCACACAGTCCCTCCCTGCCTCAGCTGTGGCCTCCTCTGGGTTTGAGTCTCACACAACCCAACCCACCCTTGGCACCCAGAACTGACCCCTCCCCAGGCTGACTTCATATTCAGCCTTAAATGCTTCAGCAACAGCCCTATGGAGTTCTGCAAGATGTTCCTTGCTACAGTTAAGACTACACTAAGCAGCCATGTATCTCTAGGTGCTCCCAGTGACACTTTCTGGACCTTGTTAGGTAATATCACATTGACAACTGTCACCTTATGGTTTGCCCTAGAGTACACAGGTGACCCCCCCATGTAGTATCTCCCCAAGCCCCGTGTCGCACACACTCAGTTCCAGCCCAGCATCTTACATGTGATGAACAATCCCCTGTCGTCAAGCCCACCCATGCTCCTATGATGAACAACCCTTCTTCAGCCTCCACTCACTGACACACGTCTGATGCACAATCCCCAGACAGATCACTTGACCGAGGCAAAGCACTGGTCTACACTACAACTATACACAGGCCATCTGCACTTGATGATCTTGAAACGCACTCTCAGCCCTTCTTGTTAGCGTTGTGGTTCCTTGCTCTAGACATATGCTCAAGCCAGTGTTAGACTCTTTCTGTATCTAATCTAATATTTGCACCTCCTCCTGTTGAACAACAGTTGAAAAATCTCTCGTTTTTGCTGCCAGCTACTATGGCGCAGCGTGGTGCCGCTAAGTACCACAGTCTGTCTGTCCCAGCTATCCAAGACCTGAAAAGTGCCCAATCAACAAATAATGCAACATGTTACAGTATCATAAAAACACACAGTGTATTCATTGCATTTTTATGGCAAATACAAGGCAATAACAAAGTAACCAAGCAGCGAAGATCACTCCGCACAGAGAACTAAATGATCCTGAAGTCTTCCTTCTTTCTTCTCTCCCTTAGCTGCTATGGACTCCTAGTATATCTTCTCTTCTCAGCATATGGGTGTCTACTTCCGTAATATATTACTGTTTTATTATCCTGTATCTGTATTACAATGCCGCTGTAACATACTGAAATTTCCCCACAGTGGGACTATTAAAGGATTATCTTATCTTTTTTCAAAAAGTTTCCCTTTTAGAGACATTTTTATTGTCTAAAAGTGTATTCGGTTCTGTATTGTTGCTTAGTTGTTATTACTAATTTTATATAATTTTTTTCATTCGTTTTACTACTTTAGAGTAAGGGAGCCTTCACAAGGAGTAAACGTGCGTGTATTTTTGCAAAATACACATGTAAAAATAAAACTCCCATTGACTTCAATGACATTTTACAGGCGTATTTTTACATGTGTAAAAAATATCATTGAAGTCAATTGGAGTCTTATTTTTACATGTGTATTTTTACGTGTGTATTTTGCAAAAATACACGCGCGTTTACTCCGTGTGAAGGCTCCCTTACACAAATGTTTCATTAGAAATCATTTTTTGTGTGTGTGTCACCACATTCTGAGAGCCATGACTTTCTTATTCACCAATGGCCAGGTTCACCTCTGCGTTCGGTATGCCATTCTAGAGTCTGCTTGAGGACCCCCCCGAACGGAAACTTATACGCATAGAAAAGCGGTTACCTGGGAAAACACGCTATATAATGGGGTCCGTGTGGTTTCCGTTGGGTTTCCGCATGAAACATGCAGAGAGAAAAGTGCCGCCTTGAGGTAGCAATGACATTGATTACTGATAGCGTGATGTATATGATCTGCTGATGTGTTGCTATATTCTAGGTTATTTTATCTTGCATTACAAATATTGATAAAAATGAACTATAGAAATGTGTATATAGCATAGGAGGTAACTATGAGCAAGTGAAGCGTGTCCTGCTATGGTACAGTACTCTGAACTCTCTACTGAGTGACATTCTCTTACAGGCCCAGACAAGCCCAAAGCATTAAGACATTCTGAAGTGCTACAATGGATGACTGCGTTCTACAAAGAAACAAAGACGCACAAGTACTGTTTCCTGAAACACGTGGCACAAACTGTGCCGTCATCCTGTCTAGTAATAAACAGGAACTACACATGAATATTATGTCTCATTTTCTCTGACTGGATTTCAGTTTTGCCTCATCATGGGCTTAAAAGCTGATGTTGGCAACTACTATTAGGACGTTACGTATGTGGGCGGTTCGGTGTCGTCTTCCAATGCATCCACAACGCATCCACATATCAGCTGAGATGGGTTATGCGGGTAGGATACACACAGCTACACGTCAGCAAAAATGTGACAATTATTTTAAAAAATTTTAGTATTAAATTTGGTATTTTTAGCCTCTCTGTTTTTTTAAGGGGAACCGTGCCTTACTTCATACAGAGCATATCCCTTAGCACAGGGGTGTCACAACTTTCTCCAATGAAGACCAGATTTGTTAAGGTAAAAATATGTGGGGGCTAAACATTCATCCTCACATTCATTAAATGTTTTATTAGTTTTTTTTATTGCAAATAGCATACTTTTAATTGTTTCACACTCAAAAAATAGCTACCACACCATATAATGGCCCAATAACTGGTTCCCATGCATACAGTATGGGGGACAGATGGAGAAGGCACTGTATGGGGGGGAACCGTGAAGGGGACACCATATGGGCCATACAGTGGTCCCTTCACTGGTCCCCAGTATAGCAGTATTAGGTCAGTACTTACCTGTATACTGCCCGGTCCCGCTCTCTGTCCCCCTGCTCCGGGTGCACTGTTGTGACGTCATGTGCGCCCAAAGGAGGAAGAAGTGGGAGGCGCCAGAGAGTAGACTGGTGATTATTTGTACTTAGCTTGTAGGCCAGAGGCACAATATGGCCTGTGGCCTACAGAAAGTCCGGTAAAAAGTCAAGTCCAAGGTGAGTGCAGTAGAAAATTCACTTATTCTGTGAATTTGTCTGACTGTGGAAAACTCGGTGAAGTGTCAAGTCCGAGGGCGAGAGCAGAGACCATCCTGTAATCTGCCTCTTGGTGCAGCAGGAAATTCACTTATTCAGCAAATGTGTCTGACTGCAGAAAAGTCCGGTGAGGGTCAAGTCCAGTGAATATGTCTCTGAAGTGCAAGTCATCTGATCCTGAGGAGGTGGGCACCATGTCATTGACCTGTGGTAGAGTTGTCACCTCCATTTGTTTCCCATATTCATTGTGAACACAGCGAGTCCCCCACCCCGGAATAGAGAGCTGCAGATAAAAAAATATGCCTGGTCACGACTGAACATGGAGTAATGGAATATTACATATAAGTGACATACAATATACACTCTGTCACTGCTGGTCATTATAGTCCACTTACCTGAATTATACTTCGTCCATGGTGCTGAGGACCAGTCCTTTCTTGAAGGGGTTACTGGTGAGATCAGGAGTTGTCTGACTCTCAACTTCATTTTCTTCATTACAGACCTCTGGTGATATGGAGGATACGATGTACTGCAATGTTCTCGAGAACCCCAGAATGATCTTCTCCATGAACAGTGACCGCTGGACACAGACTTGGCTCCATGGTGTAGATAGGGGAACCAACACTTGTTTAATGTTATTACTGGAAGAAAAGGTGAGAACAATGAAGATCGGACCACTCCCCTATAATAGCAGTGACCCCCCCCCCCCCCCCATCATTTATTACAACCAGTATATTAATGGAATCATCTTAGATAAGTCAGTGGTTACTTACCAGAGACAACAAGTCTGTGAGCGGTGGTCCAATACAATGACTGCAGCTCTAAGGAGGTCTGTCTCAGGTCCCACTGAACGTCAGGGCGATCTCTTGGCCCATCATGGACTCTACATGTCGTCCTTGACATGGAGTCACTAATTGGCCTTTCTGGGGAATCCTTAATCCCACCATTCTTCAGGCAGAATATTAGATGGTCTCTCATTTTTGTGTGGTTATACATAACACAATTTACTACCTGTAAATAAATAAGTTAATTAAATTAGTTATTGAACTTAATCAGATTGGTTTTACAAAAACATTGGGGTATTTGGCTGTTAGACCCTTTTTAATAGATGAATTATCCAAGAACACTGAAATTATTTTTAGAAAAACTGAATTTTTAAAAAATATTTTGGTACCTAGTGTGGTGGCCTTTAACCCTTTACCAGTACGGCGTATGTCGGGTGTTTAACTATGGCATTAGTAATCAAACCCCCTTGGGTTCTAGACCCCTAGGGGGTCTAATAAATGCAAAAAATAAAAAAAAATAAAAAAAATTGAAAAAAATGTGAAAATATTTAAAAAGTATTAAAAATTCAAATCACCCCCCTTTCCCTAGAACACATATAAAAGTAGTTAAATACTTTGAAACACATACATATTAGGTATCCCCGTGTCCGAAATTGTCCGCTCTACAAATCTATAAAAATATTTTTCCTGTATGGTAAACGCCGTAGTGGGAAAAATAGTCAAAAGTGCCAAACCGCCGGTTTTTTACTATTTTGATAATGGTAAAAATTAGTATAAAAAGTGATCAAAGCAATAGCATTTCCTGAAAATGGTAGAACTAAAAAGTACACCTGGCCCCGCAAAAAAAGACGCCCATGCATCCCTGTACATGCACGTATAAAAAAGTTACGGCTGTCAGAATATGGCGACTTTTAGAACAAATATTTTTTAACACAGTTTTGGATTTTTTTTAAGGGGTTAAAATGTAAATAAAACCATATAAATTTGGTATCCCCGGAATTGTACCGAAACACAGAATACAGGGGACACGTCATTTTGGCTGCACTTCACTGTAAAACCGATGCTCGTAAGAAAGTCGCAGAAATGCAGTTTTTCTTCAAATCCACCCCATTCTGATTTTTTTTTCCTGCTTCCCAGTACATTATATAGAAAAATTAATGGCGGCATCATGAAGAAAAATTTGTCCCGCAAAGATTAAGATCTCATATGGCTCTGGGAGTGGAAAAATAAAAAAAGTTATGGGGTTTAGAAGGAGGGGAGTCAAAAACGAAAATCAAAAAATGCCATTGGCGGGAAGGGGTTAAGAAAAACAATAAAATAGTCAAATGTCTACATTATCTCCTTAGTAAATGTTAAAAAAAAAAAAAAAAAAAAAAAGATGCATGTGCTGTTCAATAATAGAGCATGAATAAACTACTGTCCTGTCCCATGTAAGGGGAGAAGCTTTTACTGTGAAAGATCATGATCACTGTTCTTCCAAATACTGTATATACTATGTGTATACTATATAAGTGTATATCCTCCTATATAAATGTGAAAGTTTTGATGTTTGTGGGTTTGTGTGTTTGTTCCTCAATCACGCAAAAACGGCTGAACAGATTTGAATGAAATTCGGCACATCGATAGTTTGTAACCTCGATTAAAACATAGGCTACTTTTTACCACGGTGAATGACATGGCTTCATGACTGTTATGAATTTATGTTCCCATACTATATTACACTGCTCCTGCAGCAGCCTTAGCTCAGGTCCCAGGTCTGTTATCTCGTACACACATTTGCATATCATCTGATCTGCTCCAGGCAGTGCAGACAAACTGACACCTTTAATCCAAATTGGCAGTTTATCAATTTTAAACATGCCGGGAAAAAGAAAATCTAATTTGTCGCAAGCAACGAGAGCTATGAAGGTAGCCAGAAGTCACAGAGTTCTCCTCAAGTGGAGCTTAGGGGGATCATCGACGCCAATAACACTCTCATTATATGGCTTCCCAGCAAGCTGCTGAGGTGCCGGAACAATCCCAGGCACAGTGCGAGGAACATGTTCAGCGGCAGGCCAGCTTGAGAGTTGCCAAAACGCCGGAGCTTGTGGCTCATCAACACCAACAACACACTCATTATATGGCTTCCCAGCGAGCTGCTGAGATGCCAGAACAATCACAGGCACGGTGCGAGGAACAAGTTCAGCAGCAGGACAGCTTAAGGCTGCGTTCACATGTAGTAAAGTGGAGCGCAATCTGGCATGTATACGGCGTGTCAGAGTTTGCACGCTCAAAAAGATCCCATTGATTTCAATGGGATTTACGAGCGTATACGCCGCGTAATTTTACGCCCATAATTTTGCGACCGCAAAATTACGGGCGCAAAATTACGCGGCGTATACGCTCGTAACTCCCATTGAAATCAATGGGATTTTTTTTAGCGCGCAAACTCTGACACGCCGTATACATGCCAGATTGCGCTCCACTTTACTACGTGTGAACGCAGCCTAAGAGCTGCCAAAACGCCGGAGCAGGCAAACCATTAACGGCAGCTATTTGCTGAATATAGGCGGATCACCCAATCCAAAAAAACACAGACGAAATCGCGGGCAGAGGCTACACTATATATGTATGAATATCTATTTAACCCCTTCCCGACATCCGCCATATTAAGACACCGCCCGGTGTTTAAATATGGCAGTCGCTCGGGATCCGGGAGGCCACCATAGCCTCCGGGGTGTCTGCTGTTTTATACATTGCAGAATCGGTAAAAATAGAGAAAAAATAATCCAATAGACATTAATCTCATTAATTGGTCCACTTCAATTAATGGAAAAAAAAAGTAAAATTAGCAGCATACAAAAATTTAAATGTTATACGAATACAATTAGAATGTAATTAAAATAGATCTTATTTTTAAAAAATTCAATTTTTTTGTTAATTGAAGTGAATCATCATGTGGACTTATTGAGAACACTTATTGTGAAGCTTTTGTCGTCTGCTAGTGAAGTAAGAACAGGACGGGAAGGAATATTCACATTTATTCAGACCTTTTTATTCAAGTTTTTTGTGAATATATATGTGTATATCTGTCTACATATGCATACATATATTTATTTATAATAGCAGGATGATCTATTTTAATTGCATTTTAATTGTATTTTTATAGATTTTTATTTTTCATTTTGCATCCTAATTTTGTATGCTTGTTAATTGAAGTGGTCCATCTGGACTAATTAATGAGATTGATGTCTATTGATTTATTTATTTCTCTATGTCAGTGATGGCGAACCTTTTTGAGACCGAGTGCCTAAACTGCAACCCAAAACCAAATAAATTATCACGGAGTGCCAACACGGCAATTTAACCTTAAAACTCTGTGGGTCCACAATTGCGGACCCACAAATTACAGTCATGTGACTGGGGCTTTACAGATCTTGTACTGAAAGGTAAAGGTCTCTGCATTCTGTACTTTTAAACAATTAATTTTCACTATTTACATCGCACAGGATCTGTTTTATAGTTTACCGTGCAATGTTATTACATCCTGTACTAATTTCACGTCTGCTATAAAACAAATACTGTGTGATATACATAGTGAGGGGACCCCACACAGTACAATCTGCCCCTCAGTGGCCCCCCACACAGTACAATCTGCCCCTCAGTGACCCCCCACACAGTACAATCTGGCCCACAGTGGCCCCCACACAGGATTATACCTGTATACTCCACAGTAGCCCCCTCCCACACAGCATGAACTGGTCCACAGTAGCCCCCTCCCACACAGCATGAACTGGTCCACAGTAGCCCCCTCCCACACAGCATGAACTGGTCCACAGTAGCCCCCTCCCACACAACATGAAATGGTCCACAGTAGCCCCCTCCCACACAACATGAAATGGTCCAGAGTAGCCCCCTCCCACACAACATGAACTGGTCCACAGTAGCCCCCTCCCACACAACATGAAATGGTCCACAGTAGCCCCCTCCCACAGAGCATGAAAGATCCACAGTAGCCCCCTCCTACACAACATGAAATGGTCCACAGTAGCCCCCTCCCACACAACATGAAATGGTCCACAGTAGCCCCCTCCCACACAGCATGAAATGGTCCACAGTAGCCCCCTCCCACACAACATGAACTGGTCCACAGTAGCCCCCTCCCACAGAGCATGAAAGATCCACAGTAGCAGCATAAAATGGTCCACAGTAGCCCCCTACCCGCACAGCATGAAAGTCTACAGTAGCCCCCTCCCACACAACATGAAAGGTCCACAGTAGCCCCCTACCCGCACAGCATGAAAGTCTACAGTAGCCCCCTCCCACACAACATGAAAGGTCCACAGTAGCCCCCTCCCATACAGCATAAAATGGTCCACAGTAGCCCCCTACCCACACAGCATGAAAGTCTACAGTAGCCCCCTCCTACACAACATGAAATGTCTACCGTTGCCCCCCTCCCCTGACAGTGCAAACAAACACAATATAGTTACCTGAAGAGCTGCCGGGTGTTCTCTCTTCTGTTCACTGCGCGCGCTGATGACTTACGTCATCACGCCCGCGCTTGTTCAGAGGTCACACTCTGTAGTCAGTGTAGGCCGCGTAGTACGCGTGGCCTACACTGAGCTACACTGACAGCTTTCAGCTGGATGCGCATTTGCACAACCAGCTGAAGGCAGCGATCGCTCACTAACGGGGAATCCTGCATCGGATTCGCCGTTAGTGAGCGATCAGGGCGACAGCACGCGTGCCAGCAGAGGGGGCTCTGCGTGCCCTCTCTGGCACGCGTGCCATAGGTTCGCCATCACTGCTCTATGTTCACCTGTGTTGTCATGTGCTTGAGCAAGAAGCATCTCCAAATCATTTGTCTTATTTATATATCATTTTAATAAATATTTATATACAGTATTAGAATATACTCTAAGGGGGCAATCACACTATCGCCAGTGTCCACCTCGGGACACCGACGGTTACCGTATATACGCGAGAATAAGCCGAATTTTTCAGCACAGTTTATGTGCTGAAAAAGCCCTCCTATTCGAGTCAAGCAATAAAAAAAAAAAAAAGATATATACTATATACTATATATATATATCTATATCTTTTTTTTTTTTTTTTTTTTTTTTTTTTTTTTTTAGTCTATGACCAGCCGCAATAGTAATCCCTCCTTTCCCTATAGTACATACAAAAGTTGTAAATGACTGTGAAACACATACACATTAGGTATCCCTGTGTCTGACAGTGCCCGGTCTACTGAATATAGGGGATCTGCAGTGCTCCTGTTCCATCAGGAAGGGGTTAATAGGAGCACTGCAGATACCCTATAGTCAGCCAGACTGAATTCCAAGTGGGGGGGAAAACCCAGTCCTCAAGCTCAGGGAAGGGGCAGACAGACAACCAACACCCCCCCTCCCCTTTCCCAGCAACTACTGCACCCAAAAACTCCGACCATTTTAATTTTTGAAATTTTCCAGTAGCTGCTGCATTTCCCCCCCTCGGCTTATACTCGAGTCAATAAGTTTTCCCAGTTTTTTGTGGTAAAATTAGGGGGGTCGGCTGATATTCGAGCATATACGGTATATACCCATACACTCATCCATGGCATACAGCTTATGATAACATACAGTATCACACTATGTATCCACTCACTGTTAATACATCACCACACACATTCCTTTTTATTTAGACATCAAAATCTGAGCAAACATTCTTATGCTGATTAAATGTGAACTGTGGACAAGCCCGAGCTTGTACGGGAAACTTAAAAGGTGTCACTCCAGCAGGTAACTATGGAAACCACAAGGCCCAATCAAGACCGGGATTGCCATAAAGTTTTTACAACTTAAAATACTAGGCCACATAGTCATGTTTATGTGTTGAGTGGACGTTGTGCAGCCGTTTCTATATAAAATGCAGATTTCTTTTCTGTGTATTGGGATGTTATCATCCATATTCCTCCGTGTGGGTTCCATCCATCTACAGGAGTGTCTTGGTGAGCAGGTTCCTGGGGCCAGTGGAGTGTGCTTGCAGGTAAGCAGTTGGAAGAGTCACTCATTATGGGGAGCAGTTGGTGCACAATGCCTTGGCTTTGTTGGTAAACTCTTCTCTATGGATGCAGCTTGGTGGAATCCGAGATGACTGACTACGGCAGCAGGCGGGGTGAGTGTACAGGACTGTGAAGCCAGTTACCTTGGCTATCAATCCCAACAGGTGACTCATTTACATGTCTGACAGGCAACTGTATTACCTGACCTGATAAGTGGCATTATGTATAAGGCGCCTAAGGAGTATCAAACGGGGTGTGTAGATATACGGCCAAGGTTCTCAGACTCCTTCGGTCACAGGCTGAGATTTCCATGTCTCTTGTGCACTAAGGATCCAGTGACTGCAATGGGATTCTAATTTTATATAGTATTGATTTAGATGTGGATTCCATGGTGTTTGTGCATAGGTTGTAGAGTATGAATATTTTATGGGCTGCTTTACTTTATGCGAGAAAATAAGGCGTACAATAAGTGTGACTAATAAAGAGAACACTTGTCATTTTAATAATAATAATAATAATACATTTTATTTATATAGCGCCAACATATTCCACAGCGCTGTACAATTTGTACAAATACAGACAGAAAGATGCATTACAAAGAAAGTCATTTCACACAATGGGCTGAGGGCCCTGCTCGCAAGAGCTTACAATCTATGAGGTAGAGGGGGTGACACAAGAGGTAGCAGGGGCGGCATTGCTTATACAGAGGTCAGACAATTCTGTAACAGAGATGACTGTCATTACACAAACATAAGACTTTATGAGCCGTCACCAGTTGTGTCCTTTAACATGTGGATGGAGCTTGGACCTATAAAGTTAGCCTGAAGTGGCATCATATCATGTGGGGTAATGTGGGAGCGGGGACAGAGGAGGGTTAAATTTTGGGGATTCTAATTATAGTACGGAAGGGTTTACATTGGAAATTGTGATAGGCCTGTCTGAAAAGATATGTCTTTATTTTATTTTAAATTTGATTTTTATTGAGAAAAAAGGATTTTACAATATATAAAACAAAAAGAACAAGAAACAACCAGAGCACCGTACATTTACATATCAGCCTATAAGATCAATGCGCCATTCAATTCTCAGGACATAAAAGCGCCAAAAAGAACAAAGTACCAGTAACTACGGTGTAGCTAGAAGAACAAATAAGGACAGGAACAATGGGAGGGGGGAAAAAAGAGAACCACAAGAAGAGGACAAACAAAAAGGAGAGAGAACAGGGGTAACACAATAAAAACAAAAGAAAACAAAAGAAACAAAACATGCTCAAGAACAGTATACCTGAGTATAATGCTGGTTACACAAAAGAAATACAGCAGGAACGAAAGTGAAGCCACCCGTAGTCAGAGAGTAAATAAGGGATCTCAACGGGGCCTACCTAAGACTGTAAGGGAGGAGGTGCATTCCTAGTGTCCATATAAGAGGACCAAAGGGTCCACCTAAGACGGAAGTTAGCATATGTATGGTTTTTGTTGGCCAGCATACGTTCCATAGTAAATGCTAAGTCGACATGGTGGATTAACTCAGCTACGGTTAGGCAAAGAGCAGACTTCCACTGACGGGCGATCATAGCCCGAGCTGCCAGCACTATCTGCCCCAGTACAACCTGTGACCCCAAGGGGAAACGATCAGTGTCCAAAAAACAAAGAGCCAGACCAGGGGAGGGGTGTATAATAAGGCCAGCTACATTAGACATAAATTGAAATACTGCTGTCCAAAACGTTAGAATTGGAGGGCACTCCCACCATAAATGCATGAAGGAGCCTATGTGACTGCATCCCCGCCAGCAAAGATTCGAGCAGGAGGGATCTATGTGCGCTAATTGGCTTGGAGTCCTATACCAGCGTAATGCTACTTTCAGAGCCGTTTCCCAGTGGGCTGCACCCTTAGAAACCCGTTTGACAAACCCATTTGCAGCGTACCAATCCGACAAAGAAATGGATCTGGCAAGGTCTGATTCCCAACGAAGCAGATGGAAATGTTTGACCTGCTCAGCAGGGACAGAGAGGAAAGTATAAAATGTGGACAACCCACCTGAAAAGATATGTCTTTAGTTTACGTTTGAAACTGTAGAAATTGGGAGTTAATCTGATTGTCCGGGGGTAGAGCATGGGTCCGGGGTGGATGGGATTCATGTGAATCCGGGGCGCAGACACGCTGTTTTGGAAATCACACCATGTCAATTCTATCTATAGAAATCATCCTGACACCATTATTACTCTTTTCAACACTGTTTGGTCGTTATTTGAGACTGTTCACATTTTAGCAGTAGTGCCACCCTTTTGTTCTTTTTTTGCTATTATATCTACGCGGCTTCCCCGTAGATATAATGTAACAAAAAGTCTGTGGAGGAAAACGCTGAGAACTTTCTGTTTAAAGCGCTGCGGGAAGAACCGCGATGTGGATCGTCCCATGTGACCTTAGCCCACGTTGCGGAAATACAGCAGAAGGTAGAATCATAAGAACTTCCTATATATTTCCCATTCTTATTGTAACCATTCTTGGCTTTAGCTCAAAAAACAGCAGCAAAATCTGCAACAAAAAAAGCTGCGTTTTCGCAACGTGGGGCTTCAGCCTAAAAAGGTTGTCCAGGGAGCCTTTTTACTTACTGTACTTGCTCCTGGATTTTTTTCTTTCTGGACATGGAGGGTTCCTGGCTGGTTCCAACCCGGGGATCAGGTTATTAGGACCAGCACCTGACCCCCGGGTCGCTCTACCTCCTCCCTGCTCTCCTGTATTTACATGTAGTTACCTGGAGGTCTGTCTTTAGTATAGTCTGCTCAGAACCCCCAGATCCGGCATGAAAAAACCCCACAGCAAGAGAGTAAAATAAAACTCCCTGGACAACGCTTTTAAGTTTTAAGCGTATTTTCCTCACTCTGTATATATGAGCAATATAACACAATCTAATCAATTAACCCTTTGCTACGTTAGGGTGTATTCAATATTTACTAGGAGCCTCAGCACACATCAGCATGGGTTAATATATATTAACCCCTTAGTTTTTCTTCTTCTACTTTAAATAGCAAGAACTGTTTTTTCCATCAATGTAGCTGCAATTTTTGTGTTGTATTTTTCAGCCGCACCATTTAATGTACCATACCGTACTGAACAACTTTTATGGGATGAAAAGGAAAAGAAACTGCAATTCCACTTCGCTGTAAAAACAAAGGGGAACATGATACAACCCTTTGTGTTTCAGGGAAGTAGTTATATGTTGGGTACGTAACACATTGTGTACCGGTTAATTCCTCCATTGTTTTCAGGCTTAATTTTTTCACAGTGTTCGCTGTGCGGTAAAACTGACATATTACGTAAGTCCTCCTACATAGAAGTAGGGACATCTCAGCAGCCACCTGAGGTAGTTGGGATCGCAACTGTTCCTGAATGTCTCATAGATGTAAATAGGAGTCACAAAAACCTTTTTTGCTCCTTTAAGGAACCTGAACATGCAATCTCTATATTCTCTATCAACCTACCTATGTGACGTCTTATTCTTTGCGAGACGAGTTGTACTTTCATTCTACACTGATTTGGGGTACATATAATATTTTATTAAAATTTTTGGAGGGTCCGTGTAAAAAAAAAAACACATTGCATTTTGTTTTTATGGTGTTTACTCTGCATTAATATCCGGCGGGTCATTATGATTACGGCGATACCATATTTATATTGGTTTTATTATGATTTTTGGATCACTCTTTATTACTTTATTACTATTTTTGGGGGAAAGTGAGGTGACCAAAATACATTAAAGGGATCCTATCAGTAAAACACAATTTTTTGTGACTAACACGTAGGAATAACCTTAAGAAAGGCTATTCCTCTCCTACCTTTAGATGTCTGCTCCGCGCCGCCGTTCGGTAGAAATCCCGGTTTTCGTCGGTATGCAGATGAGTTCTCTCGCAGCACTGAGGGCACCAGCTCTCAAACAGCACTGGGGGTGTCCCCAATGATGCAAGAGAACTCTCCAGGGCTGCCTCCATCTTCTTCAGGAACGGCCTCTCTGCGTGTCTTCTTCCGGCGCTAGGGGTTAAACTTCTAGGCCTAGGGCTTCGGGCAGATCCGACTGCGCATGCCCGCGGCCACAAGAAAAATGGCCGCTTACACGGTAAGTAAGCGGCCAATTTCTTGTGTCCTGTGGACTTGCGCAGTCGGCTTTGCCCGAGGCCTAGAAGTTTGACCCCCCAGCTCCGGAAGAAGACACGCAGAGAGGCCGTTCCTGAAGAAGATGGAGGCGGTGCTGGAGAGTTCTCTCACAGCATTGGGCCCGCCCCCAGTACTGTTTGAGAAAACATCTAAAGGAAGGAGACAAATAGCCTTTCTTAAGGCTATTCCTATGTGTTAGTCACAAAAGATTGTATTTTAATGATAGGATCCCTTTAATTTACTCATTGTGGTATATATATTTTTTATGGTGTTCACAGTACAGTATAAATAATGCTATTTTTGAATAGTGGGGACTTACATGCACACGGGGATACCTAACAGCTTTTTTTTTTTTTTTCTTAAACTTTTTATTGTTTTTTTTTTTATATACTTGAATTTAACATTTTTTTTTAAACTTTTCACCCGTCCGACAAGGGGACTTGAACCTGGGATCTCTGATTCCCAGTGTAATGTACTGCAATACATTGTATTGCAGCACTTAGAACATTAGCTCTATATGTGTTATAGGGAGTGCTGTTACTCGGCCTCCTGGCTGCCATGGCAACCTTTCGAACCCCATGTTCTAATCACAGGGGATCTAAGAGGTAGAGGGTGGGGTAATACTGCCCTGGATGCCGTGAATACTATTGATTGCGGCATCCAAAGAGTTAATCCCCTGGAGTCGTGGCATTATCTATCCCCAGCGGCTATCCTGGAACTTGGCTGTGCAATACAGCTGAGTGCCGGAAGTAATGCCACAGCGTGACGTAACCGCAGGGCACAGAGAGGAAGAAGGTTAACTCGCCAAAAGGAAAGAAAATACATTAAGCATCCCCACTTCCCCAAACTGTCCCATGTAATAATATTTTTTCTATACAGTGAATGCCATAGTGGGGGGGAAACAAGAGTCAAAACTATCATTTTGTTTGCCTTTCAACCTCCCATAAAGAAAAGTTAAAGGGGCTCTATCAGCAAAATCATGCTGATAGAGCCCCACATATGCGTGCATAGCCTTTAAAAAGGCTATTCAGGCATCGGTAATGTTATATTACACTACCCCCCCCCCCCCCGTTTTAAAAAAATAATCTAAAAAAGAATGTTCTCTACTTACGGATCGTGCACGCTGGGTGGGCATTCAGGGTGTGTCGTCATCTTCTTCCCCGCCTCTTCTTCCTCCGATGTCCTCCGGTCCCGTCTTCTTCCAGCGCTCGCGGACACTGATATGAAAAAACGGCCTGGGCGCATGCGCAGTAGCATGCGGCTTCTACTACAGCTACTGCGCATGCGCCCCGGCTATCACTGTCCGTTCGCGAGCGCTGGAGGAAGACGGGACCGGAGGACATCGGAGGAAGAAGAGGCGGGGATGAAGATGAAGACACACCCTGAATGCCCGTCCAGGGTGCACGTTCGGTAAGTAGAGCACATTCTTTTTTAGGTTATTATTTTAAAACGGGGGGGGGGGGGGGTAGTTTAATATAACATTTACGGTGCCTGAATAGCCTTTTTAAAGGCTATTCACGCATATGTGGGGCTCTAGCAGCATGATTTTGCTGATAGAGCCCCTTTAAGGAATATCATGCGCCAAGAATGTTATTTTTTTAAAAGATTTTTTTTAACCCCTTCCCGCCGATGGCATTTTTTGATTTTCGTTTTTTGTTTTTGACTCCCCTCCTTCTAAACCCCATAACTTTTTTTATTTCTCCGCTCCCAGAGCCATATGAGGTCTTAATTTTTGCGGGACAATTTTTTCTTCATGATGCCACCATTAATTATTCTATATAATGTACTGGGAAGCAGGAAAAAAATTCAGAATGGGGTGGATTTGAAGAAAAAATGCATTTCTGCGACTTTCTTACGAGCTTTGGTTTTACGGCGTTCACTGTGCAGCCAAAATGACATGTCCCCTATATTCTGTGTTTCGGTACGGTTCCAGGGATACCAAATTTATATGGTTTTATTTACATTTTGACCCCTAAAAAAAATTCCAAAACGGTGTTAAAAAATTTTTTTTCTAAAAGTCGCCATATTCCGACGGCCGTAACTTTTTTATACATAGGTGTATGGGGATGTATAGGGCGTCTTTTTTTGCGGGGCCGGGTGTACTTTTTAGTTCTACCATTTTCGGGAAATGTTATTGCTTTGATCACTTTTTATTCAAATTTTTATCAGAATTAAAACAGTGAAAAAACGGCGGTTTGGCACTTTTGACTATTTTTCCTGCTACGGCGTTTACCGAACAGGAAAAATATTTTTATAGATTTGTAGAGCGGGCGATTTCGGACGCGGGGATACCTAACATGTATATGTTTCACAGTTTTTAACTACTTTTATATTTGTTCTAGGGAAAGGGGGGTGATTTGAACTTTTAATACTTTTTATATTTTTTTTTACTTTTTTTTTTATTTTATTTTTTTGCATTTATTAGACCCCCTAGGGGTGTTGAACCCCAGGGGGTCTGATCACTAATGCAATGCATTACAATGCTAATGCATTGCAAAAAATCATCATCTCTTTTGCAGGCTGTATACACCAGCCTGCAAAAGAGAGAATTTGCAGACCGGCTGGGAGCCTTTAACAAGGCTCCCGGCTGTCATGGGAACGTGACGTCGGCCCTGGAGCATGCTCCAGGAGCCGGCGATCCCTGCCAAAATGGCGGCGCCCATGCGCCGCCGGGAAAATGGCGCCTCCGGCGCCTTTGACAGCAGCGCCGGAGGGGTTAATGCCTCCGACCGGTCCGGGGACCGATCAGAGGCATTAGAGCCGGTTGTCTACTGCTTAAAGCAGTAGACACCCGGCGGCTATGGCGGACGCCCGGCTCCCGTGCGGTCGCCATAGTTACAGACCCGACACGCGCCATACTATTACGCCGCATGTCGGGAAGGGGTTAAAGAAAATATCAATTTTGTATTGCTGTAATAGGCTAACCCTCAGAATACAAACATAAAAAATAAACAAAATGAAGCCCATCAAAAAGTTGAACAAATGCAGCTTTTCTCAAAATCTTCCCCATTATGACATTTTTCCAGCTACCCAGTATATCATATGAAATGTTAAATGGTACCAATACAAAGTACATTTTGTCCTGCAAAAATGAAGCCCTCGTACAGTTCTGTGAATGAAAGTGATGGCTTTTAAAAGAAAGGAAGTAAAAATTTAAAAATGTCTGTGACGGGAAGTTAAGCAAAAACATGAAAATCAAGATGTTTGAAAAAAATGTTGATTTTATTTTTAGGTAAAAATCGCTCAGGCCTTCTCTGTTGGTTATATTAAGAATATTAATAGAACTTTCATTTACATGACAAATTTTTACCTTATGAGAAAAAATAAAAGCAATGTACAAATGTTAGTTGCTCGATTCAATGGTGGATCTACAGCTGCATCTAAAGAGGTGACCGCAGAGTAACATGTGAGTGTCTGATGTCTCACCCAGCCATGACACTAAGCGGTGAGAAACGCCCACCCAGTACTAGTCTATGGATGAGTACTTTCAGGAGGGGTGTTCCTCACAAGTTACCCTCATTGCTGGACATTAAAGGGGCTCTTTCATTGGGAAAAGTCATTTTTAGCTAAGCACATACTTGCATAACCTTTAGAAAGTCTATTCCACACTTACCTTTTGTATGTAAATTGCCTCAGTAGTTTTTGAATAAGTCCATTTTAAAAAAAATTCCTATGCTAATTATCCTTCTCCGTGCACCGGAAGTGTTTGTGTGCACCCTCTGCTATTCTCTATGTGTATGTATAGCAGGGAGATGAGTCATCAGCACAGCAGCCTCTCTGCTCCCATACACATAGCAGAGGGTGCACACAGACACTTCCAGTGCACGGAGAAGGCTAATTAGCATAGGAATAAAAACTGACTTAATCAAAAACTACTGAGGCAATTTACATACAAAAAGTAGGTGTGGAATAGTCTTTCTAAAGCCTATGCAAGTATGTGCTTAGCTAAAAATGACTTTTCCCAATGATAGAGCACCTTTAAGGCGCACCCCTCTGACAGTACAGGGCTATGGACAAATATTGTTGGGGAGAAGGTGTTACTCAGATCAGCTAGACTGTCAGGAACACCCTTCTGACAGTGAAGCACCGATGACTCTTGCCCTGGGGCATATAACGGCAAGGCTGACAGTAAACTGAATTCAGTGCACTGTCGGCTTTCTAGCAGTATATAACACCACATGTGCCCGAGGACATGAAAGATCCTCTTTAACCTCTTCAAGACCGAGCCTAAAAGTACCTAGATGACCAGGCCTCATTTTTCAAATCTGACATGTGTCACTTTAAGTGGTAATAACTTTGAGATGCATTAACTTATCATGGTGATTTTGAGATTGTTTTCTCGTGACCCATTGTACATCGTGTCAGTGGTACATTTTGGCCAATATATTTTGTCTTTAATTATGAAAAAATAGGAAATTTGGTTAAAATATTGAAAAAAAATGCAATTTTCAAACTTTGAAATTGCATGCCTTTCATGTAGAATGTCATACTACCCAAATTACTTCATACATTTAATTTACCATATCTCTGCTTTATATTGGCATCAAACTTTAATCACCCTTTCATTTTTTTCAGATGTTATAAGGCTTACAAGTCAAGCAGTAATTTTCCAAATTTTTAAGAATATTTCCAACACACATTTTTCAAGGGACCAGTTCAGTTCTGAAGGGGTCTTAAAAGGCCTCTCTAATAGAACCCCCCATAAATCACCCCATTCTAAAAACTTCACTCCTGTAAGAATTCATAACTGCATTTAGGAAGTTTCTTAACCCTTTCAGCATTTCATGGCAATTAAAACAAAATAGAGGTCAAATTTACAATTTCAATTTTTTTTCACTAATATTTTCATTTAGCCCTAGATCTTACACATTCACAACGTGTTAAAGGAGAAAACACATTCTAAATTCTATTAAGCAATTTCCCCCAAGCATGAAACTATTCCATGTGAGAATGTTAAAAGATGTATGGGCACACTGTAGGGTTCAGAACAGAAGGAGCACTATTGGGATTTTGGAGGGCAGATTTTGCTGGAATCTGTTTCAGGCACCATGTCGCATTTGCAGAGCCCCTGAAGTGCCAGAACAGTGGAAACCCCCTCAAAATAACACCATTTTGGAAACTAGACCCCTCAAGGAATGTATCCAGGGGTATAGTGAGCACTTTGACCCTACAGGTGTTTCACAGATTTTTTTACCATTGAGACATGAAAATTTTTTTAAAAAAGTTCCCTAATATAATGTCACTTTAGCCCCCAATTTTTTATTTTCAAAAGGGGTTAAAGGAGAAATTGCAACCCACATATTGCTACACACTTTCTATTGAATGCAACAATACCCCATATGTTCTGGTATATTGATATACGGACACATGGCAGCGCTCAGAACGGAAAGAGCGCTAATTGGGTTTTGGAGGCCAGATTTTGCTGGAATCATGATCAAGCACCATGTCCCATTTGCAGAGCCCTCTAGGTGTCCAAACAGTAGAAACCTCCAAATTGTGACCCCATTTTGGAAACTAGACCCTGTGAGTTATTCATTGAGGGGTATAGTGAGTATTTTGACCCCATAAGTTTTGAAAAAATTTGTGTCAAACTAAAATTTTTCATATTTTTTACACAAAAGTGTCATTTTAAAGGCAGCTTTTTTCCCCATAACACATGAAAATAAATAAAAACACCCCAAAATAGATGGCCCCATTTCTCCTGTGTTCAAAAATGTACACTTTGTGGCCTTAATCCTATGTATGGACGCACAGTAGGGCCCAAAAAGAAGGGAGCACCAACTGGGTTTCAAGACACAATTTTTGCTTCAAAATGTTTCAGACCCATTGCGCATTCAAACAAGATTTGAGTTACCAAAACAATTGAAAACCCCCATAAATGACCCTATTTTATAAACTAGACCCCTTAAGGTATTCATTGGGGGGTATAGTGAGCATTTTGACCCTATAGCCATTTCACAGATTTTAATAACCTTGGGATGTGTAGGTGAAAAATTACTAAAATGTCCCTTTATCTCCAAAGTTTTCATTTTCACAAGGGGTTAAAGGAGAAAAAGCCCCCCCCACAGTTTGTGAAACAATTTCTCTTGAACACGGCAATACCCCATATATGGCCATAATCTGCTGTATGGGAACATGGCGGGGCTCAGAATGGAAAGAGCGCTATTTTGCTTTTGGTGGGCAGATATTGCTGGAATAGTTTTGAGGTGCCATGTTGCATCTGCTGAGCCCCTAAAGTATCAATACAATGGAAACCCCTCAAAAGAGACCCCATTTTAAAAACTACACCCATCAAGGAATGTATCAAGAGGTATTATCATTCTGAGCCTAAAAATGCTTCCCAAAAATTAATGCACAAAATGAAAATTTAAATTTTGAAAGAAATATGCCATTTCGGTGCCCAATGAGTTGCACCCACTTTGTGCACTCCTAAAACTATTAAGGGGCCATCCCGAGTAGAAAGAAGTTATATATGTGGGTGTACACTGCTGCTTGGGCACACAGCAGGGCTCAGAAGGGAAGGAGCAGTGGGCTTTTCAGCTTTTGGTGTACAGATTTGGAGGGGTTTCCTGACGCCATGTTGTTTTTGCAGAGCCCTGGAGGTGACAGTAATTTGGAATTCCCCAACAAGTGACCCCATTTTGTAGGGGAGATTTTAGAGTCTCTACAAATGTGACATGGTGTCCAAACACCAACAATCTAAATCAGCTGTCCAAAAGCACATATTGCGCCTTCCCTTCTGCGCCCTGCTGTGTACCCAAGCAGCAGTTTATGCCCACAGGTATGACACTGGTGTACCCCGGATAAGGAACCTACTATAAATTTCCTACTATATCTCCAGTAGCTACTATGTTGGGGGGGTCACTAAGGGGGGCAGTTCTGGTTTATTTTCCGTCGTAAGCTCTACATCTGGTTTGTACCCCAGTATTCGCTCGCACAGCTTATACATTCCCTTCCTGCCGTAGCCAGTTGTGTTCTTATGATTTGGTGATTTGGTTTTTTTTTGTCTTCACAATGTACAGGCTATAATTTTTTTTAATTTTTCTGGTAATGTGGCCACATGAGGGCTTGATGTTTGCGGTATGACGCTGGGTTCACACCTGCGTTCAGGGTCTCCGTACTATGGTTTCCGTCTTCTGCATGGCAGAAGACGGAAACCATAGACCGGGTCCGGCCGTGCGCGGCGGTGAGCGTTTTAGGCTCTCCGCCGCGAAACCGGATTTTTTTATCCGGACACAGAGTAGTGCATGTCCGACTCTGTGTCCGGATTATAAAACCCGGTTTCGCGGCGGAGAGCGCAAAACGCTCACTGCCGCGCACGGCATGACAGCTTTCTCACCCATTCAAATGAATGGGTGAGAAAGTCTCCTGCAGGCTTCCGTCTCCTGCATCTGTTTTATGCAGGAAACGGAAACCTGCAATAAGGACCCTACAACGCAGATGTGAACGAGCCCTGAGATGTATTTTGTTATAACATTTTTGGGTGTTTAACATATTGACTTACTTTTATTAACTCTTTCTTGGTGAATTAAAAAAAAATCCCTATCAATTCTGGTATTGTGTTTTGCCTTTAAAAAAAATTTCTGCAAAGCGTATAGCATAAGTAACATGTGACCTTTATTCTGCGGGTCGGTACGATTACGGCGATACCTCATTTATATTGTTTTTTATGTGTTACTAGTTTTGCAGAACAAAAAATCCATTTGGGGATGTAAATCAATTACTTTTACATCACCAACTTCTGAGAGGTATACATTTTTATTTTTCGGTTGACAGAATTGGTTTATGGCTTATTTTTTGCGGGACAACCTGTGATTTGTATTGGTACTGTTTTGGGGTACATGTGACTTGATGGCGAAAAAACATTACTTTTGCCGGGTTTTTTTGCGTTTTTTTTTCCGGTATTCACTGCGTAGGTTAAATATTGTTTGTTTTATTGTACAGATTGTGACGGACGCGTTGATACCAAATATGTATTGTTTTTATTAATATTTTGGTTTTTTTTTTATATCATTAATTTTATATAAGAAAAGGGAATTTGGGGGGGGTTTATAACTATATAAAAAAATTTTACACACTTTCTTTCTTTATTTTTTAACTTTTTATTTAATTTTTTATTTGTTCTATAAGGACACTAGAACCAGCGATCAGAGAGGATCGCTGGCTCTATGCTATAGACTGCAATACAGTGTATTGCAGTCTATGGAGGAAGCCAGCTGATACAGACGCATCGGCTGGCTTCCTCTATACCTGGTAGGATCAACCAGGTACTGGGGGCTCTTAGAAGCCTGGGTTGACTGGTCAGACCCCAGGCTGCAGAAGATACTTATGGGCACCCCCCGATCTCGCCGCGGGGGTGCCCAGGGGGCACTTTATCTTTGCTAAGCCCCTTGGATACGGCGGTGATGTTAAACCGCCGGCATCTAAGGGGTTAAAACCTCCGCTCGGAGACCAGCTCCGAGCGGAGTATATAGAGCACAGTGTTAGCTATAAAATATAGCTAACACTTGCTTCCAATGCCGCCCGCAGGATCATCTAACCCGCGGCGGCATCGCATGTCAGGGAAAGTTTGTTACTGCAACAAACTTTCCCTGACATGGCCGCTACATGATCGGGACCTGAATCTACCGACCCTCGGGGAGACCCGATCCCCATTTTAAAAGGGGCCGTTAATTAACGTCGGCGCGGCACAGAGCCCAAGCCGTGCCGACGTTAATCTACAGGGGCCGGTCGGGAAGCGGTTAAAACTAACAGCTCTTATTGCTCAGGAATGGAGGGGACAAGAGAAAAAAATTCCAACTGCAAGAATCAGTGGAGCGTCTTTTAAATGTTTTTAAAGGTCAACACTCAGATGATGTGTCACTTTGATGGCCGTCAGAAATGGGCAGATGTGGACATTTTTCATGAGCGTTTAAAATGTGAAAAAAAAGCTTAGTCAGTGGGTTCTTAATCTTCTTGCATACGAACAAATATAATTTTGAATAAGAATGGTAGCATAGTTGCTTATTAGAGATGAGCAAACACTATTCGAAACAGGCGTTTCAAATAGCATGCTCCCATAGAAACGAATGGACATAGCCGGCACGCGGGGGGTTAAGCGACCAGCTGCCAGCAAAGTCTGCGTGCTGGCCGCTGCCATTCATTTCTATGGGAGCGTGCTATTCGGAATGGCTGTTCCAAATAGTGTTCGCTCATCTCTATTGCTTATACTAGGCACATATATGCAATGAAGACTGGACTACAGGGAGGGCACATGTGGCATGTGTTCATGGGCTTCCACCAGCTTGGGGATCGCCATGACCTTCTACTAACGCTATATTCACACATCCACATCTCACATAGGTTTCGTGAATATGCCTCCATTCATTTCAATCTCCTCAGTCAGACACTGTATTTTTTTCTGGAAGCAAGTTCTTTTTATTTTCTTTCAATGATGCCGATGAAAGAAAGTTTATGGGTCTGTGACAAAAATGGATGCCATTCATGGTGCAGAGGTTGTAGCCCTGTTGTAAAGCTGTATGCGCTTGTATTGAAAAAAAAAAAACTTACTAAGAGATGAGCCTTAGGGTCTATTCACACTGAGTTTTTTGGAACTGATTTTGACTCTGAATCCGCCTCAGAATCCACGTGGAAAAAAAGCCTCCCATTGACTTCAATAGGTTCCTTTTTCTGCCTTAGCCTAAGTATGGCCAGGGCCCCACGTGGCGTAAACGCAGTGGTTTGCCTTTGGCATTTTACAGTCCCTGATAAATGGATAGGATTCTAGCAAATCCCATCCACACATTGCAGAAAAATACGTGGAGTGGAAATGCCGCGAATTTCAAAACTGTTGCGTTTCTGGAAATCACAGCCTGTCAGTTATACTTTCAGAAATGCCGGCAGTTTCCCTATAGGTATAATGGAAGCAGAAAGTTTGCAGAGGAAACCTGCAAAATGGAGGTGCCCATGCACCACTGGAAAATTGGCACCTTTGTACAGTGGCTGTGCTTGGTAATGCAGCTCAGCCCACGTCGCTTGGATTGGACTGAGCTGTGAACATAAATTGATCTGAAAATGACCAACTCCTTTAAGGCTAAGGCCCCAAGTTGCAGAAATACAACTTTTTTGCTGAGGATTTTGCTGCAGTTTTTTGAGCAAAAGTTAGGAATGGCTTTAAAGGGATCCGATAATTCAAACACATTTTTTTCTCATTAACACGTCAGAATAGCCTTAAGAAAGACTACCTTTCATTATCTTCTCCGCGCTGCTGTTCGCTTGATATCCCGTTTTTTTGTCGGTATGCAAATGATTTCTCTCGCAGCACTGGTGGCGGGCCCCAGCGCTCAAACAGCACTGGGGGCATCCCCAATGCTGCGAGAGAACTCTCTCCAGCGCCACCTCCATCTTCTTCAGCAAAGTCCTCTTCACACGTCTTCTTCCGGCGCAGGTTTCAGACTTCTAGGCCTCGGGCATAGGGCACAGCCGACTGTGCATGTCCGCCGGCCACAAAAAAATGGCCGCTTACACAGTATTGTAGAAGTCTGAAGCCTGCGCTGGAAGTAGATGCATGAAGAGGACATTCCTGAAGAAGATGGAGGTGGCGCTGAGAGTTCTCTTGCAGCATTGGGGATGCTGTTTGAGCGCTGGGGTCCACCCCCAGTGCTGCGAGAGAGCTAATTTGCATATGACAAAAAACAGGATTTCAAGTGAATGGCAGCACGGAGAAGACAACGAAAGGGAGGAGAAGAATAGCCTTTCTGAAAGCTATTCAGTGTTAATGAGAAAAAAATGTGTTTGAATGATAGGATCCCTTTAATAGGAATGGGAAATATATAGAAAGCACTTACACTAGGTTCACACTAGTGACGGACAATCTGTCATTCAGGTCTGTCACATTCTCATTCACTTTGCTGGGACTATAAAAAGGAGCTTTTTTTGTCACATTTCCTCATCGTGTGGCCTCACACGACCATGTTCCACCCATGAACCCGTGTGTCAGCGAGATTTACCAGGGTGAAGATTGTGCTGTGAGCAGGACTCCTAGCAGTCTAGTTATCTATGATGGTTGGAGTCTTTGCCTCCCAGCGACATACTGTCATGTATCCACTACTGTACCAGGCAGTATGTCACTGGGAGGCAAGGACACCAACCATCATAGATAACTAGACTGTGGTTACCTGCGGACATTGGCGGTCCCCATAGACTATAATGGGGTCTGCTGTTTTTATACTGAAGTACCACAAGGAGGACATTTTTGCCGATATCTGCGGCGTGAGACTCCGGCACAAATGTGAACTTAGCCTTAGACCATTCTGGAGCTGATTTTCACTCGCAGAAATGTCTAAAACAAAATCTGCCCCGTGTGAACACACCTCTAAATAATATCGTCTCACTCACATCTCACTAGAATTTGCCCCACATGTAATAGCAAAGCAAAGAATGGGCATGGAGGCTGTATGTAACATTTCTGCCATGTTTTATCCCTACACTGGACTTTCTGTGGGGGGGGGGGGGGGATACATAAAGTACGCTAAAAAGTCGAAACTAACAGAAAGTCAGTCAAAGTAAAATTCTTTGTTGCCATTTTTCTACCATGGTATACGTATTCTGGAGGGACAGCACCTGTTGTAACGCCCCCCTTATCACTGACTATGAAGCCCCTCATATTCCCTCAGATCTATCACTATACAAGGTATGGCTCCAGCTATCTGCCCCCTGCCCGGTCACTGCCCCGCGCCCGCTTCTCCCCTCACTGCCCTCCGCTCCTTCCCGCTCAAAGTAGCGGCCACCTGAGTGGTGAGAGCGGCAGGTTATTCCCGCTGTCACCCGCGGCATCCCCGCCCTATAGGTGGCCTATATAATGGAGGTGAGGGCTGAGGTGAGGTGAGAGGCCGCCTGTGTAGTGGGCAGCAGCATGGAGCGGCTCCAGGTGAGAGTCTCCGCCGGCGGGGTGTGTGTACTGTCCTCCTCCTCCTCTCCCCTGTGTGTGACACTTATAGAAGGTTGTAATATATAGGGAGGATGGAGGAAGTGAAGGGAGATGTCACTTTATAGAACTTGTTTCGTTACATTTCTCTTCACATTCAGCGTTATGGTTATTTAGGTTGGGTAACAAGGGCTTAGGTTTTATATAGCAGTGGCCATATGTTCAGGTAGGTGACCCTGTATAGGTGACATGTTCAGGTAGGTGACCCTGTATAGGTGACACGTCCATCCCCTACTGTGTTACTATATGTCCTCTGCTGGCTCTTCACATGTTAGTGCTTTGTCCTTGGGGAACAGCCACAAAAACCAGCAGGGATGTGTGTGAGAGGTGAGCGCCAATGTGGGGAATGGCGAGCGAGTTGTGGCCACTAACAATCCATCACTAATGGACAATATGTGGTGCCGCCATTGTCTGTATTATAGGAGCACAACCTGTAGGGAGCCAAATACTAATGTCTGACACCCCATAGAGGGACGTGTAGGGTTTGTGGGTCACTAAAGGTGGATTTATGGACTGACAGGGAAAAAGTATTTCATATAACTAGCTTATTGTATGTAGTATACTGTATGGATGTAGTATGGGTACTATGTAGTATACTGGATGTAGTATGGGTCCTATGTAGTATACTGGATGTAGTATGGGTACTATGTAGTATACTGGATGTAGTATGGGTCCTATGTAGTATACTGGATGTAGTATGGGTCCTATGTAGTATACTGGATGTAGTATGGGTCCTATGTAGTATACTGGATGTAGTATGGGTCCTATGTAGTATACTGGATGTAGTATGGGTCCTATGTAGTATACTGGATGTAGTATGGGTCCTATGTAGTATACTGGATGTAGTATGGGTACTATGTAGTATACTGGATGTAGTATGGGTCCTATGTAGTATACTGGATGTAGTATGGGTCCTATGTAGTATACTGGATGTAGTATGGGTCCTATGTAGTAAACTGGATGTAGTATACTGGATGTAGTATGGGTCCTATGTAGTATACTGGATGTAGTATGGGTCCTATGTAGTATACTGGATGTAGTATGGGTACTATGTAGTAAACTGGATGTAGTATGGGTCCTATGTAGTATACTGGATGTAGTATGGGTACTATGTAGTATACTGGATGTAGTATGGGTCCTATGTAGTATACTGGATGTAGTATGGGTCCTATGTAGTATACTGGATGTAGTATGGGTCCTATGTAGTATACTGGATGTAGTATGGGTACTATGTAGTAAACTGGATGTAGTATGGGTCCTATGTAGTATACTGGATGTAGTATGGGTACTATGTAGTATACTGGATGTAGTATGGGTCCTATGTAGTATACTGGATGTAGTATGGGTCCTATGTAGTATACTGGATGTAGTATGGGTCCTATGTAGTATACTGGATGTAGTATGGGTACTATGTAGTATACTGGATGTAGTATGGGTCCTATGTAGTATACTGGATGTAGTATGGGTCCTATGTAGTATACTGGATGTAGTATGGTACTATGTAGTATACTGGATGTAGTATGGGTACTATGTAGTATACTGGATGTAGTATACTGGATGTAGTATGGGTCCTATGTAGTATACTGGATGTAGTATGGGTACTATGTAGTATACTGGATGTAGTATGGGTCCTATGTAGTATACTGGATGTAGTATGGGTACTATGTAGTATACTGGATGTAGTATGGGTACTATGTAGTATGGGTACTATGTAGTATACTGGATGTAGTATGGGTACTATGTAGTATAATGTATGTAGTATGGGTACTATGTAGTATACTGGATGTAGTATGGGTACTATGTAGTATACTGGATGTAGTATGGGTACTATGTAGTATAATGTATGTAGTATGGGTACTATGTAGTATAATGTATGTAGTATGGGTACTATGTAGTATACTGGATTAGTATATTGTATGTAGTATGGGTACTATGTAGTATACTGGATTAGTATATTGTATGTAGTATGGGTACTATGTAGTATACTGGATTAGTATATTGTATGTAGTATGGGTACTATGTAGTATACTGGATTAGTATATTGTATGTAGTATGGGTCCTATGTAGTATACTGGATGTAGTATGGGTACTATGTAGTATACTGGATGTAGTATGGGTCCTATGTAGTATACTGGATGTAGTATGGGTACTATTTAGTATACTGGATGTAGTATGGGTCCTATGTAGTATACTGGATGTAGTATGGGTCCTATGTACTATATTGTATGTAGTATACTGGATGTAGTACATTGTATGTAGTATGGGTACTATGTAGTATACTGGATTAGTATATTGTATGTAGTATGGGTACTATGTAGTATACTGGATTAGTATATTGTATGTAGTATGGGTACTATGTAGTATACTGGATGTAGTATGGGTACTATGTAGTATAATGTATGTAGTATGGGTACTATGTAGTATACTGGATGTAGTATGGGTACTATGTAGTATACTGGATGTAGTATGGGTACTATGTAGTATACTGGATGTAGTATGGGTACTATGTTGTATACAGTATACTACATACAGTATGTAGTATGGGTTCTATGTAGTATACTGGATGTAGTATACTGTATATAGTATGGGTCCTATATTTACAGTGTGTAGCATACTGTATATAGTATGGGTACCATGTTTACTGGATGTAGTATGGGTTCTAACTAGTATATAGTATGGGTACTATGTAGTTTACTGGATGTAGTATGGGTACTATGTATTTTATAACTAGTCTATGGTGCATACTGTATGTACAATGGGTACTATGTTGTTTACCGTATGTATTATGAGTACTACCATATGTAGAGAGTCCAGAAAAAAACCACGCTCAACCTTACGGAATAAACTGGGAATGGTGTATTATAATGGTAAGGGTTGCACGGAAACCTTTTGGCTAAAGGGTGGATTGCAATGGTAGGACAAAATGTAAAATCCAGCATGCCCGAAAACCAGTTGAATAAGATAAAATGTAACTTTTACTTCATTTCGGTTAAAAAAGACAAAAAATTTTTTATCTTACAACATGGATCCAGAGAAGACAAAAACAGATGGCCATCTGTTTTTGTCTTCTCTGGATCCATGTTGTAAGATAAAAATTTTTTTGTCTTTTTTAACCGAAATGAAGTAAAAGTTACATTTTATCTTATTCAACTGGTTTTCGGGCATGCTGGATTTTACATTTTGTCCTACCACTACCATATGTAGTTTACTGTATGTAGTAACTGCTGTAACCTGAAGCAATGAGAAAGAAAGTGACTCCTGGTGTCTTCTGCAGCCATTACCTGTGGCCCCTACTCCACATGTAAAAACACCCTCGGGCCCAAGCACCAAGTTGGAAAAACGTAGCTATTTTTGTTGCAGATTTTTCAACGTTTCTTTTTTTTTTTTTAGCCAAAGTCAGGAATGGATTGAGCAGAAGGTACTTCCTTTATACTTCCATTATTGACTTTGGCTGAAATTAAAAAAAAAAAGAAAAAGCAGCAAACATCTGCAACAAAAAAAGCTGCATTTCTACAACGTGGAGCCTTAGGTTGCAGAACACAACTAAGAAAAACGCTGTGGGAACACACTGAGTTTTGTTTGCAGCTTTTTTCATTGAGATTTTTCTTCCCTCATTAAATCTATGGGGAAAACATGAGCATTTCCACAGGTAAAATTGACATGCTACGTTCACATAGACATGCTGATCCTGCTTCCAGGACCTGCTGGGAGTTGTAGTTACTTATTTATAGGGCATAAAGCTTTAGCATTCTGCTATGGTCTTGTGAAAATCACAAGAATTTGACTAGACCCCTCCGCCTTTCACAGGCCATACACATTACATGCGGTCAGTCAAAAATATGTATTTGGCACAATTGGACATCTTGCACAGATTTACTTTGCTATTTTAACAACTAAACTATCCCCTGTGGCAGTGAAGTACCGTGAAGGAACGATCCCATCACCAGACAGCCTACATGGCTCCCCATTCACACAACAGCTTTACCCGTTAACTTTGTCCATATATTGGCTGGATTTTCCGGCCTGAACAGTATACTGGGAGAAGGACGTATAGTAGAATAGTTATCTACAAAGTCCTGCATGTCTGACTTTGTGTCCGGTTAAAAAAAAAAAAGTTTCGTCGCAGAGACCCCAAAACGCTCACAGGCGGACGCTTGCAAACCCATTCAAGTGAATGGGTTTGAAAAGTGACTCCCGATTTCCATCTCATGTCCAGTTTCTCAGGCAGAAGACGGAAACCTGAAAGTGGAAACCGGGCGCAGGTGCTACATGGTGACTTTTAGCTGTGACATTAAGATTACAGATGTTGTCACATATAATGTCACATATAATGCGCTTTGCACAGAAGTCTATCAGGCTTGGATCTTTGGCCGCAGGTCACTGCTCAAAACTGAAGATTTTCTCATCAGGCACAATATAGTAGCGGTACATTACAGACGTATGTCATGTGATGAAATGTCACCATATAGCCCTAGCCTCAACCCACACTCCACTTAATCCTGTTCCTATGTGTAACCTGTTAGCAGTGACCTCCTATAAGTAACTTGGCCCAGGTCTGAGTGACTTGCTATGATTGCTCTTTAGCTTTTCGTTTTCTTTCCTGCTGTCCATGGAAACCCATGCTGATCTACAGTCCTAGGTAGCAGCCCTGCCTGTCATGTGGCTTGGCACTGACCATACACCTGCCTTCTCTTATGTTGCATACACATGTCCATGGATACGGTTTGTATACAGACAGAAAAACCTCCATAGGGTTGGTCTAAAGGGTTCAAAAGAAGCTTTTCCTTGGAGGAGCTTCCAGGGCTTCTCACTGCTCCCCAACTCTTCAAATCTGGATTTCTGAAAGGTAAGTGTCCAATTTCTGGAGCTAAAGCAAATGGACAGGACCCCAGCAATGTGGTCTAGGCTGATCCTACTGTATACACTCATTGTAGATATGCTATAGAGATTTGTTTACATGTAGTGTATTACTATTAATAGGCTTTCTGTTTTCAGGTCTACCGTATGCATGGATCCTTCCCTGTGTTTGGCTTTCAGGCAGTGTAGTTAGCTGATTGTGTGTGAACAGTGGGCAATCACTAACTAAACTACCATCAAAACCTAACGCAAAGAACAGAGTACCAGCCCTTGTATAAGGTGTTTCGATGCTGGAGTATATTGATTCCTTACTGTGTTCTTGTTTGCTGTTCGAGTCTTGTAGATTTGTTCCGGGGTAAATCTAGTGGAGTTTCGCTCTTTATCTATGGAAGTGGTAACCAGCTCCACGTATCTCACGAACCCATTGGCGCGGTAGATTTTGTCGTCCTGTTGCAGATTGATGTGTTGTGTGGCCAGTGACAGCCCAGTTACCAGGCAGTGTAGTTAGATGATGTGACGTCTGATCAATCACTAACTATACAGCCAGGTAAAGGGGACTGAAGAGCAGCAAAGACCACCGAGGACGGACGGCTGGATACGCGGACCCTTATATCACACACAGTCTGTCTTCATGTATTCATGGAACGTGACAAAGATAAAGCATTAAAAGGTTTCAATTGAAAACTCCGACTATGGAACTTTATTTCTCTACAAACATGTTTATAGTAATACACAATAGTCATATACAGTAGATGAAATACAGCTTGTCAGATTATGGCTATAGCACTATATACACACAATCTAGTCTGCAATGTAGGCAATATATCGTTTTGGTTTACTGCAGTAAAGGAAGAACAGGGATTGTTGTGTAAAACCTTGAATGAAAGTATTGTCACCTTCCCCATAGCCTTCAGTTTACACAATATACAGTAAACACTGGATAGAATGGGGCTGATCTACAAGGGGCCATAGCTATCAGTTATAACTGTGCTCAACTACTGTCAAGCCTAACCTAAGAACTTGAAATATGTGGCAATGTATTTAAAGGGGTTGTCCAAGACCCTGGCATAATGGATACTAATGGCCTATCTAAAGGATGAGTCATCAGTATCAGATTGGTGGGGGCCTGACACCCAGACCCCACACTGATCAGCTGACAGAAGCCATATACAGTGTTTGACCTTAGGCAGTTCTGCTCCTATTGAAGTAAATGGGAGAAAAGGTGCAGTTATGCAGTGCCTTCACTACAGTGTACAGAGCTGGAAACTGTACACATGGGGCTAATTCCTCAATCTCTCTATGCTTGAAACATGTTTGAAACAAGATGCTTTCTTGCACAAAATGTGAGTTTTAAGCCCTTATCTGCAACTCATCCGACACATTCTGTGAATGTGGGAAGGGATTGGGTCGCTTTGGCATGAGTTGAAATGGAAATCTACTCCAGAACCTGCCTAGCAAGGCAAGATTTCTATTCTGGCGCTGAAGCATTCAACAAATTTAAGAAGACGTCGTAGCCACTTGACAGATCTCAGTCCCTGTTCCAGCCGGGCTGTTTAAGACTGGCCTGTGATACAAAAAAGGAGCGTGGCCTAAACTGTGCTAAGTACTTTTAAGCCAACTAATTAGAAGCGTGGCAAAAGCTAGATTTATTAAAAAAATATATATATATAATAAACATTGATAAAAAAAATCTGTTGCAGTTTAAGACAGCCTAGTCCAGGGGTCTCAAACTCAACTCAGCATGTGGGCTGCAGAGCAAGATCCCAGCCAGTCGGCGGGCCGCACCGCTGCAAATTTAGCTCCGCCCACTTTTATGTTGACTCCGCCCATTCATTTTTCATGTGCCCCCACACTGTATAATCCTCCTACAGTCACCCGTAAACTATATGCCCCCCCTCCATCTTTCCCCCAGTTACATATACACCCTTCATCTGCCCCCAGATTCATGTTCCTCCATCTCTGCCCCCAGATTCATGTCCCCCATCTCTGCCCCCAGTTTCATGTCCCCCCATCTCTGCCCCCAGTTTCATGTCCCCCCATCTCTCCCCCCAGATTCATGTCCCTTCCATCTCTGCCCCCAGATTCATGTCCCCCCCATCTCTGCCCCCAGATTCATGTCCCTTCCATCTCTGCCCCCAGATTCATGTCTCCACATCTCTGCCCCCAGATTCATGTCCCCTCCATCTCTGCCCCCAGATTCATGTCCCCTCCATCTCTGCCCCCAGATTCATGTCTCCACATCTCTGCCCCCAGATTCATGTCTCCACATCTCTGCCCCCAGATTCATGTCCCTCCATCTCTGCCCCCAGATTCATGTCCCTCCATCTCTGCCCCAGTGTCATGCCGTTCTCCCCCCTCCCTTCGTCTGCCCCCAGTGTCATGAGCCCCTTCATTCCACCTCAATGTTTAAAGAAGACCTTTCACCATTTTGCCCACAGGCAGTTCTATATACTGCCGGAAAGCTGACAGTTTCTGCCACTCAGTCAGAGACGTCCTTCTTCACAGCACAGTCTATCGCGCTGTGCTGTGAGAGCCGGGAGGAACGCCCCCTCCCTCCCTGATAATGCTCGTCTATGGACGAGTACTGCGAGCAGAGGGAGGGGGCGTTCCTCCCGGCTCTCACAGCACAGCGCGATAGGCTGTGCTGTGAAGAAGGACGTCTCTGACTGAGTGGCAGAAACTCCCTTCTGACCATAGAAGAGCTACGGTACCGGACCGTAAGCTCTTCACACTGGGCCCACATTGGGAAAGCCGACAGTGCGCTGAATTCAGCGCACTGTCAGCTTTCCGGCAGTATATAGAACTGCCTGTGGGCAAAATGGTGAAAGGTCCTCTTTAACACACAAAAAAAACACTTATACTCACCATCCAACGCTCCCCCGCCGCGCTCTGCAGTTTCACTAATAGACCTGTAGGCGCGATGTGATGATGTGACGTCATCACATTGCGCCTATATGTCCACTAGCCGGAACGTAGCGGCTAGTCACGCTAGGGACGCCGGATCCGCGTTGAATGCATTGCGAGATGATTATATCCACTAGCCGCTAGTGGATATAATCATCTCGCAATGTATTCAACGCGGATCCGGCGTCCCTAGGCTTGTGCGGGCCGCACAAAATTGTTCGGGGGGCCGCGAGTTTGAGACCCCTGGCCTAGTCTGTACTGTTTAGCTTTTTGATTGTGTTAGTAAATCTGCCCCAATTTGCTTGAAATGATGTATCCTAAGGCCTAAGCCTGTGTGTACAATGATGACAGTAAGATGTCAGACATGGTATCAACACCACAATACCGAATAGATGTGTTTATATCAAAGGAAGAGTTTCTCCTGAAAACATGAAAATGTGTATAAGAAAAATTCCTTATACCTTCATATATTTACATTGGTCTGTCAAGATAATGTGCTCTCTTCTGGACCATTGTAAGGGCTAGTTCACACGGGGGTTCCACGTGAACACATTCGCGACGGGATGCCGGTGCAGTGCACTGGCATCCCGTCACGGCTTTCCGCTCCGGATTAGGTCCAAATGAATGGGCCTAGTCCAGAGGGTGGTGTCATGAGGCGGACGCCGCTGCTGAAACAGCCGCGAAGTCCGCCTAAAGAAAGGGCAGATTGCGGGAACAAACCACTTGCAGAAAAAGGAAATAAACAGCTCCCATTGTTTTCATGTTTTTTGATGCGGATTCTGACCATTTTGCCCCGTGTGAACTAGAGCTAACTTGAGATCAGGTGCAATATACAATGCTTGGCTGTAGGTTCCAACAAATCATCATGAACTGACTAGTAGCGCCTCTCTACAGTATAATGCAGTACTACTTGTACTCACAGGATGAGCTGCTTCTGTGAACACCAGGTGACAGCGGCTCCATTATATATTTTGGGAGCATTGTATATCATGTTCAGGATCCTGAAGAAGCTCCTGTCGTGATAGAAAAAGATTTACAGCTTCCAGTACCTTTTTTGTGACTTTCTTGTGTAAAGATATGTTATATTTATATTATCTGATATCTTTTTGATATTTCGGAGTCTTGAGAACTCATGCACACTTTAACTTTTATTACAATAGTAAACAAACATGATGGAACATAGTGTCCGTTGCTGTCATCCTATGACGGAAGACAGCAACGGACATTAACCCCTTCCCGCCGATGGCATTTTTTGATTTTCGTTTTTCGTTTTTGACTCCCCTCCTTCTAAACCCCATAACTTTTTTATTTCTCCGCTCCCAGAGCCATATGAGGTCTTAATTTTTGCGGGACAAATTTTTCTTCATGATGCCACCATTAATTATTCTATATAATGTACTGGGAAGCAGGAAAAAAATTCAGAATGGGGTGGATTTGAAGAAAAAATGCATTTCTGCGACTTTCTTACGGGCTTTGGTTTTACGGCGTTCACTGTGCAGCCAAAATGACATGTCCCCTATATTCTGTGTTTCGGTACGGTTCCAGGGATACCATATTTATATGGTTTTATTTACATTTTGACCCCTAAAAAAAATTCCAAAACTGTGTTAAAATTTTTTTTTTCTAAAAGTCGCCATATTCCGACGGCCGTAACTTTTTTATACGTAAGTGTACGGGGATGCATAGGGCGTCTTTTTTTGCGGGGTCGGATGTACTTTTTAGTTCTACCATTTTTGGGAAATGTTATTGCTTTGATCACTTTTTATTCAAATTTTTATCAGAATCAAAACACTACGGCGTTTACCGAACAGGAAAAATATTTTTATAGATTTGTAGAGCGGGCGATTTCGGACGCGGGGATACCTAACATGTATGTGTTTCACAGTTTTTAACTACTTTTATATGTGTTCTAGGGAAAGGGGGGTGATTTGAACTTTTAATTCTTTTTATATTTTTTTATATCTTTTTTAACTTCTTTTTTTTTTTGCATTTATTAGACCCCCTAGGGGTCTTGAACCCCAGGGGGTCTGATCACTAATGCAATGCATTACAATGCATTGCAAAAGAACATCCTTTCTTTTGCAGGCTGCATAGACCAGCCTGCAAAAGAGAGGATTTGCAGACAAGCCTGGGACTCTGTACAAGGCTCCCGGCTGTCATGGCAACGGGACGTCAGCCCTGGAGCATGCTCCAGGAGCCGGCGATCCCGGCCAAAATGGCGGCGCCCGTGCGCCGCCGGGAAAATGGCGCTTCTGGTGCCTTTGACCGCGGCGCCGGAGGGGTTAATGCCTCCGATCGGTCCGGGGACCGATCGGAGGCATTAGAGCCGGTTGTCTACTGCTTAAAGCAGTAGACACCCGGCGGCTATGGCGGCTGCCCGGCTCCCGGGCGGTTGCCATAGTTACAGACCCGACATGCGCCGTACTATTACGGCGCATGTCGGGAAGGGGTTAATAAAGATAATATGAACCCAGCATTACACGGCATGCAAATACTTTGTACAATGTTAGTACAGCTGAAAGCTTCTACGCACAAGGTATGCCAGTCTGACTAAGGGGACTGACTGAATCATTATATTATAAAGCCAGTCCCCATAATACAGGTAAGTAACTACCTGTGACCATTGGAGAGGAGACAGAACAGATCAGGGTCAGAACCAGAAAAGATACCAGTGGATCATCTACAATAGAGCCAGGAGAAGGAGGCATAGAAACCCTTCCTGGTGGGCTTCATAGGGAGTTGGGACCGGAATATATCTATCAATACTGTAAGCAGAATCCTGAAGAGTGACAGCTGCAAGTCTAAGGGGGTGTTCACACTACTATTGGATGTCCATTCTGTAAAAAAAATATATATATATATGAAGAGCTCAACGGAAAAATGGCCTAAGTCCAAAAATCAATATTGTGAGAAAAACGAAATTTAAAGTTTTAGCCTAAAGCAAACGGGCATTATTGTGGAATATATCTATCCAATGTAATCAGCTAATGAACACTGTTAATCCTAATCATAAATTGTATTATTTATTAAAAAAATTGCAGCTTCATGTATAAATATTATTTATTTAATATTATTAATTAATTACTACTATTATTAAACGATGAAGAATAATAATTACCTGCCTCCCTTTTCGGCGCTAAATATGTGCAAAAGTCGATTTAGAGCCTTTTAAACAATAAGACAAAGTTTTTCCACTAATATAAACAACAGACCGGAAGTCACGATTTCAATGAAAAAATGACCAACGAGAGTGAAGTAAGTAAGTTTGTATTGGACTTAGGCCATTATTCCATTGAGTGTAAATTCTTCTGCATTGAAATATATGGACTTAGGTCATTAATCCTAGGTACCTTGTAAACCCAATGCATAGAACGAGGTACAAAGAAGCTTTCTAGGTAATAATTTGAAATATGACAAAATGTGGACTTAGGCCATTTTTCCGTTGAGCTCTTCATATATATATATATATATATATATATATATATATATATATATATATATATATATATTGTGAGGGTGTGAACCTAGAGGGCTCTATAGAGTGGCCCAAAACAGGGTTAAAAGGGACTCTAATCACACCCATAGCGGAGAAAGTGGCTCAACTCCAGAGGGAATGCACACAGCAAGAGCAGGTGCACGGTGGACCAGTTGGAGACGGACAGGAGGTCTGTCCCAAGAAGGCTGGATTCCAGAAGGAGCCCACTCCAGAGAGGAAGGTGGACCAGTTAGAGACAGACAGGCGGTCTGTCCCAAGAGGACTGGATTCCATAAAGGACTTGGATAAGCTCAGTGTGAGCCAGATTGGTAAGACAAAACCTCAGAGTATCTTGGCCCAAAAGATTAGTCAGGGTTCAAGAAGTGAGGTATTGGCCTGTGTGTGGGCTAGGCAGTTTGTTGTTTTGTTCCTGTGTAAGCTGAATAAAGCCACTTATTTTGGATTGTACCACCTGATCTGCTGTTTATTTGGCACCCAGCACCACCACCATCTCTGTAAATCCAGGAACACAGCTTACCTTTGATGCTAAATTACCCCCAATTGTCACAATATATATGCCTATTATAACAGACAGTAACTGATATTAAAGTGTCTGGTTTTTTAAATTGATCCATTCTGTCATAAGTCCATTATTTTGAGTGGGAACAAGAGTCCTGCACTCTGCGCTATGTCCACTAAAATGACAGATTTGGTGAAAACAGACAAGAGATCAAATTCCACTGAAATCATTGGGATTTTTAACGGATTTATGATGGATCTGGTAGCTTTCTTCATTAACACGGTAGTGTGAACGCCCCCTAAGGTGTCTGCGACTGTTGCAGCTCCATTGTACAGAGCTGTCTATGTCTGTCACTACCATCATTAATGTCTGTTCCTCTCATGACGGATCAGAGAGCAGCAAACATTCACAAATCTGTTAGCCCTTAGTTGTCTGTGTGCATTAGCCCTAAAGGGCCTTATATAAGCCAACAATCAGCAGACTGAAAGTTCTAGTAAGCCTCGGGACTAAAGATAAGTTAATATACTCGATCAAATACCTCCGCCGCATAGCTCCCGGCACCAGGGAAGGTGAGAGGGGCAGTAAAAATTTGATGCCCCGGAAGTGTTTATGTACCGTGAGCCATGCGGCGGAGGTAGTCGATCAAGTATATTCGCTCATCTCTACTAGGGACTGGTGACCCAAATGGAGCTGTGAGTATGTAGTGTGATATAGGATAGCCGTCTGACCACTGAGACATCACTGATCCTGAGAAGGGGGTCTAGTTCCACTAACCTAATGAAGTGGTAGGCCAAGCATGCACACAGCTGCTCCTTTCATTCTTTAAGACGGTGCCAGAGATAGTTCTGGTATTAATAACAACAGACAGTTATGGACTATTACGTGGCCATTATTGACATGTATAAAAGTCATGTGACCATATCGCTGTCTTTGGTGCTATTGTAGATGTCTGTGATGGAAAATATGCAGCACATTAATCTCAATTCACATAGAGATACCCACATACTCTATGTATAAAGCTGTGTTTAGTGTCAGCCCCTGCTCCTATACCCAGGGGCGTAACTAGCAAAGACTTGGGGCCACACAGTATAATGCCCCATTTACACACTATAATGTCCCATAGTGGCCTTCAGACAGTATAGCGGCAACACATCGCCAGTCTTCCCGCTGCGCTTTAGACAATCGGTAGAGTTTTCCTTCACGGACTTTCTGCCTCAATTATATCTATGGGGAAACCACCGGCGTTTCTGTAGGTATAATTGACACGTGCTGGTTTTGTGTCCGCACCACGGTTTTTACCACAATGTGGACCCCTTTGCCCTGACTGTAAAACTTTTTCCCATGGCATTTCCACCTTGGGAAAATCGCGGCATTTACACCCCATGAGGCCCCGACCTTAAAAAGTTTTTTAATAGCAAAAACAGACCTCATATAAAAAAAAAATTAAAAAAACAAAAAACAAAACATGCAGAAATAAAAAGAATGTAAAAATAAAGCCTGAAGTGTCACTGAAAAAAGAGGCAGAATGAGCTGAATAACGCAAATGATAAAAATGTGTCTGGTCCTGGAGCAGAAATTAGTCCGGTACTGAAGAGGTTAAAAAAAAACCCCAGCAGGGCCCGGTGAGGTCGCAGGTGACGTCACTGTCTATACCGTTCGGTTTTACACCGGGACTTCTCTTGCTGACGTTCCCCCATCACTTGCACTTCGCGCATGCGCGGCGTCTCATCTCCATGGTGCCTGAGTACACACGGCGGCATGGAGGAGCGGGGTTATGACGATTACACGGTGTTCACCGGCTCTTCTGAGCACGACGTGACGTGCAGCAAGATATTCTGGAACTCGGTGACCCTGCAGCCGCCGCTGGAGTCCAGACTGGTGTCCGGGGATGTGGAGCAGAGGCTGAGGGCGGCCGGGACGGGGAGGCTGCGTGAGTGACAGACATAGGAGCTGGGCGTTACTTCTGTGCCAGCCTGCAGAGACACCTTGTATACATTAGCATTGGGCGGGGGATATATCAGATATAAATATGTAACCTGACCTATATGATGTATAAATGGTCTGGTGTTTTACTATTGGCGCTCTTGTAAACTATATGTAAATTCAGATGAGGCGGTTCAGCTTGGTAAAGCTTATCAGACCTCAGCAATGCTCCATGAAATTACTTGTAAAACAAAAAAAAGCCATGAAAGGTGGAGATGGAGAAAATAAAAATAAAAAAGTTGCCGAGCGTTATCGCCATGTGTCATTAAAGGGTTAAAGAAATAATGAAAGGTATGGTAGATTTCATATACGTGTATCATAGCATATATAATACATTACATATATATACACACACACATATATATATATATATATATATATATATATATATATATATATATATATCTACGACTATGTAGCAGTATTATACCGCCATCTGAACACAGCCTATGTATGCTGGCAGTAATATGTCACCCACACCTTATACACGATGGGGCCCCATAATAATCAGACATGCTAAACATATATTATAGATTTTTCTGTAAGCGCCAGCTATCTGTGTTGGCGAATAGAAATCTGGGCACTATGGACTATTAACTAGTATTGATCTTGTCCCCTATGTGTTACCATCATGAGGTGTGGTTTACAGCATATGCACAATCCCCCCGTCTAGCCGCAGAGTACGCCGGGCTCCTGTAGCCCTTACTGGGCCATTAATCCTCTAATCGCTACATTAAATAGGACTGGAGTTCACTAAAATGACACTAGAGCTGAAACCGCCTTGTCAGGAATACATAATTAAAGGGATCAATACACATTTACTTTTACTCACCGATCCCGTATAATGTATTATTCTAAAGATAAACAATGGCGACAAGAGTACCTGCATGGGGGGGAGGGGGGCAATGCTGGACTGCTGCGTGATTGCCGAATATTTATTCATTAGTATCTGTCTTTTTAATTACCAGAAAAGAATTCTACACGTCAGGAACTGGAAGATCTCAGTAAGTATGAGATATATGGCTTCATGACTGTATAGAGGAAGAGTAACCATAAGCGGGCATATATAGGGCTTTATCGTGTATTGTTACCCCCCTGTCTCTGACCAACCCTAGTGGAGATGGTGTGTACTGTTCTTAAATAGGTTACCCAGCCATTTTGATATTGATGACCTATACTACATACGATAGGCCATCTTTATGAAAAGACAGGACAACCCCTTTAATAACTGACCCTAGACTGCACGTCTCTCTTCCTTGCGTAGATTGTACAACAGCTTAAATTCTGTGTCACTGTAATGTGATGTCTCTAGGAAAAATCCATTCACAGAATCCAGGCTGCTGGAAGTGGCAGGCATTCATTACTGGTAATGGCTGCAGAGTAATGGCGAGAAATATAAAAAAAAAATTCCCTGTTTATAAATATAACACTCTGGCTTAAAGAATTTTTAATATCAAACGATTTGGTCAGAGGGAGGATGTACTTTCTTAGGCCCGGTTCACATCTGCATTTGGGTTTCTGTTCAGGTAGTCCGCTTGTGGCACTTTTCTCTCCGCATGTTTTGTGCAGAAACCACATGGACCCCATTATAGTCTATGGGGTCAACGCAGGGCCGTAACTACGGGGTAGCAGTGGTAGCAGCTACCACAGGGCCCAGGACATTAGAGGCCCGACGACAGCCGCTACTGCTGCGTTTTATTTTTCCTTAATAGGCCATTACCGGCTGGAGTTACTCTTTAACGATCCTGGCAGGGGTCGGAATTGTTAAGTGACACCATGGGCGCCACAAACACTATTATTATACTCTGGAGTATAATGATCGGAGGCCCAGGAGAGGTAAGAGAACATAAAAAACAGTGTTAATTACCTCTCCACGCACCAGGCAGGCTTCGGGCCTAGTTGTGTGACATCCTGGCCGTCATTGAAGATGGCCGACACCACCGAGGAGCGCAGTGAAGCCGGAGATAGGTAAGTAACAGTGTTTTTTATGTTTCTATCCCCCTCAGTCTCCAATTATTATACTTTGGGGTGCAGGGGCCACAATGGGGCATAATAGTGTGTGCATGGGCCACTACGGGGCATAATAGGGAGGGGGCATGTCAAAAGTTCGCCACGGGGCCCTGCCATTCATAGTTACGCCACTGGGTCAGCGGTTTTCCTTAGGTAACAAAGTACAGAACACAAAATGAAAGCTGCACCATGGTTATAAGGGTTAGTTCACACGGGGAGCGGAAGCGCGGATTTTGGCACCGAGAGTGACGCGGGGCTAAAATCCGACTATCGCGGCTTCCGCCAGTCGCGGCTTCTCCCTCCTGGGTAGGCTCAAATGAATGGGCCGACTCCGTAGGAATCCGCCTGACGAAAGGACAGCTCGCTTCTTTTTACTGCTACCAGTCTCCAAAGACCACCATTGTGAGGGGGCGGATTATGACGTGGATTCCGCGCCATAATCCGCTCCCTCTGTGCCCGGGTGAGCTAGCCCTAAATCTTCCCTATTTTCTATAAATTTATTCTTGTAATACAATTGTTAGTACGACCCCACATGAAATATTATCGTCAAAGAGAATATTATACACTGTTAGAAAAAGTGCTGAATTTCCAGAATGCTTCCCGGTGCTGGAGATATTGATGCTGTTAGTTTCGGCACCAATATCTCCCCACTGTCAGAAAGACGGGCCTTACAGTCTAGCGTCATTGCTGGGTTGTAAGCAATGCCCCCTCTGACACTACAAGACTATGGAAGAGTACTGTCAGTGGGGCGCACTCACAGCTCAGTGATGATGCTAGGCTGTAAGGTCGGCCTTTCTGACAGTGGGGAGATATCGGTGCCGAAACTAACGGCATCAATATCTCCAAACACTGCATACCAGGAAAACTAACAGTGCGCCGAATTCAGCACACTGTTGGCTTTCTAGCAGTATATAATACCACACATCTGTGAAATGTAATCTTTCAAGGGGTCTGCCAGGAATTGGAGTAACCCGTAGGGACGCCGGGGAGGTGTCAAATTATATATATATATATATATATATATATATATATATATATATATATATTCAGCTGTCCATCAGGGACACACCTCACCCCTATTGTGCCCGTGGGTTCTGATGGGAACTAGGGGCCCAACAATTTCCTCCAGGTCTGTCAATGATGAAAGCCAGAAACTGGGTCTTATTTACAGGTCTGTCAATGTAATACCTGCAAGTATAATACAGGGCAATAGAGCAGCATCGTACTGCATTTATACATCATTCCTTTGTGCAGTGTGAAGTGACTTGCATCTCTCCAAGCTCATACCATTAATAAGATTTTCTGTCTTATTTCAGAGACTGAGTATTTTTTATTGGAAGCGCAGAGAGTGCAAGATCTAGAACAACGATCCATTTATATGCAAAAAGTAAGTGTAAGATTTCTTATCTTATCCCTGAGCCTGTAATGCGGTAAATGACAGGGATGTGCATACTGTAAATCTTTGTATCCATGACCTGTGTACTTGCATAAGTTTGGGCCATACAAAAACCATGATGGCATGTGACTGTATTGGTTTTTAAAGAGAACCTGTCAAGATAAACAGAATGCCATATGCCACCCATCATGTCAGTGTTGCTGTGCCCCTGAACAACTTGCCATTTATTTTTTGGTGAGGGGTCTTTTTTAAGTTAATTGTTAGGTCGGGGCCCCATGGGATGTAAACGCCGTGATTTGTCCGCAGCGGAGACGCTGACAATACACTATTATATGACGTCCCAGCGAGCTGCTGAGATGCCGGAACAATCACAGGCACGGTACGAGGATCAAGTTCAGCAGCAGGCCAGCTTGAGAGCTGCCGAAACGCCAGAGCAAGTGGATCATCGATGTCAACAACACGCTCAATATGTGGCGTCCCAGCAAGCTGCTGAGATACCAGAACAATCACTGACACGACGCGAGGAACAAGTCGAGTGGCAGGACAGCTTGAGAGCTGTCGAAACGCCGGAGCAGGTGAACCATCAATGGCAGCAATTTGCTGAATATAGACGGATCATTGATGCCAACACCACGCAGAAGAAGTCGCGGGCAGAGGCTAGTGGCTCTATAAATGACATCTATTTGCTTCTCATACAGAAATAAGAGTCAGGGCTCGTTCACATCTGCGCCTGGTCTCCGTTCTGCAGGTTTCCGTTTCCTGCCTAAAACAGAGGCAGGAGACGGAAACCTGCAGGAGTCTCTCTCACCCATTCATTCGGACATGCAGTACTCTGTGTCCGGATAAAAAAATTCTGGTTTCGCGGCGGAGAGCATAAAACGCTCACCGCCGCTCACGGCCGGACCCGGTCTGTGCTTTCCGTCTTCTGGCATGCAGAAGACGGAAACCACAGAACGGAAAGAAGAACGCTGGTGTGAACCTAGCGTCAGTATTCAACAGGAAATTTCTTATAAATTAGTCCTATGTATATGTAATATAACATCTATAAGGACTGCTCTATTGTGAGGGCCATAGTAGTTGTCAGTTCCCTTCCCCCACCCTGGAGTGTATGAACGCTTATACGTCAATGCCTATTTCATGGCTGAATGATACCTTTTAATTAGAAATAATCTATTTTATTATTATTATAACAAATCCAACCAATTTTGCTGATAGAAAATCCTCTTTCCAGCCTAAAGATTGAAAGCCCTAATACTGTGTGCACATAATAGACCACAGGAATGTCAGATTTATGTGGGCAGTGTATTTAGTTAATAGAGTTTCCTCTGTAGAAGATAGCAGACATGAGCGATGGAGGGGTCAGCGTGGGCTTCAATCTTCTACTTTCTGGCAGCTGTAGGCCTCTGCCAGGGATATACTATGAACTAAAAGATAGAGGGGGATGGGGGGGACTATGATTTACAGCTGTTAAAAGTATCTCATCTGTCGGGGTCATTTCTGTGTCATCCTGAATAAATAGCTTTATTATATCATTGCAATCATGTAGGTTTTATTGAATACATTGCTTGGCTGCTTATAACTGGAAATGCTTATGTGCTTGCCATGCAGTATATGAATATATGCCCCTTTCAGGACCAGCATTATCTAGTGGCACAGTAGGTATAACGTAAGTGCCCCCTTCAGCTTACTAAATAGTTGCATTACCTTCGACAGCAAGACTCGTAACCAAACAATTTCTATAGTTTTCTATCAGCCCATCAATGAGTCAGTCTTGCTGAAGTTTAGGGGAAATTTGTGTAGCCAGGAGCACCCCTGTGTAGAGAAAAGCAATGGACAGCAGAAAAATGGCGTTGAAGCAGTGCAGCGCTCATGGACGGTAAAGTGGATCAGATCGAATCACATTGACCCTTGTGAGAAGGTGACAGACAGAGTGCTGGAGTCCAGATATATTAGCCCAAGGTTTCTGACATATGTGTGGTCCAGGGTGGATCTGGAGTAGGCCTCAGCCCAGGTGTAGATCCTTGGCTCAGTACTGGGCAAGAATAAGGCTGCAGCTCTTGTATTCCAGTGCAGGTCCATGAGGTGAAAGGAGGTGTATGGTTCTGTCCTGTAACCCCAAGTCCGGTGAGACAATATTGTGCCTGTTTTGTTCGTGTGGCTGGTAGTAAGCCACACGTATAGTTAAGTTATCAGTTCTGTTTAGTTAGGGCGGGTTCACACCTGCGCTCGGTCTCCGCTTTGCAGGTTTCTGTCTTCTGCCCAAGAAACTGGACAGGAGACAGAAACCGGCAGTCAGTTTTCAAACCCATTCATTTGAATGGGTTTGCAAAGCGAGCGCCCGTGAGCATTTTCTGCCTCTCTGCGGCGAAACCGGGTTTTTTTAACCAGACACAAAGTCGGACATGCAGGACTTTGTGTCCGTTTAAAAAAAAACAACGTTTTGCCGTGGAGACCAGAAGACGCTCACGAGCGCACACTGACTGCCGGGTTTCCGTCTCCTGTCCAGTTTCTCGGGCAGAAGACGGAAACCCACATAGTGGAGACCAGGCGCAGGTGCAAACCCGCCCTCAGATGAGCAGGTTTTTATTTTTATTTTTTTTGTCGAAGTTAAGTCTGTATTTTGTTTTGTTCATTTTGTGCCAGTCAAGGTTTATTTCTTTTCCTATTTTTTTCTAAACAAACCAGTTTGCTGTACGTTTTGTGTCCCTGTCTTGACTGTTTGCGTCCGCACCACTGCTTCTACCAAGCTAACTTCCCCACACCCTTCAAAAAAAAAAAAAATCAGGCCTGGGCCCCACGTGGTGTAAACTCTGCAGTTTGGCCTCGGTGGAAAAACCACGGTGTTTTACAGTCACTTCAAAGTGCAAAAAATACGCACAGCGTGTCAATTATATCTACGGATATGCTGGCGGTTTCCCTATAAGTATAATTGAAGAAGAAAGTACCTGTGTACCTTATACTTATAGGGAAACCGCCGGCATATCCGTAGGAATCCTCTGTGGACTTTCTGTGGAAAACACTGCGGGAAAAAACGTGATGCGGTTTTTTTCCACAGCCCTTTTTTTGCAGATGTTCCCTGTGGAGATCCCGTAGAAGATCAGATAGGTGTGGACTTGTTTGAGCTGGGACACCTATTAGGCCAGCCTCACATATAGCTGAAATCACACCTATATACTGTGCCCAGGGTTCTCAAATAGAGTATTAAGTGACATGCAAATATCCTGGCAGTACCACGGTTTTACACGTAAAGCCACGTAACCATTTTATCGGTATGCAGGCACCACTTTGTAAGAACCCATCTTTTGTCAGTCTCGGGTAATTGCCCAAAATGGGTAACCTTTGACCTGTTTGCCAAGAGTTGTGGAGAGCGGTCCCATTTTAAATACTGCAAGCGTGGGCATTTTGCTATGTGCCATTACTGGGGGCTCTTGCGTTTGCTCAGCGTCTATAAGGGATCTGTTCTGCTGATATTTTCCTTTTGCAGAGATTCCAGTCGCTGATGCCTTGTATAGCCGGTCAGGAGAATACAGCTGACATGTGAAAAGCCCCTAATGTTTGGTTTTATGTGCCATTGATTGTGGAGACTTTGCTTCTTGACTAGCGCTGTTGTTTCCGTACCATATTTGTAGTTCATCTTCTAGGAAAGAAAATCATTAGACATCGAAACCGGGATGCCAGCATTCGTCTTCTCAGATTGATCCTTGTCAGAGGGATATAGGGGCTACTTAGTACCTTAATGGAGAAATGTCAGATGTATTAAATGAATTGAATGAAGTAATTAAACTCCAGGCTTTGTAAAATCCCATTATGTATTTCTCAATGATTCCTCAGCCATTGGTCTCACAGAGAATAAAAAGATTTTGCATTGATCTCTTGTTGTTAATAGTAATAGTACCCTATGTAAAAGGTGGACACAAATGGGAAAAAGGGAAACCTGGCATTGTCTAGTTCTGCGTACACCTAGAGTAGTCGCTCAGTAAACATGTGCAATGTTGGGGACAATTTTTGGCAGGGCATTTTTTTGACAGGACCTGAGTAACAATAAAATAGAGCTAAAGCATGGTATGAATTGCGCATGACCCATCCACTTTTTATACAGACAAATTGCCATACTTATACATTCTTGTCTGTGTCAGGTACTGCAACACCTTGTTTATGATGAGGTCAAAGTCGTGTTTATGACTAATTGACCAACAATCCTGAGTACCGTATTTTTCGGACTATAAGACGCACCGGACCATAAGACGCACTAAGGTTTTAGAGGAGGAAAATAGGGAAAAAAAATTTTTTAAGGAAAAAAAATTGGTGAAATATTTAATAACCTAATAATATAATATTTCACCAATGTAAATAGAACCAGGGGCTTTCGGACACAGGGATACCAAATGTGTATGTGTTTCACAGTAATGTTTTTGTTTTATATGTATTCTAGGGATATGGGGGTGATTTGAACATATCTATCTATCTAATCTATCTGTCTGTCTATCTATCTGTCTATCTAATCTCATCCATGGATGGAAAGAGACACCCTGCAGTGAAGCTATGCAAGAAGAGAAAAAGGGGCGGGCCAGACGGGTGAAGGAGGTGTGGTTTTCTAAGCAAACTTGATAACACGCCTCTTTCACCCGTCTGGCTCGTCCCTCCTTCACTACCTCTCAGATCTTGCTCCTGCAATGAAGCCACACAGGCAGTGAAGGAGGGGCGGGCCAGACGGGTGAAGGAGGCGTGGTTTCAAGCTTGCCGAGAAAACCACGCCTCCTCCTCCCGTTTGGCCCGCCCCTCCTTCCCTGTCTGTGTCGCATGTTTGCAGGAGCCAGATCTGAGAGGCAGTGAAGGAGGGGCGGGCCAGACGGGAGAAAGAGGCGTGGTTTTCTCGGCAAGCTTGAAACCACGCTTCCTTCACCTGTCTGGCCCGCCCCTACTTCCCTGCCTCTCATATCTCGCTCCTGCAAACACGCGACACAGACAGGGAAGGAGGGCCAGAGCAGGCAGGCACCGTGCTGCTCTCCTTTTGATTCTCATAAACAGGACACAGACGCTGCACATGCTGCATTCGGACTATAAGACGCACACACATTTTCCTCCCATATTGGGAGGAAAAAAAGTGCGTCTTATAGTCCGAAAAATACGGTAACTGTTTTCGCCCTAATTAATTAGGCTGAGTGCCAGGCGGTGAAGAAGTCACACAACTCTATATGTTGGTATTAGTTTCTCTTTCAACCAAGAAGGAAATACTGACGCACTTTTATTAAAACAACGTGGGGTTAAATAGCAGAGAAAGGGAGAGAGATAACAACAATGTACGTTTTCGTATTTATTCCTGATAGGTATGGTACATCTCAATCAAACAGAAAAAGTTTAAGCAGTTCCAAATATAGCCAACTACTCCCGGTCCTGTGTGGTAACCTTGGGGAGCTGTCTTCTGGCAGCAAGCCAAGCATTTGTTTTTCTTGCACCCATCTTAGATGCAGGCGCCATCTTATCATATAACATTATACCAGTTTCAAGCATAAGCAACTATATCTAATATTCAGCTTTTAAGGATAACAATGTTTTTCATGATTAGAACCTTCACATTTACTTGAATAGGATAAGTTGTATCAAACGTAGGCTGGGGCCCCACATGGAGTAAACACAGCGTTTTATAGTCACTGCAAAGTGGATGGGATTCTAGCAAATCCCATTCCCACTTTGCGCGAAAATATGTGGTGTGGACACTCAGCTATTTCCAAAATGGATGCTATTTTGGAAATCGTAGTATGTGAATTATATCTATGGAAATGGCGGCAGTTTCCGTATAAGAAATAATTGAAACAGAAAGTCTGAAGTGGAAACCTCTACAAACTTTCTGTGAAAAAAGTGGTGTGGGGAGAACCGCTGCGGGGCGCCATGTGGGGCCTTCTCCTTAAAGGAAGTCTGCCATCAGAACCTGGTATATTAATCCAGCCCTGCAAATGAGTTAGGGTTACCCGAATCAAATTTTGTCTTCCCCATGTGAATTGCTGCAATCCTATATGACCAAGCCTGCAGAATAAAGAAACCGTGTATTTCAGAGAGGACGACATGACAAAGTACATCGCACACAGCTCCAATAATGTGAAAATTGTCATATTGGCGAGCCAAATCCGATATTAGAGAGACAAATGAATTCTGGGCACTCAGACAAACATTGGCAATGTAGAGAATCTGTGTTATGTCTCTAGTGACCCGAGCATCTCCGCACCCATTATCAGTAATGTCATATTTCCACTCCCCTGTCTGTAGATGCCAGTTTTCCAGATCGGTCCCTACTAAAGTCCTATTATTGACTGCCACTTTATGGAGATTGAGGTTTTTAATTATTTTCTTTACAGGTGTAAGTACCATAAGTAGTTTCCCAGAAGACTGTGCCGGAAAGCTTGTATATTAATAGAGTGCGCTCCCCAAGGAGCATTGAGCTCTTAACAGATCCCCTGACAGCTTTACATTCACATATGCTGCTGTAAATACATTATTTTATGTAATCCAGAGAAGTCTATAAACCTCCGGAGAGAATAGCTTATTGCAGAATCTATAAAAGTCCCAGCTAGCAGACTATTATGGGGTATCTGTGGCTGTTGCAATGTTATGGGGGCATCTGTTGCTGCTGCACTGTTATGGGGAGTATCCAACACTGAGCCACTGTTATATAGGGGATCTTACTGGTCCGTTGTTATAGTGCACTGTGATAAGGGGCATCCTTGGCTTTTACACTATTATGGGGGTGGCATTGACATGCACACTGCTATGAGGAGGGGCAGCTGTGGCTATTGCACAGTTCTGAAGAGTATTGGTGACAGGTCCACTGTTATATGGAGGAAATGACTGGTCCATTGTTATGGGGGCACTGTTATGGGCTGGGGAATCTGTGGCTGTTGCACATTCATAGTGAGTAGCCATTCAATATGGCAGCTGAGCCTCCTAGGGGGCAATTTGCTGCACAGTATTATGTGGGGCATAATTGGAATTGTCATTGGGGCAGCTGTAGTAGGGGCACTGTCATGTAGGCATCTGTGGCTAAGATATACACATTCCAGTCATATTAATGTGACCACCACCTACTTTTGACGTCAACGTTAAATAACCAATGGCAGAAGGCGCGTGTCATCAGCCATCTGGGTGCGCTCATCATTGTGGAAGGCTCGATGGATCAACACAAGTATGCATCTATCCTTGCGGACCATGTTCACCCCTACATGCGAATTGGTTTTCCTCAGGATGATGGCATCTACCATCAGGACAATGTGACGTGTCATAAAGCTCGCAGTGTACGTGTGTGGTTCGAGGAGCACCAGGATGAGTTTACAGTACTCCCTTGGCCAGCAAATTCCCCCAGACTTGAACTCAATTGAGAATCTGTGGGACCACCTCGATCGGGTTGTTCGCGCCATGGATGCTCAACCACGTAACCTAGTGCAGCTGGCCACGGCACTGGAGTCGGCATGGCTCAACATTAGAGATGAGCGAACACTGTTTGGATCAGCCGATCCGAACAACACGCACCCATAGAAATGAATGGAAGCACCTGTGACGCTGACTTTGCCGGCGGCCGGCCGGAGTCACAGGTGCTTCCATTCATTACTATGGGTGCGTGCTGTTCGGATCGGCTGATCCGAACAGTGTTCGCTCATCTCTACTCAACATCCCAATGAACATCATCACAACATCTGCTCCCTTCCTGCACATCTCACAGCGGTCCGCTCTGCCAAAGGTGGTTGCTCTGGATTTTGACAGGTGGTCACATTAATGTGACTGGACTGTGTAAATATATATATATAATATGTGTTCACATGTCAGTGTGTATGTGCATACTGTATATCAAGGGGTTAAACTACTACTGTAATGAAATATCTCCCTAATGCCTGCCTATCTCCATTACAAACCTAACTAATATGGACAGTCCCGATTCCCTTAATAATCTCAATTAGATTATAAATGCATCCCATGAATTTCTATCCAGCAATCCTTTTACCATGCAAGTATTAATGGAGCGTAATGAATTCTCTAAAAGTCATTAGATGTGGCTCTGAATCTGGAGTAAGTGTAGCAGGTAAGTGGTCAGACTCATTCAGAGCATTAACTATAGACATGAGAGAGCGGACACTTTCTGCTGTAATCCTCAGAGATATATATGTGTGATATGTGTGAAAAGCACATCCAGTTTCTGCTACACCGGCACGTACAGTTAACAGGCTGCACAAACTTGCAAGAGCAGGATATTACATTTCTTGTACTGATCATGAATTACACCCTGTGCTGTAGTTATTATAGAAAGCCTGGCTTCATCTGCAGGTTGTGGCTGTAGGCTATCTTCCAAATCCATAGCAAATTTACCTCTTACAAATCATGATTGTGTGAACTTACTCCAACTATCCCACTGTGTTACAGGAGCTCATATAGGGGAGCTCATATAAGCTGTTAGGTGTGTGTCCGTCGGCTCACTTGTTGACTATTTGTAATGGCTGCTCAGGATTTGTTACGCTTCTCACTGGAAATATTGGTGTGGTATTAGCTGGACTGAGATACAGAGTATAAGAATTTATCTGTTTTTCACTGGTATGGACTTTCCTAGTCAAGTTCCTAGTTTGCGTTCCCGGTATCACCAATGACTGGTGGCAGTAGTGCTGTAGAAACGGCAGTGAAGTCAAGAACAGAGCCAGGAATAGAACAACATGCACCAGACCAAAAACCGCAGCAAAATCTGCAACAAAAAAGCAGCTTTTCTGCAACCTGGGGCCTCAGCCCACATTGCGGAAACAAAGCTTATTTTTATTGCAGATTTTGATGCAGTTTTTTGAGCCAAAGCCAAGAATGGCTACAAAAGGAATGGCAAATATATAGGAAGTTCTTATACTTCTCTCTTCTGCTCAATCCACTTCTGGCTTTGGCAAAAAAAAAATGCAGCAAAATCTGCAACAAAACTGCATTTCCGCAACGTGGGGCCACAGCCTAAGACTGAAACCCCACGTGGTGTAAATGCTTTAGTAAAAACCACTGTGTTTTATAGTCCATGCAAAGTGGATGGGATTCTAGTAAATGTTTTGTATATAAACATGTCTTGACTGGTGGCTTTAGCCTCAGATCTATTTGTAATGGGAAGGAATATCGTAAAACGTGGATTCTTCTGTACCTTTGGTCTCCTTTTTTGCTCCTGTATTCCTCTGCCGATTTTCTTTCCAATAATTTGAATTGCAAATCCACCACATTCCTCTCCTGTGTGGGTGTATCGTAAGACTCATGCACATGACTGAGTGTGCAGGCCAAGGGGGTCCGATATTTTATTGGAGTTCACTGAGATGATATCTGCGTGCCTTATATCTCCTATGGATTTCAGGACCTGATGATAGGATCTGCTTTATAATTAACAGAACGGAGCATCGGACCCCTCCTCAGAAGAGCTTCACACACAAGATCACGTACATGAGGCCTTAGAATATGTTCCAGCATTTCGAAGGATGCAAGTAGATTGTATTGTTTGTTTGTGGTGGTGTATCTATACAGGCTGCAGTGTTGGCAGTCGTGACCAGGCCCAGAACCCTGCAGGGTCCTAAAGGTCTTTCTGAAACACAAAATATACCATTATTCTAAATGGCACAATATAGGTCGGGGTCTCTTTACAGATTTTTGCACTAGGCCCTGGACCTTCAAGTTGTACATGCATGTGTTAATTGGCTATTAAAACCAAACATTTTTCAGCAAAATTGTGTATATTGATGACCTATCCTTGGCACAGTGGCTCAGTGGTTAGCACTGAAGTCCTGGGTTTGAATCCAGCCAATGAGTACATTTTCTTGGAGTTTGTATGTTCTCTCCGTGTTTGCGTGGGTTTCGTCTCATACTCCAAAATTTAGATTGTGAGGTTGCTGTGGAATATGACGGGGCTGTATAAGTAAGTTAAATAAATAATATGTGGTCAGTGGGTCTGATACCTGTGATCCATCCAATAAACAGATTTTTTTTCTGGGCTATGATATTGAGGTAGAGGTAGAGTCCACGCCTGGCACCCCTTCAGAACAGCCGATTCCCAGGCTAGTTATGTCACATTCACTGGTCACATGGCCACACTTCTACTTCTTTCCATTCAGATGTTTTTGTGTTACATGGCGCTGAGCCTGGTATGCACTGAAGAGCCTGCAGTATTTGTATGAACTGCGGTCTTGGACTTCCACTGATCTGATATTGATGACCTAACGTAAGGATAGGTCATCAGTATGAAATGTCGGGAAAAACCCTTTAACAAGATTACTAATTGATGTGCAGTTTTGCCAGAAAAGCTGTGATAGTATCAGCAAAATCGTGCAGCCAATTAGCCGTCTATTGGCAAGCCCCGCCCACTTCATATAGGCGTGGCGTCAGATGGCGTGCAACGACCGCAATCCAGAACCGTACCCTAATGTCACAGTCAGATATTATACCCATGAATCAGGAAAATCCAGATGAGTAGGGCTATAGAGAGAAGACGCTGTCGCTCCATCATTCCAGAACTAATACAAATGGCTTTCTTCTGTATCGCTATAATTACGGCTTAAGCCTCGGTTCTGTCACTCGATCTTTGCACCCATCAATACTGGGTCAATGAGGAATGGCTGGCCCTGTTTAGCTTCTATTAATGTGTACTCTTCCATGCTAAAGCTAATTGAACACATCCCGTCTGTTTTATGTGCCCAGCAGTCTGCACCCCATCGGCCATAACTTGTGCAAACTGGCAAATTTGCTGTCATTCCAGTAAAATTCTGTCCCTCTTTAATGCAAAAAGAGTGCACTGAGCGGCCGGGAGACTTGCCAGCCATCCAAATCTTTATAGTACTCCTGAAGAAGCTGAGCTATGCAGCGGGTGCATTCTGCAAGTCAGCAAATACGCGCTTGCAATTAATTGTACGAGTGGTGCTTCAGTCCATTAGGAAACATTAAACATTTCTTTCCAAATCGGATCAGCCGAGGAGCAGAGCTGCTACTGCCGGAGCCTTTAACCATTTTACTACTGTTTAGAAGAGACGGGATTTCACATATCATAGATTCTTGGATGATGTATCATTATACACATGGCGTGATATTACATGATTGTGGTTATATTACACGTTAGCTTAAAAACCCCATGAACAAAACCATATTTAAAGGGATTGTCCAGAGAGTTTAATTTAAATTAGCTTACTTTCTCAGGGGATTTATTCGACCTGGGCCTGGAGGTTCCGACCCTAGATCATGAAATTGGAACCCGCACCAGGCCCTGGTCACTCCTCCGTCCTCTTATGTTTTCACGGGTAGTTACTTGTTCTATGGGGGGCTGTATGACTAGTAAAACCAGAACCCATAAGGCCCAGTTCACATCTGCGTTCAGGTTTCTGTTCGGGGAGTCCGCTTGGAGACACACACACACACACACACAAACGGAAACCTAATCCGCATAAAAAAGTGGTGTTAGTCATTTGTCTTGATAGGTTTCCAATGAAAACAAACACGAACGTAGAATCTTTAGGGTAACATGGGGTTTTGGATCGGAACCTGAGGCGGAGGCTGCCTCAGGTTCCGATCCCAAAGCCAGGTAGCCGCGACTGAAAGCCGATGCACTGCAGCGGCATCCAGCCGCGCACTCTGCTCCAGATTAGGCCTAATGAATGGGACTAGTCCGGAGGAGGTTGTGTCTTCAGGTCGAATCGCAAGGTGACTCGGCCCGAAGAATGAGCATCTCGCTTCTTCTTTCTGAGTGGTTCCCATTGATTTCAATGGGAGCCATCTTTTTGGTCAGGGTTTTGAGGCAAATATGGCCTCACAATCCTGACTAAAAAACTCAGTGTGAACTTACCCTAACCCTCCTGTCTCCGAGCAAATCTAGTGGAGATGGTGTGTACTGTTCTTAAATAGGTTATCCAGCCATTTTGATATTCATGACCTATACTACATAGGATACGGCCTCAAAACCCTAACCAAAAAACTCAGTGCGAACTTGCCCTTATGTGGTTTAGGACGTCTTAGAAACCCAGCCATGATCTCCTTATTGTGTCCAGGTTTTCTTCTCATACACACAGTTCAGTAACCTAGCTGAGCCAATTTTCTTTGTTAGTGCAGGTGACTGCTAAGGAAAGCTGATCTTGGGGGTACTGGGTATTGGACCCCCACCATTTTGATCTAGATGACCTTTCCTAAGGAAAACTCCTTTGAAGGTACCCATACACCATAGATGGCTGTCGATTGAATGCTTGTTTGTCCATTGAAAATACATGCATGCTTGGCCAAACTGAGGGTGCATGTGTTCTTAATCGAAAGAAGGAAGAAAGATCCTTTCAGACACCCCAGGTGGGGACATAAGTGGACCTTTCACCACCTCTACCAACTACTCTTTGCAATCCTTAGTAGGTTCTACTTGACTGATTATGGCACAGCTGGTATTTTTTCTGTAGCCCCCACCGTTCCTGAACAATTATTTTTGTTACTTTTAGCACAATCATGCTTTCTACTGTCAAGTGGGTGGTCCTGGACTGGAGCAAACAGACACTAGAGAGTGTGATTGTGCTTAAAAATGACAGCTCAAAAACAGTGGGAGCTAGAGGAAAAATTCCAACGGTGTATCAAAAAATTGTAAAAAAAAATGAGAAAAGGATGGTAACATTGCCAAAACCAGCCCCACGTGTCTGCTCCCTTAAAGTGAATAGAACTAAGCTGCTATACAACACACATCTTGTGAACAGGAGAGCCGCGCTGACTCTGTACTGGTGGGTCATCAATCTTAGAAAATGGATAACCCCTTTAAATTAATGTAAATAAAGGAAGCCATGTATTAACCCGATCAGTGCTGGTTTCCTCTTACTACATTGTGGATGTTGTTCAAGCTTGCACTGTCCTAAGGCTGAGCACCACCAGGCTTCTAGAGTGGACACGCTATAAGAAACACAACTGGCCTGGAATAACGTGAGATGTATGCACCACGAGGCAGGGCTTACATGATGTGTTTTTTGTTTTTTTTTGTTTTTTTTTTAAGAATTCACCACGTCTTGAGAAAAACATGCCATATAAGCCCAACTTATTTCTTTCTTTATTAGCATATGAAATCTGTTCCTGCTGTGTAGAATGCCTTTTTGAAAATTCATTGGAGGCAAGCCCCCACCCCAAAATACTGGCGTAAAATAGTAGCAAAACGTATCTGCGCAGAAATATAGCGAAATTTTTACATTTTACATTTTATTTTACTCTGAGGGGGTGACTTGACTCTGTAAAGTTTGAAACACAGACATCCTTGACTCCTCACTTCCCCACGCACCCAACCCATATATATATATATATATATATATATATATATATATATCCATCCCACAGTAGCCCCTGCAGCCTATATTATGCCCCATAGTGGCACAGTAGACTGTGGGGCATAATAGAGGTTGCAGGGGCGCCACTTTGGGGCACAATAGAGGTTACAGGGGCCACAGTGGACCCTTCAAGCTCTATTAGGCCCCACAGTTGCACACCCATGAACTATTATTATACTCGGGGGTCTTTTCAGATGTGTATAGTATAATAATCAGAGCCCCAGGGGAGGTGAGGGAACATAATAAACAGTGTTAATTACCTCTCCAGGATCCGATGTTAATCCTAGCAGGCTTCGGGCCTATATGGTAATATCCCAGATGTTACGTGATCTGGGATATTACCATACAGGCCCAAAGCCTGTGGTAGCAGTAACAGCCTGTTGCCTTACAGGCCCAAAGCCTGTGCTAGCAGTAACAGGCTATTACCACTAGTCCAGGCTTCGGGCCTATATGGTACTGCTAGCACAGATTTCAGGCCTTTATGGTAATATCCCAGACCACGTGACGTCTGAGACATTACCATATTGGCCCGAAGCCTGCTAGGATTAACATTGAATCCCAGAGAGGTAAGTAACACTGTTTATTATGTTCCCTAACCTCCCCTGGGGCTCCGATTATTACACTTAGTATAATAATAGCGGTAGTGGGATCGCGGCCTGGGCCTATCCACTACCGCCCTTTGCAGCCTATAGTACAAGGGGAAGCGGGGGCACAGTGAGCAAGTCCGGGGACGTTGGTGAATAGGCCGCTACCTGATGGGGATACTCCAGCAGGTAGCGATCTATTATAAAACAAAAAAAAAGTTATTTTACTTACCGACCTCACGCTGCTCCCGCTGCCGCCCCTCTTCACCCAGCAGTAAAACGTGTGTGTCTCAGCGTAGGCACTGCGTAGACGTCTGAACCAGCGCAGGAGGGATGCAACTCTCCTGCGTTAGTTCAGCGCAAAAATAGTAAAAAAAAAAATCGCCCGTGCTGCCGCCCCCTCCGCAGCGCCGCCCGAGGAGGTCGCCTCACCTCGCCTCATTAGAGGTGTGGCGCTGGGTGACAGCAACAGACATTAATAACTGTAGTACGAATGTAACCAAATTTTTTACATGATGTTTGATAAATTTGGTGCAAATTATAGGAAAGCAGATTTAAGCAAAACAGAATTTCAAAATTAGCCTCATGGCTAATACATTTTTAAAATTAAGCAAGACTTTTCTCTCCATATTTTTTGTCTTTTTCGGGTTTTCATGGGTAACTGCTTTTTAAGCAGATTAGGGAAGCCAAATGCTAGTGTGAACCTAGTGTAAGTTTCACCAAAGGTGGTGATGCAATATTTTACCTTCCTATCACATCTCTTGAGTAGAGATGAGCGAACACTGTTCGGATCAGCCGATGAAATGAATGGAAGCACCTGGCACGCAGACTTTGCCAGCGGCCGGCCACTTCCATTCATTTCTATGTGAGCGTGCTGTTCGGAACGACTGTTCCGACCAGTGTTCGCTCATCTCTACTCTTGAGTAGATTGTCCTTGTATGGGCAGAATACTTGTTGGTATAAAGATATGTAAGATGACTTGTAGGATTGGATCTGATTGGGTTGCCCATGTATTGGTGACATACTTTTCAATAATGTAAAGATGTAGAAGATTGCAGTGATTTGTTGGATGTGAAATAAATCCTGTAGCAGAGGAAGCCGCTCACTATATTACAGCCCTCATCGATCACACCCATCACTCAGGTTAATGGGCTCCGCTGCTTGCCTGATGATAATTAGAAAATTGCTCTGATTGGAACGTAAATAAAAATTTGTGCTTCTCATAAAAAGATTATTATTGGGAAATGTCTGTATATATGGTCACCGAGTAATTACATGACATATGACAATACTTAAGTGAAGAAAGATGGTGTGTCCTATCCATGCAATGAGTAAAATATATGTCCCGTCAGAGCTCTGCTGGCCCATCACCGGGGTATCCTCTAGTGGGCTAAGGCCTGATAACATAATGGACGCCAACTGCAAGATCCAGAAGAGTGTATAATGCAATGAAAGGGGACATGCACTGTATAGATGTGTGGTGAGCACCCAGTCACCTCTGATCTGATGGACTTACAAGAACACTAAAGACATAAAATTCACCACAAAAAAGAGGAAAAAATAGCACTTCCTCCCTTTGTTTTTCCTTTCCTGTGATCCTATTTTGTCTCTAGTTACAATTAAAACTGCAAAAAATATAATTCAATCTTCTCTGTCCCAGGAGATATGCCATGTCTCTGCCCCTTCTCCTCTTCATGTAAGACAACTGGCTGGTACAGGAGCCTCCCTGCTGTGTGCTCTCTCTCCGGTAGGACACACAGTTTAACTTCCACTCTTCTTTGTGAAGTCCCACCCCTTCAGTCAACCATTAGCCAACAATGGAGATCTGTAGGAGATTAACCCCATGTTCTCTAGAGGATTTCTAACTGATGTTTTGTTTTAAGATCACTATTATCATTTGCTTCCAGGTTTAGTGTTCCTTTAAGACGGTCCAGTATACCTTTGGTCCTTACAAACTTAGTTCTTACATGATAGATTTATATTTAAAAAAAAAAAAAAAAAACTGTGGCTACCGACCATTTCTAGCAACTGCTCGATCTCACATGGCAGTAGTGGTGCTTAATATGTTCTAGTTTTCGGCTGTGACTAGTATTGCAGCTTGGCCCTATCCACTTGAACTAGGCTGAGCTTCAATACCAGGCACTAGTACCAAGTACACCTGTTTTATCTCTTTTATAAATAAATTTAAAAAATGTGTCTGCGTGTGTATTATAGTGAGATTATAGTTGGGATCAAGCAGCAATATATGTATGCTGACACTGGGTCAGGTTGTATTGATAGGTTTGCTGGTATATAGAAAATAAGAAAAAAAACAGCAACAAACTAAAACCCTGATCTGTCCATCACTTACTAAACATTGAACAACCCTAGCTAGCAGCTGGAAAGCTTCTCCCTGCCAGCTCACAAACAAAACAACCTCTTGCTTATGTATCTCTCACACAGACTGGCTTTCTGTGACCCCAGACAGAGAGAGAAAGAGATTCTCTCGTAGCCTCTCTTAAATACCCACCCTCTCTCAATTAACTAATTAATTAATTAATTATACAGGTGAGGTCCTATGCCTGATACTTCACATAAGAAAGGAATCTGGGAGAAATATACCTCCCCTCCACAACCAAGCTTGCACTGATGTCACAATGTACATTGAAAATAAAAATTATATGTTTGTTCTTTTTCATGGTCAGACGACTAGACCAATCTTCACCAAATTTGGTATATCTGAATGACATGACCTTTGACAGTTCAATCTCCCACTAAGGGGTGCTTTCATACGGAGGGAGTCTACGCTCTGCTCATTCAGCCACGTAAACACGTGTCAAAGTGACCGCTTCAAACAGAATCCCATAGACTTCAATGTGTGCCGGTCTTACGCGCGCTACACATTGAAATCAATGGGTTTAAAAGCCTACCATTGATTTCAATGTGTAGCGCGCGTAAGAGCGGCACACATTGTAGTCTATGGGATTCTGTTATGCAGTGGTCACTTTGACATGTGTTTACGTGTCTGAATGAGCGGAGCGTAAACTCCATTTGAAAGCACCCTTATTTCTCATTGTTTGTGTGATCTTTAAGAAATGACATGCTACACCATAAAACATATTTTCTTCCTTACTTACTTTTCTTTATGGCTGGACATGTCCATATATGTGTTTCACATGATGACCAGCTCTTTAAAACAACACAAGTGTGTGGTATTCTGTCACAAGATGATATGCTATATGTGTGCCCATCCAATGATTATCTTGTACATTGTAGCTGCCATGGATTTTGCTAGCCTGTCACAATACATTATTGAATTGGTTTCAAAAGATATTTCCTTAAAGGGGTTGTCCCATCACAAGGATCCTATCTATACTGCTTGTTAATGTGGATGTAAGACTTTTCCTAAATACACTGCTTCAGCAAAACTGCTTTGTTTGGCCACTATATTACTTTATTCAATTCATTGTTGACACAGCCCTTGACTTATCTGCTCAAAAGTCAAGTGATGTATCTGCCTGCTCTCAGGGGGGAGGGAGGAGGGGCTAAGTGCACGGGAGCGAGCCTGTGTTTCTAGCTATTCCTGTGTCTGCACCACGTGACCTACCTCCCTACTATCAGATAGAGGAGAGGAGCTGCTTGCATTTCTGGACTCGTCTTCTGTTCTCCCATTTATCAGGTTAGCTAATTCAATTGTGTTCATTATGGCAGAGACAAGCAGTATTGTGCATATAGTGTTGTTTGAAGACCTTTGATGACATCACAGGCCCTTCAGCCGCCCCATAGGATCACGCTATGTGGTGGGCGGAGCTACACACTAATTTGGGGGCGGAGCTAAACGGCAGGTTGCAAGAAACCCCGCCCACCAAATGATGGAAGAAAGAAGATTTTACAGCAGTGAAGACTGATGAGTATGCGACGTGAGAATATCCCATTAACTAAAGCAAACTAAGGCACAAGCGGGCACATCTGTACTTCAAAGGGGCAATAATGTATCATGGAAAATCTGCTTTATTGGCAAATATCCAATGGTCTAAAGGTAACTATTTTGCTGTTTTCTTTTGTAAAGGCTAAACGAAGGGAAGAAATCATTGCCCTGCTGAAAAGGCAAAGAGAAGATCGAATTAAGGTATGAGATCATTCCATAAATACTGAGGACTTGTATGAGGTATACAGTCACTAAGACTCCTCCTTAGAGGAAACCTATAGAGTATAATTATAAATGATTTGGAATAATAGATTTAATATGACTGTCGTGCATTGGTTCTATATAAAAGCACTGTTCTCGTCTTTTTGTTGCCACCACTATGGGGCCAACTGAACAGGATATGGCAGGGGTGTCCAAACTTAAGGTCGCAATGACATAATGTGCAGCTCATGGGTGCCCTATGGTAGACCAAGAGGGAAGAGGTGCTGCAAGCATGACCCTGGATAGGCATTAGCAAACCTCCACTTCCTATTAAAGAGCAATGTGGATCCAGTAGGGTCCCCTAAAGTCAACAGTGCTGGCAGGCTGGGTAAAATTAGAACATGGGCCACATTTGGTCTGTGGGCAGGATGTTGGACATGCCTGCTGTAAAGTTAATGAATTCGGATGCTATTGCTACCTCTGCCCCCCTATGGCTATTTCCTTAGGGTTAACCACATGTCTATTACTTATTATAGAGATACCTAAAGAGACTCAGATACACGGCAGCTTTATAAGCACTGACTTCTTTATTTAGTTTATTCAAGATGATAAATGTAGATGTTTCCAGAAGAATTCAGGGCACTAATTCTTAAAGGCGGCCTTCATGATGATGGGTGCGGGGCTTGGTGATGATACTTGGACGGCGAGATGATAATTATTGGGCTGAGCTGGCAAAAGGCGGCTGTTGAAAGTGCTTGGTGAATGTCAAGTCCAGTGGTGAGAACAGAGACTGAGTCCAAATCTACCTCAGGAAATCCATGTTAGGAACCTGATGCAACAAATAACTCTGTAAGACCTGGACAACTAGAATTCCCAAGCGCTGAGAAAAAAACAGTCCAGGGTGTGCTACACTCTCCTAACCGGAGTGGAACCAGGCCCTGGAGTTCTTCACCAGAGCTCCTGATGGTGGAGTTGGACTTGATAAAAGTCTGAGGCTCAGATCCGCAACTGTCCAGAGAGTGACACACACCCAGCGAATCCCAAGTAGGAGGACCTAGAAGAACCCAGACATTAACCTTAGAGTGAAGTCTAGAGGAGCAGGAGGGTAATCCAAGGGAGTCACACAGATACCCAGGGAGCAAATACATGGTCAAACAAGCCAAGTCGATAACTGGAGTTCATGTGGTAGCAGAGGCAGAAGCCTAGTCAGGGAAGCCGGGTCATACACACAAGGTCAACGGAGTAGCCAAATCAGGTTCCAAAAGGGAGGTCCGATGGAAACCAAAGGTCATACACAGGAGGTCAGGAAGGTGCCAAATCAGGATCACGGAGGAGAGGTCTGTAAAGCAAGCCGGGTCATACACATCCAAGGAAATCCAGCTACAGGGAAAGAGGCAGGACAGGAGACAGGGAACTGGATAGACTCGTCACTAGGGGAGCTCATACTGCAGGGAAATGAATAACCAACTGACCACCCTGACCCTGGAAGGTGCCGGTCCCAGCGCTAGGGGGAAACCGGAACCTCCGTAGACTGAAGCGGATTCTTGTCCAGCAGACATTCCGGTGCTGAATAGGGATCGGGTTGGGCGCCTCCACGCAGCACAGTGGAGGCCACGGCCCATCCTAACAGTCCACTTCTTCAGCGAATATGTCTGACTGCAGAAAAGTTGAGTGAAAATCATATCCAAGGTGAGTGCAGCAGGAAATCCACTTATTAGGTGAAAGCATCTGACTGCAGAAAGTCTGGTGAAGTCAAATCCGAGAGCCAGAGCAGAGACCAGCCGGTAATCTGCCTCTTGCTGCAGCAGGAAATTCAATTACTCAGGAAAGAAAGTCCGGTGAGGGTCAAGTCCAGTGAATATGTCTCTGAAGCACAGGTCATCTGGAGGATTAGATTCGCGCCTCTTCACACAATACTACACAGGGAGGTTTAGATACGTGCCTCTGCACACAGTACCACAAGCCGTAGGATTAGATATATGCATCAGCACACAGTACCATACGCTGGAGAATTAGATAGACGGCTCTGCACAGAGTACCACATATTAGAGTTTTATTCCAGGTTTGCATAGCAAGCCAGCCATTTTTCTTCACTCCTGTATGTCAGCTTTAAAGAAGCAGAGCACTGTGGATGACACTGTTACACAAGGTCACATTCACACAGCTTTACTCCAGGTATCCATAACAACTGATCACAGGTTTTTCACTGATATCAAAAATGAGATGCACATGACGCTTATGAACATACACACAAACAACTTACAAAATACACCAGTGCAAAATTGGACAATTCTTATGGGGCCACTACACAAACAAAAAATGTAATATACCCTTGGGAAGCTGGGTCCTCCTGCTGGTAAACCTATATATCACACATCTCAGCTTCTCTCCATCATATAAACCTATATATCACAGAGCTCAGCTTCCCTCCTCTATCATAGAACCCTATATATCACAGAGCTCAGCTTCTCTCCTCTATCATATAACCCTATATATCACAGAGCTCAGCTTCTCTCCTCTATCATATAACCCTATATATCACAGAGCTCAGCTTCTCTCCTCTATCATATAACCCTATATATCACACAGCTCAGCTTCTCTCCTCTATCATATAACCCTATATATCACACATCTCAGCTTCTCTCCCTCTATCATATAAACCTATATATCACAGAGCTCAGCTTCTCTCCTCTATCATATAACCCTATGTATCACAGGGCTCAGCTTCTCTCCTCTATCATATAACCCTATATATCACAGAGCTCAGCTTCTCTCCCTCTATCATATAAACCTATATATCACACATCTCAGCTTCTCTCCCTCTATCATATAACCCTATATATCACAGAGCTCAGCTTCTCTCCCTCTATCATATAATCCTATATATCACAGAGCTCAGCTTCTCTCCTCTATCATATAATCCTATATATCACAGAGCTCAGCTTCTCTCCCTCTATCATATAACCCTATATATTACAGAGCTCAGCTTCTCTCCCCCATCATATAACCCTATATATCACAGAGCTCAGCTTCTCTCCTCTATCATATAACCCTATATATCACAGGGCTCAGCTTCTCTCCCTCTATCATATAACCCTATATATCACAGAGCTCAGTTTCTCTTCCCTATCATATACCCCATATATCACAGGGCTCAGCTTCTCTCCTCTATCATATACCCCATATATCACAGAGTTCAGCTTCTCTCCTCTATCATATAACCCTATATATCACAGAGCTCAGCTTCTCTCCTCTATCATATAACCCTATATATCACAGAGCTCAGCTTCTCTCCCCCATCATATACTGCTTTCACATTGAGCAGCAGAAATCACGGGATCAGGTTAACCCTGGGAGAGAGGTCAGATTCAAGCCTCATCATTTCCTACTATTTGTTTTAATTGGTGTCCCAGCACAGAATTATAATCTAATAGGTAAATCCCACATAAAATCTGTAGTTTTACAGTCAGGCAGAGGGCAGCCCATTGCTCTATAAATCTCCATAGGGCAGTAAGGTATGCTCCTCTAGTATGTGCTGACTGTAAAGCAATTTTCACTTATTGTAATAAACCATTTGCATTAGATTTAACAAGGAAATGCATTGCTCGCAGATTGATACTGCAGCACAGCGGACTGGGATGTGCTGTATCAATCTGCCAGCGTTACTACAGCTGCTATCAGTGATTTATGAAACCATTGCTCTGCCATTTGCCGCCTGCCATCCTGATCCTTATTGATCTCTCTTTAAATTTGGTATTAATAATACATTGTAGGTTATCCCATTGCAGGACGGCTGCAGCTGTAATTACCGCCGTAGCTTTCGTCTGTTGGATCGTTTTTCTGATCAATGTTTAGTGTTTGTAAACACAATAGAAAAATGGCAGAAAACATATTGCTCCTCTGGCTGGACAAGCCGACTGGCGCATACACAAGAGCACTTAAGTGGCATGATGGCACCCGCACCTTGGCACCTAAAAATGGGATGATGGATAAAATGAATGCCAGCCCACCTACTGAAGAGCTGATGTGATTTATATAGAACTGCTCAATTTAAGGGGGGCAGGTAGCCAATACATCTGCATAAGTTATTTTTTGCAGTTCTTAGTAGTGATGTTAGTACATCCTTGCTGACTCTTTAAATTTCTTCTTAGCTCATCAGAAGTATAGGAAGGAGTTCAGAAAACTTAGCTGAGTTGTATAAGTTTCACTTAAAGGGGTATTCCCATGAACATAATCATATCTATATTAGAGATGAGCGAGTACTGTTGGGATCAGCCGATCCGAACAGCACGCTCCATAGAAATGAATGGCTGCACCTGGTACTTCCGCTTTAACGGCGGCCGGCCGCTTAACCCCCCGCGTGCCGGCTACGTCCATTCATTTCTATGCGAACATGCTGTTCGGATCGGCTGATCCAAACAGTACTCGCTCATCTCTAATCTATATCCCTATATATAAAAATGAGTTTCTGTCTGTCTGTTCTTTATGCGCGACCAAACGACTGGACCGATCCTCACTACAGGTTTTTTTTTACTGATCACATGACACCTATGGACCAATGGAAACTCGCAGGTTCATCAGACTTCACCTACTCCCTGCTTTACACCAGGTTTCCATAACAATCAACCTTTTCTTATTGGGCCACTACACAAACAAAAAATGAAATATACCCGGGGCAACACGGTGGCTCAGTGGTTAGCACTGTAGCCTTGCAGTGCTGGAGTCCTGGGTTCGAATCCCGTCAGGAACAACATCTGCAAGGAGTTTGTATGTTCTCCCCGTGTTTGTGTGGATTTCCTCCCATTCTACAAAAGGCATACTGATAAGGGAAAAAAAATGTACATTGTGATCCCTATATGGGGCTCACAATCTACATAAAAAAAGAAAGAAATATACCCGTGCAAAGCCAGGCCCTTCTGCTAGTTTGTAGATAATTATAAGTTAAACATTTTTGCAAATATAAGTAGTTAAAAATTCAGAGTTTTAAAGATTTCTTTAACCATCTTAGTGGTGACAGTCTGTTATCTTGATCGGTTGCCAATGGATACAACCACAAATGCAGAAACTTTCTATGTTCTGGGACTGGTCTGGAACCCAGCCATGATATTCTTATTGAAGCAGGGTCATCAGACAGGGACACTACATGTATAGATAAGATATAAGATATATAAGATAAGATAAAGATATATAAGATATAATTATATATTATATAATATTGATATACCGTATTTTTCGGACTATAAGACGCACTGGACTATAAGGTTTTAGAGGAGGAAAATAGGGAAAAAAATTTTGAAGCAAAAAATGGTAAAATATTTAATATATGGGAGTTGTAGTTTTGCAACAGCTGCAAGGCCACATTGACAGGTGACCCTGCAGCTGTATGGGGACGCATAGAGTGTTTGTTTTGCGGGGCCAGCTGTACTTTTTAGTTATACCATTTTGGGGAATATCTATTGCTTAGATCACCTTGTATTGAAAAAAAAACCCGGTGGTTTATGGGATATATATATATATATATATATATATATATTTATATATATATATATATTTTTTTTTTTTTCTAGGGACAGGAGGTGATTTAGAACTTTTATTTATATTTTTAAAGCTTTTTTTTTTTTTTTTACTATTTTATTCCCCCCTGGGGGCTTGAACCTGCGGTCACTTGATTGCAAGTCCCATAGACGGCAATACAACTGTATTGCCGTCTATGGGACATTCTGTCTATTAGTATTACGGCTGGTCATAGAGACCAGCCGCAATACTAATACAGCAGTGACAGGCCGGGGAGCCTCATTAGGCTCCCGGCTGTCACCCGGACAGGTCGGCTCCTGCGATATCGCCGCGCAGGAGCCGGCCTGCAACTTCACAGGTACGGGGCCGGTGGGGACCGGCCCCGGGGGAGAAGGGGCCACCGATACTGACCCGGCATCCGCTGTACTAGAGAGGCGGATGCCGGGGAGGGATAGACGCAGGCACAGGTGCCGGGCCTGAGACATCGGTGCGCTCCACTGTCCTGCATGAAGCCGCTGGCTTCATGCAGGGCACAGGTGCGCAGCGATGTCTCAGGCCCCGGCGTCTATCCCTTGCCGGCATCCGTCTCTCTATTACAGCGGATGCCAGGCGCCACATTCGGACTATAAGACGCACCCTTCTTTTCCCCCCAAATTTGGGGGGGAAAAAGTGCGTCTTATAGTCCGAAAAATACAGTATATTAGATAAGATATAAAGATATATAAGATAAGATATCCCAAAACACAATAAGCAAATCATAGCTAATTTTCTGACCTTAGAAAGATCTTGCATTGATGGTCGTATCCACTATAACCGATCAAGACAACAAGACTGTGACCACAAGATATTTACAGAAAATCTTTAAAACTCTGAAAAATGTTAAATTACTTATATTTGCAAAAATTTTAAACTTTTAATTCTCTACAAATTTAAAAATGGTTATATTCATGGGAATCCCCCTTTTAGGCTGAAGCCCCATGTTGCAGAAACACAGCTTTTTTTTGTTGCAGATTTTACTGCAGTGTTTTGAGCCAAAGCCAGGATTGGATTGAGCACAAGGCTGAAGTATAGGAGTTTCCTATATATTTCCCATTCCTTGTGTAGACACTCTTGGCTTTGGCTCAAAAAACCGCAGCAAAATCTGCAACAAAAAAAGCTATTTCCACAACGTCAGGCCTCAGCCTATAGGAGGAGCAGAAAATTAGGAAAACATGGCTGCTTTAGGAATAGTACCACACCCGTCCATGAGATATGTCTCCTATAGCAGTTTAGCTTCATAGAAGTAAATGAATCACTGCACACTTCAGAATCTCTGACTTATCCCTCCCTCCTCTCCTTTCCCCTTTGCTCCTTGTTTGTCTCCCCCTCTTCTGACGTCTTGGTTGTCATATTTTTATTCCCTTGTTGGCGTTACATTTATTGTTTTTACTCCCTGGTATTTCAGATTTCTTTTCTATTATTTACCTTTAAAACTTTAATAAAAACTACAATCATAAAGAAGTAAATGGAACTGCAATACCACCCACAACCTTTAGAGCGGAGTGGTGCTGTTGTTAGAAGAAAACAGACATATTTTTCTAATCTTGTGTAATCTTTTCAATTTCAGTATCAGTGGTTAAGGCTAAGGCCCCATGGGATGATTCGCAGCACTAAAGCGCTGCGGGAAAAAAACGCGGCGGGATTGCATTGTGGTTCTTCCCGCAGTGCTTTGAACAGAAAGTTCACATAGGTTTCCTCTGCAGACTTTCTGTTATCATTATATCTACGGGAAAGCTGCCGGCGTTTCCATAGATATAATTGACACGCTGCGATTTCCAAAATCACAGCAGTTTGGGATATCACAGTGTGTTCGCGCTGTGGATTTTAACGCAAAGTGGGCATGGGATTCACATGAATCCCACCACTTTGCTGTTACTGTATAATGCCGCGATTTTTCCTGTGGCGTTTCCAGCCCTAAAGGGGTTTTCTGGGCCCAAATAGAGTGTTCACAGGATGGGATCTGACACCTGGGCCCTCCGCAGAGCAACTGTTATGTATTGAAAGGAGGTGCAGTATTGTAAGCGGCCATTTTCTCGTGGCCTCTGGGCATGCGCAGTCTGCTCTGCCCGAGGCCAAGGCCTAGAAGTCTGAAACCTGCGCCAGAAGAAGAGGATGAAGAGGACACTGCTGAAGAAGATGGAGGCGGCGCTGGTGAGAGATCTCATTTGCATACTGACAAAATCCGAGATTCCTACGGAGCGGTGGCGCAGAGAAGACAACGAAAGGTAGGAGAAGAATAGCCTTTCTTAAGGCTATTCTGACGTGTTACTCAGAAAATAAAGTGTTTGAAAGATAGGATCCCTTTAAGTATGGACACTCAGCTGTAGTAAAGTGCAGAAGGTGGAGCTTTCTATTTCAAGCTCCATCCCTTGTATAGTTCTGGTGACACAAGCTCCTTAGAACAGCTGATTGGTGAGGGTACCAGGCGTCAGACCCCACGGATCATCAGTATAAAATTCCCAGAAAAACCTTTTAAGTCCAAGCATGACAGACCCATGATGGAAAGTGTCACTTTAAATAAAGCGTGCTTTAGCTCACAGGGATGGGAGCCATCAGACACTTGTGACAGTCTCTTATGTGTCTTTCTGCCATCCCTGTCTCTCTCTGGTCCCGTACTGTCAGCAGTGTTGAGCATATTTCTTCTTCTGGTGCACAGGGTTACAGTAAGTGCAATATAAATCCAATGGAATTTCAGTTTCGAGACAGATAAATGCAGTTCAGACAGTCCAGTCCACTCATTTTCCTGTCTGCTGTAAAACAACAGACTGCATTTCATAATTGACTTGTTTTTTATATTTAGGATGATTTTATTTGGATCTAAAAGCTTTATAATATCTTCTTGCTGTAGCCACGGGTCTCTTCACACAGTCCAGTGTATGTAACACAGGCTCTTTCTGCATTCAGAATATTCATTTGGATAATATTTTTGATAAATAATAATAATTAGATCATTACAATTTTATGTTTCTATTCCTTTCCCGTATAGGCATTGAAATTGTAGATAAAGGGGTTTTGCCGCTACAGACACGTATTCCCTATCCACAGAAGAGGGGATACGTGTTAGATGGCTTAGGGCCTGTCATCGGGTCCCCCAAAGGCTTAAAACCCCATAAAAGTGAATGGGGCACCTATCACTCTGGCGTTCCATTCGCTACTAGGCCATAGGGGGATTCCTCATAGGAAAGCTCCACGAGGCCCCCAATTCTTGAGATAAGTTCAGGTTGCACTGACCTCTGTCAGACATTGATGGACAGTCAAACATACAGACAGCGATATGTCATCGTATGCCTTTTCAGTTATATATATATATATCTGCCAAAATATACCACTATAGGGCTTGTTGGGGCTGACGAGTGCCAACATCTCGCAACCAAAAGGACACCCTTTGACGTATGTTTTCCCATTAAAGTATACCGATAATGGCAGATTTTTCTGGTGTATACTTTGACAGTACAGCCTTACTTCTGCTCGTAAGAACAGAGATTTAGGCAGTGGATGTGTTTTTGGGATGTGCTAGCAATATGATTGCCTATTATCTAGTAAAGATTTAACAAAGCTGAACCTTCCCTTTAACTAACCTTGCCTTTGATTCATGTGTGTTACATTGTATCACTCTCTTCTGTGCAGAAAGAACTTGTGTCTTTGGACCATAAACCAAATATCCGAATGGATGAGCGAAGGTGAGTTGGTTTATTATATTTAGGCATCTAAAACACTGTATAGAGAAATGAGTTTTTTCACCAAAGAAATATATGACACAGGAGATGCCAGTAATATCTGATACATGAGGGTCCCTGGGTGCAGTGGTGGTCCATACTGTCCTCACTATAGCTAAATAAACATAGAGCAGCACAATGGCAGCAGGGAGACTTAAAGGGAATACCTAAGAAATTATTATTTATTATTATTATTGGGGGTGAACAGGTGGTCCCCAGCCTGGATCAGCTGTATGGGGTCACTTCCGATGCCCATAGCATATACAACAGAGAGCCAAAAGCCGATGGCTCTATATGACTACTATAAAGGGGACCGGGGCCAACCTGCTTCTGACCCTGTGTTGTTTAGTACGAGGGCCGTGTGGGGGCCACCGGTCACAAGTATAGTATAGTAATAGAGTTCGTATTGGAATAGCCTTTTTTAAAAAACAAAACAAAAAAACAAAACAATAAATAAATTTTCAGCTGTTTTGAGAAATTTTGTAATAAAATAACATGTAGTTCACAATGAGTGAATGAAGATCGTTAGTGTTACTGAACTGTCGCTAATTTTGCATAAATCAATACTACAGAAACTATGTAATATATATCATATCAAGAAAAATGGGTTTTTTTTATTCATATTACTAGCTTCTGCCCACGACTTCATCTGCGGGTTGTTGGTGTTGATGATCTGCCTATATTCAGCAAATTGCCGCTGTCGATGGTTTGCCTGCTCCAGCATTTTGGTAGCTTACAAGCTGTCCTGCTGCTGACCTTGTTCCTCACAAAGTGCCTGTGATTGTTCCGGCATCTCAGCAGCTCGCTGGGACACCACATAATGAGCGTGTTGTTGGTTTTGATGATTCACCTGCGCCGGCGTTTCGACAGCTATCAAGCCGGCCTGCTGCTGAACTCATTCCTCATGTTGTGCCTGTGATTGTTACGGTATCTCAGCTGCTAGCTGCGACGCCATATAATGCATGTGTTGTTGGCGTTGATGATCCCCCTGAGCTCCAGTTGAGGAGAACTCTGTGATTTCAGACTTCCTTCATAACTCTCGTTGTTTGCGACAAATTAGATTTTCTTTTTCCAGGCATGTTGAAAATTGGCAAACTGCCAATTTGTATTAAAGTTGTTTTCCCATGTCAGTTTTTCAGCACTGCCTGGAGCAGATCAGATAATATGCAAAGGCATGAACACTGAGGGTTAGTGAGTGTTTACATAGAGAGATAACAGCCCTGGGACCTGAGATAAGGATGCTACAGGAGCAGTGTAATATAGTATGGGAACATAAATTTATAACAGTCGTGAAGCCATGTCGTTAACCGGTATAAAAAGTAACCTATATTTTAATCAAGGTTACAATCTATCTGTGTGCCAAATTTCATCCAAATCCGTTCAGCCATTTTTGCATGATTGGCACACAAACACACAAACTTTCACATTTATAATATTAGTAGGAAGTAGGATTGTTTTAACGCAATAATTAAAAGTTGGTAGATATAAGAAACTTAGTAATTTATGTTGTTAGAGAAAAACTGACACCCACTCTTGAAATCTCTGCTTAACCTGTCTTGCTAGCAAGATGTACTGAATTGAGAGAAGTATCAGATTACATAGAAGCTTATGGAGAGGCTGAGTGAGGAATGACACTGACAGAGACTGCTGCAATATAGTACTTAGGAAGGGGTTAACTAGAATGAGTAGGCTATATCTGACCTTCTAGCTGATATTTTCTCTATGGGGTGGCTCCATATGTGATCGGCTACTGCTGTAACAGGAGAGGATACGATAGACCAAGAGGCAAAGGATCAGGAATAGCTTGGTACCATTCGGGAATGGAGTGTAGTTAACTTAGTCCTCGTCCTCGTTGGTACAAACCGTATCTCTCTGCCAGTGTCTTGGATAGTGTTCCTAAGCCTAGCAGGGTTACAATATACAATACCTCCCCTCACATCTATCAGCTATTTGCTTTGTTCTGCCGGCATGACAAAGGCAGTGCTTTTAAGATAGGTGAATATGCGGGCGAGAGAAGTCTGTTAAGCGATTTTATTCCATAGGCTTCATTCTCTCGTCCAGGAACATTTCCCTATATTTTGTCTAAGTGTATACAGGTTGGACAGGGGGTATGATGGATGTGTAAAAAGAGACTTATGTCATCATTGCTCACATCTACCCTGCCTAGCTATCAACAAAATACACAGGACAAGCATTTTTATACCATTTATTTGTGTTGAACACATAAGGGTTTTGCACTCATAATAAAACAAGACATTTTTTAACAGTTCACAATTATTTATTAGCAGTGGCGTAACTAGGGATGGCGGGGCCCCGTGGCGAACTTTTGACATGCCCCCCCCCCCAACCGACGCCGAAGACCTCGACCGACCCCCTCCTCCGCACTCTATTATGTTCCTTAGTAAGCCCTGCACACAGTATTATGTCCATTAGTGTCCCCTGTACACAGTATTATCCCCAATAGTGTCCCCTGCACACACAGTATTATCGCCAATAGTGTCCCCTGCACACAGTATTATCCCCCATAGTGTCCCCTGCACACAGTATTATCCCCCATAGTGTCCCCTGCACACACAGTATTATCGCCAATAGTGTCCCCTGCACACAGTATTATCCCCCATAGTGTCCCCTGCACACAGTATTATCCCCAATAGTGTCCCCTGCACACACAGTATTATCGCCAATAGTGTCCCCTGCACACAGTATTATCCCCCATAGTGTCCCTGGGCCCTGCACACAGTATTAACCCCAATAGTGTCCCCGGCACACACAGTATTATCCCCAGTAGTGTCCCCTGCACACACAGTATTATCCCCAATAGTGTCCCCTGCACATAGTATTATCCCCCATAGTGTCCCCTGCACACACAGTATTATCCCCAATAGTGTCCCCTGCACACACAGTATTATCCCCAATAGTGTCCCCTGCACATAGTATTATCCCCAATAGTGTCCCCTGCACACACAGTATTATCCCCAATAGTGTCCCCTGCACACACAGTATTATCCCCAATAGTGTCCCCTGCACACACAGTATTATCCCCAATAGTGTCCCCTGCACACACAGTATTATCCCCAATAGTGTCCCCTGCACACACAGTATTAACCCCAATATTGTCCCCTTCACACACAGTATTAACTGCAATAATGTCCCCTGCACACAGTATTAACCCCAATTGTCCTGCTTTAATGACGTTGGACGTCACATGACCCGGGAAGCAGGCCCGGGTCATATGACGTCAGAGACGTCAGACACGAATGACTGAGGCCTGGCAGGATCGTGGAGAGGTAAGTAACAGTATTTTTTATGTTCCCTTACCTCTCCCGGTCCGCCGATCATTATACTCGGGGGTCTGCAAAGACCCCCGAGTATAATGATAGTGTTTGTGGGGCCCGGCCCAGCCAGGATCGGCAAGTAAATAGGGCCCGTAACGGCCTATTAAAAAAAAAAAAAAACGCAGCGGTAGCGGCTGTCACCGGGCCCCCAAATGGCCCGGGCCCTGTGGCAGCCGCCTCTGCGGTAGTTACGCCCTTGTTTATTAGGTTAACCTGTCTTGCTAGCAAGATGGACTGAACTGAGAGAAGTATCAGATTACATAGAAGCTTATGGAGCGAGGAAGAGTAGCAGAGGCCGAGTGAGGAATGACAGGCACTGTCAGAGGCTGCTGCAATATAGTAGTTAATAATAAGCAGAGTTACAGAAATATAAGCCATGTTGGGATCTAGGAAGACAGGTCCACGACAATAGAGGTAGCTCAATGAGACTTCAGACACATTCCACTCAAAAACTGAAGAAGAAAAATAAAGCAAACCATGCGTGCTCAGAATTGGAATAATGGTAAAAAAAAAAAAAAAAAAAATTTTTTACAGGAAATGCTATTTTCTGCATCAATATAAACTAAACAGTAGGCTTTTGGGATTATTTATGACCCCACAAACCCTTTAATGAAGGAAACCACATATATCTGCATTTATGGCTTTCCTGACTGCTGGTGTTTAGTCGTCACATCTGTGATCAGCTTTTATTTCATGCCTTTCACTGTGAAAATGAAATGAACTAAGGCTGAGGTTACTTGCCACAGTCTTACAGTACACGTCGTGTCTGTGTGAGGAGGACAAGACCTCGGTATTGATCCTGCAGCCATTTAATCAACATTGAGACAAAGATTTACCAACACTGCTGCTGTTCTAGGTGTGTTGGTCAATGGTAATAACATCACGTAACAAGAACAGGACTACAAATGTATCATTTATGGCGGTATTTGAAGTTACGCCAACTACGTATAATATTGGGAATCATTTAGTGTGAAGGCATAGACACGGTGCGCCCCCTTTGACTTCTGGTTAAATACAACCTCGGATGAACATCAGACAACAGATTGCACAATTAGGCTAAAATGGAAAATCTATTTGTAAAAAAAGTAAGTCCACCCCTTGAAGCTTGTAGAGTCACCTAAACCATATAAGTGTCCTCTCAATGTGACCACCTTCTACTAGCTAGAGTGAACTTCTACCGCTAAATGATCCTCTCCCATTCCCTATTATAGCGGGTTCACACCAGCACCCAGTCTCCGCTTTAGGCAATCCGGCAGGTTTCCGTCTTCTTCCCAAGAAACTAGACAGGGGAAGGAAATCCGGCTGTCAGTTTTCAGACCCATTCACTTGAATGGGTTTGCAGAGTGACTGCACATGAGTGACTTGTGCCTCTCCGCGGTGAAACTGTTTTGGTTTTTTTTAACCGGACACAAAGTCCTGCATGTCCGACTAAAAAAACGGTTTCGCAATGGAGAGGCACAAGATGCTCATGGGCGGTCACTCTGCAAACCCATTCAAGTGAATGGGTTTGAAAAGTGACTGCCGAGTTTCCGTACCTTGTCCAGTTTCTCGGGAAGAAGACGTAAACCCGCCGGATTGCCTAAAGTGGAGACCGGGTGCAGGTGTGAACCCGCCCTTACTGAGGTTCCCAACTAATAACAACTACTTAGGAACAATTATAATCTCCTCTCCAATCCACCACTCCTGGTCCAACACTTCCTAGATCCTTCACTGGTCTCTATGTCCTTGTCCATCTCATCATACAAGAATTGACCACCTAGCTTTGGCCAAATACAGCACTCTGATATCTCCGGCAGTCACATAGAAATTCCAGGAGTGACAGTATACCTGATCCATGCAGACTGGGCTACAAGGCACCACTGTTCTTGTGATCGGTAGGGGTCTGATCTGTAGCTGTATTCTTGAACAGATCACTTTAATCAGCAAAGAAATTTGGACCCATTTAGGTTAAATACACTCACTCATAGCTAGATTTTAGTTAATTGGCATCATTTTGTCAATGAGATTTCTAGATTTCTAGTTTTCTACACATTTAGCAGCCTCTAGTTGTCAGACTGAAGTACATATACTGCACAGTAGAATGGTATAGCCCATTGCCAGCCCTGTGTAATACATTTACGTGATAACACAACAGGACTGAACATGGAGGCGGTCATGTAGTACCGCTGGTATTTACTAAGCACCTGGATTACATACATGTGTTTGACTGGCACACAAGATACATCCATGGGAAAAGAAATCGGACCAATGGTGGAAACAGATCTTTATTTATAACTATTTCACTGTGTGTAGACTTCAATGGGTGTCTATTTGTAGGTGATTTGTAATATGTCTGTCTGTCTGTAGGAGTTTTGTAATATTGCTGTCTGTCTCTAGTTGATGTTGCTGTCTCTACACATATAGAAGAATATTACATGTTCTTCTCCACAGATACAATGAGATGATGCTGTAGTAATACTGTATATACTGTGTTCCTCAATACTATTATTGACTGCCTGGGTTCACATGCTTAATCCCATCTAATTCCCCTACAAATGCATTGCACAGGACTGAGAATGGACCATACCATTTTTTTTCTCCTACAGCACCAATAAAATAAGAATTTGAAAGCAAAATTTTAAATACAGGTATAATAGAAAAGTGTCTGCTATTCTATTCTGTACAGAAATACATTGCCATAGAAGCATAGTCTAGCGTTTCACTCTCCTGTTTTTTCTCTGCAGGTTACCCACACCGGATATAGATAAGGTGGAAGATATAGAGGCTGTGAGGAAGCTTCATTAACTGTACAGGGGGGGGAGGGCAAAGATTTCTCATTTTTGCTGTTTTCCTTTTATGCACTTAAAAGTCTTATTTAATGAATTGTATAAGTGAATATATAATAAAATGTAACATCTTATTTAACAGTCCAGTTATTGATTTTATCACAAATACACTCAAATGTGTGTTTGATACAAATGTATAGATTGTATTATCTCTGACTGACACTCTTTAAGACTTCATCCTTAAATTGAAAGTGACCACTGCAGGGTATGGGGAGGAAGGGGAGATCTGATAAATGGAGAAATAGTCTTTTTCTGTAATAAGATGTCTTACTTCTCATATTATTGATGTATAGGGAAAAAACTGAAATATCTACTCCTTAAAGGGGTTTTTACCATGAACATAGCCATATTTAAATTTGTAGATAATTAAAAGTTATCATTAACAAAAAATTCAGAGTTTTAAAGATTTTCTCTAGTGGTGACAGTCTACGGTCTGGATAATTTGTATTTGGCTACAGCCATGAATACAGAGACTTGTTGGAAACCCAGCCATGATTTCCTTATCCACTTGTGTCTGCACTGTCTGCCTATCTCTGTGTGAGGGATAATGAAATCATGGCTGGGTTTGTGACATGTCCCAGACCATAGAAAGTGCCTGTATTCATGGTCATATCAGTTGACCGCTTATCAAGACAACAGACTCTCACCACTAAGGGTAAGTTCACACAGAGTTCTTTTGGCAGCTGATTTTGAGGCGGAATCTGTCTCAAAATCCGCTGCCAAAACTGGCTCCCATTGATTTCAATGGGAGCCGCTCGCATCTTTTTTCCACTACCTAGTAACGGAAAAAAGAAGCAACATAACCATTCTTGCTGCAGATTCTGCGGTGACGTCCGCGGCGCGACACTCCATCCTGACTAAGTCCATTCATTCATTCATTAGCCGTTTTTTGGACTGGATTCTGAGGTGGCCTCAGAACCCCATGTGAACCCAGCCTAAGGGGTCTTTCACACTACCTTTATAAATGTCCGTTGCTGCCATCTGTCATAGTAATAATGGCAATAGAGCCCACTCCATGTTACGTCCATTCCCATTCACTCTAATGTAAAAAAAAAAAACATGAAAGCTTTCTTCTTTTTTTTTTTTTTTTTTTTCTCGTTTGTTTACTTTTGTACAGAAGAAAAGTCCCACAAAGTCATAGTTAATTTTCATTAGAAAACTAATGAACATAACAGCAGAACACAAAGCCACCATCTTGTTTTTTTACATTACAGTGAATGCAGACAGTTGGTGCTCCTTCTGCATCAGTCATTCTGTTGCTCTATAACCAATGAGAGCAACGCACATAAATAATAGTAGTGTGAACCTACCCTGAGATGGTTAGATAAAGCCATTAAAGCTACAAAATTTGTAATTATTTAAATTTGAAAAAATTATTAAATTGTAAACATCTACAAACATAAATACGGTTCTGTTCATGGGAAACCCCTTTAAGGAGCGTCCGTGTGATAATAATTGCGTTCCATACTGCTAATCTAGCAATGTAGATGCAGATCGCAGGTTCTTGTAGTTCTTAAAGCACAATTTATGAAACATCATTATATTTTTATTGTTTTGCAGCAGAAAGCACTTTCCTTCTCAATAATATATGAGTTGGCAGGTTAACAAATAAATAATGCCTAGAGCTGCAATATAAAGTGTCTCTGTGCAAAACTGGTTAATTTCTTTATGTCATGTTCTGCCAAATCTCCATACTGTACCTTACTTATAAAATGAACAAAAATAGTTGCTTCATCTATAGACTGTGGCAGATCGGTTACGCTGTGATACCAGCAGCAGTTTCGGAAATTGGTGGCCATGTATATACGTATCTTGCTTATACCAATGTCCCCAGCCAAACGCTGCTGAAGTTATTCCTGGTTAATATCTGGGGGTTTACCACTTTTAGGCCGGGGTCCCATGTTATAATTTACCGGTAGTAGTTAATGCTAGCTGAAATATATACACTCTTTGACAAAATAATAATGCACCAAGAAGTTGTTGCAAAAAAATTAAATTTTCTATGTGTGACTGTGATATTGATATATGTCAGGGATTGCTGTACAATTACAAGGAGGCTCTAGTACTCTGTTGGGCCACCATTAACTAGGATACCAGATGAGATACAGTTGGGCATGGAGACATACTGGTTCCTTATGGTATCCTGCAACGCATTTGCCCACAGGTGTTCCAGCTGGGCCTGTAGATCCTACACCCTTGTCAGATTCCAAAACTGGTGTCCCAGATGGCCCCATAAATGCTTGATTGATGATAAGTCTGGCAAATGGGCCAACCAAAGAAGTGTGACAGTAAACCCTTTGTGTGTGTGTAGGATCAGATTAATCTGCTGAAATAGGCCAGCTATAAGCCCTGCCATGAGGATTTGCAAGCAGCACTTTTCTCTCCACATGATTTGTGCGGAAAACACACAGACCCCATTATAGTCTATGGGGGTCTATGTGGTTTCTCTGCTAACCACTTTTTATTGTATTCTATATTCCGTTCAATGGGGTCCCCAAGTGGACTCCCCAAACGCAGATGTAAACCAGGCCTAATAAAGCTTCATATGTCAGTTATCAACAGCCAAGTGATGGAGGATGATGAAGTGGAAAGAGGAGGAAATGGAGGGGAGTCACGGGCTTGAAGCTTTATTGAAGACACACCAAGAGAAGACAGGGTAAGGAGAGGGGTATCTATCCTCTTCTCTACTGATGACTAGGCTGTCCAAGATGGAATAGCCTCTGAGTAAGCTGTGCACCAATCCTTGACAGACCTCCTCTTCTAGGCCAGTGTCCTACTAATAAGGTACCAGGCCTCCCGGATAGCCCCGATGCTGTGAATCCCCGTGAACAGAGGTGTACTCCAGACTGCTCCTTATAACAAAGATATTGAGTTCATTTTTTCAGGGTATCCAACAGGGCCTGTGCACATGTCACTGCAAGAAGAGGTGCAAAGGTTTTTCTAATCTAATGGGCACCATGGGCAGTACCTCAGACCTTTGTAATCCCAAACAGTCCATGTTTTGCCTCCATACTTATTGTTATATATACATTCGTGAGGATATGATTTCTCACCGAAGAGACTCGGCAGCATATGGAGACTTATTTATCAGGCAATGCTCCATGGGGAATAAGTGTGAAAACTAGCTCAGACCATCTTCTATGGACAGCGCTATTTCGGGATGTCTGCCATTCATCAGTACAGAGTAGGGTTACCAGATGACTGCTCAGGGCAGTAAGTGCTGCCATCAGATGGGTGTCCGGTGTGACTGACATATAGCGCCAATGTCATCAGTAGCTATTATATAGGTGAGGCTTTTATACACAGACTTTTGCTTTTACAATTGGATCAATTTAATTGCAGGTACCGAGTCCTGTAAATGTTGGCTGAGATACCATCTGCCGCTCCCTGGTGAGTGCTCAGCCTCTCGCTTTATGTTTCCTGATATCTTACTCTCATATATGTCCTTTTGTGACTTTCTCTCTTCTCTGGATGTATTTCCGCACAATGATTTATTTTCTCACTTGTTTAGGCAACTTCTTTCCCTCACTTCTATCTCTCGCTGTGTTATTGACTTTTCTGGGCCTCACTGCCTGGATGAACTTTGCAGGGCTTCCTCATATTGTAGCTTCTCACCTTCGGCTGTCAGTGTCCATCTACATGTATTTGCTTTGACTGACCACAACTATCAGGCTGAGTTCACATGAGGTATTTTGGTCAGGCCGTATCCGCCTCAAAATCCGGACCAAAAAGACGGCTTTCAATGATTTCAATGGGAGCCGGTCAGTTCTTTTTTACAAGAGCAGTTTGTTCCGGCTCCTGGAAAAAAGAAGTGACATGCTCATTCTTCAGGCGGAGTCGCTTGAAGACACTCCTCCCGATTAGGCCCATTTATTTGGGCCTAATCCGGAGCGGAGTGTTCAACTGGATCGGTATCCAGTTGCAGCTACCCATATTTTGGACCAGAACCTGAAAATCCTGTGTGAACCCAGCCTAAGGCTGGAAACACACATGCAGTTTGATTAAAGGGAGTCTATCACTGCAAAAGTCCTGCAAACAGACTGCAATTCACAAGACAAGCACTAGGTCAGCGGTTCTCAACCTTTCTAATTCCGTGACCCCGCAATACAGTTCCTCATGTGCAGTGACCCCATTCAGTTTGGAACACGCATCCATAACAGCGTGCGTTCCAGCTGAATAGCGCTGCTGCAGACAGTAGCATGGCTTCTCAGTGGCTAAAGCCATCAGACATATGTATTTTCTGATGGCTTTAGGCATATCTCCCAACTTTTGAAGATTAGAAAGAGGGACAAAATATGTGGCGCGCGCAGCGTGCTGCGACAAATTTAGCTCCGCCCACTTTTATGTTGACTCCGCCCATTCTCATTAATTTTTCATGTGCTCCCACACAGTATAATCCTCCTACAGTCACCCAGACATTACATGTCCCCTCGCCATATCTCCCCCAGTTTCATATAACCCCTTCATCTGCCCCCAGTTCCATGTCCCCCCTCCATCTCTGCCCCGAGTTTCATGTCCCCCATCTCTGTCCCCATTGTCATGTCCCCCCATCTCTGCCCCTAGTGTCATGTTGTACCCCACATCTCTGCCCAGAGTTTCATGTCCCCCCATCTCTGCCCCTAGTGTCATGTTGTACCCCACATCTCTGCCCAGAGTTTCATGTCCCTCCATCTCTGCCTCCAGTGTCATGCCGTTCCCCCGCCTTCATCTGCCCCAGTGTCATGCCATCCCCCCCTTCATCTGCACTTTCATTATGTTCCACCTTAATGTTTAAAAAAAAAAAAAAACACTTATACTCACCTTCCAACGCTCCCCCGCCGCCCGCTCAGTCTCGCTTACCCATATAGTTGTAGCCACGATGTGACGTCATCACATCGCGGCTACACATGCAGAAGCCGCAGCACAGCATTAAAGCAGGAGCTGGCTGTGAATCACTTGTGTGTTCAACTGATCGGCGTCATCGTACTCCGGGCGCCGATAAGTTGAAACCGGGACATACCTCCCACCGACCGGAACGGTTGGGAGGTATGCTTTAGGCGACCCCTGTGTTTTGGTCGTTCGACCCCCGCCGGGGTCGCGAACCACAGGTTGAGAACCGCTGCACTAGATGGTCACATGTAATCTCTTATAGCATAAACATCTCAGGACAGTGCATAGCAAAATCATGTTTTTCTCCAAGCTGGTCATCTCGTGACACATCTCTGAATATGTTGAGCCAAGACAAAAAGGAAGGACACATCTGTTCCTGTATACATGTTATTTATAACCCAGGAATGTATTCATGCCACTCACATGAGGTGACCTATTAGGATCTGAGGTGTGTGTATGTAAACAATTCCTTCTAAAATATAATATACTGTATTGTTATTTTTATTATTGCATCGGTGGTCGGTCAGAAAACAAAGACAACCCCCCTACTGAACCGCAAATTCACTAACTGTGACCGCGGCTTACTTTTCCCTCTTTAAATAGTATTTATTGTTTGTTTTCATTTTCATTTCCTATTGTCCGTTTCACAAAAAGAAGCCTCCAGCGCAGGATTTCCTTTCACGTCAGGCAGCTTGGAAGAGTAAACCAACTGGACAGTGGTCAGGAAATTCTGAGCATCAGTCTTTCTTCACCATACACGAATGAAAGCATGATCAGGAGTCAGAAATCTACAAGGTGATATTATGGAAGAAACAAAAAATTCCACAAACTACGGAGAGTTCTAATTTTATCCTTGCTAAATATTCAGCATTTGATCTGTAACCGGTGATAAAAGTGGTTATATTTATTTCTCAGGGGGCGATTTACCTATAAAAATTAGCCAGTTGGCTGCCCTTCATACACATCAGTGGAATATCTCCTGTCAGAAGTGGAGAACGGCCATTTTGCTGTGGCCTTTCTCGTTCGGCTACAGGAAAATGGCCGACGTACATGTGCAGTTGGCACTTTTGGATGAAGAGCCCGATGGGACGCCAGAGAGAAGAGGCGGTCCGGAGAAGAAGACAGAGGAATTCCTGGAGAGTTTTCGGACAGCAGAGATGTCTGAAAACTCATTTACATATGGAAGAAAGAAGAAATTTCTCAGGAATGGCGGCGCGGATCAGAATAATAAAGGTAAGACAAGAATCTAATGATAGAGTCCCTTTAAGAATAGGCCATTGTGAAATCCTGAAAAAAACCGTATACACTCAGATAAGATGCCAAAGACATAGATGGATGTACTTTGACTGGCTTAGGGTCTTACTTGTACCTGCATCTTTATTAGATTCAAGATCTTCACGTGGCCAATCCAAAAACAAGTCCTACAGACTGCATTGACTAATAGGAGATGAATGTTACTCTTGGCAGTGGTTCCCTTTTTCCTACTCTTCCCTGTATCACATTTATACCCGGCCTTCTTCCTACCGTATAGTCACGAACACTGATAGGAGAGAGGCCGCCTGCAATTCTTTCAATGCTCTGGGATTTTGTGACTTCCTGGATGACTTGTATATTTGGGAGGCAGTCACTTGGGAAGATGTACAACTCTTCTAGGTCCTCTAGTCCATTTGACTATTTCACAAGGCATTTCAATTTTTTTTTATCAGCGAATTTGGAATTTGCTTTCATTAAGTGAATTGTGCAAACTTTGGTGAAGGCTTCGTTCCTATGGGGTTTGAGTTTAACATTTAGTGTAAGAAATGTATGATGGTATAGGAAATCTGGAATGGGAAACCTACTAAGATGTGGGAAGGATTCAAATCCATCCTGCCATAAGATTGTGCTGCAAAAACTTCCCATAGAAGATCAGAATGGACTAAAGCTGCAGGCAGCATGTTATAGAGCAGAACGAGCTGACCAGGTTGATACAGATTCTGCAGAATTTGTATTATATTCAGATAAATCCTTGCTTATTCTTGAGATTAGGAGTCCCATGGGCGGTCCTACTCAGTCAAGAATTGGAGAAATAAACTAAAAAAAAAATTGGTGATGCATTCCCCTTAAAGAGGTTGTCTAGGATGAGCATTTTTTTGCAAGGGGGCCAAGGAAGGTGAACAAAAAACAACCCATACTCACCTTTCCCCAATGCTCTGGTGTCTCCCACCATGGTCTGGTCCTGCTTCTCCTGGGGCCTTCTCCCAGAGGAAGTCGGACCACTGAGGCCAAACTACCTGTGACGTCCTATGTCTGTTTCTTAAGCCACTGAATTGCCACAGCTGTCACGTTTAGTAGGGACTTTCGCCAAAACCAAGGTCCCTGAGCAGCAGGACCAGACCTCAGTGGGAGACATCGGAACATCAAGGACAGGTGAGTATGGGGTTTTTGGGTTTTTTTTCACTTCCCCAGGACCCTTGCAAAAAAACACCTATCCTGGACAACCCCTTTATGGTACCCATACACCTTAGACAGCTGTGGTTCCTTGTTCTTTTAGCCTAAAGCCCCACGTTGCAGAAACTCAGCTTTTTTGCTGCAGATTTTGCTGCGCTTTTTTGATTCAAAAGGAATATACAGAGAGCGCTTATACTTCTCCCTTCTGTTCAATCCTTTCCTGGTTTTGGTTCAAAACACCTCAGCAAACTCTGCAACAAAAAAGCTGCGTTCAGCTGAGTGTGTATGGGCTTTCATTGGAGAAAGGGGAGCAAGCTGCAGCCAGACACCACTGGTGATAGTTTATCTTCATCATGCCCAGTCCTTCCTTCCCTGATATCATTTCTTAGGAGATTGTCTGGATAGCCGCATAAGATTTTTAGATTCCTTTATGACCCATTTAATAAAATCTGCAGAATACCCATTAATATGTGAGTTAAAATAGTGGGAATTCTGCTTTAAGATCTCCTGCCAGTTACATCTGCAGCCATTTTTGGAGTATCTTGCCCGGCCTCCATGAATAGCTTCTTTCACAATTCCATCTCTCCACTTTATAAACAGCAGGATCATCTGCACTTACACGGCTTTCTGGCTCCGCTCCGCAGTCATCTCTCTGCAGCGGGGGAAAAAGGAAATAGTGTTCAAGCTCATGAATACTCAGCCAAAGATAGAAAAAGAAAGGATTGCAGGGTGCAGAACCATCGAGTGGGTCCTCCTGCCTCCTACCACCCTCTGCATGACATCTTGTGACCAGCCGCACTGGGCCAGGCTCGTAACTTCTCACTTTCTTAGGATTTCAGAGCAAGTGTTGGCTTCTCGCACCTCCTGAAGCTTCAGTTTTATGGACATTTTCTGCTGAGTAAGTTTTCCATAGAGAAACTACTAGAAAAGTTAACGGTCTGTCTGAGCTCTGGGGCTTTTTGCTGATGCAGCCCAGTGCAGAAAGAAAAATGCTCTTTTTTTGTAAATGCTAAGAAGGCCTGAAGAATCAATATCTGTCTTAATACCAGGGTAGCTGCCTCAAGATTTATTCCTTGTATTCTAAGGATGTGATGATTTAATGACTAGCGGCTTATCTTGTTAGAGGGGCAGATCAGCAGCTCCATGTAATATCATTAACAGAAACAGCTCATGTTCTGGAGTCATTATAGTCCTAATCCAGAGCTACAGATGTAGCAGAGCTGAACGTGTCACTTTGTGCATCTCTATAACACACGAAATTGAGTTATTAAACTAAAAACAGACTCGGCACTGCTACATCTGTATCTACTTAATGTACTTTTTCCACCTTTTAGATATGGGATCGATCGATCTCCGCTCCATTTTGCAAATCAATTTATCAGCAAATGAATGTTTTGTCCGATATCTAAAATTCCAGTAACGTCTCCAGATTTGCGGGATCTATAGTCTGGCTATTGATAGCCTTAATATAATCAATAGATTTCCATTATAGGGTTACTGGATTTCTAATATTCAACCTGTTCTAGGACGTGGGAGGAGATATCACCTGTATGGAGGGAGCGCTGAGTTATCTGGAGATATAGTGGATGTCAGCTACTCCTGGAAGCCGCTGCTGGTAACCAAGATCAATCCGGAAGGTTTTAAGAAGTCGCTGCTTTCAAGTAATTAAAATGACAGTGCTCAGCTATGGGACTCCTGACAAGTCCTTACTCTAATAAGCAGAAAGCAACCTGCCGCCTGGATTGGTTTGGCTGAGGCTGGATCCTGCCCCTCCAGCAATGTGTCACATAGACTTGTATTGATCACCCTACAGTGGAGGGAGTGCTGGGGCTAGTGGGCACATCACTGCTTCAATGCAAGGATTCCTAGAGGATGAGCCATCTCCACTGCACAGCTGGACTCTCTGAACGTCAGTGCTCTCCACCTGAACACCTTACACTCTGAAGCCTCAACACAAGTCACCATTACAATGATGGATCTTCTCAAAGCTCTTGTCAGTATTGTGGTTGTCTATTTCCACTCCTGTAAGGGAACAAGGCTGCAGAGTGGTGAGTACCAGAAAGCAAGAGATAACATTATACATAACCTCATGGTATATACATACATCTATATAGTTCACATTTACAAGCCACATATATATGTCTATAGATGCTTTGGCTGACTCCTATCACTGTGTATACAGTGGCTATAGTATTACTGTACAAATAAGATGTGTATATAGGGGAGACTGCTGGAAGTTGGACTGTCAAAAGTGTGGGGTCATTATTTAGGGATTTTCTTTATGTTAGTTAGTTTTCCATATTAGCAAACTTCTTTCAGAAGAACCTCACCAGAAGAACACTTTGTATCCAATTATGGGTGGTCGTCTAAAAGGTTTCACTGTGTAGGAGTGTGTAGTGTCTTGGTGAACACCATAGAGAATAGTTATTAAGCTGGAAGCAAATCTTCCAATATTATCTCTATCTATCTATCTATCTATCTATATCCTATCTATCTATCTCCTATCTATCTATCTATCTATCTATCTCATATCTATCTATCTATCTATCTATCTATCTATCTATCTATCTATCTATCTATCTATCTATCTATCTATCTATCTATCTCCTATCTATCTATTATCTATCTATCTCCTATCTATCTATCTATCTATCTATCTATCTCCTATCTATCTATCGATCTATCTATCTATCTCCTATCTATCTAATCTATCTATCTATCTATCTATCTCCTATCTATCTATCGATCTATCTATCTATCTCCTATCTATCTAATCTATCTATCTATCTATCTATCTATCTATCTATCTATTTCAGATTTATCTATCTAACACCTGCCTACTTGGCTATCTGCCTTTATCTATCACTTATCAGTCTAATTTCTGCTGATCTGTCTAACTCCTATCTACTGTTCTATCATCTATCTTTCTTTCTATCTATTTATGTCATATTTAACAACTACTTACTGACATATCTATTTTTGTCAAGAATTTATCTGTATATCAATCTGTCTATCTCTATTGATCATTCTATCTATCTATCTATCTATCTATCTATCTATCTATCTATCTATCTCCTATCTATCTATCTATCTATCTATCTATACATACATACATCTATTTAGCCATTCATCTAGTATCTAGTGATCTATCTACTCATTATCTATCTATGTATCTATCTATCTATCTATCTATCTATCTCCTATCTATCTATCTATCTATCTATCTATCTATCTATCTATCTATCATTTATCTATCTAGTATTGATCTAGGTATATATAATCTATCTCTCTATTCATAATCTATCTATCTATCTATGATTGAAGTCCAACCATTTTAGGACCCGCACCCCTTGATAAGCCAGTGCAGAGAACAGGTGCAGCTCTTTGCCCTGCAGGGCCGTCACATCCATAGATAACCCAGTAATTCCCATAGGGCAGCCATGCTTCACATTTTAGCACTTGAAAACCAATAACTTTAAGTTTCTCTGTGTGATATTTTATGAGATTATAGCAATGGGACCCCAGCAATCCTTGTGGAATCCACAATGTGAACTGCGTGTTATCCTAACCAGAGAAGCCATTGACAGGCTTATATTATGACACATTGTACTCAGTCAGCGACTGTTCGCTGCTAAATGGAGCTTTTATTCGTCTGCTGAACTCCTGCCCTTGAAGAAATGTATTAAGAAAATGTGCTTCCTGTTTCATGGTCTGAAAAATGTCTTTTGGGTCTTTATAGGCAAAGATCATCCGTCCCCTCACAAAAGAGCTGAACATCTCATGGTATAAAATACTGTGACATTTACACAACATGTGAACTGCGGTCTACACTGGCTGAGCAGTGTCAGCATGAAAATACTAGAGTACAGTAGGACTAGGAGGAGCCGGGCAGATTCATATACAGATTTGTTGGAATACATTCAGGATATATTCATTTTAATTTCTGCTTGTTCTGGATTTAGGAGTCCAGGGGGCGGGGCTATTCTGTGATTGACAGCTTTCCTTGTATGAGTGTATATAGAGATATCTGCTGCTGCTCTGTAACATGCCCAACATGACACGTTCCCTTTCATCACACATTACCTAGTAAAATAATGAACAATGGACAGTATAGGGGGTGCCATACAAACCCCATTATAGTTATGACCATCATATCACAAATCCATCCTGATATAGATATGAACACAGCCAAACAGTCCATGCACAGCACCCCCACAATGGCCAAAGCCTCTATTACTGAAGGTCTACCCATCCATGGGTTATAGGAACCACCTCCACTCGTTCTTCCGAAAAATGAATACTTAATCCACTTGAAAAGCGGGTACCCTAGGAAATCCATGGACCCCATAGTTTGTAATGGAGTCTTCCTGGTTTCTGGCATAATTTGGAAAGAAACTCCTCTTCACATTTTTCAAGTAGAATGGGGAACGCAATCCCTGAATGGAGACCGAGCGCTAGTGTGAACCCAACCTTAGTGAGTGTAACGCCTGTCTTTCAAACATAGTATATGTAAATTCTGTACAAATAATCTTTGCAGGATATTGCAGAATTCACATATATTTCTATAATATGCTACATTTTAAAATCTGTGAATCCATGTATATAACATGTGATCATAGGTTTATACTGTACATTGGGTTAACCAGTATATATGAGGAAGCACCAGATGAAGTTACCAGTTGTACCAAAATCAGCTATTTTACTTCCCATGAATGTCCTGGGTGATTGTGTTTTTAGAAGTTGCCATAAGGGCCAGTAAACAGTTTATAATTATGGAGGTTTTCCCACCAATGATATGTATCCCCTGATATTTGTCTGGTTGCTTGGGCCGTGAGTGCTGGGACCTCCGGAATTCACAAAAATGAGCCCTCTCAATGTGAATAGTATGGCGACACTCATGTTGGGCCACTGCATCATTCACTTTTATGGGACTTCTGGAACTCTGACAAGTCCATAGACGTGAATCAAGTGTTGGCCAAACATAAGAACCAGCACTCTCTTCACATAGGGCTCTTGCACACCCCATTCTTGGGATTGCTGGAGGTCAAACCATTTGCAAATGGTTTTAATGAAAACGTTCCTGTCGTTCGTATCTATAGCACCTATACAGGCCTTTATAGTAAGAGACAGCATATAACCCTGTGTAGTCTGATCCTGCAGGTATACTCTTCTTTATCTGTCTCCTACTGTCCTATTTAACAGGCTAGCAAGAAGTATGGGACATATAAGACACTGTGACTGCAGGATCAGACTACACAGGGTTTGTTGTCTGTTTCCATGGAGACCCTTAGGAGTAGGGCTGGGCGAATAATCAAAAATTAACCATAACCGAACATCAACCAGGTGTCAAAAGGGATCACTGAGGGCTGATATTGGGGCATTGCAACACCTCATCAGTACTGAAGACAACAGGGAGTCACGCCAGAGTAGAGACCCCAGCATATAATAGCAGTATAGGTTCGGCCCTGTTTGGTCCAAACGAAACTGCTGGGTGAACCTCGCAAAACAAATATATATAGGATTGTTTTTAAAATCCGATCTCCGATTGAGATTGGGTTCGAATGAAAAATGATTGGAAATCGGATTTCAAAATCGATCCTGAAAAGTCAAGATCGGCTCAACCCTACTGTAGAGCCTTAGTTGTGTCTCGTTTTTTTTTTCTAATTTCTCTGCGTGTTGCACAGTCTGACCTGTGAAATTATCAACTGACATAAATGTTTTGCACTTGTTAATCTTTCTTGCTGTAGAATGGCGGTGTTAGGAACCTGATGGAACAAATAACTCTGTAAGTCTTGGGCAACCAGAATCCCTAAGTGCTGAGGCAAAAACAGTCCTGGGTGTGCTACGCTCTCCCAACCGGAGCGAAAGCAGACCCCGGAGTTCTTCACCAGAGCTCCTGATGGTGGAGTTGGACTTGTTAAAAGTCCGAGGCCTAGATCCACAACTGCCCAGAGAGCGACGTACACTCAGTGAACCCCAAGTAGGAGGGCCCAGAGGAACCCAGACACTAACCTGAGAGTGAAGTCCAAGAGAGTAGGATGGACTGGAGTGCAGATGAGCAGGAGGTAATCCAGGGAATACACCCAGATACCCAAGAAGCAAATATGTGGTCAAACAAGCCAAGTCGATAACTGGAGGTCACGTGGTAGCATAAGGCAGAGGCAGAAGCGTAGTCAGGGAAGCCGGGTCACACACAGGAGGTCAGTGGAGTAACCAAATCAGGATTCAAAAGGGAGGTCAGGAGGAAGCCAAAATCAAATACTTTACTTACCATTTTCTGCATGTTGGTCTCCATGATACCCCCTGACACTTTTTAATTCATTTATGTTGAGTGCCTTATCTCCTTCCATGTTGTTTGCTTCTAGTTTACTGCGGTGCTTATTTATGATGTCGGCGCACCTCCTTGTTAAATGTTGTGCACATGTTCGTTAGTTTAGATGGGTCTTTTTTGGCCAATAGTGTTGAAAAATTGTGTAGTCACCACTTTCTAATGCATTCTAACCTTGATGGGCTCTTTTACGCTGACCATGTTCTGGAGTGAATTTGCACCTTTGTAGCTCCTATCTAAAAAAAAAAAGAGGCACAAGTCTTAAGGATTTTCATTTAGGCCAAGGCCTGTAATCTCATCAAAAAGCAAAGGTGGTGAGAGCAGCATTACAGTGTAAAAAAAGTTGCAAATGCTTCATAAATGAAGTGTAGTGCAGGAAAAGAACTCAAAAAGGCGCAAGTAGCTTAATAAATATGCCCCATTGAGTCAACCATGAACTCCTCTGCACAACAAAGTATTCTAGAGTCAAATGTGAAGCCATCTAACCAACAGCTAATTCTTGGCTGAAATCGGGTCATGTAACAGGACAAGGATCCCAAACACACCAGCAAATCTACAACAAAAGGGCTGAAAAAGGAAAGAATCAAGGTGCAGCCATGGGCTAGTCAATGTGCAGACCTCAACCCAATTACAATGCTGAGTAGGGCTAAGACCCCATGGGACGTCCCACAGCAATAATACGCTGCTGGAAAAACCGTGGCAGCAACGCATTACAGTTCTTCCCGCAGCACTTTAAACAGAAAGTTTGCAGAGTTTTCCTCCATGGACTTTCTGTTACAATTATATCTATGGGGAAACCGCCAGCGTTTTCTTAGGTATAATTGACATGCTGCAATTTCCAAAACCACACTGGTTTTGGAAGCCGCAACGTATCCGCATTGCGGTTTTTATCACAAAGTGGGCATGAGCTTCATTAGAATCCCATGCACTTTGCCTGTACTGTAAAGCGGCGCGATTTTTACCACTCCATTTCGTCTGCGGGCAAATCACGGCGTTTCCATCCCGTGAGGGCCTAAGAGTCTGATAGTCATACAGAAAAGCATTACTTCAAGTTATTGCTGCTAAGGAGGTTCTACAAGCTATTGATTCATGGGGTGCACTTAGTTCTTCACTTCTAACTTGTTCATTTTGGCTTCATTCTTGGTAACTGAATGGCGGTAGAATCTGTTATGTGTTGTATTTCATCTCAGGTTGGATTTCCTTAGTGTTATCACCTTCTAAGGGCCAAATGTTTTTTTTTTTTAATTATTATGCCCTAATTTGTAAAACCATAGAAGTCAAAATGTATTTGTTTTTCTCTTTATGGTATGTATATGGATGAAATAATATCTGATCTACACATGAATAATATACATGAAGCACATGTGGAAGATACGCCTCATATATAATGTCATTCTGTGACATGAATAATATTACTAATTTCTCTATGTTCTCTATCTTATTGCATTTCATTAGTGGATATGACACATAAGCCAGGTATGTGCATTTTTTGGTTCGGTTTATTGTATACAATAATCCCTTATTTTGTGTAATTCCATCCTGGTGAAATGTTAGGGCTAGTTCACACGGGGCGCGGAATGGCGGATTTTGGTCCTGATTGTGACGTGGGAAGCCGCTTCAGAATAGGGCCAAAATGCTCCTGCCACGACTGTCGCGGCTTCCTGCTCCAGAGTAGGCCCAAAAGTATGGGCCTAGTCCGGAGGGGCTGAATCAGCCACGGAATCCGCCTGAAGGGCAGCTCACTAGCGGTCTACATAGACCTCTATTGTGAAGGGGCGGATTATGACATGGATTCAGCACCAAAATTTGCCCCCTATTGCCCCCTGTGAACGAGCCCTTAAAGTGAATCTCCTTGTATGTTTTGGCATCTAAGACTTAGTATGTTAGGTACTTTTTGTGAACTTCATAGAGGGCCAGAATTCTAAAAAGGGGCATAACCGGCCTAAATGTCCTAATAAGGGCAGGGGATGAGGTCTGGATTGACCACTCTCTTTCCTCACCCTTACCTTAGCATGCATATGTTCTGAAAGAAGAGATAAGAGGAAGTCACTGCCATGCACCATCTTTCTGCAGAACATAAGGATTGGGCATGTTGAAATTCAACATGTCCATTCTTTGTCCACCCCCCAATATCTGTTATCAGGGAACATCGCCATCCACGTTAACTGATTGGTTGGTCTTTCTGAAATTGTTGGATTTGGTTCACAATAGTCTAATGTATTTGGCTAGCTTTAGAGGGTTGTATCAGATTTCCAGTAAGGCTGCATTTGGAACCCAACCCCAATCTACTTAGGAAAGTCCCTCCCCCCCCCCCCCCAAATAAAACTGCAAATTTTCGGAATACTCGCCTCTTTATGAGACAATGGTGGTACTGAGCATAAAACACATTCTATCTATGTTATAGGACAAATTGTGTGCAAGCAAGGGACACAGAAGCCATGTTATAAAATAATTTACTTCCATGACACATCAAGAAGGTTGTCCTTCCAGGAAGCTCAGGACGAATGTAAACGGGATGGAGGTGACCTAATGACTATAAAGTCCGAAGCAGAGCAGAAATTCATCCAGATGCTGATCCAGAGTCTCACTGGATCGGATGGAGACTTCTGGCTTGGCCTACGGAGAATTGAAGATGATTCACCGAATTCCAGTGACTGCCAGAGCCTATACACGTGGGTTGATGGCAGTAAACCAACATTTTGGTAAGTATGATCAAAGTTCACTCCTATTTCTAATCATGACTTTTTTATGTTGCAGATGTTTTTGTAGTTGTACTGGTGTAACTATAGAGGTCTCAGTAGTCACAACTGTAGTCGCAGAGACCAGGTAGCTCCACAGGTAACACCCAACACACTAGGGCTGGATAAACGTCTTTGATCTCTTTTCTGATTTTCCTTGATAGCTGGCAGTCTGTGTATCATAAATGCAATACCCCTGCCCTCGGGTGCACTGGAGTGAGAAGATTTATGACGCACAGCCTTCCACGGTCAGAAAGGAGGAAATGAACACTTCAATGGCAAAAATAGCAGTTGATCAGTAGCATATAGTCATGGAGGAATTTTTGGTGGTAGGCTCTGGTACAAAAGTAGGCATGATCATTGTTTGGGGGACACCGATATGGAATAAGAATGATGGGAAGCTTGTGTACACAGACATGTTACTTATGAGCAAGTCATAACTGTGGCCTGTGTCCGGACAGAGAAGGAAAGAGAAATTAAAATGCTGCTAAAATGTATGGATGGGACATAGGTGATGGTTGTGAGACAAAGCTGCATGGGGGGCCAAAGTCACCAGGGCCCACGAGCCTTAAAGGGGTTGGCCACTTTCAGACCAATATTGACAAACCAGTGTACAATAAAAAGATATACAATTTTCCAATATACTTTCTGTATCAATTCCTCACGGTTTTCTAGATCTCTGCTTGCTGTCATTCATTCTGTTACTTCTAGAGGATAAAACTCTGACCATGGTCATGTGATGAGCACACAGGTGCAGAGCTTGTTATAGTCACAGCACAATAATCAGACATCTGCCTGGTAATCAGCTGTGCACCTGTGTGCTCATCACATGACCATGGTCAGAGTTTTATCCTCTAGAAGTAACAGAATGAATGACAGCAAGCCAAAATCTAGAAAACCGTGAGGAATTGATACAGAAAGTATATTGGAAAATTGTATATCTTTTTATTGTACATTTGCTTGTCAATATTGGTCTGAAGGTGGCCAACCCCTTTAAAGGAGTATTCCCATGTCGCATACTCACCAGTCTTCACTGCTGTAAAATCTTCTTTCTTCCTGGTTTCTTGTGTCATTTGGTGGGCGGGGTTTCACATGCAACCTGCCGTTTATCTCCGCCCCCAAATTAACATGTAGCTCCGCCCACCACATAGCGTGATCCTATGGGGCGGCTGAAGGGCCTGTGATGTCATCAAAGGTCCTCAAACAACACTATATGCACAATATTGGACTATGAAGTGCAGGCAGGAACAACTCCATTCTGTGTTACATACAGAGACTGCCTGTCTCTGCTATAATGAACACAATTGAATTAGCTAGCCTGATAACTGGGAGAACAGAAGACGTTCAGAAATGAAAGCAGCTCCTCTCCCCTATCTGAGAGCAGGAAGCTAGGTCATGTGGTGTAGACACAGGAATAGCTAGAAACACAGGGTCGCTCCCGTGCACTTAGCCACTCCCCCCCCCCTTCCCGAGAGCAGCAGATACATCACTTGACTTATGACCAGATAAGTCAAGGGCTGTGTCAACAATCCTATTAATATTATAAATGTGAATGTTTGTGAGTTTGTGGGTTTGTGTGTTTGGATGTTTGCATGTTCGGATGTTTGTTCCTCAATCACGGAAAAACCGCTCCACCGATTTGGCTCAAATTTTCCAAAAACATAGTTAATACACCCGATTGCATAATAGGCTACTTTTCGTCACAATAACGCACATACGTTTTTCCCAGGACCCACGCAAAAAGCCAACTCACATCACTATCTCTGCAATCTCACACACTTTGGACCATAGAAAGCCCTAAAACTTCACATTCCCCTCTACAGTCTCGCCCCTAACCCCACACAATCTCATATACATATACTTTACCACTTTGCCCCTCGCCTTAACGATACTCCAGGAGGCTCTCTTCAACGCTTCGGAGCAGCCATGTTTGCCAACCCCCACCGCTCGGACAATCCGCGACACCGCCCACCCATGTCAATACCCCTAGGCGGTCTAATAAATGCAAAAAAAAAGTTTAAAAAAAGTAAAAAAAAATATATATATATATATAAAAAAAAAAAAGGATTACAAATTCAAATCACCCCCCTTTCCCTAGAACACATATAAAAGTCGTTAAAAACTGTGAAACACATACATGTTAGGTATCCCCGCGTCCGAAATTGCCCGCTCTACAAAGCTATACAAATATTTTTCCTGTTCGGTAAACGCCGTCGCGGGAAAAATGGTCAAAAGTGCCAAACCGCCGTTTTTTCACTGTTTTGATTCTGATAAAAATTTGAATAAAAAGTGATAAAAGCAATAACTTTTCCTGAAAATGGTAGAACTACAAAGTACACCCGGTCCCGCAAAAAAAACCCGCCTTATACATCCCCATACACGCACATATAAAAAGTTACGGCTGTCGGAATATGACGACTTTTCAAAAAAAAATTTTTTAACACAGTTTTGGATTTTTTTAAGGGGTCAAAATGTAAATAAAACCATATAAATTTGGTATCCCCGGCATCGTAACGAAACACAGAATACAGGGGACAGGTAATTTTGGTTGCACAGTGAACGCCGTAAAACCAAAGCCCGTAAGAAAGTCGCAGAAATGCATTTTTTCTTCAAATCCACCCCATTCTGATTTTTTTCCCTGCTTCCCAGTACATTATATAGAATCAATAATGGTGGCATCAGGAAGAAAAATTTGTCCCAGGAAAAATGAAGACCTCATATGGCTCTGGGAGCGGAGAAGTAAAAAAGTTATGGGGTTTAGAAGGAGGGGAGTCAAAAACGAAAATTAAAAAATGCCATCGGCGGGAAAGGGTTAACTTCAAATACTTCTGTCCCAAAGTCACTATGTAAAGTTTCTCACAACACCGTATATATAGCAGCTCAAATACAAAGTAACTTCAACACAAAAGTCTCACGTATTCTCTGAATTACAGCAAAAACAAGATACAAAGTTACATTTCATATCCCACACCTTATACACAGTACGAAAACCTTACCCACGTCTGTATATACCCACTGCTACAATCACCGCAGACGAAGTCGCGGGTACCAGCTAGTGAATTGAATAAAGTAAGATAGTGGACAAACAGCAGTTTTGCTGAAGCAGTGTATTTAGGAAAAGTCTTACATCAACATTAACCAGCAGTATAGATAGGATCCCTGTGATGGGACAACCCCTTTAAGTTACACCCTGAGTAGTGGGTAGTAGTTCAGATATTGCAATTAAAAGAGTTGTCTAATCCTTACATTTTTTAATAAAAAAAAATAAAAGAACTGATAGCTATCCAAGAAGTGATACCTACCCTAAGTGCTCCGGCCAGTTGTCTTACATCCAGCCACAAGATAGAGAGGAAGAGGAGGGAGGACATGACTGCTCTCAATATACAGAGATTTCTTTGTGTATTTCTCAGTTTTATTAGACATTTCAATCAACAGAATCAAAGAGAATAATATGCTAATGGAGGATGGGCTGAGATATTTTAATTTTTTTGTGCATTTTCTATGTTAGTGTCCCTTTAATAACAGAATCTAGGCATGAAAAACCTATAGTACCATTATAAAAGCCAGACCTGCACAATCTCTAGCAGAAGGTACCACGAGCAGTAAATGCCAGTCCTGCATGTGTTTAGGATTTGTGCCAAACCACAGCTGCATTGCTATTAATGGAAGAAGCCGGGGTGAGCTGTATCACAATATATATTAGCAACCTTAATAGGAAGCTTAAGCTGGAATTTGTAGAAACACATTGCCAGTAAAACAGAATTAGGAATAATGAATAGTGTCACCAAATTAACATTTACTGTTTAACAGAATACACACTTGTTTTATATATCAGACAAGCACAGAATCTTGTATAGTATTATTATTATTATTATTAGTTATTTATATGGCACCATTAATTCCATGGTGCTTTACATTTGGGGGTTACATACAGTACACAGAATATACAGGTAGATATAAAACTAACAATGACCGACTGGCACAGTGGGGTAGAGGGCCCTGCCCGCGAGGGCTTACAATCTATGGGGGAAGGGATAGAGACAAAAGGTGAGGGGGAGACAGTTCAGATGGTGGTGTGGTGGCAGTAGTGTTATTGGAGGTTGTAGGCCTTCCTGAATAGGTGAGTCTGTCAAATCTGAAGTTAGAATTGCTGATGCATTGCTACTGGATTTATGTTGAAATACTAATTTTCCTTTAAAACTAAAGACTATCAGCTTTGGAATAAAGAATGTATTCTAAGATGGCGACGATTCTTATGATTGTAACCAGGACTACAACTTGCTGTGCGTCACGCACCAGAACCAATCATATGAAGAATTTCACGTTATATTATGCATTAACCCTTTCTTTTCCTTTCCTGTATAACTATGCGTGACGTGAAATAAACTTGGTTCAGTGCTGCTAGCCGAGGATAAGAGAGCAAGAGCTGAGAAGTTTTGAAGCAGCTTGAGTCTGATTCATTTCTTAAAGCGACGGTGCACACACATGCTCTCACTAATTTGGATCTGACTGATTGACCCGTGCTGTCGAATTCGACCCTGACAATTGGCGCTCCAACGTGGGGCTATCATGAGAAAACCAGGGGGGGCTCGCTGACCCGCATAGGCCGCCACACCGAACTCCGCCATTTCCCGAGGAGGGTCCGGAACCTCAAACGATCACGGTGAGTTTACGCATATTTTATATTTGTTCACTTGCCTGTGAATCTCGAGAGGTGGCGGTTTAGTAAGTGTGGTGGTGAGCCGGGTCGGGTGCTCAAGGTCTTAAATGGACAGACATGCCTGGAGTTTCCTCTGATAGCTTAGAACCGCAGCACTGATATATATATATTTTTATTTTTTTTAAATGTAGATTGTGAGCCCCGCATAGAGCTCACAATGTACATTTTTCCCTATCAGTGTGTCTTTGGAATATGGGATGGAAATCCATGCAAACACGGGGAGAACATACAAACTCCTTGCAGATGGTTTTCTGCCCTTGGCAGGATTTGAACACCAGGACTCCAGTGCTGCAAGGCTGCAGTGCTAACCACTGAGCCACTGTGTGGCCCCATAGCACTGATATATTTCTGTCCCGTGTGGCTCAATCGGTCAGATAGAGGTGTGGATAGAAGTTGAGACTGGTTAAGTATAGTGTGAGGTGAGATAGATAACAGCCGTCTGTTTAGTCAGGATATTATTGTATTTAGCGCCGTACCATCATTGTTATTCCCCATACGTCAAACAGCAGCGCAACAACTGGGGTATTCCTGCCCCTGCGAGCAATTAGGACAGGTGGAACTTTTACTTAATCAAAGTGGAACCTCCCCTATAAGAGGCCAACTGACTCCCTCCCCCCCGCGTTTTTTTCTGTCCTGCTGGGCAGGACAGGTGGCAGGGGAAGGTTGGGAGGGGGGGCAGAGTTCCTCTCTCCCACTTTCCCTTTTTTTCCTTTTTTTTTTCCTTTTATATTTTGCTGTGGGTTGGGCGCCCCCCTCCCCAAGATTGGGGGGGGGGGGAGAGCTCGACTGCAGCCTACCTGGAGCGTTGGAGGCGCGGGCAGGGACCCGCGCACTTCGGCGTTCGGCACCGGCTTTCCCGGGCTCCTGTACGGAGCTTCGGAGTTCGGCGCATGCGCAGGACGGGTTCGCGCGCGTGCGCGCCGGGCCCAGCTGTGTTATGCGCTCCCGTGCCGCCGGGCATGCGCAGTAGCTCGCGCCTGTCCGGCGGCTTTCTCTGCTCTTCCGGCTCTTAGAAACTGAGCCGGGGGGAGTATGGGGACACTGTGAAGGGGCACGGAGCTCCCCCTCGGCGGGGGGGGGAGAGTATGAAGCCCCTGGGTCCCTCACCTTCACACCACCCACCCACCCCCTCGGGAGGGGCGGGGTTTATTGTGCCCTCCCCCTTTGGGAGGTATATTAGTATGGCAGCTTCTGCCTGTCAGTCGCTGCTCAGGTGTTGCAGGGACTGGTTGAGGCTCTGAAGCTTGCTCAGCTTGGTGGTGTACAGAGAGTCTTCAACTCAGCATTTGAACTTTCTGGACTGGATTGTAAGGTATTTTTTTCTTGGTTTAGGGAAGTGACCTGGGATCCCTGTCAGGTATGGGGGGAGATATCTTTATGTATTTGGTCTCTTTTTTAGATGGCTTCTTCATCCTCGTCGTCAAGTTCCGACGAGGGAAGACGCAGGAAATCCGCAGCGGTGCGCAGACACGCACCATGCAAGGATTGCAATATTCCGTTACCTGACGGATATGAAAATTCACGATGTCGTCAATGTAGGGCTCCACGGGCGGAAGAAACCCAGGTTCACGAGGTCATCTCCTGGGTGAAAGGTTTTGTGGAGGAGTCTATGCGTGAAATGAAGGACTCTATCGCCCATCTCACGAAGAGACCTCGTCTGGAGTCCACTTCCCGTCCGTTTCCTCTGAATGAGGAATTTCAGATTGTGGATGAAGTCTCTTCAGATGAAGAGTCGGTGGATACGGGTCCGTCTTTTCCCTTGGAGAAAATGCCAAGGCTGATGAAAATGGTGCGTCCAGAGCGTGACGGGGACCCGGACCAGAAGGGACAGAGGTCCTTCAAGGTGGAGCCGGCAGTAGTGAGAAACATGGAGGCGGAGTGGAAGCGCCCGGAGAGGTCGTTTCAACTCTCCAAGAAGTTTCGGACCCTCTTTCCGGTGGAGGAGGACCAGTTTGATCGCTGGGGTCCGCCCCCGAGGGTCGATATGGCCGTTTCGAAACTTTCGAAACGAACGGTGGTGCCATCAGCAGATGGCTCTAATCTACAGGATGCGATGGATCGACGTACGGAGGTAAGTGGCCACCTTAAGGTGGGGAGACAAGATCTCAGGAGAACATACCTAATCCCTTCTCTTTCTATCAGGGTTCCCTACGTCGAGTTTATACTTCAGCAGCTGCGCAGGCCTCCGTGGGAATTTCAGCGACCGACGTCGTCCAATTTTTGAAAGGCAATGTTTCAGCCCTTCGGAGGAATATTGATGCGGGGGTTCCACGCGACGAATTGCTGGCGTTCCTGTCGTCCACTTCATTGGCGGTGGACTACCTGGCGGAAGCGGCGTCATACCAAGTGAAGATCGCGGCGAGGGCTATGGCATTAGCCACAGCGGCTAGACGGCCCCTTTGGTTGAAGCCCTGGAGGGCTGACAATACATCGAAGTACAACCTTTGCGCTCTCCCCTTCGAGCCTGGTAAGCTCTTCGGTAAGGAGCTGGATGCCATTATGAAGGGGTTAGCCGACAGCAAGGGGAAGAATCTTCCCCAAAGAGCTCTGGGTAGAGCAGGCCCTTCATTTCGGGGCCGAGGATTTAGACCCTTTCCCTCTAGGGGAACATATCAAAGGCGCCCCGGGGCCCGGGGCAGAGGCTTTGGTCGGCGTCTCACCCGTGAGGCAGAGAAGAAGAAGCCAAGTTTCTGACATTCAATCCTCCCCTCCTCTACCGCCCGTTCCCATTTCCCCAATTCCGGTAGGAGGGCGTTTGTCTCTTTTTCTTCCAGCTTGGGTTCGCTGTATTCAGGATCCGTGGGTTCTGCAGCTGGTAGCTGCAGGATTCAGAATAAAGTTTATTTCGAAACCCCCCGACAAATTTGTCAGAACCCGTGTTTTATTGGATCTCAAGCAAATCCTCCTAGAGAGGGCCGTCCAGGAGTACCTGGACAAGGGCGCCCTAGAACCGGTGCCTCAGGTAGAGCAGTCAACCGGCGTGTATTCTCCAGTTTTTTTGGTACCAAAAAGCTCAGGGGGCTGGAGAATGGTTGTGGATCTAAGAGGTCTCAATCGTTACATTGTCAAGACTCATTTCCGAATGGAAACTATCAGGTCAGTATTGCCGTTCCTGCAGCACGGAGACATGTTCGTCACATTAGATCTGAGAGATGCATATCTACACGTCCCAATATTTCCACCGCACAGGAGGTTTTTGAGAATTGCGGTTGTGTTGAACGGTACGCTGCGCCATTTGCAGTTCGCAGCCCTGCCGTTTGGGATTTCATCGGCCCCCCACACCTTTACAAAGGTTGTGGCTCCGGTCGTTGCGGCTCTTCGGCTTCAGGGTATCTTCATAGTACCCTACCTGGACGACTGGCTGTTGAAAGCCCAGTCAGCAGAGGTCCTCACTGCCCACCTAAACACCACCATCGCCTTCCTAGGCGAACTGGGTTGGCTCATAAATTGGCAAAAATCCGTGGTTATTCCGTCCACTCGGATCCAATTCCTAGGATTCATCCTGGATTCCCTCAAAATGCGAGTTTCCCTACCTCCCGGGCGGGAGGAGAAAATTCGCCGGGCAGTACATCATTTAACGGTGACGCGGAGAGTTCAGGTGAGAACATCCATGAAGGTCCTGGGATTGATGGCGGCAGCTGCAGATGCAGTACCATGGGCACTATGGCACATGCGGCCATTACAGTGCGAGACTCTCAGGTTATGGAACCGCAGCCAGACAGGGCTGCAAAGACTCATCCAGTTGTCTGTCGAAACCCGTCGGTCGCTACGGTGGTGGTCCCATCTGAAGAACGGGAAGTCCACGGTCCAGCCTGTCTGGACCCTGTTGACGACAGATGCCTCCCTCTATGGATGGGGAGCACATCTGGGGGAGACCCTAACAAGCGGAACATGGGGGCCGGAGGAGAGGTCCCAGTCATCAAATTGGCGCGAACTATGCGCAATCCTCAAGGCACTACGTTATTTCACCCAAACGCTCCGCGGCAAGGCAGTCAGGGTCAGGACAGACAATGTCACGGCGGTCCTGTATCTGAACAAACAAGGAGGGACGAGGTCCCCATCTCTGCTCAGGTTAGTAGGCCAGATCTTCACCTGGGCGGAAGACAACGTAAGTCATCTCACGGCGGTGCACATAAGAGGACATCTAAACACGTTGGCGGATCAGCTAAGCAGAGGCCTGACTGTGGCGGGCGAATGGTCGCTGAACCAGGGAGTTTTCCATCAACTTACCCAGATGTGGGGTCTCCCCGAGGTGGACCTGATGGCCACCCAGTACAATGCCAAGGTGGAGAGGTTTTGTTCCCTCTACCAGGAGGACAACCCCTTGGCAGTGGATGCCCTATCAATACCTTGGAGGTTCAGGCTGGCATACATCTTCCCTCCACTTCCCATGGTTTCGAAGGTATTGGCCAGATCAAACAAGACCAGGTATCGGTCATCGCGATCATACCATTCTGGCCAAAGAGGGCATGGTTTACCCACCTCATGCAGATGAGTCGAGGGAACTATTGGAGACTTCCGCTTCTTCACAACCTGGTAACCCAGAACAATCGGCTATGCCAGGACCTGGAGACGTTCAACCTGACAGCCTGGAGGTTGTCCGCGCCTTATATGGACACGGAGGACTATCCCAAGCCGTTCGAGCGACCTTAGCTTGTTCTAGGGCACTGTCAACTAACAGAGCTTATGTAAGGATTGGTAGAATCTACCAACAATGGTGCGAGGAGAACCGGCGATCCGGTTCGGAGATTGAGTCGGTGTTGGAGTTTATGCAGAATGGCCTGGACAAGGGGCTTGCTCCGGCGACACTAAGAGTACACATGGCAGCTTTGTCTGCGGTCTTGGGGATCAGGTTGTCCCAGAATCCCCTGGTGAGTCAGTTCTTGAAAGGAGCCTCTAGGCTCCGCCCCTCGGTTCACAGCCCGGTCCCTCAATGGGATCTGGGTACGGTACTACAGGGACTTTGTGAGCCCCCCTTTGAGCCGCTGCAGGAGACAGATTTGAAATGGGTGTCTTATAAGGTGGCATTTTTGTTGGCGGTTACCTCAGCAAAACGAGCTGGGGAGCTGCAGGCTTTGGCTGCTACAGAGCCTTACTTATTATTTTTCCCAGACAGGGTCCAGTTGAGGTACCTGCCGGGGTTCCTACCCAAGGTGCCTTCTGGGCAGAATATAAACCACGTTATCTCACTGCCCACCTTCTTTCCTTCCCCAGGGAGCCGGGAGGAGGAAAGGTGGCATACCCTGGACCTAAGGAGATGTCTAAGTATCTACCTGGAACGGACTAGCGCGTTCAGGAGGGCCGAGAACCTGTTTGTGAATGCGGCAGGTAGGAATAGAGGGGAGAAAGTATCCAAGGGTACCCTTTCACGTTGGATCAAGGGGGCCATTTTTCAGGCCTTCCAGAATCAGGGACTGCCACCTCCGGACTTCGTCCGGGCACATTCCACCCGTGCGGTGGCCACCTCCTGTGCGGAGAGACAGTCCGTCTCTTTGGATCAAATCTGCTCAGCGGCAACATGGAGTTCGCACTTGACATTCGTAAGACATTACAGATTGGAGCGGTTCGCGGCAGAGGCAGTGGCTTTTGGCCACTCAGTCCTTTCATCAGTCTGCCAGGAAGTCCCACCCTAGGGGGGATTTACTTGCTACCTCCCCAGTTGTTGCGCTGCTGTTTGACGTATGGGGAATGGAAGATTATGTAGATAATCTGTTTTCCCATAGTCCAAACAGCAGCGCAAGCTTCCCTCCCTTCCTGTTCTGGAGATATTTTCGGAATATTATACTTTATAGTTACGCGGGGGGGGAGGGGGTCAGTTGGCCTCTTATAGGGGAGGTTCCACTTTGATTAAGTAAAAGTTCCACCTGTCCTAATTGCTCGCAGGGGCAGGAATACCCCAGTTGTTGCGCTGCTGTTTGGACTATGGGAAAACAGATTATCTACATAATCTTCCATTATGTATTTGTGGTTCTCCTTGGCATTAGGCTGGGTCTGAGAACAAATTTGTGGTTCTCCTTGGCGATAGGCTGGGTCTGAGAACAAATTTGTGGTTCTCCTTGGCGATAGGCTGGGTCTGAGAACAAATTTGTGGTTCTCCTTGGCGATAGGCTGGGTCTGAGAACAAATTTGTGGTTCTCCTTGGCATTAGGCTGGGTCTGAGAATGAATTTGTGGTTCTCCTTGGCATTAGGCTGGGTCTGAGAACGAATTTGTGGTTCTCCTTGGCGTTAGGCTGGGTCTGAGAACGAATTTGTTGTTTTAGGTATTTGCTGTTCTGGTCGTGTGGAGCTAAAGAACAGAGATCATGGTACGGCTGTTCAAATGCAAGCATACTTTGCCTACAGAGGCACAGACGGCTGTGGATTTGGTTAAAAGTGAGAGAGGGGAAGAAACAGGTGAATGACGTGGAATGTTAGAAGATAAAGGTTTGCTCATTACAGGGTCGCAAGGACTCTATAGCGATCCAGCTGGGTATGCACGTCCATGTCCTCGCCCACGTCCCCTGCTGCTACTGAGGAGGGACACTGCTGGCAGCCCCTCTCCAGTAGCTGGACTGTGGGGTGGATATACAGCTGGGTATGCACGTCCACGTCCTCGCGCACGTACCCTGCTGCTACTGACGAGAGGCAATGCTGGCAGCCCCAATCCAGTACCTGGACTGTGGACTGGATACCCAGCGGAATATCCACGTCCTCGCCCACGTCCCCTGCTGCTACGCTGCATCATGTATTAAGCTCTGAAAAGAGCTGTTATTTCCTGTCTAACCGAAGCTATGAAAGCACTTTATCACCCTCAGAACAAGCTCTCCCTATCACTCCAAAACTGAAATGACACGAATATGGCGGCGGCCGTTCTTATGAATGGGAGGTCACATGTTTTCAGCAGCCAATGAGTTTTTTCAATTTTTTCACTGCCTCCGCTGTCGTAGTTCTTGTCCCACCTGCCCTGCACAGTTATTGGTGCAAAAAAACGCGCCAGGGAAGGTGGGAGGGGATATGAATTTTTACTGCGTATGCGGCCTTGTATTTGATTGTGAATGAATACATCGAACGCCATGATATTCGATCGAATACCTATTCGTTCGCTCATCTCTAGTCAGGACGGACAGATAGATAGATCCCATTGAAATGAGTGGCACGATGCCTGCTGTCTATCCTGCCAGTCCATTCAAAGCCCCCCAGTTCTCATGATCGGTGTGAGTCCCAGTGGATAGGGGGTAACGTGTTGTGCCGGGAACTCCATTTCATGCAGAAGTTCCTATTCAAAGGCAGTAAAGTAATGGCTGAACACTAGCTGAATACTAAATCAATACATGCTGAAGTATTCTCTGCTGTATACCCAAATAATAGATAAGCACTAAATTCCAAGCTATTAGTCACAAACCTGAAACCCACCCTCTAAAGCACAGACCCCATCCCACACGCTTCTCAGTACTTCTGACATTTCCACACCAAATATCACACCCAACACATGAAAAATTGTAAGCTAGGTGTGAAGTGACTTATAGCGGAGACATGGCAAAGCAATGGCAGGGCCTTCCACATATACCTAATAATGAAACAGTACTCATCAATGCCAGGCACAGTATTATGAAGAAATTGGGTATAGAATTAGGAATGATGTATGAATGCATAATGTTATAGTTATGAATGTTGTATGCATATATGTTTATATAGTTGTGCGCTATGTAATTTATACAAAGTTGTGGACTTGTATACTCCATTCATATTGGATACAGATACAGCAGAATTACAGTTTATTGTTGGCTCTAGGAAGCTTATAATAATTGCTTTTGGTGTAAGGAGGTGACCATTTTTGTTGGGTGCTCTCTCCAGTTCCTGTGCCCAAGGAAAACTGACATGTGGCTTCCGACCAGCGTAGAAGGCTCAATTACAGTATCACATAGCACTTTGGGTCCTCCTAGTTGCAGAATTTGTAGACCCAAGAGCCTCTCCTTATTAGAGTGTTGTTATGCAGATACCCTGAAACAACAGGCTCGGTCTGCACTGTACAATATTCTCTGAAAACAAAGGGTTAAACCAGTGAAAGCTAGTATTTTATATGGTAACTATTCATTAAGAAGCCATTCAGATTACCGGATAGAAAGGCGCCTCCCCAGTAAGTTAAGGCGTCTACCTAAATACAAACAGGTGTCCCATCTTGACCCTTCCCGGTCCTGTGGAAGCAAGATATGGCGGTTTACCAGAGAATATTTCATAGGTCCAAGCAATGTTGCAATAAGTGTCCCAATCATCCAGTAGAAGACAGTCATATTTGGAGTCAATTACTTGACACCAGGGTCAGTGTTTTATGGTCTGATATTACTTTGCCTTCTTCTGACTTGAGTACTTTATTGAACTAATGCTTGGTTCACATCTGCATTGGTATTCCATCTGGGGGAGTACCTGAACGGAATGCGAAACGCAACTGCAAGCGCTGTGCAGTAAAAGCACACGGACCCCATAGACTATAATAGGGTCCATGTGCTTGCCGCTCGCTGCCCATATGAATCATGCGGGCAGGAAAGTAGATTGTGAACTACTTTCCTGTCCTGCGGAGATCTGGTGGAAAGCACACGGAACCCATTATAGTCTGTGGGGTCTGTGTGCTTTCACTGGCACAGTGCTTGCAGTTGGTAGTATCAGAATTTGGTAGTATCAGTACTCAGTAGTATAAACGCTCTTAGTATCAGTTCTCAGTAGTATCGGTGTGCAATAGTATCAGTACTTAGTAGTATCAGCGCTCAGTAGTATCAGTACTCAGTAGTATAAGCGCTCTTAGTGCCAGTACTCAGCTAAAGCTGAAGCCTTGCTCTCTACAGCTTCCTCCCATGTCCTCCCCAGAGATCTTCGATCATACTACTGGAGTCATTGTAGTCTGGTTAAAATATGTTTTGTCCCCCATTTGAAAATGAGCCTATGTGTAGTGTAATGTTAGTGAATAACTTACTGACAGCTTTTTTGTATATTTATTGCTCTGCTCTAGAGCAGTGAACTCACCTCTCCTCCTCTGATGCACACAGTGTTTTCTATATGAACAGGAGGTCACGCTATCAGTGCCTGTCTAATGGAGCCTTAATCTTACTCCCATAGATCTTTAATGATAGTTTGACTTATTATTTGCACAAAACAGCAAATCTTCATAACCCCTGAGTTGGCAGATGGTGTGCCTAATTTATGACAAGGTGCACATCTCTTCATATATGAAGTACACACTTCCCCGGGCCGTGTGTCTGGAGGTATATGTGCACCAGCTCGTAGCTAGCATACAGTTCCTGCATTATTTACATCAGATTTCTGAGAATAAGTCTAGTGGGGCAGAAAACTGGCATACAAGTCGTATTAATATGCCCCACTGTGTGCATCAGAGAATCAAAGAGGATGTCAGTGTTTCAAGGGGGAAGTAAATAACTTCATAATTAAGATGTCAGTATGTTGTCTAATAACATTACACTATAGACTGACTCATTGTCAAACAGGGGGACAAAACAAATCTTACTGGAGTGCTTCCTAAAGCGTACTTCCAGTTCTAACCAACATTTCATAAATGAATCGAACATTTGACTATAAGAAACTCTGTAATATATCTTATTAAGGAGATCTGTTTCCTTTTCCGTTTATTAAACTGTTCTCTTGCTCATTATCTTCAGTCTGACTCCTTGTTCACATTATATCCCACTCCTTATTCAGCCACACACATAGAGCTCTATGGAGCAGGGAGGGATGGAGTAGGATTAATTGATTTATTGTCTCATTCTGTGCACTAGTAGCCTCTTATCTACAAACCCAAGCAGTATTAAAAGAGCAAGGACTAGCACAATGTAAAAGCAGCATTTATTTGAGTGCCTTTTCTACCCCCCCTTCCTCCCTTTATAGTCTAATATGTAGAAAGTAACTGCCTGAAAAGTGAAGAAGAAAACATATCCTTTTTAAGATATATTACAAAGTTCCATGTATTAACCTGTACTATTCATTTACGAAAAAATGTATAGATAATGCCAAAAATTGGAACTTCCTAAACTGGAGTAGACAGTGGCGTAACTAAAGTCTTGTAGGCCCGGGTGCAATCTTTTGTCCGGACCCCCTACCTCATCCCTACAGTGAATTCTTGATAGTGATAGTTCTGGGGGGCTAAGGAGTTTTATCCACCTTAGTGTGATTAGGGTAATCTGTGGTCTCCTTCGTTTATGGGTCAGATGGAAGCTGCAATCTCAATACTGATGCCAGTGCTTATGGGCTGCCAAAGGCTCCTGTGCCCCAATGCGACTGCACCCTCTGCACCCCATCAAGTTACTCCCCAGGAGTAGACAATTCTAATACACCACCGACCTACCAAACCGGTCACAGATCAAATTGTGGTATAGTTCACACAGTTTTACATGGTGAGTTATGGGAAATCTGGCAGTCCAGGCGTCCACCCCATTTCCCACTAAGGTTCCTAAGGGTCTTTTGCTTTTTTGTTTTGCAAGTCTCAGGAACTTTGAACAAAGACAGCAATATCTATGTAAATTCCCTGCACTCTTTTAGTGAGAATATTTTTCTTTGTCTGGTATTTTTATTCTATTGAGACTTTTTGAATTTTTTTTTAAACCTTTCATTTGGCAGGAACTGGTATGTAGATGAACCATCATGTGGCAGTGAAGTGTGCGTAGTCATGTACTACCAGCCATTTGCTCCCCCTGGTGTTGGTGGACGGTACATGTTCCAATGGAATGATGACCGATGCAACATGAAGAACAATTTCATATGTAAATATTCAGAAGGTCAGTGCTTTCCTCTTTATGTCAGAAATCATATACCTCTGCCTAATGACCTCCAGTATGTGACCCTCCATAGGGAACGTACAACTCCCAGCCTTCCCTCGCAACCAAAGGCCGGATATTGTATTTTTCCAAGACAGAGATAAAATTTCTGGATTATAATAACCTTAAATCTTCTGCTATTTACATTACAAATATAGGTCAATGCCTAGGGCTTATAGTTTATATATACATAGAGAGAGAGAGCTTTACATTACCATAATATAATGATATTGATTGTAAGTTTTAAGATTTGTGTCTCTTCTTTGCTTAGCAGTGAAGTCAACACATCCCCCAACTCGAAACGGATCACATGTTGGTAAGTAATGATAACTATATCATGTGGAATTTCATTAGTTGTCTATTAGTATCGTATGTGAGAGCCTAAGCCTTACAGACCTACTGTATGTGCTTACTGCTCTATGGAGAACGTTCAGCAATATTCATTTAATTTAGGTTTTGTGTAATTAATGGGGTTTTCCAAGATTCAGATACGGAGGACTTTTTCCCAGATTAGTGTGGGTAAATAGAAGCTAAACTGCAGTACCCCAGCATGGCCACTACGCGGTGTATGGAGCTGTCTCCACTCCACTGCAGCAGTCTAAACTCTAAGCCCCAATGATCTGATACCAGTGACCCTTGTGACCCTTCCTAGGCCCATATCATTTTAAAAGAAAAAAAAAATGCCGAATTGTTCCTGGGGTACAGCGAGAATCAAATGATTTATGGTATTTGACATTTTTGTACTTAGTGGCAGGTTCCCTTTAAATCCCAGAAACCCCCTTTATAGGAGCACTCATGGCAAAGACAACTCACTGTGCTATACCTGGTGCAGAGCCTAAGAAGTGGTGCATGACATAGGGATACTCTTCATCACTGTTATGTAATGAGTCCCTGTGTCATGCCTCACCCTATGGGGCCCTGTTCTAGGCATCAATGTATAAGATTTGTCTGTATTGCTCCTACCATATACTGCACTTGACAGACAGACTACTCCAGAATGACAACATGCTTGTACGTTGTTTAAATATATTTTAATTATTACATTATTTTTAAGAAACGGATCCAGTTGCCAGCCGAGCACCGGAGGTTTCCATAAAGAATGTCAACCAGACAGCCAAAGAAGCTGAAGGTAAGTGCAAGTCAATGTAAAATGCACAGTATAAGACATAGTGAAAAATGGAAACATGGTTAATGCTACTGAGCCTTTAGCTCTATTCACATCTGCAGTATGTCTTCCATTAAAGACAGACACCATGACAGACTGACAGCTCCATCACACTGTAACATTCAGGCAGGGAGTGGTGGTGATGACGCTTTTACTGTAATGGCCCTTTCAGCCGCAAAGTGGTAACACAGCAGTAAGCATAGTCATTAAGAACATTACACCTGCAAACTGTGCACAGTTCACACAATGTAAGTTGTCCCATGGCATCTTCTAATTCCAGTGGCTCTCCGGCAACTGTACGACTTTTCCCTCCAGCCGTCACGCCCAATGGTCTACTATACGGCCACTCATTCTGCAGGACATGACGGGACCCCTGTCCTCCTCTGCCTTTAACTGGCTGTCCATAGCTGCTCAGTCCTGCTTCTGCCCAGCTAACCCGTAGCATCTTAAGGACGGGTCTAGCTCCTTAACCCCCTCAATGTATCTATCGGAAACTGCGCCTCTGGCCATTACACTTCTTTCTTCCATGCTGGACCACTATGCTGTACAGCCACTGAGTCGCCCCGGCTCGGCCTTTGTAGATTCACGGTGCGAGCAGGCCCGACACCGGGGGCGGCAGCGCCTTGAAAAAGGGGAGTTTTAAGCAAAAATGGATGAAAGAAAAATAAAGAAAAATAAAAGTTTGTCGTGACGCCAGTTGGGGTTTCGGCTTAAGGTGAAGCCGGGCACTGTAGGCAGGGCCTCTGGGAATAGGTGGTGATGCAGTGCCAGATGTTATACCCTCCCCAACCAGGGCAGGTCCCAGGGCCAGATGATATAAGTAAGGAAGGGATGATTTCCAGGAGGAGTAACAGAGGATCGATGAAAGAATACAGTCCAGACAGGGGTTAACCAAACACTTACAGTTTACTTCTGTAGTCAGCAGGAGATAACAGATGTTACAGGAGGATTCACCTTGCTCCAGTATAGTGAGATGCCAGTCTTCCCTGTTACCACTAATATGATTCAGCCTTCCTCTGCTGCTCAATCTCTCTAATAGATTTCCTCTGGTCCTGGGTTCCAGGAGCTCAGAGGTTAAGTACAACTGAGTAGATCCCCCTTCTGGACAGCAGGTAACGCGAGTTCTTTGGGATGCTGGATACACTCACCCCAACTCTGTATGTTACTGAGCCTCCAGGTAACTTGCATTCACTAGGCCTCGGTCCAGTGAGTCTCTCAATGTTTTTAGTGTTTCACACACTAGTTAGGAATTGATGGTCCTATAACTGCAGCTCCGTCCCTACAAGGTCTTGTCTCACCTCTGCAGGTCTCCGGCCTCCTGTGCTATCACACCATGTGGCTTGCAGCACACACTGCACCTCCACACACCTCTGCTCTCTCCTGCACACTCCCTGACCTGGAACTGAAAGAGAGAGACCCTCTTCCAGTCTGTAGCTCCACCCCTTTTCCTAAAGGGACAGTGTCTGTGGAACTTTGTGTATGCTAACAGGGTGACTGGATCTCACTATACCTTCACAGTACACAGTGTAGATCACATAAGATGACATTTGTAGTGACCCACTCTGTGGGGCGCTACATTCCCCCCTTGTTAAAAGTAGCACGTCTCGGGCTACCCTTCCGGTTAACTAAGAAGAGGGTTAGTAGACAGTAACATGAACATCATAGTGTTTGAAGGACATTACATAGAAGTGTAAACTTCATATGTAAGGAGAAAAGTGCAACTTACTCAAGACCATTTTAAATTTTCACAAAAACATTCAAGTGAACACAATTTCTGTAACCCGTTAAAGTCTCTGGTTGTGTATTCCTTACAACCCAGCAACATTCACAGTTGCTCTCCTTGCAGATTACAGCCCCAAACCGCTTAGTCCACCTCCTTAACTCCGAGTGCAGCTGCAGAGTATTTTGGAACATTCAAAATTCTTCACTGCACAGGCTGTTTTGATGGCTCCTATCCGACAGGCCGCCATATTTGAAACATCCCCCAACCTCCGAGAGTGTTGGTGCACCTACATAAATTGCATTCCATGCACTTGAAAAGGTTAGTAGGCAAATGGAAGTTTTAAAGTTTCAATACCACAAGAAAGTCATTGTGGTAGGAACTCTGAAAAACTAGACAAGATAACCATTGGCACAGTTCCTTTAGTCCATTCTCTCTTGGTAACGCCATGCTCAGGAGAGTAAGTATTAATGCACAGTTCGTATTTCTGACTCACCCATTAATGCAATCCGTTAGGGAGTCGGCACTGAAATTAAACCTTTAACATTGCATAAACTGAATTCAACATATACAAATACAACTCAACTATCTGCAAACATATTGGGTTAGTATGCCTCTACTGATTGTCCCTGTAACGTATGGAGAGTTGTCCCTGTGTATTGCGCGTCAGTCGCTGTTGATGAAACAACGTTCTTCTTGAACGTCTCCAAGGTAGATCCTTTGGGCTGGAAGCAAGCTGAATCTTTGCTGGAGAAGAAACTTGGAGATCTTGAACAGTTCTGGTTAATGCAGCTACATGTTTAGTTAACTCAGTCATTTGTAACCGCAGCTCTGCAGCATCATCAGATTGGAGCTGTGCACACTGTACAGTAGATGGAAAAGGTGTAGCACTTGCAGGGCTCACAGGCGTGTGCCTGTGGAGAGCAACTTGTTGCTCCTCCGTCTGTCCGCATGGATAGACAGGTTCCCTCAAGATACGGATGGATCTATCCTTGAATTCAATAAAGCTCATATCAGGATTCTGCAGGGCCATCATGCGCAGTTGGGCCTTACCGGATTCTGACAATAGGCCTTCTACAAACTGTTCTTTTAGCATCCTGTCCTCATCCTGAATACTATCTGGATCTACTTGTTTAATAGCCCACAAGGCTTCTTGCAGATTGAGGGCAAAATCTCTCACAGTGTCCTGCGGTTTTTGCTTACAGCTGAAAAACGACATCTTTATCTCTGATGTGGTGCGGGTGTCAAAGGTGATCCTGAGTTTGGTAAAAATGTCCTTTACAGTTCTTTTATCACTCAATGGCCAGGATTTCACTTCCCTTTGTGTTGCACCACCAAGTTGACTTATTAATATTGCAACCTTTTGCTCCTCTGTCATAGGGTATAGGTCAAACAGGCTACTCAGCTTTTCTTTAAAGTCTCTGAGGCTATGGGACTCGCCTGTATACTGGGGCAGCCAGGACGCACCCGGAATGTACGGCATTGTTAGCTGTAATATAGGTGCCATAGTTACTTGGTTGTGACCACGGTTAGAGTCTATGGGGGAATCAGAGGGGCTTGGGGATGAGGATCCACTTGCTTGATACATCACCCCCCTTTGTTAACCCCAGCAAGGCCACACTCACCGTACTTGATACTGTGAAGCGTCGATCCGGATGGATGGATGGAGGACTTATCACTGCAGTTGGGGATGATGCAATCTGTATCTTTCACTGCCTTTCAGTGCTCCTTGCACAGGCATGTCACATGTTCTGCACTCAGCATGGCTTGCAAGGAAAAGACACCAACCCTGCAGCTCAATGTAACTTGAATCATACAACTGCTGTTCATTGCTATTTTGCAAAGCAGGAAAAATTTTGAAAAATGCAACAGTCTTTTTCAACAAAAATAAACGTTTTGCGCACTTTCGCTATCCTGTTCGTGACGCCAAAAAGGTGAGTCGCCCCGGCTCGGCCTATGTAGATTCACGGTGCGAGCAGGCCCGACACCGGAGGCGGCAGCACCTTGAAAAAGGGGAGTTTTAAGCAAAAATGGATGAAAGAAAAATAAAGAAAAATAAAAGTTTGTCGTGACGCCAGTTGGGGTTTCGGCTTAAGGTGAAGCCGGGCACTGTAGGCAGGGCCTCTGGGAATAGGTGGTGATGCAGTGCCAGATGTTATACCCTCCCCAACCACGGCAGGTCCCAGGGCCAGATGATATAAGTAAGGAAGGGATGATTTCCAGGAGGAGTAACAGAGGATTGATGAAAGAACACAGTCCAGACAGGGGTTAACCAAACACTTACGGTTTACTTCTGTAGTCAGCAGGAGATAACAGATGTTACAGGAGGGTTCACCTTGCTCCAGTATAGTGAGATGCCAGTCTTCCCTTTTACCACCAGTATGATTCAGCCTTCCACTGCTGCTCAAACTCTCTAATAGATTTCCTCTGGTCCTGGGTTCCAGGAGCTCAGAGATTAAGTACAACTGGGTAGATCCCCCTTCTGGACAGCAGGTAACGCGAGTTCTTTGGGATGCTGGATGCAGACACTCACCCCCAACTCTGTATGTTACTGAGCCTCCAGGAATCCTGCATTCACTAGACCTCGGTCCAGTGAGTTTCTCAATGTTATTAGTGATTCACACACTAGTTAGGAATTGATGGTCCTATAACTGCAGCTCCATCCCTGCAAGGTCCTGTCTCACCTCTGCAGGTCTCCGGCCTCCTGTGCTGTTCTATCACACCATGCGGCTGCAGCACACACTGCACCTCCACACACCTCTCCTGCACACTCCCTGACCTGGAACTGAAAGAGAGAGACCCTCTTCCAGTCTGTAGATCCACCCCTTTTCCTAAAGGGACAGTGTCTGTGGAACTTTGTGTGTGCTGACAGGGTGACTGGATCTCACTATACCTTTACAGTACACAGTATAGATCACATAAGATGACATTTGTAGTGACCCACTCTGTGGGGCGCTACACCACCACAAGACATGACTCAGGTCTCATTGGTCTCTATTCAGACCCTAGCTCTTACTCAGCTGTATTCTGCTGCTATTGGCTCACAACTGAACTTGGCCCCTCCTCTTTCTCACCTGGCCCTGTTTGCCTCAAGGGCCCCTTCATGTCAGGTTCATTGTTATACCAGGCCCTGACTCTCTTAATTTGTGGCCACTTTCTATCAGGCCCTAATATTGCAATAAGGCTGAATTCACATCTGCTTTGGTCAAAATCCACCTAAAATCGATGGAGAGAAAAGTCTTTTAGTATAGAACCTGCAGGAACCCGGTGGACCCCATTATAGCCTATGGGGTCTGCAGGTTGCCGTGGGTAACTGCTTTTTAAGCAGAAAGGCTCTCTGTCTTTCAGGTCCCCATGCGGATCCAAATGATATAGACCTGAAGGCTAGAGTGACCCTAGTGTAAGGCGTCTATGGTAATAATATGCACTCCCTGCAGGGGACGCTGTACCTGATACTAGAGAACCACAAAATAACTATTCACTATTACAGAGAGTACATTTGCATATTGACAAAATCAGTGATGTCTCAGCAATTGTAATCTGCAGGGCTGGGTTGATACATCGGTTTCTGGGGACGTTCCTATAACTCCTAATCACATGGGCTGGGACTTCCCATAGAATACACAGATTCCCTATGTGCATTAACAAAAGACTTCCGCTTCCTGGCGACCATAGTAACCCCTTGGACCCCGCAATCTCACCGTGGGGTATCTGAGGGGTGGCAGTCTTGTCCCCAAACCACCAAGATGCCGTGATCAGAGCAGGAAAGGTTACAGGAACAGTCAGCTAGTGCTGCTCTACACTAATCCTGTAATTCCCATAGACAGGAATGGGATCTTCAGAAACAGATAAGTGAGACTATTTTGATTATGAAACAGGGTAGCTAAACGGGTTACAGTTTCCGTAGCGCCCATTCACCTCTAAGGGAGATACGGGAATAGTGTAGAGCAGCACTGCTCAGCTGTTCCCACGAGTCCTGTCCCATCCGTGGCTGAATTAGTAAATCCCAAACTAAGACGCTTCATCTCCTGATACTTTCTCCAACTCTTCTCTCCGTAGGCTGACAGCACGATCTTTGGTGTTTCATGGCTGCAGCAGTAATAACAGGCAATGGATGTCACTATCAGAGACATCCTCACTGTCTGGTAGCTGTATCAGACTGCTATGAGGTGGCTCAGTGGTTCCTCCCCTTGTCCCAGCCAACAGTGGTTTGGGCTGGACCATGGCTCTGAAAAAGGAGAGGTATCGCCCCATCCACAGTCAAATCATTCCTTGCAGGGCAAAATAAAGCTGGAAGCATACAAACTATATACATTATACATGGCACATACACAATATAGTGCAGTATAAGGATTACAGTGTCCATAAGGATGCTGCATATGTCCATTGTATGGTCTGGATTATTGTATCTACTATAGACACAGGAGGCCTGGTGTAGAAACTAGGAACCAGGTCTGCACTGTCAAACTGGAAAAATTGTAGGGGCCACACGGTGGCTCAGTGGTTAGCACTGCAACCTTGCAGCGCTGGAGTCCTGATGTTCAAATTCCGCCAAGGGCAAAAAAAAACCCCACATCTGCATGGAGTTTGTATGTTCTCCCCGTATTTGCATGGATTTCCAAAGACATACTGATAGGGAAAAATGTACATTGTGAGCTCTATGTGGGGCTCACACTCTACATAAAAAAAATAAAAACATTGGAAAAATTGTACCGCACTGTCTCTGGGTTAGACGGAATGGGTCATGCAGATCTTGCCAGGCTGAATGGCAATGCTGAACTTGAAGGCACATAGATGAAATAATGGATTATGTTATTTTCAGAGTCCAATCTACATTTCATCCTTATTGCAACAATCCCAGTGCTGACACTGCTGCTGATATTTATCGGAGTATTGTGCTGCTGCATCATAGAGAGAAGGTAAGATTTACTGACATTTACTGTCTTTACATTTGTGTTAGTGGCAAACAGAAATTGATGTATGGAAAACCTGCAAACACAAACACCCGCAAATAGAACAGGAGTCATACACACAGTAATGTCACAGTACAGGATAATACACACAGTGATGTCACAGTACAGGGATAATATACACAGTGATGTCACAGTACAGGATAATACACAGTAATGTCACAGTACAGGATAATACACACAGTGATGTCACAGTACAGGGATAATATACACAGTGATGTCACAGTACAGGATAATACACACAGTGATGTCACAGTACAGGGATAATATACACAGTGATGTCACAGTACAGGGATAGTATACACAGTGATGTCACAGTACAGGGATAGTATACACTGTGATGTCACAGTACAGGGATAATACACACAGTGATGTCACAGTACAGGGATAATATACACAGTGATGTCACAGTACAGGATAATACACACAGTGATGTCACAGTACAGGGATAATATACACAGTGATGTCACAGTACAGGGATAATACACACAGTGATGTCACAGTACAGGGATAATATACACAGTGATGTCACAGTACAGGGATAATATATACAGTGATGTCACAGTACAGGATAATACACACAGTGATGTCACAGTACAGGGATAATATACACAGTGATGTCACAGTACAGGGATAATACACACAGTGATGTCACAGTACAGGGATAATATACACAGTGATGTCACAGTACAGGGATAATATACACAGTGATGTCACAGTACAGGGATAGTATACACAGTGATGTCACAGTACAGGGATAGTATACACTGTGATGTCACAGTACAGGGATAATACACACAGTGATGTCACAGTACAGGGATAATACACACAGTGATGTCACAGTACAGGGATAATACACACAATGATGTCACAGTACAGGGATAATACACACAGTGATGTCACAGTACAGGGATAATACACACAATGATGTCACAGTACAGGGATAATACACACAGTGATGTCACAGTACAGGGATAATACACACAGTGATGTCACAGTACAGGGATAATATACACAGTGATGTCACAGTACAGGATAATACACACAGTGATGACACAGTACAGGGATAATACACACAGTGATGTCACAGTACAGGATAATACACACAGTGATGTCACAGTACAGGGATAATATACACAGTGATGTCACAGTACAGGGATAGTATACACTGTGATGTCACAGTACAGGGATAGTATACACTGTGATGTCACAGTACAGGGATAATACACTCAGTGATGTCACTGTACAGGGATAATATAAAAATATACAAAAACCGCTCTACCCCAAACATCAAAAAGGAATGAGAAAAAACATACGTGCAAGGCTGCTCGGAAGATTCCCGACTGGAAAGGAAGACGTCTTGTGTTGTAATTTTGAATAAAACATCCAGCGCCAAAAAAATTAAATAAAACTTGACTTTTACTTAGACCATGTTAAAATAATTTCACAAAATGGATCCAGAATGCAAAATACAAAGGAAAAGCTTACGCATTTCGGGATTATTTTAACATGATCTAAGTAAAAGTCAAGTTTTATTTAATTTTTTTGGCGCTGGATGTTTTATTCAAAATTACAACACAGGGATAATACACACAGTGATGTCACAGTACAGGATAATATACACAGTGATGTCACAGTACAGAGATAATACACACAGTGATGTCACAGTACAGGGATAATACACACAGTGTTGTCACAGTACAGGGATAATACACACAGTGTTGTCACAGTACAGGGATAATACACAGTGATGTCACAGTACAGGGATAATATACACAGTGATGTCACAGTACAGGGATAATAAACACAGTGATGTCACAGTACAGGGATAATATACACAGTGGTGTCACAGTACAGGGATAATACACTCAGTGATGTCACAGTACAGGGATAATACGTACAGTGATGTCACAGTACAGGGATAATACACTCAGTGATGTCACAGTACAGGGATAATACACTCAGTGATGTCACAGTACAGGGATAATACACCTAGTGATGTCATAGTACAGGGATAATATACACAGTGGTGTCACAGTACAGGGATAATACACTCAGTGATGTCACAGTACAGGGATAATACGTACAGTGATGTCACAGTACAGGGATAATACACTCAGTGATGTCACAGTACAGGGATAATACACTCAGTGATGTCACAGTACAGGGATAATACACACAGTGATGTCACAGTACAGGATAATACACACAGTGATGTCACAGTACAGGGATAATGCACACAGTGGTGTCACAGTACAGGGATAATGCACACAGTGATGTCACAGTACAGGGATAATACACAGTGATGTCACAGTACAGGGATAATACACACAGTGATGTCACAGTACAGGGATAATACACTCAGTGATGTCACAGTACAGGGATAATACACAGTGATGTCACAGTACAGGGATAATACACACAGTGATGTCACAGTACAGGAATAATACACAGTGATGTCACAGTACAGGGATAATACACTCAGTGATGTCACAGTACAGGGATAATACACACAGTGATGTCACAGTACAGGATAATGCACACAGTGGTGTCACAGTACAGGGATAATGCGCACAGTGGTGTCACAGTACAGGGATAATACACAGTGATGTCACAGTACAGGGATAATACACACAGTGATGTCACAGTACAGGGATAATACACTCAGTGATGTCACAGTACAGGGATAATACACACAGTGGTGTCACAGTACAGGGATAATACACACAGTGATGTCACAGTACAGGGATAATACACACAGTGATGTCACAGTACAGGGATAATACACACAGTGATGTCACAGTACAGGAATAATACACAGTGATGTCACAGTACAGGAATAATACACAGTGATGTCACAGTACAGGGATAATACACACAGTGATGTCACAGTACAGGGATAATCTACTTAGGACAGGAATTTTACAAACACTTATATCACAATACAAGATCAATGCATGCCATGATATTATAGCACAGGAATAAAGCACACTCATAGGTTAGCCATGTATCTGTGACCAGCACAGGGAAATACATGTCGGTATAATATACATATAATACAGAGATAGTACAGTGATGTCACAGCACAGGGACAATGCAGAATATAACCCCACAGGGCAGATATAAGGGATTTAGTATTGGTTACTATGGGACACGTCTCCTCCATAGCTGCCACTAACTATACTTGTGTGGACACGGGCTCCGTAGCTGTAAGCCTCAGCCACTTATATCTTATTGAGATACTTTATAATAAATACTGTTAATTTTATTATTCTGTTTCATTTTCTCAAGGAAACAAGAGAGAAGTGAGGCGTCGGTGAAGGAGCCCAGCTTCTGGTTATCTCCAAACCGGCGGAACAGCCCAAACCTGGAGATTTACAATGTCATTAAGAGGCAGACCGAAGCAGACTTAGCAGGCACAAGGCCAAATATCCGTAACACGTCCTTCCGAGGTCCCTCCGGAGAGACGTCACCTCCTGACAACCTCTCAGGTGACTATGATAATATTAGAGGACATCATTCAGAGAGCGGCTTTGTTACTCTGGCCAGCACAGAGAGCGGCTTTGTCACCAATGAACTCTATGAGCTCTGTAATGACAGGTATGGCAGGAGCACAGAGTCAGGCTGGGTAGAGAACGAAATCTACGGGTATTGAATTCCGTGGAACAATGGACTAAGGAAATGTAAGGACGTCAACATTTGGAGGACGTCCTGTGGTCCTGCAGTAGTTCTGTGGAGTAAATACACGGCATCAATGAACTTTACATTGGGAAAGTGACTTTCTTAAAGAAACTGCGAACATGAGAACAATAATGAGACTGTTTTTGATTTATTTTCTCAACTTATTGCAAATTTTTACGCTGGATATCAGGCCTGCAGTTCCTCCTATCACCACGAGATGGCAATACACACAAGGAAACCAAAGCTGCTTCTTCTCATTGTCATTTCTTTTGCACGTTTTCCCTTGGTGAGCTGATCCTGTTTTACAAACTACCTCAAATGAAATCCCCAGACAAGGCAAAATTGCTTCAGCCCAGCTGTATTTCAGCTTTTCTGGTTAATGTAGACAATTGTATGTATCCTTCTGTATGATGAAAATATGAATATGCATTTTCCTAATGTAAAGATCGGATCATCTGCAGATAGTGCTGATCATAATATTTTCTTGACGCCTGTTTAATAACCGGTTTGGTTTGAAGATTGAGCATACCATGTAGCAAATATAGTCCTTCTGGCACTGCCTATCTTCTTCAAATCTGATGCATCGTGTAAACTGGTCTCTATGCAGTAAAACCACTTCTGGCTCTTGTTATTACCTTTTATGTGCTAATTTTGGATCAAAATGGTTGCTTTTCGGGTTTATAGAAACTACATTCACATACTATGGGGGGGACACCTGATGTGAAGGGATGATATTGTGGCGCACATTCGGTGCACGGATCCACAAACCCCAATCCATGCCTACCTCTCCATATTGTAGGAGTGCACAGAATACAGGGCAGATTCATTATAAAACTGGCATGGATTATAATGGAAATCTATCGGGCGTACATTTCTATTCTGACACTGGGATATCTGACTAATTGATTCAGAGGACACAGCTTCTTCATTCATGTCTGTCCCTGGCCCTTTATTAAGGCCAGTTTACGAAACACCAGCCTTAAAAAATCTGCCCAATATGTATGGTTATATACTTTATATCACCATTGAGATTGGGTTGGGTCTAAGATTGGCCATACACTTTACACTAGGTTTACACAAGTATTGGGGGTGTCCATTGTTCTGGTCCATCAAAACTGGACACCAACGAAACCCAATGGACCCCACTGACTATGTCTGTAACGTGCTGAGGAATATGGTGGCGCTATACCATATTCCTGTCATGATCCTCTCAATCAGGTTGGGCCTCACTAACTCCCAATGCTCACCCTAGTAACCCAAATGACTCCAGCCTGACAAGGTTTGTCCCACACTGACTCAGCCTGTCCCTCTAAATAAAAACTCTATTGGATCTTTGTGCATTTGGTCCCACTTGTGGTGCGACTTCTCAAGAATTGTATTTTTTGGAGGTGACTAAATCCATGATACCTGGTTCCATGTCCATCGACTACCAAGTTAACTGTAGGGCACAGATGAACCTGGAACCAGAGTCCAAGGCTCCATTGTATCAGAATCATTGAACTTACCCAACAATACCAATGTCATGGGAAACCTATGTAAATTATCTCTCCCATAGAGAACATATGGCGTAAATCACACGTGACACCACCAATCCATAGCCAATGAGGCATTTGCACCGCAAGATCCCAAATAAGTAGGATTTGGGGGGGGGGGGTGTCTAAAATAAATACATATATTGGTCAAGAATACAGAGTTCATATTTGCAGTCCCAGATATATGGAATGAGTTTTCTGAAATTTGTGAGATGGTAGAGGAGTCAATTCTAGTCCTTCTCATTGGTAATCACACTCCAACAAGCCCTAGTAGCATAAAAACAATGGTGCAGCACAGAGCTGGACCAAATAAAAGTTAAAAAACACCTCTTGAGCTATGGTGTCATCACTGGCGATCACTTAGACACATCTAAGTACTTTTATAACCTCAGAAAAACCATTGAATACTCAGTGTTAAGAAAAATTTAACAAACTCTCTTCTTCACTGATGTGTTCAGTGCAGAACGATGGCGGATTCATCAGGTATTCTATGAGCTGACAAGGAGCAAGAAAACATGTCCTCCGGCGTAGTTCTAGACGTCAGGAGACTATTAGCCTGATCATATAGGACAGATACAATATCTAGATACTTTACATGGTTCCAACACTTATTTCTACAGAAGTTTATAAAACGCCTAAAGCGAAATGTACTGATCTCCACTCACGGCACTGAAAGTGTTAAACCACAAAGCACCGCGGTGTCTGCAGTCATTAGACTGATGCCTCCTGTCTGGATCTGAAGGCAAATATCAGACAGGAACCCGACCTTGCTTAATCTAGTGCCTGTGTACATTACTTGTGGAACAGCTCAGTCAAGTCGTGTCAGTGTTAGTGATGTAATGTTACACTTGGCCGAGCGTATACGCACTTGTGTCAATGTGGCTACAGTAAGGGAAAACAAACCAATGAGTCTTACCCGAAACAATGGGCTTCATGACAGCATGATAAAGCATACTTACACATATAATACTATATGGTTAACCTGGTCATACCCCGTAACCCATTAATGACCAGCCTCTGTTGCCCAAAACCATTTTTTTTTTTTTTTTTTTTTTAACAGTGGCCTATCAAGAGCTATAATAATAAATTTTATTTATATAGCACCAACATATTCCGCAGCGCTGTACAATTTGTAGGGATCAAGTACAGACAAAAAGAAATAGTCACTTTACACAATGGACTGAGGGCCCTGCTCACAAGAGCTTACAATCTATGAGGTAGAGGTGATGACACAAGAGGTAGCAGGGGCGGCATTGCTTATACAGGGGTCAGACAATTTTGTAATAGAGGTGACTGTCATTACACAAACATAAAACTGAATGAGCCGTCACCAGTCGTGTCCGTTAACATGTGGATGGTGCCTGGACATATAAAGTTATACTGAAACAGCATCATATTGTGTGGGGGGTAATGTGGGAGCGGGAACAGAGGAGGGTTCATTATAGGGATTCTAATTATGGTACAGAAGGCTTTACATTAGGAATTGTGATAGGCCTGTCTGAAAAGATGTGTCTTTAGTTTGCGCTTGAAGCTGTAGAAATTGTGAGTTAATCTGAATGTCCGGGGTAGAGCATTCCAGAGAAGTGGTGCAGCTCGGGAGAAGTCTTGTATACGATCATGAGAGGACAATTCTGCCATTGAATTTTTAGATTTTTTTTTTTATGCTGTTAGGCCCCTTGCAAACTACAGTGTGCGGGTGGCTGGCTGGAATTGAACATCGTGTGCCGCCCGTGCACCGGCCTTGCTTCCGCAGCCCCATTCTGAAATGTGAACAGGGTCTTAATGCATTAGATGTAGTTACACATACCAACAATCCTGATTTTTTTTTCCCATGAAAATCCCAAGAGGGGCAGGGTTCATGAAAAATTTTCAGACATTTCTGGAATTTTGGGTGCTTTGCCAAGGGTGGGGCCTAAATGTTCTCAATTTTGCATTTCCATTATTGTTAGGTGTGGACATAATGCAGCATATTATTACCAGAGACATGCGTAGGTATGTATTATTATTATGGCAGGTGAATCTGTCATACATAGATAATCTGATAACAATGGCGCGCTCAGTGTTATCACCTAGTACACAAATATTAGGCTGGTATCTCACTCACATTCCTGTATGACATGTATACACAAACATATTAAATGAACCCAGTCCTGACACAACCAAGCAATAAATCTTTATAATATTCCTCCATATAAGGATGTATTTCCCAAGATAAAGCCTTCCATCTATAGCTGCTTTATTATTCACCTATACATCTTAATCCTCTTACTTTATTCCATTGCTCCATCTGTTTTTATAGCTGTGGTATGCAATGAACTACGGTATGTTATTTAGAGTCATCCATCATGAGTGTTACGGATGTGAACACCACTATGTGTCCAACTCTTCACAGATGCCTAGCACTATCTTTTGTTTTTCAGAGCAGAAGCATATCTCTGCCAATAGGTGGCACATTAGAATGCAGTAATACAAGGGACTGACTGAAAGTGTTCACAGCGCTCCATATGGTGGGTTATGGTAAAACATACAGTGTTGGCCAAAAGTATTGGCACCCCTGCAATTCTGTCAGATAATACTCAGTTTCTTCCAAAAAATGATTGCAATCACAAATTCTTTGGTATTGTTATCTTCATTTAATTCGTGTTCAATGGAAAACCAGAAAAAGAATTGTCAAAAAGCCAAATTGGATATAATTCCACACCAAACATAAAAAAGGGGGTGGACAAAAGTATTGGCACTGTTTGAAAAATCATGTGATGCTTCTCTAATTTGTGTAACTAACAGCACCTGTCACTTACCTGAGGCACCTAACAGGTGTTGGCAATAACTAAATCACTAAATCAACAGTTGAAATGATTAAAGTTGACTCAACCTCTGTCCTGTGTCCTTGTGTGTACCACATTGAGCATGGAGAAAAGAAAGAAGACGAAAGAACTGTCTGAGGACTTGAGAAGCAAAATTGTGAGGAAGCATGAGCAATCTCAAGGCTACAAGTCCATCTCCAAAGACCTGAATGTTCCTGTGTCTACCGTGCACAATGTCATCAAGAAGTTTAAAGCCCATGGCACTGCGGCTAACCTCCCTAGATGTGGACGGAATCAGCGTCTGAATGAGAAGGGACTGTATGGTAGGATACCCAGGAAGATCCCACTTCTTACCCAGAGACATAAAAAACAGGCTGGAGTTTGCCAAAACTTACCTGAGAAAGCCAAAAATGTTTTGGAAGAATGTTCTCTGGTCAGATGAGACAAAAGTAGAGCTTTATGGGAAAAGGCATCAACATAGAGTTTACAGGGAAAAAAAGAGGCCTTCAAAGAAAAGAACACGGTCCCTACAGTTAGACATGGCGGAGGCTCCCTGATGTTTTGGGGTTGCTTTGCTGCCTCTGGCACTGGACTGCTTGACCGTGTGCATGGCATTATGAAGTCTGAAGACTACTGACACATTTTGCAGCATAATGTAGGGCCGAGTGTGAGAAAGCTGGGTCTCCCTCAGAGGTCATGGGTCTTCCAGCAGGACAAGGACCCAAAACAAACTTCAAAAAGCACTAGAAAATGGTTTGAGAGAAAGCAAGACTTCTAAAGTGGCCAGCAATGAGTCCAGCCCTGAATCCCATAGAACACCTATGGGGGAGAGATCTCTTGGTGGCAGTTTGGAGAAGGCCCCCTTCACATCTCAGAGACCTGGAGCAGTTTGCCAAAGAAGAATGGTCTAAAATTCCAGCAGAGCCTTGTAAGAAACTCATTGCTGGTTACCGGAAGCGGTTGTGCGCAGTTATTGTGTCTAAAGGTTGTGCTACCAAGTATTAGGCTGAGGGCGCCAATACTTTTGTCCGGCCCATTTTTGGAGTTTTGTGTAAAATGATCAATGATTTGACTTTTTTTTCCATTCTCTTTTGTGTTTTTTTCATTGCAAGCAAAATAAATGAAGATATTAATACCAAAGAGTTTGTGCTTGCAATCATTTTCTGGAAGAAAACTAATATTATCTGACAGAATTGCAGGGGTGCTAATACTTTTGGCCAACACTGTACTTTGCGACTTCCAATGATCACAAGAGCAGGAGATCCATGTTGGGGTCAAGCCTATGCACTGTCACTCCATTCAGAATCTATGAGTCGAATGGAGATAGCTGGCGGCTCAGTGGTTTAAACTGTTGCCCTGTAGCACAAGTGTCAATGGTTCATATGCACTGAGTTTTAAAATGTTCTTCCTGGATATCCTCCAAAGACGCATTGATAGGGAATTGAGATCCCCTAGTCTACCTGGGGATGTAAAAGTCTGCTTCACTTACCAAACGCTGCCTGTATAATTAGGTTCCTAACTGGCTAGCGTTCCTGCAAAGGTGTTTTTTATATACCACGTCCTATAACTGTGCTTGACCTCAGCTTGTTCCCTGACTTGTCCTTACCTGTTATCTTGTGTTCTTCTGGTACTGACCTCAGCCTGTTCCTGTCCACTTCACTTATGTTGTCAGCCCTGAGCTTGACCTGTATTTAGACTCTGCTTTTGCTTGGCCCTTTGCTACACTGCACCATATGCCAGGTTGGCTATCACCAATACCATGACCACTCCAAGAGGTAGTATCCCGATAGTCTCCCTGCAGCAAAGCCCAGATTCCAGCACAGGTGAAGGGTGAAGACCTCATCCTTTGGAATGACCCTAAGCCAAAATGGTGCAATGACAGTGGATCTACACCCACCACTTATGGGAATGGGTGGCCATGCCTCACTACCAGGAAAGTATTCCATATGTTTTGCATGAGCAATTTATTTCTCCAAATTGTGCCCTCTGGAAAGCAAAGAGTTAAAAACCACCCCGATGAGGTCACCAATGACATCATACAATATACTGTCTGCAAGGTGTGGAATTTACCCCTTTCTTTACCAGAACATACAGTTTACAGCTGACAGTAATCGGACAGAAATGTCAGAAGTATTGGAGGGAAGTCTTCTCCTATAAAGCTTTAACAGCGTAAATGTGACAGCCGAAAACTGTTTATTTACATTTAGATTTTGTTGGATTTGGACTGAAATTTTATGAATAGAATGAAAGAACAATATCCTGGGAAAAGGGCAGAGACGCCATAACTGCAGGAGAGGATGCACCTGGATTTTCTAATACCTCTTCAAAGAGCAGCTTCCTAATCCTCTCTACCTAGAACAGACACTTTGCCCATTACTGTCTGGCCAAGACATCAGAGGGGAAAATAGCAGAGCAGGTCTGGCCTCATCATTGTAATGAATGTCTCCATGCATCATCTGCCTAGCGTCATCATGGGATATTACTGCACTTCACAGGGAAGGAATGATGGGAACCGGCCATGTAAAACGCAGGCGGAAAATCCAGACGTGTGCTTACTGAGCGGGCTTGGCAAACTGACTGAGGGATTCATGGGCGAACAAAATAAAGTATTTCCACAAGGTTATGTTGTGTACTCTATATGGACAAGGGATGGGTTCCTACTATGTGGATATAGCAGCGCTGTTTCCTCAGTAAACAACCTAGGAGTATGACGTCAGCAACCATGACCATTCATGTAGCTATCTATCTATCTATCTATCTATCTATCTATCTATCTATCTATCATCTATCTCCTATCTATCTATCTATCTCCTATCTATCTATCTATCTATCTATCTATCTATCTATCTATCTATCTATCATCTATCTCCTATCTATCTATCTATCTATCTATCTATCTCCTATCTATCTATCTATCTATCTATCTATCTATCTATCTATCTACCTGGTGGTCGCCTCAGTTTCCACTTCTTCAGCTCTTCGAGGCTGTAGGGGAAGCAGAGGCAGCCATGGCCAGGAGAGGGGATTGGTAAGTTAATAATGGCCATTACCGTGCATTACAATCCGGCCTATTTATAAAAAGAAAAGCAGAAAGGGGCCATGTCCCCAAAGATAACAGGTCCCATAGGAAGCAACGAAGCCACTATGGGGGGACACTTACTGTATGGGAGACTGTAAAGGATATATTTACTGTATTGGGTACAATAAAGGGACAGTATATTGTGTGGGGGGCCAGTAAAGGGGGACATTTCTATGTGGAGGCCAGTAAACAAGACAGTAAACTGGATGGGGGGCCAATAAGGTGGCAATATACCGTGGATGGGGTAAGTATAGGGGGCATTATACCATATGAGGCGTTATCCCATGTGGGGGGCCAATAAAGGGAGCTTCATCCAATGTGGGGGTCAGTATAGGGGGCGTTATCCTATGTCGGGGCCAGTAAAGGGAGCGTAATACCATGTGGGAGCCAGTACAGAGGGCAGTACAACCCAGCTTTCTCTGTAGGACAGAGAAAGCTGGGTTGCCAGTCACAGATTAGGCCTCCATAGACTTGTGTGGATACGATATTATGGCTCAGTATGTCATGGCTATGGGAACTTTTACACCTTGTGGGACCAATACCATATTGGCCTTCTTTGATAAATTGTGATTCAGTGGGATTTGCTCATGGTCATGTAGAGCTTGAAAGTATGTGCCCCCATACCTAGCAAAGAAGCCTGGGCCTGACTTTAGGCCTAGTCTAGTAGCATTGCTTTACACTGTCATGTTGGCAGTCAGTCTGCTATGTAGATGTCTGTGTGTGGTCCCCACAGAGGAATCTCCCCGGCCATAGTCCTCCTCTGCTAACGTCAGTCGTGTTTCACAAGAGCCGCTCTGGAATTCCAGTCATATTTCATCTGCTTCAAGGTAAATACCGATTGATTCCTTGCTTGTGGTGGATGGTTTTAGCCAATGACCTCAGACATATTGATGCCAGGTTTTCTTTTCTTTATGGCACCCTCGGTTTGTCAGCACAATGTTAGATCTTGTATGTGATGTCGATATTATTCAGTCAATATATTCTTATTTCATCCGAGTGACTGCATAATTCATCAAAACACCTGAAACCCTTCAGATCAAGTGAGTAAAGGCTGCAAATCATCAGTGCTGGGCCATGGCAGACACATCTGGGTTTACAGGCCCATGACCAGTCCGGGAACTAGTGGAGAAGATTTTTTTTTTTTTTTTTTTTTTTTTACATATTCTGCAGAAATGTTTGCTTGGATTACTGACTCAATGTTGTAGGTCCCAATGGTCAAGGTCCTATTCAAGTGGGGCTGGATTTATAACAAAGGGAGCCCTGGACAATGAGTGATGTTGGGCCGTTGCTTGCAATTATTAGATAGTTTTTCTCATAACTTCAGCTTACTTTTTACTATAATAATGCCACGATAATACTGCCATAGGGCGGGTTCACACCTGCGCCCCTGTCTCCGTTTTGCAAGTTTCCGTTTCCTGCCGAAACTGGGCAGGAGACGGTAACCTGCAGTCATTTTTCAAATCCATTCATTTGAATGGGTTTGGAAAGTGTCCGCCCGTGAGCGCCGGTGAGCTCTCCGCAGCTAAACCGTTTTTTTTTAACCAGACACAAAGTTGGATATGCAGGACTTAGTGTCCAGTTAAAAAAATAAACGGTTTCGTTGCGGAGAGCGCAAAACGCTCACAGGTGCTCACGGCCGGACACTATCTGCCAGGTTTCCATCTTCTGTCGGCAGAAGACGGAAACCTGAAAACGGAGATCGGGCACAGGTGTGAACCCACCCTTACTGTGTCAGGATAATACTGCCATATACAGCCCACATAATACCACCTTATTGTGTCATGATAATACTCTCATATGCAGCCCACATAATAAAACCCTACAGTGTCATGATAATACTGCCCTATACAGCCCACATTATATCACTGTACAGTGTCAGGTTAATACTGCCATATGCAGCCTACATAATACAACCCTACAGTGTCAGGATAATAGATCAAAAAACAGAAAAATACTTGGCACTCACCTAAATGCATAAAAATTCAAACTTTATTTCTCATAGTCCAAGTTAAAAGTACATTGACACGGGAAGAGGCACACTCTGAGTTGAGCGACAGCCGTTTCGTGCTAGGTTGCACTTTTTCAAGCTCAGTGTCAGGATAATACTGCCATATACAGCCCACATTATACAAACCTACAGTATCATAATAATACTGCCATGTAATATTGCCACCTTTTCCAACAATAATACCAGCCAAGTTTAAATGGGTAAAATATGATAATACCGCCAAATAATGTCAGAATATTACTGCAATATACAACTCACATAATACTATCATATAGTGACTCAACAATATGCATTACCCAAATAATACTCCATTGAAGAGCCTTAATACTGCTGCCACATATTATCCATGTAAGGCTAAATGCACACACGGATTATATCTGTGTGCCAACTCATGCCGCCATGGACCAATTGATATGTGAGCTCAGGCTGCAAAACAGACAGGTATAGGACCTACCCTAACTTTTGTCCAGGCTCATGTCCTGGACAAAACATACATGGGCCATATGTATGCCACCTTTTCCCCAAAAAAATACCAGATTTGTATGGGTAAACCACCATTATACTACGAAATATTGCCAAGATAATACTGCCATATTGAACCCGCATAATACTAACATACGGTGCCCTAATAATATGCGGGATCCCAGTAATACTGCCCTACTTCTATTACCAGGGTGTAGGCTCTGTATTGCCATAATGACTGCTACCAGCAGAGGGAGCACTTGTACTATAGTGGACCACAATAGATAATACATGTATACTCATTACTTAGTGTATTTCTGTAGCCAGTACATCATTGTTATAGCTCTATGTCATGCTAAAAGCCAGTTTTTTTGCTTTTTTAGTTTTTTTTTTCTTAATTTGCAGTGAAAATGAGTAAATATGTTGGTTTGTGTGGCCTATTTTTTGGTTACTATGGAAACAATTAGAAATTTAAGTAGCGGAATGTGGCGAAATTTGTTCTAAAATGTATCGATATTTATGGAATTCATTTCCCATCACCTCACCATTCTTTTTATTATATTCTTATTATTTTAGATGAAGATTTTCTATCTATATTTCCCTGTATAGAAGATATTCATTACAAATCCCCTTATTGTATTCTCTGTACTGAACCAACACTTCACATACATTTTCTTTCTTGTCTTCTCGTACATGTCTGTATAGCAGGGCTTCCATCTGGAATGGTATGTTTCCTATAACACAAAATGGTCAGGGCTCCCCATTTGTACCCCTTTATGTTCATTTGACAGAAGAGGATTATCAGGGGTTAATGTGATCTATAGATACAGTATATATTCCTAGTAAACAGAGTAATGTATAGAGAGGGAATCATAGCTTTAGTATACAGGATCATTTTTTACAATAGCTCTTGAGTCTTGTCTGGCTCCTGAATACAGGGGTGACCTTCATGACCCCCAGAATTGAAGGAAAATCTCCCAGACTTGATGAAACTCACCTGCCGGGCTCTTTCATATATGATGTGGGTATGTTACGTGCCGATTAGAGATGAGCAAGTACTATTCGAAACTCCCGTTTCGAATAGCACGCACCCATAGGAATGAATGGAAGCGGCCGGCACGCAGAGTTTGCTGGCGGCCGGCTGCTTAACCCCCTGTGTGCCGGTTGCGTCCATTCATTCCTATGGGTGTGTGCTATTCGAAACGGGAGTTTTGAATAGTACTTGCTCATCTCTAGTGCCGATGACATCATGTTAAAGGGGGGTACCCAGCACACAGGGGCATAACTACTGGGGTAGCAGCGGTAGTATGGCTTGTTTTCTGGTCTATTTTTCCCATAAATTCTGGGTAGAACTTGGAAAACGCTAGAATAAACTGCACACCAGCGTTCGGGTCTCCGTTATCAGGTTTCCGTCTTCTGCAGATGATGGAAACCTGTCATGCCGAGTCTGGCCGTGAGCTCCGGTGAGCGTTTTATGCTCTCTGCGGCGAAATTGTATTTTATTTAAACCGTACACAGAGTACTGCATGTCCAACTCTGTGTCCGGTTTTAAAAAAAATAGTTTCGCCGCGAAGAGCATAAAACCCTCACCGGCGCACACGGCCGGACACTTTTCAGACCCATTCAAATGAAAACATGCCGGCAGGTTTCCGTCTCCTGCTCTGTTTTGTGCAGGAAACGGAAACCTGCAGAACAGAGACCGGGCGCAGATGTGAACGAGCCCTGAGTAACCCAGGCCCATGTGCCTCATAGTAATAGCAGTTAACCCCCATCGTGTCCCTCACATTAACCCTTGTGTACCTCCCATAACAGCTACTGATATGTGAGAGACATGGAGGTATTAGGTATCTTCATTATTATTACACCCATATGTCTCACACATCAGTAACCCTTATGTCAGGCACACAGGGGTTAATATGAGGGACATGATGGGGTTAACTGAGGCACATGGAGTTACTGAAACTAATGTAATCACCCCAAATGCCTGACATTACTAGCCATACAGTAGTAACTACAGCATGTACCTGTCATTTTTTTTATTTCACTTTGCTGAGCTGTACTCTCCTCCTTCTCTTCTCTGCAGGACGGTAGGAGCTCGGCAGGGTGGGTCCATCTTCTGTGTAGGGATAAGCTCCGCCTCCTGGGCTCTCCTCACCCTCTCATTGGTGGGCAGAGGACAGCCAGAGAAGGGGGGTGGGGGTAAGCCTCCTGAGAGCGCTGAGTGGAGCTTCCTCGATCAATCCCTTCAGCTCCTGCGCTGGCTATGTATTATCCGCTGCAACTACACACAGTGTGCTTGTGACATATACTTATAGGGAAAGTATTCCATGGCCAGGGGTCCCTGCAAGGGCCCAGTTTGCCCCCCCCCCCCCCCCCCCCCATAACGCCAGCCCTGTATTCACCCTACACAGACATGTGTTACTATTTACACAGGGAGACGCTGCAGGTAGTTCAGCCTTGCTCTTCTCTACCCTGGACTGGATTGAGGAGGAGGGGGAGGGCTCATAGGTCACAAACTCACTCTCCTCTGCCGGCTCATGAGGAGTGAGCAGTGGAGGAGGAGACGCAGCAGAGAGCAGGGGGATTGGGCAAACACTCAGGGGCAGAGCGGGACAAACTCTAAGCTGTCCGGGACGGCGGGACAGGACTACAAAAGCGTAACTGTCCCGCCAAAATCGGGAAGGTTGGGAGGTATGAATAATATGCCCCATAGTGGCTCCTGCACACAGTATTATTCCCCATAGTGGCCCCTGCGCATAATAATCAGAGACCCAGGAGAGGTTACAAACATAAAAAACACTGTTACTTACCTCTCCTGGGCTCCGGCACACTCCCCACTGATGTCAACCATGATGGTCCAGACGTCATGTGAGCCGGACATGCGTTGCGACGTGTAATGACGCAGGCCTGGCCCATATGATGTTTGGGACGTCAACAAATAGGAGTGCAGAAGAGGTAAGTAACAGTGTTTTTTATGTTCCCTCACCTCTCCTAGCCCTCCAATCATTATAATTGGGGGGTCTGAAAAAAATGCTAGAGGCCCCCAAAACAAAAATGCGGTGTATGTAAATATTCCTGTAGTTTGCCATAGACTATGTTGTGTTTGGTGATGTATATATGTGATATAAGAGGAAGATTAGAGTGTGAGCTCCACTGCGGCACGGACTGATGTCAGTGAATGCCTCCATTGTACAGGCTTGTAGGATTTGTCAGCGCTGTATTAATAATGGATGATAAATGATCCCATTTCCACAGAACACTGGTATAGGGAAGTCTCCAGATGAGTTTCCTGATCATAGATTGTAAGAACTGATAGTGAGATGGTTGTTGTAAAAATATTTTACATAGGACATTGTGGTGTATTCACATGAATAGGCAGGGGACAGACCTTTGTGACCCCCACCACATCAATGCAGAGACTGAATGGAGATATGGGTGTACATGTCTGTGGCTCTCTCCATTCTAGTCTATAGGAGTTACAGACACAGCCAGGCCGGCTTACTCAGCTGTTACAAACCTATTATAGGACAGGTCAAGGGAGCATGGAGGTATAAAGTGCCTGGTTGTCAGTGTTATGGGGGTCCCTGGACTGTCATTGTAAGGCCTGGTGAACATCTGCGCATGGGTTACCATTCAGGGGGTCTGCTTAGGGACTCCCCAAACGTAAACCTAATCTGCATAGAAAAGCAAAGGCCCAGGAGTCTCAGGGGACCCAAAGACCCGTTTCATAGATAGCACATGGTTAGAAGGGGCTCCATTACATATTTTGCATTGAGGCCCAGGAGTTTTAAGTTATGTCTCCGATCACAAGTCACATATGGGCCTGTGTTTGTACCTGTGAGAAGGTAATCCTATTGGCACTACTATAGGGAGCCTTATATGACTGTTAACGCAGATCTGCCATTTAAGGCTATGGCCCCACGTGGTGTCCCGCAGCAAAAAAATGCTATGAGAAAAATCACAGCAATGTATCGCAATTCTTCCTGCAGCTCTTTAGTCAGAAAGTTCACAGAGGATTCCTCTGTGGACTTTCGGTTTCAATTATACCTAGGGGGAAACCGCCGGCGTTTCCGTAGCTATAATTGACATGCTGCGAATTCCAAAAATGTGCCGGTTGGTGTGTTAGCAGCACGGTATTTACCGGACCCTGAGTGTAAAACGCTGCGATTATGACCGCAGGCAAATCGTGGCATTTACGCCATGTGGGGCCCCAGTCTAAAGGGGTTTTCCAGTTTCAGTAGATAAATGTTATTGTTTGTGCAATAAAAAGTTCTACAATTTTCGAAAGGATTTTCTATATGAATATCTCGCGGGTTTTCTAGACCTCTGCTGCTGTCATTCATTCTGCTTACTATCAGTCTGTGGTCATGTGATCTGTCACCATAGAGGGGCCCGGGAGAACTACTTTGCTCGTGAATACAGAAGACTCATAACTCTCAGTCTTCTCTATTCTTAAACACTCTTGTTCACAATAGGTTTGAAAAAAATTGCTTCAGGGATTAGGAAATGATCTTTTTGACGAATTTTTTTGTACATGATGCGTTTTTTGGTAATAGGGGTAATAAGTTATGCATCATGGTCTAGTGAATTGGTTGTTAGGAGTGGCAGCCATGTTTTTTAGCCTTATACATCAACACAGGGACCTTTTACACCCGTCCTAAGGAGAAGTCATCTACGTGGAAACTGTTAAAAGGCGAATACAGATAAATGTTTGGTTTATCGCGTGTGTGAAAGAGCAAATATCTATTGGTATGTGGTTATCTGGACACAGAACGTTGGAAGGGTTTGTTTCAGGACACAAATACACTGAAATGACGTCCGCTGTAGCCAAAGTAAAGGAAAGTCAAACCGTCTACATTGCTATAGGGAAATCCAATGTCATAAAAAATTCCAGCTTTCAACCATGGTCCTTATAAAACGTAGCGTTTATTCCAATGTTAAAAAACACACATGTTCACAAGCAGTCTGCTTGTGAACATGTGTGTTTTTTAACATTGGAATAAACGCTACGTTTTATAAGGACCATGGTTGAAAGCTGGAATTTTTTATGACATTGGATTTCCTTGCAATATGACCCACAGCCGGTGGGGTTGAATTCCGAGCTTCCCTCGTCCTGAGAACTACGGGATTATACAGATCTCCCATGAAAGAGAGCAGAAAAAGATTCACAAAAGTAAGTGGGCTGCATTTTTTCTTTTTGTTTTACGTCTACATTGCTATAGGTGGAACCTGGAGGTGCACAACATACGGTACCCTCCACCTCAGTAGGGGCAGACACTGTGAAAATATCTGCAGTAGTGAGGTCAGATTTTTCTGTTGTGGGCAAACTGCGGCTTTAGATGATGACCAGTCGCTCATTGATATGCTGAGGCCACTTGCGCCAGTGGTTGCTCCGGGGGTCACATACTATCACATCATTGGTGAAGCAGTAAAACCAGTGACTGTCTGGGACCAGAGAAACATTGGTATGAGTAGTGTTATGGGGAGCAGAAGGTTGTGGCTGACATATGCGAGCACTATAACCGCTGCCATCCTCTGTGCCAGTATCATGCACTGCAGCTGATATTACTATATTCACTGTATAAAATATATGGTTGTTACTGTATTATATGTGATCTGTACTTGGCATTATTATATATGCAGTAGGGCTGTCATTATTACATGCACAGTATAGCATGGATAGAGTATAGGTGTATACAGATTCCTTGTCTATGGGTAAGTTACAGACACGACATCCCCCACAGCTACAGTCTGTGATCTCAGTGCTTGAGGACAGGGTTGAGAAATACACTATATAACTAGGTTTGCATACGTATCTGGACTCTGCTCCTATTGATGGCTATGTTGATTATACTCACCCGGCTTTAGATTATGAGTTTAGGTATTTATCAGGACTGTCCTTGTTATACTTCCTGTTCCATTTATGACGCCAGTCTATTGGCAGCATCAAACAATGCGATGTTGTATCTGAGCTACATCTCAGAACAAGAATGGAGAGATAACAGGATAGATATGAGACTGGTTATATCCAAATGAATGGGTTGATTCTCCCAAAACCAAATTATTACTGCATGACTTGACAAGGTGCAGCCTAAACTGTACATGTAACCTGCTATAACCCTGAATAACAACCACAGGGGGCTGGATTTAACATCCTTTTTCTACTTGGTACTGTTGCTAAATAAAATGTATAGGGGTCACCTGGAACTTAAAAAAGATCACCCACTAATGTATTGTTTGCAGGTGAAATTCCTGTACTTACGTCACCATGCCTCTATTGATGTCTATCCTCCCCGGTATCCATACCTGGTGCAAAGAAAGTCACTAGTCTTATCTCCACTGTTCCCAGGTTCTCCTACCACCCAACGTCAGGATCATGTTTCACATACTGAGCAACAGATGGTGTAGTGGGAAATAGAATAGTAGAATTGTGCTGACTGTTAAGTCGGTGAATATTTACAGCATTACCTTTTACGTTATAGAAGAGGGGCATGCAAGCAAGTATAAACAGAGATATTGGGGCATATTAATCGAGTTCTTACACCACTTTTGCTGCATAAAAAAGGTGTCAACCTTAGGTTTGTGACTTTTAAAATGGCACATGCCATAAAAATTGTCACAAGTGACATCTTTTACCCCACCCTCACAAATTTCTGTAAAGGGGGTGTGTCAAAGGTGGGTTATGAGTGGGTCCATCAGCCCACCATACTCATCATCATGCCAGTATAAATGAGGCCAGAAATCTTGGCCAGCTTCGCAGGATCGTATTCTCGAGCAGCAGTGGGGATGCCCCATCGCATTTTCAACGCTGGGGCCCAACCCCATTGCTGCCAGAGAACTAATTTGCATACCGGTAAAAACCAGTATTTCTAAGGAACGGCGTGGCGGAGGTCATATCTAAAGGTAAGAGACGAATAGCCTTTCTAAAGGCTATTCCAACGTCTTATCCACAAAAAAAGGGTTTTAATGGTAGAATCCCTTTAAATATCTTGTGCTCATCTGTAACGCCCCTAATGGTTTATTCATTGATTCTTACTGCATCTAGTTATACATATTTTATATTCTTTTAGATTATAGATTAGGTTATAATTTTAGCTCTCCTATTCTTATAATTGGAAACATCACAGAGTATGCAGAGATATAGATATAACTCCATCGCAGTGAAAAGACTGTGCAGATGGCTTATGTATACGTTTTTAATCTCCGTGCTGTTTTCACTGTAGTTTATTAACAGGACAATGCACCTATTGCCCTTGTCTAATCCATCTGTCTGTTCATATAATGTGTAAATAAGGTATATTGCTCATACGATTAACACGGAGAAGTATGATGGGTAGACTTCATCTGACATAAACCATGGCTGTAAATGTCGTTTGTTTCCAGACATAATCACAGTTTTTAGAAATTTGTCTGGAATTCTTAGTCCCTGAATTTGTCCCTACATAACACATTCAGCAAGTATATTCTTGTATGTAAAGAATATCTAGGGTTATAGTCCCAGGATCCCATATACTTTGTAGTAATGTAAAACGCAGCACGTTTTTTTTACCGCAGAGTTCCTGCCACGTTGGCCCCAGCCTTAAGAGGACTTTTCACCACCTCCACCAACTCCAACTCTTTTTCTACGTCCATAGATTCTCTATAGCTGCAATACTGGGCACAGACTCTACAGTACATTTTAGCTATATAGTGCCAACATATTCCGCAGCACTTTACAAATCATAGGGTTCAGGTACAGACAAAATGAGTAGAATAAATCAATGTACACAATAGATCAATGAACTCTGTGCAACATATTGTGCTGTGCTTGATGGCTGTAACTTATGAACAGAGGTGACATTAGCCAGGGCCCATCATTACAAAAACCATGGAGTCCATGAGAATTTTGTCACACCATTGGTGCCAGCCATCTTCATCCCCCTAAGCTCCATCGAACCAGAATGACTGTAATTCATAAGGTTTTTCTTTTTACCCTTTGTTGTTTGTCTTTCCTATATATATATATATATATATATATATATATATATATATATATATCTCAACAGAACTATTTGATATTAAATCATTCCATTTAATGGCAGTCTGTGTACTCTCTATGAACCCATAGCTTTAATGCGTGTTTGCCATCTGACTGTTAGAGAGCATTTGTGAATCCCATCAAAGTTAGTAAGTGGGGTCAGAATGTATCTGGGGTGTGTGAAATGTGTTGGAGTGTTATTTACGTTCAATTTGCAGCCTTAGTGTAAGACTGAGTGAGTGGAGTGAATTAACCCCCAACAGCTGCACCCACGTCATGTGCTAGGACGGTCTGTACAGCCTAAACATGACATAGTGTCTTCAAACTGCTGATCAATGGGGGATACAGGTGTTGGATCCTCACCAAAAAAATAGGTCATCAATCTTTCAATCCCAGAAAACCCCTTTTAAATCTTTGCTCTTTCTATGTTTAGGAATCCAGTGAGTGGTCCTACTTATTAAATGGCACTATCTTAGAGTCCCCCAAAGCCCCACCTGCAGTAGTGTACATGGATGGGCATAAAGTGATAGGACACCATGTATGAAGTCTTACACTAGGTTCATTGGGGTTTCCATTCTTTGGGTCTGCATGGGAAACCCACTCCACTTAAAAAGCAGTTACCCGCGGATCCCATAAACTATAATGGGGTCTGCCGGGATTCCTCCCTGCTTGCAGGACTTTTCTCTCTGCATTCATCGAGCAGAATGGGCAACCCCTAAACGGTCACCAAACGCAGGTATGAGCATAGCCTAACAAAGTGACAAAGAACAGCCTGCCAAAACTGTAGATATTTCAACTATTCCTGAAAACTCAGGTACCCTTTAAGTGTCCACAATCACTGTCACCAATGACAGATAAGTATGAACATAAGCAAAAATGCTAACTGATATCAAATTAGAACTAATATTTTTATGGGATTTATACCATATAGGATAGGATACAACTGATGATAGCGCTCCCAGACAGAGCATGCTCACAATGGCATGAAACGCGCTGGTTAGTAGACCAGGATCCCTGGAAATGATTTTAATATGCTGGCATCTATGATATCCAGCCTGTCGTGCAGTTATCATTGTGAAATAATAAAGCGCCGGCCTCTCGCCGCCATTAGCTTGTTAACCTTCTTTCCTCCGTTGATTGCGCCTCTTTCAGTCCTGTAATTGGTGATGACTAGTTTGTCCTCAGAGTTTGATTTCTTCATGATGGTGTTTGTTTGCGGGGAAGCAGATGTTCTGTATATTCTTCTTCTCTATGATATTGATGGCAATTGTCTTCATTTTTTCAGCTTTGCTCATGTTTGTGTTATTGTTACCATGACAGGCGTGTGCCATGACTATAACGTTTCCTGCATTAAGCAGCGCTTTCTTTATGTTCTCATGTGCTGGGGTTTTGTCACTTCTGCTTAACAACTAATAATGCTCTTGTGATTTCCTGTGATATTTATCATATGCCAGTGTATTATTTCCTGCAATGTGTGGCATCACAATCTTACTACACATACATGTTCCTATGTGTGATGGAGGGACACAGCGTGGTTATAAGTCAAAGGGGTCCATATGTCATCACCAATGTCATACAACTTTCTAGACAGTGGGTTGTTTCTGTTTATAATGTGAACAGAGACATATTGGATACAAATTCTTACTCAGCATTCTTACTCATATACTGTATATACCTGTAGGAGACTACCACCCATATATAGGATTTCCTCCCATTCTACAAAGACATACTGACAGGAAAAAAAAAATGTACATTGTGGTCCCTATATGGGGCTCACAATCTACATTTAAAGGAAAAAAAAAAAAAGAACAGTGCATGTGAATATAAGAGACTTTGTAATATATCTTATTAAGGAGATCTGTTTCCTTCAGCATTTGTTAAGCTGTTCTCATGCTCCTTGTCTTCAATCTGATTGTGTGCTGACATAAGATCTGTCTCGGCCCACACAAAACTCTATGGTGGAGTAGAAGGCTGCTCATTTATTGCCTCATTCTGCGCATTTGTAGCCTCTTATCTACAAGCCTAGTAGTGTTAAAAAAGCTCAGAGTAATCAAATATATCAACAGCAGCAATTATTTTAGTGTCTTTTGTACAGCATCTTCTTCTTCCCCCTCTCCTCTTCATAGACTAATATGGAGAAACTAAATTATCACTGACGGCGGTAGGAACCTTGCGTGGAACCACATTTTCAGTAATATGTAGCAAGAAACTGTCTGAAGAGTGGATAAGAAAACATATATTTTTTAATAAGATACAGTATATTACAAAGTTTCATATGTTCACCTGTACTATTCATTTATGAACAGTCCAGCAAGCAGAAGTTTTCTCTCCGTATTTTTTGGGCAGAAACCTAGCGGACCCCATTAGAGTCTATGGGGTCGATGAGTTTCCATGGGTAATTGCTTTTTAAGCAGATTGGGTTTCCATTTTTTGGTTTCCTAAATAGAAGCAGAAAAAAAGTGAAAAGAGCCCATAAGGTCAGATGGCATTAAAAAGGGCAAACTGGAGAATTTTTTTTTTTTTTTATCAAAAAGTGGACATGGCTCATAATGGTGCATGTAAAATAACACATGCACAGCATTTACCAAGGAGGTGCGCCTGCATCATAGATAGACACCATAGTAAAGGTGAGGCTCCACATTATGTAAGCACAGTGATTTTTTTGTTGCAGATTTTGCTGCATTTTTCATAGTTACTAAGGTTGATTTGGGCTCAGTATCACACACAAAAAGGGCTCATAACAGAAAAGAGGGGCATACCATAGGCTGAATGCATTCAGCACATATGTACCAAAGACTAGAATGTGGAATCCAAAAACTGGAAAGTACCAGGACATCCAAGAATACAATAAATGCTTATCTTTACTGGATTTCATTTCCAGCAAACAATATGGGATAGAAGAAACAATAACAGATATTGTAACAGTCTCTGTAACAACACTGTACTCGGTCCCATGAAGTTCAATGGAGCGGTGGTTATAAATCCTTCAAAGCACTACTTCGTGTGACATCACACTCATTGAACACATGGTGTAATCACAGCTCAGTCCCATTCAAGTCAAGGGTCTGAGCTGCGATACCATGCCCAGTCACTATACAATGTATGGCACTGTGCTTGGTAAGTACTGAAGAGGCTGCGGCGTTCTCCCAAGCTCTGTAGTCTCATCAAACATGTTGCTGGTGTTGGAACCCTCCAGATCTTTAACTTGATGACCTGTTCTAAGGATCAAGTATTGAGCCTAGAAAAAACACTTTGAAGCTAAGGCACCACTTTGCAGAACGTGTTTTTTTCTGGCGGTTGTTCTTCCCTTATTAAATCTATAGGGAATGTGGGGCTTTGCAACGTGGGGCTTCAGCCTAAGGCCTGGTTCACATCTGCATTCGGCATTTCGTTTGGGGAGTCCGCTTGGGGACCCCCCCAAACCGAATACTGAACGCATTGACAAGCAGTGAGCAATGAAAGCACAGGGGCCCCATAGACTGTTATAGGATCTGTGTGTTTTCTGCACGGTGTCCGCACGAGTCATGCGGAGAGGAAAGTAGTTCATGATGTACTTTTCTCTCTGCATGTTCCGTGCGGACACCACGCAGAAAACACATGGACCCCATTACAGTCTATGGGGTCCATGTGCTTTCATTGCTCACCGCTTGTCAATGCGTTCAGTATTTCGTTCGGGGGGTCCCTAAGCAAACACCCGGACGGAATACTGAACGCAGATGTGAGCCAGTCCTAGCACTTATACACACAAGAATCCATGCTACACTTGTTTTCAGTTTACTGAACAAATCGTAGCAACTACCATAGTTTGCCATATGATAATTTTCCAGCAGTCGTAGCTGAGGCCCCTGGAGTTCTGGTGAAGGCTTAGATAACTAAATAACTGGTTCAGTGAGTGAAGCAGAAGGACGGGAGCTGTGATAATAGTGTTATCTGTGGCATGTTGTGACGTCACAGTGTGCTGGAGATAAGGGCGGCTGCTGCTCAGCAATAATTCTTACTTTTATCATCAGCGCCGCCGTGTAAATCCAGCCTGCAGAATAGGAGCATTCATCCTAGAGAATCCTAGGTCTCAGAACTAAATTACCGTACTACAGCTAAATGCTTATAGTGAACAAAATGTACCATAATGTACATGCAGAAAGACCTCATGACATTAAAAAACTGAGTCTTAGAGATCAGCAAGTTCAGTAAAAAAAATTTTTTATTGTAAATGTCGGGGGAAATCATAATACCCCAGAGATATGCTGTCTGTAAAGGAAAATTAATTAACAGGCCAAGATCGGCTTCAGCCATCTTTAGTCTGGAGAATCACGAAGACACATGGTGGTCGTGTATCAAAATGGATTCTTCTTTAATGGTGGCTAGAACAAAGTATATATCACATGGCATAGACAGAACAGGATTGGCTAGTATAATTAGCATACATCTATTGGTGGAGAAGTTTGTAACAATAGCCCTGATGCATATCTATTGGATAAGAAACTGGAGAGAGGTCACACACCCCTGAAGGCTAGTTTTACTCTAAAATGGAGTCAGTGACCTCATGGTAGCCGCATGTATCAATCAAAATGGCAGCCATCAGCACATGTCTCAAATACACATCCTAGATGTCTATCTCATGGTATTCTAAAGACAATAGACATCCTTGTTGGAGACAATTAGCTTAATTACCATTCTCTTGTCCCTTTATCTTTGGAAGGGTCTTTGGTCTTTGATCCTTTCCTAACAATGCCCGTAGTCCCTGCCGAACTGTCTCCATTTTAATTAGTTTCTTTGTAAGATAGCACAGTGCATAGTGTCTTGCATAACCAGTCTGGCAAGATCCAAACTGCATCTCTCTGGGAGAGAGATGGACAGATAGAATAATCGCTGCCTCTACCTCTATACATAATTTTTCATAAGATATTATTAGCCCCCCACATAAATCATATTAACAATCCTTTTAAATCAGAGAAAATGTACATCGCGTAACGCAAATCTGATTTCAGTGTCATAAAGATGTAATGTTTGTTATTTGCTGCATTTTACATTACCTGCAAAGTGAATTGGAAAAAAATCTGCAACGGACCGAATTGGAAACAAAGGGAACAGGAGACTATGTTTTGGGGTTTTTTTTCACCTCCCCTGGCCTAATTTAAAAAAAAAATAATAAATAAATAAAAAAAAAAAAAAAAAATATATATATATATATATATATATATATAGATAGATAGATAGATAGATAGATAGATATATTTATCTTGGACAACCCCTTTAAGGCTGAGGCCCCACATTGAAGAAATGCAGCTTTTTTTGTTTTGCAGATTTTGCTGCAGTTTTTGGAGCCAAAGTCAAGAATGGCTACAAAAGGAATGGGAAATATATAGCAAGTGATCCTAGCTTTGGCTCAAAAAACTGCAACAAAATCTGCAATTAAAAACAGTGCACTTCAACAACGTATAACCTCAGCCTAAGAAGGGTGTTTCACATTATTAAGCAGGACAAAGGTTTCAAGCAATATGGGAAAGAAAAAGGATGTATCTCCTGCCAAAAAACATCAAATAGTGTAATGTCTTGGACAAGAATGAAAACATTAGATATTTCAGGAAAACTTAAAGGGATCCTATCATTAAAGCTTTTTTTTCCCTGCCTAAAACGTAGGAATAGCCTTAAGAAAGGCTATTCTTCTCCTACCTTTAGATGTCTTCTCTGTGCCGCCGTTCCGTAGAAATCCCGTTTTTTGTCGATATGCAAATGAGTACTCTCGCAGCACTGGGGGCGGTCCCCAGCGCTCAAATAGCACTGGGGGCGTCCCCAATGCTGCAAGAGAACTCTCCAGCGCCACCTCCATCTTCTTCAGGAACGGCTCTTATTCGCTGCTTCAAACTTCTAGGCCTCAGGCCTAGGGCAAAGCCGACTGCGCGTGCCCATCAGCCACAAGAAAATGGTCGCTTATACCGTATTGTAAGCTGCCACTTTCTTGTGGCCAGCAGGCATGTGCAGTCGGCTGCCCGAGGCCTAGAAGTTTGAAGCCACTGTCGGAAGAAGACCTGTTCCTGAAGAAAATGGAGGCGGCACTGGAGAGTTCTCTCGCAGCATTGGGGACACCCCCAGTGCTGTTTGAGCCCCCAGTGGTGTGAGAGAACTCGTTTCCATACCGAAAAAAAACGGATTATATACCGAACGATGGTGCGGAGAAGACACCTCAAGGTAGGAGAAGAATAGCCTTTCTTAAGGCTATTCCAACATGGTAGGCAGAAAAAAAAAAAGAGTTTTAATGATAGGATCCCTTTAAGTGTGTTCATCATACTATGAAGATATGAAGTTGATTCAGAGCACAGATGGGTTTGTGCAGATAAAGGCATAATGAATAAGCCAGAAAAAAAACATCCATTAATCTATAGGAAGCTACCTTATAAATGTGGCGTTAGAGCAAGTTCCTCTTTTCTACCAAGGAGGTCTAATTTACATATTCCTTGCCCAGAATTCTTAGCAGAACATGCATGATCTTATAAGTCCTTGTACACCTTTCAGTGGCAGTTCAAAGACTGCACCTCTGGGCAGCATGGTGGCTCAGTGGTGATCACTGTAGCCTTTCAGTGCTGCCGTCCTGGATTCGAATCCTGCCAAAGACAACACCTGAAAGTTTTTAATCTTCTCCCCGTGTTTGCATGGGTTTCCTCCCATACTCCAAAGACATACTGATAGGGAAAAAAAAGAAGAAAAAACTGCACCTCAACAGCATCAAAAATGTCATGTGTGTTTCTTCCCTAAGATGCCTTATGTACTAAACCTTCAAAATCTCAGTGTAGGCGATTTCCCAATATATTTGTATAGGCTTACTAAAGGCAAATCTAAGCCTTAAAAAGCTTTAAGAATTTGACATTTTTAGATGTCTTTCCCATTTCCTGCATTGTTATTATTCCAGGGTTATCCCACAGTACAACAAATTATCATTTCAGCCATGGACTTGTCTATGCATAATGTATGGATTAAAATACTCGCTCGCTGACACCCTGCGTGAACCACTCCTTTGGGTGTTGGCAATTGAACTTCTACTGATGCTTCATCTTCTGTAAACTTTTTAGAAAGGTCACAGTTATAAATAACCTCCTGTTTATTGTGAGTGACAGCTATGATGGGAGGCTGGAGAATTAGAGGATATACCTGTCCTGTTTGGAGAATTACTAAATCCTGGGAGTAAATATATTAGCGTATATTGTTACATTTATAGGATTATTGTCTTTCTGTTCTATCTTTCTCTTTGTCTTATTATGTACATTGATCAGCTATAACCTTAAAAGGGTTGGGTACTCGCTGCCCAATGTGAGCGGTGCAGATCTAAGAAATGGTGCAACTTGGGGTCAAGTATGTATATTAGTGAGTGCACTACACACACATGTATTTGCACACGTAACCCTTTTCTTGTTCATAGTTTGCCTTCTTCCCATAGTGCAACCTGATGTCATCTCTTCCCCGGTACAAACATACAGCTGTACCCATAAAGTAAAATATAATGTGATACATCAGACCAGACCAGAGGGTGTGTAAGCATAGAAAACAGTCTTACTCACCAATCCTAGGCTCCATAGCTGTGTCTGGTGGTCCCTTTGTGTCCTGAATGATGTCAGGGTACGCCACATGACCACTGGCCTCAGCAATCCCCATCATCTACTGATGTCATCCAGGAAGCCCAAAGATAATACCTAGGGGACATTGTATACCGCAATGTAGCCCAAGAGAGGTGAGTAAGACTCTTTGTTATGTTTACTCACCTCCCCTGGTTCCACTTATTCTATTCTGGGGTCTCTTCACATACTTTAATGGATGGAAAAGATTAAAAATTTGAAGTTGCACCAAACTTAACATTTTTGGGAAAATTTGTAATGAACCTGACTCATTAAGAACTGGTAGTAACCTTTGCATACCAGGATCACCCCACCCATGGGGGAGCGTTGGAGACATCTTGCCTCATCTATATAGCCATCACAATTTGGCTATTGTCAACATTGCTCAGATGCCTAAGCTTGGCCGTGTTTCTTCCTTGCAACATATCAGCTTGTGAACTGTCTGCTCACATGCATTCTAGTGTATCACACCTACTGTCAGATGCCATGGTCATGAGATAATAAATGTCATTCACCTTACACTTTTCTTTTTATTATTACAGCTGATCGGTGTGTATATATACACATCTCTGGAATGTTATGATTGACATGTATGTATATAATACTTTCATATTTGTAGAATACACCATGACACCAGGACGCCCTGCACAGTGCTACATGCTCGCTGCTTACCTCCCTAGACAGACAGGTGAGACCAGGAAGGGAAATGGGTAGTGCAGAATGACTTTTAGGGCTCGTTCACAGGGAGTCAAATGGGTTGAATTCCAAGATAAAAAATATATTTCGGCTCACCCTACCGCTCCAATGAATGTATAAATCCTCCTTAGTCAGAGTGCACGGATGCCGATGGACTTTCCCGGTCTGTGCAGATTTGTTAGATATAGAAAGAATCCAGCACTCACGATCCAGAGGTTAAGTATAAAAACTTCGTACTTTATTTCTTCATATTAAAATTTCCATAATCTTAGAGGTGTTGCTCCAGCAGGTCAAGCGTATCGCTTAAAGATTGTTGCTACGCGTTTCGGGACATAGTCCCTTCCTCATGGCATCGTGAGTGCTGGATTCTTTCTAGTCAAATGGGTTACCAAGTAGAAAGTCAACCTTCATAAGTTAACCAGGAATTGTGACTTCTTAGGGTGATGTCTAAAAGGTAGGCCACAACTCATATTAGACACTTTAATTGATCCTGATAGGCCCCATGCACATGGCTGAGTTTGCTTCCAATGAGCGGCTGAGTTTTCAGCGGAATGCACTTGGATGACAATATATACCACCGGGAATTTTCCTGGGCCACTCAGCAGGCAAGCTACCTGTCCCAAGGCCCCCAGTTCTTCAGGAACAAAATACTACTATACACTGGAGTCTAAGGAGATAACTGGAGTCTCAGGGGAAGTGAGGAAAATAAAAAAGAGATATACTTGCCTCTTCTGACTGGTATCAAACGCCCTGGGGTCAACGTTGAAGCCCAATCACCTGGTAACAACATAGCCCACTGTTCTCTGCTGTTTCTGTATCTCATTCTGGGAATTACAGAAATAGAGTAACTCTGAGCCTGATCATAAGAGAGCATCTGTTCAGTAAGGTCACAGTCAGGGAAGCTGGGGGGGACTCCTTTTAGAGATAGGTGTGGTTTCCGGGGTTGGGACCAGCATCTATTAGATATTTATGGCATTTCATATGAAAATACCATGAATGTCTTTTGTGGGAAAACCCATATAATGCAGTCTGCCACCTCCTAAACCACTGATATGCTATTACAGGGGCAGTTAGTGGCAAAGTTAACAAACTTTTTTGTGTAAAACTGGAAATTTTCTGCCAAAAGAATCAACCTATAAATTGTATGTAACTGCATGGACTGAACCCAACGCACCAAGCCCCACATTAAATACATTAGGGAGGGTGGGTGGATGCTTGAAAAGGAAGCTGGAGGTGCCAGAGGAGGAGAGACACATAAGACCACTCAGTGATGACCCACAGGTATCTAATGTCACAGGGGTTAGAGGGGAATCTATTGACACCCAGGGCCAGATCCAGGGTGGCACAAAGACTGCCAGCCCACAATGACCCTGTAAAGGCGACACTTCCAGAAGGGGAGGAGGAACCTATGTTGATGGACTAGACCAGACCTGGGCATTGTATGGCCCGCAGGCCACATCTTGCCCTCTAACTATCTATGACCGGCCCACGTGAATTCATTGCACAGAGGCGTTTCCCCAGTCTTCCCCCTGTACTCTGAGCACAGTGTTGTCATCCATCCAGCGCCACCTTTCTTCTGCTCGGTCGGCCATTCTTCTCCTCCTCTTACATGAGACCAGCACAAAATGGCCGACGGACATGCACAGTCGGCTGTTCCATCGGCCATTTTGTGGTGATCTCTTGTAAGAAGAGGAGGACAATGGCTGACGGAGCAAAAGAAAGGCAGCATTGGATGGATGACAACGCTGTGCTCAGCCCAGCATCCTTTAACTTAGTCACCATTCCAATTTCTCATGTGGCCCCATCGGAAATTAAATGCCCACCCCTGGACTAGACTAAAAATGACGCAGTCCAGGATGTCCTCTCTCATGGAGTAGTGTCAATTAACAGGTTTTAAGACATCCAAAGGTTGGGGTGCTTGCTGGAACATTCGTTTTCACCTGTGACCATGGACATTATGATCTATCTACCTTTATGTTACGAGGTGACCTGTCAATTGCTCAGGTTTTAAAAGCTGATATTCTGAGCAGAAGGATTGTTGAGAATGATCACTATGTCACTAACAGTCCCTACAATAGCATATAAATGATTTAGAAGTAGATTTGGTGGTGGTCGACTTACAATATTTAATCCAAGTGACTTGGTATAACCCGCGCCTATTTAGCTTCCAGGAGAATTCAGGATAATGGTATATTTTTGGCCAGTGAGCTGGATCAAGCTGTCCTCCATTACAACACGTTGCAGTATCCATCCACAGACCAGTAGATCTCTCTGTAATTTGTATCGTCATGTCATATTTTTAATGATTCTATTGATGAAGAACAATGAAGTCACATTTTGCAGCCGCGGCTACACTGTAGGATGGCCCCAAAGTAGTACTTTGAGTTTCTACTACTTGTACACATTTCTCTTAGTATGAAAGGAAAGATGTGTTCCAAGTATGAGAACAGTAGATACACAGACATCTTCTTTCCTCCTGATCCAGCTGATCTTTCATCACATGTTTATCTAGGCAGACAGAATATCATCTTATAGCTGTAAGGTGAAAAAACCACGTGGCTGAGCACGTTGACGTACATCTCCAGGCACATTTTTTTCACAAATGCAATATTGAGGTTTTGGAGGAATTAGGAAGCAAATCATATAGAAACACATGTGTATACAGAACTTTTTGAAAAATATGTTCAATGCAACAGATAAAAAGGGGTTTTTCAGCAGGGAAAACTTTTTAAATGTCTAAAAATGGGTTAAAAAAAATATAACAAAAAAATGCAATGCTCCTCTTGCTATTTCCATGCCAATCCTATTGCTCATAGGTTCCCTGCTGGTCTCTCTTGACACACTGGAAATACCTGCCAAGCTAATCAGTGGTGACTAGGACACACCTCCACCACTGGTTGGTTGAGCAACATTTCCTGTATTTTCAGAGGGACATGAAAGCAGAGACCAGCAGGGAACCTGAACAGCATCAGAACAGAACCAGCATGAGATCAGTGAGGTTAGGGTTGTTTTTTTTTTTAGAGAGTCAATAGATAAATCAATATCAAATAAATGACAACGTCTTATAGGGCGGCTTCTACACTTTCCAAAGATGCTTTTCTTATTCTGCATTGCAGTTCCGAATCAGTGTTTTATTATTATGTATGGTAGTTGGAAAGGACATTAGGGGCATTTCTTCTTGTGTTGGGGCTTCCCTCTCTAGAAAATTGCCCCAAACTGCAGACAAAGTGTCACAAAGTGGGAGATGTCACTCAAACGATGGTGGTGGAGTGGGTTGGCAGTTAGGGGCAGCTATCGAGAGCAGAGAATGAAGAAAGAATAAGAAAGTGATGGACACGTCTTTTGTTCAGCATGTGGGTAAAAGAAGCTTCTTGATCTTTTCACAAATTCCGTGACCGATTCAGCCGCAGACATCATGGTGCAAAACTCCCGTTGCATTTGAGCACTTATCAGTGAGCAAACCCAGGGCAGAAAGCTGAAGCTCCACTTTGGCAATCCACTATAGATTACAGAGGAATGGGATTTGCAGAGAAATCCGAGGTAGAAGACCGCCTCAAATTCCTCTTCAAATTTATGTGAACAAAGCGGGTGACAGTACATATCTGCTGTCACATGCCAATCTCACTCTAAATATACACTAAAATGGCATACCCTGATAGGAAATGAAGGTTTCCTTGTATGTAGAGTATGAACATGATATCATCTGTAACAATATGAACTGTAAGTTGAGAGTTAGAAAACATTTTACTGAGCCTTAAGATCACAATAACAAATTCCCACATAGAAACGTTTCACATAGGAAGTGAGCACAAAGTGTTTGCTCGATGTTTGCTTGTATTGTTTGCATGGTTACGTCTCATGCTAAGAACATAGGAAGTGTGATTTAAAAGCTGCTATATTATTATGTAACCCCTGTCACTTCTCAGGAGGCCTGGCTGTTGGGTACATAGTGCTCAACTGGGGCGTCTGAGGAGGAGTAGAAGAATACCTGGCATTGTAGGTGAACTTTTTAGAATAGGCTGCCATTAGGGTTGAGCCGATCTTGACTTTTCAGGATCGATTTTGAAATCCGAAATCATTTTTCATTCGAACCCGATCTCAATCCCAATTCCGATCCCAATGCAAGTCAATGGGATTTTTTTTACAAATCGGAGATTTTAAAAACAATCCTATTCACTATACAGCATGGAATCTAACAATTGAACTCTTTAATTGTTAGAATCCACACTGTGTAGTGATTTTTTAAAATCACTAAATAGCCAGAGGATTTTTTTTTTTAAATCCTCTGGCTACTTAGTCCGCCGTGGTGTCCACTTACCTGCAGAGATGGCTGGTCTGGTGCCCAGTATTCTCGTTCTTCTTCGCCTCGCTGTCCCCTGCCTCCCAGGTTAGGAGAGTGTGGACGGGTTAGAAAAGTGTGGGAGGGTACTGGGAGGGGAGACGTCACGTCTCCCCGCCCTGTACCCGCCCACACTCTCCAAAGCCAAAAGCACCGCCTTCTTCCTAGCTCTTTAACACTAACCTGGGAGGCAGGGGCAGCGAGGCGAAGAAGACCGAGAATGCTGGGCACCAGACCAGCCATCTCTGCAGGTAAGTAGCTACTAGAGATGTTAGCTAGTCTCCCATTAGAATGAATGGACGCAGCCGGCACGCAGGGGGGTTAAGGCTGTGTGCCAGCTGCTTCCATTCATTCCTATGGAATCGCAGCGAGCCTTCACACTGATGAAGAACAATGAAGTCACATTTTGCAGCCGCGGCTACACTGTAGGATGGCCCCAAAGTAGTACTTTGAGTTTCTACTACTTGTACACATTTCTCTTAGTATGAAAGGAAAGATGTGTTCCAAGTATGAGAACAGTAGATACACAGACATCTTCTTTCCTCCTGATCCAGCTGATCTTTCATCACATGTTTATCTAGGCAGACAGAATATCATCTTATAGCTGTAAGGTGAAAAAACCACGTGGCTGAGCACGTTGACGTACATCTCCAGGCACATTTTTTTCACAAATGCAATATTGAGGTTTTGGAGGAATTAGGAAGCAAATCATATAGAAACACATGTGTATACAGAACTTTTTGAAAAATATGTTCAATGCAACAGATAAAAAGGGGTTTTTCAGCAGGGAAAACTTTTTAAATGTCTAAAAATGGGTTAAAAAAAAATATAACAAAAAAATGCAATGCTCCTAAATTTGAAGAGGAATTTGAGGCGGTCTTCTACCTCGGATTTCTCTGCAAATCCCATTCCTCTGTAATCTATAGTGGATTGCCAAAGTGGAGCTTCAGCTTTCTGCCCTGGGTTTGCTCACTGATAAGTGCTCAAATGCAACGGGAGTTTTGCACCATGATGTCTGCGGCTGAATCGGTCACGGAATTTGTGAAAAGATCAAGAAGCTTCTTTTACCCACATGCTGAACAAAAGACGTGTCCATCACTTTCTTATTCTTTCTTCATTCTCTGCTCTCGATAGCTGCCCCTAACAGAATGAGCGGAGCATATACTCAGTGTGAAGGCTAACATTGTTAGCTTTCCCACAATGCTTAGCCAGTAGCAAAGCATTGTGGGAAATAATCACCAATCTCGATCCCACCTAAAAAAATCGTGTTCGGAATTCCGATCGCAATCGTGAAATTTTCTTGATCGCCGATCGGAATCCGATCTTTTCCGAACACTATTGCTCAACCCTAGCTGCCATATATACTTTGTATCAGAATTTTTCACCTGTTTTCTCTTAGTAGTGGGTAGAGACTAGTGCTATGGTGTGTCCTATAGAAATCAATGATACTCATCTTCCTGTAACTTCCTGTTATTATAATGAACATGGACTGAACTGTATAATATCCATAAAGAAATTGATTGGACTGTCCTTACCAATGGGAAATCAATGGGACTAGACTGTGTATCAGATCTATATCCAAAGCAGACTCTGCCAAATAGAAGATTGGCCCATCTGTAGACAGCTGTTTTGGGGTTCTTGCCCCATCTTAGTAAGGGTGGGAAACTTTTAAAATCTAAATCTTTTACAAATTGCTCCTGGACAGGACCCCTTTGTACCGAGAGAATACCTAGAGTTTTCCAAGCTTGTAGTTTGTCAGACTTCCCGTCCACCTCTTTGGCCAGACTTGAGAGAGATCTGGTTCTTTATGTCATTCCCTATTTATTCTGTATACTGTTTGCTTTTATGTTTATCTTGTTATTACATCTTTTTGTATATAACTAAGCACTGTACTTTTTTTGTATACTAAATTTTAAAATTGAATAAGATTGTCCTTGGCTCTGAAACGTCCCCACCAGTTCCATCTGCCCCGGGCCCACTGACTTTGAGGGGGCGCCATTAATACATACAGATTGGTGTCTGCAGATCTATATAAAACCCATCCTGCAACTAACTGTCTTGTAAACCGCAAATGACATCAGGCAGCCTCCCTGCCTTGTTTTCCATCCCCCACCACCACCACCGCTCCACCATACGCCGGGGGATGTGGCCACGTGAGCTCAGGCCCGCACCCGACTTGTGTCTGCACTTCTGCGCGGTCTCCATTCCAACACCGCTACACTGGCCGGCTAGCAGAGGGAAGTAAGCTTCTGCAGTTTCAAAGTAATAATAATAATAATAAGAGTGTTTTTTCAAGTATTTATCCCCTATCCAATGTGCTTTAGGTTCACTGTACGGTGCCAGAGGTTGCAGTTGTGAATGATCTGGGTATATTGCTGTCATGTCTACAATAAGTGGTGGCAGCTATTTGTGTGGATGTGCAGGCGTTCAGGCCGCTTTACTCTTTTTTTAGCTTAGTGTGATAGGTGAGTGTGGAAGAGGAATTCCCTTTTTGGGTGCATCCAAGGTCCCATGTGTCTGTGTGGCTGGAGTGGGTGTCTGGATCTCAGACAGGGTGATAAATCTGTTTATCAGTAGACACTTGCAACAAAAGAAACTTATCCAAGTTCAAGCCCAGGGAGGATGAGGGGTTATGGAACCAATGTAAGTAGTTTAACTAGACAATTTTACAACACATAGTAATTCCGTACACCTAGACATGAATACCAATACCAAATAATGCTTGAGAACAAAGGTCACCATTTTTTTTGCATGTCTGCTTTCTTTATGTTGTATGTGGGATCTATAAATGTGTGAAAAGCATTTGAATACCAAATGTTTTTATTGTAGGTGAAAGAGCACAAAGGGACAGGACTAGGGAGACAGATCTAGTGACAATGACTCAGGCTGCCAAGCTTTCATATAGTTGGCCTTGGTTCCTTGCATGCCCCTGGCAATGATGTTTTTAAGGTTGCCCATAAACCGTATTTCTTGCAGAGGAGATGATAGACCTTTTCACTATGGAAGTTTTATGTAGGCAGGATGTGAACAAATGATAGCTGCCAGGTCATTGTTGGAATGATATGGCATGATATCGGGTAAGGACCTGATTTTGTAACACACCTGGCATATGCAAAGTGCCGACCATGGTGTTGGTTGCTCTGTGGTCCACCAGTACAGCTCTACTTAAAATACCATTGTGAGAGATCATGTGTGAGCCCTCCTGCCTGTAAGCTTCAGAAAACCACCACTTTGGCCTGGTTCATATCTGCATTCGGTATTCCATTTGGGGAGTCTGCTTAGGGACCCCCTGAATGGAATATTGAACGCATTAAAAAGCGGTTAGCAGAGAAACCACACGAACCCCATAGACCTTAAAGGGGTCCCTGTTTTTTTTCCGTGCGGTCTCCACACAAATCATGCGGAGAGAAAAGTACTGCTTGAAGTACTTTTCTTTCCGCATGACATGCAAACACCACGTGGGGTCTATGGGGTCTGTGTGTTTTCATTGCTAACTGCTTTTTAATGCGTTCGGTATTCCTTTCGGGGGTTCCCAAGCAGACTCCCCAAATGGAATACCGAACGCAGATGTGAACCAGGCCTTACAGTAGTGGATTGACGTCTAACTAGTAAGATACACAGACTGCAGCATATGCATATAGACCAAGATAGCACCAGCATAGCCATTGTCCACTATTTCCCATGTTAATTTTGAAGGTCCTGATACCAGTGGTGCTGCTAGTACAAGGGTCCACAGTAATATTTCTTTATCCCATCACCCGGATCTCTTGCACTCAGCAATCCTAAATTCATCTGTATATGCAACCAAAGCCTTGCTCAGTGCTCCATGTGTTTACTGCAGCGCTTCTTCTCCATGTAATAACCAGCAAAACAATCTAGAAGGGCTGCTGAATGTGCAGAGAACTTTTAACAAATACTTATGTTGACTGGTTTCTTCAGGGAGTCTTTTTTAATTACTTCCTCCCGGGGGGAGGGGAAGGGAGTTCCGATCCTGAGTCATGTGATTGGAATCAGCACCTGGTCTCTGGGTCACTCAACCAGGGAGTGTAGCGGGTACAGTGGTAGTAGTGCCTAGGGAACCCTGAACCCTGAGGGGACCCCAAAGGTCCCTCTGTCCAACATAATATGTTCTAAATAGCACAAAGTAGGTAGGGGCCATATTGCAGATTTTGCATTGGGGCCCAGGAGATTCAAGTTACACCTCTAGCTCTGCCACATAATGCTATGGGGGCTGGCAGACCATAGTAAAGTCAGCCTACATAGCAGAGGTAACTAGTGGTGAAAATGGGAGAGGAGGGAGGAGACGGAGTGACCCGAGGGCCGGATGTCAGCTCTGATCACACATGGCTTTGGAGCCAGGCTAGAGCCGACAATGTAAGTTAAAGAAGAGTCTTTGCAGAACCCCTTTAATAAGTCTTGCTGCTCCGCTCCTCCTCACTGTGATGTTTGTAGCTCAGATGCCCTGGATGTGGGGAAGGGTTGACTCTGGACACGTGAGCTTATATATTTACATACTGGAGTGATAAAGGACATTAGTTTTTGCTGAATTTTGGCAAGTGTCAGAAATAGTGGACTTAATCTTCTCGTGAACCCTAATGATACACAATGTGGTTTAAGGCTAGGGGATATGTAGAGATACGAACACCGCGTTGAAAATGCACTTAAAGTTCGATTCCCCTCCCACCTTCCCTGGCGCTTTTCCTGCACCAATAACAGCGCAGGGGAGGTGCGACAGGAACTATGACAACGGAGGCCATGAAAAAACTAGGAAAAAGCCATTGGCTGCCGAGGACATGTGACCTCTGATTCAAACGAACAGGCGGCATCATCTCCGATTCATTCTCTACTGAGGGCTAGTTAGGTTTTAGATTCTGCTAGGCAGGAATAGCAAAGAAGAAGAAGAACAACAGCTCTTTTAAGAGCTACACTAAAGGGAGAAGCTAAAAACAAGCTTGGCACAGTGTCTACCCACAAACGCCAAAGTGTCATTCACAGCAATTAAGCCAGGCTTTATCTGCGCAACTCAGCTTTCCGCGGTGGGGATTAAGCTAAGTGGGATACACTGAAATTGTATGCCCATGTACCCTATATACGCTTAATCCAGGGTTCAACAGTGTGTTCCCCCCCCCCCCTGAAACTAAGGGGTATACACTGAAATTCTCAGCCCATATACACTATATACGCTTCATCCAGGTTGCCATGGTGTGTACCCCCCAAAAAAGCAGTGGAATATACATTCTAATTCTCAGGCTATATACGCTTCATCCAGGTTGTCATGGTGTGTACCCCCAAAAAAAGCAGTGGAATATACATTCTAATTCTCAGGCTATATACGCTTCATCCAGGTTGCCATGGTGTGTACCCCCCAAAAAAGCAGTGGAATATACATTCTAATTCTCAGGCTATATACGCTTCATCCAGGTTGTCATGGTGTGTACCCCCAAAAATCAGTGGGATGTTCATTCTAATTCTCAGGCTATATACGCTTCATCCAGGTTGTCACGTTGTGTACACACCACACCATCAAACCAACTAAAAATGCACAAGGCTGCCGGTAAGGGACGTGGACGAGTCCGTGGGCATTTAATGACGGAGGAGGAGGATGAAGACGTGGCAGATGATATGATTGTAACACGGGAGGCTACCGGGGAAGTTCAATGCGTCCCATTCTTGCAGCGTGGATGGGGCGAAAGGGAGGAGGAGGAGGAAGAGGAGGAAATGGAGAGTGACCTTTCCGGTGGGGGCAGCGAAGTCATGCCAAGTAACAGTCTGGCACACATGGCTGACTTCATGTTGGGGTGCTTTTCAAGTGACAAGCGCGTAGTCAAAATAATGAAGATCAACCAATACTGGATATTTGCAATCCTTGACCCCCGGTATAAAAATAACATCTCGTCTTTTATTCCAGTAGAGGGGAGGGCCAATCGCATTAATGACTGCAACAAGCAATTGGTGCAGAACATGATGGAGATGTTTCCAGCATGTGATGTTGGCGGCAGAGAGGACAGTTCCTCCATGAGGCGAACAAGTGCCGTCCAGTCCACACCCACAAGGGGTACACTGTCTAAACTCTGGGACAAGTTAATGGCACCCCCTCGCCAAACTCCCACCACTGAGGGGTCTAGTGTCACCAGGCGTGAGAAGTATAGGCGCATGTTGCGGGAATACCTGTCTGACCACAGCCCTGTCCTCTCCGATCCCTCTGTGCCCTACACATATTGGGTGTCGAAGTTGGACCTGTGGCTTGAACTTGCCCTATATGCCTTGGAGGTGCTGTCCTGTCCTGCCGCCAGCGTCCTATCTGAAAGGGTTTTCAGCGCAGCCGGTGGTATCATCACAGATAAGCGCAGCCGGCTGTCAGCTGAGAGTGCCGACCGGCTAACTTTCATCAAAAATAACAGCCACTGGATAGACCCATCATTTTCGTGCCCACCAGTGTCAAGCACCCCAACATGAACCTCTACAATTCCTCCTCATATTCCTCCACCATCTGCGTTGCACAATTCTGATCCTTTTAGGCTCAATCCACCCTGATTTCACCCAACTCTGCTGGTTAGAGGCTCTACTCACCCCAAGGGCCAAAAACACTGCTGGGGCAAGGCTCAACTAAGTTAAAGGGCTTAAAACTCTGCTGGTGAGAGGCTGAAGTCACCTAAAGGGCCTCAATCTCTGCTGGTAGCTCAGCTTATGGGCCTCTAACTTAATTTAGAAGGGCTCACGTTAAGGGCCAGAAAAGTGAATTTTGGAAGGTCTTACCACATCACACACACACATCCACAATGACAGTTCAGGGTGGGGACTGTTGGATTTCCCATTGCCTATTCCATCTGTGGTTGACATGGGCAACGTGATTTAAAGGGGTGCTTGTTAAGGTTTCATTAGAGTAAAATTTGGGTTTCTGTCCATCCAATTGGGGAGGAAAAAAGGTTTCCAGGTATTTTCCCACTTTCATAGTGGGTTTTTTGAGTGTGGAAAGTGTGTAGTTCATTGGCTGTGATGTTGGGGTAAAACTGTGACTTGGGCATGTTAGATGCCCCCAGACATGCTTCCCCTTGCTGTCCCAGTTGCATTCCAGAGGTGTTGTCATCATTTCCTGGGGTGTCATAGTGGACTTGGTGACCCTCCTGAGTCGAACATTGGTTTCCCCCTAAACGAGTATTTTTCCCCATAGACTATAATGGGGTTCGATCGAACAGTCGAGTATTGAGTGGCTACTCGAATCGAACATTTCACTGTTCGCTCATCTTTAGTTATATGGCAACTTTGGCCATGACTGCTGTTACCTAAACAAAAAACCTCCATGTCACCTTGCGACTTTCTCACTTATGTTTGTGAATGAAGTTGCAGTGTGACCCAGAGGGTCGACCATCGCTTGACTTTATTGTGATGGTCGTGGGCTCCTTGGATCACAATGCGACTCCATTCAGTAACAGAAGAGTCACAGGACAACGCAGTGATCTTTGGTCGCAGCTAAAGTTGCCACGTAGCCAGCCCTAGGCTAAATAAAGACATGTATTATTAAAGAAAATGCCTATTGTCAGGCTTGGATCATATTACCCTTATTTAATGTCCATTGCTCTCATCCGTCACATTAAATGATAAATGCAGACAGAGCCCCCTCCGTTGTGTGTCTGTCTGCATTCACCCCAATGTAAAAAACATTATAGAAGCTATTTACATTAGTCAATGGGAATGGACACAGAGGGGGCTCTTTCTGTATCTTTGCTCTGCTACAGTTACTGCCCGCTGCTGTCATCGTATGACGGATGACAGCAACAGACATTAATAGTAGTGTGAACATAGCCTTAGGCTCCATTCAGGTCATGTTTTTTTTACATCCATTTAACAGATCCTTGTACAGATGCAAAAACAGGACGCAAATGGATGCAAACAGATGTCCATTTGTTTACAAGAGACCAGTGTTAAAAAGAAGAAATCAGTTTCTATCCGTTTTATTTTACCATCGATCTCTACATAAACAGATGGCCATCTGTTTACATTACATTTTTTGTATTTTAGCATCCATTAATCAAATATAAAAACACACCATCTGAATGGAGCTGTTGCATTCAGGGGTGTAAGTTGAGGGTTTGCAGTTGCACTGGGGCTCAGGAGCCTTAGGGGGCCTATAAGCACTGGCATCAGTATGAGATTGCAGCTTCCATCTGGTCCATAAACCAAGGAGACCCACAGATTCCCCTAACCACACTAAGGTGGATTAAACTCCTTAGCACCCGTAACCATCACTATCAAGAATTCACTGTAGGGATGAGGTAGGAAGCCCCGGACAAAAGATTGTGCCAGGGCCCACAAGACTTTAGTAATGCCACTGGTTGCATGTGATACACTTGATATCTATGGGAGTAATGTTTTATACGACGGTGACGTGTAAATGAAAATTGAGCACGTTTGGACTTGGTGCAACTGTTACATCTCATTATATTGCAAGAAACACCATAGAAATTCATTGAATTTATTGTTGCATGACTTTGCATTTTAAGACCACAGCATTTGTAGGAGTGCTGCAGCCTCTTTGATGCTCACCATAAATAGTGCCTTACATTGTATAGCAACAGGGCTTGGTATTGCCGCTGAGTCCTATTCACTTGAATGGGATTGAGTTGCACACAGGCCCCATAAAGACTGATGTAATGTCACTGGCCTGTGAAGTGTAAGCGATACTCATTGCCATTCCAGTCACCTGATCTGGTGGTGCTGGGTGTTGGACCCCACCAATCAGATATGGATAACTTTTCCTAATACTTACCGTATTTTTCGGACTATAAGACGCCCCGGACTATAAGACGCACCCAGGTTTTAGAGGAGAAAAATAGGGAAAAAAATTTTCAGGCAAAAAATGGTCAAATATTTAATATATGGGAGTTGTAGTTTTGGAACAGCTGCAAGGCCACATTGACAGGTGACCCTGCAGCTGTACGGGGATGTATAGGGCGTTTTTTTTGTGGGGCCAGGTGTAGACCGGGCATTTTCAGACACAGGGATACCTAATGTATATGTTTCACAGTAATGTTATACTTTTATATGTATTCTAGGGAAAGGAGGTGAACTTTTATTTATTTTATTTTTTATTATATTTTTTTTAAGTGTTTTTTTTTTTTTTTTTACTATTTTTAATATCCCCCGCCTAGGGGGCTTGAACCTGCAATCATTTGATTGCAAGTCCCATAGACGGCAATACAAGTGTATTGCCGTCTATGGGAGATTCTATACATTACTATCGCGGAGGGTCATAGACCAGCCGCGATAGTAATATATATCTATGACAAGCCTCGGAGCCTTCATTAGGCTCCCGGCTGTCATCGGAACAGGTCGGCTCCTGCGGCCTCGCAGTGCAGGAGCCGGCCTGCATCACTAAAGGTATGGGGCCGGGGGGGGGGGGGCTAACTAACTGTCGGGACCTGCGGTGGAGCAGTGGGTTTGCAGCATGGCCGTGCTACTGCCACCGCTGGTTTTCTTCAGCGGCAGTAGCGCAGCAATCCGCAGGCCCCGGCAGCTAAGACAGTCCCCGGCATCTGCTGTAATAGACCGGCGGATGCCGGGGAGTGTCTTAGCTGCCGGGGCCTGCAGTATTGTCACACTCCTGCCGCTGAAGAAAACCAGCGGTGGCAGTAGCTGCGACTGGAGGCCGGTGCACTGCACCGGAATCCAGTCGCACACTCCGCTCCGGATTAGGCCCAATGAATAGGCCTAGTCAGGAGGAGAAAGTGTCTTCAGGCCGAATCACAAGGCGAAACGGCCTGAAGAATGAGCACCTGGTTTAAAAAAATGAAAGTCTATGGGTTACTGAGGGAAAATTTCTCACAGTTTTTCACAGATGACTCATAGATGACTCATAGATTCAAGTCTATAAGGGATCCTTGAAAATGGGTGCCACATGGAAAATGGGTCATTTTACACCCCATGTTCATTACTACTGTATGAATAAGCCCTTAGGGCCCCTTCACACGAAGTAAACGCTCGCTCAATTTGGCAAAATACACGTGTAAAAATAAGACTCTCATTGACTTCAATGACATTTTACAAGTGTATTTTGATGTGTTTTTTTTTACACATGTAAAAAAAATGTCATTGAAGTCAATGGGAGTCTTATTTTTACACGTGTATTTTGCCAAAATACACAACGTTTACGTTTACGTGAATGGACTGAAGGCTGTATTCACACAAGGCTGTATTCACACATGTGATAATCATGTGCTCTGCATGGTTGATCTATTTTTCATATCTGCAAAAAACAAGTCAACTTTTTTTTACTTTCCTACACAGATTACATCTTTTTTTTTTTTTTTTATCACAGACCCATAGATTTGCATTGATCTGATGCATCCACATTAGAGATGAGCGAGTATATTCGATCGAATACCTCCCCTGCATTGTTATTGGTGTAATCGGTGGAATACCAAGGGGTTAAACGCAGTAAAAATTCGATGTCCCTCCCACCTTCCCTGGCGCTTTTTTACACCAATAACTATGCAGGGGAGGTATTCGATCGAATATACTCGCTCATCTCTAATCCACATTAGTAAAAAAAAACTAACATGGTTCTATTTGGTTTTTTGGAAGCAAAGATGTCTAAATAAATACACTGAAATCAATGAATACATACATGCAGATGTGTGAATGAGGCCCAGTTCACATCTGCGTTTGGCATTCTGTTCGGGGAGTCCTGTTGGGGATCCCCCGAATGGAAACCTATAAATATAGAAAAGTGGTTACCTAGGACAACATGAGGACCCCATAGACTATAATTCCAAACGTAGATGTGAATCTGGCCTAAGGCCCCACGTTGAGGAAAAATGTTGCGTTTTTTTTTATTGCAGAATCTGAAACAAAAAAAACACGACATTTCCGCAATGTGAAGTCTTAGCCTAAATTCACATCTGCATTCTGCTGCAAATTCTGCCTAAAATTGGAGGAGAGAAAAGTCCTGCACGAAGGACTTGGTTTTGGTAAATAAGCATTGGAAATCCAGTGGATCCTATAAGGGTATGTTCACTCAGCGGAAAATGAAGAGGAATTCCTCTTCATTTTCCGCTGTGGGCATTTTTGCCTGTAGTTGGCCGTGACTAGATGGTGGTGCAGGGCATCGCCATTCAGTTGCGGCATTGCGGTGCTGATTAGGCCCAGATGAATGGGTGTAATCAGCAGGGAGTCTTGATCTGCGGATTTCCACTTGGAAACCCCCTCCCCGAACGGAATACTGAACACATTGACAAGCCTATGAAAGCACACGGACCCCATAGACTATAATGGGGTCCGTGTGTTTTCCGCGTGGTGTCCGAACGAGTAATGCGGAGAGAAAAGTAGCTCATGAAGTACTTTTCTCTCTGCATGTTCCGTGTGGACACTGTGCGGAAAATGCACGGACCCCATTATAGTCTATGGGGTCCATGTGCTTTCATTGCTCACAGCTTGTCAATGCATTCAGTATTCCATTCAGGGGGTTCCCCATGTGGACTCCCCGAACAGAATACAGAACGCAGATGTGAACTGGGCCTCCGCAGCATGATCGAACAGGATGCTTCTTTTATTCTGTGTCCTGCTATGATCTGTGCCTCCCATTGGGAGGCAGATTCCGGGTGCAATCTGCAAAATCCACCCCCAAAGTCCACCGTGTGAACATACCCCTACTATAAACCTAGCCTATGGCTGAAAACGACACAATAAGTTGAAGTGGGTGGACTTTTTCACACAGGGTTATTAATCAGGAGCGAGGCTTTGTACATGCATCAATCGTTTCTGTGAATATTTACATGGGTAATATTTATATTATTAGTTCTACTGCAGCAGTCTTTATTGTGTGTGTATATATATATATATATATATATATATATTACACATATGTGTGTGTGTATAATGTATATTATGCATGTACTATATACTGTATATATATATATATACAGTATATGTGTGTGTGTATAATGTATATTATGCATATACTATATATATATATATATACTGTATATGTGTGTATAATGTATATTATGCATGTACTATATATATATATATATATATATATATATACTGTATATGTGTGTATAATGTATATTATGCATGTACTATATATATATATATATATATATATATGTGTGTGTGTGTGTGTATTATGCATGTACTATATATGTAATTCTATGTATAATGCTATAGCATATGGAATATATATCACATATATAAGATAAGATTATCCTTTAATAGTCTCACTATGAGGCAATCCAGTGTGTACAGCAGCATATAAGATGTATGATAGATGTGTGTGTATATAGAGACTAGAGGTATATAAAAGTTTGTAGCTGCTGGCTTGCTGTGCGCACTATGTGCTGATTGGCCCCCTCCTCAGTGAGTGTGACCTCTGTGTGTAGCCGGCAGCGGCGCCATGCTCGCACACACTCCCTCTCATGACTGACAGCCTGTGCAGAAAGGCTCTTGACGTCAGAGCTGGCTCCGGTTGCTAGGGGCAACCCATTTGGCAAGCGAGCTGTGAAGAAGGTAAAAAAAAAACAAAAAAAAAAAAACGAGAAGCCGAAGCCCCGCCCAGGAGCCCTCCTGCAGCTCTGACGTCAATGGCCATCAGCCCTGAGAACATGATGCCTTGTGCAAGCAGCGGCGGCGGCGGCGGCTTGTAGACAGAGCTGCTGTACACTCCTGGCTTCCTGCACAGCTGCCTCCACTCCCTGAGTGTGAGCACACCACTAACTCCTCATCTCCATGCCACTGCCTGCAGCAAGTTCATGAAGTGACTTTAAGGGGCTCAGTCACACTATAGCTCCCCATATTACCCTGGATGGACCTTGGCCATTCTGGATAACCCTCAGGTTGCAACTACAGGACAATGACAACTCCAAGGTCTTGCTCCATTTTGCACGGGATTTTTCGCCAGGAGTCCTGATTTTCACCCCTTTCTTTTGTGTTTTATGCTTTTTGGCGGATGCACTAACTGGAAATTTGTTTCTTTGTATGGGCAGAAGCGACCCCCTTTACCTGCAAAGACCCCACTGAATGCAAGTCCTGCCCGCCAGGGACCTCTGACTCTGCTGGGCACACTGTGTGGTTGGCATCTGCTGCAGAGCTTTGTGGGGGTGCGATTGTGCCAGTTGATGTCTTTTGCCCTTTTGTCATTTGCCTCTCTGGCCCGGGTCCCAGCATGGTCATGGCGGATTGTCAGAGGCATGTACAGAGGGGTCCTGTCCGGGTTGGATTCTATGACATAGAACACACTTTAGGGAAAGGGAATTTCGCCGTGGTGAAGCTGGCCATACACCGCATTACCAAAACTGAGGCAAGTAACCCCAGTGGGCATTTTCTGGTCTCTGCCTTCTCTTATGCCTTATTGCCCCAAGAGCTACAGGTGGCAGTCATGTCTTTTCTTTGTCTTGGGATACTTTACTGTTGTGTCTCAGTTTTTGGTGTATTTTATGTTTTTTGATACCAAATTGACAACCATATGGAGCTTTAGGCTTCACAATCACCCGTGTATTTATATACTTACTATAGAAAAAGCAGAGACAGCTGATTGTGAATGACTATTCCCATACGGCTCCTACTACCTACAATCCTAATAGTGTCACTTATAGTGTCTATGTCACTTATAGCGCCAACATATTCTGCAGCACCGTACGCTTATATTGGTTGCACGCATACACAGAAGTATGTATTTGGAATGTGGGAAAAATCTATAGTAACCGGAAGAAATACAATATACTGGATTGTATAGTTATAGTTCTGCAAGGCAAAAGTGCCAACCACCAACAAAACCCTTGCTAATATTATTTGGTGCACCCTTATGGGGTGTCCCATTACATACAATTGGCATTTAATTGGTTGGAGCATTAAAATAGGGGTCCTGTGTCCCCCGTATGAATGAAGCAGGATGGCACATATTCACACTACCACTCCAATTGTCTCTTTAGGGACTGCTGAGTGATAAATATTTGTCAATGTCACTATATATGACATTGACAGTCTATCTATCTATCTATCTATCTATCTATCTATCTATCTATCTATCTATCAGTTACCCTTATGCAGCTACTGTGACTTGGCACCTCCGTCCAGCTGGTTATTAGGGTTTTATGATCCCTCAGCCCTTGGAGAGTGCGGGCACTGGCACGCCATGGTATCATTCTCCTTGCCCAGCCGCACGGGCTGTGATGTGCTAACGCATTTCATTCTGCCTTATTTACCACTTTCTAGGTCATGTTGTGTCGGTGACATGCTGATGCTCGGCATTCCTGTCATAATTGTATGCACACGGGCAAAAAGTGCCCGAAAATGTCTGTCTGTATACTCAGCCCAGAAAATGAATCAACTGTGTGCAACTTATTGTGTTACACATGGTGTTGGTATAATGTGATATTTCCTCATTTATGGTTTCTTTTTCATTTTTCGTTTCGAGCTACTAGGCAATTTTAACCCCAGAAGTACCAAGTAGTATTTAGACGTATGCCTGATAAAAATACTGTATATAAGTAGAATATCCTAGTTTGCAGTAAATTGATATTAAGTCACAATGGGTTGGCCGGTATTTGGTAATATTTATTTGGCTCGGTCGTGGACTTTCAGCTGTATAGTCATAGATCATTTTGGTTATATACTTTCCTATATGTTACTATACTTTCCTTATATAAGTTTCCTGTGTGCGTTTTCCAATTTCTCCCCTGCGTTGACCTCTGTAATGAATATTATATGGACAATCGTAGTCTTGGCTGTGAAACCTCTGATCACAAATCCACTTGTATCTATCCATCTGTCTCGCATCTATCTATCTATCTATCTATCTATCTATCTATCTATCTATCTATCTATCTATCATCTACTTTTCTCTGATTTATACCTTTATCTCGCTTCTATCGAGTTGTCTCCCATTTATCTCTCTTATATATGAACACTTTCTAACTACAGTCTCTTTATCTATGTGATATATGATCTATATACTCATCTCTCTCATACTGTATCATGTATTCTATCTATATAATCACATATATAGTAATAGTATAGTATTGTAACCCCCAAATGTAAAGCACCATGCAATTAATGGTGCTATATAAATAAACAATAATAATAATATATACTTTTTCTTTCTATCTTGCACGTCTGTCTCACATCTAGTTATCCATCTCATATGTTCTGTTTCTATCGCTTATATAGTTTTTTCTACCTATTGTATCTATATACCTTGTCTCCCATCTCTCTCTATATTATCTCGCCTCTGTCTATCTATATCTTATATCGCGTATCTATCTATATCCATCTATCAGTTTATTTGATAGATATATTTTTATATAATCTCAATCAAGGCAGACATCATACCAACGATATATAAATAAAACCGCTGGTACTACATATGAAGTTTTTGTATATGGAATATCATGCATGTATGAATTATAACCCAGAACAATCACCCATGTAATGCCACTTTTTTAATGCACCCCAATAACCTGCTTGTGTTTACTATGGTGTGTAATAACTTGCAGATGAGCGTTCAGTCCTTCACTGTACAGGGGTTGGCTGGACATCCGTGCAGGTCACCCCATCCTTGTAAAGTCCAGATATAGGAGCAGGTTGATGCTCTGGCTCCCAGTACACACCATAGTATGAGGCCAGTCTTTACGTTAATTTCCTGTTGGGAGAGGAGAAGTTTTTATCACATTGCACAAGTTTACATGACCCAGAATTCAGGTCACATTGGTTTTCTTTTTGTTTGTGCACTTATCTTGAAGATCTTTGGATAGACTTTCTATATCCATTGCTTCAGTTTAATGAGCCCCATTTTTGGTTCTGTCCATGTCTACACTGGGATGTGTACATCAGATATCTTGCACATCTGAGTGCCCACTATTTATTATTGCACACTACCACTTCTTATTATACAGATGACGCAGAGCTGAATTTGCCTCTCTTATCCTGATGTACTTACCATTTACCTTTCTGCAAATCTTGTGAAATATTCAATTTCTTATTAGACAATTTATGCTTCTAGCATAAAAATACCGCTCAAGTGACAACTGACATCGAGAAAGTATATGTCTGTGGTTTAGCGTTGATAACTGGTTGTAGTAAGTTTACCTGGACGCTTACGTAAAAGCCCAAATGATACATTGCGAAAAAAGTTGACTCTTCTATATCTACTAAACCGACAAGTAGAGCGCATAGAGGTGACGGTTAAGCTACATTGTATCTCTTATATTGTGTATTCTTTTTTTTATTGCTATCCTTTATATAACAGCAACGTATTCTGCAATGCTGTACAGTACTTAGGATGTAGTTGCATCAACTTTTCTTTACTATTACATGTTATGGTTAATCTTATGTACATACTGTAAAGTAACTAAAGGTGTATCTATTGCTTCAGTGTCTCCAGGGGTTGGTATATAAAGGGTTATACCATAAGGTGCACCTTTTATGTTCCGAAATTTTATAATAGACAATCTTATACGGGTTTGAAATGTTTAGTATGTTGTCCGTTTAAATCTTGTGTGCGTTTGAGACAGGCGACTGAATAGACTGGTAGAACATGAGCCAGTTTCCAAGGCATTGGGTTCAGTATCTTTTAATTACTTATATTGACTATATTGCACATTGAGGCTGCTTCTTATTAACTTTAGAGATAAGGTTGTGCTACTCTCCTCTATTCTCAGTGTCCGCCTGGGGTGTTAGATTTCCACGTGTACAATACTGATACTATGTTAGGTCAGAACGTCACTGAATATTCGGTATTGTCTATTTAGACGGCCAGTCATCTGCGCCTATATCTATCTACATACACATGAAATAGAGCTGAGGTTGTCATTTGGTCTGGATTATTATAATATCACAATGTGTGTACTGTTATATGTGTGGTTTTTTTTTTTGTTTTTTTTCTACATAGGCTAGCACATAGTCTCGGAGATATCCTGATGCACCAAGCCTGACGTTCCAAAGAGTTTAGTGTAGACTTTAGCTATGATACATTAACATGTCTTTGGGGATACATAATTTAGGGTTATGTGCTCTGTAGCGACCACTGTGCAGCATTAAAACATGCATGGTATTCTTTCTACGTTTAGGAGTCCAGTGGGCGGTCCCAATCCATGATTGACAGCAGTCTCTGTATACTACCACTTATTCAGTGAGACCGCCCACTGGACTCATTGCTAATGCAGTTTTTGGGTCCCATCGAGGCCTGTTATCTGGGAGCAGAATACGCAGTCTTCTCAAAACTGATATGGACCCGATTCACACACCGCATTTTGCGTCAGTTTGTTATCATTGTTCTCTTCTGGGTTTTTTTTTTTTTTTAGTTACTTTTTAGCAAATTATTTAAAATTCATCAAAATACTTTTTATTAAATTTTTTAAATGTGGCTTTTGGGGCATGTCATTTCCATCATGGACTTCTTTGTAGGATTGCACCAACACATGCGCACTACTCCATAAGATATATATGTATATAAGAGAATATATATATATATATATATATATATATATATATATATATATATATATATATATATATGCAACCTAACACCACTTGTGCAGAATGCCATAAAAACTACTTGAGTTTCGTGACTTTTACCTTGTTGGGGAATAGATTATTAGGATGAACTAAGCTTTTGCTGTTGGCATACAAGCAGATCTCGCAGATCTCATAGATCTCACATACAAATCAATTCTCTGAATGTCCGTCTTGGGGGTAAGGGCTGGTCAGCCTGTTTTAACCTTGCTTTACCTGTTCTGTGATATCATATACTACGTAAATTCTGCAGTTCAATGTATGGTATGTGTGTACAGTATGTGCCTGTAACTCAATCTGTATGTACAGCATGTAAGGTAGTGGGGCTTGGCAGTGAGCAGATTTCTATGTATGCCCCATGGAGATTACACAAAGACCCGCCAGCACTTCTAGTAGTCACGTATAGAGACAGCGTATCATTTTTTTGGTGGTGTAATACAGAGGTCTATGACGCCAGCTGCCGTCGTCTTCCCTGCAGTCGCTGAAGTGGTTAAACGCTATCTGTGTGTTGGGCAATGGAGTGTCTCTGGTACCTGACTACCTACATCTTCATACCAGTCATAACTGTCTTTCGCTCTGACGTACTCCAGCAATGCCCAGGAGAGAGAAAGATTGCATTACACCCAGCTGCTGCTACAATGCAACGTATTTAGATCTTTCTTTGTTTCTGTTTCCTCTGGTAGACGGTAGCAGTTCTTAGAAAAATAGCAGATAACCTCTCAAAGCACGGCCAGTACCCTTACATATGGAGGCAAACTGAACTTCAAGCTTTTAAGAAGATTTGTCACATCCTGACATGTCCGTCCGCTCTAACAAATACCTTTATTCCCCATGAAATAACAATTTTTCTGCATTTTCTCCTATAACGCTGCATCCTTCCATTCCTCTGTTATTCCTCCTCAGTTATAAAGTAAATTGACAGCTGGCTATTAGCAATTGGAGGGGAGCGTGTCCTTGAACACTGTCCAATCAGTGTTGACTTGTACGGTCAATCATTTGATATAGGAAATAATAACACCCAGTTGTCAATTTTTTCCGAAATTTCTAAGAGGTATAAGAGAGGAACAGGACAACTTAGTGTTATAATGCACAGTGCTCCGGTATTGTTTCATGAGGAATACAAGTATTTAGTAAAGCAGGAAGGCAATGTAGAAATCTAAAAAATAAGCTACAGATTTCATGTGTGAGAAGAAGGGACAGGTCCTCAGTTAATACCTACTGTAATTTCAGAAAACTTTGTATAAATGAATAGTTTTGGCAATTATAAAAAAAAAAAAAATGCCTCGTATATCTTATCCGAGAAAAATGTCTTGTTCTGTTCTTACCAGAAAGTTTCCCTTCTCCCCCTCCCTCTGCTAAACTGAGTTGCACTGTGAAAATCCCTGCTCTATCCATCTCCAGATAGACTGCCAATCACCTGACTCCTCTATAGAAGCCTATGGAGAGCGGATTAAGTGCTGTAAGTAGACGTGCTCACGAGGCTGGGATGTTATGCGTGTGCCACCTGTGCCCGCGGCCCCATTCATTCAGTCTGCAAAATGGACAAAAATAGGACTTGTCTTGAGTTTGCTCATGGCCTCATGCATCGGATTGTGAAAACACATGGTCGTGTGTATGGGGCCATAGAAATGAATAGGTCGGTGTGCTAGTTGTGAAGAACATGGCTAGCACACTGACTGTGCACACAATCGTATATATGAGGCCTAAATCTGACCCTATAGCTTTCTATGCAAGTCAGTGCTCCTCTGTATATGTCCTGCAAGATCATGTTTCTGCATGAGAGATAATTATAGAGCAGATTCTTTTCTACTCGCTGTGTGCAGAGGACTCAACTCACTGCACCAGCTTGTAGAGGACTGCAGATTCCAGATAGTGTCATATAATGACCAGAAATAGTGTTACTCCTCATGTACACACACACAGCCCCTATCCAAAAAGTTGAAATGACAGGAATGTTTTACATTCCTCCCGTATTTTTATTTTTTTTTTGTTCAGATACCCTTATCAATGGGCTGTGTCTTGTCTTTAATGGTGCCCAGCTGTAATACCAGACACAATTCAAGGATAATAATGGGGCTGTCCTTGAAGGAAGGAAGGGGAAGGGGGAGGGGAGGGATAAAACCTGAATCCATACTCTGGCACTTGAAATCAGGCTTCTGGTTTTTGTATGTCGGTGCCGTTTGAGGATTGCTTAAGGTGCTACGTTTTCATGAATCAAGTTTAATTTAGTCGGACTTGGCATGAGCTTCTGATAGGCTTACTGTCTCGTATTGTATTCTGTGCAGGGCGGAAACTGTTAAAGGCAGCAACAGGTAGGCATGAGTAATGGAGGTAATTATACAAGCAGCCAGGAAAGAAAGATATTTCTATATGTCATGCGGAACGGATTTATTTTAAGTGTATCTGTCGCCAGACTGGCGTATTATCATATGTGGGCGTCAGCAGGGTACCATTAAGCAAAAGGGGTAATAAATGGTTGTTCCCTATCCACTGGATAAGAAATAACTACTAGACTGGGGATCCGAGAAGTGCTGAGACCCTCATGATAACTAAAATTAGGGTACTGTGTCCCCAGTCGGAATGGAGTGGCATGCAGGCTGACGATCCGTTGGGGACTGCTGAAAAAGGCCCAAGCATTGCACTCGGCTTCTCTTGCCAAAACACCCCTTGAAGGTAAGTTCACACAAGTTTTTTGCTGGCAGATTTTCGAGGCAGAATCCACTTTAAAAAAAACAACTCCCAACTCTCCCATTTGGACTTTTTCCTCTAGCTGTTTTTTTTTTTTTTTTTCAACTAAAAGGGGCAAGAGGGGGCGGAATTTGACGCCGAATCCACCTCAGAATCTGCCCCGTCACAATAGAGGTCTATGTAGACCGCTAGCTTCCTTTTTCCGTGAGCGGTATCTTCCCGCTCACAGAAAAAGAAAGTGAGCTGCCCTTTCTTCAAGCGGATTCTGCAGCTGATTCAGCCATGGCGTTCGCCTCGCGACACCACCCTCCGGACTAGGCCCATTCATTTGGGCCTACTCTGGAGCGGGAAGCCGCGACTGTCGGAAGCCTATTCTGACGTGTCTTCCCGCATCAAAATCAGGACCAAAATACGCGGTCCCGTGCCCTGTGTGAACTAGCCCAAAAAGAAAAAATACAGCATTTTTTGACCTATGTTTAGATGGACTTTTTTCCGCCTCTCATTAATTTCAGTGGGCTTTGTAAGCCAGAATCCGCCTGAAGATGGCTAATTTCTTACTGACTCCCATTGAAATGAATGGGAATGAATTCCACCTCAAAATCCACTTGCAAAAAAAATTCAGAGAGAACATGCCCTTAAAAGGAAATGTGAAAAGAAAACTGTCTCTGGGATTAGTTTTTTTTATGCTTTATTTTTAGGTGGTTTTGTTGTGGTTTTTTTTTCCAATTTTCAATGTCACCATCTATAACAAGAATCAATAAACATTCTGAAATCTTGCAGGTCTTGTTTTGGTCACTCATTCTCATAATAGTCTGACATTATTCTGTAGAAATCACTTCTCAGCAGTTATCTCATTATCCTCACATACAGGATTACAATGGCAGATAACACCCTACACAATAGGTAATAGATATAGTACACCTCCTCCCCCTCCATGCTCAAGGGACAGGGCTTGTCCATATCGCTCCTCCACACAATGCAATGAGGCATCTCCAGACTGCGGCCGCTCAGGAAAGATGGCCGCCCTCATAATATACAAAATGTGAAATTTAAAATAAAAAAACTTTTTTGTTGTTTTTTTAGTAGAGGAGTATACACATTGCAACACAATATCCTGAAATTACCTGCTTAGGATCCAGGTAGAGTCTCACATAATTAGGAACATTTCATGAGCCCAGAATTGATTTAATAACTCCGCCATGTTTCTAATGAGCTATTTTGATTTGCGATGAAATTACCTTTAATTAGCGCCGGATAAAATTTTCCGTTCTGCCAAAAATTCATCTCTTTTGAGCACCCAGGAAGATGCGCGTTGGATTCTTAAACTGAGTGCTTTTTCATTTGTATTCCGTGTGCGGTGTCTGTAAGATTAGATGCCTGTGAGTGTGACTACCTGATAAGCAAAGCAGAGACAAATTCTCCAAAAAATCCACATTAAAATGTAAAAATGAACCCTGACCCTAAATCTATTTGTGAGTCCCACAGGGCAGTGGAGAAGTACTGCTAAAGGTGTTGCTTTTGATATACAAAATCCTTAAAAATTTGCACATGCAAACCGTACCGGAAGTTTAAAGGGGTTGTCCAGGTTTAAGGCATATATAGCCTATCCTTGGCATAGGCGTTAAGTGTCGGATTGGTGGGGCCGACAGCTGATCCCTGCTCTGATCAAATACATAGGGCCACTTCTGGGTGACTTCAATGGGATCTCTTATGGGTGCCGGGTCTCTACCTATCGGGTATGTATGACCGATCCATAGAAGCCTTCATCCTGGACCCTAGTCAACAGCGGAACAGGACCGGCAAAGGATTGCTGGGTATTAAAACGGAGTATTATTTTTATATATAGCTTTTCTTTGCCACTCTGAGCCTTTTGCAGACATTTCGTACGGTTTGGAAAAACCCCAGAATAGAGAGAACTTTCATTATTATGGCACCCCATAGCGTGTGCAAAATAATGTATTACAGCTCCGTCATTTCAGAAACTCCAAATTTCAGGTTGGCCTGCTATGTTTGTTTTAGCAATACTTGGATTCCCCGTAAAATAATTCTGTGCCAACATTTCTTAGAATTCTGTATTGTGCTGTCCCTCTGTCGCTCCTCCTGGCAATGTATGAATAAGTAACAACTAGATATTACTATGTTGTCATGTCAATTGTGTGAGTCTCGACACACCATGACCTTGTTAGCAACACCCATTTATCCACACATTTACAGGAGGAATAACAGAGGAACGATATAACGGGAAAGTTTTTTTTCACAATTGCTATTTCACCATTCAGGACTCTTACACGTAAGGATGGAAAACCCGTACATTTCCGTCCCAAACCCAGCAAATAGACCAGAATTCCTTGCATTGTAGTGATCTGTGATGCCAGGACTCTCCGACATCAGAAACAGAAGTAGGTAGTTCCAGTTTCCAGTAACCACCGTGTAACCTTGATCCGTGCTGATTTATACGCAGCGGCGGAATGTACTTTGTTGGAGCAATGAAAGGGGCCAGATTACAGTAAATATATGTTATCTGGGACGATAGGATTTGGTGTTGATTTTCAGTGTGTTCCCATTGCACTTGGAGGATCAACAGCTCCTGCACATTTCAGAAACCTCTTATCGACTTTTACGCTATTACTTTATCTTTATTATGGTAGCACACAGTGTTCCTACTAAATGAAAGGCACGGCCAGGAGATGCGGGAAAGCATTTCTAGGTTACTAGTACGTTTGGGGCTCCCTCCCCGCATGTAAAGTAAATAGGAAAGACATTTGTATGTTGAACAGTTTGGTTCTGCTTTTTGTGTTTTATGTGTATACTAAACTGCAACTCATTGGGGCGCCGTATCAAAAAGTAGTGGAATAGAAGACCCGGGGCGAATATGTGTGAAAATAAATACTTGAATTATTATAGGGACAACCCATTAAAGAGTGTTTCCGATGGACGAATGACTTGGGAGCAGCTTACTGTCAGTGGATAGACACCGAGCAGCAGCAAAAATATTGGGGGACATTTACTATTCCCTCAATGCAAGCTTTCTGGTGTACATGCAGGGGTGTAACTTGAGTGGGTGCAGTCTCACATGGGCCCAGGAGCCTTAGGGGGCCCATAAGCATTGCAGCTTCCATCTGGCCCATAAGCTAAGGAGACCCACAGATTACCCCTAACCACACTAAGGTGGAGTAAACTCCTTAGTCCTGTAACCATCACTATCAAGAATTCACCATAGGGATGAGGTTGGGAGCCACAGACACCGGGGACCACAAGATTTTAGTAACACCACTGTGTACGTGTCACATCTTTGATTTACAGTTTTTTTTGTTTGTTTTTTTTGCACCAAAAATACACCCTCTTTCTGCACCCCACTTTTTACAAAAGTAGGTGATGCAGGGTCGAGAACATGGCAGGTGGGGTGCCCCTTTACTATAACTTATGCCAGAGGAATGGTGTGAGTTATATTATAGATTTGTGCCAGTTCCGGCCTGGCATAGACTTCCATTCTGACTTGGATTATTACAGGGATTCTATCTTTAGAATCCTGTTTTTAACTAAGCCCACGTTGGAATAGCCTTAAAGGCTATTCTTCCCCTACCTTTAGAATTCTTCTCCACACCGCCGTTCAGTAGATATCCCGGTTTTTGTTGTTATGCTAATGAGTCTCCAGACAGCACAGGGGGCATTCCCCGATGTTTAAAGAGCACTGGGGGCGTCCCCTGTGCTACTTGGAAACTCTCTAGCGACGCCCTCCATCTTCTTCACCTGCGTCAACACAAGTTTTCATCCAAAAGCGCCGACTACTTATGTCCGTCGGCCATTTTCCTGTGGCCGACGGGAGAGGCCACAGAAAAATGGCTGACAGACATAAGCAGTTGGCGCTATTGGATGAACACGTGCGGAGAATAAAATGAAGGGCGTCGCCGGAGAGTTTTCAAGCAGCACAGGGGACGCCCCCAGTGCTGCCTGGAGACTCATTAGCATAACGACGAAAACCGGGATATCTACTCAACGGTGGTGCGTAGAAGAATTCTAAAAGTAGGGGAAGAATCGCCTTTCTAATTCTATTCCGATGTGGGTTTAGTTAAAAACGGGATTCTAAAAATAGAATCCCTTTAAGAGGCCAGAGCCTGCTGATATTCAGGTATAGTTAGCACCACTTGGAGACTTCATTAAGATTGGTGTACAGAACGCCAGTCATAATAAATTCCCCCCGTGACTACAGTCAGAGATCTTTGGCAAGTAAATTTACCATGTATTAGACAGTTGGACATCTTTCTATTACTAGAACTCCAATGTGATCTGGTTTTCCACTGATCAGGCCAAAAATAGTATTTTATAGAATTGCTCCTAAAGGGTTTATACAAAGTGGGCCAGAATGGCTTAATTTTTTTTTTTTTATAGGTTATAGCATAACAGGATATTTATCACTTATTAAAATATTCATATAGGAAACTTGAGGATTTTTTGCTTAGTTAGAATGAAATCTGAAATTTCACATATTTGTACTGTATCATGCAACTTTTTCCTTATTTTGCAACATTTCAGCCTGTATGTGCTAGATAAGCCTACGTCTCCTAGTTTACTCTGTGCCGTACATCTATTGCACAACTTTGTATTATTTGCTGCCCTTTTATCCCTTTATTGCAGTGCTTTACGTCCCATACCCAATACGATGTAGCAATATATACCTGCCCCAAATTCGTGTACATCTGTACACCAGTTCTATAAACAGGTCACGCGTGTAAAAGAAGCAAAACAAAAAACGGGGGCAGTCGCTCACCGCTACAAAATTCGATGCCCCTGTTCTAAGGATAGACCATCATATGTAACGTTTATAAGGCATTAAGTTATTGTCAGAATATCTCCCTTTAGCTGTGGGACGATCCCAGGTTGCGTTCTTCTCCGTTGCCCTGCAGACCTGTCAGCAGACTACAGACAGCAATTTCTTTAACGTTATGTATTCCTTTTAATTTTAATTCATTTGTCACTTGACAGCCGTCACTTGATGAGACGTAATCCTCCCATGATTGGAAATGTCTTATTTACACAGAGTAAATCCTGTTAGTTATGACTGCTCACAGTATGATGTAGCAGCACTTATTAGATAAAATCATTATCCGCCCGTCACTATGAGGCTGACCTGTCACTAGAAAATAAATTATGCAGGTATATAGTATGTTTAGGAGACTCCTATATGTTGCTGCTATAACATGTACTTGGCTGGAGGTCACATGTAGTGTTGCCGAAATTCAGCAGCGTGTTTTGTTGTAAGAACAGGTCGAAATGGGGTGGTTTTTGCGGCGCTTACATTGAGGAATTGCCTAAGGGTAAGTTCACACAAAAAGACCGCTCAGGTCTTTTTTCCAGGAGCCATGCTAATTCTTCAGGCCAAGTCTCCTCGCGATTCGGCCTGAAGAAACTCCCTCCTCCCGACTAGGCCCATTCATTGGGCCTAATCCGGAGCAGAGTGCGCGACTGGATGCCGATGCAGTGCACTGGCTTTCAGTTACGGCTACCCGGTTTTTGGATCGGAACCTGAGGCGGAGGCTTCCGATCCAAAAAACCCTGTGTGAACTTACCATAAGACTGGAAACTCACAAAGTTTTTTGACACAGCATGTGTATAAAATTTGGTGAAATCTCACCAAATTGTATACATTGCAGTGTACATGCTGTTGTAGGTCTGTTGCATGTACATTTTGTGTGACTCGCATCTTTAGGCACCTGTGTAATTCCTTTACCTGATCTTGGGTAATCCAAGAAGTCTGATATTCTCTCATAGTAAATTTTTTGTTTTGTACCACCGCTATTATAACCATCCCAAAAGAAGTCACTTTCCAATGCTAAACATGCTGATATTCCCAGTTTTCTGCTGCGGTTCATCTGCTATAATGTTGGTTTTCTTTTCCGATGTCCTGTACTTTAGTGACATTTTGTATTAAAAAAAAGCTCCCATGTCAACTAGTCATATAATGTACAGGAGCCTCGAAACTAGAGTGGCCACCACGTACGGATCAGGCACTCTGCGCATGCGCTGAAGAAAGTCCAATAGGTTCATGTACAGAGAGGAGGGGTTTGCAGTGTAGTTTTCAGCCAGGGGTCTGGAAACCCTTTCGATTTTTCAAGTCCAGGAGCCAGAGATAAACAAGTGGCAAATAGGCGAAGTCTTTTATATACTTATTTGTTCCATCACTATCCAATAATCCAGAATATCCCATATGTCTATTTTATTGAATGTAACTATATTTGCACGTGGTCAGCGTGACCTGTCCCAAAAAAGGAATCGTGTCGCATGCTGGTCGCGAGCCAAATGACCTATAAATACAAAACTGGAAGTCCAAGCCTGAAGTGGTTAAAACTTCCCATTTCTGGAGCTATTTATACATACAGTAACACCTACCACTGGAAAAGACTTTTGTGAAAAAAAATTCTGAAAAGAACATTATTCACTTTAAAAATAACCTCTGAGTCATGGAATTTCTTTTTTGCACCTCTTCAGACTTGTGCTCCATTGTTTTACAGCCAATAATATCTATTAATTATATACCTCCATAACATAGCGGGGGAAGGAAAGCCCAAAGTAGTTTATTCTCCTTCCTTTATTTTCCATCGTAAAATTGCAAATTCTCGTTATGTTCCTCATGTTAATTGCAATTTATATAAGAAAAGTGCATGTAAAATAAAAGTTTTACATTGGTACTAAAGGTAAGACTCACCGTTGTATGTTTATATATGGCTGCCTTATATTGGTGTGATGTACAAGTTGTCTTCCAGAATTCGGGTATGGCTCGTTGGTCTGATGGATAAGTACATGCAGTTGTAGTCAAGTAACATCGAAATATTGTAAGATCGGTCTCATCCCTACATACATGAAGAGTACTATGGTGGATTAAAGGCTTGTCCTGATTCATAGTTGCCTGTTGATGAGTCATATCACTAGGACCCTCGCCGATCATGACATTGGGGTCCTGTGTCCCTCATTTGAAGAAGGTTGCAGTTATACATACACACTGCCACTCTGTTCGATATTTATGACGCTCACCAAGATCCTCAATGTTTATTGCACTCACAAAGACCCTCGAAACTTGAGTTGTCACCACTAGTATGCATGGGCCAAGCACTCTGCGCATTCGCTGAGCATACCACTTAATGTTTACGGCACTCACCAAGATCCTCGAAACTTGAGTTGTCACAACTAGCATGCATGGGCCAAGCACTCACTGAAGAAAGAATTTAAGTCCAGTAGATGTATACACAGAGAGGAAGGGTTTGCATTGTAGTTTTCAGCCAGGGGTCTGGAAACCCCTTCGATTTTTCAAGACCAGAATTCAGAGAAAAACAAGTGGCAAATAGGCGAAGGCTTTTATATACTTCTTTGTTCCATCACGATCCAATAATCCAGAATATCCAATATGTCTGTTTTATTGAATGTAACTATATTTACACATGGTCAGTGTGGTCTGTCCCAAAAAGGAATCATGTCGCATGCTGGTCGCGAGCTAAATGACCTACAGTCCAGCACTGTACTCTGCTTTTTCTGTCAGTCCCATAGAGAGAAGCCTGATGAAGGCCTCGTGTACACGGCAAAGTGTAGCCATAGGAACACACAGAGTCATAGAAGTCTATTTATATTGAATGGTGGCCAAAGGGGTTCATTGGCTCCTATAATGGAACATCTGATGGAACATTTCAATGAAGCGTATTGTCTTCTATATGTTTTGTATCATGGCTCAAATACCGATTAGCTTCTTGTACATGGCCTTGAGTATGACACACTACAATGGTGCTCGATATTGAACCACACTTCTGTATTACACTTTGCCTTTGTCAGGGTACATATCGTTTACTTTTTATAGGTCCTCGGGGCACGTGGTTGGCTTTTATTAATTGGATTATGCAGTTTAGATAGAGTGTGGACGTTCTAGGTTGATATACCTCTATATTGGAGTGTGTATGTGCCGCATCTTTTTCTTGTGGTGTGGTGACTCCTGGTTTTATGTCATTTGGTGGTCGATCTACCCTCCCCCACTTTTAGTAGCGTTTATAGTAATAGCTGAAAGTAGATATTATCTGTGGTTTCCTGATGCACATTACAAGAATTGGTCTATTTTGAGAACCTGATGCTCAGACTAGAGCACGTGAAATCCTTATGGCTATGGTTTTACCGTTTGTGAGGTATTACATATTATTTTCTTCCATTTTAGAATCTCTACCTACTGTAGGACTGTATACTGAGCAGGAAACACCTTCAAATACTCTTTTATACACTTCTAGGATTTTTGAATAATTTAGAATTTTTCAGAATTTTAAACCTAGAAAACCCCAAATTTAATCAAAAACCTCAGTAAGGCCGGAATTATGTCTGAATTCAGGCCATTCCGTTCTCCCCTCTCCGCATGAAAAATGCGGAAAGAAAAGTCCGGCAAGCAGCACTTTTCCCTCCGCATTTTTCGTGCAGAGACCACACGACCCCATTATAGTCTATGGCGTCTGCAGGTTTCATTAGGTAACCACTTTTTTTTATACGGATTAGGTTTCCATACAGGGGAGTCCCCAAGAGAACTCCCTGAATGGAAACCAAATACAGATATGAACAGGGCCTAAGTAAAGAAAGTTTGAGTTAAAGGTCTTGTACCATGAACAAGGCTTATTCCCTATCCACAGAATATTGGTTAAGTCTCTGATCCAGGGGAGCCGGACTGTTGTTACCCCCACCGCTCTTGAGAATTGGGTTCCCACGTCCCCCGGTTTGAATGAAATAGTCATCATGGATGTATGTTGCCACTCTATTCAACTCTATAGGACTGCTAAAGATGGTCTTGTACTATACTCAGCTGTCCTTTGTATCCTAGAGTTGCATGTGCCCAGTCACCTATTCATACAAATGGGGAGATTCTTGTGATCAATGTGGGTCCCAGTAGTTGGACCCACAATCAGACTCTTATCCCCTACCCTCAAGGTAGGATATAAGTCATGTTTGTGGTACAACCCCATTTTATAAAGGGTGGGCTACATCTAATAGCTATAGTAGAATGTCTTGCTCAATATGAACTGTGTAATACTTAATTTACCCTGCGGAGGTGCTGCAGGGAAAATGAACAGATTATAGCTGGCTGCTGGAGGACCCATCAATACAAAATACCCAATAAAATGAATAAAATCTATATTTCTAAGAATTATTTCTATCATTAAATATAATATTTATAGTTATTCCCTGTGCGTGCTTATCTACTAAGTGCTGAGTCTTATACCAGTGTTTTCTGTGTTTTTCTGTTCTCGGTACATTCACAATGAAGTAAGAAAACATCGTTGCCAGTTTGGCCTGAAGCAAGCAGAGAAATTTTTTTTTTTTCTACATTCCTGGCGGATTATGTGAAGTTATGGAAATTAGGCAGAGGGTGAAGCGAGGCCTTAAAACCCCTGTCCCATATTGCAGCATGCCGTGTTTTTTTTTTAGTCTGGGGGTAAAGCATGCTGGAATGTAACACTAAATGTCATGTTGTAGAAGGAGAAATTCAACTTGGCTCTGAAATTGTAGCAAATAATCAAAACCAGCATTCAATCCATTAGAAGCCGTGTCAGTTCTGTTTAGCATAAATGGATATATTATTTCAGGGTGACAATGGCTGCCTTCTGCATATGTATTATCATTGAGAATACTTCTACACATACTGCACCCCTGGCCCTGCTGTATAGAGGGAACACAGAATGACTCTATTTACATAGAGTTCAACTCGGTATTTTTGGACCATGGCGCTCTTTCATTACATGTACATTACGGATATATGGGAATATATCTGACACTGGACTTTTTTTTCTAAGTCCCAATAGTTTAACAGTTTTCTATATATTGTATTTTGCTAGAATACTTTTTATTTATTTATATATTTTTTTTATTTCTTTAAAATTTAAATTTTTATTTTTTTATTTTATTTTTTTTAATATGGGGCTCCGTTATAATCCTTGATTCATTTACCTCCATGTAGGATGCATCAAAGATACATTAGAATTTAAGGGTTCAGAATGGCATAAAACTGATCTTTACCTCCTGGGTCTTCCCAGTACACAAAAGATAACCACCAGGGCTGTGGAGTCGGTAGGCCAAACCACCGATTCTGACACCAGCTCCTTCATAAATGGTTGACCGTCATGGTCCGTAAAAATACAGAAAAATTCATTCAAAAGCCAATGACTGAATTTTTTGGAAAATAAATGTAACAAACTATAGATAAAATTAATTATAAAATATTAGAAATTGTATAATATCATTACAAATAATCATTTTATTTTGAAACTTTTTTTTTTCTAACCACCATTAAATTGGCTTGACTCCACTCAGGAGGTTAGTGACCTAGTGACAGTCCTGTTCTTACGCCATTCTTTTAGACAACCCCTTTAAATTTTTGTTAATTTTTTTTGTTAGGCTACCTTCACACTTTTTTTTGTAATGAAATCAATAGGAAATGCAATACTAGGTTTCTTTACTCTCAGCAGCATGGCCAATCTCCATTATAGAGGATAAGTGAAGTTGAAAAAAAAAAAAAGAGAAACTTGCATGTCGGCTTTATAGAGGTGTTGGCGAATGTGTCCATGTAAAGACCAGGATGAACCTGTGTTTTTTGTTCCTGCATTCCTGTTCATTGTGTAATTTTTCGTTTGTAAGTATTTTGACGTTGTTCATTGTGTAACCGTTAAACAATTACCGATTCTCTACGTCGTCCCCTATGCGGATCCCTGTGTAATAAATTCAGGTGTCTGAGGAGTTACTGTTAAAAGCACAACACGCTGGATTTTTCCCCTGGGGAAGAATGAGCTCAGCGGTGGAATCTGTCCCTAGTAATTTGCTGTGTGCGTGTTGAAATGAGACCAAAGATAACAAGAGGGCGGTTGGCTATTCCCAGGGAGGATTCACAATGTAGGGTAATATTACTCTGCTTTTCTCTTTATTTTTGTAACGCTCCCGGGATGCTTGTTATTTTGCAATAATCTGGTAAATGGAGCCTGTTATATGACGTAAATCTAAGCTGTTTTTAGTCAGTTTGGATAGTTTCCCACCTATGTTTGTGGGGCGGGAAGGGGGAGGGAGGGTGTTGCAATATTGGTATTTGATGTCGCCTTCAATGTATGTTATATTTGGTGCAATGATTTTAAAGGATCTCTCCACTGTTGGAGAGTCAGGACTTTTTGGACTGGATGGGTCTTCTTTAAAGTGGCTATTCAGGAATAGAAATCATGGCAACTTCCTTTCTGGACCAAAACTGTTTCCTCTTGTCGGGAAGTGACATCAGTCCTATTCATTTGGATGGGTCTGAGCTATCACATTGCCATGGGACTTGATGTCACATTCTGAGAAGAGGAAGTAGGTCTCTTTCTGAGCCCTGGATCTTGGATAACCCCTTTAAATAAGGCCTGATAATCACTTGAAGCCCTTATGTGGGTTTGTGCTTACCCCTTGGCCTGACATTGGTTTGTTGTGATGTGTTGCTCTTTGGTGGAATAATGGGCCACCGCGACATATAGGGTTGACCACAGCACATGTGTATTTGCCAATTGGTCTGAATTTACAGTGATTGTCGTGAATTTTGGTAACAATTCTGGCAAATGTGGGGTTTAGGGGGCCACACGGTAGCTCAGTGGTTAGCAATGCAGCCTTGCAACCCTGGAGTCCTCGGTTCAAATCCTGCCAAGGGCCAAAACCATCTGCAAGGAGTTTGTATGTTCTCCCCGTGTTTGCGTGGATTTCCATCCCATACTCCAAAGACATACTGATAGGGAAAAATGTACGTTATGAGCTCTATGTGGGGTTTAGGGAATTACTGTCCAGAAGGGAAGGATTTGGCATGACCTTCCATGTCCAGTTTGAGATGGGACTTGAACCTCTCTCGGAAATATTGGCAAGTAAATAAATTATAATGGGACACTGCCTCATCTCATCCTGACTCATTAGATGCATGTCAGCCAAAGCCACCACATAATGTATCTGAAGTCCTCCAAACTCTTCCCTGTGGTCTTCAGAGGTGATGATCTTTTCCAAGTCGAAAACCTGCCATGGGAAATCTGGTCTGGATAAAGGGATGGCCTTCTTTAAAGAGGCGGTCTTTTGGCAAGGTTTGCCCCTATGTTATCATAGTCTGGGAAAACTTTGAACAAAGCAAATTCTTCCCTAGTTTAGTGACATCATTATTAGGAAATCTGTTCATCTAATCCTTCACCTCATCTGAACCTTTCACAGTGACATAACAAAAAGTGCATTAAGCATTTCCACTTTGAAAACAGATCTTGTCTAAACAGGTTGAGTATGTGCAAATAGGAGAGGTGTATCCGGAAACTCAGCGCCGTGTCCTGTAAATGTCAAGTGACGTCAAATGTTGTGATGCATTCTTTTCTCCTGAAAACATTTATTGTACGTGAGCTGTCATTGCAGAGCGAGTGGAGAGAGGTTGTGTGTCTATGGGGAGTAGGACGTCATAGGCCTCATTCACACGTAGGGTAGTAGAGGTGCAGTGGAGGTAGTTGTGTGTCTATGGGGAGAAGTTACTGGAGTAGGACGTCTTAGGCCTCATTCACACACAGAGTAGTAGAGGTGCAGTCATTAACTGTAAAACTATTACCCTGTGATCACTGTGATAAAATACCACAGCGACAATGAGAATGAAATAGTAGCACTCTAGGGTTACATAGTTACTGCGGGCGCATACAAAGTTGTGCGACCAAAAAATGTGTGAGAATTGCTTGCAGCATGTAGTACGTTTATAAGGCAACTTGGCTTTGAGTTGTGTGTAATTTTGGGTTAGGGTAAGGTCACATGGAGGAATTTAGTGCTGATTTTGAGGCAAATATCCAAATTCCATCCTAAATCTGCCTTCAATTTTTTAAATGTAGATTGTTAGCCCCATATAGGGATCACAATGTACTTTTTTTTTTCCTATCAGTATGTCTTTGTAGAACGGGAGGAAATCCACGCAAACACGAGGAGAACATACAAACACCTTGCAGATGTTGTTCCTGTCAGGATTTGAACCCACGATTCCAACGCTGCAAGGCTGCAGTGTTTAACCACTGAGACACCGTGTTGCCCCTGCCTTCAATTTTTTTAAAATGGGGAGCTGAAACTGATACAGGACGCGACAAAAATAAACACCCAGCTTTTTCATGTAATTTACATAGAAAATGAGATGATAATGGAAAACGAAGGAACTCTTCGAATAAGAGTAAGTTCACACGGAGGAATTTGCTTCCAAATCAGCGTCAGATTCTCCCCAGATTCGGTCTCCCACTGCTCGAGACTCCCGGCTGACTAGGCCCATCACCTGTGGAAAGCCACGACTGGTAGACCGCGGACTATAAACGGTGGTGGAAAATGGTGAGCAATTCCTCTTCATTTTCCGCCGTGTCAACTTATCCTGATATTCCAAGTAGAAAAGCGCATTGATCCTCAGGCCTCATCATGGTTGTCTGTTGTGAACAACTTTGCTGACATTCATTCTTTATTTTCCAAGCTTCTGCTTTCTTAATTATTGTAATTAACAGATTATAAGAGTAAGATGATCAGAAAATCACACGGGAAATTAATGGTAATAGTGCAGGTTACTACAGTATATTCTCCTGGAATAGACATGGAGGATTATGTGGATTTATTATATAAAGATTCTAATGATCCTAGCATTTGTCTATTACTGTTTTATACAGCGATTGTCACAGATAAAATTGTCGCATCCTGTTTGGTAAATCTGTCCCATATGTCAAAATTTGGCCTTCAAGAGGGAAAATTTATCTCATCCATATATACATCTATAGGGGTCAGTGTGTGTTTGCTGCCTAAACAGCCTTGGTGTCAGGTATTGCCATTGCACGAGAGAGATGAGTGCCCGCCCCCTCATTGCTCCAAATAACTAATTTACATATTCACAGTGTATGGCAACCCTTTTAAGTGAAATTTAGAACACTGACGTGTTTGATATCTTTTCCAGGATTAGAAAAAGATCACACAATGAGCGCCATATTACAGCTCCTTACACATAGAAGTCTGTAGAGCCCTACTGTGACTGCATATGGCTCAGATTTTATATGGAGACGGTCTGAAGTTTTCCTGTAATTCATATCGATATTTCGGGGTTATTCCACAATATAAGCTATGCTTTGTTACTATCATATTGACAAGAAGGTGCTATTTGGAAACTCCATATGGCGGCACACTGAGTGCCTATGGCTCTGCCTGTGTACAAGCTTCGGGCATATGACTCTTCCATGTGCGCGAGGCCTTAAGGCGTAATTGTTACCCAACCAAGGAAAGTAAGCTAGATAGAAACTTTATTAATCCCCTAAGGGAAATTATCATGTTACAGCTCCTTCATAGCAAACAATACATAAAACCTATAAAAACAACACACCGGGCATAAAAATAATACCGTACCATACTCATTATACAGCTTTGTTCAGGTACGGTGCATTGTAATCTGCATGGAAGCTGTACAGTACAATGACATAAAAGGCCGAACTAAATCATATAATAATAATAATAATTAATTAAAACAATAAATTGATTCTGTAAAATAAAACCAAAAACTATAAACCTAAAGGACTGACCCAGATGTGGTAAATCTGACTGTGCATAGGGCAGATTTTGCAATGCATAGGGTGAAATCAGTGGCAAAATCTGCATGTTATATGTGCATGGTAAAATGGCGGATCTCATATGGATAATATCCCTGTGCCGCCCATGCATTCATGAACCCATTAATTTGCTTCAGTGAACCTGCCTGTTTCGCCGCCCGAGGCAGACGAAGGGGGCGTGGCCGAGCGGCGTTAGCAGGCAGAGAGCAGGCACGGAGAGGACCTGCTCTCTGCCTGAGCGTGAGGGGCGGTCGCTGGAGCAGCGCTGCTCCAGCGGCCTCCCCAATCCACCGCTCGGTGACGCTAAGCCAGTCCAGGACAGCTTGTCCTGGACTGGCTTAGGTAAGCAAAAATGCTGCCCTCCCCGGGGCCCTGGCATAGCGCCACCTGAAGCGGTTGCTTCAGGTCGCCTCATGGGAGGTGCGACGCTGAGTGAACCCCAAGTTTTTCAGGCCCGGACACAAAAACTACAGCTGTTTGTGAGGGCCCATTGCAGTTGCGAATAAAATTCAGGTGGTGTGCATGAGGACTTAGTCCTTTTAACTTGATGTGATGACTCAAGACATTCGGCTGCTTTCTTACCTGTGGCATCACACTGAGCACAGTATTGAAGTCGGAGGAATTTGAGGAAGCCGTGAAGAATTGATTGTGACATTGAATGCTCGGTCGGAGCGCAGTCAGAGGCTGACTCTTGTTCATTTTGGCAGGACGGACTGTGTCAGAATAAAAGCTGTTTACTTTGGGCAAATATTTCTCATTTTTTATAGACATCTCAAACTCCCGGTTTATTTGCTCACCCTTATTTTATCTACTTTCATCAGCAATTACATAAAGCGCATGTTGTTATGTGGCCAGCTCGATGCCGCAAACATTAACTCCATGGATACCTGGGGCCCGGTCTGCTTTGTCCTAGCAACATATCCAAGTACGTTTCTCGTGGAGATCTTAGAAAGTACTGTAGGTTGTCGATTTGTATCGGTACAAGATTATTTTTAAGGAAGTTTTTGGAATAAATTATAAAAATAAAGCGAGAGCGCTACCAAATAATGGCTTTATGGCTCCTGAAATATATATATATATTTTTTTTACTATAATCTATTGAGTTATTGCTTACTAGTATAGGAGGTGACTTAATGTTACCCACAGGAAGATTACATGATGGCACAATGAAGTTCCAAATTATGGGGTGGTAGACTATGAAGCTCACATTTCCTAGCCCGTTTACACCAGTTGTAGGCAGTGCTTTACTACGTGTCATAAAGCATAGTACACTCCTGATCAGAAGGGCCAGCTCTGTCCTGGGGAGCCCCCTGGACCCAGTACAGGTGGTGGGTGACAGAAGGATACTGTCCGTGGTGACCTCCATGAGGAGAACAAATCCCACCCCATGTATGGGACCTTGATGGCACTTGTCAGCACTGTAAGTGTCTGCTTCACCCCAAGTGTGAGGAGCGCTATCGCAAGTCCTTCCTTCTAACCGCCGTCAGGCTGTATAATCTGCATCAGACCAAGCGAAGATCACTCCGCAAAGAGAACTGAATGAATATGACTATGAAGTCTTCCTTCTTTCTCTTCTCTGTTCCTTAGCTGCTATGGACTCCTAGTATATCTTCTCTTCTCAGCTTATGTGTGTCTACTTCTGTAATATATTACTCTGTATTATCCTGTATTTGTATTACTATGCTGCTGTAACATACTGAAATTTCCCCACTGTGGGACTATTAAAGGATTATCTTATCTTATCTCTTATTTGCGCAAAAATTAGCAACTAGGCATTTGCTAGATTGAAGATTTTAGACTGGTTTCCCGGGATTGGATTTTGGCATGGTCTGTTAGTTTTGGATTGTTTTATGAAACTCTAAAAAATTTTTAGGCATAGATTTTACTTTCTAGTGGCAAATTCTGAATACATTTGGCACACACCAGTGTAGCTATTTTATCCTAAGACTGCCATTAGAAATACCAGACTTTTGGTCGTCCTTGTCCTTGTCATTCAATGAACATACTATTTTTTTTTTTCTCTGACTCCATACAAATATAGAAAAGGAAATGGTCATAATGCCGTACGAGCCCATCACGTCCTGTGGGCACCATGTTATGGATCCATAGTACAGGGCTCCATAATATGGTTTTCTGCATGAAGCCTAAGACACTTTCCACTCTACAGATTGTTCATGCTCACCCGTGAGCTGTAATAAGTGCAACATGCTCTACTTTTAGGGGCCACACGGTAGCTCAGTGGTTAGCACTGCAGCCTTGCAGCGCTGGAGTCCTGGTGTTAAAATCCTGCCAAGGGCATAAAACCATCTGCAAGGAGTTTGTATGTTCTCCCCGTGCTTGCATGGATTTCCATCCCGTATTCCAAAAAAGACATACTGATAGAGAAAAATGTACATTGTGAGCCCTATGCAGGGCTCACAATCTACAAACCAAAAAACATGCTCTACTTTTTGACTGAACCAAAACCCCCAAAAATTAAATTCTGCACGGGTGAAAAAATATGGTTAAGGATCAGCAGGATTGTGTGAATATCGCCTAAAGTTCTGCTTTTGATTCACACTCTGGATACTCTGCGACTTGTGAACATATGACATAAGATGGCAATATTCCACTGATACAACGTTGCAGTGCACATTATCATGAGATGGCAATTAGAAAAAATCTAGTAATGACCTCCTACACTGGTTTTCACGGCACGGTCTGTGTTATGTCTATATTTTACCCATCCTTTGCAGTATACAAAGTTTACATCTAAGAGCACGGTGTGTCTAAAACAATTTTGTGTCACAAAGAAGGTCAATGCCAAAGAACATTAGACGACCGGAAAGGATTTGTCTGGGTCAAGAACAACTTGTCGGTGCAACGTAGAAGCTTCTCAGTGTCTGGAGCATTTTGGATTTAGATGACAAGCTCACGTAAACCGGTTCTAGCGATCTGAGGCTGAGACCTTTAAGGTCACTGTCTCTTTAGAGTGGCTCCTGCGTGGATGTACAGACATGATGTGGTGTATTACTGGGATATATTGGATAACATGTATTTTCTTAGTATACTTGACTCAATAACTTGGATCTGGGGCAACCGGTAGCAAAATTTTCTAAAACATTACCCTTTACCAAAACTGGAGATATAATTACATGAAAATGGCTATCTTATAATAAACAGGTTGCAATATACTCACTGTTAGGGTGCCTTGATTTTTGCGAGTGAAAGTCGAATTAATTGATCTGTAACTGGAACGTAAATTTTTGTAAGTACCATTCATTTAAGTAGGACATTCACAGAAATTTCTACAACATATCTGATGTGTGTGAAATCATCCTTAGGGTAAGGACATAAGTTCAGGTTTTTGACTCTGTATTTGAAGTATCTTCCACACCTTGTTTTGCCAGCAGAATTTCATTAAACAAAAAAAATCCTTTAGCTTGTGTCCTTAAAGGGGTTGTCCCACATCGCATACTCGCCTGTCTTCGCTGCAGCAAATTCTTCTTTCTTCCGGCTTTGTTGTGTCATTGGTGGGCGGGGTTACATATGCAAAGACAGCGGTGAGAAGTCGTCGCTTCTATGCCGCTGGCCCTGCGTGTGTGCTGCCGATGCACTAGGCATCGGACGTACAACCTTGACAATGTAATACAGATCCGGCATCCGCTGTAATAGAGAGGCGGATGCCGGGGAGTGTAGACACCGGCACAGGTGAAGCCAGCAGTGGCAGGACCGATGCTGCTATTCCGCTCCTCCGCCCCCCCCCCCCTCCCCTCCGGAATAGCAGCATCGCTCCTGCCACTGCTGGCTTCACCTGTGCCGGCGTCTGTATTGGTGGCCCCTTTCCTCCCCCCAAAGTGTAAACTACCCCCCTCCAGGCTCGCTCCCGTGTACTTAGCCCCTCCTCCCTCCCCCCTCAGAGTAGCAGATACATCACTTGACTTATGACCAGATAAGTCAAGGGATGTGTAAAAAAAAAAAAAAATGAATAAAGTAAGATAGTGGACAAACAAAGCAGTTTTGCTGAAACTGTGTATTTAGGAAAAGTCTTACATCCACATTAACAAGCAGTATAGATAGGATCCTTGTGATGGGACAACCCCTTTTTACACGACCGTAGTGTTTTTTGAGGTCCGCAATTTGCGGATCCGCAACACAAATTTCACTTTAAAAATTAATTCCGCAGACATCCGCAACATTCTGTGTGTATCAGTATTATGCAGATCCGCAAAAACAAAACACACCACAAAACACATCTTGACATCCGCAATTGCGGATATACACTGATATATGTTCAGTGTATATCCGCAAAAATGCACACGCCCATAGACTTCTATTGGACCTACCGTGCCGTGCCGTAAAAGCACGGCCATTACGGACATGCGGTATACTGTCCGGACCACTGTTGTGGTCGTGTAAGAGGCTTCATAGAAAACTATGGGACCGTAAATAGTCCACGATTTTGAACCCGCAATTGCGGACCATTTGCGGTGCAAAACTACGGTCGTGTAAGACCAGCCTAAGGCCGAGGCCACACGTTGCAGCGTTGCAGCAACGGTTCACAAGTTTGATGGCCTGTTTTAAGTTTGGATACACCTGATCGGCCATGTAGCAGGTATATCAGAACTCCTTTTTACACTGTCAATGCAAACTGTACGGGGGCGAGGAGTGAACAATATTATAGTATGCACGTTGCCTACGGTATAAAATACACTGTCAACGTTGATGGATTCTTGGCCCACATGCTACAACCTCATACATACAGTCATGTGCAGGTGTCTGTATTTTGGTACATGGAGTCCCTCGAGGCTATGTACTGTATACAGAGATACAGCTGCTTCATATTCAATCTTGCATTGCTCCACAGGGTGCGATCGCCAGATATTTTTCCCAAGAGGCAATGCTTATAGGGCTTAAAAACACCGTAGTAAGGCATATGATGAAAAATGGTTCCTTTCTTTTGGGTTTGTATGGGAAAAAAATTGCATATAAAATTAAAGGCCTGCACTGGTACAGTAGGCCCGATGGACAGGTACTATTGAGCTTAAAGTGGCCTTTGCACAAGACCTAATGGTGGGTGTGTTGTTTTTGTGTTTCGCACTGCACCCTTTATATTTCAGACCACTGTTACAATGTGGTGTTTATGTATCTGTCTCATGAGTTTATACAGTATATACGATCTGTGCTATAATCTGGCATTCTCAGAGCTCACCCATGTCACAGCAACCATTATAGCCATATAAAATCTTAAGAAAGCCCTGCTTGCCGGTGTTGTAGCTTTATTGACGTGCGATAAATGTGCATTGCAAAGTCCTTTACTGCTCACGTAAATGCAGCTGTAGAAATACAATTGTATCACACTCCGTGTCAAATGTCAGGTTTGTTTGAAACTGCGTATGTATAGTCACCTGTCACCATCAGCCAGGGACCTTCCATAGGTTACCGCCATTGTCTTCCCTTGAACAAAACACACTCCCCCAGAAAATAGATCGCCTGGTTTAAGAAGGTGATGGCTCGATCTTGCATCACGGAGTCATGCGATAAATCCGAACTTATGTAATTGATCTCCAGGTATCCAAGATAACACAAGTGCTCTCTAAAGACTGAAGAATGGCGGTAAGACCCTGCCAGCTATGCAGACTATATAACTAGTGTGCTGTCATTTAAGCCTTGTAACCTTTTGTTGCTTTGCCTTTGCTGTCTTTTTTTAGTTGACTTTATAGCTGTAGAGACAGTTGTCTCTTGAATGTTTTTGTGTGGTATGTATATTACATAGTGTAACCAGGGGCAATGCTGTTTTAACAAATCGGTGAATCGGCGGGCCCAGTACATTGGTTTCGTAAGCGCGTGCCCCCCCCCCCTTATCACTGCCACTTCGGTGTAGTTGCCACCTTTCAGAGGACACAAAGACAGATTAGTGTGACAGTGCACCGCAGCATATTTTTGTGTTATGCTGTGCCTTTAACCCAGACCATATTTTGGGTTTTGTTTTGTTTACTCTGCCCATTCAAATAACCTCTTTTTGTGCCCTAACATGGTAATAAAGCCCTTCAATTTATACCATACAGCGATAATGTCTCCACCACACAGTATACTGTCCCCTAACTCGTCTGCACAAAGTATAATGCCTCCTTAGTGGCCCATCAAAGCTACTAAAATGCCCTATGGTATAAGGCGGGGAAGCTCAGCCTGGGGGAGGGTCGCTTCAAACAGTCTCTGTATTATGCAACATAGAACAGTGCTTCTGTTGTCGTATGAGAGATGAAGGATGAGATTGTTAGCTTTCATATGACACCGGTATTGCCGTTCTCCCTATATTGTTTCCAAAAATGACCAGTTGAAAACCGTATAGCTTGGAGGCAGCAGCATATAAACATGCCAATCCCAACTGTGTTTTCATCTTGTGATTCCTCTGCAAATTTTACGGGTTGAACTTTGATCTTGGGATCAGGATCGGTGACCCCATCACGTATCAGCTATTTATCATCTATCCTATGGAAAGAGGATAAATCTGCGTTGTGGCATATCTTCCTTTTAATGTAATTACTTCCTAAAACTATTACACATCATACGTCCTCTGCAACAAATTCATAGGATGTATTCTCTTACACCAGACCTGCTCTTTGACCGCCATATTGGTTGGCTGGAAATGTCAAAACAAGGTGTGGTCTCTGCAGAGAGGGCATTTTTTACGAGGGACAAACATGCCATTTCTAAGAACTCTGGAAGAGAAGGTTTACCTAACTAATCTTTCCAGCTAGAGACCCCCAGCAGTTAATAGCAAGGGCGAGATCTGTAGACAGGGGATATTTAGCCTTGGTGGGTGACTCCCAGGTCCGCAGTGAATACAGTTACCAGCTATACTGTATACTACTCTACCTGCCAGTTTACTGAATGAAGATGCAGTGCATTTGTGTATGTAGGTCTAAGGAATTAACCTTGATACTAAGTGATCTACACTGGATAATAATTAGGTTAAGAGCTAGGTAAGCTGTTAAGGATCCTTACCCTTATTGACCGAGAACAGACAAAAAATCCAGACAGAGATAATAACGGATCAGCACAAGTTAGTGTCATCTGGAGCTGTCCTGTCTTCATGCAGATTACCGTGTTAGAAATCAGGAGTATTTCATCCATTTACATGACGTTATTCGGGTTAACCCTTTTTCAGAAGATTAGGAACTGGTATGGTTTTGCTTTTACTAAACCCCTTTCTAATAAAGTTCTGCAGATGTAGCAGATTAAGTTTGTTCAGTGCAGCAGAGCTTGCCATTCGTGCCATGATAGGCTTATCACAATTTAGGCAGCAGATCTATCCACGTCTTGGGCTATCCTTCTCCAAGGACCCCATAGAAAGCCCTATACGTTGCCTCTGTTTTATGGACACGGAGGACTTTTCTCTCTGCCGGTTTCAGTGTAAGGTTGCCTTCACATGGTGTAGTGTGCTGCTCCTTTAGACACGTATACACGTGTCCGAGCGCGGCGCTTCAAAACAGAGACCATTGATTTCAATGGGTGCCGATATATGCGCGTTACCCATTGAAATCAATAGGTAAAAAAAGCCTCCGATTGATTTCAATGGGTAGCGCACATATATCGGCACCCATTGAAATCAATGGGCTCTGTTTTGAAGCGCTGCGCTCAGACACATGTATATGTGTCTAAAGGAGCAGCACGCTACGCCTTGTGAAGGCGCCCTAAGGGCCCGTTCACACGGAGTAAACGCGTGTGTGTTTTGGCAACATACACGTGTAAAAATAAGACTCCCATTGACTTCAATTACATTTTACATGTGTATTTTGACGTGTTTTTTTTACACGAGTAAAAAAATGTCATTGAAGTTAATGGGAGTCTTATTTTTACACGTGTATTTTTTTACACGTGTATTTTGCCAAAATACACGCGCGTTTACTCCGTGTGAACGGGTCCTAAAAACGGCGGAAACCCAACGGACTTCTGGCAGATCCCATTATAGTCTATGAAGTCCATGGATAACCACTGTTTTAGTGGTCCGGCTCTCCGTCCTTCGGAGAGCCCTGCGCAAGTGTGAACCTAGCTTGAGTGGGGTTCCTCAGCCATATTCAAATTACTTTTTTTGCACCAAATGTGATTTTGAGGCTTGAAGAATAAGGCCGGGCCCAGACATGCCATGGATTGCAGTGTTAGTTTTGCACAACAAATCCTAGAATATATACAGTACATAAGCATGGGGTTTTTGAAACCCCATCCACATGTTGCAGAAACATGCGCAAAAATGGGAGCATGCTGCAGATTTTCATTTCCTTAGTTTTTATTCTTCCTATTGCATGGGGTGAGATCTTTGGCTTAATCCACAACATGAATGCAGATTTTGTGTTGCGTTTGTTGCAGATTCTGTTCTTTGACTTGCTCTATAAAGTGTGATTTGTTTTTTGTTTAAGCATTTTCCTCTTTTAGACTAAGGCCCCATGTAGTGAGCCACAGTCAAAAAGTGCCGCAGAAAAGACCGTGGCGGAAACGCAGCGCTTTTCACAGTTTTCCTCTGGATTTTCTGCCCCAATTATGCCTAAATGGAAAACACAAGCATTTCTATAGGTATAACTGACATGCGATTTACAAAAAAACGGAAATCGCTGCATTACTACTGCAAATTTTTTTTTGCAATGTGTGTGTGGGATTAGCCAAAATCCCTTCCACTTTGCAGGTAATATAAAGTGCTGCGGTTTTAAAAACCGTTGCATTTGTGCTACGCAGTTCCCTGTCCTTAAACGTGTCAAAGGCCTTTTTGTTCCTACCTCACACCCAATAGCTGGACCCCACTGATACTCCACCATTTTTACTGGTTATCGATGTCCTTCCAGTGTTTTTACATTCTGGAAAATCCAGCACCATTGTGGGTTCCAATGTGTACTTGGTCCTTGTAACCGTTCTACCTAGTGCCAGCACCTATAATCCACTTAGTTCTCTAATATCCTTGTGTTCCTTAAATAACTACCCAGATTTGACGCATAACTTTTTGTCTTGTACACATCTTCTCGATGTAACCACAACCCTTAGAGGTCTGTAGGAGAAAAGGGCACCTTGTACGCTACAGGATTGTTGAAGGGGGATGTGTGTTCATGTGCACAACTCTGTCTTCCAAATTTGGTGCCACCTTGGAACATCCCTCTCCCGGTTGTTTGCTGTTTTGTACTATGTTTGGAGGTAGGCTCTCAGTCACGTTTCACCCTGCCATCTCAGAATACGTAGGAAGGTTGGCAAGGAACAATGGTTCTTCCTCAAGGGTATTTGTACACGATCCCAGTAGTTCTTGTGCCATTACATCATATTAGGTACGTGGCAACAGGGTGTGTTTCCATGAGCAAGATTAGATATTTGACAGATCTCTCTATGAAATCTGTTATCACTCACTTGGACTCGTACCTTAGTAAAGCAGTAATCCCAAATAGGGTGGAGAAATAAGAATACAAGTGATGGCGTTGAAGATGTTACACAAGGTGGTAATGAAAATAGGTGTGTCATTTAGGGTCTGTATAAATTTGGGTGAACTCCTATGTTCTCTGTTATGTTGCCTTCCATTCTTGTCATCCATTTTCTTTTTGGAAGCATAGACTGGGACAACTGAAAGTCATATTTTAGGGACATGCTCTTTAACCCTAACTGGTCAAGTTATAATGCTTTGGGTGGTCGCCTTGTGCTTGTTAGGTAAAATTGCCTCACTAAGGCCCAGTTCACATCTACATTCGGGTTTCCGCTTGCTGGACTTTTCTCGTAGCATGTTTTGTGCCGAAATCACACAGACTCCATTATAGTCTATGGGATCCGCGAGTTTCTTTAGGTAACCATTTTTTTTATTTTTTTTAATGCGGACTCCCCAATCAGAAACCCGAACGCAGACGTCAACCTGACCTAATACAACAGATATCGCAACGTCACTGTTTCCTTATGGTAGCCTATGGTCCATCAAAGCAGAAAGTTCCAACATGATCAGTCATGTGTTTTCCTGCCACATGCCATGTTTTTTTTTTTTTCCATAGGGAAACATTGAAGAATAAGTGATTCACGCTCATGTGGTTCATTGAAACTTTAATATTAATGTTCAAACTTAGACAGACCATCATTGTTACACTTCTGGAAAACCCCTTTAACACCATGATATTTCCATGAAGTCCTAGCCTTTTACATTAAAAAAATATTAAGGTGCCCACAGGCCTTCCATAGTTGTTTGCCAGCAGCTATTCTTAAGAACTCAGCCAAGGTTCATTTAGGAGAGGGGGGTATGCTGCTTCCGGATAGTTTTTGGCGGTGTCTTATCTCTTTTAAGAACCAGAGGATTGGGCATGTTAAAATTCCTTTGACTTTATGCATTGGGGAAGATGGACATAAGATAGTTGTCTAACTGCGCCCACCCGAGTCTGCAAGTTTGGCCAACTTTACTCTTCTAGGTATGGGCACATTTTGCCTCCAGGGAAGGCCTTAAAGGATAAACCCTTGTCTTTGGAAGAAACACTTGTTTGTTGGACCTGGCCATAGTCTGCTCAGCCAAATATTTATCTGTGACTAAGACAATAGATCATTCTCCTTCAAGTAAGCCAGAGCTACAAAGTCATTGAGGCATGAAACAAAAGAGGTCATATTATTACACGGATTAAGTGTTCTTGAATAAGGTTCTTAATGTATTTGACGTTATTAGCAGAGTCTTGTGTCTCTTAATATGTCCATTTAAAAATTAGCGCAAAACTAAAAATATATGAATTAAAGGGGTATTCTCACTACCATTAAACATTTATGGAATATCCTAGTTGTGGGTTATGGTGATGTCACAGTACAGGTATTGTCTACAGTGATGTCACAGCATACAGAAAATTCACATTATTGAGAAGATGAAAAGTTTAGGTTCAGCCTGTACCATGTTAATACAAAGAAATAATGTACAGTTATGTCATAGTAGAGAGATAATTAACATAATGATGTCAAAGGCATAATCTCAGTGATGTCACAATACAGGGATGACATCACAGTACAGGTAAAAACATATTGTTCCATGTTTTTGATCAGCATATTCCAAACAAAGCATAAAAATTTAGCAATTTGCATAAAAGTCAGAAAAGTGGATCCAAATGTGGCCTAAAACTAAAGCACGTTACTCTTGTTAGCTGTGCCCATGCTTAGATTTGAGTTTAGATTCCTGTTTCTGCCCTTCCTCAGTATATATATGTGTAGATCCACTTGGTCTCCTCCTCCAGGCTAAGGTCATCTTTTTACCTTGCCGTCCCCTTAGATTTCACTTTTCCTATGAGTTCACCTTGGAACCTGTAGATTAATAGACTGTATAGTAATGAGAGTAGACGATGGCTATGGAGCCTATGAGGAGGCTGTGTGATGGATGCCGCATGTGGTCGGGAGACAAGGAGCCGCTGCTGTGCTGTCTATACATGGGGCACTGAAGATGAATAAAGTAGGGGGCAGATCACTGCAGTGAGTAACATCTGTCTGCTTGTAAACTATAGGCACAAACTAGTCACTTACCATAAATAACCCATAAAATATTAGCAATTGTAATCAAATTAGGCTTTACATAGAGCGCTTGACTTGTAATATTTCACCTTCGTAATTTTCTACCTTGGGATTGCATGGCTCCTCGAAACCACTTATTATAGATTTTACAGGTCTGTCGTAGCTGGAAATGAATCTTCAGCCATTAACACATCAGTATGTTGCCATTACGACAAATTCCTCTAATCACAATGTTCTGTGTTATGTCCAAGAGGCAGCGGGTGGAGGGAATAAATAGGCGCCTATTACAAAGCGTTGCGAATCATTAATGCACAGCCCTGGTATATAAATAACAGACATTGAATTGTTCATCACACCTCCATCCAGATACCCCTGCTGTGGTTGGCATTTCATACAGAATGAGTCTGCTCGCCTGTGGAATGACTAATCCGCTATTTATTGAAAAAAGCCTTTTTATTAACTCCACAATTAATAAAAATAAATCTCCTTTAAGCCAAGAACAACCATGGATATTCATTCAATTTCTCCTTCCACTTTATTCCTTCATCTTCCCCCTCACTCCTGTAAAAAATTTCAAGAAAAAAAAAAAAAACCTTGCCGGTTTAGCTGTGAAATGCATCTTCGAGATTACCGGCAACTTTTTCCACTTGAAGTTCGAGGGAGTTTCCTAGAACTCTGGTTCTGTTTTGCCTCCTAGAAGTGTACAAATACATTGATAACTGGGTTCACACTGGGTATTTTGGTTAGGATTTTGAGGCCATATCCGTCTCCAAATCCTGACCAAAAAGATGGCTCCCATTGAAATCAATGGGAGCCCGTCAGTTCTTTTTCCCGGGAGCCGTTTGTTCTGGACATGCTCATTCTTAAGGCGTAGTCGCCTCGTGACATCTGCCTGAAGACACCTCCTTCCTGACTAGGCCCATTCATCTGGACCGAATCCGGAGCAGCTAAGTTGCTCAAGAATTATCTTATGGGGAATACAAGTATTTACTAAAATTGACTTACTTGGGATAAGTTCTCAATATCTGGTTTGTGAGCCATCTAGAAATTTGCAAAAACAACCAAAAAATTCCGCTTTTCCACAACGTGTGACTGCAACCCATAAGTGTCTCGTAGAGTTATTCACTACTGATATAATATATTAAAATGCTGATTCCATTGAAATGGTCGTAAACCCTCGATAAGGAGTCTGCTTTTCTAGATTCTAGATTGCTTGTGGGTTTCAGTGTGGTTATTTGTAGCTGTACATTGTGTACTCCTCTAACTAGGCAAAGAGACATAGCTGTGGAAGTAACACAAAGGATATTACCAAAGATGGAGAAAGTGGAGGACATGGTAGGAAGCGATGTCAGGAAGTCACATGCACATTCCTGAGTATATAAGTGGGGGAGACCATATAAAGGGAAGCGGCAGTGTAATGTGCAGGCCACATGTTATAGAGCAGGGGGAGCCGAGTAGAGTGATATATAGTTTTGTGGTAAAAGAGTCCCTAGAGTCACTAGATTGATTGAGTCCAGTGGGAGGTCCTAACAGTAAATGTGCATACAGAGAGAACAGAAAGTCACTGTTAGGACCGCCTACTGGACTCAATCCGTCCTTCCAAGCATAGAAAGAACAGAGAAATAAATGATACCCACAAAACTATAGATCGATACTCAGCCCCCCTTCCCCTATTCTATAACCTGCATTCACATTACTCTGCATTTTTTAACGTGATGGTTTCCCTTTAAGGGGCCACTCACACAGTGGAAAGTAACAAGGAATCTGAGATGGTTTTCCGTCTCCAATTCCTCTTTATTTTTCAGGACCGTTCTAATTTGCCCAGACACAACGGTGGCTAATCAGGAGTAGGCTCAGCCATGGGGTTTGTGGCCACGAAATCCATTGTAGGATTGAGTAGGACTCTTCAATGGGAGGCAGAGATATACGTGTGCAGTGTACGCAAACAGGCAGTTGTCACATTGTAAAGTTGTGTTATGACCGGCTAAACTGATCAAAATAGCTTTTATATGGATAATTTGAAAACTGTACAAGTACTATATATCCTATAATATGGTTGTTTGGAGCAGCAGAATGACACACACGACAGGTATATTTCCAGCTTAGCTTCTGCCTGTTACAGCTTTGTTACCCACCCCAGAATCTGCATTAAAAAATATCTCTGAATTGCTTTAGGGGGGGTTATTCCTTATGCAGACTCCTAGGCAGCCCCTGCCAATACTGCCATGTGTAACACTCCTGATATTGATCTTAGAAGGGGTACAGGTTCCCATTGAGCAGATCCAGGTTGTGGTTTTTATACTTTTACAGGTAATGCTCAGTTGGAGAAATATGTAAATGATCTCTTATACGGAACTCTTCCCAGAAAACTAAATATCAGTGTGAACCTAGCCTCCACCTGGGGATTCTGTTCCCCATTCAGCTTTAGAAATGGGGAGAGAAAAGTCTTACAAGCAGCGCTTTTCTATTCGCATTTTCTGGCCTTTGCAGGCAGAAACCTGGTGGACCCCATTATAGTCTATAGCAGGGATAGGCAACCTTCGGCACTCCAGCTGTTGTAAAACTACAACTCCCAGCATGCATACTTGCTCTGCTGTTCTTGGAACTCCTATGGAAGTGACTGGAGCATGTTGGGAGTTGTAGTTTCTCAGCAGCTGGAGTGCTGAAGGTTGCTGACCCCCGGTCTATAGGGTCTGTGATTTTCCGGAGGTAACCATTTTCTAAGCAGATTAGGTTTCCAAATGGAAACCTGAAGACAGATGTGAACCTAGTGTCAACCTGCTCCGCTCCTCCTGCTCTATAACATGCTACATTTTCATGAATCCAGGTTTCTTTTAAACCTGAAAGTCCTCCCATCATAAGACAGCCATTTGCAGTGCTTGAGCCCCTGTTTTTGCTGTACGAGATGCCGTGAAACTGAAAAACTTCAGCTTTAAAGGAGTTACTTAGAAAATGTGACTTTTACCTAAAACAGCCCCCTCTCTGCTTATGGTCTGTGCCAGTTATACCAACTTATTTGTATTATAATGGATGAGTCTAAGCTACAGTATCGTACATAGCCCACAGATAAGTTTGCGCTATTCTATGTAGGGAGGTTCTTCAAGTCTGTGATAAGTAGCGAAAACTTGTGGCTATCCTGTATAACGCAGTGGCCTATGGAACGTCTTCTGTGCTTAGGATATGTGGAGTGACGACGTTACTATGTAGTTGTAGTATTGTTATTGAGGTCTCTTCCCCCCCCCCCCATGTTTTTGTATATGAAATTCCTGACAAGTTGAATATATATTTCCTGTTTCCGTACCGTGAAGCAGATGCTTTGCATCAGGAATGGTTAATAATATCTCTTTGTTGGTTATTTTAGTTGTATGTCCTCGCATTGATGGACAGAACAGAATACTTTGTCCACTACATTAATGATCTGCCCGGGATGACGAAATGTTTCTTCCCATATTAGGCCTCTATCTCATCTAGGCTCTAACCTACTGAGGTCACAGGAAGTCATCATTTTCCCAACACTGACTTGTTAGCATTTCACAACTGTGTGACTTCAGCGATCATTTGTTTTCCTTTACAATAAACGGCTGGATCAGTCTTTTTCCACATTTCCAGTGTGTACGTGTTTTATTTCTTTAGGTGCTTTCATGAGGTATTTCAAGCATGCATGCAACTAACATTTACATAGGAAGACATTATTAAGAGTCAGTTGCAACCCAGGTGCTACATTTTTTTTTTTTCTTTAAAGAGGACCTGTCACCCGGTCTGAAAAGCCTTACAAACTGAATACCCACTCACTCAGCCTTAAAGAGGAAATTTCGCCACCTTCACCAACTCCAGCTCTTAGCATCATTCAATAGGGACTGCTTCAGTAATTCTGGAACAGTTGGAATTTTTTCTCTAGCCCTGACCATTCCCGAGCAATCATCGCTGTTAGTTGCAGCACAGATTTGTTTTCTGCTGTCAGGTGGGCCGTCCCTTCCGTTCTCCTCCAGCCTAGGACGGCCCACCTGACAGCAGAAAACACTGTTGTGCTGAAAATAACAGCAGTGATTGCTCAAGGACGGTGAGGGCTAGAGGAAAAATTCCAACTGTATCAGAATTGGTGGAGCAGAGCCTATTGAAGGCTTAAAAGAGTTGGGGTTAGTGAAGGTGGTGAAAGGTCCTCCAAGTGTGCCAAAATCCATGGAGCAGCAATGATTGAAACATGCAAACAGTTGGTGGAAGGTGGTGACAGGTCCCTCTACCTTTTACGTTGTGTTTGCTCTGTATGCTTTGATGTAGTACGTTTATTGTACATTGGTATGCATTGTTTTTTGACATGGGAGTCATGTCTAATATCATCTGTTTCTTTAGACTTTGTGCTATATCTTATTTGTTTGCCAACACTACGTGGTAAGTGAATGTAGAGCTTTACTTACTAAGGTCATTAGAAGTATAGCAATGTCATCATGTGAGCCTAGCAAAACCAACATGAAGGAGCCAAAGCAAGTCTTAACAAAGCCCCGTTGTTTGTTTTATTATTATTTATTAACCCTCATTATTTAACCACAAGGCCTTTTCTCCTGCTTTTGGCTGCCTGCTCATTTAGTTTTGGAAGCAGTGGTACCAAGAGCGTGAATGAGCTGGAATGTAATGATTGCAAGGCCGGCTTAGCTCCAGACTAGGAATCAAACCATTGGGACACGTCCTAGCTGTAGTCCCCGTGCCAGGACGTTAATGTACTGGAGCAAACAGGCTTCATTTCTGCAACAACGTAGGACATGTATTTAGGCAACATGCTGCTGAACACTGGCAAGCATCACTACTGCAGGAAATCAATTAATTTGGTCTTATTGTTCTTCGTTCTCATTAGTATATTGCTGCTTATAGGTAGTTGATCCAAAACTGGAATGCCAGATTGGCTAACCAGTATGGAGACTGTAAAAATATGGTTAAATGCCTCTAAGTAGAAGGCTTCCCTCCCCAAAGCGGGTGAACTACCAACATCATCAGAGTCAAGATGCGCAGTACTCTGTATAGGCAGCTGCCTAGGACACCAATAAGAGGGGAGAAATTTATGGATGAAATAAATCTTGCGCTTTTAATTTTCTTTGAATCTTTGTCCATGGATCTCATATGTAGTTGAGTATATTTGTTTTCAAATCGTACCTATCAGATGTGTAGGAGAGCACCCCCCTTCCCCAACATAAAAGGAAGGGTAATGGGGATATAGATCATAAGCATAAGATAATCTAATAATTCTAAGGAATAGCAAGGCAGTAGCTGTCCTATATTACTCAGACTACCCATTGATTTCAATGGGTGCTGTGGATAATTGAATTTTTAAAGTTTTTACAGTTTTAATAGGACTTTCAATTTTTAATTTTTTTTCTTTAATATCTAAGAAAACATATCCAAAAAAGAATGGGGAAACATGTTTTGTTTTTAACATTATTCATGGTTTTTTTTTTGTTTGTTGTTTTTTTTTGGAGATGGAGTTTAATAGCACAAAATGGTACTACAAATTTTTTTTTAAATAGTTTTACCTTTCCATTATTGTAATATTTACATTGGTGGCACATGGGGTAGAATCTTTGACATGGGCTTGGTTTATGACTCGTATATATAATTTTTATTTCCCCACCATTAGGTCATAATAAACCTTTGGGGGCCATTTTGTCATAAAGAAATTCAGTCTCCTGAATTGCACCGAAAAGTTTATCTAAGTTCTTTAGGACCCAGAAGTTCATACAGTTTCCAGATCCTGGTGGCCACCTGACACAGCGATGGGGGAAGGCAGGGACAGTAAGAAACTGTCCCTGCCTTCTCTATTGAAGGTCTGACTAGTAAAACCTAGCTCCCTGATTCTGCAGTTCTGGTTTGATCTGAACAAGTTGAAAGGAGCATATCGTCATAAGCCAGCATATAAACCCAGATACATAGGTTAATGTCACCCGAATAATATGTTTTCTGATTGTGAATTGGCTCCTCTGTTACCGAGAGATCGCTGTTTTGGTCAATATGCTAATTTTCTGTGGTACTATGCAACCTACTGTGTACCATGAATTATTGTATTCTAATATTTTAAGGTAAACATTCACCTAAGGTCGATTCACATTCATAAACATTCACCTAAGGTCGATGGAAATTCATGATTTTAACCATAAAGAAAGGTTATTGGGTGGATTTTAACAATGAATAATCGCTTAGCTTTAGCGAGACACACTTATTACCTGAAAAAAATTCAACCACCTTGTAAATTTTAATATGATAGTAAGACTAAAGGTTTTTTTGTTCTCATGAAAAGTCTTTCATCTAAGAACAATGTTTCCCTGAAAGAATATTCCTAGAAACATTGCTAGACTTTGTCCCGGCGTCTTTAAAAATGTATGGCCAGATTGAACGACAGTAGCGGCCAATTCTATCTAATGGGCCTGACCACCACACCCTCTTATAGGAATATAATTGAATGCTTTTTTTAGGGTCATCTATCTAGTGCCACACACACTATATATATATATATATATATATATATATATATATATATATATATATATATATATATATATATATATATTTTATGTAGTCATAAGAACCCCCTTTGTGGTATAAACCATCCGTATAAGGTTGCATGGTGGTACAGTTCATGGGGGGTCATCCTTTTTATGGTACATACGACAATTTAACCTGACAGTATTCCTTGACTTGCAGACAGCACAGAAAGATGTATTGATTTTCGTGGCAAAATAAGATGGTTTATTGTGTTCTGCAAGGAATGATTGGTAAAGACAGGCCTTTAATAGCAGAGCTGAAGCTGAGATGTCACTTGTGTTATAGCAGATATGGATGGGCATGCCAGGCTAGATGGATGGCGGCATTGGATGGTAGCTGTCAGGGTAATAAAGAACTGAACATAAAATAGCTGTGTATACAATATGTGTGTACGCCAAGAACAAAATCATTCTATCGTCAGTCATCGAGGCAATGATATGTTCTGGGTAACAAGGACATGTAGGGAAAGGTAAGAAACTACAGCCAAACCTCCAAAATAAGCATACAAAAATGAGGGTGCAGAGTACTAATGGGAAGCCATGTTATTTTATTACACTTTGTGTATAAGGATTGTCCTACAAGAATACCCAGCGCGCGTTCTCTCTTTTTACTTATGTGAATAATAAGGACGTATTGGACATTCGTTACATTTACATAACCAAATTTATGTAACCAAGCAAGATAACTGGTTTCTTGTATTTTCTGTCTAGCTTTCTGTGCCTTTATACAAAATGTGACCTAAAATATGCCCTAAACAAGTCTTTGCTGAGTTCTCTTTAGTGCAGGCTTATATAATATTTAGGCTTCAACTGGTATCACATTCAGGGATTGGCCATGGACGTAACTACTTAAGATATTCCAGAAAAATGTATAAGGATGAGTATGGCCTTCTAGACACATTTGGTGTAAAAAAAACCAAATATATAAATAAATTAAAACAAAAAATTATGCACATTATTGGTAGATAATAGAGTTGAGCGAGTAGTATTCGATCGAATACCTCGCCGCCATAGGTATTCGTGTAACCGGTCAAACACCAAGGGGTTAAGAGCATCCCGTATTCGATGCGTTTAACCCTCTTGGTGTTCGGCCGCTTACACGAATGTACAGTGTATGGGACTGTTTCCTCCTGGCACTGTACAGCCGTATCTGCCGATTTGGTGGGGGTGTTGAACCTCCACCAATCTGATATTGATGACCTATCCTGAGAATAGTTCCATTGATTATCAAAATCCTGGAAAACCCTTAAGGGTTTTTCCCATCTCAACAAACATCTGAGTCCCAACCGTCAAGGCGGGACATAAGGAGACAGGCTAGCTTTCCCACCTTCCACACCTCAAAGTAAATCTCTGATGAGAAACAATGTCCTTCTGTGTGCTCTATGAAAAGGTAATTGTACTTTCTAACCACATGGATCTTAAAATTCAATTTCATCAAAGTTTAATTACGTATTTGGAGAATGATGGGGAGAAGCCAAGGAACTGAGGCAGATGAACACCAAAGGCGCCCCCTATATTCTTCACTTATAGCTAAACACTTACATGTTTGGTTTGGCTGAGTGTGCATGTGTTGTGAATGAGGAGAGGGGATTAAGCAGTTGATATGGATGGCAGCATATGTTGCCTAAAGAGAAAAGGGATCAGGTATTGAAATTCAACATGTCTGACCTCTTCTGTTATGGGAAAGACCAGAGGCCACATACGCATGAAATAGTTGGCCAGTCTGCGGATTCCGCCAATTTTCTCTTATATGTAAAGGGGTCTTTAGCCATCCTGGTTAAAATCCTGGTGGTCCTAGATTGCCATAATCTGCTTGCCATTTGGGCATTAAAGAATTATCAGCTTGTTCTGATTTTCCTCATTATATGTTCAGTCTACTTTTCCTAAAAACCATCAGGTCTATTATTAGCTAAACAACCAAAAATGGTAAATTAGACTTATCAAGTGGAAAATTTCAATTGGAAATTCTGAATCTTGCCTTGGCAGGACATAGCTAAATCTTCTACCTCAGTAGATTCTATTTAGGAAGATATGACAAAGCTGAACCAACACTGAAGAAGAAGGAACTGATTCACGTGTACCGAGAGTGAGCACCTGATAGCAATAACGTTGTTCTCAATCATGGGGCATGATATTTTTATATCGGTCCAAAAAAAAAAAAAAAAAAAGTAAAGGAAAATCCAAACTGCAGTGTAGATAAGGAAATCTTATTTTGAGTTCCATTAAAATCCATTCGGGCCCAAAACACTTTTTTCTGATGGACTTTAGAAACCCAAGATAAAACATTAAACGGAAAGTGTTGCCATGTTTCTTCTGACCAGATCCCAGCCATGTGCAAGTTTATTTTTTTTCTTAAAATCACACATTGTAGGTGTTGCCAGGCTGAGGGCTGAATGATGTGTGTGCAGCGGAGTTCTAGATAGTCATGAGCTACCATCGCCCCCCTTCTACCCACACTTGAAAGCTTTCTCCCTACGTGGGGTGAAGTGGTCAATCTGTAGAAGGGTGAGGAGATCCCTCCACTCATGGATGACAAGTCCTTGGCGCTCAGCTCGGTTGCACCTTTCAAGATGTGATTATTACGGTCCAAAAACTAGCCTTGATCTTACACAAAAATTTTTAATTTTTTTTTTTTTTTGTCGGAAATGAAGCCAATTAGTAGATGGTATAATCTTAGACTAGGCCATGTTTATCATCCAGCATCGACACATTGTGATAATTCGAATGCATGCTAAGGCTGTCTAGCTTTATAGTGCACCAGAGATGACCACTGAGATGACTTTTGAGAACTATTTGCTATATATAACATGCTAAATATTTTTTTTTTTTTTTTAATAACTCGGCAGCTTTTTCTTTTGTTACATCTACAAATACAGAGTGATATAATTTTATGTGACGTTAGTCAAAATGTGTCAGATTGGGACACGCTTCATGTCAGCGAAGGGTTAAGCCGAAGCCCACTAGGGATATAAAGTGTGTCCTGGAGGAATCCTGTGGGGTGCGGGAGTAATCAGGCTGTCTCTGTCACAATCCCTCTGCTCCCCTGCCAGCTGTCACTGCATCCCGGAGGAGATGAATATAATTCTGAGAAAGCGCTTGAATCATGAAATGTCAGCAGCTTTATTCATTGTGACTGTGCGTAGCAACCCCGGCTTATTGGATGCTCGGCGAGGTCTCCCAGGCTCACGTACGGCTAGAAGAGGTGCTTATTGTGGCTTACTGGAGAATATACAGGCTGCTGGGCAGCTATAGGAGGTTGGGCAGGATTGGATATATCACACTACTCTATATAGGTGACTCAAACTGATTGATTTTAAAAGTTTAACTATTAGCAGATATTCACATAAAACATGAGACGGCCATAGAAATGCATGCAAGGAATCTGCTGTGTGCAAATATACCCTTAGGGTATGTTCACATGTGATGGGTATGCAGCAAAGTGGATGAGTTTTTAACAGATCTCATCCACTCCTTCCCGGAAAAATGAGCATGGAAATTGATATATGGCGTGGATCTTTAAATCTGATTTTTTTTTTTTTTTTTTTTTTGCTGTGCATTTTCACTGTTTGCATTGCTTAGGGTGGAATCCGTGACAAATTCATGAGCATAAAATTAGAATTTTCTGCAGATTTGGCTGTAGTGTGTCTGCAAGGCATATTTTGGGGATCAATTTGTGTCCTGTGTGGTTGTACCTTCATATAGCAGGGCTGACAAATGTGATTGTAGTACAGGACTGCTCGATAGGATTATATCGTTTCATGTATGTATGTTAGTATTGTACACAGGGTAGCAGTATTTCTTAGTCTACTATTGGCTGGGCCTGGAAGTGCCCAATACATCCAATAATGGGCTAATATTTAGAATTCCATTTTCCCAGTTACTTTTTTTCTATTTTTGGAATACATTTATATCTTTCCTGATTGATTAAAATTAACAGTATGTCAAGTAATTGCTACTAATGTTTTTTTTAAAATTCTACGACTAATCCTTTGTCTTCATGAAAAATGTAAAAAAAAAATAAAAAATAATAATAATAATTAAATATAAAGACCGATCTTTGGGCAGCTGGTCTTAGAGTACAAAGAGCTGAGCCGATTGATATAATATTTTATGGGGAATTTTTACGTATAATCTTTTCTCTATTTAGGAGACTAGTGGTCAGCTGTACCCTGTATAAGGGTAAGTTCACACTGGGTTTTTTGGTCAGGATTTTGAGGCCGAGCATCGGCATTCAGTCGCGGCTACCCATTTTGGTCCAGAACCTGAGGCGGCCTCTGCCTCAGGTTCCGAACCAAAAAACTCTGTGTGAACCCAGCCTAAGTGTCAAACCCTGAGTAGGCTGCCCCACTTGGACTTCAAAGATAAAAAAAAAAAATAAAATGACAAGTTATATAAAATCCTTTCCTGCAGAAATATACAGTCCTATGAAAAAGTTTGGGCACCCCTATTAATCTTAATTTTTAGTTCTAAATATTTTGGTGTTTGCAACAGCCATTTCAGTTTGATATATCTAATAACTGATGGACACAGTAATATTTCAGGATTGAAATGAGGTTTATTGTACTAACAGAAAATGTGCAATATGCATTAAACCAAAATTTGACCGGTGCAAAAGTATAGGCACCTCAACAGAAAAGTGACATTAATATTTAGTAGATCCTCCTTTTGAAAAGATAACAGCCTCTAGTTGCTTCCTGTAGCTTTTAATCAGTTCCTGGATGAAGGGATTTTGGACCATTCCTCTTTACAAAACAATTCAAGTTCAGTTAAGTTTGATGGTCGCCGAGCATAGACAGCCCGCTTCAAATCATCCCACAGATGTTCAATGATATTCAGGTCTGGGGACTGGGATGGCCATTCCAGAACATTGTAATTGTTCCTCTGCATGAATGCCTGAGTCGATTTCGAGCGGTGTTTTGGATCATTGTCTGGCTGAAATATCCATCCCCAGCGTAACTTCAACTTAGTCACTGATTCTTGAACATTATTCTCAAGAATCTGCTGATACTGAGTGGAATCCATGCGACTCTCAACTTTAACAAGATTCCCGGTGCTGGCATTGGCCACACAGCTCCAAAGCATGATGGATCCTCCACCAAATTTTACAGTGGGTAGCAAGTGTTTTTCTTGGAATGCTGTTTTTTTTGGACGCCATGCATAACGCCTTTTTGTATGACCAAACAACTCAATCTTTGTTTCATCAGTCCACAGGACCTTCTTTCAAAATGAAGCTGGCTTGTCCAAATGTGCTTTTGCATACCTCAGGCGACTCTGTTTGTTGCGTGCTTGCAGAAACGGCTTCTTTCTCATCACTCTCACATACAGCTTCTCCTTGTGCAAAGTGCGCTGTATTGTTGATCGATGCACAGTGACACCATCTGCAGCAAGATGATGCTGCAGCTCTTTGGAGGTGGTCTGTGGATTGTCCTTGACTGTACTCACCATTCTACGTCTCTGCCTTTCTGATATTTTTCTTGGCCTGCCACTTCTGGGCTTAACAAGAACTGTCCCTGTGGTCTTCCATTTCCTTACTATGTTCCTCACAGTGGAAACTGACAGGTTAAATCTCTGAGACAACTTTTTGTATCCTTCCCCTGAACAACTATGTTGAACAATCTTTGTTTTCAGATCATTTGAAGCGGGCTGTCCATGCTCGGCGACCATCAAACTTAACTGAACTTGAATTGTTTTGTAAAGAGGAATGGTCCAAAATCCCTTCATCCAGGAACTGATTAAAAGCTGCAGGAAGCGACTAGAGGCTGTTATCTATACAAAAGGAGGATCTACTAAATATTAATGTCACTTTTCTGTTGAGGTGCCCATACTTTTGCACCGGTCAAATTTTGGTTTAATGCATATTGCACATTTTCTATTAGTACAATAAATCTCATTTCAATCCTGAAATATTACTGTGTCCATCAATTATTAGATATATCAAACTGAAATGGCTGTTGTATACACCAAAGTATTTAGAACTAAAAATGATTAAGATTAATAGGGGTGCCCAAACTTTTTCATAGGACTGTATATTAATTTACTGAGACCCTCTACTATACTCTACTATAAGATACCACCTGCAGGGTAGGCGACATTGTCTGCATGACCGGTTCCCTGTATTGACCAGTCTTCATGTCAGAAGACCATCCCTTGAAGCTAGGCACGTATGTCTTGTGAAAATGAAAGAGCTGATCCATATTCAGGGTCATGTGCAGACACATTTTGTTTTGCTGTTAGAATTAAATTAAGCATGAATCTTGTCAGCCGGCTAACGCACGGTATTCTGTCGAATCCACAGGTGGCAATAAAGATTATTGACAAGTCTCAGCTGGATGCTGTAAACTTGGAAAAAATCTACCGAGAAGTACAAATCATGAAGTTGCTGGATCATCCCCACATTATCAAGCTTTATCAGGTAAGAATAAAAACTCTATGTAACTTTAAAACCATTTTTCAACAAATTCCCCTGCAGCGCCTCCAGAGGAGACATGAAGCATTGTCCATTGTAAAGAGTGGGCTATCTGTAATGTGTGGACTTGCCAGGTCCTCCAAAAAGGGGAAACAGTTTTTGTAACTTCTTAGACCCCAGATTATAATAGTAATTTTGTTTCGGAAGTGTTCGGTTTGAAGGAAACAGGCAATGGCTCGAAAATATTGTAATAACAGAACCAAAATAACTGACATTTTTGGTTATTTTTCAATGAATTGCCCAGCTCTACTCTAAATACCGTATGTACCTCCCATAGAGTAATTTCATAGAAAATTCTGGAAAATTATATATATATATATATATATAATATATATTGGTCCTAAGTTCCAGACAAGGACTTTTCCACTGTTAGGGTGGGCCTCTCTTGTCAACTGATTGTGTAGGGAGCTTCAGCCAAGGTTGTCAAGACTGGTGGTCCCTGACGTCATACCCCCCATTAATATTGTAGAGATAGGTCATAACCTTGAGATAAAAATACTCCTCTAAAGTGGTTGTGTTATTGTGAAGATGACTTCTCTTAAAAGGCGGTCTACTGTCCCACTTCATGGCGGCTGTTGACGGGCAAATATATGGGCACCTAGACAGTAATTGCAGTGGCCACAAATGTAGTATTACACAAATGACTATGTAAAACAAGGTCACTTTGGCCCGACACTATTTACAGCTGCTCTACGCTTTGGTATACAGATGGGAGTCCTTAACTGGGGTTGTTAACTTGTTATATACAACATTCAGCGCCATGTCATCTTTGTGGAATCCCCCTTTTATTTTTCTATTCTTTCCTTAGTATCCCATTTTATTGTGATTTATGAATATACAGAAAAGTTTTTCATATAAATTTATTTACATTCCTAGGTTATGGAAACCAAAAACATGCTTTATCTTGTGACAGAATATGCCAAAAACGGAGAGATTTTCGGTAAGTTAATGGATGTTATGTTGTATATTTACCTACAGAGTGCTATTATAGTATAGAAACACACATGCATATATTATCATAAAACTACAGCTACTGCGGGGTTAATAAAGTAATCGGGATTGTCCTTGGCAGTCTGTTTCCTTTGCAGATACTGAGAATATTCTCCTCTTAATACAGACTGCGTATAGTTTATATTACTATATAGATATTTAGCATTTCACACATTTTAATCCTCAGAATTTGCCAGGCATGCCCCGGCCTCGCATTGGTTATTCCTGTAATCGGACGCTCCTAGAATGTGGTGACTTTTAATGCAGTACATCTGTTACCCTATATATAACCATCTGCACGTCTCCGTTCTCTCTAGGAAAAAGAAAAAATATACACACCTCTATATGTGTGTGTATGTAGAGATGGATAGATATATTTTATATACACACTGAATTATTGCACACATTTTTTATGGTATTTTTTATATTGGTATATAACCCATTGCGGAAGGAGAGCTTCATATAGATGCCAACTGAAAATTAGGCATTCAGTTCCACCCTCCAGTTCCCCCCTCGCTCTTACATCAGGGAGATTTCAAAGTGTTGGTCCATCTAGCTTGTGCACCATACCATTTGTTTTCTGTTCTTCTTCTTGCTTCTCTGAATTCAGTGAAAGTCACCCCTGAGCTTATCAATTAACCCACAATGATACTGTGAAGTTTGATGAGTGACACTGCACAAAATTGGTTTCATGGGTAACCTAGGTGCACTTCTACACCCCTTGCTCATGCTGGATACAGCGGACAATTTTGTTTATAATTTGCATCTTTTTTAAATTTTTTAATTATTTTTTTTAATTATATGTATCCAAAAATATCTCTGCAAGGCCCAGTTCACATCTGCGTTTGGGAGCCCCCTCCTCCCCGAATGCAAACTTATACGCATAAAAAGGCGGATACCTAAGGAACCCGCGGACTCCATAGACTATAATGGGGTCTGTGTGGTTTCCGCTCAGTTTCTGCTTGAAACATGCGGAGAGAAATGTGCTGCTTGCTGCCTTTACTCTCGGCATGTTTCATGCGGAAACCACACAAACTCCATTATAGTCTTAACGGGTTCTGCAGGTTTCTTAGGTAAACACTTTTTTTTTTTTTTTATGCGTATAGGTTTCCGTTCAGGGGGTCCCTAAGTGGACACATGGAAACCTGAACATAGATGTGAACCGTTCTAAGACAACAGAGACAAATGAAGACCAATCGGGCTATGTTCATATGTATGAGGCCTGAGGTTTGCCATTACCTGGCTCATGGCTAGCTCTCCTTATACACATGCATGCCCTGCTTGGCTAAGTATGCATTATGTTTTGTAAAAGATGAGTGAAGAGGAAGTGTCTGCCAAACATCTCTGGTGGCGTCTTCTCTTCTAGTACAACTACATTCAGGAGAACCATTCCTTTTCTTCCTCAACTTACCCTGACTTCTTGGAAGAGAACTGAAAGCCCCATTACACATTAGACAGTTAGCCAGCCGATATTCTTCTTAATATAATTTCCGTCATTATTTACCTTCACCTTGTGGCCCGATTTATCATCTCACTCTACGGCCTCCATCACTTTTATAGCCGAAGCTATGATACCTAAGGCATTGTGAGGATCTGCCACAGACCGTGTTATCCCTGCACAAAAGCTTCCTAAATTCCCCCCAGACCAAGTGTGAACAGAGCCTTAGAATTTGTCCGTCATGTTGACGCAATTTCGTCTTCAGTTGAATTCTCCATTACCGTATATTATACAAACTGAAATGGAAACTTGTTTTTTTTCTTCTTGGTAATTTCCCAAGATATACTACGCTATTCCAAGCCAAGGAAAAAAATGTCATTTTCCAGGTCTAGGAGCCCCCTGAAAGGCGTTCTGTTTGTTTTCTACCATGATTATGCTTCATTTGAGAGATCCAGGAAGTCCTAATGACGTTGCTCCCTACCTGACTAATTCATTCCAGCCTAATTGTTTTAACATTTGCTTCCTGTACTTCTGAGCTCGAAAACAGGGATTTTCTTCTGTGCTTGACCTTAAATGATCAGCGTGTCTTTCTTCCACTGGAGATTCCCAACCATTTCCAAATAAACTTCTGTTTATGCAGTTTTAATGTAAGGACACTCCTGAGACCGGCAGTGATAATGGGAGGACTGCCGTCACACGGCTGACATTTCTCCCTTTGATGTCAGGCTTTTCTTGACATTGCCAGCATATCCTTAGTTAGTAAGGCTTCTAGATTTTTTTGGTTTTTTTACCCGTATCAAAAAAAAAAAATAAAAAAAATACATACTGAAGATATATTATATGTATATATATATATATATATATATATATATATATATATATATATATATATATATATATATATTATATGGTTTTCGACTTGTGATAAGGATCAACAGTGAAACCCTTCAGTATAATGAGTAATCAAACAAAATATGGGAATGGTTGCTATAGCAACTGCTTGCTGTGGTCGTAAAAGTTTTATTGGGAGAATTAAAATCTTCGCAATAGACGATAAGAATAATAATAAACCACAAAAATATATTTTTCATGATTATTTCTAAACTTGTTTTGTTACAAGCCGGTATATTAATTCACACGGGGAAAATGACGAGACGCGTGGTGCAATACCTTCTTACACGTGACATGTAAGTGAACCTGTCAGGTGGTTATTGCTGCAGTATCCAAGAGGTATGTATAATAGAGGGAGAGAAGCTGAGCTCTAGGATATAGAGGGTTATATGATCTGGAGCAGGATAAAGTAACAAGCACAGTAAATCTTTACAGGACTCCTAGGAGAGACTGTGAGAGTCCTGCTTATACCGCCCACATACTAACAGTGAGGGTCCTGCTTATTCCCCCACGCACAGTGATTGACAGTGAGTCCTGATTATCCCGTCCACATATACAGATCAATAGTGAGAGTCCTGCTTATCCCACTCACATATACTGATCAATAGTGAGAGTCCTGCTTATCCCACCCACAAATACTGATCAATAATGTGAGTCCTGCTTATCCCACTCACATATACTGATCAATAGTGAGAGTCCTGCTTATACCACCCACATACCTTGATCGACAGTCAGGGTCCTGCTTATTCCCCCACGCACAGTGATTGACAGTGAGAGTCCTGATTATCCCGTCCATATATACTGATCAATAGTGAGAGTCCTGCTTATCCCACTCACATATACTGATCAATAGTGAGAGTCCTGCTTATCCCACTCACATATACTGATCAATAGTGAGAGTCCTGCTTATCCCGCCCAAATACTCAGTGAATATCTATCCCTGTATCAGTGTGTATACAAAGGCTGTCAATCACTGTGTGTGGACGGGTAATCCGGACTCTTACAGTCTCACCTAGGAGTCCTGCTATGATTTGGAACAGATATTCCGTATAAATCCTATGAACCTATATATTACCAAGCTCAGCCTTTCTCTCCCCATCTTATCCTACTCTCATACAGGGCAGCAGAAGTTCACTTTGAGTGCTCTTATATAGTAAGTCTGACGTTAAATGAGTGCATTTACGGTGGAAAAACATCCATAAAATGTCTACTTTTAAAAATTATCCTACTCTCTCACTCTTCAGTTTATGGTTTCCCAAATTGACACAAATAGCTGGAATCCATTTATTTCACATTACGGCAAATGTGAGATTTCTATGAACTTGCTTTATAGAGAATGGTTTAGATTTTAAGCTGCCCACAAAATGGCATTTTAGTTATTGCCTCCATAATTCTAGCAAGGGAAATATGCAGAAGCTTTTACCTTATATGTAAATTGTAAGCTTATTCAGTGATGTCTGCCATATACAAGTGTAGTGATCACCATAACAAACACGAGACGGCGGAACGCAAAGTCTTCAGCTGGAGATATTGCCTATCGATGGCGATGGGACGCCGTATGGATTAGCTGTCTGTCTTCTCACACTATAGATGTTGTGATGGATAACAAGCTGATTTAATCCAAGCATTTTATCCATAATGAACTGTGCGTAAATGTCATTGTAAATATATATTTTCTGCAATTACTGTATATTACACGTGATAAACTCACCAGCCCTTGTCACTTGATACCATACTATATAAACAGGTGTTTGAAGGATGAAAATGTTTGGCCATAAAACACGCTGTAATTGCTTTCTAAGTGCAGCACGATTCGTCGACGGCAATCTAATTGCTATTTGAATGGCATATGCCACAAATTGCCAGCCTAAGCTCCATAGAGTAAATATGGGCACTGCGGTTTTGTTGCTTTGTTTGAATTGTTGAGTCATTTGCTGGCGCTGCCGCCGATCAACATCTGGAACCGACATTTACAACCTATACATGCAGCTGCCACCAAAAGGCCAGGAATGAGTTCTGGGATCTCTGTAGGTGTGTAGTTTGCAAGCTAGCCACAGGCGCGAGCTTAGGTTACTGTGGCTACGTAAATCCTAATGCTACGAACCACAATGTAACGTGCAGTGGGGTGAGGAATCCTGTGGTCTAAGGGTGGAAGGAAAGGGTTAAATGGCACAATTTGCCCTCGTGTAAAGTAGTCACAGGCGCATTCTTAGGTTCCTACGGCTAGGTACTGTAAATCCTAGCATTATGCACTACAGTGTAATGCGCGGCGAGATGGTGGAAGGGGTTAAATAGCACTAACTACTTTATGATTCGCATCGCTGTAGGTATATAACATTCAGGCTAGCCACAGGCACCTGCTTAGGTTACTGTGGGTAGGAACTGTAAATCTCTATATACTATACAGAAGTGTATGAGACCTCCTTTGGTCTGTGGGTGGAAGGAAGGGGTTAAATAGCACACGCTTGTCATTAAACCTATCGCTGTAGGTATGCATAATGCAAGCTAGCCACAGACGCCTACTTAGGTTACTGTGGTTAGGTGTGATCCTAATACTAAGCGCGTGCAATGTAATGAGGCATCCTTTGGTCTGTGCGTGGAAGGAAGGGGTTAAGTAGCACATCCTGGCCCATTCCCTTTGCATGTGCATGTCTGTCTCCAGTGTTCTTTCAGGCTGACAAAGAACAGATCTATCATGATATCACTACCTTTCCCACGTGTGCACTAGATCAACAGCTGTCAAAGTTAAGGAACAATTTCCTTTTCTTTCTGAGTAGTTCCTGCCAGTTGCTACAAACTTGCTCTTTTTCTTTCTTCGGCTGGTTATATATGTTTATCTTATATTGTAACTTGGGATCCTGTATCCTCCAGTACAAAGTGGAGGAGGAAAGACTCCCGGATCAGCTCAGCTCCTCTCCCATGTCTTTTACAGGTTTGCAACAATTGATACTGTTTGCGGTAGAACAAGCGAGTATTAGAAAGTATTTTGCAGTTGTAACTCTCTTATCCCATTGACCTTAGTGTAATGCCAAGAGATTATGGCTTGGGGGGTTGAATGAACAATTATTGTAGGACACACACCCTTTTTACTCGCCCCACCCCCTCCTATATGCCACGCCACGCCATGCCAATGAATTGTGGTTTCAGTTATTCACATATCGGCAATCCTAATTGGATAGAGATTATGTGATATAGGATGGCATGGATGCAAAATAATCGGTCAGCAAGGTCACATCGATGAATTGATTCACGTTGATTCAATTTTGCTTATTTTTCCATTAATTCCCCAGCTCTAGTCCAAACCATGTAAAAAATAAATAAATAAATAAAATTGAATTCATAATAGTAGTAGTAATATTTAGAATTTTATAATAGAAATAATAATTAGAAAAATAATAGAAGTAATATTTACCTAACATGATCCCTCATCGCTCCCATTCTGATGCTTCCCGCTCCCATATCATCTCTATATCTTGACCTTTGATGTTGACGCTTTGACATGGACACTGTGACTCCTGCAGAAAATCACTGGCCTCAGCAGGGTTGTTGACAGGTAACCACTATGGCCAAATGTCTATATTGGGATATATTGGCTACATGTCTATATAGGGATATCAATGCTGGAGAGCAGGATATAGAGACGGCCAGAGGACAGAGAAGCAACACAGTAGATGGGTTGTTGTTAAGGCCTGGTTCACATCTGTGTTTGGGCCATTCCGTTCCCCTCTCTGCACGAAAAAAAAGTCCTTCAAGCAGCACTTTTCTCTCCGCGTTTCACACGGACCCCGTCATAGTCTACGGGGTCCATGGGTTTCCTAAGGTAACCACTTTTTTATGCAGATTGGGTTGTCATTGGGGTGGTCCCCAAGCGGACTCCCCGAACGGAAACCCATGTGCAGATGTGAATCAAGTCTAAGAGGGGTATAATTTATTATTATTTTATAACCTTCTAGTTGATTTTAAAAATTATTTGACTTGAACAGTCTATCACCAAAGCCCAGCATAGCAACCCAACTCCACAGATAGGTTAGGGTCACCTGAATCAAGCAGTGGTTTCCCCTTGTGAATCCATGCGTCTATCGCCATCTTTGTCAATACGCAAATTAAATTTTTGGAGCAACAAGAGCTTTCTTTTTCAAAGAGTTGATTTACATTGGGACAAACATAGTGATATTTTGGCAGTGGAGACAGCGGAAAACGCGGATTGATTTGGGGACCCTAACCTATCTATCTGCAGGGTTGATATATGATGGGTGCTGCTCTTAGACTTCCTTAAAGCAGTGAGTTTCAGGAATGGAATATATTTCTTTTTTTGGTTTTTCTTGCTTACCCGCCAGCTCCTCAATCGAGAGGAGTAGCATCTAGCCCGTGACTACCCAGGATCTTCCTGTTCCCTGTAGACCAATATTGCCACCCATAATATTTATTTTCTCTCTCTGAACTTCTCCGAAGTTTAGATGTATCATGATTTACGGTACGCTTTGGAGCAGACTTTGTTTTCTTGGAGTTTTTCATAACTTGCAATATCATGATCATTTTTTTTTCTTCTTTCTTTTTTGCTATTTTTGTCACCAGCTCAGGAATAGTTCAGGATGTAAAGTGAAACTGACGTCTCTTCATCCCCATTAATAAAGTGTACTTGTTTCACATAGGAACAATAACCGTCCTGGAACTCTCCAGTCTTGCTGTTTTTCATTTTTTGGTGTTGTGTAATCGTATTTGTTAGTAACTTCATGTTCTGGAGTAAAGTAGCAGTGTTGGCATATAATCCGCAGGCTTGTCCAATCGTATTTCTAAGCTGTCTGCACTTGGCCATCACTCAGGATATTACTCGCACTGCTCACTAACCACTAATGAAGTATTTCTGCTTTCAACAGTGGCTTGGTCAGCTGAACGGAGTGTTTTCTTCGTATGGTTCATCTTCTGTGTACTTTCTTAACCACTAGGCTGGCACTGTATAGATGGGAACTGAAATAACAAACAAGTGCTATGACATAAGAGGGGGTCACTATTGTAAAAATGGCAGACCTAATGTGACCCTTCACTATGGGCCTGGGATACTGGACAACAACTCCCATCATTTGTGTACGAGCACCGTCACCTCCAGACTCTATCTAGAATGTGTCAGTTAAGTTGGTGACTACTCCATGCACTTATTGTGGACATCTAGTGCTTGGGATTCATTATGGCCCTAACATAGAAGGGTCTCGGTAAGAAGACCCCTCTAGGAGTTAACCAATGCAAGGGTATGACCTCATTCACACGCTTATGGCTCCATATTCCATCCACATTGGAGTAGTTGTGGAATATCTGGCCAGTGTTATTCAATAGAGAAATTCACAATCCCATCTGCTGGAGTACTTTACTGTGCACGCTGTGTGGTGCTTCCCCATAGGAGGTCACTTTTTTGGCATGTATTGGGTAAATGAGGGCCTGTGGATGCATTTTTTTAGTATTCATTGGGAGATTTCCCAGCTCGCACAGCACGTGCTCCCGAAGTGCGTCTTGTACATGTAATAGGTTCAGTTTACACTACTATTGTAGTTAACGTCAAAGGTATACATTGTTAGGATTTACGAACATATACCATTGTTGTCTGCCTTCAGTCTATGCCACTGTGCTACGCAGTGACACCTGTTACCCATAGGCTCCCGTTTGTAAAAATTGTGGTGCAGTACAATTTTTTTGGGGGATGCCTCTGTATGGAGAAGTGTGGGGGACTACACTATAGCATACAGTAGAAAATATGGTATATCAACCTATGCTAGCTCAAAGGCACTCTATTGGGTAAACTGCACCATGTATTGGGAGCTTTCCCAATACATGGTGCAAAAATTAGTGTGAATGTAGCCTTATCCTGAACCGTATATGCCTTGTGAGGCTGGAGCCATGTCGGAGTGTCAAGCGAAGTTCAGCAATTTCCTATGAAGTCGTAGCTTGCTAGCAATGTCACTGATCGGTTCAATTTTATCGTCATATTTGTCGGCCTCTTGTAAGAATGACTTATAGGTATACTGACAGCAGTATATGGCCACGAGCAACCCCAGTGACTTGAGTATAGTGTTGGCAGGACTAATTCTGGATATTTCTTCTTGTTTTTATAGAATGTGAAGAGTTGAAGGCTTCTGGTGTATTGTGTTCCAGAAGGCATGCTTTGGGAGTGGAAGCTGTCAGGCCTGTTGCTTGGTGGTGATTTGTTCTTGGAAATTTTCAGTGTTCTTATTTGAGGTGACGCACATGCATTGGCAGGTCTAATACCCATGTGTGTTAAAAAATAACCTGATGTGGTAGGAAGGAGCCTGTTATTTTTAAATGGGCAGTTCCTCCTAGGATAGATCAGCGTTCTGTGCATTGGCATGTGTAAATATTTGGATCTGGAAGGTCTCCAGTGGTAAAATAGGGACTTTTCTTGTCCAGTATCATTCATGCATGTGACATAAATCCTTTAAATGATAAATGTAGGAAAATTCAATCGATTGATTCGAAAAGACATAAAATTTTCTTGCTAACATCTTGCTACCGAACCATTATTGCCAGTCTTGCAAAAAGCACCTGGTAGCAATATTATAAGAAAGGGAAAAATAAATAGTGTGTGTGTATATATATATATATATATATATATATATATATATATATATATATATAATGTGTGTTTTAATAGTCATTATGTACACTCACCAGCCACTTTATTAGGTACACCATGCTAGTAACGAGTTGGACCCCCTTTTGCCTTCAGAACTGCCTCAATTCTTCGTGGCATAGATTCAACAAGGTGCTGGAAGCATTCCTCAGAGATTTTGGTCCATATTGACATGATGGCATCACACAGTTGCCGCAGATTTGTCGGCTGCACATCCATGATGCGAATCTCCCGTTCCACCACATCCCAAAGATGCTCTATTGGATTGAGATCTGGTGACTGTGGAGGCCATTGGAGTACAGTGAACTCATTGTCATGTTCAAGAAACCAGTCTGAGAGGATTCCAGCTTTATGACATGGCGCATTATCCTGCTGAAAGTAGTCATCAGATGTTGGGTACATTGTGGTCATAAAGGGATGGACATGGTCAGCAACAATACTCAGGTAGGCTTTGGCATTGCAACGATGCTCAATTGGTACCAAGGGGCCCAAAGAGTGCCAAGAAAATATTCCCCACACCATGACACCACCACCACCAGCCTGAACCGTTGATACAAGGCAGGATGGATCCATGCTTTCATGTTGTTGACGCCAAATTCTGACCCTACCATCCGAATGTCGCAGCAGAAATCGAGACTCATCAGACCAGGCAACGTCTTTCCAATCTTCAATTGTCCAATTTCGATGAGCTTGTGCAAATTGTAGCCTCAGTTTCCTGTTCTTAGCTGAAAGGAGTGGCACCCGGTGTGGTCTTCTGCTGCTGTAGCCCATCTGTAGCCTCAAAGTTCGACGTACTGTGCGTTCAGAGATGCTCTTCTGGCTACCTTGGTTGTAACAGGTGGCTATTTGAGTCACTGTTGCCTTTCTATCAGCTCGAACCAGTCTGGCCATTCTCCTCTGACCTCTGGCATCAACAACGCATTTCCGCCCACAGAACTGCCGCTCACTGGATGTTTTTTCTTTTTCGGACCATTCTCTGTAAACCCTAGAGATGGTTGTGCGTGAAAATCCCAGTAGATCAGCAGTTTCTGAAATACTCAGACCAGCCCTTCTGGCACCAACAACCATGCCACGTTCAAAGGCACTCAAATCACCTTTCTTCCCCATACTGATGCTCGGTTTGAACTGCAGGAGATTGTCTTGACCATGTCTACATGCCTAAATGCACTGAGTTGCCGCCATGTGATTGGCTGATTAGAAATTAAGTGTTAACGAGCAGTTGGACAGGTGTACCTAATAAAGTGGCCGGTGAGTGTATATTCATTATATACACCTACATAGACTGTATAGTTTAATTTAAATCCGTGATCAATTTGCAAACGTACAGTATACTGCGATACAGCACAGGCTGGAACACAGTACAATAAATATCTCACAGAAGTGCAACATACAATAAAGGCACCGCTCCTGCACTATACCTTACACTGGATAGACCATCAATCTGATCGGTGGGGGTCTGACACCCAGGACCTCTACATACCAGTAGTGGTGCTCAAGTAAGCCCTGTTTTTCTTAACAGGCCAGTTACATCACGTTCATTTGTCATGCGGCTCAGTCCCATTCAGGTGAGCTTACCAGGTGCTGTCCATACGTAATGTTCCGCACTGTATCTGGTATTTCATACAGAGGTTGCAGCTGTAACCTAAACGCTGTGGTCTCTTCAGATACCCCTTTAAATACAGATGATCATGTAACTATCTCCAGTATTGAAGGTAAAGGGGTTACCCAGGATAAATTACTATCCTGTCCCCGGTGCTCTGATATCTCCGTGTGGTCCGATCCTGCAGCTCCATTGGTTTCTACTGGTGGGAAGTCCCTGCCACATGTGACCCCTGAGGTCCTACTGCTCGGCGGTGTCTTTTGCTGGAAGTCCTTGCTGGCTGTGACGTCCCCGGGTCCTTTCCTTGCCTCAGTGGTCAGTGGATCGGAGAACCAGAAGCAGGTAAGTCTGTTTTTTATTTTTTTATTTTTTTGCACATACCCTGACCTAATTAAAAAAATAAATAAAAATCATGCTGGACAACTTCTTTAACATATTACCATAAGCGTGCAGTTTGCGTTCCTTGTGTGATCTTTATTGAAGCACTCTCCTATACAGTAAACAACCATCCCATCATCCAGACATGTCCGCTTCAGAATCACGCAGTGATCAGATGATGTGTTATTTCTCCGTATCAGACTGAAAAATAGAACTCGGGCAACCTCCGTCCTAAGCAAACCTAGAAGTCGTGCTATAACATGTCCTTACCCAACTGTGTTTAATGGAATCAGCAGCGAGCGAGCAAATCCAGTAACTTTGTGTTCTTGGCACCACTCATCGCAGCTGGGCTGATGTCATTATTCATGCCGGTCCATAATGACTGCAAGATGAGTGCAGCCGTAAGGCACTTATTTCATGCTGCAGCTTCACTGCTATAAAGATAGGGATTTTTGACCATTGAAGAAGCCACTTGACGTCACGACTTCATGTTAAAAATAGTTGTACAAAAATTGTTCAGACAAGTGCTGTGTTATTTGCTCCGTGAATGGTTATTTCTAGGAAAATGCAGAACACAGTGCGGTGGAGCGTGAGTTTACATACTGCATGTCTTGTTCATGGGTCCTGATGTGTTGAAATATGATTATAGCTGTAGTCCCCGGGATGACTCGTCTGTCTGTTCTTTGGATAGCTAAGTTACAACCAATACAAATTGAGATCCTATGTTCCTTGTTTGAAGGGAGCAACAGTCAAGCATGCAAGCTGCCACTCTCTGCAATCTCTATGGGACTGTCATAGAAACATAGTAGGTAAGGTTGGAGAAAGACACCTATAGATCTACCAATTTTTTTTCAGAGGAAGGCAAAAAAAAAAAAGCCCATGAGGCTAGCGTCCATTGCTCCATCAGAGGAAAGAAAATCCTTCCTAACTCCAAATATGCCAATAGGACTAAGTCCCTAGATCAACATTGTATCCCAAAAATGTAGCTTCCCATAACCTATGATATTCTCTCTTTCAAGAAAGTCACGTCGACCCTCCTGGAACTTGTATAAGACATCCTGTGACGGTGAGCTCTGAAGTCATTGTAAAGAAGCCCTCCCTATGACTATGGTAAAACCTTTTTTCCTCTAGATGTATTCCCCCCTTGTCATGGGTACAGGCCTCGGTATAAAGAGATCTTTCATATAGTTGTACATTGTAGTTAGGTCACCCATAAGCAGTTTTTTTTTTTCGTAAACTGAACAACCCCAAGCACTGTCTTTGGTTTTCTTTGGTAGTCCTTAAGACTAAAGGAGCAGCCACATACATACTTGACTATTGCTCCTTTCAAGTATCCGAATGAGGGACTGTGTGATCAATTCTCGTGATCGGTTAGGTTCCCAGACATGGATCTTGCGGTAAGTTTCCATCCTGGGAAAACGTCTTTAAGGCCGGGACTGCACTGACTGGAAATGACGCGAATTGGCTGCGGTGCTAACGCCGCAGGTAAAAATCACGGCGTTTTACAGTACTTGCAAAGCGGATGCGATTCATGTCAATCCCATGCCCACTTTGCGGTAAAAATCGCAGCGCAGATGTGGTGCGATTTCCAAAACTGTTGCGGTTTTGAAAATTGCAGCATGTCAATCGTATCTACAGAAATGCTGGCGGCTTTCCAGTAGATATAATTGTAAGGGTAAGTTCATACAGGGTTTTTGGTCTGGAAACTGAGGTGGAGGCTGCCTTAAGTTCCAGACCAAAAACCGGGTAGCCGTGAGTGAAAGCTGGTGCACTGCATCGGGATCCAGCCGTGCACTCCGCTCTGGATTAGGCCCAATGAATGAGCCTAGTCTGGAGGAGGGTATGTCTTCAGGCCGATTCGCGAGCCGAGACGGCCTGAAGAATGAGCATGGCTCTCCCGGAAAAAAGACCTGACCGGCTCCCATTGATTTCAATGGGAGCCGTCTTTTTGGTCAGGATTTTGAGGCGGATACGGCCCACAGGAAATAACCACTCAGCTAATCCCTGTATGAGACAGGTCACGTCTGCACCCAACAGAGGTAGAGACAAACAAGGACCTGGTAAGTATCAGAAGGCTTAATGCTTATTTTTTACCCACTCCAATTTAGCAAATATTTATCCCTAATGGACAAGCCCTTTAAGGGAATTCTTACTACATGACGTGTTGGAGGTTACTTGAGGACTGCAGTTGAGATTTGTAGCACAGAGACGTTAGACTGACCTCACTATAAACCTCTCCACTTCCTACAGATATGTAACAGATTTGATGCCAATTTGGCATTTTTACCTAAATGGTATGAGGAGATGTGACTCGGGCCAATAATAATAATGGAGCCATGACTCGCTGAAGTCGGTCACCCTCATTACCAGCATGTGTCACAAATGGATAAAGTTTTGTAAAGGAACAAGAAGTAAAGTGACTCAACCTGCTGGCTCACGACTACAGTCTGCACATACCCAACGCTATGACTTCAGGAGACGAGAAATGGAAAACTGTGACATTTATAATAAGAACTATTAGTTCCAATGGAAAACAGGGCTGCTTATTTTCCATCTGAATCCACAGCTAGTATATCAGCTCCTATTTTGGGGTGGGGGGGGGGACGATCCTTTAGACTTTCCTCTGGTATGCACTGATATCTTGATACATGACCAAGGAGAATGTCTGAGGTGGATTCAATGATCTTGAATAGTGACTGATGGGACTGTAAGTGTTTATATACTGTTTGAACAGCCAAACGATGTCCTGGTCATACACAATAGGATTATTTTTGGCTACAATTTTGGCAGAACTGGCTGACCATCTATGAGTATGGGGCCTCCCAAGTCTTCTGACAGCAGATGTATTTCTGCATGACTGATCCTTTGTTCTCTGGAAAGATAAGTCTCTGCTCTAAGTGTCACGCATATGTGTGGGTCAGTAGTGAGAACTGTTGGCCAAGCTGTGCGTGCAGGTTTATGTGGGGGTCAGAAGGATTAGCAATTGGCTGAGCTGTGATTAGATGTCGGGAAGTTAGCTCGGTAGCAGCAGTGGTATGGACCCAACCAGTCATAGACGGGGAAACAAAATATGCAGAAAATAGGTTTATTTAGAAAAACAGGAAAATAAATAAACTTTGACTTCAGGCACAAAAATGAGCAAAATAAAGTAGAGTCTTAACTTCAGGCAAAACAAAAACAAAATCCTGCTCGTCCGAGCAACTAACTGAACAGCAATAATAAATTAACTGTACGTGTGGCTTCCTAACATCCACAGAAACAAACCAATAGGTAAAATACAGTCTCAACGGACTCAGAGCAACAGGAAAGAACCAGATGCCTCCTCTCATTCCTTGGATCTGCCCTGAAGTGCAGGCTCTTAACCTTTTATGGGCCAGTAATGAGCCTATGACCCACACCTAAGCTGAAGCCTACTCCAGACCCGCCCTGGATCACACGTATGTCAGAAACCTGGGGCTGATATAGCGGAACTCCAGTATTTCGCCTGTCACACACACTATATATATATATATATATATATATATATATATATATATATATATATATATATATACACTCACCGGCCACTTTATTAGGTACACCTGTCCAACTGCTCGTTAACACTTAATTTCTAATCAGCCAATCACATGGCAGCAACTCAGTGCATTTAGGCATGTAGACATGGTCAAGACAATCTCCTGCAGTTCAAACCGAGCATCAGTATGGGGAAGAAAGGTGATTTGAGTGCCTTTGAACGTGGCATGGTTGTTGGTGCCAGAAGGGCTGGTCTGAGTATTTCAGAAACTGCTGATCTACTGGGATTTTCACGCACAACCATCTCTAGGGTTTACAGAGAATGGTCCGAAAAAGAAAAAACATCCAGTGAGCGGCAGTTCTGTGGGCGGAAATGCGTTGTTGATGCCAGAGGTCAGAGGAGAATGGCCAGACTGGTTCGAGCTGATAGAAAGGCAACAGTGACTCAAATAGCCACCCGTTACAACCAAGGTAGCCAGAAGAGCATCTCTGAACGCACAGTACGTCGAACTTTGAGGCAGATGGGCTACAGCAGCAGAAGACCACACCGGGTGCCACTCCTTTCAGCTAAGAACAGGAAACTGAGGCTACAATTTGCACAAGCTCATCGAAATTGGACAATTGAAGATTGGAAAAACGTTGCCTGGTCTGATGAGTCTCGATTTCTGCTGCGACATTCGGATGGTAGGGTCAGAATTTGGCGTCAACAACATGAAAGCATGGATCCATCCTGCCTTGTATCGGTAACGGTTCAGGCTGGTGGTGGTGGTGTCATGGTGTGGGGAATATTTTCTTGGCACTCTTTGGGCCCCTTGGTACCAATTGAGCATCGTTGCAACGCCAAAGCCTACCTGAGTATTGTTGCTGACCATGTCCATCCCTTTATGACCACAATGTACCCAACATCTGATGACTACTTTCAGCAGGATAATGCGCCATGTCATAAAGCTGGAATCATCTCAGACTGGTTTCTTGAACATGACAATGAGTTCACTGTACTCCAATGGCCTCCACAGTCACCAGATCTCAATCCAATAGAGCATCTTTGGGATGTGGTGGAATGGGAGATTCGCATCATGGATGTGCAGCCGACAAATCTGCGGCAACTGTGTGATGCCATCATGTCAATATGGACCAAAATCTCTGAGGAATGCTTCCAGCACCTTGTTGAATCTATGCCACGAAGAATTGAGGCAGTTCTGAAGGCAAAAGGGGGTCCAACCCGTTACTAGCATGGTGTACCTAATAAAGTGGCCGGTGAGTGTGTGTGTGTGTATATATATATATATATATATATATATATATATATATATATATATATATATATGTGTGTGTGTTATCATCTAAGCTATTCAGATGAATTCTTCGCCTGTATCCTATTATCTTTGCACTAAATGAAAAAGCTATGAATGAATGTATATTTAGCTCCTTGATACAATACCATAGATTCCAATTATGCCCTTATATTTGCCCTCAGTAACATTGTGTGCATTATATCATTGTCTGCAGTGTTTCCTAGTAAGCCGGGAATGGCCTGGGGAAGAGCGTGGGGGTATTGAACAATTTCCAGGAAAACCAAGTCAGTCGTGATCTTCTGGCCATGTCACAGATTGTATAAGAAGTAATGTGACAGTTTCTATGACTACCTGCAACTTGAAGATGCAATAAGCTTTTTTATGTTAAAGCCACAGTATTTATTTAGCTTACTTACGGTATATAGCGCCATAATATTCTGCAGTGCTTTTAGAGACAGTCATATTTACTTTATACAGACACACGTAATAACATCACCAAAATATAGAATGAACTAAAATAATACGTTAACATCATTATAGCATTAGCGGGTTCACATAAATCCGTCCCTGCAGTCTTTTGCCCTTTGCTGCAGATGAGTGTTGGTGCGATACTGATAAAATAAGATTCTATGGGGACAGTGTGTACCCAGTGGCATCAATTTTGTTCTCTGTCCCTGTTATGATCATGAGCACAAAACGCACCACTCGGACAAAGGTTTTGACCACCTAGGCCAAACATACAACTGGACACAGCTTATCTATGAAGCTGAAAATGAGTACTCTATGCTTTATGGGTAAAAGTGGCACCATATGGCAGAACATGTAGTACCTACTTGTGAGAAATGGTTTATCTATTGTGGATTTGCCTTGTGCCTTGGTGTTTGAGTATAAAGAATCGGAGACTGGGTGATCCTACGGTGGAATTTTCAATGACTGGGGATGGCGGCCTACCATGCACAAAACTGGATGAGAATCCTTCATGTGGGCATCTATTTTGTCACTGCATACTCAACTCATCCACAAATCTTCCAGATGAAAGCATCCTTGGCATCGATTACTTACCAAAGACACACTTTGTATGTGTTCTAAGCAATGTCTACATGAAACAATTTTGTACAATTCTGTAAACTCTTAAAGAAATTCTTTAAGAAAAGAGCGAATGTATTTTCATCGCGTCGCAATTTCTTCTCCTGAACTCCATAGACGTTCTTTTTCTTTAGAAGATCCCAATGGTTCCTTAATTTGACATCTTGGCTCATTAATTCCACCATGTTTTTTTTAAAAAAAAAAAACTGCTTAAATTCTTGCTCCAATGTCCCTCTTTGCACATTAGTCCGCTGGCAGCGGGGTGGGGTCACCAGCCAATTATGGGTCGTAGCCAACTGTGAACAAGCAAACAGAAATGTAATTTCCCATTGACTGCACATAGTCCTGGCAGAACATCTGAACAGTTTCTGACCTTCCTCCATCCCGGTGTCATTATTCCTTTCTGCTTTGTATCCATCTTCTCGTGCCTGTCAACAGCATCTAACTCACCCTGACAAGGATGGCTTACATTGGCTTCTATGATATACAAAAGTAAGAACACGAAGTAATGGCCACCTAAACTGTATAAAAACAATGGTTATGGAGATATGGAGGAGGTCGCCTTCCCTGGAAGCATGGCTATTCTCCATCTAATCTCTCTACTCAATTGCAAACAGTGTTGGTTAAAAATCTGCTATTTTGTGTCTGCAGTCCCAGTGAAGAATGTGTCACGATGGTTACAGACTACAAACAAAGCAGTAGACATGATAGTAGAGAGTATGATAGCAGGGTCTTGGCACATAGGTTGTGTTTGTAGTCTAGACAAGAGTTGGTTGAGGTTCCAAAGCTATCCCCTGGCCACAGGATAGGGGGATAAAATGCTAATCAATGGGGTCTGACCTCGGTCCCCCACCGATCACAAAAATGGGGATCATGTTCCCCCATCTAGTTGGAGTTACGGGCTGAAAATACACACTTGTGCTCTATTCACTATCTCTGGAGCTGCCTTAGATGATGCTCAGTTATCTTTGGCAGTACCATAGAGAATAAACAGAGCGGCATGGACAACCTGCTGCTCCATTAGGTTGAGGAACCTGTTCTTGTGACCAGTGGAAGTTGTGGTAGCGGGACCCCCCCCTGATCAGCATGTTATCATTAAGCATTAAATCCTGGGCTGATCCCTTTAACATAGACACACAAAACAGTAGGTGATTTTTTTAAAAAAATTTTTAGTTCTAAAAGTGAAAAGGAAATTTTTATTTTTATTTTTAAGACCCTTTCTTAAATCAGACTTATTGTAAGTATCTGAAACCACACTGCTCTGTACACTGTGTAGAGGCTGTGCTGAATTACAGTTCCTATTCCGTGGCAGCTGAGCTGCAGTAACCTGGCGTGACCACTACACCGTTTACAGCGCTGTTCTGTTTCTGATACTGCAGTTTTGCACATCTGTAGTGGTGTCAGGGCACCAAACTCCTATGATCTGATACTGGTGACCGATCATAAAACACTTTAAAAAAAAAGTTGTCAAAACTAATGGTAAAAAGTACAAAGGGGTTAATTCAGGAAGACAAGAGCATTGACTTCACAGAGGGGTCTTGTTTATTTGACCCCTCTCCCACGATGGCCATTTGGCTAGCTACAGCTATCAGCTGTTTGGGGTGTTGGGAGCAGAGTTGGGATTTACAGCCGATCACCCAAGCAGAAGGGTTGTCTCCAATACGGCAGCCCACTTTAAGGATAATTGTATGGCGTATAAAGCTTTATAGATTCTTGGATCAATGTATTTATTTATTTGTGCGGTCCATTTCTTTACTACCCATTTCCTATATTTATGATCCAATACAAATCCTACTCTTCACAACAAAACCTTTATATCTGCCCTGGGCCCAGAATTAGCGACCTAGCCGGTGGCCCGGAGGGTTAGTTGTTCCAATGCAGTTTTTACTTTGAAAATGGCAAAACTCGATGAAGTTGCGGTTTATTAAGCAGCAACATTTTCTGACACTTTCATTTGATGACCTGCTGGTTTGACAGCGGAAAGCCAAACATCCATAATACAGAGCTATATTCATTTTCCTTGTTGTGCATCTGTATGCATAAACCTGCTCGAGTCAAGTAAGGATTTCCTGTGCTCGCAAACATTAAAGTTCTTCTCCTCTTCGGAGCACAGAGACAGCTTTGTTTCCCATTGGGTATTGCTTGTACAGGTCAGATTGTTAATGCTTAGTCACCGAAGCTTTCAGACCATAAGCTTTTAGCCAGAAATCTCACTGCTTAACAAACCAGGAGTCTCTTTAAGCCTTGTGCATTGTTCTCACTGCATCCTATTCCGGGAGCCCCTGAAGTCCTTGAGAATTTTGTTACGTGAAGTTGTGGTCGCTTTTTTTTTTTTTTTTTTTTGCACCAAACCTGCTAATCTCAGTTTTTTATCTGTTTCCTGTCCTGTATCTATACTGTGCTACACAGTTCCATTATATTCCTTTCACAATGAATGCAGAAGCTAATCTTTACCATCTCTTGCCCACTACTATGATGATGATGAAAATAACCTTTGACAGTCCCACTCTCCGACTTCACAGCTCCGTTCTGTCTCTGGCGGATAATAGTACAGCCCTTTCCTGCAGCATACTGACGCAAAGCAAAGACTTTGATGGTAAAACACTACCTTTGGATTGGAGGATCCCGATGATTTTGGTGGGACTCACGAACAGCAGATGTTCTCATAATATTGGTCACGCTATTGTATCCCTAAATACGTTGACCATACTCCTGGTTGTTAGGACATGCCGAAGTTCTGTGGTCGGCTCTCCAAAAAGTCTGGAACAACCTTTTTCAAAAACTGTGTACCTAGAAAAATTGATGAACCAAGGACAGTCACACCAAATATTAATGCGATTAATATCTTTTTTTTTTTTTTTTCTGCATGCTCGTTTATTAAAAAAAAAAATTAACACATAGTATTTTTCCTAAAAATTTTGCACAGTACTGTCGGTGTATCTTATAGTTAAATGAAAATTAAAACTATCCCCATGGCATAAGTACAAAAACTTTAAATCATGTTAAAAAAAAAAACCTAAAAATTTATTTTTTTTGCAGTAGACAATATTGATCAAATACAAATCCAACAACTTTAAATTATATTTATCATATTTTGTCAAGACTGTAGCAGCTTGTACATCTGTAGCGTCCTTTATGATACATATGATATATGCCATAGAAAAACTATAGAAAATAATATATAATGTAATGTACAAAAAAAAAAAGCACTACAATAAAGTACAACATAAAGCAAAGTCTTGTATAGCTGTATCAAGCAAACAATAAAAAAAAAAAACGTTATGACTAAAAAAAAAAACAAAATAAAATTGTTCTGGTCCTCAAGATCAAAATTTTGGCAGGTCCTTAAGGATTTAAGGACGTTTATGTATGTTTTGTTGGCTCTTTGTCACTAATATAGTAAAAATTACAACTTATTATAAAGTTATATCAAAGTGTGTGTTTTAATGTGTGACTGTTTTTCTTATAAGTAGAATTTTTGAATCGTAGGGTGTCTTGAGAAATATAAGATGAGTCTTATAACTGGGTTCCGTTTTTTTTTTTTTTTTTTTTACTATATAAGGTCGCTGCTCATTTTTCTTTTTCAACTTCAAATTGAAATCTCTGGTGTGACTTCAATGTTCCCCCTCCCTCCATTGCTAAATTCCCCTGTCGGACGAAGAATAAGTATCACAAGCAGATGCCAAGAGCTTGCCTGCGTCATCCACAGCACTTTGTAAATATTCTGTTCATAGGACTGCTAACAAGCCATCATTTATCACCTCCCTGGTGAAGTGTAACATGAGAGCCGTCCTAGCTGAGGAAAGTCACGTTCTAGCCCTTGCTGTGTCACAGAGGCCAGTAGCACATTATTTACGAAATCCAGAGGTTTAGCTGACCGACCCAAAATCCTGACCTTCAGTGGTAAATCGAGACGTGGCCCCTAAACAGTGAGACTCTTTTTGGTGGTCAAATTTTAAAGGTACTTTAAACAGTAACTATGTTCACATGTACTAGGTTTCCACTGTGGATTTTCGGCCATGGATTTGGCTGCAGAACTGCAGTAAAAGCTGTGATGAATGTTTAGCAAAATTCGCATGTTTCAGTGCAAGCAACATGCGTGAGAGGTATATCATGAAGCTTCTGAACTCCATAACAAAATCTGTACATGGCCGCATAGCTATAATGTATTGTTTATAGTACTGGTCTCTTCATATTAGGAAGAAGCCCTTAATGGCTTCCCGAAGGCGCCTGGGTGCAATCGCACCCTCTACAACTGCTTACGGTAGTTACCCCACTGACCTGGAGTACAGGGACCAAGGGTGAACAACCTAGGCCTAGGTGTTGGCTAGGTGACACTAAGAATAGTCATTAGGGAAGACTTATGACTCCTCCCTGGGGTAAAATGTGCCAAAACTTGGCACATCTAGGTTGAAATCTAATATTTATAACATGCTAGACAAACGAATGTGTCTTTGTGTGAAAGAGAGGGTGAGTCAAATGTGGCGAAATGTTGGCAGAAAATTCTGACCCAAGAAAGTCAACTGATATTTCATATAAGGACATTCTCAACATACACCCAAATTTATCATATAGCATCTGTCACTTTGATAGATCTGTAGCATTTTCGAATTATAATATTAATTATTTTGGGTATTTGTAATCCAACCTGTGGAATATGACCTTTACTTTTTTCATAAACCTTTAATTAGCAAAAAATGGGTTACATGAAATGTAATATCTATGTAAGTACGTGGATCTCTACGTACATATTCCAGCCATGACCCCCAACTGTGACACAGGCCCTGAGATCAGTATTTTTAACACTTCTAAAAATGGCACAGACAAATATTTTGGAACCTAAATAGTGCATACTATATGCAGACAGCTTCCTGTATGTGGCCATGGATATAACATGGCACCTAAGACCAGTTTCAAATTGACCTAATGCAGCCGCATTGTAGTATCCATATCACAGGTTCAGCCCTGGCCACCTTATATGCGCTTTCACTGAACTGAACATGGATCACATGTCCACGGTTTTTATAGTAATTTAGATAGTTGCGCTATTACACCAAACAACATTCCCTATAAATGCGCCATATTTACGACCCTATAACCCAATGTTTCCCAACCATTTCAGACTTGAGGTACCATGTAATCTTACAGGGAACCACTACTAAATTTTGTACTGAAAGAGGGAAAAAATGTCAGTCTTTTGATTTTAGCACTGTTTTTGAATTTACAGAATATTTCAAATAAATTTTTATTCATAAAATTGAAACCCTCAAAAACTACATCAAAGCTGCATTTTTTCCCATGCAAAATTCATCTTACACCTTCACTCACCGTAAACTCAGTCACCAAGCTCCCTTAGTTTACTCTGACATGTTATAATATTCCATAGTACCTCCTACTTAGATTATAACGCTCAGTATATTGAGCTATATAAATGTCATCCTTGCCCAGCTCCATTCCCATAGAGCTGTGTGCTCCTCTCTTCCTCTTGTCCTCCGGCTTGATGCAGCAGGTCTGAATGGTGGAGCAGGAAGCTAAAGGCTTCACCATTGTATTCAACTATATCTGTGCCCTGAGGATGCAGATATCATTGAGAACATGCATCCATCTTCCCATCACTGTGTCATGGTCTGGTATCTGGCTGCAGCACGTAGGGTGGGAATCGCTGCTATAGCCTAAAGCTGTTTGTTCTATCCCTGTCAGCTTACAGGAATAATAAAGGTGTATTTTTAAGATTAAACCATATGGATGAAACAAGGCAGTGGTGAATGTGAATATGTCACTTAGGTCTGGGGGTCGCTTGTTCTCATTACGGCGATTAAGCTGGTGGCAGTGCTCCCTGGGAAAAAAATTATGCAAATGAATATGCTCTCTAGTACCATCTATAGGTAGCCACCTTGGAAGTCCAGGTCTGACCTAGATATTGTTACTTTATTAAATATCAGACGCCTATAAATATGAATAAACCTGGTGAATGTATTGTCCGCGGTGCGAATACCTCCAGAGCGTATAATATTGAGTTTCCCCCAGAAGCAGCAGGGTTAATAGCTCGGTGAAATCTGCTTTGTGTATGTGCTGCCTGTTAGCTGGAGGAATGCAGGTGCGTATACCCCTGGGTCTGAGTAATGACTCCAAAACATACTGGGACATTTAGCAGAGATTATTCCGGCGCTGACGTGGTTGCCTGTATCACTCAAGCAGCTCATTAGGAACAGCTCAGAGGAGGTTTGAAGGTCAGTGGTCTCCAATAGGACTCTGTTAGAGAGGGATTGTAATTAGGATCTGTGCTGAAAGTAACATTTAGCCTGAAATCCCCAGTTCCTCTTCCAGTGCTAGAACGCCGCTATGATTACTTCTTATTACTTGAGAACGGCTCTCATAATCCAGACATGTTCTGTGAATTTCCACACTGGTGTCTGTCTTTGTTTGCCTGACTAGATCAGGAATCGAGAAAGGAATGTGAAGTTGAAAATGCGGCCTGTCAAATCTCGGAGCCTAAAAGGTTTCTAAGGTGCAATTTACCAGGAACATCTAAAATCCAGTTATAAAAGGCAAGAATGATATAAAATATATCTTTAGCCTATATAAGGGCTCGTTCATACAACAGGGTGCTGACCACGTAGAGTGTTAAAGGATCTATTCACACCGGCCGTTGCTTTAATGGTCCGTGTGAATGATTTGGAGAAAAAATGGCACCTGTATTATTTTGGACCCAGTTCACAAATCCTGCAATAGACTCATGTTTGAGTTGAACAAACGCTTGCTAACTAATAAACGTTTTTCCTGACTTTCCCTGTATTGAATTGGGAAAAGGGAATAATCCGGTGCCAGATCTCTCTACTGTGAGACGAAATGGTTGTCTATGTCGACGTACCCCTCAGATGTGAGATATTGAACTTGTCCTGCAGAAATCGGCCATTTTGGAAAACGTTCTTATGAATAGGAGTCCCTGTTAGATATCTTTCACTCATCTTCATTTTGGGTGTTAGTTGATCTGTGAAAAATTTTCCAATTTGTTTGGAATGTGAACATCGGCATTAGGGGTTATCTACTTTTCTCGATGGCATCAGATTATTTTAAGGCCAGTAGACACCGCAAACACATAAGCATTAGTCCTGTACTCTAACCATGTGGAATCCATGTGACTTTACCAAGCCTAGAGGGATGGGCGCAGTTTGGCATGTGGTTCCTTGGATATCAAAACAGCTCATCTTGCCACTTATGAAATATTGTTATGAATAACAAGTTTCCAGGATGGATAATGACCCCGGAAACAGATGACTGAAGATTGTGTACACTCAACACTATCTATAGAGATAAGTGTCTTTCATGACGTATGAAGAGCTAAACCCCGATCTTTGTCTGTGATGTTATTTAATCTGGAAATCTGTTTTGTTCCTGTTCTTCTCCATATAAATGCTGTTCTTGTAGGAACCATTAAAAGGGGAACTTGGGGGAGTAACATAAATGATCTCGATATGTACCAATAATACGCTCTTAACTAGGAAGAACTGTGCCTCATGGTAGGGGCGGCTAAATTATTGTCTTATGGGATCTGACTAAACATTGATAAAACCAAGGCCAGGGTTTAGCATTAAAAGGGGTTTTCACGGGCCGAAGGCTCCCTGAGAGCAGGAATACATTATGGGGTTCCCTATAGTAATAATGATCTTAAAGCAACACTCCAGCATGTCTTAGCTATGCAAGATAGTCATGGAAGTAGATTCGGTCATCCATGTCTACCACTTGTCAATGTCTGTTTGTGGTTTCTGCAAATCAATAAAGAGCAAATGTTAAAATAGAGCCTGCGGGACTTTAGACTGAGAGGATGATGTCATCAAAGGTCCTGCAAGCTGCACCAGCTACGCCTGATGACTTCAAAAAGTAATTGGGTTATGGGGCCTGACTGGCGTAGGGGCGGGGGACGGTAGGTGAGAGTACCGGGCTATAGGGAATTACATAGGCTTCCTCTAGGAGATCCAGTTTCTGCCTTTCTGTATCTTACTTGGCTATGAAATTTCATGCGTGCACATTAGATATACCGTAGAATTTAGGTTTAGAGCCCCCCTGAGTACAGAGCATGAATGATTCCTTGTATAGAAAATCCACAAGGTCTGTGATATTATCTCTACCTGATGGATTGGTGTGATTTCGTAAACCCTGTTCATCACTTACTTTGGCCGATGATTGGACTAGAAAGCGCTGCTCCCATAGCTATACAAGGGGACTTTCATCAAATTCCAGTAGGTTTTTGGAGGATTTCCATGTCCTAGACCTGCAGTGTGTGGATGAGCTATTGTAAAATCTCCTTTTCTAGTGCGATGATATGCCACAGATTTTCTGCTTCCATTCAAAATCTGCAGCATATCTGCCACATGTTAACATACTCTTATCATAACGAAAAAAATTAAATTTTTGATAGAATAATTTTTTTTTGTGGCAGAATATATTGGTATTAAAGATGAGCAAACTTCTGAAGCTTTGTTTCATCCAGTGTTCAAACTTTTTCGGATTGAACCGAATGTGAAGTTGTTATACTTTGGGGTCTGAAGAAAGTAATAGGTGGAGGCCCAGGAAAGGGTGACAAAAAAAACAAACAAACATACTCCCCTTCCCTTCCCTCCTTTGGACCTTCTTGTGGCGTCCAGCACTCTGTCTATGCCTCCTTGAAGCATCTGACACTCTTCGTTGACATCATGTGCCCCAGTGAAGACAAAAAGAGAGCCACACCGAGTGGATCCTCGTGTATGAAATAAGACAATGGGCCAAAATCAAATGGGACAAAATGCCCACTCACCTGGTGGGGTTGTGCAATGGCACAACACCCTAAAAGCTCGTAATGCCCTAATGGTAAGGGCCAACAAGGCAGCAGCTGTAGATGTCACACAGACGTGAAGATGCAGAAAGGTATGGACCAGCCTCCTCTCAGGATTCGTTGGGCCCCTGTGGATTGAAATTTGTACACTTGAGAAAGGGCTTTTTAGCCAGAAACGCGTTGTGTATGTCAATAAAGGAGTACTTTTATCACGTGCGGTCAAGTGCTGTTTTCCTTTGGCCGAGTCCTGAGAGGAGGCTGGTCCATACCTTTCTTAATCATGTGCCCCAGGACACTGCTGAGGACTATAATTGGGCCTTAATGATGACATGATCATGCCACGACTCCAATCTATAATAGCTTCTCGCGATGCATGTCATGGTGGCCATTTTAGTTGGTCCAAGATGAATCCCAAATTGTTTGGCTTCATTACGAACCAAACAATTTGGAAGGTTCTTTTCGATTTCGGTTTGTTACAAACAGATTTGCCCATCTCTAATTGGTACAATATATAAAATATAAGATAATACTCTATAAACTTGGTATAATCTATTAAAAAGTTACATTGCATCAAAAATTGTCACATCTATGGGACACTTACACATTAATTCTCGTCTGTATTCCCGAAATTTCTAATAGCCTCTATACCTGGAAGATCCATTAAAAGTAAATCCATCACCTCCTCCGAGTAGTTCTCGCCCTCCCGGACTGAATTAGGTTTTGTACAACTGTGGCCAATATCAATTCTCTGAGAATTAATACTTCATGAACAGAAACCAGGTCTCATGAATATTAACACAGCGGTGCCTTATTTTATGGCTCTCATTACTTGAGAAATGGGGCTATAGGTCCACCTTCCCCTTGTACGAGATAATTGCCGTGGAAGTTGCGGTGACGGCTGCGATATCTTTATATTATTTCAGAGATTACGGTTTAATTATCTGTCTGTAATTATCATTGTAACGAGAGCAAGCCACCAATAATTCAGCCTGTAATTATGTATATTCATTGCAATGATCCTGTATTACACGATATCTGTTTATGTATATGGATAATAATTACTATCACAATTGTTAACAATTAACCTGCTGGTCAAGAAGGGTTAAAATTCTGTGGTCTTCGCACTTTCCTCTCAAATCGGGTGTTCGTGCTGCGGAGGCCTCTTTTAGCCGGCGCCGTGCCCAGAGCTGTGGCTATCGTAATCTCATCCAATGAAGGTGGTGTCTGTTTGTTTTTTTTTTGTTTTTTTTACTAAGCCTTGTTTATTAAGCTTATTTTTGGAAGATCCGTCTGTGACAACAAGTTCATAGTGACCCTGCAGTCCACAGGTAAAATGAAGGTTTCCATGGTACCCATCGAAATTGATAAACTAATGAGGGATTAAGGGAGTCTATCATTTGAAAAACTCATTTTCAACTAAAGGCACATTGGAATAGCCTTTTTAAAGGCTGTTCTACTTCTACCTTTACCTCTTTGATTCTCTCCGCCATTTCTTCAAAATTCGGTTTCTTCTAGCATGCTAATGAGTATCACAGAGCACCAGAAGCCCGCCCCCCAGCACTCCGAGCACCTCCCCCGTGTCCTTCCTGTCCACCGCCCCCTTTCATGCTTGTGCTCTGTCCCCTCCTCCTCTTCTTCGGAACTTGCACAGGCCTCTGACGCCGCGCTGTACCTATCTAAAATCTCACGCATGCGCAATCAGCTCTGCCACTGTAGATTTGGGCAGAGCTTAACTTTGGGGTAAGGAATCTCCTCTTTGCGCTCATATCCGCACAGTGTTGACGCAACTATAACCGATAGTGCTGTCAAAATGAAAGGGGAACAGCCATATGTCCGTCAAGGTAGCAGAGTCTTCTCGTTAAGCATGAATAAATTACAGCTTCCGGTATTCAGTGTAATAACCAATGTTAATTAATATTTAATATAGACAAACATTCAGCGTGTACGTTTTCAGCAGCACGTATAGTGCTTTGTATGAACTGGAAAGTGGGTCAGGTAAAAGAGCAAGCAGCCGTTTCACCTTAAAGGAAACCCGTCGCCGGAAAAATCCATCCGAACTACCTGCAGCATGTTATAGAGCAGGAGGGGCAGACTGATACATAGTTTGGGTGGAAAAGATTCTGTATAAATTGTATTTAAATCTCTGCTCATTCTGTGCTTAAAGGGGTTGTCCCATCACAAGGATCCTATCTATACTGCTTGTTAATGTGGATGTAAGACTTTTTTCCTAAATACACTGCTTCAGCAAAACTGCTTTGTGTGTCCACTATATTACTTTATTCAATTCATTATTGACACAGCCCTTGACTTATCTTTGACTTATCTGCTCAAAAGTCAAGTGATGTATCTGCTGCTCTCAGGGGGGAGGGAGGAGGGGCTAAGTGCACGGGAGCGAGCCTGTGTATCTAACTATTCCTGTGTCTACACCACATGTGACCTAGGTCCTGCACTCAGATATAGGAGAGGAGCTGCATTCATTTCTGAACTCGTCTTCTGTTCTCCCAGTTATCAGGCTAGCTAATTCAATTGTGTTCATTATGGCAGAGACAGGCAGTCTCAGTATGTAACACAGAATGGAGTTGCTCCTGCCTGTACTTCATAGTCCAATATTGTGCATATAGTGTTGTTTGAGGACCTTTGATGACATCACAGGCCCTTTAGCCGCCCCATAGGATCACGCTATGCTGTGGGCTGAGCTAGACACTAATTTGGGGGCGGAGTTAAACGGTATGTTGCATGTAAAACCCCGCCCACCAAATGACGCAAGAAACCAGGAAGAAAGAAGATTTTACAGCAGTGAAGACTGGTGTATGCGACGTGGGAATATCCCTTTAAGAGTCCAGTGGGCGGTCCTAAACAGTGATTGACAGCTGTCTCACCAAGCACGGTCATCCAGCCTTTCCAGGCTCCTGAACGCATCGCTATTATGTTGCATAGTTTAGCAGACTCGGTCTTTATTGATTTATCTCTTTTACGCAGTGAGCTTACAAAGCTTTACAGTATTTCACATAGAAAGACGCAAGAAGAATTGTTTCATGTGTGGGTTTTGACTTGATTGAATAGATGGCCTGTGACCCCGGCATAACTCGTGGAACAAGTGACCCATATTTTGACATGTTCCACTAATAAGTTTTCTAGCAGAATGTCTGTTGTGATAAGAATGGGAATCAGTCAGATTTCCTGGAATGAAGAAGCCGTTCTATTCCTGGAAAATTGCCAGAAAAACACATCTATTATAGAAGGCATCATCATACGCGCTAACACTGTTAACTTCTCCCAAATATGTTTTTGAGATTTTTGTTTTGCTTTTTAATTAAAAATAAAATAATTTTAAAAAAAACAATAAAAATTACAAACAAAAATTGGGAATAAATCGACTGATGGAATGAGACCATAGGCATGAAGGATAAAATAATCAGCTGGGTCAACTGCTTTCAGTTGGTCTGCACCCACAGCAATCCCCCTTTTAATTTTGTTAAGGTGTTGTGTATAGGCGTTAGCTACTTTGTCCAGTTATACAGTATATTGGACACCATGATAGTCAATAGAGTCGGTCGGGTGTCATTTGTGTCAGGTATGTGATAGATTCAGAAGATCTGAGTTTCGTTGTTTACTCCTGTGATGGAACCGAGAAGCTGAATGTCCACCCTCGAACATCAGTCCACACTGAGAAATTTCTTAGTATATTTTCATAGCAGTTGAACTTCCATTGTTTTTGTTCCAGTGATCCAAATTCCATGCTTAGACTTGGTTAAATGATAGATTTCTACTACTTTCTGCCACCACTAGAGGGTGCTTAGGAGTTCTCTGCGTACTGTTTATACATTAAACTCAATGGTAACACGGTATGCTGTAAGTTCCTTTGCTCCCTCTATTAATCTCCTGGGCCCCTTATTTTTTTGGTAGATGACATATATATATATATATATGCGTAATGTGACTGTAACCGTATGTTAGACCATAAGTAATAGGCAGTCACGTCTGATGCCATCAGTGAATGCCTTGCCACTGTCATGTCTGAATCATGTCTAGGAATGTATAGCTTCACATCTCTTAAGGTATTTTAACTCTCTCCTCCACAGATTACCTGGCAAACCATGGGCGCCTCAGTGAGTCCGAAGCAAGAAGGAAGTTTTGGCAAATCCTCTCGGCTGTGGAGTACTGCCACAATCACCATATTGTCCACCGAGATCTGAAGGCTGAAAATCTCCTGCTAGATAACCACATGAACATCAAGATAGCAGGTAAACTCTTCCTGATACTTTTGGTTTTATGGAGGAATTTATGAACTCATTTATGCCAGTTTTCTAGCGTACATGGATGGAAATGTCTTACAATTCGTTACCAGCTACTGATATAGCAGAGCCGAGGTCCTTAAAGGCAGCAGAGCTGAGCCTTGTCATTTGGCACATCGCATTACTGACCCCATGAAATTCTCTCAGCACTCCATCAAAGCAAAGCGAAAAACCACTTTATACATAAATGATTCAAGACATGTAAATAGATTGGTAATCGCACATGTAGTTGAGTTCTGTGATGTCACCACTCAGCTTTTCATCTGTGTAATGTCCTGAGTTTATAGCCATTGCCAGGCTCAAATGGGTTTAACTAAGGTGAAGGGACGAGCATGTAAAAGGGTCGGGAAATATCATATATATCTGTAGTTTGTGTAAAATTTTACTGAACTTTCTGTTAATACTCCTGCTGATGTTTTGATCCAACCTATTAATATGTAAGAGGGCCTCCATCTTTCCTTTGACCACCGATGTCTGGGTATGAAGGAAGAGGGGGTAGTAAGGTTTGGACAATTGGACTACATCATACCTGATTCTTTTGGAGAGATCAGCTGCTGTCCGAGGTCAGAATACATATATACTTGCATGAATCCAGCGTGTACATGTATGGAACAGACGACAGTTGTCTATGGGATGAGCGCCATCTACAATGGATGGTGAGGCTCAAGACTATTTTACGTTAGACGATGTCCAGCGAATTATCGGGAAGTACCAATCATAGGATCAGTCATTTGATACTTGGCCTGTATAAGGATGTGTCCACACATGCAGATTTTCAGGTGCAGTTTGCCAAGCTGTTGATCATAAAAGGAGCAAGTGTATGGAGAATAGATATAAATTTTTTTATCCAATTCACTTCTGGTTTTGACATCAATACCAACTTACCCTAAAAGTACCAATTGTTGGATGAGCACACCATAGACGGCAGGGTGTCTTCTATGTATGTTACTTGTATGACTTTTACAGCCTGGCTACTTCCAGTATATACTGCTCTAGCTGTAGGCAGACGTCGCTCACCTCCTCCTGCTCTGGTGGGATTCCTGCAGTCAGTCGTGTCGGCGCTATACATTCCACATTTCCATGTAATTATAATAGGTTCATGTCATTACATGAGGCCTTGTGATAATGAGTCAGGGTCATAAAGACGTTCTGAAGTAGTTGCAACATCATAGGGAAAGCGAGCACTGCTTTTATACACATGGGGGTGTAAATTGAGAAACTAGCTTCGTCACGGGTATAAGTCATAGCATTGGCTCACTGTCTCATTACTTGTGTACGCTTTGCTGAGGCGGCTGTTTCCGTATTCACTAGTGACTATAGATATATGGCTGCATATTACACTCAGGAGGAGGTTCACCGCTCATGAGTATTGCCTACAGATTTACAATCCAGCATCAGGTTTTTGGTTTGTTCTTTTGCCCCTCTTACTACCTGCTGGCTATAACCAGTAGATAGATTTAGTTATGGCTTATGGAAGTAGCGGCACCAACTGGCTCAATAACACACGAATACTACAGAGGTGGCCTCCTACCCTAGAAGAATGAGTTATATGGAAGGATATTCATGTATTGTAGTGGAAATGCTGTTTCTGTGGCTCTACGGTGTGCATAGGGCCTAATAATGGTATAGGGTATTAAAGGGGTTTTCCACCAGGGATCTGTCAGGCCCAGTTTTGAGTGGTTTGGAGTCACACTCCGGTTTCGGAATATGACTCCATATTTTAGATTTAATTATACAATTGACTGCACTGTACTTGCATCGAACCCCGGAGATGGAGAAGGGTAAAACATGGCTGGGGATATTTCGGTCACGTAATACTGTGGTCAGTGTGAATAACACTAAGTTACATAGGGGACAGGTAATCATTACCACTAAGGCTAAGTTCATATCTGCATAGGAGTCTGTGTCGGAGACTCCACCAAAAATCAGCAGGGCTGTATGGAGGACTCAGTATGAAAACTGCAGACACCTGGCAGACCCCACTACAGTCAATGGGATCCACCGGTGTCCGTGTGTGACCTCTGTTATAGCGGTCCGGTGCTCCGCACAAAACAGCTTTCACAAGGCGCCATTATGTATAAGCACAAGGTTAATTGAACCCTCCAATTTCAGCGGGATTGTACAGATGAGGGTGTGCTGATTCTCCCCTGACAGATGATGAATACGAAGGTGTTAAAATTCTCCATGCCCATGTCTGGCAGCTACTTGTACCCCTCTCCCAGTAGCACTGACATGCATGCATGGCCAAGCTGAGGGTGCACATGTATGCAGCAGTCAGGAGGAATTACAGATCTGTCAGCAATAGCTTGTTCATGTTGTCCGTGATGGTTTCTGCAGTATAAACAAACCAAATAAATGGCAAAGATGCTGCACATTATATTTTCTGACTCGATCACCAGCGATGACGTGGAGCTTCACTTTGACAGTCCCTTACTTTATCCATATTAGACAACCTGAATGTACAATGCTTACGATGAGGGAAGAGTTATGGGAATTAATTGACCTGCTCTTAAGGTCACAGTAATAGTCAATGCACTTAATGGACGTAGGCCTTTCTCATTGCTGCTGGTAATGTCTCAGATGAGCACACTTTATGTACGCTTTGTACGGATGGATTTGTGTGTTACCACAGTCTGTGTGCTCTGGCTTACTTATTGTTAAAGGTAAGATCCGACCCAGCCCTTAGTCAATCTTACAAAGCACAAAGCCCAATATAGAAGTGGTATAGGTAGGTGTGCATGCACAAGGGCACGGGGCCTGTATGGCAGTGTAAAGAGACCCTATGACTCCATAGTAGGATGCACTACTGCAAATGCATTGTCAAGACCTATATACATTCTAGAAGAATACCTTTCCTAAGCCAGTCTTCAGGATTTGGTCCACCTTAGGTGGTCCTATTTACCAGAATTGAAACCTCTGCCAGCCATAGCTGGTGTACATTCACATAGGAACAAATAGCAATGGCTCTCTTTCAAGGTTACCTTGACTTTTGTCTGTTTGCTGATTTAGGGTTGCCCTCCAAACCTAGATCCTCTGCATAGTGCTCTGTCCCTTTTACTGACTGTAACGAGGAGAGGCTCCTTCTTCCACTTGCCTTGAATTCAGGATGCAAGGAAAACCCAAGATCCAACTGCAAAGTCTGCAAAGTCCCGCTAAGCCTTGGCCACAATAAAGTACATTCAGACTATGTTTGCAATTTCAGCTGCAAGCTGTCTCTGAAGACCCTTCTCTCTAATTCCAAGAGGGGAAACAAACTTGCACACTGTCATGTCCCTTCTTCGCAGGCCTGGGCCCCTCCTCATTGGCGGAACGGTAATACTTTTGATTGACTTGTAACTCAGTATGTGAGCAACGTGGTTGAGCCCAGAATAATCACTTGATAGAACAGAGGACCTGCCATTCGGGGTGGTCATGTGATCAAAGGACCTTCACATACAGAACATAGACAAAGGGAAACCATCATTGACAGCAACAACACAAAATCTCTTCAACACAGCATATGGTCACAAAGTAATTACCTGCAAAACATAAAGACAGAGATCACACTCAGTATGTAATAAAGTATTTCAAGCTAGAATTTTTTTTCGGAAGGGGTGGCCACTCTCTTACCACCTTACAGGAACAAGCAGAGTCATTGGGTTGATACTAGGAAATGGTGGTTACATGAAGGTTCTCCCTGCTGTGGCTTGGGTGCAGTCGGTGGCAATGCCTCGGCTCTTGGCAAGTTTGGTCTGGTGGGCTCCAACTCAGCCCGTCACAGATCATACACTTGGACCACAATGCAACTGAATGCTGTTGAGTCAAAGTGGTAGATAAATAAGGTTTTCCTAAAGGCAACCATAACCCTCTTGGTTTGAGGTGAATACGAGGTGGTCCTACCTACTGGTTCCACACCAGACCTGGGAGAACCTTCTTTTATACACTCCATTTTGGCATCTACCAAAATTTTACAGATCCAAAAGGTACCAACCTCTCTGTATTCATCAAATAGACATATGGGTGCACATTAGATACCCCATTCTACCTATATTGAGGATCTATTGCTCAGTAGAAAGTATAGGCAGTCCCCGATGATTGCAATAGTCGCGGCCACCAAGATTATTTTGTCTCTGTAGTATAGAGGAATCCGGTAGCGATAAAACTCTGGTCATTACACATGAGCGTTAGGTAGCTATAGCCACCATCTGCGTAAGTGGCGATAACTCATTTATTATGTATATAGAATAGCAAACGTAGCATAAAATCTTTCCCGATGAATCACTGAGCTCTGTTATATATTTTACATAAATGAAAAATGTGAAGCGAGGCACCTGGGATCCTTTGTTTAACCCTTCTGTGTGCTTGGCAGAGCCATTGCTTTACCATTTGAAGTCATTGTTGTCGTCCGCCCCTCCTTCCATCCGACGCTCGCGTCACTTCTGTGATGTCCAGATAAACAAACAATGTCTCAATAACCCAGGCTGGCTCTGATTCATCCCGCAGCTGCCTCTCCTCCACTTTCATTAAACAAATTTTATGTAATTATGGCTTTAAGCACTCCTGTCTTGAGAAAGAAGCACTTTACATGAAGATAATAATAAGGTGCCCATAAAGGAGCCATCGTTGTACATCTCCCAGGAACAGAGTTTGGGAGACTGTATACTGGCATCCAGCTGAAAATGTCATTTAGGAGGAGCATGGTGGACTGCTATCCATCGGTCTCGGCCAATCAGCATTGATCAGAAGAATGCAGATGATCACCTGACTCCTCCCAGTTGTCCATTTCAGTTGGATGTCAAGCACAGTGAACAGTCCCCAAACTCTGTATCTAACATATTGTGGTTTTTGCCACAAATCTGCAAGACCACGATTAATCCACAACCTGATTTAAGGGGAGATTTATTACAGTCATGAATAAGGTGCAATGCATAGATCTTCTATGCCCTGCAGAGGCAACACCTGAATCATTTGCAGGAAATCTGGAGCCTGGTATTGAAGACGTCCGTAAATCTGCCCCTCTGTTTATATAGCAGTGATCCTATAAGGTTGTGTTCATATGTTATGGACAAAACTTTTTTTTTTGCTATAATTTTCACATAACTGTGAGAAGAGAAGCAGTCTGTCAAGAACGTGTCATTACACCTTAAATAACAAATGCCACATTAAGCTCTGTTCACACTTCTCTCAGCTTCCTCCATCAGCAAATTCTGTCAATTTTGATGGGAAGAATAGTACAGCAGGAAGGGGGTACTCTACCCATCAAAATGACGGACACGCAGAACCTGGCGACACTCTAAGCCAATGGGGTCCATCATGTGAAGGAGCTGACACTCCATTATTTTCATTTTTCTGCTCCTATTACAAAATAGTAACTTGAGGAAAAATTGACAGAAGTGTGAACAGAGTTGGAGCAACACGGTGGCTCAGTGGTTAGCACTGCAGCCTTGCAGTGCTGGAGTCCTGGGTTCGAATCCCGCCAGGAACAACATCTACAAGGAGTTTGAATGTTCTCCCCGTGTTTGCGTGGATTTCCTCCCATTCTACAAAAACAAATTGTGATCCCTATATGGGACTCACAGTCTAAATAAAAAAAAAAAAAATTGTGAACAGAGTCTTAATATACTCTGTGCTAAAACATTTTCATCTGTGTTCATCAGTGTTCGGGTTTCCATTCCAGGACTCAAACGGAAACCTATCCGCATAAATAAGCAGTTGCCTAAGGAAACTCGCGGACCCCATAGACTATAATGGGGTCTGTGTGGTTTCCACATGAAACATGCGGAGAGAAAAGTGGTGCTTGCAGGACTTTTCTCTCCGCATGTTTTGTGCGGAAACCACACAGACCCCCTTAGGGCTCGTTCACACGGGCAGAGAGGGGGCGAATTATGGCGCGGAATCCACGTCATAATCCGCCCCGTCACAACGGTGGTCTAGGGAGACCGCTAACATCTTGCTGCTAGTGGAAAAAAGAAGTGAGCTGCCCCTTCTTCAGGCGGAATCCGCGGCTCATTCAGCTGCGGCGTCCGCCTCGCAACACCACCCTCCAGAGTCGGCCCATGCATTTGAGCCTACTCCGGAGGGGGAAGCCACGACAGTTGTGGCAGGCGGATTTTGGCCCGAGAGTGACGCAGCTCCCCGTGTCACGCTCAGTGCCAAAATCCACCCTTCTGCTCCCCGTGTGAACTTATCCTTATTGTCTATGGGGTCTGTGGGTTTCCCAGGTAACTTCTGTGTTTTTGTTAGTTTTTAAAAAAAATTCCTGAATGGAAACCCAAACGTGAATGTGAACCAGGCCTCATACTAAGCACTGAAGAAGTAGGTGTTGGGGTATCTGGTTTTGTATACACCTTGACTCAGTACTTAGCAGTCAGTACTGAATCTTCAAGAAGATCTGTTATCTATCAAGACATGTTTGTTTTAGTAAATAGTTGTATACCCCATGAAAATTTTTCTGTGGCCACACTCCCTTATGATAAAATCAACATCTCTTTTGGACGCAACATTCCCCTTTTCTGCGCGCCATGCCCCTTTTTGTTCGATATGGACACCAAATGGTTTCAGTGTTTGGGGCCTTACCCTCCCGCCGCCACCCGGCTGGTAACATTTAGGTATCAGTTTATTTCTAGGAGGAATAACAGAGGAACAGGACAATTCAGGCTTATAACACTGCACAATCCAGTTACTGAAATAGAAGTGTCAGAATAGTTGACATGTCCTATTTAACACACAATCTACCCGTTGCATGTCGTATTTCCGTAAAACCATAGAAGCCTTGTCTCTGTTCACCCTCCAGTAGTTCATCATGGACTTGCAGAAGTCAGATAAAGCCGCTAGTACAAGGATTACACCATCATGGGGCTCTTGTGTCTGAGAACACGGATCATACGTAGCTAAGTGACTTTGCACTTTTAAATGGCTTCCTGGCAACATGTTCTCCATGTGATAGTAGCAACCAAACAATTGTCAGTTTCTATTGAGAGACAAGCCAGCTCGATCCAGCCGCAAAGCTAAAACAGAGATGAAAAATAGAAAGGCAACCACATAATGAGAATGCAATGCAAACTGTGCAATTGTCTAGAGGAAGGAAGATGGCACACAGGATATGGGCTTCTCCGTGTTCATACAAATAGCAGCAACCAGCGCCTTATGCACAGATTCGGTAATATAATGTGTCGGTCCTTTCATCTGCCGTCCCATAATCCAGAATATCTGTTAATACGTCACTTGCTTATTCTGGCCCAGAACTGCGATTTCACTTTAGAATTAAAGTAATCCAAGGAAATTCTTTAAATACAAATAAAGTTATAGTATATATTATAGTATCATATTTTGTATAACATTTTTTTGCTATATGTTCTCGATTTATATACCCGACTTTTCTATATGTCTCGAATATCTAATCCTACATTTCCATATAACATATTAGGTCGTACAGTCATAAAGGAGAATTTCCCCATTAAATGTGATTTCCGGGACTTTAATAATGGCGGCGTAGGAGAGGTCATCAGTATGACATCAGTTCTGGTCCAACTCCTTGCACCTCCACTGACCAGCTGATTGAAGGGGGCACAGCTCCATTCGCTGTGTAGTGGCTGTGCATAGTATTGCAGCTCCGTCTCATTTACTGCTAGTTACTTCACCACCAATCTAATATGGGTGTCCTATCCATGTTTAAATGTTTTTTTTTCAAGTCTTTTATTATATCGATCCCCTAGACTTGGGTCATTAATATGTGATCAGTGAAAAGGTGGGAGGTGTCCAATCCCCATTATCCCCACCTCCTCCCTGTGCTTATGATGTCCCATTTATCAGAACCATGGAAGGGGGACAGTTCTGAGCTGTAATACCAAACACAGCCCCTACTCGGTGTCCAGTGCTGTCACCAGAATTCAGTATAGAGGCTGCAGCGCTCACCGGAAGGCTGATCTGTGAGAGTCCTGGTTGTAGGACCCCCACTGATCACATATTGATGACCCATCCTGACAATAAGTAATCAACATGTCTCAGAAAACCCCTTTAAGACCTCTGCATCTGCCAGGCTCAGAGCAAATATGGTTCCCTTGCCACAGCGAGACCTGCGGTGACCATGTGATTGCCAAGACTGCTGCCTTTATGTAGGAGTTGTAGTACCGCCCACTGGACTCCTAAACATAGAAAGAGCAAGAAATTAAATCATTATTTTCCCACAAAGCTATAGATCAATCTGTTCAGCTCCTCCTGCTATATACCATGCTGATCAAATACATGACAGATTCATGAGAGATTTCTTTTAAGAAATGAGATTCCTGCACCATTGATACTTTAAACCATAATATGACAATTGTCCCCCCCCCACACACACACAGATGTGACCATATGGAACAGTGCAAACACTGCGTCTTTGTCCATACATAAGGTATGTACATAGATAAGATGTACGTGGGTGAACCTTCAACGCACTTAGGGGGTCACTGTAAAACCGTCCCTACATAAGGATATTGGGAGAGGCCTCGTGCTCGGTCATCTTAACGGCAGTCTTGTGAAATCCTTCTGCAGCGAAGTAAAATCACATGATATCTTGGGGAATGTGTAGAATTAATTTGTTCCTTTGCTCCGCTGCCTCTCATTAATTGCTGAATGAGTGTGCACAAGCAACACGTAGACACAGTCAGTGCAGCTGCTCATGCATACAGCTGTGCGAGAGTGAAGCAAGGTGAAAGGGACTGCTTTCCTTTTGCAGCTCCCCCGATAGCTGGCTCTGTCTCGCTGACGGACAGCTCGCTCGGCATTGACGTCAAGAACAGCTCATTAACATTCAGGGCATGAAATGGGTCAGATCTGACAATTAGCTGTCCCAATCTCTCTCCTACCTTCCCGTTATCAGCGTCGTCTTCCCGCCCAATCATCCGCTACCTCTACATTACCATAATCACAAAGGGGAGCGCAGCGCAGACTGCTGGTAATTAGGCGCCTAATAATTAATCCTACATGTCCTACACAGCTTTCCAAACCAGGGACTTTCCATATATCATATATACAAATGCTAATTAGCCTTGTATATGCGGCATTAACCCTGTGCGTTCCGAGCGGTGGTAAACTGAGCCGTTCTCCTTCCCGAATAGAAAACTGTGTGAAGCTGTCACTTAAATTTACTTGCGTGTAATATGAATATATCTGTTCTTACTTTGAGGGCCAGGGAATATGGCGCAACAACTTGCGCCATATTCTATATATTACGAGATGACGGGATTGTGTAAGTTTTTCACATGGCTGACAATTTTTGTGTATATGGCCATAGCCTGAATGGAGCTTCAATATAGACATGGGCCCTATTTATAAAAACTAAGGGCCATTCAAATCCCTAGTATGAAGCCATATGGCCACTATGTAGGGGCATTGGCTACTGAACCCTGGAGCCACAGGGACCTCAAAGACCTCTCTACAACATAAGAAACCAGTATTCCAGATAGCTGTTTGCGTTGGGCCCATGGGCTTCAAGATACAGCCCTGTTACTGTGTGCTATTGTTCAGACTTCTTGGAGTTCCAGGTGTACAGAAATATTCTCTTTTATGTACGTAAAAAGTCCAATGGAGCATGCAATGTTTTTTCTGCAGGATTTTATGGAATCTAACAAGAATAACATCCATATGAAATCAGAGACATGCAGTGATATCCATATAGGGCTAATACACCGATATGGATACCCTATTATGACTTGATACTAAATGGAGCCATGATTGATATGACAATATGGATGAGGGCTAAGTGGAGACCACCCCCATAGAAATCATCTGATTACCAGATGAATAACCATGTAATATATGGTCATGATAGTGTGCGGACTGTGTTGGGTTTTGTTGTAGGAGTTACTATCAGGATACCCTCTCCATAAAGGTTAGTACATTTCCCACAATGCAAAATTGTACGGATGTCCTATATTAAAATTCTCTTGGTAATGATACCTGACAGAGGATAAGTTGGTCAAATATTCAGGATTAGCATATTTTACACTATACCCATTGCACATTGGTCCATTTGGAGCCTAGTTGTTATATTGGGAATTACTCTCCAAACCTCGATGGTCAAGAAGTAGGGATTTAAAGGGGTTGTCCAGTTTCAGCAAATAAATGTTAAAGTATCATTAAAGGTTATACAATTTCACAATATACTTTCTTTTTTCTGTTCCTCACGGTTTCCTAGATCTTTGCTTGCTGTCATTCATTCTGCTTGCTTCCAGTAGATAAAAATCAGTCCATAGTCATATGATATATAGTCCATGGTCATGTGATATACAGTCTATGGTCATGTGATGTACAGTCTATGGTCATGTGATCTACAGTCCATGGTCATGTGATCTACAGTCCATGGTCATGTGATCTACAGTCCATGGTCATGTGATCTGCAGTCCATGGTCATGTGATCTGCAGTCCATGGTCATGTGATCTGCAGTCCATGGTCATGTGATCTGCAGTCCATGGTCATGTGATCTGCAGTCTATGGTCATGTGATCTGCAGTCTATGGTCATGTGATCTGCAGTCTATGGTCATGTGATCTACAGTCTATGGTCAGGTGATCTACAGTCTATGGTCAGGTGATCTACAGTCTATGGTCAGGTGATCTACAGTCTATGGTCAGGTGATCTACAGTCTATGGTCAGGTGATCTACAGTCTATGGTCAGGTGATCTACAGTCCATGGTCAGGTGATCTACAGTCCATGGTCAGGTGATCTACAGTCCATGGTCAGGTGATCTACAGTCCATGGTCAGGTGATCTACAGTCCATGGTCAGGTGATCTACAGTCCATGGTCAGGTGATCTACAGTCCATGGTCAGGTGATCTACAGTCCATGGTCAGGTGATCTACAGTCCATGGTCAGGTGATCTACAGTCCATGGTCAGGTGATCTACAGTCCATGGTCAGGTGATCTCCAGTCCATGGTCAGGTGATCTCCAGTCCATGGTCAGGTGATCTCCAGTCCATGGTCAGGTGATCTCCAGTCCATGGTCAGGTGATCTCCAGTCCATGGTCAGGTGATCTCCAGTCTATGGCCAGGTGATCTCCAGTCTATGGCCAGGTGATCTCCAGTCTATGGCCAGGTGATATACAGTCCATGGTCATGTGATAGATAGTCGTGATCATGTAATGAACACACGGCTCGTTACATGTATGATTACTGTACTGTGACTGTAACAAGCTGTGCACCTGTATGTCCATCATATGACCATGGACTAATCTGTATCCATTGGAAATAAATTGACAGCAAGCAGAGATCTAGGAAACAATGAAGAATTAATACAGAAAGTATATTGGAACCTTTCATTATACAATATTTATTTCCTGAAGATGGACAACCCCTTTAAGCTTAATATCAAAATCCTCCACAGTTTAATATGTTCTATAACTTAAGAAATGCGATATCACAATTTGATCAGATTTCTTGCCTAAAGTGACGACTTTGTAGGTGAGCGTGAGTCACCACTCAATTGAGAGAGATGTCAGCAGACTAAATTGACCCGCAAGTGTGAGCCAAGGAACTTGCCAGGTTTCATTTGGCTGCTGAATATGACGCAGTTTCATCATATTTTTGGACTCGGCTGTGCATCTGGCTGACATGTCCAATAAACATGCGCATGCCAAGAAAATCAAAACAGTATGCACAGATCCTGTATAAAATCTGACCCAGAAGGCATATAAGGTTAAGATATATGAGAAGGACCGACAGTGCTAGACCCTGGGATTCATTAGACATGGTCTCCAGACCTTAGATCACTTACCGTAAATATACTTCTATAGTGTAACATATGTAGTCAATGCATTTTAACAGCTTTATTGTATACTTTGGATTATACTATGCATTACATATTCAGCATATTGTATAATAAATAGGAGACGGTTTATTATTTGATCTATTGAGATCATCGTTTACAGCAAAAAATCTTTTCGTGTCGTCATTTTTTCCTTTCCGCTTTTACCCAAACTACTTTCATCATGGCTGTGGTGCCTGGGAGAACGTCATCAATGTCATCCACGTTTACGTTTCACTATAAGTTTTTTCAAAACTTTTTTTCTTTTAATTTTTCATTTTTTTTTTTTTTTTTAGTCAATTTATAGGATTAAAAATATATATATATATATTAAAAAAAAAATGTCTCAAAACCTATGGAATAACAAATGGGATAACACCTGGAAAAAAAAACCATGCCTGGAGCTTCCTTAATTTTGAAATGCACCAAGCACCCCCCGAAAAAAACTCACCAGAAATAAAGAATAACGCCACACATTGGTTGTAGCCATCTGTAGCGCTCTTATTAAAATGAATGGGAGTGGGGGTGCAGCTGCGTTTACTGCGGCCCCTCACCTATGAGCTATTTATCTTCTGTGAGTACAGAATAACTCTGTTTCACGACATAACCCCCAGAATTTCTTTGTGTTCTTGAAAATTGCGCTTCTCCCATGACCAAAATCGATGTATTTCTACAATACGTGGACTAAGGCCTGGTTCACATCTGCATTCGGGGAGTCCTTTTGGGGGCCCCCCTACCTGATTGGAATACTGAACATATTAAAAAGCAGCGACCAATGAAAGCACACAGACCCCTTAGACTATAATAGGGTCCATACGTTTTCCGAGCGGTGTCTGCACAAATCATGCAGAGAGAAAAGCAGTTCTTGAAGAACTTTTGTGTCTGCATGACTCGTGCGGACACCGCACGGAAGACACACAGACCCCATTATAGTCTATTATAAACTATAATGGGGTCCATGTGCTTTCATTATTCACCGCTTTTTAATGCGTTCGGTATTCCGTTAGGGGGTTCCCAAACAGACTCCCCGAACGGTATACCTAACACAGATGTGAACCAGGCCTTAGCCTAAATGTGACCCTATGAAGCAGATATTGTCAAAAAGCAGATATGATACGGCAGTAATTTATCTTACCATAAGGTGGTAACAAGATGGCTGCCAGTCGGGAAGGTAAGGGATGAACATCAAAACAAAATGGCTTCTTGTAGCAGAACATTGAGCCGAGGCTTAGGGGAAGAAGTAATCTTATTTTTTTTCCTACTGTAGTACACACGGTTAAATATTTTTACTGTTACTTTATTGTTCATTTTTCCTATGTGATGTTTTCTATTAAGCGTGTGTCATGTGCTTATAGACCCGCCATGGTAGCTCATGCTATAGTTTACTGACTGTGTTCCTGGGCTGACCTCCATATCTGATGTAATGACTTGGAGCAGTTACAGCTCCGTTCATGTGAGTCTGCTAACCGCATGTCCTATGGTTAATCTTGTGACTGCTGGCAGGTCAGCAGCCTAATGTAAACAGCTTACCTAGCGAGCAGCGTGGCTAGCATGGCACGTATCAGCGCCACGTTGACAATACACTTCTATAATGTGCACGTTATGATATGGCAAGATGAAAAGCAAAAACGTCAGGATTTATTTAAGACATGAGGTGCTGACATACGCTTAGAAGTAACATCCAGACTTTGAATAAATCGCACAACCAGCCATATATAGAAGGTTTTGGGGCCAGGGATCAGATATCACAACCCATCTGAATCCAGCTTTCAGCACTGATCGGACAACTCTTATGTTAGATGTAGCAGAGCTAAGATGTCACGCAGTATTAAAGGGAGTCTGTCAGCAGTAAAATGGTTATTAACCTAATCCAAGTACCTTGTAAAGATGATTCTACAGTTTCCAATTATGCCTCCGTTGTTCAGCTTTGGAGCACCATTTTTATGTAAAGCGTTTTTATTCTTATGCAAATGTAGGGAAAAGTGCTGATACCGAAGCCTAGACAAGCTAGGACACGCCCCCAAAGCACTTGTCCATCATTTACATATGAATGAAACAGCTATTTATGTGAAAATGGGGCTGCATAACGAAGTACAAAAGGCATATTTGGAAACTGTAGAATCGCCTCTACATGATATTGTGAATAGGTTTATAAGCCATTTACTGCTGACAGACTCCCTTTACGTTGCATGTTTGCAGTTTAGGTTTAGCACGTCTCCCTAAACTTCATGTTGTCGCCACAAACTAGGTGAAGTCATCTCTGCTATTGAGATTATGGACTTGGTGGAACAAAACTGACAATATTGGATAATCTGAGGGTTTTATTTTCTAAACTGCACGGAACGAATTCTGATGGTTTTTCTATAGAGAACCAGGCCAATCCAAGACAGACGTCAGATTTGAGGCCCTTTGTGTCCTCAAATACACCTTCTTAATGGAATGTGTCATCAGAAAATAACTTATTCTTTTCAAATCAAATTTTCACGTTGAACATGTATATATATTTTATGAATTTTTGATGATATTTTAAAGAATTTTCCATATTACAATCTATATTTAAAAAGAAAAAAAGTTCCAAATCCTGCAATTTTCACTGCATTTCTTTAAGAGTTTTCTTTGTGTAACAGTTATCTCATTGACATTATATACAGGATTACAATAGAAGATAACGCCTGTATAGACAACACCAAGTAACATTTCATCTATTACTGACAATAGATGACGTCACCGGTTATCTACTCCCCCTCCCTGAACAAAACTTGCTTAGTAAACTGTCCCACAGGCCTGAATAGGTTTGCTCCTGATTACTGCCATGACAATACTGTAAAGCATATCACTAAATTCTGTTAACAGAGCAGAGCTCGGGTAAGATGGCAGCCCCCATAGTCATGTACAGAAAATAAAATGAAAAAAATCTACATTCACAAAATAAAAACAGACTAGAAAACAATGATGGATTTCACTATCTGGTTTTAATAAAAAAAATTTTTAAAAAATTGTCCTTTTAAAGACTTGTTTAAAAAGTAATATTCGCCCATTCAAGCTGTTTTCCCCAAATTATCTGTGTAAAAAAAAAAAAAAAAAAATCCCCCAAATTATTATTTTAACTGCATTTAATCCTAAAAAAAAAAAAAAAAAAAAAAAAAAAAAAAAGCAAAAGAAAATAAGCCAATAGGATTGGCAAAATTTTCTGACAATCTACGCTTAGTTACACGTACGCTTATGCCTATTTAGTGTAACAATATTGAGAAGCTTATGTTTTGTAAATGCGGAGTGTGTCTGTAATTTCCACCAATCACAATATTGATCATTAATACTAATAAATTCTACTCCGTCTTCACTATAGCTGTGCGGTGTTTTTACTCCTTTTTTTTAACAATACAGTCATCATTGTGTTCGCCCTGTAGCATCAGCTGGAGTTGTAGTTATTGCAGGAATGATATAGTGCCCCACATTGTACTTACCTTAATACAGAGCCTCCCAAATGGCCCAAAATATTACCCCCTGACCCCTCAGGTAGAGTGTTTACAATGTGCGCAATGACGTCCCTACTGAAGGAACACTCTGTTCTCTGTGTATTCCCAATCCCAGTAATTACAGCTTCTTGTTATGTAACCTGAGGAATAGGGAGAGGTTGGCTGGGTCACTATGGAGCCCCCTGAAATGAGACCGTTCACTGTATAGGGAGGGGGAAGCCAATGTTCCCATAATGACACCTTTCTGTCAGTCTGTCCATCACAAAGCCTCTGCTGTTAATTGGCTTGGAGCTTACGTGCGGCAGCCCCACTGAAGTAGAGGGATCCTGACCGCACACTTCATCAGGGCGTCTCTTGTTGTTTGCTTGCAGGCCACATGGCATTCACATGTCTTTGAGCAATCCAGCTCTGTTGATATGGTTCAGTCAGCAGCTCGGATCAGTCCACAGTAACACAGCTGTTCTTTAGTTGCTGCTGGTCCCCGACTAACCCCTGTCCAGTCCTGACTTCTCTGCCAAAAGATCAGCAGTGAACCGATTTGTAACAAGTAATTCCATGTAAAGTGTCTGTATTTGTGCACCAGATTTTATATTCCAGGGCTGGTGTCTTGGGGAACAGGCAGACACAGGCGCTGCAGCATAGTCTGCTTGGTCACAAGTACATTTTCCTTGGGATCATTTGGTTTGGTGCTCACTATAGTGTGCTTTATCAGTGTGTAAGCCCTGTTTTAAAGGTTGCCACACTGGCTTGTTATTTTCTATGGCCCCATAAACACGACAGTGTATTATCACAAGTCAGTGAGTCTGGGGGCCATGAAATGAATGGGTCCGTGGAGGGGTACCATTTTCCCACAGACTTGTAGATGTACATGTCCACGTGTGCAGCCTGACTAGCAGGTTTGCAAATTGGAAATAATGTAGCAATTGGGAGGAACATAAATAACATTTAAGAATACAATTCAGTATTGAGCTGACCCTTTGGCTTGACCCACTGTTGATCTAATATACACTGCCTGGCAAAAAAAAAAAGTCGCGAGTGTTAATATTTAGTTGGGCCACCATGAGCACGAACAACAGCACACATCTGTCTCGGCATGGAGTCTATAATGTTCTGTAGTGTAGACTCAGGGATTTTGATCCAATTCTTGAGTATCAGGGAGCCCAGGTTACGCAGATTTGTTGGGGTTGGTGAGTGACAACGCAGGTTCCTTTCCAGCACATTCCAGTGTTTCGTGTGCTTCTCGTCGCACCCGGACACGACCATCACTCTGGAACAGTGTGAAACGTGATTCATCTGACCACATGACCTTTCTCCACTGCTCTAGGGTCCAATCCTTGTGCTCTCTTGTAAATGACAGGCACCGACGTCTGTTGGTCTCTGTCACCAATGGCTTTCGTGTGGCAACACAACTGTTGAGACCCATTCCTTTGAGTTCTCGTCGTATTGTTCGCTCTGAAATGTGTCGCTCCGTCGAGTTGAACATCTGTGTGAGCTCAAAGGTGGTTTTTCCGGCGGTTATTCTTCACCAGACGCTTTAGGGACCTATGACCTCGAGTTTCGAGTATAGTCTTATGCCCACACTTTCCACAGTTGGAGGGGGGTTCTCCACCATTTCGCCATGCTCCTATGATACGCTGAACAGTTCTCTGTCTGATACCAGTTACTTCGGCTATCTCCTTGGTCGATTTGTTGGCCTGATGCAATCCAATGACTTGCCCCTTCTTGAAGGCACTAACATCTCTTCCTCTGGTAGCTCTTCCGTTGGTAGACATCGCTTCACACCTTTAATTATGATCTGCACTTGACAGGCTACAGCTCAATTATATATATTCAAGAATATATGCAGATTCCTGACACGAACAGTTCATAATTATATCAGGGGTGGAACGGTACCTTGTTGCACAAGGCGACTTTTTTTTGGCCAGGCAGTGTATGTGGAGGCAAGCCAGCATGCAACATTTGGAAAGAATGGAATATTGGGCATGTTGGTTTTCCGTCTGCCCCATCCTTCCATCAAACTCCATCCTGACACCTATTGTTCACCTTTCTTTGAATACAGGAGTGCATGTCAAAAAATAGGGGTAAGGTAAAAATGAAAACCGCAGTGTAAAAGCAATGGAAAACACAAGCAGTGTTGCATTTTGCTACGTGGCTTTAGAGTAGGTCCATACAAGACATGTTTGCTGCAGATTTTCCATTGGTGATTGTTGCAGGCATACCACTGCTTTCGCCCTTTGCATTGCAGGCATCTTATTGGCTGCACCCAATGAAGTTAGCGGTTTTTGCTTCAGATGGTGCTATGAATTTTTGTGGAAAACTGCATCATTCACAGTCTAGAATAGATTGTGGCTGACTTACATGACTATTCCTATCACTAAAATAATCACAATAAAGTAAAATTCACATATTTTTGTTTGGAATTTAATCATTCTAATACACATTAAATTAAAGGCATTTAAAAAAAAAAATTTGAGGTGTTTTTTTTTTTTTTGTCTCTTTGCAGCAAGAAATGATTCAGTCAGTGTTCACACTATGCTTATCATGTTTATGTTAGAGGGAATCTGCCATATACAATTTGTTATTTGTACCGTAATGTTGAGATGCAGCTATTCGTAACCCTTCCTTCCATGTTTTCCTTGGCCTGGATGTTGCTCTTGTCCTCAGGGCAGATGTCCAGACATTACGTCTATATTTGAGGACTGATAGGATTACACCATAAGGGTCAGTTCACACGTGAAAACCGCCTAGCTTATTTGTGCGAGGTAAAAAACCTCGAGGAGTTTTTTTGACGCTGTTTTTTGCATTCCACGCGGTTTTTGACGAGGTTTTTGACGCGGTTTTCGCTAGCGGTTTTCGCTAGGGTTTTTTTTTCCTATATGTGCTATAGAAACTGCAGGCGAAAACCGCGCGGTTTTTTGCCACGCGGTTTTCGCCTCCCATTCACTTCTATGCAATTCTTCAGGCGTTTTCCGCCTGAAGAAAGGTCATGTCCCTTCTTCAGGCGGAAAACGCTAGGAGGAAAAAAAAAGCTAGTGGTCTACATAGACCACCATGTTAAAGGAGAGGTTTTTGAAGCGAATTCCGCTGTCAAAAACCTCCCCTTTGCCCACGTGTGAACTAGCCCTTAGACTTCTGTACATTGCTTTCCCACGTTTATGGAAATGAATCAGAATTATATGCAAAAAATCTACAACTTTTTAATATGCTTTATGTTCCTGGTTTTCAGGGTATTGGCTGTCTCTTGATGAGAATCTGTATACAGCTGTATCCAGTCTAGGCAATGCTCTGCAAGCTAAATGCAAAATTACTGATTGTTTGCTACAATGTATCAATCTGAAATCTAAAGCAATGATGAAACATTGGCAGCCACATAATAGTCCTAATCCCTTGTGTTACATGCAAAATAACCTCAGATTAAAGTGTTATTCTTGGAATGCAAGGAAGATATTTCTTGACTCTTACAAATTGGTCCAATCATGTTTTTCGTTTTGTCTTTTTATAGACTTCGGTTTTGGTAATTTCTACAAGGCTGGAGAACCCCTGGCCACGTGGTGTGGTAGCCCACCATATGCAGCCCCAGAAGTCTTTGAGGGACAGCAATATGAAGGACCTCAGCTGGATATATGGGTACGGTATGAGTTGTTGATGTAGTGCATATTATATATTAAAAGATGGGTCATGTGGTGTCATTTGCACAGATAGAAGGCAATAGAACTGTATTGTGCCCCAGTACAGGCTTCACAGATCCGATTTTAATATACTTTAGTGTTTTTTGTATTTTATATCCTACGAACCATTTACAGCCTCCGCTACTAGTTCTCTAGAATAATCCTACATCCAGTAGTATTAGTCATGATGGAATGAATTAATCTTGCACCCGGTCACCCAGACTGTACAACCCTCCTCCAGGTCAGGTGGGACCAAGATTCCCTTGGCCCATCACTATTATTGTAATAAGATTAGACTTCTTGTACAATAACCCTTTAAAGGGGGCTAATATATAGTACAGGGTAGGTTAAAATAGCAAATTTGCTGCATTTTTCTGAACCAAAGCCAACATTGTGCGTATTCGTTACAGTCTACTGGTAAAGGACCACTTGATGCCTCGGAATGCAGACATTGACTCCTTAACCAGTAATTGTAATATTTCTGTCAGGAAAGCGATGACCATATTAATGTCCTCCTGTACCTTTTTCTTGCAGAGTATGGGTGTTGTCCTCTACGTCTTGGTGTGCGGTGCTTTACCATTTGACGGTCCTACGCTTCCTATCCTGAGACAGCGAGTGCTGGAGGGAAGGTTCCGAATTCCATATTTCATGTCTGAAGGTAAAATGTTCTTTTCATGAATAATGTACATCTAACTAAGATGATTCATGGGCTGAATACAGAGGTTGTTTTTGACACGATTATGTAATGCAATAATAATGTGTCAGGTTCTTACTATTCCAAGACGTCTTGCCCACCTCTGTACTTACAGCACATCCCAAGAGTATCTATAGACCTATGATTGCCTTAGGTTTCTGCACCCGTTGCAAGCGGCCATCTTGTGGGCTGAAGCCTTTGCTCCCTAGTTTTTTTTCTGCTCACAAAATGGCTGCCTAGACTTTGTGTGGACAAAAGGTGGTTTTCCTTAGGTAGTTTCGCCATCTAGAGCAATATACTACAGCACATTGACATTAATGTTTATGGCACGCTTATCACGTATGTAACACATACAATTCTATACCCTATTTGATAGCGTATATAGTGTATACTATGAATGCCTACACTACCATAGACCATAAATATATACCAAAGCAGCATTTTTATTTTTTTTTTACTTGTTTGAGTAGAATTAGGTCCTTAGAGACTGGCCTCTGAGAAATCAAACCACACCTTGCAGGGAAGATGCTTAGAAGTAGCCCTTAGTAACCTGTAATGTGAGGCTGAGAAAACGTGGAGTTTCTGTCTGAAGCCTTGAATCAGCAGTGTTTGTCTAGCCCAATATAATTACGAGCCAGACAAGATCTTCACATGCTTCATAATAAGAAGGCGGCTGCCAGGAGCTAGGACACGGGATAAGAAGACTCAGGTGGTGCAAGAGTTGTCGGGTGTCTCCGTGTTTGTTGTTCTTCTTAACTACTGGAAATTAAGATTATCTCTACTTGGGTGTCGGAGATGTGTTAGGGAGTCACTCGCATGATTTACTGTTTTATAGGATTATTTTTGATCATTTGCCAGCTACCAGCCATTGTAAAAACTGCAGTTTTTATGGATCGAGACTCTTGCGTTGCAGTTACTAGCCTTTAACATTAGCTTTAGAGATGTGTGGCGGATATATTCATGATAAGACAGGGTAGTATGTCGTGTATTCAACATTCATGTCTGGAGATATCAGCCAATTTCAACATGGCTATAAAATCCAGATTTCTAGACACCCCTTTAAATCTAGGCTTACTTACTGAGTATCACTAAGTCACCCCCATTTTTATTCAGTTTTTTCTAAACTATTGTGCATGGCATAAATGGTTAAAAATATATACAGATATATATATATATATATATATATATATATATATATATATATATATATATATATATGGCGTTATCCATTTCTAGTGATAACATGAGCAGCCACTATCGTGCAAATGTAGTTAAAAAGTGTGACCTGTTACTTATGCTTAGAACTCCTTGTGACTACACTAGACACCGTTTAACTGACCTTTAACTTGCTTTACCCACAATGCTTTGCTCTTACAATCTCAGTAAGTGGATGAGCGCTAGGGATTTCCCTCCATATCATCCATCTCTTAAGCAGCCTGTTCCCGAGTGGACAAACCTTTCAGACATCACCGTCTGGGCTCATCTGCTTGACGTTGCCGTAAATGAAATGTATCTTGACAATTAAAACACTGCCGGATCGATCCAGTTGTGTGTGTTCATGTGTTTCTATCAATTTACAAAGCATCTTTACTTTGGTGTTTTGTTTCTGAACGTCATTTAATTAACTTTATGTTTGCAATCAAAATATGTCTCCTGGGATTGTGTATAATAATGTGCATGGAATAACAATGAAATCCTGATAGAAGAGCCTGGCTTTCCATTACGTGGATCTAAAGCCCCTGTCTAACAAGTAGCAATGCCATGGAAGCCCCTACAGTTTAGACTTTTTGTTCCTATTCTACGTCAAGTTTGTTGTCTTCAAGAACGTCTTTTAAAAAGAATCTTAAACCACCTCCACCTACTTCAGATTTTTGCATAATTTAAAAAGCTCTGGTGATTCCAACACAGTTGGAATTGTTTCTCTAGAACTCCATCGTTCACGAGCAATCAGTGCTGTAATTTTTTGAGCATGATATGCTATTCAGTCCCTGTACTGTCAGGAGGGCAGTGTCAGGCAGGAGCACACGAAGAGTGTGATTCTGAGCTCTGACACCGGCTGCCTCTGCTTTTCCCCCTTGACTGTTCCTGCCTGACAATATCCACCTGATAGAACAGAACCTAAATAGCATATTGGGCACCAAAACTAGCTGCACCTATCACTCAGGAATGGTGGGGTCTAGACAAAAAAATAATTCCAGTTCCAGTGCCTTTTAACAAATGTTAAGAACTGGAGTTGGCAGATGTGGTGTATAGTTCTCTAACAGTCTAAAAAAAAAACAAATAATGGCAGCCATTACAGTGGCCACAGGACTGACCTACCATATAATATGCTGTCCTGACTTCCCCGATAGTAGATGTTGGTAGGGAATGATGTTTTTCAATAACCCAAGTCCTATTGTTCACAAGGGAGATAATCTATTGCTGGAGGTCTCTGATAGCAGGTTATTTCCCATTCCCTATTTAGAACACATGTACTCTTGGGTAAGCCAGGCGTGTATATGTAGGGGCCACGAGGAATCGCCAAGTATGAATGATGGATAGCTCTCTGACATTCTGATACTGATGTTGCTGAGTATTAATTAACATAATTTTGTCTTGGCATAGACCAGGAATTCTATGGGACCTGCTGACAATCTTAACACGTATGAATTCCAGCACATGCCCCTTCCATTAAAGAGAAGGTTATATTTTTTCCTACCCTTATTGGTTTTCTAACCTCCTCCCTCAATTGGCCTTGCCAAACTTGCATGGTATTGGGCAGTGGGTGTGGTAACCCCGACTCTTAGATATCTAATATCTATGGCCAACCAAAGTACAAACCTCTGTTCATACAATCATCATATAGTTCATTTTTACAGTGTTTTACCTGGGCCAACTCGTAGAATCTCATGGTTTCCAGACATTACCTCTCTGCTGGCCAGAATTCCAGATTATTTAACGGCTGTAGCCTCCTTCCTCTCCTCCCGCTTTCTCAAACTCAATATGGAGAAAACGGAGTTCATCATCTTCGCCCCATCATCTTCCCCTGTATTCTGTGTTTCGGTACGATTCCGGGGATACCAAATTTATATGGTTTTATTTACATTTTGACCCCTAAAAAAAATTCCAAAACGGTGTTAAAATTTTTTTTTTCTAAAAGTCGCCATATTCCGACGGCCGTAACTTTTTTATACATAGGTGTACGGGGATGCATAGGGCGTCTTTTTTTGCGGGGCCGGGTGTACTTTTTAGTTCTACCATTTTCAGGAAATGTTATTGCTTTGATCACTTTTTATTCAAATTTTTATCAGAATTAAAACAGTGAAAAAACGGCGGTTTGGCACTTTTGACTATTTTTCCTGCTACGGCGTTTACCGAACAGGAAAAATATTTTTATAGATTTGTAGAGCGGGCGATTTCGGACGCGGGGATACCTAACATGTATATGTTTCACAGTTTTTAACTACTTTTATATTTGTTCTAGGGAAAGGGGGGTGATTTGAACTTTTAATACTTTTTATATTTTTTTATATTTTTTTTTACTTTTTTTTTTATTTTTTTTTTGCATTTATTAGACCCCCTAGGGGTGTTGAACCCCAGGGGGTCTGATCACTAATGCGATGCATTACAATGCTAATGCATTGCAATGCATTGCAAAAAATCATCATCTCTTTTGCAGGCTGTATACACCAGCCTGCAAAAGAGAGAATTTGCAGACTGGCTGGGAGCCTTTAACAAGGCTCCCGGCTGTCATGGCAACGGGGGGTCGGCCCTGGAGCATGCTCCAGGAGCCGGCGATCCCTGCCAAAATGGCGGCGCCCATGCGCCGCCGGGAAGATGGCGCCTCCGGCGCCTTTGACAGCAGCGCCGGAGGGGTTAATGCCTCCGATCGGTCCGGGGACCGATCGGAGGCATTAGAGCCGGTTGTCTACTACTTAAAGCAGTAGACACCCGGCGGCTATGACGGCCGCCCGGCTCCCGGGCGGTCGCCATAGTTACAGACCCGACACGCGCCGTACTATTACGGCGCATGTCGGGAAGGGGTTAAACTGCGCTGCTCTCTTAATTCACCTTTCCCCCCGATCTTCATCAGCTGCTCCCCTCTGCCAATCCCTTCACTGGCTACCCATAGCCCAGCGAATTGAGTTCAAGCTACTAACATTAACATACAAAGCCATCCACAACCTGTCCCCTCCATATATCTCTGACCTAATCTCCCACTACCTGCCCACACGTAACCTCAGATCCTCCAATGACCTCCTACTCCGCTCTGCTCTCATCCGCTCCTCACACAACCCTCTTCTAGATTTCTCCCGTGCATCCCCCATACTCTGGAACTCCTTACCAAGACACATAAGACTGACTCCCCCCCCCCCCCCCCCCCCAATCATAGGCTTCAATAAGGCCCTGAAGACTCACCTATTCAGGAAGGCCTACAACCTCCAATAACACCATCACCGCACTGCCATCTGAACTGTATAGCAGTTTCCTAGTACGAATCTTTCTGTTGAATCCCAAAAACATTGAATGAAACCTCAGGGACCATGCTTGACCTCGAGCGATGCTGTGAGAAGGGATCTTGGGCCTGCTCTGCTACATCGTTGCATCAAACTCTTGTGGTTTGGTGGCTTTCGTCATTACCATTATTTTCTTTAGAATATTTTCCTAGATTTCGGTGAACTTTTTGGTTTTTGTTATGTATCGTACGTGACTTTATTTTCGTACGTATCTGTGCTCTTTCTTCGGTATAGCTCATCACGGTTTATGACAGAAATACTTCTAGGTCATCCTTATCCCTTTCCACTTTCTCTTCTTCCTGTCCAAATGTTTACAAGTAAAGAATGACTGGATTAATAATGGAAACAAAGCCATAATCTTTCTCTAGATTCTTTGTGGTGGAAACACAGACCTCAGGCTGAAGTTGTGACGTAGAGAGATTCATTAAACTGTGATCCCTGAGGCACCCGCTCTTATGTTTAACCCTTTTTCTCATGTAGTAACATGTTGCCTATCTGTCATGCTGTCTGTTTTTGACTGAGGCTAAAATGGAATGTAATTTGTCATTGGGATGAAAAGCATTAGCTATTTATCACAATTTTAGACAATTTATGATCTGCTCGCATTTGGCAAAATGAATGAAAAAAATATGACTTATTTGTCTGTCTGCAGCACCGAAACGCAAAATCTGAAGACTTCTTAAAGGATATGGGAAGAATATGCAAATCTGTCTCCCAAGATGTAAACAGGGAGACAGTGCCTCTGTTATGCTGCCCTCTATAGCAAGCAACCCTGAACAACATGCCCGACTTCCCAGAAGCCTTTGCTGCATGATGCAAGGTTATAACCAAATCAGTTTCTCAGCTACGGACGGCACCGTTTCTGTCTCTTTGGGCGTCATCAGCACAGCCTAGAGAGAACTGATTTGGTTTAAGTGAGAGGCTGAGAGACCAGATTGTGGGGATAATGTCTATCCTTAGGGAGATAGTAAGACATTTGCTCACTACTGACTGCCATTTTGTAGTTGCTTCCATTGGTCGAACTTGAAGCTTCTGGGCCCCAATGAAAACTCTGTAACTGGGCCTCTACTACCGTGCAATATGGTAGTGTCTTATTTGGCAGAAGGACCGTTGCCCCGCAAGCACCAATGACCCTAACTCTTCATAACTGACACCACTTATACATTTTTTATTAGATATAAGTTTGCTTATATGTTTTTTGTTTTGTTTTTTGTCTTTTTCTAATAGAATGTGAGCACTTAATTCGAAGGATGTTGGTGCTAGAGCCTTCAAAGCGTCTTTCAATTGCTCAAATCAAAGAGCACAAATGGATGATGGCGGAGGTCCCGGTGAACCGCCCTGTCCTGTATGCACAGACTCCCAAGAAGGAACCTTCTATTGGGGAACACAATGAACAAGTCCTGAGGATAATGATCAGCTTAGGGATAGACCAGCAGAAGACCTTAGAGGTAAGACTGAAATCTTGTGCCTAGACGTAGGCTTGTCATTCACATTAGATAGCTGTTGCTAATTGCTTGTTTGTCTGACGGATATCTCTCCCATCCCCATGCTCATGCTATACATGCCCAATCCTTCATATGTTCTGTCTCGGGAGAGGAATGAAAACAGAACACCTCTGCCACTTATTCCCTTAAAATAGAAGGATCGGGCACATTGAAATGCAACAGCCTGATCCTTATGTCCCCCAACAACTGCCTTCTGGGGAACCCCCTACACCTTAGACAATTGGCTTAAATATCTACAAATTGTGTGCCAATTGGAAACTTCCTAGCTAATGAAGCCCTGTGATCACAGCAGCCTCTGCACCAGTAAAAGCCTACGAATAGTAGATGTACTGTTACTAAATATTCACAAGACATATAACCCAAGACATATTCTCCTTAAATACTTAGACTAGTGCATTGCATGTTAAATTCTAGTTGCTAACCCCGTTGCGTTTCCTTGCAGTCTTTAGAGGACAACAGTTACAATCACTTTGCTGCCATTTATTACCTCCTTGTGGAGAGACTAAAATCTCACAGAAGTAGCTTCCCCGTGGAGGCCAGGATTGACGTACGACAACGGCGACCAAGTACTGTTGCAGAGCAAACTGTTGCCAAGGTAACAATGTTTCCGTTCTTAAAGGGGTTGTCTAAATTTATGCTAATGAACTAAAGCAACTTGATGGCAAAAGGCAGCACTGCTGTAAAAAGAAAATGAAACTATGTATTTTGGGGAAAATTTTTGAAGACTTAGAGGAGTTGCTACTTGCATTTTCAATAAGGACCCCTGTAAAATTACAGCTGTCATTTTATTGGTTGCAATGGGTAACCACGCCAGTCTTGGTAAATCTGTCCATTGTGTTTTTTTTTTAACATGATGTATAGTTTTTCTGTACACGTTCATATAAATACTATAGGTCTTTATTCCGTGCCAAGAATTGGGGCGATGACTGCAAACAACCTTTCACATTGAGTCTTAATATACTTATGGTAAATGGAAGGATAGAAAGATAGGTGAGCCCATGTCATGGGTATGCATTGATACTAGCTATTGCATTAAAGGGGTGTTGCAAGGCCTTTTTTATCTACTTGTAAAACATGTAGACTCACCTCTCCATTCCACTGGAGGTCCAGGGAAGAGACTCTGTTCAGATGCCCAATCCTTGTGAACTTCTACCGACACGTGAGCGCCTCCAGATAGTGGTTGAGCAGTGACATTGTATTTGAATAGCGTCACCGCCCAATCACCGAGCGGTGAGCGGTCGCTCATGTGCAGGTCAAAGATCAGAGACCCAAACAGAGATTTTCCGTTGGTTCCTCAGCCGAATGGAGAGGTGAGTATCCATAGTTTATTTTAAGCCTTTGCAGAGGGGAATTCAAAGGAACATTTTAAACTCCAAAGCATCCCAAAAAATGTCAGTGTTGGAGGAGTATCAGAGTTTTACATTTGCAAAGTGTTCATAACCTCTGACCTTACAGAATGTAGTCAGTGAGGTCATAAATTTGTGGTGAACAATAGCTGCGCAGTAATGTCCTGCCTGCTTGAGATGATATACAGCTAATACCTGGTTTTGTTATGTAATGATACAGGGACAAGCATGTACATTGTTTTTAAGGGGTGGGACGTGACGGAAACTATTATAATTATAACTCAGAGTGACAGATTTATCATATCATTGACATCACTCCGTACAGGCTGACAATGGCGCTTATGTGTCACTCTCTTACTGGAATACCCCACCACTAAGAAGAATGCACTCTTCTTATGCATTCTTGTAAATGAATGTTGTACTTGCGAGGTTTTCATCGGGGATGACCTAATGTACAGTATGTGTCCACAGCAATAACTACGTAGTCATTTCGACAATGCGGATATACCTGGGGTGGATTCAGCCTTGTAGGTCCTAATTCTTCAGTATAGAACATTTCTGAGTTGCATGCTGTTGCAGAGGGGAAATATCAGATCTTGCCATGAGCACTCATTCACATTGGCCTTCTCCAATGCTACAGATTAGCTGTGTAAGACCTTGGATTGTACTCGCAGTATAACATCTTGGGACAGCCGCTTGTTATAGTTGGTCTGATTTCTGCACCACAGAAATGTTCTCCTGACATCTTTGTTAGACAGGCTCAGGCGGGAAGCTGCTTGTGGGTCTTGGAACTGATGATCCAGGTGTGGTCATTGAAAGGTTTCTGGGCTGTGGGCCAGGGTATCACATGTGGTGAGTGATGTAAGACCCAGGTTTGGTACAGCCTCACCTTACCTGCCATGTGAGAAGAAGCCAGGGCAGATGGGGACATGAGATAGAAAGACGTGAAGTCCTCATGGGCCATTCATTTTCTTATAAGAACCAGATGGCAGGATGTATGCTTCCTTGTCCATTAGAAATGTAAGTGGAGCTAATGTCTCCGTCGAAGCAGCAAACTGTGAGAAGAGCGTTAACGGAAGATTTTCTTGCCAAAGTTTCTCTCTTTTTGACTACTGAAACATCCTCTTATTTGGAATTGGCTGCCATGCTATTGGCATTGTAGACTGGTTAACAAAGAGAAGGTTTGTATTTCTATTTCTAGTCTTTTACTGATGTTTCAAGCTGCTTACAATATGTAAGAAAAGTATAGTGGAACCTGCAAAGATGGCCGGTCACTGCAGATCAGTCTTGGCCTAGTGTGCATTCAGCTGACAACTATTCCCGTAACCGTGCATATGTTCTATATGGGAAGGGGAGAGGCAAGTAAGCCGGGGTTCAGGGGGGCTTTCAGGCGGCCAATTTCCTGATTGCGAAGGGTCCCCATTGATATGACAATTATTGACAGATTAGTGTCTGTAATGGCAAAACCTCCTTAAGATGACCATATTTTACACCTCTCACAGTTCGCCAATTCTCCAATACCCATGCATACTTGTAAATGTGGTTTTAATAGGTTAGTATGGGGCTACTAGACACCTCTGGAGGTGGTTCATTTTCCCCAGAAGCGTTGGATCGAGTATGATAAAATTTAACATAAAGCTTGGGAGAGTTGGGACATTCCCATATACATAAATCTAGTCGGAAGATGCTTCTGAAATTGGATCACATTTCACTTTTTTGTATGGGGGCCTTGACGAAAGATCTTTCATTTACATGCAGGTATCCCATGAAAGTTCCCAGAACCTTAGCAGAATAATTTGCCTAGATTACATGATTGTCAATGGCCAATATGGACTAAAAAAATGCTTGTATAAAAGGCTCTCATTGGGGGGGAGGACCCACATTCTGCAAACCTATACAATCACTTCTGTCCTTTGTGCCCCTTTTGATGTATTAACTACAGTTTGCAGAAACATTTCCTCTAATAAATGACGCCCTCTTATTATGAATTATTTTTGGGTCTCCATTAGGTGTGACTTGGTAATAAACTTTGCATTCCCAGCTCATCCGCCAGACTGCGCAGCCTATTAACCATGCCAACAGGAGTTAATGCCCTGTCAATAACAATAATTACTCTGATATAAGAGATAAACCGGTAGCGTGCTGAACAAATCATCGCTGTCGAAGAGGAATAAGTAGCCCAAGAATCGGGCTGTCACTGCAGGATGCCATGTGCCGGCCAGTGCAGGGATAAACTAAGCTCTTATTTGCATAACAAGTTGGTTCTTGTCTTCGAGCAGTCTCTGAACAATAGCGTTACACACAAGCTTCTGTTCCTATTGTGCTGCTTAAGCCATTCATGAAATATTTTCATCTTATCAGTGTTTTGGGGTGGAGAGGTGGAATGACCTTGGTGAAGGTCACTGACAGATAACGCTGTCTCCTTCTATGGAGGATCATTGCAGCTTATTTATGGAATGTTTAGCTTGTTTTCATTCTTCTTCTTTTCTCTTTCTTTGCCAGTAAATGTTTAGTGCTACAATATTTTCTGTATCACTATGGAGAATAGGGATAATATCACTCCTTAAGGAGTGAGCACCTTTACAGGCGTATGGAGACTTACAAAGCCATTTTCGCTCCACTGGGGGATTATGGGAAAAATATACAAATCTGTTTTCCAAGATGAAAATAGGAAAACGGTGCCTCTGCTTGCTGCCCTCTAGGGTTAGCCCTCTTAAATATCATGCATGACTTTTTCAACAAGCCTATTGCTATGATGCGAGGTTTAGCCAAACCAGTAAATCTACTCCAAAAGGAACAGAATCCCAGCTGTGGACAGCGCGGTTTCGGTCTGGTTGGATATCATCAGCACAGCGTAAGGAAAACTGGTTTGGCAGAGATGAGAGACTTCTAGACCAGATTCTGGGGATAATATCACTCCTTAAGGAGTGTGTACCTTTACAGGCGTATGGAGATTTACAAAGCCATCTCTGCCAAACCAGTTTTCCCTATGCTGTGCTGATGAGATCCAGCCAGATCGAAACAGCGCTGTCCACAGCTGGGACTCTGTTCCTTTTGGAATAGATTTATTGGTTTGGCTAAACCTCGCATCATAGCAGTAGGCTTGTTGAAAAAGTCATGCATGATATTTAAGAGGGCTACCCCTAGAGGGCAGCAGGCAGAGGCACTGTTTTCCTTTTTACATCTTGGAAAACAGATTTGCGTATTTCTGCACATTTTTCCTATGTATTAATTTATTACACCACAGAAATGGAGTAAATGCACTAAATGAATCAGGGCTGTTATTTTTGGCAGAAAAACAATTAACATATGAATCCTTAAGGCTAAGGCCCAATGTAGCAGGCTGCAGCAAAAAAGCGCTGAGGGGAAAAACGTGGTGGAAACGTATTGTGCTTTTTCCCACAGCACTTTTCATGGAGAGTTTTCCTCTGTAGACTTTCTGCTTCCATTATACACCCAATGTTGTCTCCATAGGTATAATTGACATGCTACAATTTCCAAAACCGCAACGGTTTTACAAATCGCAGCCTGTCCTCTGCACATACCGTACTTTTCCTTAGGATGTGGACAGTGGCGTAACTAGGAATGGCGGGGCCCCGTGGCGAACTTTTGACATGGGGCCCCCCCCCATCCCAACTGACGCCGAAGACCTCGACTGACCCCCTCCTCCGCACTCTATTATGTCCCTTACTTACTTGCCCCTGCACACAGTATTAACCCCAATAATGTCCCCTGCACACACAGTATTAACCCCAATAGTGTCCCCTGCACACACAGTATTAACCCCAATAGTGTCCCCTGCACACACAGTATTAACCCCAATAGTGTCCCCTGCACACACAGTATTATCCCCAATAGTGTCCCCTGCACACACAGTATTAACCCCAATAGTGTCCCCTGCACACACAGTGTTAACCCCAATAGTGTCCCCTGCACACACAGTGTTAACCCCTATAGTGTCCCCTGCACACACAGTGTTAACCCCTATAGTGTCCCCTGCACACACAGTGTTAACCCCTATAGTGTCCCCTGCACACACAGTGTTAACCCCTATAGTGTCCCCTGCACACACAGTGTTAACCCCTATAGTGTCCCCTGCACACACAGTGTTAACCCCAATAGTGTCCCTCTGTGGACACCCATAAACAATTATTATACTCTGGGGTCTTTTCAGACCCCAGAGTATAATAATCGGAGACTAAATCGGGAATAAAAACATTAAAAAAAAAAACCACTGTTGCTTCTTACCTGTTCCCCGGCTCCTGTGCTGTACTGTCCTCCTCTCGCGTCCTTCGTTAATGACGTCGGACGTCACATGACCCGGGAAGCATGCCGGGTTCATGTGACGTCAGACAACAGTAGGACGGAGGCCTGGCAGGATCGCGGAGAGGTAAGTAACAGTTTTTTATGTTTATTACCTCTCCCGATCCGCCGGTCATTATACTCGGGGGTCTACAAAGACCCCCAAGTATAATGATAGCCCCTGTGGGGCCCGCGGTGTCACTTGCCAATCCCGGCCCAGCCAGGATCGGCAAGTGAATAGGGCCCGTAACTGCCTATTGAAAAAAAAACGCAGCGGTAGCGGCTGTCACCGGGCCCCCTAATGGCCCGGGCCCTGTGGCAGCTGCTACTGCTGCTACCACGGTAGTTACGCCCCTGGATGTGGATGGGATTCACTAGATCACCTTTCAGTGACACCACACGGGGCCCCAGACACTTTCCATATGGAGAATGCATTGAGTAGCCACAAAATTATCTCCATTAAAAGGGCATGATTTGTATTGTTTGTTATGGGCAACTCTACCACTTTTGCTTTTCAGTAGATTCTACTCCGCCCCCCTCCCCACCAGAGTATTTTTCACAACTCAAAAAAATGGATGGTCCTATACAAAATACACCTTCATAAGATTATACATGGACCACGTTTCTATAAAAGGACAGGGTGTGAATATTTAACCCTCCATTGTGCAGTCACAGACACCTCCACAGGCGGAACTGAAGCCTTGAAATTGGGGACCCTTTGCAAGTCATAGGTGTCAATGAGACTTCTCACAAGCGTCCAACCTGTATACATGGAGCTGCTTCATCTTTGTTGAAATGACATTGCGACTTTGACTATGTCCTTGCATACCTTGGCTTTCGCAAATCAATTCTAATTCCTCAAGGTCGTGATACAAGGATGTTTATCGGCTGTATTAAATTAACCGGTAATTTTTCAATAAGAAAATGCATAAAGAAAAATCTCACCATGTTAGATCAAGGATCTAAATAGACGTATATTTAGCGACAGATGCTACACTTCACACATTTATCTCATAATTTCCTGCTATAACTGGATTAATATACATTTAAATACTTGACCTTTACTTATGTGAGTCAAAGCTTCCGCTGTTTACCAGCAAATCTGGCATGTAATGGGTATACGGCATGATGCATTCAGTAGCATATATACCATGTACTTGGTGTCTCATATGTTACAGATGGTTACTGTATGTTCCCATATACATCTGCATTACTAACTGTTACTGAAGCAGACTTGTGAATGTTCTGATGGAAAATGAATCGCTGCCAATAAACGATCATGCTGTCAGCTGGTGTTCAACAGTGTAGATCTATGTGTTTTACAATGCTGCAAGCAAATCCTCTGCAGAGACAGAGGTAAAGAATAAACCCCTGTTTATCTGCAGCTGCTTCTCAAGGGAGCAAGTATCTTGGATATCGGACTTTGACCTGGTTCACATCTGCGTCGGTAATCCTTTTGGGGACTCTTCCGAACAAACTACCGAATGCATTGACAAGCTGTGTGCAGTGAAAGCACATGGACCCTATAGACTATAATGTGGTCCGTGTGCCTTCCACAGGTCTCCACATGTGTCATGTGGAAAGGAAAGTAGATCGTGAAATACTTTCCTGTCAGCATGACTTGTGCGGAAAGCACATGGACCCCATTATAGTCTATAGGGTCCATGTGCTTTCACTGCACACCGCTTGCCAATGCGTTCGGTAGTCCGTTCGGGATGGGGTCCCCATGCGGACTCTCTGAATGAATTACTGACGCAGATGTGAACCAGGTCTTAGTAAGTTTCTGTAGCTGCCAGTCATTTATCATTACAAGGGAATCTATCATCAGACCCCAGCATATCAATTCAGCCCTGCAGATAGATAGGTTATTGCCACCAGAACTCCGCATATCAACTCAGCACTGAAGATAGATAGGTTATTGTCACCAGAACCAGAATATCAACCAAGCACTGCAGATAGATAGATTAGGGTCACCCGAATCAAATGCAGTTTTTGGCAATAGGTATCATGCCCCCCTTCCCCTCCTCCTCATTGCTTAGCCATAGTGAGGAGGATTTTGAATGTTGAGCCCCAAATTTGGCTGTCTCCATCAGTCCTATAAATGTTGAATAGCACAGCAGCACACATGGATGACCAGATTTGTATACAAATCTTTCCTCTCTGTGGGTTTACATTGAGGAGGCACTGGAGGCTTAGGACCCCTGTTCTAGTGTTAGTAATAGTCCCAGTTGGGCCTCCAACAATTGGGCGTTTATCAACTATACTATAGATGGCTGATTAATGTCTATTGTGTGACCACCCCCTTACAGGGAATCTGTTTTTTTCTGATTCTTTTCTATTTTCTGTGCATGATTGTGTGGGGCGCCATCTTGCATGAGCTTCTCCTCTACTCTTTATCTATGCATAGAAAAAAGGATTTGGGAAATGAACATTCACATTTAATGAATTATATTTCAGTTTATATATTTATGAACACTGTAGATCCATAATCTATATAATTTGATCCACCTCCCTACACAGGACACATTCATATCATACTAATGGAAATACCGTCAAAGGTCGTCCACAAATAGACATTATGTGATCAGTGTTCCTCACAGAGGTTCCCCTCTATAGGATGGATTAATACCAGAGATTTAACCGGCCCACCTGCTCTCTATAGACCCAAGGTTATTGTTACATTTCAGATCAATGTTATGCAATGATATCGGCCCAAACTTCCCACAATTATTATTGGTACCTGCCCAGAATATGAGCCTGCCAGGACTGGGAATGGTCACTTTAAAGAATGTGGGTTTACTTTTTCCTCTAGTGCATTGTTTATTCGTTTGTGTATTTCCTAGAAGTGACTGTAATGGGCACAATTACCGTGTATTTTGTAATTCTATACTGTAAAGGGCATGGGTTATAGGGAATGCTATAGCGTAAATCATGTCTGTCTTCATTAAAAAGAAAATGTCCAGTCCTTTGACCTCTGTTGCTGTATAGCTTTCTCCCATACAATTCTACTGGTAGGATCTTGTCTACTTGGCAGAAACAAAGATTAGTTATATCTTAGGACTACAGTAAACCAAGTATACTTTATATTTTATCCAAACCTGTTATTTCCCCTTTTCATTCTATTATGTTCATACATACTGCTGGCGTGGCGTCGTGATACTGGTTTAGACTGAATACTAAATTTGTCTCTCTTGGTTAATGTTTTTATAGGCGAGTACGGTGGTGTCTCCAGTGAACATCTTGTCTCAAAATGTAAGGATGATGAGGACACCAGTTCTCCCCGAAACCTCATCGGTGGAACCCTTCTCTTACCCTCAAACCAGCTGCCAGATTGATGCCACATTCCTAGAGGAGGAGGCTCTGAATACACCAACGGTAAATCCCCATAGTGCTGAGTGTCGAGCGCCACGTCTTGTATGGTGCTATTAGTAAAATATACTAAAAAAAAAAATTTGAAATGTTAAGATTTCGGTGTCCTTTTACGTTTTTAACTAGAATTTCCATTTTCGGACTTTGGACTTTTTGTCAACGGGCCAAATTTCTGCCTGTATAAGGTCACAATCCTCTTATCTTCTGTCTTCTCCTCTAGTATTCTCTGATAGTTTCAGAGCTGTACAGGTATCACTTCCCATTTCCCAGAACCTTGTTACTCTATGTCTACTCTTATACTGGAAGTTAGCAGGAGATCAATTGACTAGGCAGACAGAAAGTAAGCCTGAAAGTAGAACTCTCGCCTTCGAAGGAGGAAATAATAGGTGTACGCGAAAGGTTAACAGGAAGGGGTCGACAAAAATCCTCAAATATATGTGTTACAGCCTCGTATAATGAGAGCAATGGACTTGGGGTGCTAAATATTTTTGTATAGTATACCCAAAATTGGACATAAAATAACTGGCAGCAAGAGTTCCTCCATAACAGAGAAATTAAAAATGCATAGAGGGATTGTGACTCCGTTGATAGCATGGCTGGTGGAGGTACAACTCTTAGTACCACCGCTGATCAACTTTTTCAAGGGATCACCGTGCTTTGGCCAGTACTGCAGCTGCTTGTTTTCTTGGATTCCTCTTCCTTCATGCCATTGACCTAGTAGAGTATTGTAGCTTCATCCCTTTCCAATCCAATAGGGCAAATCTTAAATACTCTACACCGCCACGTCTAAGTTGATGGTTTCCAAGTAGACTGGCCCAGGACTTCATTCAGTGGCGTAACTACCGTGGTAGCAGCAGTAGCAGCTGCCACAGGGCCCGGGCCATTAGGGGGCTCGGTGACAGCCGCTACCGCTGCGGTTTTTTTTCAATAGGCAGTTACGGGCCCTATTCACTTGCCGATCCTGGCTGGGCCGGGATCGGTAAGTGACACCGCGGGCCCCACAAGGGCTATCATTATACTCGGGGGTCTTTGCAGACCCCCGAGTATAATGATCGGCGGACCGGAGAGGTAAGGGAACATAAAAAACTGTTACTTACCTCTCCGCGATCCTGCCAGGCCTCCGTCCTACTGCTGTCTGACGTCTCTGACGTCACATGAACCCGGCATGCTTCCCGGGTCATGTGACGTCCGACGTCATTAACGAAGGACGCGAGAGGAGGACAGCACAGCACAGGAGCCGGGGAACAGGTAAGAAGCAACAGTGTTTTTTTTTTTTATGTTTTTATTTCCCGGGTCTCCGATTATTATACTCTGGGGTCTGAAAAGACCCCAGAGTATAATAATTGTTTATGGGTGTCCACAGAGGAACATAATACTGTGTACAGGGGACACTATTGGGGTTAATACTGTGTGTGCAGGGGACACTATTGGGGTTAATACTGTGTGTGCAGGGGACACTATTGGGGTTAATACTGTGTGTGCAGGGGACACTATTGGGGTTAATACTGTGTACAGGGGACACTATTGGGTTAATACTGTGTGCAGGGGCAAGTAAGGGACATAATAGAGTGCAAAGGAGGGGGTCGGTCGAGGTCTTTGGCGTCAGTTGGGATGGGGGGGGGGGGCCCATGTCAAAAGTTCGCCACGGGGCCCCGCCATTCCTAGTTACGCCACTGACTTCATTGTGTATTCTTCGATCACACCTTTTGGAAAAAAGACACAATGGGGCAGATTTCCGAAACTGTCTATGGTGCCCATGGCTATTGCAGCGCAGTTTTCTTTTTCTTTGTGAGCAGTATAAAAACTTCTAGCTGTGCTGCCTTTGGCTGCCATGGGCAACAAAGACTCTTTCTTTTAGACAGTTTCATAAATCTCCCGTAATACTTTATTTTTTATGAGTCATTTGCGCTAATGTTATAGGTTGTCCATTCATAGGGCAGTATATCCTGCTGACAGATCCACGTTATGTACCGCCCTCCTAAATTGTGCCGGGGTGAATACAATACAGTCCAGTTCACCAAGGGCTTATAATTTAAAAAAAAAAAAAAAAAAATCTCCTTGAATTTCATGGCAGGAATATTTTCAGCCAACTGGTCGGCATAAGAAAGGTGGCACATGCTGAGAAATGTGTTCACGTTAGTAAGGTAGTGTTTTATTACATGCACGTGTTCCAGCCCAGGCGAGGGGGAGGTTATGATAGGTACATTAACGTTGCAACGATGAACAATCACTTGAGGAGTCGTGATAGTTCAGCCTCAGAAAAATCTCAGCCGAACCACTGAGAGCTGTAAAAACAATGTGTAATATCCTGTATTTTTAGCTTCACCGCGGGGATCCTCTCAGAAATGTGCTGCTGCTTCCACACACACAGAGCAGCTACATCTTTTATAAGTGCACATGCACCAGAGGGATATTAACAATCCTTCCTTTTTCATGTTAACAAGATTAGCGCCGTCTGGGGAGACAATGGCAGAAGCAAAGTTTACAGGGTAAATATTTGTTGACACGAACTCCCTAAAAGCTCGAGTAGCCATGACCCTTTGTTCTGTATCCTGCATGTCAGGCCTGTAGGCCGTTTAATATTATTACTCTGCATCAATAATAATAATATTATACCGCGACATTGCTATATATGCAACCTTTATATATGAAACGGTAGAACTGCTCTTAAAGGGTGTCAGAAGTTTTAACCCCTTAGCACTATATAGAGGGAGAGCAATGTAAACATCTCCGGGGTGTTGGTCATGGTGGTTGGAAATCACTGCCCTGATGGGGCCACACGGTGGCTCAGTGGTTAGCACTGCAGCCTTGCAGCGCTGGGTCCTGGTGTTCAAATCCACCAAGGGTAAAAAACCATCTGCAAGGAGTTTGTATGTTCTCCACGTGTTTGCATGGATTTCAATCCCATATTCCAAAAAGACATACTGATAGGGGAAAAAATGTACATTGTGAGCTCTATGTGGGGCTTACAATCTACATTAAAAAAAACAAAAAACACTGCCCTAACATCACATACAGTATGCCCAGCAGGGTGCAGTGGACAACTCCCTATTTATCTGCTTGGAGTGACAGATCCAGCAACCTTCTTATTGAATTCTAGAGCTGTCACTGAGTGCCCGGGGTACTAAACATGAGCAGGAGACTTCTTGGACACTCGTAGTGCTTCAGGCATTAAAAGGCGGACTTCTCAGTCATGCAGCCTGTCAGATAAATACCCCAGGTATGTTTACATTGCTCTTCAGGTCCATGATATTATGGATATATCAGCACATTCAAAGGGTTAACCCTGGTGAATGACTCCCTTTAAGCTATTTTATGGTAGCCGCTAGGTAGCCTGCAGCTGGGAGTTGTGGCTTTAGCTTTATGATGTGCTCTGTCTAGCACGTTGCACATGCATACCAAGTCACACTACTTCTGGTAAAGTGACATTAGGAAATGGTTTCATTGTACAATTCGGCTTTCATGAGGGCCACTTTACAGCTAATTGTTTAATTTCAGTACTCATAACATGCACATTCCTCCTGTGAGAACCCCACGGCATGGACGGCCAGTTAAAGGAGAAGGCAACGTGCGCTGGCACTATCAAGGCCGGAAAGAAATTAAGCGGCCTAGGAGGCCGCCTCTGGTTTTGAAGTTCCTAGGATCAGCTGCTCACAGATGCAGTTTTCCTCTGCAACGATTTCTTAGTCACATCCTGGAGAGAAATGATTAAATTCCCAAGTCTCTGCCACCATTTCCTGCATGGTTTTCTTTTTAAGCTCCTTCCCTGCCAAAGGCATTGTTGTCATGTCAGTGACTTGGGCCCGGGCTCGCTGATGTAAATCAGATGTTTTCAGCATAACACTTTTTCTCTGTTAATTATATGGATATAGATCATTTGCATGGCTGAGCTCGCCGACCCTGGGGCTCACATAATATCATCTAAGTAATTAGTCTTGTCTGAAACTTGGTGGCCGTCACATAGGCCGCAGTTATTCTGAAGGGGGGGGGGGGGGGGGGGGTATAGCAAAGAGATGGCATTGCACTTCAACATGCAATGAAATGCAGGGTTTATTGTATGCAGACACAATTGATAAGTCCTTGCAGTTTTGAGCCTTTAGCTCCAGAATCTGCTCTGTGCCAATCTGTATAGCAGTATTACATGAACTGTATATGCGGTATTGGCCAGCGTGAACTGATGTTAAGAATAACGTACAGATACGCTTGTGGTTTTTTAAATAAGGCCATGCCTTATTCCCTTGTTGACCACAACCCTGACTCCAACTATGACTCCGACTCTTGCTGTCTCTGACTCCGTCATAAATGGCTGACATGGTCCATCATAAGTAGTAAAGCTTCTTTTATTGACTAAAAAGTTAGTGACAGAATTCCTATGAAAGTAAAAATGTAAACTAGGTATATTGCCCTATGGTAATAGGTTTGCTTTATAACCTTATATGTCATTGTGGTTATCCTGACATGGATGTCTCGGAGTTGCCTGACTTTTATCTTATGATTTTCTGACAGGTTAATGGCTGCCTGATGGATCCTCTACCCCCTGTAGCAATGAGGAAGGCTTGCCAGTCTTTGCCGACTAACATGATGGAGACCTCGATTGATGAAGGAATTGAGGCTGAAGAAGATCCTGAGGAAGATCCTGCTACAACATTTGCAGCATTTCAAGGTCGACGCAGTGGGCAAAGACGACACACTCTGGCAGAAGTGACCAACCAGATAGTGGTCTTGCCTACTGTGGCACCAGACATGGAAGGTAGGCCTCTAATTTATTAAGATCTGTACAATCCCAGTCTACACGTCTACTGTCAGAGCCCATGTTGTCCACAGCCTGGAGTGTCTCAATATGGGCCACCAACCCTTCACAAATGTGGTGAATTTTATCCACAAGATGGAGCAATCCTTGTGTGGTTTCCCAGTGTCAGATATATATTACGTAATTGATAAATGCGCCATTCACTAATTAGCATGCAAAGGTATATCACAGATGGTCATATAGGGGGTGTCCACACTGAAGAACTCTTGAACAAGTGACCTATAAAGGTGCCCATACATTTCTATCAGCTTTTGCTAAATGTTTGTCCATCTGTCACCTACTTCCATGGATTTCCCCATGCCAGTGCTCAATGTGCTCTGGATGGAGAAAGGAGAAGAAATCCCTGACAGACACCAGTCGTGACCTCAGTGACCGCCAGGGCTACAAAAAGAACAGGCGTAATATAGTTCACCATACACAATGTTGGGAGCGAGAAAGTAGATCACCAAGATAGCTGGCTGGTCCAATGGTTCACAAAGTTTGGATGACTCTTCTCTTACGTATATATAGGCCTTAAAGGCATTGTCCCTAGTCATCAGCTCACTGCCAGTCTTTACAGATCAAGTCCAGGGAACCATATGACCTCGAAAATTTGGACGGGTTGATACTGACAGTGACAATAACGGAAGATTGCTGTTAGCAAGAGGCGCACAGATATTCTTCACCGCTATTATAATATTTCAAGCTTCATTTCCATTCAGCTTTTGTACTAACCTTCAACCAAGCGTCTTTAGTCAAGGGCTGCTTTATACAAGGGCTTCCATTTACTGATTTGCCTTGAAAATTTTGCCTAGACCTCCAGTGATATTTAAAGAATAGGTTACCTCCACACATTTGTCAATGACAGGTCATTCATCAAAACAAGCACGACGAAAACAAAGTACGTTTGTGCACGCACGTTTGTAATAGCTATGGGTTGTATTGCAGCGTTTTGTAAGCTTAGAATTGAGCAATATCCCTAAATCCTGCCTTCGATCATTTTAGCGGTCACACGTTTTGTGATGAATTGTCGACAATAGTGTTGGTATTAAAAGGTTTTTTTTCCGGGCACAAAATAATTGTAATAATTGTATTGGCGATTCAGTCTTTGGCTGTGTCATGTAGAGTGAGGACTGTGAAGGGAATTATACATTTATTTTATAATTTATTGCAGGCACACTTTTTACTATTGGTAACAACCCGTCTCTAGGAATTGATGACTCCGAATATGACATGGGATCTGTCCAAAGCGACCTCAACTTTCAAGAAGATGCTGTTCTAAAGGAAGTGGCTATGGCCAACCAGTCCGTCACTAGACTTACTCCACCATATATAGGTTTACGGCCTACCAACTTGGCCATGCCACCCATGTCCACTCAAAAGCGTGAAGCACACAACAGGTCTCCGGTCAGTTTTCGTGAAGGAAGACGTGCTTCTGACACGTCACTAACACAAGGTAATGCCCATCTCCCATGAGCCATAGGTCATTGGATGTAGCACCTGCCATGGATTTGCTTGTCTATTGTTAATGTTGTGCTGAAGACTAGTACTTTTTCTTATCTTTAACCATTTCTTATTTTACAACCTTAGGAATCGTAGCATTCCGGCAGCATCTTCAAAACCTGGCCAGAACCAAGGGTATCCTGGAGCTCAATAAGATCCAGATGTTATATGAGCAAATGGGACCTGCTGAAGATCCAAATCTTACATCTCATAACCTACAAGATCCCAACCACCTCCAGGTATAATGTAAGCCATGTTGGGGATAGCCTATAAATGTGTAGAGAAATAATGTAAGTAAAGGGATCTATAGAAATAGGAACATTAGGGGGAATTTGCAAGACTGCGCATTTTCCATGCCAGTCTTGATTTCTTGTGCTCCGTAGTCAGATATACCTATCTTCTTAAGGCAGATCCCTGCTTTTTCTATGTATATGAGCTTAGAAGGTTAACAATATGTTTTAGGGTTTCTCTTCTGTTGTATCTAGGATTTTATCATATGTTTGTCACATTCATCTTCTCTTGGTTTCTTGCAGCCTAATCTCTCTGCACAACTTCAACATTTTTCAACGTTCCCTAATAACCTGCAACCTCAGCTACTATCCAGGCGTCAGAGTCTGGAGACCCAGTATTTACAGCACAGGCTGCAGGTAGGTGTGAACTTGTTCTGGAATATATTGTGCACATCCGTGTTTGTACGGTAAAAAACGTTTATATATCCCCTGTATTTATTGGCCCGAGTGTAGCTCGGCCAAACTGATCTTTAGACGTAATTCCGTTTAGCCGAGCTGTGTTCGGGATGGTTAATGCAGATGATACGTGGGCTGTTCCTCGTCACTGGATCACATCTGCGTATATCACGTCTTGTGCAATACTGTTGACTCCTTAAGGATGATAAACTTACTGTACTAAGATGTAGAGATTGGTTAAGAGTAATTACACTATTGTTTGGTGAGCGACTTGTAAAGCACATTTCTGATTTGTCGTTTTCTCATCCCATGTACTTGCATGGCATTTTAGGTTTCTTGTTGTCACGCCTATATTATAATCTGTCTTATTTCTTTTGCAGAAAGGGCTGGTGAAAGCTCAGAACAGCTGCCCACTTTACTGTAAGGAAACACCCCGAAGTTTGGAGCAACAACTTCAGGAACACAGGTGAACATGAGATCTAGACCTCTTTTCTAGCCAACCATACATTTTCATTAGCTCTCGGCTGAATGGTCGTTTGGCTGACACCTAGCCCCCTATACACATGGACGCTTGGCTTAGCCAAGTACACAAGTGCTTTTGATAGGGAGAAGGGAATAAGCCACTTGAACGAACATCAGGTGAGAATTTCATACATTCTGCTCCTTGGTTTTGTGGTCCTTTGGTGGGCCAGGTGGCCAGGTTATGTCCCAGTGGTAACTGTAAACTAGAGCGAAAAGCGAATAAAGCACACGCCAAAGGCAAGACTAGGGGATAATCTCATAATCTAGCTATGCACTATAGTCTGAATGCTTGGGCGGCCAATGGCTACCTCTCCTGACGCTGCCATACACATGCACACTCAACTTAATTAGTACATGTATGTTCTAAATGGGAAGGATAGAGGGCCACCACCAAACACCTCTAGCAGACGTTTATATCATCTTTCCTAAAAGCAAAAAGTTCCAAAATTTGCCATCAGAGGAAAGTTAGGGCACCCCTAAAACTGTCGTCCGATTTGGCTGACATTAATGTAATGTTATAGCCATCTTTAGTGCAGTTCTAAATTCTATTGGACAGCTTTGTCAATGTTATCAGCAATTTGTAATATTTTTGGAAATTACTAGCCATATTACATTCAGATTTTGTAAGTTTCAAACTTTTTAGGTTTGTTCTATTGCACTTCTGGCTTTGTTCTTTACTTTTGCTGTGTCATTCATTGTTATCAAAGAGTAATTAGTTTAACTTTTAATCACCCAGGCTACATCAGAAGCGACTCTTCCTGCAGAAGCAACCACAGCTGCAAGCTTATTTCAACCAGATGCAGATAGCGGAAAACACTTATTCCATGCAGGGGCAGCAGCTCCCCTTATCACACCAGGAATCGGTGCAACAGAATCAGTTCAGCTTGTCTCAGCCGCTGAGCCCAGTATTGGAGCCTGCATCTGATGAAATGCAATACGATCCATTCTTAAGTCAGTATCACAAGCTGCAGTCCCAGCAGATGCAACACATGGTACAGCCCAGCCAGCAACAGGTCCTAAGTCAAGTTCATGTGCAGCAGCCGCCCCCCTTACAGTACGCCTACCAGCCATGCGAGTTACCCGGGGTGCCAACACATGAATCCGAATATACAAACCAATGCCAGTATTCTGTAGATACAAGTCAACCAAGTGCAGTGGCATTGCACGAAACCCAGGGTAGTCCAACAGGACCCGATCCTCAGACATCTTACAAAACATTGAACCTCAATGAGCCTTATGACTGTGAGATGATGGACACTGTTGACTCTCAGCACAGCGGCTACGTTATGGTCAATTAGTTCTTCAAGAGACTACTTGTAGGTTTTAAGATGTAGGAGGAGAAAGTTTACTTGTAACTACTTTTTTCTTTTGCCGGAATGAAGACGTCGTCTACTTGATAAGGAATCTAGATTACAGAGCAGAATTGTTTCGATGGGTTTCCCAAGTATTTCATATTACAAGTCCTGTACACTTGGAGAATAAGGCGTCCTGAAAGAAAACAATGAGGAGAACATTTCATGGATCTTTGAGTAGAGAAGACTTGGACTTTTTAGAAAAAAAACTCTGCTACTAGGTTAGCGCGCTGGTCCTCCATGGACCTGCAATATGGAGCTCTCGTGCAATGAAGCACCATTGAAAGCAATATAGTTTCTTTTTTTTTTTTTTTCTTCAGGAAAAATGGTTAAAGTGACCCTAACGTTGCAATCAAAAACTTCTTGTAAATAGGTTTTAGAAAAAAAAAACATTGAATCTAAGCTACTGAGATAGACAGCAATATGGAGAAGCAAAGAACTGACTCTAGTGGGCAGATATTACACTACTGTTTGGAGGTACACGTGTCCCCATGAACCTCAGCAAAATTTAAGAGACTCGGTGCAATGACCTTGACAGAGGTGACTCCGACTGGACTCCATTTGTTCAACGTGAAATTGACTATACAGAGAATAAGCTTCCCATAGTTCATGGACAACATGGGTTTGAGATCCTAGATAACTGTTTAGCGGTAAATCGGGATGTGTCATGCTTTGGCGGTAGAAACATAAGAGACATTCTGTAGAGATACAATAGGTTCCGGGAGATGACACGGTTGTTACAAAACTGTCAATTTTTAGCATAATGAAGAAATAATAATCTTGACTGTGTTTTCGGGTCACAGTAATACCATATGTTGCTGTTTGTCGACAAAGCTTTGTACATTTGGTAAACTATTTAGATTTTAGTCAGGAAAACTCAAAATGAGCTACGAAAACCGTGTGATGTGTGGTAGTTTTGTGCCTTTATGGGTTCTTTTTCATAATAGAGTATACTTTTTTTGTTTTTCGGATAAAAACCAGTTAGACCATCCCCCATTTCTATCAATGCTACATCCAAAGTCGATTCACAGTTTGTGCGTATGTACGTCTGTTCCACTGTGTGGAAAGCAAAAAGCGTTGAATTCAATGTTTTTGGTTGCTCATTTGTAGAAAGGAAATGTTTAAAAAAAAAAAAAAAAGTATTATAGCAATATTTAATTCTATTTAATGTCATGAACTGTTGATATTAACCGTGGCAATTGATGTTTCATGAAGAAGCTGAAGCGATGGAGTTATTGTACCCCTTCCTACGAGAGTAGTATTCGATATAGGTTACACGAACTCGAGACGTAACCTCAGATTCAGTATACCTACCAGATCACATGTTGCACTTTCTATAGAGTTGAGGTTTAATATAGCCATAATGTTGGTAACGCGTTCCATTATATAGCACCGCCGGTTTTTGGAAATTACTATTCATTTTCTCCTCCTCCTCCCCTGTTGTGTGCTTTCCAAGCCACATAACACTAAGTGTATGCACATTTGCGTATTGATAAGTCCTAGAGACAAATCGGAAGATATCCTGGGACCCTCACCAATCATTTCAGCGCTAGGAGGCATTATGGGCCTAGAAGACGCCTTAGCCCCTTCTTTCTAGCCATTGGCCATGACCCCAGGAGCCAAAAACTCATCAAAATCATCTTCCAATATGTTGTATGGCAAATCTGAAAATTCACATCATTTTTTATATCCATATAGCAGATACAAATGAATGGCCATTCATTTACAATAGAGATCAATGTAAAAAATAAATAAATCATTTTTTGTCTTATTTTTATTTTTTGATGGACACATTGATAGTCATTGACCTCTGCGTAAACGGATGACTGTTCATTTGCCTCAATTAAACACATCTGCCAAATTGATGTTAAAAAAACTGAATGTACACTTAAAGGGGTTGCTTGATATAAGAAAATTAGGTCTACCTTTTTCTTTTATTTTGCCCCAGAACAGCACCACTCTGCCGTGTTGGCTGTATCTGGTATTGCAGCTCATTTAGAAGAAATCTGTCACATTGAATAAGATGATCGTTGTGAAGGCGAAGATTCAGTATATTTTGTATTTAATTATTTAAGGCTTCATGCGCGCAACCATTTTTGCAACCGAACAATTTTTATTTTTTTTTGGATTGGCCATTTTTTTCACCGGCCCTTTTGATTTAATGGGAAGCACGGGTCTGTAAAAGTCAGGATATGCTGTAAAATAATCGGAATGGACACAGTGATCCGGAAGACACTCAGATTGCAAAATCGGTCTTGTGCATGAACCCTAAATCCCTGCTTGACACATGAATAGGTCAGAGCCACAATGTCCGACTACCTTTTTTCTAATCTCAGGCAACCCCTTTATACTGACAGCAACCCAAGGTTTCACTTTTTTTTACTGACATTGGCAAAACTAGGACATCTAAAGGGTGAATAATCTTCAATCCCGAACCGTTATTTTATTTCCAGATGTGCTGAACTTTATTTCTAGAAAAATCTGATTAATAATTGTGTTGAGGAGGAGAAGGGTTAGGCTTGACCGCTGTCACATACCCACCGGCTTCTTTGCTGGCACTACAGTGCCAATTCAGCTTACTTACAACTGGTTACTTAGGATCAACTGCCTAGATATTCCAGCATTTATAAGGAGTTGTCAGGTAGCACATTCCTTGGAAACCGGGCAGCTTAAGATGGTGCAGAGCTGAGTGCAAAGAAGGGGCCGAGCGGTTTGACATACACATGTATAAAATTAGCAGGGGAACATTTCTACGACTATGGAAAGTCCACCGAATGGTCAGATTATTGCAAGGTACAGAGAACCAAGTTTAGGATTTTCCTCTTATTTATGGAATCATGCATTTGTTCACGTCTACAAAATTGAATGTGTTTTATTTTTTTTGTAAATAAATGACAAATTCTTGCAAACCTCACCAATTAGGAGTAATTTTACTAAAGAGTAAGTAAACCTGCTCAGTTTTATTATGCTCGTCACTTTAAATCTGTCACCTATCTCTATTTGTTTAAAGGGATCCCAAGGAATTTCAAGGATCATTTGCATTAGGTGCAATCCAGTAAGCCTGTGGAGCAATGTTGGCCTAAGACGGAGCAATGCACCTTGGTCATTGGTCTCTTTCCTAGTTGGTTAGCTGCTGGCAATATAAGGAACTGCAGGGGAGGGGCTTGTTGTGTGTCCAACCCCTGCTCAGACAGAACCTCAGGATAACTAGTGATAAGTGACTTGTTTACAACTGTATGCTGTATATATGTCCTGAAGATCTCTACAGTGACAGCGGTTGTCTACCACGGATGCTTTAAGCAGATGCCCAGAATGAAGAGAAAACATTTCTTTACAAACAGTGCCACTCTTGACTATAGACGGCATCTGGTATTGAAGTTCAGGCTCCTACAAATGAGTTGTGCCGAGCTCTCAATCAGACACGGCCTATAGAGTGGCACTGTTATATTGTATGACTCCTTTAATTCATTAAAGAAAGTCTGTCAGGTTCAAAATTCCATCTGAAACCAATAATGATGCCATGTTGGGTCCTTTCTTAGGATCAGAAACATACCTTTATGGCTACTAACTGATGAGGAAATGCATTAACTTTTATAGATATGCAAATCAGCCTGTAAGTGCACTGGGGGTGGGGCCTAATTTGCCTGCAGACAAGAGCTGAAAATGTCAGTCATGCATAAAGGGGCGCCAGTGGGCACTGATCCCAGAGGAGAGCCACAGCATTTGCAACTGTCCGTAGACAAATCGGGCTCCACCACTGAGGTACTTGCAGACTGATTTGCATACCCAAATTAATAATGATTGTTCTGTATTTCTTCATTAATTTATGGCCACAAATGTATGTTTCTGCTCCCATTAAAGGCCCCTACATGGCACTACCATAACCATTCTGGCAGATCTTCGTTAACTTGACTTTTAGATGGGTTTGTTATGCAGTCTAATTGGTGATACTCTAAATTAAAGATGCAACTATAAAATGTAATGCAATTTTTCATGTTTGTTTAGCTATTAAAAATACATTTTTAAAGAATTTTATGCTATATGATTTAAAAAAAAAATTGACACTTTTTTTTTTTCTTATGAAGTCAATTCTGATTGTTTATAATATTTACTGTGGTTTAAGCTTTGTTTTTCTGACACAGAATCACCGGGGGGGAGTTTTGGAGGATACTGTTATTATTGAGTTTAATGTGTAGGGCTGATTTTGGGCCAGGAAACTCGTTCCATGTTCCTCATTCCATAGCCTTAGGCCTGGTTCACATCTACGTTCAGTAATCCATTCAGGGAGTCCGCATGGGGACCGCCCCTAATGGAATACCGAACGCATTGGCAAGCGGTGAGCTTATGAAAGCACACGGACCCCCATAGACTATAATGGAGTCCGTGTGCTTTCCACGTAGTGTCCGCACGGAACATGCGAGAGAAAAGTACTTCATGATCTACTTTCCTGTCCGCATGACTCATGTGGACACCGTGCAGAAAGCACACGGACCCAATATAGTCTATGGGTCCATGTGCTTTCACTGCTCACCGCTTGCCAATGCGTTCGGTATTCCGTTCGCGGGGTCCCCATGTGGACTCCTTGAACGGATTTCCAAATGCAGATGTGAACTGGGCCTTAGCCTGGGTCAACCGAACTGAACTGGCGTGCTGAGCCTGGTTGGGTCTGGTTGATAAGCCATGCATGAACCGAGTTTCCTGACCATAACTCTGCCATCTGAAACTTGCCTATCTGGTCTTCAATGGGCACCTAAACTCCCCCTAGTGGTAGCTGCAGACTGCCAGAATTTCACGTCTTAAATCAACTTCTCTGCAGGTAATTTCTCTGCTGTTTCAATAAAAGTTTAAGGGATTTCCAGCATATGCAAGTTATCTCCTATCTTTAGGGGGTGCAGCATTTCTCCGTATCTTCAGCAGTCTAATAGAGATCAGTGAAGCAGCAGTATACATGGTGCCACCTGCAGCTTGATTCATGTGGGCCACACAGGACCACCATTCTTATGATCAGTGGTGATACCAGTGGTTGACTCCCCACCACCACCACCAGACAAATACTTATTCCCTGCCTTGCAGCTACTTTATAACTTGAGACTCTATTCGCACTGACCATATGAGCCATAGATTGTCAATAAACTGATTTCTGATACCATTATAGAAGAGAAACTTTAGAATATATATATAATTTATTTTTTTTAACCATATCCCATCATTCATGCTAAATATATAGGTGACATTTATATCCATACAGTAAACTAAATAGATCCTTAAACATAGTAAATAGAACTAAAATCTAACATTCAGGTGCTAGAAAAAAATTGTTGGGTGATGTCTAATATCACCGAGACATTGGAAGACCCCCGAGAAGATAATTACTATGATTTTGTGGTTTCAGGGACATTATTGAATGTTCAATACATTCAATACTGAAGCATCAAGTGATGATATGTACGCTTTAATTATCGTACCATTATGTGTATACAACTCCTATGCGTCTCCATGGTTACAGACTACAAATTAATCTTGTGTAGCCGTGCAGTCATACTTCCTTTCATCTCTCCTTTAGAAGGGGTACCGAATCTCATTATTGTTATTATTATTACCATATTATTATTATAATAATTAGAGATGAGCGGGTAGTATTCGATCGAGTAGGTATTCGATCGAATACTACGATATTCTAAATACTTGTACTCAATCGAGTACCACTCACTATTTGAATGTAAAAGTTCGATGCAGAACCAGCATTGATTGGCCGAATGCTATACAGTCGGCCAATCAACGCTGGTTCTTCTCCTATCTTTAGAAGTCTTCTCCGTGCAGCTTCCCCGCGGCGTCTTCCGGCTCTTCATTCACTCTGCCAGGCATCGGGCCTGGGCAGAGCCGACTGCGCATGTCCACTTGTAGTGCGGACATGCGCAGTCGGCTCTGCCCAGGCCCGATGCCTGGCAGAGTGAATGAAGAGCCGGAAGACGCCGCGGAGACGCTGCAAGGAGAAGACTGCACGGAGGATCCAGCCCGACCCTCACTCGTGGACTTGGTAAGTATAATTTGAGCGAACGTTGCCTACCCCTGAAACGAGCATTTCCCCCCCATAGACTATAATAGGGTTCGATATTCGATTCGAGTAGTCGAATATTGAGGGGCTACTCGAAACAAATATCGAACCTCGAACATTTTACTGTTCGCTCATCTCTAATTATAATGCACCAACTTACTGTACAAGGCTCCCAATCTAAATTCCCCATCATCATGTCTTTAGAGTGTGGAAGGCAATCCACAAAAGCACATGGAGAACAATGTCCTTGGTTGGAATCAAACCAACAACCCCCAGCACTGGAAGGCAGCAGTGGTAACCACTGAGCCGCCATGCCGCTTTACAAAGATCCATCTGGTTACTGTATAGAGACATCAAGGCAATACTCCATGGGAAAATACTAGTTCTCATCCAGAAGAAAGAAAACCATCTCAGCCACACCAGAAGCAGATTATACATTCGCATAAAACAGAGGAATATGGATGATAGAGTATAACCGTAGCATCAGACTACATAAGGTTTGTTTGTAGTTTGATACCATGGAATCTCGCAGGTCACTATTGGAGCTGTGTATATAAAACCGTAGCAGATTTTTAAGCAAATACATCACTTATCGCTTTTTATTATGGGTGCAATGTCATAAACAAAACTTGGTTGCAAAAGTGTACATATCCTTTAAGAGGAATCTAATGCACCAGTGACTGGTGGCGACATCCGTCTATTTCACAGTATTTCGTATTGTAAGCAATATCGTAAAATAACTTATTTATTTTACCTTTCTCGGTGTATTCAGGGGGGAAGTATCAAGTCATATATTTTTTGTTATTTTGTACTGTGTGTAGGTTATTTTTGTCCACCGCTATTTCATTGGTATATTTCAATTGTGATTCGGAAGTTCATTGCTGCTTTCATACAATTGGATGAGGAACGAAAAATGAGCTTTAGGATACGAAAAATGTAACCAAATTAAGGAAGAGAATAAGCGGCACCACTTAGGTATTAGAGTAAAATTCTTCTTCTATCCAGAATAACCAGACAGCAAGGGATATAGATCAGGCAAGAGTACTGCTCACTTAGGATGGGTGGTGCGCACTGTATATCAAAAGAGTAACAAGAACGTCCACACAAAAAAATAGAAAAAAACAGGGCACTCACCCGAGCAGACTAGAAAATCAGAACTCCTTTATTGAAAATCTTCTAAAAGATAGGTACAGCGAGAAGAGGATGGTAATATTACAAAAGCGACAATCGTTTCATGCTGAACGCGTTTACGAAAAATTTAACCTCTCCTTGTTTTAGGAAGGAAACCAATTTAGTAAAAATTACATTTCATTAGAATTTGGGATTATTTAAAATGCTGTCAATTCCCGGAACATAAATCTGGTTTTATGTCTATTGAAAGATGTATTCTAGAGATGAGCGAGTACTATTCGAAACGGCAGTTTCGAATAGCACACACCCATAGGAATGAATGGGAGCGGGTGGCGCGCAGGGGGTTAAGCAGCAGGACGCCAGCCCCGTCTGCGTGCTGGCTGCGTCCATTCATTCCTATGGGAGCGTGCCGTTTCGAATAGTACTCGCTCATCTCTAATGTATTCCCCTTCTTAGATGATATGGTATATCCACAGTCTATACCATAAATGTGTGATAGATCCAGGTCCTACCTCTGGGACCTCCATCGATCTCCTGAACTAGGGTTTCCCTACACTGATGCTGCCCATTGAGGTGACATCTATCTGCTGTAATGGGGCACAGAATGGATTGAGAGGGGTCCGCAGATGTGAAGCTTCCATAGAGGAGAGAGCTGGACCCCATTCATTTACGACCTGGATGTAGTAGCCTGAGGATAAAATGGCGGACGTTGTGTGGACATGTTTAAGACTGGATTCTGGCTTCACAGGTTGGGTTCACAACCACCAGATCTAGGCTATCCATATAATGCTACGTTGGATATTTTTGTAAGCCTATAGACATCTTGCTCCGCCGTTCTCAGTTTGACACTGTCTCATTTCCTATGCAAAGTAAACTATTGCTTAAGCCATCTGTCCATTGGTGAAGTTGGGCTAATTAAAGGGGTTGTCGGCGTTATGCTCATATTACATTGATCCATGGGTTCACTTCTTGCCAATGGCTTGCACAGCTAGAATCTTCATTTCGATATTTTATTAGGTAGTCTGAGAGGAATAAATAAACTTCGTGGAAACCTCGAATCGACCCAATTGTCAATTTATTTAAATCTAGTCATGAAGAATAACAGAGGAGCAGGACAACATGTAGCCTTAAGGAAAACCGTTCCAGAATCTTCCCATAAAGAATACATTTAAAGGGATTTTTTGGGACTTATTGGGGGCAGATTTGCCCTTAGCAACCGATCACCATGCGGCTTTTTAGTTTGTATTTTGTTTCTGTAAAATTAAGGCCGCGTTGCGATTGGTTACTAGGATTGGCTGTGTCCGACCCCCAGGACCCAGGCTAGACCACTAAAAGACTGCGGCATTTTCAGTACTTACCAAATTCAGCGCCATTGTGCTTTGTATCGCAGGTCAGCTCATTCACTTAGATGGAACTGAGCAGCGATCAAGCCATGTGACTGATGAACATGATGCCACATGGCATCAGTTGACCCACAGGAGTCCATAGTGTTGGACCCCCAGAGGTCTGAAGGACAGGTTATCAATGTAAAAGTCCCCGAAAACCCCTTTAATAAACAGATATGTCAGGAGGCGCGACAGGTATACTGTAAAAAAAAAAAAAAAATTAGTAAATTATTTTAGCTTTTGTTCATAGAATTGCCTTGAAAATATAAGAAAATAATTCAATGTTTTGGTCGCCATTTTCCAGCTTATTTCTTCTTATTTTCATGTCTATATCATAAACTGCAGAAAATTTTCAGAAGAAAAAAAAATGCAATAATTTAGATTTTCCTCTTTCCTTCGTTGACACCTCTGGTGGTGACTGGGTTAAATCTGTCTGGTCTCGTCATGAATAGCGCAGTCCTACAATCTCCCATCTCTGGGTGCTCTCTTATTGTAATTTCCAGGGTAGTTTGTTGAAATGTCCTAATTCCGGTAGTCGTTTGACTGTTTTGCTCTCAACGCACAAGGGACATTGTCAATTACAGTTTTTCTACATTATTGCAGCAGAAATGGATAATGTGGTTTGCGTAATAATAAAGATGTTTCGGTATGAGACAATTGTGGTACGTTCTGTCATTGAAGCAGTGCTTTGTATTGCCATTACAACTACATGAGCAGCTACTGGACCCAGATTCTAGTGAAGGGGTCGGTAACCTTCAGCTCTGCAGCTGTTGTACAACTACAACTCCCAGCATGCATACTTGCTCTGTTGTTCTTGGAACTCTCATGGAAGTGAATGAAGCATGGTGGGAGTTGTAGTTTCACAGCAGCTGGAGAGCGGAAGGTTGCTGAGCCCTGTTCTAGTGGTTTACATTGAAACAAGGGGGGCCCATTATATTGATGGATTTTGTTACCCAGGCTGGTGGTGTTTAACCCTTCGGACTCTGGTCTGTTCACTTTAGCTTCTTCTCTCCCACCCTCAATATACAGCTCTAGTGGAGATGGGATCCCTACACAGGTGCCCACCATACAATAGCAACCAGAATTGGGTCCCCTCTTACCAAGAACACCATGGTCTGCCTCTATGGTAAATATGTATCGATCCGTACCCTGTTTCGAGCTGACACTATACCATATTAACATAGAGGAGGGCTTAATTGCATATTTCCCCAGATTGCAGAGCAGAAGTTTGGTCTATAACTCCCCGTACACTGAAAGGCAATATCAATAAAAAAAGAGACTTAGCAAACAGTCTAAACCCCATTCCATTGAGATCACTTTTCAGTAGTCCTCTCACCATCCTCACAGGCAGGTGTGCTGCACTCCATTTATACCAAGGTAGATCTTGCTATGTGCAAGGTTTCATCCCTACTGCCACAGGGTCCAAAGTACACGCGTTCCTAGATTATACTTATACACTGAGGTCTTTTCAGGCCCCAGAGTATAATGATCAGAGACCCAGGGGAGGATACAAACACAAAAAACACAGTTACTCACCTCTCCCTGGCTCCAGCACACTCCCTGCTGATCTCTTCAATGTTGGACCAGACGTCACCTAACCCAGGCCAGCGTCACAACGCATAATGATGCTGGCCTGGGCAACGTGATGTCTGTGACATCACCAAACACGCCTGAAGCCTGCTGGAGCGCAGGAGAGGTAAGTAATAGTGTGTGTGGGGGGGGGGGGTTATGCTCCATCACCTTCCCTGGCCCAATGATCATTATACTCAGGGGTCTGAAAAGGATTTGTTGATGCTAAACATTGATTTGTAATTGCTACATGAATATAATGAGCAACCTGGCATAAAAACATTGTGTTTATAGGTATTATTACAATGATAGATAACACCTCTATTATAGGATCCACTATTCACAGTAGGTTAAGGACACGGCCCTTCTACTTCCCCTTTTTGCACATGGACTTTTGCATAGGTCACAGAACATGCTTTGGTCTTTTGTTACCTATGGTACAGCAGGTTCATATCCCTTATTGGGGCTAAAGAAAAATTAAAAAAAAAAATTTTTATAGAATGTTAAATAATACTTTAAAAAAATCTCAACATTTAACTTTATTATGTAGAAAATTAAATAATTAACCAGCACATAGTTGGCATCTCCTCATCTGAGACAACCCACACTAAAAACACAAAAATATTCATATTTTAGTTAATCTTAACTCCCAAAAACTGGATAAAAAGTGATCAAAAAGTTGAATGCGCTCGTACAACTGAAAAATAAAAAAGTTACGACTTTTAGAATACAGTGATGCAAAAGCAAATGATTTATTTTAGGAAAGTGTTTTTATTGTGCAATAATAGTAAAAGTTATAAAACACTTTATAATTTAGGCATTGCTGTAATCGTACTGACCCACAGAATAAAGTTATTTATACCATATGGTAAGCAATGTAAAACCAAAACCCAAAAATAAACCAAAAAATTGTGTTTGCTATTACCGCGCCCAAAAAAGAAAGAAATAAAAAAAAATTGTAATGTGTTAAAGTACAACTTCTTGGCAAAATCAGATTATTATATGTGTGCATCAATGGAAAGATTGCAAAAAAAAAAAAAAAAGTTATGGGTCCCAGAAAACAGGAATTAGAAAAAAAGCAAAATGTGTCGCCTCATCCTGAAGGCCAAAATAGGTGTTAGGGCCCCTTCGCACGGAGGATACGCTGGCTGATTTTGAACGTGTAAACGTTCCGAATCAGCAGCGTTTAAAATAGGGCCCATTGCTTTCTATGGGAGTCGGCATACGCGCGCTCCCCATAGAAATGAATGGGAAAAAGCAGTCCATTCATTTCTATGGGGAGCACACGTATGCCGGCTCCCATAGAAAGCAATGGGACCTGTTTTAAATGCCGCTGATTCAGAACGTTTACACGTTCAGAATCAGCCAGCGTATCCTCCGTGTGAAGGGGCGCTTATAGGGGTTATGCTGTATTTTGTCTGTATCTTGGGTTTTCTGACTCGTTCATCCTAGATTACGGGATCGGAACAAGCACTGTGTGTCCTCTGCTCCTGTGATCCCTGGTAGATGTGAACACTACGCAGACTAGATCATAATATTAAAGCCAGCCCCATAGTACCCGGGTGCTGGTTCTGATCACATGACACACAGGGTCGGAACCGGTTCAGAATCCCAATGTAGCGTTTAAACAGAACCTGTGGGAAAATGTTGGGTAAGACAGCTGTTGGCTGAAGGAGGATATCAACACTATGGAGTTGAATAAAGGGTCTATACTTTTGGAATTGAAGACTATGATGTCATGAAGCCCTTCTAAGCCATATTATTTTCAGTTAAAGGGGTTGTCCCATCACAAGGATCCTATCTATAATGCTTGTAAATGTGAATGTAAGACTTTTCCTAAATACATTGCTTCAGCAAAACTGCTTTGTTTGGCCACTATCTCACTTTATTCATTTTTTTGTGGCCACAGCCCTGACCTAGCTGCTCCTGAGTCAAGTGATGTGTCAGCCTGCTCTCAGGGGGGAGGGAGGAGGGGCTAAGTGCATGGGAGCGAGCCTGGAGGGGGGGGGGTAGTTTACCCTTTGGGGACAGGTGAAGCCAGCAACATCGCTATGTGCCTGCCCTGCATGAAGACAGCAGCGGCAGAAGCGATGCTGCTATTCCGGGGCGGGGCGGGGCGGGGGGGCGGAGGAGCGGAATAACAGCATCACTTCTGCCGCTGCTGTCTTCATGCAGGGCAGGCACATAGTGATGTTGCTGGCTTCACTTGTGCCGGCGTCTAACTCCCCGGCATCCGCTGTAATAGGCGGATGCTGGGGACTGTTAGACGCCGGCACAGGCACATCGCTATGCTTCTGCCCTGCATGAAGACAGCAGCGGCAGAAGCGATGCTGTTCCGCTCCGGGGTCACATATGCAAAGCCAAGCGGCGAGATGCCGCCGGCCCTGCGTGCAAGCTCATACACCAGTCTAGCCTTCACAATGCTAATACAGACCCGCAGGGGGTCGGGTCTGTATTCGCATTGTGAAGGGTAGACTGGTGTATGAGCGCGCACGCAGGGCCGGCGGCATCTCGCCGCTTGGCTTTGCATATGTGACCCCGCCCACCAATGACGAGACAAAGCCGGAAGACAGAAGATTTTAGAGGAACGAAGACGGGTAAGTATGCGACGTGGGAGTACCCCTTTAAGCTAAATATTTGGAAAATACACATCTCCTCCACAATCGTATTGTACTTGCTGATAAAAATCCCGGCAAATTCAGACATGTCCTGGTCCACCAAAAGCATGGGTTTGCACAAATCCTTCCCCAAAATTGGCATCTGCATACAGTGTGGCACACTGCTTTAATCCACAGGGGTGGACGGGGCCTCGGCTGTACTTCTGTATGTCTCTAATTTCATATGGAAACTTTACAGATTCCGTAAGAACTTGACAGAATACAAGTACTCCGAAGCCCCATGTAAGGAGATCTTCTTCTTTATGGGCGCATGGCTTATAGTAGAGAATATCACTGTTCATACCAAGCATTGCAGCACACTAGCTTGTGGGTCTCCATATTAAAGTGATATACAGCCTCTGTACATGGCTATCCAGGCTCGGTGCTCCTGTACTGGAGCCCACACATGACTCGCTACTGTATTAAGTAACAATATGGCTCCTGAATGAGAATGACTTGTAATATGACTTCTGCTTCTCTTCCTCTTTTCCTCTCTTTTTCTTGTGTTGTATCCTATTACAGTTCCAGCACATGCTACATTATCAGGTCATTCCACCTTCATTACCAATTAATCACGTTTTACAACACAACCAACCGTCCAGTATAATGTACACCAAAGCCCACTACTACTGCGGTTGGGACGTAGGCCCATGGCTCTGGTGTAACAGAACCGACATACTCTGAAACAGTAGTAATGGTTAACTTGCTTTTTTTAGATTTGGAACTAACTGGGACACCTCAGTCAGTCATTGTTTTCCTGGCAGCTCATGGCCACCGGTGTACTGTCTCTCTCATGGTCATGGCTGAGGTTACCTTCTCGTCCTGTTGTGTCGCTCTTCCCCCTCCCTCCTCTGCTGTGATTGCTCTCACTCTTGTTGCATCCGAAGGGGCAGGGACCAGCATGCACCAAAATTGTGTCCCAATTCAATCCCTTTATACTGCATGGGGGAACTATACCACATGGAGAGCAAAAATGACCATGTGAACATATCCTAATAGTAACAGCTGAGAATATCATGAGTTCCCATAATATCTATCTCTTGATTTCTTCACACGGGGTTTTTGACCTTATGGGAGGTAAAATAAGAAAGGTTTAGCTGGGATTTAGGAATCTCACAGAAGGATTCGGCCTGTGCCTCTACACAGCTCCATATTTGTATGTGCCAGGGGGTATAAAGGAAACGTATAATAGGATCCAGAAATCACATGATCTATTCCGGAGTATCACATACTCATGTAATAAAGCGTAGCTTGTTAGTTCATACGTACTTTACAATTCAAGATGTGAGCTAAGACAACAGGACTTTATGCTCTTAGTCTGTTCAAACTGATAGAAAATGGCATGCTATATAGATACAACATATGAGCCATCATTCACAATGTTATATTAATAGCAGTGGCATGCTTTCTATTGGGGATTCTACAGGGATAGCACCCATTTTAACCGTATTTTTCGGACTATAAGACGCACTTTTTTCCCCCCAAATTTCGGAGGAAAATGAGGGTGCGTCTTATAGTCTGAATGTGGGTTTGCAGCATGGCCGCGCTACTGCCACCGCTGGTTTTCTTCAGCGGCAGTAGCGCGGCAATCCGCAGGCCCCGGCAGCTAAGACAGTCCTCGGCATCTGCTGTAATAGACCGGCGGATGCCGGGGAGTGTCTTAGCTGCCGGGGCCTGCAGATTGCCGCGCTACTGCCACCGCTGGTTTTCTTCAGCGGCAGAAGTGTGACAATACTGCAGGCCCCGGCAGCTAAGACACTCCCCGGCATCCGCCGGTCTATTACAGCAGATGCCGGGGACTGTCTTAGCTGCCGGGGCCTGCGGATTGCCGCGCTACTGCCGCTGAAGAAAACCAGCGGTGGCAGTAGCACGGCCATGCTGCAAACCCACTGCTCCACCGCAGGTCCCGACAGTTAGTTAGCCCCCCCCCACCGGCCCCATACCTTTAGTGATGCAGGCCGGCTCCTGCACGGCGAGGCCGCAGGAGCCGACCTGTTCCGATGACAGCCGGGAGCCTAATGAAGGCTCCCAGGCCTGTCATAGATATATATTACTATCACGGCTGGTCTATGACCCTCCGCGATAGTAATGTATAGAATCTCCCATAGACGGCAATACACTTGTATTGCCATCTATGGGACTTGCAATCAAATGATTGCAGGTTCAAGCCCCCTAGGCGGGGGATATTAAAATAGTAAAAAAAAAAAAAAAAAACACTTAAAAAAAATATAATAAAAAATAAAATAAATAAAAGTTCACCTCCTTTCCCTAGAATACATATAAAAGTATAACATTACTGTGAAACATACACATTAGGTATCCCTGTGTCTGAAAATGCCCGGTCTACTAATATTTTTATGTACAGTGAACGTCAAAATCAAAAGTGCTAAACTGCCGGGTTTTTCTCTCTGTTTTGCCTCTGAATTAAATAAAAGGTGATCTAAGCAATAAACATTTCCCAAAATGGTATATCTAAAAAGTACACCTGGCCCCACAAAAAAAACGCCCTATACATCCCCGTACAGCTGCAGGGTCACCTGTCAATGTGGCCTTGCAGCTGTTCCAAAACTACAACTCCCATACATTAAATATTTTACCATTTTTTGTCTGAAATTTTTTTTTCCCTATTTTTCTCCTCTAAAACCTGGGTGCGTCTTATAGTCCGAAAAATCCGGTATCTCCTTGCCAAAACTGAATTTGGAAACCCTTCTATCATCAGCTTTGTAAAATCTTGCCGAATGTGGTGTGTTTGCAGAATATTTGGTGACCAGGCTGATCAACAAGGTCTAATATTGTCACCCATTGCCTGCTATGCTAAACAGTGGCTAGAACAAGATTACACGTTGCCTAGAATATACAGTAGAACATAGAAATATAGTGCTTAGGGCTACTGAAGGGCTTCCCAATGGTGAACGAAGACTGGGCAATGTTATGGATTTGAGTGTTGCATGGCCTGGGTACATCTTTTACCCCATCACACATTGGAAAATGAAGAGGAATTTGAGGCTGTCTTCTGCTCCATTTTCTGGCCCTGTGCATTCCCTGGTGGAAAGTTTTATGCCGTCCACGGGTTTACTCGCTGGTTAGTCCCAGAAACAATGGCTAAAATCATCTTGAAACTCGAGGTGCAGGTTCTGCAGCTGGACCAACCGTGGATGGGCAGAACTATTTTTTCACCGCCCTTCATTGGTCCCATGGCAGGCAGATTCAGGACAGAATATGGAGCTGATTTGGAGGTGGAAGTCCTCCATGTGAACTTACCCTTACGTGGCACACAAAGTCCATTCTAATGATCTACTACCAGAGCCAATCCTGATTATTGACTATGGCAAAGGGAGAGTCTGGTAGTCCTATAGGTCAGACTGCCCCTGGGAACCCTATATATGTGACATATGCCCATCTCTCCATGGCATTCTGCTTGTGCCATGCATGATACTATCCATGCTATATATAAGACCACTGCATACACAGGGGTACATGTCTAATACAAAGCTTGGGGTAATGAGGGGCCACAGGATTTGTGGGACTATAAACATGCCCAATGCTCCAAGTGAAATTCATTTCCCCTGACGATTCTTTTCCATGAAAGCTTTGTATATGACGCTTTTCCTTTAAATCCCCCTCGCCGAGCCTCTCTCCGAGGTTTCATGTCGTCTACAATCTCTCTGTGAAGTGATAAGTAAAGGCATTTTTCCAGATGTCTCAGCGGGCAGTTTTAAGAGGACTGTTTGAAAACTGTGCCCTTGACGTAATCATTATTTGATGCCCTGACTGTTCCGGACACCCAGCTCCTACTGGGTTTCTTATTAATAATGCAGGGTCTGGTTTATTTTTGCTACAAGCCTGGTCAGTGGATAAGATTCCTGCATTGACGTCAGTCATGTTAATAATACCCTCAACTCTTGTAATCACCTGAATATGGTTAGGAGATAGAAATCTTTAAAACGGCACCACAAAGCGAACAACAGCCGTCCTGTCAACTTGATATTCTTGTAAAACGAGCAGCTTAATGTTATGTGATTGCTAAGGAGATATTCTATTCTTCAGCAAATATTACTGGATACTTAAGCTCAATTTTTCTTACAAGAGCAGACGAAGTCTGTACGTTTGCTCCAGTTTGTCAGTTGACCGAACGTTCATTTTTCTTTTATCCTATCCCACAAATTTAGTCTCCGTTGTCTTAAGGATGTATTACCATCTCGGTCATTTATGAATAAGTCTGTGATGTATTCCTGATCTTCATTTAAGGCCTCGTTCATACTACAAGAAAGTAAGAGGAATTTGAGACAGACATCCGCCTCCAATGGCGGAAAGCCGAACATCAGTATAACGCCGCGACTTTCTTATGCCGATTAGGCCCAGATGAATGGAACAGTGAACTGTCTCTAGCCACAGACTCTGAAGAAACCATGAGAAGATCGAGCAGGATGTTTATTTTTTGATCTAAAGAATACAATGGTGCCGATTTTGGGGTGGAATCGGTCTCCAAATCCAAATGTGAATGGACCAACTCGCAGCATAAAGAATAAGCCCTTCCATAGCTACGTAGACAGAAAGATATAGTACATTTATAGGTAGTAAGGCAGAGATTGAGAATATGAAAAAAGTGGATGACTAACTACCCTGCGTCATTAAAGGGTTAATCATCCCTGAGGTTTGGTAGGTACCAGATTTGGCTATATTCACATGAACACTGAAAAAAAAAATGGGAGAAAAACCAGGTCAACAGTCCAAATTTTTCACAGTCATTTTGCATCCGTTTTCACAGATACTTCATAGACTTGAGTCCATCGCGGGATCCATGAGAATAGAAAAAGAAGGACTATTTTGGATGGTTCGCTAAAACGGACCGTGATTAAAAAAAACAGCCACATTAAATCAATGGGGGGGGAGTTTTCGGGCATATAGATTGCTAAAAAATGTCCTGGGCACATGCGCAGTAGCCGTAGTAGAAGCAGCATGCTACTGCGCATGCGCCCAGGCCATTTTTTAGCAATGTCAGTTCGTGACTTAGACCGGGACCCGAGGACATCGGAGGAAAAGGAGGCGTGGATGAAGAAGACGGCGGACCCTGAAAGTAGATCACATTCTTTTTTTAGGGTATTATTTTAAAACTGGGGGGAAGTTTAATATAACTTTAGCGTTGCCTGAATAGCCTTTTTAAAGGCTATTCACGCATATGTGGGGCTCTATCAGCATGATTTTGCTGATAGAGCCCCTTTAAATGGCACAAGGCCCTTTCATTCTGTGCGCCACAACCCTCGTTCTCCTCCCCTCTTGCCACATTGCACAAATATGAGCAGAGTAGGGTCCGACATATTTATTATAACTCACACCGGTTATAACGTTTCGTTCACCAGTTCCTCCATTGTGGCTCAGGGGCGTGCGCTTGATATATGAAGAGCCCGGAGCCTTTTGTTCCCAGCGCCAGACATGCCTTTTTCAAAACTGGTGTACGATACGCGTCTTATCAATCTGTTCCAAGTGTGTCACATGGCCATCTTCGACTCTCGTGTGCATAAAGCCAAACGGATAAATCCTAACTATCCAACTTTTTAGGCATGTTCTGGGCAGTTGTAGAACTGGAGGTGAAAATTGGTCCCTTTTGGTTCCTGCAATAACCTTGAATTCACTGTTTATATAACTCATTGCACAATCGCCTGAGTATTAACTTGTCTGCAAAACAAAATGACTTTGTATATGGACTCTGTAACCAATTTCACATCTGCCAGACAGTGAAAGGTCTGTGTTTTTCTGGAATATTGCAAAGGACAGGAGCAGATGGCGAAGCCAGAACAGATTAATGATGACTTGTCATTAAGCACATAATGAAGTAGCGCAGTCGATGTGGCTGTTGGGGAATCCCATGGTGACTTAATGCAGAGGCTTTAGTAGAGAAAGTCATAGGGAAAAGTGGTGCTTACCGGTGCTGGAGAGATTACTCTGTTTACAGGCCGTAGCGATGCTTCGCTTAGTCCGTCTCACGTTCAGCCTGTGAATAATAAACCATTTCTGAAATAGGATTATTTCTGATTCATTGGATCTCAAAGCTGTCCTTGGGCCTCATGGAGAATCCTGCTCTGCGGATCCAAGGGGCGTAAGTATAGGGCCCGGGTCAGTAGGCTCCCTGTAAAGCATGCTTCTAGGCAAAAAGTATATGAATGTTATTTTCATGGTCCAGATTAAATGCAGATCCAAGATCAATGCAAGTCGATGAAATCAAACTGTTCCAGAGAGGTCCACTTTATCCCCATACGTCCATGATTGTGAAGATAGGATTTGCAGGCAGCAACTATGTTTTTTAGATTTCCTTAGCTGTTTTTACATAGAAAATTGCAAAGGCAAACAAGGAGATAGTTTCCATGTACATGTACTTTCCGAAACTTAAGGTCTGCAATCTAAATTGGGCCACCCGATAGCCGCATGCTATGGCACATTCCTACCAGTAGGCTACAAATACTAGGATTTTTCCCCTTCTACTCCAGCTCTGTCTTACCTTAAGGCCTGGTTCACATCTGCATGTGGTATTCCGTTTGGGGAGTCCACATGGGGACCCCCCGAACGGAATACTGAACGCAATGATAAGTGGAGAGTTTATGAAAGCACATGGACCCCATAGACTATAGTGGGCTCTGTGTGTTTTTCGCATGCTGTCTGCACGGAACATGTGGAGAGAAAAGTACTTCATGGCCTACTTTCCTCTCCGCATAAGCAGGGGTGAACCTGCCTGTTTCGCCGCCCGAGGCGGACGACAGAAAGCCGCCCCCCCCCCCCCGGAGGAGGGGGCGTAACTGAGGGGGTGGGGCGGAGTGAAGGGGGCAGAGCAGAGCAAAGGGGGCGTGGCGGAGTGGCGTTAGCAGGCAGAGAGCAGGCACGGGGAGGACCTGCGCTCTGCCTGACCTCCCCAATCCACCGCTCGGTGACGCTAAGCCAGTCCAGGACAGCTTGTCCTGGACTGGCTTAGGTAAGCAAAAATGCCGCCCTCCCTGGGGCCCTGACATAGCGCCGCCTGAAGCGGTCACTTCAGGTCGCCTCATGGGAGGTGCGGCGCTGCGCATGAGTCATGCGGAAAACACACGGACCCCATTTTAGTCTATGGGGTCCATGTGCTTTTAGTGCTCACCGCTTGTCAATGCGTTCGGTTTTCTGTTCGGGGGGGGCTCCCCATGCGGGCTCCCCGAACACAGATGTGAACCAGGCCTAAGATATGTATTTCCTGGCTATTATGAGAACCAATAGGTCATCATTATCCAGAACATGGACAAACTCTTTACTGCAAATTATTTTTTAACTAACCATGAGTGTTCGAAAAAGGTAAGCAGCTACAACCTCATTGCTCCACAGAACTTATATGCAAATTGACAAAAACGCAATATCCTGGCCATGGGAGGCAGGAATTCACAAGGTGAAAAGGCTATTTGATCCAGCTGACCCTCACCTATCTATTTGGGTTGAAATATTGGGTTATGGTGAAAGATACCCTTTAAATATAAGCCATCAATGTTGAAATGTTGGATAACCGATACCTTCAGCATAGGAAAATGTCATCTTTTATGTTACCTATTATAAATGTGTACGTATTGCTTTATGTGGATCGCTAGGGTGACTTTTATTTCCTCTACGCCAGCTTCCTTTTTCTGGGACTCCAAGCACATTAGAGGGAGAATCAGCTGCAAGGAAAACTCTTCATTTCATGGTATTGATGTTGTGCAGTGGCGTAGAGCTGAAAATGGAATGCAATTTGCATTGATCTGGATAGTCACCGAGGACAGGAAATCTGTAAATGCAGTATACATTTTCTGCTTACAGGAATGTCACTTGTATCTCTTGCCCTGCAAGATGTGAAGTTAAGAGGTTCTCAGGGTTACAATGTCAAAATGGACAAATGCTAAGATGTCCTTTTATAACCTTATATTTGTACTATACGCTTTACCCACAGAAGTATACAGCACGGATTCTGTATCTTATATTTCCTTGGATGTTAATGCACTAAATATCTGAAGACTGAAATACAGTCTTATATATTTGGCAAACCGTGTCCTTTATCTTATGGCCTGTATCAGATACTTGGTCTTCGTACGGAGACCCAGTTGGTGTAGGCTACCTGGGAAAATGTATGCAAATTAGCAAGCTGTCTCTTTAGAGCCACTAAGGCTAGTTACCAATGGTGGTGGGCTCATGACGGAGAGCCAGACCACTACAGTACAGGTGGTGGGTGACAGAAGGATACTGTCCATGGTGAGCTCCATGCTGGAGAACAACTCCCATCCCATGTATGAAACCATGACAGCACTGGGCAGAATTGTCAGTGACCGACTTAAAAAAAATGTTTTAATTCCTATGACTCCTAGTATCTTTTCTATCTGCTATGAGCTTGTATGTGTTCTTTCTGATAATATATTACTGTATTATCTATGCTGCTGTAACACACTGAATTACCCCATGGTGTGACTATTAAAGGATTATGTTATCGTATTTTATCTTAAAGGGATTCTACCATTAAAAACTTTTTTCTTGTAGATAAGACGTCGGAATAGCCTTTAGAAAGGCTATTCATCTCTTACCTTTAGATGTGCTCTCCGCCGCGCCATTCCTTAGAAATACCGTTTTTTACCGGTATGCAAATTGGTTCTCTCGCAGCGATGGGGGCGTGCCCCAGTGCTTTAAATATCATGGGGGCATCCCCACTGCTGCTCGAAAACAGGCTCCTGCGACACCTCTATCTTCTGCTGGATCCTCCCCTTCTTTCTTCGTCTTTCTTCAGCGTCACCTCCGATGCCTGCCCCGTACACATATAGAAATGTATTGATCATAAAGAGGCCAGATTAGCTTTTACTTGCCAGACTATAATATGACATTAAATGTGTCTTTTTATGTTACTATCTGTCCATGTATTTTTGGAGGTTCTTCCGCTCACACTTTGCCCTGACTATCACATGTAAGGTTTGCCCTTTGATGAAACAGAAACCATTTGGCTCTTTATAGCTCAAGGTTGGTAAGAAGAGTTTAAAAATGTCTGTATGATATGTGGCATTGCTTTAAAGGGAATATATAGGCTGTGCGACTGCAACACAATGTATCTCTGGCCTTCACCTGAATTTCGAGAGAAAATCACACCACCTTCTATATTAGAAAGAGACTGTAGTAAGAGGCTACATACAAGGTTACCGACAAGAGGCAGAGCGAAGCTTCCCTTTATATAGAGACGGATGATTCACCAATGTGCTGCATTCACTGAGGATGAGATGTAATGACAATGAGGTCTGAAGTACAAAAAGTACGAAAGGAATGGGAAGAACAGAGCACGGTGTATCAGAAGTGCGAGCCTCTCTATCTTTTATATTCCTCCTTCACTTCTTGTGCATTTTACATATAGGATGAAATGTATAACTTCCACTGCATATAGGTAACACTATGAATAGGAAATGGCTTCTGTATCACAGTTGAATTACTGCCAGATTCTAAGATCTGCATCAATTGACGCCCCATAGTTCTATCTAATCCTATTAATATTATAAATGTGAAAGTTTGTGAGTTTGGATGTTTGTGGGTTTGTGTGTTCGGATGTTTGTTAGTCAATCACGCAAAACCTGCTCGACCGATTTGGCTGAAATTTTCCACAAACATAGTTAATACACCCGATTGCGCAATAGGCTACTTTTCGTCACAATAGCGCACATACGTTTTTCGCAGGACCCCCACAAACCCCAAACTCACATCACCATCTCTGCAATCTCACACACTTTGGACCATAGCAAGCCACAAAATTCCTATTGCCCTCTGCAGCCTCGCCCCTAACCCCACACAATCTCATATACATACACTTTACCACTTTGCCCCTCACCTTAATGATACTCCAGGGGGCTCTCTTTAACGCTCAGGAGCAGCCATGTTTGCCAAGTACCACCGCTCCGACAATCCGCGACACCGCCCACCCATGTCAATACCCCTAGGCGGTCTAATAAATGCAAAAAAAAAGTTTAAAAAAAGTAAAAAAAAATATTAAAAACAAAAAAAAAAAGGATTAAAAATTCAAATCACCCCCCTTTCCCTAGAACACATAAAAGTAGTTAAAAACTGTGAAACATATGCATGTTAGGTATCCCCGCGTCCAAAATCGCCCGCTCTACAAAGCTATACAAATATTTTTCCTGTTCGGTAAACGCCGTAGCGGGAAAAATGGTCAAAAGTGCCAAACCGCTGTTTTTTCACTGTTTTGATTCTGATAAAAATTTGAATAAAAAGTGATCAAAGCAATAACAGTTCCCGAAAATGGTAGAACTACAAAGTACACCCACAAAAAAAGACGCCCTATACATCCCCGTACACGGACGTATAAAAAAGTTACGGCTGTCGGAATATGGCGACTTTTCAAAAATTTTTTAACAGTTTTGGATTTGTTTTTAAGGGGTCAAAATGTAACTAAAACCATATAAATTTGGTATCCCCAGAATCGTAACGAAACACAGAATACAGGGGATATGTCATTTTGGTTGCACAGTGAACGCCGTAAAACCAAAGCCCGTAAGAAAGTCGCAGAAATGCATTTTTTCTTGAAATCCACCCCATTTTGAATTTTTTCCCTGCTTCCCAGTACATTATATAGAATAATTAATGGTGGCATCATGAAGAAAAATTTGTCCCACAAAAATTAAGACCTCATATGGCTCTGGGAGCGGAGAAATAAAAAAGTTATGGGGTTTAGAAGGAGGGGAGTCAAAAACGAAAATCAAAAAATGCCATCGGCGGGAAAGGGTTAACTTCAAATACCTCTGTCCCAAAGTCACTATGTAAAGTTTCTCACAACACCGTATATATAGCAGCTCAAATACAAATTAACTTCAACACAAAAGTCTCACGTATTCTCTGAATTACAGCAAAAACAAGATACAAACTTACATTTCATATCCCATACCTTATACACACTACGAAAACCTTACCCACGCCTGTATATACCCACAGCTACAATCACCGCAGACGAAGTCGCGGGTAACAGCTAGTATATATATAAAAATGAAGTTTTGATGTCTATTCTTTATGCCTGGCCAAATGACTGAACCAATGTGCACCAAATTTAGCAGATACATACATTTTTCAACCCCCGATCCTACTAATATTATAAATGTGAAAGTTTGTATGTTTGTGTTTGTTCCTCAATCACGCAAAAACAGCTGAACGGATTTGAATGAAATACGGCACATAGACAGATTAAAACCTTGATTAACATAGGCTACTTTTTATCCCAGTAAATGACATGGCTTCACAACTGTTATGAATTTATGTTCATATACTATATTACACTGCTCTTATCTCAGCTTCTGAGAAAGCCAGGGCTGTTATCTCTCTGTGTATACACACACCTAACCCTCAGTGTTCATGCATTAGCATATTATCTGATCTGATCTGATCCAAGCACTGCAGACAAACTGACATGAGCGTCAGGGATCATCCACGCCAACAATACACTCATTATATGGCATCCCAGCGAGTTGCTGAGATGTCGGAACAATTACAGGCACGGTGCGAGGAACAACTTCAGTGCCAGGCCAACTTGAGAGCTGCCGAAACGCCAGAGCAGGCGGATCATCAACACCAACAAGATGCTGATTATATGGCATCACAGCGAGTTGCTGAGAAGCCGCAAGAATCATGGGCACAGTGCGAGGAACGAGTTCATTGGCAGGCCAGCTTGACAGCTATCGAAACGTTGAAGCTGGTGGATCATCAACACCAACAACACACTCATTATATGGCATCCCAGTGAGCTGCTGAGATGCCGGAACAATCACAGGCACAGTGTGAAGAACAAGTTCAGCAGCAGGACAGCTTAAGTGCTGCCAAAATGCCTGAACAGGCAAACCATCAACGGCAGCAACTTGCTGAATAAGCTCATTATATGACGTCCCAGCAGGCTACTGAGATGCCAGAACAATCACGGGCACGGTGCGAGGAACAACTTCAGTGCCAGGCCAACTTGAGAGCTGCCGAAACACCAGAGCAGGCGTATAATCAACGCCAACAACACACTCATTATATGGCGTCCCAGTGAGCTGCTGAGATGCCCAGTGCAAGAAACAAGTTCAGCAGCAGGACAGCTTGAGAGCTGCCGAAATGCAAACCATCGACCACAGCAATTGGCTAAATTTAGGCGGATCATACACGCCAACAACCCGCAGAAGAAGTCGCAGGCAGAGGTTAGTGGTCCATATTCGTCATTCTTGGCCTCACTGACATACACACAGTTTTATCAACACAGCCATTTTTTAACACTGGTTTTCATAAAAACCAGTGACAACTTCACAAAAGCAAACATGATTTCCATATTAATGGCCTTCCTCTATATCAAAGCAGATGACCTGTATTAGTTGAAAGAATCTTGTAGGTCATTCATTATTAGCCTTACTGACATACACACATTGTTTTTCTTTTAGACCTGGCTTTCATAACAACATCGCCATTTTATAAGATATAAGATCAGTATCAACCAAAGTGTTTACCTCGCACACAAATGGGCTAAATAGTTCTGTGAGAAGCCGGGAAATTTCACTAGTATCAAAATATATTTTGCCCCCAACTGGAACTAAAAGTACTGCATTACTCACACAGATAGGCCTTATCACTGCTAGAAAACATTTACTTTTGTATTTTAATAATTAAGTCATTTGATATATTCAATATGAAAAGATATACCCCCCTTATGTTTTTTTATGCTCTCTGACCCCCTCCAACTCTTTTCCCCAGGATTGGGATTTGTGTGGAAAAACTAATTATACATACATGCATGTGTGATTTTTGAATTTTATATTTTTAGATGCAAAATGTTAAATAAGGATGATTTAGAAAAAAAAATATCATACTAATAATTTTTCGACCCCCATTATAGCCTCTCAGAATTTAGCAAGAAGGGTGTCTATAGCTCCACAGTTGAAGGAACTCTGCTCCCTATGGCTCAGTATTATGGAGTTATTTTGGTCTAGAACTGATGCTGAATGGCGCAAGACACAATTTTGGTTTTGTCAGATCAGTCAGTAATAGCCCTCTGACCCTCCGGATAAAATTGTAACATACAGGCAGCACAGTGGCTCAGCACTGGAGTCCTGGGTTTGAATCTTGCCAAGGACAACATCTGCAAAGGAGTTTTTTTTTTTTTATGTAGATTGTGAGCCCCACAATGTACATTTTTCCCTATCAGTATGTCTTTGGAATATGGGAGGAAAATCCATGCTAACACGGGAAAACATACAAACTCCTTGCAGATGGTTTTTTGCCCTTGGTGGGATTTGAACACTGGGACTCCAAGGCTACAAGGCTGCAATGCTAACCACTGAGCCACCGTGTGGCCCCCTGCAAAGGAATTTGTATGTTCTCCTTGTATTTGTGTGGGTTTCCTCCCACACCCCAAAGACCTACTGACAGGGGAAAAAAAAATAAAAAAAAATTGTTACATACGGAGGATCAGGAGGGCGCCAATGATTTCTATGGGCACTTTCTGTTATTGGTTGATAACTCTTCCTAGAAAATTCTGATACAAAATACATAGAACACAATACAGAAAGGGCTACAAGATTGTGCAGAATCTATTAACGTATAACCAATAATAGAAATTTACATTAGGACAGAGATTCTCTAGATAAAGGCCTTAGTCACCAGGTATCTGAAATACAGGCTATACTGGTTTGAGATGATACATCCTCATAAAGGATTAGAGCATACCTAATCTTTCAGAATCTTTCTGGGATAAACTGTAATGTGTGTGTACATGGGGAGTAACATTATTTTTGGCTATTTCATACTTGTATCCTGCATGCTTTAGCAGTTTTCCCCCTCAGGCTCCGTCTCTATTTCCCGTTTGTCCTGGGACTAGTGGGGAGAGATTAGCCACTAGAACGTCTTCCAGTAAAAGCAGCAACAGATTGTCTGACATTATAGAAAAGTATTTCATAGTACTGATGTGAGTATAGCGCTTGGAGCGAGATATCATACTTACTTCTTAGTGTCTGTATATCTTTCTCTCACACTGGGCTCATCCTCTGCCCTTCCTCTGTGAGCTTACAGTTCACCTGGCAAAATCAAAACAGAATCGGCAGAGATTTCAGAGTGAATGTCAGCAAAATCTGTGAAGAAGGAAGCCATTTTCTCTTATATGACATTGTTAGGGACATCAAGGGGTCCCCATGATAGAGTATGTTGCTGAGTTCCAAATTAAATATCAGGCCTGAAGTAATTACGCCCATTATCAGGTCTGGAGAAGTCACACACACACAGCTGATGGTGTATCAAGTGAGTTCTAATTTAATGGTGCACAAAGGTGGTTTAAATACAATACAGACAAAAGCAGGTTGGACTATTCTAATAATATAACATGGTTGGCATAAAATGATTGGTTATAAGATAAACCTGGCACATGACTATTGGCTGAGGCCTCATGTATTTTGCATCTCATTATTGCTTAATGGACTTTGTACTTTGTCCTTAAACAAAGTTTCAAAAATACTTATGTGTGAACTAACAGCTCTCACTATGTCTATATGTATATATCATGGAAAATGAGATAAGATGTCTTGTTGGTGCTAAATGAGTCTCAGTGACCTCCATATACCATGAAGATAAGAGATATACAAATAGCCAGCTGCGACTTACTTATACAGTTTATGTGTGAAAGGTTACAAGATGACTGACGAAATACAAAGATGGAGGATTTGACTCTAACATTCCCCCATTTTGAGATGGTTGAATACAGGAATTCATATTTAGGTACTTCAGTGACCTAATGTCTACTGCCGGACTTTACCAGATTCCCCTCATATGTTCCTGTATTCCAACCTAACCTTAATCATAGTTCTGGCCTTTTATATCTTGGTCTGCTCATCCTTTTGTATATGCTTTGTATTAAACAAACAAAATGAACATAAGATTTTTACTACAACTTGCTGATATTTACTTGTTTATACTATGTATCGTTCCTAAAATATGAGGTGGTATCTTCTTAACTATATATTTCAAACATTTCCTGTTGCGTCAAAGAAACAGCTATATATGACATGACTGAGGCTAATATGGGGTTATGAGTACATATCCTACAATCTGACACATTCAGATCTTCGATCAAAATCATATGATGTTTAAGAAACTTATTGTCCCACTTCATTGTTAAATGTTCTATGCAGGCTTATCGTCAGGACCATCTGTAACAGCATTATCAGGAGAATCTTCATCGCTTTGTGTGTAGATACTTTCTTGCAATATGAAGCATGGATACAATTAGGCTCTCCTTCAAATTTCACAGAAGGATTGGTTATCAGCAGCATTTGGAATGCACCATCAAATCTTGGCCCAAGGTTTTTCTCATGTGTCTCTTTATCAACATCAATCTCTTGGCTCAAATGAATAGGTCCCGCCCACTAACTTAAAATCTGAGAAGGAGAGAAAACTCAAAACCATACATTAGTCAAATGTTTTTGCCAAGACATCACATAGTCAGCCAGTACACCATACCACATCTGTAGGAGTTGCCAAGAATACAACCCTAACCTAGGGGCTGACCCAAAGAAAGTTTGACATGGGCTAAAGCCAATTCTTCTCTTAGGAGGGTACCTTACAGAAAATACCAATACAAGTGACACACTACTTCTTCAGTAGCCGTCTATCTGCAGCCCCGTTTGTGATGGCTTTCTTCACCAGATATGCCTCAGACTTTACTGAAGATAGATAACTATACACACAAGCACGTACTTATACCGTCTCACCTTTAGTAACTGCATATAGTTAACCTGCAATCTCTGGAACGGGTACAAGGGCTCTGGGCCTGGCTCTGAGAAACTTTTCACTTTTTGGCCTACTTTGCATTTAACACATGCCATGCAGTGTCTGTAGTGATGTTAAATCCTGCAGCCGCCCATCCTCTGCTCACCAGGTCACACATGGCTACTTCTAAACACTGCTTTATGCCATCAGTGGGGACAATGCACTCAGTAAATATATTCTCCTACCACCGGAGATCAGGACTTGTACATCCTCTTTTACTGTAGTCCTGGACCATTTTTGGTGCCTCAGTGTTGTAAAACCTGAAAAGAGAGCTAAAAGGGGTTTTGGTCGAGTATAATGACCAATTATCAGTAAGGCATATCCCCTAGGCCTCTGCAGCTGGGTTAGTGGCAGTGTCTGCCCACATGTTACCTCTACCTTCCTTCGTATCAGCCTTAGGGTGCATGCACACTGAGTAACGCCGGGCGTGTATGAGAGCCGTACACGCCGGCATTACAGCAGACTGCCGAACACTTCCCATTCACTTCAATGGGAGCGCTCGTAACAGCGGCGTTTACGAGCGCTCCCATTGAAGTGAATGGGAAGTGTTCGGCAGCCCTGCTGTAACGCCGGCGTGTACGGCTCTCATACACGCCCGGCGTTACGTAGTGTGCATGCACCCTTAGTGTGTGTCCTGACTTCTGACTATACCCACCCTACAGAAAGCTCTCGCTCTCTAGATTGGACCATAGTCCCACTATATCAAACACCTACCCTCAGGCCTTGTACCCTGTCTCAGTGATGGCTTCTAGTTCAGCTTCATGAGCTGAGACCCATACAGTTCCATAATGGTTCTACTTTGTGCTTGGTTTTACCCTTGGTTTACCTCATATTCAGTGACCATGACATATCTGGTGCAGAATCCACCATCATTCCCAAATCGAGAATCATCTAAAATAAAAGAACTCTCATCAGAGTTAACAATAGATTCATCATTTACATAACCAAATCAGCAAAAGTAAAATTAATTTTAAGTTATCTGACTCTCCTTACTCCTCCCCTGAAACTATTGTTAACAGGTTAGAAGGGACTTGTAGTGCAGCCAGAATGCAAAGCTTACATTAGAAGACATAGATAAGACACACTGCAGTCTGAGATATCCAGCCATTGTCATCTTTGTTTCCAATGCAAGATTTATTACCCCTTGGAATCATGGAAGCAGCTGCGCTGGATCTCCCCACACTTGTCATAGCTGTAGTACTACATATCCCAGCAGACTTATTTATACAATCCCAAGTAAATTCAGTTCTCTAAAACTTCTAAACACTCCAGAAATTCATTGAGGTAAGTAAATACTCAAAATATATCAGCCATTACAGAGCAGATATGTGAGTGACTTCTGATCTACTTAGACAGCTATGTAGCACCTTGTAGCAAACAATGACCCAGAAACACCACTTTAATTTTGTAGAACTACAATTTATCTTTACCTGCGTGTACATGTTAGGGGCATTCTGTGCCCCTTGTGGCAAGATAGTTCACATGTATTGCCTACCCCTATGGGGCCTAATCCCATATCAGAAGGAACATCTGAATAACTTTTTCACACAATAAATCCCGATTGTTAACATTCTTGGATTTATAGTATAAACCCATAACAAATATTTATGTTACAAGTGTAAAGCCCATGTGATATACTTGATACACAAAATCACCAATAGACACTGAGTACATATTACATGTACATGGTATATCAAGTACATCTCATTTACACCAGAACACACATATATGTATTCAACAATGGAAAGAACTTTTATGCCTCCCTCTCATATCTACTTGTCACAACCCTCTGTGGTTATCAGCAGTCAATATCTTTATCTGCTCGCTGTGGAGACTGAAAATGTAACAACACAGACATGGACGAACAGAACATGTACACATAGCAGACATATGCAGTGGCGTAACTAGGAATGGCGGGGCCCCGTGGCGAACTTTTGACATGGGGCCCCCCCGACACCGAAGATCTCAACCGAGTCCCTCTTACGCATTCCTGCGCGCTCTATTATGTTCCATAGTGGCCCCTGCACACAGTATTATACCCAATAGTGGCCCCTGCACACAGTATTATACCCAATAGTGGCCCCTGCACACAGTATTATGTCCCTTAGTGGACAGGACTAAATACTGTCATGTCACCCGCTGACCGCTATACCAGGACAAATTGTGGCTATAAAATCTGGTCCTGTGCATTACAATTTAGTAACTCCATGTGCCTCATATTAATAGCATTTAACCCCATCATCTCCCTGACATTAACCCCTGTGTGCCTCACCATAAGGGTTACTGATATGTGAGAGACATGGAGGTAATAATAAAGTATCTTCATTATTATTACCCCCATATGTCTCACATATCAGTAACTCTTATGGTGAGTCACACAGGGGTTAATGTCAGGGAGATGATGGGGTTAACTGCTATTAATATGAGGCACATGGAGTTACTAAAACACAAGTAATCCCCCCATATGCCTGATATTAATAAGTAACCCCAGTACGTACCTGTGTAGCTTCAGTTTCATTTTCCTTCTTCCTTTCTTCCTCCAGTGCAGGACGGCAGGAGCTCGGCAGGGATAAGCCCCGCCTCCTCCTCTCATTGGTGGGCAGAGGACAGCAGAGAAAGGGAGGGGGGAGAGAGGGGGAGCGTCCTGCAGCGCTGACAGGAGCCAGAGCTGCAGCTCCTGTGTCTCAGCCGTTGCTGCAGCTTCGGGGCCCCCTGTTGGTGGAAAGTATTCCACCAACAGGGGGCCCCGATCATTATACTCGGGGGTCCGAAAAGACCTCCGAGAATAATGATAGCAGCGGTAGCAGCTGTCACCGGGCCCCTAATGTCCCGGGCCCTGTGGCAGCTGCTACCGCTGCTATGGTGGTAGTTACGCCACTGGACACATGTAACATGTACATATAACTGACACACATATGGGCCCATTCACTTTTCTGAACCTTCCATACAAACATGCAACGTCACACTGGAGCTCCAGACAAAACAAAACAAATGTCAATTAAATCAAAAAGAACTTGTCTGAACTAAAATAAAAATTTTCATATATTTTGTACCGTGATATCACTTATTGTCTTGGGACGGCTTATTCCTACAAATAATCACAGGGTTAGTTATAATTCCTGCACAGCTAAATATTGAGGAGAAAACAAACCAAAACATGTATATAGTTGCCTTCATCTTCTTACCAATTTGCATATTACTATAAAATAAACATAATAATGTTGATCTCATATTTATTCCATTTATCCAATTTTAAAAACATTACCATGAGGGGAGAATTCTCAAAATGGGAAACCTTTCCTGTATAAAAGGACACTATAGACATTCTAGAAATTCCTTAACGTCCACCCCCAAGCCTATATACACACATATGTGTATACACATATCTACACTTAACCTGCAGTATCCTCACCACAAAACATATCATGTTTCCACTTACATAGCACAAACCAACAAACTAACAACACAATGCTAAGGGAGCGTTCACACTACCGTCGGTGTCCGACATGTAGTGTCCGCTCCTAGTGTCCGCTCAAAATCTGTCACGGACACTAGGAGCGGACACTAGATGTGTCCGTGACACCTGTCATTCACTTTAATGGGCATCGGGTGCGTTCTTTTGCACTCTGTGCCCGTCCTTTCCTGTCCGCAAGAGAAGATGTCCGACTTCTCAAGCGGACAGAGGAACCCTGCATGCAGACCTTGAAGAAGGATATAAGATCCGAAACGCGTCGTCTGACGCTAGCCTTTTTGTCTCTTCCTGTGACTGCGTGTTTATATTTTATCCTGTGGACATGAAATAAAAGCAAAGTTTTTTATTGGAGGAACTTTCGTTTCGTTGCTGGATGATTTCTCGTACTATTTATTGACAGGTGCTACTGTACATGATGGCAGGTGTATCTGAAAGGGCAATACTGAAACATGGACACAAATATAAGAAGATAAAAGTTATTGCTAGTTCACGCGGAGTAAACGCGGCACGCAATGCACCGCGTTTACGGGACCGCAAACATGCACCGTCAAAATCGCGGCGCAAACGTCCTGTAAACGCGGCGCATTGCGTGCCGCGTTTACTCCGTGTGAACGAGCCCTTAAGTATGTCCTACGGCCTGGGTTGGGCTACGCTTGCGGTCTGGCCGCGCTGCGGGTTGTTCCGGCCACACTTGCGGCCTAGTTCTGGCTGCGCTTGCAGCCTAGTCTGGCTTATTTGCAGCATACCTTAGTGGCAGGATCTTGCAGCCTACTTCTAGTCGCTTGCTCCACTTCCAGCTTACTGCTAGTCCATCTGTCTGGTGAGGGGCGGGCCTTGGGTGGTGTTGGTTAGCTCCCCAGCCCCTTGCGGCCAGCTCCTTGCTTGTGGGGTAAGATCTTTATGTTTTATCCCTGCTTTTCTTGCAGGGTCTCAAGATTCTGAGCCCCTTTTTTGTTCTCATTATGTTTTGGAGTGCAGGGCTCTGTTGGCAGCGGGTGGGCACGCCCCTTCCGGCTCCTTCCCTATTGGAGATCCCTCCTCTGGAGGCTCTGGGCCTTACTAGTGGGGCTTACTGGCACTAGCCTGTATTTGTGTAGCGGTTGTTTCATTGCTTTGGAGCATTTCTTGTGCTATTCAGCTCAATTATTCAAGCGCTGGGCGGTCTCTTCTATTAGTATGCAGGTCTAGCTATTATTCCTATGGTCATACACTAAGGTGTTTGTTCCTTCTGTAGAGTGAGTGGCTTGTAGCCCAGTATGTCTTCTACTACCCCTCCTCCGGAAGACCATAGAAGACGGTAATCTCGGTAAGAGGAGGCATCAGGCCTGCGCTGAACGCGAAATTCCCCTGCCTCATGGTAGGTTTTTTCTCACAAAAAAAAAAACAGAGGGAAAATAAATATTTTTCTTTCCCCTTTGGCCCAAGCTATGTATGGGCCCGCTGCCGTTCTTGCAGAGGCCCTGCTCCCGAAACATTTCTACTCAAGATGTTATTGTCTGGGTAAGAGACTTCATTCAAGTTTTTTTCTTTTTCATGACCGTCCAGCCCTTTTTTCTTTCTCTTTTCTAAGGACATCAGGGATTCCATTTCCCACATCGCCAAGAAACAGCACACTGGTAGGCGCTCTTTGTCCTTGCCATCACTGGTGCGATTAACCATGGACAACCAAACTGTTTCTTTGGACAAGGATGTCAATTCCAGCAGACCCATACTCCCCATGGATAAGATGGGGAAACTGCTGAAGTCCATCCGGTCAGGTGACCAGGATGTTGATGGGGAAGCCTCCTCGTCCACCTCTGGGGGGGCGGAGGGCCTTCCATGTGGACACAGCCAGGTTGATGGAAACGGAATGGAAACATCCCGAAAGAGCTCATCTAGCCTCCAGAGTATTTAGAACCCTGTATCCGATCTCCTCATCCCAGCTGGATCGATGGGGCCCTCCACCCGGGGGTGGATATGGCCGTGACGAAGCTCATCCACCGTACAGTGGTACCTCTGGAGGACAGCTCTAATTTGCAAGACCTGCTGGACCGACGCATGGACGGGACCCTCAGGAAATGTTATTCAGCCTACTCTGCGCAAACTTCGGTGGCCATATCCACCACCGTTGTGGCTGACAGTCTTCGTTCCCAACTTCAACACGTGGAACGAGATATCGATTCCGGGATCCCTAGGGAAGATATTCTCTCTCATCAATGATCTCCCTGTTCACTACTGCCGATTATCTGGGCGTGGCCTCCCATCAACAGTTAAAGGTAGCTTCTAAGGGCATGGCACTATCCACATGCCATCCAGAGACCCCTCTGGCTTAGGCCCTGGAGGGTAGACACAGCCTCCAAGTTCGCCTAGTGTACCCTTCCATTCGAGCCTGCAGGCTTTGGGCACGCCCTGGACGATTTGTTGGACGGTTTGGCGGGTACTTCAAGTTACCGAGAGAGGTTACACCATCAAATTATCTCTGCCACCTCTAGACCACTTCATGTCAACTTGCCCTCTCCCTGTCGCTCGACAGTCCATCTTGGAGAACTCCATCTGGAGTATATTCAGAAGGGTGCCTTGGAAAAGGTCCCTCCTTTGGGCAAGGCGAGAGTCACACTAGACCAAAGGATCTCTACTTGCATGTACCCATTGTTCAACCACACAGGAGGTTCCTCAGGATTTCTATCCAGATCCCCGGTCACAGGGAGCATTACCAGTTTGCCGCTCTTCCCTTCGGCATTTCATCCGCTCCTCGGAAGGTGATTAGTCCAACCAGTTTGGACTCTGTTGACAACGGATGCATCCCAGACAGGACGGGGAGCCCATCTGGACGAGAGGTCTGTTCAAGGGTATTGGAGCAGCCCAAAAGAGGGATCCTCCAATTAGAGGGAACTCAAGGCGATATACCTGGCACTTGTGCACTTCGCCCCATACCTCAAGGGGAAGGCAGTCAAAGTGTGAACAGACAACATGACGTCATTGTTGTATCTAAACAAACAGGGAGGTACCAGGTCCAGACTTCTCCTGAAAGTGACAAATCTGATATTTGCCTGGGCCGAGACAAACCTGACCCAGTTGACCACTGTTCATATCAAGGGCTCTCTGAACATAGTAGCGGATCGGTTGAGTCGAGGTATTACCGTATCAGGAGAATAGTCCCTCAATCCAGAGGTGTTCCAACGTGTTGTCCAGATGTCGGGGCTTCCAGAAGTCAACCTCATGGCAACCCGACTCAACACCAAGGTAGAGAAGTTCTGCTCTCTGTGTCAGGAGGATGATCCCTTGGCAGTGTCCATCCCATGGAGGTTCAGGTTGGTCTACATATTCCTTCCAGTTCCTATCATACCCAAGGTATTGATGAAAATAAGACAGGACCAAGTCCAGGCAATTGCCATCATTCCGTTCTGGCCGAACAGGACTTGGTTTGCCCAGCTCATACAGATGAGTCAAGGCATTTACTGGAGGCTTCCCCCTCTCCCAGACCTGGTCACTCAAGGTGGACAGAGATGCCAGGATCTGATAAGATTCAACCTGACTGCCTGGAGGTTGACCAGTCCCTATTACTGAATAGTGGACGGTCAGAGGCCGTCCTGAGAACGCTTGCCCAAGCAAGAGCGGATTCCACCAACAAGAATTATCGCAGGATCTGGAGGATCTTTGAAGCTTGGTGCTCTGAATGCAGGATTGTTTCTACTAACCCCTCGGTGGGGTCGTTTTTGGACTTTCTACAGGACGGCCTAGACAGAGGACTAGCCCCCTCTACCTTAAAGGTACACGTGGCAGCCCTGTCCGCCTATCTGGGGAGGCGTTTAACTCAACACCCTTTAGTTGGTAATTTTCTAAAGGACACAATGAGAATCAGACCTGCTGTCTCAGCTCCGGTTCAGCAGTGGGACCTGGGGACAATCCTTTCGGGTCTTTGCGACTCCCCATTTGAGCTGCTAGATCAGGTAGATCTGAAATTCCTGGCCTACAAGATTACCTTCTTGCTTGCAATTACTTCAACCTAGAGAGTGGGAGAGCTTCATGCGCTCTCTTCTGAGGAACCCTATACCTCTTTGAGGACAGGGTACAATTACGTTTTTGCCGGAAATTCAGACCCAAAGTCCGTTCACTGGCAAATCTAAATCAGCTTATACTGTATCTTTGCCAGTCTATTTTCCTGCTCCCTCCTCGCCTGAGGAGGTAAGGCTTCATTCACTTGATTTAGGTAGGTGCTTGCGCATCAACCTAGTAAACACGGAAGCTTTCAGGAGATCTGAAAATCTCCTGATTAATTTAGCAGGGAAATCAAGGGGCCTGAAGGCTTCTAAATCTTCGATTTTGCAATGGGTCAGAGAGGCCATCAGGTTGGCTCTCTCCTCCCAAGGTCTTTCTCCTCCAGGTTATCTAAGAGCTCACTCCATGAGGGCTGTCGAAACTACAGGGGCGGAGAAGAAGGCAGTACCTCTGGAACAGATTTGCTTGGCAGCTTCATGGTCATCTCATAACACCTTCGTGAAGCACTATAGGCTGAGCTCACATGCTTCGGCCTGTGGCCGTTCTGTCTTGAGCTCTGTAAGTTAAGTTGAGGAAACCCTCCCTAAGGGGATTACTTGACATCTCCCCACATTGTGCTGCTGTATAACGACAGGGAATGCTGGTTTATGTAGATAAACTGTTTTCCCTTAGTCATAACAGCAGCACAAGGCTTCCCTCCCTATTATTCATCTTATACTCTTGTATTAACACGTGGGGGGAAGGTCTTATTAAAATATTCCATCTGTCCTACCAGCACGCAGGGGCAGAAATACCCCACATTGTGCTGCTGTTATGACTAAGGGAAAACAGTTTATCTACATAAACCACCATTCTTCCTACTACTCCCGGCATCTGGATCATTCCAACAAGTTGCTCCACATATACAATAGAAAAATGATCTCAATAATTTCACTAGATCCCATCTAGTCCAACAATCTAACATGTATGAGGGTCTCTCTAAATAATCAAGGCCTGTAAAATAAAATTGCACACTCATCAAAGCCCTGTGTATTATATGTGTATGACCAGTTGATACAGTCCTATGAAAAAGTTTGGGCACCCCTATTAATCTTAATCATTTTTAGTTCTAAATATTTTGGTGTTTGCAACAGCCATTTCAGTTTGATATATCTAATAACTGATGGACACAGTAATATTTCAGGATTGAAATGAGGTTTATTGTACTAACAGAAAATATGCACTATGCAATAAACCAAAATTTGACCAGTGCAAAAGTATGGGCACCTCAACAGAAAAGTGACATTAATATTTAGTAGCTCTTCCTTTTGCAAAGATAACAGCCTCTAGTCGCTTCCTGTAGCTTTTAATCAGTTCCTGGATCCTGGATGAAGGTATTTTGGACCGTTCCTCTTTACAAAACAATTCAAGTTCAGTTAAGTTTGATGGTGGCCGAGCATGGACAGCCCGCTTCAAATCATCCCACAGATGTTCAATGATATTCAGGTCGGGGGACTGGGATGGCCATTCCAGAACATTGTAATTGTTCCTCTGCATGAATGCCTGAGTCGATTTGGAGCGTTGTTTTGGATTATTGTCTTGCTGACATATCCATCTCCAGCGTAACTTCAACTTCGTCACTGATTCTTGAACATTATTCTCAAGAATCTGCTGATACTGAGTGGAATCCATGTGACCCTCAACTTTAACAAGATTCCCGGTGCCGGCATTGGCCACACAGCCCCAAAGCATGATGGACCCTCCACCAAATATTACAGTGGGTAGCAAGTGTTTTTCTTGGAATGCTGTTTTTTTTGGACTCCATGCATAACGCCTATTTGTATGACCAAACAACTCAATCTTTCATCAGTCCACAGGACCTTCTTCCAAAATGAAGCTGGCTTATCCAAATGTGCTTTTTCATACCTCAGGCGACTCTGTTTGTGGCATGCTTGCAGAAACGGCTTCTTTCTCATCACTCTCCCATACAGCTTCTATTTGTGCAAAGTGCGCTGTATTGTTGACCGATGCACAGTGACACCATCTGCAGCAAGATGATGCTGCAGCTCTTTGGAGGTGGTCTGTGGATTGTCCTTCACTGTTCTCACCATTCTCCTTCTCTGCCTTTCTGATATTTTTCTTGGCCTGCCACTTCTGGGCTTAACAAGAACTGTCCCTGTGGTCTTCCATTTCCTTACTATGTTCCTCACAGTGGAAACTGACAGGTTAAATCTCTGAGACAACGTTTTGTATCCTTCCCCTGAACAACTATGTTGAACAATCTTTGTTTTCAGATCATTTGAGAGTTGTTTTAAGTAGCCCATGATGCCACTCTTCAGAGGAGATTCAAATAGGAGAACAACTTGCAATTGGCCACCTTAAATACCTTTTCTCATGATTGGATAGATCTGGCTATGAAGTTCAAAGCTCAGTGAGGTTACAAAAACAATTTTGTGCTTCAGTAAGTCAGTAAAAAGTAGTTAGGAGTATTCAAATCAATAAAATGATAAGGGTGCCCATACTTTTGCACCGGTCAAATTTTGGTTTAATGCATGTTGCACATTTTCTGTTAGTACAATAAACCTCATTTCACTCCTGAAATATTACTGTGTCCATCAGTTATTAGATATATTAAACTGAAATGGCTGCTGCAAACACCAAAATATTTAGAACTAAAAATGATTAAGATTAATAGGGGTGCCCAAACTTTTTCATAGGACTGTATATGCGAGAACTCCTTTGTAACACCCCATCACGCTGGTCATTGCCCTCTTTGGAGAGCGGATGTCGGGCCGCTGCTGATGTGAATTAGGGCTCCTGGGACCTGCTTTCCTTAGGGGTCAGTGACTTCCTAGAGGGCAGCTTGTGTGCCAAAAATAGATCACAGAAGCAGTAACTATGCACTTAATGGAAAGCTGAACAACATGACGAAAAGTCACTTTTTTTGCTGAGCTTGTGTTGTTATGTAAGGATTCATCTAAGAACGGCAATGTCTGGAGAGGCCGGGGGTATTTCCCTCCATTCTGTGGGCGGTGGAGAATACAGCTCAGTTCACACATTGCAGGGATTTGATAATAACCTTGACACCTTGGTAAAAGTGTTGATGTGTTAAAGATGTGTGTGGGTGTGTATAAAGCGTTCACTTAAAATGTGCCTATAGCACTTGACTTTTATGTCAGCACAAATGTCTCTGAGTTGTATCTGTCTGTCTGACTCAGGACTTCAAAAAATTATTATGGATTTAGACACTCCGACCTTTCACGCCAATATGACTTTAGTGGTCCACAACTTAGTTTCTTAGTCAGAATTTACTTCTATATCAATATATTGCACTATCGTACTATTACACCCTTTCTATAACTTAGGCCTAAATTTAGATGGCCATATTGCGACTGTATTCTGGCATCCATGTTACAGCGGCAAATCTCAGGTCCTTTAGCTCACTAGGATTTAGCATCTACTGCAGGAAGAGCCCCGGAGTGGATGCTCAGCCCAGGACAGGTGAGCATAAGTATTTTTTTTTAATTTTTATACACCTCCCCTGGGCTGGCAATTAATGGAAAGGGGCCCATTAACAATATGTATAGTGGTTGGGGAACAAGGCTTTCCTGACCACTATAGTGGTCTGTGGCGCCAGTCATTTCAAGCTGGACATGGGCCCCGTACTCGTCCTGGCCCGGTCGCGGTCACATTCCCGGTGACCATGACCATTACTCCACTGTACATGCATTAGGATGCCCCTAGTGTTCTAATGTTTGCCCTAAGGTCATCCTCCAAATATGTCCAATTCTGATGAGAAGAAGCCACTTCTAGCATTGTAATTCATACTGGTTAGCCTATGCAATAGTAGGAATCACTCCTCCAGCTGTGTAGAAGAGGATCTGGACAGGGGGGACTGAGCTACTGAGCATGTGCGACCACCAGCACTAGAGACTTAAGGTGGACATTCTAAGACAAACCAAAAGAAACACCAGAGGGAATCCTAAGCAGTAACAGTGATGTCTTACACACAGGAACATCATTTTAATGATTCAATTTATCTGATTTTAATAGGACAGCCCCTTTAATTATACCAACTTGATAAATGTATAATACATGAAAGCAAATCCTAAATAACTAAATGTGTAATAAATTCATCTACTTTCTATTTTCAATCCATTTTCTACACATAGGATGTACATAAAGATTTTATATATTATATAAATCACCCATAAATGCCTCGAAACGTTTCTTGGAAAGCATTTGATAACATTTCTTTTACTTGAAGATTTTTTTATTCCTCTGCTGGACAAGAAGACTCTGTGACATATTATGGAGACTGGCAATGGGCTAAGCAGTCGAATCTGAGTCAATGTTATCTGACAAGCCACTAATAGATACTTCATGTATTTCAGGTAACTGGTACCTTGGAGAAAGCGTTCATATAATGGTAATTTAATTTGCATCTCAATTCGAGAGCCTGGTCAGGGTATAAATTACCAGCTGCCGGCGGCACTTATAAGTAATCCAGTAATCTTCCGATGCGCCCTACAAGCTCACATCCCCACCTGATTATCAGCATTCACAGTCATACACTGCTAAGTGTTTGGCACATGCCTGCCTTCTAGGTCGAGTGTCTTGGCTGGGAACTTTTGGCATGCCTTACCCGCTCTCGGATACATTTTCTCGCTCTACCTCATTTCCTAAAGGAGTTGACAAGAACATTTTGATGCCAAATTTTAATTAGACCACTTCCTTGGGAATAAAAGAAAATTTCACCCTATTTATTGGCACTCGCTAAATACATATTAATGACACATCTCATGCCTAGTGGCGGGTCTCCTTACTGTAAACTACTAATTGCTCTATACCCAAATGCCCATATTCTCATAATACATAGAGGCCAGAGCCAGCGCGTTTCTATTCCAACAAGATTATAACTTTACACTGATGAGTTACAGACTTTACGACTTCAACCAGATTGGCTGTAACATGTAGTTTTTAGTATTTGGTACTGAGAGATTCGGAAAATGGTAGCAATCTCCTAATCTAGATATGGATGACCTTAAAGGGATTCAACCATTAAAACTCATTTTTTTCTCGGTCACATGTCAGAATAGCCTTAAGAAAGGCTATTCTTCTCCTACCTTTAGAAGTCGTATCTGGCCTGCCGTTTGGTTAAAATCTCGGTTTTTGTTGTTTCAGCAAATTCCATTTGCTGAAATGTAGTCCCAAACTTGAATGGAACATTGACCAGGCTTTACTGTTACCTACAGACACTTAGGCTAGGTTCACCTCTGCCCATGGCTCTCCGTCATACAGGTCTGTCATGGAACCCGACTGATGCAGAGCTGAACTGCTAAAACCGTAACTAACAGCATGAGTAGTTTACATTAAGGAGATCGCTATTAGGCACAAGATGTGTCATTAATATTTATTTAGGTAGTGTGCAGGAGGGTTCAGCGCACACTCAGCTCTGCTTCATCTCCGGTGTAGCAGTGCTGAGCGCACGGCCAGCACTGCTACATCTCAGCATAGGAATGCATTGACCAGCGTTGATTGGCCGAATGCTATAGCACGAATTGGTCGAATGCTATAGAACGCTGGTTCTGCCGGTGGAGGCGGAGTCTAAGAGCGGTCCACAGCAGTCTCCATTCTGGTCCGATCTTAGACTCCGCCTCCTCACAGACGAGCCTCCGGCAGAACCAGCGTTGGTTGGCCAAATGCCGTACTCTGTATGGCATTCGGCCAATCAACGCTGATCAATGCATTCCTATGGGAAAAAGTCAGCTCACGCATATCGCAAGCTGACAGGGATCCCGATGTAATACAGTGACTTGGGCATGTTAGATGCCCCTAGGCATGCTTCCCCTGCTGTCCCAGTTGTATTCCAGAGGTGTTGGCATCATTTCCTGGGGTGTCATAGTGGACTTGGTGACTCCCCTGAGTCGAACAGTGGTTTCCCCCTAAACGAGTATTTATTCCCCATAGACTATAATGGGGTTCGATGTTCGATCGAAGTCGAGTATTGAGCGGCTACTCGAATCGAACTTCGAACATTACACTGTTCGCTCATCATGAATCTTTCTAAGAAATAATGATTGTTGAGTTTGGACAGACATTATAGGCCGAGGCCCCACATTACAGAAACACAGCTTTTTTGTTGTGGTTTTTTGAGCCAAAGCTAGAAGATTATTGAGCACAAGGGAGAAGTATAAGAACTTTCTAGATGCTTCCCATTCCTTCTGTAGCCACTTCTCAAAAAACGCAACCAAATCTGCAACAAAAAAAGCAGCGTTTCTGCAACAAGGGGCCTTAGTCTTAAAGAGGAGGTCCAGCTGGTAAATTTTGGTTTAAAGAGTCAAAATGGCTTAAAAAAACCGAAAGAAGTTATAAACCCGGATTCCTCGCCACTCCCATTCAACAACTTCCTGGTCCATCTCAACATAGGACTGGTGGTGGTCACATTTCCTATGTCAAGAGGGACTTGGAAGCAGAGAGGAGGACTACGAAAGCCTGAACTGGAGAAGCAAGGCGATGGGTAAGATAAATACAACGGCTTTATTTTTTTTAAGCCATTCCGAACTTTTATTAAAAGAGAATTTACTAGCTGGACAGTCCCTTCAAACACATCTACCTTTTGGCAAGAAGGAATTAATCTGACTCTACATTGGGCTGGTCACATTATTCCCTTCCTCAATGGACCAAAACATAGGTGCTCTCCACCTGACTCACCCACTATCTTTCTATCATTTTGGTTAGGAGGGGTCACTCAGTGTCCCATTAATGTCATAATGTTATTTAGCTCTGTTTGTCTGGTATCTTTTTCCTATGTCTAATTCATCTATAACCAATGTTATGGTGTATGATCGGTCAGGGGCTCCCTGCAGTTACAAACATTACATTTTCAGGCACAGTGAAGTGCCATTTAGTTGACAACATTGGAAATAAAAATCAAGGCTTAGCTCCCCAGATACATCATTATAGCACATGCTATAGCGAGCGGGTGTGTAGAGGTGGGAGACACTTGTCTTATTGAAAATGAGGATAAAAACATGTAAGTGTGAAACTGAACCTAGAAGAGACCATTAGGATTCAATGGTTATCCAACTACAGTTCAGTAATGGTTTGGCGCTTTTTGTGTTGCTGCAAAACACAGATGTGAAGATACAATTGTACAGTATTAGTCCAGCACATTTGTGTGAAAGGAGACGAAAGCAATAAAACAATCCACAAAAGTGTTTCCAGAACACACATGTGACATATTCAGACTGTCATGAAGTGTATACTGACATGTGGTTGTGGAGTAATTTAACAAAGGGAGACGTAAGGGCATTAAAGGGGTTTTCCAGGCCGAAATTTTTTATTTTTTTTTAAAGAAAGGTCTGTTAGTGCTAGTAATGGGTTAATAAGTACACCCATATACCTTTAGCAATGTTTGAAGTGATTTCTGTGTGTCTCTGGCAGCTGCTGGCATCTTCTGCCTTTGTTTACTTGGCATTAGCTTCCTGCTGTGCAGATTCCTGTGTAGCTGCTACACTAGTTCTCTCTCACTCAGCCCCCTCCTCTCTCACTCCATTACTAAACCCTCCCTGTCTCACTAGCTAGCGCCTCCCACTATCTCTGTCTTACTAGCCTAGCCCCTCCCACCCTCCTTTTCTCAGTAAGACTAGCGATCCTGCCCATTACTAGTCCCATCCAACCTTCCTTTCTCACTAAGAATAGCGATTCCGCCCATTACTAGCCCTTTTCACCTACCCTGTCTCACTAAGCCTAGCAATCCCACCCATTACTAGCTCCTCCCACCCTCCTTAGCTAACCTATTCTGCCCACTACTAGAAGACAGGAAGTGGGGAGGAGCTGTTCCCCGGACACAGGAAGTCTTGGTAAGTATTGATGGGATAGGGCAGAGGGAAGAGTAATGGTGACGTTCCATTTCAGAAGCGGTGAAACCGAATGTCACCGGATTATCAGAAAGTGTCCCTGGGGTGGTCACATGAACACTCCAGGGATATGGGTAATTATAGATTTTTTTATTTTTTTATTGAAGTAAATTAGAAGTTAGGTGGGGGAAGGAGTTTAGTTTAGGGGTAAATTATCAGTCTATCCTGGACAACCCCTTTAAGGATAATTAACTTTCTTAAAGATAGGTACATATGCTACTTTACCAGAGATTCATGGAATACAGGGAAATTATTATTTATTATTTCTTGGTGCCTTCTTTGATAAGATATCACTTTAACAAATTGTAGAAGTTCGGGTTAACATCTGTATGTTACCACAAATGCCACCGAGAAGAATAAGTGCTGTTGTATATGTATTACTAGGTCTACCTTACATGCAGTAAACTTTCATGCTGCAGTAGAGATGAGTAAGAGAGCGTTCACACTACCGTCGGTGTCCGACATGTAGTGTCCGCTCCTAGTGTCTGCTCAAAATCTGTCACGGACACTAGGAGCGGACACTAGCTGTGTCCGTGACACCTGTCATTCACTTGAATGGGCATCGGGTGCGTTCTTTTGCACTCCGTGCCGTCCTTCCCTGTCCGCAAGAGAAGATGTCCGACTTCTCAAGCGGACAGAGGAACCCGCCTGCGGGCGGTCACCATAGTTACACACCTGGCATGTGCTGTACTAGTACGGCGGATGTCGGAAAAGGGTTCAAGAAAAAAATGAAACTTGCTCAAAAAAAACATAAGAAAAGATTTTTCACTAACAGTACTGAATTTGTCAGCAAAAACTATGATAAACAAACTGCTCTATTGCAAAACAGACTTCAATACAATATTAGATTATTGGCAATGAAAATGTCCTTTGTGTGTATTACGGCTGCAGTCAGGCTCACAGCACAGATCTTCTCCCTCACTCCTGTCTATGATTTCTATCACTAATTTGCCTGTAACTGATTATATCTGACTAAACCATGTTCTAGTTCTCCTACTCCTGGCTGTATTGCAAGCTTTGCAGCACTCAGTGCTCTGTATTATGCCATGCATTGAATAACACGTCCATTCCCTACTTCCACCATCACTGACATGTCTCATGTTCCAGCCCACACAACCTTATATACTGTATATGACATCAGCATTGTAAGGTGTCCACCTACCACTGACTATCTGCTGAGATGTTGTCAGATGGCAACACAACTTCACAGTGATTCACAAGACACGTGTCTCTTCTGTATTTTTACTGTGTAATACATGTGGCATTGGCCATTTTAGTTTGTCCGAAGCAAATCACCATTTATTTGGGTTACTTGAACAGTTGGAATATTTGCGTCAAGCCTTGTTTGCGATGACCAGGTTGACCATCTCTAGTCCTAAGTTCTCTTCTAAAACATTTTGTAAAAATAGTCATGTCACCAACCATTCCCTGTGTGATCAATATTGTGCTCCTGCCACAAAAGGTGCTCTTATGGCGGCTTCTGCTAGAAAAGCCATCATTAATGCATAGTCTAAAAGGACTCCTTTATCTCTCAGGTGGAGCGCTCCCGTGTCACCGTGACTGCATTCAGCGTTGTCACAGAGATCTATGAATGATTCAGTCTAATTACTGAGCCAACAAAGCCGCCGTCTGATGCTGGGAATGTGGGCCTCTATTGTAATACAGGAACCATGTGTATTGTACCGATCTGAAATAGGTATCCAAGGTGCATCCAGGATTTCAATACCTCTGTTCTGCACAGAACCTGTTAGTATTGTTGCTGTACAAGTTAACTCAATATTTCTTCTCCACTTTTGGTTGACTGTAGAGCATTGTACTTATAAGGGCCTGTTAGTAGAGAAAGGGTTAAGCATATGACGTCAATGGGTTCATTATCTATTCGCACTAATTGGAGCTGCATTCGTTTTTTCAGCATTGTCATATAATGCCCATATGTTCAAAGAGACGCATGGTTAAAAGAAAAGCGTGATTCACCATGACCGCTCATTCGCATGTCATTGGTATGTAAAGTTGCCCAAAGCTGACACTACCATAGTTGCATAGCAACTAGGTGTCTCATAGGATCAAGTTGTGGTAGCCAAACCCAAGAGAACTCAGAACTACGAGAACTACGCCTCTAAGGGAGCGTTCACACTACCGTCGGTGTCCGACATGTAGTGTCCGCTCCTAGTGTCCGCTCAAAATCTGTCACGGACACTAGGAGCGGACACTAGATGTGTCCGTGACACCTGTCATTCACTTGAATGAGCATCGGGTGCGTTCTTTTGCACTCCGTGCCCGTCCTTCCCTGTCCGCAAGAGAAGATTAGAGATGAGCGAACACTAAAATGTTCGAGGTTCGAAATTCGATTCGAACAGCCGCTCACTGTTCGAGTGTTCGAATGGGTTTCGAACCCCATTATAGTCTATGGGGAACATAAACTCGTTAAGGGGGAAACCCAAATTCGTGTCTGGAGGGTCACCAAGTCCACTATGACACCCCAGGAAATGATACCAACACCCTGGAATGACACTGGGACAGCAGGGGAAGCATGTCTGGGGGCATAAAAGTCACTTTATTTCATGGAAATCCCTGTCAGTTTGCGATTTTCGCAAGCTAACTTTTCCCCATAGAAATGCATTGGCCAGTGCTGATTGGCCAGAGTACGGAACTCGACCAATCAGCGCTGGCTCTGCTGGAGGAGGCGGAGTCTAAGATAGCTCCACACCAGTCTCCATTCAGGTCCGACCTTAGACTCCGCCTCCTCCGGCAGAGCCAGCGCTGATTGGCCGAAGGCTGGCCAATGCATTCCTATGCGAATGCAGACTTAGCAGTGCTGAGTCAGTTTTGCTCAACTACACATCTGATGCACACTCGGCACTGCTACATCAGATGTAGCAATCTGATGTAGCAGAGCCGAGGGTGCACTAGAACCCCTGTGCAAACTCAGTTCACGCTAATAGAATGCATTGGCCAGCGCTGATTGGCCAATGCATTCTATTAGCCCGATGAAGTAGAGCTGAATGTGTGTGCTAAGCACACTCATTCAGCACTGCTTCATCACGCCAATACAATGCATTAGCCAGTGCTGATTGGCCAGAGTACGGAATTCGGCCAATCAGCGCTGGCCAATGCATTCTATTAGCCCGATGAAGTAGAGCTGAATGTGTGTGCTAAGCACACACATTCAGCACTGCTTCATCACGCAAATACAATGCATTAGCCAGTGCTGATTGGCCAGAGTACGGAATTCGGCCAATCAGCGCTGGCTCTGCTGGAGGAGGCGGAGTCTAAGGTCGGACCTGAATGGAGACTGGTGTGGAGCGATCTTAGACTCCGCCTCCTCCAGCAGAGCCAGCGCTGATTGGCCGAATTCCGTACTCTGGCCAATCAGCGCTGGCCAATGCATTCTATTAGCCCGATGAAGTAGAGCTGAATGTGTGTGCTAAGCACACACATTCAGCACTGCTTCATCACGCCAATACAATGCATTAGCCAGTGCTGATTGGCCAGAGTGTGCACAAGGGTTCAAGCGCACCCTCGGCTCTGATGTAGCAGAGCTGAGGGTGCACAAGGGTTCAAGTGCACCCTCGGCTCTCCTACATCAGAGCCGAGGGTGCGCTTGAACCCTTGTGCAGCCTCAGCTCTGCTACATCAGAGCCGAGGGTGCGCTTGAACCCTTGTGCACACTCTGCTTCATCAAGCTAATAGAATGCATTGGCCAGCGCTGATTGGCCAGAGTACAGAATTCGGCCAATCAGCGCTGGCTCTGCTGGAGGAGGCGGAGTCTAAGATCGCTCCACACCAGTCTCCATTCAGGTCCGACCTTAGACTCCGCCTCCTCCGGCAGAGCCAGCGCTGATTGGCCGAAGGCTGGCCAATGCATTCCTATGCGAATGCAGACTTAGCAGTGCTGAGTCAGTTTTGCTCAACTACACATCTGATGCACACTCGGCACTGCTACATCAGATGTAGCAATCTGATGTAGCAGAGCCGAGGGTGCACTAGAACCCCTGTGCAAACTCAGTTCACGCTAATAGAATGCATTGGCCAGCGCTGATTGGCCAATGCATTCTATTAGCCCGATGAAGTAGAGCTGAATGTGTGTGCTAAGCACACACATTCAGCACTGCTTCATCACGCCAATACAATGCATTAGCCAGTGCTGATTGGCCAGAGTACGGAATTCGGCCAATCAGCGCTGGCTCTGCTGGAGGAGGCGGAGTCTAAGGTCGGACCTGAATGGAGACTGGTGTGGAGCGATCTTAGACTCCGCCTCCTCCAGCAGAGCCAGCGCTGATTGGCCGAATTCCGTACTCTGGCCAATCAGCGCTGGCCAATGCATTCTATTAGCTTGATGAAGCAGAGTGTGCACAAGGGTTCAAGCGCACCCTCGGCTCTGATGTAGCAGAGCTGAGGCTGCACAAGGGTTCAAGCGCACCCTCGGCTCTGATGTAGGAGAGCCGAGGGTGCACTTGAACCCTTGTGCACCCTCAGCTCTGCTACATCAGAGCCGAGGGTGCGCTTGAACTCTTGTGCACACTCTGCTTCATCAAGCTAATAGAATGCATTGGCCAGCGCTGATTGGCCAATGTATTCTATTAGCCTGATGAAGTAGAGCTGAATGTGTGTGCTAAGCACACACATTCAGCTCTACTTCATCGGGCTAATAGAATGCATTGGCCAGCGCTGATTGGCCAGAGTACGGAACTCGACCAATCAGCGCTGGCTCTGCTGGAGGAGGCGGAGTCTAAGATCGCTCCACACCAGTCTCCATTCAGGTCCGACCTTAGACTCCGCCTCCTCCAGCAGAGCCAGCGCTGATTGGCCGAATTCCGTACTCTGGCCAATCAGCACTGGCTAATGCATTGTATTTGCGTGATGAAGCAGTGCTGAATGTGTGTGCTTAGCACACACATTCAGCTCTACTTCATCGGGCTAATAGAATGCATTGGCCAGCGCTGATTGGCCGAATTCCGTACTCTGGCCAATCAGCACTGGCTAATGCATTGTATTGGCGTGATGAAGCAGTGCTGAATGAGTGTGCTTAGCACACACATTCAGCTCTACTTCATCGGGCTAATAGAATGCATTGGCCAATCAGCGCTGGCCAATGCATTCTATTAGCGTGAACTGAGTTTGCACAGGGGTTCTAGTGCACCCTCGGCTCTGCTACATCAGATTGCTACATCTGATGTAGCAGTGCCGAGTGTGCATCAGATGTGTAGTTGAGCAAAACTGACTCAGCACTGCTAAGTCTGCATTCGCATAGGAATGCATTGGCCAGCCTTCGGCCAATCAGCGCTGGCTCTGCCGGAGGAGGCGGAGTCTAAGGTCGGACCTGAATGGAGACTGGTGTGGAGCGATCTTAGACTCCGCCTCCTCCAGCAGAGCCAGCGCTGATTGGTCGAGTTCCGTACTCTGGCCAATCAGCGCTGGCCAATGCATTCTATTAGCCCGATGAAGTAGAGCTGAATGTGTGTGCTTAGCACACACATTCAGCTCTACTTCATCAGGCTAATAGAATACATTGGCCAATCAGCGCTGGCCAATGCATTCTATTAGCTTGATGAAGCAGAGTGTGCACAAGGGTTCAAGCGCACCCTCGGCTCTGATGTAGCAGAGCTGAGGGTGCACAAGGGTTCAAGTGCACCCTCGGCTCTCCTACATCAGAGCCGAGGGTGCGCTTGAACCCTTGTGCAGCCTCGGCTCTGCTACATCAGAGCCGAGGGTGCGCTTGAACCCTTGTGCACACTCTGCTTCATCAAGCTAATAGAATGCATTGGCCAGCACTGATTGGCCAGAGTACGGAATTCGGCCAATCAGCGCTGGCCAATGCATCCCTATGGGAAAAAGTTTATCTCACAAAAATCACAATTACACACCCGATAGAGCCCCAAAAAGTTATTTTTAATAACATTCCCCCCTAAATAAAGGTTATCCCTAGCTATCCCTGCCTGTACAGCTATCCCTGTCTCATAGTCACAAAGTTCACATTCTCATATGACCCGGATTTGAAATCCACTATTCGTCTAAAATGGAGGTCACCTGATTTCGGCAGCCAATGACTTTTTCCAATTTTTTTCAATGCCCCCGGTGTCGTAGTTCCTGTCCCACCTCCCCTGCGCTGTTATTGGTGCAAAAAAGGCGCCAGGGAAGGTGGGAGGGGAATCGAATTTTGGCGCACTTTACCACGTGGTGTTCGATTCGATTCGAACATGGCGAACACCCTGATATCCGATCGAACATGTGTTCGATAGAACACTGTTCGCTCATCTCTAGAGAAGATGTCCGACTTCTCAAGCGGACAGAGGAACCCTGCATATTTTCAGACCCCAGAGTATAATAATTGTTTATGGGTGTCCACATTGGGACATAATACTGAGTGCAGGGGCCACTATGGGACATAATACTGTGTGCAGGGGCAACTATGGGGGATAATACTGTGTGCAGGGGCCACTATGTGGGATAATACTGTGTGCAGGGGCCACTATGGGGGATAATACTGTGTGGAGGGGTCACTACAGGGGATAATACTGTGTGCAGGGGCCACTAAGGGACATAATACTGTGTGCAGGGGCCACTATGTGGGATAATACTGTGTGCAGGGGCCACTATGGGGGATAATACTGTGTGCAGGGGCAACTATGGGGGATAATACTGTGTGCAGGGGCCACTATGGGGGATAATACTGTGTGCAGGGGCCACTATGGGGGATAATACTGTGTGGAGGGGTCACTACGGGGGATAATACTGTGTGCAGGGGCCACTAAGGGACATAATACTGTGTGCAGGGGCCACTATGTGGGATAATACTGTGTGCAGGGGCCACTGTGGGGGATAATACTGTGTGCAGGGGCCACTATGGGGGATAATACTATGTGGAAGGGTCACTATGAGGGATAATACTGTGTGCAGGGGCCACTATGTGGGATAATACTGTGTGCAGGGGCCACTATGGGGGATAATTGTTATGTCAGTCCAGGTAGCGGCAACGGGGCTAAGGAATAGCAGTAGGAAATCTCGCCCTGCACTACTCCCACTAGCTATCCCGGTCCCTGCCTCACGGGTGTGGGTCGGCTGTACTCAGGCTAAGCCTGACCCCGACGGCTCCTCTCTCACTGACACCGTAGGCCTAGAGGGAAGTGGGAGAAGGAATGCCCTATAAGATCGCTAGGGACTGGAGACTAAAGGGGGTCACCCCTAATGAACAAGTGAAGCTGCTACTGACAGGGACTGACAAGGGTGTGCGCTGACTAACAACACAAGCAGCACACAGGAAACATGTGGGAAAGGCAGTGGCGGATCCAGGGTTTGCGGGGCCCTGGACAATTGACTTTGGCGGGGCCCTACTTACTGGGGGTCTCGCACTTCTAACCTGTACTTCCCAACTGTTGAAGACTAGAAAGAGGGAACAAAACGTGCGGCGCGCGCCGCAGCAAATTAGGCCCCGCCCACTTTTATGTTGACTCCACCCATTCTCATTCAATTTTCATGTGATTCCACACAGTATAATCCTCCTACAGTCACCCGTAAATTATATCTCCCCCCCATTTTCATATACACCCTTCATCTACCCCTAGTTTCATGTCCCCCCCTCTATCTCTGTCCCCAGTTTCATGCCATTCTCCCCCTTTATCTGCCCAGTTTCATTCCCCCCCCGTCTCTGCCCCAGTGTCATGCCGTTCTCCCCCCTTCATCTGCCCCAGTGTCATGCCGTTCCCCCCTTCATCTGCCCCAATGTCATGCCATCCCCCCCCTTCATCTGCCTTAGTGTCATGCCGTTCTCCCCCTCCATCTGCCCCAGTGTCATGCTGTTCTCCCCCCCCTCCATCTGCCCCAGTGTCATGCTGTTCTCCCCCCCTCCATCTGCCCCAGTGTCATGCCGTTCTCCCCCCTCCATCTGCCCCAGTGTCATGCTGTTCTCCCCCCTCCATCTGCCCCAGTGTCATGCCGTTCTCCCCCCCTCCATCTGCCCCAGTGTCATGCCGTTCTCCCCCCTCCATCTGCCCCAGTGTCATGCTGTTCTCCCCCCTCCATCTGCCCCAGTGTCATGCCGTTCTCCCCCCTCCATCTGCCCCAGTGTCATGCTGTTCTCTCCCCCTCTATCTGCCCCAGTGTCATGCCATTCTCCCCCCTCCATCTGCCCCAGTGTCATGCTGTTCTTCCCCCCTTCATCTGCCCAGTGCCATGCCATTCTCCCCCTCCATCTGCCCCAGTGCCATGCCATTCTCCCCCCTCCATCTGCCCCAGTGTCATGCCGTTCTCCCTCCTCCATCTGCCCCATTGCCATGCCGTTCTCCCTCCTCCATCTGCCCCATTGCCATGCCGTTCTCCCCCTCCATCTGCCCCAGTGTCAAGCCGTTCTCACTCACACACACTCTCACACACACTCACCATTCCTCGTTCCCTCGCAGCTCTCTCCCTCAAACACACATTGTAGCCGCGATGTGATGACGTCATCATATCGCGGCTACAAATGCCGGAGGCCGGAGCTCAGCGTTAAAGCCGGAGCTGAGCTGTGACAGCTCCGGCTTTAAACGCCTATGTATTTCATCTCATCGGCGTCCTACCGCCGATGAGATGAAATACATAGGCGTTTAAAGCAGGAGCTGTGAGCTCAGCTCCTGCTTTAACGCTGAGCTCTGTTGGAGTCGGGACATGCCGACCGGGACCATTTTGTTAGGTCCCGGCCGCGCCGCGGGGCCCCGCTAAGCGCGGGGCCCCAGGCGGTTGCCCGGCTCGCCCGGCCCTGGATCCGCCCCTGGGGAAAGGTTCCCCAAACCAATATGGGAAGGAACTTTACACTAGGAAACAAACACAGGGAAACTGAGTAGAAATCAAAGGATAAGGCAATTCACTCACACAGTCAATTACACACAGAGGAAGGATTGGTGAACACAGAAGGGAAAAACACACAAACCAACTCGTTCACTCAAACCTCCCAAAAACCAACCACGGAACTTCCTCTATCCCAGATAACCACCTACTCCTCCTGCTAAGGCCTAGCTCTGTAAAAGCGACACTCAGCACAGAACCATGGGAGGCATGGGTTTAAATACAGAGTAGAGACCACTCCTCCCAGGTGCAAATGGGAGGACAGACTAATCAACCAGGAAATAAAGCTGCCTACCAGCAGTGCGCGCGTGCAAGTCAGAAGGTGTGCACCAATACCCACGACAGGACAACCCCGCAGCGCCAGGATGCCACCTCAGACACTGCGCAGCCAAAAACTCCCCAGGTAAGAAAAATAGAAAGCAATGAACCTAAATACTCCTAACAGGATCCTCCCCTCAAGGAGAAGACTCCGGATTCTCTAGGAGCATCCTTCTTCGGGAACTCCTTGTGGAATTTCTCCACGAGTCTGGGGGCTGACATATCTGACTCCAGAACCCAAGAATTATCCTCAGGACCGTATCCCTTCCATGCCACCAGATACCGTAGCTTCCCCCGAACATATTTGCTATCCAGAACTCGGGATATCTCATACTCCCCGGACTCAAACTGGTGGAACCTTAACTGGAGACGTTCCCTTCTTGGCCTTCTTTAACAAGGAAACATGGAACACCCGGTTTATCTTCCACCTTTTAGGTAGTTGCAGCTGCGCCGCCACTTCATTTACCATCTTGATGATCTTAAAAGGACCCACAAACCTGGGACCCAGCTTCTTGCTAGGAACCTTCAACCTGATATTCTTGGTGGACAACCAAACCATCTCACCAGGGAAGAACTGCAACTCTCCTCTCTTCCTATCCGCCTGGACCTTAGCCTGGTGCGACGCCCGCACCAGATTCTCTCGGATACGGGACCATACCCCTTGCAGCTTTTTAGAAAATAGCTCCTCCTCCGGAACTGGGGAAGAAATGGAAGAAAATACTCCAAAAACAGGATGTCTACCACCGGAGCAAAAAAAAGGTGTGGTACCTGTGGCGTTGGAATCATGGTTGTTTAGGGAAAATTCTGCCAGGGGAAGAAAGTCAGCCCAATTATTCTGATTCTCTCGAACAAAACCCCTCAAAAACTGTTCCACATCCTGATTCTTCCTCTCTGTTTGTCCGTTAGACTCTGGGTGAAACCTGGAGGAAAACGACAGTGTAACTCCCAGCCTGCTGCAAAAAGCCCGCCAGAATTTAGCCACAAATTGCGGACCCCTGTCCGAAACGATCTCCTCAGGAAGACCATGCAACCTTACAATTTCTTTAATAAATGCCTCTGATAGTGTCTTGGCACATGGCAGCCTGGAAAACGGGATCAAATGGCACATTTTCGTGAAGCGGTCAACGACTACCCAAATGACCGTGAAACCCTTAGACACCGGAAGGCCCGTGATGAAATCCATAGACAGATGAGTCCAAGGTGCCTTAGGAGGTTCCAATGGATGTAGAAGACCGTGGGGACGGGTATGCGACGCCTTGGCTCTTGCACAGACCGAACAATTTTGAACAAACTGTAAGACATCCCTACTCCACCCTGGCCACCAAAAATTCCTAGACACCAATCTCATGGTCTCTGAAACCCCCGGGTGACCAGCAAGAACCGACTCGTGACACTCCCTCAGGAGACTTTGTCGGAGAGTAGTTGGAACAAACAGCTTGTTTCTAGGTATCTTGGAAGGTGCAGAGTGTTGCGCTTCGATCAAGGCCTTCTCCAATTTCGCGCCCAATACTGCTACCACCACTCCATCCCCAAGAATAGTGGCAGGCGCCTCTCGTTCCTCCTCGGTCGACATATACCAGGATAAAGCATCAGCCTTAACATTCTTCGAACCTGGCACATAAGTCACTGTAAAGTGGAACCGCGCAAAAAATAGAGCCCATCTGGCCTGCCATGCATTTAATCTCTTCGCCGACCCAAGATAAACCAAATTCTTGTGATCAGTAAATACCTGGACTGGCCTTCTGGCCCCCTCCAGGAAATGACGCCAATGTTCGAACGCTAGTTTTATTGCCAGTAGTTCCCTATCTCCGATGTCATAATTCCATTCAGAGGCAGAGAATTTCTTAGAAAAGAAGGCACAGGGATGCGTACCCTCCTCGAACTCCTGAGAAAGTACTGCTCCCACCCCCACCGAGGAGGCATCCACCTCCACTCGGAAGGCCAACCTCTCATCCGGCTGTCTCAAAATGGGAGCGGACGAGAATCGCTTCTTCAATTCTTCAAACGCGGCTAGCGCCTCTGGCGACCACTTAGCACAGTCAGCCCCCTTCTTAGTCAAGTCCGAGATGGGTTTCACAACCTCAGAAAATCCCTTAATAAACTGGCGATAATAGTTGGAGAATCCCAAGAACCGTTGGACCGCCTTTAGGTTCTCAGGTCGCGGCCACTCCAAGACTGCCCTGACCTTCTCAGGGTCCATCTCGAACCCCTTGTCCGATAGGATATAGCCAAGGAAACATAATTTATTGACCGCGAACACACATTTCTCCAGCTTAGCACTTAATTGGTTAACCCTCAGGAGATCTAAAACCTCTCTCACTCTCTCCCAATGAGTCTCCAAATCCGGGGTGTAAATGAGTATATCGTCCAGATAGACCACAACCCCCCTCCCTATGACGGCACTTAGTACATCATTAATAAAATTCTGAAAAAACGCGGGTGCATTGGTTAGACCAAAAGGCATCACCAGACTCTCAAAGTTTTCTAGGGGTGTGTTAAACGCTGTTTTTCACTCATCCCCCTTCTTGATTCTCAGCAAGTTATATGCCCCACGTAAATCTATTTTACTAAACCAGCGAGCTCCCGTAATCTGGCTGAATAGATCCGAGATCAGCGGGATGGGTTAGGGATTCCGCACCGTGATTTTATTAATCTCCCTAAAATCCAAACAAGGGCGCAACCCTCCATCTTTCTTCTTTACAAAGAAAAACCCCACTGCTACTGGGGACTTAGATGGGCGAATATGCCCCACCTCTAGACTCCCCTCAATATACTCCTTGAGCGCCTCCCTCTCCGGAATAGTGAGATTGTACAACCTTGTCTTGGGTAACACTGCATTTGGTATAAATTTAATTGAGCAATCATAGGTGCGATGTGGTGGTAATGTCTTGGCTGCCCTTTCCTCAAAGACCTCCCTGAACTCACATATTTCTTGAGGCAAATTGTCTATAGACAAAGACATAACGGATATGGGCAGACATCGACCATTACACCCCTGCCCCCAAGAAACTACTGACTCGGTCTCCCAGTTGATAATAGGGTTATGCTGCTTCAGCCAGGGCCACCCCAAAACTACTTGTGCTGGTAACTTAGACAACAAGAACAAGTCAATCTCTTCCCTGTGGCCACCCACAATAAACTCCAGACCCTCCACCTGTTTGGAGATGACAGCTTGCTGTAGAGGGGTCTTATCAATAGCCCACACCGGTATCTGAGACTTCAAGACCAAAGGACTCACCCTTAGTTGCTCGCAAAACTCTGAGTCAATAAGGTTGACTGCTGAACCACAATCAACCAAAATCCGGCACTTCTGCCCATTTACCCATCCATCAAGGGTCAACCCGGCAGTCTGAGTACAGGAAACATACACACCTCCCTCCTTAGTAGGTTTTCTCCCTTTACCCTCAATAGACCTGGGGTTATTACTCTCCTTGGCGAACCATTCTCTGGAGGGGCATACCCTTGCTACATGTCCCATCCCTCCACACACAAAACAGCGTACTGTGCGGGACCCTTCACTCTTGGGTCTAGCACTTCGCACAGTGGCCCCAATCTGCATGGGTTGGTCCCCCGGGTCCTCTCTAAAAACAGAGAATTGAGGAGGGCTAACCCCCCCAGGACTCTTGTCTCCACGCTCCCGGAGGCGCCGTCCAACTCTAATTGCCAGCTGCATGGCCTCATCTAGATCTCCCGGAACAGGGTGAGAAACTAGATGGTCTTTAACCTGGTCTGAGAGTCCTGTCTCAAACTGACTAAGTAGAGCGGGGTCATTCCAGTGTACTTCTGCTGCCCACCTACGAAACTCTGTGCAATATTTCTCTATAGCGTGATCCCCTTGCACCAAACGTCGTAGGTTATACTCAGCCGTGCGTACCCTGTCTGGGTCGTCATACAGTAACCCCATTGTGGAGAAAAACGCCTCTACTGTTAGTAAGCAAGCTGAGTCGGCTGGTAACGAATGTGCCCAGATGAGGGGATCATCTCTCAATAAGGTAATAATAATCCCAACTCTCTGTACCTCAGAACCGGAGGAAAACGGCCGTAGCCGGAAATACAAAAGACAGTCCTTTTGAAATCGGAAAAAATCTGACCTCTTACCTCGGAAGGGTTCAGGTAAGCTGACTTTCGGCTCCAGAGGCCAACCCACAGGGGCGCTACTCACCTGCCTCTGTATGCCCTCCACCTGAGAGGCTGTGTGTTGAGCCAACTGCTGTAACTGAGATACGTCAGAAGCTTGGATGGCATCCATTCGTAGCTTGATCCCCTCCATCTCAGTGGAGATCTGCTGCACCGCCTGGTACAACTGTTTCAGGTCCGTCATAATGCAAACGAACCTTTCCTTTTTTTTTTTTTTTTTTTTTTACGGCTGAGTGTACTGTTATGTCAGTCCAGGTAGCGGCAACGGGGCTAAGGAATAGCAGTAGGAAATCTCGCCCTGCACTACTCCCACTAGCTATCCCGGTCCCTGCCTCACGGGTGTAGGTCGGCTGTACTCAGGCTAAGCCTGACCCCGACAGCTCCTCTCTCACTGATTCCGTAGGCCTAGAGGGAAGTGGGAGAAGGAATGCCCTATAAGACCTCTAGGGACTGGGGACTAAAGGGGGTCACCCCTAACGAACAAGTGAAGCTGCTACTGACAGGGACTGACAAGGGTGTGCGCTGACTAACAACACAAGCAGCACACAGGAAACATGTGGGAAAGGTTCCCCAAACAAATATGGGAAGGAACTTTACACTAGGAAACAAACACAGGGAAACTGAGTAGAAATCAAAGGATAAGGCAATTCACTCACACAGTCAATTATACACAGAGGGAGGATTGGTGAACACAGAAGGGAAAACACACAACCAACTCGTTCACCCAAACCTCCCAAAAATCAACCACGGAACTTCCTCTATCCCAGAACACCACCTACTCCTCCTGCTAAGGCCTAGCTCTGTAAAAGCGACACTCAGCACAGAACCATGGGAGGCATGGGTTTAAATACAGAGTAGAGACCACTCCTCCCAGGTGCAAATGGGAGGACAGACTAATAAACCAGGAAATAAAGCTGCCTACCAGCAGTGCGCACGTGCAAGTCAGAAGGTGTGCACCAATACCCACGACAGGACAACCCCGCAGCGCCAGGATGCCACCTCAGACACTGCGCAGCCAAAAACTCCCCAGGTAAGAAAAATAGAAAGCAATGAACCTAAATACTCCTAACAATAATACTGTGTGCAGGGGCCACTATGGGGGATAATACTGTGTGCAGGGGCCACTATGGGGGATAATACTGTGTGCAGGGGCCACTATGGGGGATAATACTGTGTGCAGGGGCCACTGTGGGGGATAATACTGTGTGCAGGGGCCACTGTGGGGGATAATACTGTGTGCAGGGGCCACTGTGGGGGATAATACTGTGTGCAGGGGCCACTATGAGGGATAATACTGTGTGAAGGCGACACTATGGGGCATAATAGAGCACACAGGAATGCGTAGGAGGGGCTTGGTCGAGGTCTTCGGCGTCGGTGGGGGGAGCATGTCAAAAGTTCGCCACGGGGCCCCGCCATACCTAGTTACGCCACTGCTTAAGTATTATCATGGTGTCTATCATAATGATATGTGTATGATAGTGGTGTATGATAAACACCAAGGGTTAAGTATATGGCCAGTTTGTTGGCCATAGACTTTAGATAGCTATCAGACAAATGCTCTCCATATGTTCTGAATAGGAAAAGGGGGAAAAAAAGTTCATCTCATAAGAACAAAAGGATTGGACTTATTGAACTATAGGAGCCCAATTCCTACCTTTCCCAACATCAGGAAGGAGTCAAGACACCAAAATACACGTTACATAGTCAACTGGACCCACCAATGTCAGCAGCTGTTCTTGACCAATCTTCATCTGATATCAATGGCCAAGTGTAACGGCCAATTTCACACAGTCCAAAACCTATAACTTCTTTAAAAACTTGTCAAATCTTCACATCCAAATGATCGATAATGGACTTATCCCTCACTAAGTGTGTGTAATTGTAGAATCGTCATCCCATCTTATTTTAGAGGCATTTGGTCTTAAAACCTCTCATAATCCTGATCAATGTTCTGTAAATTAGTCCCTGAACAGTTGTAGCTTCTCCAAATTTATAATTTAATGTCTGGCTTGAGTTTTGTCTTTCAGCGTCTGCTCTTCCAATATCTCTACCCTGTGGGTTCTGATGGCATTAGTCAATGCTTTCCAAGACGTCTAATGTAAACCACTGATTATAATATGGGATGTAGATGGTTCAGTTACTGACATTTTATTGAAACAATAGTTACCTGTAAGAAAAAATGTATCCTTAAAGGGGTCTTCCCATCTTGCCTTGTTTAGTCATATCCATAGGATATATCATAAATCCCTGATAGATGGGGGTTCCTGCACCTGTCTAATGAATGGGGCCCATATTCACGGTTCATATTATTTGGCTCCCACCTAGTATAACACCCCTTCCCTTACACGATATACAACCCCCTTTTATTTGGCCCACCACACAATACATGACCCCCTTTTTCTGGCCCACAACATGACTCGGCCTCCAAGGAGCGCTGGATTGCAACGACACTAACCACTGAGCCACCATGCTGTCCTGTAGAGAAATTAACAAGCCCTGCACTCCAGAATTCTGGTGTAAAAAAAGTCACAAAGTAGAGTTTTGCAACTTTTTTGAGTTTAGTTGAACAAAGATTTTGTGCAAGATGTACATTATTCACTTCACTTTTGAAATTATGAATGGAAAGTGGTCATGGTTACCATGTATACAGGTAGCTTAGAAAGTAGAGTAATATCTCCGGAAAAATGGATCAAACATTATGCAACATTTCATACATTTGGCACAAATTACAGCAATGCAGACTTCAGCAAAAGTGATACTAAAAATTCAACAAATGATAAATTTCTCCCATTAAGTAAACAACCACAGTTCAGAGAGAAAAACTAAGTGAACTTCAGTATTAATGACATCTCCACGAGCTAATTGGAGAATTGGAATGGGCGATTCAGAGTCCTGACCTTAAATATATTGGTACTCAGTGACATAACCTAAAAAATCCTATACACACAAGGCATCTTAGAAATAGCGATGAACCCATTGGACAGGATTGGTTTAACCCCTTAGCGACCTTTGACGTACTATTACTTCATGGGAGCTTGGTACTTAGCGACCCATGAGGTAATAGTACGTCATGGTTATAAATAGTCTCCGCGTCTCAAGAGACGCTAACTGTAAGAAGGTTGCTGCTGTCCATGACAGCAGACAACCTTCTCCACGTGAATCGGGAGGTTTAACCCCCTCCCTGCCACTTAGATTGCTGAAAATGACCGATCTATTCAGATCGGTAAATTTCAGCTTTCCGGCAGCTTTCCGGCACAGATCATTGGATCTGCGCCGGCAGATGTCAGTAAAAGTGACAGGGATTGGAGGTATACATACCACCAATCCCTGTCGAGTGTTTGGGGGGCGTACAGTGGCGCCAACCCTCCAGATGTTGCAATTGGTTGATCGGCACGTGTCACGGCCGATCAACCAATTGCAGGCTTGCAGGACAGTGTTAACCGGGGGTCACTTTGCTTCCCATGTCAGTTCCCCTGGGACTTGCGAGCAGAGTAGACCTCCGTGCTGCCCTGTGAGCCTTCTGTGCGTTACCGCTGCTACTGTGTGTCTTCAGTGACATATTTGATCTGATCAGAGCTCCGTCGCTGCTGCTGCCAGCCACCCTCTCCTGTCATTCCTAAAAATCTCCCCCCAGCCACTCCACCAGCCACTCCACCCTCCCATCCCCATTCCCATCCCCTTCCCATCCCCCCTCTCCACCAACCTCTGATCTCACGTCTGGCTGCATCAGCTCCTAAAAAGTTCTGCAATCTGCACCTAGCCAGTGGGTGCAGAACAGAGCCTCCCTCCCCCTTCTTCCTGACTGCTGGTAAAATTAACACTTTACCAGCAGAACTTTTTTTGGAAAGCCCTTCTTGGGGTTTTTTTTTTTAGTTAGTTTCTGCAATAAAGATATAGTGTGTGTGTGTGTATATATATATATATATATATATATATATATATATATATATATATATACACACACTTCTATCTGTATTATTGCAGTTCAATTTTAGCTAGGAGAAGAATTTTTTTCTAAACTCAGTTTTTTTCTAAAGCGCAGTGATCAGTAACAAATAAACGTTACTGATCACATCTGTACTGTTTTGCGCACTTTTTTTCTAGTTAGACTTAGTAATAAAATATATATAGACTGCTCCGTCTATTTTATATTTTATTAGTTCAATTTTAGTTAGAAGAAAAGAATCTTTTTTTTTTCCGTTGTGCTAAACTCAACGCAGTGATCAGTAACAAATAAACGTTACTGATCACATCTGTACTGTTTTGCGCACTTTTTTTCTAGTTAGACTTAGTAATAAAATATATATAGACTGCTCCGTCTATTTTATATTTTATTAGTTCAATTTTAGTTAGAAGAAAAGAATCTTTTTTTTTCCGTTGTGCTAAACTCAACGCAGTGATCAGTAACAAATAAATGTTACTGATCACATCTGTACTTTTTGCGCACTTTTTTTCTAGTTAATTCAATTTTAGTTAGAAGAAAAGAATCTTTTTTTTTTCCTTTGTGCTACTCAGCGCAGTGATCAGTAACAAATAAACGTTAGTGATCACATCTGTACTTTTTTTGCAGGTTTTTTTTTTTTTTTTTACATCAAATACATGTGTTAAAGCACAACACACACCCCACACTTTGAATTTTCAATAAAGTTTCAAGAAATAAAGTTTTATATACTCAAGTAAAACACCACACACACAAAAAAATGTCCCAACAGTCCCAATCATCCCAAAGAAGGTTTTCAGTAGAAGAGGCGTACGCCATACTGCCTCTGACACTGATACCGCCAGCGAGGGAGAAGAGGAAAATGCCCCATTCCTTTATTTTTCCTCTTCTTCCTCCTCCTCCTCCTCCAGTGATGAGCAACCCCAAAGGAGGCGCCCCAGAACAATTGCTGAGTTAGTTGCCCCACCTGTAGAGCCCATGTGGACCCCACCCCCAGAAAATTATGAGCCTCAGCTTCCTGACTTTGTTGCCCGGTCAGGAATACAAATTGAGACTGAGGGCTTCAGAGAAAATGACTTTTTCAAAATCTTTTTCTCTGATGAGTTTGTAGATCTTATGGTGGCCCAAACGAATTTGTACGCTGTACAATTTTTGGAACAAAATGCCACCTCTTCCTATGCCAGGCCACAGAACTGGACCCCAGTAAATGCAGCAGAAATGAAGATTTTCTGGGGTCTTATTCTGCATATGGGCATAGTGAAAAAACCTAAAATTCGTCAGTATTGGAGTACAGATGTCTTGCACAACACTCCAATCTATCGAATGGCTATGACCAGGAAGCGGTTTGAAAGTATCCTAAAGTTCCTTCATTACAATGATAATTCCCAGTGCCCGCCCCAAGATGCCCCAAATTTTGACCGCTTATACAAAGTTAGGCCAGTTATTGAACACTTTAGTACCAAATTTGCAGAGTCCTACATCCCTGATCAGAACATTGCAATTGATGAGTCTCTGATCAGTTTCAAAGGGAGGCTAAAATTCCGCCAATACTTGCCCAGTAAGCGGGCACGGTATGGCATTAAAATGTATAAGCTATGTGAGAGCAGTTCAGGATACACTTATAAATTTAGGGTGTATGAAGGAAGGGACACAAGGATTGAGCCCCCAGACTGCCCCCCAATCCTAGGAGTTAGTGGGAAAATTGTGTGGGATTTGATGCACCCACTGCTGGACAAGGGTTATCACCTCTATGTAGATAACTTTTACACCAGCATCCCACTCTTTAGATCCCTGAGTTCCAGAGGAACTGCAGCTTGTGGGACTGTGCGCAGAAATCAAAGAGGCCTCCCTAGGGCACATATTGCGCAGCCCCTCAGAAAGGGTGAGAGTAGTGCCGTCTGCAATGAAAATATGCTGCTGGTCAAGTATAGGGACAAGAGGGATGTCCTTGTACTGACCACAGCTAATGGCAGCGGCAGCACCTCTGTCCCTCTGCGTGGCACCAGTACCACTGTCTCCAAGCCAGACTGCATCCTGGCATACAATAAGTACATGGGAGGGGTTGATCTATCTGATCAAGTCCTAAAGCCCTACAGTGCCATGCGAAAAACAAGAGTGTGGTACAAAAAGCTGGTCGTGCACATGGTTCAGATGGCATTGTATAACGCGTACGTGCTATCACGATGTGCAGGCCACACAGGAACTTTCCTTGAGTTTCAGGAGACAATTATCAAGACCCCGATATTTGGGGACCTAGAAGTGCCAGGCCCCAGTACTTCTGAAACTCAAGGTTCCCGTATAGTACCAGGGCAACATTTTCCCGGTGAAGTCCCCCAAACTGCTAAAAAAGGGAAAAACCAAAAAAGATGCAGAGTGTGTTACAAAAGAGGAATAAGGAGAGACACCACTTATCAGTGTGACACCTGCCCTGATAAACCTGGCTTGTGCATGAAGGAGTGCTTTAGATTGTACCACACTTCCATGGAATATTAATTTTAGAATTTATTTTCCATGGAATATCGCCTCCTTATACCATCACGTATTCTGCACACAATTACTTTCATCCGGTTATGCAGTAATTTCTGCAAAATAAATTATTGCCATACAAGCTGCATCCAAATGTTTGCTATACTTGGGTGCAATTTAACACTGACGTCACTGAAGTCAAGGGGTCTAGTTTCCAAAATGGGGTCACATTTTTGGGGGCTTTCACTGTTTTGGCACTTCAAGGCCTCTGCAAATGTGACATGGTAACTAAAACCAATTTCAGCCAAATCTACCCTCCAACTATTGTTCTCTCCCACTGTGTGACCATACATCACTTTACGTCCACATGTGGGGCATTTCTGTAGTTGGGAGAAAATGCTTGACAATTTGTGGGGTGCATTTTCTCTTTTAACCCCTTGTGGAAATGTAAAATTTGGGGTTAAAGCAACATTTTATTGTAAAAAAGGAAATTTTTCATTTTCACATCCCAATAGTTAATTATTTTGTGAAACTCCTATAGGGTCCAAGTGTTAACTATGCCGCTTGATAATTTTCCTGAGGGGTCTAGTTTCCAAAATGGGGTCACATTTTTGGGGGCTTTCACTGTTTTGGCACTTCAAGGCCTCTGCAAATGTGACATGGTAACTAAAACCAATTGCAGCCAAATCTACCCTCCAACTATTGTTCTCTCCCACTGTGTGACCATACATCACTTTACATACACATGTGGGGAATTTCTGTAGTTGGGAGAAAATGCTTGACAATTTGTGGGGTGCATTTTCTCTTTTAACCCCTTGTGGAAATGCAAAATTTGGGGTTAAAGCAACATTTTATTGTAAAAAAGGAAATTTTTCATTTTCACATCCCAATAGTTAATTATTTTGTGAAACTCCTATAGGGTCCAAGTGTTAACTATGCCGCTTGATAATTTTCCTGAGGGGTCTAGTTTCCAAAATGGGGTCACATTTTTGGGGGCTTTCACTGTTTTGGCACTTCAAGGCCTCTGCAAATGTGACATGGTAACTAAAACCAATTGCAGCCAAATCTACCCTCCAACTATTGTTCTCTCCCACTGTGTGACCATACATCACTTTACATACACATGTGGGGCATTTCTGTAGTTGGGAGAAAATGCTTGACAATTTGTGGGGTGCATTTTCTCTTTTAACCCCTTGTGGAAATGCAAAATTTGGGGTTAAAGCAACATTTTATAGCAAAAAATGTTACTTTTCCTTTTGTTGGGCCAATTCTGCTACACTCCTGTAGGGTCAAAGGGCTCACTATACCCCTTGATAAATTCCTTGAGGGGTCTAGTTTCCAAAATGGGGTGACATTTTGGGGGTTTCCCCTGTTTTGGCACCTTGGGGGCTCTGCAAACGGGACATGGTGCCTGAAAAGTATTCTAGCAAAACCTGGCCTACAAAATCCAATTAGCGCTCCATCCGTTTTGAGAGCGACCGTGTGCCCGTACATTAGGGTACCAGCACATACGGGGTATTGTCGTGTTCGGGAGAAATTGTGTAACAAAATGTGGGGTGCAGTTTCTCCTTTAACCCTTAGTAAATGTGTAAATTCTAGGGCTAAATGAATATATTAGTGACAGAAATTGAAAAATGTAAATTTGACCTCCATTTTGCTGTAATTGCTGTGAAATGCTGAAAGGGTTAAGAAACTTTCTAACTGCTGTTTTGGATTCTTTCAGGAGTGCAGTTTTTAGAATGGGGTGACTTTTGGGGGGTTTTATTAGAGAGGCCTTTCAATTTCCCTTCAGAACTGAACTAGTCCCTTGAAAAATGTGTTTTGGAAATTTTCTTGAAAATTTGGAAAATTACTGCTTGACTTGTAAGCCTTATAATTTCTGACAAAAATGAAAGGGTGCTTAAAATTTGATTGCCACATAAATATGAGACATGGTTAATTATATTTATGAAAAAATTTGGGTAGTATGACTTTCTATTTGAAAGGCTTGCAATTTCAAAGTTTGAAAACTGCATTTTTTTCAAAATTTTCACCAAATTTCCTATTTTTTCATAATTAAAGACAAAACATATTGTCGAAAATTTACTACTGACATGAAGTACAATGTGTTACGAAAAAACAATCTCAGAATCACTTGTGTAAGTTAAAGCGTCTCAAAGTTATTGACATTTAAAGTGACACATGTCAGTTTTGAAAAAAGAGGCCTGGTCCTTAAGTCACTTTTGGGCTGTGTCTCTATGGGGTTAAAATTTCTGCTTGATGTTACAGGAATCATTTGGTTGAGGTTATTGCTGTTAAAATGGATCTACAGGTGACTAAATTCAAGGGTTCACTTAATTTTTCTCTTTGTATGTTTACTTAGTTCACACTAGCATTGCATCTTTGTTGTTCAGGTATGTCGGGGTACCCAAACAAAACCCAACAGACGCATAGAGTTAAGTGTTGGTATGGGTATAGCTTGGTACTGTCCTTGTTAGGACGAGAGTCATTTGGGGTTTGCAGGGTGAGCTTTCCCAGGGTCATCTAGGGATACTTATAGTAATTGGTGAACCGCAGAGTGCATCGGATGGGGTAAGATCTAAACAATCACTTCCTTACCCTGCGATGCCATTTATACCAGCTGTCACCGCATATCTATAAATGTATTGGTGTTTGTCCGCACATCATTATTGTTCTATTCATTTCTCTTGTGTTTTAGGGGTGCATAGTAAATGCTAAGTATTAATAGTTTATTGTTCATCAGTGCTGATTCTTAACTGTATTCGGATAAAATCTGACTGTGAGACACATAGTATATATATTGGTTGTTGAGGGATCAATAAACACAGTAAGCAAACTGTGGAAAGGTTATAAGGTTGAAAAACTGAACTGTGTAGGGGTATGAAGCTGCCATGCCTTTAAAGTCCCTTATAGCATAAGTAATTCAGCTTTTCAGCTGCGAGGTGTCAGCTGATCACAACATGGAAGGTTAGAATTATCGCCCGCTGGCAGTGCTTCAGAGCAAAGCTTTTATCCCAGCAGGGCAGTGCTCCGGAGCACTGAGAAACCTCAAGGTTAATGGCTTGAGTTCTCAGCTCCTCAGACACAATGGAAGGATGTGAGGCTATAAAGGGAAGCGGGAGGAAAGGTGCAGCCAATGTGCTCACGCAGCATTTCTAAAGTATAGCGCCTTATATTCTATAAGCTACCTCCAGGCAGCCAATGAGTAGCAGTAAAGTCTGCAGCACATTGTTTAACAGCGTAATACAAAATTTGTAGGTTAGGCAAGATTTACAGGTATTTAACGGGAATCAAAATCACATCATGTGTAACAGTAAAAGAATGGTGCGATACCTAAACCTGGGAGGTCTTGTGACTACTGTATGGAGTTGTGCTGGGGAGGGAGGAGATGCATGATCAGATGACACCTCAATCCTACACTCTCTATCCCTTCTCCTTCACAGATTGTAAGGCCTTGCGGCCAGGGCCCTCTATCCTACTGTTCCAGATGGTCACTGTTAGTATTGCACTGTATGTAAACCCTTACATTTACATCAACATGAAATTAATATAGTAATGTGCAGAACCAAAGAATTAATATAATAATGTACAGCACCATGGGATTAATTTTAATAATGTACATCACCATGGAATTAGTATAATAATGTACAGCACCATGGAATTAGTATAATAATGTACAGCACCATGGAATTAGTATAATAATGTACAGCACCATTAGTATAATAATGTCCAGCACCACGGAATTAATATAATAATGTCCAGCACCATGGAATTAATATAATAATGTCCAGCACCATGGAATTAGTATAATAATGTACAGCACCATGGGTTTAATATAATAATGTACTGCACCATGGGTTTAATATAATAATTTACAGCACCATGGAATTAGTATAATAATGTACAGCACTGTGGAATTAGTATAATAATGTACAGCACCGTGGAATTAGTATAATAATGTACAGCACCATGGAATTAGTATAATAATGTACAGCACTGTGGAATTAGTATAATAATGTACAGCACCATGGAATTAGTATAATAATTTACAGCACCATGGAATTAATCTAATAATGTACAGCACCATGGAATTAGTATAATAATGTACAGCACCATGGAATTAATATAATAATGTCCAGCACCATGGAATTAATATAATAATGTCCAGCACCATGGAATTAATATAATAATGTCCAGCACCATGGAATTAGTATAATAATGTACAGCACCATGGGTTTAATATAATAATGTACTGCACCATGGGTTTAATATAATAATTTACAGCACCATGGAATTAGTATAATAATGTACAGCACTGTGGAATTAGTATAATAATGTACAGCACTGTGGAATTAGTATAATAATGTACAGCACCATGGAATTAGTATAATAATGTACAGCACTGTGGAATTAGTATAATAATGTACAGCACCATGGAATTAATATAATAATGTACAGCACCATGGAATTAATATAATAATGTACAGCACCATGGGTTTAATATAATAATGTCCAGCACCATGGAATTAGTATAATAATGTACAGCACCATGGAATTAGTATAATAATGTACAGCACCATGGAATTAGTATAATAATGTACAGCACCATGGGTTTAATATAATAATGTACTGCACCATGGGTTTAATATAATAATTTACAGCACCATGGAATTAGTATAATAATGTACAGCACTGTGGAATTAGTATAATAATGTACAGCACCGTGGAATTAGTATAATAATGTACAGCACCATGGAATTAGTATAATAATGTACAGCACTGTGGAATTAGTATAATAATGTACAGCACCATGGAATTAGTATAATAATTTACAGCACCATGGAATTAATCTAATAATGTACAGCACCATGGAATTAGTATAATAATGTACAGCACCATGGAATTAATATAATAATGTCCAGCACCATGGAATTAATATAATAATGTCCAGCACCATGGAATTAGTATAATAATGTACAGCACCATGGGTTTAATATAATAATGTACTGCACCATGGGTTTAATATAATAATTTACAGCACCATGGAATTAGTATAATAATGTACAGCACTGTGGAATTAGTATAATAATGTACAGCACCGTGGAATTAGTATAATAATGTACAGCACCATGGAATTAGTATAATAATGTACAGCACTGTGGAATTAGTATAATAATGTACAGCACCATGGAATTAGTATAATAATTTACAGCACCATGGAATTAATCTAATAATGTACAGCACCATGGAATTAGTATAATAATGTACAGCACCATGGAATTAATATAATAATGTCCAGCACCATGGAATTAATATAATAATGTCCAGCACCATGGAATTAATATAATAATGTCCAGCACCATGGAATTAGTATAATAATGTACAGCACCATGGGTTTAATATAATAATGTACTGCACCATGGGTTTAATATAATAATTTACAGCACCATGGAATTAGTATAATAATGTACAGCACTGTGGAATTAGTATAATAATGTACAGCACTGTGGAATTAGTATAATAATGTACAGCACCATGGAATTAGTATAATAATGTACAGCACTGTGGAATTAGTATAATAATGTACAGCACCATGGAATTAATATAATAATGTACAGCACCATGGAATTAATATAATAATGTACAGCACCATGGGTTTAATATAATAATATCCAGCACCATGGAATTAGTATAATAATGTACAGCACCATGGAATTAGTATAATAATGTACAGCACCATGGAATTAGTATAATAATGTACAGCACCATGGGTTTAATATAATAATGTACTGCACCATGGGTTTAATATAATAATTTACAGCACCATGGAATTAGTATAATAATGTACAGCACTGTGGAATTAGTATAATAATGTACAGCACCGTGGAATTAGTATAATAATGTACAGCACCATGGAATTAGTATAATAATGTACAGCACTGTGGAATTAGTATAATAATGTACAGCACCATGGAATTAGTATAATAATTTACAGCACCATGGAATTAATCTAATAATGTACAGCACCATGGAATTAGTATAATAATGTACAGCACCATGGAATTAATATAATAATGTCCAGCACCATGGAATTAATATAATAATGTCCAGCACCATGGAATTAATATAATAATGTCCAGCACCATGGAATTAGTATAATAATGTACAGCACCATGGGTTTAATATAATAATGTACTGCACCATGGGTTTAATATAATAATTTACAGCACCATGGAATTAGTATAATAATGTACAGCACTGTGGAATTAGTATAATAATGTACAGCACTGTGGAATTAGTATAATAATGTACAGCACTGTAGAATTAGTATAATAATGTACAGCACCATGGAATTAATATAATAATGTACAGCACCATGGAATTAATATAATAATGTACAGCACCATGGGTTTAATATAATAATGTCCAGCACCATGGAATTAGTATAATAATGTACAGCACCATGGAATTAGTATAATAATGTACAGCACCATGGAATTAGTATAATAATGTACAGCACCATGGGTTTAATATAATAATGTACAGCACCATGGAATTAATATAATAATGTACAGCACCATGGAATTAGTATAATAATGTACAGCACTGTGGAATTAGTATAATAATGTACAGCACCATGGAATTAGTATAATAATGTACAGCACCGTGGAATTAGTATAATAATGTACAGCACCATGGAATTAGTATAATAATGTACAGCACCAGGGAATCAATATATACAAATAATAATAATAATAATAATAATAATAATAATAATAATAATAAAAAAGATGCATGGACTAAATTGTGGATATGATTAGTCAGGAGAGAAGGGGCTACTTGTAATGATGTAAGGATCACTTAAAGGGGTTGTACAGAATTTGCAGCAACCTCAGGGGCGGCCAAAGTGGGTGTAAAAGAAAAAAGACATAGTTGCTATTGTCAGCACTGTTGTACAGTCCCAGTCCCCTTTTCCTCATGTGCCAGGGCTCACTGGATCAGAAGCAGAGAGGGTCACATTTCCAAGTGGTGACCTCAGCAATTGGTAGGGAACTGGTGACGTATATATGAATTATGTCATTAGTCCATCTTCAGGCCATTCATTAGTCTCAACCATTATCTGGGTCTCATGACTACGGCAGCAACAAGACTCAGCACATGAAGGAAAGGAAACTGGAGAGGAGCATCTGGAATAGTATGTTTTTGTCTTTTACACCTCCCCCAGGCTCCCATGAGGTTGCTCCAAAGCCTGGACAACTCCTTTAATATAAAGAAATTAGAAAATGATTGAGTAGCTTGTTCTAATTGGAATACCCCTTTAAGGGGATGCAGTGCTCATGTTTTTTCTTTCTTATTTACACAGGCACAGCTCCTAGGTCGGACATCTACCAGTAGAACAGAATATCTTTTTGCATAAATGGTGTGGGAGAGTAGGCTCAGCGGTAGTAGCAGCAGACCCAGACAGTCAGAAACCAAAATCAGGTTCAGCAGGTTTTTAAGCCTGTGCGTTTATTTTGCAAAATGGAACAGGCAGAAAAATAAACAAAGCCTTAGCTTCAGGCAAAAAACAACAACATAAATCCTGCTCGTCTGAGCTGCTAATTAAAAAAGGGTACTCTAACTGCACCTGTGGCTTGCTTCAGCCACATGGGAAAAACAAAACAAAAGCAGAAGCTGTGGTGCACACTGGTCTCTCACCAGATATCAGGCTGTAGGGACAGAACCCGGCTCCTCCACTCTGGTCACTAACTTTTAACACATTTTGCTTGGGTAAATAGTACAAGTGAATATAAGAAGCTTTGTAACATATCTTATCATTGAAAATGTCTCTGTCCTGATGTATCTGGCAATTTTCTTGCTCTCATCCCTGGAGTTCACAGTTTATTCTTGGAAAGTGATCCTTGCAGGTATATTAGGTCCTATAGGCCACACAATACTCTTCTGGGAAAAAGGTTTGCAAATTAGCTCAGTTTCCCCAAAAAAGTAGTGCAATCTGGTCAGGTTGGATATTGACCTATAGGATAGTTACTTTCAAGAGGTGGCACTAAACACAGGCGTAACTTGAAGCTCCTGGGCCCCAATGCAAAATCTGTATTGGGGACCCCAATTTAAATGGGGTCTTCTTATGTAGTAGAAAGGCCTTTGCTTCTTCTCATGCTACAGGCCCCAGTTGCGATGGCTACCTCTGCACCCCCTGTAGCTTCTGGCACTAAAGGGCACAGGTTTTTTTTTGTAAAGAAAATAATGAGAAAGATATTTTGCAAATCTTTTTCTCAGAGGATCATTACATGGCCTATGTGACTCCATATGTAATGTCCCGGTCCTGCTCGTCCCATTCCCTTTAATAGTCCTTGCAGACCGAGATGGTATGGATATTTGCATATAAGGTAAAGAAGAGGTTTCTCCCCCATTCCTTCTATATTAACAGTATTTCTATTTTACCAGAGCCAGCACACAGGGGGGTCTATTAATGCACCATCTTGTGGATATTTTGTGAACTGCACCTGCCTATACTTTCCATGGGAATTGATGTCCGTGATTGCATCATCCTAGTATGCTAATGTGAAGGAGTGTCCAGTATGATCAGGTAAGAGAAAAAACAAGGTCCCCGGCACCGAGCCGTTCTTTGCGTAATACCCTTGGTATATTGATGGAAGAACGTAATATACAATCAGGTGTCCGCTCACCTGGTTTGGTTGTGTAGAACGCAACAACCAATGAACATAGTAGGCAAGAACCAGTAGGAAACTGGGAGGCAGCTGCTGATAGCCGTCATGGAGGACGTGAATCTAGGGTAGAGGGAAGGACCAGCCTTTGCGGAGGACAGGCGGAGAATCAGCGCTCACCAAATTTTTTGATAAATGGAAGTCAGCTTTATTAGGCACCACGCGTTCCGGGCAAGCAGCCCTTTTTCAAGTGCAATATCAATTTTGCTGGAACTGCAAAACACTCTGACTTCCTACAATGTGCGCCCTGGCTCCGATGCAAAACTTTTCACCACGTAAAGAGTCACAAAGTGTAGTCAGTGTCTGCAGCAGTGTGAACAGTCTGCAGTATGGCTGAGATCTGTCATATCTCAGCCATACTGCAGACTGTTCACACTGCTGCAGACACTGACTACACTTTGTGACTCTTTACGTGGTGAGAAGTTTTGCATCGGAGCCAGGGCGCACATTGCAGGAAGTCAGAGTGTTTTGCAGTTCCAGCAAAATTGATATTGCACTTGAAAAAGGGCTGCTTGCCCGAAACGCGTGGTGCCTAATAAAGCTGACTTCCATTTATCAAAAAATTTGGTGAGCGCTGATTCTCCGCCTGTCCTCCGCAAAGGCTGGTCCTTCCCTCTACCCCAGTATGATCAGGTGACCTTCAGAACCAATCAAGCTCCCTTGATTGGCCTGGAGGGGGAGTTGAGTGACAGCCTCTCTAGAGAGTGGGGGTTGGAAACCCTGTGGTTTTTTGTTCTTTTGTGTGAGGAGATCTACACATGTGGAGCTGAAAATGGCAGCCAAGCATCAGGGCACTACAACCAGAGATGTCTTTTCCTCTGTGCTCAAGATTCTCCTCAGAGAGTGTTTTTCTCTGAAGCTCCAAGTCTGCAAGTACTAAAGTATACTGACCTGTTATCCATACATCTGGGAACGCTGCACATATCTCTATACAAGTAAGTCTTTGGGACAAATCTATATTTAAGGAGCGCACAGCTAGTCTGACAGAATTTGAGGCTCTCCCGCTGTCGACACCCCTATTTCCTCTCCTACATACGTGTACCCAGTTTGTTCAGGACTAACCCCCTGGATACAGGCCATCGTTTACAAGTATATACAAGTTTAACTACCCCAGCAATTTCCTGCTCCAAGCTCCATCACCTGTTAACTGGACACCGCCTACAAAGATCACTGTATTGTATGTGAAGAATTACTCCATATGTACATTTGTATTACCTTGTCCTGCTAGTAAAAGAGCAACGACTACCCCCGAGACCTGGTTGTCTGTTGTTATTGTCAGGTACCACGTGGGGGTGGGTAGTCAGGGACATCAAAAAGGAGGCTTTGTGCACACTTGTGGTCCAGCCCAAGCCACATCTGACATATTCCCCGTGATATCAGTCCTGGCCCTCCTGTTTGTTACACATACATAGGGCTCTTTCCAAGGAGAAACGTTACCCTGAAATCACAGGACTTCCAGTGGTGACTTCACGGTATGCACCTAAATGGGCAGTGATAATGAACACCGGAGCAATAGAGAAAGGTGAATATGATTTTTGTGTTACCTGTGAGTCGTCAGGTTCCTGGACAAGTCCTTTCACAGAATAAGGGCAGAACATCCAAAGAGGAAAACACAGCATCCTATTTGTTATATCCCCCCCCCCCTTATAGGATCCTTCCACTGTGTTCTGGTTATCCCTCTGATTTAGAGGACCTCGTACATTCCTTGACAATCACTGGCCACTGGGTAAGGGGTAGAGACTGTGGGTCGGTATAGGTCAACACCTGCTGTATGAGCGCTGCAGCCCCTGAGGGAAGAGAAGACAACTGCCCAGCATCTTAGCTACAACCCTGAGACAGGTAAAATATTGCCCATGGATGGAGCCATGGTTTACTGAACCTACAAGTCAGGGCCCATTCATCTCCAGGTATCTGGGTTATTGGGTCTTCATATAATTCATTAACCAAGGCTAAATATGCCATAGAGGCATATTTGGAGTAAGAAAAGGCCCATACTGAGCATTCCTAATCCCAAACCTGGGATTATACACCACAGTGGAGTTCCCAACCACAACTCCTATCAGGAAGCTGCATGTGTTACCAGTTACCTCAGTAAAGTTCATCTTGGTTCAACTGCACATCTGCCTCCACAGTTGTCCCTGCATTAACATCATGGGCCCTTCTGAAAACACCACCCCACAGCTCAGGGTAGGAGAGGACCACTCTCCAACTGGAAGTGCCCCAGGAAAAAACTACCACTACCATCAGGTACACCACAGGACCCCCTCAAACCGTGACTGGCCTGGGAGGTGGGTTGGTCAGGTGTCTTTGGCCTACCCGTGACATCACTGCCACAACACAACTACAACTCCTGCCCTCCAGTTCCCTCCATTAGGTTGCTGCAGTATCTCCAGGCATTTCCTGGTAGTAAAGACCATCAGGGACAGGGGTGTAACCAAAGTGAGACAGAGATTAGCAATAGGTGAGTCTCCTTTTTTAACCCATGCCACCTTGAGCCTATTGAAAACAAAAAATGTCTAATCCTGCCAAAATTAAAATTTCACTAGTCAATATGAGCTTATCAGGCCCAGATAGTGGAAAGAAAGAGTGGAAAGAGGAAGACAGAGGATTCTTAGCAAGCCCCTGACCATTCCATTTAACTTCCACCATTCGTAGGTCAGAGTTCATTATCCAAAAACAGCTGATAAAGTAGCAGATGATAGGACGGCGTGGAATTGAGTTTTGTCATAGGCAATTCTAGCTAACCTCCAAGATTGCAGTCCCTCTAGGCACATGCCTCCTGCTGTCATGTCCAAATGGTCAGACTGCCCCTGATGGAACACGGCTGAATATCTGACTCTGAGGCACTTCCCCTGCATAGGTTAAATCTGAACATCTTTTCTGTGTTCATTTGTAATTTATGTAAGATATTAAAACTTCCTCTCCCGTCATGAAGCCTGGCTCCCTCCAGTTTCTGGGCATGACCCCTTATTTCAAGCACATCTCTCTGAAATCTGCTTCCTGCTGTCCTTTGTTGCATCTTCTTCTATCTGAAAAGAGGATTTAAACATGTCATTTTTGTGAACCAGATGACTGAATTTTTGGTGTAAAGCCAGATCGGTCTTGAACATTACACTATAATCTTAACATTATATCAAGAGAGTTTTAGAAGATAAGAAAAGAATACCTTCTTTCCTGGATTAGTTCCGAAGGAAAGAGCACAGTTTGACCTTGAAAACATGTTCTCAAAAAGCAGAACACTGGTACTTAGCAAGTGTATCCACTGTAATAATTATAGGCATCCGGGGCTCTAATTCCACGACTCAATTCTACTCGCCTGCACTTTGAAATTACCTGAGTCACATGAGCAAGACAACCTGCTAATTACCTGTCATGCTCCAGGTAGCATGATTAATGTGCATGGTGCAGGCAGGCAAAAATCAGCACTAGGCAGGTAACATGGTAGTCAAGCACTTCAGGCTTACGTGATGAAATGTCGTCAAAAATTCTATTAATTGCTGCAAGAACAAATACACCAGTCAATCCCAATCTTACTGGAAAATTGTCAAAATTTTTAATTTTTAATCTCAAATTATTTGATCCCAATGACCTGTTCTGATGGTGTAGATGGAACACATTATATCATGTTTTGATTTTTGATGTTCACTTCATCTATAGCTAACCCAATATTGCAATATTTTTAGTGCCAAGGTTATACCAAAATCATTTTTAATATTTTTTTTCCTAGAAAATCGGTGGAATTGCGTAGAAATTGTATATAATAGTGGGATTATCCACTTTCTAATATTAGATCTGCAGCGATCTGACAGCGTGGATAGGAGCGTGGATGGGTGAGGAAATTATCCGCTGTTAAATACTGCAATAATCCAATAGGTAGTGGCCAATTAAAAAAGAATAGAGACCACCAGTTTATCCAGTGAGGCGCTGCCTGAGGCAATCTCATCATGTTGCCTAATGGCAGATGCGTCCCCGTTTATGGGAAGTCACACTGTCCAGGCTGTCAGCTGCCCGCAGATCTAATATATCCTGGTGTGCAGGATTAGTACTGTATAGAGGACAAAATAAAAAGGGGCATATACTGTGCGGGGGCCATTAAAAAGGGGGACATGAAAATTGGGCCATATACTGAGTGCGGGACAAAATAAAAGGGGGCCACGTTACGTATTGGGGCTTGTAAAGGGGGTGTTATACTGTGTGGACAAGTAAAGGGAGGCAACATACTGTGTGGACAAGTAAAGGGGGTGTTATATAGTGTGGGAGCCAGTAATGGGTTTTTTTTTTGATTTGCAAATTGCAAGCATCTTGAATTCTAACATGTCTGACCCTTCTTTACCCCAACATTTGCCACTGGGGGAAAGTCAGAAACCACCAAATATACATTAGATGGTTGACTAATCCCACAAAAATTGATGGGTTTAAGGCAAACCTCCTGACTCTCACACCACTAAAAGAAGTACAGAATGTGTGGTGCGCTAAGTATGCAGTGGCGATTTTAGTACCACCCACTTTCAAATGGACTCTCCTCATTTCCATCCATTTCCCTTTGTGCCACCACACAATCACCCCGACATAGTATGCACCCACAGTATAATGTCCTCTTCCAGCTACTCCGACAGTATTAGGTCCTCCTCCAGCTGCCTCACCAAATAAAGCCCTCTTCCAATTGCTCCCACAGTGTAAAGTCCCCCTCCTGGTATACCCAGAGTTTAATGTCCCCCTCTAGCTGACCCCACAGAAAAAAGTTCCTCTCCTGGTGTACCCACAGTTTAATGTCCCCTTCCAGCTGTCTCACGATTGAATGTTCCCCTCCAGCTGCCCTGCAATATAAAGTCCCCTTCCAGTTGCTCCCACAGTATACAGTCCATCTCCTGGTGCACCCACAATATAAAGTCCCTCTCCTGGTGCACCCACAGTTTAACCCCTCCCTGCCACAGGCATTTTTCAATTTTCAAATTTTTGCTTTGAATCCCCACCTTCCAATCACCTCCCCCTCCCCCCATTTACATAGCCATATGAGGGCTTAATGTTTGTAGAACAAATTGTACTTTGTAATGGTACCATTTAATATTCTGTGCAAGGTACTGGGAAGCTGTAAAAAAAATTCAGAACGGCGTGGAATTGTTGAAAAACTGCGTTTATGCGACTTTCTTACAGTCTTTGCTTTTACGGTGTTCACTGTGCAGCCAAAATGACATGTTACCTGTATTCTATGGAAGCCTTCGGTAGGCTTTCAGCTGTCATAGGGCTTGCAATGCCTGTAATAGTACGGCGGATGTCAGGAAGGTGTCCCCTCCAGCTGACAGTTTAATTTTCATCTCCAGTTGCCCCCACTGTTTAATGTTCCCTTCCAGCTACACCTATAGTATTATGTCGCTCTACTGGTGCCCCACCAGTGTCAAACAAACTAATAAAATACTCACCTTGCCCGTTCCTCTGCTGTTTTTCTTCTCTGCCACAGATTCACGGAGGGTGGAGACTGGAATGGAGTGGTTTATATCAGGTGTGATGTGGATCCAGTAGGTTGTGCTAGGCCTGGTTCACATCTGCGTTCAGTATTCCGTTCTGGGAGGCCACATGGGAACCCCCCCGAACGGAATACCGAACGCATTGGCTTGTGAAAAGCACATGGATCCCATTATAGTCTATGGGGTCCATGTGCCTTCACTGCTCACAGCTTGCCAATGCGTTTGGTATTCCGTTCAGGGGGTCCCTATGCGGACTCCCCGAACTCAGATGTGAACCAGGCCTTAGCTGATCAGTCTGGCTCTGTCTGCTAGCCCATAACAGCTAATGCACATGGAGCCTCTGTATCTATGCCTTCCTTATACGTAACCCTATTCTGCCTGGTCTGAAGTGGCCCAGCAGGTGGTGGCAGACGGCTCCCAGCTTCATCAATGTATTCAACTCAACTGGGTTTTCTGGTTGCAGATGAGTTGTAGCCAGGACTTACCTGCCACTGACCGAGACAACGAGACAGCACCCGAAACGGTTGGCGGTATGACAGCCAAGTTAAGGCTGAAATCATAGATGCTAAGTGCATGAGTAGAAACAAAACAGAAGAGAAGTAGCAGTTTTTCCTTTTATACCTTTTGGATCCTCTCCTGGCCTTGGCCAACAATATGGAACAAAAACTGCACATATGATTCCAGCCTATGTATATGGCAGATGTGTTGTAGAAATTCTGCAGTTGCCCTTTTATATATGACTGGGGCTGTTAGAAATATGGAGCATGAACGACCATATTCACATGTACAGAATAGATTATTTACAAAAATATCTGCATGTTCAGAATATTCTACATCTGCAAAAAACTATTACAACTTGTACATTGAAATGCACTTGTGACAGGTGCACGCGTGTCAGTGTTGGGGTACTTTCATGCCTGTTTGGGGTCAGGGATAGGGTACGTAAGCGACTTTGGGGCCAGCAATGTAAAAGTGAATAGAATGCTGCCAGAATTTTCCTATACACAGTGCACTGCAGAAAGAAAAATCAATTTATTTATATTTCCCTGGCTGTCAGTTTCCACTCTGTGCTAAATGCAATGTCCTCGCAGATGCTCTTTCCTGCAATAACAAGTATGACGTCTTTTGTTGCCGTGGAGACGGTGTTATGATTTAGAAAAAAAAAAAAATCAGTCATGTCACTGATTTTTCTTTTTCGGTAATTCAATAAACAAATGGGCTTTAACCATGTTTGTTTTAACTGCACACTTATTACCCGGACAATCCCATCTATTCACCTCTGTATTTAACCTCTCCGACAACATTAAGACTTTGACCTCTCCCTCCGCTCCTTAGGAATTATCGAGTCTTCTCCGCTCCTGACGATAACTGGATCGCCTGCAGTCACAATCCTGCTCTCTCACAATGTCCCCTCCTGAGTCTTTTTACAGTTACCCCCTTCAGCCATAAACTTGTTTTTTCCCCAAAGATCACAATACCCTTTAACCCTCTCTAGTCGCAGCCATGTTTTATTTTTACATTGTTGCTTTTTACCATTTACCCGACTTCCAAATCCATAATTTAGAGATTTTTTTTTTCTTCCCGGATCCATATAAGAGCTTAGTTTTCCTAGAACGGTGTAATTGAATAGTTTGTACGATGTGCTTAAAAAAACAAAAAGGAAAAAAAAAATCAGCATGGCGTGGAATTAGAGAATAATCTAAAAAATCAGCATGGCGTGGAATTAGAGAATAATCTAAAAAATCAGCATGGCGTGGAATTAGAGAATAATCCACATTTACACCATTTTCTTATTTAGCTTTGTATCCCATTTTTGTTGTAAGTCACAGTTTAACATTCTCCTCAATCTGTCCCACAGTTGAACGTCCCCTCCAGCTGCACCCACAATATAAAGTCCCTCTCCTGGTGCACCCATAGATTAACCCCTTCCTGCTTGTGGCATTCTTTCAAATTTCAGTTTTTCCTTTTGACTCCCCGCCTTCCAATCACCTTTTTGTTCACAAAAAATTCAGAATGGGGTGAAAGTGGAGGAAAACTGCGTTTGTGCACCTTTCTTATGGACTTTGTTTTTGCGCTGTTTATGGTGCAGCCAAAATGAGATGTCACCTGTACTCTGGAGGTTGGTACGAGTCAAGAAAAAATAACTTTATATAGTTTTTTTTTTACGTTTTATCTCCATTAAAAAAATATAATACTTTTAACCCCTTAACAATGATTGGAGTCAACATGTTCTGACACCCATCATTGTTTTTTTATTTCCATATACAGGGGATACATAAGGTGTCTTTTTTGTGGGGCCAGATGTACTTTTTAGTTATACCATTTTGGGGAAGGTCTAATGTATTGATCCCTTTGTATTCAAGTTTGTATTTGAGGTGAAACATCGAAAAAAAATGGCGCTTTGGCTCTTTTGACTTTTTTTTCCCTTTATAGTGTTTGCAGTATGGGAAAAGTACGTTTATATGTTAGTAGACCGGGGCATTTTTGGACACAGGGATGTACTGTATAATATGTCTATGTTTGTTTTTGTTCACTCTTATTTCAAATCTAGGGAGAGAATGACAAGAATGATTTTTGGTCAGTTGGCCTCCACAATAAAATTGATTTAAAAAAAACATTAAAATTTGTATGTACTTCCAGCTGCCATCAATAAAAACTGCAACTAACCCCACAAAAACAAGCCCTCACGTATCCTCATTGATGGAAAAAGAAAAGAAAAAACATGGAACTATGGTTATAAAATGAGATTAATTTTAATTTTATTTTCCAGTATTTATTTTGCAAAATTAGTGAAAAATATCAAATTATAATAAACTTGTACACGTTCAGTAGGGGGCCATGTCGAAAGTAAGAATATCATAGGTTAAGGGAGCTAGAAATTTTTGGAATAGGGACTTAATCTAATTGTCATATGTGGAGTTGGAAAGGAATTTTTTTCTCTGATGGGCAATTGGCGTTCTTCTAGTTTTCCACTACATTAACTAGGTCGGGTTATAGGTTGGACTTGATGGGCTTGTATATTCATCCAACCTTATCTACTATGTTACTATATTAACTAGAGATGAGCGAACAGTGAAATATTCGATATTTGTTTCGAATAGCCGGTCAAAATTTGACTATTCAAACGAATATCAAACCCTATTATAGGAAAAATGCTTTGTTTCAGGGGAACCCACAATTCGACTCAGGAGGGTCACCAAGTCCACTATGACACCTCAGGAAATGATGCCAACACCTCTGCAATGCAACTGGAACCGCACAGGAAGCATGCCTGGGGGCATCTAACAAGCCCAAGTCACAGTTTTACCCCACCATCACAGCCTATCAACTACACACTTTCCACACTCCAAAAACCACTATGAAAGTGGGAAAATACCTGGAAGCCTTCTTTCCTCCCCAATTGGATGGACAGAAACCCAAATTTTAAGCTAAAGAAACATTACCAAGCACCCCTTTAAATCACGTTGCCCATGACAACCACATATGGAATAGGCAATGGGAAATCCAACAGTCCCCACCCTGAACTGTCATTGTGGATGTGTGTGCGTGTGTGATGTGGTAAGACCTTCCAAAATTCACTTTTCTGGCCCTTAACGTGAGCCCTTCTAAATTGAGTTAGAGGCTCTTAAGCTTTACTACCAGCAGAGTTTTAGGCCCTTTAACTTAGTTCAGCCTTGCATCAGCAGTGTTTTTTGCCCTTTGGGTCAGTTCAGCCTTGCACCAGCAGAATGTTAGCCCCTGGCCAGAACCTGGTAACAGCTCTGGAGCTTGCCAGCCTCCAACACGGTCCATGCCTGACCCACGTTTTCAACTTATTGGTGCGTTTTTTAAAAACGTACCCCAATTTACAAGAGCTACTGGTTAAAGTGCGGCACTTGTGCGCCCACTTTGACAAGTCTACAGTAGCTGCTGCTAGCCTTAATACACTTCATGCCTACATTTGCCTGAAGCAGCGGCTGTTGTGCCAGGTCACCACACGCTGAAACCCTATATAACCTATGTTGAGCAGGGTGTGTGAGCAGCAGAGACCTTTGATGGAGTTCCATCTCCAAAACCCAAGGGTTCATCAAAGTCAGCTCCCTAAGTTTCTGCACCATGAGAGCCCATGGGTGGCAGACTTATGTGAAATCCTATCCCATCCTTTCCACTGGACACTTTACAAACTCACTAGAGCCTCTATGAAAGTGGATAAATAATTAGAAACCTTGTTTCCTCTACATTAATATGGACAGAAAAATAACTTTAAATCGAAAGAAAAATTAGCATGCGCTCATCACAATTCCTGATATGACAGCTGCGTTAAGCAGGGTGCAGGGTACAACGCAGACCAGGCCCGAGCACCAGGAACAGGTGTTACAATGGCTAGCGGATAATGCTTCCGTCTGCTTTTCCACCTGCCAGTCAGCCACTACCTGCAGTCGTGTTCATACCCAAGAGTCTGCTCCTCCTTCCTCTCAACATGCCCAATCTTCCCAACAGAGTCATCCCACCCTTGCCCCCTCCCAGGATCTCTTCTCGGGTCCTTTTACTGTCTCTCCCTCTGTTGAACCACTTCCCGAACCCCTGGAGCTAACAGACGACTTTGTGTGTCTTGATGCCCAAATACTGGAGCATCCGCCATTTCCTGCCAATTTTGTGGTTGTGGACCTGCAACCGGCGTTCCTCGGCCTCAGTGAAGATGACGAGACACTGTTGCCATCAGGGCAAGCTGTGGTTATGTGCGGTTTGCAGTAAGAAGAGAGTGAGCAATTGGAAGAGGAGTTGGTGGACGACGAGGCCACCAACCCGGCATGGACAGGGGTGATGTCTAGCGGAGAAAGCAGTGTAGATGTGGAGGCAAGCTAAGCAGGAAAAAAGGTGGCTAGAGGCAGAGGCATGTCCAGAGGCAGCAAGGCCAAAGATTTTCCGTGTACTAGCCACTCGCACAAAACTTGCCCATGTTGGCAGACTTATTCCTCCAACAGGCTAACAACTGCCATCCGGTCCACACCCACCAGGGGCACACTCTCCAAGGTCTGGGACACCCCCTGGCCAAACTACTGCCACTGAGGAGCCTAGTTTCACCAGGAGGGAAAAGTATAGGTGCATGTTGCGGGAGTACCTGGCCAACTACTGCCCTGTCCTCTCCGATCCCTCTGAGCAAACAATACTGGATTGAACAAAAGTTGGATTGAGCCTGACTGAATTGCTCTGTATCACACTTAGCTTTGGGGTGTACAGCATTAGAAAGCTGGATTTCACATATATGGACTGCCTGAATGGCTGTGTATCCCACTTAGCTTTGGGGGGTACAGCATTAAAAACAGGTTTGATCATACATGGACTGACTGAATTGCTCTGTATCCCGGTTAGGTGTTTGGGGGGACAACCCGTGGAAAGCTGGGTTGAACGTATCTAGCCGGAATGAATTGCTCTGTATCCCTGTTAGTTTTCAGGGGGACACCCCGTGGAAAGTTTGACTCCTCTCCCTGTAGTATAGCTCTGAAAAGAGATGTTGTTTTTCTTCAGTTTTTAATTGCCTACTAGAAGTTATTCCTCTCTAGCCCTCAGCAGCACATCTGTCCCTACGTCTACAAGCCGCAAAATGACACGAAATTGGCGGCTGGTATTCTTATAAATCGGAGGTCACATGTTTTCAGCAGCCAATGGTTTTTTTTCAATGCCTACGTTGTCGTAGTTCCTGTCCCACCTCCCCTGCACAGTTATTGGTGCAAAAATGCACCAGAGAAGGTGGGAGGGGATACAAATTTTTACTGCCTTTGCCGCGTGGTATTCGATTGGAATCGAATACCTCGAACAGCCTGATATTCGATCGAATACCAATTCGATTGAACGGCGTTCGCTCATCTCTAATATTAACATATAAATATGGTATTGCCACAATTATACTGACTTGAAGAATAACAGGCTGACCAGGATTTTGGTTTTGGCCATAAATATCTGATTGTTGGGGTGCTGACAGACAGCCCCTACACCGATTAGTTGTACTATATACAACACAGAGCTGGAAACAAATAGCTCTGGTCCCTGTATTGTCGCCGGTACTGTAGCTCAACTCCCAATAAATTGCTTCTGGTGTTGTGAGAATCAGAAGTGGCCTTATAGAGCTTATTGTGGCTGGGACGTCCTGTTGGCCCCCACTGATCAGATATTTATGGCCTTAAAAACGAAAAACCTAGACAATTCTTTTGATGTATAATTTTTTTTTTTTTTGTAAAAACTACATTTAAAAAAAATAACAGTGGAGTTTCCATTTTTTTTTCAATTCTATCCCACTTTTTATTTTTCTAAAGTCCCTCAGTACCGTAAATGCTGTAGAGACCTGTAAACCTGTGCAGGTTCCTATTGAATGACATCAAGCTGCAAAGAATCGATGCTTAAAGTACTGTATATACTCGAGTATAAGCCGACCCAAATATAAGCCGAGGCCCCTAATTTTACCACAAAAAAACTGGGAAAACTTATTGACTCGAGTATAAGCCGAGGGGGGGGGGGAATCCACCATTGCAGATAAAAAGTCTGGTCATGTGCACTACAGCTTAGTAACTCCATGTGCCTCATAGTAATAGCAGTTAACCCCAACATGTCTCTCACATTAACCCCCTGTGTGCCTCACATAAGAGTTACTGATATGTGGGACATATGGAGGTAATAATTAGGTATCTTCATAATTAAGGTCCTTCATTAGTACCCCCATGTGTCTCACATACTAGTAACCCTTCTATGGGGCACACAGGGGTTAATATGAGGGACATGATGGGGTTAACTGTTATTAATGTGAGGCGCATGGAGTTACTGAAACTAAATTAATAATCCCAAATGCCTGACATTACTAGGAATACTAACCCCAGCAGGTACCTGTGTGCTTTATGTCATTTTACTGTAGCTTCCCCTCCTCGATACGACAGACATCTTCTATAAGACACAATGAATCTTGCACATAATGGCCACAGACTTATCTGCAGATATTACATTCTAGTAGCTACAGGACCTTTGATGACATCACAGTCACGTGAACTACATGACAAGCCAATCACAGAGCAGAAGCACTAAAGGACCTCCCCATTTGTTTAATTCATGCAGATCCTTGCAGGTTTCTGTGCTCCGTGGACCCTGACTCAAGTATAAGCCGAATGGGGCTTTTTCAGCATAAAAACTGTGCTGAAAAAGTCGGCTTATACTTGAGTATATACGGTAAATTATAAGGTATATTTAATGGTGCCATTAATAAATCGTTGATTATGATGTTAATCTGTTTTCCCTTGGTCTTAACAGCAGCACAAGTTCCTCATTGTGCTGCTGGTAGGACATAAGGGAATACAATATGTCAGGAATAAATGAAACCCTCCTAGAACTTTTAAAAGTAGTTGACAAAGTGGTGACGTATAAACATAAACGACTCTGGGAATTTCCTGTCCAGTCCTCTGTTCATTTCGATAATATTTCTCTTCTGAAGTGTATTATTGCCCGTCAATGTTGTTCTCACAGGCAATGTATTAGTCTTAGGCAGGACCTTATACACACTGGCCAACATGGGGGGCCTTTGTAAGGCTTAAACAGCTGGGACTGGAGTTATTTTGTGTCTGCACCAACACCACGGCCTAGCAGAACATTGGATCACGGGAATGACCCTTTGTTATGTCTGGGGTGGGAAGAAGTTAATAAGTCTTGAAAGATGATTATTATGACGGGAAAGTTAACATACAAGGGGGAGAAAACAAGCTGCAGATTTCCATAGCAAGTTATTGGTTAGCAAGAATAATGAATCGCAATACAAAAATTATTCACTCTCCATCTTTGGTGCCTCTTCAAAGGGAATGGATTACCGTAGCTCTATATGATTAATAACTGATCCTCCTTCTAATCTATTCTTATTTCTGCCTGTATATGACGTTTTTCCTATTACGGGGGCAGCCATCTTGTTTGAGCTCCTGCTCTAAGATTTGCGCAGCTATTAAGAGGATTTTCAGGTCCCCAGTGGTTTCCATAGGATTAGTGTGGGGCCGATACTAGGATTATACATCGATCAGCTCATTCGGCTGCTTCCGGACTCAAACCTATGGTGCTAGAAGCTCTCCTCTTATTCCAGTACTAGGACCAAGCTGGAGGCTCTATCCATTGTATAGTCATGGTGCCAGAATACAGCACCACAACTATTTCTGGAATAGGAGCAGCGCTGCTTCTGGCTCTACCCAGAACAGTAACTTTGGGAAACCAGAAAAGCTGATTGGTGCTGATGACCTAGCTAGAAAACCTCTTTAGGCTAAGGCCTCACGTTGCGGAAATGCAGCTTCTTTTGTTGCAGATTTTGCTGCATTTTTTTGAGCCAAAGCCAAGAATGGCTACAAAAGGAATGGAAAATATATAGGAAGTTCTTATACTTCTACTTTCTGCTCAGTCTACTACTGGCTTTGGCTCAAAAAAACACAACAAAAGAAGCTGCGTTTCCGCAATGTGGGGCCTTAGCCTTAAAGAGGACCTTTCATGTCCTCAGGGCACATACGACGTAGTACACCGCTAGAAAGCTGACAGAGCCGTTACCGTAGCTCTTCAGTGTCAGATGGGCGTTTCTGACAGTCTGTGAGGAACGCCCCTCCTGACAGTCTGTCCGTAGAGCTGTACTGTGAGAGTGGGCGTTCCTTATCGCCCAGCCATGACACTGAGGGTCGTCTACTACTAAAGACTCTCTGCCCACATCCCAGACTTCATATCTGCAGACGAAAAGAGGAAACTCTACATCCTACTGGGAGAAGAGGCGGCCACTGTGAAGATCGCTGCCCAGTATGTGTCCAGCTGTCACCAAACCAGAGGAAGATGCGACCCCACGGACTGTTATACCCCCCCCCATACCCACCACTCACACCCCCGACCCCAACTCCCCCCCCCCCCCCAACTTTACTAGCTTTGGCAATGCCAAATATCTATTCGGACGTGCCAATAAAGCTTGTTTGATTTGATTACTGAGTGGTGAGGAACGCCCCCCAGTACTAGTCTATGGACGAGTACTATCAGGAGGGGAGGCGTCAGTGTCATGGTTGGGCGGTAAGGAGCACCTCCTCATAGTACAACGCTATAGACTCTACTCTGAGGAAGGGTGTTCCTGACGGACAGTCAGAAACACCCTACTGACACTGAAGAGCTACAGTAATGGAACCGATAGCTTTTCAGAAGGGGCTTAGGACAGGAAAGCCGATAGTGCGCTGAATTCAGCGCACTGTCAGCTTTCTAGAAGTGTATTCTATCACCTGTGGCCAGAGGACGTGAAAGGTCCTCTTTAAGAAACTTACTACTTGAACGTGACAAACCTGGCCTGAGGCCAAGTCCGCATGTAGTGAGCTGCAGCCAAAAATAAGATGTGAAAAGGATTTTTTGCTGCAGCGTTTTTCACAGAAAGTCGGCAAAGTTTTCCTCTCCAGAAGTATAATTGACATGCTGTGGTATGCAAAAACGTGAGCGTTTTCCGCACTGTGTGGATGGAGTTAGACAGAATCTCATCCACTTTACAGTTAATGTAGGACGAAGCTGTTTTAGCCGCTGCGTTTCCCCCATGGCCCAAATGCTGCGTGTTTGCAATGTGATGCCCCGGCCTTAAGAAGGTTTTCTGAGATTATGATGATGACCTATCCTTAGAATTGGTGGAGGTCCAGCACATAGGACCCCCTATAAACAGCAGTGGCATCTGGATGAGCACTGTGGTCTCTTCACTATGTGCCAGACACGGCCACGCAAAAAGATCATGTGATCAATGAATGCGATGTCAATGGCCTTGGAAGAGGACACTGCACTTGCTTCAATCACCTTTTTGAAGGGGCTGTCTGGTGTCGGACCACCACTGACCTGTCACCTGATATTCTTGACCTATCCTAAGGATAAATCATCTATAACAATCCACAAAATGTTTTTGAAAGAGATTGTTCAGGATTAAAAAATAAACCCCACAGCTGTCGACATGTTGCGTGCGGTACAGTCCAGCTTTATTTACAACACGTGAAGCTGCCATTTCTTAAAGACCCCATGTATAGATACTATGCTGTCAATGGAAGAACGCGGCTATATTTATCTAATACTGAACATCTTTAAATTAAGTAACTCATAGAAGCCCCCTCCTCCCTACTGACATTAGGTGACACTGCACATATATTATCTGGTTATGTGAAATATAGAAATGATGATGTGTAAGACATGGGTTTACTGTATAAGGAAGCTAAACCAAAAACTGTGGGCAAAGTCGTCAATGGAAAATGGTGACCTGGAAGGACAGATGAGGATTTTTTTTTTTTTTTTTTTTATAAGAGGGAGCATGAAATAATAGATACTGCACTATGAACCTCAGACACTAGGGGGCTCACCCAAACCTAAGGACTGTGTGTTCTATTTCCCAAAACTAAGCCTGACCTCAAGGATGTTAGTTCGCGGTCAGATGGGTCTCGAATAAATCCTTGTGCAAATCCACAGAACATTATACACCAGGGCTCAGGTCTGGACGTGAAGGGGTCTCCAGAGGGTATATGTGTGCACTTACATCCTATGGGGCTCCTAGGTGCGATACCTAGGGATTCCAGGCTGGTTCTGGGTCATGTGATTACAGCAAGCACTCAACCCCCGGCTCGTCCCTATGTATAACTCCTCCCTTCTTTCCTGTGCACAGGTAGATATTTGCACCACGTAGGCTGCCAGCCCCTATAGTACAGGTAAATGCACCTGTGAACACTGATGCAAAGATGGAGCGACTTGTGGGTCAGGTGCTGGTTCTGATCTCATGATCTAGGGTCAGAAATAGCCCAGATCACCTAGATATGGCATGTAAAAATCAAAGAGTAAGTGAATGCAAACAGACTCACTGAATGATCCCTTTAATGTGAGAGTCTTTATCTGGTCACAAGATAGGGTGTACAAAGATTAACAACTAAACGTCTTATGCTAAGGTGCTAAGTCTTAGGCTGTCCATACATCATATGGTCACCAAACTGTCCACACAACATGCATCCAACAGACCGCATTATAGTCATTGGAGTCCGCTAATCTCCATATGTAACCACTACAATAGCAGTCTGTCTGTTGTTCTGGTCCTCTGCCTTTGACAGGCGATGCTAGTTGGAAGTTAGTATAGGCAACTTTGCATAATTTTGGGAAATTTATCAAGTTTGCAGATAGTTTTACACTAGGGCTGATAGATAGATAGATAGATAGATAGATAGATAGATAGATAGATAGATAGATAGATAGATAGGAGATGTATTTTTGGCTCTGATGAGGGACCATGTAAGTAATCCCGGGTACAAAAGTAGATGTGAAGGAAGTAAAAGGATAAGTAATAGAAGTCTGTAAGTGTGCGCAGATACACCTAGAAGGGAACAAAACAAACCTGCAGAATTCTAGTCGAGAATCTATTGCACATTTCAGTATGAAAACAACACAGTTCATGGCACGTTACAAAACTGAAGCGCACATAAAGAAAACCTTCTGCTTGCCTCAATCTACCTTGTATGAACCAAAAACTAATCTGCCAAACTGCAAACTCCAGGACAACTTCAATGAGAATAGAAAAAGAGATTGCACACAATAGCAAAAAGCCCATAATATCTGCGGCGTAGACGGAGCCGCGGCAAGAGCGCCTAATACATCTAGTGCTATTAAATCACAATTGACTGAGGCAGTAGGAGCTTCGTATTCATAGACAACATTTCAGCTATTTGTCAAAAACATTTTAGGTTGAATTTTCCGAAAACAAGAAAGTACCGGAGCTTGGAGTCTGACTTCGCTTTTACCCAGTAGCAAATAGCAAATTATATAAGCCAGACAAGAAGAAATGCAAAAGGATTATGGGTTTTGTGGTCCGGTAATAGATTTTTTTTTAGATTGTAGTCGCTTTTGAAATAGAAAATGTACACTCCTCCTCTTAGACATTCTCCATGGGGAGTAGGTTTACATACTACAAAGGCTAGAGAAAGGTTCAGGCCAGAGATTTGTTTCGGGTTGAATAAGTTTAATATGAACCAGAGGTAAAAGGGTTTTCCCGGGCAAAAAATGTTTTTTGTTTTTTTTTTGTTTTTTTTTAGAAAAAAGGTCTGTTAGTGCTATTGATGGGTTAATAAATGCACCTATATACCTATAGCCATGTTTTGAGTGATTTCTGGGTGTCTCTGGGAGCCCCTGGTATTTCCTACATTTGTTTACTTGATTCAGCTTCCTGCTATTTAATTTCCACACAGATCCCTCTCCCCTCACTTCCTCCCATACAAACCCCCCCCCCCCCATCTCTCTAGCTATCCCGCCCACCACTAGCTTTTCCCAACCTTCTCAGCCCAACCCCTGACCCCATTATATACTTACCTCTCTTCCTTCCAGGCTTCCTCCTGCAGGACAGCCCATCCTTTACTGGTATTTGAATTGATCAAAAAGAGCAAATATGGAGTAACACATAGAATATGCTCCAATCACTTAAAAAGAATTTGTTGGGCCCAAAATGCATCCCAAACCAATAACAGTATCATGAAGGGGCCCTTAAAACGTACCTATGTGACAAACTAATAAAAAAAAAATGCAGAGCTAATTGTCATTTTATGGATATTATCTTGCAAGTACAACAGAGGTTTCCCGGATTTTCCTATAGACAATCACAAGTGCACTGGCTTTCCTCTGGCATCACTGTCCCGTTAGCTAGCAATCGATATCTTCAGCCTCTGTGCCTCCATCACAGATGTCTGTAGACAAATCAGTCCCCGCCCTCATTGCACTTGCAGGTTAATTTGCATATCCATAAGAACATGACTCTCTCTGCATTGCTGCATAGGGTCACATTTGACAATGTTTTAGCCAAACTATATAAAAACATTGGCCAACACTACCCTTAGCAAGAGGATACCCTATTATATAACAGGCTAGGGTGCTCCTTTAAGGTTGACCTTGCTTCCCTCTTCACATGCCGCTCCGATTAAAACAAATGGTCTGATGTAAAGATCTCAGGTAAACGTGACATTGTTCCTTAGCCTGCTGCCTCACCCTTTGCTCTCTTGAATGGGAACAATGAGCTTGTTGTTCGCTTGCTGTAAGGAGCACGACCTGGAACAAGAGACAAACAGGTGCTGAGGGGGAACAGTGTGTAGGAATGGAAGAATGCGTCATGGCTTCTATTGTCTGGCGACTGAAATCCCCAGATATCCTGAATGAGTTCTGTATAAAGCAGACGGAGGCTGTACAACCTGTCCACAGTAGGTTTCCATAGTGGCTTCTATTTATGTGCATGTGGACATTAGACGTTTTATTCTGTTTTTTTTAACTATCTTCCAATAACAGTTACGTCCTACGTATTACCTATGAGTCTTTGTCAGGTTATAGTAATATTCCGGGACTCTCCTCTCACTGGGTGGAGCCATCAACGTATCCCATCGGAATACACTTTTAGGGTGCATTCACACTGAGTAAACGCTAGCTTATTCTGAACGTAAAACACGTTCAGAATAAGCGGCGTCTAAAGCAGCTCCATTCATTTCTATGGGAGCGGGGATACGAGCGCTCCCCATAGAAATGAATGGGCTGCTTCTTTCACTCCGTGCAGTCCCATTGAAGTGAATGGGGAGTGCCGGCGTATACGGCAAGCTCTGCTCATGCCGGAGCGTACACGCCGGCACTCCCCATTCACTTCAATGGGACTGCACGGAGTGAAAGAAGCAGCCCATTCATTTCTATGGGGAGCGCTCGTATCCCCGCTCCCATAGAAATGAATGGAGCTGCTTTAGACGCCGCTTATTCTGAACGTGTTTTACGTTCAGAATAAGCTAGCGTTTACTCAGTGTGAATTCACCCTTAGGGTGCATGCACACTACGTAACGCCGGGCGTGTATGAGAGCCGTACACGCCGGCGTTACAGCAGGGCTGCCGAACACTTCCCATTCACTTCAATGGGAGCGCTCGTAACAGCGGCGTTTACGAGCGCTCCCATTGAAGTGAATGGAAAGTGTTCGGCAGTCTGCTGTAATGCCGGCGTGTACGGCTCTCATACACGCCCGGCGTTACTCAGTGTGCATGCACCCTTAAGTCTCCATTTTTATAAGTCAGGATATTTTTGCACCGTTTCAGTATAGAGTATTGATGGAAGATAATAGATTTCTACCAGAAGCCTTGAAATAACCCTTATGTCATAGAGGCTTGTTCTTAAACCAGTTGCCGAGAACCGCCATCATACAGGTCCCAGAAATAGATAAGTTGCTATTATACAACTCCCATCTTCTAAAGGCAGAGACAAGACAGAGGAAAAAAAAGCCTCCGTCTCTACAGATCAGTCTCTTTTCCTGCCATCTCACTAGACTGACTTTCACTCTGAAATCTCTGAAAGGAGCACTGCTCACAGAGAGGTCATATTACAGCTTTACATGCAAGTCTATTGGAAGAGTGAGTAGGAGCAATGAGGGAAATTGGTCACTCACTGTACCAAGTAAGAATCACAATGTAAACTCGATCAGTATGTCAGAAATCCATGCAGTCTATGGGAGACATCCTAGTAAGTAGTCTCCACTCACCAGCTCAGGGAGTGCTGAAAATTACAGATGGATCCTGCAGAGGGGATAACTGCTAAAATATACATACAACTTTGACTTGCATAAAAAATCCTACATATTCAATTCCAGTTCGCAACTATAACAATTTATCCAGTTTCTGTTAACCCTTTACAGAGAGTAAAGGCAATATTAGGGTGTTAAAAAAAAGTTATATGTATAAAAACTGAAAAAATTATTGAAAATGAGATTTCACTTTGCTTTGAATTACCGAACTAATATTTCATAACAAAACCATTGTCGACCAACTCCTGCACCTTTGGTATTCTAGCCCAGGAAGATCGGTCTACTACATTTCATAGTTCTTTATTATTTTTGACCACACCCCAGCTCTGTAAGGCTGGGCTCACACGGGGTATTTTGGAATGGAATTTGATGCAGAGGCCGCCTAAGATTCCGGTCCAAAAAACGGGTAGCCGCAACTGGATGCCGCTGCACTGCACCGGCATCCAGTCGCGGCTCTCCGCTCCAGATTAGGTCCAAGTGAATGGGCCTGGTCGGGACAAAGGTGTCTTCGGTCGGACGTCCGGTCGTGGCATCCTCCTGAAAAATGAGCAAGTTGCTCCTTTTCTCCGGGAGCCGGAACAAACCGCTCGCTGAAAAAAAGAAATGACCGGCTCCCATTGATTTCAATGGGAGCTGTTTTTTGGGTCAACCTGACCAAAAAAACCCCATGTGAACTCAGCCTAAGGGTTTGGGCTGACCACTCCATTACCTCAATCCTGTTAGTCTGTAACCAAGATGGTTACTTTCAGGTTTATCTTGGGGCATTGTTATGCTAAGGAGCATTTCTTCATCTGTATAGGGCAACATGATTGCAAATATTTTGTTATATTCATACTGATCCATGACCTCTTACAGTCCTATGAAAAAGTTTGGGCACCCCTCTTAATCTTAATCATTTTTAGTTCTAAATATTTTGGTGTTTGCAGCAGCCATTTCAGTTTGATATATCTAATAACTGATGGACACAGTAATATTTCAGGATTGAAATGAGGTTTATTGTACTAACAGAAAATGCGCAATATGCATTAAACCAAAATTTGACCAGTGCAAAAGTATGGGCACCACAACAGAAAAGTGACATTAATATTTAGTAGATCCTCCTTTTGCAAAGATAACAGCCTCTAGTCGCTTCCTGTAGCTTTTAATCAGTTCCTGGATCCTGGATAAAGGTATTTTGGACAAACAATTCAAGTTCAGTTAAGTTTGATGGTCGCCGAGCATGGACAGCCCGCTTTAAATCATCCCACAGATGTTCAATGATATTCAGGTCTGGGGACTGGGATGGCCATTCCAGAACATTGTAATTGTTCCTCTGCATGAATGCCTGAGTCGATTTGGAGCGGTGTTTTGGATCATTGTCTTGCTGAAATCTCCATCCCCGGAGTAACTTCAACTTCGTCACTGATTCTTGAACATTATTCTCAAGAATCTGCTGATACTGAGTGGAATCCATGCGACCCTCAACTTTAACAAGATTCCCGGTGCCGGCATTGGCCACACAGCCCCAAAGCATGATGGAACCTCCAAATTTTACAATGGGTAGCAAGTGTTTTTCTTGGAATGCTGTTTCTTTTTGGACGCCATGCATAACGCCTTTTTTTTTTTATAACCAAACAACTCAATCTTTGTTTCCAAAATGAAGTTGGCTTCTCCAAATGTGCTTTTGCATCCCTCAGGCAACTCTATTTGTGGCGTACGTGCAGAAACGGCTTCCTTCTCATCACTCTCCCATACAGCTTCTCCTTGTGCAAAGTGCGCTGTATTGTTGACCGATGCACAGTGACACCATCTGCAGCAAGATGATGCTGCAGCTCTTTGGAAGTGGTCTGTGGATTGTCCTTAACTGTTCTCACCATTCTTCTCTGCCTTTCTGATATTTTTCTTGGCCTGCCACTTCTGGGCTTAACAAGAACTGTCCCTGTGCTCTTCCATTTCCTTACTATGTTCCTCACAGTGGAAACTGACAGGTTAAATCTCTGAGACAACGTTTTGTATCCTTCCCCTGAACAACTATGTTGAACAATCTTTGTTTTCAGATCATTTGAGAGCGGGCTGTCCATGCTCGGCGACCATCAAACTTAACTGAACTTGAATTGTTTTGTAGAAAGAAATGGTCCAAAATACCTTCATCCAGGATCCAGGAACTGATTAAAAGCTACAGGAAGCGACTAGAGGCTGTTATCTTTGCAAAAGGAGGATGTACTAAATAGTAATGTCACTTTTCTGTTGAGGTGCCCATACTTTTGCACCGGTCAAATTTTGGTTTAATGCATATTGCGCATTTTCTGTTAGTACAATAAACCTCATTACAATCCTGAAATATTACTGTGTCCATCAGTTATTAGATATATCAAACTGAAATGGCTGTTGCAAACACCAAAATATTTAGAACTAAAAATGATTAAGATTAATAGGGGTGCCCAAACTTTTTCATAGGACTGTATATGTAATAGATAGGCCCAACACCATGGTATGAATAACATCCTCATATCACGATGTTTGTATCACCATGCTTTACTGTACTCACAGTGTGCCATATCTTGAAGTCAGTGCAGGGGGGGTCATCTGACCACTGGCTGCAGCCACTAGACCACAAAAGGAAGAATTTGCTTTCATCAGTCCACAAAACGTTGCGCTATTTCTCTTTGGGCCAGTTAATGTGTTTCCTGACTAATTTTAAACTATTCAGTAATGGAGCTTTGTAGACATCACTTCATCTTGTTGGGATTGTAGCAGTACCCATTGGTAACTTCAGGACGTCTTTGATCATTAAGGAGGTGATCACTGACGGAAGCTTAGCCATTTTGGCTATTCTTCAATCCATTTGAACAGCCGTTCCTCACTCCCTTCCGCATCTTTTTCAAAATCTGATTCGAGATCATTTTAGCTGAGCAGCCTATAATTTGCAGCACTTTTCTATATTTTACATCTCCAATCATCTTGCAGTAGGTTTTCCATCAGAATAAAATCTTGTACAAGCCATTTTCCCCAGTAGTTCAGAAGGTAATGCTCTATAACATGCGTAAAATTTACCAAACTACCTACAATAAGGGCCAAAATTTATACCCGTTATTCTACAGAATTGAAGCATTCAACGTGAAGGCCTCCATACTTGAACTGAAAAGTTGTCAGATCCCAAACATAACCTGGATTTGTTGCGATTCCAGTCCAGGCTAACAACACTGCTGCGAACAAGTGACATACTGTCGAAGGCAGGACATGTAAAGCGTACTGCTAAGCACCAGGAAAGTCTGTGCAGAGATCGGGGTGTGTAATGAAGGTGCTGAACAAGGAAACTGCGGGAGCTGCTCATGACTGTCGCTGAACCAAAGGATCCTCTCTCCTGGCGGTCTGTCTGGGCTCTTGTCAGAGCAAAATGAGGAAGGCTTAGATGACAGGAAAGTCACTTAAATGACCATGCCGCGTCTCAGTCCGATGATGCACTTCCCCAACTGGACAAATGGTCTTCAGGAGTATCGAAATTACATCTAGTAGTCAATCTCTCACCAAGAGGTAAACTACCCAAAAGTAGCCTCAAAGCCTTTTTATAAGGCAGTGGGGAAGGAAAAGGTGGGTAGTGCACTCGCACCCTCATATGACACAACCCAGTGTCTAGTCACACCATACCTGAAAATATTTCACTAGCTGCCAGACACGAGTTGTGAAGCAAACTGGCATTTCTATCAGAGAGGTGGTTCTTAGGTTGTTTTTTTTTCAGTAAATACACCTTAAATGATGGCCAACACTGACTATTTAGGCAGGGACTGCCAAGCATCTTCTGTATATGGGGAAAGCATTGTCCGACTGAGTTTCGGAACACTTGCTCATTTTGTTCTGAGGGAGATAGCCGGATGTTCGATGTGTTATCCAAGAAGTGTGGTACAAGCCCAGTGTAACAGAACTCCGTTACCACCATTTCTGAAAATCTGAGTTGCTTCATTCCAAGACCTGTAACAGGTTTATAGATATCCATCCAGGTTGCTGTGCAAGGACTTGTTTTTTGCAAAATGACCTGTAGTTTTCATTAGCTTTATTTGATGTTACAATATGTAGGGGGTTGGGCTTATTACAGAAGAGTAGGAGGGTCCTGTCATCAAGCCAATTAGATGTCACAGTCAACAATGACTGCATCCACTTAGGGGTTAAATGTTCAGGAATAGAGTTCTCAAATATTGGGTCACAGAGGAGGGAGTCCACCGTATAATCCACACAAAGCCAAAATCTGTAAAATGAAGTACTGCCAAACATAGATGCAAGTAGACACCAATACACACTAGGAATTGTTTGAGTTACGTTTATTTCCTTTATCATCAAGCACATGACAATTTCTACAGTCAATATTGAGTTAACCTTCAAGGAATATCCCAACGCGAGGGGGACTTCAGTTAGTTTTTGCATTTTATTAAAAGGCTGTGGTTGATTCGGATGGACTCTCTGCCTACAGATATGGAGGGGAGTATATTAAAATGAGAGCACCTTTTCTCCAGGCACTGGGCTTCATAGCCAACCAGCTAAAAAACAAAAATAAAATAAATACTCAAAGATGGAATGCTATCTATGTCTTCCACCAAGGACACAGCCTGACAGAGTCCAGAAAACATCAGTAGATAAGCATTGTCCCTAGACATGCCCCACATGCAAAATATTGACCACCGCACGGTTATATCATTCCAGAGCTTGCAGCAATGGAGAAAATTAAAAGCATACAGAAAAGGAAAAGAGCGGAAACTTCCTGTGGTCTTGATTCGGACATAGAGATCAAACTGCAGAGGAGGACGTACACAATATCAGAGAGGAAATGGGATAAAAACATGATGGAGCAAGGGTTAAAATTCCTGGACCTCCTCTTCACCCCCTTCTGGAATATCCTCACCAATATTCAGAAAGAGATTTAGGAATCTCCTGATTCAGCATAGAGTAAATGGACAAGATGCCCCGGGAAATACTCATTGTGGCATGCTCAGCTCTTAGGCCTCAAAGGACACACACTGAAAAGCTGCAGTCTTTTAAAGAGTATCATCAGAACCCAGTATATGGCCCCAGCCCTGCAGATAGGTTAGGGTTATCTGAAGTTCGGTAAACAGAGGCACTAATTCACCAAGGTGGAAATGTGGTTTGATTCAGGGGTCCTTTATGGGTGGAGCTGGGTTGATATCTTGGGTTCTGGTGACCGCCCCTTTAAGTAGCAGCAGGTGAACCACGTCATCTTGTGAAAATAAATGACCAAGATATCAATTTTTTCTGCAGATTTTCACTGTGAAACTCACAGGGTTAAATCTGTGGTAAATCTACAGTAATTACATACAAAATCTGCAAAAAAAAAACAAAACAAAAAAAACCTGACAAATCTGGGTTTTATTGCTGTAGATTTATGGCAGATAAGCTGTGGGTTTTCTGTCAGAAAATAAAAACTGAAGAGAGTCTTAGACGTTCAGTCAAAGAAGTTTCTTTACTTGGGATGCGTTTGTGGAATAATACCTTATCGTATGGATATTCTGCCTACGGGCCGGAAAAAGGGCGTTACTCCTCAAAACGCGTCATCCCTGTGACACCTGTCAATAGTCACCGTGTCAGCTGAAACTCAGACTTCGCTCCTCACGAATCTTAATTTTCCCTTCTACAGACAGCATGTCTGAAGTGAAGGCATCAGGTAGAAGTCACTGACTACTTCGTAGTGGGTTATAGGCCCGCTTTCACACTACATCAGACGACTGGCTACCTGATCAGGCCTTCACTTCAGAACAAGGCCCAAGGTGGCGGCAAATGGTTAAAGCCTACATGACAAGCAGCCATTTATTGTTGGCACCTAACCTTTTTTTTTTTGGAAAATTTTAGTTTTTCATTCACAAATGACTGTATTTACATGGCCACGGAGCTGGATGACAAGTGATGACCAGATCTCTAATCCATATCTAGAGCTGAATATTAGTCCTCAACAGTTTCTTCAAGTCCCAACTCTTTGTCGTAACCAAACACAACCATACCCATTAATACGCTGACCACCACCAGTAACAAGGAGGATTGCTTTGTACTGCAAATAAAAAGAAAAGACTGGAAATGCATAAATAATAGTAAAAAAAAAAAACAAACAAAAAAAAAAAAAAAAAAAAAGAACAAGTCTTAAGAAGAGGCACGTATGCAGGGAATGTGGTCTTCCAACAGTAGTTGCCATTTGTTCCTGTGAGGTCTTGAGAGGTTGTTCCGCAGAGGTTCAAAACATCATTCTACTACATATCGAACATACAATAGGGGACGGGCGGTCTGTAACTGCTTAGGCCAAGGAAAGGACTGCAGAGAGACAAAATCATAGAAGGGTTATACAGCGGCAACCGACACTATCCAGCCTTTGCGCACTACATCCCACTGGGCCCATTCGCTGAGAAGCTCTGCTATTTTGGCATAAAAAGTTGCACCAGGCAACTAAAATGGCGTTAAAGAATGTCTTTACTCCACATTTGTCACTTGCTCAAAGTGGGCGAGCCCATCCCCGGCACCAAAGTCAATTTTGTGGTATAACTGATGATCGAAATCTACACCAACTATAGGTTTGGCCCGGCAGAGGTTGTGCAGATCTCATGAATTAAAGGGATTCTATCATTAGAATCTCTTTTATCCGTACTACCACGTCGGCATAGCCTTAAGAAAGGCTATTCTTCACCTACCTTTAAGAATTCTTTTCCGCACCGCCGTTCCGGCGATATTCCTGTTTTTCTCCGTATGTAAATGTGCCTCAAACTGCACAAGGGGCGTCCACTGTGCTGCCTGAAGACTCTCTAGCGACACCCTTCTTCTACAGCAGCGCGCGTCCTCCTGCGTCTTCATCCGGCGAGAATACCTTCACTCATGTAGTGGTCACAGAAAAATGGCCGACAAGACGTGCAATTTTCTGTGGCCGCTGTATGCTTGTGTAGTTCTACATGCTCTATACTGGCATCACTTACACTGAAGACGTCGCAGGAGGACGCACGTGGATGTAGAAGAATGTCGTAGCTGGGGAGTCTTCAGGCAGCACAGGGGACGCCCCCAGTGCTGTTTGAGCACAAGGAGACGCTCCCTGTGCTGTCTGGAGTCTCATTTGCATATGGAGGAAACCGGGAATATCACCAAAACATCGGTACAAAGAAGAATTCTAAAGGTAGGGGGAAGAATAGCCTTTCTTAAAGATATTCCGACATGGTAGCAATGATAGAATCCCTTTAAGCAAATCCTCTGATGTTGCAGTGGACATTCCCCATCCTATTCAACAAAATCAGGTCATTGCTTCAATCTAATGTGCTATATTAGACTGAATTGAAGGGTCTGTATAGGTCAATGAAAAAGAGATGGGCAACACACAGCCCCATACACTTGAATTAATGAACCCAGAGCACAGAAGGAACAGGAGCAGCTCCATATTTTAAGACCTAGGTTCATTGCACCCACACAGTCCTATTAAAACAGCTGTGTGTTTGAGGCCATAAAAGTGAATGGGAACCTATACTCTCCATAGTTACAGGTCATGTGCATGGGCTCTGAGGGTAAAAGTGTTCTTGCTGCTCATAGACCGGTTTCAACCTTAGGCTAGGGACACGTGGCATTGTCGATGCAAAATAGGGAGCAGTTAACCTGTTGCTGAAATAAATATTCTCAACATACAGCAAGTTAGGTCACAGTTTTTTAACCTTGGCAATGTCCAGGAGTGCAGGCTGAGAGTTATGGCAAAAAATACCACTTTTGGGGTCCACTGCGGATATCCTTCAGTGGTAATTCTGTCTCAGGGCGGGTTCACATCTGCGCCCAGTCTCCGCTTTCAGCTTTCCATCATCTGCCGACAGGAGACAGAAACCCGGCAATCAGTGTCCGCCCCTGAGCGTTTTGTGGTCTCCGCGGCAAAACCGTTTTTTTTTTTTTTTACTGGACACAAAGTCCTGCATGTCCAACTTTGTGTATGGTTATAAAAAAAAAACCAAAAAAACGTTTCGCCGTGGAAACCAGAAGACGCTCACGGGCAGACACTTTGTAAACCCATTCAAATGAATGGGTTTGAAAACTGACTGCCAGTTTCAGTCTCCTGTCCAGTTTTTTGGGCAGAAGACGGAAACCTGAAAGCAAAGACCGGGGCGCAGATGTGAACCCGCCCTTATAAAGTGATGACATGTTGTTAAAAGGTGGCCTGAAATGCAGAGCTCCACTAATCGCGAGAATGAAGGGGCCATAGTCCTGCAAGCCTTTCTGTGCACATTGTCACAAATTGACCTGCTGTGCAGAGGGCACTGGGATCTATAGCAAAGCTCCATTCATATAAATGGGGGAGGCTCCAATACACAGAGCCAGGAGAGGCAGCAACAGTAAAGGGCATACAGAGCCAAATAATTCTTGCTGTCCTTTCATTCTCAGGAGATCAGATCCCCACAAATCACAGTGACTGCATAGCCTAGAGCTATACCTTCCCTTTATGAGATGTGAATAACCATTTATAAGTCATAGACTCTATAGACAAGGAGACAGCATCATTTGACAGTTTTGACACAAAGGACTTATGTTACCCAGATGTGACTACAAAACTGCTTGAGCAGCATGTCCACTCAGAACTCTCCTCCTATTTCTCGTCCAACCTGCTCTTTGACAGACTTCAGTCAGGCTTCAGACCCTGTCGCTCCACTGAAACTGCCCTAACAAAAGTCACTAATGACCTTCTAACCACCAAAGCCAAGCGCCATTACTCTCTCTTCCTCCTCCTTGACCTCTCCTCTGCCTTTGACACAGTCGACCACTCCCTCCTGTTAGAAATTCTCTCATGCCTTGGTATCTCAGACCTGGCCCATTCCTGGATCTCCTCATACCTCACCGACCACACATTCAGCGTCTCCCACTCGCACACCACCTCCTCACCTCGCCCTCTCTCTGTAGGTGTCCCCCAGGGCTCCATCCTAGGACCCCTCCTGTTCTCCACCTACAACCTCGGCCAACTCATAGAATCTCATGGTTTTCAATACCATTGTTATGCAGATGACACCCAAATATACATCTCTGGACCAGACATTACCTCTCTGTTGGCCAGAGTTCCAGATTGTTTGTTCCCACAGGCCTGATGTCTTGGGATAACCCTGGACTCTGGCCTATCCTTCAAGTCACACGGTCAAACGCTCACCACCTCCAACTCAAGAACATCCATCGAATCCGCTCCTTCCTCATCCCAGAAACTGCTAAGACGCTCGTCCATGCCCTCATGATCTCCTGCTTAGATTACTGCAACATCCTTCTCCATGGACTCCCAGCTAACACCCTCGCCCCACTTTAAACTGCCCTGCTCGCTTAATTCACCTCTCCCCCCATCTTCATCGGCTGCTCCCCTCTGCCAGTCCCTCCACTGGCTACCCATTGCCCAGCGAATTGAGTTCAAGCTACTAAAGTTAACATACAAAGCCATCCACACCCTGTCCCCTCCATATATCTGTGACCTCATCTCTCACTACCTGCGCACACGTGACCTCAGATCCTCCAATGACCTCCTACTCCGCTCTGCTCTCATCCGCTCCTCACACAACAGCCTCCAAGATTTCTCCCGTGCATCCCCCATACTCTGGAACTCCTTACCACGACACATAAGACTGACCCCCACAATCACAGGCTTCAAGAAGGCCCTGAAGACTCACCTATTCAGGAAGGCCTACAACCTCCAATAACACCACTATCACTGCACCACCATCTGAACAGCTTCTCCCCCTCTCCTTCTGTCTCTACCCCCTCTTCCCTAATAGATTGTAAGCCCTCGCGGGCAGGGCCTTCTACCCCACTGTGCCAGTCGGTCACTGTTAGTATTATATCTGCCTGTATATTTTGTGTACTGTATGTAAACCCTCAAATGTACAGCACAATGGAATTAATAGTGATATATATCATTATTATTATTAGTTATAATAGACTTGTCTAGATAAAATTATACAACTATACGTAACACTGAAAAATGCTTCTCTTCAAGTGCATAGAAAATCAATTCATACAAAAACATACCAGTCATGGCTTCCTGGGCAAAATATTTGACATCCATATCTTCATCCTGACCCAGCTTCTGAAGAACAGGCTTGACATCTGATTGTAATGTACTGCAAAAAGACCAGTGTCAATGTAAGATCCAACAACCCTCTTAGAGTACGCTCACACTCACGTTACAACTGTTCATTGGATGAGAGCATTAACAGCAATAGAGTAATGGATACAGATGGAGCTCCCGTCATCTAGTACCCATTCCCATTCGCGCCCAAAAAAACCCCAAACAATCCTATTAATATTATAAATGTGAAAGTTTGTGGGTTTGTGAGTTTTGGATGTTCGGATGTTTGTTCCTCAATCACGCAAAAACCGCTCCACCGACATGACCCGACATGCGCCGTACTATTACGGCGCATGTCGGGAAGGGGTTAAAGTGTTTTCCAGTCTAAAAATACTGAGGCTAGGTCATCATATCATATATAATATCATATCAGTGGGAGTATGAGAATTGATCAGGTGTTCTCAGCAGTTGATACCCCGAGAATGGCGCAGGAAGCAGACGGCAGTGCTCTTTACGTAGTGGTAAAATTGAGTCACTGCAGTTTACCAAGTGAATCAAAGCTGGCCTGCAGTACCTGGTTTGGCCACTACGTAGAACAGAGCTGTCTGCTTCTTGTCCCAATCACTGAGACTAGCCAATTGATGGGCATGCTAGGTGTCAAATGCTCATCAACATGATATTGAGGACGTCTTGAAGAGGTTGGCGAGAATGTTAGGAACAGTTTCCCTTTACTTACTCAAAGGCTGTAAAAGTGTTTGTGGACAGCTCATTTTTTATAGGAGTACACTGCGTCAGAGTCAGATTCATTACTAACCTGTAGAATTATGGAAACCGAAACACTTACTTGCTATCCAGGACTGGTCCTATCCTTTGTAGTGATTTGGCTACATTGAAACGAACATTAGCCACTTGATCGGCAGCCATCTTTAATACAATAGGCAGCATCAGTTTAGTGGTGATATCCTTTCCACATGCTTCAGAGAGAGCCTGCAGAGAATATAGCCAGAAAATGAAGGGTCAAAACTTGCGCCTTACACAAACAGTATGCGTGAAGCCTTAAATGAGAGGAAGGATACCTACATTAACGCAGAACAGTGTTGTCATTCGATGCAGGTAGTTGGGATCATTTGCCATGGCCAGGACTTTTGGGACAATGGTATTTTGGGCCCACTCTGCACCAAACTTTTCCACAAGCTTCATTAAATTGTTGGTGGCAGCTTCTCGGATGGCATAAACTAGTGAGAAAAGTGACAGGCACTCCAGTTTACAAAGCATTGCAGGCACGCATTTACTACGCTTATTAAAGGGGTTGTCCCATCTCAAGGATTCTATCTATACTGGTAGCTTATGTAAATTGAAGCCTTTTCTTAATTATATTGCTTTAGAAATTCTGCTTTGTTTGCCTGCTATGTGAATTTATTCCCCCCATTGTTTACACAGCGTTGCTGTAACAACGGACCTATAGGACAAGTGACGTCACTCACTCACTGCTCTTGCCGGCAGGACAATCCGTTCAGATAATTGCAGTTCTCTGATAAATCCCAGTCGGTTATCTCTATATGTAAACACACAGATAACACTTTGTTTGTTCGGTACAAGAATCTGCAGATTATCTGCCCTGCAAAAGTGTTCTGTGTCCCGTTCAGCAGGAGGCAGGAAGAGAGATACAGGAAGTGAGAAGCAGACTGCACACAGCCTGGCTGAAAGGCTGAGATGGGACAACCGCTTTAACTAATGTGTAGATGGTGGTGTATAAAGACTTCGTTATTTATACTTGTGGTCAGGTCTCACGTATCGGACACCCTAAACACTGCGACAAGGAGTCACTCGGCTTTATCTAAATTGATTCTCAATTGCTAAATGATATTGCAAGTAAATGGCAAACTAACCCACAAATCCATCCTGATATGTAACAAACCTGGATACTGGTTCAGTGCTGAGCTGCATCCAGACTGCTACATGTGGGATTACCTCTTTACCCTCCAATGATTCACATTAGCGTTGCACTACTTTTTACCACAAATGTAGTGTCTGATAATCTGCAGACATTGATTTCAGGACTTTAATATGTAAATCTCTAGTGGGACATCCTAATGCTACAAGGCTGTGTGTTCCCAACTACAAGACGCATTCGAAAGTTGAAGAATTTAGGAGTTTGCTGCCTATTCCAAGCTGAAATCCTCAAATGCACTAGCTATATACAGCCAACGCATGCTCTGGAAAATGATCCACAAGGGTTGTTACTAGAGATGAGCGAGTACTGTTCGGATCAGCCGATCCGAACAGCACGCTCGCATAGAAATGAATGGACGTAGCCGGCACGCGGGGGGTTAAGCGGCTGGCCGCCGTCAAAGCGGAAGTACTAGGTGCATCCATTCATTTCTATGGAGCGTGCTGTTCGGATCGGCTGATCCTAACAGTACTCGCTCATCTCTAGTTGTTACCTGCACTGCTAACAACAAAGATGTATATGTATGTATATATGCGTGTGTGCGTATATATCTTTAAGAAACAAAAACACAGAGACTAGCCCCATTGAATGAAGTTAATTCTTGTGTATAATATAAAAATGCTAATTTATTTTGCCAGTAAACAGCACCAGAATCTGTGGCATGAGGCCGATTATTCACACCTGTGAGTAAAACCAGGGCAGAAAGCTGAAGCTCTGCTTTGAGTTTCCTCCGTGTGAGCCACAGAAAGGTGGGAGACCACCTCAAATACAGATCCACATTCTGGTGTATGATCCCTGCAAGGTCCTCATACAAACACTGAGGATATTGACACTTGTTTACTTATTTATCAATTCAGTAAAAATGTTGTTTGCCTCTCTGTATGAGAATTAGTTTGTTGCACCCCTGATCTTCTCCATTTTCTTTCCACTACCTCTGCTCCATCTGTGCGCCTCCTCTACTATATGGCAGTGTTGGTTCCATTAGTATATTTTTTCACTAGGTCGTCCGCTAAGATCGCCCTCTTTTTCCTTTCCCCATCTTTGTCTTTATAGTACAATTTATTGCTATTAACCTCAGACAGACAGTAAATTCAAAGAATCTCAACATAAAAGAATCGTTGGGTAATGTTATGGAATAACTTACTGTGCACTTTGCTGTGAAGTTATATGCTCCCCCCCGGAGCACTGACCTCTTTTCTACAGTATTTTCTATATGAACAGCAGAACAAACTCACACTACAGGTCTATAGAAGAGAGACAGAGGCTCTAATAGACTTACATTGTGAGTTAGACCTCTTGAGGAGCAGAGAACAGTTAGCGCTTCTATCAGTAAAGCCAAGACTTTACAGAAGGTTATGTAGGGTCAGGCCCGAGGTCATCCTTTATAAAACATGATGACTGTCGCCTTTAACAAGGGGAAAGCTATAACTGTACCATGCAATAATATATGGAAGTGTAAGAATATGACACATATGGTATCCTGTTGTCACAGAAACAGAACTGAGAGTCCTCATTTACTCATAAATGGCAATAACCCATTATAGAAGTGGAAATCTGTGGCCATTAGCCTTAGCGGAACATCTCGATCAGCCGTAAAGTGTTCTCATACAAAACTGCCAAAATCAATGAGCTTTTGTGAAATGCAAACTAAACAGTGATGTCAACTGCAGTTTATGTTAAGCCCAATTATGATAAGAGAATCGCTGACTGATTAAACTAACCGCAGGAACCCAGACCGAGGCATAAATAATAACACGTTCTTGGCACGCTCCATGCACTTACCGTGGTCAACCAGCCAAGCCATACACAGAGAATTCAGCTTTTCATCAAAAAACTCCACACCCTGTAGAGACAAGAATAGTGCCGTTTAGCACATAATGGAGAACATGTAAATCCCGACAACACTAAAACATTGGCCAGTCATGTGACTTACAAGCTGACCGGCCAGCAGAGGCATATACTCGATGATGGCCAGCCTCACTCTCCACTTGGTGTCTTCCGCCAGTTCCACAATAGCAGGCAGCAGTGACTGAGAAAGCTGGCGAATGCCAATCACCTCATTGACACAGTCCAGGTTGGAGATAATATTCAACCGCACTTCAGGACACTGTGTAGGGAAAAAAAAAAATAAGACCATATTAGAAGCTGCAAGTCTTCATAGAAAGCAACAAATGTCACAGGTAGAATTGGCTCATTTATGTCCAAAGAGAGACAAACATTACCTCGTCTTTCAGCTGTGCCAGGAAGAGAGGTAGAAGGTGCTCGATAGTATTATCCTTGCCTAAAATGGTGGATAATCCCATGATGACCGAGGCCAGAGCCGATTTCACATGTTGGTTTGAGTCGGATACCAGTTCCTAAAAAATGATAAAACGAAAGTAAGGATTGTCCTTCTGAAAATTAAGTGTAAGCAGTTTGGGGCTTATTTACCATTTGAGGTCATTATTGCATCACAGCACTAAAGAGTTTCCTTTGGGGGAGGGGGGGGCTGGATTACAATACTGAAGTCATTTTCAGGGGACAAGTTATCAATATCAGACTGGGGAGGGCCAAACTCATAGTTTGCTCACATATCATCCATTTGAAGGGACCGCAACGTTTTTGAGTGCCGTGGCCTTCATTTACATGACAGTATATTGTAAAACTAGCAGCTGCTGCACAAAGAATTGCTGCCACTAATGTACCGTATTTTCCGGACTATAAGGCGATTTCCTCAGAAATCGTAAGAGCGGCTTATAGTCCGGTGCGCCTTATATATGGATGGAAGTGGCGGCAAAGTCTGCGTGCCGCTTCCATACATACATAAAAGGCACTGTAAGGGTGCATTCACACTACGGAACGCCGGCGTGTATCACAGCCGTACACGCCGGCGTTACAGCAGGGCTGCCGGACACTTCCTATTCATTTCTATGGGAGCCGGCATGCGAGCGCTCCCCATAGAAATGAATGGACAGACACGTCCGATTCATTTCTATGGGAGCCGGCATGCGAGCGCTCCCCATATAAATGAATGGAAAAAAGCAGTCCATTCATTTCTATGGGGAGCGCTCGCATGCCGGCTCCCATAGAAATGAATGGGAAGTGTCCGGCAGCCCTGCTGTCACGCCGGCCTGAAACAGAACGTGAAACTTACCGAGCGGTGCAGGGCGGGCATTCAGGCCTCCTCTTCCTCCGATGTCCTGACCACTTCCTCCGGCGCTCGCGAACTGATAATGGCCTGGGCGCATGCGCAATATCATAATGCTTCTACTACGGCTACTGCGCATGCACCCAGGCCATTATCAGTTAGCGAGCGCCGGAGGAGGAGGACGGAACATCGGAGGAAGAGGAGGCCTGAATGCCCGCCCACCCTGCACCGCTCGGTAAGTTTCACATTCTGTTTCAGGGTTTTATTTTAAGGGGGGGTGGTTTAATATAAGTTTTACGGTTGGGCTCTATCAGCATGATTTTGCTGATAGAGCCCCTCCCCTGCCGAGCGCTTCCAATAGAAGCGGCTGGCACGCGGGGGGTTAAGCGGCCGCTGGCAAAGTCTGCCTGCCGCCGCTTTCAATAACATATAATGCACACCAGACTGCGGCTTATAGTCCGGTGCGCCTTATATATGAACCGAGACGGACTATAAGGCGCTCATGGGCAATGCGGCTTATAGTCCAGTGCGCCTTAGTCCGTAAAATATGGTAGACAAAGAGGAGGCTGGACGTCTACGAGTGCTGCGGCATATTCGGGTGCCCCAAGTCACTGATATGATATTGATGAGCCATCCTATTGCATCAAATGGGTGACCAGGGAAATCTTGTATAACGGATGAGACAGTTATACAGGGGATGCCATCCTCTGACTCTCCAGCTATGACATAACTACAGCTCCCTGAAGGTCCTTACACTTGCAGTCAGTCTGGGCATTCTGGGAGTTGTAGTTTTGCAATATCCAGGAGATCACTGCTGCAGACTTCTCAGTGTGTATATCACAATAGTCACACAAGCACTTCTACAGTCACATGAAAACATTAAAGTCACTATAGATCTGACAGTTCTTCAGACTTGTCGGTTTTAGTAAAGACCTGAATCTCTGTTAAAGTCAGATGTTACAGAAAAGCAACACAGCCCTTCTATAACCCGTGTTATTAGCACATTATTCACCATAGATCCAGTACTACATAACTCACCTTTACGTAGGGTAGGATGTGGTTCATGATAATGGCCTCTCTCCCATCAGCAGGCAGGTTCTCACAAAATTCTGACAAACAAAAGTGGTTTATTATAATTAAAGTACAATTTGTCCCGAATTTGGTTCTAGTCACAAGTCTGATCCAGTACAAATGGAAACATTGCAGTCAGTATGAACAGTGACTGAGCTTTCAGGAAAGTATGAATAGATCAATAACATTCATTGCGCGTCACCAGTTTAACACTATACAAAGTACACAGCAGGTACAGAGCATTCCCGGATAGGGAACCCATCAGCTCCATTCCGCCAAACTGATATTATTGTCTCATAAGGTCGGCCATGACATCTATTCTAAAACAGTAACCTTTCTGGAGGTGGAGAGCCAATGCCAAAAGTCAAGCTCTCCATGCCCCTTATTCTGGTCCTTCCACTACAATGAAACATCCCCCTGCCTGTTTCCATCACTGCCTCTAGGGGGGGCACCAGTCACTACATTAGTTAGGTCAAAGATGCTGTTTGTTAGAAGCCCAACTTGAGGTCATTTAAGACCACTATCCCTAAGTGATATTAGACCCATGTGAGGCACCATGGTGACAAATAGAAAAGCTGAAAACTAACTCACATTTGCAGGCAATGTGCCGAATTTACTAAACAGGCCACACAAGTGGCACATATGACTGTCTGCATCAAAATGTACCGCTATAAAGTTACTGAACTCTTCTGACACTTCTCTTTATATGTTAGTCCAAAGATAACTGTTCAATATACATCAAGTACCAGCAACCCGAAAACCGGAATTGTAAAGGGAGGAGACAGGAGGGCAGCTAAAATCCTGTGATGGAAAAGCCCTTTAAGAAACTCCCCCATTGTGCCTATCAAAATTGTAATGAAAACCAGTCTAGACTCCACTGGTAACAAATCACATTGTAGCAATCCAGACAAGTCAAGAAAAGATTCAGTTTTTCAGTCAAGGAGGTGCACTAACCTCCTTAAATAGAGGATACCCTTCTGCAATGTTCTAAACTGAATGTTCTGTATTATACAGATCTCAACCTAAACTGAAGCCGCTCACCATTATACAGATCTCAATCGCTCACCTTTTACTTTGTGCGCCCCTGCAGCCCGAACCTCAGCTTCACAGTCTTTCAGCAGATTCTGAAAAGCAGGCACAAGATCGTTCTTTGTGATCTCCGGACCGACGGCTTTCTGGAGCTGAAATACAACGTGGCAGATGTTATTTCATGGTGCTTTACCATTTTAGTACTTTTTCTCTTCATAAGCCTATAACTTACATACATAACAATATTACAGACTATGGGTCATAGATATATCACAGAAGGCGGCCACATATACCTGATACCCGATGATGCATGGCTGTGCAGGATGCAGACAGGCCCTGCTGCAGTGTATGAAAGAAACCGCTCACACTCCTACAATCCACGAGGGGGGGGGGGGGGGGTGCCAGCATTTCAAATATAAACAGGTAAAGCTTATACAAGGTGCTAGTCACATTATATCGATCACACCCATACTATTAGATTAGAGGGGCTGTCCAGCACCTCTCTATGTGCACATTGCTAGTATCAGCAAACTGCAAACATAATAGGCCAGGCTGTATCCTGCACAAAATGTCCAATAAGCATGAGGTATTAGTGAATATTTTGGCCAAAACACACAAGACGCTAAATTCAAAAACATTACACTGAAGAGGATTTTAGTGTTTTTCAGTGAAATGCCATATATACAATGTAAAACAAGCAGACATCCCCGCAGGCACAGGTCTCCCTCCGTCTGGCTCCCTGACAGCACTGCCGTTGCCCTCTCCCTGTGCTCCCTGCTATACATGTACCAGGAAGTGACAGCATCTCCCACTTATTTTTACAATACACTGTATTGCAGACCCTGAAGAAGGTCCCGACTACAAAATGAAGTGATCGCAACTTCAAGCAGAGCAGCTCCTTTGGAGGATTATGTGCAAGGACTTTATCTTCCCTAGTTAGGGAGGGTTCATACCTGCGCCCAGTCTCCGCTTTCAGGTTTCAGTCTTCTGCCCGAGAAACTGGACAGGAGACGGAAACAGGCAGTCACTTTGCAAAACCATTCAAATTAATGGGTTTGAAAAGTATCTGTCTGTGAGCGACTTCTGGTCTCTGCGGCGAAACCGTTTTTTCTTTTTAACCGGATGCAAAGTCTGACATGCAGGACTTAGTGTCCGGTTAAAAACCAACCAAACAAAAAACGCTCGCAGGCGGACACTGTCTGCCAGGTTTCCGTTTCGTGTCGGAAGAAGATGGAAGCCTGAAAGCAGAGAACAGGCGCAGATGTGAACCCGCCTTTACTGGCTGATATCTCTTAGCCGTTTCATTAACAGCTTGTTATTACACCACCACAATCAAGAGATTTCAACATTCATACATCGGCCTGGATTCATCTTCTCTTGATGTGTAACTCCTGCCTTCTATAATCTAAACATTGAGATGTGGTCAACTTGAATTCAGGGACAAGATAACTAATAAAACACGCAGAAAAAATTTAAAAAATTTTTTTTTATTACCTCAGAAAATTTGTCTGCTACCATGTAGCGGACACGCCAGGATTTATCTTCAGTAGCTTGACGGAGTGTAGGCATCACAAGAGCTTCAAGATCTTCTTCAGGGAGAAGCTGAGCAATGCTAACACAGGCTTCTACTGCCAGCAGGCGGACAGAGTCCTAAGAAAACAGAAAACCATCAACACCAGAATCCATCATCAGCACCAGTGGGTGGAGCAGCGCAGCACACGCTTATTAGCTATATGGCCCATTGTTCATAGACTGCCCTATAGCCGGTATCCCAGGGCTCACCTGCTCATCTGAAGCCAGGTTTGTAAACAGAGGAATAATGTCATTCTTCACATACTCCAGTTCAAGTACTTTTGCGAATTCCCCAAGCTTGGAAGCAGCAGCGCGGCGTACCATGGGAGTGTCATCAGAGCATAAGTTACGGAAATGTCTGAGGAAGAAAAAGAAAAAAAAAATATTCTTAGTAAATCAAGAATAGGTTATTTATTACGGCATAACCAGAAGCCTACCAGCGGCATGCAACACATTCTATGTTCAAGTAGCACAAAAGTGTATATAATCTGGATTTTCCCACACGGATGTAATATAGTACCAGAAAATGCACACGTTCTCCATATGTAAAGGGACATGCTGTGTGTATTCTAAAACCTTCAGCATGTCCACTTATTTCACAGCACTGTGCAGTGTGCTGCAGCTCTGCCCTATTTACTTGAAAGAGACTAAGCTGCAGACAAACCACAGGATAAATGAACATGGCGTCACCAGCCTGTGAAGCTGAAGAGATGCCCACACTACCACTGCGAGATCCAGGAATAAGACACCTTTGTATCAGATATTTATAACCTAATCTAGGGATAGGTCATCAATATTTCACTTCCAGAAAACTCCTTTAACTGCTTTGTGAGTGAAAACGTTAAATCCTTGCAAAATCTGCATGTGATACAGGTGGATTTTGCTACCGATTTGCTGCGATCCCGTGGCAAAATCCACAGATTAAAGGGGTTTTTCCATCACACTGTTTCAGTTTTGCCTGTTAAATAATCTCACTTCCTGTATTTCTCTCCCCCCCCCCACCTTGCTAAACAGGACACTGAAGTATCAAAATATTTATGAAGATCAGATAATATGCAGATGCTTGCACAGAAGGTCTCTGTGTTATATGTGTGTTAACAGAGATAACAGACTCAGCTTTATCAATTATCTGAACTGATTGTCCTGCTGCAGTGAGTGATGTCACTTGTCCTACAGGTCTGTGGTTATGGTAACACTGTGTAAACAATGGGAGGAATAAGGTCACATTGCAGGCAAACAAAGCAGAATTTCTAAAGCAATATATTTAGGAAAAGTCTTCAATTCACATAAGCTACCAGTATAGATAGGATCCTTGAGATGGGACAACCCCTTTAATACTAGTAGGGAAAATCCACTCAGTGCAGGTCAGGATTCACACAGCATTTTCCAGAAATGTTCTTTGGTCATAAATCCATGCCTCTAGATAGAAATGGCACATTCTCTATACACAGAATTGGTTTTTCTGCTCTGTGAATGGCTTTTTTGAGTCACACAGGCTTCTCTATGACTTGATAAACACCATATAAAATATATTACAAAATGGGAAAAAAAAATAGTAAAAGCCACCAAATAAATAAAATTTTGCAGAAAAATGCTTTTGAATTGCTTGTTTTAAAATGTACGAGTAACATTTCAATTTTGGCCAAGTTTCAGTCCAATCTACTTGGCAAGTGTGCGCCCCTTTAACCCTGCTACAGTCTAACATATGAAGTGCTGCGATCTCCCCACATCGCAGTACAGATGAGAGGACACTTACTGCCTTATCTCTGCCTTGACAGTACTAGACACTCTCGGATAGCACACACTGAAAAGGCCACATGCAGACGTGCGAGATGTGAACCAGTCTCCGCTGGCCAGACGTTTCACCAGCGGCACAAAGTGAGCTTCAAGGTCGACAGGAGAATGTTCATGAGAGATCTTCCTCAAGGATTCCACTGCTTTGTCACGAACTACAGTCTCTTCAACGGTTGCCAAGCTTTCCAGGGGAGGCTGTGAACATAGAAGAAAACAATAATTAACATAGTAATAAGATACAGACCCAGGACTGCGCAAAACAGACCATAATAGGACAACAAGGCCATCAAAAATCACATCCATCCATGGGAGGGACAGGGTAAGTATAATCCAATCTGTCTCATCAGTCTCTCCTATTTGGGTTTGTGATACCAGACTACATCACGGGTCAGCCTGTGTTGTCTGACCCTGCAGTCAATAAAAATGCAAGTGTGCCAGATTCTGGTGCAATGTGAGCCAGAAAACTGGTGTACGCTCCTTGCACCACACTGTTTAAGACGCGTGTTGAGCCTTATCTGACAAAATGGCAGAGGTTACTAGAAAGAAGGAATGGCTTAAAGGGGTTTCTGAGAATCGACTGAAGATCTGTGGTGGTCTGACACCCAGGAGCCCCATGGATCAAGTGGCAACGGTGTTCCCTGAGCATTTTCCACTTCACAGGCCATGTACGTCATGTTCATCGGTTAAACAGCCAGACTGCAACCAGTCCCATCCAAGTGTAATACCAAGCACAGCCACTACACAAATTTATGGCGCTTTACTTAGCAAGTACCACATGGGAAGACAGAAGAAAGCCAATGCAAGACTCTTAACGGCAACTGTGCCTTATGTTGCAACCCCTGGCAATGAGAGAACAGCAGAGGCACACAGCAGAACATTCAGTGCTGAGGACCCTGACCACTTATTTGTAGCTAAAAAGGCCTGATTGTCTAATCTCTTACAGCACAACTGTATATATGGCACCCTTGCTGCATTTTATTTACAGGTTATTGACACCGCTGCACCGAGGTCCTATTTTATTGTTCCTTCGATTCTTAAAATTCATGTGAATCCTGAAACTGTAAGCCAGTGCTAAACAAGCACAACACAGCGGACGTGGTTAGGAGACGGATGGGGATTTAATTTTTTTAAATGGATCAAAATTGGCAGCCTGGACTTATTAATATTAAACATTCTATGTCCCACAATTTCCCTTTAAACAACATTAAAGGGGTTTCCCACAAACAAAACCACATTTAGGAGCTGTAGAAAAATAAAACGTGAAAAATTTTTGCACGATTAAAAATTTTGCTAAGTTTTTAGGGCTTTTCTCTAACCGTCTTGGTGGAGTCAATCTAAAGGCTATAACCATGAATGAAGAAACTTTCTATGGTCTGGGACTTGTCAGAAACCCCGCCATGATTTCCTTATTGTGTACAGGTTATCGGGCAGGGACACTACATGTATGGGAAGATATCCCGGCCGTAGGAAGGAAATCATGGCTGGGTTATTGAACATAGAAAGTTCCTGCATTCATGGTGATATCCATTGGCAACTGACCAAGAAAACACCACTAAGATTGTTAGAGAAAATCTGCAAGATTTATAATTATTTATATTTACAAAAATGTTTAATTTTTGTCTACAAATTACAATATTTCAATACCCTTTTGTGTTTTCAGGCAGCATTTGTCAGGGTGCCCACTGGTCTCTCAGAGTTTAGTCTATTGAGTGACACTCTCCTCTATCTAGTTGTACTGATCTTGGTTGTGCCAGCTCTCACAAGGAAAGGCAGCAAATGTACCGTATTTTTCAGACTATAAGACGCACTTTTTTTCCTCCAAATATGGGAGGAAAATGGAGGTGCGTCTTATAGTCCGAATGTAGTGCTAGGAATGAGTGGAGCTAGAATGTAGTGGGCGGGAATGTAGTGGGCGGGGCAAGCACAGTGCCAGTTTAGTCCCGTCAGTTAGAAGGAAAGCAGGTATGTTACGGTAATTGTCTGCGAGTGGTACCGAATCCTGCAGAGCGTTTGCCATAGCTAACAGGTCTCCGCTGTACATGAGACCCGATAGCTATGGCAATCTCTCTGTGAGAGATAATGTCCCACAGAGAGCTAAAAAAAAGTGCCCATGATACCTGTACTAAGATGTCGGGTCTAAAAGATGGCCGGCGCTCCTGCAGAGCGGTTACCATAGCTAGCGTGTCTCCGCTGTACAGGAGACCCGATGGCTATTGCAATCTCTCTGTAAGAGCGGCCAGAAACTTTTACCTGTAATGTTGCAGGCCAGCTCCCGCAGAGCCGACCTGTTCCTGTGCCACGCTGCTCTGAAACTCAGGAACAGGTCGGCTCTGCGGGAGCTGGCCTGCAGCATTACAGGTAAAAGTTTCTGGCCGCTCTTACAGAGAGATTGCAGTAGCCATCGGGTCTCCTGTACAGCGGAGACACGCTAGCTATGGTAACCGCTCTGCAGGAGCGCCGGCCATCTTTTAGACCCGACATCTTAGTACAGGTATCATGGGCACTTTTTTAGCTCTCTGTGGGACATTATCTCTCACAGAGAGATTGTCATAGCTATCGGGTCTCATGTACAGCGGAGACCTGTTAGCTATGGCAAACGCTCTGCAGGAAGGGCCTTCATAGTACGGTCATATAGTGAGCCTCTCCCATAGACTGCAATACAGTTGTATTGCAGTCTATGGGACTTGCAATCAAATGATTGCAGGTTCAAACCCCCTAGGTGGGTGAAAATAAAATATTAAAAAAAAATTTAAAAAAAATGTATAGCTATGAAAAAAAATATATAAAAAAAAATTCAAATCACCCCCATATCCCTAGAATACATACAAAAACATTACTGTGAAACACAAACACATTAGGAATCCCTGTGTCCGAAAACCCCCGATCTACAAACTTATGAAAATATTTTTCTCGTATGGTGACTGCTGTAGCAGAGGAAAAATTGGTACTATTCCGTTATCGGGCCAACAGAGCTGTTCAGCACCAGCATCGGGACATGCTGACTGCTGGCCCGATGCTGGCTGGCACTGGAGCTGTGTAAAGGAGCAGCGGATCACATGGTTCCCTGATGATTAGAAGAGTTTCCATACTTAAAGCTTAAAGTCCCTAATGGTTGTTAATGCTGCTGTTGAGTTCTGTTTACATTGGTGAAATAATATGTTCCGTTATTAAATATTTTACAAATTTTTTGCTTCAAATTTTTTTTTCCTATTTTCCTCCTCTAAAACCTTAGTGCGTCTTATGGTCCGAAAAATACGGTATATGGCAGATATTGGACGTTGCAATTCACAAAGGTTGTGTATGAGTGTAAAAAGGAAGAAAGAATCCAGAGCAGACTGCAGAAATAAATCACACTCCCCAGCATCAGTGTCTGTTAGAACATGACTGACGCTTCCTTATGGACTGTAAAAGAGAAAGCTTTGCTGGTGCATGAGAGCTAGCAAAGTCATCATCCTCCAGGATACCCAGACATTACAGTCAGCCGCTGTGTATTACCGAGAGGGACATGAGGTGGTCGTGTCCTCTCCAGTAACACATGGCAGATGTGAGACCAGTGACCAGGATAATTCGGTCTACACTAGCACTCATACTCGCTCAGCTTCATTCCTAGACTCTCTCCTTCTACAGCTCACGTGGGAACACGTTTCCATTGAACTTGCAGACACTGATGCTGAGTGAGATTCGTCCTACAGTCCATGATTTTTCTGTTCTCTACTAGAGATGAGCGAACAGTGTTCTATCGAACTCATGTTCGATCGGATATTAGGCTGTTCGGCATGTTCGAATCGAATCGAACACCGCGTGGTAAAGTGCGCCATTACTCGATTCCCCTCCCACCTTCCCTGGCGCCTTTTTTGCTCCAATAACAGCGCAGGGTAGGTGGGACAGGAACTACGACACCGGTGACGTTGAAAAAAGTAGGCAAAACCCATTGGCTGCCGAAAACATGTGACCTCTAATTTAAAAGAACAGCGCCGCCCAGGTTTGCGTCATTCTGAGCTTGCAATTCACCGAGGACGGAGGTTTCCGTCCAGCTAGCTAGGGCTTAGATTCTGGGTAGGCAGGGACAGGCTAGGATAGGAAGGAGAAGACAACCACAACAGCTCTTGTAAGAGCTAAATTCCAGGGAGAAGCTTGTCAGTGTAACGTGGCACTGACGGGCTCAATTGCCGCAACCCAGCTTTCCCAGGATCCTGAATGGAATACACTGTCAGTGTATTCCCGTATACCCGATATATACCCCCGATACCCGTTCCAACGGTGTGCCCCCCCACCTTCACCCCAGAAATACCCTGCAAGTCCCCTAGCAATAGAATTGGGGCTATATACACCCACTATTTTTGCTACTGCCATATAGTGCCATTGTCTCACTGGGAATTCAAAGAATATATTGGGCTTACATATAACTTCAATTCCAGGGAGAAGCTTGTCAGTGTAACGTGGCACTGACGGGCTCAATCGCCGCAACCCAGCTTTCCCAGGATCCTGAATGGAATACACTGTCAGTGTATTCCCGTATACCCCATATATACACCCCAAATCACCGTTCCAACGGTGTGCCCCCCCACCTTCACCTCACAAATACCCTGCAAGTCCCCTAGCAATAGAATTGGGGCTATATACACCCACAATTTTTGCTACTGGTATATAGTGCCATTGTCTGACTGGGAATTCAAAGAATATATTGGGGTTACGTGCACCCACAATTTTTACTACTGGTATACAGTGCCATTGTCTGACTGGGAATTCAAAGAATATATTGGGGTTATAAATACCCTCATTTCTTGCTACTGCCATATAGTGTCAGTTTCTGACTGGGAATTCAAAGAATATATTGGGGTTACGTGCACCCACAATTTTTACTACTGGTATACAGTGCCAGTTTCTGACTGGGAATTCAAAGAATATATTGGGGTTACGTGCACCCACAATTTTTACTACTGGTATATAGTGCCATTGTCTGACTGGGAATTCAAAGAATATATTGGGGTTACGTGCACCCACAATTTTTACTACTGGTATACAGTGCCAGTTTCTGACTGGGAATTCAAAGAATATATTGGGGTTACAAATACCCTCATTTCTTGCTACTGCCATATAGTGCCATTGTCTGACTGGGAATTCAAAGAATATATTGGGGTTACGTGCACCCACAATTTTTACTACTGGTATACAGTGCCATTGTCTGACTGGGAATTCAAAGAATATATTGGGGTTATAAATACCCTCATTTCTTGCTACTGGTATATAGTGCCATTGTCTGACTGGGAATTCAAAGAATATATTGGGGTTACGTGCACCCACAATTTTTACTACTGGTATACAGTGCCAGTTTCTGACTGGGAATTCAAAGAATATATTGGGGTTACAAATACCCTCATTTCTTGCTACTGCCATATAGTGCCATTGTCTGACTGGGAATTCAAAGAATATATTGGGGTTACGTGCACCCACAATTTTTGCTACTGGTATATAGTGCCAATTTCTAACTGGGAATTCAAAATGCGCAAGGCTCCCGGAAAGGGACGTGGACGAGGCCGTGGGCGAGGTCGGGGGAATGGTTCTGGGGAGCAAGGTAGCAGTGAAGCCACAGGGCGTCCCGTGCCTACTCCTGTGGGGCAGCAAGCATTGCGCCACTCCACAGTGCCAGGGTTGCTTGCCACATTAACTAAACTGCAGGGTACAAACCTTAGTAGGCCCGAGAACCAGGAACAGGTCTTGCAATGGCTGTCAGAGAACGCTTACAGCACATTGTCCAGCAGCCAGTCAGACTCTGCCTCCTCTCCTCCTATTACCCAACAGTCTTGTCCTCCTTCCTCCCAAAATTCCCAAGCTTCACAGAACAATAACCCCAACTGTCCCTGCTCCCCAGAGCTGTTCTCCGCTCCTTTCATTGTCCCTCAACCTGCCTCTCCACGTCACGATTCCACGAACCTAACAGAGGAGCATCTGTGTCCAGATGCTCAAACACTAGAGTCTCCTCCATCTCCGTTCGATTTGGTGGTGGATGACCAGCAACCCACCCTCATCGACGATGATGTGACGCAGTTGCCGTCAGGGCATCCAGTTGACCGGCGCATTGTGCGGGAGGAGGAGATGAGACAGGAGTTGGAAGAGGAAGTGGTGGATGATGAGGACACTGACCCGACCTGGACAGGGGGGATGTCAAGCGGGGAAAGTAGTGTGGATGTTGAGGCAAGTGCAGCACCAAAAAGGGAAGCTAGAGGCAGAGGTCAGCAGCTTAGGCGAAGCCAGGCCACACCCGGAATCTCCCAAGATGTTCCAGTTCGTACCCAGCCCCGAAAAACTCCCACCTCGAGGGCACGTTTCTCGAAGGTGTGGAGTTTTTTCAAGGAATGCGCCGAGGACAGATATAGTGTTGTCTGCACAATTTGCCTCTCGAAATTGATTAGGGGCTCTGAGAAGAGCAACCTGTCCACCACTTCAATGCGCCGTCATTTGGAATCCAAGCACTGGAATCAGTGGCAGGCAGCAACGGCAGGACAAAGGCCGCCTGCCGTTCACGCCACTGCCACTGCCTCTGCCACTGCTGACTGTGCTGGCAATGCACTCCAGAGGACGAGCCAGGACACCACTTCATCTGCCTCCGCCACTTTGTTGACTTCTCCCTCATCCTCCCCTGTTCCTGTCTTATCTCCTTCTCCTGCACCATCAGGCGCTTCTTTACAACAACCCACCATCTCTCAGACATTGGAGCGGCGGCAGAAATACACTGCTAACCACCCACAAGCGCAAGCCTTGAACGCCAACATCGCTAAACTGCTGGCCCAGGAGATGTTGGCGTTCCGGTTTGTTGAAACTCCCGCCTTCCTGGACCTGATGGCAACTGCGGCACCTCGCTATGCCGTCCCTAGCCGTCACTACTTCTCCCGGTGTGCCGTCCCCGCCTTGCACCAGCACGTGTCACTCAACATCAGGCGGGCCCTTAGTTCCGCGCTTTGCACAAAGGTCCACTTGACCACCGACGCGTGGACAAGTGCATGCGGACAGGGACGCTACATTTCACTGACGGCACACTGGGTGAATGTAGTTGAGGCTGGGACTGCTTCCCAAACTGGCCCGGTGTACCTCGTCTCCCCGCCTAACATTCCTGGCAGGGACACGAGAAGAACACCCCCCTCCTCCTCCTCCGCCACCGCCTCCTCCTCCGCCACCGCCTCCTCCTCCGCCACCGCCTCCTCCTCCGCTGTTAGATTGACCCCAGCTACGAGTTGGAAACGTTGCAGCACTGGCGTTGGTAGACGTCAGCAGGCTGTGCTGAAGCTGATCAGCTTGGGGGACAGACAGCACACTGCCTCCGAGGTGAGGGATGCCCTCCTCGATGAGACGGCAATATGGTTTGAGCCGCTGCACCTGGGCCCAGGCATGGTCGTTTGTGATAACGGCCGGAACCTGGTAGCAGCTCTGGAGCTTGCCGGACTCCAACATGTTCCATGCCTGGCCCACGTCTTCAACCTAGTGGTGCAACGTTTCCTAAAGAGCTACCCCAATGTTCCAGAGCTACTGGTGAAAGTGCGGCGCATGTGCGCCCACTTTCGCAAGTCGACAGTAGCCGCTGCTAGCTTAAAATCTCTCCAGCAACGCCTGCATGTGCCACAACACCGGCTTTTGTGCGACGTCCCCACACGCTGGAACTCAACGTTTCAGATGTTGAATAGAGTGGTTGAGCAGCAGAGACCTTTGATGGAATACCAGCTACAAAACCCTAGGGTGCCACAAAGTCAGCTGCCTCAGTTTCACATCCATGAGTGGCCATGGATGAGAGACCTTTGTGACATCCTACGGGTCTTTGAGGAGTCCACAAGGAGGGTGAGCTCTGAGGATGCGATGGTGAGCCTTACAATCCCGCTCTTGTGTGTTCTGAGAGAATCCCTGATTGACATCAGGGATAACTCAGATCACACAGAGGAGTTAGGGATAGCATCCGATCCGTCACAGCTGGAGAGTAGGTCCACACATCTGTCCGCTTCACTGCGTTTAATGGAGGAGGAGGAGGAGGAAGAAGAGTTGTCCGATGATGTGATGGTGATACAGGAGGCTTCCGGGCAACTTCGAATCGTCCCATTGTTGCAGCGCGGATGGGTAGACATGGAGGATGAGGAGGAAATGGAGATTGAACTTTCCGGTGGGGCCAGAGGAGTCATGCCAACTAACACTGTGGCAGACATGGCTGAGTTCATGTTGGGGTGCTTTACAACCGACAAGCGTATTGTCAAAATCATGGAGGACAACCAGTACTGGATCTTTGCTATCCTTGACCCCCGGTATAAAAACAACATCTCGTCTTTTATTCCGGTAGAGGGGAGGGCCAATCGCATCAATGCTTGCCACAGGCAATTGGTGCAGAATATGATGGAGATGTTTCCAGCATGTGACGTTGGCGGCAGGGAGGGCAGTTCCTCCAGTAGGCAACCAAGTTCTCACCGGTCCACACAAACGAGGGGCACACTGTCTAAGGTCTGGGACTCCTTGATGGCACCCCCCTCGCCAAAGTGCCGCCACGGAGGGTCCTAGTGTCACCAGGCGTGAGAAGTATAGGCGCATGTTGCGGGAATACCTTTCCGACCACAGCCCTGTCCTCTCCGACCCCTCTGCGCCCTACACGTATTGGGTGTCGAAGTTGGACCTGTGGCTTGAACTTGCCCTATATGCCTTGGAGGTGCTGTCCTGTCCTGCCGCCAGCGTCCTATCTGAGAGGGTGTTCAGTGCAGCCGGTGGCATCATCACTGACAAGCGCACCCGTCTGTCAGCTGAGAGTGCCGACCGGCTCACTTTGATAAAAATGAACCACCACTGGATAGAGCCTTCATTTTTGGGCCCACCTGTGTAAAGCACCCCAACATGAAACTGCATGTCTGTACTCAACCTCTCCAATTCCTCCGCATCCTCATACTCATCCACCATAAGCGTTGCACAATTCTGCTAATACTAGGCTCCCTCCACCCTGATTTCCACCAACTCTGCTGGTTAGAGGCTCCCTCCATCATGAATTGGTCCAAACTGGGGTTTTTAGAGGCTCCCTCCACCATGAATTGGTCCAAACTGGGGTTTTTAGAGGCTCCCTCCACCATGAATTGGTCCAAACTGGGCTGTTTAGAGGCTCCCTCCACCATGAATTGGTCCAAACTGGGGTTTTTAGAGGCTCCCTCCACCATGAATTTGCCCAAACTGGCCTGTTTAGAGGCTCCCTCCACCATGAATTGGTCCAAACTGGGGTTTTTAGAGGCTCCCTCCACCATGAATTGGTCCAAACTGGGGTTTTTAGAGGCTCCCTCCACCATGAATTGGTCCAAACTGGGCTGTTTAGAGGCTCCCTCCACCATGAATTGGTCCAAACTGGGGTTTTTAGAGGCTCCCTCCACCATGAATTGGTCCAAACTGGGGTTTTTAGAGGCTCCCTCCACCATGAATTGGTCCAAACTGGGCTGTTTAGAGGCTCCCTCCACCATGAATTTGCCCAAACTGGGCTGTTTAGAGGCTCCCTCCACCATGAATTGGTCCAAACTGGGGTTTTTAGAGGCTCCCTCCACCATGAATTGGTCCAAACTGGGGTTTTTAGAGGCTCCCTCCACCATGAATTGGTCCAAACTGGGGTTTTTAGAGGCTCCCTCCACCATGAATTGGTCCAAACTGGGCTGGTTAGAGGCTCCCTCCACCATGAATTTGCCCAAACTGGGCTGTTTAGAGGCTCCCTCCACCATGAATTGGTCCAAACGGGGGTTTTTAGAGGCTCCCTCCACCATGAATTTGCCCAAACTGGGCTGGTTAGAGGCTCCCTCCACCATGAATTTGCCCAAACTGGGCTGTTTAGAGGCTCCCTCCACCATGAATTGGTCCAAACTGGGCTGTTTAGAGGCTCCCTCCACCATGAATTGGTCCAAACTGGGTTTTTTAGAGGCTCCCTCCACCATGAATTGGTCCAAACTGGGGTTTTTAGAGGCTCCCTCCACCATGAATTGGTCCAAACTGGGGTTTTTAGAGGCTCCCTCCACCATGAATTTGCCCAAACTCTGCTGGTTAGAGGCTCAATCCACCCTGATTTTCAAAACAAATGTTGGTGCCAACCTCAACTTACTACAAGGGCCAAATTCACTGCTGGTGACAAGCTCTCCTCACTGCAAGTGCCAAATACACATGTTTCAAGGTGTTTTCCTACTGTCAGAGAGGTGGTATTGAGTGTGTAAAGTGTGTAGTTGTTAGGCTGTGATGTTGGGGTAATAGAGGGTCTTTGGTGTGTTAGATGCCCCCAGACATGCTTCCCCTGCTGTCCCAGTGTCATTCCAGAGGTGTTGGCATCATTTCCTGGGTTGTCTTAGTGGACTTGGTGACCCTCCAGACACGGATTTGGGTTTCCCCCTTAACGAGTATCTGTTCCCCATAGACTATAATGGGGTTCGAAACCCGTTCGAACACACGAACATTGAGCGGCTGTTCGAATCGAATTTCGAACCTCGAACATTTTAGTGTTCGCTCATCTCTATTCTCTACAAGAATTAGTCTGAAACCTGGATAAAGGTGCAAATTCCATAATTGGGGGTCTGAACAGGAATGTGTAGCCTGCACATTCAAGAGAAACCGTAACATCCGAAAAATCATTGTTTCCAATGTTAAAGCTGTGCATAGCATTCAAGAACTGCACTCCCAAGCAGAGTCTGAACGTTAGCTAAGAGAACCGCTCTGATAATCTTCCAGCTAATGAGAAAATCCTGTCTACAGATGCGGGTCAGGAGAATGGCGCTCACATGCAGAATCCGGTTTCAGAATTAGGTAAGGCCAATGGTTTCACTATGTGCCCGGATTAGGGGAACTTTCCTACGTCGTCCGCAAAGTCTGAGCAGCCACTGAGGCCTATTAATCCCGCGGCACCATAAGCTTATTATGTGTATACTTACAAGACCACCTGGAGCTGCCTGTTTTGTTCGTGCAGCATCTGCTCCCAACATACATAAATTAGTTTCAACTGAGCTGGTGACGTTGATAAAAATATTTAAGAGCTGCCAAACTGAACACAAGTTTGGGACAGGAGCCAGGAGAGTAGGGCCCCCCAGATGGCACCTAATGTCTCAATACCCGCAACGCTTGCAAGCCTCACGTTCCAGAAGGCAGAAAAGGCTCAGAAGAGATCTAAGACTTTGGCAGCTTTACTTGCTGACGCACAAAGTAGATTGGCAGGGAAGTGGGGAGCCAGATGCAAGCTTTGTAGCTGAAGCCAACAGAGGACAAAAAGGGACAAGGCAACAGTCTATTAACAACTTTCATGTTTGATGGAATTAAGATTAAGAACACAAGAGTCCAGGATAATACAGTTTCATGCTAAAACCCCAAATAATACAACCGCTATAACGCACAGCACAATATGTGGACTCAAACATGGCCAACAAATGCATGCTAGAAAAACCCAAGCGCCCTACAGCAAAATGTAACAGTAGTATGGAGCGAACGCTATATACACAGAGGTATATCCAAGCTGAATGAGAATGTATACAAACAAACAAAAGGGACAAACTGGGGGGGGGGGGTTGGCTTTTTCACAATATCTAGTTAAAAGGATCACGTATGTATTGAAACCCTTCCTGGAGAACCTCTTTAGGCTGAGACCACATGTTGCAGAAAGGTTGCATTTTGGAGAACGTAGGTTTTTTGAGCCACAATATCTGGGACATTCTTATACTTCTCCCTTCCTGACTGAAAAAAAAAAAGCAGCTTTTTGTTGCAGATTTTGCTGCAGTTTTTTAAGCCACAGCCAGGATTGGATCGAGCAAGTATAAGTATTTCCTAGCTTTTTCCCATTCCTTTTGTAGCTATTCATGGTTTTGACTGATAAAACCAAAGCAAAATCTTCAACAACAAAAAATCTGCGTTTCCGCAACGTGGGGTCTTAGCCTAAAGGGGGTTTTCAGGTTTATCATCTGATGACCTAACTTTCCTTGGACCATTCATTGAAGATTTGCAGAACTTTTTTTTTTTTTTTTTTTTTTAATAACTAATTTTTATTGAAATTTTTCAAGTAAACAATAAAAAACAAACAACCAAGGGCAAAGACTTCCGCCAAAACCAGAAAATCCGGCTGAAACATACAGTAAGGCAATAAAGCCATAACCGCAGCAGAACAGGAAATCAGCTGCAGGACTATTTTAACAGGCCCGCAGAGTTTAGATACGTACAGCAACCTCTTCACAGAAAACCGAGCACAGCACCAGATATTTATATAGCAGCCATGCTTGGTATCACAACTGAGCCTGTTCACTTGTATAGGAATGAGCTCTTGACAGGGTCCAAGTTTTGGGTCGCAACAGTTCACATACTGATGCATAGGTTAGGTCATCAGTATATGACCTGTCAGGGTCTGACACACGGACCATGCACAGACCAGACCCTTGAATGGACCAGAGCTGTGAACTTATCACATGACCTATAACATGACAGATGGCTGTTGAAGTGGAAGCAGCAGTCAGGAAGGCTAGTCAATGATGAGATGGCATATTAACACCCAAATTGTCCAATCGGGAAAAGGAAAGGGGGGTTCCCCATGAACAATACCTTAACCACAAGTTCTGTTTGACGAGAGCGGTATTGTCCATGTGGGATCACTGCTCCATTCACGTATGTGGGACTTAGACTGCTGTACTGGACCATCTGTCAGTCCCTCAGAAGTGAAAGGAGAGGTGATCCTACCCATGTTTTAATGCTCTACAAACACAGGGGACCCCCTATTTCTTGGGCACTGAATGTGTTGGTGGCAGGGTAGCATGTAGACTAAGAATAAGTGTTCTTCGTGGGAAAAAAAAAAACATGCTAAGAATATGTGAACCTGATAAGACTACACAAATCCAGGTAATACACATAAAAAGGAACATTGTATCTGTATATTCCAGAGATTGAAAGCCAAAGATAAAACCCACAGCAATAACTGACCGGGTTTAGTCACAACAAGCAGGGACGTGTCCCCAACCTTGCTATGTAACAGGAATCTGATTCTAGCAGGACCAAGTGATCGAATAGCTAAAATACAGAAGTATATTATATATAAAGTAAGTAAATGGTATAGTATATATACACCATTTACTTACATAATACAAAGACACACTGGTTATAAAACAGGTCAAACACTCACGTACCAGTAAGCAATGTACAAATTCAGGTCCTCCAACCAGAGTGGTGAAGCTTCCCAGCTGCTCGGCCAGTGCAAGGAGCACCTCATCTTCATCGTATATGGTATCTGGAGAAGTAACACAAAAAACGGTAAAACAGAAAATCACCAGAGAGCTCAAAAGTGACAGCAAGAGCCAGAATTCCTTTTGGAAACAGTCATATGAGGGATGCTTTTTAAGGGGCACCTTATCCCTACAGAAAAGAGCTCAGCAGGGTCTTTCTAATATACAGTTGTGAGCCCAGGGACCCTTTGGTGACCATATGTTTGTCGCTGGGCTGCGACTAAACGGCACAAGGATGACATCAGTGTGCCGCTCGTGCCTCCATGGACAGTCATTGAGGTCAGTGAACATGGGCTGCAAAACTGATCTTCCTTCGTTTTGCCCCGGGGTCATAGCCCCATGCCCGTGGCTATGAAAATACAAAGTCATGTGTGCAGAGCAATAGGAAAGAAAGGGTTATAAAACATTATATTTGTAGCGGTAAAAATGACATCACTTCCTTGGGTTGGCACAACCACTGCAATAAGTGTATATGGTTTGTCAGGTATTAACAGTGGTAGAGTAAAACAGATTTCAATAGGACAGCGGACTGACGGCCTATCCTTAGCATAAGTCATCAATAGGAGATCAGAGGGAGTCCAAATCACGGAATGGATTTTGACATCATTTTGTTTTTAGACTGCATTGCGTGATAAGCTCAGCCCCCAACTTGGATGGACACAGGGACGTATGTATGGGCCTCAAGTCTCTAAAGATAATTTGCAAGTGATTTTTTACAAGGGTCAAATATTGATGACCTATCACCTGGGACTGGCAAAGATCAGCTGCTTGACCTGTTAGTGGCACATCAGTGATCACTGGTTCTGTTTCAAGTTCATTCGTCAACAACAAAAACACAGACTCGCAAGAAGATCAACTAGACTAGTAAGAATATGGAGATGAGAAGGCCGCTATGCTGAGCATTCCAGGCAAACTTGTAGTAACACATCCCAAGGGACATTACTGAAAAAATGCTGCAGTTTCAAAAGACATCACCAATTTCCCAGAATGATCAAAGTTTCAGGAGTGAGATCACTACTACATACTCTGGGATGTCTGAATATGGCTGACTCTTCCCTCCTTAGTAATTTTAGGCCACAGTCAGAGTCAGTAAAGTTAGGGCTCGTTCACACGGGCAGAGGGGGCGGATTTTGGCGCGAAATCCATGTCATAACCCGCCCCCTCACAATGGTGGTCTATATAGACCGCTGGCGTTCTTTTTTTTTTTTTTCGATAGCGGCATGTTGCCGCTAGTGGAAAAAAGAAGCGAGCTGCTCTTTCTTCAGGCGGACTCCACAGCTGAATCAGCCGCGGCGTCCGCCTTGTGGCAGAACCCTCCACATTTGGGCCTAATCCGGAGCGGATCCTGACATCCATCACCTGGTGTAGGGATTCTCATAGGCCAGGTAATACTCCCTAGGGACAAGGCTAGGCCACTGACAAGACGTAATACTCCCTACTTATAGGGGAGATTTTTTTCTGCTCTTCCACGAGAATTTGCATATTAGACAGTAAAATTCATGTTAAATCTTTATATTGGTGGCAAAACTAACCTGGTGCAAAGCACAGATACAGGCTAAGAGGTACACGTCTTTATGGCGCTGTACTTGCAGCTGTTTTGGATTTACTCGTGTACATCACCCCCATAATTTATACTATAACGCAATACTGCAGTTGTCTACACCAGTTTTTCTCAACCTCTTCAAGTCAAGTGAAAAAAGTTCAGACTATCCCCAATGGACGCTGTGGTGTCTGTCAGGTGACAGATCCTGTCCTTGAGCTCAATCTGAAGTGGGAAAGGAAAACTGGTGCACAGAGAATTAGATTTTCTGGTATTATTTGTGTCTAATAAATTTTGTAACAATTTATTGACAAATTTTGTTTCCTTTCTGTGAAATCCTGCATCTCTTTATTCTACCCCCTGTTCTGGCCTCTCACTGAATGTTATTGTGTATGGAGTACAGAGCTATGTACAATGAAGAGAATATGAGGGGAGGAGAGGGTCACTTCAAAGAGTTATATCTCAGACATTATTTATGGGATATTTATATGATATACAGCAGCTGCCTATAAATAGGTCAATCCCAAAGTGTGTTTTCAACCAGTGAAATCTCTGGAAATAATATAGATAGCACTGCAGGGTTCTAATGTACCTCAGTATGTTCACAAACTAGAGAGTTACATGAAGAGAAGCTCCTCATATATTAACCCCCCCCACCCCTTCCAAAAAAGCCAAACCCAAAACACCGTAACCGAGTACATACTCAACGAGAGGCAGCAACAGACCCCAATACAGGAACAAAGAAAACAAAGAGGGAGGATTTCACAGAAAGGAGCCAACGTACAAAAGTTTAGTTACGCACTAAGCCTCAGCACATGGCTTGTGATGCCTGTCTCTTCTTGGCAACCACGATGCCTCAGCATTTATAGATAGTGGTTGGTTTCGGTGGCACTAGCACCCCTGGAACCTAAGAACCTGATCCCTCACTAAATCTGCCACTTCCAGAGCAGCAAATCCCAGTCGTACCAAGTTTGCCCTGAGGTAAATGTAGCACAAGTTGAGAACCACTGGCCTAGACCATATAGACTGCTATGACATAAAATATAATATTAAAAAGGGAACATATAGAGGACCCGGCAAAAGGACTACCAACTGGAATATATTCACATCTGCGTCAGAGACTCCAATGTAGATTTCACTATTTCTTTGTGAAATCACCTGAAAATGACAGGGAAGAATAGGGTATACAGATAAAAGGGAATGTTTCATCTGGATACACATACACTAGGTTGGTGGTCTGCGTTCCACACTCATAAGGAAGCATCCAGTTATTTTATGCCTCCACAAGTCACAGGATTACAATTTGTCACAATACATTATTGTCCTTTTGTGTATGTATCTGCAGCACCAAATACTTACCAGTCAAAAATGGAAGCAGCTCGGTCCTGGTCCTCTCCACACCCAGAGCTAATGCTATGGTAGATAGCTTCTTGATACTGTTGAGGCGCAGCTGTGGGATAAGGAGAAGAAAGTGATTTCAGCTACTGTAAGACAGGTTATAATGTATATAAGACACTATTAGTACTTTTGATAGCTGGAGAGATGTCCCACTCCGCCATCTTTAGATTTAGGGGGCTCTTCCAAATAGGGGCTATTATTAAGGCCACTCTTTCCAGCCAGAGCTACTGTAACCCCTTCACAGACCTATACACACAGATCATAAAATCTGTCACCTCCTAGGCAAGAGAGAAATCCAATTCTGAAATTATCATGTCACTTTCTGGCTCCAGGACCAGAACACTCATCATTGTGGGTGTCATTGGCTCACAAGCAAGTCATTATACAGGAACACTCCAGAGATTGCAGAGAAAATATGTCAATTTCCAGCTATGAATATCAACATTGTCGTCTCATGGAATGACGTTACACCAGGCCGTGCCATAACGCACAGATGCTGATGTATATACACACACTACACAGTGGGGACAAGACATCAAAGAGCAGGAATGAGAAACATGTCCCAACCTACACTGCTAAGCACTGAAATGGATTCGTTATTGGACCTGCTCACAATACACATACCACCCCCATGCCCTTGAAAAAAATCCTAACTCCCTATTTTCAAGTCAGAAACGGGCCATGAACCACAGGAAGCCTTGGGTCAATGGATATTCCTCCTCACCCACCATACACTCAGTTCAGGTACATGTGTTCTCAGTAAGGAGAGGGCGGTGAGAGGCTGCCAGACACCTAGGATGGCGGCTTATGGGTCATCTTACCTCTGAACTAAAGGATCAGACATGCTGAAACCCAACAGCATGGTCCTTTCTCTCAACTTCTGACATTTGGGGAAAGTTGGAACCACCCCCCCCCTTGACATCAGAAGGTTGGACTGTCCCACTAATGTCCATCTGATGTGTGTGGCCACCTTTGCAACATCAACCCCAAAAAAAGAGAATACATATTGCATACCATTGCCCAAGTTGACAGGAGGTGACAGTAGCAGACACCAGCAAGACGCGGAAGGAAGTACCGTATTTATGGCATCTATTTACATGTAGTTACTCCATTTCTGATATTATTTTGTCCCAATTTATTGTGCCCATATTTACTGAATTGGTAGGGACAAATGATATTTTAGCGGTTCTGACTAGAAAAGGGGGGAGGGCATTCGGCGTCTTGAGTATTTTTTCACCTTGTTCGTATTATATGATGTTTTTATACACTGTGTTTTGGATTATTTAAAGGATTATGAATACGTGGGGCGTTTCCATTTTTGTGGCTTGACGCTATGCAGTGTTTTGAGAATTTTGTTGGTACCTCTTTACGATCAGATGTTAAAACTCATGCATATGACCACCAAAGTCATCAATCTCTCAGTATAGCTCAATAAAATCGCTAAATCTGCCGATAAACAGCTTTAGGGAGCATTTGCACTAAGTATACACTGAGCTGATTCTGAACGTAAAACACGTTCAGAATCGGCGTGTACAAAGTAGATCCCATTCATTTCAATGGGAGCCGGCATACGAGCGCTCCCCATAGAAATAAATGGGCTGCTTTTTTCCCTATTGGTTTCAATTTATTACGTGCGTATCACATTGAAACCAATAGGGAAAAAAGCAGCCCATTCATTTCAATAGGTAGCGCACGTATGCCAGCTCCCATTGAAATGAATGGGCTCTGCTTTGTACGCGCTGATTCTTAACGTGTCTTACGTTCAGAATCAGCTCAGCGTATACTTAGTGCGAATGCACCCTTAGTGTCCAATAGATGGTCTTAGGTTGGCTGAACGCACCAATTCTGCCCAGGAGTCATGAATATCATCTCAGAGGATCCCTTTATTGCTGTTACGGGGGGGACGTCTGTATGACAACCAGCAGCATTCTGATTCCAGCTCTGCATGGTTACACAAGACGCAACTTCGAATCACTACAATATACCTAATGTTATACAATATTACACTTTTAGGTTTTATCCACAGTAGAAGGATTTGCAGGAAATTACAATTTGGTTGCCATTGCAACCCATTCACAAAGTATAGTAGACTGGAAAGAAGCCAGGATGCTAAGGGAATTAGACTAAAGCTCCTTGCAGACGACCATAGGCGACCTGCTCATTTCTATGGGGCCAAGCACACTACAGTGTATTCCATGGATCAGTGTGCGGCCTGCGAGTCCACGCCACAAAATATGGAGTAGGTCCTACTCTGTTCAGTGTTTGCAGCAGGGACTCGCCTATAGAAGCCCATAGGAGACTAAAAATCATGGATGGCACACTGATTTATTCTAAGTGTCATCCATGTGGTGTTCGTATTTGCGGAACATGAAAAGCCGGCACCAACAGATTCTGGATGACACTGATGACTGCCAGTTTTTGCGGCCATATAGCACTGATGCTGCAGACACACTGATGACATACAGTCTGCAAAAACTGAACACTAAATACTAGTTTGGGGACTGCAAACTACACACGGTCTTCAACTAGGCCAAGTTCACACCAGCGTTCAAACTATGTTCAGGGTCTCCGTCCCCGTGCCTGCTTGAAAACTGCATAGAGAAAAGTCCTGCAAGCACCCGAATTCTAGTGTGACCCCAGCGTTAGGTCTAGTGATTATGTTATAGTACTGCAGACCCTCAGGGCACCGGCACCTTGGCAGTCCCAGATTTGATTTTTTTTTTTTTTTTTTTTACCACTAGTGTTTGACGTATGAGAAAATTTTATTTTAATAGTTTGAGAATTGTCAGATGCAGGAATGGCTTGTTTATTTTTATTTGTGATCGAAGGAAAGGGGAGGGAGGGTCATCAGAATTTTTATGTTTCTTTAGATTTTGTTTTCAATTTTAAAGGGATCCCATCATTAATTTTTTTTTTTTTTTTCCTAACACGCAGGGATAGACTTAAGAAAGGCTATTCTTCTACTTTTAGATGTCTTATCTGCGCGGGAGAAATCCCGGTTTTCATCTGTAAGCAAATGAGTTCTCTCGCAGCACAAGGGCAGTCCGCAGCGCTCAAACAGCACTGGGGGCGTAAACAATGCTGCGAAAGAAATCTCCAGCGCTGCCTCCATCTTCTTCTGGAACGGCCTCTACCTGAGTCTTCTTCCGGGTCTGGGGTCAAACTTCTAGGCATGTGCAGTCGGCTCTGCAATCAGAACTCGAGCAGAGCCGACTGCACATGCACACGGCCATTTTCTTGTGGCCGCTTACCCCAGCTTACTGTGTAAGTGGTCACAAGAAAATGGCCACTTACAACAGGCGGGCATGCGCAGTCGGTTCTGCCCGAGTCCTGACGGCAGAGCCGATTGTGCATGCCAGGAAGTTTGAAGCCAGCACCAGAAGACGCAGGAAGAGGCCGTTCCTGAAGAAGATGGAGGCGGCGCTGGAGAGTTCTCTGACAGCATTGGGGACGCCCCCAGTGCTGTTTGAGTGCTGGGAACTGCCCCCCCCCCCCATTAAAATTTCGTTTTAATGATAGGATCCTTTTAATGACTTTTTTTTTTCACTTTGTTCATTTGTTAACCTGATCTCTGCCATTGGTAATGAACAGGTTAACAGAGATCACATTTTTTTTCTGGAAGGATAAAAAAAAAAAAAAAAAATACACATTTTTTGAAGAATTTTCTTTACCACAGAGGGCTATGAAGTTTGCATTACTGACATTACCATATTTTTCAGACTATAAGACATGACATGACTAAGGCGCACCCAAGGACTGGTCAAATGTAGTAGCAGAGTCCAAGTCACTGACTAGTATGCTGAGGATGATAAAGGGGGTTATTAGCTAACAGCTAAGGCGCACATACACAAAGCTCCATCAGTGGCCCCCACATGTTCTCTGTGGACAGCTCCAGGCAGCGGCCCCCTTTCGGACTGCAGGGTCATCCAGCTGATTTATCCTCTCCCTTGCCCTGTATTGATCAGATAGATCAGCGCGGAGCAGGGAGGGAGCGCTGTGCAGACGCACACAAAGCTCTCCGATCAGAATTGCTTCATCAGCACCTCTCCCCATCATTAAGCAACCAGTGAGCAAGATCTGGCACTACCGGACCACGCTGGAAGATGCAGGGGCTTTTTCGGCAATTTTTCCTTGCTAAAAAGTGCCTCTTCTAGTCCAGAAAATACGGTAAATGATATTCAGGCATATAAATGCTATGAGGTTGCAAATAAAGCAGGGAACCATTACTATAACCATCTCCATTGTATAAGTGGCATTACATTCATAAACAGCCAAAACTTTGGTTGATGTAAAAAGTGATTTTGTCATTCTGACACCTGTAACCTTGTTTCTGTGTACAGAGCCCTGTATGGAGTATTTATGTGGCACAAACTGTACTATTTATTTATATCATTTTCAGAAAAGGTTTGACAATTTGATCACAATTTATTACTTTTTGGGAATGAGGAGAATAGCGATTTTCCATATTTTGCAGACTATAAGATGCACCGGGGCCAGATGTACTTTTTAGTTACACCATTTTGGGGACTCTAATTGTAGGCATTCGCTCCGGGTCTCCGCTGTACATTACAGTGGACACCCGGTAGCTGAGGTGACTGCTCTTAAGCTGAGCGGCAGCCATTATTTTTACAGACTCTGCATATTCCGTGCTATTACAGCGGATACCAGGAGGTTCACACCGCCGGGACACCCACTAAGCCCAGGGCCAGCAGCATTGCCTCATTCCTCCCATTGCAGAAAACCAGCAGCAGGAGTGGGGCAATGATGCAATCCCCCTCCCCCCTACATTTTTTTTTTTTTTTTTTTTTTTTTTGGGGGGGGGGGGGGGGGATGCACCCTATAGCCCGAAAAAAAAAGGGTAACTATTTTGATCTTTCTTTTATCGCTACTTGTTTGCCATCTGGGATAAATATTTTTATATTTTTCTAGTTCAGGCATTTTCAAATGCACGGATGCTAAATTTATTTGTGATCTAGGGATATTTTTTTTTTCTTTTCAAGTTCATCGGTATCCAGCTTTATTAGATCCCAGACAACTCCACGAATTGTTTATAGAGACTGAACACTTTGCAGTCATGGCGATAAACCACCAGCCGACTGCCAAAACCCGCGGCCCGCACAACGGCAGAAAGTCCTGTGGGTAATGCCACATTGTCAGTTGTTTAGTGGCCACAAGTGGGCATAGCGTCTGTTATATGAGGTTTATCCAATTGTCAAAGTCATCAGTTCAGCAGTCACATGAGAAATAAGAAGGACAAATTTTTGTTCTGTTATCCAAGAAAAACCCCAAAACACTAGCTTTTATGCTGCTACCAATTTTGGCAGCACTGTACAGAGACTGTCCATATACATCAGTCCCTATTTCCATTTGGGCTTAGATACACACAGATTCATGAACTTCTTATGGAATTGGCCCATCTGTATGTTTGGATGTGTAGGAGAAAAATCTGAACTAGAATAAACTTTAGAAAATAAAACCTTGGTTGTATTTGCCAGAGTTCCCTCTATCCAGAGACCGTGCACTACTAGGATACAGAACTACCAACCTGTACTGTAGTCATCAGTTATCCTATAGTGAGACAGTGACTCAAGGCATCATAGATGGCTCAGGCCCGATTCACATCTGCATTCGGCCCATTCCCTTCCCCTCTCTGCATGAAAAATGTGAAGAGAAAGTCCGGAAAGCAGCACTTTTTTTCTCTGCATTTTTAGTGCGGAAACCACACGAACCTCATTACAGTCTATGGGGTCCGTGGGTTTCCTAAGATAACCGCTTATTTATGTGGATTAGGTTTCCGTTCGGGGTTCCCATGCAGACTCCCCAAACAGAAACCCATGCGCAGATGTGAACCGGGCCTAAGATATTCTGCAGAGACAATGCAGTCTGGGAAACCAAGCTTGTGCACAGACCGTACTTACCAGACCATAAATGCCTGTATACAGCTAGCCTCAGACAAAAGATCAGGACTTGTCATATTTGGACTATGTAGTTTATACATCGGTTTCTTATTATGAGAAAGAATATTGGGCGGACACACAAATATCATAGGAACCAGTCAATAATGTGTATATGGAGGGGGTCCTGACTCTTCCATGACAGAAGATATCAAGGGAAGACAAGGATGACGCAGTTTGATTAAACATTCCATTTGTTCTCAGAGGATAAAAGCCACCACCATAGTTATTCCCTCTGTCCTCTCTGCACGTGTACGGAGTATTCATAAGGAAATGCTATTGGCTAACAATCATTCATGTGGCAGCGGTGTATGGCACAGGGTGGATCTGCAGAGATTACTGTTCTATGAATAATAAAATCTATTTAGGATTGACCATTTTGGATTTCACAAAGGTCCATGTTTAGAATGAGCGTTAAGGTATTTGTCCATGGATGACCTGCTGAACATTGTGTAACATACTGTATCCATGAAATAACTTTTTGTGAACATCTGGCATCTGTGATATTCATGGTTGTGTTGGCTCTTCAAAATGCACCATAATAGTGCAAGACGTTATCACCACAGACTGACTGGAAAAATATAGTCTAAATACACCCCATTGAAATCAATGGCTGCATGTGATGTCCACGATTCATGGAATTGCGAATAAGAGCATCTTCAATATTTTTCCATAAGGATTTAAGGCGTGTTCTGCACCAAAATCCGCGTGGACAACGGTTTCAGGTTGAAGCCAGACCTTGAAAATTTTGCTGTGGTTTTTAGAGGCAAAGGCAAGAGTGGTTTCCGAAGGAATGGGAAATAGAAAGGAAGTTCTTATCTTCTCCCTTCTGCTAAATACACTCCAGGCTTTGGTTTAAATAAATATAGCAAATACATAGCTTTGCCTGATCCTTAAGAAATCTCTCAGTCTCTTCAATAGGAAACTACACCCTGTGCATATTCACCACACAAGGTTTTTCGAAACTACCATGAGGGGGAAAAAAGTTCATACAGGGTTTTTTGGTCCAGAACCAGCCGCGCACTCTGCTCCGGATTAAGCCCAATGAATGGGCCTAGTCCGGAGGAGGGGGTGTCTTCAGGCCAAATTGTAAGGTGAAACGGCCTGAAGAATGAACATCTCGGTTGGTTGAGACCTGAGCGGCTCCAATTGATTTCAATGGGAGCGGTCTATTTGATCAGGGTTTTGAGGCGGATACGACCACAAAATCCTGACCAAAAATCTCTGTGTGAACTTACCCTAATGTGTCAATTACTGGTGCAAAATCCATGCCACTGATCCACCTGAAGTCAAGGACTCTCATTGGACTCATCTCTGGTGCAATAAACATTTGCAGTTCTGTGACACCATATTACACTTTACTTTCACTCCATGTGTGTGCGGCCTGGCATATACAGTCCTATGAAAAAGTTTGGGCACCCCTATTAATCTTAATCATTTTTAGTTCTAAATATTTTGGTGTTTGCAACAGCCATTTCAGTTTGATATATCTAATAACTGATGGACACAGTAATATTTCAGGATTGAAATGAGGTTTATTGTACTAACAGAAAATGCGCAATATGCATTAAACCAAAATTTGACCGGTGCAAAAATATGGGCACCTCAACAGAAAAGTGACATTAATATTTAGTACATCCTCCTTTTGCAAAGATAACAGCCTCTAGTCGCTTCCTGTAGCTTTTAATCAGTTCCTGGATCCTGGATGAAGGTATTTTGGACCATTTCTTTCTACAAAACAATTCAAGTTCAGTTAAGTTTGATGGTCGCCGAACATGGACAGCCCGCTCTCAAATGATCTGAAAACAAAGATTGTTCAACATAGTTGTTCAGGGGAAGGATACAAAACGTCTCAGAGATTTAACCTGTCAGTTTCCACTGTGGGGAACATAGTAAGGAAATGGAAGACCACAGGGACATTTCTTGTTAAGCCCAGAAGTGGCAGGCCAAGAAAAATATCAGAAAGGCAAAGAAGAAGAATGGTGAGAACAGTCAAGGGCAATCCACAGACCACCTCCAAAGAGCTGCAGCATCATCTTGCTGCAGATGGTGTCACTGTGCATCGGTCAACTATACAGCGCACTTTGCACAAATAGAAGCTGTATGGGAGAGTGATGAGAAAGAAGCCGTTTCTGCACGTACGCCACAAATAGAGTTGCCTGAGGTATGAAAAAGCACATTTGGACAAGGCAGCTTCATTTTGGAAACAAAAATTGAGTTGTTTGGTTATAAAAAAAAAAAAGGCGTTATGCATGGCGTCCAAAAAGAAACAGCATTCCAAGAAAAACACATGCTACCCACTGTAAAATTTGGTGGAGGTTCCATCATGCTTTGGGGCTGTGTGGCCAATGCCGGCATCGGGAATCTTGTTAAAGTTGAGAGTCGCATGGATTCCACTCAGTATCAGCAGATTCTTGAGAATAATGTTCAAGAATCAGTGACGAAGTTGAAGTTACGCCGGGGATGGATATTTCAGCAAGACAATGATCCAAAACACCGCTCCAAATCCTCAGGCATTCATGCAGAGGAACAATTACAATGTTCTGGAATGGCCATCCCAGTCCCCAGACCTGAATATCATTGAACATCTGTGGGATGATTTGAAGCGGGCTGTCCATGCTCGGCGACCATCTAACTTAACTGAACTTGAATTGTTTGTCCAAAATACCTTTATCCAGGATCCAGGAACTGATTAAAAGCTACAGGAAGCGACTAGAGGCTGTTATCTTTGCAAAAGGAGGATCTACTAAATATTAATGTCACTTTTCTGTTGAGGTGCCCATACTTTTGCACCGGTCAAATTTTGGTTTAATGCATATTGCACATTTTCTGTTAGTACAATAAACCTCATTTCAATCCTGAAATATTACTGTGTCCATCAGTTATTAGATATATCAAACTGAAATGGCTGTTGCAAACACCAAAATATTTAGAACAAAAAAATGATTAAGATTAATAGGGGTGCCCAAACTTTTTCATAGGACTGTACATACTGAGGTACCACCCCCAGCCTGAAGCTGGGGGTGGTACCTCAACTGTGGAAAACATCTTGCGTGGTACCAGTCCCAAAGAAACCCAACCCGATGGGCTACAATGACTACCGACCTGTAGCACTGACATCACACCTAATGAAGGTCCTAGAGAGACTGGTCCTGACACACCTACGCCCCCTAGTGAGCTCCGCTCTGGACCCCCTCCAGTTTGCCTACCGGCCAGGCATTGGGGTAGATGACGCCATCATCCACCTTCTTCACAGAGCTCTCTCTCACCTGGAGAAACCCGGGAACACTGTGAGAATAATGTTCTTTGATTTCTCCAGTGCGTTCAACACCATTCAGCCAGGGCTACTGAGGGAGAAGCTGAACCTTGGTGGTGTGGACCATCACCTGTCCAACTGGATCCTAGACTACCTGACAAACCGCCCTCAGTATGTGAGAGCCCAGGACTGTGTGTCTGACACTGTGATCTGTAGTACGGGGGCACCTCAAGGTACAGTTCTTGCCCCATTCCTCTTCACACTGTACACTGCTGACTTCAGGCACAACTCATCCAGCTGTTACTTACAGAAGTACTCCGATGACTCTGCTATAGTCGGCCTTATCACTGATGGCGATGATAGGGAATACAGAGACTTAAACCGGGATTTTGTTGAATGGTGCCAGCAGAACCAACTCAGGATTAATGCTGGGAAGACCAAGGAGATGGTAGTGGACTTTAGTAAACGGAGAGGTGCTCCGACCCCGGTGGAGATCCAAGGAACATGTATTGAGATAGTCAGGACCTATAAGTACCTGGGCGTGCTCCTCAATAATAAACTAGACTGGGCTGATCACCTGGAGGCGCTGCACAGAAAGGGCCACAGCAGACTCTACCTGCTCAGGAGGCTGAGGGCCTTCGGAGTCCAGGGGACACTTCTTAGGGCCTTCTTCAACTCTGTGGTTGCCTCAGCCATCTTTTTCGGTGTGGCCAGCTGGGGAAGCAGTATATCAACCAGGGACAGAAATAGACTTGACAGGCTGATCAGGAGGGCCGGCTCTGTCCTGGGGAGCCCCTTGGACCCAGTACAGGTGGTGGGTGACAGAAGGATACTGTCTGTGGTGACCTCCATGCGGGGGAACAAATCCCACCCCATGTATGGGACCCTGATGGGACTTGGCAGCACTGTAAGCGACCGTCTGCTTCACCCCAAGTGTGAGAAGGAGCGCTATCGCAGGTCCTTCCTTCCAACCGCGACCAGGCTGTATAATCTACATCAGACCAAACGAAGAGCTCTCCGCACAGAGAACTAATGATTATGAGGATGACCATGAGGTCTTCCTCTTTCTCTTCTGTTTTTCCTTAGCTGCCATGGACTCCTAGTATATCTTCTCTTCTCAGCTTATCTGTGTCTACGTCTGTAACATATTACTCTGTATTATCCTGTATCTGTATTACTATGCTGCTGTAACACGCTGAAATTTCCCCAAGGTGGGACTATTAAAGGATTATCTTATCTTATACTACCGCTAGGCTCACATCTGCATTAGGGACTCCGCCTAAAATCAGAAGAGAAAAGACCTGCAAGGAGGACTTTTCTCTCCATGGGTTTCAGAATAAAATTTGCAGAAACCTGACAGAGCACCCCATTTTAGTCTATGGGGTCCACAGATAACCACCTTTTAAGTGGACAGGCTCACAGTCCTCTGGATACCCATATGAACCCAAATGACAGAGCTGAATGCTAGTGTGAACCTAGTGCAAGACCAATGTGTACTACTCCAGTTTCACTGAAGAGCTGAGCAGGCACCAGGGGTACAGGCACTGGATCATTTTCCTTTTTATAGTTTCTTCTTAAAGAGGACTTTTCATGTCCCTGGGCACCTGCGGTTTTATATACCGCTAGAAAACCTGATTTCTGCGCACTGTCGTCTTTCCCGTTATGTGCCCCGGGGCTGGAGATATCGGTGCGGTTATAACGGAAATGATCTCTGCCCACCGTCAGAAGGGCATTCCCTACAGTCTAGCTGGGCTCTGAGGAATGCCCCCATCCCAACTCTACTCATCCATAGACTTGTACTGGGGGCATTCTTCACAGCTTAGAGCCATTGCTGGGCGGTAAGGAACGCCCCTCTGAGCGTACAGGGCTATGGACAAGTACTGTCAGGGGGGCGTTCCTCACAGCCCAGCTAGACTGTCAGGAATGCCCTTCTGACAGTGGGCAGAGACTGGTAACGGCACCAATATCTGCTGCCCCAGGGCACATAATGGGAAAGTCGACTTCAGAGGATGGTCTGCTTTCTAGCGGTATATAAAACGGCATGTGCCTGAGGACATGAAAAGTCCTCTTTAACCACAGGCACAGACTGCATCACTAAAGTCCTATTTGGGACAATAAACCATGGATCCATAAGGACACTTGTGAGCTTTAGTGTCCCAAACTGACCTGACTGGTTCCCTTTAAGCAACAACTCCCAACATGTGCAGTCAGAATTTGCTGAGACTTGTAGTCTTGCAACAACTGGAGACTTAGGCCCAGTTCACATCTGCGTTTAGGCTATTCCGGTCCCCTATCAGCATGAAATATGTGGAGAACTAAGTCCCACAAGCAGCACTTTTCTCTTCACATTTTTCGTGCGGAAACTACACGGACCTCATTATAGTCCAAGGGGTCCACCGGTTTCCTAAGGTAACCGCTTTGTCATTCAGATCAGTTTCCGTTTGGGGGGGGGGGGTCCCCAAGAGAATCCCTCGAACACGGATGTGAACCGGACCTGACAAGTCAGTGGTCAGTAGCGGCCGCTAGCTAGTTCCTTCCACATTTGTGGCATTTTGGGGTATGTTCACATCTCCATTGTTTAAGACTCAGAATGGCATATCTGACAGACAAGTGAACATGTGACAGCTCTCTGTGCTCCTCAATGTCACTATCAGTGTGTGTGTGTTATATATATATATATATATATATATATATATGGGGTGTACGCCTTTAAACGCATCCCTTTAAGAATCCCAATGCTATACTATATGGTATATACACCCGGCCTCCACACGTCTGCCCGCAGCTATTCCTGCTTCTATCAGATATGGCGGCCCAGGATGAAGCGGCCGGCGGGATGACTGGGAGGGGGCGCCGACTCATTCATTCACTATGCGGCTCCTTGGCTCACTAGCGCCACTCCTCACCTGCACGTCCTCATTCCTCAGCTCGTCAATGAGAACGGCGATAGGATACAAAGAGTCGTCTCCATCAGCTCCTGCCATCTTGACACCGGCCACTGCTCCGTCTTCCTCGCCCACTTTCGGCCTACTTCCGCTCTAGAACGCCCAGGGACGGAGAGAAGCGCCGAGCACCGGAAGTGACGAGCGGGTTAGGGCTGCTGAGAGCCACGCCCAGTCACGGCAGCAATGCTGCGGGGGAGTGTTGTGGCGCAGGCGCAGATGAGGTCTGGATGCCTCTGTAGTGTTATGCAGGCTGCATTTAGTTTCACTGATACAAGCCGCATAACTCCTGGTCACACCTCAAATCCAGTCATCCTTAGGATTGCATTGTGTAGTGGCAGAGGGATATTCCTGCAATGCAAGCTTTAGTTATATTTTGGTATAGAAATCTCTACCTCCATAGCAAACCTTAAAGGGAGTGTCACCACAACCCAGCATAGCGCTTAGGGCATGTTCACACAGCAGAAAATGAGGAATTCATCTTCTGTTGCCTGAATTTTTGCCGTGGTCTAGTCGCAACGGGATGCGGTGTATTGGCGTTGCGGCATCCTGCTACTGATTAGGGCTCGTTCATACAGAGCAAGAAGGGGCAGATTTTAGTGCTGACTCCATGTCAGAATCCGCCCCCTTACAATAGACGTCTATGTAGACTGCTAGCTTCCTATTTTCCATGAGCAGTATGTTCCCGCCCACGGAAAAAAGAAGCGAGCTGCCCTTTCTTCAGGTAGATTCCGCGGCTGGTTCAGCCACAGCGTCCGCCTCGCGGCAGCACCCTCCGGACTGGGCCCATTCATTTGGGCGTACTCCGGAGCGGGAAGCCACAACTGTCAGAAGTCGTGGCAGGCGCATTTTGGTCCAATTCTGACATCAAAATCGGGACCAAAATACGCCATTCCATGCCCTGTGTGAGCTAGCCCTCAGGCCCAGATGAACGGGCCTAATCAACAGGAAGTGTCAAGCTGCGGACTCCATGGCTGAATCAGTCGCAGAATCCACAGCAAGATCGAGCAGGATGATTTTTTTTTCCCACGTCCTGCTGCAATCTCTGCCTCCCATTGAAAATGTTGGAAGGCGGATACCGGGAGGAACATGCTCCGCGGCAAATTCCTTCATGTAAACATAGCCTTAGCATCTCAGATAGAAAGTTCGGCTGGGTTCACACCTTCGCTCAGTTTCTGTTTGGGGATTCCATTCCGCTTGAAAAATGTGCATTTTTAGAGGACCTCATTATAGTGTATGAGGTCCGTATTACAGTTTTTTTAAGTGGATTGGGTTTCCCCAGAGTATAACAATAGCAGTATTTGTTGGGGTTTGCTCAATAAATACTCGTGCCACGGGCCCATGGTCTTAATAATCCCTGATCCTGCTCGTGGCCACTTCAACTTCCACTTCTTTCCTCCAGGAGGACCCAGCAACGTGATATGAGACACACGGGGCCCGGGGCAAAAGGGGAAGTAACTAAGGCCCGTTACCTGTTGGGTTACTCCAGCAGATAAAAGCCTATTTAAAAAAAAAAAAAAAGGCCTCCAAGCATGCAAACCCTGTGGCAGCCACTACGACTGCTATGGCAGTACTTACACCACTGCCTCTAGGACAGATAGATCTTTCTAGGGAAAGACCCACTGTCCAATTTTTTGTATACCAGTCCTGTGGGGTATCCGTGCACCTTGCTCACTACACGCACTCATATCCTACTAGACTATACAAGACTGAAGTGAACCCTACAATCACACATCCACACAAATAGCCACCATTCGCCTCTCTATGGTAGATGAGACATCACTATTCCCATGTCTCACGGTGTCCAACCAAAAAAAAAAAAAAAAGACAAAATATTTCAAAAACAGTTACGAGGAGAGAAAAAGGAGGTACAACTAGAATAGCCTTTCTAAATGCTATTCCAACATGTGCTTACTTAAAAAACTAAATCCCCAATGATAGACTCCCTTGAAATCCTCATATGGCTCTGAGCAGGAAAATAACCTTCATCTGCCATCAATTTAATGTACCCCACTGCATCTTCCCCCAGTTTAAATGCCCCCTTCATCTGCCTCCAGTTTAATGTCCCCCCTTTATCTGCCACCAATTTCATTTACTGCACCCAATTTGCCCCCAGTTTATTGTTTCCCTTTATCTCTCCCCAGTCCAATGTCCCTCCAGAATGTAACATAATAAAGTCACGGATATTCACCTCTCCTCACTCCCCTGCTGCCCCGTCTCTTCTCCTGGAGCATACGAGATGTGAGTGACGTCATCACATCGTGCCTACAGGTCCTGGAGCATAGGGAAGGGAACAGTGATGGAGCAAGAGCTGTCCGCTCCTGCTTCACCACTGTATTCAACCCCTCCGGACGCTAATGAGTTTAAAGGGATTTGATCATTAAAATCAAATTTTTTCTTGATCACACGTAGGAATAGCCTTAAGGAAGGCTATTCTTCTACCTTTAGATGTCTTCTCCGCGCCGACATTACGTAGAAATCCGGTTTTCATCTGTATGCAAAAGAGTTCTCTCGCAACACTGGAGGCAGTCCCCAGCACTCAAACAGCACTGGGGGCGTCCAAAATGCTGCGAGAGGAATCTCCAGCGCCGCCTCTATCTTCTTCAGGAATGGCCTCTCCCTGCATCTTCTTCCTCCTGGGTTTCAATCTTCTAGGCATGCGCAGTCGGCTCTGCCATCAGGCCTCGAGCAGAGCCGACTGCGCATGCTCGGCAGCCACAAGAAAATCGCCGATTACACCAGCTTACTGTGTATTTTCTTGTGGCTGCCGGGCATGCGCAGTCGGCTCTGCTCGAGGCCTGATGGCAGAGCTGACTGCGCGTGCCTAGAAGATTGAAATCCAGGAGGAAGACGATGCAGGAAGAGGATGGAGGTGGCGCTGGAGATTCCTCTCTCAGCATTAGGGACGCCCCCAGTGCTGTTTGAGCGCTGAAGCCCACCCCCAGTGCTGCAAGAGATCTCATTTGCATACAGACGAAAACCAGGATTTCTACCGAATGGCGGCGCGGAGAAGACATCTAAAGGTAGAAGAAGAATAGCCTTTTTAAGGCTATACCTACGTGTGATCAAGAAAAAAAAATGTGATTTTAATGATAGAATCCCTTTAATCAAGGCCGGTTGGGGGGTATGCATAACGCAATATGTTATGTAAGGATTATGAACATTTAACATTTCTTTGTATAGCTTATAAATGTAAACAGATTTACTAAAATCTGTCTGGGTGGGAGGTAAAAATATCTACCATACTTCTCTCCTCTTTCCAAGAAATCACAGGTTTCTATGGAAACAGCTCTGTCCAGAAAGATAATATTGACCTCATTGCCTTCACTAAGTTTACAATGCAATCCTTAATACCGGAGGAAGCAGGAAAGTAAGTGCACTCACTGTAAATATTTTTACCATGGGTAAAGTGCGATCCTCCGATTGCACAGAACAGGGTAATGCCATAAGAACAGGTTCATGTTTATAGCTGTCAGGTCACTGTTTTCACAAGGGATGCTTGGAAAAAAGATAGGCCGAGTGTTTTCTTTAGTAGAATTCAGGTTTTCTGGCTGTTTCATAACATCTTCCCTAAAGGAAAAATAAAGACTTAAAAGGAAGCCTTAGTACTTCATATAGTGTCAGGAGGGAAGGAAGTTGTGGACATTTCTGTAATATACTGTATTCATCTATCAAACTTCATTTTAATAGAAAATAGGGTATGTACATAGAGCTGCAGATTTGCCAGAGGGGTGGTAACATGAAGTGGCTGTAGCCTCAGTTTTATGCCACCTAGAAAAATGAGCTAGTGCCATGTAAGAGCTAGCTATAACAGAATCTGAACTATCACTAGTTAAAAACAGTCAGGAACTTCAACCTAAAGAGGACCTTTCACGTACTCATCAATGTGTGGTATTATATACTGTTAGAAAGTTGTCAGAGCTGCATTCAGTGCACTGTTGTCTTTCCCGGTATGTGCTCAGATGCTGGAGATATTGGTGCTGTTACCGTATTTTTCGGACTATAAGACGCACCTAGGTTTTAGAGGAGGAAAATAGGGGAAAAAAATTTTGAAGCAAAAACTGGTAAAATATTTAATATATGGGAGTTGTAGTTTTGCAACAGCTGCAAGGCCACATTGACAGGTGACCCTGCAGCTGTACGGGGACGCAGAGAGCGTTTTTTTTTTTGCGGGGCCAGCTGTAATTTTTAGTTATACCATTTTGGGGGATATCTATTGCTTAGATCACCTTGTATTGAAAAAAAAACAGGAGGTGATTTAGAACTTTTATTTATTTCATATTTTTAAAGCTTTTTTTTTTTTTTTTTTTTTTTTTACTATTTTATTCCCCCCCCCGGGGCTTGAACCTGTGGTCACTTGATCGCAAGTCCCATAGATGGCAATACAACTGTATTGCCGTCTATGGGACATTCTGTCCATACCTCCCAACCGTCCCGATTTCCGCGGGACAGTCACGATTTGGGTGACATGTCCCGCGGTCCCGGTTGGAGGGAGGTATGTCCCGATTTCAACTCAGATCTGCGTCCAGAGGACGAAGATCTGAGTTGAACACATATGCGGCTGAAGCAAGGAGCTGACACAGGTCAGCTCCTCGCTTCGCCGCTGCCCGCCTCTCTCCCTGACACATGCGGCTGAAGCTGCTTGCGTGCTCGCTTCACCGCTGCGTCTCTCTCTCGCTGACACATGCGGCTGAAGCGAGGAGCCATTTGTAGTGACCATCCTTTCTTTGGTAAATGCTTCAATTCTGCATATTTACAATGTAACTGTGTACGGACTTTGCCTAACAACAGCTCAGTTAGAGGGTTGATAAGGAGGATGTTCTAGCCTGTGTTATAATAAAAAGGAATTTAGATAGGATATTACAAAAATAGTCACCAAACACCCCCTGATACAAACGTGAAAATGTTGCGGCAAAAAACACAGCGTTTTACAGTGCATACAAAGTGAATGAGAGTCTGGCTAATCCTATCCAAACATTGCAGAAAAAAAAAAATCAGCGTGATCAAAAACCATTGGTCTTTAAAAAAATTAAATAAAAGTATGTCTGTTAGGAAACAGAGGCAGCGCCGAGCAAAACAGTGAGTCCCAAGCACCAGACACACTAATCAAATGGCACAAAACTGCGCTGAGCATCCTGCACACTCCGGGATGTTACCCAGAGTCCCCGATGGTGGGGATGGACTTGAAAGTTACCGTCAGGCAGTGCCGGAAGCACAGCGCACCACTAGTCTCAGCAGACCCAGACAGCAGTGCACCAATAGAGTAGTCTTCCAATCCAAGTCGTCATTGTGAGGTCAGCGCAGTACAGAGGGGTAATCCAGGAGACAGGTCAAGCAGGCCAGGTCAGTAAAAGGAGAGCAGAGCGATACCAAGTCATGTTCAAGGAGTCAGGAGGCGAAAACCAGAGTCAGGGATGGAACCAGTAGATCAAACCAGGATACACACGGGACACAGCAGAGAAGAGCTAACTAACAGTATGGACCAAATAGCTAGTGGTGAGTGGGAGCGGAAGTACAGAAGATATAGGTTCTGAGAGGCCCAGTATCTCCCCGGCAAAGGAAGCAGATAGGACGCGGTCTGTGTCAGGAGGTTCCAGCCCGACCCCTAACAATGTCATTTATACCAGCAGAAATGCTGGCGTTTTCCTTATGAGTATAAGAAAGGGAAGAAAATCTGCAGAGAAAAACTCAAACGCAATGAAAAACGCTGCAGAAAAAAAGCGCCATGTTTCCAATACAGTTTTATCCATAGTCTTTTTTTTATCTGCATTTCACTACATTGGGCCTTAGCTTAGGGGTGAAGTTCAGGAAGTCTGCTTGGGAGCCAGGGGCGGATCCAGGGCCGGGCGAGCCGGGCAACCGCCCGGGGCCCTGCGCTTAGCGGGGCCCCGCAGCCCGGCCCTAACAAAATGGTCCCGGTCAGCCTCGGAGTCGGCATAGTCGGGCAAGTGCCGGGGCCCACAGAGCCTCTGGGGGCCCCCCGGCACTTGCCTGTCATGATTTCAGCTCATCGGCGTCCGTCCGCCGATGAGCTGGAATACATACGCGATGCAGGAGCTGTGAGATCAGCTCCTGCTTTAAAGCTCCGGCCCGGCTTGCGTGTGTAGGCGCGATGACGTCATCACATCACGCTTACACACGCAAGCCGGGCCGGAGCTAAGCAGGAGCTGAGGTCACAGCTCCTGCATCGCGTATGTGTCTGCACTGGAGTGAGAGAGAGGAGCGTCGGGGGAACGATTGAAGGTGAGTGATGGAAGGTGAGTGTAAGTGTTTGTTTTGTATTAAATATTAAGGTGGAACATAATGAAGGGGGCCCATGAAACTGGGGGGCAAATGAAGGGGAGGGGAGGGGGGGGAACGGCATGACACTGGGGAAGATGAAGGTGGTGGGGAGAGAACGGCATGAAACTGGGGACAGAGATGGAGGGGGCCCAAAGAAACTGGGGGGCAAATGAAGGGGAGGGGGGGAACAGCATGACACTGGGGCAGATGGAGGGGGGGGGGAGAACAGCATGACATTGGGGCAGATGGAGGGGAGGAGAACAGCATGACATTGGGGCAGATGGAGGGGGGGAGAACAGCATGACATTGGGGCAGATGGAGGGGGGGAGAACAGCATGACATTGGGGCAGATGGAGGGGGGGAGAACAGCATGACATTGGGGCAGATGGAGGGGGGAGAACAGCATGACATTGGGGCAGATGGAGGGGGGGGGGAGAACAGCATGACATTGGGGCAGATGGAGGGGGGGGAGAACAGCATGACATTGGGGCAGATGGAGGGGGGGGGAGAACAGCATGACATTGGGGCAGATGGAGGGGGGGAGAACAGCATGACATTGGGGCAGATGGAGGGGGGGAGAACAGCATGACATTGGGGCAGATGGAGGGGGGGGAGAACAGCATGACATTGGGGCAGATGGAGGGGGGGAGAACAGCATGACATTGGGGCAGATGGAGGGGGGGAGAACAGCATGACATTGGGGCAGATGGAGGGGGGGGGGGAGAACAGCATGACATTGGGGCAGATGGAGGGGGGGAGAACAGCATGACACTGGGGCAGATGGAGGAGGGGAGAACGGCATGACACTGGGGCAGATGGAGGAGGGGAGAACGGCATGACACTGGGGCAGATGGAGGGGGGAGAACGGCATGACACTGGGGCAGATGGAGGGGGGAGAACGGCATGACACTGGGGCAGATGGAGGGGGGAGAACGGCATGACACTGGGGCAGAACGGCATGACACTGGGGCAGATGAAGGGGGGGGGAACGGCATGACACTGGGGCAGATGAAGGGAGAGAACAGCATGACACTGTGGCAAATGAAGGGGGGGGGGAACGGCATGACACTGAGGCAGATGAAGGGGGGAGAACGGCATGACACTGGGGCAGATGAAGGGGCGAGAACGGCATGACACTGGGGCAGATGGAGGGGGGGGGAGAACAGCATGACATTGGGGCAGATGGAGGGGGGAGAATGGCATGATACTGGGGCAGATGACGGGGGGGAGAACGGCATGACACTGAGGCAGATGAAGGGGGGAGAATGGCATGATACTGGGGCAGATGAAGGGGGGGAGAATGGCATGACACAGGGGCAGATGAAGGGGGGGAGAATGGCATGACACAGGGGCAGATGAAGGGGGGGGAGAATGGCATGACACAGGGGCAGATGAAGGGGGGAGAACGGCATGACACTGGGGCAGAGACGGGGGGGGCATGAAACTGTGGGCAGATAAAGGGGGAGAATGGCATGAAACTGGGGACAGAGATAGAGGGGGGGCACATGAAACTAGGGGTAGATGAAGGGTGTATATGAAAATGGGGAGAGATGGAGGGGGAACATATAATTTACGGGTGACTGTAGGAGGATTATACTGTGTGGAATCACATGAAAAATTAATGAGAATGGGCGGAGTCAACATAAAGTGGGCGGGGCCTAATTTGCTGCGGCACGCTGCGCGTAGGGCCCCGCCAAAGTCAATTGCCCAGGGCCCCGCAAACCCTGGATCCGCCACTGTTGGGAGCCGAGATTCCCTGAGCAAGGGTAAATTTAATGATGAAACTGCCACCTTGTGTATACCCCTGTGCAACAGCAGTCGCATGACTCTATTCTTTGGACTGCAATATTTCCAGAATTGTTCACGTCTTACAGAAATGTCCTATTATTGCACATTTACAAAAACAAATGGATCAAAGCGCAAAACATAACACACCATATAGTAGAATTATTACTACTCCTGCCTACGGAAGAAACATGTAAAGTAAGTGCCCCTTTTCTGCTATGTTCAGTGGTGACCCTGGCTAGCTACTTACAACATGTCACATTGGTCAGTAGCAGAAATGAATCTGTTACAAAGATTGCTGAGAACATCTTGTGAACAGGACAGGCAGACATAGAGAATGATCTCAGTACAGAATATTGCTACCATAGTCTCCAGAGATAAGTGGATCTGTAAAGAGGAGGAAGTCATAGAGCGATTACAATACCTTAATATGTGCCTTAGCCACAATAAAGTTTATGATGCACATCCAGGGCCCATAAATCAATGGAGCTCGGTAATCATTCTATCCTGCTCATGCAACCCAACCAGCTGGATAAACAACATTACATCACATATATAATACTGTGCAAAAGTTTTAAGCGGGGGGGGGGGGGGGGGTGCTACAAAGTGCAATACAAGAATGTTGCTTGACTGACATTATGGACATAACTGTCGCTAGATCAACCTTAGGAGGGCGTTCACACTACCGTCGGTGTCCGACAGGTAGTGTCCGCTCAAAATCTGGCACGGACATTAGGAGCGGACACTAGCTGTGTCCGTGACACCTGTCATTTATTTAAATGGCGATCGGGTGCGTTCTTTTGCACTCCGTGCCCGTCCTTCCCTATCCGCAAGTGAAGATGTCCGACTTCTCAAGCGGACAGAAGAACCCTGCATGTCGGGTTTTTCTGTCCGCTTGAAAAGTCGGACATCTTCACTTGCGGACAGGAAAGGATGGGCACGGAGTGCAAAAGAACGCACCCGATCGCAATTTAAATAAATGACAGGTGTCACGGACACAGCTAGTGTCCGCTCCTAATGTCCGTGCCAGATTTTGAGCGGACACTACCTGTCGGACACCGATGATAGTGTGAACACTCCCTAAGGGTGCATTCACACTGAGTAAACGCTAGCTTATTTTGTAGAGTAAAATTACACTTGTAAATTTTGCTATCCCATTGACTTCAATTACATTTTACAGGCGTATTTTTACAGGCGTATTTTTTACAGGCGTATTTTTACACTTGTAAAAAAATATCATTAAAGTCAATGGGATAGCAAAATTTACAAGTGTAATTTTACTCTACAAAATAAGCTAGCGTTTACTCAGTGTGAATGCACCCTAAGGGAGCTGAAAGCAAGGTGCAACAATGGCGAGCATGATGGTGTGCTGCTGCACTGGCAGGGATTGCACAATGGAACATGCGAGTCCCAATAAGGATACGTAACGGAGTAATATTAGTCACTAGGTCACTCTAACATGATGCTCTTGGAGGGCCAACAGCTTTATAACTTTTAGAGAACTCCTTTAATAATACATTTAGTAATAACGTATTGAGTTTTACAATGAAACAATAACACTGGACATGTGGAAGTTAGTAAGGCTCTATTCACACAATCAGAATTCACAGCCAAGTCTGTGATCCGTGAGAATGCGGTACTTTTTCACACATCAGAAACACAGGTTCAATTCATGGACCCAACTCTTTAACCCTTAAGGTCTATCATGGTCGCTATCATAATGATATGTGTATGATAGACACCATGATAATACTTAAGGGTTAATTTGCAGTAGAGGGAAACCAAACAGATACCACATGGGATGCCAACAAGGGTGTGAAAAATATGGCCCAAAATGGGCACCATTGTCTGAGTATAGCCCAAGCCTGATTGACACAAATTGACAGGAACAGGACCTGTTCCATATATTGTGGCCTGGACTGTCGGCCTGCACACAGGACCGTGTAATTCATGTTTACGGGCCTATAGAAACAAATGGGCCAGCGCGCCATCTGGAAATACGTGAACAGCACAGCGACCGTTTATACAGTTGTCTTCCAGGTGGCTTTATGCTGATAAAAATATCTTCCTAGGCCAGGGCCCCACAGGACGGAAACGCTGCGATTTGCAACGTGTTACAGTAACTGCAAGGTGGATGGGATTCTTGCGACTCCCATACCCACTTTGCGGTAAAAACTGCAGCGCGGACATGCTGTAATTTGCAAAACAGGCGCAGTTTTGGAAATCGCACCATGTCCATTATATCTACGGAAACGCCAGCGGCTTCCCCATAGATATAATTGTAACAGAAAGTCTGCAGAAGAAAACTCTGCAAACTTTCTGTTTAAAGTGCTGCAGGGAGAACTGCTATACGTTCCTGCTACGGTCGTCCCATGGGGCCTTAGCCTTATATATCATGTATTTGTATAGGATGTAGAGAGTCTGACTGCCCTGCATTATATGCTGCACTGACAGAGAAATGGCATTAGGTATCCTATAAAACCAACTTTACACTTACCGAGTCCAGCAATATAGAATAAAATGGCTCCATTCACGTATGGCGTTGGAGGTAAATGCCACTTTATATGCTGATACTATCTATTAGGTGCATTTTAGATGTAGCATATTTTTATGGCATTTTCACCACTCTGTGTTAAATTGGAGTGAGGATAATGCGCTTTTCTGCTCAGATTGAGCTCCGCTGACGCCAGCAGTGTATAATTACAACTGATTTCCTATCTCAACTGCCTATAAAAAAAAAAACCCTGTGTGCAAAACTATTACCCACTGACGTCTTCTAGCTGTGGATAAATCAATGCCAGGTGTATCTCAAGAACACTTGTGAGCAATGTAGCGCAAAGATGCCAAGCTGCTATGATTGGGTGGCACTGGCAAGCCCACAGAGTGCGGGAGACTTAACTATTTCAACAAGCCTCATGGTATAGAGGGCAAATGAAACGCTACACAGCTCCAAATACCTTCTTTAGTCCTTCATGGTGGTCAGCCAGTCTCTGATTTCCACCCCAGTGTAAAATGCACTATGTGTGTGTTGGAACGTGTTACTGACATACTCCCAGGTTGTGCACTGTGCAGTGATGAAGGCAGAGACCTGACAAGTGTGGTGTGGCCAGCTCCAAATCAAACCCAATCCAGGAATCAAAGCAGGTGACATGGAATCTTTCTTTCAAAGAAAAACTAGTTTTCTAGAAAGATGAAACTTATTATTATTATTATTATTATTATTGAATATTTATATTGCACCATTAATTCCATGGTGCTTTACATTTGGGGGTTACATACAGTACACAAAATATACAGGTAGGTAAAATACTAAAAATGACCGACTGGTACAGTGGGGTAGAGGTCCCTGCCCGCGAGGGCTTACAATCTAGAGCCCCCACATTGCGGAAACACAGCTTTTTTTTGTTGCAGCTTCTGTTGTGTTTTTTTGAGCCAAGGTCAGGAGTGGATTGAGCAGAAGTATAAGAACTTCCTATATATCCCCCATTCCTTTCGTAGCCATTCCTGGTTTTGGCTCAAAAAAGCACAACAAAAACTGCAACAAAAAAAGCTGCGTTTCCGCAACATGGAGCCTAAATGCTATGCATTTGTAAACTTTCATTTTGCCCATTGCTTATATATTTTAACCCCTTCCCGCCGCAGGCATTTTTTGATTTTTGTTTTTGACTCCCTGCCTTCCAAACCCCATAACTTTTTTTAAAAAAATTTCCGCTTTCAGACCCATGTGAGGTCTTAATGTTTGCGGGACAAATTGTTCTTCATGACACCACCATTAATTATTCTGTACAATGTACTGGGAAGCCGGAAAAAAATTCAGAATGGGGTGGATATGAAGAAAAAATGCATTTGTGCGACTTTCTTACAGGCTTCGTTTTTACGGTGTTTACTGTGCAGCCACAATGACATGTCACCTGTATTCTATTTGAGGATACCAAATTTACATTTTAACTCAACAAAAATCCAAAACTGTGCCCAAAAATTTTTTTTCTAAATGTTGCGACATTATGACACCTGTAATTTTTTTATACGTCCGTGTATAGGGATGCATAGGGCATCTTTTTTTGCGGGGCCAGCTGTACTTTTTAATTATACCATTTTGTGGAATTGCTATTGCTTTGATCACTTTTTATTCAAGTTTTTATCACAGGCAAAAAAAAACTTTTTTTCCCACTACGTCGCTTACTGTAGGGGAAAAATATTTTTATAGATTTGCAGATTGGGCTTTTTCAGACACAGCGATACCTAATGTGTATGTGTCTTACAGTATTTAAGTACTTTTATATGTGTTCTAGGGAAAGGGGGTGATTTCAACTTTTATTTTATATATATATATATATATATATATATATATATATATATATATATATATATATATATATATGTAACAATTTTTATTTTTTGTTAACTTTTTTTTAAAAAAAAGTTTAGCCATTTATTAGACCCCCTAGGGGTCTTGAACCCCAAGGGGGTCTGATCACTAATGCAATGCATTACAAAAAAAATGGCTCTTCTGTTGCAGACTACATAGAATAGCCTGCAATGGAATCCATTGAATGACAGGCCGGGGAGCCTTCACAAGGCTCCTTGCTGTCATAGCAACGGGAGGCTGGGCCCGGGAAAATGGCGCCTCACTTTTCATATTGGTTTTGTTATGGAATTGCCAATTAAATGGTCACTAACTTTTCAGACAATTTAGTCTCATTTCATGGAGTGTCAGGGGATAATCGTACACATAAGGGAGAGTGTGTGCCTACATAGGCAGTATGGAGACTTACATGTCATTCCTGCTCCGCTAGGGATTCTGGGTAAAAAATATGCAAATCTATTCTCCAGGATGTAATTAGGAGACCAGTGCACTCTGTATGCTGCAATTAAATTCGCATCATGATAGTAGACTTTTTAACTGAGTCGTGCATGATGTTAAGGATGCTGCCCTCTAGAGGATGGCGCACAGAGTGCACTGTTCTCCTAATTTCATCCTGGAGAATAGATCTGCATATTTTTTACCCTTTTTCATAGAGTGTGTGATTCTTGACCAGCGGTTCTCAACCTGTGGGTTGCGACCCCGGTGGGGGTCGAACGACCAAAACACAGGGTTCGCCACATACCTCCCAACCGTCCCGGTTGGTGGGAGGTATGTCCCGGTTTGTGGGAGGTATGTCCCGGGCGCTGCTGAGTTGAAAACACAGGCGATTAAAGCAGGAGCTGACACAGCCAGTTCCTGCTTTAACGCTGTGCTGCGGCTTCTGTATGTGTAGCCGCGATGTGATGACGTCACAACGCGGCTACAACTGTATAAGTGAGCGAGACTGCATAGAGAGCGGCGGGGGAGCGTTGGAAGGTGAGTGTAAGTGTTTTTTTTTTGTTTGTTTTAAACATTAAGGTGGAACATAATGAAGCAGCAGATGAAGGGGGGGACGGCATGACACTGGGGGCAGAGATGGAGGGACATGAAACTGTGGGCAGATGAAGGGGGTGGACGGCATGACACTGGGGACAGAGATGGAGGGACATGAAGCTCTGGGCAGATGAAGGGGGGGACGGCATGACACTGGGGGCAGAGATGAAGGGACAGGAAACTGTGGGCAGATGAAGGGGGGGCATGACACTGGGGGCAGAGATGGAGGGACATGAAACTGTGGGCAGATGAAGGGGGGGCATGACACCGGGGGCAGAGATGGAGGGACATGGAACTGTGGGCAGATGAAGGGGGGGCATGACACTGGGGGCAGAGATGGAGGGACATGAAACTGTGGGCAGATGAAGGGGGGGGCATGACACTGGGGGCAGAGATGGAGGGACATGAAGCTCTGGGCAGAGATGGGGGAACATGAAACTGGGGAACAGATGGGGACATGAAACTGGGGGAAGAGATGGGGGACATGAAACTGTGGGCAGATGAAGGGGGGTATGGCTTGACACTGAAGGCAGAGATGGGGGGGACATGAAACTGGGGGAAGAAATGGCGAGGAGACATATAATGTGTGGGTCACTGTAGGAGGATTATACTGTGTGGGAGCACATGAAAAATGAATGAGAATGGGTGGAGTCAACATAAAAGTGGGCAGAGCTAAATTTGCGGCGCACGCCGCATATTTTCTCCCTGTTTCTAATCTTCAAAAGTTGCGAGGTATGCCTAAAGCCATCAGAAAATACATATTTCTGATGGCTTTAGCCACTGAGAAGCCGTGCTACTGTCTGCAGCAGTGCTATTCAGCTGGAACGCACACTTTTATGGACGCGTGTTCCAAACTGAATGGGGTCACTGCAACATGAGGAACTGTATTGCGGGGTCACGGCATTAGAAAGATTGAGAACCACTGTTCTAGACCAATATGTAATGTACTTTAATTATAAAAGGTGACTGTCTTGTGTATGAAAAACCTCTCTAATGTTCCTGCCACTAGGTGTCTCCCTTCTAGATAATTTGCTAGAGTTCCGCTGTTAGGCTAAGTTCACACGTGAAAAAAGCTAGCTGATTTTGTCACTGATTTTTAAGCCTCGCTTTTTTTGGACGCTGTTTTTTGCATTGGACGCTGTTTTTGACGCTGTTTTTGACGCTTTTTCGGTCGCTGTTTTTTTTAAGCTTTTTTTTTTCCCCAGCCCATTTTTTAACTAGCCAGCCCACTGGGCATGGCCAAAACCAACCCCTTTTTGTCTGTAGGCGCCATTTTAGCACACATCTCCAACTGAGCAGAGCTCACTGCTACTTCATAGCAAGCTGCTATCTTTGATATCAAAAAATAAAATTTTCTGGAGAGAAGGGAGCCCAATGAATGCTGCTGTATCCAGATGTGCTGTGCTGTGATGAGTACTGTCACAAAATGGCTGCAGGAAGCAGCCAACACCCATGGCCACTCCTCTGGGATGTCACTTCCAAAAGTGTGATAAAAAAACAGCTGGCTGTTTCAGTCGCTGTTTTTGCCAAAACAGCTGCAAAAAAAAGCGACCAAAAACAGCTAGCTGTTTTTTCAGCGCCCAATAGACTCCAATTCATTTTTTCAGGCGGAAAACGCCTGAAGAAAGGTCATGTCGCTTCTTTTTCTGCTAGCAAAAAAAGCTAGCAATAAAAAAAGCTAGCAGAAAAAAAAAGCTAGCAATTCACATAGGGCTCCATTTTATGGAGGCTGATTTGGCCGCGAAATCAGCTGTCAAAATCAGCGTCCATGTCCCCGTGTGAACTAGCCCTTAGATACTTAGATACATTCTATTCCAACTTTCTTATCTCAGTGACCTTCTTTGGCTTTGTGGTCTGATTCCTTAAGTATCACTGCTTCAGATTGTCTCCTAGAAAGTTTGGCTTGTGATTGCAATACTCTTGATTACTGATTCAAACTCTGACGTTATCTCTTGGTATACTGACCCTATGGCCTTGTTCCTGGAAACGACTTGTCTTCTGATTCTAACCCTGACGTGATCTCTTGGAAAACGACTTTTTGGTTTGTTATAGGAATATCGGTTATGTGCTGGTTCAGACATAATCACGGCCGCAAAATAACACGGCGTATACGATCCTGGCTCCCACTGAAATCAATGGGAGCTTTTACGGCGCGCAAAGTCTCACATGCCGTATACGTGCCACATCACGCGGCAGGTTACATCGTGTGAACTTACCCTAATTCTACAGGATACTACTGGGGCATTTCCTGATTCACCCTCATGATCATTTTCCGATAGTGGAGCGTTTATTTCCTATAGGGTTTCTGGTGGTGATAACTTGGACCCCCCAAAATCAGCAAAGTCCATCAGGCCTTGCAGCTGGTGCTTGTAAAAGTGTTTTGGGGTCTGGGCTTATTTTGCAGCACAGTACTGGATATAAATAGCTTGTTTTGTTGCTCTCTGATATCAGCCAGATTCTGCTTTTGCTGGCATTTGCTCCTGGAAATTAGTCATGAGGATTCTGCAAATATCTCAGTTTATAACGTAAGAAACGTCTTCTGTGTACGTGTGTCTACTTCTTGTATTTAATCTGCTAGGTTGTATGTAATCTAAAAAAAAACCTGGTTAGTAGAATCTAAGGCACCCCTGAGATTTTCACCAGAGCCCGTCGCAGGCCAAGACGGATTTAGCAGATTAGCGCCCAGGTTACACAGCAACGCTTGTAGACTATAAACCTTACCAAGTAATTTACAGTGAAAGAGTAGGGAAGGGGGAGAGTTGAGGTGAAGCTGGACAGGTGAAATGGAAATAGAGAAGAGATCATGTGACCAGTGCTAGGGAACAACTCTGAGCCAAAAGTCCAAACATAGAAGAGATTGAAAACTGGAAATAAAGCGGAATACATAAATCAGGTAAGTGCAGGTACTCCAGGAACTAGTAAATAATACAGACATAGGTTTCTAGATTTTTATTTTTTTTCTAATTTGCACACAAGTGCCTTTTCCCTTTACATATTATTCACGTTTGTCAGTTTTTGGGATAACACATAAGTGAGATTCTCAAAGGCCATATTTTTTATTTTTGCATTATCTCCAAGACATTCCATGAGAGTTGACCAGTAGTAATAAAAACAGAACCTCTTAACTTTGCACATCGTTACTTTTATTTTCAAGTTTATTACGGATTTTGCTGCCATTAGTGCTGTCAGTTCCCGTTTTTTCTATATCTCCTTTACATTTTGCATCACCACCCACTATGTGGGACGGTGTCCGGGTAAGAGCTGCAATTGGCCTGGTGGGCTCCTGACTGGAGTCTATTATTTCCACCAGACGGGCGCCAGGTCACCATTTTTGAACTTCTCTCTTAATATAAAGATAGACTGAGAGTGACCAATACCTTAAAGGGAAATTCCCCTAACATGGCGGCCATCAATTCCATTCCATTGACCAAGAGGCCTTGGGTCCCGTCTGGCTGTGGATTTTTGGCAATTGCCCAAATGTCTTGTTTTTACCATCTTGCCTAGAATCAATACTTAAAGGGGTAACCTGTCACATGGAAAATATACTGTAATCTGTAGGCAGCAGGGAGCAAGAAGCGCTGAGCAGATTGATATATACGGTAGATTTCTGGAAAAAAATATTCAATATAATCTGACATTTATCCATTGAAATCTCTGCATGTTTTATGTTAAGAAGTCAAGGGGGCGATCTGATCCGTGACTGACAGCCCCTTCTATGCCTGTACATACAGAGAGAGTTGTCAATCACTGATAGGAACGCCTCAACATAGAAACCGCAGCGCCGTCAATGGATAAATGACAGGCTATACTGAATCTTTCTACACAAACCTATATATCAGTCTGCTCATTTCCTGCTCTATACCATGCTGCCTACATATTACACTGCATTTCCCATGTGACAGGTTCCCTTTAAGAATAACTTTGTATTACATGTGCGCTGCAATGCACAGACAAAGAGAATTGGTGCAATGTTAGGATAGGTACTATATGGATCCATTATATAATAGAGTCCATGAGCACTTACTCTTATTCCATAGTAATGGAGTGTACAGACTAAAGTATGTGTCTTGGGGTCCGTTCCCACGATATAACGCGGCGCTGATTCTGACACGTAAAGTCGTGTCAGTCAGCGCTGCAAAACAGAATCCCATAGACTTCAATTGGTTCCGTTTAGCGCACGTAACACATTGAAATCAATGGGTTAAAAAGCCTCCCATTGATTTCAATGTGTTACGGAACGTGGGAACGGACCCTTAGAGAAGTAGTAGCAATGCAGAAAAAGACTAGGTTTCTATAGAAAATCCCAATGTTTTACTTAAAGAGGACCTTTCACCATATCCGGGCACATGCAGTGTTATACAGTATACTGCCAGAAAGCTGACAGTGCGCTGAATTCAGCACACTGTCGGCTTTACCGATCTGTGCTCGGTGTGAAGAGCTTACGGCCCGGTACCGTAGCTCTTCTATGGTCAGAAGGGAGTTTCTGACCATTAGCCAGAGATGTCCTTCTGCCTCGCGGCGCCTATCGCGCTGTGCTGTGGAGCGGGGAGGAACGCCCCCTCCCTCTGCTCACAGCGCTCGTCCATAGATGAGTATTATCAGGAGAGGGAGGGGGCGTTCCTCCCGGCTCCACAGTACAGCGCGATTGGCGCCGCGAGGCAGAAGGACGTCTCTGGCTAATGGTCAGAAACGCCCTTCTGACCATAGAAGAGCTACGGTACCGGGCCGTAAGCTCTTCACGCCGGGCACAGATCGGGAAAGCCGACAGTGCGCTGAATTCAGCGCACTGTCAGCTTTCTGGCAGTATATAACACTGCATGTGCCCGGATATGGTGAAAGGTCCTCTTTAACCATATTTGCAGGACAGGACTTGCTTTACCAGTATTCCCTTAGGGGACTCTATACTATCACCTGCTTGCTCACTATATCAGGTAAAGGACTGTCATGTTATACTAGTTAGCAGAGGCATACATTGAAGCTCCAGGACCTCAATGCAAAATCTGTAATGGGGTCAATACATGTACTATTTAGAATAGCGGTATATTTTATATGACAAAAGGACCGTGGGTGTCCTCTCTGAGTCCAGGGCCTGGTAGTAACTGCTACACCACTGCTAGTACCGTATATACTCGAGTATAAGCCGAATTTTTTAGCACAGTTTTTGTGCTGAAAAAGCCCCCCTTGGCTTATACTCGAGTCAAGCAAAAAAAAAAAAAAAAATTGAAATGGCTGCCATGTTAGGGGTAGTGACCAAAATGAGAAAAAAACTTTCATACTCTCCTTCCGTTACCTTATTTGGGCCTCCGCAGGGCGTCTGGCACTCCCCTGTGATCTCATGCAGTTGGGACACTTTTGGTGCCTATGTCCCTGCTAAGCTCCACAGGCGTCTATGGTGGCCCCCAGCCAGAGGTGAACCTGCCCCTTTCGCCACCCGAGGCGAACGACAGCCCTCACCACCACCACCGGAGGAGGTGGCAGAGCGGGCGGGGCGGAGCGAATGGGGCGGGGCTTAGCGGTGTTCGCAGGCACGGAGAGGACCTGCTCTCCGCCTGAGCGTGAGGGGAGGCCACTGGAGCAGCACTGCTCCAGTGGCCTCCCCAATCCACCGCTCGGTGACGCTAAGCCAGTCCAGGACAGCTCCCTGGGGCCCTGGCATAGCGCCGCCTGAAGTGGTCGCCACAGGTCACCTCATGGGAGGTGCGGCGCTGCCCCCAGCACATGACTTCAATTAGGAGGCAGAGCTCTGTACGCCTTGAGGAGGCCCAAAAGTAGTAATGGAAAATATGAATGTTTTTTTGTTTGTTTGTTTTTTTGGGGGGGTTTTTTTGCAGCTCCTCTGGGCTAACATCTGTTATACTTTGAGGTCTGAAGAAACCCTCGAGTATAATAATGTCACTTTCACATTGACATGACTTTGGCTGTGTTTGCCTTAGAGAGCTAGAAATTGGATAGATAGGTTCCTAGGAGCCCTGACAGTGTTCACTATGTTTTATAGATCGGTTCCAAGCAGCTCTCACAGTATTCTACGCTATATTTTAGACCAATTGCACATAGTATTATGCCCCATTGTGGACCACCCATGAACAATTATTATCTCTCACATCTCCTAGCCCTCTGATCATTATACTCGGGGGGGGCCTGAAAAGACCTCTCCCAGGTATAATGTAGTGTTTGTGGGGTTCGTGGCCCCAGAGACTTACTTAACGATCCCGGCTCCTGATCACAGCCACCTCCGCAGAAGGGGAAGCGCCGGCGGCCATGAGCAGGAGTAAGGAAGTAAGGATAGGTAAGTAAATAGGGCACATTACTTGCTGTAGTTACTCCAGCAGGTAACAGCCTATTAAAAAAGAAAAAAAATCCACGTCCCCTAATGTCCCGAGCCCTGTGGCAGCCACTACCGCTGCTAGCCCGGTAGTTATACCCCTGCCCCTACACCCCAACTTCCTTGTAGGAATAACAGAGGAACAGCATGTACAGTTCTTAGGGATGCTCCAGAATTGTTAAGCTACATTCACACAATTGGTGGGCTTAACAGCCGAGAAAAGGGAATTTTTTTTCATGGTTGTTTAGCATCTGAGGATCACCCATTTTTATAGATTGCAATGGACCAATATAATATTGGTCATGTGAATAGCCCCACTGATGCAGCCGTATGACGGCCATGGATGCGGTTTGTGTGAATATAGCTTTACGTTATAGGCAAAACAAGTATTTATTAGACCAGCCTCGGCGTCTGCCTCGCGACACCACCCTCTGGACTGGGCTCATTCATTTGGGCCTAATCCGGAGTGGAAAGCCACGACGGGATGCCGTGCACTGCACCAGCATCCCCTTGCGGCAGCCGTGATGGAATATGCACACGCGACGGAATCCCTGTGTGAACTAGCCCTAACATGATGCTGATGTGAGACTACAACTCCCAGATTGCAGCCTTCAGCTGTCAGGGCTTGCTGGGAGTTGTAGTCTCACAACAGCTGGAGACCAGCTCCACAGAAGGGAATTCCATAGACAAAAACATTTCTAGGTATTGCTTTTAGAAGGAAGCAATTCCTTTAAGACAATTCTAAGGGCAAGACATAACTAAAAAAAAAACAACCGTAAAATACACTTCAAGCATTTATATTTCTTAGGGAGCGTTCACACTACCGTCGGTGACCGACATGTAGTGTCCGCTCCTAGTGTCCGCTCAAAATCTGTCACGGACACTAGGAGCGGACACTAGATGTGTCCGTGACACCTGTCATTCACTTTAATGGGCATCGGGTGCGTTCTTTTGCACTCCGTGCCCGTCCTTCACTGTCCGCTTGTAAAGATGTCTGACTTCTCAAGCGGACAGAAGAACCCTGCATGCAGGGTTTTTCTGTCCGCTTGAGAAGTCGGACATCTTCTCTTGCGGACAGGAAAGGACGGGCACGGAGTGCAAAAGAACGCACCCGATGCCCATTAAAGTGAATGACAGGTGTCACGGACACATCTAGTGTCCGCTCCTAGTGTCCGTGACAGATTTTGAGCGGACACTAGGAGCGGACACTACATGTCGGACACCGACGGTAGTGTGAACGCCCCCTTAGAAAATTGCCTTGACTGTCGAATCCCAGACATGGGAAACCGCCATAATCCATCCATAGCACTCTTGTGTCTGTAGGAGTGGTAATGAATGGAGATAATCACCCACAAGTAGATTTTTTTTCCTTGATAAAATATGATGCTTATAGAAAATTGCTATGGGAGAAGGCGAATCTATGAGAAAAACGGATAGAATTGGCAAAATCAGAGCTGTCAGTCACTGTGCAGGGAGATGTTACCAAGGACACTTCTAACCCACGTTCCACCAAGAGCAATGATCACCGGACCTCCAGAGGTCATATGTACAAGGGCCAGAGAGGTGTGTTATATATTTATGATTCTATCCAATAATGCATATATATTGCACGGGATACAATACAACCCTAAATGCATTTAGGTTACGCTGCAACCCATGTGCTCAAAATGTGTACGTGAATTATTGTCGGTCATTTCTTAGTTAATCCGGTATAATCCATCAATAATTATAAATCTGCTAGGTAATAAGCCAATAACCTGATTTGTGAAATTACAATGATATCACGTCTGTCATTACCCAGAATGCACCTGACGTATATGACATATGATAATACACCTGTAGAGAAATGTATTCTTCCCTTTTCTCACAGATGATGTGAGACACCCTGTGGTAACTCCTGGTACTGCAAGCAAACATCTTTATAGCCTGAACCCCTTAGGCTACAATCAGGTGACTAAGATGCAAAATGGATGTTAAAAACATCCATTTTTCACAGATGTCTTACCCTTGAGAGGCGCCTGTTTTTATGGACCCCCCCCCCCCCATACATTTGAGAATATGGAGGGATCTGTGACAAGAGCCAAAAGTGGGACATGACCTATATTTTGACAGTCAGTGAGAACTGACTGTCAAACTAATGGACGTATGATTAGCCCCTATTAAGTAACATTGAATGTAATGCTGACATGTGACGTCCATTAAAAAAAAAAAAAAAACAGATGTCAATGCCATTATTCACTGTTGTGTGAATGTACTGAGTAAAGTCAGCATGAAAAATGGATGAAGCACTAACACAACATGTCCAGAAAATCAATACATCTGTGTGGTGTGGAAAACACTGACAGTACATGTATGGGGGAAAAACAGATGTGTGAATAACGCCTTAGACAGGCAGACTGAAAGTGCGACTTTGAGATTTGTGATTTGCCAAAATTTTGGCAAACTGGGTCACATCTCTCTTCTGAGAAGCCATGCCAATGTTAAAGGTTTTGTTTTTTTTCCCCAGCATCACCAGTTATGACCTATCCACAAGATAGCTGGTGTCTGGGCTCCCTCGTCCCCATATGAATGGTGTGGTGGTCGAGCACGTGCACTGCTGTTTCTTTCAAAGTCTTTGAGACTGACATAAGACAGCTGAGTACAATACTCCTCCATTTCTCATAGGCTATGTCCGTGCAGGCTCTGATGGTGCTGTACTTATGGCACATGATGGAACATATCACAATAAGTTTTGGCTTCATATGTCGCATCCTTTGTACCTTTATGCGAATCTTTATATAGTGGTCAGAAGAATTTCATACCAAATTATGAAATCCTGTGCTATCATTTCACTGACAGTATGCAGACTGCCTATACAACAGAATATATTCTACTACAGGTCTGGAGTGTATAGATATAATATATAACCACTGTACATTGATTTCCAGCCTTTCCAAAGTAGATGCTTTCCTTGACTTTTAATGGGCGTCTATTTGATGGGTTCACATTGGAATTCCCTAAAACAGAACACATCTCATTGTCAAGGACTGTGGCCAACATATTAAAGATCACTGGTCATACTGATACTGAGGAACAAGGAAACATTTAGTCACAGACCGGCTTTAGTCGCAGACAGGGTATAGTCGCAGACAGGGTTTAGTCGCAGACAGGCAGTTCAGGTTAATCTGTGGTCTAAGAATAAGGAGGTGCTAATATACTGGCTGCAGACAGACTGTAATGTTGGATGATGGAGGGGCAGGAGTGATCCTACTTCCAAATACACTATGAACCATTAGTTAGTAATTGCTGTTTTTCTATCAGTCTCACATCTATCTAATCTCTATGTATTGAATATCTATGCAATATCTATTTGTCAAAATCTATTTTTGTATCTATCTGTAATAACCACTTATCAAATACCTATGTATTATCTATCTAATATCTGTGTATAAAATATCTAACTAATATCTATGAATTACTATCCATCTCACATCTGTCTTCTATCTATCTATCCATCCATCCATCCATCCATCCATCCATCCATCCATCCATCCATCCATCCAATTCAAAACAGTGATGCCTGGAGGGAGCCAGCAACCAAGACAAATGATCCATGTATTAGTGCAGCTCAGTAAATTAGAATATCATCAGAAAGTTCTGGACTGTTACTCTGGACTGGTGTTTTCAGATGAAAGTAAATTTTGCATTCCATTTGGAAGGTCCCAGAGTGTGGAGGGAGAGTGGAGAGGCCGCTGTACACAATCCAAGCTCCTTGAGGTCTAGTGGGAAGTTTCCACAATCACTGATGGTTTGGGGAGCCATGTCATCTGCTGGTGTAGGTCCACTGTGTTTTATCAAGACCAAAGTCAGCGCAGCGTTTACCAGGGAATTCTAGAGCCCTTCATGCTTCCTTCTGCCCACAAGCTTTTTGGAGATGGAATTTTCATTTTCCAACAGGACTTGGCCCCTGTCCACACTGCCAAAAGTGCCAAGACCTGGTTTACTAACCACAGTATTACTGTGCTTGATTGGCCAGCAAACTCGCCATAGAGAATCTGTGGGGTATTATCAAGAGGAAGATAAGAGACCCCAGACCCAACAATGCAGATGAGCTGAAGACTGCTATCATACAACCTGGGCTTCCATAACCCCTCTGCAGTGCCACAGGCTGATCCCTCCAGGCCACATTGATGCTGTCATTCATTGATCCCCCACCCAGTATTGAGGGCATTTATTGGACAGACGTCTTATTTGGCCAACATTTCTGTGTTAAATATTTTTTTATTACAGTTGGTCTTATAATATTCTAATTTTCTGAGATAATGACTTTTGGGTTTTCCTTGGCTGTAAGCCATAATCATCAACATTAACAGAAAGAAACACTTGGAAAAGTTCTCTCTGTTTGTAATGACTCAATATAATATATGGGGGTCACTTTTTCAATTGAATTACTATTAAAAAAAAAAAAAACTGTTTGATAATATTCTAATTTATTGAGATTCACCTGTATATCTACAAAAATAGTAACAACACCAACTCTAAGGTATTCACATGTCAGAGTGTAAGCGCTCAAAACAGATCCCATTGACTTCAATGTGTGCTAGCTCACGCGCGCTACACGTTGAAATCAATGGGTTAAAAAGCCTCCTATTGATTTCAATGTGTAGCGCCCGTAAAGCTGGCACCCATTGAAGTGAATGGGATCTGTTATGAGTGCTCACACTCTGTCACGTGTATATGTGTTTGAATGTGCGGCGCATTACTCCGTGGGAACGGAGCCTTAGCCTTTCCATCAAATGCCAGACAGTGACAGAACTCGTTTTAGGCCGGGGCCCCCCACGTGACATAAACAGTGTGGTTTGGCCCTGGTGGAAATGCCATGGAAATATAAAGTGATGTTTTACCGTCCCTATAAAGTGGATGGGATTCTAGTGAACCCAATCCAGACATTATGGAAAAATGCGTGCAGCTGACATGCTGCGATTTTCAAAACCGTTGCATTTTTGGAAGTCACAACATGTCAATTATTCGGAAACTTCTGTGGACTTTCTGTGAAAAGCGCCTCAAAGTATGATACCCTATCTATCTATCTATCTATCTATCTATCTATCTATCTATCTATCTATCTATCTATCTATCTATCTATCCATCCATCTATGCATCTAAAATCTATGTATGAATCTCTATGTAATATCTATTTCCAATCTTTCTACTGAAATTCTGTGAGTCCCAGGAGCAATTTTTGGAGTTCGGCATCTCTTAAACTATTATTTTTGCAAGTAATTGTTGTGTAATTTCCTCCCCCAGTCTGCGGCTCTGTGGGAAATATTGCCGCCGGTTAATTGTATAAACACAAAGTAATCTTTCTACTGATCCGTGCATAATGTGTCACATTAAACTGCCTGAACTAAGTGTAAGGGGCTTTAATTGTCAAAGTATTATCATTATCTTTGTGTCAGAAATATCAGAGACTTCATGGAGAATGTAGGCTAAAGCCTCATGCACACGACCCAGTGTGGGCTCCGATACTGTCTTCCGATCCAATAAGGTTCTGTCCTACACTGTGATCAGAGCAGAACAGGAAAGAACCCCCCATAGGAATGAATGAAGCACATGTAGGGGACCAAAAAGGGGTTATATACCATGTGGTGGGCCAGAAAAAGGGGATCATATACCGTGTGGGGGCCAGAAAAAGGGAGTGCTATACCATGTGGGGGGTCAGAAAAAGGGGGTCATAGATAATGTGATGGACTAAGAAATGAGGGGCCAAATAAGTTGTTTTTTTGATCTGCCAATGGTGGGTGTCCTAATTGGGGGGCCCCCATCACACAACCAAAGGTGGGGGTGAAGTCAAGAAGGTCTAGGAAATACCAACCACTGGGGAAACAAACATCAGCAAGGCTTCCAGATAAATGTGTGGCGAATGGATTGAAGGATCCGATCCTGCTAAGCGTATATGTGGTAACCTCGCGCTCTGCAATCCACCAGCCGCACAGCCTGTTTGCAAACAGACTTCAGATGTGTGAAATTTTCCCCGGTCAGACGGCTAAGACAATTAAGCTTTCCTTCACTACAAAATTGAACCCAATTCAGATGTGACAATGCAACCAGTTTTTAGCGAAAGTGCAAAATGAGCACAATATGCAGCTGTTAATGGCTGACAATGACTGTCAGAATTAACTCTCCTCGTCGCTGCCGCTCGTGATTCATCCGCACATGTGGCCACTTGGCTCGGTTACTCTGCTGACAGAGAGATAATGTCTTCTTATCAGGAGATCACTGAAATGAATGGAAAGTCTGGTCACATTTTACTCCAATTACAGTCACATTTAATGGAATATCAATGGCAAGACAAACACAGCTAAGTGAGATGGGAGAAACATATAAAATGACACTTTATACTGATCATACCTGGAAAGAAGCTTTTCTCACACTCTGGTTCATTGGCGCCCCCTACCATGCAATATGTATGAAGAGGAATGAAGGAAAGGACGTGAGAACTTCATTGTGCTTGCTACATCTTTGCTGATATTTGGATAGCTTGTTCGATATATACCCAAAAAGTCATGGAAAATGAAGTGAAAGCCCATGATTATGCGCACTGTCACAAGAGTATAAAAGAGCGTAGACAAGTATTCAAAAGCAATGGCAGGTTAAATAAACGTAAAGGTAGAGTACCACCTCCATATTGTATGTCACCACTGTGTTAATGGGTACAATACAGTGATAAGCAACTTACGCTGGGTTCACACCTGCGTCTGGGGTCTCCGTACTATGGTTTTCGTCTTCTGCATGGCAGAAGACGGAAACCATAGATCGGGTCCGGCCGTGCGCGGCGGTGAGCGTTTTAGGCTCTCCGCCGCGAAACCGGATTTTTTTTATCCGGACACAGAGTACTGCATGTCCGACTCTGTGTCCGGATTATAAAACCCGGTTTCGCGGCGGAGAGCGCAAAACGCTCACTGCCGCGCACGGCCAGACAGCTTTCTCACCCATTCAAATGAATGGGTGAGAAAGTCTCCTGCAGGCTTCCGTCTCCTGCATCTGTTTTATGCAGGAAACGGAAACCTGCAATAAGGACCGACGACGCAGATGTGAACGAGCCCTTACCTTTGTTATGTTTGTCACTTTTACAGATAATGAAGAAAAACTACTTTGAAGTCCTATGCAAATGAGGTAGTAGGTGCACTGGGGGCGGGCCTTCAGCTCCCTGGGGCACTGCTCTTGCTGCTCAGACCCCTACCATCTTTTGTTGACAAGAGTTGATACCTCCACTGCTATAACATCATCCATCCTACCTGAGCAGCAAGAGCAGAGCTCCTAGAACTGAAGGCCCATAGACCGGGTTTTTTCGCACGCAGGGATACTTAAGGTGTATGTGTTTAACAATATTTAAAGGGATTCTATCATACAAACCCTTTTTTTCTGAGTAACACGTAGACCAGGGTATGGGGGCACTCGTCCACATTAGGGAGAGTGTGGACGAGTGTCCCCATACCCTGGTCTATAGTCTCTCACTCTGCTAAATCAGTATCCCTACGCTATGCTGAGTATGGCCCAATAGGCCGAAACAGTGCTGTCCATAGCTGGGAATCTGTTCCTTTTGGGACAGAAATACTGATTTAGCAATTAAATCCACATTATGATTAAAAGACTTTATAACCGAGTCGTTCATGATGTTAAGGATGCTGTCCTCTATAGGGTGGTGTACAGAGTGCACTCTGTTCTCCTAATTCCATCCTGGAGAATAATTTGCATATTTTTTACCCAGAATCCCTAGCGGAGCAGGAATGACTTGTAAGTCTCTGTACTGCCTATGTAGGCACACACTCTCCCTAATGTGGACGAGTGGCCCCATACCAAGGCTCCCTTAGTAATATATTTACAGGATCACTCAACATTTCATGTAGACAACACCTGGATATAAACCGTAAATTCTCTGACGTATGGGTGTTAGGTTCCTGTTTCTGTAACGTTGACCATTTGGTTAATGGGTAATCTCATGAACCTGCAGAGTCTATAAACATATAAGATGTAGCCTGTAGACATCAGGCAGCAGACATCTCTCTGCAGTGATTCAGTGTCTATCCGGGGGACTGTAGACTGAAGACACAGCTGTGGCCGATGACAGTGACAGATGAGTTACCATTAGCAGCTCCGCAGGCCAATGCACCCGGGCACTGAAGTCATATTATTATTTATGCCATAGTCTGTACACTGACATCGAGTCTATCAATGTAATGTTATACATCTCATTCACAATACAAAAGTCTTGTAGTGATTCCGTATGGCGGCACAATCCACAAATATTGAACCTATTAATTACTAACAAATATGAAGAAATTCTCATGACTTATCTATAAATGTACAGCTCCGATCAGTAACATTTCTGCAATGTATTAAGTTTCTTCTTATTTTATGCTCTACTATACATGTTTATACAGTGGCATTGTATATCGCACTGTAACTGTAATATATGTTACACTGCTATCTACTTCTACTACATATCCTGTTTGGCTCTGCTATGTACCTGTAGTATTTGCCCTGTACTGTTCTTTACCTGTAATACATGTACTGTACTGATGTATACATGTATTATACTCGTCTCTATCTGTACTACATGTAGCATACTGCTCTCCTCTCTACCTGTACTACATGTACTGTACTGATGTGTACATGTATTACATGTATTATACTCCTCTCTACCTTTACTACATGCATCATACTGCTCTCCTATCTACCTGTGCTACATGTATCATACTGCTCTCCTCTCTCTGTTCTACATGTATCATACGGCTCTCCTCTACCTGTTCTACATGCACCATACTGCTCTCCTCTCTACCTGTGCTACATGCACCATACTGCTCTCCTCTCTACCTGTGCTACATGCACCATACTGCTCTCCTCTCTACCTGTGCTACATGCACCACACTGCTCTCCTCTCTACCTGTGCTACATGCACCATACTGCTCTCCTCTCTACCTGTGCTACATGCACCATACTGCTCTCCTCTCTACCTGTGCTACATGCACCATACTGCTCTCCTATCTACCTGTGCTACATGTATCATACTGCTCTCCTCTCTCTGTTCTACATGTATCATACGGCTCTCCTCTACCTGTTCTACATGTACCATACTGCTCTCCTCTCTACCTGTGCTACATGCAGCATACTGCTCTCCTCTCTACCTGTGCTACATGCACCATACTGCTCTCCTCTCTACCTGTGCTACATGCACCATACTGCTCTCCTCTCTACCTGTGCTACATGCAGCATACTGCTCTCCTCTCTACCTGTGCTACATGCACCATACGGCTCTCCTCTACCTGTTCTACATGTACCATACTGCTCTCCTCTCTACCTGTGCTACATGCAGCATACTGCTCTCCTCTCTACCTGTGCTACACGCAGCATACTGCTCTCCTCTCTACCTGTGCTACACGCACCATACTGCTCTCCTCTCTACCTGTGCTACACGCACCATACTGCTCTCCTCTCTACCTGTGCTACACGCACCATACTGCTCTCCTCTCTACCTGTGCTACATGCACCATACTGCTCTCCTCTCTACCTGTGCTACATGCACCTACTGCTCTCCTCTCTACCTGTGCTACATGCACCATACTGCTCTCCTCTCTGCCTGTGCTACATGCACCATACTGCTCTCCTCTCTACCTGTGCTACATGCAGCATACTGCTCTCCTCTCTACCTGTGCTACATGCACCATACTGCTCTCCTCTCTACCTGTGCTACACGCACCATACTGCTCTCCTCTCTGCCTGTGCTACACGCACCATACTGCTCTCCTCTCTGCCTGTGCTACACGCACCATACTGCTCTCCTCTCTGCCTGTGCTACACGCACCATACTGCTCTCCTCTCTGCCTGTGCTACACGCACCATACTGCTCTCCTCTCTACCTGTGCTACACGCACCATACTGCTCTCCTCTCTACCTGTGCTACACGCACCATACTGCTCTCCTCTCTACCTATGCTACACGCACTGTTGCGCTATGCTATCCATCTGTGTTACAAGCACTCTAGTTTTCTACCCATATTACATGTTCTGATCTTCTCCGTTATCTAGCTGTATTTACACATACTGTACTGCTATTCTATCTGTATTATATGTACCATACTGCTCTCTTCTCTACCTTTACTACATGTATTGTGCTGCTTTCTACCAGTACTGCAGTGCACTATATCAGGATGAAACATTATGTCCCCCTGTTACATATACCTGTCAGAAGACCCGGAAATCCAATTACACCTAGTTTCTCTGGGCATTTGTGGTGCAAATTTGTCACAACTGCCCAGAGAACACAGCAGCAACAGACTACTGTTATTGTTATACCTACAGTCTGCCATAAAACAGCCCACACTCTTCTATCCATATCCATGATACTGTGGGGGCATCCTGAAAAGGGGATATTATAATATAATGCCTGCAGGGCCACCAGGGTGGGATAGGTTAATGTATGAGGGGCCACTGGGGGATCTGTTTATGTCTGATGCCTCTGCAGGGATATTTAACAGTGTGATGGGCCACTTAGGGACATTAAATTGTATAGGACCACTAAGTAGGCATTATACTGTATGAGGACCACTAAGGGGCATTATACGGTATGAGGACCACTAAGGGGCATTATACCATGCAGAAGCCAGTGACAGAGCATTATAATTTGTCAGGTCAGGTACTTATATAGGGGTAGTGATTTATGAAACCTTTGCACTGGGCCCACCAATGGGTTAGAGCAGCCCTGGGGAGATCCCATTCATTACCTTGTTTGCAATTATTTAGGCTTTTCTGTTTCAGAAAAGCTTCTTGTTTTGTTGTGTTTTTTTGAGACAAAGCCAGGAGTGGCTTGAGCAGGAATGGGACCAGTGGTGTAACTACCACCATAGCAGCAGAGGCAGCTGCCACAGGGCCCAGGACATCAGGGGCCCGGTGACAGCTACCCCTGCTCTTATCACAGACAAAGTGTTGTAGCTGCGATAAGAGTGTGTGTGTGGGGGGGAAGCTTGTAGGACCTTGTGTGACATCAGCCGTCACATGACTAGGTGGGCGTGTCTTTATAGCCCGTGCAGTCAGTCCTGGAAGAGCTGAAGAGAAGGAGAGACTGCTGCTAGGTAATGAAGGGGAGGGATTAATGTGAGATGCAGAATGGAGAGTGTGTGTGTGTCTGTATGTGTGGTGTGGAGGAGGGGAGAGGACAGTGTCCTGATATCTGTGTATTAGGAGGAGGAGGTCATTGTCAGTAGATGGATCAGTAATCTACACATTGTTTGTATTCAGACTTGCCTGCAATTGCTGTGTCATGTGACATCCGTGCGTTATTAAAGATGGCCAACACCACCAAAGACTGTAGCGGAGCCGGAGACAGGTAAGTAACTTTTTTTTTTTATGTCTGTATCTCCCCTCGGTCTCCGGTTATTATACTCTGGGGTCTGAAAATACCCCAGAATATAATAATTGTTCATGGGTGTTCATTATGGGGCATAATCCCGTGTGCAGGGGCCACAATGGGGTATAATACATTGTGCAGGGGCCACAATGGGGTATAATACATTGTGCAGGGGCCACTGAGGGACATAATAGAGCGCGCAGGAATGCGGCGTGGGGGGGGGGGGGCGGTCGATCAAGGTCTTCGGTGTCGGTCAGGAAGGGGGGAGGGGCCCATGTCAAAAGTTCGCCACGGGGCCCCTAGTTACGCCACTGAATGGGACATACTGTATATAGGAAGCACTTACCTGTATGTGTCTCTTTTCTGCTACATTCATTACTGGCTTTGGATCACAAAACCGCAGCAAAATCTGCAACAAAGAAAGCAGCTTTTCCACAATGTGGGGCCTTCAGCTAGTATCACACTAGTGTTTAGATATCCATTGTTCGGGGCCGCATCGGGACCTGAAAAATGGAAAAACCTGTCTGCTTAAAATGCGTTAGACTATAATGGGGTCCATCCGAATTCTACCGGTTTTATAGTGAAGCTGGCAGAGGGAAAAGTCCTCCTGCGCCAATTTTAAACGTATTTGTGAATCCAGTCTTAGCCTTAAGGAATTTTTCTGTATATTCTGCAATGATGGTTTACAGTGAACCTTAAAGATACAATAAAGCATCTGAAATTTGCTTTTAGAAAGCAATGTACAGAAGGCGCCATTGTGTATATGCGTTCTACATCTTGTATTAATCTATCACACACAACGCAAACTATTTCCAGTTCCGTCCGCTTTATATTAAACTGGATACAAAGCTGTCATTGTAGCAGCCTGTGCTTAGAAGCCCAGATTGTTAGCGCAGATGTCCTTGTACAACCTTTTCCTCCAGCAAAGCCTGTGTAACCCTATTGTTGTAAGTGTATAATTTAGTTTAGCTGTCATTGTGCTCTAATTATTGAGCTTATGGCAGTCATTACCGTCCAATCGCGGGAACAAACCGTCAGCGCAATTGTCTACATAAATAATGAAATAAATACGAAGGCAATGACAAGGGCAAGATGATGTCTGAGGTGTGAATCTAATTATTACACACACGCTTTACATGCTTTTCCTGGATGAATGCGCAATGGAGGCTTCTCGCAACTCCAGGGTTGGAGGAAGCGCAGATAATTAACCGCTTCATTACTGGATTCAATCAGCAACACATGGGCGAATTTATCATGTATTTTTTACGAGTTTTGCAAAAAGTAAAAAAAATAAAAATAAAAAAGCGACTTATTAAAAATTAAATGCATATGCACACTCAAACTGGGGAACCCGCTGAGCCATGATCGGTCCCTGGCACCCCAACCCTTGTATGAGGGGCACACTGTACAGTACCCTCACTACATTACATACAGGGAGGCGGCGTATAGCGTGAAAGGAAATTACCAATTTTTTTATATACTAAACATATTTTTATTCTATTTAATTTTCCACGTCACTGTCTATATATTAATTTAAAAAAAAAAGTACAATAAGCTGCAATTTTCAGTCTGACCACTAACCTAAATAGCGTGATATTTGCCAATTCTGTCAGCTCTACAAACATCTGATTGGTGGGGGTTCGGATATCTATGACCTATTCTAAGGATAGGATTGTCAGCCCCATTGTCAGCTGGTGTCAGGTCATTTTTTTTTTCCAGTGGGTCCTAGGCACCCTGGTATACATTTGGTAGGTGCGCTGGCCTTTGGAAATTTTCAACAATTAAAATTTCATCATGTGAAGAATTCCCCAAAAAAGTCCAATCCAAACAAGGGGGCAGATTTAAAAAACTGTCCAAAAGAAAAACTTTCTGGCCCCGTAGCGGCCAATCATAGCTCAGCTTTCATTTCCCAAAAGCACGATCTCAATGTAAGCTGAGATGTGATTGGCACTTGTGGACGTCTATTGGGTCGTACAGTTGATAACATTGTTTCTAGCTCCAGTGGATGATGAAGCATCACCATGTGTGATCTTCTAGATCTGGTTCTTCTTGCACGCTTCTATGGCCATTTGTACAAAAATGTCCTCTCTCTTCTAACAAAAAGAGTATTAATCCAAGCAAATCATGGCGGTTATTCACCACTCCGTTGCTGGTGCTGTCAATAACAGTTTAAGAGCACATGTTTAAGATTGCACCTTCATTGTATCCAAAATAACATTATTACAGCGAAACCACAAAAATATCACATCCCGACACAGACAAGTAATTCAAACCACTCAGAAAGTGCAGAAAGATGGCTCCAATAAAGCCAAGGGGTTCCACATGGTGTTGGTTAAGCTCTCCAGGAACGGAAACACAATAAATATATATAAACGACCCCCTGAGTATCGGCATGTCTATGCAGGGTGGAAGAAACCCTATTGCACAATTCATGTATTAAAAGGGATATGGACGCACGGGACAGGGATGTAATATTACTAGAGATGAGCGAACAGTGTTCTATCGAACACATGTTCGATCGGATATCAGGGTGTTCGCCATGTTCGAATCAAATCGAACACCGCGTGGTAAAGTGCGCCAAAATTCGATTCCCCTCCCACCTTCCCTGGCGCCTTTGTTGCACCAATAACAGCGCAGGGGAGGTGGGACAGGAACTACGACACCGGGGGCATTGAAAAAAATTGGAAAAAGTCATTGGCTGCCGAAATCAGGTGACCTCCATTTTAGACGAATAGTGGATTTCAAATCCGGGTCATATGAGAATGTGAACTTTGTGACTATGAGACAGGGATAGCTGTACAGGCAGGGATAGCTAGGGATAACCTTTATTTAGGGGGGAATGTTATTAAAAATAACTTTTTGGGGCTCTATCGGGTGTGTAATTGTGATTTTTGTGAGATAAACTTTTTCCCATAGGGATGCATTGGCCAGCGCTGATTGGCCGAATTTCGTACTCTGGCCAATCAGTGCTGGCCAATGCATTCTATTGGCGTGATGAAGCAGAGTGTGCACAAGGGTTCAAGCGCACCCTCGGCTCTGATGTAGCAGAGCCGAGGCTGCACAAGGGTTCAAGCGCACCCTCGGCTCTGATGTAGCAGAGCCGAGGGTGCGCTTGAACCCTTGTGCACACTCTGCTTCATCAAGCCAATAGAATGCATTGGCCAGCGCTGATTGGCCAATGCATTCTATTAGCCCGATGAAGTAGAGTTGAATGTGTGTGCTAAGCACACACATTCAGCACTGCTTCATCACGCCAATACAATGCATTAGCCAGTGCTGATTGGCCAGAGTACGGAATTCGGCCAATCAGCGCTGGCTCTGCTGGAGGAGGCGGAGTCTAAGATCGCTCCACACCAGTCTCCATTCAGGTCCGACCTTAGACTCCGCCTCCTCCGGCAGAGCCAGCGCTGATTGGCCAAAGGCTGGCCAATGCATTCCTATGCGAATGCAGAGACTTAGCAGTGCTGAGCCAGTTCTGCTCAACTACACATCTGATGCACACTCGGCACTGCTACATCAGATGTAGCAATCTGATGTAGCAGAGCCGAGGGTGCACTAGAACCCCTGTGCAAACTTAGTTCACGCTAATAGAATGCATTGGCCAGTGCTGATTGGCCAGAGTACGGAACTCGACCAATCAGCGCTGGCTCTGCTGGAGGAGGCGGAGTCTAAGATCGCTCCACACCAGTCTCCATTCAGGTCCGACCTTAGACTCCGCCTCCTCCAGCAGAGCCAGCGCTGATTGGCCGAAGGCTGGCCAATGCATTCCTATGCGAATGCAGAGACTTAGCAGTGCTGAGTCGGGCTAATAGAATGCATTGGCCAATCAGCGCTGGCCAATGCATTCTATTAGCGTTAACTGAGTTTGCACAGGGGTGCTAGTGCACCCTCGGCTCTGCTACATCAGATTGCTACATCTGATGTAGCAGTGCCGAGTGTGCATCAGATGTGTAGTTGAGCAGAACTGGCTCAGCACTGCTAAGTCTCTGCATTCGCATAGGAATGCATTGGCCAGCCTTCGGCCAATCAGCGCTGGCTCTGCCGGAGGAGGCGGAGTCTAAGGTCGGACCTGAATGGAGACTGGTGTGGAGCGATCTTAGACTCCGCCTCCTCCAGCAGAGCCAGCGCTGATTGGCCGAATTCCGTACTCTGGCCATTGCAGAACAATGTAGTATCAAATATGGAAACCCCCCCCCCCCCCAAGATTTTACAGATCAGAGACCTGCAGTATCTACATACAAAGAATACGTATGCCAAAAAGGTCATGTCCCTGCGGGATCATGTGGGTACTGAGACCCCAAGAATATCAACATGGAGCCCCCTCATGACCTATATAGTAGAACAGATATTCTCTTTGTATACACAGATGTCCCCGTTCTGAACTTTTGATCATGCGTTGCTTTGTTCTGCTATAAAATGCCATATATGTATTTTGTATTGCTCATATGGCTCCCAACCTCCATTATAACCCTCAGTTGTGGCCATACAATATAACATGAACACTGACAATACTGAATAGGTATCCAGACCTTTCATCAGTGCCAGGTCATTGGTGTTATACAATAGCACTAGTAGAATTACAGTAAAAGATCTGCAAATAGTTATTTATTTCTCCAAATGTACTTTTTTTCCCCTTTTTTTTATTGGACGTGGCTCTAGCCCAAGTCCAGCTCTTTCTATTATTTAGTAGGGGCTGCCCCTGATTCTGGCACAGCTGGAATTATTTTTCTGCCCATTTTCACCTCTCGAGTTCACACGGGGTATTTTGGTCAGAATTCCGAGGCCGTATCTGCCTCAAAATCCTGACCAAAAAGACGACTCCCAGTGAAATCAATGGGAGCAGGTCAGCTGGAACAAACGGCTTCCGGAAAAAAGAATGGACATGCTTATTCTTCAGTCGGATTCGCCTTGTCACAGCTACCCAGAGGCTGCCTCAGTTTCGGGACCAAAAAACCCTGTGTGCACTCAACCGTAGACAGCCACAGACTAGTGCCAAGGGTGGGAGCAGGCTGAAACTTTAGCTCTCTACCAGGCTTTGAACTATAACTTACACAGGCCCTTCTAATCACATATGGGCTAGTACTGGGGTATATGTGCTGACAAGCCATCCCCATTGTTTTTATCTTACATAGCACTGCTACCTTTTACATATACCAATGGTTCGCTGTGCATGTGGGGGTTCTGATTCCTAATATGGAGGATTCAGAGTTTGGCAGAATAGTTGTTAAGGCTAGGTTCACATCTGTGCTTGAACACCATTCAGGACTTCCATCCCCGAATCCACTTGAAAAATGCATAAAGAAGTCCTACAAGAAGGATTTTTCTCTCCACATTTTTCAGACAGAAACCATTGAAGTGAATGGGAGAGCTGAGAGGCATTTTTTGAGGAGGTTTTCCGGTCTCAAAAATCTGGCTGCAAAAAAACTGCGTGAACTTACACTACGGGTCCATTCACACGGAGGAAATTGGCACGGTTTTGTGTCGGAATCCGTTTGCAAAAAGAAGTCTCCCATTGATTTCAATGGGTTCCACGTGGAAAAAGGACAGCGTTGAATTCAATGGGAGGCTTTATTTCCGCGCGGGTTTTGACGCAATCAGAATCAGCGCCAAATTACACCGTATGAATGCCCCCTATGGCTGGATTCACACCAGCGTTCGAACTCCGTGCAGGGACTCTGTCGCTGAATCCACTTGAAAAATGCATGAGAATAGTCCTTGAAACAGGAGTTTTCTCTCCACATTTTTGGGCAGAAACCCGGAAGAACACATTATAGTCTAAGGGGTCCACAGGTTTCAGTGGGTAACTGCTTTTTAAGCGGAATGTGTTTCCAAAACCCAAGTGCGGGTGTGAACTACTAATTAGTTAGGGCAGAATATCTGTCCTCCTACACCTTTAGCCATATTAGACTTTCTATGTACAGTCATGGCGAAAAGTTTTGAGAATGACACAAATCTTCTATTTTCACATGATCTGCTGCCCTCTGGTTTTTCTGTGTGTTTGTCGGATGTTTTTATCACATACAGAAATAGAATTGCAATCATTTTATGAGTAACAAAAGCTTATATTGACAGAATGAGTTAATGCAGCAAGTCAATATTTGCAGTGTTGACCCTTCTTCTTCAGGACCTCTGCAATTCTCCCTGGCATGCTCTCAATCAACTTCTGGACCAAATCCTGACTGATAGCAGTCCATTCTTGCACAATCAATGCTTGCATTTTGTCAGAATTTGTAGGTTTTTGTTTGTCCACCCGTCTCTTGATGATTGACCACAAGTTCTCAATGGGATTAAGATCTGGGGAGTTTCCAGGCCATGGACCCAAAATCTCTATGTTTTGTTCCCTGAGCCATTTAGTTATCACCTTTGCTTTATGGCTTTCAGTCCACTAGCTGTACCTTTTGCAGAATATCAGTCTGTCCCTGATGTTTTTTCTGGAGAGAAGTGGCTTCTTTGCTGCCCTCCTTGAGACCAGGCCTTGCTCCAAGAGTCTCAGCCTCACAGTGCGTGCAGATGCACTCACACCTGCCTGCTGCCATTCCTGAGCAAGCTCTGCACTGCTGGTAGCCCGATCCCGCAGCTGAAACACTTTTAAGAGACGGTACTAGCACTTGCTGGTCTTTCTTGGGCGCCCTGGAGCCTTTTTGCCAACAATGGAACCTCTATCCTTGAAGTTCTTGATGATGCAATAGATTGTTGACTGAGGTGCAATCTTTCTAGCTGTGATACTCTTCTCTGTTAGGCCATTTTTGTGCAGTGCAATGATGACTGCACATGTTTCTTTAGAGATAACCATGGTTAACAGAAGAGAAACAATGATGCCAAGCACCAGCCTCCTTTTAAAGTGTCCAGTGGTGTCATTCTTACTTAATCATGACAGATTGATCTCCAGCCCTGTCCTCATCAACACCCACACCTGTGTTAATGGAGCAATCACTGAAATGATGTTAGCTGGTTCTTTTAAGGCAGGGCTGCAATGATGTTGAAATGTGTTTTGGGGGATAAAATTCATTTACTAGGCTGTACATCTGGGGAATTAAAGGAAATAGTAGACAAAATGTTGTTAATACAAAGGGACTTTCTTGTTGTTTTACCCTGTACATTGACTATTTTTTTTATGAATGAACTAGCATTCAGCTTTCTGTCCTTCAGGTCTGCTTGGGGACCCAAAAGCGGAATCCCTATCAACTTTTAAAAACGGTTGCACAGACTATAATGGTGTCTGCCGGGTTTCCGCCTTGCAAGACTTTTTTTTTCTCTTTGCCAATTTTAATCAGAATCTGGTACTGAGAGGCTCCAACAATAGTGTGAACGTAGCCGGGGAGTGTTATCCGCTGACCGTAGCAGGGTAGTCAGTGCTGCACCTCCCATGAGGCGACCTGAAGCGACCGCTTCAGGCGGCGCTATGCCAGGGTCACGGGGAGAGCGGCATTTTTGCTGACCTAAGCCAGTCCAGGACAAGCTGCCCTGGACTGGCTTAGGGTCACTGTCACTGAGCGGTGGATTGGGGAGGCCTGACTGTCATCTCCCTGCCTGCTAAAGCTCCGCTCGGCCCCGCCCCCTCCGCTCGGCTCCACCCCTTCTGCTCCGCCCCCTCCTCAGGGGGGGGGAGCGGCTTTCTGACGTCCGCTTCAGGCGGCAGAAAGCCATGGTTCACCCCTGAGGGTAGTGATGCATTTCCTTTTACTTTACCTGTGCACAGTGTATATGGAAATATTCATACTGCACCTAACATGATACAAGCTGGTAGAAGCCATGGTCTCCTATACATCCAACCATCAGCAGAATGGTTACTAGCCATCGGGTTAACACTATAGATAAACTCCAGTATTTTCACTCTTCGCCTTTGTACATTGAAATCAGCCTATTGTATAGCAAGTGGGAAACCAGAGAATAAGTCATTGTGATAGACCAGGCTGTCATCCTGGTGGTGGCTTCTAATAGTCTTTGTAGTGTAGAAAAAGAAAGCACATTTGATTACAATTAGCAGTTTTGTCCTTGTCCACATTATTTATCAACCACTGTTTAAAATAAATCCGGGAACAGACAAAACAATGCAAACCTAGGAGCCAGCTGGATGTGTAAGAGGACGGGGAAGACGTGTATCCACTGACCTCCAGGCGCCTCCCAAGACGACTCTCAAATCTTAGATGTGACACATAAGTATTAAAGGTACAATGGTAATGTGACTCTTTGGGATCTGCAGCGATTTGACTTCACAACTTTCTTGAATTAGTTATTTTTGCAATGTGTATAGGCTGTGAAGAGTGAGTAAGACAACAACATATACGTGAAGATTATCATTCATGCATGCCTGGTACTGGTAAGTCTAAACCAAGTGCAAAGTCAAGACAACTAAGGAATCCATCAGAATCACAGAGGTGCAATTGTAGCATTTATTAAAAAAAAAATTACAAGGAAAAACGGAGACATGATAGGAATGACTGAACACCTCGAGGATGGATCTGGTGCTTCAGTTCAGTATATAAGATGGTCATAGACGGGAAGAGAGCTGGTATTATCAGCAGGTTGTCAAACACATAAGGTGCCTATACACACATTCATATATATATATATATATATATATATATATAATCAATGTTATGTGTGTGTTTGTTATATATAAACTTACATGGTTACTAACCTTTCATAGTGTGTTTATATGAGGATTAACACTGTTTCCGCACACATTATATTTAGCATTTTTTAGCAATTTTCCCCTCTCACCTTCAGTTTTTCCTGTCATGCTGTGATATCTTTTTTTCCCCCCTATCAGTATGTCTTTGGAATATAGGATGGAAATCCACGCAAACACGGGGAGAACATACAGATGGTTTTTTGCCCTTGGCGGGATTTGAACACCAGCACTCCCAGCCTGCAGTGCTAACCACTGAGCCACCGTGTGGCCCCTCATACTGTGATATCTGTCATACATTGCACACAGGAAGAATAGCTGAACCTTTTTCCGAACTTTCACTAATTTTGAAGGATCCTGGAGATCATATATAGAAAAGTACTGACTCGCAGTGATGTGCATAAAGCACTTGGGAAGAGAAAGTAACTTCATATTAGCTGCTGTAGTCTGTGTGCCTCCCTCCTCTCTTACTGGCTTCTTTTCTATCTTCCTCCATGCCCTGTGTGATTTGATATTGCTATGGGCTGCAGTCAGTCTGGAGAGAACAAGTCAGATTTAGAGGAAATGTCACAGTGAAATCCAGTTTACAGAGGAGGAAGAAGCTAATGAGTAGAGAAAATCACTACCTATTTATAAAGTATTAAACAGGTTGTCCATAGTTCTTTTTTTTTATTATTATTATTTCTAGCACCTCATTAGGCTAGGCCATAAATCTCTGATTGATCAACAACCAGCCTCCGCACAGATCAGTTGTTTGGAGGTGCCGCCACTCTGTGTACTATGCAGAGCACAGAGCCAGAAGCCATTGGTTTCATACCCTGTATAGTGGGCGGTGCCAGTAATGCAGTTCAACCCCTATGAAGTGGATTGCAGTACCAGTGCACGGCCACTATACAAGGGATGGAGCCCATTGCTTCTGGGTCCACGCATTGTAAAGTACAAAGACCAGAGAACCCCGAATAGCTGATCCATGCGAGATGTGGGGTAGGCTATTGACCCCCTCCCCATTAATCAAATATGTATTACCAGACAACCCCTTCTGCAGAACACAACGCCCGCTACATACTTCCAGTTCTTGAAAGTGTAAACCAGTCAGTTACTCAAGTAACAATTGTCCAAGTCCATCATGTTGATGGGTCAGGTGTGATCAACGTCATTTCATTGCACCAAATTGTAGAATTCTGAAGACCCGACCGTATAAAATTATATCAATCATATATCACATTTACTTCAATACTGCAAGATTTAGGCCGTTGAGTTTAATGAGAGGTATATTATTTGGGATCCTCATGAGAAGCACCATAAAGTCTACATAAAGAAGACCTCATACAGATGGAGCAGAGGTAACCACAACATATCTTATCGCAGAAAACAAAAACCAATGAAAAGTCAATGGAAATTTTTTTAAATGACTTTTTATAGATTTTTGTTGTCTTCTGTGATAAGATATCACACGGCAGCATCTAGCCAATTGCAGAATCTTGGGTCCACGCTGCTACATCTGTACATCTTTATAGGGGGGGCCCAGGGAGTTTTATTTTACTTCCATGCATCAGGTTTTTTGATGTCGGACCTGGAGTGTCCAGACTGGTTTTGACCATATTGAGTATTATAATATATATTATTGCGTCATATAATCAGAACCAACAAACAGATCACTCCACCTCCTCCCTCCTCTCCAGTAGTCACAGATATTACCAGTTCCTAGGGGGGCTGGCAGACTATAATATTGCCAACAAAAGGAGGGAGGAAACAGAAAGGGCTCAAAAAACGCAGCATGTCAATCATATCTACAGAAACGCTGGTGGTTTTCCTATAGATACAATTGTAACAAAGTCCGCGGAAAACTCTGTGAAATTTCTGTTGAATTGCATTCACGCCGCTTTAACGCTGCGTTTCCGCCGAGTGGGGCCTTAGCCTTAAAAGGTTTTCTAAGATTTTAAATTGATGACCTATCTAAGAAGCTAGTCTATCCTTAGATAGGTCATAAATTGTAGATCCATGGGGGTTTGACACCTAGAACTCCCGTAGATTAGCTGTTAGAAGCGACAGTATCAAATTCATCGTTCATGTGGCTTGATCGCAGCTCAGTCCAAGCACATGGGGCACGTCTACACCCCCATTCCCATGAATACTGTATCCTATAGACAGGGAATAGATGTTATTAGTGGGAATACCCCCTCTTAAAGGAATGATCCACATAATCCACTATATAAACACATTAAATATACATCTTACAGAGCACCATCACACCCCTGCCCTCTGTGCAAATATTCCTTGTACATTATGATGTGGTATAAGACTGAGCTCGCTACTTTACACCTAAAAGGATGAGAATTGACAATCGTGTACAGATATGTATATATTATGAGCCTTACCAAACACCATGCTTCAGTGCCATGGCTCGGGCTCCCTATTTTACCAGTTGGGTTCACATGTCCGTTGCTTCTTGTTGTCTTTGCCTGAGCAGGGCACGATTCATGCCAATTTGGCTATGTGGCACTCCATAGCCTTAAATGGGGCACGGTGCGGGATGTATCAACATGCCAGAGGAAAAATATTCCAGTCAACACTTTGATCTGGTGCAATGACACTGAAGGGAAACTACATGGGATTGTCAGACCTATGGGAACGCACTCTTAAATCTAGAAGCTCTCCTGTCTCCTTGGACAGATTTCAGCCAATATATACACATGAACAGATGGACACATTATGGAGAACATGTCATTTATCATACATATCGGAATCCTAAATGGAAACACCTATAACAGCCTTCAGAACGTTAATACCCGGTGAAGATACTGAAATTCACAACTCGGTGTAACTTGTTTGTATTGGTCACTGTAAAGCAGAACATACTGTAATCGTTCCATAGAGTCAGAATGTAGCCGGGCTCTGACACACTGACAAAACAGATCTTCTGTGGTAGGTCCCTTTAACTGGAAGAGGACAAGGTTAGGAGATGCCATAGCAAAACCAACTAGCTTCTTGTCTTTGTAGAAAGTTCTTCCTTATCCTAAATTCTTCTTCCTAATCTGCTTAGGTCGACGGGCTTTCAGGATAGTATAATTCGAGTATGTCGTGTGCCAGCTGGATACAAATGGGACATAAAATGCTCGGAACAGTTTGGAGGACCTAAAAAGGAGAAGGAGAAGGTTAATACAGGTGGCCATTGACAATATCTTCAGCAAAAAAGAAGGGACCGCGACTTTGCTTATTACACGGGACAGGTTTATTTTAGGGGAGTCTCTTATATATTCAGTAAAGGCACATGGTTTTTCGGATCATACAAAATTCTAATGTTGTGGTCGATAGACTTTACCATTGAGGTGAAAGGTAGACTCATGGCTGAACACCAGCCGGTTAGTGAATTCAACCTCTTCTAATGATAAATCATCACAGTGTTTCGGATTGTCACCTGGCTTCAGCTCCTAGAGATGATTTAATCTGTATGGCTTACTATATGGTTGTTTCCAGTGGCATACCTACCGGGGTAGCAGCTGCCAAAGGGCCCGGGACATTAGGGGCCCGGCAACAGCCGCCACCGCTGCGTTTTTTTTCTTTTCTTAATAGGCAGTTACCGGCTGGAGCCACTGCCAGGATTGGTAAGTAACGCCACGGGCCCCACAAACGCCATTATTATACTCAGGGGTCTTTTCAGACCCCTGAATGATCGGAGGTCCAGGGGAGGTAAGGCAACATAAAAAACAGTGTTACTTACCTCTCCGGGCAGGTTCGGGCCTACTTCTGTGACTCTCCTGACATCACAAGACCAGGGCCTGCGTCCCAGGTCATGTGACGTCCCGGACGTCATGAAAGATGGCCGACACCATCGAGGACTGCAGCAGACCCGGGGCTAGATAAGTAACATTGTTTATTTTATATTGGTATCCCCCTTCAGTCTCCGATTATTATACTCTGGGGTCTGAAAAGACCACAGAGTATAATAATTGTTCACGGGTGTTCACAGTGGGACATAATACTGTGTACAGGAGCCACTATGAGGCATACTACTGTGTGTAGGGACCACTATGGGGCATAATAGAGAGCGCAGGAATGTGTGTGGGGGGGGGGGGAGGGTGTCAGTCGGGGTCTTTGGCAGGGGGGGCCATGTCAAAAGTTTGCCACCGGGCCCCGCCGTTCCTAGTTACGCCACTGGTTGTTTCCACAAGTTATGTCATACTAGGCTTTGGGACACCTGTAGTCAGCCTAATGGACTTTCTAGCCTACGCTTATACAAGACTCAAATCCTGTTCCAAAGTCTTTAGTCAGCCCGGACTTTTCCCATGACAAACACCCTGTGGTTTTGAACAGTTTCACCTAACACGAAATGCAGTTTCTGTCTGAAGCACATTTACCAAAATTATTCCGAAAATTTTGCTGCCACAACCAATCCCGTTCTTTACAATTCCAATATAACAAGAGTTCTCTTCCTTCCTTAGGTCCCACTATGTAGGCACATTTCATATTGGGCTCTTGGATGTTATGGGCAATGCACCAGTCACCTACCATTTCCCACTGATGTTACTAGAGCTACAGGCCGCTGCTTTCGCACCATGCTTTCTGAATCGCACTGTACTCCTGGCATTGGGCATCTTCCCCAGGTGATAAAGTGAATTCAGCAACCAGACCAGCCTCTGCCATCTGTGCGGCAGCAGGCTCAGGGGAAGGGGCTGCCCAGCTGGGACGCTTCCCACTGTACAATCCGACAATACTACGTGGAGAGCCAGGAGATGCTGGAAAACCGTGTGACTCCATAAAGTCAGCACAGGCGAGCCAGTGATATAGAAGGGAATATAGTCCAGAAAACCTACTGCTGTCTGACCGTGGCTGTCGGCCATTTATGAAGGAGTCGGAGTCAGTGCTTTGGCCTACTGACTCCATAGCCCTGCTTAGAATGGTAGGAGAAGTTAAAGATGGCCATATACATTAAATAAATCGACTTCAGATACTGGAGGGAAAGAAAGTTTGGGCTGTTGGATTTCAAGATGTCTGAACCCTCTTGTCCTCAGGAAAGATAAGCCGATTATAAGGTCAGACAGCAGCTTACACCTCTTCCTATTAAGAACATAGATCTGCTCTCTAAAGTGAATGGCCAGCTAAAATGGAACTCAAAAACAGGGTTTTCTTTCCCCCCTGTGTGACTGAAGTGGCAGGTGGGCATGGATGTTGAACCTTTATGGACATACCTTCACGACCTGGGTACAAGAGACCCCTCCTCCCATAGCCGGCGTGAGTCCCGGACTATATGAAACACTTTCATTCCAATGAATTCTAATTTGTAAGCAGTAAATAGAGTGATTAAACTTATTTTATCTCCAAAATGTCCCATAAAGTGCGTGCTACTGTCACAGCCAAAAAGGTAAGTGAAAATTGATATATCTCTAGTAACGTCTATAGCCACCCTGGGTAGTGGGATGGTTGGAGTAGCTGCATCTCATGAGACCAATTACGCAAGGGAAGTGTGTGTCATAGCCGGGAGCACAGACGTCTGCTCCATGATATGCTGAAATCCTAGCTCTCGCCTTATCTGTAATGAAATGGTTCCTGACAATGAAGTGTCTGCTCGGTGTAATTAGGTGGCTGCTCTCTAATTCAATTACCATCTCCATGTATCAGGAGCTCATCTCTGACTGTACAGGACCTGACGTCAATGGAGCTCTATGAAACCCCCAGAGGATCAAGTTGGGCTGTCATGCCTGCTGAATCGCCTTCGTCATTAACATGTTCTATGCTGGACTGTTTTAGGCCGATATATGACATTTAAAACCACTATTTTTTACCTAATTGGACAAATTCTCCATTAAAAGAAATCGTTTATGTAGGAGAAATGTAAAAAGTAATACTAATACTATATAGGGAAGGCTAAAGATTATACATAAGTTAGCCAGCACCATTCAGGTAAATGTGGATGGATAGTGAGCCCTCTGAGCCCTGAATCATCATGGAGGACAGATCAAGATGAAACAAGCAGAAAACCAAATCCTAGTGGCTACTTAGGGGCTGTTCCCATGGTGGAAATGGAAGATACATACATATATATATATATATATATATATATATATAAACACCAAGAAGGTTCAACACATAGGTTAATGATATGCAAATGATAAAAACTGGAGACAAAATATCTTGATTTATTTAGTATGGAGTAGAATTGGCACGTGCAGAAATACAGGCACTTACAGGCCTCGGCGTGCTATCAGTCAGGTTATTAATGGGTGCCTGGGGGAGGCTGTGCCATGCAGAATGAACTGGGGCTCACAAATCATCCAGATTCTCTACTGGTAATTACTTTTGCAATTGCCAACCAATGACGATGTACTGGATAGGATACCGGAGACGCTGCAGGTCATGGTAACGTGTTTGGGCCATACATATAGGTCACAGTAGTGCAAGCAACATGCAGCCTGGTGTTATCCTGTTGAAAAATACAATACCTGCCACTTTCACTCCGCAGAACAGCCATAATATTGGTTTCTCAAACAAATCAATGTAACACACCGAGTTGTTAGTGCACCTGATGTGAAGACTACAGGGGTCCGGCTACTGTACATTACGCCACCCCACACCATAATCTCATGAGTGGACTGGTGTGACGTTCCCTTGTCAGTGCCTCTTCATACCGCTGTCCTTGCGGCCTTCAGACCAACCACTCTATCGTTGCGTCTAAGACAAAAGCTGGACTGAAGAGGATAGACCTCCATTATTTTGCTGGACTATAAGAGAAGTGGCATGAAGTCAACGGAACACCTTTAGCCATATGTCTGGCCGTAGCCCAGTTTTGTGCAAACACCTTCTAATGGTTTGTGTCCAGACTGTTTGACACCCTAGGCTTGGGATTTGACATTCACTGTCACTTTCACTACAGAATTAATCACTTTGCTCCATTCTTCCAAACAAACGTTCCTACGGTGCAAAGGTTCTCCTCCGCGCACCTCTTGCTGTCATTCCAGTTCATCATTGCTTTCCCAACCACCGAGACATACAATGTTGAACAGAGCCGACATCTCGCCCTAGGCGCGCAACGATCTGCCGGCGTGATAAACCAAGATGTCTCAGTCGAATGATTCCGTCCCTCTCAGTTTGCAATAACTGGCATAACAACAAACAGGAGCCATCGCACAATCATCTCACACCATTTTCTGATTTTCGAGGTTTCACGTGGCTAAAAAACTTTGCTTATCTATATCTAAATATATCTATCTACATCCATCTATATAAAATATAGATATGCCATCTCTGCCTCCCATTGAAAATCCCAAATCCGCGGCATATTACTCTGTGTGAACACACCCTAACATGGAAAGAGCAGAAATTTCAAGGAATAGAATATAAGTTTGACGGAACATTGTCCAAAAATCCATACTTTAATATATTCCGCTGGTCCTGTGCTATAACATGCTACCTGCACGTGAGGCCATGTTCAATGTGATGGGTTCCCGGTTTGTGACTAGTTTAGCAGGACCATTGACAAAATGCAGGTACTTTTAGAGCAGTCTGTATTCTGTCTTTGACATGAGCGGTCATTAAGCCTGCAGAGCACAATAATAACACATACTGCTATATTACCCTAAAGGTACGGCAGGCGGACACTGGTGACTTCCACAGTCTTACAAGTTATTATTAGGATAGTAACATATCTGATGCTGTCTATAGGTTAGGAAATTACAATTTTAAGGGGTTGCTTTATACAAAAAAAAAAAAAAAAAGCTAGAAGCTCTAGCCCTCGCCATATAAAAGTGATGACGGCCCATTTGTCTTCAGGTGACCATGGCGGCCATCATTGCTGTTTATACACATGTGACAGTTGAAGACAGCAATTGGCTTAAAGGGATTCTACCATTAAAATCCAATTTTTGTCGTTGGCACGTAGGAATAGCCTTAAGAAAGGCTATTCCTCTCCTACCTTTAGATGCCTTCTCCACACCGCCGTTCGGTAGAAATCCCGGTTTATGTCGGTATGCAAGTGAGTTCTCTTGCAGCACTGGGGGCGGGCCCCAGCGCTCAAACAGCATTGGGGGAGTCCTCAATGCTGCGAGAGAAATCTCCAGCGACGCCTCCATATTCTTCAGGCCTCTCCCTGCATCGTCTTCCGATGCAGGCGGTCAAACTTCTAGCCGACTGCGCATGCCCACAGGCCAGAAGAAAATGTCCACTTCTTATTGTGTAAGCGGCCATTTTTCTTGTGGCCACAGGCTTACGCAGTCGGCTCTGTCTGAGGCCTAGAAGTTTTACCCCCAGTGCTGGAAGACGACGCAGGGAGAGGCAGTTGCTGAAGAAGATAGAGGCGGCGCTGTTTGAGTGCTGTGGCCTGCCCCCAGTGCTGCAAGAGAACTCATTTGCATACCGACGAAAACCGGGATTTCTACCGAATGCCGGCTCAGAGAAGACATCTAAAAGGTAAGAGAAGAATAGCCTTCCTTAAGGCTATTCCTACATGTCAATGACAAAAAAATTCGATTTTAATGGTAGAATCCCTTTAAAGCAGTCCCATGAAGACAAACATTACTACTTCTTGAAGAGGCGCTAGTGCGCCAAAACATAAAGATGATTATAACTTATTACATTCTTTAAGATTTCTTGCTCATAGCCTTCTGTTAAAATATCTCGAACCACGCCTTTAAGACACTTTCTACAGCTTTGGCTCTAAACTGGAGTTCACTTTAAATAGAAAGGTAATGTTTAAAAACTGAGGTCACTTGTCAGTCGTATTCTTCGGTTTATGGAAACTAATGCAAAATTCCGGTACAAAAATATCGCTGCGGAGCAGAACTGGAGGTTAAATCTGTCTGAAGTCAGGATTGCTTTTTCTGCTGAGAGCAGCCTAGAGTAAGAGCATGTCTGCTCCATGGAAAGATAGTGTACGTAAGCAAGTGCGTCAGAAGGGATTAGAAAGCGCAGCTGCCTGCAGAGGCTGGAGAACACTGGGGCATCTTGTGGTGCGGCAGCACAAAGCCTACGAGGGAGCCCGGCTGTGACAAGTGATTAATGAAGCATAGGCTTCCTGCAGACGTGTGTCTTATGGTGCAGTGCTGAAGGGGCCATGAGCAACACACAACACATAGATGGATATCAATGCACAATACCCATCAGGCTCACGCACCCCGCTGGCGCTTACTTTATATTACATGTATGAGCTCCCTTAATACAAAAACCTTACTGACTGCTGGTAAATACATTATTCAGTATTACAAAAAATTATTTATCTATTTCTTTTACTTATTTCGCAGACCTCTCCTACATTGGGCTCAATCTAAATTCCATAGAACCCACGCAGATAGAAAATCTAGAATAAAAAAGGAGAGGTTCAAATCATAGAAAATAACTTGAAAGGGTCTGTTAAGTGGGTGTCTGACTGCTGGGACCTCTATCAATGACAAGAATGGGAATAATGAGTCCCCCAATAATACTGTAATCGAGTGGCCATAGCGCATATCCACTGCAGCTCTAATGATATCTATGGGTCTGCCACAGAGCCGCACCTCCCATGAGGCGACCTGAAGCGACCGCTTCAGGCGGCGCTATGCCAGGGCCTCGGGAGGGCGGCATTTTCGCTGACCTAAGCCAGTCCAGGACAAGCTGTCCTGGACTGGCTTAGCGTCACCGTGTCTGCAGCCCGACACGGGAAGCGAGCGGTGTATTGGGGCGGCCCTGCTGGACGCAGCGCTACTCCAGCGGCCGCCCCTCACACTCAGGCAGAGAGCAGGTCCTCTCCCTGCCTGCTCTCTGCCTGCGAACACCGCTTACTCCGCTTGGCCCCGCCCCCTTTCCGCTCATTCCCACCCCTTTCTTGCGACCCCAGGGTGAACCTGGGCTTTCTGCCGCCTGAAGCTTCAGGCGGCAGAAAGCCCAGGTTCACCCCTGGTCTGCCATGAGATCATAGTGGTGTTATGTCATGGTTATAGGGGGCGCTGTGGTTATCAGAATTATGGGAGTAGTATGAGTGCCACTATTATAGGGGTACCTTGGCTGTCATTAGGGCGCTCACACTTACACCCCTGTCTGCCGTGTTTCTGTCCCAAAGAAACTGATAGGGGATGGCTTGCCAGCGGTCAGTTCATTTGAATGGGTTTTACAGCAAACTGCCGGTGTCCATCTACAGCCTCTCCGCCTCGAAACCGTTTTTTGTTTTTGTTTTTAGCATGGACACAAAGTCGAACATGCAGGACTTTGTGTCCGTGCAAAAAAACCCCCAAAAAAACTATTTCCCCGCAGAGAGGCTGCAGACGGACACCAATGATTTGCTGTAAAACCCATTCAAATTAATGGGTTTTTAAAACTGACCTCCAGCAAGCCGTCTCCTATGAGGTTTCTCCGGGGACTAGGATGGGCAGATACGGGCGCAAGTGTGAACGCTGCATTTCTGGGGTACAGTGGATAAGATAACTAGAGAAACACTAAGTGTGGTATTGTTATAGGGGCACTGTGGCTATCAATTATTGGAGTTGTATGGGTGCCACTGTTATAGGGGAACCTTGGCTGTCATAGTTACTGGGGCTGACAATGTTAGAGACACTCGAGGTGGCACTGTTATAGGGGTACACATAATTATGACAGCAACAGTGTACAAGTATCCACAGAATCAGAGGCAATGATGGTTTGGCTCTGGGTATCCTCGCACCAGCCTGGAAATGTTGCTGCCGGCCAATACATCCACTGTCAGCATCTACTTCTGAGAATCACTGCCCAATACGTGTCCAGCTGCCACCAAGTGAGGGGAAGATGAGACCCCAAGGACTATTATACCCCATTATCACGCCACCTAATCACCCACCCACGAGACCCTAAGAACTACTGTACCTCCAAACCACTCCACGCCTGCTCACCCCCCCCCCCTCCCTCAGCCCCAACCACTCTCTTTGCTTTGGCAATGCCAAATGTACAGGTAGTCCTCGGGTTACGAAGGTCTCAGGTTACGACGTTTCGTGGTTACTACTAGAGATGAGCGGGTACTATTCGATCGAGTACTCGTTCGATTACTATTGCTATTCGCAGTAAAGATTTGATTCAGAGCCAGTGTTGATTGGCCGAATGCTATACAGTGTATAGCATTCGGCAAATCAACGCTGGTTCTGCAACAGGCTCGTCCTTGCTGGTCGGGAGAGCTGGTAGCCTGCGTTTATGCGGGAGCTGACTTTTTCTCATAGGAATGCATTGACCAGCGTTGATTGGCCAGTGTATAGCATTTGGCCAATCAACGCTGGTTCTGCCAAAGGCTCATCTGTAAGGAGGCGGAGTCTAAGATCGGACCACAGCAGTCTCCATTGTGGTCAGATCTTAGACTCCGCCTCCTCACAGACCCCCAGCGTTGATTGGCCGAATTTTGTATACTTGCCAGTCAACGTTGGTCAATGCATTCCTATGAGAAAAAGTCAGCTCCCGCATAAACGCAAGCTGCCAGCTCTCCCTGTACAGTACGTGATTTAGTGTACAGCGGCTCGGAACCGAGGAAGACTGTACTGTACTGTATATGGTACAGTTACGTATGTTTCCGACTTATGTGGAAAACCGGTTTACGACACCACGTAGGAACGGATCAATATCGTAAGTCGAGGACTACCTGTATATTCGGACATGCCAATAAAGCTTTTTTGATTTGATTTGAACATATATGGGTACTGGGAATGGGTAGGGGCTAACTTTCCAGAGAGGAAACAAATCTGCCGCTCATTGTTCAGTTGGTTCCTCTTATAATGACAAGCGATTCCAATAAAAATCAGCATCATGGCACACCGGAATGGTAAAGTAATGGAAAGAATTGGAATAATCGCCCAGGCCTAACTCATTGGAAGATGGTAAGATATAACTGTACTGGTTGGATCTGCAGGAGGGGTCTCCGGGGAGAAGGACTGGTTCAATTCCATGTGTTAAACTTTTCAGTTTATTGACAATGATCCCCCAGCATTGAGCTGCTGCTATAAAAGTCATCATCAAAGTGGAGCTGAAGTGCACTTAATGACTCGGGCGCAGTGCCGCGGGACGCACTTCACACGCTTTCTACAGCTCAATTTTCCCTGATAGCTGTTCTCTCTGGTTGATTAAACCTGCCGGCGCCCGCCGTACGTGTCAGCTTCAGTTTGTTTTACACTATGGTGGTAATTGTGGAACGATTCAGTATTATTCCAATGTAATGTCATCTGTATTGGAACATAGTTACATGGTAGAAGGTGCGGAGGATATCCTAAGGTTGGAAGAGACGTTACAAGAAATCTTCTAAGAAAACCGCAATGGCATCTTGTATAATAATAGTAACATAGTCGCTCCTGATCCTAGCATTGTATACAGGTAAAGACACTGGAGACGATTTACTGTGCCTTATATGCCAGTTTTCTGTATTTCAGGGTTTTGAACAAAAAAATGCAAGTTTTTTTTTTTACACTTACCTTAAAACTTTCCCGAAAGATAGCATGGAGAGGGGGCACACTAGCCCCTTCAGATTTATGATTACTTACACCAGTTTTACAGTATAAATGATGAGCTATGAGCCCCACCGGAGGATGCACATGATTTATACTTAGGGGTGGGCCTCATCATACATGAGCTCTATCTACCAATGGCACAGATATTATCAAGACTGGATTGCTAAATATCAGGCTGCATACACCTCCCCTCTGTTATTTGCACAGTGGATCAGTGGTTGACACTATTGTCTTATAACCCAGGGCTCAAATCTGATCACAGCACTGTATTTGGGTCAGCGGTGGATTATAATAAGGGTGAAATGTGTGGTTACTCAGGACCCAAGGCTGTAAGGGGGCCCAGCAGCAATAACTGAGCATCCGCTGATGCAGTCTATTACTATGGCGGGGCAAGGGAGTCTACTGGAGAAGAGTATGTGCTGGGCGAACCTTGTGAGATTCATATTACGAATATTCCCAAGGTTCACCTGGACCTAACCGGAACTGTCTAACCCCAGAATACAATACGCAGATGCCTAGGGAAAGTGAATAAACATAAAAGTGTTACTCACCTCCCATTGACTTTGGCATGTCCTCTTTGGGCCTCCCGAATGACGACCGTTGAGGCCATCGATTTGGCTTCAGTGGTCACGCCGGCGTAATGATGCATAGATGCAATTCATTCAGGAGGATGGACGTGGCCCAAAGAGGACACACCAGAGCGTAGGGGAGATGAGTAGCATTGCCTGTTATATTTGCTTACCTCCCCTGTGCCTTAGCTTATTATACTCTGGGCTCTCAATAAAGTATAACAGTGAGAACCCGAAATTTTCAGTCCAGCCTATGTATGTGCCATTATGGAATATTATACTGTATGGATGGGCCACTGTGAAACATTATACTGTGTGGAGGGGCCACTGTGGGACATTATACTGTGTGGAGGGGTCACTGTGAAACATTATACTGTGTGGAGGGGCCACTGTGGGACATTATACTGTGTGGAGGGGTCACTGTGGGACATTATACTGTGTGGAGGGGTCACTGTGAAACATTATACTGTGTGGAGGGGCCACTGTGGGACATTATACTGTGTGGAGGGGTCACTGTGGGACATTATACTGTGTGGAGGGGTCACTGTGAAACATTATACTGTGTGGAGGGGCCACTGTGGGACATTATACTGTGTGGAGGGGTCACTATGAAACATTATACTGTGTGGAGGGGTCACTGTGGGATATTATACTGTGTGGAGGGGCCACTGTGAAACATTATACTGTGTGGAGGGGCCACTGTGGGACATTATACTGTGTGAAGGGGCCACTGTGGGACATTATACTGTGTGGAGGGGCCACTGTGGGACATTATACTGTGTGGAGGGGCCACTGTGGGACATTATACTGTGTGGAGGGGCCACTGTAAAACATTATACTTTGTGGAGGGGCCACTGTGGGACATTATACTGTGTGGAGGGGCCACTGTGGGACATTATACTGTGTGGAGGGGCCACTGTGGGACATTATACTGTGTGGAGGGGCCACTGTGGGACATTATACTGTGTGGAGGGGCCACTGTGGGACATTATACTGTGTGGAGGGGCCACTGTGAAACATTATACTGTGTGGAGGGGCCACCGTGAAACATTATACTGTGTGGAGGGGCCACTATGGGACATTCTTTGGTCACAGGGATCTTTGGCATGAGCTTACTGAACAGCAAGGGGCCCATAGTACCCCTAATATTGGTGCCTTTCCTATAGGAACACCAGTTTCTTCTCACATACCAGAGCAATACTGCCAGGTAAATTGACTCTTTGAAGCTATATATGTTTACCTGTCATATTTTCTTTCCGCTCCAGTAGTGCACAGCAAAAGCAACTTAGCTGCATTGTTTGACGTAGCCTGAAATCCCATAGAATACATGCTACCGTACAGTCAATCAGTCAATCCCCTATGCTTTACATTGTAGTTCTTACAAGTAGATAAGTAAAAAATGTTAAGTAAAAATAGCCGGTATATTGTAATTCATATATTATTACACAGTTTAATCTCTAAACAAAAACTAATAAAGAAGTGGACTCCTATCACAAAAAACAAGCCCTTATACAGTTTTATGGAGGAGAAAACAAAGCTCTTGCATCACAAAAATAAGTTTTTCTTTGCTATGGAGCATTTCCCCAAAAACACAACACAACAAAACTATGTGAATTTGGTATCATTGCAAATATGCGGATCTGTAGGATAAAAATAATCCTTTATACTGCTGCTATTTTTTTCCCTCCCCATTTCCTTCCACAAAGAGTTAATAAAAGTTACTCCGTACATTCTACGTACCCTAAATGGCGGCAATGAAAATGACAACACCTGCAAAAAAAAAATACAAGCTCGCATATGGCTTCACAGATGGAAAAATAAAAAAAGTTATGGCGTTCAGAATGTAAGTGAACAATAAGGTCATGAAAATGTGTTGACCATAGCAAAGTCCCGTCCACATTAACACCTTATTATAGCATCAGCTGGCACAGACACAGAAGCGCTCATTACCACAATCCATGCCGACCCCAGAATGTGCGCTAATCCCATTGTCACGTATTAATATTGGCTGGTTTGTGTTTTGACCAGAGCAGCGAAGTCTTCAACATGATCCTATTAACAGTAGTGTATGCCCTGACAGCGCCAGCTGGGAAGGTGAACGCCAGGATCTTTAATCCCCCGTTACCTGGGAAACCTCAATTACTTTTTTCCCCTTTAGCGCTCAGCTCGCAGCGACTAATACGGTATGGGAACATTACATACACACTGGACCCCTGGTCAGAGGACTGCGCCGGTTCTGGGTTCAGTCTACATACACAAGCTGTTTGATACTGGTTGTACAGTCTTTCCCATTTCCTCAATCACAAAGATGTGCAAATGAGCTGGGAATTTAGGTTAGTTTTAATAGAGAGCTGGCAGACAAAGGGAGAGGATCAGCCACCCCATAAACAGACTGTCGGACGACTGCAACGAGAGCGGGGTGTTCAGGTGACATTTAGCTAACAAGTATGGCCAGAGTGAGTGGGGTCATAACTTTCAGCTAGAGACACTGTCAAGTGGGTGGTCCTCAAGTGCTTGAAGGACCACCTACATGAGAGTACACTTCATTCTGTATTATTGGGCAGTGGAGGACGACTCCCATGACAGTACATCAATCTGTATTATTGGGTAGTGGAGGACCACTCCCATGACAGTACACCAATCTGTATTATTGGACAGTAGAGGACCACTCCCATGACAGTACACCAATCTGTATTATTGGGCAGTGGACGACCACTCCCATGACAGTACACCAATCTGTATTATTGGGCAGTGAAGGACCACTCACATGACAGTACACCAATCTGTATTATTGGGCAGTGAAGGACCACTCCCATGACAGTACATCAATCTGTATTATTGGGCAGTAGACGACCACTCCCATGACTGTACATCAATCTGTATTATTGGGTAGTGGAGGACCACTCCCATGACAGTACATCAATCTGTATTATTGGGCAGTGGAGGACCACTCCCATGACAGTACATCAATCTGTATTATTGGGCAGTGGAGGACCACTCCCATGACAGTACATCAATCTGTATTATTGGGCAGTAGACGACCACTCCCATGACTGTACATCAATCTGTATTATTGGGTAGTGGAGGACCACTCCCATGACAGTACATCAATCTGTATTATTGGAGAGTAGAGGACCACTCCCATGACAGTACACCAATCTGTATTATTGGGCAGTGGAGGACCACTCCCATGACAGTACATCAATCTGTATTACTGGGCAATGGAGAACCACTCACAATACTGTACATCAATCTGTATCACTGGGCAGTAGAGGACTGCCGACTTGACAGCACAGACCAAACTGTATTATTTGGTAGTAGAGGACCACCCACTTGATGGTATACTTCTATGGGTTGCCAAAACTAACTGTACTGATATCTTTGGAAATGGGAATGCTACACAAAAAAATCCCAGCAGAATCAGCAAGCACTGCCAGTCTACAGGTACATGAAGATCCCAAAACCAGGACATGACGGGTCTTTTTTAATCACCAGATAATTCCCTACCTTATCTTACATAATCCCACAAATATGGATGGCTGTATGTGACAAATAGTTTTTTATAGGCTGCACCTTTATTATCTGTACACGTGAGGGTAAGTGCTCCCGTAGAAAGATGTTCGCGCTATAAGTGGTAATGTAACAGCTTGTTGTATGCCAAATGATTTTCTGTCATGTTACCCTTGCTTTGAAGTATACACATAGATAGGTCATAGGGTAAATTTACAGAGAAGAAACCAATGGACAAATATTTTTCATGATGGGTCTCTAAACCTCTTAAATACAAAGCCCCCCTCATACAAACAAGAGAAATGTCAGATGAGGCCACCAATTTCAGCAGAAGTTGCCAATGTGTATGGAGATTAATGACTCCCAACAAAGGATCTAAAAATACGGGGCAATCTGATCATACCGGATCCTGGATATAAGCCATTGCTAGAAGTGTTGCAGTGACTCACACCTGCACTTAGGCTGCCGTTCTTCAGGACCTGAAAAAGGGAAACCCAATCCGCCTAAAAACACAGTGGAAACCCATGGACTCCATAGACTATAATGTGGTCTGTTGGGTCTCCACCAGAAAAATGCGGAATAAAAAGTCCCGTTTGCAGGACTTTTCTCTCCACATTTTTCAAGCAGAATGGGGGACGGAATCTCAAAACGGTTAGGGTAAGTTCAAATGGGTTTTTTGGTCAGGATTTTAAGGCTGTAGCTATCAAAATCCTGACCAAAAAGACGGCTCCCATTGAAATCAATGGGAGCCGGTCAGGTCTTTTATCCAGGAGCCGATTTGTTCCAGCTCCCGGAAAAAGAAGCGACATGCTCACTCTTCCTGAAGACACTCCCCCCTCCCGACTAGGCCCATTCATTGGGCCTAATCCGGAGCGGACTGCGCAACTAGACGCCGGTGAAGTGCACTGGCATTCAGTTGTGGCTACCCATATTTTGGACCGGAACCTGAGGCGACCTCCGCCTCAGGTTCCAGTTCAGAAAACCCCATGTGAACTTACCCTTACGCAGCACAAGTGTGAACACGGCCTTACTTACTGAGACCACATGCACACTTGGCTGAATCAAGCACACATGTATGGAGTCAAGAGAAATAGCTTAAGAGTAATGGAAGTTACATGGGTGCTCTTACTTCCAGACTAAATCCTTATATAATAAACAATCTATGAAGAAAAATATAATATTGCGTTCACCTAATACAAATCTTTATCTGCTGCACACGCTGTTACTAGAGATGGTTACATAAAGCTATAAATTTATTAAATCCAGCATGAGACACATATGTACAATACAGAAAAGCACACGCTAGGGCGTCCAGAAATATGGCACTCATTATTCCGGTTATAAACTTATTTCTATTGTAGTAACAAAGGCCCAAGGCTGCAACAAGGCAAAGAAAATGAATTAATCCGGCTAGTTAGCTCGGCATGCGGGTGTATGGATTGAGGCAGGGGAACTGATGGCATCCTTGCAGCTGAAAATCCTTCCGCCTTGCATTCTAGCCTAAGTGGAGACGTGGGCATTTACGTCAATGCTGTATGACTTAACCTGACAAATGGCAAGAGAACAATGAGGGCCGTGCTGAGCCAAGCTGTTTTTTTATTTCCATGAGCCCTTGGGACTAGAAAGCAAAATCGAGTGTCTGATCTCTGGAGGGAGCGTGGAGCTGTCTGGGTACTGGGACGCACACATGTAATGAATGATAATGCCCTAACCTTGGGACTGTGAATCCTGTCCTCTCCACCTGAGGGGCTGCTAATGACGCATGTGAAGACAGAAAAATTTTTTTTAGATAGAGGGGAGATGACGGCTTTGCTTTTAATGGCGTCCTTGGGGGGGGACAGATACTGTAACCGTGACAGTAAAGCATGATAACTTTCTGCGGCTATCTGCACACTTCAGGAGCGCAGAGATAAGCTAAGGTGCCCTTTATGGAGAAAACAGGCTTGGCTACGTCAGGAGCGGTCAGCCATGCAGACACCACTAGATCAGTTTCAGCAGCGTCTTTTGTCGATATCTTGTATGACGCCATTACAATACAGACGCTGGAGTGCATAGAGGATAACAGGATTCTTAGCGACAGTTTCTATCAAATTATACTCACAACCTTTCTAGCCCCAAGTGCAGAGGCGCAAGTAGAAGCTCCTGAGTCCTAAATCTGTAACTCGGCCCCCACTTATGTGCTGCATTGAGGCCTTTGGGCACCATCACTCTGCAGGGCCCAATAATGGTTGCGTGAGCGAGGGCATATATAAGGGGTGCAGGGGTAGCAATATATTACTTTGAGAGAAGCCCTGAATTTTATTGTAGTCTAAATAGGGTTAAAATTCAGTGATGCACAATATCTTTATAGGGATCAGAGCTTTGTTTTTCTAATACAGAGCTCAAAATTCCCTGCATAGACATAGAGCTAAAGGATAGTACTGTATACCATGAAGGCTAAACTTCCACAACAACAAAAGGATCAGACATGTTGAAATCCAAAAGCCTAATCCTGCTTTCCCCTGACATCTTCACTGGGAGAAAGTCCAGTAACCATTAGATAGTTGATAGGTCCTAAAGAAATCAGCTATTGTGACCTACACTTATCTGAAATGTATGGCCACCATTGCTAAGAGTGCGTTAAAGTGCGCTAGAGGGACTCGAGAAAGACTTCTTACTGAATAGAATAGTACAATAAGAAACCTAGATCTCTGAAGGTAAGGACACAAGATGAGCCAGTGCAGTGTCTGAAGACTTACCTACCCACGGTGATCACGTAGTGTCCGTGCTCTCACTTATTGGATCAGATTGGCTCAGTTGTCAAGATGATGGTCACTTATAACATTGTTATACACAATTATTTCATTACAATAATGGCCCATAACTAGTGATGAGCGAATAGTATTCGATCGAATACCTCGCCGGCATAGGAATGCGTGTAATCGGCCGAACACCAAGGGGTTAAACACATCGAACATTTGAAGCATTTAACCCTTTGGTGTTCAGCAGATTAAACGCATTCCTGTGCCGGCGAGGTATTCGATCGAATACTACTCGCTTAACACTACCCATAACATGTCAATATCGATGGCCATGTTCAACAGTATGACAAACAGTGGCCCTAGTATTATACTATATTTTGGGTTAATGGTTGATATCTAAAGTGGTCTAATAAATTCTGCAGGTTCATCCATGGTGTCCAATACCAATGATCTTACCTTGAGACATCCAGGAATGGTTTGTAAGCTATAACCGTCCATTCCTCCTTAGACGAGTACCGTGGCTCCCGTGCGGTCTTAGTGGCAGTATCAAAATCAACCAAATAGTGACACTTGGCTATGTCCACCTACAAGAAAACAAGGGTGACATACATTACACTGCAGGGACATACATTATTTCCTCCAGGGACATTGTAAAGAGACTATTCAGATATTCCTGCTATGTGATCTCTTGGAAAGTTCATGCTTCAAGTACTTTAGGTATCTTAATTCCTTATGGTGCAATCCTAAGGACTTATTTAGATGAATGTATTTTTGGCCCATGTGCTATTGGCGACAACTTTCTCCCTCATTCCAATTCAGTGGACGTTCACTGCCTGGCCAAGCAAGCCAAGATGAACAACTACTTGACCAACAGCTATCTTGTGTATATGGCCTGCTTTACAAAGGGTGGAATATTAATCCAACAGATACACTAAGTCCTATAGATTTGTTAAAGAGTACTACAGTTGGATTTACAGGGAAAGAATGGCACCTCAACTACTATATATTACTGGATAAAGCCGCAGATAAGCTGGGCACGCTACATTTGCTGCACTTTGTACATCTGAGATAGTGTCCGAGATTTGGTGGAGGCCACTGGAGACGTACAGAGGCGGCGGGAGACAACACTGCAACAAGGACTGTGTGGCTCTGACAAACAAATGGCTCTTCAACAGCAATTTATATGAATTTGGATATTTGGGTTTATTGGATTTAGCATACAAAAGCATGTACTGAAACATTGGGGGGAATTCATCATTTGCATGTAATTTTAATTTCATCTAGTCATCTTAGAAAATCCTATCCTAATTCTCTATATTGTCACAAGTCACTTAGTAAAATTGGTGTACTTATAAAAATTGTCAATTACACTAGTTGTGAGGTGTTCAGAGAGGACAAGACAGCACGGGTTTGACCATATCTGTAATGTACTATTAATTCATTTGATATTTACACTGGGTTCACACCAGCGTTCTGGTCTCTGTTCTCAGGTTTCTGCCTTCTGCATGCAGAAGATGGAAACCTGTCATGCCGAGTCCAGCCGTGAGCGCCGGTGAGCGTTTTATGCTCTCTGCGGCAAAAACGTTTTTTTTTAAACTGGACACAGAGTACTGCATGTCTGACTCTGTGTCCGGTTTAAAAAAAACGGTTTCACCGCGGAGAGCATAAAACACTCACCGCCGCTCACGGCCGGACACTTTTCAATCCCATTCAAATGAATGGGTTTGGAAAGATGCCGGCAGGTTTCCGTCTCCTGCCCAGTTTTGTGCAGGAAACGGAAACCTGCAGAGCGGACTCCTGGGTGCAGATGTGAACGAGCCCTGAGTTGCAATTCCTGATGAGGGCAGTTTCACACCTGCGCTCGGTCTCCGCTTTCAGGTTTCTGTCTTCTACGCAAGAAACTGGACAGGAGACGGAAACCGGCAGTCAGTTTTCAAACGCATTCATTTGAATGGGTTTGCAAAGAGTCCGCCCTTGAGCGTCTTCTGATCTCTGCGGCGAAACCATTTTTTTTTAACCGACACAAAGTCGGACATGCAGGAATTTGTGTCCGGTTAAAAAACAAAACAAAGAAAAAAAACGGTTTCACCACGGAGACCAGAAGATACTCTTCAGGGGCGGACACTGACTGCTGGGTCTCCGTCTCCTGTCGGCAGAAGACGGAAACCCACATAGCGGAGAGCGGGCGCAGCTGTCAACCCGCCCTGAGTTGAAAATGTTAGGTACCAAATAACTGGGTTTGAGGTTCTTTGGAGCTAACGGCAGGGTCGGGGTGGAGAGAAGTTATGCCTAGAACCGATACTATTTCAGTCTTCACAGTTACTGAATCGGTCGTATTTCTGTACGACTTAATTACTTGTTACACTGGAATCAAAAACTAAGGAGACAGTATTGAAAAAAAAAATTGCATTTTTAAAGCGTTATTCCCACCTTAGCAAATCGCTGTCAAGAAGGGGGTAAATTGTCCTGTGGGACTCGGGTAGGACAGGAACAACCGATCAGTGCTCCGATAGAGGAGAATGGGAGGTATAGAAAAAGAGTAGCACATCTAGTTACACTGTTTCCGTAACTGTATGGATACAAAAAAAAAAAAGAAAAAGAAAAAAGTCGCTCTGCTGTGCTGCATCTGTAGTTCCCATACTCCACTATGGGAGATACTGCAACAATGTAGAGCAGACCTGGGATTGATGGAGCAGGAGAATGGCGGTGCTGGATGGATGCCCCTGTGCTTTCTGACCAAAATGAAGAATAATTTAAAAAACGGGGCGCGGACCTTCAAGATAAAGGTAAGAGATGAATAGCCTTTATAAACGCTTTTCCTATGTGCTTGTAGTTTGAAGCATGTTTTTTAATTATAGAATCCCTTTAAGTTAAAGGGATGCTGGTCTTTGACCAGCATCACTTTAACTTAGTCTTAGTCTTTAACTCTAAAACAAATCCAATTTCTCATGTGGCCCCATGGGAAAATTAATTGCCCACCCATGACGTAGAGATTCAGTCGAAGGGGTCGGGATGAGAGGCAGTTAAAGGGTTAGTAAAGAGTTATTCCCATCTTAGAAAATCGTTGCCCTTTAGGTCATAAATATGGCTTATCCTTATTGCACTATAATATAGACATGACGTTTCTGATATAAAGTGATGAATTCCCCCTGTTAGCAGTGCTACGGAATATGGGGCCATTTATTAAACATCATTAAATGGGAAAAAAATTACTGAAGATTATAAAAACTATACAATAAGATGTATATAGGCAAGTCGAACATGCGCGCCTCCGCGCCCACCGTCATCTGTTCCGCTGAAGTGTATACAATAAATCTACATTGCAATTTTCATGACTGCCTGGGTGATGGCGCGGATATTTCATTCTGTGTTGATAATGTATAAAACAGTAATAAGTAATAGAAATTTAGACAATGAGGTTGTTCCACTGTCATCGTAAATCCTAGAAAACACGAATCTAGTGGGAGCGGAGTAATAGGATCTCTAAGGAACATGACAAATGATCATCAGTTCCCGGAATTAATCAGAACGTCTTCTGCAAAACGATGAGTACCAGGTCTATAAACCTGAAGACAATAACTAGAAGATGCAGCAACAAATTATCCACTAAATGAAGCGTGACGGAGATAAACACTCTCTCGCCATTTCTGTCTTAAGGTTTGTTTTCCAGACAAATGTATGCGGGGAGAGAAAAAAAAAAAAAAAAAAAAAAAATCGACGCTCATGTGGGGAGCATAGTCCTCCGTCAGCAAGCGCCAGAACCTCAGCTCTTCCCTGATAAAATGATTTGGCCTACAGTATAAAGATTTCACATAAAGACAAGTCTCTTAAGATATAGGAACTGATACTGCCAAGACTGGAGCGCACCACGAATATCAGCAAGTGCCCCGAGGCAAAGCAGCCTGTCCAGCAAAAGTCAAGAGGTGCCCGTAATAAAAACTATATTAAAACAAACCCAGAACCTACAGCCGAGTTATTATGACCCAAATCACAATTAAACAGGACTTCTTACTTTCAAGCTGAGCTCTGGTTGCTATGGGCAATAAGGCCAAATTATGCTGCTTAGCACTTGTAACAAAGTGGGGCGGATTTAATAACATTTGTAAAATTTGTAAGTAATCTCACACTATAAAGAGTTAAAATATGCCAGATTTATCACAGTGCCCGATGCTGGATGATAAGCACGAGGCATTGTTAGATTGCCTAGTCTAAGTTTATACCACCTATAAGTTGGCTTAGGTTTCAGACTAAAAACGTATGAAAATGTTGGGAGCAATTTTGTGGTGTGGTGTTGCATCATTAGTCACACCCCCTTTCTTGAAAACCCCTGCTTTTGTCTGTAAGCTCCACCCACCTGTCATACAAGGCAGAGAAAAGGTTGACACAGTAAATAAACATGTTGTAATGCATTTATGACAATTTTTAATTGTAAATCTGCTCCAGTGTGTTTAGGAACCCTAGGAGGTCCACACAGGATGACTGAGAACTTAGCGGTACACACTGACACAGGGAAAGCTATCAATTAAAGTGTATGGGCGGAGTAATCAGGACTCTCACTGGCTCTCCTAGGAGTCCTGTTAAGATTTACTCTGCTCCAAATCCTATAACCCTATCACACAGCTCAGCTTCTCTCCTATATAATATAACCTGATATATCACACAGCTCAGCTTCTCTCCTCTACCATATAACCCTATATATCACACAGCTCAGCTTCTCTCCTATATAATATAACCTGATATATCACACAGCTCAGCTTCTCTCCTCTACCATATAACCCTATATATCACAGAGCTCAGCTTCTCTCCTCTATCATATAACCCTATATATCACAGAGCTCAGCTTCTCTCCTCTATCATATAACCCTATATATCACAGAGCTCAGCTTCTCTCCTCTATCATATAACCCTATATATCACACAGCTCAGCTTCTCTCCTCTATCATATAACCCTATATATCACAGAGCTCAGCTTCTCTCCTCTATCATATAATCCTATATATCACAGAGCTCAGCTTCTCTCCTCTATCATATAACCCTATATATCACAGAGCTCAGCTTCTCTCCTCTATCATATACCCCTATATATCACAGAGCTCAGCTTCTCTCCTCTATTATATATATAACCCTATATATCACAGAGCTCAGCTTCTCTCCTCTATCATATATATAACCCTATATATCACAGAGCTCAGCTTCTCTCCTCTATCATATAATCCTATATATCACAGAGCTCAGCTTCTCTCTTCTATCATATAAACCTATATATAAACAGAGCTCAGCTTCTCTCACCATGTAATTGTTAGAGTTAAGTCCTCCATCTTTGTATTTTGTGAGCCATCTTGATTCTCTTTCACATATAAACTGTATAAGTATGTATTTTTCTGCTTAAGTCAAGGAGGCCCCTTGTTAGGCTTTAAGGAATGTGATAATGAACGTTAATGCATAGGTTGCTAATCCTTATCTCTCAAGGGCCTCATTTTGAGAAGATGCAGCTGACTTTGTATATCTCTTATCTCCTTTACATGATGTATGGACACATAACCAACAAAAGTATTAATCTTATGGTATCTGGGCACTCTGTCATATTTTATGGTATATGAAGGTCACTTAGAGTGTGTATAGACACAGAGTCTATGTAGCTTATTGTTAATTAGGTTGGAGCGTGTCATCTTATCTCTTTTGCCATGATATATACATATAGACATAGTCTGGGATAGTAGCTCACACATAAGTATTTTGAATCCTTCTTTGTTTCATGGGAAAGTCCATCCCAGTTTGGAAAGCTATAATGAGATGCAGATTATATCAGGCCTCAGCCAATAGTCATGTGCCAGGCTTGTCTTATATCTCTATAACCAATCATGTTGTACTGATTAGAATAGCCAAGCCAGCTCTTTGTCTGTAATGTATTTAAACTACCTTTTTCTTACAATAAAATTAGAACTCTTTTGATACACCACCATCTTGTGTCTTAATCAGGCCTAAAGAAGATGGCTGCAGTCCATCTAGGCCTGTTAATTAATTATTTAATTTGGAGCTCTGCAACATACTCTTATGAGGACCATTTGATGTCCCCAACATAATATAAACCTATATATTACAGAGTTCAGCTTCTCACCCTCTATCATATAAACCCACAGTATATATCACAGAGCTCAGCTTCTCTCACCATGTAATATAAACCTATATATTACAGAGTTCAGCTTCTCACCCTCTATCATATAAACCCACAGTATATATCACAGAGCTCAGCTTCTTTCCTTCCCTCCCTAGTATATCTTGCTCTCAGACATGGAAGCAGAACTTAGCTGACAGGCTCGCTTTAATAACGGTATACATTTGTGTATAAGCCAGTATGTTTAGCTATTAGGAGACAAACAAGCAGCTATAGCCTCTTATATCAGCTCATTACTGTAGATTTCTTGCCACTCTACAAAAGAAGTCTGTGCAGCATCCTGGGCATCATCTCTGGAAGAAGCCGAACAGCATCAATTCCAGGCAGAAAGGAACTGCAAGATTCATGAAACACAGGGCACAGATGTGCTACAAATCTAAGTGATCTCATGATCAAAAGCTGTGTGCTGCTTACACTGTAAGCACATTGCAAGGAACATGAGCCGCTACCAAACAGTTAAATCTTAACCTACAAGGAAGCTTCTGGGGAAAAACAGCGCACTACTGATAACCGGCACAAAACCACAAAATAATTGGCCTGCTGGTAGATGGGAGACAAAGTGTCACCGAGATGGAAGAATTTATGATCCTTCCTGTTATTATGGGGGTCCAGAGTAAACAGTTTTGCCTAAAACAAAATCCTTGTTATATCTTTGCAATCTCTGTGGGCAAACCCTGGCACAATATGCCATGATCTGATAGTATAGTTAATATTAACAATCCTGTGTAAGATGTTCTCCGCTAAACCCAGATAAATTATCTGCCGCAGGGAGCTTAAGTTTATTCTGCTGCAGAATCCAACACATTACCTTGCAACAGTATTATGGTGTTCATCCATAAAGGATCCATGGCTGCGATACAGAATCTGTTTTTGGGTTCTTGCATACCATCTAAAAGCCTTAATCATTAGTAGAGATGAGTGAACACTGTTTGGATCAGCCGATCTGAACAGCACGCACCCATACGCCGCCGGCAAAGTCAGCGTCACAGGTGCTTCCATTCATTTCTATGGGTGAGTGCTGTTCGGATCGGCTGATCCGAACAGTGTTCGCTCATCTATAATCATTAGCGTTGGTTCCCCCTAAGAAGTGACCCAGACCAGCACCTTATATTTATAAAGGGCTCAGAATTTACTTTCCTCTTATATGGAGATGTTAAAATTCCTCCTGTACAGCCATGATGTTGCAGTGGCATTGCATCCACAGGGGTAAAATGGTGGCCAAACATATTAGATGAATTTTAGCCAAACCTGGCTGTTCTAGTAGAAACCGACAACTGTATGTTGGTGCTATGCTGACTTTCCTCCAATGCTAGATCTTGGATTTCAAAAAGCTCAACCTTTAGTTCCCAGGAGATCGGCTGCCACCAAAGTAGTCTGGCAATTTTATTTTCCTCTCTCTAATGAGAAGACATACTTGGCAGAGCCAAGTCCGTAAGAAACACTCATTCATATGGCGACCTTACATGCACACGCTGCAGACAATGCATAGATTATCATGTGGAAATTCAGCAATGTAATGCAATGTCAACTGAGGCCCCACATTGCGGGAAACGATACTCTTTTTGTAGCAGATTTTGCTGCATTTTTTTTTTTTTGCCAAACCCAGACGTGGCTACAAGAGAAATGGGAACTATAAAGGAAGCATACTTCTGCTGTCTTCTTATTCTTACCTGGCTTTGGCTTTAAAAAAAAAACAAAAAAACAACACGCAACAAGATCTGCATAAAAAAAAGCAGTTTTCCAGGACTTCTATACTAATAACCTATCTTAGCAAACAGCTGGGACCCCTACAGACCAGCTGGTTTAAGAGGTCACAGGATTCAAGTGAGCATCACTAAATACCAAACACAGCATTGTATCTGCCCTAATTCTACCTCTCATTGTCTTTAATGGAGGGCAAAGATCGCAGCAGGACGCTGACAAAATAAGCCTCTTGCTCTATCTTGCTGCGGATTCCCCCAGCTTGAGACTCCGCGCTGAGTAAACTAAAACACCCGGGCCTAGTGAGAGGTAGAAAGCCGCAAAGCAATGCAGATACTCTCCATGATGTCTGCAGTGTGAACATATTCCTCAGGCAGGCAATCCACTGTATGTCGCAGAGGAGGAATCAGAGGCAGTTGTCACCTCAAATTCCTCTTCATTTTCCACCATGTGAACACAACAGTCCCCAGCGCTCAAATAGCACGTCCCCAATGCTGCTAGAGAACTCTCCAGCGCCGCCTCCACCTTCTTCAGGAACGGCCTCTTCACGCGTCTTCTTCTGGCGCTGGGGGTCAAACTTCTAGGTCTCGGGCAGAGCCGACTGCGCATGCCCAGAGGCCACAAGAAAATGGCCACTTACTACTAAGATATCTCTTCACCGTCAGAAGGGTGTTCCTGACAGTCTAACCAGGCTGTGAGTTATGCACCCTGACAGTACTGTGCATAGCCCTGTACTGTCAGAGGGAGTGTTCCTTACCACCCAGCCATGACACTAAGCTGTAAAGTACGCCCCCCTCCCTCCTGACAGTAGTCGTCCATAGACTAGTACTAGGGGGCATTCTTCACAGCAGTGTGTGCCTAAAGACAGAAGTAAAGAGAAATCTAAACACTGTTAAAACGTACGGATGAGACGCAGCTTATAGTTGTTCAGAGAAGTTGCGTGTGAAGGCCCAAGCTGAGCCGCAAGCCTTAAAAAGGTTATCCAGGAATTTCAGATTTTACCAGCAGGCTGGAGAAGGTGGGAAAAAAAATATACTCACCTGTCCCAGGCCACTGTCCAATGGGGCCTAGGGGCTTGCTCCAGTAGAAGTCTTAGTAGCATGTGACCGCTGAGGTCAATCAGCGACCTTAGGGAGGGACTCCGGACGTCACTCACATATCGGTCACCTGATGTCCCGGTTCCTTTCCTTAGGCTACTGTTTGGCCTCTGCAGTTACATGCAGCAAGGACAGCGGTGGGGGACACCAGAGCCCCGGGGATAAGTCAGTAAGGATTTTTTGTTTGTTTTTTTGACCTTCCCAGGCCTCCTGGCAAAAATCTTTAACTCCTGGACAACCCCTTTAAGTTATGACCCTATCCGTTTCCTAGGCAATTTTGTTGCCTCCACTAGCATATATCTGGTCCACACTCTGCTGGCCTTTTATATAGTCTACCATTAAGTGCATAGCACATTCACATCAATAAGGACCACGCTGTACCCGTACGCCCGCTGGAAATGTCACTCTAGCACTTTCCAGTGGAAAAATATTTTTTCAAGCAGGACATGTTTTCGCGGCTTAGGATTTGCTGTTTTGATAGGCTAGAATCTCATTGTCTTTGCTGTGTCAGTGACGGTTCTACCTCCCAAAGTCCAGAACAGCATCTACATACCGGCTAGTGAGACATAAAGCAAAGCAGTGTGTGCAAACAGGACGCTTCTCCATGGGACAACTAAACAAACTGAGGATTGACGTCACCGAGGCCACTTCCAGCCAGGGATATTATCTTCCCTATAAATATGTCTCACACAGAGCTCAGAAGAAATAAATCACATGCCTGAATTACTCCGCTGTACCGAGCTGAGGCCAGCACAAAAGGAGAACCTGCATGATGTGAAGAAGCAATTAGATTCAATTTGGGGGCCGCGCCGTCGGCCCATTTTGCGGCTTCTAAAGCTTTCTGGCTTCTGGTGACTTCTGTTAATAGCTTTGGCAATTTTAAACAGCCAGACCGAAGGAAAATAAAAAATAATCCAATCGAGCGGATACAGAACATTTCTAGCTGTAGTTAGGAATATTTGTCAGATCGAATGAGGAAATATGCAGTCCATTATTACTGGGAAGAGGCTGGCTAGGGTGGCTGAATACATGCCGAAATCCAGTCCAAAACCAACACATGTAGGATCCAGACTGCAATCCAAGTAGTTATTTCAAGCGGATCTGTCACCACTCCCGACTTGTGACTATGCTGAACTAACAATTCTGGAGCATCCCTTGTAATAACTGTGTAGTGTCGTTCTTCTGTTATTCTTCCAGGAAATGGATGAACAAATTGACAACTGGATGTTACCATTCTACTTGTGAAATCTCTGGGGCCCTACAAATCTAAGATGGACAGCAGGGATTGGACAATAGCTACATGCCCCTAACTGGTAACATCCACTTGTCAACTTATTCACTAATTCCCAGGAGGAATAACAGAGTAACGACCACACAGAATTGTAAGAAAAGTTTCTGTGCTATTGGGGAATAAACTATTGACTAAATCAGACATGTTAACAAAAATGACACTTCCAACACTTTGCATCCTTTAATAGGCGCTGCATCAATAAATCAGGCACAGTTGGAATTACTTCTCTAGCCCTCACCGTTTCTGAGCAATCATTTCAGATATTTCTAGCACAATTATGCTTCCTACTGTTAGATGGGCGGTCCTCGTCTGTGTCCAAGACCGCCCACTTGACACTAGAGAGCCTAATTAGCATATTAGGTGCAATGAGGGAACATAATTGTGCTGAACTGAAATGATTGCTCGGAATTGGAAGGGGCTAGAGAAAAAATTCCAGCTGCACCAGAATCAATAAGCAAAGAGCTAGAGTTGCTGGAGGTGGTGTAAGGTCGTCTTTAAAGGAATCTGTTTGCAGATATATGGCAGCTTGCAGCATAGGCCCTGTATAAATCTGTTTCGTGTTTTTCCCTTATTCCCTAGATAACTGCCCTGAAACCTAGAGGCACTTGACCATCTGAACTTGTGGGTTACTAAACTCAATATATAGTAAAGCCAGCCAGCGTAGCCTAAAGAGACAAAAAACATGACCGATCCCCGCAAGTCTCCATAATTTCTGCATCGGTGAGGACACCCTGATGCGAGCATGTGACCATATGCAACCAATCACTAACTGTATGAGGTTGTTGTTATAGCCAATGATAGGCTGCAGTGGACACATCACTGTGTTACAGCAAAAAGTGCAGAGACCAGCAGGGGACAGGGAAGGGTTGGAATGAGAAAAGAGCATTGGGCATGATCAAAACCAACATGCTCCAGCCTTCCTTCATCTGTCAACAGGGGACAGTCACATACACATAAGAAGGGTTGTCTGATTCCACCAAGTTTCTGAAACATATTTTTCCTACCTCTCAAGTACTGTACTTTCCTTAAAAACCTACAGGGGATCTCCCTATTACAAAACACATCCACTTCTGTGTCTTGTGCCCTACAATGAAGCCGAGTGCCAGATAATTTTAAGGAATGACCACAAACAGTTAAACTCTTTCGGAAATTTCAACCTGCTGAAAATTTTTGTTCTGCAGCATTCACGCAGCAGACTTCAAGCCAAAAGCGCACGTTATTATTACTCCCCTCTCTCCTTCCCTGTTGATCCAATCTGTAGCATTCCTCTAATAGCCTTTGACAATAGAGCTGACGAGCTTTTCAGAGTCGCAGCTCGCGCTGATTTCGCCTGAATATGCTGCTGATGGCGACGTGTGGAGCTCCGTTCTCGACTCACAAGACGGATCCTGAATAGGATGGTAACAAGCTCTGCTTTTCCCTCTGTTCAACCCACCCTTTGGGAAATGGGGCTGTTGGAAGATAGGACACGACAATGGAAGAGCGAGTTGAAGAAACACAAAGCCGAGTTTATAAGCGGGGACTGCTGGCCAAAAAATCACACTGCTCCTTTTTTCCCTTCTTTTGTCCCCACCAGCGAGCTTATTAAAGTCTCATTAGCTGTACTTCTTGTTACAACATACTACAATTAACTAAGTGAGTGGTTGGCAAAAGAAAAGACTAAGGATGTAAAATCTATCTATATATACATTAACGCAAATTTAACCATATACACTCACCGGCCACTTTATTAGGTACACCATGCTAGTAACGGGTTGGACCCCCTTTTGCCTTCAGAACTGCCTCAATTCTTCGTGGCATAGATTCAACAAGGTGCTGGAAGCATTCCTCAGAGATTTTGGTCCATATTGACATGATGGCATCACACAGTTGCCACAGATTTGTCGGCTGCACATCCATGATGCGAATCTCCCGTTCCACCACATCCCAAAGATGCTCTATTGGATTGAGATCTGGTGACTGTGGAGGCCATTGGAGTACAGTGAACTCATTGTCATGTTCAAGAAACCAGTCTGAGATGATTCCAGCTTTATGACATGGCGCATTATCCTGCTGAAAGTAGCCATTAGATGTTGGGTACATTGTGGTCATAAAGGGATGGACATGGTCAGCAACAATACTCAGGTAGGCTTTGGCGTTGCAACGATGCTCAATTGGTACCAAGGGGCCCAAAGAGTGCCAAGAAAATATTCCCCACACCATGACACCACCACCACCAGCCTGAACCGTTGATACAAGGCAGGATGGATCCATGCTTTCATGTTGTTGACGCCAAATTCTGACCCTACCATCCGAATGTCGCAGCAGAAATCGAGACTCATCAGACCAGGCAACGTTTTTCCAATCTTCAATTGTCCAATTTCGATGAGCTTGTGCAAATTGTAGCCTCAGTTTCCTGTTCTTAGCTGAAAGGAGTGGCACCCGGTGTGGTCTTCTGCTGCTGTAGCCCATCTGCCTCAAAGTTCGACGTACTGTGCATTCAGAGATGCTCTTCTGGCTACCTTGGTTGTAACGGGTGGCTATTTGAGGCTATTTGGGTCAGCTCGAACCAGTCTGGCCATTCTCCTCTGACCTCTGGCATCAACAACGCATTTCCGCCCACAGAACTGCCGCTCACTGGATGTTTTTTCTTTTTCGGACCATTCTCTGTAAACCCTAGAGATGGTTGTGCGTGAAAATCCCAGTAGATCAGCAGTTTCTGAAATACTCAGACCAGCCCTTCTGGCACCAACAACCATGCCACGTTCAAAGGCACTCAAATCACCTTTCTTCCCCATACTGATGCTCGGTTTGAACTGCAGGAGATTGTCTTGACCATGTCTACATGCCTAAATGCACTGAGTTGCCGCCATGTGATTAGTTGATTAGAAATTAAGTGTTAACGAGCAGTTGGACAGGTGTACCTAATAAAGTGGCCGGTGAGTGTATGTGCCAAGCCAAGTTTCACTTTGACCATATTTGTACAAATTGGTATAAAATGGACAATTTCTTTTTTCTTTTTTTGGAAAATCTTGCAGTGGACAAACTGTTAAAAAACTTTTCAAGAGAGTCAATTTTAAAAAGTGCTCATAATGGAAATGCATAAAATCTAAAAAGACAAGGAGAAAACAAATGGCAAGTCTACCTAAATGCTATGGCATGTTTGGTAAAATGTCTTGTTTAGGCTAAAAATCCATTTTGCAATTGGGTTTTAGTATAAAATTTCAGCTGTTTGTCTTCTGCGGCCTGCAAGTCTTCTCCTACATTGCAGGCTACTCAGTGCCATTCAGTGTAAAAGTTCTCTATGGGTTCTCTTCCTGCTCTCCTGAATGCTCAAAGTGCTGACGTCCCTTTTAACTTAATAGAACATGATCTAGTTTTAACCTTGCCCAATTTGGGAGCTATAACCCCTTTGGCATAAACAACAACTGGCAATTTGCTCTATTTGCCCAAGGAAGCAGGCGTGAAAGCCATGCAAACAAATGGCCAACCATGTAATACATGGACGCCCGTATCTGCTGAATCTGGAGCCATTCTCACAGATCTTCATCCAGGTTTATAGAGTGGGGTTCTAAATGGGGGATCATGCTCTTTGACAAACATGGACAGGGGTATATGACCTGCTAAAAACCACAGTCACCTGAGCCATCTATGCACATTTATAGTGGAGTCAGGAACCACAACTTCTGGATGAATTATGATATAGAGGAGAGCTCATGTATACAGCAGGTGAGCATATGTAAGCATATGTATAAGATGAATATCAGCTAGTCATTCATCCAATGTGTATGGTGTTGTGTCGACAACAGGGTCAAGATATTTATGCATGCCAGATCCTTGTGTTCTTGGAGCCACAGGTCTGGCAGCAGCTCACCCCTCTCTCTATTGAGAACACATGCATGCTCGGTACACGCTTATAGAGAGGAAGTCAAATATGTTAACTTACTCAATACAGAGACCCAGGATTCTATGAAATGCAAGCTGGCGCTCAATACATGTCCAAATATTATATCTGAAAAATCCCAAAATTAAATGTAGACCTTCTTATTTCTCCTAATAACCAATGCGCAAGTAGAGAAGGTGTTCACGGTGCAATGACGTCGGCCGCTGATCACTGCTTGCTGTGTGCAGTCAGAAATAGAAATGGTTCTGAGTCAGGTCTGCAAATAGAAGTGCAGGATGTTGGGTCCTATTCTAACTGAAGGCTGACAGATTACCAAGAAATCGAGCCCAGCATGTGAGAAACACAGCGGCATTTAAGCTAAAAAAGTTATTGACGTCACCGCAAATTAACACTGCGATCTGCAAAGACAATTGTGAGCACGACCAGAAGGGTATAATAAAAGGTATTCTATTGCATAAGGGGTGACCCATTAGGTCTTTATTTACAAAGCACAAACCTTAGCTGGAGCGCCAGAAAAAAATGACGCCACGCTGCGCTATAATCAAGCTGCTAAAAATACAGAATAAAAGTCATAGAAAATGTATAGTACATAGAAGGAAACAGCAGGCGCCAAAGCCAAGAACAATGTAGTCATGAGGATTACTGTACACTGTGCTAATACGACCTCAGAATAAGGCTTTCCTATTCACAGTGATGGGGTCAGTCTGGCCATATAAATTACAGATTTGCCCCCAAAATTATATAAGAGAATAAATGGTGAAAATTAATTGGAATAAATCCCCATTCTTTACATTACTAGGATGTCTCCTGACAGGCCTATCTTAGTACATACTTACATGAAATAACAATCCTGGAGAAACTGTGGTGTGTCGGTCCACTGTTATTCCTCCTGGAAATGGATGAAGAAATGGATGCTACTATTCCCATTGTTATAAGGGAAATGGTCCCTACACACTGTGGCACTGTCCAAGCAGACTGGCTCTCATTGTGTAGGGACGCACCCTATGGACAAGGGGAATGGTGGCATTCAGTTGTCCATTTATTCATGAATTTCCAGGAGGTATAACAGAGGAATGACACAATGCACAGGTGAAGAAAAGCCATTCCAGAATTAAGATAAGATAAGATATTCCTTTAGTAGTCCCACAATGGGGAAATTTCAGTGATACAGTTTCATAGATGGTACAGAGAGAGAAACACATACAAGCTCATGGCAGATAGAGAAATCCTAGGAATCATAGCAACTAAAACGAAAGAAACACAGACACACTGCAGGATCGTTTAGTTCTCTGTGTGGAGTGATGTTAATAATACAGCCGAATGTGGTTGGAGGACATGAGGAGGAGGGCAGAGCATGTAGATATAACAGGCAGAAAAACATTTTTGCAGAGGTGGGGGACATTATTTCATGGGGAATACATTTTCGTAGAGATACCGGGTACTATTTAACATCTTAAAGAGGACCTTTCATGGTTTGGGGTACTGGCAGTTCTATATACTGCTGGAAAGCGACAGTGAGCTGAATTCAGTACACTGTCGGCTTTCCCGATCTTTTACCCGAAGAGCTTTTTGTCCCGGTACCATAGCTCTTCATAGTCAGAATGGCGTTCTTGACAGTCAGTCAGGTACGTCCTTCTCCACAGCAGCGCCTATCGTGCTGTACAGTGTGCACGATACAGCACGATACAGCATCTATGGATGAGCACTGTGAGCAGAGGGAGGGGGCGTTCCTCCCCACTCACACTGTACAGCGCGATAGGTGCTTCTGTGAAGAAGGACGTTCCTGACTGACTGTAAAGAGCTACGGTACCGATAGCTCTTCACCCGGGGCACAGATCGGGAAAGCCGACCGTGCACTGAATTCAGCGCACTGTCGCTTTCCAGCAGTATATAGAACTGCCTGTGCCCCAAACCATGAAAGGTCCTCTTTAAAAAAAAAAAAAAAGTGTGACTGGGGTAGAGCATAAAGATTTTACTTTTTTATTTTATTTTTTTAATGTAGATTGTGAGCCTCATATATGTACATTTTTTCCCTATCAGTATGTCTTTGTAGAATGGGAGGAAATACACGTAAACACGGGGAGAACATACAAACTCCTTGCAGATGTTGTTCCTGGTGGGATTCGGGCCCAGGACTCCAGTGCTGCGAAGCTGCAGTGCTAACCACTGAGCCACCGTGTTGCCCCAAGATTTTACTTTTGGATGGCACATAACCTACATCTTTTGAAAACTGAGTCCAAAATGTATTGGAAAACAGTTTAATGTGTTATAAAACAATAACAGAGGACATATTCACCCTACCAGTCTCCGCATTGCCTGGCCCAGCAGTGACAGCCTAAGATGGACGGTCTCCAATCATTGCTGTAGTGGGTCACCACAGGGATACAATATCAATCGATACAGTACAGATCTATAATGTGTCTGCCTAGCCAAGAGGAAGGAGGAGCAGCCACAGGAGACAAATGGTGCTGTTTATAATAGGTTGGGAAGGTTATTATAGGATTGGATGGGCTGAAAGCCAACCGGTTCAATTCTCATGTCCTGTGATGGATGCTGCAGGTCAGAGATCAGTGTGCTGCTCACCAATGACATTGTCAGTCAGTCCCAAAATGTGAGACAAAGTGTTATGGTAAAGAACCTGACACACAACTGCTCTTTCTGTGCTTAGGAGTCCAGTGGGCGGTCTCATTTAATGACTAGCATCTCACCATAGGACCATGCACTCAGAGATGGCTGTCAGTCACCAAGTAGTACCGCCCACTGGACTCCTAAGCACGGAAAGAGCAAGCATTTGAATCAATAAATAACAATGTATAATGAATCGGTTAGCACAGATCAGTGTATCAATCTACTAAGCCTCTACTGCTCTATAATGTGCTGCCTGCATATAGCACCTCATGTATAATGTTCTATATAAAGTTCTGGAGATTTTTTTTTTTTTTTTTACCTTGACTCAAAGTCAAATCCGCTTAATTGTAATATTGGTCTCTCCGCAGTGTCTTTCACAACTTTGATAATTTTTTTTTCGAGCATTGGTTGCTGTGCAAACAGGAAGTCTCTCTCTGCAGCCTGCAGATACTATTGAGAACTACCAAGTGACCAGAGAGTCATCAAAATCCCACTCCCAGTTCTTCTGGAAAAATGCCTCCCGACCCTTGTTACTTACCGGATATAATCTGCTCACATACTGTACACAGCTCCCCTTTCTCTTGCAGTCTGTTGACCATGCCCCCATAATCCCCTCCACAGTTATCAGCAGCAGTTGGTGCAGCTTTCAGAACCTATGGTGGCATTATCCTCACAGTGTAAGGTCCTGGCATTTTTAAGGTATGAGTTCTGCTGTGATTTGCAGAAACAGGAAATAGACCTGGGCAGAGGTGCTGCACCTCGGTAGGGGTACCGGACATGGCTAGGGGTATCGGACATGGTTAGGGGTACAGGACACAGCTAAGGGTACCAGACACGGCTAAGGGTACCGGACACGGCTAAGGGTACCGGACACGGCTAAGGGTACCGGACACGGCTAAGGGGTACCACACACGGCTAGGGGTACCACACACGGCTAGGGGTACCACACACGGCTAGGGGTACCACACACGGCTAGGGGTACCACACACGGCTAGGGGAAGAGTGACAGCATGAGCTATAGCAGATTTTGAACTTACTTTAATGACTACCGTATAGCTAACAAAAAACAGTGAAGCCTCATTTTAAAATGTTTTCTAACGATTCCTGTGCAATATCAATGAACACATATAGATATCAAACAAAAGCATATATATATATATATATATATATATATATATATATATATATATATATTTACTCACATATCTAGAGGTCTCTTCCCGATTCTGATCATTCATGTCCTTTGGGATCATTCTTGTAGCTTGCCGTCCCTTGGCATAAGGTTTGGGGAGTTGCCCTCTGAACTCTGATTCAATGAACTGAAGTTGCCAACTATAATTGATAAATTCAAGATAAAAAATAAATAAATTACATGAGCTCATATCATATGAGGTCATCTTCCCCGACCTGTCTGTTTTGGTAAATATCTATTTGTTCCACGAAATAACATTTCTGGAGCATCTCTTCTTAGTCTAAGTTCACACAGAGTTTTTAGCAGGTGGATTTCGATGCGGAATTTGCATAAAAAAACACCTTCCAAATCCGCAATGGGAGTCAAGCAGATTTTCTCCATCTAGCTGATTTTGTCAACTACAGGAAAGAAAAGAGTCATGACTTTCTGCATTCCAAATGCCACTGAAATGAATGGGAAGCAGAAGAAAAAACTATGGGAAAAAATCTGCTCCTGAGATGGGAGGTGTTTTTGAAGCCGTGTGTGAACTTACCCTAATAATAGTGTTGTGTCATTCCTCTATTATTCCTCCCAAAAACTTACAAATATATTAACAACCAATTTTGCTATTCCCTTTGTCAAAGGGGTGTGGTTTTGCACAGTCTGGCACAGTCAGCACCAACTGGGCACTACCGTATCAGAATGAATAGGGAAACGCCTTGAGGTTTTAGGCATGATCATGAACCCAAAAAATAACCCTATGCATTTCCTGCAGATGGGGTATATTTTGTCATGTTAAGTATCCAGTGGACAAATTCCATATTAAGAGACGTCCTTCTCTTAACCCATGATATCCTGTACAACACGAAGAAAGGATCAAACTCACTTGTCCGGAAGAAGAAAACTACTTGGAAACCGATACCACTCTTTCCCCACACAGACATTCACAGTCTTGCTGTCCGGTACATTATGAAGAGTGGGGTCTTTGGCGATTCTGTAAAATTCAGGGTACAAGTCTAATGGTGCATGGTAGCCTGAAAAACAGAAGGGTTGGTAAAGGTAATATAATATCAGAAAAAGCCAATGTTTGGGATCAATAAACCACCAGCATGCTATTAATTGGGGTTTAGGGTCCCATTCATGAAAATGCCCAATTTCTGCTGAGGGTCCATGGCATAAGGGCATTGCACTCACTGAAGCCACTATGGATGCCTGTGCAGTGAAGTGAGTTGTACTGACCTCAGATTCACTGACCCTCACAGGGTAATGGGCTTCTTCAAGCTTTAATTCCTAAGGATATCGGCTGTATGATACAGAGGTTTGGGATCCCAAACGGAATGTTGATCTGCAAGTTACTATATATTCTATGGTGAGAAAACCCCTTTAAACGGATTCTATCATTAAAATTGTATTTCTTCCCCCTACCACGTCGGAATAGCTTTAAGAAAGGCTATTCTTCTCCTACCTTTAGAGGTGTTCTCCGGGCCGCCGTTCAGTAGAAATCCCTGTTTTTGTCGGTATGCAAATGAGTTCTCTCACAGCATTGGGGGCGGGCTCCAGCACTCAAACAGCACTGGGAGCATCCCCAATGCTGTGAGAGAACTCTTCAACATCGCCTTCATCTTCGTCTGAAACAGCCTCTTACACTTACTGTGTAAGCGTCCATTTTCTTGTGGCCAGCGGGCATGCACAGTCGGCTTTGCCCGAGGCCTAGAAGTTTGAACCCAGCGCCGGAAGTAGACGCAAAGAGAGACCGTTCCAGACAAAGATGAAGGTGGCGCTGGAGAGTTCTCTTGCAGCATTGGGGACGCCCCCAGTGCTGTTTTAGCGCTGGGGCCCGCCCCCAGTGCTGTGAGAGAACTCATTTGCATACTGATGAAAACCAGGATTTCTACGGAACGGCAGCCTGGAGAAGACATCTAAAGGTAGGAGAAGAATAGCCTTTCTTAAGGCTATTCCGAAGTGGAAAGCAGAGAAAATACAATTTTAATGATAGAATCCCTTTAAATTGGCCCCCATTCATGTCACACCCTTGATAAAAAGCCCCCAAACATAGAACAGAGTACACTTAAACAATAAACTCACCTCTGAACAGGGCGATGGAACGAGAAAAGGACAAGAGACCGAAAAGTAGGACAGTACCAATGGCAAGCCAGTTTGAAGAAACTGTATAATGCTCTAAACGGTAACGTTGGAATAAAAAATGGTAACATTTCTAGAACAAAAAAGACAAAAAATTTTTTTTAGCCAAATACATTTTTAAAAGAGCACATATACATTTGTTGGAAACCAGGACCCATTAAATTAGGTTTACCGGGCTTTAAGAACAGGCTTCATTTATTTGCTAGTAGGAAACAATCAGTCCCTAAATCAATGATAGTGCCATGTAGGGGACTTTATAAGAGCCGAAACATATATTTTTGGCCTCAAACAGAAAAACATGCATAGATAATATGGATATGTAAGTGCAAGGGGATGGACGTGATTTACCAGACAGCCAATATGGTGAGTAGATAGCAAATTGAAGGGAGTCTATCAGCTACAAAATCACTACTACAGTAAAAACAGTGGGGGAATTTATTAAGGTTGGTGTTTCATATGACAGTCTAAATCCTCTCCCCGCTGGTAAGAGAAGCAAAATTGACTGTGCACTTGCGTTCGCTGCAGCTACACTCCCAGCTTCCAAGATAGGTCGGGGGTCTCACCCCCCGTCTATCAGAAATGTATCCTCTAGGATACAGGATAAATATGTCACTTTTAAATAAGTTTCTTATTTTATGATTATATAGCAATAGCAAGTAAATAATAAACCTTAATTTTTTTTTAATTTTATTTAGCTCCCCTAGGGGATTTGAACCTGCGATCATAAGATCACTACCATAGACTACAACACAATTGTACTGCAGTCTATGCATTCTTGTCTTGTGGCTTGCCAGGCAGGTCTCAATAGTTGTATTACAGACAGGGTTAGAGATGTGGGCAGGGGGTTAGCAGCGGCCATATAAGCACTTAAAATGCTCTCTGATTGCGGTATTACCGCCAGATCTCTGCTATGTAATACAGTGGAGATGCAGCAGTTATGGCACTCTCTCTGCAGGTGCTATACTCTAAGACCCACCAGAAAGGTCAGGAATTGGTTTGCCAATTCTGTTAAACAGACTCCTTAAGGGTGAATTATTAAAGCGGCTTTCCCATCTCCCTGTTTCAGCAGTTTTCCGGTTGTCTCTTCTTCTCACTTCCTGTATTTCAATACTTATGCAGATCAGATAATATGCACACACTTGTGCCAAACTTGTGTGATCTGTGTGTTTACATAGAGAGATAACAGACCCTGATTTATCAGCAAACTGCAATAAGCTAAACTGATTGTCCTGCCGGCAGAGCAGTGAGTGACGTCACTTGTCCTACCTCACAGGTCCGGCGTTATGGCAACATTGTGTAAACAATGGAATGAATATGTTCACATAGCAGGCAAACAAAGCAGCTTTGCTAAAGGAATATATTTAGGAAAAATCTTCAATTTACATAAGCTACCAGTATAGACAGGGAATGCCCCCTTAAAATGGGAATAACTTTAATTGCCAATCCCTATTCCCGATCCCGTGCACATTATAAGCTTTATAGGCATAGTTCTGTTAATCTCGTTGTTAAAATCCCAACTATATCCTTACACTCTGGACATACAGTGTTTCAGTATTTGGGAATACAGCCAATTCTGAAATGGTCTTGTCCATTTGATGTTAAATATTTGAAGGGAACCTGTCGTATTAAACATGATGTCTGACCGGGGTGCTCCCACAAAATCATCTATCACTCACTGAGTAGGACCGCCCACTGGACTCTTAAGCACAGAAACAAAATGAATAAAACACCCTTTATACTGAAAATTTTCCCACAAACTATGTATCAATCTGCTCAGCTCCTTCTGTTGTATAACAACCTGCCCACAGACCAGACACCATGTTCAACCTGACAGGTGACAGGTCCCTTTAAGAAAAAACAACTCAAGCTTAAGGAGTAAATTGTATATTTTCTGGCACAGAATGAGTGATATGTTCAGTGTCCGCAATCGGAAAGTTCTTTATGACTCTCAAAAGCCTGACAATATAACAGATGATTGAGTATCTGAAATGGTCTGTTATTGCCAGACATTTTCCATTGTAAAACGGCGACATCGTATTGTTCCGCTCAGCGCTTCTTCTGTTCAGAAAATTTACAGCAATTTCATTGGGCAAATAGAAAATAGCAACAAGCAATATACAGATGGAGGCAGAATATTGTCTTACGTTTCATTCTGGAAGGTTATTGTTCTGGAAACCTCTTTGATCCAGCGCTTGTACACGTCTAACATTTCATATTCGCCACAATGACTTCAATTTTAAGATAGTCTTCTGATGTACAGAGATATAGACACTACATACAAGTATTTGTCTCAATCCGTAAGCTATCCTAGGATGAAGAGTCTTAAGAACACAGCCAACCACTGTGTCTACTCTTCATGCTAGGATCATTATCTACATGGCTAAGGGGGCAATAGGAGAAATACATCCAGGACACAAAAGAAGGATTCACTGTTTGATAAGTATCGGTATATAGTCATGGCCAAAAGTTTTGAGAATGACACAAATATTTATATTTTCACATGATCTGCTGCCCTCTGGTTTTTCTGTGTGTTTGTCAGATGTTTTTATCACATACAGAAATAGAATTGCAATCATATTATGAGTAACAAAAGCTTATATTGACAGTTAGAATGAGTTAATGCAGCAAGTCAATATTTGCAGTGTTGACCCTTCTTCTTCAGGACCTCTGCAATTCTCCCTGGCATGCTCTCAATCAACTTCTGGACCAAATCCTGACTGATAGCAGTCCATTCTTGAACAATCAATGCTTGCATTTTGTCAGAATTTGTAGGTTTTTGTTTGTCCACCCGTCTCTTGATGATTGACCACAAGTTCTCAATGGGATTAAGATCTGGGGAGTTTCCAGGCCATGGACCCAAAATCTCTATGTTTTGTTCCCTGAGCCATTTAGTTATCACCTTTGCTTTATGGCAAGGTGCTCCATCATGCTGGAAAAGGCATTGTTGATCGCCAAACTGCTCTTGGACGGTTGGGAGAAGTTGATCTTGGAGGACATTCTGGTACCATTCTTTATTCATGGCTGTGTTTTTAGGCAAGACTGTGCGAGAGCCGATTCCCTTGGCTGAGAAGCAACCCCACACATGAATGGTTTCAGGATGCTTTACAGTTGGCACGAGCAAAGACTGGTGGTAGCGCTCACCTCATCTTCTCCTAATAAGCTGTTTTCCAGATGTCCCAAACAATTGAAAAGGGGATTCATCAGAGAACATGACTTTCCCCCAGTCCTCAGCAGTCCACTCCCTGTACCTTTTGCAGAATATCAGTCTGTCCCTGATGTTTTTCTGGAGAGAAGTGGCTTCTTTGCTGCTCTCCTTGAGACCAGGCCTTGCTCCAAGAGTCTCCGCCTCACAGTGCGTGCAGATGCACTCACACCTGCCTGCTGCCATTCCTGAGCAAGCTCTGCACTGCTGGTAGCCCGATCCCGCAGCTGAGATACTTTTAAGAGATGGTCCTGGCGCTTGCTGATCTTTCTTGGGCGCCCTGGAGCCTTTTTGCCAACAATGGAACCATCTTTCCTTGAAGTTCTTGATGATGCGATAGATTGTTGACTGAGGTGCAATCTTTCTAGCTCCGATACTCTTCCCTGTTAGGCCATTTTTGTGCAGTGCAATGATGACTGCACGTGTTTCTTTAGAGATAACCATGGTTAACAGAAGAGAAACAATGATGCCAAGCAACAGCCTCCTTTTAAAGTGTCCAGTGGGGTCATTCTTACTTAATCATGACAGATTGATCTCCAGCCCTGTCCTCATCAACACCCACACCTGTGTTAATGGAGCAATCACTGAAACGATGTTAGCTGGTCCTTTTAAGGCAGGGCTGCAATGATGTTGAAATGTGTTTTGGGGGATAAAGTTCATTTTCTAGGCAAATATTGACTTTGCAAGTAATTGCTGTTAAGCTGATCACTCTTTATAACATTCTGGAGTATATGCAAATTGCCATTAGAAAAACTGAAGCAGTAGACTTTGTAAAAATTAATATTTGCATCATTCTCAAAACTTTTGGCCATGACTGTATGTCCAGTCATTGACATCTTCCTCGTTTAAAGGGGTTTTCTAGCCTCAGGGAATATTTTTGGACACTGATCGCCTATCCACAGGATCGTCCATCTATATCTGATCAGTATCTGAAACCTGGATTAATAATATCTTCCATCTAAACATAAGAAAAGTATCCATTACCTGCAGAGCAGAGAGGGCTACGGCCCCGCACAAGCAGATGAGTGGGTAGATCGGAAAGAGAAACCTCTCCTCTTTATGTGGCCGTGTGAAGAATATCAAAATCCAAATATACATTGGAGCCAACGTAAGCCAATAGGGTCTACCAAGATTCTGAACTGCTAGAGCAAAGATAATGATGTGGTTAGCAGGATACAACATGGGGGCAGATCATTTTCTGGCAATTAAAAGTCACTTAAAGCAAAAAGAGAACATTCATTTTTTTTGTAGAAAATGCAAATAAAATAGACACGTCCCTTTAATATTGGAATGAAAAGTTCACATTTGACAAATAAATCTCCATATTCTACACAAATAGTGTTACATCTCATCTTTCAGACCGCTTTCACTCAGAGCTGCATTCAAACTTCTGCTCTTCTGGCTTTTCTACCCAGAGAACAAAAGAATAGGGCATGTTGAAATTCAGCAGCCCAATCGTTCTCTTTCCCACCGCTGGGAGAGAGTTGGGAGGTCAACATATGATGTCCAGTCCTACTGAAATCAGTGGGTTGAACAACATTAAAGGGAGTCTATCATTAGAATTCCTTTGTGAACTAAGACCATGTCGGAATAGCCTTAAGAAAGGCTATTCTTCTCTTACCTTTATTCTGATCCGCTCCACTGTTATTTTGAGTCTTCCGAAAGAACAGGGGGCGTTCCGTTTTGATCAAAAAGCACGGGGGGGGTCCCCCGTTCTGTCTGAAGACTCTTCAGTGACACTTCTGTCTTTCTCTCCCGACTGCCTCTTTGCCGCGTCATCAGCTGAAAGAGTCAACTGCTCATTTTCCTGTGGCCTCTTACACGAGTGTTCATTCGGCCAAACTGACAAGCACAGTCAGCTCTGCCTGCTGAAGACGTGGTCGGGAGAAGACGACAGAGGCGTTGCTGGAGAGATTTTGGACAACACAGGCGACGCCCCCTGTGCTTTTTTGAGCAAAAGGAAATGCCCCCTGTGCTTTCTGAAGACTCATTTGCAGACGGCTAAAAAACTAAATAACATGGCCATGGGTAGTTGTTACTCTACAATTGCAGCACAATTGTGTTATCTTGTAATAGCACAAATTGTCTCTCGAACACACTTCGACGCAAATTCTGCTTAGAATTGGGGGAAAGAAAATTCCTGCAAACAGGACATTTCTCTCCGCTGGTTTCAGTATAAAACAAGTGGAAACCAGGCCGACCCAATTATAGTCTATGGGGTCCACAGGTTTCTGCAGGTAACCACTCTTTAAGCGGACAGGGTCTCCATCTTTTGGGTCCCCATTCAGACCTGAACTCTAGTGTGAGCCTAGCATTGGGCTACAGTCACATCTGCACTGGAGGTTCCCAGTGTGTAGGTGTATTTAAAAAAACCCCAAAAAACAAAACACGCCATGTAAAAATACCCTTCAGGGCACCACTTTAAGTGGTTAGGTGTCTGGTGAAATCTTATTGCAGTAGCCTCTTGCAAGACTGTACTGCGTTGTCATGAAGGGAAATCTCTCAAAAGTAAGATACCTATAATAACTCAGCTAAGAATTGAAGTTTTTACTACAGCTGGAGACTGCAGATGTCTAAACTGAAAATCTCCACAAAGTACCAACTAAGAACAGGGTCAGAGTGCAGAAGCTTAAACTGGGCTGTTTAATTGTTTATATATATGAGAAATAGTTGCCCTGCTCTTTGGATGTACAAACTACTTGACTGTATGACAACAGCGTGTAATGAAAAGGTTTCATTTATTAAAAAAAAAAAAAAATTAGGGGTTGTTGAGACTTTTTTATTTTTTTTAATTAGGTTAGGGAAGGGAAAAAAAAAAAAATCACCTGTCCCCGATGCTCTGGTGTCTCCCAGTGTGATCCAATCCTGCTGCACCATTGTCTTCTTCTGGTGGATGTCCCAATCAGCGGCCTTAGCAAAGGACATGGGACGTCCCTACCTGTGACATCCTCGGGTCTTATTCTTAGGCAACTGATTGGCCTCAGCAGAACACAGAATGTCACAGCCAGCGAGGACTTCCGCAATAGAAGACAGCCGAGCAGCAGGACAGAGGAGCATCGGGAACAGGGAAGTAAGGTTTTTTGTTTTTTCCACTTCTTCCAGCCTAATAAAATAATAAAGTAAAAATTAGCCTGGAAACCTTTTTAAGCCTTATACAAAGATAAATCAACAAATCCTTACTATTAATTTTCTGCAGCAGATGCTCCATCAGCCACGTCAAGGGCAAAGCAAACAGAGCCATAATGAAGACAACGTTGAAGTTGAGGAAGCCATTGATGAAGTAGAAGGGCCAAGGTTCTGTGCCTGAATGGAAAAGAACAATTTCTGGTCAGCTCACTAAAGCAAATGATATTAAATAAAATAAATAAAAAAAAAAATAGACCGAACCTCCTGAAAAACCAGGGAACGACATAGGAGCCAGCTGGATCATTTCAAGGACATCCACCAGGTCCAAAATGCCTCACAGTTTTGTGTAGAGGCCTTAAAGAGGACCTTTCATTAGATTGGGCACGGGCACTTCTATATACTGCTGGAAAGCTGACAGTTCGCTGAATTCAGCACACTTTTGGCTTTCCCACTCTGTACCCCAGGTAAAGCGCTATCGGTCCCGGTACCGTAGTGCTTTACAGTCAGTGCCCAATCTGATGAAAGGTCCTCTTTAAATAGGAGCTGAGATATTCTCTTGTGTCCACAATCCAATGAAGCAATGCAGAGATCATCATCTTTTTATGGACATTCCAGTCAATCTTTAAGTGCCCTCGAGCAGGTCTACTTTGCCAGATTTCCCTACAAACAGTCTCCTCTGGAATTGTTACCCAAAGCCGACCAGTTAGTTACCAAGGACAATTTTAGCCTCTGTCTGAAGGCAAATCAGGCTGAAGACCCCGGACACATCAGACAGTCGGCCAGCCTGCCAAAATCAGCAGTTTTAGCCAACAATAATTTAATGGGGCTAGTAATAAAAAAAACACAAACAAAAAAACCAAAAACACACATACCTGTAATAAAGTATTTAGTCACCAAATAGATTTCTGCAGTAACCTGAGAGTTTGGTCACCTGACGCTGTTGTATTCCATATACGTAAATTTGACGTGGTGATGTTATATACTCACCTTCATTCAATGGGGGCAGAGTTACTAAACTTCTTTAATAGACAGGGCAAGCTTAAACTAGACAGTCTTAAACTGTGCCATATCTGGTGCGTATATAGACTGGCTAGACTAAGTTTACACCACCTATTATCCTGCTTACCTTCAGAGATAAAATGCGCCTACATTTCGGTGCACAGTGTTGCCTCTGAAGTCCTGTCCATTTCTACTAAATCCCACCCCCTTGTCAAACAAGATATAGAAAGTGTCTTAAACAGTTAGAGCGTAACTAAATTTTTGAACAGCATTTTGTGTCATTCATACATTTTGTAATATACTTTATGAACAGATTTTGGCTCCTTTATGTGAAATCCTCCATTCTTACCATTGTTTCTGTATTGAGAGCTGTTCCTGCCTCTCACTGAATGTTACTGTGTATGGAGTCCGGGCCTATGTAATATAGGAGGGGAGGGTCACTACAAACAGTTCTATCTCAGGCATTATAAAACGTACAAACTTGATTTTGGTGTCATATGAGAGAGGAGTTCTTGAACAAGACACTCTCCGAAGAGATCATTGGTTGAAAACAGTCGAGTTTGGGATTTTTATATCATATGTATTACATAAAGTTTCATATAAATATCCTAATCCAAGTAATGTTTTCAAAAGACAATCTCCTCTTTCTTTTGACACCAAAATCAAGTTTGTACAATTTATAATGTCTGAGATATGACTGTTTGAAGAGACCCTCCCCTTATTTTCCCTTATGTTACACAGCTCCCTACTCCATGCACAGTAACATTCAGTGAGATCAATACAGAAACAAGGGAAAAGTGTGCAAAATTTGTTAATCAAGTATACTGCAAAATTTATTTATGACACAAATACTACCAGATAATAAAAAGTTATCCGAAAGTTTACTTATACTTGAATACATTGGATACATGTATCGATGCCAGTTTTTTGGGACAAATTGAGCAAGAATTCTGGCACCTTTCCAATAGTAAATCTGCCCCATTGTCTTGAAAAATATGCAAAAGCATCATCTGGAGAAACATATTTTAATAAGGAGCAGACCCAAATATACAGCGTATTAACCCCTCTTGACATGACCATTTTCCACTTTCTTCTTTTACATTCTGCCTTTCAAAAGCCATTACTTTCCTAGTCATGTGTGGGGCTTGTTTTTTGCAGGTTAAGCTCCGTTTCCTAATAGCCCCGTTTAATATTACATACCAAGTAATGGGAAGCTATATATGAAGAAGTTGAACTGTGGAAAAAGTCGATGGCCCATTTATTATACCAAGCCTTTATGTGAAACATATTTGTAATGAATTTCTAAGAATTTATTTTTCATTTGCTATGTCGCTATCTATATTTTTTTTTAAAAAAAAATATGGGAGTTGTAGTTTTGCAACAGCTGCAAGGCCACATTGACAGGTGACTCTGCAGCTGTACGGGGACGCATAGAGTGTTTTTTCTACTGTTATATATATTCTAGGGAAAGGAGTGATTTAGAACTTTTATTTCATATTTTTATAGCTTTTTTTTTTTTTTTTACTATTTTATTCCCCCCCGGGGGCTTGAACCTGCGGTCACTTGATTGCAAGTCCCATAGACGGCAATACAACTGTATTGCCGTCTATGGGACATTCTGTATATTAGTATTACGGCTGGTCATAGACCCAGCCGCAATACTAATATAGCAGTGACAGGCCTGGGAGCCTCATTAGGCTCCCGGCTGTCACCCGAACAGGTCGGCTCTTGCGATATCGCCGCACAGGAGCCGGCCTGCAACTTTACAGGTATAGGGCCGGTGGGGACCGGCCCCAGGGGAGAAGGGGCCGCCAATCCAGACTAAGACCCGGCATCCGCTGTACTAGAGAGGCGGATGCCGGGGAGGGATAGACGCCGGGGCCTGAGACATCGCTGCCCTGCCCTGCATGAAGCCAGCGGCGGGGGGACGGAGGAGCGGAATACCGTAGCATCGCCCCTGCCGCTGCTGGCTTCATGCAGGGCAAAGGAGCGCAGCGATGTCTCAGGCCCCGGCACCTGCATCTATCCTTCGTCGGCACCCGCCTCTCTATCACAGCGGGTGCCAGGCGCCACATTCGGACTATAAGACGCACCCTTCTTTTCCCCCCAAATTTTGGGGAAAAAAAGTGCGTCTTATAGTCCGAAAAATACGGTATATCCTGCAGTTTCCGCTTTGTCCACTAAGCCTAAAAATAGGCGGAAAGTTGTGAATTTCAGTCATCTCATTTACGTCATAGACAGTATAACAATAGAAGATAACACCTATGTAAGTAGCACCCATAGTGACCCATCTTTGCATCTACTACTAATAGATAATGTCACAGCTTATCTCTTCCCCCTGCCTGTACACAGTATGTGTAGAAGACTCTCCCACAGATATCACTGAGTTGGCTCCAGACTATTGCTACCTATGGCTATAACTATGCATAAAGCATATCATGAGATGGCAGCACCATAATCATGTACAGAAAGTAGAATAAATCACAAGCTAAAAATAAAAATACAGATTAGTACAAGTGATATATTTCACTATCTGGTTTTAACAAAAAAATTTTTTAAAAAAATTGGCGATACATTCATTTTAGGTCAACATGATCCACTATAGACGGTCAAAAGATTCAAAGGCTTCTATACAAGTAAGAGAAAATTTGACCAAACATGACAATTTCAGTAGGATTAACTGACTATTTTAGGCATATAGGTCCTTACTGACTCCCCCCTGCCCCCAACAGATTATATTGGGACAAAGAAGAATGGGGCATATCAAATTTTATAATGCCCGATCCTTTGGTTTTAGGGAGAAAAGCTGCCACAAAAGGTATCCAACAGCAGCTTACTGCCCCCTCCCCACACACATACAAACAAGCTTGGTGCGCCTCCTGCTGCAAGATAACATGTGAGCATCATGGCACCAGGCTTGGAGATTTGGACAATCCATATGATAAACTATAAGTAATCCAACAAATGTAGAAATCAGTCGGCACTACTCTCAAGTCTGATCTATTTCCATAATACAGGACGCCGTAGCTTTGAGAATCCCATCGGCGCTGAGCTCCCAAAATGTACTGTAAAATAGACATACATAACCAAAACTCAAAAATGGTGAAATAGAAGAGCGGAAACTCAAAAATTCTTGTATAAAGTTTTTTATTTCAACTCATGTACCAGCTGTAACTTATTTTTGTATCACTGCTCTCATAAAAACCATGAAGATGGTTTTTACGAGCCAACATAAACCAAGATTTTTATGCAAGAATTGTTGATTTGCTGCTCTTCTATTTGGATATTTTTGAGTTTTTTTTGGCCGGGGCTACACTCTGACTTTTTGTAGCTCTGCTAATTGATTTTAACCCTTGAGCTACAGCAGTAGCCCAAAGGATAACATACAACTCAACTGAAGTCCTTTGGACTACAGGTGTAGCTCAATAGATAAAGTCGAATCTGTAGCGCTGCGAAAAGTCACACAGTGTAGCCCTGGTCGTAAAGAGGTTGTCCAGGAAAAAAACCCAAAACCTCACCTGTCCTCGGTGCTCCAGTGTCCTCCCAGCGCGGTCCGATCCATTGTCCTCGGTGCTCCATTGTCTTCTTGAAGTGAAATTCCTCACCGGCCAAATCCTCTCCCAATGATCCCTATACGTGACTGATGAGGCCTCAGTAAGGGACCCTGGACGCCACAGGAAATGACATCATGTGTACTTTGCGGAGGCTGCTGACTGGACAACAATGAATCGGCAGGACCAGACCGCACTGGAAGGCACTGGAGACAGGAGAATAGGATTTTTTTTTTTCACCTCCCCCGACCTATGTAAAAAAAAAATACACTTTTTGCCCAGACAACCCCTTTAAAGTATATATAAGATATTAGGAATATTGTCGATTTAACGTGAACCCAAGGATGCCATTGCAAATGGACAGTAAAAATAGAAGCCTCTGTGAATTTTCCCAAGTCATAAAGGATGATCCTCAACGGAAGCGACTGCCGTAGAAGAACAAGATAGCTGCCATTGTCTACCTTTCCGAAATAACTAAAGTGAAGTATCAGGACAACACTGGAGAAATTTCTATGCCAGGAAAGCTCTTCCAATCACACCATGTTGCGTGCACTTCTCCTGTACCACAATGATTAAACACTCCAAGTGTGATGGAACACGTCAAGTGTACTTATTTCAGCTAGACAGTAAGCAGCGCGTTTAAGGCTACGAGTAGATCAGGATTACGTACCATTTATACGCCTGCAGGTTTTCATTAACTTCAATGCTGCCGTTTAGCGCCTGAGGGTTCTCAACTATCACTTCAACTCTTCAGAGACAATAAGCGACAGGAGAAACGCAACCTGATCATTTCGCTCGCAACAGATTTGGAGCGGAGATTTCACTTTGGGCTAGATGTACAATGCACACAACAGCAAGTACGTCTACTACTCCATACTCTTTGGGAGAGACGTCCAGAGCTGGATGGAGAATTCTAACATTTAAGCAGTTAATTACAATAATTTATGTGGTTTTGAAGAATTTTCTTATGATTGGGGATTTTTAGAGTTACATGAATGGGTATTCCCATCACGGACATTTATGGCATATTCAAAGGATATGATGAATTGATAGACAGGAGGCTCCGGAGGGCTCGGGCCCTAAAACAACAATGGTCCAGCAAAAGGCACACACAAATCTGCAGTTGTATTTTTAGTGGCACTGGTTTTTGTTTTTGAGTACATTAAATTTGTTCGTTTTTATAATCTATTTTTGGGGGTGAAGGAAGGTAATAAGAAAACAATGCTGTACTTGTAATACTTCCCAACCAATCAGTACCCAAGCAATTGAGTAGTGGTTTGCAGAGGGACAGACAAAGGCAGCCCCTGCCCTCAATATCTGTCATTTAATTTGACTTTTCGGGATAAGATGCAATGTGGGTGCACACGAGGAGTGACTTTCTATCTCTTCCTTTTCGGAGTTATATTCTGCAATATAATCAGTCTAAAGGAGCGTTTACACTAGTGTCGGTGTCCGTCAGACAGTGTCCGATGCTAATGTCCGTGGAAAATACAGGTTTTTGCTGTCTGCTTGAAAAATCGGACATTTTTGTGAACGGACAATTAAGGACAGACACGGACCGTAAAGAACGCACATGATGTCCCATTAAAATCAATGCAAAATGTAACGGACACAACTAGTGTCCAATGCTAACGTCTGTGCAAGATTTTGCGCGGACATTAGCATCGGACACCGACGGTAGTGTAAACCCTGCCTAAGGCTGCGGACACACCAGCATTGGGTAACCATTTGGGGACTCTGTCTCCCATTCCACTTAAAATGTGCAGAGAAAAGTCCTGCAAGCATTCTAGTCTATGGGGTCCGCAGGTAACTGCTTTTTAAGCAAATAGGGTTTCTAATTTTCAGGTCCGGTTGAGGAAGGCCGAATGCTAGTGCAAATCTAGCGTAAGCCAAGATTTCTTCTCTTATTTCCTGCACTTTATGATCACTCCCACCCCAGACATACTGAATTTCACCATGGTGGGACCTTATCCTATTAATATTATAAATGTGAAAGTTTGTGAGTTTGTGGGTTTGTGTGTTTGGATGTTTGCATGTTTGGATGTTTGTTCCTCAATCACGCAAAAACCGCTCCACCGATTTGGCTGAAATTTTCCACAAACATAGTTAATACACCCGATTAAACAATAGGCTACTTTTTGTCACAATATCGCACATACGTTTTTCCCAGGACCCCCACAAAACCCAAACTCACACCACTATCTCTGCAATCTCACACACTTTGGACCCCGATTTGGCTGAAATTTTCCACAAACATAGTCCCTACAATCAATGGCGCAATAGGCTACTTTTCGTCACAATAGCTCACATACGTTTTTCCCAGGACCCTTTGGATGTTCGGATGTTTGGCGGTCAATCACGCAAAAACCGCTCCACCGATTTGGCTAAAATTTTCCACAAACATAGTCCCTACACTCGATTGCGCAATAGGCTACTTTTCGTCACAATAGCGCACATACGTTTTTCCCAGGACCCTTTAGATGTTCGGATGTTTGGCGGTCAATCACGCAAAAACCGCTCCACCGATTTGGCTGAAATTTTCCACAAACATAGTTATTACACTGGATTGCGCAATAGGCTACTTTTCGTCACAATAGCACACATACGTTTGTGCCAGGACCCCCACAAAACCCAAACTCACACCACCATCTCTGCAATCTCACACACTTTGGACCATAGCAAGCCACAAAATTCATATTGCCCTCTACAGCCTCGCCCCTAACCCCACACAATCACATATACATAGACTTTACCACTTTGCCCCTCACCTTAACGATTCTCCAGGAGGCTCTCTTTAACGCTCCGGAGCAGCCATGTTTGCCCCCACCACTCTGACAATCCGCGACACCGCCCACCCATGTCAATACCCCTAGGCGGTCTAATAAATGCAAAAAAAAAAGTTTAAAAAAAGTAAAAAAAATATAAAAACAATAAATAAAAAGGATTAAAAATTCAAATCACCCCCCTTTCCCTAGAACACATATAAAAGTAGTTAAAAACTGTGAAATACATACATGTTAGGTATCCGCGCGTCCTAAATCGCCCACTCTACAAAGCTATACAAATATTTTTCCTGTTCGGTAAAAATGGTCAAAAGTGCCAAACTGCCATTTTTTCACTGTTTTGATTCTGCTAAAAATTTGAATAAAAAGTGATCAAAGCAATAACATTTCCCAAAAATGGTAGAACTACAAAGTACACCCGTTCCCGCAAAAAAAGACGCCCTATACATCCCCGTACACGCATGTATAAAAAAAGTTACGGCTGTCGGATTATGGCGACTTTTCAAAAAATAATTTTTTAACACAGTTTTGGATTTTTTTTTAAGGGGTCAAAATGTAAATAAAACCATATAAATTTGGTATCCCCAGAATCGTAACGAAACACAGAATACAGGGGACATGTCATTTTGGTTGCACAGTGAACGCCGTAAAACCAAAGCCCGTAAGAAAGTCGCAGAAATGCATTTTTTCTTCAGATCCACCACATTCTGAATTTTTTCCCTGCTTCCCAGTACATTATATAGAATAAATAATGGTGGCATCATGAAGAAAAATTTGTCCCAGGAAAAATTAAGACCTCATATGGCTCTGGGAGCGGAGAAATAAAAAAGTTATGGGGTTTAGAAGGAGGGGAGTCAAAAACGAAAATCAAAAAAATGCCATCGGCGGGAAAGGGTTAACTTCAAATACCTCAGTCCCAAAGTCACTATGTAAAGTTTCTCACAACACCGTATATATAGCAGCTCAAATACAAAGTAACTTCAACACAAAAGTCTCACGTATTCTCTGAATTACAGCAAAAACAAGATACAAACTTACATTTCATATCCCATACCTTATACACAGTACGAAAACCTTACCCACGTCTGTATATACCCACTGCTACAATCACCGCAGACGAAGTCGCGGGTACCAGCTAGTGTTATCTAATACTTGAGTCATCTGAGTCATGTGACCAGACTTTTGTCTCAAAACAGATACAACAGGGAATTTCAGAGTGAAAGTTGATTTTTCAGACGGTAGGACAAGAGAAATAGCCTGATAGGAGGTGAAAAAGACATTTCTCTTTGATAAGACGTATTACAAAGCTTCTTACAATCACTTGTACTGTTCACTTATGCAAAGTCTGATGTAATGACAGTACCAATTTAACTGCAAAGGTGGCTACTGACCATATTAACTAAGGGGTCAAACTGTCAAGACTGCAACTAGCCCTGAGCAGTTGCAGGCAGAGTCCAGATATGGCCTGCTCCTGTGCAAATTTCCTGGGGACATAGGGCAGTGTCCATGAGATTTCTATTACAGATACATGGATATGCATCATGATGTAGGAACTAGCATCCTGCCATGACTGATATACCCCTCATCGGCAGTTATGGTGTTAATGGGGTATCCCCCTTTATATATTGCTAGGCTATGCCATCACATTGATGTTGGGTCCAACCTCTAGGTCCTCAATGATTCTGAAATGGGAATGGGGACTGGATTAAGCCACCTGTGCAGGGGAACTCCACTACCCACACAGTACATGTCCCAGATGTCCTATGGGCTTCCATAGTTTGTTAGCCAACAGCTGCCTTTCAAAAAACAGCTGTACATCCATTTTTTAATGTTTATTTTACAAATTTTAGTTACATAGTCTTGAAAAAGAGACCAGGGCTCAAGATGTATTGTCCAGCTATGGAAAATAAAAATTAATTTACCAGTACTTACGTAATCTACCATCTAGTGTCATTCACCTTGGCCATCTATCATCCATTGCTGTGCACCAGGAGTATCCCAAGAGACCTCCCAGACTGAAGAACTGAGGCAGCCATCTTGTAGGAGTGTCACCAGTGAAGTGTTGTACCTAGGGCTTGGCGATTATGACCTAAATCAAAATCGATCAGGTATTTTACTTGGATTACGATTAATGGCGATTATTTATGCCATGCCCCTTTACACTACGGCATTTTTACAGTACAAATACGCGTTGGGCGAACCTTGTGAGGATCCCTGGTGGCTTGGCTTGACGAACACGGCACAACTGAAACGGTTATTATAGTTTGGGGTCTCTTCAGAACCTGGAGTATAATAAGTGGAGGTCCAGGGAAAGTTATCAAACATAAAACACAGTGTTACTCACCTCTCCTGGGCTCCGGCACAGTTCTTTGTTCTCTTTGGCACTTCTGCCTGACATTAGGGACCGTGAGGCTTGTGATTGAGCCTCAGTAGTCACATGGGTCATGCTTGCATCTATGCGCCTTGCCGGAACCCAGGAGAGGTGAGTAACAGTCACCAAGTCCAATTGCGACGTGTTTGATCCAAACAGGTAGGACATAGCAAATATTGTAATAACCAAATCACGTAATGTGAATGAACCCTTACTGTTTACTATACATTTACTTCCATATGTTCAGTCGGAAACTATAATTGATCTATGGAGGATATTGATTTGGAGGCTGCAGGTAAACGTACAATGACCTGTTTGCGAAATCAAGAATAAGAATTCCTTATAGTAAAGAACAAAGGATGGGTCACTGTTTAAACAAGAGGCGGCAGACGGCGATCCCTGCTGGAATAGCGGACGGTGTGACGTGCGAGTGACAATACGCGTCAGACATGGACAAGTCACTTAACATTCCATCAGTAAACAAACACTTTATGAGAGCGCTCCGACGATAAACCTGTCACATATCCAGTGTGAATGATGTGAACGACGGCTTAATGGGACAAGCAGAAGTAATGGCTTTACACTTGAAAGAAAGGGGAATTATTTGTATGATATTACAGGAATAAAAAGTCAATGATTTAACAGATTACCAGACGTGAGCACATAACGGTGGTGGTGGCCGAATGTATCCGACTATTCTGTATGCTAGTCCACACAGTCATCACCAATCCATGTCATTCTGCCATGATCATAGGAATAGCAATGCAATGGACCTGCAAATCCACATTTAAAGAGAACTTTTCAGCATTGCGATCAACTCCAGTTCTTAGCATTTGTTAATAGCTGCTGCTTCACTGATTCCAGCACAACCGGAAATTTTTTCTGTAGTCCCCACCATTCCTGAGCAATCAGTGCAGTTAGTTTTCATGCCTGAACCGTCATGTGGATGGTGTCCGTCAGAAGCAGTCAAAGGGAAGTGATGGACAGTATCGGAGTCTATATAACATATGAAGCACCAAAACTAACACTTATTGCTCAGGGATGGTGGGGACTAAAAATTTTGTACGGTTATTAGTGGAGCTGCAGCTATTAAATGATGCATAGAGCTGGACACGGTTAGAAATGGTGAAATGTAATGTCCTTTTTAAGATACAGTGGGGCAAAAAAGTATTTAGTCAGTCACCAATAGTGCAAGTTCCACCACTTAAAAAGAGGAGAGGCGTCTGTAATTTACATCATAGGTAGACCTCAACTATGAGAGACAAAATGAGAAAACAAATCCAGAAAATCACATTGTCTGATTTTGTAAGAATTTATTTGCAAATTATGGTGGAAAATAAGTATTTGGTCAGTAACAAAATTTCATCTCAATACTTTGTTATATACCCTTTGTTGGCAATGACAGAGTTCAAACGTTTTCTGTAAGTCTTCACAAGGTTGGCACACACTGTTGTTGGTTTGTTGGCCCATTCCTCCATGCAGATCTCCTCTAGAGCAGTGATGTTTTGGGGCTGTCGCTTGGCAACACGGACTTTCAACTCCCTCCAAAGGTTTTCTATAGGGTTGAGATCTGGAGACTGGCTAGGCCACTCCAGGACCTTGAAATGCTTCTTACAAAGCCACTCCTTCGTTGCCCTGGCGGTGTGCTTTGGATCATTGTCATGTTGAAAGACCCAGCCACGTTTCATCTTCAATGCCCTTGCTGATGGAAGGAGGTTTGCACTCAAAATCTCACAATACATGGCCCCATTCATTCTTTCATGTACCTGGATCAGTCATCCTGGCCCCTTTGCAGAGAAACAGCCCCAAAGCATGATGTTTCCACCCCCATGCTTTACAGTAGGTATGGTGTTTGATGGATGCAACTCAGTATTCTTTTTCCTCCAAACACGAAAAGTTGTGTTTCTACCAAACAGTTCCAGTTTGGTTTCATCAGATCATAGGACATTATCCCAATACTCTTCTGGATCATCCAAATGCTCTCTAGCAAACTTCAGACGGGCCCGGACATGTACTGGCTTAAGCAGTGGGACACGTCTGGCACTGCAGGATCTGAGTCCCTGGCGGCGTAGTGTGTTACTGATGGTAGGCTTTGTAACATTGGTCCCAGCTCTCTGCAGTTCATTCACTAGGTCCCACCGCGTGGTTCTGGGATTTTTGCTCACCGTTCTTGTGATCATTTTGACCCCACGGGGTGAGATTTTGCGTGGAGCCCCAGATCGAGGGAGATTATCAGTGGTCTTGTATGTCTTCCATTTTCTAATTATTGCTCCCACAGTTGATTTCTTCAATCCAAGCTGGTTGCCTATTGCAGATTCCGTCTTCCCAGCCTGGTGCAGGGCTACAGTTTTGTTTCTGGTGTCCTTTGACAGCTCTTTGGTCTTCACCATAGTGGAGTTTGGAGTCTGGCTGTTTGAGGGTGTGCACAGGTGTTTTTTTATACTGATAACAAGTTTAAACAGGTGCCATTACTACAGGTAATGAGTGGAGGAAAGAGGAGACTCTTAAAGAAGATGTTACAGGTCTGTGAGAGCCAGAAATCTTGATTGTTTGTAGGTGACCAAATACTTATTTTCCTCCATAATTTGCAAATAAATTCTTACAAAATCAGACAATGTGATTTTCTGGATTTGTTTTCTCATTTTGTCTCTCATAGTTGAGGTCTACCTATGATGTAAATTACAGACGCCTCTCATCTTTTAAAGTGGTGGAACTTGCACTATTGGTGACTGACTAAATACTTTTTTGCCCCACTGTATATTCAACTATATTTGTCCATAGCGTAAGTTACACCAAGTGTCAATCCACCCTAAATATGTCAAGGATATGATGTCAAGTGGCTGTAAAGGGCAGTCAATGACAGCTAGAACATTTAGCTTTTCATACAAAAACTTGGTGTGTAGTGGATCATTACCCTGCTACAGAGGGAAGTCATCTCCACAAAGATCCAGCACAAAGGGTACATTTTAGTTTTAGAATAATGGATTACTATATAACCTTTCGGAATATGTAGTTGGTTTGAAATAAATGTCCAACTGCACAGTACACAAACTACTACTGTAAATATCACATTTCCTGCTATCGAGGGTGGCCAATGTTTTCATGTTGTGTTATTAGAGAGGTTATCTGGGAAAAAAACAAAAATTAAATACTAAACTAACCCCCCTCCCCCCGCCTTAAAAAAAATAAAAAAAATCTATATTTACCCATATCCCTGAGAATACACAGGCACACTTTATGATAATCCGGTGACGTTCCGTTTTGCTATTTCCAGAAACCAATAGTCCCTCACCCGACCCCATCATATTTACCTGTCTTTAGTCTTCTGTCACAAAACGTCACTTCCTTCGTTTCTGCCGGGGCCTACACGATAGAGCCAGAGATTCTAACCCTATTGTACAATTGCCGGCAGAAGTGAAGAGTGCCGACTACGCATGTGCAAGAAGTCCACAGAAGAAGGAGGCAGCGGCAGCACAGAAGAAACTGATCTCCATGACACAGACAACAGGTAAGTATGATGCGGTGGGTTCAGCTAGTTAGATGGGTAGGTAGGGCTAGTTGTCCGTGGGCTATCTAGGGAAACAGGGACGGGGTGTGAGAGAGGGAGGGGGAGGGAGTGAGGGCGGGATCATAGGAGTTGTAGGCTGACAGCAGGAAGCTACCCATGTAAACAAATGCAGAGGATGCCAGGAGCTCTCACAGAAACTCAAAAATCACCCAAAACACTGCTAAAGATATTTTGGTGCAATTATTAACCCATTAATAGCACTAAAATACCTTCTTTTCTTTTTTTTTTAAGTTTTTATTGCCTGGAAAACCCCTTTAAAGTTTTCTCCTTGTCTCCTTACATAGGACTTTCTGCCAAAGACCCAATGTAATAAAGCAACATGACATGGTAGTACTACTATATATTTTTTTTCAAGCCCCAACTAAACATAGTTGAATAACATGGTTCTCAAAGGGATTTTTATTATTTTTAATTAAACAAGGGTATTACGCTTTGTTACCCTTGAAGTTAAGTGATTCATCTCTTAGTTCATAAGCATAATAATAGTAATAATAATATATAATCTATAATAAGTGTTTTTATATAAGTAAAAATATATAACAGAATTTTTTTTAGTATAAATGTATGAGAGATTTAAAGAGAATGTGCAATCTATAAAGTCATGAGAAGTCGTGCACAAATTGATATAAGACAAGAACATCAAAGAGATCCAGGAAGTGCCAGTTCTGCAGGTTTGGAACATGTCAATGTAGGAAAAGTGACAAACTATCATTGCGACAAGAAGCCAGGTGGATAATAAGATTGAGCGCCCTGGGTCCCTTATGGTTAAACGAAAGAAATTATGTGCCCATTATATATAAAACTGTTATGTTTCTATATGTATTTTTCTAAAATTCCTACTTTTATGAGATAGATGAGTTTTATATGCAAGTGCCTTATTCTTAGGACTACAGAGCACTGCGCTATTATACCGCAATAATATTATACTGAATAAAGAGGAGTCTAAATGTGACCTCCACGGTTGTCAGACAGCGACATCGCATCTCTCCATGTGCCGTGACGCAGTTGTGTCACTCTATATCGTTCAGCGCTCAGTGGTATCTTCATGAGATGACATTACCGGATGACACCGCACAGAAGTGAGGTATAAGGCGCTGATGTGTAGTGAAGACTTCAATGGCATCTATATATGGATGAAACGTGTGGTTATATGAAACAGCTGTCACTATATCACCCGGTTTTGTTTTATTGTGCTGAAATGCCTCTCCCTGCCATTGTATTTTTAGCAGAGAGACGGAATAAAGAGGACACGCTTATACTAATAATTGACAAGTGCCGCTGCGTTACTTCTGCAAGTTCTTTGCCCATAAAATTTTTTTATTCTTGGGCCTTAAGAAGACATCTTGGGTAATCTCCCAAGCAGTGGCTGTATATGTGAGTTATTCTATGCCATCTGCTCCTCAGCTGTGTCACATGACTTGCAATAACATTCTACAATAGACGCAGCGTGTTGTGTGTGGACCGCTCCTCCATTTATTCCAACAAGACTCACATAAAGGGTCTCATATAAATGAACCGATACTGATTTCTTCACGTGCAAGTTGTAGAGTAAGAGTATCAGTCACATGACACAACTGAGGACCAGAAGGCAGTGGGTGACATATACAGTCACTAGTAACAAAATTACCTCCATTACAACTTATATCATCTCCCTTTCTTTCGGACTTGTTTCCACACATGGGGATAGTTTAGAGGTTACTACCCAGTACAGAGTTCCCCAATTTGAATGGATTGCCGGTTGTGCATGTGTGTTCCCAGTCCAGTCAATTGTAACAAACTGCTATGTGACTCAATCGATTTCTCTTTGATAGTCACATAGCAATGAATAAGCAACAGAGTGTATGTGAGACACAAGCCTTATACATATTCACAACATAAAGGGGTTACTTGGGGAGTAAAACCAGTGAATTCCCTGCATTGGTCAGCCATTATTACTAATATACATGCCGATGCCCCATTTATTAGCCGTACAGAAGGAAGTAGGGAAGGTCAGAAATCTCAATCCCTTGCATTGCCTGAGGACACTCCGAATCCATTTTACTCAATAGACCGGTGGCCTGAATAGAGGGGAGTCAATGACGTCAGTGAGAGTCGGAGCAGCTGCAGGGGAGGCAGAAGAGCGAGAGTCTCTCAAGCTGCCCTCTGATGACAATGGTTATTCTCAACAGTGGTTCAGTAATCTGAACATTATAGTCATTTGCTGTAATGGAAATCATCTCTGCACGTATTCTATTGCGACATTTAATACTCCTCCAAGGGGGCGGCCAATGGTCTGATCCGTCCCGATGACAATAAAGCAGGTCCTATCCTGCACGATGTCACCAGAACAGAATGGATCAGAAGTTCCCATAGAGCTAAGTGCATCACAGAATGTACTTGGGTGTCAGTTCAAGTGTCATCCAAGTGCATTCCGCAGCAAACTTGGCCCCATATCGGATCTATGTGCATGGGGTCTTCCTTCCTAGTAAACCAGATAGACTTGTGTCAACCTGAACAGGCAGAGCTGCAGATGAGTGAGACAGGCTACTTCAGACTCCCAATAGGTACTGTAGCTAAACTGTAGTCACAGATAACAGCTCTACCATAATGCAGCACAGCTAAAGAGCATCCAAGCAGCAAGATCTGCGGAAAATACATAGCAGGTAACCATCACCTATGGGTAATGGCTTGGATATTAAGGCTGGACAGACACCAGAAACATGAAATCCATGGCTAAGTTCACATCTGTTTTGGAGACTCTCTCGCAGTGTGCGTTCAATATCACTGTCCTGCATGTCCGAGTTTGAATCCGTGCAAAAAAAAAAAAGCGGTTTCCAGGTGCAAACGGTGGCTTGCTTTACAAGCCCATTGAAATGAATGTGTTTTTAAACTGACCGCATACAAGCCAACCCCAATCTGTTTTTGTGCAATTTCGGCGGAATCACGGTGGGCAAGCTGCAGGTGCAAATGTGAACGTCCCCATATATAGTTCCATATTTAACCACTATTGTAGTGCTCCGCCTATCCGTTCTTCTGGTCCACAACAATAGAAAAACTGACGCTAGTGTGAACCTGGCGTAACTTATACTGCAATGAGCGCAACACAAAGCAAGCCCTTTACTATGCCGTCTACTGGGCCCAGTTCACCTGTATAGGAATGTCTGCTGTAAATAAGAACAACAGGCTGCCGCACCATGCCCACTTGAGAAGTACTGGCATAAACAGAGTTAAGGAGACAAACCATAGCGCCATGCTGATGCTGGCTGCGGGAGTTCACCTTCCTTCATACATCCGCTCCCCCTGCTCCCCTTCTATGTGATCGATGCAATCAGCCGGGAAATCACAAGCGCTGCTCTTAATCACCGCACTGTTGTGACAGCTGCTACCAGCTACGGCAATTTGCTGCAATCAATGCCACTTAAAAAGGGTACAGCGCGGAGAAGTGGTGGGGGAAGGGGAGCGAGGCAGAACAGAGGGGAGAGCTACTGAGGAGGGGGATACAGAAGAATACCGTACTTACATCTAAGTGTCTCAAGTCTCATTCATTGCATTAAACAAAACTTTCACCTCCTCTACATGACCTCCTATAATAATAAAAATAATTTTATTTATATCGCGCCAACATATTCCACAACACTTTACAAACCACTTATTAATTCAGTCCTTCATTTCTACAAAATTACACCAGGTGCAATAGCTAACACCTAAGGTTGGTGTTACACAGCTGTGATGTAAGTCCACAATTGAGGGTTTTCAATTGCGGACACATTATATTCAATGCAACCTCTTACACCACTGGATATTTTATTCGTGGTGTGGCCGGGCCGCAACCATGGTCCGCAATTTAAAGGACATGTCCGTAATAGCCGTGAATTGCGGCACTACATGGACTGACCCATAGAACTCTATGGGCGAGTGCGGTAGTTTACGGGCATCTGCGGTGTCTATGTTGCTGATCAGCTTTGAACAGAAAGTTCACAGAGTTTTTCTCCACGGACTTACTTTTACCATTACATCTACAGGAAAGCCACCGGAGTTTCCATAGATCTAATTAACATGCTGCGATTTCCAAAACCGGACCTGCTTTGGAAATCGCAGCATGAATCCCATCCACTTTGTTATTACTGTAAAACGCTGCAATTTTTCCCACGGCTTGCTTGAAAAAGTACCTTAAAGGTACGGAACGATCGTCGCTGCATTGTTTCCAGGCATACCTCCTCCATGTCGTGTTAATGTTACTTTGAAGAATCAATAAAGTCTTGTGGATTTTTATATACGCTCTGGGTAAGTGCCCTGCAATTATTTTTTCCTATTGCCATTTTTTCAGCAATTGCGTCCCACCCCTCCTAATAGTATCATTTATTATCAGACCATGATGAGAAGTTCCTTCCGCTACTGAATAAGCTGAGTAGTAGCTGACACTTACACTAGTGCCACCTCATGTCATCTATTGTATGTGTCTTATGCTCTAGACTCTGCAGGGCCAAGCGCCAGACCATCTTGCCCACTTCTGTGGAATATGTCATTACCCTATAATCGGTGGAGGTGCAACCTCCGGGACCCTCACCAATCATGAGAATGATGGCGTCGTCCCTTATCATTAGAATGGGGATGCATTGCACTTCCTGCATAGATGGTGATCGGTACACCATTGTGCAGAAAAAACGGTGAAGGAGAACACTGCTGTGGCCCCCTTCTTTCTCAGTATCTGTAAGGGCCAAACCCTCACCAGTCAAGTAATGACATATCCAAGTGAAATGTCATCACTTTACAGGATACCTCTTTACCGATCGGGCAGAAAGCTCATCACCTGCCTGATCATAGAGAGTACTGTGCAGCAGGTCACATAACTGGAGTCCAGGGATGGGGGTAATTCATCCGGCCACCAGGTAAGGAGTGGAATTATAGATTATCTCTTTGACTAAAGACCACCAAGGAAAGGGGCTATGATCCCAAACCATAATTGAATCAAATATGAGACCCTCCACTACCCTACACCAATAAAGGAAGAGGGTACTACTAGATATCAGCAGGACATTTTAAACCCTAGAGAAGGCTCAATTCATTTTCTAATTTTCCGTTGTCTAAGCGTAAATGTAACGATCTAATGGTCTGAAAAATATGGTGTATGAGTATTAGAAGATCTGTTAGGTACTGGAGTCCAACATAAGCTAATATAAAGCTTGGTGAAGAATAAAGCACAGAATTGGTGGGGTGCTTACAAGTGGTGTAAATGATTCTCACTGAAGAGTGTGTGTATGGGGACTTACAGACAACGCAAATTAAAAGGGATGGTGTAGGGAGAAAAGGCTTACCGGTAAAGCTTAATGGGGGACCAAAATTCCCCCTAAAGCTTCCATGTAAATGGTCTGCTAGTGTGCTGGCATGACCTGTGCATCATTCACTGTAATGGGTCTGCTGGGACTTTAATCTCCTGCAGCCCCATAGAAATGAATAGAGCGTTGGTCACACAAGTGCTCCATTCACATGGAGGCTTTAGGTAGACTGTTGATACCCGTTGTCCTCATTTTTAGGGGAATCCCATTGCTCGGACAAAATAACCCTGTGTTGCAGATAGGGGAAAAAAGTGTCCTTAATGGCAAAACCCCTTTAAGGCTGGGTTCACATGCGGCTTTTTTTTATGAAGAACTGTGGAAGAATTAATAGTATGTTACTACGTCATTTCATTAATACACCAATGATCACTAAACTGAAAACCTGAGGTTTCATGGTTGTTAACACACAAGAGAGATGCCTGCGCAGTGTGAACCCAACCCCATACAAAAACATAATCAAGTTTCCCACTGCCCCCATTATTACCTTTGCTGATGCTCCGAATCTTGGTGACATCACTGACCACGCTCTACTCTATAGACTCTGCAGCCGGAACAGAGTGGAGTCGGTGATGTCACATAGAGCTGGAGTAGAAGTTGGAGAGGCAGTATGCACAAATTTCCAGCAACCCAACATACTATGCAAAAATAATCATTGGGGCTCATGGGGACCTGCTGATATAATAGTAATAAAGCCACTCCAGTGTAAAACCCCTCTAGTTTGTCTCTAGTGTGACTGGTATGAGTTCATTTACATGTTTCCTCCCATAAGCATGTCTGAAAAGTCTCCATACATAGCTATGTCAGTACAATGAGAAACAGAACCATCCCCATCCCTCTCCAAAAACCCTGCTCTGAACTCCAATACAGTGATGTCTGCAGATGAGTTTTTACAGAGTTCTATTAGCGTTTGACCAGGCCCCTAAGCTGGGGGGGGGGGGGGGGGGGGGGGGGGGCATAGGCTTCCCTCATTACACTATCATTGCCTGTTGCATTGAACTCCCTACACATCACTGACAAGGCATGAGGCACAATGTATGTCTTCCATTCTCCTCCCGGCTCCTGTGGCACCATAAAGTAGGAGACAGGACAGCCAAGAGAAGAAAAGAAGACAAACATACTTCTGTCTGGAAAGTAGGAATGTATACGATTCAAAACAGCAGGCAGTGGTTGTGTGGTGAGAGGGACCTGGATGGGATGTGTGATGCAGCCAAAAGTTACAGACCGGTATGGTGGCCATGTAAGACATTATAAGGGCTTGTTCACATCTGCGCCCGGTCTCCGTTCTGCAGGTTTCCGTTTCCTGCACAAAACAGAGGCAGGAGATGGAAACCTGCAGGACTCTTTCAAACTCATTCATTTGAATGGGTTTGAAAGATGTCCGGCCGTGAGCGTTTTATGCTCTCCACCGCGAAACCGTTTTTTTAAAAAATCAGACACGCATTACTCGGTGTCTGATTTTAAAAAAAACGGTTTCGCGGTGGACCCACTGTGACAGCTTTCAGAGTGACGGAAAGCTGAGAACGGAGACCCGAACGCTAGTGTGAACCTAGCGTAAGAGGGATAGAAACTTAAGTTAGGGTAAGTTCACACTGGGTTTTTTGGTCAGGATTTTGAGGCCGGAATAAACGGCTCCCAGAAAAAGAAGCGATATGCTCATTCTTTCATGCGGATTCACCTTGCAATTCGGCTTGAAGCCACTCTCTGTTGACTAGACCCTAATCCGGAGCGGAGTGCACGACTGGATGCAGGTGCACCGGCATCCAGTCGCAGTTACCCGTATTTTGCTCTGGAACCTGAGGCGGCCTCCTCTTCAGGTTCCGGACCAAAAAACCCTGTGTGAACTTACCCTTAAACTTTTGCCCCGGGCCCCATGAGCCTTTAACTACACCCCTGGATTTCTCTGGTCTTCTTACATGAGTTCCTTTGCAATAATGTTTTTCCCCATAAAGTACAGCCTAAAAAATAAGTCTCTCTTCAATGACAAACTGCTTTGTACTAAGCAGGTACAATAACCCCTACACAGTCTACAAATGAGTGTCTCTGGTTTGACAGGTATAAGTTCATTTGCATGGTAAAGCAACAATACACAAGCCTAGATCATTAAGATCAATGCCAAGTGGGTGGTGTAAAGCACATCAAAGACTATGCAGTGTTCGGGAAGTGATATAAAGGCCTAATATTAGCTACAAACATTAAGCCATGAAGTGTATATAAGGTACAAACATAAATATGCAAGAAAATTACAAGCTATCCATTATCATTTCTCCCCCACTGTGACTGACTATAATATATCCCACTATATAACCCCAGTGATATATTCTTATATTGATTTACATTTCCTTTCATGAAAACTATAAAAAAAAAAAAGCCACTAAACCTCTACACGGTGTTCTTTTCAGTCTACGTATTCTCGAGCTTATTACGTACATTTTTTTATAACATCCCATAAATTACATTACACAACATTTTTAATGTGAATGTTTAACCAGTGGACACGACGCACAATATTTTACGGTGAAAGATTTCAATAAATGTGCAATTAGTGTGAACAAAGCCCTGGCTAAAAGCTGTTTTCAGATGACGGTCTGCAATGTACGGAGGACAGGATTTTACATTTCAGCATAAACACGTTCCCCGACTCCCCCAGTGTGCTCATTAAGAAAAAGCAGAAGCGGCCTTTATGTGTGCACGGGGCTGTAATCAGGAGCTATTCCCTACGTGTGTCACAGCTCTAGTGGACGGACACAATGCGTCACCGGGGACCAGATCAGTCAGCTGCTGACGCAAGGTGTCTGTACAGAGGAGGAAAAAAATAGGAGCAGAAAAGTTCACGGTGAGTCACGGTTAAAGGCATGTAGCCCTGTTATTGACACGTTACAACAGATTGTCAGTAATAGGGCCTATATTACGTCCGTGTAGTGCACCCGGCATAGAGGACTAGTAATGATATACAATGAGGACGATGACAGGAAAAGAGAGAAAAGAACCAAAATGTTAGGTTTATTTGGCTTTTATAACACGCACGTTACGTCCTGTGTATTATATATCTATGGTGCAGTCTCATAAGGTTGTTGTCCGTTTCATCATTCCTTTGGAGCTCAAATGAAAAATGGAGCAACTATACTTCATTCCGTCTGTTTTCTGTGTTCATGTTTCCATGGTAACAGACGACAAACGCTGTAGTCTACCATGTTCCCACAAGGCACCCTGCTGCCCCTCATCACTCACGTACTCTGAGCTCATGTCTATCTGCCCAGGTGAGGGCGCACAGGAGCTCAACCAGCTGACTAGCCAAATGTACAGCCTGGCCGGCGGACCTCTCCACATACCCGGAGCGCTATTCCATCGTGCCAGTTATTCTGCTTCCTAGTGATTTCCTGATATCACTTTGTAATGTGACTACCCGTCTCCTGCGGATATAGCGATTCTCACCTTAGGGTGCATTCACACGGAGTAACATGTTGCGTGACCTGGCACGTATAAGCCGTGTGAGATTTTGAGCGCCATATATGCTCCCATTGATTTCAATGGGAGTTAGTCTCGTATACGCCACGTTATTTTGCAAAATAACGCGGCGTATACGATCCAGGCTCCCATTGAAATCAATGGGAGCATATATGGCGCTCAAAATCTCACACGGCTTATACGTGCCAGGTCACGCGGCATGTTACTCCGTGTGAATGCACCCTTAGACTGAATTATTTTTGCTTTCCGTTCTGGGACCTGTAGTTCTACAGCTAAATTCTGACTGTATTTGTCCCTGGTCCTCATATTAGATTTTACCTTGGCAGCAATGACTTCATCACAGATTATCGGGTAATGGCCCCCTTTTTTGGCCAATTATACTTTTTTCCCCATCAACGCTGCAAACATAACCCAGGGATTCAGAGCTGCATAGTCCACATCCCAGAGACCTTCAGGCCTTAAGACACTACTAAGGCTGGATTCACACCAGCGTTCGTACTCCATTAGAGGATTCCTTTCCTGAATCTGCTTAAAAAACGCAGAGAGGGGGGCCACACGGTGGCTCAGGGGTTAGCACTGCAGCGCTGTGTCCTGGTGTTCAAATCCCGCCAAGGGCAAAAAACCATTTGTGAGGAGTTTGTATGTTTTCCCCGTGTTTGCATGGTTTTCCATCCCATATTCCAAAAAGACATACTGATATGGGAAAAAAAAAAAAATTTAAAATTAAAAAAAAAAAATGTAGAGAGAAAAGTCCTGCATTTTTTGGCCAGAAACCCGGCAGAACCTTTATAGTCTATGGGGTCCACGGGTAGCTGTTGTTTAAAAGATATCCTATCATTAAAATGACATTTTTTTGTCCCTAACACGTAGGAATAGCCTTAAGAAAGGCTATTCTTCTCCTACCTTTACATGTCTTCTCCGCAGCGCCATTCGGCAGAAATCCTGGTTCAAACAGCACTGGGGGCGCCCCCAATGCTGCAAGAGAACTCTCCAGCGCCGCCTCCATCTTCTTCTGGAACGCCCTTACACAGTAAGCTTGTGTAAGCAGCTGTTTTCTTGTGGCCCTAGAAGATTGAAACCCAAGACGGAAAAAGACACAGGGAGAGGGTGTTCCAGAAGAAGATGGAGGCAGTGCTGGAGAGTTCTCTTGAGCATTGGGGACGCCCCCAGTGCTGTTTGAGCGCTGGGTATCGCCCCCAGTGCTGCAAGAAAACTCATTTGCATATTGAAGAAAACCAGGATTTCTAACCAACAGCGGCACAGAGAAGACATCCGTCTTCATAAATTTCCCCCATACACCTTGAATGACATGTAAGGGGGCATGCTCAACAACTGCTACAATGATTATAAATAAAGATGGTGGAAATGGTGATCCTTGCCCACTTTAATTAATGTCTCCATTGTTTTTAATATATTTATCCTAAATGTGAAATGTTTGTGAGTTTATGATTTGTGACTTTGGATGTTCGGATGTTTGGCGGTCAATCACGCAAAACCCGCTCCACCTATTTGGCTGAAATTTTCCACAAACATAGTTAATACACACGATTGCGCAATAGGCTACTTTTGCACACAATAACCCACCTACGTTTTCCACACGAACCCCACAAAAAACAAACTGACATCACCATCTCTTCAATCTCACACACTTTGGACCATAGCAAGCCCCTAAACTTCACATTACCCCCTACAGCCTAGCCTCTAACCCCACACACTCACATACACTCACCGGCCACTTTATTAGGTACACCATGCTAGTAACGGGTTGGACCCCCTTTTGCCTTCAGAACTGCCTCAATTCTTCGTGGCATAGATTCAACAAGGTGCTGGAAGCATTGCTCAGAGATTTTGGTCCATATTGACATGATGGCATCACACAGTTGCCGCAGATTTGTCGGCTGCACATCCATGATGCGAATCTCCCGTTCCACCACATCCCAAAGATGCTCTATTGGATTGAGATCTGGTGACTGTGGAGGCCATTGGAGTACAGTGAACTCATTGTCATGTTCAAGAAACCAGTCTGAGATGATTCCAGCTTTATGACATGGCGCATTATCCTGCTGAAAGTAGCCATCAGATGTTGGGTACATTGTGGTCATAAAGGGATGGACATGGTCAGCAACAATACTCAGGTAGGCTTTGGCGTTGCAACGATGCTCAATTGGTACCAAGGGGCCCAAAGAGTGCCAAGAAAATATTCCCCACACCATGACACCACCACCACCAGCCTGAACCGTTGATACAAGGCAGGATGGATCCATGCTTTCATGTTGTTGACGCCAAATTCTGACCCTACCATCCGAATGTCGCAGCAGAAATCGAGACTCATCAGACCAGGCAACGTTTTTCCAATCTTCAATTGTCCAATTTCGATGAGCTTGTGCAAATTGTAGCCTCAGTTTCCTGTTCTTAGCTGAAAGGAGTGGCACCCGGTGTGGTCTTCTGCTGCTGTAGCCCATCTGCCTCAAAGTTCGATGTACTGTGCGTTCAGAGATGCTCTTCTGGCTACCTTGGTTGTAACGGGTGGCTATTTGAGTCACTGTTGCCTTTCTATCAGCTCGAACCAGTCTGGCCATTCTCCTCTGACCTCTGGCATCAACAACGCATTTCCGCCCACAGAACTGCCGCTCACTGGATGTTTTTTCTTTTTCGGACCATTCTCTGTAAACCCTAGAGATGGTTGTGCGTGAAAATCCCAGTAGATCAGCAGTTTCTGAAATACTCAGACCAGCCCTTCTGGCACCAACAACCATGCCACGTTCAAAGGCACTCAAATCACCTTTCTTCCCCATACTGATGCTCGGTTTGAACTGCAGGAGATTGTCTTGACCATGTCTACATGCCTAAATGCACTGAGTTGCCGCCATGTGATTGGCTGATTAGAAATTAAGTGTTAACGAGCAGTTGGACAGGTGTACCTAATAAAGTGGCCGGTGAGTGTATACTTTCCCACTTTCACCCTCACCTTCACCATACTGCAGGAGCCTACCTCTGTCACTCTCTGGACCAGCCATGTTTGTCGACCCCCACCGCCGGGAGGATCCGTGGCACCGCCCACCACACTACTCCACTAGCTTCACAGGAGCATGCGCACTTTGCACACATAAACAACGTCTTACTAGCACGCCACCATTTTGCGCCTCCACCTTAGGCCGCAGCACACGAAATCCTGCCTCCAGCCCGCAACAGTACCCGACGCCGCTATCACCTCCCTGCTGTTTCCTCTGCACGATCCATCCACCAGCTCGACAGTGGTAAGTTCACGTACGCCATAGCCCTTCCCTTACACAATCGCGCATACACTGCGCTACCCCCGTCATGTCTCCGGTTCCTGCCAACTTTGCATCCTCCACCGCCTTCTCTTACCTGTCCTGCGGCTCCCGTCTGTCCCTCTCTGCGCGGAAGCATCCTCCTGCTCATCTCCGCCACCTACACTGGGCTAGGCTGCCGCCGCGAAGGTTCCTATAGCAGCCGCTAGCTCTCCCACACAGCTCAGTGTGCCCAGGCTGCTGCAGGCTATGCTATGTAGCCTGCAATAGCACTGGCACGATTATGCAATACATAGCAATACATTACGATTGCAATACATTGCATTGTTCAGGACACCCCCTGCTGGTGTACAACGGTATTGTTTTGCAAGCTGCTGGATACAGCCTGCAAACCTCATTAGCATTACAATAAAAAAAAAAACAAAATAAAAAAACAATACTGTGCAACACACACATTACCTATCCCTGCCTCTGAAATCCCCCACTCTACTAACTAAACTAAACATTATGCCTGCATACACTCACAATATTAGGCAATGCATTGCAATACATTACTATTGCAATGCATTGCATTATTCAGCGCACTGCCTGCTCCTCTTCACACCCACTAAACGCCCATGTATTTGCTGAAAATACACGTGTACGGGTCCATTCACATGGCGTAACGCGACGCTCAATTGGTGCTTATTTTTACGCCGAGTGCCGCGTTATGGGAGTGTTTGCGCCGCGCTATTTAAGGTGCGCGTTTACGGCCGTGTAAACCCGATCGTAAAATTTCACCCGCGACTCGATTTACACACTTGTACAATCACCGCAGACGAAGTCGCGGGTAGCAGCTGGTAATATATAAATCTATTCATTTTTAATTACTAGTAACAGAGTTGTCAAGAGTCAGAGTCGGTGTAACTCGTGATGGATCATCGATGGCTTGTCAGCGCCATATTATAGAGGTGCTAGCTGTTACATAAAACTTTTAATATGTCAGAAGTTTTGTTTGGTCCAAGAACTGCCCAATTATCTAAATGTGACTCATCCAGAAAATTTCAAATCAGCATTGAAAATGAGTCTCAATAAATCTTTATCAATAACGTTACTAGAAGAAAGAACGACTGCCTGCGGATGTACTTAACTTATAGAAACCACTGCTCATTGTAAACCTAGGAGTCCTAGGAAACAAGTGGTGTGAAAATACAAATGTGAATTCTGCTGTACAGGATTTGATGAATTGCCCTCAATATGTTTTCTGCTAGCAAAGATGTAACACAAAAGTGCTGCACAAGATACGTGCGGTCCAGGACTGAATTTCGCACAGTACTATGGCGACCTCTGCTGGTGGCAAACAGCACACGCATCTTAAATCTCTTCCAAGTACTTTACCATAAAACGTTTCAGCAAGTGATAAAATAAGCGTTATTCTGAAATGTAGAAGGACGGACATGGCTACAGAAGCCAAGCTGCAACTTTCTATAATATATTTAAAGTGCAGGATTTTTTTTATTCTTAATATTAGTCTGGAAGCTGTAAAGTTGTTATTTTTCTAGCAGTGTAACTTTTCAATCGTACCATTCTGGAGTGCCTAAAATGTGACTAAATTTTACCACCACGTTCTGGTGAAACCCACCTGCTTTCACGAATTTTAAACTCTGCATTGTTCACCATGTGCCATAACTCTTACATTTACTCAACCGTTGTTACCTTACTGAGCGTTGTGATTGCTACTGACAGAACATTTAAGGGGTTAGATACCTGGATCAGAGTTATTGCTGCCACAGCACTACAGCTGACGGAGCCGGCTCCACTTGTGATACGACGCATCGCAATGTACTTATTGTATAATGCATAAGGAACTTGTGATTATGACAAAAATTAAAGGGGTTTTCCGGGACTGATGATCTATCCTTAAGAAAGATCCTCAACACAATGAAACCTTGTCTGAAGACCACCCCTTTAAGAAGACCCTTCCTTCTTTAAGGTCAATTTTTTCAGGGAACAATTTTCTTCCCATTATTCTATGCAAGCTGCTTTGTCATTTCAATCAAAAAAATAGGCCTAATATAGGCGAGGAAAAAGGAAACATCTATTAGCCCATGTGCAACATTTGAGAAAGGTCCTCGATGGGCAGAAATATTTTGCATGGGACATAAGGTAAAAACGAGATGTAAGCAGAGCTTTACTAGTCTGATATAGACACGCGAGCATCCGGTACATACCGTACAAATCAGGTCCATGAGGTGTGAAGACATTATACAGGACAATATTTAGAGGGGCTATAACAAGCTTTCCATAATAATAACTGTCAATCGCCACCAATGGAGCCTGTGACACACAAAAAATGAGAAAGGAGTCATTATACAAAGAATAATCAAATACAAAGTATTTTACAGAGGGGAAAAGAAGAGGGTCAGTAAACTTATTATCATTATTATATCCAGGGGGCGTAACTACCAGGGTAGCAGCGGTAGCCACAGGGCCCGGGACATTAGGGGGCCCAGCGACAGTCGCTAACGCTGCGTTTTTTATAGGCCATTACCTGCTGGAGTTACTGCAGCAGGTAACAGGCCCTATTTACTTACTGATCATGGCTTCTGCTCACGGCCGCTGTCACTTCCCCTTCTGCGGAGGCCGCTGTGAGAAGAAGCCGGGATCACTTAGTGAGGCCACGGACCCCACAAACCCCATTATTATACTAGGGAGTCTTTTCAGGATCGCCAAGGGAGTCCCGCCATTCCTAGTTACACCACTGATTATATCTTATTCACCCATGTTCAAATGTATAAGGCAGAGTTGCAACTATTGAGATCTAATCCCCATTTGTTCTATATGTGGCCACCCGGTGGCTGTGATGTGAATTGCAGCCTTTTAAGACTTGCTAGCACGTTGCAATAATGTATAGAACTGGTGTTATGACAAATTGGGGCCCTTAAACAAAATAGAACAGGGTATACAAGAGGAGTAACACTATATCTGGACATATATCAATTGTGCAGCAATTTGTTCTTATGCCATTCCTACCATAAGTTTATGAATAAATTGATAATCAGGTGAATTAGGGTATGTTCACACAGAGTTTTTTTGCAGACGGATTTTGACGTGGAATCCACCTCAAAATCCGCTTGCAAAAATGGCTCCCATTGACTTCAATGGGAGCTGCTCACTTTTTTTCCCGCTAGCTAGTAGCAGAAAAAAGAAGTGAGATGACCTACCTTGCCGCGGATTCCAAAGCTGATTCAGCCATTCATTCGGGCCTAATCAGGAGTAGGAAGCCATAACAGAATGCCAATGCTTCATCAACATCCCGTCATGGTTCGCCGCGTGGAATGTTCACATGGCGGAAAAGGTTTCCACGACCCTTTTCTCCGTGTGAACATACCCCTAGACTCCAAGAAAGTCATTTTTTTTCCATCCATTAAGCCCATCCTTTTAAAGAATGCAAAATAAACATCATTCGTTTACATAGACATCTAATGTGAAAAAAAACCGAGAGAGAGGCGCCTGGTCCTCTTTAAATACTCACATAGTGTTTATACCTACCAGAAATAAAATTAGCGCCACCAGACACCAATTAATAAAACTCTTCCATTTGCGTTTCAGAAACAGTAAATCGAAGGCGATGGGCACCCTGGAGATGAAACACGAGATACCTTATGACAACAGGTTTGAAGACACAGTACCTATATTAGTAGGTCATCTAGTTGCACTTAGGCTGCGATCATAGCTCACTTATTTATTTCTAGAGCCTGGCATTCATTTACAACCTTCTCTTAGCTTCAGACTTAACACCTGTTGGATGTAAAGTCTGTGTGTCCAGGATGCTGCTGTCTTTAAGGGGTTTTACAGCCCCTAGGATGGGTCATCTGTAGCTGATCGGTGGGGGTCAGACACTGTTACCCTGCTGCCTTTGGGCACTAGAAGCAGCCCTGCTCCCATGTAAAAGTACTCACATCTTCACTCCTGGATTGTTTTCTCCTTCTTCTGTCCATAAGCGGTCTCTTCTTCTGACGGACACTTATGCTGGGGAGTGTGCAACAGGCACCATTCCCCATCTACCAAGAAGAATCTGCCAGGTTTACTACTCTCTCTCTGTACACTGATACATAGTTTGTGTGATTCTCTGTCCCTCTTCACATTGATGTGTGTGCTCTTCTATCCATCCCCATTACAGTACAGCTTCTATGATCTTGCCTTCCTGAAATCCTGGATGCTTTCCCCTCTCCACACTGTAATCTCTTATATACGTCTTCCGCTCTCTGACTGTTACTATCCCCAGCACTCAGACAAGGAAAGGGGTGAGCAGAGAGACTTTACACAGCTTATGTCATATTCAGCATAAAAACCAGCTATATGAAGAAACTGTACAGACTCTACATCAGCAAAATGGAAGGGAAGTTAAAATTAAAATTAGAAAGCTCCTTCATTTTGTATTTAGAAAGCAAACAAAAATAAAAATTCAGTGCAAAGGATTTCTTGCATTTTAAAGGGGAGCAGAAAACAACTTCCGCGATTTGTGCATATCCATATATGCCTAGCATATGGATTGCAAAGAAAAAAAAAAAATTATAAATTTGTACCCAGGCTAGCCTTTTCTAAAAAAAAACAAAACAAAAAAAACCCAAACATGTTATGCAGTTGAACAACCCCTTTAATTCAGTACGTTGGTTTCTGAGGCGCTAATGTATGCAGTGCTGAGCCAAGATCTACAAGGCCATTGTGCGTTCACACAGGCTTTGATGTAGACATCAAAGTACATTAATGTAGTACTAACCATATGGATGTCCATGTGTAAATTTCATCAGTAGATTGCTAAAAGCATGTGCTGAATATAGTAAGCCCTGCTTACAAAAATAGGGAACGTGGAATTATGTTGTTAAAACTCAAATAGCGTTTCTTACCCGAGCACAACACTAAAAGGCCAGCCCCAAATAGCCCCAGCGGCAACACCCAGGACAGCCACAGAGACCTTCTCCATGTACCAGCCCGTCATGGCGATCAGCGTGGTGTACATGCAGAAACTGCTAGGGAGATACGCTGCAGGAAGAGATCAAGGAAGAAACTGAAGACATTAAACAAACAATGTACAACAATATCAGAATTTTAATAGCATTGATAAAAGGAATCAAAAGGTTTATAGTCAGAATACAAGTAACAGACTACAATAGGAATAGTGGAAATAATCTAATATGGCAAATTGATCAAAGGGTGACCAAAGAACCAAAATTATGAGAGAGACCTGAAATCCACCTTCTGTCTTAGCTCTTGCTCTGTCACATTCCCATGCTTTACACTGCAGTTCAGACTAGCTGCTCCGTGTAAGCACAAACTCAATAGTAAGTGGTGGACGAGTATACATGCTGCCACTTCATTCCAGGTCTATGTGGCGGACGGAAACAATCCATTCCTTGCAGTGGAATGGGAAGATCTCAGTAGCTGTGCCCCCAGCTATTAGACATTTATCACAGATCAGCCGAGTATTTCCACTCCTTACAAAACATCATAGAGCTCCACCTCTCCCTGCAGAAGTGCTCAGAGACTGCACCTTGTCCATTAGCCTCTACTAGAAGTCAATGGAGCAATCTGCAAGCAACAAACAGTCGCAGAAGTCAACCCCTTTAAGTTTATGCATACCATCCAGCAGCAAAAGACTTTTGGACCGTGGTCTCTTTAAGGTGATTTCATTTTTTAGCAGAAGATACTGAATACGTGTAATATAAAAAGTACCTAAAAGAAATTAATAGTGCCAGAAGAGGATTACCATCCCACGTAACAAAAGCACCTACCAGCAGCTGAGCAAAACATTCCTGTGCTGAGGACAAGAAAGGCCAACATCAGCCGCCCAACATGGAGTCCAAATCTTTTGCATACAGCTCTTAAAAGAGATGGAAAATAGATTAAAATGACAAAACTAAATAGGTGCTTTGTGATGGCCTCAAACATAGATCAAAGGACTCCATCGCCCCCTTTACTGACCCCCACACATTACAATTACCCCACACAGTCTAAATCCCTTTACTGCTCCTCCTCCATTTGCTGCATATTAAATCCGGACACTAAAAAACGTCAGGACTAGAGATGAGCGAGTACTATTCGAAACGGCAGTTTCGAATAGCACGCTCCCATAGGAATGAATGGGAGCGACCGCTACGTAGGGGATTAAGCGGCAGGACGCCGGCCCCGACTGCGTCCATTCATTCCTATGGCAGCGTGCTATTCGAAACTGCCGTTTCAAATAGTACTCGCTCATCTCTAGTCAGGACTTGGAACCCCCTGGAGGTCGAATTGGAAAAGGACATGGGCAGGAGCGGGATTGGAAATAAATATTTTTTGTTACATGCCAAAGTAAAAAAAAAAAAATTCAGTGACCTAATGTTACAGACCCCACTGCCACTGCTGGGAGTCTTGAGTCTCATTTTCTAATGATCATTGGGGTTCAGACAGTTATTTGGGATGTATAAAATCGGATACTTACTTGTAGAAATAAAGTTCACATAAACAGCTACAGAAAGCCAAAAAGCAGCGTATGAAGTAAAAGACCAGAACCTACAAGACAAAACAATAAATCTTATTCTTCATCAAAAGGTATAGTATGAGTAAATAAATAAGTACACAAGAAATGCTAGAGACACAGGTTAAAGCTACGACCCACTGCAGGTGCTTCTTGTGTAAGGATAGGACCTGGAAGCAGAGACCAGCAGGGACCCAGTTCCAGAACAGAAGCAGCGGGGTATCAGTGAAGCGAGTACGGCTTCCATTTAGTTTTTAACCTCTTCTTACACCATTTCTTATTCTCTCCCTAGATAATCCCTTTAGGCTTACCTTGTTTGTCTGGAGGATATTTGCATGGAACCATGCAGGAAGAGCATGCAGCCAGAGGTACGCATAGGAGCGTATTGCATAGGCTGGAGAATATTCCCATGTCTGGAATCCTTTGCCATATACGAGGTAGTGAGTCTAAAAGGAGATAAAGTTATAAAAATATATTTAATTTAATAAAAAATCAATGTCAAATTTATTTATTTTTTAATGTAGATTGTGAGCCCCATATAGAGATCACAATGTACATTTTTTTTTATCCCATTAGCATGTCTTTCTAAAATGGGAGGAAATCCACGCAAACACGGGGAGAACATACAAGCTCCTTGCAGAGGTAGCTCCTGGTGGGATTCGAACTCAGGACTCCAGCGCCGCAAGGCTGCAGTGCTAACCAATGAGCCACTGTGTTGCCCCAAAATCAATGTCAATTATTGAAGGAACTGCCACATGTTATCATGATAGCTGCATATGTCCCCCACCTCTGCAAAAAAAACGTTTCTGCCTGTTATATCTACATGCTGTGACCCCTCCTCATGTCCTCCAACCACAGTCGGCTATATTATTAACATCACTCTGCACAGAGAACTAAATGATCCTGCAGTGTGTATGTGTTTCTGTTTTAGTTGCTATGATTCCTAGGATTTCTCTATCTGCCATGAGCTTGTATGTGTTTCTCTCTTGTTATATACTACTGTACCATCTATGAAACTGTATCACTGAAATTTCCCCATTGTGGGACTATTAAAGGATTATCTTATCTTATCTTAAAGAAAACAGTTTGTTCCTTATGCCGCCATGTTGACAGAACAGCGTTTCTGTCTAGTGCATCCCATACATTCCACAGACTGTGAGGTAAGGAGAGTATATAACATAATACATTTCTTGGCAAGACATAAATCTCGGTATTCTATAGGCAGCAGTCAGGGAAATCCAGCAGAACCACTTCTAAATGATAAGGAAAAGTACTCATAAAACAATCTGCCTGATCACTGAAAGGGAGTCTATCATTCAAAATATGTGTTTTTCAATAAACCAACATTTTTAAATAAACCCTACCTTTTCTGTTCTTCTGCTCGCAGCCATTTTTGAATTACATAGTTTTTAGCTATTATGCTAATGAAGCACAGGGGGAGTCATAACGATCCTGGCCTTCATTCCACCTCCTAGACCTTTCCTGCTTTTGTTGTGAACCATTTGAGGTCAGCCGCCTCTTCGCTGCATCAGTAGCAGCAACGCTCTTCAGCGAGATCGAAATCCTGCGCATGTGCTGTGGCCTTGGCCCAACATGGCCACTGTGGGTTAGGACTGAGCGCATCCACAGGATTTCAATCTCGCTCAAGAGAGTTGCTGCTACTGATACCGTGAAGAGGAGGCTGCAAGAAGAAGAAAAAAGTTAGGGCTAGAATATCCTTTCTAAAGTCTATTCCAACATGGTTTTATTTAAAAATGCATATTTTGAATGATAAAATCCCTTGAAATAAACTTCTCTCTGTCCAACAATGATCATTGCAGAAAAGGAAAGGAAGACTGAATATGATGTGCAGGCTGAGACCTACAGGGAGTGTAATAGTGTGTGCTGCACACTGACATCCCCACTCGCTGATGTGGTACTTACAGGTTCCCAGTAGTTGAAGGTTTCGTCACAGTCAGAGATGTTACTGAGCAGCGCTGCACAAAACCTGGCAGATATCAGGCATTTAAATGCAGTCGCCCCTTCAGGTGCCCACACTTGTCCAGCCTTGCTACATGTTGATCTAGAAGATAAGCAGGAGAGGATGGGACCATTAGTGACCAAATCGAAGTCAGACATCACATAATAAATCAGATTCCATTCACATCTGTTCAGCTTATGCAAGTGCAGCTCCTAGCAGAGTCCAGATACCCAGATCCGGCACAGATCAGCTGTTCTGGCAACCAGAAGCTAAAGCAGTGGACAGGGAGTGGAAACAGTCTGCTCCTATTCAAGTAATAGGAATGGAGGTGCAGTCTCATCTACTGTATAGCGGAGGCCCCAGGGAAACTTCAGCACGGCACCTAAAACTTGAATAAGAGCAATGTGGCTTCTGCTCCCCATCCAATGCAGTAGCTTGCAGTATGAAACATGATTCTAAGGACAGACCATAAGTCCCAGAAAACTCTATGAAGGCAACAATCACACGACTGTGTGCGTATCGCCAGGCAGTGATTGAACCGCACACGGATGACATCATGTAGCGGCCGTGCTTCTGCAGCCCCATTCATTGAGGCAAGTGAACACAGTCCGCATAATGGACAGAAATATGAGCTGTCCCGAGTTTTGCTCATTGCCCTGTACACCGGATGAAAATACATGGTTGTGTGTATGGGGCCACAGAAATGAATGGGTCCGTGTGCTAGCCATGATAAACATGAGGCCTATCTCCTAGAAGGCCAGGGTCATACGTAGTATTTAAGTACTTTTATCAGGAATCTTTCAAAGCCAAAAATGCTGATATTCTATAGGGACGTTTTATGCCGCACATCCCATTTAACGGTATGTGAACTGCGGTAAAATTACTACAATGTATATACAATATTTCTGTGCATAACTTTATTTAGCATCTGGAATAACATTGCAGGATAATAGGCTGACCTGGCCAAGTCTGCCTTCTTCAACCTTATAACTTCTGGCTGCAGGGGTGCATGGAGACCCACATACATAGCCCCCATTAGTGACTGCAATAATAGGCCGCTGACCCTTGGGGGCGGTCTGCAGAGGGGGTAGATTTACCGCACATTACAGATGGCTGTGAATACAGATATAAGGTCACATGTACATGCAGTATCTTCCCCATATGCAATGAGGCATTCACTACTGTCCAGGCTCTGAGGGCCAGGTATTCCCTATAATACTCTATGCATGTGAAATAATGAATGGACACACACCTATATACCAGGATACCAGCACCCCCCACTGTACACATATGCACTGCTACACCACATCACATGTCCACTGCCAGACACACACACTCTCTCCACAGCACACATGCAGTTATACGAGAGGCAGCCCTCACTCGGCTCTGTGCTCCGTCCCCCGGCCCTCCTCCTTCTGCTTTCCGCTATTTTCTTCCCTCTCTCCACCGGTCCCTTTCCACCGATGTCGAGCCCCCTTGGACGCCATTGCTACTGAGGGCAAGAAAACTCACTTCCGCATACGGGTAATCATTGGGGAACAGGCAGACGCCATATTTACTGCTGGCGCTTTAGCTTCCTACTGCGCATGCGTACGTCAGGCAATGTGCACAGTGACGTGGAGCAGGCCAGGTGACAGGTGGAATAGGGAGATAGTGGCCCGGTATTATACAGGTGTATACCTGCAGGCAGCTGTGAGGCTGTATACAGGGTGTATCACTCTACTCATGTCATACTGGATTCATCTTATCTTATATTATAGTCAGTATACAGATGTAGCAGAGTTAAAAGGGTTGTCTGAGCAAAAATATTAGTTTCTTAAACAGAGGGAAGGTGATTTAATATTAAAAAAAAAAAAAAAATCATATTCACCTGTCCCTGGTCCTCCGGTGCCTCCCAACACGGTCTGATCTTACTGATCCATTATTGTCTTCTGACAGAAGTCCCCGCCACATGTGACCACTGAGGCCAGTCAGCAGCCTCAGCAAAGGTCATGTGACGCCGCTATCCGTTACGTTCCAAGTCCCTACTTATGGGATCCTATCATTAAAACTCATTTTTTAATGCCTACCACGTAGGAATAGCCTTAGGAAAGGCTATTCTTCTCCTACCTTTAGATGACTTCTCCGCGCCGTCGTTCGGTATATAATCCAGTTTTTGTCGGTAGGCAAATGAGTTCTCTGGCAGCACTGGGGGCGGTCCCCAGCGCTCCCGACTAGGCCCATTCATTGGGCCTAATCCAGACCGGAGTGTGTGACTGGATGCCAGTGCAGTGCACCGCCAGTCAGTCGCGGCTACCCGTTTTTTGGTTCGGATTCTGAGGCGGCCTCCACCTCAGGTTCCGGTTAAAAAAAAAAACCCGTGTGAACCCGGCCTTATACTTGCCAACTCTTCTGCAACATACAAGAGGTTCCTCATAGTAGGGGTGACCTCCCAGACTCCCTGGAGAGCCAGCTAATATCCTGCATGCCGTCGAATCCTCCCTGCATAGAATTGCTGTGATTCATTTCAGTCAGCAACGTAAGTTAAGGACACATGTAGTGGCACATTTTTGCAGTAGGTGGCACTGTGAGCCCTTAGGGCTAGTTCACATGGGGCAAGAAGGGGGGCGGATTTTGGCATGGAATCCACCTCAAAATCCACCCCCTCACACTAAAAGTCTACGTAGACCGCTAGCGGTTTGTTCCCGCTTGCGGAAAAAAGAAGCGAGCTGCCCTTTCTTGAGGCGGATGCTGCGGCAGAAATTGTCTGCGTCAAGACAATCCCTCCGGACTAGGCCCAGAGCAGGAAGTCACGACTAGCCACATTTTGGTCCTGGTTCTGACGCGCTTCCCACGCCAAAATCAGGACCAAAATACGCGGGCACTAGCCCGTGTGAACCAGGCCTTACAGAAGGTGATCCAGCAATTGTGGATGGTCGTATGGAAGTGAAGGCATCCAGGCAAAAGGTACTCCTAGAACATGTCACACACATAATATATATATATATATATATATATATATATATATATATATATATATACTGTATATATACTGTATATATATACACACACACACACACACACAGGGCACATAGGCCAACATATGAGTATATATGTGGTATATACCATGCATGCCAACTCTGGGAATGAGAATGAATCCAAAAAAACATAAAGCATTTCTTTGGGATTCAGTTCTAGTTTTGGCAAAAACTGCAGTGTGTGACCACAGCCGAGATTTTATTATTTTCCACTGGATGATTTTAATTGGCGTTCATTTAATAAAATTGGTTTTCATACAATTCATTTTGTCTGTGTCTTATGTTCTTTGTGATATTCCCTGAACACTTTAATATCAGATTCTAAACACAGAAAAGAGATAAAAGATGGCCACAATAAAGTCTCAGCTCAGACCACAAAACCAGACAATATAATATCCATGAGCGGGAACGCCAAGTAAAGAGGTAATAAAAAGCCAAAGTGAATCCTCTAGATACAGGGTAGTACTTCTAATAAAATGCTGCTGTCATACTATAGTAGGCTGATAACAGTATACAGGGGTCTGTACAGCATTGTAATATGGCTTCATATAATGGGCGAGTAATATGGAGGGGTAATTGGGCACCAGTAGACATCTATGGCCTGTACTGTACCTTCAGTGTCACCTCAGATGGAGTTTTTTCATGGCCAAGTGCAGGCACAGCCATGTGAATATAATCTTACTCCATAATGTTAATTCTTGTACGTAAGAAATGAAGGTGCTCATCTCCTCAAATGTTAAAGGAGTTCTCGGTGTCCTATGTTTTATTATGTAATAGTGCAACTAGATGGGCCATAGACAGAACAAAGCAGGTCTCACCTCTCCCAGGGCCACCGTTCACCCAAACCGAACTGCCTATATAATTCACAGCCATGATAAGGGCATGTGGCTGCCAAATTGCTGGTGGACAGCAGAGCCAAGACTCTATGTCAGGTAACACATTTTAGTTCCTGGAGGGGGCGCTATTTTCACCAGTCCTCTCTATATTAAAAACATGCTTGGCAATTATTGGTGATGGAGACCATGAATTTTTTTGTGGACATTATGTATGAGTCATGTTGCGGGAGGTTGAATGTCACAACGCAATGGTTATATGCTGTAGAGGGATTATGTAAGAGTTTGTATTGGTGACCATCACCCCCGCTGTCTCTACTAAGCTGCAAATATCAGTTTGTCAAGGGTCGGGCTGGCTTGTAAGTGCTGCACCCAGGCTTAATATATGCCTCCATGTTTGCCAGTAAACTAAACACGTTCCTGTATGCAAGCCACAGCTGTAAAGTAATTTACTGAGCTATGAAATCTCAGTTGGATGGAAAGCAAAAAATCAATTGATCAGTAGGATGAAGGGTGGGCTCTGGCTGCCCAATCTGACACTGACATGATGCCAGTGACAAGCCCTCTCTATATGTCCTATTAGGGCATGTGGACCATATAACGGGGATGCTCCGCTTGGGACCTCAATCTACGACATGCATACTAGATTCGGCTGAGTGTGCCTGTGTTCTAACAAGATGGTGCCAGATACTTATGGTGCAGGTATACAGTATATGCTTTGAGAGATGAAAGATGGGGAGTGTTGATCTCCAGTATGTCCAACCCTTCTTTTTCCAACATTTGCCCATACAGTGCCCATACAATTGAGTAGTTCACAAGCACGAGCTGAGATAACTAGCATGTTCATGACAAGGCTGCAGACATTGCAGGACAGGGGAAGAAACACTGTGCAACCGTGACCACCTCAATGGGTATAGTTAATGGACGTGTCCACTAGCAAAGGGAAAGAAACAACTTCCCGGACTTCTATAGACTTTTAATAGCAAAATTTTCTCAGATTCCAATTTATGATAAGGTTAAATAGGGAATTTCCAAAAATGCTATCGGCATTGTGATTAAAGGGAACGATGAAGAAGCTTTCTGGGAATTGACTATTGAGTATAGCAGTAGCTATAGCAGATCAGTGTCAGTGGCCTGAGCTTCCTAATAAATCAGACGCACTCCCATGCACCAGAATGGAGATTTACAGTTTTCTGGCGTAACATATAATAAAATTGTCAGGACAAGACGCTCTCAACCTGTTCACTATCGCAAAAAGTGGTGAGCAAGGTGCAGAACAAGGGAGGTGGCATATATTGAGCCAAGAATGGGCAATGCTGCACCAAAGATGGACCACATTAACCCCCATCTACACAAAAAAACTGACATAGATGTATTAATTCCCCCCACCACCATAGTGTACCAGGAATTACAACACAGTATACTAAGTAGTGACCACGTCTGCTTACTGCAGCTTTCTCCTATTCACATGAATGGGACTGAGCTGCAGTAACCAGGCACAGCCACTACACAGTGTATGGCTTCTGGATGCTAAGTTGTGTAATTACCTCTTGTGTGACCCTGCTGTCAACTGACCAGTGGTGGTGCGAGAAGTCAGATCCTCTGCAATATGCTACTGCTGACCTGAGAGATGATCAACAGTAAATTCCCAGAAACCCTCTTTAAACCGGGGCCCCACCTGGCGTAAATGCCGCAGAAAAAAAAACCCACATCATTTTGCAGTCACTGCAAGGTGGATGAGATTCTAGTGAGTCCCATCCACACCTTGCAGAAAAATATGCACAACATACTGTGATTTCCAAAACCGTTGCAGTTTTGGAAATCGCAGTATGTCAATTATACCTATGGAAACCACTGTGGTTCCCTATAGATATAATGTAACTGCTTTTTTGCTGCAGCCAGCTACATGAGGCCTTAGCTTTAAGGAAGAACACATTTGGATGACAATGTATCGCAATACAGAACAAGACAAGAAACACACACATTAAATAAAAACATTCACCATATGTAGCATGACATACAGCACAGGCTAACCTACATAATATAACACGCCACATGCCTGACAAAACACATAGACGTGATAATGGATGACAAAAGGGGATTGGGAGGAAAATTAAAAGAATTATTAAAATAAAGACACACTGAGGGGAGAGAGGTGCTTGCCCCTTATGAGTACAGAGCAGAGCGCAGCTTGGCTGGGTAAGAGGCCTGTGACAGGGATCCAGGGGGCATCAAGAAGGCTAAGGGGTGTTGTGGGTGATGTAGAGCTCGGCTAGGGAAAGGGTACACAGATTAGCAAAGCTTCCAGAATGTCACCTGTTGTACGGCTACTATCAGATAGATAATGAGACAGTAATTTATATAATACCCACCTGCCAGCAGGTGGCACTAGAGACACAGTTTTATTGTATTGCACACAGAACTATAATAATAATAATAATACATTTTATTTATATAGCGCCAACATATTCCGCAGCGCTGTACAATTTATAGGGTTCAGATACAGACATACATAACAAAGAACGTCATTTCACACAATGGGACTGAGGGCCCTGCTCAAAAGAGCTTACAATCTATGAGGTAGAGAGGGTGACACAAGAGGTAGCAGGGGCGGCATTGCTTATACAGTGTTCAGACAATTTTGTGCATTAGGAATTGTGATAGGCTTGTCTGAAAAGATGCGTCTTTAGTTTGCGTTTGAAACTGTAGAAGTTGGGAGTTAATCTGATTGTCCGGGGTAGAGCATTCCAGAGAAGTGGTGCAGCTCGGGAGAAGTCTTGTATACGAGCATGGGAGGTTCTGATAATAGAGGATGTAAGTGTTAGGTCATTGAGTGAGCGGAGAGCACGGGTTGGGCGGTAGACAGAGATGAGGGAAGAAATGTAGGGAGGTGCGGCATTATGGAGAGCCTTGTGGATGAGAGTAATAACTTTATATTTTATTCTATAATGAATAGGCAGCCAATGTAGCGACTGGCACAGACCGGAGGCATCGCTGTAGCGTCTAGCCTGATAGATGAGCCTGGCCGCTGCATTCAGAATAGATTGTAGAGGAGAGAGTTTAGTGAGGGGAAGACCGATTAGTAAGGAATTACAGTAGTCAAGGCGAGAATGAATCAGAGAGACAATAAGTGTCTTTAGTGTATCTCTGGTAAGGAAAGGGCGTATTCTGGAGATGTTTTTGAGGTGGAGGTGACATGAACGTGCGAGTGATTCAATATGAGGGGTGAAGGAAAGGTCTGCGTCAAATATGACCCCAAGGCAGCGGGCATGCTGCCTAGGAGTTATAGTAAGGCCTGAGACTGCAATGGATATATCAGGGACAGATCTGTTAGATGGTGGAAACAGTAGTAGTTCAGTCTTAGAGAGATTTAGTTTCAGATAGAGCGAGGACATGATATTAGAGACAGCAGAGAGACAGTCACTGGTGTTCTGAATGAGTGCAGGGGTGATGTCACGGGAAGATGTGTATAATTGGGTGTCATCAGCATAAAGATGGTACCTGAAGCCAAATCTGGCGATGGTTTGTCCAATGGGGGCTGTGTAGAGAGAAAAGAGCAGGGGGCCGAGGACCGAGCCCTGAGGAACCCCAACAGCAAGGGAAAGAGGAGAGGAAACAGAGCCCGCAAATGATACACTGAAAGTGCGGCCTGAGAGATAAGAGGAGAACCAGGAGAGCGCAGTGTCATTGAGGCCAACTGAGCGGAGCATAGTATACATTATAGAAAAGTATCTTCTATAATAACCAAAGAACTTCTGACAATATTTTATTTTACCATCACCCTCTAAGTTGTATATTTATAATAAAATAGAATTTTTTTAATCAGCATTCTCTCTACAAGACACAGTCTTATTTTTGGGGAAACAGGGTAATAGAATATATTTACATGTTCAGGTGTTCAGATAAAGTTCTTGAAGACAAAACCAGCCATGGATTTAAAAAAAAAAAAAAAAAAAAGTAGCATGTGTTCTCATTATGGCTCCTTCTGTTATAATCCACAACAGATTTTGGCTTCAAAAACTGCATCTGAAAACCAGAACACGCAAACCCAGCCTTAGAACAAGGCACCACATTGCAGAAAAGCTGCTTATTTTGCTGCATTTTTTTTTCTTTAGCCAAAGTCAGGAGTGGATTTAGCAGAAGGGAAACGTCTAAGAGCTTCCTTTATATTTTCCATTCCTTTTCAAGCTACTCCTGACTTGGGCTCAAAAAACTGAAGCAAAATCTGCAGCAGCAATATAAAATAAACTGCATACGGTTTTCAACTGCAATAATGAGTAGCATGTTACAATATAATTCACCTGAACTCTAATGGCAGGTAAGCCAAAAAGTTTTCCATTTGATGACCATTACAAAACTGGTAAAATACACAGTAACATGTACTACTCAATACTACAATTGTAAACTGCATGCATTTCTTCAGTAACCCAGGCCTTACCCCACATTCACATGACCAAGGTTCACCCATGAATCTTGGTCTACACATTTTCTGGATTTACCGGCCTGAAGAGTATGCGGGACTCCTACCATTACAGTGATCTGCCTTCCAGAGACACACTGTCCCATAGGGACTATATTATGGGGATATTGTCACTCCTTGTGGAGAGACCACCTTGTAAGGTGTGTGGAGTCTTACAAAGTGTTTTTCGCTCCACTGTGGGGAAAGTCGGGCATGATGTTCAAGGGAGCTTCCCCTAGAGGGCAGCATAACAGAGGCACTTTCTTCCTATTTACATCTTGGGAAACAGATTTGCAGATTCTTCCCATGGACCCCACAGTGGAGCGAAAACAGCTTTGTAAGACTCCACACAACTACATGGTGGTCTCTCCACAAGGAGTGACAATATCCCCATAATCTGGTCTAGAAGTCTTTCACCTCTGTCAAGTCAGTTCTCCCTCCTAGGCTGTGCTGATGAGATGCAATCAGATCGAAACAGCGTTGCCCACAGCTGGGATACTGACTTGGTAAAATCCCACATCATTGCAGCAAAGGCTTCTAGGAAAGTCAGGCATTATGTTCAAGGGAAACAGATTTGCATATTCTTCCCATAGTGACTATAGTAAGCTATTTGTGTGGAAGCAGTGTTAGGCCTAGTTCACATCTGCGTCGGTAATCCGTTCGGGGAGTCCGCATGGGGATCCCCTGAATGGACTACCAAACTAATTGGCAAGTGGTGTGGAGTGAAAGCATATGGACCCAATAGACTATAATGGGGTCTGTGTGCTTGCCACCTGATCTCCGCAAGGAACATGCAGACAGGAAAGTCGTTCACAATCGACTTTCCTGTCCACATGATTTGTGCGGGCAGCACTGGGCAGGCACACGGACCTCATTATAATCTATAGGGTCTGTGTGCTTTCACTGCACACCGCTTGCCAATGCGTTCGGTAGTCCATTCGGGGGATCCCCATGCGGACTCCGGCTTACCAACGCAGATGTGAACTAGGCCTTAGGCCTGGGCTACTTTGCAACCTTTTGTAGCGCTACAGATTGTTTTTAACTATTGAGTGACCGATGCAGTCTGTGACTGCAAACAGGATGGACTGCAGCTGTAGCCTAATAGTTAAAATCAATTGGTAGTGCTATAGTGTAGTCTTTCAAGACATGTCTGTTTTAATAAAACCTGAACTCAAACAATTCTGTAGCATCTTCTGAGAACTCTCATGCCAGTCTTCATGGCCCCAGAGCTGGCAGATGGTGCACCTAAAAAAAATGTACACTAGCTCGTACTTGGCATACATTTCCCCAAACATTTATAACAGATTTCATACCCCTTTTTGTAAAAAAACCCCCCAAAAAACGGAAAGTATTTTCCAGTCTTCCACGTGTGAATACACCCCAACAGATATACACAATCTGATAAAACACGGCACAGATAATGCTACCTGAGAATGACTTGTAAGCACCTCTGCAGCTCATCCCTTAGCTGTAGCTGCATTGTCAGTGCTGATCTGTAACTCAGGGCTCGATCACAAGCTTGATATTTCAGCCGGTAACACAGACCAGTTTTCCCAGTTTCAGCATTTTCATACCGGTCTAGCAACTGAATATCTACAATGTTTCCCTTAGAAATTTGCAGCGCTATGGTGTGAAATTCCACATCGTCAAATATGGAGTTTCCCTCAACCCAAAAACTAACATCATGAATATAATATGGCGGATATAGAGAAAAGCTTTGAAAAGGTTTTAGGTTATGAGAATGAAATTGTTCTATGAATCTTTCGTCTTCCGTCCAAAGCATTCGCCAGTCCTCAATTCCCAGAAGACACATGGCCATTAGATCTAAATTCAGAGCCACTATAAGAAATCCAAGTTCTCTGCACCGATTTCCAGGAGGAACCATCTTGATCGTCCCTATTACTTGATCACAATCGGCAGGGGACATGGTGATCGTATAATCTTCATTTACCTTATGAAACGTTACACTGAGTGTAGACAAAGGATTTTCCGTTTTCTCATTATTCGTAGTTTCGGAGGAATCAGAGATGATCGATGCTGAAACAGTCTCTATGGCATTTGTAATAGTGTCCATCAATAGCTGGAGCTGAACTGTCGGAGTGTCATCTTGGTAATCCTGTAACATGAGGACCTCATGATAAACCGGCATAGACACAGGAGAAATCAAGCACTTCCTAAAAACAAGCCCACTCACGATGGTCAGAAGGTTTGGTCTTAGGTTAGATCTATGAGTGAGCTCCTCAATATGGCATGTGAGGGATGGTCTTAGATGACACCGCCCCATGGTAGGATTTGTATGAATATTGCCCAAGTAGGCATTGCCCTCTTCTTTACTAGGCGTCATAAAGTAAAGGTTGGCTTGAGTTCCCAAATACGGAGGACGATGTAAACAATCCTTATGACAAGTAAGGGAAAAGGTGTCTTCTATGACGTTTACAGACATCTTCTGTTGACACAACTTTATCAGGTCTTCATATAGTAAACGGATAGGGTGACGTGATGCTTTCCCTAGGAAACCCCTAAAAAAAGATATAAAAAATACATTTATTAAAATTGTCTAACAAGATGTCTCTTCTTGTCCATAACAGCCAATCTTAAATGATCCTGGAAAAGTTAACGCTTTGTGAGGGCGACAAAAGTTTTTTCCACCCAGACAAAATTAATGTCATATCCTTCACTGAACAGCTGGATGAAGGGGGCGCAAGTATCAGTTTTGAGGCCCCATTAATTCTCTCACTTGCAAACTTATAACACAGCCCATAGTGGTTGTAGCGGTATTAAAGTTTCCACATACACTTTGAGGGGGAAACTATAATGAGACGCAGTCACCACATTGTCACAGCATTTCACAAAAGTGAGTAGTGACGAGGCACCCCGCCCATCAGCTGGTTGAAAGGTGCGCAAATTTGATTTCTGATGCCCCATTAATGCTCACACTTGCCAAATGCCATATCAGTCCATAGCGGCGGTCAGTGGTATTACATTTTCCCAATAGACTTTGATGGGGAAACTATGATGTGACATTCAGCCACCACATTGTCACAGCACTTGTCCAACGCTTACATAGAATATCAAGGAATAGATCACAGAATTCTGCGACTTTGTTTATATTTAGTCACAGACAATGGCACCCAATGTAGACGACTCACTGTGCAGCTTTGGTTTATTGCTGGTTAGCTCCTATTCAAGTGATTGGGAGTGAAGATGCAGTAACCCAGCACTGCCGCTGTCTTCAGCTAGGTCTGCTGTATAGTTCCGACGCTGATGGCTCTCCAGATCAGTTAGCTCAGATGTGGGGGGTATAAGGAGCTAGACTCCCATCGATCCAATATAGATAACCTGTCCTATGAAAAACCAGTATTCTCTTGTATTGAATAAGCAGGCAGCTTTTTGGTCCATCTAGTGATCCACATCACTGGCTGCACAGCTAACAATAACTTGAGCCATCACACATATTCCTGTAGAGATCTGGTGGTTTCATTCTAAGGACTGCAGAAGGAATTATGCTGAGTATTGATACATAACACCAGATATTCCAGGAGAAAATCACTGAAATATTCTTATTTTCTTTCTTTCTTTCAATGTATATGTGTTAAGGAGACAATGAGATGTTAAAGAATCCAGAATCCATAGGACTTGGATTACATAGTCACCTATCAGCTTCTACATCAATGCATTTTGCCTCCTGTCCTGACGTTAACTTCTCGATTATTTGCAACGCCTTTATGTTCTCCAATGGTAGACCTCTGGTGAAGACGTGATTCAGAGCTCCGACCACATGGAATGATTTCTCCTGGCTCCTACAGCAACAAATATTAGTGTCATAAAATACTAATATTCAAAGACTATTACAATTCCAGCAAATAAATGTTATTCCTTATACATTAAACAGTTATACAATATTCTGATATACTTATGCATCCATTCTTTGCAGCTTGATGTCATTCAATAGAAGCCTGCACAGGTTTACAGCTCTCTACAGGACATGGCATTGATACCTGTACTGTAACAAGCCATGCACCGGTTAGAAAGATGGAAGTGCACCATGAAGATTCCTAGTGAATGACTTGCAAGCAGCAATCTTGAAAAACACAAGGAATTAATGCATAAAGTATATTGGGAAATTATATGGCTTTTTTTTGGTTACATAATCGATAACCATTATTTGCTGAAACTATCGGCTGCCCCATCACATGCAGTGCACCAAGAGCAAGATAACACAGATTTCTCTGTCATGCAACCTACATGATAACCAGCCCAAGTACGTGTATACTGCTCTCCCTGTCCTCTATATACTGCTGACAGACTCTTTTCAGCAGAAAAAGCATATAGTCCCATTACCTGTACCCAGTGCTCTGGTAACCATTGTGCAGATCAGGATCAAAAGGGACCACTGAAGTGAGAATGAACCCTGCCGATGCAGCCATGGCAACCACTTGCCAGCTGTTATGCCACTCTCTCTTAGGTTGATCAGCAGGAGTGCCACCTTGCCCTTGGCATAAGGCTACATGGATTTCTCCTTTTGGAATAAGAACATCTGCACAGCTGAGACAGAAGAAAAAAAGAATAACATTAATTTAGTGTACACCATTACATCCAACTGATACAGAGCAGACATTAACAAAATTTCTTACAATGTCGATCTAAAACCTACAGGTTTTTCAATTTTGCAAGTATGGTGAGAGCTATATGTGAAATCAGTGTACCCCTTGGCAATAAATTACAAATGTAGGAGCAGCCAATCCCCGCCACCACTTATTTTAGCTCAATCACTGCTAGGTTAGGGCCTGTTAACACCATGTTTTGGCCCTACGTGTGACGTATACCCTGATGGAAGACCCAGTATATATGCCAAATATATCTATAGTGCCCCTATTGCTATGATGGTCTCTATGATACTGGTATATGTCAGCATACGGTGTACCTTTCGGTTACTGTATAGAAAAGCATAGTTGAAACAGTGACATATGTCAGACCCTTCCTCCAGAGATATACATCAGGCCATTTTTCGATGTAAATGTCTTTCAGACCGCTCTGAAAAGATGTGACCAGGCTCTTAGGCCTCCCGACCAACATATGCTCCAGCTTTAGAGTCTATGTTCAGCTCAGACCTTCACTTGACGTCATAACCAGGTAAGTGGCCCTGTCAAACAGGGAAGTTCCTTGCTCAGGGCCAATGTAACAAAGCAAAAGTACAAAAAAAAAACAAAAAAAAAAAAACATGGAAATGCATTACTTTTTTTTCTGCAGTGTTTTCCATTGTGTTTTTCTCAGCAGATTTTACTCCTTAATTAAACCTATAGGGAAATTGCCAGCGTTTCCACTGGTATATGCTGCAATTTTCGGGCGTTTTTAAAATTGCAGCTTTTCTTCTGTAATGTGTGCATGGGATTAGCCAGAATCCCATCTAAGGGTGCATTCACACTGAGTAAACGCTAGCTTATTTTGTAGTGTAAAATTACACTTGTAAATTTTGCTATCCCATTGACTTCAATGATATTTTTTTACAAGTGTAAAAATACGCCTGTAAAAAATACGCCTGTAAAAAATACGCCTGTAAAAATACACCTGTAAAATGTCATTGAAGTCAATGGGATAGCAAAATTTACAAGTGTAATTTTACACTACAAAATAAGCTAGCGTTTACTCAGTGTGAATGCACCCTAATTTGCAGGGACTGTAAAAGCGGTTTTTGCCACGGCATTTCTGCAGCAGCATAAACACTGCATTTTTTCAATGTGGGTCTTTAGCCTTTATTCCAAATGTGAGAGCTTCCAATAAAGTTATTCCTTACACAGTCGCCAATTCATTCCAATGGCTGGTATTTAATACTACTTCTACCCTGCAGCGATAGCCCTTACCTACGAAAGAAATTAGACAGCAAGTCTCTGTTCTTCTTAACCCCTGCCTTTCTGCCACAGTGTGGAAAGTTGAAAACAATCCTGTCATAGAGTTGATTGGCGAGAAAGGTGTATTCATGGAGCTTTGTAGCATCCACACCAAAGTAAACCACTGCCCCTACAAAAAACACGTACACACGTTAGAAATAGGAACGTAATAATTCTGTTACATCATGAAATTGGGAGTCCAATTCTGAACAGTAAGGCTGTATCTGGCCAGTCGCTTTTTGATGATGTGCACAGACCAGGCATCTATAAGCAAAAATTAAAATAAATGCGAGAAACGACCCTATAAAAACCCCAAAACTATAGGATCAGAACACCGTTTTTTTAGCATGCTGGAAGAAAAGCGACACACGACATATGTGATCCCATCCTATAGTAACTTATTGATGCCATAACTATCTCCAAACCGTCCTGTATGGTGCTGCAGTCACAGTGAAAGTACAGCTGGCAATGCATACATGGCTCCCTTCAATCCTCTATAGGTGGAAAACCACCGAGCACACTTGCTGGGTTCTTTTTGAAACTTTCATATGTGAAATAAAAGGGTTGTGCCAGATTTACAACTCATCCAAATACATTACTTGGCTATTGTCATAAGTTTCGTATAGGTGAATGCAGCAGCGCTAAGGGGAGCTGCTGGTGCAGGAACTATAAAGTAAGCAAAAGCAAAATGCTCATTCCACTGTGTAATGGCAGTTCCAGGTTACTGAAGCTCACCTGAATGGGAGCGGAGTTGCAGGTACCGTCACTGCACAGTGGACAGACTTCTGCATTTGGCTCCGTCCACTGCATAGATCCTGCATTGGAAGCTGGAAATATCTACTGATCAGTGGGGTTCCAGGTGTTAGATCCCACCGATCTGAGATGGAAGAACTATCCAGAGGATAGGTCATCATTGTGAAAAGAGGAACCAACCATATTGACCCATAGGCCAACTACCATATAAGAACAAAAAATCGATATAAAACGTATAAATTTATTGAAAAACATAAATAACAATAAATATGGATTCAGAGGCAATTTGTGCAACCAACAGTGGATGCAATGAAATACATACTAGCAGGTTTCCATGAAAAATGCGCTTTATAATTAGTCAATGCAATACTGAATGACAAAAACAAGAGTACTCCATAGGGTGGGTATCATTCATTGTGTTCAAATAGGTATATGAAAGGATCATAGATCACTAGCAATTGCTGAAAACTAACACATCAACCCACAATATTGCAGACATAAGAGGAAGCATTTGAGATACATTTACATTACCTGTATGTATAACATGCATTAGTACGCGCCCCGACGCGCGTTTCACCACATAAGTGGCTTCGTCAGGGGGAAAGGCTGATAGCCTTTCCCCCTGACGAAGCCACTTATGTGGTGAAACGCGCGTCGGGGCGCGTACTAATGCATGTTATACATACAGGTAATGTAAATGTATCTCAAATGCTTCCTCTTATGTCTGCAATATTGTGGGTTGATGTGTTAGTTTTCAGCAATTGCTAGTGATCTATGATCCTTTCATATACCTATTTGAACACAATGAATGATACCCACCCTATGGAGTACTCTTGTTTTTGTCATTCAGTATTGCATTGACTAATTATAAAGCGCATTTTTCATGGAAACCTGCTAGTATGTATTTCATTGCATCCACTGTTGGTTGCACAAATTGCCTCTGAATCCATATTTATTGTTATTTATGTTTTTCAATAAATTTATACGTTTTATATCGATTTTTTGTTCTTATATGGTAGTTGGCCTATGGGTCAATATGGTTGGTTTCTGTTAAATACTACCTAGATTTGCCCTATATATTTTTTTGTTTGGTACTAATTGTGAAAAGAGGGCAGTGAATTTTTAAAGGTGCACAGCCCCAAACAGCAGGGTTGTCATTCCAGTTATCTACTTATTTTACCTTTACTTCTAAGGTGCTGGACATTCCTCCAAGCAAGCTGCTGTTTACTAACAGTATCTTCAGGCTCAAAGCAGGTGGTAGTAATATGGTCTTGGCTGATATCACAGAGGGAAGCAGAGAATGAAAAGTTTCCCTCACCGACCAGCAGAATTGTAAATACCTTCTTCTCTGGATCTTGATCTGAAGAAGAAATGCAAAGTGTATAAAGCATATAAACAAAATGGATGAGAGCATGAATAAGTAGTGCGGGCTTTAGGGGTATCCAGAATCAGAACAGATTACACACAGTATAATTTTATATAATACGTTTATAGTAGCAATGTAAATACATTACTTATCTTTTGGTGACACAGGGCTGCAGGGTTTCCGCGGGTAACCATTTTTTTATGCAGATTGGGTTTCTGTTTTTCAGATTCCCAAAAGGACCAAAGAATGTAAAACCAAGCACAGGTGTGAACCTAGAGTAACATTGTTAAAGGGGTTGGCCACTCTCAGACCAATATTAAGAGATAAATGTAATTGTTTGTATAATAAAAAGATATACAATTTTCCAATATACTTTCTGTATCAGTTCCTCGCGGTTTTCTAGATTTCTGCTCGCTGTCATTCATTCTGTTACTTCTAGTGGATAAAACTCTGACCATGGTCATGTGATTTACGGTCCATGGTCATGTGATTTACGGTCCATGGTCATGTGATTTACGGTCCATGGTCATGTGATTTACGGTCCATGGTCATGTGATGAGCACACAGGCGCAAAGCTGATTATCAGGCTTATGTCTGAATATTGTGCTGTGACTGTAACGAGCGGCACCTGTGTGCTCATCACATGACCACAGTCAGAGTTTTATCCTCTAGAAGTAACAGAATGAATGACAGCAAGCAGAGATCTAGAAAACTGTGAGGAATTGATTCAGAAAGTATATTGGAAAATTGTTTCTCTTTTTATTGCACAAAAAATAACACTTGTTTCTCAATATTGGTCTGAAAGTGGCCAACCCCTTTAATGTCCATTGCTGGTCATCCTATGACGAAATACAGCAACGGACATTAACAACTGCACGTAGCTTAGTCACAGTAATAACAGAGCTTTCTAGGCCAGTGTATACAGTATATACTGAGGGTCGGACAGTTGGTATACTCTAAATACTGTATGTCCATCAAATTCAACCAGGGGAATAGTGATCTTATATTATACAGACAAGGTCAGGATGTAGAGCTAATAATAATAATAATAATGGTGCATTTTATCATGTCTGCCTTTAATCATAGAAAACTCCTCTACTGCTTATACTATACAGTGTGAATAAGATCTAACCCGACCTGTACTGAGTGACATCTGCTGACAGGACTGGCGCCCACCCTGCACGTCCTCCCGGGGTGTCACAGACATCTCTGTGTACGGCACATGGAGCTCTACAGGCTCTGCTTAGCGGAGAACTAACACCAAGACCACGTGACACGCTCCTGCTAGTGCCAAAATCGTGCGTCGCAAACTAATGACGTCACATTCTGTTACTAAGCAAAGAATATCAACAAACCGGAGTTGGGCAACAAAACATCATGTAAGTGTATTCATCTAGCCTGCGCCTATATACTGCATATAGTAGGGCCGAAGTAATAGGTGAGCTGGGTCTCCAATTATTATTTATGTACATACATATAGTAGGTATATAGGGTATGAGTTTCTTATACATCACTGTAGCAGTGGTTTATGGGTAACATTAAAATGGTAATAGTTGATCAGACATAATAAGGAGCCATCAGACAAGTGGGAGGATCTATCAAATGTAGGGAGAATCATATATATATATATATATATATATATATATATATATATATATATATATATATATATATATTATACCAGTCTTTTTATAGACAATACCTCCCAGATAATTATAGCACACAAGCCCTAACATATTTCTCTTCTGTACTCAGACTATGTACATTAAAGAAGACAATAAGTTTGTCACATCTTACAACAAGTTTTCAAAAATTGTTCAGATACAATGAGCAACTTCAAGGGGGTTTCCAGGTAGACAGTGAAGGGAGACATGCAGTTTTCATGAGAAACGGGTCTGGACACCATCCCCTGACATATCAGACATTTAGGATACACCCACAGCACCACTTCTGGTATCTGCAACGATTGGCAGAGGCAGCAGTTGTATCTAAGTAGTTAATGAATATAAAATTGGCTGTACATATGATGTGAGAGTCTAAAGGCCCTTGTTTTCTAGACATGGTGGGATCTCCTGACCTATCAGACATTTTTGACTTATCAACAGGACCACCTCTGGGATCCCCTCCTGGGGAGATAGTCATTGTATCCAGGTAGGATGTTGTGCACATAACATGTAAGTCACAGGATATGCCATAAATGTCTACAGTTGGGAAATATCTTTGGTGTCACTGGCACTACTTTTATGGGGCACTGTTAATGAGTTTTAGTAAAATGATAAGATATATGGAAGAGTATGCAGCCACAACAATATGGAATGGCGTAATCTATGTGGTCAAACCTGCTAATAAAAAAAACCTACTCAATGGGCTATGAAGGAGTCCCTAACAAATCATTACAGGGGGGAGTCATTTTTTAACTCATTTGCTTTTCTTCTGCAGAATGTTGCATTTTGGTTCTGATCTAAAAGCAGATGGCCATGGTGAAGTATGGGTAGACACAAGACCTGACACTAAATTCAAGCAGTATGGATGGAGGTGCACGACCAAAGAGGACTCATACTGCAACAAGACTCTAATTGGAAACTGGAATCAGGAGCGTTATGATCTGCGTAAACTAGAGGAAAGAAAACCAATGCCTTCACAGGTACTGAGGAGTGAAGACAAAGGCTGTTCTTTCATGGCTAATACAAATGTGGAGCCAACATAAGGGTAGGATTAGCAACAGAGTGACCTTTGAGACTGTGGAGTCTTCTCTAGGCGGGAAACACTGCAGGTCTTGAAGTTTCCTGTGCTAGTTTCCTACATTTAAATACTATGTTCCAAGCATAAACATGTATTTATGTCATTGTACAGATCGATAGGGATGCCAGGTGTCAGACCCTGACCAATCTGATATTGATGTCCGATTGTAATGATATATGTCATGAATATTTATGTCCTGGAAAACCTGTTAAGGAGGTGAAGTTACTGTGGGTGCAGGAGAAGCCACGGTGCCTGAGAGTGCACAAAGGCCCCCTCGGACACTTTAGAAGGGAGCAGTATTATATTTGGCACATAGATGGGATCCTTATTGCAGACTTTTCATTATGTCCCAGAAGCTTCACGTTATTCCTCTATGCTCTATTCCTCTATTAGTTCTCTCTAGCTACTGCCCTGAGCCACTTTCTTTAATTTCTGTCATCCAAACAGAACAGAAAGAAGAAGGTGAGAGTGATAAGCCTGTGACATATGGCATCAAGCTACCTGTTCTTATAGGAGTTTTTACAAAAATGTAAAACCTACTAACTATCCATGGAATTATTATCTGATCAGTGGTGTTCAACCACTGGGACTGCCACAATCACTTATATGTCTAGAAGTCCTATAGAGTTTGAATGGAGTATAGTTATTTTCATTATGGGAAAACCCAAAGGGGCAACATACTGCTTACACATCTTTATATATATAGGCCGTGCATAGTGGTATCTATACAGGACTAAACATAGTGTTGTGCCAGGTGTAACACACTTACCTGTAACCAGGACACTCAGACACTCCGGGTTGGGAGGCTTTTAGTGCAATTTGTCTGTGTGGTTGACTCTCAGCGCGCCTCTACTTTGCACTATTGTCTGCACTAGTTATTGTTTATTGCACTTGGTGCACTACCCTAGTGATATCGGACTGTGTAATTCTTTACTCTGTCAATTGGCAACTTCTCTGCAGGTGTAACCTGAAGATTCACAGCAGCAAAGTCCAGATCCAGGGGTTAAATGGTTAAAACCTGAAGTCCCTTAGAATCTGCTAACCACAGTGACTCCAGCCAAGTTAAACTGACAGCCAGATCTTTGCTTTAATACAGCTTTCATCACACCAGGTCCCTTCACAGAGGGCATCCACGGGCAAACGGAATAGGAGAGGACGAGCTATATTTATGTTGAGAATGACCATGAGTCAGAAAACTGATCAATCTGGTTTCTGTTTTTCAGTATGGTCACTACTATCAGACCTCGTATAATGCTGAATATCTCAGGAACAACGGCTCTGCTGGAAGACAAGGTACAGAACTAATACCGTGTTTTACCCCCAAAAGTCCCACTATGTCTTACTTTCGGGGTAGGTCTTATATTGGAAAAAAAATGTCGACGGGTTAATGTGAGGGAGGACATGATGGGGTTAACTGCTGTTAATGTCAGGCACATGGAGTTACTGAAACTAAATTAATAACTCTAAATGCCTGACATTAATAGGCAGAGTACAGCCTGTACCCGGTGCTTTCTTTTTTCACTTTCACTTTGCTGGGAGCTTCTATTTCCCTCTGCTCTGCTCCGTCTCTTGTGTGCAGTATGGAGACGGCAGGAGCCCTCACTGCAGGCGGGACCTGGATCTCTATAGGGATAAGCTCCGCCCCCTGAGCTCACTTCTCTCCTCTCATTGGTGGGCAGAGAGCAGCCAGAGAAAGAGGAGCGTCCTGAAAGCACTGAAGGGACGCTCCTCTGCTGCAGCTGCTGTCGTGCCAGCCAGATATGCCTCGCGTGCCAAGAGCGGCACACGTGCCAGGGGTTGCCGACCCCTGGTTTACTATGTCTTACTTTCGGGGTACGTCTTACATTAGCCCACCCCCCAAAAGTCCCACTACGTCTTACTATCGGGGGTGTCTTACTATCGAGGAAACACAGTAGATTACTTATCACCCTAGGAATTAGGACCATCGGGCCACTTAAGGTAACTTTGCACGGTGCATAACAGCAGTATTTGCTATGCACTTATTACTGTGCTGTGCCTGTACTTTCCATTTAAAGCAAATGAAACAAATGCAGCCTGTGAATTAGCCTTCATATGCGATTATCGAGCTGCACCCCCAATACAATAGGGCGGCAATGTATAAGAATAGGTAGGTCATTAATATGTGATTGTTACCCAGGGCCCCCATTGATTCTCTGGTTGAAGAGACTATAGTGTTTGGGTAAGTACTGCAACCTCTTCACAGAATACTAACCACTTCGCTATACATTTTGTAGGGGTTGTGTTTGGTATAGCAGTTCTGCCCCAATACCCTCATTGATCTGATACTGATGAACTTTTTTATGCAAGGTTCACACTAGAGTTTGACCCGTCCACTAAAAAAAGCAGTTACCTGAGGTCACCCTCAGCCTCCATAGACTATAATCCTCTGTGCAGGACGGAGACCCTAATGCAGATGTGAACGGAGCCATAAAGCATACTTTTCATAAATGGTTTAACCTGGTTCAGGTTAAAATTAGAGATGAGCGAACACTATTCGGAACAGACGTTCCGAATAGCACGCTCCCATAGAAATGAATGGAAGCGGCTGGCACGCAGACTTTGCCGGCAGCCGGCCGCTTAACCCCCCGCGTGCCGGCTACATCCATTCATTTCTATGCGAGCGTGCTATTCGGAACAGCTGTTCTGAATAGTGTTCGCTCATCTCTAGTTAAAATTTAATTTGTAATATATCTTATTAAAGAAATATGTTTTCCTCTCCATTTTTCAAGCAGTTACCTTCTCTATATTAGACTATGAAGATGGGATTAGAAAAGACACTCATGTAATTGCCGCTGTTCCTTGCTTTTTAACACTGCTAAGTTGTAGAGAAGAGGCTTTGAGAGCACAAAATGAGGCAATAAATCAGTTAAGAAGCTCCCAACCCCCCTCCATAGAGGTCTATATGTGAGGCTGAATATGGAAATGTACTGTATATAATGTAAACAAAGGCGTCAGATTGAAGATAAAAATAAGCTTAATAAATGGAGAAGGAGACAGACATCTCCTTAACAAGATATATTACAAAGCTTCTTATTTTCACCTGTACTATTCATTTATGAAAAGTTACAGTCCTATGAAAAAGTTTGGGCACCCCTATTAATCTTAATCATTTTTAGTTCTAAATATTTTGGTGTTTGCAACAGCCATTTCAGTTTGATATATCTAATAACTGATGGACACAGTAATATTTCAGGATTGAAATGAGGTTTATTGTACTAACAGAAAATGCGCAATATGCATTAAACCAAAATTTGACCGGTGCAAAAATATGGGCACCTCAACAGAAAAGTGACATTAATATTTAGTACATCCTCCTTTTGCAAAGATAACAGCCTCTAGTTGCTTCCTGTAGCTTTTAATCAGTTCCTGGATCCTGGATGAAGGTATTTTGGACCATTTCTTTCTACAAAACAATTCAAGTTCAGTTAAGTTTGATGGTCGCCGAACATGGACAGCCCGCTCTCAAATGATCTGAAAACAAAGATTGTTCAACATAGTTGTTCAGGGGAAGGATACAAAACGTTGTCTCAGAGATTTAACCTGTCAGTTTCCACTGTGAGGAACATAGTAAGGAAATGGAAGACCACAGGGACAGTTCTTGTTAAGCCCAGAAGTGGCAGGCCAAGAAAAATATCAGAAAGGCAGAGAAGAAGAATGGTGAGAACAGTCAAGGACAATCCACAGACCACCTCCAAAGAGCTGCAGCATCATCTTGCTGCAGATGGTGTCACTGTGCATCAGTCAGCAATACAGCGCACTTTGCACAAGGAGAAGCTGTATGGGAGAGTGATGAGAAAGAAGCCGTTTCTGCACGTACGCCACAAATAGAGTCACCTGAGGTATGCAAAAGCACATTTGGAGAAGCCAACTTCATTTTGGAAACAAAGATTGAGTTGTTTGGTTATAAAAAAAGGCGTTATGCATGGCGTCCAAAAAGAAACAGCATTCCAAGAAAAACACATGCTACTCACTGTAAAATTTGGTGGAGGTTCCATCATGCTTTGGGGCTGTGTGGCCAATGCCGGCATCGGGAATCTTGTTAAAGTTGAGGGTCGCATGGATTCCACTCAGTATCAGCAGATTCTTGAGAATAATGTTCAAGAATCAGTGACGAAGTTGAAGTTACGCCGGGGATGGATATTTCAGCAAGACAATGATCCAAAACACTGCTCCAAATCAACTCAGGCATTCATGCAGAGGAACAATTACAATGTTCTGGAATGGCCATCCCAGTCCCCAGACCTGAATATCATTGAACATCTGTGGGATGATTTGAAGCGGGCTGTCCATGCTCGGCGACCATCTAACTTAACTGAACTTGAATTGTTTGTCCAAAATACCTTTATCCAGGATCCAGGAACTGATTAAAAGCTACAGGAAGCGACTAGAGGCTGTTATCTTTGCAAAAGGAGGATCTACTAAATATTAATGTCACTTTTCTGTTGAGGTGCCCATACTTTTGCACCGGTCAAATTTTGGTTTAATGCATATTGCACATTTTCTGTTAGTACAATAAACCTCATTTCAATCCTGAAATATTACTGTGTCCATCAGTTATTAGGTATATCAAACTGAAATGGCTGTTGCAAACACCAAAATATTTAGAACTAAAAATGATTAAGATTAATAGGGGTGCCCAAACTTTTTCATAGGACTGTATCTACAACTGGTGGTATACTTTAAGGATAGGTCATCAATATGTATGTCTTGGGAAACCCCTTTAAAGGGCCCCTCATGTTTGACTCTATTTCTCCATTTCATCATTAGCCATCCATGATCTTGAGTAATAACAAAAACAGCAAAGATTACACACTGTTATCCTGGTGCCTATTGTGCAATATTGTATACATTCAGTACAATATATACAGTACAAGGAGGTATAGATACAGATCTGTGTGCATATATATCTAAACTCTAATCTTTTTTTTTTTTAGTTTTCAAGAGAGAAGCTCATGTTTTCCCAGGACATCAACCTGAACTAATCCCACCACAATGCAGACCCCAACAAAAATCCTGCTACATGATCGATTACGGCAGCTCATAACTATCAGCCAGATTTTCTTTTCTGAGGACAGTATGGAGAAAAATTCTCAACCTTTTAGACTAACTGGGTAGTTAGGAAAAGCATTTAAGGTCCTTATAATATTGCAACCCCTTTATACCAATTACCCAGGGCTAAAAATAGTTAATAGGTGCTGCTCCACTGATTGCGGTGCGATAGGAATTTTTTTCTGTAGACTGTCCATCAAACAGTCAAAGCCACCTCCCCCCAGCTTGCTGAAGAATAAAAACACAGGCAGATGCTTCTTCTGGCTTTTATTTGCATTAGTAGTTTGATTTGGTCACAGGACAGCACAAATAAATACATGTAGCAGTGTAGTACGCGCGCACTCTCTCTGGCAGGGTGGAAAGGTATCTTCTCTAGCTGAAAATGCTGAGAGACTCTACTTCTTGGGGGCAGCACCAATGGCCGCCTTCTCTTCACGGGTGATGGGGATGGAGCGTTCAGGAACGTCTGCCATTTTCCTTGGTCCAGTCACGGTCAGAACTCCATCTGGGGATAAGGATGAGGTGATGGAGAGGGGGTCAACATCCACTGGAATTTTATATCTACGTTGGAAGTCTCTGGAAACGTATCCATGTTCATCCTGGAAAGCAAGAGAAGAAACAATAACAATGTTAAAGGTTTTGTAATAACAATCAATGCTTTTTTTCTAGAGTTACTTTCCTGTCTCCCTCTTTAAAGGGGTATCCACTATATATGCCATAAGGGTTTGCAACCTTTGACACCTGTTAAGGTGTCCCTTAAGCACTTTCCCACCAGGTGAATAAAGTGGTAGTCTTACATGTTGTTGTTGTTCTTGCTGTTTATTTCTGAGGGATTTCCAAAAACAGCAAAGCACATGACCTAGGTCAGACTACCCAATTTAGGTGGGGCTGGCCAATTATCTTATAGGTATGGGGACCAACTGACTCTCCCTCCACAAATTATGTCAGGGAAGGAAAGATTAAGCCCCTCCCCTGACAAAATCTGTCATGGAAGAGTTGGGAGACCCCCATACACATAAGATAGTTGGCCAATCCTAACCAAATTGGCCTGTTATAGGTATGCTTCCTTTTAGACCCTGTTCACACCAGTATTATGGCTTCTGTTTTTTTTTTTTTTTTTAAATGCTCTGACTGCTCTGATGGATCTGTTTTTTAATGGATACTGGTGGACCTCAGTGACTTTAATAGGGTCAGGCTTCCACTATTTTTCAAGGCCTGAAGAAGACTATTATTGCCATCAAATATATCAGAAGTCTGGATGGAAACCTTAATAGAATGCCATAAAGTGAACAAAACCTACTAGAGAAGGTTCCAATTGGGATCTTCTAAGTTCCTGAATATGGAAGCAGAGTCTTCTGTACCAGTTCACCACTTATTACCTGACGTTCCTCATGTTTTCCATGGATTTCAATGAAATCTCCCATCACTTTGACTTTCAGTTCCTCTGGGGAGAAATGTTTCACGTCGATGTTAACAATAAACTTGTCCTTTTCCAGTCTCAACTGTGGAAGACAAAGGGGTAGATTTCTATAGAAGTAGACAAATCACCATGAAATCTACAATGAGATAACTATAGTCTGAAATGGTTTCTCTGCTAGTGTCAGACGCTCCAGAGTTATAAAAATTCTACAATTTTCCAATATACTTTCTTTATTAACTCCTGACGGTTTTCTAAATCTCTGCTTTTTGTCATTCATTCTGTTTACTTCCAGTGGATAAAAATCAGCCCATGGTCATGTGATATACAGTCCATGGTCATGTGATGTACAGCCCATGGGTATGTGATATACAGTCCATGGCCATGTTTTGTATAGTTCATGGTCATGTGATGAATACACATCTGCCTGATAACCAGCTGTGCACCTGTGTGTGCATCACTTGACCATGAACTGCATATCACATGATCATTGACTATATATCACATGACCATGGACTATAAATCACATGACCATGGACTGATTTTTTCAACTGGAAGTAAGCAGAATAAATGACTGCAAGCAGAGATCTAGAAAAGTGTGAGGAACTGATCCAGAAAGTATATTGGAAAATTATATCCCTTTTCATGATACTAATAACATTTATATGCTGAAACTGGACAACCCCTTTAAGGGATTTCAACCACTTAAAACTTCTTGCTCATCTCAGGTGGTCCAGTGCACCAGAATTTAATTCTACACCAGCCAGGGACCGGCGTATATTTCAGCTAGAACTTGTAGTAAATCTGTGAGACCAAGGTGTCCCCGCCCTAATCCCGCCTCGATTACCGATATCCTCTGCCCTTATTTTGTAAGTGGAGACTGCACAGGAAAAAGGATAACTTTGACCCATCTTGGTGCCACTTTGGGCCCCCCATGTCCACAGCTTATTTGGGCCCCCTTTTCCTCAGCACCCCATAGCACATGCCCAAGTAACCCCTTGCATTATGCCATCAATACCCCAAGTCCCTGTATAGACAAGTTCAGTATTTGTCAGTCGGGGTAGTGTAAATCATTACATTGTTACACTGAGCCGATTGTTTGGCCGCTCTGAGTGTTTTATTGTTAGCACAGTGGCAATGTGACAATGCGTAGTCTGCTGGCTTCTCTTGGCACTGATAAGACTGGGAGAACAAGAATGTGTGTTATGTAAGAAGTCAATCAGAGATCTGACTGACATCATCCCATCCTATATACTTCACATTTCGCTTCTTATTCCTTGTACATGTATGTTTTGCACTGGCCAGATAAGAATATTGAAACCTTTTTTTAAAAAAAAAAAATAATAAATTTTAAGCTTTTCTTCAGTCTTGACATTGATGAAAATCCTTCAAGAGATGTCAATACTGTTCATAGACTACAAATGAACATATGACAGTATAAAATAGTGGTTTTACATAGCATTAGTGTAGGAACACTGTGGCCAAATATTTGGGACACAAACTCTGAGGACCTAAATTAGTAGAGGCAACTATAGAGGGTGCAAAGGAGTCAGTGGGACTCCCTGCTGTCTTTGGCCATCTTCAATGTCGTCACAGATGTGTGGCTACTAAATAGGCCCGAAGACGATGGTGAGTTGTGCCGGACCCCAGGAGAAGTAAGTGACGCTGGTTTTTATGCTTGCTCACCTCCCCATGGCTTCTGATCATTATAACCCGGGGTCTGAAGAGTTCCCAGAGTATAATAATAGCAGTTTCAGGGTGCATTCACACTGAGTAAACGCTAGCTTATTCTGAACGTAAAACACGTTCAGAATAAGCGGCGTCTAAAGCAGCTCCATTCATTTCTATGGGAGCGGGGATACGAGCGCTCCCCATAGAAATGAATGGGCTGCTTCTTTCACTCCGTGCAGTCCCATTGAAGTGAATGGGGAGTGCCGGCGTGTACGCTCCGGCATGAGCAGAGCTTGCCGTATACGCCGGCACTCCCCATTCACTTCAATGGGACTGCACGGAGTGAAAGAAGCAGCCCATTCATTTCTATGGGGAGCGCTCGTATCCCCGCTCCCATAGAAATGAATGGAGCTGCTTTAGACGCCGCTTATTCTGAACGTGTTTTACGTTCAGAATAAGCTAGCGTTTACTCAGTGTGAATGCACCCTCAGTTCAGACATATTCTGTCCGAATGGAACCACCTTGCCCAACAAATACCCTAGCCACGCCTGCAGCCTTACCTACTGATCTCCACATCTATTCACGGCCTCCTCAGCTTCTGACCTCTAGGGGCCATGCGCATCCTGTCACTGACAACATAATATATGAGGCCCCCTTGAAGGCAGAAGTGAAAGCGGAGGCAGCCCTGAGCAGGAACCCGGACTGGTAAGTAAATGAGGCCCAGCAGATTATGGCCTATTTAAAAAAAAACAGGCCCCCTGAGGTGGCAGACCCTGTAACATTGGTAGTTATGCCACTGTTCTTGGCTTGACTCAGTGTGCTTATGTTCTCACTATGTCCAGACGACTGTGGTAGTGGCTTATATCCTCTGAGAACAAAAGAATCAGGTATATATCTATAAAAACCAGCACACAAAGCCTCTAACATCTTCTGTTGGGGAGAGTCGGGGCATCTCCATACACAAAAAGATGACTAGCCAGTCACACCAAAATTGGCGGATTTGGCTGACATTCTTCTATCTAATATAACTGTAAAGCCTTTGAACATTGGGTTATCTAGCTGTAGAAATTGTACAATAATAGGTTAAGTGCTTTTTCTTTGATGATTTTGCCCCTGTCTCAAGCCGCGGAATCCTCAGCAAGATTGAGGAGGACATTTATTTGTTTCAGAATCCTATTCCAATCCCTCCTTCCCAATGAATACAATGGAGACAGTACGAGTGCAGTATCTGCTGCTGATTTTGGAGCGGAATCCACATCAAAGTCAACAGCAGATTCCGCCCTGGGATCATACCCTAAGGGCTAGTTCACACGGGGTTCCACGTGAACACATTCCGTCGTGGTTTTCCGCTCCGGATTAGGCCTAGTCCGGACGGTGGTGTAATAAGCCGCGGAATCCACCTGAAGAAAGGGCAGCTCACTTCTTTTTTCCTCTAGCGGGAACAAACCGCTCACTGACATGACCAGCTCCCATTGATTTCAATCAAAGATTTTGACACGGATTCTGCGTCAAAATCCTGACCATTTTGCCCAGTGCGAACTAGCCCTCACCCCCAATCCTTTTGTTATCCTGCCACCAGAGATGCATGTGAATGGGAGACTAAGGAGGAATAGCTATGGGCCAAACAAGCATATGGTAATAAAAATGTATATACCACAACTGTGCACATTAATACAGTATATGACAGTGTAGTAACTCCGAAGGCTAAATTCACATCTCTGCCTAAAAGTGTCATTGAGAAAGGTCCTGCAAGGAGGGTTCAGTATGAAACTATTGGAAACCTGATGGACCCCATTATAGTCTATGGAGTCTGCAGCTGTCCATGGGTAACCACTTTTTTAGCAAACGGGCTCTCTGTCTTTCGGGTCCCCATACAGACCCGAACGATGATGAGACTATGCTAGTGTGAACCTAACCTAACTCACATATCCTGCTATGAAGAGAAAATAAATATACCTGTAATCTGACATTATTGCATAATACAATATCCTATAACATTACTGTATGGCGGGTTGTGTTCCTTTGCTTTATCAGGAGAGCTAATAATATATTAGGGTGTGCTGTTTACTTCCAGTGTAAGGTTATACGTACTTGCCAATGTGCTGTAATGGGATCCATGCATATTAATAAGGGATTCGCAATGTGACAACTGATTTATTACCGCAGGATTAGAATGTACTTCTGTGCCCACACTGGCGCCATAAGAAGACTCAATTTATTATCAGGGACAGTCTCAGGGGTTCTTAGGAGAAACTGTTTTAAAAGTTTTTCATGGCATTCATTGATCAAATATAAAGTCGTAGGAAATTGTACCAGTCTTGAATATACAAGGCAAACCTATGGTATTAAAGGGGTTGTCCCTAGATTACAACTTATCACGTATACTAAGGTACTAAGTGTCTGATTGGTGGGAGACAGACCATTGGACCTCCATTGAGACCCCCACTGGTCCCGTGTCCTCCCATTTGAATGGAGTGTCAGTCACTATCATTCTATTCCACTGTCGAGTGTTGCTGCTCACCTCTTTGGAGCAACAGCAAACCCCTAGTTGCTCCAAAGAGCTCATTTGCAATTTGACAAATCTTGGCAACAGAGACACCGATTCATAAAGGGAAACCCTATTTGATTCAGGCGATCCTAACCTACTTATCTGCAGGGGGGTTTCATATGCTGGAATCTGAATCCCTTTAAGACAGCTATATTTGTGAACGACTAAGTTACACCCCTTGGAAACAGAAACTAAAGCTTGCCCTTCAGGCTGTTAATTTAGGCATACTGCCATTAAGTTGCAAAATAATACTGCAAAATACTGCCAATATAGAGCCCATAATATAAGTGTTTGCAAATAATACTGCCTAAAAGAGCCCACATAATACCGCCAGATGAAACTACCGGATGTAGATATTGTACAAACCTTCTGATGCAGTGTGTAAAAAATATTTTTCAGCTAGGGGTGGGGTAGGGAGTGGTCACTGCTTGTTTACAAACAGTCCATAGACGTGGCATATATCCATAGGCTTCTATGTAAGAACGACCACATGTAACAAAATACTTCCAACATGGCAAAAGCAGGAATATAAGTAATGTGTAAGCTGTTAGTTTACGTATCCACCATGTTCTTCTATTATACTATATATCGCCCTATTATCTGAAAACTAAGAATAATAAGGGAACAAATACACTTTGATATCTAACATTATTATACAGCTATGCATTCTGGGACATAAATAGTTAAAAGCCATATCTCCGGACTGACACTTCAGAAATTGTCGAGGCGATGGTTCTCACATCCACCATAAAAGCATCACCATATTCAACTCCCAGCCTTTGGTGTAGGGCATGCTGGGAGTTGTAGTTTTTGCAACAGCTATAGAACAACATAGTTGATAGAACAAACAATGTAAAACAAGGAGTGCATTACCTCCGACAAGCCATTTTCTATCCAGGATGGAAGTCTGAGGAAAGGATATTTGAAGTAGAAAGGGGCCAGCACGGTTGGGAACAGGTCAGAATCTTGCAGGTGATCCCCAAAACTCTGTTCAAACATCCTGTTTGGTCCAAAGAAGGAGAAAAATTGGCGGCGGAACCAGGGATGTTGGATAGTCACATCCATCTTCCTCGGGCTTCTTGTAGTAGCTGTCAGAGAGAACTGTGTTCAGTGTTTGATTCACCCACCAAACCAAATGGTCTTATATACCAAGCGGTGGATCCTGTGCTCCTCCCCAGCACCCCAACATTGAACTTTCTGGAAAAGTGCTGTCAGATGGTTTCATTATCTCCGCACGCTTGTCTGCTCCCATTCACTGGCTCCATGGAAGATATGAGCAGTGACACATCTGCTGTTCTCTCGGCAGCCCATTGGGTCAGCACGTCGAGGTGCGGATTGTCTCTCGCTGGGCTGTGCACACTGGATTAACAGACAGGAGGATCATTTCAGCTACCGTACTGCAACATGACAAGAGATGAGTTCACACTGAGATCTGACAGCTGATAATGTCATCCCAGCTTCTCACAGACAGAGAGCAGCTTATTCCTTCTGAATAATCCAGCTCTGGCCCCTTTCCCTTCTGTGGGTCCACATTATATAAAGTGGGATGGAGAACAATGTATTGTGCCCTCTCCGTCATCTCTCACCAGTTATTTTGCATGTGTCGCTGTGCGTTTTACTGTGTCACGTTACTATTACATAACGTCTCTTTACGTATACATTCCAACTTTCTATCACAGTCAACAGGAACTTTTTAAGAATTTTTGCTACAGTAACTCTTCTATGGGATCAGATTTGATGGACTAGACTTTCCTTCAGTTCACCAACTGTCCTTCTTTGGACCACTGTGTACTATAACACCCAACAAGACTTATTACTGTGGATATACTCTGACCCAGCCATCTAGTCATCATACCGTGACCCTTGTTGCTCAGACCCTGCCTATTATTCCTGTCTATCAACTTGTACTCTTGAAGTTAGCGCTATGTACAATGTCTCCTTATGGAGACTGCCATTGCGGGCCACCATGTGGTATATAGAGTCTAGCCATGCTCTACTAGAAATTCTGAGAAAGTGATAAACAAATACATCTTCCTTGATCGAAAGACAGAAAACTTGCTCTAGCACCATCTTTTGAAAGGTAGCTCCCTATGGCTCAATGCTTGGTTTTCTACCTAGTGACAATGACTGGGGCTATAGCCAGACCAGATAGAGAGACCCATCCGCAGATAGTTGTTTTGGGGTTATTGACCTTCATCAATGTGAAGAAAACCAGACATTGATATATAGGGAGTTATCTTCCAAAAGGTAGCGATAGAGTAAGTTTTCTTATTTGCATATGCCTTTCCTAGTTGAGCATGAATAATCTGTAAGACTCTATGAAACCACAAAGTGGCCTGCAAAGACAGTTTCCCTGAGGAGACATACCGTGTTTCCCCGATAGTAAGACACCCCCGATAGTAAGACGTAGTGGGGTTTTAGGGGGGTGGGCTAAGACGTACCCCGAAAGTAAGACATAGTAAACCAGGGGTCGGCAACCCCTGGCACGCGTGCCGCTCTTGGCACGCGAGGCATATTTGGCTGGCACGGCAGCAGCTTCAGTGCTTTCAGGACGCTCCTCTTTCTCTGGCTGCTCTCTGCCCACCAATGAGAGGAGAGAAGTGAGCTCAGGGGGCGGAGCTTATCCCTATAGAGATCCAGGTCCCGCCTGCAGTGAGGGCTCCTGCCGTCTCCATACTGCACACAAGAGACGGAGCAGAGCAGAGTGAAAGAGAAGCTCCCAGCAAAGTGAAAGTGAAAAAAGAAAACACCGGGTATAAGCTGTACTCTGCCTATTAATGTCAGGCACTTAGAGTTATTAATTTAGTTTCAGTAACTCCATGTGCCTGACATTAATAGCAGTTAACCCCATCATGTCCTCCCTCACATTAACCCCTGTCGACATTTTTTTTCCAATATAAGACATACCCCGAAAGTAAGACATAGTAGGACTTTTGGGGGTAAAAAGAATGTAGGACACTGTCTTACTTTCGGGGAAACACGGTAGTACCCCTTTTAACTGACATCTGTGACCTCTCATCTAGCCTAACCAGTTCAATGCATTGCACTCATGGGGGCAATAACCTCAAAACAACTGTCTAGGAATGGATCTCCCTTTCTTTTGGAAGAGATTTTCTTGTTTGGCTTTAATACGAATCAGTGAAACTAGCTTTTTTTTTTTTTTAAAGAAAAATCAGGTATTGATATATAGGGTGTTACCCTCCAAATGGTGGTGCTAGAGCAAGTTTTCCTTTTTCAACCAAGGAGAACTTATCTCAATGTCCATGTTCTCTTTCAGGTAACAGGTGTCTTGTTACAAGATAATGCTATTCATTTCACTTCTCAATGTTTTAACTAGAGATGAGCGAGTAGTATTCGATCGAATACCTCCCCTGCATAGATATTGGTGTACTCAGTCGAATACCACGTGGTAAACGCAGTAACAATTCGATGCCCCTCCCACCTTCCCTGGTACTTTTTTTACACCAATATCTATGCAGGGGAGGTATTTGATCGAATACTACTCGCTCATCTCTAGTTTATGTTATGGATGATCTGTGTGTGTGTATGTGTACATAGTACGTTATCTTTTTAACTCAAATAAAATAATTGATATATGTGTTGATACTGCAGCCCAACTATATTCTTTTCTCAAAAACACAGCAAATAGTGCAAGTAACATTATAAAAAACATGAAAAGAAGAAATTCCATTCTTTTCTGTATGTGTGAATTCATTTTAAAGAGAGTCTAAGGAAAGTTCATGCGGGATTTTTTGGTCCGGAACCTGAGGCGGAGGCTGCCTCATGTTTCGGACCAAAAATCAGGTAGCCGCGACTGAAAGCCAGTGCACTGCATCGGCATCCAGTCGCGCACTCCGCTCCGGATTAGGCCCAATGAATGGGCCCAATACAGAGGATGGGGTCAATGGGGTCCGCCGGTGTCTGCATGTGATCGCTAAAACATTGATCTGGCGCAGATGTGAACTTAGACTCAGAGTGTGCAGGGACGCCCAGGACGGGTAACATCCACTTAATTCATCCCTAAAGTTCTTGGAGGAACTGCACAATAGACGGTTGTGAAGAAGAAAGAAATGAAGCTCCAAAATTGTTATATTTAGAGATGAGCGAACACTAAAATGTTCGAGGTTCGAAATTCGATTCGAACAGCCGCTCAATGTTCGTGTGTTCGAACGGGTTTCGAACCCCATTATAGTCTATGGGGAACAGATACTCGTTAAGGGGGAAACCCAAATCCGTGTCTGGAGGGTCACCAAGTCCACTATGACACCCCAGGAAATGATGCCAACACCTCTGGAATGACACTGGGACAGCAGGGGAAGCATGTCTGGGGGCATCTAACACACCAAAGACCCTCTATTACCCCAACATCACAGCCTAACAACTACACACTTTACACACTCAATACCACCTCTCTGACAGTAGGAAAACACCTTGAAACATGTGTATTTGGCACTTGCAGTGAGGAGAGCTTGTCACCAGCAGTGAATTTGGCCCTTGTAGTAAGTTGAGGTTGGCACCAACATTTGTTTTGAAAATCAGGGTGGATTGAGCCTCTAACCAGCAGAGTTTGGGCAAATTCATGGTGGAGGGAGCCTCTAAAAACCCCAGTTTGGACCAATTCATGGTGGAGGGAGCCTCTAACCAGCCCAGTTTGGGCAAATTCATGGTGGAGGGAGCCTCTAAAAAACCCAGTTTGGACCAATTCATGGTGGAGGGAGCCTCTAACCAGCCCAGTTTGGGCAAATTCATGGTGGAGGGAGCCTCTAACCAGCCCAGTTTGGACCAATTAATGGTGGAGGGAGCCTCTAACCAGCCCAGTTTGGACCAATTAATGGTGGAGGGAGCCTCTAACCACCCCAGTTTGGACCAATTCATGGTGGAGGGAGCCTCTAAACAGCCCAGTTTGGGCAAATTCATGGTGGAGGGAGCCTCTAAAAAACCCAGTTTGGACCAATTCATGGTGGAGGGAGCCTCTAACCAGCCCAGTTTGGACCAATTAATGGTGGAGGGAGCCTCTAAACAGCCAAGTTTGGACCAATTCATGGTGGAGGGAGCCTCTAAAAACCCCAGTTTGGACCAATTCATGGTGGAGGGAGCCTCTAACCAGCCCAGTTTGGGCAAATTCATGGTGGAGGGAGCCTCTAAACAGCCCAGTTTGGGCAAATTCATGGTGGAGGGAGCCTCTAACCAGCCCAGTTTGGACCAATTAATGGTGGAGGGAGCCTCTAACCAGCCCAGTTTGGACCAATTAATGGTGGAGGGAGCCTCTAACCAGCCCAGTTTGGACCAATTAATGGTGGAGGGAGCCTCTAACCACCCCAGTTTGGACCAATTCATGGTGGAGGGAGCCTCTAACCAGCCCAGTTTGGACCAATTCATGGTGGAGGGAGCCTCTAAAAAACCCAGTTTGGACCAATTCATGGTGGAGGGAGCCTCTAAACAGCCCAGTTTGGGCAAATTCATGGTGGAGGGAGCCTCTAAACAGCCCAGTTTGGGCAAATTCATGGTGGAGGGAGCCTCTAACCAGCCCAGTCTGGACCAATTAATGGTGGAGGGAGCCTCTAACCAGCCCAGTTTGGACCAATTAATGGTGGAGGGAGCCTCTAACCACCCCAGTTTGGACCAATTCATGGTGGAGGGAGCCTCTAAACAGCCAAGTTTGGACCAATTCATGGTGGAGGGAGCCTCTAAAAACCCCAGTTTGGACCAATTCATGGTGGAGGGAGCCTCTAACCAGCCCAGTTTGGGCAAATTCATGGTGGAGGGAGCCTCTAAACAGCCCAGTTTGGGCAAATTCATGGTGGAGGGAGCCTCTAAAAAACCCAGTTTGGACCAATTCATGGTGGAGGGAGCCTCTAAACAGCCAAGTTTGGACCAATTCATGGTGGAGGGAGCCTCTAAACAGCCAAGTTTGGACCAATTCATGGTGAAGGGAGCCTCTAAAAACCCGTTTGGACCAATTCATGGTGGAGGGAGCCTCTAACCAGCCCAGTTTGGGCAAATTCATGGTGGAGGGAGCCTCTAAACAGCCCAGTTTGGGCAAATTCATGGTGGAGGGAGCCTCTAACCAGCCCAGTTTGGACCAATTAATGGTGGAGGGAGCCTCTAACCACCCCAGTTTGGACCAATTCATGGTGGAGGGAGCCTCTAAACAGCCAAGTTTGGACCAATTCATGGTGGAGGGAGCCTCTAAAAACCCCAGTTTGGACCAATTCATGGTGGAGGGAGCCTCTAACCAGCTCAGTTTGGGCAAATTCATGGTGGAGGGAGCCTCTAAACAGCCCAGTTTGGGCAAATTCATGGTGGAGGGAGCCTCTAAAAAACCCAGTTTGGACCAATTCATGGTGGAGGGAGCCTCTAAACAGCCAAGTTTGGACCAATTCATGGTGGAGGGAGCCTCTAAACAGCCAAGTTTGGACCAATTCATGGTGAAGGGAGCCTCTAAAAACCCGTTTGGACCAATTCATGGTGGAGGGAGCCTCTAACCAGCCCAGTTTGGGCAAATTCATGGTGGAGGGAGCCTCTAAACAGCCCAGTTTGGGCAAATTCATGGTGGAGGGAGCCTCTAACCAGCCCAGTTTGGACCAATTAATGGTGGAGGGAGCCTCTAACCAGCCCAGTTTGGACCAATTAATGGTGGAGGGAGCCTCTAACCAGCCCAGTTTGGACCAATTAATGGTGGAGGGAGCCTCTAACCACCCCAGTTTGGACCAATTCATGGTGGAGGGAGCCTCTAACCAGCCCAGTTTGGGCAAATTCATGGTGGAGGGAGCCTCTAACCAGCCCAGTTTGGACCAATTAATGGTGGAGGGAGCCTCTAACCAGCCCAGTTTGGACCAATTAATGGTGGAGGGAGCCTCTAACCACCCCAGTTTGGACCAATTCATGGTGGAGGGAGCCTCTAAACAGCCAAGTTTGGACCAATTCATGGTGGAGGGAGCCTCTAAAAACCCCAGTTTGGACCAATTCATGGTGGAGGGAGCCTCTAACCAGCCCAGTTTGGGCAAATTCATGGTGGAGGGAGCCTCTAAACAGCCCAGTTTGGGCAAATTCATGGTGGAGGGAGCCTCTAACCAGCCCAGTTTGGACCAATTAATGGTGGAGGGAGCCTCTAACCAGCCCAGTTTGGACCAATTAATGGTGGAGGGAGCCTCTAACCACCCCAGTTTGGACCAATTCATGGTGGAGGGAGCCTCTAACCAGCCCAGTTTGGACCAATTCATGGTGGAGGGAGCCTCTAAAAAACCCAGTTTGGACCAATTCATGGTGGAGGGAGCCTCTAAACAGCCCAGTTTGGGCAAATTCATGGTGGAGGGAGCCTCTAAACAGCCCAGTTTGGGCAAATTCATGGTGGAGGGAGCCTCTAACCAGCCCAGTTTGGACCAATTAATGGTGGAGGGAGCCTCTAACCAGCCCAGTTTGGACCAATTAATGGTGGAGGGAGCCTCTAACCACCCCAGTTTGGACCAATTCATGGTGGAGGGAGCCTCTAAACAGCCAAGTTTAGACCAATTCATGGTGGAGGGAGCCTCTAAAAACCCCAGTTTGGACCAATTCATGGTGGAGGGAGCCTCTAACCAGCCCAGTTTGGGCAAATTCATGGTGGACGGAGCCTCTAACCAGCCCAGTTTGGGCAAATTCATGGTGGAGGGAGCCTCTAAACAGCCCAGTTTGGGCAAATTCATGGTGGAGGGAGCCTCTAACCAGCCCAGTTTGGACCAATTAATGGTGGAGGGAGCCTCTAACCAGCCCAGTTTGGACCAATTAATGGTGGAGGGAGCCTCTAACCAGCCCAGTTTGGACCAATTAATGGTGGAGGGAGCCTCTAACCACCCCAGTTTGGACCAATTCATGGTGGAGGGAGCCTCTAACCAGCCCAGTTTGGGCAAATTCATGGTGGAGGGAGCCTCTAACCAGCCCAGTTTGGACCAATTAATGGTGGAGGGAGCCTCTAACCAGCCCAGTTTGGACCAATTAATGGTGGAGGGAGCCTCTAACCACCCCAGTTTGGACCAATTCATGGTGGAGGGAGCCTCTAAACAGCCAAGTTTGGACCAATTCATGGTGGAGGGAGCCTCTAAAAACCCCAGTTTGGACCAATTCATGGTGGAGGGAGCCTCTAACCAGCCCAGTTTGGGCAAATTCATGGTGGAGGGAGCCTCTAAACAGCCCAGTTTGGGCAAATTCATGGTGGAGGGAGCCTCTAAAAAACCCAGTTTGGACCAATTCATGGTGGAGGGAGCCTCTAACCAGCCCAGTTTGGACCAATTAATGGTGGAGGGAGCCTCTAAACAGCCAAGTTTGGACCAATTCATGGTGGAGGGAGCCTCTAAAAACCCCAGTTTGGACCAATTCATGGTGGAGGGAGCCTCTAACCAGCCCAGTTTGGGCAAATTCATGGTGGAGGGAGCCTCTAAACAGCCCAGTTTGGGCAAATTGATGGTGGAGGGAGCCTCTAACCAGCCCAGTTTGGACCAATTAATGGTGGAGGGAGCCTCTAACCAGCCCAGTTTGGACCAATTAATGGTGGAGGGAGCCTCTAACCAGCCCAGTTTGGACCAATTAATGGTGGAGGGAGCCTCTAACCACCCCAGTTTGGACCAATTCATGGTGGAGGGAGCCTCTAAACAGCCAAGTTTGGACCAATTCATGGTGGAGGGAGCCTCTAAAAACCCCAGTTTGGACCAATTCATGGTGGAGGGAGCCTCTAACCAGCCCAGTTTGGGCAAATTCATGGTGGAGGGAGCCTCTAAACAGCCCAGTTTGGGCAAATTCATGGTGGAGGGAGCCTCTAAAAAACCCAGTTTGGACCAATTCATGGTGGAGGGAGCCTCTAAACAGCCAAGTTTGGACCAATTCATGGTGGAGGGAGCCTCTAAACAGCCAAGTTTGGACCAATTCATGGTGAAGGGAGCCTCTAAAAACCCGTTTGGACCAATTCATGGTGGAGGGAGCCTCTAACCAGCCCAGTTTGGGCAAATTCATGGTGGAGGGAGCCTCTAAACAGCCCAGTTTGGGCAAATTCATGGTGGAGGGAGCCTCTAACCAGCCCAGTTTGGACCAATTAATGGTGGAGGGAGCCTCTAACCAGCCCAGTTTGGACCAATTAATGGTGGAGGGAGCCTCTAACCAGCCCAGTTTGGACCAATTAATGGTGGAGGGAGCCTCTAACCACCCCAGTTTGGACCAATTCATGGTGGAGGGAGCCTCTAACCAGCCCAGTTTGGGCAAATTCATGGTGGAGGGAGCCTCTAACCAGCCCAGTTTGGACCAATTAATGGTGAAGGGAGCCTCTAACCAGCCCAGTTTGGACCAATTAATGGTGGAGGGAGCCTCTAACCACCCCAGTTTGGACCAATTCATGGTGGAGGGAGCCTCTAAACAGCCAAGTTTGGACCAATTCATGGTGGAGGGAGCCTCTAAAAACCCCAGTTTGGACCAATTCATGGTGGAGGGAGCCTCTAACCAGCCCAGTTTGGGCAAATTCATGGTGGAGGGAGCCTCTAAACAGCCCAGTTTGGGCAAATTCATGGTGGAGGGAGCCTCTAAAAAACCCAGTTTGGACCAATTCATGGTGGAGGGAGCCTCTAAACAGCCAAGTTTGGACCAATTCATGGTGGAGGGAGCCTCTAAACAGCCAAGTTTGGACCAATTCATGGTGAAGGGAGCCTCTAAAAACCCGTTTGGACCAATTCATGGTGGAGGGAGCCTCTAACCAGCCCAGTTTGGACCAATTAATGGTGGAGGGAGCCTCTAACCACCCCAGTTTGGACCAATTCATGGTGGAGGGAGCCTCTAACCAGCCCAGTTTGGACCAATTCATGGTGGAGGGAGCCTCTAAAAAACCCAGTTTGGACCAATTCATGGTGGAGGGAGCCTCTAAACAGCCCAGTTTGGGCAAATTCATGGTGGAGGGAGCCTCTAAACAGCCCAGTTTGGGCAAATTCATGGTGGAGGGAGCCTCTAACCAGCCCAGTTTGGACCAATTAATGGTGGAGGGAGCCTCTAACCAGCCCAGTTTGGACCAATTAATGGTGGAGGGAGCCTCTAACCAGCCCAGTTTGGACCAATTAATGGTGGAGGGAGCCTCTAAACAGCCAAGTTTGGACCAATTCATGGTGGAGGGAGCCTCTAAAAACCCCAGTTTGGACCAATTCATGGTGGAGGGAGCCTCTAACCAGCCCAGTTTGGACCAATTAATGGTGGAGGGAGCCTCTAACCAGCCAAGTTTGGACCAATTCATGGTGGAGGGAGCCTCTAAACAGCCAAGTTTAGACCAATTCATGGTGGAGGGAGCCTCTAAAAACCCCAGTTTGGACCAATTCATGGTGGAGGGAGCCTCTAACCAGCCCAGTTTGGGCAAATTCATGGTGGACGGAGCCTCTAACCAGCCCAGTTTGGGCAAATTCATGGTGGAGGGAGCCTCTAAACAGCCCAGTTTGGGCAAATTCATGGTGGAGGGAGCCTCTAACCAGCCCAGTTTGGACCAATTAATGGTGGAGGGAGCCTCTAACCAGCCCAGTTTGGACCAATTAATGGTGGAGGGAGCCTCTAACCAGCCCAGTTTGGACCAATTAATGGTGGAGGGAGCCTCTAACCACCCCAGTTTGGACCAATTCATGGTGGAGGGAGCCTCTAACCAGCCCAGTTTGGGCAAATTCATGGTGGAGGGAGCCTCTAACCAGCCCAGTTTGGACCAATTAATGGTGGAGGGAGCCTCTAACCAGCCCAGTTTGGACCAATTAATGGTGGAGGGAGCCTCTAACCACCCCAGTTTGGACCAATTCATGGTGGAGGGAGCCTCTAAACAGCCAAGTTTGGACCAATTCATGGTGGAGGGAGCCTCTAAAAACCCCAGTTTGGACCAATTCATGGTGGAGGGAGCCTCTAACCAGCCCAGTTTGGGCAAATTCATGGTGGAGGGAGCCTCTAAACAGCCCAGTTTGGGCAAATTCATGGTGGAGGGAGCCTCTAAAAAACCCAGTTTGGACCAATTCATGGTGGAGGGAGCCTCTAACCAGCCCAGTTTGGACCAATTAATGGTGGAGGGAGCCTCTAAACAGCCAAGTTTGGACCAATTCATGGTGGAGGGAGCCTCTAAAAACCCCAGTTTGGACCAATTCATGGTGGAGGGAGCCTCTAACCAGCCCAGTTTGGGCAAATTCATGGTGGAGGGAGCCTCTAAACAGCCCAGTTTGGGCAAATTGATGGTGGAGGGAGCCTCTAACCAGCCCAGTTTGGACCAATTAATGGTGGAGGGAGCCTCTAACCAGCCCAGTTTGGACCAATTAATGGTGGAGGGAGCCTCTAACCAGCCCAGTTTGGACCAATTAATGGTGGAGGGAGCCTCTAACCACCCCAGTTTGGACCAATTCATGGTGGAGGGAGCCTCTAAACAGCCAAGTTTGGACCAATTCATGGTGGAGGGAGCCTCTAAAAACCCCAGTTTGGACCAATTCATGGTGGAGGGAGCCTCTAACCAGCCCAGTTTGGGCAAATTCATGGTGGAGGGAGCCTCTAAACAGCCCAGTTTGGGCAAATTCATGGTGGAGGGAGCCTCTAAAAAACCCAGTTTGGACCAATTCATGGTGGAGGGAGCCTCTAAACAGCCAAGTTTGGACCAATTCATGGTGGAGGGAGCCTCTAAACAGCCAAGTTTGGACCAATTCATGGTGAAGGGAGCCTCTAAAAACCCGTTTGGACCAATTCATGGTGGAGGGAGCCTCTAACCAGCCCAGTTTGGGCAAATTCATGGTGGAGGGAGCCTCTAAACAGCCCAGTTTGGGCAAATTCATGGTGGAGGGAGCCTCTAACCAGCCCAGTTTGGACCAATTAATGGTGGAGGGAGCCTCTAACCAGCCCAGTTTGGACCAATTAATGGTGGAGGGAGCCTCTAACCAGCCCAGTTTGGACCAATTAATGGTGGAGGGAGCCTCTAACCACCCCAGTTTGGACCAATTCATGGTGGAGGGAGCCTCTAACCAGCCCAGTTTGGGCAAATTCATGGTGGAGGGAGCCTCTAACCAGCCCAGTTTGGACCAATTAATGGTGGAGGGAGCCTCTAACCAGCCCAGTTTGGACCAATTAATGGTGGAGGGAGCCTCTAACCACCCCAGTTTGGACCAATTCATGGTGGAGGGAGCCTCTAAACAGCCAAGTTTGGACCAATTCATGGTGGAGGGAGCCTCTAAAAACCCCAGTTTGGACCAATTCATGGTGGAGGGAGCCTCTAACCAGCCCAGTTTGGGCAAATTCATGGTGGAGGGAGCCTCTAAACAGCCCAGTTTGGGCAAATTCATGGTGGAGGGAGCCTCTAAAAAACCCAGTTTGGACCAATTCATGGTGGAGGGAGCCTCTAAACAGCCAAGTTTGGACCAATTCATGGTGGAGGGAGCCTCTAAACAGCCAAGTTTGGACCAATTCATGGTGAAGGGAGCCTCTAAAAACCCGTTTGGACCAATTCATGGTGGAGGGAGCCTCTAACCAGCCCAGTTTGGACCAATTAATGGTGGAGGGAGCCTCTAACCACCCCAGTTTGGACCAATTCATGGTGGAGGGAGCCTCTAACCAGCCCAGTTTGGACCAATTCATGGTGGAGGGAGCCTCTAAAAAACCCAGTTTGGACCAATTCATGGTGGAGGGAGCCTCTAAACAGCCCAGTTTGGGCAAATTCATGGTGGAGGGAGCCTCTAAACAGCCCAGTTTGGGCAAATTCATGGTGGAGGGAGCCTCTAACCAGCCCAGTTTGGACCAATTAATGGTGGAGGGAGCCTCTAACCAGCCCAGTTTGGACCAATTAATGGTGGAGGGAGCCTCTAACCAGCCCAGTTTGGACCAATTAATGGTGGAGGGAGCCTCTAAACAGCCAAGTTTGGACCAATTCATGGTGGAGGGAGCCTCTAAAAACCCCAGTTTGGACCAATTCATGGTGGAGGGAGCCTCTAACCAGCCCAGTTTGGACCAATTAATGGTGGAGGGAGCCTCTAACCAGCCAAGTTTGGACCAATTCATGGTGAAGGGAGCCTCTAAAAACCCGTTTGGACCAATTCATGGTGGAGGGAGCCTCTAACCAGCCCAGTTTGGGCAAATTCATGGTGGAGGGAGCCTCTAAACAGCCCAGTTTGGGCAAATTCATGGTGGAGGGAGCCTCTAAAAAACCCAGTTTGGACCAATTCATGGTGGAGGGAGCCTCTAAACAGCCAAGTTTGGACCAATTCATGGTGGAGGGAGCCTCTAAACAGCCAAGTTTGGACCAATTCATGGTGAAGGGAGCCTCTAAACAGCCAAGTTTGGACCAATTCATGGTGGAGGGAGCCTCTAAACAGCCAAGTTTGGACCAATTCATGGTGAAGGGAGCCTCTAAAAACCCGTTTGGACCAATTCATGGTGGAGGGAGCCTCTAACCAGCCCAGTTTGGACCAATTAATGGTGGAGGGAGCCTCTAACCAGCCCAGTTTGGACCAATTAATGGTGGAGGGAGCCTCTAAACAGCCAAGTTTGGACCAATTCATGGTGGAGGGAGCCTCTAAAAACCCCAGTTTGGACCAATTCATGGTGGAGGGAGCCTCTAACCAGCCCAGTTTGGACCAATTAATGGTGGAGGGAGCCTCTAACCAGCCAAGTTTGGACCAATTCATGGTGAAGGGAGCCTCTAAAAACCCGTTTGGACCAATTCATGGTGGAGGGAGCCTCTAACCAGCCCAGTTTGGGCAAATTCATGGTGGAGGGAGCCTCTAAACAGCCCAGTTTGGGCAAATTCATGGTGGAGGGAGCCTCTAAAAAACCCAGTTTGGACCAATTCATGGTGGAGGGAGCCTCTAAACAGCCAAGTTTGGACCAATTCATGGTGGAGGGAGCCTCTAAACAGCCAAGTTTGGACCAATTCATGGTGAAGGGAGCCTCTAAAAACCCGTTTGGACCAATTCATGGTGGAGGGAGCCTCTAACCAGCCCAGTTTGGGCAAATTCATGGTGGAGGGAGCCTCTAAACAGCCCAGTTTGGGCAAATTCATGGTGGAGGGAGCCTCTAACCAGCCCAGTTTGGACCAATTAATGGTGGAGGGAGCCTCTAAAAAACCCAGTTTGGACCAATTCATGGTGGAGGGAGCCTCTAACCAGCCCAGTTTGGGCAAATTCATGGTGGAGGGAGCCTCTAAACAGCCCAGTTTGGGCAAATTCATGGTGGAGGGAGCCTCTAACCAGCCCAGTTTGGACCAATTAATGGTGGAGGGAGCCTCTAAAAAACCCAGTTTGGACCAATTCATGGTGGAGGGAGCCTCTAAACAGCCCAGTTTGGGCAAATTCATGGTGGAGGGAGCCTCTAAACAGCCCAGTTTGGACCAATTCATGGTGGAGGGAGCCTCTAAACAGCCCAGTTTGGGCAAATTCATGGTGGAAGGAGCCTCTAACCAGCAGAGTTGTGGGAAAGCAGGGTGGAGGGAGCCTCTAACCAGCAGAGTTGGTGGAAATCAGGGTGGAGGGAGCCTCTAACCAGCAGAGTTGGGGGAAATCATGTTGGAGGGAGCCTAGTATTAGCAGAATTGTGCAACGCTTATGGTGGATGAGTATGAGGATGCGGAGGAATTGGAGAGGTTGAGTACAGACATGGAGTTTCATGTTGGGGTGCTTTACACAGGTGGGCACAAAAATGACGGCTCTACCCAGTGGTGGTTCATTTTTATCAAAGTGAGCCGGTCGGCACTCTCAGCTGACAGACGGGTGCGCTTGTCAGTGATGATGCCACCGGCTGCACTGAACACCCTCTCAGATAGGACGCTGGCGGCAGGACAGGACAGCACCTCCAAGGCATATAGGGCAAGTTCAAGCCACAGGTCCAACTTCGACACCCAATACGTGTAGGGCGCAGAGGGGTCGGAGAGGACAGGGCTGTGGTCGGAAAGGTATTCCCGCAACATGCGCCTATACTTCTCACGCCTGGTGACACTAGGACCCTCCGTGGCGGCACTTTGGCGAGGGGGTGCCATCAAGGTGTCCCAGACCTTAGACAGTGTGCCCCTCGTTTGTGTGGACCGGTGAGAACTTGGTTGCCTACTGGAGGAACTGCCCTCCCTGCCGCCAACGTCACATGCTGGAAACATCTCCATCATATTCTGCACCAATTGCCTGTGGCAAGCATTGATGCGATTGGCCCTCCCCTCTACCGGAATAAAAGACGAGATGTTGTTTTTATACCGGGGGTCAAGGATAGCAAAGATCCAGTACTGGTTGTCCTCCATGATTTTGACAATACGCTTGTCGGTTGTAAAGCACCCCAACATGAACTCAGCCATGTCTGCCACAGTGTTAGTTGGCATGACTCCTCTGGCCCCACCGGAAAGTTCAATCTCCATTTCCTCCTCATCCTCCATGTCTACCCATCCGCGCTGCAACAATGGGACGATTCGAAGTTGCCCGGAAGCCTCCTGTATCACCATCACATCATCGGACAACTCTTCTTCCTCCTCCTCCTCCTCCTCCTCCTCCATTAAACGCAGTGAAGCGGACAGATGTGTGGACCTACTCTCCAGCTGTGACGGATCGGATGCTATCCCTAACTCCTCTGTGTGATCTGAGTTATCCCTGATGTCAATCAGGGATTCTCTCAGAACACACAAGAGCGGGATTGTAAGGCTCACCATCGCATCCTCAGAGCTCACCCTCCTTGTGGACTCCTCAAAGACCCGTAGGATGTCACAAAGGTCTCTCATCCATGGCCACTCATGGATGTGAAACTGAGGCAGCTGACTTTGTGGCACCCTAGGGTTTTGTAGCTGGTATTCCATCAAAGGTCTCTGCTGCTCAACCACTCTATTCAACATCTGAAACGTTGAGTTCCAGCGTGTGGGGACGTCGCACAAAAGCCGGTGTTGTGGCACATGCAGGCGTTGCTGGAGAGATTTTAAGCTAGCAGCGGCTACTGTCGACTTGCGAAAGTGGGCGCACATGCGCCGCACTTTCACCAGTAGCTCTGGAACATTGGGGTAGCTCTTTAGGAAACGTTGCACCACTAGGTTGAAGACGTGGGCCAGGCATGGAACATGTTGGAGTCCGGCAAGCTCCAGAGCTGCTACCAGGTTCCGGCCGTTATCACAAACGACCATGCCTGGGCCCAGGTGCAGCGGCTCAAACCATATTGCCGTCTCATCGAGGAGGGCATCCCTCACCTCGGAGGCAGTGTGCTGTCTGTCCCCCAAGCTGATCAGCTTCAGCACAGCCTGCTGACGTCTACCAACGCCAGTGCTGCAACGTTTCCAACTCGTAGCTGGGGTCAATCTAACAGCGGAGGAGGAGGCGGTGGCGGAGGAGGAGGCGGTGGCGGAGGAGGAGGCGGTAGAGGAGGAGGAGGAGGGGGGTGTTCTTCTCGTGTCCCTGCCAGGAATGTTAGGCGGGGAGACGAGGTACACCGGGCCAGTTTGGGAAGCAGTCCCAGCCTCAACTACATTCACCCAGTGTGCCGTCAGTGAAATGTAGCGTCCCTGTCCGCATGCACTTGTCCACGCGTCGGTGGTCAAGTGGACCTTTGTGCAAAGCGCGGAACTAAGGGCCCGCCTGATGTTGAGTGACACGTGCTGGTGCAAGGCGGGGACGGCACACCGGGAGAAGTAGTGACGGCTAGGGACGGCATAGCGAGGTGCCGCAGTTGCCATCAGGTCCAGGAAGGCGGGAGTTTCAACAAGCCGGAACGCCAACATCTCCTGGGCCAGCAGTTTAGCGATGTTGGCGTTCAAGGCTTGCGCGTGTGGGTGGTTAGCAGTGTATTTCTGCCGCCGCTCCAATGTCTGAGAGATGGTGGGTTGTTGTAAAGAAACGCCTGATGGTGCCTTTGATGGTGCAGGAGAAGGAGATAAGACAGGACCAGGGGAGGATGAGGTAGAAGTCAACAAAGTGGCGGAGGCAGATGAAGTGGTGTCCTGGCTCGTCCTCTGGAGTGCATCGCCAGCACAGTCAGCAGTGGCAGTGGCAGAGGCAGAGGCAGTGGCAGTGGCGTGAACGGCAGGCGGCCTTTGTCCTGCCGTTGCTGCCTGCCACTGATTCCAGTGCTTGGATTCCAAATGACGGCGCATTGAAGTGGTGGACAGGTTGCTCTTCTCAGAGCCCCTAATCAATTTCGAGAGGCAAATTGTGCAGACAACACTATATCTGTCCTCGGCGCATTCCTTGAAAAAACTCCACACCTTCGAGAAACGTGCCCTCGAGGTGGGAGTTTTTCGGGGCTGGGTACGAACTGGAACATCTTGGGAGATTCCGGGTGTGGCCTGGCTTCGCCTAAGCTGCTGACCTCTGCCTCTGCCTCTAGCTACCCTTTTTGGTGCTGCACCTGCCTCAACATCCACACTACTTTCCCCGCTTGACATCCCCCCTGTCCAGGTCGGGTCAGTGTCCTCATCATCCACCACTTCCTCTTCCAACTCCTGTCTCATCTCCTCCTCCCGCACAATGCGCCGGTCAACTGGATGCCCTGACGGCAACTGCGTCACATCATCGTCGATGAGGGTGGGTTGCTGGTCATCCACCACCAAATCGAACGGAGATGGAGGAGACTCTAGTGTTTGAGCATCTGGACACAGATGCTCCTCTGTTAGGTTCGTGGAATCGTGACGTGGAGAGGCAGGTTGAGGGACAATGAAAGGAGCGGAGAACAGCTCTGGGGAGCAGGGACAGTTTGGGTTATTGTTCTGTAAAGCTTCGGAATTTTGGGAGGAAGGAAGACAAGACTGTTGGGTAATAGGAGGAGAGGAGGCAGAGTCTGACTGGCTGCTGGACAATGTGCTGTAAGCGTTCTCTGACAGCCATTGCAAGACCTGTTCCTGGTTCTCGGGCCTACTAAGGTTTGTACCCTGCAGTTTAGTTAATGTGGCAAGCAACCCTGGCACTGTGGAGTGGCGCAATGCTTGCTGCCCCACAGGAGTAGGCACGGGACGCCCTGTGGCTTCACTGCTACCTTGCTCCCCAGAACCATTCCCCCGACCTCGCCCACGGCCTCGTCCACGTCCCTTTCCGGGAGCCTTGCGCATTTTGAATTCCTAGTTAGAAATTGGCACTGTATACCAGTAGTAAAAATTGTGGGTGCACGTAACCCCAATATATTCTTTGAATTCCCAGTCAGACACTGGCACTATATGGCAGTAGCAAGAAATGAGGGTATTTGTATTCCCAATATACTCTTTGAATTCCCAGTCAGACAATGGCACTGTATACCAGTAGTAAAAATTGTGGGTGCACGTAACCCCAATATATTCTTTGAATTACCAGTCAGAAACTGGCACTATATGGCAGTAGCAAGAAATGAGGGTATTTATAACCCCAATATATTCTTTGAATTCCCAGTCAGACAATGGCACTGTATACCAGTAGTAAAAATTGTGGGTGCACGTAACCCCAATATATTCTTTGAATTACCAGTCAGAAACTGGCACTATATGGCAGTAGCAAGAAATGAGGGTATTTGTATTCCCAATATACTCTTTGAATTCCCAGTCAGACAATGGCACTGTATACCAGTAGTAAAAATTGTGGGTGCACGTAACCCCAATATATTCTTTGAATTACCAGTCAGAAACTGGCACTATATGGCAGTAGCAAGAAATGAGGGTATTTGTATTCCCAATATACTCTTTGAATTCCCAGTCAGACAATGGCACTGTATACCAGTAGTAAAAATTGTGGGTGCACGTAACCCCAATATATTCTTTGAATTACCAGTCAGAAACTGGCACTATATGGCAGTAGCAAGAAATGAGGGTATTTGTATTCCCAATATACTCTTTGAATTCCCAGTCAGACAATGGCACTGTATACCAGTAGTAAAAATTGTGGGTGCACGTAACCCCAATATATTCTTTGAATTACCAGTCAGAAACTGGCACTATATGGCAGTAGCAAGAAATGAGGGTATTTGTATTCCCAATATACTCTTTGAATTCCCAGTCAGACAATGGCACTGTATACCAGTAGTAAAAATTGTGGGTGCACGTAACCCCAATATATTCTTTGAATTCCCAGTCAGACACTGGCACTATATGGCAGTAGCAAGAAATGAGGGTATTTGTATTCCCAATATATTCTTTGAATTCCCAGTCAGACAATGGCACTGTATACCAGTAGTAAAAATTGTGGGTGCACGTAACCCCAATATATTCTTTGAATTACCAGTCAGACACTGGCACTATATGGCAGTAGCAAGAAATGAGGGTATTTGTATTCCCAATATATTCTTTGAATTCCCAGTCAGACAATGGCACTGTATACCAGTAGTAAAAATTGTGGGTGCACGTAACCCCAATATATTCTTTGAATTCCCAGTCAGACACTGGCACTATATGGCAGTAGCAAGAAATGAGGGTATTTGTATTCCCAATATATTCTTTGAATTCCCAGTCAGACAATGGCACTGTATACCAGTAGTAAAAATTGTGGGTGCACGTAACCCCAATATATTCTTTGAATTACCAGTCAGAAACTGGCACTATATGGCAGTAGCAAGAAATGAGGGTATTTATAACCCCAATATATTCTTTGAATTCCCAGTCAGACAATGGCACTGTATACCAGTAGTAAAAATTGTGGGTGCACGTAACCCCAATATATTCTTTGAATTCCCAGTCAGAAACTGGCACTATATGGCAGTAGCAAGAAATGAGGGTATTTGTATTCCCAATATACTCTTTGAATTCCCAGTCAGACAATGGCACTGTATACCAGTAGTAAAAATTGTGGGTGCACGTAACCCCAATATATTCTTTGAATTACCAGTCAGAAACTGGCACTATATGGCAGTAGCAAGAAATGAGGGTATTTATAACCCCAATATATTCTTTGAATTCCCAGTCAGACAATGGCACTGTATACCAGTAGTAAAAATTGTGGGTGCACGTAACCCCAATATATTCTTTGAATTACCAGTCAGAAACTGGCACTATATGGCAGTAGCAAGAAATGAGGGTATTTATAACCCCAATATATTCTTTGAATTCCCAGTCAGACAATGGCACTGTATACCAGTAGTAAAAATTGTGGGTGCACGTAACCCCAATATATTCTTTGAATTCCCAGTCAGACACTGGCACTATATGGCAGTAGCAAGAAATGAGGGTATTTGTATTCCCAATATATTCTTTGAATTCCCAGTCAGACAATGGCACTGTATACCAGTAGTAAAAATTGTGGGTGCACGTAACCCCAATATATTCTTTGAATTACCAGTCAGAAACTGGCACTATATGGCAGTAGCAAGAAATGAGGGTATTTGTATTCCCAATATATTCTTTGAATTCCCAGTCAGACAATGGCACTGTATACCAGTAGTAAAAATTGTGGGTGTATATAGCCCCAATTCTATTGCTAGGGGACTTGCAGGGTATTTCTGGGGTGAAGGTGGGGGGGCACACCGTTGGAACGGGTATCGGGGTATATATCGGGTATACGGGAATACACTGACAGTGTATTCCATTCAGGATCCTGGGAAAGCTGGGTTGCGGCGATTGAGCCCGTCAGTGCCACGTTACACTGACAAGCTTCTCCCTGGAATTTAGCTCTTACAAGAGCTGTTGGTTGTCTTCTCCTTCCTATCCTAGCCTGTCCCTGCCTACCCAGAATCTAAGCCCTAGCTAGCTGGACGGAAACCTCCGTCCTCGGTGAATTGCAAGCTCAGAATGACGCGAACCTGGGCGGCGCTGTTCTTTTAAATTAGAGGTCACATGTTTTCGGCAGCCAATGGGTTTTGCCTACTTTTTTCAACGTCACCGGTGTCGTAGTTCCTGTCCCACCTACCCTGCGCTGTTATTGGAGCAAAAAAGGCGCCAGGGAAGGTGGGAGGGGAATCGAGTAATGGCGCACTTTACCACGCGGTGTTCGATTCGATTCGAACATGCCGAACAGCCTAATATCCGATCGAACATGAGTTCGATAGAACACTGTTCGCTCATCTCTAGTTATATTATATGGAATAAAGTTATTTCACAAATAAGGGGGGAGAGCCGAGGGGTCCTCTTAAGATAATGCATGTTACTATTCATCTGAAGAAAATTAGTATTAGTAAGTGTTGTGCAGGCGACTTGTGCAGGCAGCTAATGATATCATATGACACGGGGATGTTTGTTCACATGGAATGCGCTGCGGGTACAGAAATAAACAAACACGTGCAACAGAGGAGACATTGTTTCCTACAGAGATGCTGGTGGATTCTTGTTTTCTCACAAAGCCATTCTACTTGATCTTGTACTGTACTTCAGGTTTTGCAAAAACATTCACGTACCTAGTGAAGCCAGGTTATTGGATAACAGAAAAATATGAGCACATGAGGAATCGCTATACCACAAAAGAAAGCATAAACCCTAATACAGAACAAACATGGCTAATCCAAGGAATCATAAAGCACTAGGAAATAATACAACACAGGGATGATGTAACACTAGCCTCAAAGACTTGATCAAAAAACAATCATATGATCAATAGAAATGTCAATACAACATTATAAGTGTGCATTTACAAATTTAGGTTTTTGCATGCAGTTTTTGAAACAAAAAAACAGAAGTGGATTGAAATGGATTATTCCAACTTTAAAAATGAATGGCCTATCCCTCTGATCAAAAACTTCATGTGAAAACCTGAACCTGTAAGCCAAGCCTCTGCTATCCATCCATGTGTGCTAGACAGAGAATCTGTTTTAAACTGTTATCTCCTGCCCCCTCCATGTAAGAGCTGACAGGGAGAAACCAATGACAAGCAGGAGGCAAGGGAGATAGGCTGAACATTCATCACATAGAAATACACTGAGACAATGCAGAAGCCTAATGTAATTGATCTATCACTTGCAGATCTTAGATAGGATTCAGAGAAGGTTCAGTGTCTGCTAAACCAGAGGCCTGATGGAAAATTAAGCCTGTATTAGGGTCCATTTACACGGAGGAAAATGGTGCTGAATTTGGTGTGGAATCCATGTCAAATTCAGTGCTGAAAAAGGAGGCTTTTTTTTTCAGCGCTGAATCTGACACGGATTCCACACCAAATTCAGCACCATTTTCCTCCGTGTGAATGCACCCTAATACAGAAGAAGAATATCTACATTATACTTTAAAGGATATTCCCAAACGATTGGTCATCAGAATGTAATATGTAGTGAACCAACATCCGAAACCCACACTACCAGAAGCTGCTGGAATATACATATACAGTCCTATGAAAAAGTTTGGGCACCCCTATTAATCTTAATCATTTTTAGTTCTAAATATTTTGGTGTTTGCAACAGCCATTTCAGTTTGATATATCTAATAACTGATGGACACAGTAATATTTCAGGATTGAAATGAGGTTTATTGTACTAACAGAAAATGCGCAATATGCATTAAACCAAAATTTGACCGGTGCAAAAATATGGGCACCTCAACAGAAAAGTGACATTAATATTTAGTACATCCTCCTTTTGCAAAGATAACAGCCTCTAGTCGCTTCCTGTAGCTTTTAATCAGTTCCTGGATCCTGGATAAAGGTATTTTGGACCATTTCTTTCTACAAAACAATTCAAGTTCAGTTAAGTTTGATGGTCGCCGAACATGGACAGCCCGCTCTCAAATGATCTGAAAACAAAGATTGTTCAACATAGTTGTTCAGGGGAAGGATACAAAAAGTTGTCTCAGAGATTTAACCTGTCAGTTTCCACTGTGAGGAACATAGTAAGGAAATGGAAGACCACAGGGACAGTTCTTGTTAAGCCCAGAAGTGGCAGGCCAAGAAAAATATCAGAAAGGCAGAGAAGAAGAATGGTGAGAACAGTCAAGGACAACCCACAGACCACTTCCAAAGAGCTGCAGCATCATCTTGCTGCAGATGGTGTCACTGTGCATCGGTCAACTATACAGCGCACTTTGCACAAATAGAAGCTGTATGGGAGAGTGATGAGAAAGAAGCCGTTTCTGCACGTACGCCACAAATAGAGTTGCCTGAGGTATGAAAAAGCACATTTGGACAAGGCAGCTTCATTTTGGAAACAAAAATTGAGTTGTTTGGTTATAAAAAAAGGCGTTATGCACGGCGTCCAAAAAGAAACAGCATTCCAAGAAAAACACATGCTACCCACTGTAAAATTTGGTGGAGGTTCCATCATGCTTTGGGGCTGTGTGGCCAATGCCGGCATCGGGAATCTTGTTAAAGTTGAGGGTCGCATGGATTCCACTCAGTATCAGCAGATTCTTGAGAATAATGTTCAAGAATCAGTGACGAAGTTGAAGTTACGCCGGGGATGGATATTTCAGCAAGACAATGATCCAAAACACCGCTCCAAATCCTCAGGCATTTATGCAGAGGAACAATTCCAATGTTCTGGAATGGCCATCCCAGTCCCCAGACCTGAATATCATTGAACATCTGTGGGATGATTTGAAGCGGGCTGTCCATGCTCGGCGACCATCTAACTTAACTGAACTTGAATTGTTTGTCCAAAATACCTTTATCCAGGATCCAGGAACTGATTAAAAGCTACAGGAAGCGACTAGAGGCTGTTATCTTTGCAAAAGGAGGATCTACTAAATATTAATGTCACTTTTCTGTTGAGGTGCCCATACTTTTGCACCGGTCAAATTTTGGTTTAATGCATATTGCACATTTTCTGTTAGTACAATAAACCTCATTTCAATCCTGAAATATTACTGTGTCCATCAGTTATTAGATATATCAAACTGAAATGGCTGCTGCAAATACCAAAATATTTAGAACTAAAAATGATTAAGATTAATAGGGGTGCCCAAACTTTTTCATAGGACTGTACATGGATATACAGTGGACATGGCTGCAGCGTCGTCCACTGGCCCTAAAAGCCCCTATAATAATCCATTACTGATTGTACCCCGGCATTCTTCACCTTATCTGTGAATACATTGTGAAGCTTTGGGCTGCTGTCCTCTATAATTTACCATCTGATAGATTTAGTGTTATTCTCTCTAGAACACCATTAATAAATCTTCCCCTTTGCCTCCATTACTTTATTATATAACATTTACATTACATAATAGTTCTCATTATCTCGCCGTTATGATGAAGTCCTCCTCATTGGCGACACATTTATAAATACTCCGCTCCAGCCCCAAATACTGGACCTGCTGCCAACTTCAAAGAGACAGGAACGTTGTTTTCTGCTGAAGGCACTTTATATATAGCTGCTGGGCAGTGGCCATACACCTGGATTTCTACTTTAACTTAAAATAGACCAGGATAAAATGGTGTCACTTTTAACATCTGCTGCAGCATCATTTGTTAACATAACCTTGTGGCTTGATTTTTGGAAACTGAATCCAATCCATCAGATACCACCTCCTCAAATGTATCCGAGCGTCATCACCTGTTATATCCACTAATGCGAAGCAGTCCTATAGTCCATTTAGGGTATGTTCACATAGCAGAATATTCTGGCATATATTCAGCAAAGAAAACTAAGTGAAAACTTCCTTAAAGGGGTTGGACACTTTCAGACCAATATTGACAAACAAATGTACAATAAAAAGATATACAATTTTCCAATATACTTTCTGTATCAATTCCTCACAGTTTTCTAGATCTCTGCTTGCTGTCATTCATTCTGTTACTTCTAGAGCAGGAGTGCTCAATACGTCGATCGCGATCTACCGGTCAATCGCAAAGGGCGTATGGGTCGATCGCGGGATCGTTGTCTGCTTGTTGACAGCGCAGGCTGAGAATCATCTCCGGACACTGGCAGGCCGGGGCCTTGCCCTCGTTCGCAGTCAGGGCTGCGGCGGCCCCGCCTGCCAGCGTCCGGAGATGATTCTCAGCCTGCGCTGTCAACAAGCAGACACCGGAGAGTTATCTCCTGCTCTCACGCTCTGCCCCGCCCACAGGCCCCGCCCTATTTTCCCTCCTAGTTGAATCTCAGGACTTCCCAAATAATTTTTGTCAACCCTTATACCAATTACCAATCTCCCACTACAAACTCACTGAGCTGTTTTCTCAAAATTGACCCAACTACCAGGGGTATCATATCTTAACTCTAATATAAGATGTTTCTTGTGGTTCAGTGGGTAAGAGATCTCTATAGTGGGCAGTTACCAGACTCCTCTTATCTCTTGCCGCATTGTGTCTATTAGGTTCTTACTAGAGATAAGCGAGTACTATTCGAAACTGCCGTTTCGAATAGCACGCTCCCATAGGAATGAATGGACACAGCCGGTACGAAGCCTGTTCCGCTGTTCGGCCGCTTAACCCCATGCGTGCTGGCTGCGTCCATTCATTCTTATGGGAGCATGCTATTTGAAGCGGCAGTTTCAAATAGTACTCGCTCATCTCTAGCACTTCCTACCTATCTTCAATAAATATATAGTTCAGTGTCACTAAACTTTTTTTAGGGTTGTGATGCTAGAAAAGTTATTCCCCATATTTGGTGGACGTTCCCAGTAGAGATGAGCGAGTACTGTTTGGATCAGCCGATCCGAACAGCACGCACGCATTGAAATGAATGGAAGCACCTGGTACTTCCGCTTTGACGCCGGCCGCTTAACCCCCCGCGTGCCGGCTACGTCCATTCATGTCAATGCGTGCGTGCTGTTCGGATCGGCTGATCCGAACAGTACTCGCTCATCTCTAGTGCCCAGTTGTCCAGTCGCTGTAGCAAAAATGTAACTGCTTGAGGATCACTTTCATAGGCTAGGTTCACATCTGCGCACGTGTCCACATCGCTCACATCGGCTGGGGGACTCGGACAACAGAAAGCCGGCCCACCGAACAGCAGTTACCCACAGACATCCGCTGACGCCATAGACTATAATGGGGCCCGCAGGGTGTCCTCCGATTTTATCCTGATTTTCGGCGGTCTGCAGTGCAGATGTGAACCTAGAATTCCTATTGGCACTCAATGGCAGTCTGCATTTCTCTCTTGCTCAGTATTGGAGGGGATCCATGTAATAATGCTTACTGAAAACACTGAGGCTGCACGGATAGACAACAGGAACCGTTTCAAAGATATATGCAGGTTCAGCCATTCTTTGTCACTCTGTCAAACAGCCCTTAAGCTATTGTATTAGAACAGGGACCCCTGACTCAGATTTTACTACTACTAAGAATGGCTAGTTCTCTGCACATGCCTGGCGTTTTCCATTCATTTCAATGGGAGGGACACAATCTCATCTCTTTTCAGACCTTTCATACACATAAGTGGAACCGCGCAAGCACAGAGAACTATCTATTCTTAGTGGCTACAGAATTAGGGTCAGTTACCCCTGTTCTTGAGATAGGGGCAGGCAAAACAAAAAAATGTATCCGGGATAACCCCTTTAACTTACTATTAAAGAGTACCTGTCATTAACTTAGGGCCCTAAACCACCAGCTTGTCCTTGTCTATCTGGCAAACCTGACAATATATGATATCCCTTTAAATGATCTGAAGAAGGAGAAAATAAGCAGAACAGGGGAGGCAGAGCACCTCCGGGCCCAAGCTGTGCTTTGCAAACCTAAGAACGGTGACCATGGGGAGACAGCATATATATTAGTACGCAGTGGCGAAACTAGGAACGGTGGGGCCCCCAAGACTGACACCCGCCGAAGACCCTGACCAAATCCCCCTGCATTCCTGTGCTCTCTATTATGCCCCATAGTGGTCCCCGTACACACTATTATGCCCCATTGTGGCCCCTGCAACACAATATTATGTCCCATAGTGGTCCCTATACACACTATTATGACCCATAGTGGCCCCTGTACACACTATTGTGCCTCATAGTGGCCACTGTACACACTATTTTGCCCCATAGTGGCCCCTGTACACATTATTATGCCCCATAGTGGCCCCTGCACACAGTATTATGCCCCACTGTGGACACTCATGAACAATTATTATAATTATTAAACCGAAGGGGGGTACCAACATATAAAAACAATGTTACTTACTTATCCCCGGCTCTGCTGTAGTCCTGATGGTGTTAGCCATCTTCAATGAAGTCTGTGACGTCCAGTAACTCCAGCCGGTAACGGCCTATTAAGAAAACAAAAAAAAACACAGCAGTAGCGGCTGTCGCCGGACCCCTAATGTCCTGGGCCCTGTGGCAGCCGCTACCCTGGTAGTCAAGCCACTGTTAGTACATGGGCTTATCCAGTAACTTTTTATTTCGCCATGTAACCCCTTTAAGGCTGAGGCCACATGTTCTGGAAGAGCTGCATTTTTTGCGTATTTAGCAGAAGGGAGAAATAAGAATTTTACATATTAGATCAACTCTTCATTATTATTTGGTTTTGGGGAAAATATTTCATATTTCTGAAAACATTTAGTTCCCCTTGACATAAAGGTGAATTGTATGATTGACCTGGTAACTGCTGCGGTGTCGCGGGTATAAATAGTCGGGCAGCTGTTTGGCCCTGATTGTCTGCTGGCATAGACAGGGCAATGACATTTTATTGAGATGACTTTGCATTCTTTAAATATGACACATACACAGGACACAACAAGTGACATTAGAGCAGTGCTGTATCTGTATCAGCAGCCCCCATGTATCCTCTATAGGATCCTTGTTTGCAATGCACATGTACTTGAAAACAAGCACAAATATGAGAAACCCAACAGAAGATGATATCACTGTACACACTGTACTTGAGGAGTTTCATTACACTTATGTATATTGCTCTGCGTAACATACACATCTTATTTCACAATCATGGCCGCTGTATAAATAACCATAGCACAATTGCATTCAGGCTGGGACTGGCCTTCAGGTAATAAGGTGAATCCCCTGGTGGGCTCATGAGTTATGTTAGACCCCCAGCCCTTCACCCCCTGCACAAGGGGTGCACAGCACATACACTCACTGTTCTATATACAGCTCCATATAATAAACTAGGAAGATATATTATCCAACTCTAGGCACTCCAGTCTCATAGTGACTCGATAGTCACTGATAGTTGAGGACAGAGGCATGACATGAAGTTCCTGTGTCCAGTGTGAAATCTTTAATGTTTAGAGTACTGGTCTTTCATACTGGGAACTGACACCCTATAGGTCGCCCTAAGGTTCCTGCACCCTCTGCACCCCCTTATGCCCCCGGTTGACAGTTGTGATTATAGGGGGGGTGTAGACTGTAGGTGCAACTGGACAGTTGTGCTTGTGAGTACCCAAAGACCAGTCTGCTACATAAGAGCATGGCAGTGCAAAAAATGACTTGGTCGGGGTTCAGGGGCTTCAGGATAAGTGTCTGGTTATCGTCTGGTCTACAAATGTAAAGGTACCTTAGACGGACTGAGTTCCATCCTACATGGATACCATAGCTGTAAATAAGTAATGAAAGGAGACTACTGTACTAACACCCAGCATATGATCTATAACCTGACCCTGCAGACTGAGCACCCACTACCAGGAGGAACAGTGACACCGAGCATAACCTTACCAGAATTACAGGGATGTCTCATCTGTCAGGGTAAGATTAGAGCCGGGGTTTACACAACACTTTCTCTTCCTACCAGGATGTCTTTACAGAAAATTGAAATAATATGGGGCTCCATAGTACAGTCTGAAATGGGGCCTCACTTCATCAAATCTGCATTCAAAGTTTACCGTAGTTTAGAGTTTTATTATTATTACGATCACAGTAACATCACAGTACAGGAATAGTGCTCACAGTGATGTCTCAGCACAATGATGTCACAGTACAGGAATAGTGCTCACAGTGATGTCACAGTACAGGAATAGTGCTCACAGTGATGTCACAGCACAGAGATAATGCTCACAGTTATGTCACAGTACATGAATAGTGCTCACAGTGATGTCACAGCACAATGATGTCACAGTACAGGAATAGTGCTCACAGTGATGTCACAGCACAGTGATGTCACAGTACAGGAATAGTGATCACAGTGATGTCACAGCACAATAATGTCACAGTACAGGAATAGTGCTCACAGTGATGTCACAGTACAGGAATAGTGCTCACAGTGATGTCACAGCACAAAGATAACGCTCACAGTTATGTCACAGTACAGGAATAGTGCTCACAGTGATGTCACAGCACAATGATGTCACAGTACAGGAATAGTGCTCACAGTGATGTCACAGTACAGGAATAGTGCTCACAGTGATGTCACAGCACAAAGATAATGCTCACAGTTATGTCACAGTACATGAATAGTGCTCACAGTGATGTCATAGCACAATGATGTCACAGTACAGGAATAGTGCTCACAGTGATGTCACAGCACAATGATGTCACAGTACAGGAATAGTGATCACAGTGATGTCACAGCACAATAATGTCACAGTACAGGAATAGTGCTCACAGTGATGTCACAGTACAGGAATAGTGCTCACAGTGATGTCACAGCACAGAGATAATGCTCACAGTTATGTCACAGTACATGAATAGTGCTCACAGTGATGTCACAGCACAATGATGTCACAGTACAGGAATAGTGCTCACAGTGATGTCACAGCACAGTGATGTCACAGTACAGGAATAGTGATCACAGTGATGTCACAGCACAATAATGTCACAGTACAGGAATAGTGCTCACAGTGATGTCACAGTACAGGAATAGTGCTCACAGTGATGTCACAGCACAAAGATAACGCTCACAGTTATGTCACAGTACAGGAATAGTGCTCACAGTGATGTCACAGCACAATGATGTCACAGTACAGGAATAGTGCTCACAGTGATGTCACAGTACAGGAATAGTGCTCACAGTGATGTCACAGCACAAAGATAATGCTCACAGTTATGTCACAGTACATGAATAGTGCTCACAGTGATGTCATAGCACAATGATGTCACAGTACAGGAATAGTGCTCACAGTGATGTCACAGCACAATGATGTCACAGTACAGGAATAGTGATCACAGTGATGTCACAGCACAATAATGTCACAGTACAGGAATAGTGCTCACAGTGATGTCACAGTACAGGAATAGTGCTCACAGTGATGTCACAGCACAAAGATAACGCTCACAGTTATGTCACAGTACAGGAATAGTGCTCACAGTGATGTCACAGCACAATGATGTCACAGTACAGGAATAGTGCTCACAGTGATGTCACAGTACAGGAATAGTGCTCACAGTGATGTCACAGTACAGGAATAGTGCTCACAGTGATGTCACAGCACAAAGATAATGCTCACAGTGATGTCACAGAGTAGGAATAATGTGTACAGTAATATCAAAGCGTAGAGTTAATTCTCATTGTCAAGTCATAGCACAGTGATAATTCTCACAGTGATGTCACAGTACAGAGATATTACACACAGTGATGTCACAGTCCAGGGATAATACACACAGTGATGTCACAATACAGGGATAATACTCACAGTGATGTCACAGTACAGGGATAATATACACAGTGATGTCACAGGACAAAGATAATACACACAGTGATGTCACAGTACAGGGATAATACACACAGTGATGTCACAGGACAGAGATAATACACACAGTGATGTCACAGTACAGATAAAGCACCCAGTTGAACAATGAAACCAGTGGTGTCACAGTATAAAGATACTAATTATGTCACAGTACAGTGTCGCTGATTATAGTGATGTCATAATGGAATAATAATGTACAAAGAGATGCCACAGAATAGAAATATTGCAAAATGTGATGTCACAGTGCATGAATAATGTAATGTACAGGACTGTAATGTCTTTTTCATGGTCTACTTACAACACCTATAGTCATCACTAACTGTAGGATTTCTGAGTGAAAAACAGAGTAAGGGGGCGTTCACACTACCGTCTGTGTCCGACAGGTAGTGTCCGCTCCTAGTGTCCGTTCAAAATCTGGCATGGACATTAGGAGCGGACACTAGCTGTGTCTGTGACACCTGTCATTTATTTAAATGGCGATCGGGTGCGTTCTTTTGCACTCCGTGCCCTTCCTTCACTGTCGGGTTTTTCTGTCTGCTTGAAAAGTCGGACATCTTTACATGCGGACAGTGAAGGACAGGCAGTGAAGGACAGACCCCCCTCCTCATGTCCTCCAACCACGGTCGGGCTGTATTATTAACATCACTTCACACAGAGAACTAAATGATCCTGCAGTGTGTCTGTTTCTTTCTTTTTAGTTGCTATGATTCCTAGGATTTCTCTATCTGCCATGAGCTGTATGTGTTTTTCTCTCTTGTTATATACTACTGTACCATCTATGAAACTGTATCACTGAAATTTCCCCATTGTGGGACTATTAAAGGATTATCTTATCTTATCATATCCTATTAATATTATAAATGTGAAAGTTTGTGAGTTTGTGGGTTTGTGGGTTTGTGTGTTTGGATGTTTGCATGTTCGGATGTTTGTTCCTCAATCACAGAAAAACCGCTCCACCGATTTGGCTGAAATTTTCCACAAACATAGTTAATACACCCGATTAAACAATAGGCTACTTTTCGTCACAATAACGCACATACGTTTGTGCCAGAACCCCCACAAAACCCAAACTCACACCACCATCTCTGCAATCTCACACACTTTGGACCATAGCAAGCCCCAAAATTCATATTGCCCTCTACAGCCTAGCCCCTAACCCCACACAATCACATATACATATACTTTACCACTTTGCCCCTCACCTTAACGATACTCCAGGAGGCTCTCTTTAACGCTCCTGAGCAGCCATGTTTGCTGACCCCCACCGCTCTGACAATCCGCGACACCGCCCACCCATGTTAGTACCCCTAGGCGGTCTAATAAATGCAAAAAAAAAGTTTAAAAAAAGTAAAAAAAAAAATAAAAAGGATTAAAAATTCAAATCACCCCCCTTTCCCTAGAACACATATAAAAGTAGTTAAAAACTGTGAAACACATACATGTTAGGTATCCCCACGTCCGAAATCGCCCGCTCTACAAAGCTATATAAATATTTTCCTGTTCGGTAAACGCCGTAGTGGGAAAAATGGTCAAAAGTGCCAAACTGCCATTTTTTCACTGTTTTGATTCTGATAAAAATTTGAATAAAAAGTGATCAAAGCAATAGCATTTCCCGAAAATGGTAGAATTACAAAGTACACCCGGTCCCGCAAAAAAAGATGCCCTATACATCCCCGTTATGGCTGTCGGAATATGGCGACTTTTCAAAAAATAATTTTTTAACACAGTTTTGGATTTTTTTTACGGGGTCAAAATGTAAATAAAACCATATAAATTTGGTATCCCCGGAATCGTAACGAAACACAGAATACAGGGGACATGTCATTTTGGTTGCACACTGAACGCCGTAAAACCAAAGCCCGTAAGAAAGTTGCAGAAATGCATTTTTTCTTCAAATCCACCCCATTCTGAATTTTTTCCCTGCTTCCCAGTACATTATATAGAATAAATAATGGTGGCATCATGAAAAAAATTTGTCCCAGTAAAAAATAAGACCTCATATGACTCTGGGAGCGGAGAAATAAAAAAGTTATGGGGTTTAGAAGGAGGGGAGTCAAAAATGAAAATCAAAAAATGCCATCGGCGGGAAAGGGTTAACTTCAAATACTTCTGTCCCAAAGTCACTATGTAAAGTTTCTCACAACACCGTATATATAGCAGCTGAAATACAAATTAACTTCAACACAAAAGTCTCACGTATTCTCAGAATTACAGCAACAACAAGATACAAAGTTACATTTCATATCCCATACCTTATACACAGTACGAAACCCTTACCCACGCCTGTATATACCCACAGCTACAATGACCGCAGACGAAGTCGCGGGTACCAGCTAGTAACCCTATATATCACAAAGCTCAGCTTCTCTCCCTCTATTACATACCCCTATATATCACAGTGCTCAGCTTCTCTCCCTCTATCATATACCCCTATATATCACAAAGCTCAGCTTCTCTCCCTCTATTACATACCCCTATATATCACAGTGCTCAGCTTCTCTCCCTCTATCATATACCCCTATATAGCACAGAGCTCAGCTTCTCTCCTCTATCATATAACCCTATATATCACAGTGCTCAACTTCTCTCCCTCTATCATATAACCCTATATATCACGGAGATCAGCTTCTCTCCTCTATCATATAACCCTATATATCACAGAGCTCAGCTTCTCTCCCTCTATCATATAACCCTATATATCACAAAGCTCAGCTTCTCTCCCTCTATTACATACCCCTATATATCACAGTGCTCAGCTTCTCTCCCTCTATCATATACCCCTATATATCACAGAGCTCAGCTTCTCTCCTCTATCATATAACCCTATATATCACAGTGCTCAACTTCTCTCCCTCTATCATATAACCCTATATATCATGGAGCTCAGCTTCTCTCCTCTATCATATAACCCTATATATCACAGAGCTCAGCTTCTCTCCCTCTATCATATAACCCTATATATCACAGAGCTCAGCTTCTCTCCCTCTATTACATACCCCTATATATCACAGTGCTCAGCTTCTCTCCCTCTATCATATACCCCTATATATCGCAGAGCTCAGCTTCTCTCCTCTATCATATAACCCTATATATCACAGTGCTCAACTTCTCTCCCTCTATCATATAACCCTATATATCACGGAGCTCAGCTTCTCTCCTCTATCATATAACCCTATATATCACAGAGCTCAGCTTCTCTCCCTCTATCATATAACCCTATATATCACAGAGCTCAGCTTCTCTCTTCTATCATATAACCCTATATATCACAGAGCTCAGCTTCTCTCCTCTATAATATAAACCTATATATCACAGAGCTCAGCTTCTCTCCTCTATCATATAAACCTATATATCACAGAGCTCAGCTTCTCTCTCGCTATCATATAACCCTATATATCACACAGCTCAGCTTCTCTCCCTCTATTACATACCCCTATATATCACAGAGCTCAGCTTCTCTCCTCTATCCTATAACCCTATATATCACAGAGCTCAGCTTCTCTCCTCTATCATATAAACCTATATATCACAGAGCTCAGCTTCTCTCGCTATCATATAACCCTATATATCACACAGCTCAGCTTCTCTCCCTCTATTATATAAACCTATATATCACAGAACTCAGCTTCTCTCCTCTATCATATAACCCTATATATCACACAGCTCAGCTTCTCGCCTCTGTCATATCAACCTATATATCACACAGCTCAGCTTTTCTCCTTTATCATATAACCTTATATATCACACTCAACTTCTCTCCTCTATAATATATCCCTATATATCACACAGCTCAGCTTCTCTCCTCTATAATATAAACCTATGTATCACAGAGCTCAGCTTCTCTCCTCTATCATATAACCCTATATATCACAGAGCTCAGCTTCTCTCCTCTATCATATCAACCTATATATCACACAGCTCAGCTTTTCTCCTCGATCATATAACCTTATATATCACACTCAGCTTCTCTCCTCTATAATATAACCCTATATATCACACAGCTCAGCTTCTGTCCTCTATAATATAAACCTATGTATCACAGAGCTCAGCTTCTCTCCTCTATCATATAACCCTATATATCACAGAGCTCAGCTTCTCTCTTCTATTATATAACCCAATATATAACAGAGCTCAGCTTCTCTCTTCTATTATATAACCCTATACTGTATATCACAGAGCTCAGCTTCTCTCCTCTGTAATATAAACCTATATATTATAGAGCTCAACTTCTCTCCTCTGTCATATAACCCTATATATCACAGAGCTCAGCTTCTCTCTTCTACTATAGCCTGCTCTCAGACAGAGTATCAGAAATTAAAGGGTTGCTTAAGGAAGGTTGTTCGTTTTTTGCAGACATAAGAGTAAAGGGCTTTGGTTCTTTCAAGTTCTACACTCCTGTGTTTGATGGATGAAAATAGCGCAGCCATACAACCAGTAAAATGGATGAGTATGATGTAAAAAACACAAGAAAGGTTAACAAGGTGATTCAACTACAAAGCTGACCTATTGGGAACATGTATGTGAGCTATTAATATGAGGCTGTCTATTTTACCAATTTGCATTACCTCCAGATATGAGTGAAATTGTGTTAACGCTCTCAAATAATAAACTGGGTTATGTTATTTAATATTACAGCCTTTGATCAGAGTGCCAAGTCCAAAACTATGTGAGCCAAAGTGGCAGACCTCTGTCCATGTGCCATGCTTCCTAAGCAGAAAATATAATTGACTGAGCATGTTAGAGATCCAGACTAGAGCCCCTCTTTTCTTCTGTAAAATGTAGGAATGCAGGTGTCGGGCCAAATGTCCGCTTTTCCTGCCAGTGTTGATAGCCACTTTTTGTCCCTGGTACTGCTAAAGCAAACAACTTGATCTGTCTTTGTTTTGCCCCCCTGGCAATGATGGTGGGACTCAGAGATCACCCAGCTTCTCATTGATTTAACCAGACACCAATATACAGACTGGCTCTGGGAAAATGGGGCTTGCCAGTGAACTTTGGCAAGCCTGGTCCCACCAAATGTGCAGCAGACTTACTTATATATGGGGTACCGTACTGTAAACATTTTCCCCTACATTTTATCTATTTCTCAAACAGTGGCATATGATGGATATACGTAATGGTGATTGCCTATGAAGCCATTTTTTTTTATTCTTCTGTGAATTCTGCATTTTCTTAATTGGAATGGATCTACTGTATGTGATAATACATGGATGGAGTGGATCTACTATACAGTGTTGGCCAAAAGTATTGGCCCCCCTGTAATTCTGTCAGATAATACTCGTGTTCTTCCAGAAAATGATTGCAAGCACAAACTCTTTGATATTAATATCTTCATTTATTTTGCTTGCAATGAAAAAAACAAAAGAGAATGAAAAAAAAGTCACATCATTGATCATTTTACACAAAACTCCAAAAATGGGCCGTACAAAAGTATTGGCCCCCTCAGCCTAATACTTGGTAGCACAACCTTTAGACACAATAACTGCAAACAACCGCTTCCGGTAACCAGCAATGAGTTTCTTACAAGGCTCTGCTGGAATTTTAGACCTTTCTTCTTTGGCAAACTGCTCCAGGTCCCCCCTGAGATGTGAAGGGGGCCTTCTCCAAACTGCCATCAAGAGATCTCTCCCCCACAGGTGTTCTATGGGATTCAGGTCTGGACTCATTGCTGCCACTTTACAAGTCTCCAGTGCTTTCTCTCAAACCATTTTCTAGTGATTTATGAAGTGTGTTTTGGATCATTGTCCTGCTGGAAGACCCATGACCTCTGAGGGAGACCCAGCTTTCTCACTGGGCCCTACATTATGCTGCACAATGTGTTGGTAGTCTTCAGACTTCATAATGCCATGCACACGGTCAAGCAGTCCAGTGCCAGAGGCAGCAAAGCAACCCCAAAACATCAGGGAACCTCCGCCATGTCTGACTGTAGGGACCATGTTCTTTTCTTTGAAGGCCTCTTTTTTTTTCCTGTAAACTCTATGTTGATGCCTTTTCCTACTTTTGTCTCATCTGACCAGAGAACATTCTTCCAAAACGTTTTTGGCTTTCTCAGGTAAGATTTGGCAAACTCCAGCCTGGCTTTTTTATGTCTCTGGGTAAGAAATGGGATCTTCCTGGGTCTCCTACCATACAGTCCCTTTCCATTCAGACGCTGACGGATAGTACGGGGTGACACTGTTGTATCCTCGGACTGCAGGGCAGCTTGAACTTGTTTGGATGTTAGTCAAGGTTCTTTATCCACAATCTTGCATTGAAATCTCTCGGCAATTTTTCTTTTCCGTCCACATCTAGGGAAGTTAGCCACAGTGCCATGGGCTTTAAACTTCTTGATGACTCTGCGCACGGTAGACACAGGAACATTCAGGTCTTTGGAGATGGACTTGTAGCCTTGAGATTGCTCATGCTTCCTCACAATTTTGCTTCTCAAGTCCTCAGACAGTTCTTTGGTCTTCTTTCTTTTCTCCATGCTCAATGTGGTACACACAAGGACACAGGATAGAGGTGGAGTCAACTTTAATCCATTTCAACTGGCTGCAAGTATGATTTAGTTATTGCCACCACCTGTTAGGTGCCTCAGGTAAGTAACAGTGCCAATACTTTTGTCCACCCCCTTTTTTATGTTTGCTGTGGAATTATATCCAATTTGGCTTTTTGACAATTCTTTTTGTGGTTTTCCATTGAAGACAAATTAAATGAAGATAATAATACCAAAGAATTTGTGATTGCAATCATTTTCTGGAAGAAAATGAGTATTATCTGACAAAATTGCAGGGGTGCCAATACTTTTGGCCAAAACTGTATGTGATAATACATGGATGGAGTGGATCTACTATATGTGATAACAGAAGTTATGTATTATTACTTAATCATTTTAGTCACATATATATATCTTTAGTGAATGTTTTACTCATCTTTGTGTTATTGATATACCTCAGTAGTTTGTGAATAGAAGGGGGAGAGGGTAAGGGTACGTTCACATGGAGGAAAAGGTCGCGGAAACCTTTTCCACCATGTGAACATTCCACAGCATCGGCATTCAGTCGCGGCATCCCGCTGCTGTGTAGACCCGAATGTTTGGGCCTACACTGGAGTGTGTCTCGCACCATGGAATCCACGGCAAAAAGGGTCATCTCGCTTTTTTCCGCTGCTAGCTAGCAGAAAATAAGAAGTGAGCAGCTCCCATTGGAGTCAATGGGAGCCGTTTTTAGCAGCGGATTTTGAGGCGGATTCCGCCTCAAAATCCACTGCCAAAAAACTGTGTGTGAACAGACCCTAAGAGAGGAAATTTCTTTTCCTGGTGTGCAAAACCAGATATTTTTTATGACATTGTGGTTAAGTAGATAGAGAAGGAGGAAGGGGGGGCGTAGTGACCCTAGGCTAACTTCCAGGAACACAGCTCTCCAAGGTAAGGAAAGGGATTCCTCTTTCCCAGATAAAGATGAGTTGCTCATCTCTTACCTCAGGGATTAAGAGGAGGGGGGCACCCTGGCAGGAAGGTGTGGCTAAGTGTGGCCTTAAGAGACTACGAGACTAGAACTGTTGTCACATCTGTGGAAGCCAACTAAAAGAGCTGGGTATGTCCAATTCTATCAGAGGAAATCTTCCCAACTTCCTGGAACCAAAAGGACTCTTAGGTAGTATCAGGTTATATCACACTATCCAAGGCTTTTTGCAATTTTGTGCTATTTTATCATCTTTTCATTGTGTTGCTCTATAAACCCATTACATTTTTGAGGTGTGTGTGCATCTGTTTGTTGGAGAGACACCAGTATATGTTTTCTTGGTTTCAATGTTCTGCCTAAATGAATGGAGAGTGCAAGACTGAGTAAGATGACTTGTGCTGACCCCCGCACCCGTATCACGTGCTAGGACGGCCCATATGTGACACTGTATAATGAGTATATTTATATATTTACTTTCCTCATAAACTCCTTACCATGTATTATGCTTTATGACATATAAGGGTGGAACCTGCTCTATAAGGATTATCATTTTCCGTGCATGATACAAAGTAAACATTAAATCACTCCTGAAGTCAATATACAGAAGATTGCAATGTCACAATTCTGTTATAATGCAATGTAACCATACAGCAAAACTATTTGTAATGGTAGTAGTCAATTGTAGTAGTCAATTGTCTTGAACAGGCCTTCTGCTAGCTGGGCTTGGTTTGATCAACTCCATCTGGCAGTGTCTAAGGGTAAGTTCACAAAATCAGCTGCAAATTCCATCCTGAATCTGCCTACCATTGTATTCAGTAGGATGCTGAAAAAAATAAGCGTCCTGCTGGATCTTGACGTGGATTCATGAGTTGAAGACATACGTGGCTGAAGCAAGGAGCTGACACAGCTCAGCTCTTTGCTTCGCCGCCACTGCTACTGGCTTGTAGATGCGATGTGATGACGTCACATCGCGTCTACAACTGTGCGCCAGTGAGAGAGAGGCGCACAGAGAGCTGCGAGGGAGCGGAGGAGAAGGTAAGTGTAATGTGTACTGAGGTGGAACGTGAAACTGGGGGCAGATGAAGGAGAGGACGGCATGACACTGGGGGCAGAGATGGAGAGGACGGCATGACACTGGGGGCAGAGATGGAGAGGACGGCATGACACTGGGGGCAGAGATGGAGAGGACGGCATGACACTGGGGGCAGAGATGGAGAGGACGGCATGACACTAGGGGCAGAGATGTGGGGACATGAATCTGGGGGCAGAGATGGAGAGGACGGCATGACACTGGGGGCAGAGATGGAGGGGACATGAATCTGGGGGCAGAGATGGAGGGGACATGAATCCGGGGTAAGAGATGGAGGGACATGAATCTGGGAGCAGAGATGTGGAGACATGAATCTGGGGGCAGAGATGGAGAGGACGGCATGACACTGGGGGCAGAGATGGAGGGGACATGAATCTGGGGGCAGAGATGGAGGGGACATGAATCTGGGGGAAGAGATGGAGGGACATGAATCTGGGGGCAGAGATGGAGAGGACATGAATCTGGGGGCAGAGATGGAGGGGACATGAATCTGGGGGCAGAGATGGAGGGGACATGAATCTGGGGGCAGAGATGGAGGGGGGACATGAATCTGGGGGCAGAGATGGAGGGACATGAATCTGGGGGCAGAGATGGAGGGGACATGAATCTGGGGGCAGAGATGGAGGGGACATGAATCTGGGGGCAGAGATGGAGGGGGGGCATGAATCTGGGGGCAGAGATGGAGGGGGGACATGAATCTGGGGGCAGAGATGGAGGGGGGACATGAATCTGGGGGCAGAGATGGAGGGGGGACATGAATCTGGGGGCAGAGATGGAGAGGACATGAATCTGGGGGCAGAGATGGAAGGGACATGACTATGGGGGCAGAGATGGAAGGGACATGAATATGGGGCAGAGATGGAGGGGACATGAATATGGGGGCAGAGATGGAGGGGACATGAATCTGGGGGCAGAGATGGAGGGGACATTAATCTGGGGGCAGAGATGGAGGGACATGAATCTGGGGGCAGAGATGGAGGGACATGAATCTGGGGGCAGAGATGGAGGGACATGAATCTGGGGGCAGAGATGGGGGGCATGAAACTGGGGACAGAGATGGAGGGGACATGAAACTGGGGGCAGAGATGGAGGGGGGGACATGAAACTGGGGGCAGAGATGGAGGGGCGGACATGAATCTGGGGGCAGAGATGGAGGGGGAGACATGAAACTGGGGGCAGATGAAGGGTGTATATGAAGATGGGGGAGAGATAGAGGGGGGACATATAATGTACGGGTGACTGTAGGAGGATTATACTGTGTGCGGGCACATGAAAAATGAATGAGAATGGGCGGAGTCAACATAACAGTGGGTGGGGATAAATTTGCCGCGGCGCGCAAAGCGCGCGCACATTTTGTCCCTCTTTTGGTTCTTCAAATGTTGGGAGGTACGGGTACAGGGGGCAATGGAAAGATGTTAGAAGGTGGACGGGGGGGGGGGGGGATTGTTGGGACATCGGGTGTGCGGCACTGCGGAGAGGGAACTGGGGCAATAATATATAATATATAAGTTTTTAGCTGGAGAAGTACAAAGCACACAATACCTCCAAAGGTCTGTGTGCTTTGTATTAATAATGATGTAGGCTGATATGCTACTAGCATAGCACCCTGTTTGGGGGTGGGACTCTCACTTTAAAGGAGTATTCACATTGTGTTTTTGGCCTCTCTTGCCGGGATATGTTGGTAACCAGTCACAATCAGCTCCCCACTTATCCCTGCACGGAGAACTGCAGGCCCCCGTTTTTTTTAATGGCCAGTTCTTCGTGCAGGGATAAGTTGACAGCTGATTCTGACTGTCTTACCAACGTATCCCGGCAAGGGAGGCCAAAAACGCAATGTGAAAAAGCCCTGAGGATTTATTAAGAGAGCTCTTATAGATGGTGTTGGCTCTCTATAGGCGCTGTCACACGTAGCAGATTTTACCTGCAAATAGAATCTGATTAAGCCTTGTAATGCTGCTAAATAAAGGGAAATGTAATACAGAATTGGTATGTCGCAAAATAAGGTTGTTTTAAAATGGCGGGGGGGGGGGGGGGGCAGACACTTAGGCTGTATGGGGCCCCAAAATTCCTGATGGCGGCCCTGTAGAAACCTACATGTCGGGTTTTGCTGTACACTTGAAAAGTCGAATATCTTTGGGATTGGACACTTAAGGACACCCACGGACTGTAAAAGAACGCACCCGATGTCCATTTAAATCAATGCAAAATGTCACAGACACAACTAGTGTCCACTGCTAATGTCCGCACAAGATTTTGCACGGACAATAGCAGTGGACACTAGCTGTCGGACACCGACGGTAGTGTGAACGCCCCCTTAACAAAGGAATCAACTACAAATTACCTAGAAGGGAGACACCTAGTGTCAGAAAGTTTAGAGGGCCATATTACATTTTGGTCCAGAATCAAATGCTCTATAAAAAGAAAGTAAGCTGTCAGTGACAAAAATTCCCTAATAGATTATTTAGCAAAAATGTTTGAAAACACATCCCATAAAAAAATCAACCAATGTAACTTAAAAACTGACTGATGCCAGGTTCACACTAGCGTTTGTCTCTCCGTTGCTCTGGTCCACATGGGAACCCTAAAAATAGAGAGCATGTCCACTAAAAAAGTGATTACCCGCGGACCCCAGGACTTTTCTCTCTGCCAATTTCAGTTGGAATCTGTGGTGCAGTCTCCTATGGAGACTCCAAGGCCAGGGGCGTAACTACCAGGGTAGCAGCGGTAGCAGGTGCTACAGGGTCCAGGACATTAGAGGCCCCGGTGACAGCCGCTACCATAGCATTTTTGTTTGTTTTTTAAAATAGGCCCCCGAGTATAATGATTGGAGGCCCAGGGAAGGTAAGAGAACATAAAAAACATTGTTACTTACCACTCTGCGCTCCAGGCAGGCTTCGGGCCTACTTGAGTGACGTCCCTGACGTCGCAATGCAGGCCTGGATCATGTGACGTGCCATATGTCATTGAAGATGGCCGACATCAACAGGGATCGCATCGGAGGCATGGCTATGTAAGTAACAGTGTTTTTTATGTTTGTATCCTCCCCCGGGTCCCTGATTATTTTACTCTGTAGACTGAAAATACCCCAGAGTATAATAATTGTACATGTATGTCCACTATGGGGCAATAATAGTGTGTACAGGGGCCACTATGGGGCATAATAGTGTGTGCAGGAATGCGGGGGGGGGGGCGTCCGGTAGGGGTCTTTGGCGTCGGTCAGGGGGCCGCATATCAAAAGTTCACCACAGGACCCCACCATTCCTAGTTACACCACTGTACAGAGGCAGATATGAACCTAGCCACAGTAGGATGGTCTATCAGCATTATGACATAACTTTGTTTACTGAATTTTCAGTCTTCTGCCATACTGATTTGTGGCCACTAGAGGTCACTAAACTCTCTTCTTATTTACCCTGCTGCTAGCTCTGAGTACTATTAGGTGACTGTACACACTGCTGTACATGACCCATTCATGAGTACAGTGAAGTAGTCAGAAAGTAGTTCATGTTACTTTTACTCTTGTTTTGAGCTCTTGACCATAAAACATGGAAAGTTGTAAGCAAATAATAACGTAATTGCCTATAACCTGCACAGATAAGTTATCAAGCGCTGAGCAATGATATGTACTGGAGTTTATTATCAGGCTATATTTATCACACGGAGTAGTTAACAATCTGTATAAACAGATAAGACATTGCAGTTACAGTATGCGGACATTATCCTCCACTATACCCGCCACATGAAATAACAACAACTGCCTCACAAAACTGGTTTTATGGCAGAAAGATATTCCATAAAAGTATCATGGACGGGAGCCTGACTGCACGCAGCTTGTAATAAATCCGGGACAAGTCACAGCAACCACCTGCTCCACTATCATGCATGTAGAATATTCTTATTATATGTGGGATATTGTCTGTTATCTGATTTATGTTCCACTCACTGAAAACTCTAAGGGCTTATTCACACAACCTCGAAATACAGACGTGTGAAAATAATGGCTGTTGCATTCACATGTCCGTGTACTTGCACATAATGTCTGTGATAAACGGCACCGCCGTGTGCAAGAGGACTTATTATTTGTAGGCTATTATCTTCAGTCCCGGTTATCTGATTTATGGTCCACCCTCTGAAAGCTATAAGGTTACAGTCAGAACACCCCCTCACAGTACAGGGCTATGGACGAGTACTGTCAAGAGGGGCGTTCCTCATAGCCCAGCTAGAACGCACTTCTGGCAGTAGGCAGAGATTGGTAACGGCACTGATATGTTTAGCCCCGGGGCACATGACGGGAAAGCCGTCGTCTTTCAAGCGGTACATAAAACTGCATGTGCCCGAGGACATGAAAGGTCCTCTTTAAGTATTAGGGCATGTTTACATGGCAGAAAATCAAGAGGAATTCCTCTTCATTTTTCGCCATCTGCATTTTCGCCCCGATTTTGCCACTGATGCAGTGAATCGGCATTCTGTCGCAGCATATCGCTTCTGATTAGGCCCGGATGAATGGGCCTGTTCTACAGGAAGGCTCAAGCTGTGAACTCCGTGGCTGAATCTGTCGCGGTAAGATCAAGAAGGATGTTTCTTTTTTCCATGACATGCTGTGAGCTCTGCCTCCCATTGAAAACAATGGGAGGTGGATTCCGGGAAGAATCTGCCCCGGATTCGGGAAGCGAAATCACCCCCAAATCCGCGGGGGTAGCAGGAGGGGGACATTATACTGTGGGGATAGCAGGAGGGGGACATTATACTGTGGGGGTAGCAGGAGGGGGACATTATACTGTGGGGGTAGCAGGAGGGGGACATTATACTGTGGGGGTAGCTGGAGGGGGACATTATACTGTGGGGGTAGCAGGAGGGGGACATTATACTGTGGGGGTAGCAGGAGGGGGACATTATACTGTGGGGGTAGCAGGAGGGGGACATTATACTGTGGGGGTAGCAGGAGGGGGACATTATACTGTGGGGATAGCAGGAGGGGGACATTATACTGTGGGGGTAGCAGGAGGGGGACATTATTCTGTGGGGGTAGCAGGAGGGGGACATTATACTGTGGGGGTAGCAGGAGGGGGACATTATACTGTGGGGGTAGCAGGAGGGGGACATTATACTGTGGGGGTAGCAGGAGGGGGACATTATACTGTGGGGGTAGCAGGAGGGGGACATTATACTGTGGGGGTAGCAGGAGGGGGACATTATACTGTGGGGGTAGCAGGAGGGGGACATTATACTGTGGGGGTAGCAGGAGGGGGACATTATACTGTGGGGGTAGCAGGAGGGGGACATTATACTGTGGGGGCAGCTGGAGGCAGTGGCGTAACTAGGAATGGCGGGGCCCCATGGGGAATTTTTGACATCCCCCCCCCCCGAAACCATAGACCTCGACTGCCCCCCTCCCTAATCTCCCGGGCCCTGTGGCATCTGCCTCTGCTGCCTTCGCAGTAGTTACGCCACTGGCTGGAGGGGGACTTTATACACGTATACCGTTTTGTCCATGCTTGTGATCCCATGGAGGACCACAAGAATTAAAATGTAGCTCGAGGAATCCCACTGACTATAATGGAGTCCATCAGCTTTTTTGTCAGGAGATTTGTGATGGCTCTGCGCCTAGTGTGAATGCAGCCTTACTGTGTGATGTGCCCTATCTGTATACCTGTACATTATATGTGTAACTGAACATGATTCTATTATATATATATATTCTGCTATATACTGTATATGTCACTATTCGCAGTCCTTCTGCTCTGTACAGTGCACGTGTTGCTCTGCCCTAGTTCACACACAGCCGCTTCTTATTTTCCATCCACTTTTTCCTTCTCCACTTTGCAGCATTGCTTCATACGTTCCCTGTGGGTTATCTGCATATCCCCGCCCTAAGCACCTGACAGGCCCCGCCCCTCCTCAATAACCTAGCGGCACGAGCAGTAATATTTTCCTATCCCCTCCTCCGTCTACCTTAGAAGCCCCGCCCCTCACCTAGCAGCACACTGTAGTCTATCAGCGTCTCCCCGCCCATAACCCCGCCCCTCAGCAGAATCACATAGCGGCACAGTGAGGGCTCTCTCTGTCCCCACCTGTCAGGCCCCGCCCCGTCTCCTCCCGTGCCAAGCACTGCACAGACCAGGAAGCTGCGGGCGCTCCATGGAGGTGCCGGGACGAGATGGGGAATAGCAGCAGTAGCGGCGGCGGCGGCGGCGGCAGCAGTAAGAGCTTCTGGCCGTAAGTATATCTGGAGTATATATGTATACATGGTGTGAGTGCTGGAGACTGTCAGCAGGGCGGCAGCTGCAGCAGCTCCGGACTAGTCACTTGTCTTACTTCTGCACCTGTTGTCCTTCCCGGAAAGTTTGTTATAATGGGGGAAAGTGAGGGCAGAGCGGAGGACTTGTCAGTGCGGAGGCCTGGGCTCATATGTGGGAATATGCTGCAGTTCACATTGTACAGATTGCACTTTTTATGAGTTTTGAGAAGTTTTTGTGTAGAAAAGTTTATCCTGTGACACCTTATGTCTAGGACTATACCAATACGTATCTATAGGGGGGATTTACTATTGTCTGGCATATAATAGTAGCAATCTTTGGTGCCAATGTTTCTGCACCATCTTATGTGATGTTTTGTAATATTACATTACACTTGACAGATTTTTTTTTTTTAAGTGGGGAGGGGCGCGGCCTCCTGGGGTACGGCCTTATACACTTGTACTAGGGCCGGGCGATTCATCAAAAAATAACCAAAACCGAATATCAACCAGAATAGGATCTTGTTCACATTGGTTATTTCAGTTTGGTTATTGTTCACGAGGCTCCGCCTGCAGTTTCGATTGGACTGAACAGAAACTGTTATTGTTATATTTAGGGGTCTTCAGACCCTAGAGAATAATGAGCAAAGGCGCAGGGGAAGGTGACAAATATTAAACAAAAAAAAACCTGTGTTACACCTATGCTCGGGTTTCCGTTTTTGGGGACCCGAAAAATTGAAACCCAATCTACTTAAAAAGCGATGACCGCCGACTCAAAGACTATAATGGAGTCCACCAGATTTCTGCCTAAAAAATAGTTACTCCGCTTTTTTCAAGCGGAATGGGGGACAGTATCCTCAAACAGAAATCGATCGCAGATGTGATCCCAGCCTTACTCACCTCCCCCGGGCTCTGGCATGGCTCTTTGCTTTCTTCAGGTCTTCTGACTGATGTCAGGGACTGCTGAAGGCTGTGATTGGGTGTCAGCGGGTTAGGTGGCGTAGTGACGCATAAGTGCAAGCATCATGATGTTATGTGACCAAATCACAGGCCTCAGAGGTCCCTAATGTCAGTCAGGGCTCGTTCACATCTGCGCCTGGTCTCCGTTCTGCAGGTTTCCGTTTCCTGCATAAAACAGAGCAGGAGACGGAAACCTGCAGGAGAAAGATGTCCGGCGGTGAGCGTTTTATGCTCTCCGCCGTGAAACCGGGTTTTTTAATCCGGACACAGAGTCGGACATGCAGTACTCTGCGTCCGGATTAAAAAATCCGGTTTCGTGGCGGAGATAATAAAACGCTCACCGCTGCTCATAGCCGGACCCGGTCTGTGCTTTCCGTCTTCTGGCATGCAGAAGACGGAAAGCACAGAACGGAAACCAGAACGCAGGTGTGAACCTAGTGTCAGAAGACGTGAATACAGCAGAGATTCATACGAGCCCAGGGGAGGTGAGTACGCAATGTATTGATCCACACATATATTTATTTAAAGCACTACTGGACCACCCATAGACTATATACATCTGGAAGTGGTTTTCTGCAAGGATGTACCGATACTGATTTTCAGTATCTCCATGAAATGGGGAGCCGATATGATGCCGCTCCACTCTAACACGGCAGTCACGTGATCCACCAGGATCCGAGTCTGTTATAGCTGATGGGTCCTACAGGACCCAGATCAACTCTATAGTTAAGGGTAGGAGGCCGTATTCCTCCTGTAACTGGGGCTAAATGTACCAGTCACAGGGGAAATCAGCCTCCCCATCAAAAACAATAGAATTCAGATGTCCCCAAAGGTCATTTATGACTTTATGGGGACTCAATGTAAAATAAATAGAAAAGTTTAAAAAAAAAATTAAAATAATTTTTTTTAAAAAATAACGCCCCTATTACAGGTTCTAGCTTCATCCCCCAATACCATGCAAAAAAATTACCATAACGGACAGGAAAAACTGTTTAAAAGAAAAAAAAATTGTAGCATTTTTTGCTATTAAATAAAAAAAAAAATATGAAAAAATGAAATAGACACTTTTTCCCTTCGTTTCTGTTTATATTTTCACCGTTATAAAAAAATTGCAAAAATAAAAACAACATAAAAATAAAGCCCTAGGTGTCATTGAAAAAAGACGCAGTTGAATAACGCAAATGATGAAAATGTGATAGCCCTCAAAACCGCACAAACAAAAAACCTGAAAATGTACTAAGGCAGTATATGAGATGTTCTTATTCAGGCAGTATATGAGATGTTCTTCTTATTTGGGCAGTATATGAGATGTTCTTCTTATTTGGGCAGTATGTGAGATGTTCTTCTTATTTGGGCAGTATATGAGATTTTCTTCTTATTTGGGCAGTATATGAGATGTTCTTCTTATTCGGGCAGTATATGAGATGTTCTTCTTATTCGGGCAGTATATGAGATGTTCTTATTTGGGCAGTATATGAGATGTTCTTATTCAGGCAGTGTATGAGATGTTCTTCTTATTTGGGCAGTATATGAGATGTTCTTCTGATTTGGGCAGTATATGAGATGTTCTTCTGATTTGGGCAGTATATGAGATGTTCTTCTTATTTGGGCAGTATATGAGATGTTCTTCTTATTTGGGCAGTATATGAGATGGTCTTCTTATTCGGGCAGTATATGAGATGTTCTTCTTATTCGGGCAGTATATGAGATGTTCTTCTTATTCGGGCAGTATATGAGATGTTCTTCTTATTTGGGCAGTATATGAGATGTTCTTCTTATTCGGGCAGTATATGAGATGGTCTTCTTATTCGGGCAGTATATGAGATGTTCTTCTTATTTGGGCAGTATATGAGATGGTCTTCTTATTCGGGCAGTATATGAGATGTTCTTCTTATTCGGGCAGTATATGAGATGTTCTTCTTATTCGGGCAGTATATGAGATGTTCTTCTTATTTGGGCAGTATATGAGATGTTCTTCTTATTTGGGCAGTATATGAGATGGTCTTCTTATTCGGGCAGTATATGAGATGTTCTTCTTATTCGGGCAGTATATGAGATGTTCTTCTTATTCGGGCAGTATATGAGATGGTCTTCTTATTTGGGCAGTATATGAGATGTTCTTCTTATTTGGGCAGTATATGAGATGGTCTTCTTATTTGGGCAGTATATGAGATGGTCTTCTTATTTGGGCAGTATATGAGATGGTCTTCTTATTTGGGCAGTATGTGAGATGTTCTTCTTATTTGGGCAGTATGTGAGATGTTCTTCTTATTTGGGCAGTATATGAGATGTTCTTCTTATTTGGGCAGTATATGAGATGTTCTTCTTATTTGGGCAGTATATGAGATGTTCTTCTTATTTGGGCAGTATATGAGATGTTCTTCTTATTTGGGCAGTATATGAGATGGTCTTCTTATTCGGGCAGTATATGAGATGGTCTTCTTATTCGGGCAGTATATGAGATGATCTTCTTATTCGGGCAGTATATGAGATGGTCTTCTTATTTGGGCAGTATATGAGATGGTCTTCTTATTTGGGCAGTATATGAGATGTTCTTCTTATTCGGGCAGTATATGAGATGTTCTTCTTATTCGGGCAGTATATGAGATGTTCTTCTTATTTAAGTTTCCCCCCTTTTGTTTTTTTTTTACTACTTTTGAAAGATAACAGCAGGCTTCATTGGAAAAAATATAGTTTTTGGTGTCACTGCAGTTCAACTTACCAGTAAGTTGTATTTTTCCATCAGTGTTGCCATATGAGGGCTTGTTTCTTTCAGGATGAGTAATATTTTAGAACTGAACTATTTTGAGGTTATATATATATATATATATATATATATATATATATATATATATATATATATATATATATTAGTATTTCTAGATAACTTTTAATTCTTTATTAAGATAGCGGAAGGGAAAAAAAAACCTGAAGGGTCGGCTTTAGCTTTCTGGCACGGGTTCCATGGGGGGGGTATTTGTAGAGCAGGTGGGTACAGACCATTGTGTTACCACACAGAGGCCCAATAGGTAAGGGGGCGCACTCTCACCCTAAATCAGCTTCCTACTGTTTACTATTGAATTCTATAGATAATAGTTACAGATACATTGTTAGAGAGACATAAGGGTGTGTTCTGTGACAAAATCTGGAATAACAAGGGGCCCGTATACTGTTCCTGTGCAGGGGCCTGCTGTAGTCTGTGTTTGCCACTATTGGACAAGTATCTAAAGACAGAAGACCATTGCAGATTCCTTTCAACATTCCTCTGTGTGAAAGTGTCCTTACTGCCTTGGTACTACTGAGATCTTGTAGGGGCAGTACTCATTAGATTCCAGCAATGGAAGGAACTAGCACCCGCCAAGGATGGATATATCGTTCATTGTCATTATCACAGCTAATTATTTAGGGGAATAACTGGACGTGAGTTCCGACCATTAGTTTAGCACATTTAGGTATTCTGTTTCCTTAATTTTGGAGCTATGGATACAGTGCAGCTAACCTGTGCTCTATGTCCATGGCTTCTATTCACCGCTATGGGAACCCCCTTAGAACAGCGCTCCTCCTGGTGGTCGGGACTTGTGACATCTTTTCCCATCTCCGCCATGATTTGCCTAGTTGGTAAGGGTAGTGAAGTCCATAGAAAAGTTTCACAATTATTTTAAAATCTGTTGAAAAGTTATCTTATGACCTGTCAGACACCATACGGAATGAATCCTTGGAGTCCTGACAACAGAAGGAGGGTCGGAGACCCTGGTGTCAGCAGTGGGGGTTGTCCTTTGTCAGTGGATGGTACTTCTCTGCTTTCTGGATCAGTGGAGATCTCAGTCTCCAGGACCGTCACTGTGCACACATTCATGGCATGTTTAAAGGGGTTGTCCTGTCATAGGAGATCCAGTTCTCGGGGTGATCAGCACGCGCTGTGGACCTGTTTCGGGCTCCCCGTCTGATATTGTGGTGAAAGCACACTGAGGGAAAATATTATGTACCAGCCATTTGTATATTTGGCCATCCTTGTAATACAAGGATGGCCAATACAAGAATCTGCTAAAACAGGGGCTAGCTATGATGTCCATATAATTGGGCATGTGGATCGGAGTCGTCTTCATGTGACATGGGAGAATCCCTTTAAAGGTAGCAGAATTGGTTGTACAACACTTGTGTGGTTTCGGCAGACACAGTTATAGTAACAATTGAATACCACACCTTGCTTTGTTGATTTTTCGGGAGGCTTCCTCCTTGTGGGAGTGCAGACTTTTACTTCCAGCTCAGTTACCTACATTGATTTCCTTTATTCTTTCTTCTAGCCGTTGTATGTGATGTATTTAACGCTTTGTTATGTAGTTGCCAACAGTCCAAGGTTATGGAGAACAAGGAGCATAGTCATTGAAGCAAGGGCACAGTCTGTGCAATCGTTTGTGGGGGTAATTTCATAGGCATTTTAGGGGCAATCCTGGGGTGAGGCTTCAATGTCCCGATTATGTTGGCAACTATGTTTTTGTTGCTTTCAGGAGGAGGCCGAGGCCAGCCATACCTTATCCATAGTCTTACCCACCGGCCATTCAGATGAAATTGATGAATGGCCAACCATGTAAACCATTGCTGGGACAGGGATGCCAGTGTGTAGGCCACTGTTTTCTAGTAGCTTTCTGTTTTGACCAATAGAGTTGGACCTTAAAGGGGTATTTTATCTCATTTACTTCCTCCAAAGGTTTCAAGATGCTGTACTCAGGGATTCCTGGTTGGTTCCCAACCTGGGTCACATATTCGAAGCTAGCAACTTACCCTCGGGCTCCTCCTCCTCCTGCTTTCACCATTACTGACCTGAGCTATGGGGGCTGGCTATACTATGGTCTGCAAACAGAAAAGGGGTGGGGGGCATTTGTAAATATAGATATATAGCCATGAGATGAAAATAAGCTCTGCAGCAATATAAAGAGTGGGGCGGATTTTCTAATGAAAATGTTCCTAAATTCTGGTACAATATGTAACAAAAAAAGAACATACGTAACCAGCGCCGCATTTATGAATCATTGTTAAGCCTCGACAAAAGGTTTGTGGTTTGTAGGGAGGGTGCGGGCTACTAGGAAAGGGGCTTGGCTTAAGATTCTACATTGAGTGCATTTTTTTTAGACAAAGCCAACAAATAAGTGATGTAAAGCTAGACCAGGCGGTCTAGAGATGCAGCAGTCACCCGCAGACCCCGAGCGTTTGTTGGGTTTCTGCCTGTTTTATACTGAAAGCAGCAGATAGAAGTCCTCCGTACAAGACTTTTCTCTCTAATTTTAGAAGGAGACTCCAACACAGATGTGAACTTAGCCTTATACTGCATCACTATCAGACAATGTTACTAAATTTGCTGTAATATTTCAGGTCTTCAGCATTTCCAAAATACAATCAGTAATCAATACTTGTTTTGGGTCAGGTGTATGTTTGGTGGTCTTGCCGATGGTAATTGGCCACTAATATGATCGAATTATGCAAATGTTTGGTACAAGTCGATTGTCATAACTCATAATTGCTATAGCTGATAGGTTTAAGGGGCACTATTTCTTATTGTGGGGACCACCAAGCTGCTGCAGGTCGCCTTAGGGCTTGTTCACACGGGGCAAGAGGGGGCGGATTTTGACGCCGAATCCACCTCAGAATCTGCCCCCTCACAATAGAGGTCTATGTAGATCGCTAGCTTCCTTTTTTCCGTGAGCAGTATGTTCCCGCTTATGGAAAAAAGAAGCGAGATGCCCTTTCTTCAGGCGGATTCCGCGGTTGATTCAGCCCCGGCGTTCGCCTCGCGATACCACCCTCCAGACTAGGCCCATTCATTTGGGCCTACTCTGGAGCGGGGAGCTGCGACTGTCGGAAGCCGCAACAGTCACGGCAGGCGCATTTTGGTCCTATTCAGGACAAAAATACGCGGTCCGGTGCCCCGTGTGAACGGGGCCTTATAGGCCAGACATTGGTCTGTGAGAAAAAGCATAGGCAAATTAGCTCTCAACCATGAGAATAAGAGCTGACAGTCTAGTGCCATATACTGAATAGATACCCTATCATTTAATGTCTGACCCTTCAATATGCCCTGAAATAGGACTTAGGATTTAAGGCAAACCATAGTCTTGTTCATAAGCAAAAAGCACCTACGGGCAGCTGTTTCAGTGTTCTTGCCCGTGTCAAGCCAGAGAAGGATACTAGGTGAGAGCAATAAGTAAGAGTCTTTAAATGTAGGTCTACTTGTGATCTGGATTTACACTGGTGGTGGCAGAATAGGTGTGACTAGACACCGGCGTAAATGTGTCACAAGCACTACGTCACTCTCATTTACAGGATTGGGGGGGTTCCAGTGGTTAGACCATCACCAGCCATAAAGTGGAGGCATAGTTATAAGTATTATATATGTAAGTTGATCTGTTATATTCTAAAATATGAATTTTCTTGTTTTTTTTCGGCTAGTTGCTTTGTATACTGTGAATTCTGAAGCTTCTGAACTTACAGCAAAGCTAGAAAGCATGTTCTTGTTCTGGATGTGACCCAAAGATCACTAAGTCCCAGTCATTCACTAGCGAATATCTAAGGGTTCATTAACACTGCCTGATGCTTTTGCACAGTAGAGTTGATCAATGCGGTAACGCATGGGAGCAAATTTATTAAAACTGATGTATCATACTCCAGTCTTAATAAATGGCCTAATTGGCGCAGGGTCTGAGGGTTTGATGTAGAGGTTGCGGCCTTTTCGTAAATCTGTCGGAGGTTCCTGTGTCTGAATGGAAATCTATGGAAGGTAGGAACTGGCATAGCTTTCCATCCTCATTCATACTAGGAAACTGACATGAGTTCCAATAAATCAACTGGGCCAAGGTGATCCTGCCTTGGACTGTCCCGCCATGCAACGCCCACATAGGCATAATGTGGCAGGCATGTTGCGGATCGGGGCTTGAGATGCAAGTTGTGCCAAAAGTGCACCTAAATATCATCCTTCATCGCCAGAAAACTGGCATAGAGGGAACGATGAATTCCCCTTATTCATTGGCATCGGTCTTTTCTTGCAAACATGCTAAAGGAACAAAGCAGAAGCGAAGCTGAGACAACATGCACCCTCATAGAAAATACAGTAAAAATTACAATCCGGAAAAGAAAAAAAGAAAAAATTACATATTTCATTATCTGGTTTTAAAAATAGATAAATACAATTGTTAGATTCCTTTTTAAGACCTGTACGGGGGAGTTCCATAGTTCACGGCTTCCTTATCTAGAAAGGGAAATAACCAGGTTATTGAGCGTCCGTGCAGTCTGCCTGGGTTATGGCCTTGTACTATGAATATACATTAGTTACATCACTTGTAAACCCTGATAATCTGGACTGATGAGTGTAATATTTTTAATAACTTTAATCTTTCCTTATATCTTGTAATGGTCGTTCCTGGTCCCGTTCTGCGATTGAGCAACGTTCGCGTAGGTCATTAGTGAATTCCTAACAGGTTAAACGTTCTAATCTCCCATTACCTTCCTCTCTTATCCTTCTGTTTCCTGTTATTAGATATTGACCAGATGGCTACAACTATGGCCGCCACTCTTTTTTTCAACTTAGTCATGGTATATGGGTGAGATTTGTCAGGGTGTGCCTGTGTCGCCTCCATTATTAAAGGGTAGATAGATAGATTTCAGTAAAGAGAACCCGTCACCGTCTATGGAATAGTTGTATTCGCCATGAAATAACAATTTTGGAGCATCTCTTCATACTACTGATAAGGTCAAAGCCGTGTTTATGACTAATTGACCAATAATCCTGAGTAACTGTCGTCGTCCTAATTAATAAGGCTGAGTGCCAGCAGTAAGGCAATGACACCAGACACACAATGTTGGTATTAGTTCCACTCTCAACCAAGAAGGAAATACTGACGCACTTTTATTAAAACAATGTGGGGTTACATAATAGCAGAGAAAGGAAGAGAGATAACAACAAGGTAAGTTTTCATCTTCATTCCTGATTGGTATGGGACATCTCAATCAAACAGAAAAAGTTTAAAGGGGCTCTATCAGCAAAAATATGCTGATAGAGCCCCACGTATGTGTGAATAGCCTTTAAAAAGGCCATTCAGGCATTGCTAATGTTATATTAAACTACCTCCTCGTTTTAAAATAATACCCTAAAAAAGAATATGATACTCATACCGTATCGTGCACGCTGGGCGGGCATGCACGGTCCGACGTCATCTTTAGCCACACCTACATCTTCTTTCTTCTTGCAGCAATGTCCTCGGGTCCCGTCTTCCTCGCCTTCTTCCTCCGGCGTCATTTCTTGTAATCCCGCGCCGGCACAGCAGCAGGGGAACTGAGCATACTGAGCATGCTCAGTTCCCCTGCTACTGTTTCCCCTGCTACTCCTCGGGTCCCGTCTTCCTCGTCTTCAATCCTGCGCCAGCGCAGTAGCAAGGGAACAGTAGCAGGGGAATTACAAGCGGGATTACAAGTAATGACGCCGGAAGAAGAAAACGAGGAAGAAGGGACCCGAGGACATTGCTGGAAGAAGAAAGAAGATGTAGGCGTGGCTAAAGATGATGTCGGACCGTGCATGCCCGCCTAGCGTGCACAATACGGTATGATTATCATATTCTTTTATAGGGTATTATTTTAAAACGGGGGTGGGCGGGGGGTAGTTTAATATAACATTAGCAATGCCTGAATGGCCTTTTTAAAGGCTATTCACACATATGTGGGGCTCTATCAGCATCATTTTGCTTATAGAGCCCCTTTAAGCAGTTGTATATATAACCAGCTACTCCCGGTCCTGGGTCCTGGGGCGCTGTCTTCTGTCACCAAGCCAAACATTTGTTTTTCTTGCAACCATCTTGGATGCAGGCGCCATCGTATCATATAAGATTATACCAGTTTCAAGCATAAGCAACTATATCTAATATTCAGTTTTTAAGGATAACAATATTTTTCATACATTATACATGCATATAGCCTTCACATTACTGTGTGTTGTGCTGGTCCTCTGTTATTCCTCAGAAAAATGTATGTATAAATTGGCAACTACGTGTTACCAATGGTAACACCCAGTTGTCCATGTATTCATATAGTTCAAGGAGGAATAACAAAGGAACAGCATATAAGGAAAGAGTCTCCAAAATTGTAAGTTCTTGGGGAATGAAAGTATTATCACAACAGACAGCCCCATTGCGATGACTGCTATGACAGCCCCTATGCCATGGTATTAGCAGGGCTGAGGGGCATCAGTCGCAGCATAGGGGCCAAGTTGGGGTGTCTAGAGTGTGACTTGTTCTGTTAGCTCTGCACCCACTTGACCTCATTCTAAAATGGAGTGAAAGTTTTGGAGGCTGTTTCCAGCCCTTGGACATCAAAGTCATGGCTGGATAACACATGAAATACGCAGTGAGGCAATAACAGTCACATTAAAATTGCAAGAATCCTCCCAAAAATGTCTTTTTTTTTTTTTAATTGTCAGTTGTGAATTTATAGCTCAAATTCCTGGCACATAACTCTGGTGACTTATGTACATTTTTGCCTTAATTCTTTGTACATTTTATTTTTTTCTGAGTTCCTGCTTTCATAACTTCGTACATTTTAGTTCAGTGTTGCTTTACAAGACTTTTTAGGCTTTTGGACGTGTTACAAATGTGGTTATAAAAGTTTTGTGTATTGTAGTTTTTTTCAATAACAAGGGGGGAAAAAACAAACAAACAATTTTTACTTTTTTTCTGGAAAATGCCTTAGGGGCTGAGATCTCAGCTCTAGCTCCCGTGTTTAAAGAGAATCTATCAGTAGGAAAATCACCATCAGACTGATGACAGTGCCTTGTAGAGCTGCTTCTACACTTTCCAAGGATGTCTCTTTTATTCTGTATTGCAGCTCCATTTTTATGAAAATCTGTGTTTTATTCTTATGCAAAAAAGCCTGAAGATTTGCGAGCGTGGGAGATGTCATTCAAGTATTGGGGGGAGGATACACTTAGCCAGACCCCTGTCCACCATTTAGAGTGCTATCCAGCCTTTCCGAGCAGTGGGTCCGGTCCGTCACGTTATGTCGCAACTTTAATTTCGATAAAGGGGGTGATTTGAATTTTTACTTTTTGAAAAAAAAAAACTTTTTTTTTTTTTTTTTTGAACCTTCGATCATTAGATTGCTTGCTCCACAGACTGCGGCACAACTGTATTGCGGTCCATGGGATCATCACTGTATAACTATTGAGGCCAGCCATCGACAAGCCTCAATACTTATTCTTAAGACAGGCTGGGGAGGCTTCAGTAGGCACCCGGCTGACATAGACACAAGACTTCCAAAATCTTGCTGTGTGGAAGTCGTAGTGTCACTTAAATTTAATTGGTGGGGATGGGACTGGCAGAAGGTGGGCATGAAGGAGCGATCACGGCCTCAGATGCACTAAATGCCTGAAGTCAGAGAGGAAGCTTATGTGTTGAAAGTCTCAGGCATGTTAATAGCATAACAGATGCTTCTCTGAGATCATTGCTGATGCCTTTCCTCTTTGCATTGCATTAAAACACACCTAAATGCTCCAGACCAGTAAACTGGCAAAACTTCTGCTTTTATAGAGGTGGTTACACTTGAGAATGATCAGCTAATCTAAGGCATTAATACCAATTAATCGGGAGACTTTGAAGGAGTCAGTACGCTATGACTAAGGGGTGTAATAACGCCGAAACGCGTCAGCGATCCTTTTAGCTTGCACTTTTTTGTATGTTTTTTCCTACTTTCACATTCTGTTTGGATACTATATTTTTATGAAGATGAAATAAAGAAATACATTTAGAAGATTCGGCGTGATGCGGACTTCTCTCTCCAAAACATATATATTTACATAGATTTGTTTTTTCCTTGTAGCCCATACTCTAAATGTAGATTAATGTGCCCCTTAGAGGCGGTTTTAGGAAGGACCTTTCTGTGTGTTTCCATGTTGATCTTTATAAGTGACAAGCTTGCCTCATGTGAGAACAGATTAGGCTTTTTGCAACCCAGGTTATTTGGAGAAGTTATTACTTAAAATCCCTAATAAAGGCCAAACTTCCCAAACCACGAGGCTCTGGTTCTAGGAGTTATTCTCTTGCAGACGTTCTGCCCCCACCTCTAGGATTACCACACTTACTGGGAGATGAGGCCTTATTGGTTTGCTGCCAGGCTGGTTGCCTAGCCTACGAATGCCATTTGGACGCTGGATTGTGTAAGTTGGCAGGAGCCGCAGCGTTACGGTCATGCCTTTCTCCTTGAATCTGGGTGACAAGTTCAAGTTGGAGTGAGTGCCAAAATAACTGAGTGTTTGGAACTGCTGCCCATGGCGAAGATTCGGGCCAGCCTTTGTCTAGTGTCTGTACTTTTTCTGGTTTCCTCCCTGTGCCCCTTTTGTACATTATTTCTTCATTCAATGAATCCCAAGTGCAACCCAACAAAACCTGTGACTTCAACAAAGAAAATAAAATACATTGTCGCTGAGAGTCTAAACGAGATAACATTAAGAAATATGCAAATTACAAGTGCCAGTTGTGCCCATGCCCCTCCTTAAACCTCATACAAGTAGGCCACAGGACATATCAATGGGGTTTTGCAAATTCCCCTGCGCACACTGCAAAAAAAAAATTCTGCACAGATCTGACAGCCTTCTCAAACTGCAAAGTATGTAAAGAGGTTTTTCCACATTGATGACCTGTTTGTAAACTTTCGAGACGGTGTGGGCTTTTTTTACATCAATCTTCTTCTTGGTAAATTTGATAATGTGTTATGCAACGAGGTTGTGACAGTGGTAGGGAAACTTGGAGAGGAGGTGAGACATTCCTGTGCACTGGGTTATGTAACCTTATAAACAGGGGTAATGTCTCTCATTAGGGAGAGACTGGTACGGAGACTTATTAGACCATATATGCCCTGCTAAGAATTCTGGGTAAGGAATATGCAAAGAATTTGAAAGCCAAGTAATAATCTATAAGGAGCCTTCCAATAGGTGACGCTAGGAGCAGATTCCTCTTCCTCACCAATTAGAACTCACTTGTATTCCTTACTTTTATAAGCCGGACAAATGTGAGCCAATGTCGCAACGATCTGCGGTTATCCCTTTATCCCTGTTGAAACAAAACATGCATGACACTCTTTAAGTGTCCATCTGAGAACTATCTAATGCTGACCATACACTTCCATAGCTGCGACTGGCATTGCTGACCGTTACTATAGTTCTTCTGACCCTTCCCATAAATGAGCACACTATGTCTATGGTCTAAAAGGGGAGAGAGGAATAAGCTGCTGCCTCGGGCGGCAGCTCATTTCCAGTAGGAACAATAGCACATGCCTATATGACTTCTCACTACATTTTAGGGCATAGAAGTCTAAGGAGCAACTACAGAATCTGAAATCTGATGTATGTACAGAGGTATTCTCCCCTAGAAGAATTGTATGGCCTTTCTGCTCTTCTGGTTTTTTTTAAAACTGGTGGAAACGCAATGGACGCCCTAAGAACCCCATTATAGTCTATGACAGGAATACGGGCCGTGGGCTACATGCGGCCCGCCGAGAACATTTTTCCAGCTTGCTGGCAGGGGCACACCTATAATGAAGCTCCTAGGGCTGAGATGGCGAACCTATAGCACGTGTGCCAGAGAGGGCACGCAGAGTCCTCTCTGCTGGCACGTGTGCCGTCGCCTGGATTGCTCTCTCCAGTACAGGATTCCCCATTAGTGAGTGATCACTTCTTTTAGCTGTATGTGTAAATGAACATACAGCTGAAAGCAACTGAAGCCTACACTGACTGCTGAGTGTGAACTCATGTCATCGTGCCTGCAGTCTGAAGGAGGTGGACACCTGGTGACTCTTCATGGGACTTCAGGTAAGTATAATTATGTGTGTGTGTGTGTGTGTGTGTGTGTGTGTGTGTGTGTGTGTGGAGTGGGGCTACTGTGGAGCATTTAATATTGCGTGGAGAAGGGGCAACTGTGGAGCATTTAATATTGTATGGGGAGGGGGGCTACTGGGAAGCATTTAATATTGTATGGGGAGAGGGGGCAACTGTGGAGCATTTAATGCTGTGTGGGGAGGAATTGGCTCATAGTTTTTTGTAAACTATATTTCGGCCCTCCAATGGCCTGAGGGACAGTGAACTGGCCCCCTGTTTAAAAATTTTGAGGACCCCTGGTCTATGGGATCTATGGGTAACTGCTTTTTTAACAGACGAGCTCTTTGTCTTTTGGGTCCACATGTGGACCCAAATGACAGAGAGCTGAACACTGGTGTGAACCTAGCATAAGTTCTACATGCAGAACGTTTTCTTCTATTCCGAAAGTAAACAACCACAATGGAAGTCAATGTCCCTCATGTTATTTATATTAGCGTCTGAGGGGTTGGACACAGACGGAAGGGGGCTCTGCTGCGGTTAATGTCCGTTGCTGTCATTCTTTAACGGTAGTATGAACATAGCCAAAATTTGAAGGGCTCTACATTTGTGTCATTTGCACCCATTGGCACTGAAATGATCATCCTTTAAATGTAATGTTAGTTGCCCCATATCATACACATAGCTAGCTGCCATTAGCATCTTCTTTTTATATGTGTAGCTTGTGTTCTGACCACAACCAGTCTCTCTTTTTGGCGCTCAGCGATGTAACAATTGCTCTTTGCATAAAGCTGTTTCCTGTATCTGTAAATATCTAATGTCATTACATATGTTTGCTCTTATGTTGAGTAGATGCCTGTCACTTGGATACTGCTTCTCCTGCTCGCCAATGGAAGAGCAATAGTATATTACCATAGACACCACAAAGTATGACTAGTGACTTGTCATGCCAAGACAATTAAAAGACATCTCTACTGTTTGCAGGGACATCCGCTGGATCTTCAGGCTCCATAAAGTGCGACATTACATGATTCAGAGCTTAGTTAGTAAGGAGGGTAATCCTATACTTTGCACTAGGAGTACCAATGGCTCCATAGTACATACTGGCATGGGCTCCATGTTCCTCTGCACACTGCAGGCTATGGTGCATTGCCATGTTGTGGTGAACACTTCAGAGCTGACATTCTCGGGCTCTCCGCCAGCGTTGGTTAGTGAATGTTTGGAAGTGAAGTTGTTTGCTTTCTTTCAATCGAAACTTCCTCGCTGAGCTGTCAGGAGACACTGACCCTGGATGTGTGACAGGAGGAGCGGCTCTGCTCAATGAATTCCATTGTCAGGACTGAAGCACATGCCACATACTTTCAGCATAGTTACCAGCGTCCCTTTAATATGTTGCTCTTAAGGAGCATCTGCTACGCAAAAGAACAATTACTTGCAAAGTTTTGGTAAATTTTGGTGATATTAAAGGTAGATGCGCAGAAGCATTGCCACGTATGGGTCTGTGAATAATGGAATGGACAGCACATTGATGATATCTGTATGCCGTCCTTGTCCTTCATGGACTCTATCAGTGAAATGTATGAGACGGACAGGAATAGAACCTGCACTGAGTTATGCAGCTCAGTCCCTTCACCCCCACATGGACCTGTGAAAATCACGTCCATGTTTATGGGGCCAAACAAATGAATGGGTCAGTGTGCTATTTGTTTGTGTACATGACGTCTTACTTTAGGTTCGCACCTGTGATTTGGTTCCACTAGGGGACCAGAGAAACAAACCCAATCCGCTTAAAAAGTAGCTACCCCATAGACTATAATAGGGTCTGCTGGGTTCTGCCCAAAAATGCGGAGACAAAAGTCCTGCTTGCATTTTTCAAACGGATTTGGGGATGAAATCCCTGAACCGTAACCAAACGCTGGTGTGAACCTAGCCTTAGAAATTTGTTTCAATCATTGTAAAGATGAGCTGACACTCATGTCCCTGCAGTTTACCCTACGAGTACATGTATTTGGTAATGTTCATGGAGTGAAAGTAGCGATCATGATCATCGACAGATCCAAAGGGAGCTTTCTATGTGGCCCCCCTGAACTTTACAACAAGGGAGTTTTGTCCCCCCATTATGGTTGATATTTGTCAGGCCTCTGTCTGCATCATGGTTGTCTGTAGGAAAATCTGGCAAAACAGGCTCCACCCCCTGGGCACTTGCAGACTGAATTGCTTATTCGTAAAAATATGATTTTTTTTTTTCTGTATTGCTTCATCAGTTTATGGCCAGAGAGGGTTTTTTTCTGATCCTATTAAAGAATTGGACCTGAAGCACTCAATAAAGATGCCTGATGAGTGTAATAGTCACATTATATATCCTACTATCCTACTAATATTATAATTTTGTTCCTCAATCACGCCCGCACCGCCGAATGGATTTCAATGTATTTTCAAACATACCTAGAATGTGCCCCAGAATCAAACATAGGCACCTTACTATCCACGTATATTCCCATGCACGCCAACCGCGAGCACCGAAAGCACGTTCCGTGAAGGCTGAAGGACCTGAGATGACTATATATATATATATATATATATCAGAGATAGCCCAAACATCTGCAATTGGTTACATTGCTGCAGTGCGAGTAAAACACAATTGCAGAAGTTGTGGTTAACGCTGCTACAGCGTTTTTTTTTTGTTTTTTTTTTACTTGTATATGAATACATTTTTGTTACATAATTTGTCCCAATGTGGTCATAAGAGATCTCTGGGGAATATTAACACTTCACTATATATATATATATATATATATATATATATATATATATATATATATTGTATTTTGCAGTTCTCCACTATGACTAGTGTCTACATAGGAGCCCCAGTTACAAGTGTACCCATCCCCTATAGTGATGGTAGTCACTGACAGCGCTGATCTAAGTCTGCTAAGAACCTGTTCGATCCACTCTTCAGGGTCTCGGGCCGTCTCTGACCTGACCTGCACATTGCAGAAGAGTTTCTGTAGCGTTACTGTCAAAGACAATGGACATTGAGCCAATACAAATAACAAGCTGCTTATTGTGCAGATTTATGTCCACACAAAGTCTTCTAAGTACAATAGAAATAATAATACATGAATATACAGTAGGCAAGAAGGCAAAAAAAATCCTAGGGAAATGTGACACTAAAAGACTTGGATTTTTATATAGCTGTTAGTCAGACCGGTTTCTGTGTCATAGGTGATTTAATCCACAGCAAAGTTCCTCATTCTTTTTATAGTCTTACATAAAAAAGTACAACTTACTTAAAATACAAAAGTAAACTAGTAAATCAGCATTACATAGCACAAGTGTAGTATCCTCAGTCAAGGGGTATACGTGGGGGATACCTTGTGGTCCATTTATAAGAATCTTTTTGGCTCCTTTTTGAGATTTACATAACTAGAAATCTCCAGCACTACTTCTATACTGGATGTCTCTGTGTATATTGGTTCCAGGACATTTACTATAACATCCATTACAGCAGAGTGCAGCTAAAAAGGACACCTCTCACTATGGCGGGCGCAGCATTACCATACCTTACCTGGACAGTCCATTGTCCATACTGTCAGTCCTCTGCTGCTCTTGTGCCAACGCTTCTTGTCCTCTGTCCAGGATTAGGTTCCAGCAAAGTTGTGTGGACGTGACAAATGACCACTGCAGACAGCCAATGGGCTGCAGCAATGATGTATCAACACCAGTAAGGGGCTGCTGCGGTCGACACCAGTAAGGGGCTGCTGCGGTCGACACCAGTAAGTGGCTGCTGCGGTCGACACCAGTAAGTGGCTGCTGCGGTCGACACCAGTAAGTGGCTGCTGCGGTCGACACCAGTAAGTGGCTGCTGCGGTCGACACCAGTAAGTGGCTGCTGCGGTCGACACCAGTAAGTGGCTGCTGCGGTCGACACCAGTAAGTGGCTGCTGCGGTCGACACCAGTAAGTGGCTGCTGCGGTCGACACCAGTAAGTGGCTGCTGCGGTCGACACCAGTAAGTGGCTGCTGCGGTCGACACCAGTAAGTGGCTGCTGCGGTCGACACCAGTAAGTGGCTGCTGCGGTCGACACCAGTAAGTGGCTGCTGCGGTCGACACCAGTAAGTGGCTGCTGCGGTCGACACCAGTAAGTGGCTGCTGCGGTCGACACCAGTAAGTGGCTGCTGCGGTCGACACCAGTAAGTGGCTGCTGCGGTCGACACCAGTAAGTGGCTGCTGCGGTCGACACCAGTAAGTGGCTGCTGCGGTCGACACCAGTAAGTGGCTGCTGCGGTCGACACCAGTAAGTGGCTGCTGCGGTCGACACCAGTAAGTGGCTGCTGCGGTCGACCCCAGTAAGTGGCTGCTGCGGTCGACCCCAGTAAGGTGCTGCTGCGGTCGACCCCAGTAAGGTGCTGCTGCGGTCGACCCCAGTAAGGTGCTGCTGCGGTCGACCCCAGTAAGGTGCTGCTGCGGTCGACCCCAGTAAGGTGCTGCTGCGGTCGACCCCAGTAAGGTGCTGCTGCGGTCGACCCCAGTAAGGTGCTGCTGCGGTCGACCCCAGTAAGGTGCTGCTGCGGTCGACCCCAGTAAGGTGCTGCTGCGGTCGACCCCAGTAAGGTGCTGCTGCGGTCGACCCCAGTAAGGTGCTGCTGCGGTCGACGCCAGTAAGGTGCTGCTGCGGTCGACGCCAGTAAGGTGCTGCTGCGGTCGACGCCAGTAAGGTGCTGCTGCGGTCGACGCCAGTAAGGTGCTGCTGCGGTCGACCCCAGTAAGGTGCTGCTGCGGTCGACCCCAGTAACTCAGTGCTGCGGTCGACACCAGTAACTCAGTGCTGCGGTCGAACTAGTAACTCACTGCTACGGTCGACACCAGTAAGTGGCTGCTGCGGTCGACACCAGTAAGTGGCTGCTGCGGTCGACACCAGTAAGTGGCTGCTGCGGTCGACACCAGTAAGTGGCTGCTGCGGTCGACACCAGTAAGTGGCTGCTGCGGTCGACACCAGTAAGTGGCTGCTGCGGTCGACACCAGTAAGTGGCTGCTGCGGTCGACACCAGTAAGTGGCTGCTGCGGTCGACACCAGTAAGTGGCTGCTGCGGTCGACACCAGTAAGTGGCTGCTGCGGTCGACACCAGTAAGTGGCTGCTGCGGTCGACCCCAGCAAGTGGCTGCTGCGGTCGACCCCAGTAAGGTGCTGCTGCGGTCGACCCCAGTAAGGTGCTGCTGCGGTCGACCCCAGTAAGGTGCTGCTGCGGTCGACCCCAGTAAGGTGCTGCTGCGGTCGACCCCAGTAAGGTGCTGCTGCGGTCGACCCCAGTAAGGTGCTGCTGCGGTCGACCCCAGTAAGGTGCTGCTGCGGTCGACCCCAGTAAGGTGCTGCTGCGGTCGACCCCAGTAAGGTGCTGCTGCGGTCGACCCCAGTAAGGTGCTGCTGCGGTCGACCCCAGTAAGGTGCTGCTGCGGTCGACCCCAGTAAGGTGCTGCTGCGGTCGACCCCAGTAAGGTGCTGCTGCGGTCGACCCCAGTAAGGTGCTGCTGCGGTCGACGCCAGTAAGGTGCTGCTGCGGTCGACGCCAGTAAGGTGCTGCTGCGGTCGACCCCAGTAAGGTGCTGCTGCGGTCGACCCCAGTAACTCAGTGCTGCGGTCGACACCAGTAACTCAGTGCTGCGGTCGAACTAGTAACTCACTGCTACGGTCGACACCAGTAAGTGGCTGCTGCAGTGAATGATTGGCCGTACGGATCACACGGCATTTCATTGCATCTTTGACACTGGAAGAACAGAGACTGGCAGGAGACCAGGAAGGTGTCAGCACAAGAGCTGCAGGGAATTGGTAAGGTGAGCTTTACTTCTTTTATTCAGGGCTGTGGAGTTAAAGTTTGGTAAAAGTTACTGATTCTGAAACTCCAGCTTCAAAATAAAAGAATGAATTGTTAATGAGACATTATGCCTTTGTTATTATTGTATAACTAGATGAATCATTTGTTACCTATTTACTTTCATAGGATTTCAGTCTCTAGCTCATACTGACTATTAGCCAAGGCTGTGGATACATCGAGGTGCTGCATAGCATTGTTTTTTTTGTTATTTTATACCATTTTAACCATTTCTATGGCTAAACCATCAATTTTACAGAATCAGGAAACAAAACCTTTAACATTCCCCAAAACTCTGCTGATGTAACATTGACATCTTCAGTCCCTAGTTTAGACAGTAAAGGGCAACAACGCTCTCTGGCCCACTGCTTTATAGATGTTGGCGCAGTTCATACTTTACATTTTTCTACTTTTTTTTTGTTTTTAACCAAAAATAGATAATAAATACAAAGTATAAAGAAGCCTTCTCTAACCTTTAGGCTCCAAAGTAGCTTTGGGTTTAAAATAAAAAAAAAAAAAACTATAAAGCACCATATTCTATCCTTGGAGCAAATGCCTATTTTTTTTCTCACATATTTTTCCATAAACTCGCCTCCATGTAACATCAGAAACATGCAACGGAACAGTATAGCCCCTAAGCAAGCTATGGGCACAAGGATCCAAAATATGACAGTGTACTGCTAGATTCACACTATTGCACAGGTCTCCATCATTTGAGTCTACAGGGGGACCCGAAAAACAGAGACACTCTTAAAAAGTGGTTACCAGTGGAAATCCACGGACCCCATAGACTATAATGGGGTCTGCCCGGTTTTTGCCGATATATACTGAAGGTGGCGGAGAGAAAAGTCCTCCTTGCAGAACCATGGAATCCAACGCAGATGTGAACCTAGCCTTTTTCCAGGATTTTAACATAGGTCATCTATCTTTAGGATAGTTCATCAGTATCAGACTGGTTGGGGCCCGACACCCCCATTAGTCAGTTGATATGTGCGGTAGAAACACAAAGGGGCAGATTTATTAAGACTTATCATAGAATTATTTAAAGGGTTATCCACTTTTTACAGTCGATCACCAGTGTTATATAATCAATTATAAATCATTCTTAAAGGAATTATCCACTTATAATTGATAGGCCATCAGTATTAGATCTGTGGGGGTCCAATACCGAGGTCCCCTACAGATCTCCAGTACCGAAGCAGCAAGTACCAGTACTGCAGTGCTATCCTATCGAATTTCATTGAGGAGCCACGCGGCCTTGGTAACTGGGATCTGTGAGTGTCCCAGGTGTCGGACCACTGCAGATCGGATATCAAATTAACCTATCATTTGTAGAAAGTGGACAATCCCTTTAAGGGTTAGATATAATTGCTTATATGGAAACTAAAAGTTTCTGGTGTGAATCTGACTATGGAATACACTGTGGGAGGGAATAATGTGAAATCATTGTTTCTTGTGAATATATCAGTGATGTATAACACTATAAATACATAATACACAATATAATATACATGTTTATAACATAAATGAATTCAACACTACTGCCACTAGAGGGCGAGTAGTTCTATGTTGTAGCAATATCCTAAAGCCTGTGTGAATGGTTGTGAGATCTTCTAGGGACAGGGCTATGGAATATGTTGGTGCTACAGTATATACCATGTGTGGATGGATGGATGAATGAATGAAAAATAAAAATGTTCCCTTTTGTGAAGGGAATATTTTCATGTCCTTGTGATATCGATTCGTATAACCGTACAGGATAATGTGGTTTAGTCCCAATTTTTGCTAATTTTTATTTTTTTTCTTTACAGAAAGCTATTTAAAAGGCAGAACAAACCTAAAAGTAAGTATGTGTGCGTATGGATGTTTCTGTAGCTAGGTATATAAACCTTGATGCATTTCTGCTGCGGTTTTTTCCCACAGCGCTTTTTTTGCTGCAGCCCACTGTGTGAGGCCTTAGCCTAAGAAGGGTTTTTTTCATAAATGTAAAGTATATGATCGATGGTGGATCAGCACCAGAATCCTGCACCGAAAACCCGATGCAACTGCCTTCAGGTGCTGGAAGCTATAGCAGAAGCAGATACTGTATGCTTTTCTTCAGGAAGAAGGCTCAGTCCACGGTATAGCAGCGGTGCCGGAGTACTATAGCTCCTAAACTATTCTTTATCAAGGTTCAGTCCGTCGCTACAGCGTCTGCTGCTCACTGATCAGATACCGATGACCTATCATTTGGAAAACCCCTTTAATGGGAAGGAAAAGCAGCACCATTCTAGTCAGTTGCGCAGTAGATGGAGCGTTGCCAAGCATAGCTCATCATTATAAAAGACCTGGAAACCCCCTTAAGTTTTGTTTTGTTATTTTTTGTAGATTCTAAAAAGAAGAAATCAAAAAAAAGAAGAGTAAATGTAAGTAAATCAGTGTAACATAGACTTGTGGGGTTATCGGGAACCAGGGCCGCCGATAGGCCAGTACTACTGGTACTGGTGTCAGGGGCCCGGCCAAATTTAAAAATGGGGGGGGGGGGCCCGGTTTTGGCCTGCCACCGTGTGCCGGCCCCCTGGCGCCCGCAGCAGTCATTGTATGTCTGCTGTTTCAACTCAGATCTGCGTCCAGAGGACGCAGATCTGAGTTGCAGACATACGCGGCTGAAGCAAGGAGCTGACCTGTATCAGCTCCTCTCTTCGCTGCTGCCGCCGGTCTCGCTGACACATATGCGGCTGAAGCGAGGAGCTGACACAGGCGGCAGCAGCGAAGCGAGGAGCTGACACAGGTCAGCTCCTCGCTTCAGCCGCATATGTGTCAGCGAGACCGGCGGCAGCAGCGAAGAGAGGAGCTGATACAGGTCAGCTCCTCGCTTCAGCGCTGCCGCCGGCTACCCGGCAGTGTAGACGCGATGTGATGACGTCACATCGCGTCTACAACTGTGCGCCAGTAAGAGGCGCCGAGAGAGCAGCGGGGGAACGAAGGAGAAGGTAAGTGTAATGTGGAACGTGAAACTGGGGGCAGATGAAGGAGAGGACGGCATGACACTGGGGGCAGAGATGGAGGGACATGAATCTGGGGGCAGAGATGGAGGGGGCATGAATCTGGGGGCAGAGATGGAGAGGACGGCATGACACTGGGGGCAGAGATGGAGGGACATGAATCTGGGGGCAGAGATGGAGGGGACATGAATCTGGGGGCAGATATGGGGGGACATGAATCTGGGGGCAGATATGGGGGGACATGAATCTGGGGGCAGAGATGGAGGGGACATGAATCTGGGGGCAGATATGGGGGGACATGAATCTGGGGGCAGAGATGGGGGGGGACATGAATCTGGGGGCAGAGATGGGGGGGACATGAATCTGGGGGCAGAGATCGGGGGGACATGAATCTGGGGGCAGAGATGGGGGGACATGAATCTGGGGGCAGAGATGGGGGGACATGAATCTGGGGGCAGATGAAGGGTGTATATGAAGCTGGGGGAGAGACGGAGGGGGGACATATAATTTACGGGTGACTGTAGGAGGATTATACAGTGTGCGGGCACATGAAAAATTAATGAGTTGTCGAAGTCAACATAACAGTGGGTGGGGCTAAATTTTGTCCCTCTTTTGGTTCTTCAAAAGTTGGGAGGTATGGGTACAGGGGGCAATGGAAAGATGTTAGAGGGTGGACGGTGGACGGGGGGGGGGATTGTTGGGACATCGGGTGTGCGGCACTGCGGAGAGGGAACTGGGGCAATAATATATAAGTTTTTAGCTGGAGAATAATAATGATGTAGGCCGCTATGCTACTAGCATAACAGCCTGTTTGGGGGTGGGACTTTCACTTTAAAGGAGTGTTCACATTGTGTTTTTTGCCTCCCTTGCCGGGATACGTTGGTAACCAGTCACAATCAGCTCCCCACTTATCCCTGCATGGAGAACTGCAGGCCCCCCCCCCTTTTTTAATGGCCAGTTCTTCGTGCAGGGATAAGTTGACAGCTGATTCTGACTGGTTACCAACGTATCCTGGCAAGGGAGGCCAAAAACGCAATGTGAATAAGCCCTGAGGATTTATTAGGAGGCTCTTATAGATGGTGTTGGCTCTCTATACGTAGCAGATTTTACCTGCAAATAGAATCTGATTAAGCCTTGTAATGCTGCTAAATAAAGGGAAATGTAATACAGAATTGGTATGATGCAAAATAAGGATAGTTTTAAAATGGCGGCGGGGGGGGGGGGGGGGGGCAGACACTTAGGCTGTATGGGGCCCCAAAATTCCTGATGGCGGCCCTGTCGGGAACTATGGCAAAGCCAGCAGCATGTGAGGCCCGGTCACATCTGTGTTCGGGTTTCCGTTCCAGGAGTCCGCTTGGGGATCCCTGAATGGAGAACTATATGCATTAAAAAACGGTTACCTGGGGTCCGTGTGGTTTCCACACAAATCAAGCGGAGAGAAAAGTGCTGCTTGCACTTTGCACTGAGTGGAAACCACACGGACCCCATTGTAGTCTATGGGGTCTGCGGGATTCTTTTAGACAACTGCTTTTTAATGAGTATAGGTTTCTATCACATGGCTGCACTGTACACATCATAGACAAGTCTTCTAGTTCTGCCTGCCTAGTTTGATATGGGGAGCTCATATATAAGGGGCGATATTTCTCATGAGCATGCAATAAAATAAAGTGTGCCCCGATTCCTTCCTAGAGGTAGAGTATGCCATATTCAGTAAGAGGGCACACGCTTCCCTGAAGATTATGTCACAAAGGATTACTAGCAATGTGGTGAAAAATCTGGATAAATGAGTTGGACAGGGTGCGCCAGTGAAGGGCCACCCGCTTTTTGGATGTAAGTGCTTAAAAGAGGTAGGGGCTTCAAAAATATGGCATTTGACCCAAATTATCAGTATATACAGTGAATATATTGATCAATCTGCTATATGTCATAAGGACCACCAATATTTTGCCTTGAAGAACCTCATAAATAGATCCAGAAAAGTTTTCCTACCAGAGAGATTTCAGGAATCTTGATGACCATGTGGTAATGTCTGTCTTGATGGAAACCTCTGGGCCACAGGTTTCAGCTTCCCAGATCTAAAGTCATTGTGTTTTTGTCTCGTAGAGCGCTCCTCCCGTATCCCCAATGTACGACACTGTAGCTGAGGTGCCCCTTTATTCAGTTGTGGACAAGAGTCGGAAAAAGAATGTCAGCCCTGAAGACAACGTGCAGTATGCGGAAATAGAGGTGGTGCGGAGACCAGCACCACAGAAGAAATCTCAGAAGAAGCCCGCCAGCTGGCAGCAGCCGCCAGAAGCCACAGAATATGCCACCATAAACTTTAACCCGCAGGAGAACCATACAGGCAAAAATGCCCTGGTGAATCAGAATAGTTCTGCCCACCACAGCCGTTCTGCTGGTCAGAGCAAGCCGGGTCGGAGATACAATTCTGTCGGCGGTACCTTGGTGTAGAAGAGTCCGCTGGGAATCCATTGGACTGAATTGCAGATAATGGAGCTGAAGGACTCAGAGATTTCTGTTTTTAATGGTTAAATGTCAATGCATTTTTGGGCATTATCTGCTGTAGATATGGTGACCTTTGGATGTATTCTTTTGTATTACCCTTTATAGATCACGTCGAGATTCACAGCTTTGTTGTCCTATCATCAACAATAACACCCTGGTTAGACTATGTTCACACCTGCAGCTGAGACTGCATTAGGAGGCACCATTGTAGAGTCCATAAACAAATCAGCGATGTAATAGCATAGTAAGCTGCCCTATCTCGTACGGTGATATGTTAGATACTATATCAGAGCAGGCGGGGTTAATGAGGGGCCGTCCTAAGATGAAACAGTCTGTGCTGGAAAAGCAGCTAGAATGTGAACTTAGTCTTAGACCATTACTTTGGTTGCTCCACTTTATTTCCTAGCTTTGATAAATTTGCACAAAGTGTGGAGGTGAATATGACAGTGATGACGGAGTCAGGGGGCATTCACACTTGTGTCTGTGCAAGGGGATGGCTTCATTTGAATGTGTTTTTAAAGCAAACCGCCGGTGTCCGTATGCAGCCTAAGGTCGGGGTCACACAAGGTTTTTTGGTCTGGAAACTGAGGCGTCAGTTTCCGGACCAAAAAACGGGTAGCTGCGACTTGGTGCCGGTGCAGTGCACCGGCATCTAGTCGCACACTCTGCTCCGTATTAGGCCCAATGAATGGGCCTAGTCGGGAGGAAGGAGTGTCTTCAGGCGGATTCGCCTCACCTGAACAATGAGCATGTCACTTCTTTTTTCCGGGAGCCGGAATAAATGGCTCCCCGAAAAAAAGAACTGACCGGCTCCCATTGATTTCAGTGGGAGCCATCTATTTGGAAAGGATTTTGAGGCGAATTTGGCCTCAAAATCCTGACCAAAAAACTACGTGTGACCTCAGCCTTAGATGGCAATGAAAATCTCAGTGAGACTGTATTCACATTGTGTTTTTTTTCTTCTTAAATTAAGGGTTGTTGTTTTTTAATTGCTGTAATGTGTAAGGGCCCGTGCACACGGAATTAACGCGAGCGTATTTTAGCATAATACACCTGTATAGAATACACGTGTAAAAATAACACTCCCATTGACTTCAATGAAATCTTTTACACGTTAAAAAAACGCATCAAAAAACGTGTTGTGTTTTTTGGTGCGTTTTTTTGACACTTTTTTTTTTTTTTTACACGTGTAAAAGATTTCATTGACGTCAATGGGAGTGTTATTTTTACATGTGTATTCTATACACTTGTATTATGCCAAAATACGATCGCGTTAACACGAGCCCTTACACATTTTACAATGCCTTATATTATTATATTATAGTTATAAGGCTGGGTTCACACAATGCATTGTCACTGAAAATAAACATGTATTCTTATGTAAAGGCAATAGTGTACAGTTCTAATGCTTAGTAAAATATGCTAGGTGTTACTGCAATCAAAAAAAATGCAGATCTTAATTAAATAAGCAAAGTGTGAACACAACCGAATACTCCCAACTATAAGCTTCACACTGAAACAGTTGTTTATCCATTTATTTGATTGGTTGATACCTTCATATAGTGTCAGCCCGAATATGAACACACCCTTTTGTCAATTTATTCATAGATTTTCAAAGGATTAACAGAGGAATGCCAAAGTTGTATGAAAAGATGTTTCACAATTGATATTTTATGTGGAATGTAATTGTAATTATCTTATAACATAGACATCGGGGGCAAGTCTTTAAAGAAAAAATAAAAACAGAAATAAGCCGGGGAAATGCCACAGAAAAGACTGTGTATTACAGTCACAGCAAAGTGAATTCCATCACTACTTTACTAAAAAACGCGCTGTGGACACACGGGACTTTCCAAACTGTTGCAGCTTTGGAAACCGCAGAATGTGAATTATACCTATGGAAATGATGGAGGTTTCCCTATAGGTATAATTGAAGCAGAAAGTTTGCAGAGGAAACCTCTTCGACCTTTCTGTCCAAAGCGCTGCAGGAAGAACCGCTATGCATTGCCGCTGCAGTTTTTCTCACATCGCTTTTTTTTTTTGCTGCGGGACGTCACATGGGGCCTTGGCCTAAGTCAGCCTAAGATCCTGTTCACTTCACTGAGTTCTTCGGACATGTGCTTTCCGTGTTCTGTGAATAAAATCAGACATGCTTTATATTTTTTCAAGAGTCGGATGCTCCGTTCCGTTATCATGGACCCAATTCGCCCATCATGATGATCATCATAATAATAATAATAACAACATTATTTATGTAGCGCCAATCATATTCCACAGCGCTTTACAAGTCAGAGGGTGAATTGAGATGAATAGGTCCATGAAAGCTTTGAATCCACACAGATGTATTAAATGCACAGCCAAGAATCTGCTTGGCCGTGTGAATAGGGTCTAAGATTGAAGCTTTTTCATCTCCAGTGTAAAGTGTTGATATCTGCAGACTGTATACCGCTATACAACAACCCTACATTCATAGACACTAACCTAAAATACACAGTGATCAAAGTGTAAGGTTGTAACTTTCACTAGTGCGTATCGATGAGTGTGACGAACAATAATCGCCGTAACATTACACTGTAACAATGTGAATTCTACTGTTACCTGCTGTTATCAGCCATTGTACGTCTGGTCTTCCTTGAATACAGTAATAAAATTTCAGCATTAGTTTCCCATATCTTATAGATCACTTATGGTTTTAGTGACCTGGTTAGAGCTCTGAAAGTACAAAAATGCCCAAGTTTGTAGACTTCGCTGTGCCCAGATGCGGCTATTTGCCCTACTTGCTATAGAAGTATGTAGATGGACTAGATTTAGGATTCACAACCTGGAAATTACAGTGATGGTGCCCCACACTGCGACTTAGGTCCTGCTCCAAGAATACATTACATTTGGTGGTTAATTTATTTATTTTATTCATGATAGGTTATAGACACATCATAGTTAATGGGCGATAACCTTCAAATTTGTGTAGCCGCAACATATGTCCTTACCCCTATAGTGTTATTGTGGGCTCGGATGTAAGGAACCAGGAAGACCTTCATTAAAGTGCTCCAAAGTGCCATCACCATTTGGAAACAGAATCTTTTTTTTTTTACCACAAATCCCAAAGAAAAGGGTTTTATTCCTCTTTTTGAATACCAGGTAAAGAATATGTCAATAAGACCTCATTGGTGAAAACGAGGAACTTCCAGCACCACCTTTTTGGACGGTAGATTCCTATAGATTACATGGATTTTGAAGAAGCCTAAGGACATAATCTAGGAATCTAGCCAAGCCAGTATAATGGCGAAAAAACGAAGAGGTTCCCATCTGCAGACAGATTTTAAGGTTATTGCCCCTGATCAGTGCTGAGCAGGGTACGGACTAGCTATACACATTAGAGAGCTGACAGCTGAATGAGGCAGCTATCCCTATCAATGCCCCCATGCATGAGAGTAGGAGGATCAAACATCGCGAAATCCAACTGCTTGATCCTTCTGTCCTCTGACAACTGGATGGTTGGCAGGTTCCTCTGGCATTTGTTTCATGTGCACAGCCAGTGTAAAAACCGGTATTTCTAAGGAACGGCGTGGTGGAGATCACATCTAAACGTAAGAGACGAATAGCCTTTCTAGAGGCTATTCCGATGTCTTATCCACAAAAAAAGGTTTTAATGGTAGAATCCCTTTAAGGCAAACCATCCACTTGGGACCTCCCTGTATGAAGCGTCTGGTGGATTTGAGCATCCATGTAAAATCATCTATATGTGATGGAGCGAGGAGCTGCCACTGCTGATTGCCAATGGGGGATTTTTTTTTCTTAAAATGGATATTACTGATGAGAAAACCCCTTTCACCGGGTCACGTGTACGTAAACTTGTTACATGAGAGGGGTAAGTTCCTGGGCCAGAATTTGTAACAGGCCCCACCTATCATGTGTCATTTATAATAGTGGGGTCTTGTTATGCGCTGAAGAGGCCATTGGGCTCCCTCAGACAATAGGACCCAGCTGACTCTGTAGCCATTGTAGCTATGTAGCATGAATGTAATATCTAATAGATCTCCCCCAGTCACATGACTTGTCATCACTATGGACAACATATCACATACTGTAACACAGTCAATAAAGTTTATTAAAAATTTGCTGAGCTTTCGCTTATTCTATAGTCAAATTCCAAAGCTTTATTAAAAAAAATAAATCAGCAGCGTACAATGACTACCAAATACAAAGCCCCCTATAATGATGACGTTAATAGTGCGCTCCTTGAAGTAACATCACACTTCACTGCAGCCCGTTCCCCATGCCGGGACACAAGTACTATAAGGTCAAATAAACAAGTCGCCATCCTATGCGGCTGACAATCATCTCTACTAAGGGACCTGTCTACCAATCACACAGCGCGCTCTAGTCCCGCCCCGCTCTTCACTTCACCAATCGTATGCTGATGGGGGGAAGTAGAGGGCAATGCTGACCAATGAGGATCCCCGCCGGCTGGACGCAGGGTTATGACCACACCCCTTCTCCGCCGAGTGTATAGGTCGCTATAGTAACTGCTGCACGCTGCAGCCTTGTGAAGGGATGCGGCTCTCGCTAGACTTCTCCGGAGTTGTCGCAGTTATCAGCCAGTGTGTGACCCCTGCAGGCAGGAGATGATCTGCTGCTGTATGGTAAGTATACGGCTGCAGCCTGTTATTGGGATGCTTTACATTGGCTATTTGTGTAGGACTAGTAACTGAAGTGACAAAGCTTCACATGTGTCATCATAAGGCTGTGATCACACTTGGCGATTTTGTTGCAGTTTTTGTTGTGTATTCTGTGCACAAAGTCACATGCAATCTGCTAAAAATCTGAGTGAGTGAGGTTTTTGCAACCTTAGTCACGCCTATTATTATATTTTGCTTCTATAGCACCATCATATTCTGCAGCGCCTTACACACATGGCGGTCACTGTCCCATATAGGGCTCACAATCTACATTCCCTATCAGTATGTCTTTGGAGTGTGGGAGAACATACAAACCCCTTACAGACGTGTCCCTGACATTATTGCTAACCACTGAGCCACCCTATCACGCTCAGTGGTGCAAAAAATCTGCAAAAATAAGTTGTGTGTCACTTATTAAAGTTTTTTCCAGACTGGGGGAATATTTGATACTGATGATCTATGTCAAGGATAGGTCATGGGTATCAGATGGGTGGTGGTCTGACATCCAGACCTGTACAGATCAGCTATTTCAGATTGCCTCTGTCAAGGAGCAGAGCTGCAGTGTTGCTATATATTGTATTATATTGCATCCGGCTCTGTCCACAGTATAGGATCCAGCTGCAGAGTATACATAGAACAGCTGTTTTGTTTGTCAGTATCACAACCCCCCCCCCCCCCCCCACACACACACACACAGTGTTTCTCACCTCCCCTGGTCTTCTCTTCTGTCCTCCTGAATGAGGTCAGGGACTGCTGAGGCCTATGGTTGGGCCTTAGCAATCACATGAGCCACGGCAGCGTAATGACGCTTGTGCCTGTGCATCATCAAGAGATTTCAGAACATAATACTAGATTGTGAGTGGCAAACCCCAAAAACTTAGTGTTTGGCCAAACCTGATATTTTTGGAAAATTCATAACAAGAACCCATTCTGTTAACCTTATGTATGTTCCATTATAGCACATTATACTATGTTGTATGTGGAGGGGCCACTATGGGATATTATAATGTATGGGGGTCAGTATGGGACATTATACTGTGTGGAGGGGCCGCTATGGGACATTATACTGTATTGAGGGGCACTATGGGACATTATACTGTGTGGAGCGTCCGCTATGAGACATTATACTTTATGGAGACTGCTATGGGACATTATATTGTGTGGAGTGGCCGCTGTGGGACATTATACTGTGTGTGGGGCCCCGTGGCGAACTTTTGACATGGGTCATTCCGTGTCAAGTGAACCAATGATTTTTCCCTCTATATTTTTAATTCTTTTGAGATTTTGTTATTTGGTAATAGTGTGTCAGAGAATGCAAAATGTGAAGAAAAAAAAATTCTAGAAATTTTTTTTTATTTTTAATTGATTTTCAAAGTTCAGAAAAAGTGCGAATTTCTGTGTTGCCTGCCTTTACATTTCTCCTCATAACTTAGGCTAGAAAAAAGATAGAGAAACAAAATAAACGCCATTCTACTCAGAACTATACAGGCTTTCACCAAATATGTCACAAGAGTATCTTTGTTAATATTTTACCCATGTGAACGCAAACGCAAAATTTTAAAACGCATTTCCGAAAAAAACGTTTTATTTAAAAATTTCAAAAAAATGCACATGGGCCTGCTATGCCCTTAGCCACATCTGTACCAAAATTCAAGTTGGGATCGCGATGGGATAATATTTTAAAATATAACTATTACAGTGTCATTCCGAAAATCTTGAATTCAGATCTGTTCAGCCTGTGGTCTAAAAGTGTGGGGTCTATATGTGAGATATGTACAGAGAATGATCCACCTCACAAAATGTTAATGTTAACTAGTGTCAGACTAGCAGTATACAGGTAATAATGTAATATGACACTGGAGTGGGACCATGTATCTCAGAGGTGTGTTTCTGGTAGGACACTTATTGTAGTTCACCTCAGATAACCACAAGAAGGGAGGTTCCAATCTTCATGTTTGATGCATGTCCCTTATTATTAAAGGTAGAGTACAGTAATTAATACAGAAGTCATGTTGTTATGTTCTCATATTGCATTGCTCAGTACAGGGGTGAACCTTCCCCTTTCGCCACCCGAGCTAACTGCAGAAAGCCGCCCCCCCCCCCGCCGGGAGGAGGGGGCGGATCGGGGGCGTGTCCGGGTGGATCGGGGGTGTGGCAGGTGGATTGGGGGCGTGGCCGGGTGGGTCAGGGGCGTGGCCGAGTGAAGGGGCGGGGCTTAGCCCCATTCGCCGGCAGAGAGTAGGCCCGGAGACTGCCTGCTCTCTGCCTGAGCGTGAGGGGAGGCTGCCGGAGCAGCGCTGCTCCAGTGGCCTCCCCAAACCACCGCTCGGTGATAAGCCAGTCCAGGACAGCTTGTCCTGGACTGGCTTAGGTTAGGAAAAATGCCGCCCTCCCTGAGGCCCTGGCATAGTGCCGCCTGAAGCGCTCGCTTCAGGTCGCCTCATGGGAGGTGCGGCACTGGCTCAGTATATGTTGATGCAGTCACTGATGTAAGGAATGACTGAGGACTTGATGCTAATGTACAATTACTAGGTAGTATGGAAGGACACTTATTGTAGTGCACCTCAGATAACCAGCCAGGTGGCTGGCTACTGTACTCTCCAAAGATTGTGAAAATGAAGACAATAAAATTGACTTTTTTGCATCCTTCTGGTCCAGCACCATCCTTTGTGTATCCAAAAAAAACAGACATTTTACAAGTCAACAAAAATCAGATATTAACTCAGGTGGAGCCAAACACCATGACAGGCCGTACATACTCTTTGACACAAAAGGAAATGGCCATTGCTAGTAAGCGCTTATGGACAAGATTACATTTCACTCACTAGAAAGGACAAATTGATGATAAAAGGCCAGTAGTTTAAAAATGTCCTATTAATTGTTTGATTAGTTCATATTTTATAGAATGAGGATTTATCTACTGGACTATTTTTCTTAATAAATTACATGTTTAGTGATATAATAAAAAAAACAATTGTTACATGTAGAAATAGATGTTATAAATATTGGTTCTTGTACTCTTGTTAACATATAATTAGGATGAGACTATTTAGAAAATCGCACTTGAGGATACGAGCAGCTTTTTTCTTTCGGTTTGTTCAATGCATTCAGGTTGAAAATGCTGAACAAGTCGTGTTCTGATGATAAGATGTATTTGTTCTGGCACTTACAGTATTTGTTTTTTATGTTTTTTTTATTGTTGCATATAAATGTTGAATTCAGCAAGTTGTAATTTGAAAAGAAAAAAGGAAGAAGCTCACACAAACATAAAATCAGATGATTCAAGGCTTAAAAAAAAAAAAAAAATTGATCCCAATTTGGTCCCAAGTTGCAAACCTGTACAAATATAGCCAAGAACACAAGTAACACAAATGCATTTTTTCACAATTTTAAAACATACGTTTTTTTCACAATTGCGCATCAAAATTTTGAATTTGATTTCTCCAAAAGAAAATATAAAGAAACATCGTCTTGTGACATATCAAATGAAAGCCGGTACCGCTCTGAGAAAAATGATGCCTCTCCCACCTATTTATCTTAATTCTAGCCCAAGATATGTTTAAAAATGTAAAGCCATACCAGGCCAAAATTCACACTTTTTCAAAACTTTAGAAGTCTATAAAAAATTAACTGATGAAGAAAAAAAATTCAAAACTTTTTATTTGTAATTAACATAAGTTGTACTTCATAAAAAATAAAAATAAAAAAAATCTAAAGACTTCAGGTAAAAAAAATATTCCTATTTGGATCACTTGATATGGAATGACCCACATGGGGCCCTCCCCCCATCCCAACTGACGCCGAAGACCTTGAACGACCCCCTCCTCCGCACTCTATTATGTCCCTTAGTAGGCCCAGCACACAGTATTATGTCCCTTAGTGGCCCCTGCACACAGTATTATTCCCCATAGTGACCCCTGCACACAGTATTATCCCCCATAGTGGCCCCTGCATACAGTATTATGTCCCTTACTGGCCCCTGCACACCGTATTATCCCCAATAGTGTCCCCTGCACACAGTATTATCCCCCATAGTGGCCCCTGCACACAATATTATCCCCCATAGTGGCCCCTGCACACAGTATTATCCCCCATAGTGGCCCCTGCACACAGTATTATCCCCCTTAGTGGCCCCTGCACACAGTATTAACCCAATAGTGGCTCCTGCACACAGTATTAACCCCAATAGTGGCCCCTGCACACAGTATTAACCCCAATAGTGGCCCCTGCACACAGTATTATCCCCCATAGTGGCCCCTGCACACAGTATTAACCCCAATAGTGGCCCCTGCACACAGTATTAACCCCAATAGTGGCCCCTGCACACAGTATTAACCCCAATAGTGGCCCCTGCACACAGTATTAACCCCAATAGTGGCCCCTGCACACAGTATTAACCCCAATAGTGGCCCCTGCACACAGTATTACGTCCCTCTGTGGACACCCATAAACAATTATTATACTCTGGGGTCTTTTCAGACCTCAGAGTATAATAATCGGAGACCCGGGGAATAAAAACATTTTAAAAAAAACGCTGTTGCTTACCTGTCTCCCGGAGCAGCGCAGCGGTAGCGGCTGTCACCGGGCCCCCTAATGGCCCGGGCCCTGTGGCAGCTGCCTCCACTGCCTCTATGGTAGTTACGCCCCTGGGGGCCACTATGGTCAATTATACTGTATGGAGACTGCTATGGGGCATTATACTGTGTGGAGGGGCCATTATGGGACATTATACTGTGGGAGGGGCTGCTGTGGGACATTATACTGTGTGGGGGTCCACTATGGGACATTATACTGTATGGAGACTGCTATGGGACATTATATTGCATGTCCGTCCCTGTCTGACATATATGTTTATGATCCAAAATAAATTTGATTTGTTACATGCTACATATTGGTTTGTCCTTTTTATATTAAGGCCCTACGTAGCGAGCTGCATTGAAAACTCGCTGCGGGAAAATGTGGTGAAAGCGTATTGCAGTTTTTCCCACAGCGCTTTTCACACAAAGTCAGCAGAGTTTTCTTTGCAGACTTTTTGCTTCCATTATACCTATACAGACAATGTTTCCGTACAATTTTTGAATATTTTTCTGTAATGTGTGGATGGGATTAGCCAGTGACTGTAAAGTGCCGCGATTTTACCACGACGTTTCCACGGTGGCAAAATTGCAGCGTTTCTGCTACGTAGAGCTCTGGCCATAAAGTACTCTTGGCTCTTGACATTTGCCATTATTTTTCTGTTCATGGATCCTAGTGATGTCATCTGGATCGAGAAATCTTGCGCCTCAGTTCCTCTTAAGGTTTTCATGTAGTTGTTAATGAAGTTGCTTGTATAGATCATGATTTGACCCCTGAATGATGCGCTGAACTTGCTGCCCTGGTCTGACTGAAAGGAATTGATCTTGAAGATTAAACATGGCAGAGACCTTTATGAAGAAGTCAAGTGACAGGGTGAACTCCTAAAGCCCCCCCCCCCTTCCCCCGTACCACCCCTGTCAGTCTTCTGCTGGTCAATTTATTCTTATTGTCTCATGACCCCATAGTTTGAACCATGGGCTCTATTCACAAAGAATGAATCGGGGGAGGGGCGGCTGGACCCATGTCTACTTAACAGACCACTGGGCTACAAAAGACGATAGTAATGTGGACTTTGTTCTTCAGTCTTGTATTTAATCTCTTTATTATATATCTTGTCTCACTTGCCCTTCCCTTTGTCATATTTGGGCTCATATTTAATGCAAGGTGGCCATACGTTCTTCTTATGCTTATATTGCCCAGAATTGAAAAGTAAGGTTTTTTTGTGTCATTCAGTTCCTTGGACCTGCTGTATCAAGAGCTGACACCATCGATAAGCACCTCTTTTATTCCTCCTTGAGGGTAAGGACACACAGTCAGGTTTTTTGATGCAGTTTTTGAAGCCAAGCCAAAACAAGAAGTGGATTGTAAAATAGAGAATTACCATCTGTCCTTTATAGGTTCTCACCCTTCTCATCCATGTCTGGACTTGGCTTCAAAAACTGCATGAAATTAAAAAAATGCTGTTATTATCCTAAGGCTGAGGCCACACTATGCAGAAATGCAGCTTTTTTTGTTGCAGATTTTGCTGCAGTTTTTTGAGCCAAAGCCAGGAGTGGACTGAGCAGAAGGTAGACGTAGAAGAACTTCCTATATATTTCACATTCCTTTTGCCACTCTTGGCTTTGGCTCAAAAAATGTAGCAAAATGGAGAGAAACAACTTTGAAGTCTTATGCAAATGAGGCAGTTGGTGCACAGGGGGCGGGCCTTCAGTTCTTGTCACTCAGACCCCTACCATCTTATACCTGTGCGGTGACAGATAACCCATTCATTTCTATGACATCACCTTTCCTACCTGAGAAGCTAGAGCAGTGCTCCCAGGGCTGAAGGTCCGCCTCCAGTGCACTAAGTGCTTCATCTGCATAATACTTCAAAGTTAATTTTCTCCAAATCTACAAAAGTGAAAAACATAAGAAAGATAAATTATTTATCACAACACAATGGTGGCAGGCACTTAGCTATACACCAACTCCAACTCTTTGCATCCATCAGTAGGCTCTGCTCCACTAGCCCCCACCATACCTGAGCAATCCTTTCTAATTTTCACATAAAATGATTAGATTGAATGGTCTGTATTGTCTATACTGTGTTCTCACAGTGTGTGACACTATTCTAGTATCATTGTTCCTTTAAACACTCATGTCTAATGTAGTTTATGGAGGTTTAGTAACAGTTCCCACCCACAATGACAAGCCCTAGGTGTAGCTGATGTGTCCGTGCCTTGTGTATAACCAGTGGTATATGTTTTTTGTATGTTCCAGGAGTAGTTGAAGCCTGGCTCGGTATAGAAAATTATGGGGACTCAAGCTCAAAACCTTCCTCCTACAACACATGTAAGTACTCCAAGACAAGCAACCCTTCTGAGGTTTTGCCATGTCCCTAAAGTATGGTCTGTCTGTACACACAGGTCAGGAGGGGTACTATGTCTCTTTGTAGGTGTACAGAGGCTAATGTTGGCCATACACATTAGATGTTAGACTACTATCGCACCTCTGAAAAGAACTGTGGTTGGTCGTACAACCAACTATTCCGAACACACGAACAACTATGAACCTTCCAACAAGCGTTTGACTACCTTGGACGCTTGAAAAATTAAGAAATGAAAGTTGTTCAATGTTGAAGGGATGTGTTTAAGATTGATGGCCTATCCTTATCAGTGGGGGTCCGACACCTGAGGCCCCTGCAGATCACCGGTATCAGTGAAGCATGGGAGAATTGCACTGCTCACAATATATAGACAACGCATTTCAGTGGACAACATGTGGTACCGTAGGAGAATTACGGCTAGTTCACATGGGGGCAAGGAGGCGGATTTTGACAGCGGATTTTGCCTCAATATCTGCCTCCATATAATGGTGGTCTATGGAGACCACTAGCGTTCGGCTACCATTCATTTGAGCCGAATCGTGGCAGGCGAGTTTTGACCTGAGAGTGACGCAGCTCCCCGCATCACTCTCGGTGCCAAAATCCGCCCCACCGCCCCCTGTGTGAACGAGCCCTTAGACTGTGGTTTCCTGGTGTCCTCAGATATTTTGAGTTTCCAGGAGCAGGACAGCCAGTGTTCAGTATTTTGTACTACAAAGGTATATTTTTGACAGATCTTAAACTCATGGAATACACTTTTAGGGCCAGGTAGGAGATGACTAATGGTTGCTTCTTCCATCTTGGAAAAAGATAAGTAATGCATTTGTTATACAAGATACAGAACAGAGATTTCCCTGTAAACATGAAGAAAAAGATGTCCGGCAGCTCTCCGATAAAATATAACTTTTAATGAAAAAATGTCATAAAATAACAAAAAATTGACATAGCACAGAAAAAAAGGAAAATGAAAACCCCCTAAAAACGCAGACGCGTTTCGGAACGAGATGTTCCTTCCTCAGAGCTCTGAGGAAGGAACATCTCGTTCCGAAACGCGTCTGCGTTTTTAGGGGGTTTTCATTTTCCTTTTTTTCTGTGCTATGTCAATTTTTTGTTATTTTATGACATTTTTTCATTAAAAGTTATATTTTATCGGAGAGCTGCCGGACATCTTTTTCTTCATGTTTATTGGATTACTAGACACTTTCGGAATAGAGTGTCTGTGCCGTGCACCCCGGACATATTATACAGCCTATGGAACCAAGATATATATGGGTGAGCTGAGCTTTCTTTTTTGATTTTTTTTTTAGAGATTTCCCTGAATGGTCATGTTTTTTTTCCTGTCCATCTCTTGTCTGTCTCCATCACATTTTGGGTAGATAAAGCTCGGGATGGTTTGTGTGATGGGAGGAGTTACTAGGCCGAGCTGTGGAGTCGGTAGACCAAGTAGGCCTAACCACTGTCACTTACGCCCCCATTTTTCCACAGCCCAAATCCGACTCCTTCATAAATGGCTGACAGCCACAGTCAGAAGCAATAAAGATCTTCTAATTCATGAGAAACCTTCTGATTATATTCTTATAATAGTAAATATGTAATAGTTAAAGTCAGTAACTTTTTTCACATTTCAGTTCTGACTCTACCCAAAATTGGTTCCAACTGCGATTCTGCATGTTCGACTCCACATCCCTGCTCAAGTTCAAACTTTATTAATTTTTTCAAAGTACAGAGAACAACAACAGTACCATAGGCAAAATAAGAGAACAGCAGAGAAAATGAGCATAAGACCAAAGACCATGACCATCCATAGAATAACAGCTGTCCATGGTATACGAAAAACAGTCAGGACCAGGCCCAAGCGCAAAGATGCGCTTCAGCATAAAGAGGCCAGAAATAACAATATCAATATAAAATTTGAAAATAGAGAAAGGTAAAGGAGGGGAGTGAGGCAGACGGGAGGGTAGGAAGGAAAAGGTAAAAAAAAGAGTGAGGGGGGAGGAGGGGGGGAGATGAGTGAAAAGAGCAAAATGAAATGAGTCGCAAACCAGAAAAAACTCCAATATGAAAACAAGCAAAGTCCGCGCAACCATCTGGAAAGAACATGGCAAACGGAGCTATCAACTCTCAGCAGAGGCCGACGCAGCATCCAGGGATTCAGAGCAACTCGGTGGAAGTTGCCAAGTCGCCGGTAACTGTAGCGCCTCTTCCTGCACCGGCATCCAAGAGGGAACAGTGATAGGAGGGATGTTCAGAGCTCCCCATAGGCGCTCCAAGTCCTGAGGCATACGGACCACCAATCTCTTGCCATTGTGAGGAACCGAAAAGCCGAAGGGAAATAACCAGGCATAGTTAAACCCCTTAGCTCGCAGGTAATCCAAAAGTGGCTTCAGCACCCGGCGCTTCTGAAGGGTAGAAGGTGCCAAGTCCTGATACAGCTTCAGCAAGTGTCCCTCATAGGATAAATCAGCTGCATCCCTGGCTGCACTAAGAAGATCCACAGTATGCATATGGGAAAAAAGGGCACACACCACGTCCCGTGGCGGGGCCTCTGCACTAGGTTTGGGGCGAGCAGCTCTCTGGTTCCCCCCAACTTCATTTTTGAAGCGACATCCACACCCACCAATGAGGAGAAGACACTGGCTGCAATAGAGGGAAGCTGTTCTTGCATGTAGGTTTCTGCGAGACCCCGTATACGCAGATTTCTGCGGCGGGAGCGATTATCCAAGTCCTCCAGCGCCAAATAAGTGTAGTTAAAGTGAGCGGCATGGGTATCTAAGAGTTCAGACACGGAGGAAGCCACATGCTGCAATTCTCCCTGACAGGTCTCCAGCCTATCCACCCGGTGGGTCACATTAGCAAAGTCCTCGCGAAGAGCAGTGAGCCCTTTCAGCACAGGGGCCATAGCATTTGAGAGAGATTGAGACAAAGTCTTTTTTAAATACCCCTTAGAGATAGATGACGAGGAATTATCCTGCAAGGAGCCATCCTCGTCGGAGTCAAGTGGCACTGCACGCTGTGCGCTCGATTCCTCAGGTGCCAACTTCCCTGGAGAAGAAGAAGATCCCGAAGCCTGCTGTTTTTTAAGGAATTTTTGCATTCCCACTGACTGGAGTGGCCTGTCTTTTGGTTCCGGAGAGTCACCAGCCTTACCCCGGCCAATCAAAACCCATTTTTAATTAGATTAATTATTTGTAATTACATTATATAGTCATTAATATTGGACAGTTAAGTAGATGGATAATTTGTTACATATTTACTTTCGTAGGAATCAATCACTGGATAATAAGTTAGAGGATCATTACTGCTTCTGGCTGGCCATGGCTGTCAGCAGTCGTAGTCGGTGGTTTGGTCTACCAATTTCACAGCCCTGGCACCGTTGCTATGAGTATGCTATTACATATTACTTATGTATGTCTAGCCAAAAATGGTGCAGCTGGTCGTGTTTGTATATGATGTTTGTTCTTGGACTATCATGGAAAAAATTCTAGGATAGATGGAAAGATATGGCATATTCTATATAAAAGTATCATGACATTTTTCATGGAGTTGTGGAATCCTGGATAATAGACTGTAATGAGAGGAGCAGCAGGCAGAGCAACGTGAGCTGAAGATTCAGGCTTTTACTAAGTGGATGTGTTTCCTCTGATCCTTTGATCTTTCCTGGAGTTATGCCGAGCTCAGTACATGCTTAATAACATAGGAGTGTGCCTTGTATGTCAGTACGGTAACATCAGTCCTGTGCTTAAAGGGAACCTGCCATGTTAAAACTGCTGGGCTGTCAGCAAACAGCATGTTATAGAGCAGGGCAGACTGATATATAGTTTTGTGTGAAAAGGTTCAGTATAACTTTTTAACTATTTTATTCAGTTATTTGCTCAGTAGTCCAGGGGGCGGTCCTACCCAGTGATTGACAGATAATGAGAAAGTGAAAAGGCCCTCCTACTAGACTCCTAAGCTAAGAATAATCAAGACAAGTTATATTAACTCCTTTCCTACAATTCCCATATATCAATCTGCTCAGCTCCTCTTGCTCATGTAACATAGATCGGTTTCCAGGCATATGGATAGCTTTGTGTTACTTGTACTTAAAGTGCATAGTTTTTTGTTCTGCATATAACAAGTTTTGTTAGGCTCTGTAGTCCTGATTACCCCGCCCAAACACAGTGATTGACAGTGAGAGTCCTGATTACCCCGCCCACACACAGTGATTGACAGTGAGAGTCCTGATTACCCCGCCCACATACAGTGATTGACAGTGAGAGTCCTGATTACCCCGCCCACACAAAGTGATTGACAGTGAGAGTCCTGATTACCCCGCCCACATACAGTGATTGACAGTGAGTGTCCTGATTACCCCGCCCACACACAGTGATTGACAGTGAGAGTCCTGATTACCCCGCCCACATACAGTGATTGACAGTGAGAGTCCTGATTACCCCGCCCACATACAGTGATTGACAGTGAGAGTCCTGACTGCCCCACCCACATATACTGATTGACAGTGAGAGTCCTGACTGCCCCGCCCACATATAGTGATTGACAGTTAGACTCCTAATTACTCCACCCACACAGTGATTTTCAGGGGCAGCCCTGATAACCCCACCCATGCACAATAATTGAAAATGAAATATCTGATTAGACCGCCCACAAACAGTGATTAAAAGTGAGAGTCCTAATTACCCCGCCCATATACAATAATAGAAAGTGAGAGACCTGAATACTCCACCCACACACAGTGATTGACAGTGAGAGTCCTGGTTACCCCGCCCTACACTGTCAATCACTGTGTGTGTGAGCGGGGTAATCAGGACTGTCACTGTCATTCATTGTGTGGGTGGGGTTATCAGAGCCCTTTCTGTCCCTCCTAGGGGTCCTCTTAAGGTAGCAAAATATAGGCTACCTTAGGCTACGACTAAGAGGATCATACATCCTCGAAACGCGTCAGTGAATAGTTCCTGATATGTTTTATACATGGATATGAACAGAAAGATATGATGATGTATGGTTTTAACCATTGAAAATAAGGGCTAAGTTTTAAGAAAACTCCACGTTGGTGCTGGATACCGTCTGTATATTTTGCTACTACTCACACCGATGGAGGCTGTTGGTTCCGGGCATCCGTGATTGCTTCAAAACACAGCACAAGTGAAGGTCGTATTATATTACCATCTGACTCGAGTAAGTGGGCTGTGATTTTCCCTTTTCCCGTACCCTCTGCATACAATATATGTCCTCTTAAAGTATACTCCACTTTATCCCTGAGGATAGAGTAGTCCGAAATAGTTGGTAATATTGCACTCACCAAATTTTATTAAGTTCCCGTTCACATGGTGAAATGTGCCGCTGACTTTGCTGCAAATTCCGCCCTGATTCTGGCTCCCTTGTTTTGAAAGAGCAGCAGATATCAAAGCATTTGGACAGTGAATGGAGCCGATCCCTGACTATATTGATTGTACTGTTTGCTTTATATTACTTTCATGCCTCTTCCATGGTTCTTCCTGTTTCTCATTCGCTGCTGGTTTCTAATGTTAGTTTGGAGATGACGTATACATGTGCAGGTGGATTAGTGACTTTTAGTAATATTCAGCAAAATCCTATATGATTGGTTTAAAGGCCATAATAGTTCTGTAAAGTACAGGTTTAATGATTTCCATCCTGCAGTTTTCCCTTTTAACACAGTAGATTGTATATTTTTTTTCTTTTTGTAATCTCTTATAAATGTAATATTTAGGGGTATACATATATCCTGGTCCAGGGAAAGCTTTGTAGCAAACAGTATGGTTGCCATTACAATTCCCAGGGGTGTAAGCACATGGCCGTGATCACTGCCACAGCAAATTCAGAACAACAAATGCTTACGGTTAAAAAAAAAGATGCCAAGAAGCAATGCAGAGTAATGTAACTTTACAGAGATACACAGTGAGGTCACAGCATTGATATAATAGACGCAGTGACATCACAGAATAAATGTAAGTCACTCATTGAGGTTACAACCCAGAAGTGTGCCTTGTGACATCACAGGAGTGGGATGTGTAAAATGTATTTCACAGTGCAAGGATAATATGCTTAGTGACGTTCTAGTGCATGTATAAATTGGTGATGTCAGAAGCAATTATAATCTACTCATTGATATCACAGTGCAAGGATAAACTAGTGATATCGCAGTACAGAGGTAATACACTGAGTGATGGTATAGTTATATTAATAGGATATCCTACTCATTAATGTTACAGTGCTGTGATAATCTACTCAGTGATGTCACATTGCAAGGACAACCTACTCAGTGATGTCACATTGCAAGGACAACCTACTCAGTGATGTCACATTGCAAGGACAACCTACTCAGTGATGTCACAGTGCTGTAATAATCTACCCAGCGATGTTACAGTGCTGTGATATTTTCAACCTAGTAATATTACAGTGCTGTGATAATCTACCCAGTGATGTCACAGTGCAGGAATAACCTACTCAGTGATGTCACAGTGCAGGGATAACCTACTCAGTGATGTCACATTGCAAGGACAACCTACTCAGTGATGTCACAGTGCTGTAATAATCTACCCAGCGATGTTACAGTGCTGTGATATTTTCAACCTAGTAATATTACAGTGCTGTGATAATCTACCCAGTGATGTCACAGTGCAGGAATAACCTACTCAGTGATGTCACAGTGCAGGGATAATCTACTCAGTGATGTCATAGTGCAGGAATAACCTACTCAGTGATGTCACAGTGCAGGGATAACCTACTCAGTGATGTCACAATGCAGTGATAACCTACTCAGTGATGTCACAGTGCAGGGATAATCTACCCAGTGATGTCACAGTACAGGGATAATCTACCCAGTGATGTCACAGTGCAGGGATAACCTACTCAGTGATGTCATAGTGCAGGGATAATCTACACAGTAATATCACAGTACAGGGATAACCTACCCGGTGATGTCACAGTGCAGGGATAATCTACCCAGTGATGTCACAGTGCAAAGACAAATTATGTAGTGATGTCATAAGGCATGAGTAAACTATTTGTAAAGTTACAGCAGTGAAATATGACAGGTGTCGCAGTACCAGGATAATGTCAGAGCACAATATGCTGTACCCACATGTAGCAGACTTTTAGTTCAGGACTGTAGGAAAGCTGGATGATAGTCGTCAGGGAGCCAGCCTGTTTGTTATATCACTTCTGTCAATGTTCACAACCTGTCTGGAGAAGACGTCAGGACTGGTCTCTCTTGTTTGCCACATGAAGACTGACATGACAGGTTCTGCGTCCCTCCTTCTCCTTATGTACATACAGTGCGCCTGGGTCTGAGGTAATAGAGATAGACATCCTGGATAAGAGTGACCCGAATGTGCCTATAAGTTCTCTCCCTCCCTCTATAGACATAACCCGCCGAGTCCAATGGGCCACTCACTGAAGAGATCGAAGAAAAGAAGAAGTCTGTGACCACCTCAATCCACATGCAGTCTATTGTCCTCAGTTATCTGCTGTTTCTGGCTGGGAGAGTTGTGTTTTCAGAGGGGAGACTGACAAGAAGTCAAGAAATAATCTGCTTGTACGGTCACTACTAGTTTATCTCCCAAATCTCCAGTTCTGAGAACCATACTATATATAACCCGCCGCTCGTATTACTGTATGTTTAGGCAGATACGGATACATGGCTGTGACACAGTTCACATGGCCTACATACATTACATGCAATGTAAGTCAATGCCACTGTGACACTATAATCGGGGTGGCATTTTTGCAATTCTCGTTTTGCAGTTGTGACAACTTGACGGTTGCAACGTGTCTGCATTTACTTTCATAAGAAGCAATGCATCCAGGGTGACACTGCGATTTTTGGATGTTTGTCACGGCTATAGCTGCATAGTCCTAGCCCTTAGGCCACTTTCACACAGTCAGTATTTGGTCCATATTATTTTTTTTTGTAGATTGTGAGCCCCACATAGAGCTCACAATGTACATTTTTTTTTCTCTATCAGTATGGCTTTGGAATATGGGATGGAAATCCATGCAAACACGGGGAGAACATACAAACTCCTTGCAGATGGTTTTTGGCCCTTGGTGGGATTTGAACACCAGGACTCCAAGCTGCAAGGCTGCAGTGCTAACCACCAAGCCACCATGTGGCCCCCAGTATTTGTTTGGTCCATATTTTGTCAAAACCAATGGTGGATCCAGACTGACCCTCAGATTTCTCCTTCTTTCACCAGCTCCATAGACAGGGAGTCTTTACTGTAAAAGCAGTGAGATTATGGAACTCCCTGCCCCAGGATGTGCTGATGGGGATTCATTGTGCATGTTCAAGAGGGGCCTTGACACCTTTCTAGAAAAGAAAAGAAGAAATATTGCAGTATGTGTATCTGTCCTTTGGGAGAATTCATATTCAGCAGTTTTGCTGCAGTAATGTTTCTGACCATCACATTTATCTGGGAGGGGGGGGGCTTCTGGAGATCCATGCACTTGCTGCAGAAACAAAGACATTCGGAAGCGATTTTCGGTCGCAGAGATTTCTGCAACAAATTTGCCAGGTACGATCTCATCCTAAGGCTGAGGCCACATGTAGTGGAAAAGCTGCATTTTTATTGCAGATTTTGCTGTGTTTTTTTTTTTTTAGCTAAAGCCAAGAATGGATACAAAAGGAGTGAGAAATATGCAGAGGAAACATTTGGGGTATGTCAGGTTTGCAGTTGATTCTAAAGGGGATATCTGGTTTCTAAGGGTCCATTCACACGGAGTAACGCGAGGCGTTTTTTGTGCTTATTTTTACGGCCGTAAAAAGACGTTTCCATTGAGTTCTATAGTAAAATACCCTACATGTCGGGTTTTTCTGTCCGCTTGAAAAGTCGGACATCTTTACATGCGGACAGTGAAGGAAGGGCACGGAGTGCAAAAGAACGCACCCGATGCCCATTTAAATAAATGACAGGTGTCACGGACACAGCTAGTGTCCGCTCCTAATGTCCGTGCCAGATTTTGAGCGGACACTACCTGTCGGACACAGACGGTAGTGTGAACGCTCCCTTAGATCCGCGGCGTCTGACACTTGCGACCCCTGCAGGTCACCGGCATCCAGGCAGTGCGGCTCTTAGGGTAAGTTCACACGGGGTTTTTGAGACAGGAACCTGAGGCAGAGGCTGCCTCAAGTTCCGGTCCAAAATACGGGTAGCTGTGACTGGATGGCACTGCACCGTCATCGAGTTGCGCACTGAATGGGCCTAGTCGGGAGGAGGGAGTGTCTTCAGGCCGAATCACGAGGCGAATCCGCCTGAACAAATGAGCATCTTGTTTTTTTTCCGGGGGCCAGAACAAACGACTCCTGGAAAAAAGTACTGACCGGCTCCCATTGATTTCAAAGGGAGCCGTCTTTTTGGTCAGGATTTTGAGGTGGATACGGCCTCAAAATCCTGATCAAAAAACCCTGTGTGAACTTACCCTTACCGTTTTCTTTACATATCGTGAGCCACACTGCTCTCTGTGTACAAACTATAGCACGGTCCAGTCCTGGTGGTCTGTTCTTGTCCCCGCCGTACGTGAGCGCTGAGACTAAATCAGTACACCACCCATGAAAAGCAGGGTGAGGTGCTGTCCATGATAGGCCCAGACCGCAGATGCGGATGTGTGAATGAAGCCTTATACTTCTTCCTTCTGCTAAATCCACTGCTGGCTGTGGCTCAAAAACACAGCTTTCCCACAACCTGGAGTCACAGACTAAGGTACATGCACACGTGTGCAATTGCAAAAAATCGAAGAAAAAAATCTGCGGTATTACTGAATACAATGGGTTTCAGGGACATTATGATGGGACCGCAGCCCCGAAGCCTAAATGACTTTTCCTCACTCCTGCATGTGCCCGTCAGTGTGCCAGTTTCTAGGTGTATATGACCATGGGGAAGATTGTCTGATCTGGAGCATATCCTGCGTGGGCCGGACTTGCCCCATATACCGCTGCTTTGATGTTAGTCTTCTGGGTCCTAGCAGGCGCAGCAGCTGCTTTTACAGACATTTGCATCTGTTTTCTGTTACTTCTTCCTGTGTCTCCATCCTATAAAGTGCTGGTTGTCTTAGTGATGTAAGGGCTGACACCACACACGCCGCTAGGAGATCCCATTACGAGCATGCTCAGTGCGGCTTTGCATCTCCCCCTTCACCCCCTCCTTCCCTGCAGCTTTGCTCTTAGTCTCACATTAACAGGCGGAGAGGACCAGCGTTATCCCCGATGGCTACTAATGCTTTGTGCTTGGAAATAGCCTGGACACACTGCAAACTCCGGTGGGATTAAGTGGAAGAGACAGGCCATTGCTGCGGTGGATGATGATCGCCTATCTGACCAGGGGCAACCTGCAGGAAATTTTACATGAAGGCTTCCCGGAGGTATCTACATGCTTTATTCATGTATATATGTATATGGAGGCTGCATGGTCTGACATTGATGTGAGCAGAAGTTTGGGAGTTCTGCTGAAGTTGGGTGGGTGTGATCGCCTTTGCAGCACGGTCAATGTCATTTCTATGTCTCACACGTCTCTACCTAAGGGCTGAAGCCAAACAGGATATGGAGAGAAAGTAAAACTATCATATGGTTTAGACAGATGTAGCCGGATGTGACTTTGTCATTTGGTCTAGGTCATTCGTGATGTAAAATTTGTGGTTTTACATAGGACTGCATGGAAGGAGGATGGGCGAGTCTTGCAATTTTGGAAAGTTAACGGCAAGTTTGTTTGGTAGTCCGTGGCTATGTGTTATGTTGTATTGTCACACGTTTCTGCATATACATTATTGATGAATGGATCATGTACAGGAAGCAGTGTGTGGTTTGTGTATTACATTTCATATGCTTCATCAGTACAGCTTGGACCATGTTCACATTTGTGTTAGGAGCCTCAGTTGCAGAGTTTGTCAGAAATTCTAGAAAATATTGCGTGACCTGCAGTGGAATGAAGACCGCTGATAGACGTCATTGTAGTCAGTGGAATCTATTGGGCATCTTTGATGTCCATCTTGTGTAAATTTTGATATTCTGATGGTAAAATGATAAGTACAAATGTGAACAGAGCCTTACATAGTTTGGTGACTGTGCAACTGCATGAGGGAGACTATATACAAACAAATGGAGTGTAGCGGTACATAAACCGAGTACCGTATATACTCGAGTATAAGCCGACCCGAATATAAGCCGAGGCCCCTAATTTTACTACAAAAAACTGGGAAAACGTATTGACTTGAGTATAAGCCTAGGGGGGAAATGCAGCAGCTACTGGAAAATTTCAAAAATTATAATGGTCAGAGTTTTTGGGTGCAGTAGGTGCTGGGGAAGGGGAGGGGGTGTTTTGGTTGTCTGTCTGCCCCTTCCCAGAGCTTGAGGACTGTTTTTTTTCCCCCCACGTGGAATTCAGCCTGGCTGACTATAGGGGATCTGCAGTGCTCCTATTAACCCCTTCCCGACAGAACAGGAGAACTGCAGATCCCCTATATTCAGTAGACCAGGCACTGTCAGACACAGGGATACCTAATGTGTATGTGTTTCACGGTCATTTTCTACTTTTATATGTATTCTAGGGAAAGAAGGGATTTAGAACTTTTATTTTTTTATTTTTTCTAAAGCTTCTTTTTTTCCCCATTATTTTATGGGAGATTCTATACATGGATATTGCGGCTGATCATAGAGTTAGCGGATACCATGTGCTAACTGCTAAAGCTGGATATACATGTAATATATTGGTTGTAGATGAAGCATCACTACATTTATGGCAGATTCCAAAAGTTAAAGCCTTCAGATTTTTTTTTTCAAAAACTCAGAACTCAGGTTCTGTTCACACATAAGACAGAGAACATAAGAACATAGGGGCATCAGAGTTCCAATGCTTTTTCTAGGCTGGTGTTCACACATCACATTAGTGGGGCACACAACCAAAATCCATCTATCCATATTTTTGACGTGCAATTTTTAGTAGCCGAGTTATACAGGTGACGCTAGGTTCACACTAGCATTTGGTTTCTATCCTTCATGCAGACCCAAAAGATGACACCCAGTCCACTTAAATAATGGGGTGCACCTGGTGCCCGATTTCTGCCAGCTTTATCATGAAATTGGTGGAGAGAAAAAGTCTTCTTTGCAGGACTTTATCCTCCGATGACCTTAGGCTGGGATCACATGTCACGTAACGTTTTACAGTCCCTGCAGAAAAATACGCGCAGAGGAAGTGCTGCTATTTACAAAATCATTACGTTTTTGGAGATCGCGGCATGTGTAAGGCATGAGGTGTAATTGAAGCAGAAAGTCCACAGAGGAAAACTCTGTGCTGCAATGGGTTGCCGCTGCGGTTTTCCCGCTACGTAAGCAGATTCTGCGGCAGACTCCAATGCAAGTGTGAATCCAACCTGAAATGTGTTTCCCCTGTATAGATTGTGCAAGCAATGATCTGACGTGTGAACCCAGCCCTGTGGACAGTATATGTTGTGTGTTACAGATGTGCCGATCACCAGGTCAGAACTGACAGATTCACTGTTGTCTTCTGTGTACTTTGACACTTGTTGCTAAGCGACATCCCAAACATATGTGACACCTATAGGCAGGATGGGTGACAATGATTCTGTAGGGAGGCAGGGACTTCTCTCACGAAAACCAGGAATATGTACCTACTACATGGATACGGCACACTCCAGCTCTGTTTGCTTTCCATTAAATTGACAGGAGGATTTACAGAGTGTCTTGAGAATATCTAAACTGAATCAAAGGAGCAAAGGAGGTGCTTAAACTGTCTAAGTACCAGATCTTGTGTGTTGTATAGGAGTATGAGTATTGGTTTACACACATGTATCCATATACTCGTACATAGAGCTCGGTGTACATAGCATGGTATGGAAATGTAAGCAAGTCACAGCTGTGTATACAGAATGGCCTCTTGTGTCGGGGCGGAAGGGGTAAATTGAAAGAATGTTATACCAAGATGATGTATTTCTCTGCCGAGGGCAGGTGACCCCATACTATAGCCCTGGATTAGTCTATGATAGTCATTCTGTAGCCAGACACTTCAGCTGTGGCCCCGCAGTCGGGATGTTACATCTGGTCCTTGCAGCTACAATGGAGCGCTGCACATTATGGCGAGGGGCCGCAGCTGCTCCTGTGTTTCCTTCAGGCTGTATTCACACAGACATAATACATCCATGTGATAGGGTCTGTATTACTGCCACAACCACGGATCTAATCACCTAAACATACAATATCATTGGTCTCCATGGTGCTGCTAGTTTGGGTTATTAGGCCTGCGGTCAGTATGGGATTTACAGCTGTAATATGAAGAGTATTACATGGACATATTACGGTTGTCTGAATGTGGCCTTAATAATATTTACTTGCCAACAAATGAAATCTGTTTAACTATTTACTACACGCCCTATTCACTAAAGCTGGCCAGCTTAGGCCATTTACCAAAATTGGTCTTTTTTTGTGACCAAACAGGCAGGACTGATGGTATATACCTGTCAGATAGTGGATCTGCTTTGCTTGCTTTTTTCTGCCATTGCAAGTCATCCATTGGTGACATCAAATGAAGCCCAGACCATGCCAATGATCAATCGTCTGCCCCTGTTTGTGAATTGTCGCAACTTTTGTGGTAATGTAGCCGTTCAAAAACACAACGTTCATATATCAATCGTGTCATAGAGAAAATGGCCATCTTAGAGGGAGTTTGTCATCCAGCATATCAACACAGCTCTGCCAATTGCAAATTAGGTCGTTGGAGCAATAAGGGCATTACCATTGCTCCAAAAGGGTAAGCGAACACATGTACAGTACTCATTGCTCCAAAGCATTTGGGCCAAAACAGCAATTTATCTGCAATGGAGGCAATGATCCACCATGTGGGTTGGTATGCTGGGTTTTTATGTTACACTCTCTTTAAGGCTAGAGCCCTATGTTGTAAAGCCAACGCAACTTGGCCATGTATACGTGCCAGATTTCGCGCCAGTTTACTCTGTGTGAACTGCCCCTTAGGGAGATTTCTAGGACTTATATTGAGGGTCTATCCTTAGCATTGTTTATGGACATCAGATTTAGGGTGTTTGATTCCCAGCACTCCTACCGAATACCTGACTGAAGGGGCGATGGTGCTTATGTGACCAGGCACAGCTCTGTACATTTTATAGCACATGTGCCTGATGCTGCCACCCCTGGTCAGCCATACTAGCCCAAGCCACTACCAACTAGCCACTCCTGACTTTGGCTCAAAAAATGCAACAACAAAAAAAGCTGCCTCAACCTAATGCTGTGTTCACACTTGTATTCAGGAGTAATACCCAGTTTTCTGTCTCCTTATCAGTATTTTGAAGGTAAGGAAAGCAAAGACTACATTGCTGTTAAAAATACTGGAACCCCAGTGGACACCAGTGAAGTCTATTGGGAATCGGCATAGCTGCCATGGCTTTCTTATGAATGGATGCCATGACACTGATATGATATTCTGAGCCCGGTTCCTGGAGAATATTCCCTTTGTAGTCTTAGCCATGTAGCACATTGTTTGTAGTGGTCTGTACACGTGTGACTAGGTTTAGAGACTAGTAAGGTTAGCTAAATAATCCTAACACCACTAAGCACACGTGCCGGGGCAGATAAAGCCAACAGCATGCAGACCCCTCTGTGTCATTTACTCCCAGCAGAGAGGTAGAGAGCATCAGGTTCCTACAAGCAGGGGAAGTATCCAAACTTCTTTTATTATAGCACATTGACGGGTGCTAAACTTGGCACCGGATGTAAATGCATCCCGAATTTACAAGACTCTGTCCCGCACATGCAAACCCACACTAGTCAGCATCTTCTAATACAGTGTGGATCCTTCCTAAAATGGTGCAGAAAATGTTTTGGAGTGCAATTGGTGCAGAGACATGTATCATATGTATCTACCAGGTAAGGGACACTTTTATTACCTCTTTTTCATGGTTTTTGTTAGTAGGTATGACTGTTTGCACAGACAGATCTGAGTCATAAAGTGTGGAAAATTTTTATAGAATTACTTGGAATATGTGCAAAACCCGTGACACAAAGCTGGCAGCAAACAACTCCAGTTAGTGGGAGCGACTGGGTAAAGGGGTTGTGCATTGTTGGGGATGTCTGGGCACAGTAGACCATCTGTTCTGTCTTAGTTACTAGGGCACAATAGAGAAAGCAGTTGTAAAGGTGTGTGCATAGATAGATAGATAGATAGATAGATAGATAGATAGATAGATAGAACATAGTTGTTGGTTCTGCTCACTGCTACTCCACCAGAACACATGCACCCATACAAGGCTGAGCATGCATGCATTCTTAATGGGAAGGGTGGAATAAGCTGCTGTAAGCACTACTGCCATTGTCTTATCTCCCACAGGAATAAAGAATCAGGCATGTCAAAATCCAACACGCCCAATCCTTATTTTTTCACACATCTTCCGATTGGAGTAAGAAATCCCCCATACACATTAGGTAGTCACTTGGTTGGACTAGTCCTGCAAATACACAAAGTTTTTAAATTGTAAAACTTCATATAAGGGTATATAATAATTGGGGTGAATGAGGCTTAGAAGGAAACCTGTCACATTGTGTATGCGTCCAGGGGTAAACAAAGAAGAGAGCAGGAGGCACGCTGGCCCAAGTCAAGTACTTTTATTTAACACACTTGAAAAAGGGTGGCTAACCCGAAACGCGTTGTATTGTAAAATAAGATTTATTGATTTGGACCAGCGCGCCTCCAGCCATTTTCTTTTGTTTACCCTTGGAGGTCCTAGTCGCCTACACCAGCAGTCGTCGTTACAGAGGTTTGGCTGCTACTGGAGTCCATTTCATCAGAGGGGTTCCTCCTACAGGTTGGAGGCCCCCAACTACATGTCTGCATAGTGGTTGTGAGCTATCATCACAACCACAGAAGGTGAGCCTTCATGCATGTGATTTTTATATTGATCTTATCCATCACAGTATCACACTATTAGCGCTTGGCGCTGCGCATTTTTTTTTCTTCTCGGTACACTGTGTATGCAGTCAGAGCAGGAGGAGCTGAGTGGATTGATATATGGTGAAACCTACTCAAAAGACCACCTCTTTAAGAAGACCAACTTTTTCATGCAATTTTGGGTGGTCTTCTCAAAGAGGTTTTACTGTATGGTTAAGGGGGTTGTTCTAGAACCAAGTGTAATGGATAATAATGACATAGCTTCAGGACTGGTCATCAGTATCAGATCAGTGGGGGTCTGACTCCTGTATTCAGCATCGATCAGCTGATTCGGCTTTCTGTATACAAGGTATCTGGTTGGAAGCAACTTCACTCCTATTCAAGTGATTGGGAACAGAACTGCAGTGCCCTAGCACCACTACTACAGTGTACAGAGCCGGAGCCACACACTGTAGCGTTGGGTGCTGGAGAACTTGAGCTCTGCCCCCATTCACTTGAATAGGAACAGAGCTGCTTATCTCTCTATATACCTTGTATATATTTACAAGCGGCTGAATCAGGGTGTCAGACCCCCACCGATCTGAATCTGATGGCCAATCCTGTCTCATCAGCATCCATTGGGCTTGTATCTGTGGCACGTGCTTTACATCAAAATATTTTTAGTATAACTTATATATTTTTTGCATTTTATTTCTTGTTCACTTTCGGCTTGGAAGTTCAGTGGGTGGTTCTACTAAGTGAGTGACAACTATCTCTATATGGACCCTCATACAAGGGGGGTGGTCTGTCACTTATAAGCCCGCCCACTGGACTCCCAATTCCCAAGCAGGAATTAACGTGAAATTGTTCTGATTCTTTTCCCAAAAGCTATGAATCAGCCTGCTCAGCTCCTCCTGCTCTATAACATATAACATACTGCCCAAGGACACGACATGATCTGCAAAGTGACAGGATCCCTTCAAGGAGAACCAGCATTCAACAATTTACACGATATGTAGTTCATAGGTCATCTACTCTTGTAATGTTATAATTCCAGTATTAGTATGTGACCAATTCACCATTATATTGTGATTTATTACACTGCAATTGTGTCATATGCACTGATATTATAAACTATAACCTCCTTCCCCTAATGACGCATGTTCATTAAAGGGTCTGATGTATGGCTGGTCATATGGCAGCCCTTTATAGGATAGATTTGAGCAGATGCATTTGGTATAAAAGTACCAGACCCTGCATAATGATCACTCAGGATGGATAATCTGCCAGTATGATAAGCACATAGGGCCAGACACAGATGCAGTAAGGGATATTCCAGCCGGATTAGTCATAGTTAATACGTAACATTGCTGATAAACATACATAATTAAAATGTGAACGACCATGGCCGGCACGCCACTATAGCAAGGGGAGATCTGTAAAGTTGTAGATCTCCTAATACTAATTGCTCTGCATTATTACATGTTCATTCATTTGATATTCATCTACACAGTATAATAGTGAGTAATGGCCTGGAGGCAATGTAGGCACAATGCGGGCTGTAACACTCCTAAATACGCCAGTCAGACCCTGTCCTTACTCCGCTCGGAGTGATGATGTCATCGCCATGAGATTAATTAGTACACCACTTCTACTCTCAGTCCTCACATTAGAGAAAACCCTCAATTTCCCCCCATGTCCCAGCCTTCATTGCTCTAGCTCTATTGAAAGCAAATTCTATAAGCCTGGCGTGAGACTGCACTTTCCTAGGACTGTCTGCATCATCAAGTCTTAGGGTTTTATAATTGTTATCTTTATATTGATGCATGGGGATAATGCATGCAGTGATGTCACTGTATAGGGATCACACACACAGTGATGTCATAGAACAGAGATAATGTACTGTACACAGTAATGTCACAGTTCAGGGATCATGAACACAGTACAGAATGAATACACACAGTGATGTCACAGTACACAGATTATTCAGTGATGTCATCACACAGCAGTGATGATGTCATGGTGTAGAGAAGGGATAATGCACAGCGTGGGTGTCTATAGTAAAGAAAATTAGAATGGGGCCCACTTTCATCGTCATCAGTAATTGACCTCACATCTGACTGGACGTCCGCTATCCTGAGCAGTGATAGTAGTTACGTCCATGATAGACTATGAACTATTATCCCAGGAGTCAGCAAAATCCAGTCTGGAGACAATGGACACAACTAGCCACTGTAGTCAGTCTATTCACAGAGTACAGGTTGTAGTAAATTGGGTTTATGTTCTGCTGACAGGATAGGGGTAGATAATTTCCTTAAGTAAAGGTTCAGATTTCATTGGGTACATATTTTGCAATTACTCCCAATTCTTGGGAGTTGTAGTTCATCAATTTTGGGGCTTTCAGGGAACTCTGAATCCGCTTTTCTAATCATGAGGTTTGCGGTGGTGTTTAATACCGTCCTACAGCGCGACTAAGCTTAGAGTTTATGGTATAGGGGACATCCTGCCTGACATTAGACTACAGGATATACATACAGAATAAACAACCACTTCCTGCACTGTCGATAAAGCTGGTTAAAACCTTTAATCCTACTCTAGACGCGAGGTAGAAATGGCAGCTAAAGCTTATCTTTACACAGCGAGGCATGTAAACACTACAGCAAATACCGCACTGTCAGATATGTCCATGACGGCCGCCGCATGATATATAAGGACAGATTTATCAAATGGGTCTGAAAGATAAACTGATAAAGATAAACCTACATGTCGGGTTTTGCTGTCCGCTTGAAAAGTCGGACATCTTTGGGAACAGACAGTTAAGGACAGGCACAGACTGTAAAAGAACGCACCCGATGTCCATTTAAATGAATGCAAAATGTCACGGACACAGCTAGTGTCCGCTGCTAATGTCCGCGCAAGATTTTGAACGGACATTAGCAGCAGCCACTAGCTGTCGGACACCAACGGTAGTGTGAACGCCCCCTTATTGTTGTCCGCAGTGACCAATCACAGCACTGGTTTCATTGCACTAGAGTATGTAAAAGAAGTAAAAGCTGAGCTCTGATTGGTTATTATGGGCAACAAGGACAATTATGGCAAATGAGACCCATATTAATGGCTTCTTCTTGGGATACGCCATCACTATCAGATACGCCAGGGTCTGACTCTCTCTACCCCAACCATAAATGTCAGATTTTGGAAAACCCCCTTAATTTGTTTGAAGACTACTTAATGTTTGGATATGTTTACTAGCAATAGAAGTAAGACGAAGTGGGTGACAGCACTAAGTGGGTGACAACATTAATGTGCTCCTTGCTTTGTCAGCTGACAATCTGTGGACATAGTAGAGACCAGATACTGATGATGCTTCTCAGGATTTTGGGGTCTGTGGTGAGGATTGTCTATTTCAGGGCCCCTCTCCCCATCTCTGATAGTGGCGGTAGATTCATTCCAGGTCTATGATTATTATATATTACAAGCCTCTGTCTGCGACTTCGTCTGCGGGTTGTTGGAGTGAATGATCTGCCTATATTCAGCAAATTGCTGCCGTCAATGGTTTGCCTGCGCTGGGACGCCGTATAATAAGCGTGTTGTTGGTGTTCATGATCTGCCTGCTCTGGCGTTTCGGCAACTCTCAAGCTGGCCTGCCGCTGAACTCATTCCTCGCGCTGTGCCCGTGATTCTTGCAACATCTCAGCAGCTCGCTGGGACGCCATATAATGACCATGATTTTGGCGTTGATGATCCGCTTGCTCTGGAGTTTCTATAGCTCTCGAGTTGGCCTGGCACGGAAGTTGTTCTTCGCACCGTGCCTTTAATTGTTTCGGCATCTCAGCAGTTCGCTGCGATGCCATATAATGCATGTGTTGTTGGCGTCGATGATCCCCCTCAGCTCCACTTGAGGAGAAGTCTGTGACTTCTGACTACCTTCATAGCTCTTGTTGTTTGCAACAAATTAGATTCTCTTTTTTCAGGCATGTTTAAAATTAACAAACTGCTAATTTGGATTAAAGGTGTTTGCCCATGTCAGTTTGTCTGCACTGCCTGTAGCAGATAATATGCAAGTGCATGTACACTGAGGGTTAGTGTGTTTTTACACGGAGAGATAACAGACCTGGGACCTGAGATAAGCTTCTGCAGGAGCAGTGTAATATAGTATAGTATATTGATACTGCTTTTGTCATCAAAGACTGAAGGACCCTTCACGACCTTTCGGACGATTTTTACCTGTTACGTTTTTTTTAGGCTCCCTAAGGGCCACATAGCAGCCGCATGCTCTGCTCTGTGATACATAAGCACTTGTATCTGTGGTCCCTATTTACTTGTAGATTATATAACCGGACATCACCAGGTCAGGCTCTGCCCAACTACAGTCACGGTAATCTAATTACACTAAATGCAGATTAGGTTTACCCATTACTAGTTCTCATGTAAACCGGAAGATCACCTAAGGCCGCAGTCAAGCTTCAAATCCTTAGCAATGTCTTACAGGTATCCAAGAGGGTTTGTGAGGAGCCCCTGTCACAGATACTGTCCTAAATCATGGGTGGAGAAGTCATGCATGCTGGACATTATCATATAGCGAAATGAGGGACATTATAACAGCCATATAATAGTCAATAAGGTCTGCTATAAAGAATAGCCTAAGACTAGAGCAGATATGGTAGTCATAGAATAGATAGCATATATTTAACCCCTTCATACTAAAAACATTAACCTAAGGCTAGCCATACACATTAGATTGCTGCACCAGGTTCGGCCATATCAGTAGGTGTTATACACATCAAGAAGAGGACAAGCTGCTTCCAGACACCCCTTCCAAAATGAAGCCCATTGACACACCCTATACACTCACCGGCCACTTTATTAGGTACACCATGCTAGTAACGGGTTGGACCCCCTTTTGCCTTCAGAACTGCCTCAATTCTTCGTGGCATAGATTCAACAAGGTGCTGGAAGCATTCCTCAGAGATTTTGGTCCATATTGACATGATGGCATCACACATTTGCCGCAGATTTGTCGGCTGCACATCCATAATGCGAATCTCCCGTTCCACCACATCCCAAAGATGCTCTATTGGATTGAGATCTGGTGACTGTGGAGGCCATTGGAGTACAGTGAACTCATTGTCATGTTCAAGAAACCAGTCTGAGATGATTCCAGCTTTATGACATGGCGCATTATCCTGCTGAAAGTAGCCATCAGATGTTGGGTACATTGTGGTCATAAAGGGATGGACATGGTCAGCAACAATACTCAGGTAGGCTTTGGCGTTGCAACGATGCTCAATTGGTACCAAGGGGCCCAAAGAGTGCCAAGAAAATATTCCCCACACCATGACACCACCACTACCAGCCTGAACCGTTGATACAAGGCAGGATGGATCCATGCTTTCATGTTGTTGACGCCAAATTCTGACCCTACTATCCGAATGTCGCAGCAGAAATCGAGACTCATCAGACCAGGCAACGTTTTTCCAATCTTCAATTGTCCAATTTCGATGAGCTTGTGCAAATTGTAGCCTCAGTTTCCTGTTCTTAGCTGAAAGGAGTGGCACCCGGTGTGGTCTTCTGCTGCTGTAGCCCATCTGCCTCAAAGTTCGACGTACTGTGCATTCAGAGATGCTCTTCTGGCTACCTTGGTTGTAACGGGTGGCTATTTGAGTCACTGTTGCCTTTCTATCAGCTCGAACCAGTCTGGCCATTCTCCTCTGACCTCTGGCATCAACAACGCATTTCCGCCCACAGAACTGCCGCTCACTGGATGTTTTTTCTTTTTCGGACCATTCTCTGTAAACCCTAGAGATGGTTGTGCGTGAAAATCCCAGTAGATCAGCAGTTTCTGAAATACTCAGACCAGCCCTTCTGGCACCAACAACCATGCCACGTTCAAAGGCACTCAAATCACCTTTCTTCCCCATACTGATGCTCGGTTTGAACTGCAGGAGATTGTCTTGACCATGTCTACATGCCTAAATGCACTGAGTTGCCGCCATGTGATTGGCTGATTAGAAATTAAGTGTTAACGAGCAGTTGGACAGGTGTACCTAATAAAGTGGCCGGTGAGTGTATATTTAACTGAGAAAAGTCATGGCCAGCTAGGAATATTCTCTGTAGCATCCGCTGTAAATGAACCTGATGGATAAGCAATGACTTGAGTCTAGACCAATAATTTCCTTGTGCGGCCTCATCTCTTCCCAGCAGTGATTCATGTGCTGTCTGGCAGTAACGTGCTCGTCTGCGTAGTCCGGCGCAGCCCCTACCCACTGAGGTTTTACGGCGGTTTTACCTCATTGATGTTAATGGAGGATTCATTACAACTGTCAATACTAGTCTTCTGTACCACAACAGCCTGCCACACAGAAAGAGAGTTGTGATATCATAGATAGTACTTCCAAAACAATAAAAATTTCCAGCATTGACCGACAATTATCCACGTAGATGTAAAATTAAAAATTAATTTTTATTGGGCAGAAATAAAAAGGTAACCACCAGTTACAGTATGAAAAAATCTTGATCCATGAGAAGCCTACGCGTTTCAGGGTGTTATCCCCTTACTCATGGGGCTACTCTTATTTTTTACATCTACATGGATAATTGTCGGTCGATGCTGGAAATTTTTATTGTTTTGGAAGTTCTGGTTACTTGCATGAAGGAGTCTGTATAGCGGTTTTCCTGCATTCCAACATGGAGTCAGCCTGTTTGGATATGGTGAGCTGAAAGAGCGTTTTTTCTTGTGGGACATCGTAGATGGTACCTGACTAAAACAGATTGTGATGTCACAGATAGCACCTGACTAATACAGGTTGTGATGTCACCGATAGCACCTGACTAATACAAGTTGTGATGTCACAGATAGTACCTGACTAATACAGGTTGTGATGTCACAGATAGTACCTGACTAATACAGGTTGTGATGTCACCGATAGCACCTGACTAATACAGGTTGTGATGTCACCGATAGTACCTGACTAATACAGGTTGTGATGTCACAGATAGCACCTGACTAATACAGGTTGTGATGTCACAGATAGTGCCTGACTAATACAGGTTGTGATGTCACAGATAGTACCTGACTAATACAGGTTGTGATGTCACAGATAGTACCTGACTAATACAGGTTGTGATGTCATAGAGTTCTATCTTGCACAGTGATACCTCACTTTACCTCACGTGTGATGTCGCAGAGTTTTATTTTACTTATGATCTTCCAGAAGCTGACAGCCATTTGCCTGACTGAAGGTTGCGCATGTTGTCACAATATTTTACATGATGGAAATGCATTTATGATGTCACAGTAGGTCATCTCACAGAAACGTATTTCTGACATGTTGGAAACCTACCTAACTAAAATCCACTTAGCGTATTCGACAGATGTCACAGATGTTGTCATGTCACAGTACCCTACCTGACCTAAACAGATGTTGTGATGTCACTAGAACTTTCTTGACAGAAACACACTGAAAAACACAGTAGTGATGTCACCGACACATCATTTAGACAGATTCTCTATGGAGAAGATGTCATTATAAGAGTTTAGGCTTTGGGTTCTCACCACATAGTCCCCAATAGTCAGAACAACTGACCCATCTATATAATATGCCACAAGTTACTTAAAGTTATTTGAGACATTATATGAGTATATAGCAAGTTGTTTAAAAGGTTATTCCCATACTGAGATAGGAATAACTGGTCCCTGTACTGACCCCTATGACCCCTTCAATTTAATGGTGATACCTGTGTGCTCTGACTGTGGTGGCAGTGTGTACTGGGGGTGTGTGGAGTGTGTTGGGGCGATTTACGCTCAGACTGAGTGAGTGGAGTGAATTAACCCTTGATGGCTGAACCCACGTCACACGCTAGGACGGTCCGTCATGTATGAAGCATCTACCCTGTCCCGCTCATAGATATATACGCCTTCTTCTGAAAGTGTATATCGGTGAGATTAGAGTGCAAGAGAGGTAACTTTTATCCCCAATGCAAAACCCAAAACAGTGTTCTACCTCCCTTGTCCCATTTATAATACTGACTGCTACCCCCTGTGATTTAGTGCATGTATATGTATACTTGATTCTGAATAGGTTAATGTTCAGCACTTGCGTATATATTGCGTATATATAATGGGTTTGCTGTTGATATGTGTATGTAGCAGTTCTGGCATATAGCAGCTGTGATATATCTACGATTGATGACTTTATTTGTAGTGTCCCCCTTATCTATCTTCCTTCTACTTGGCAGGTCTCCTTGGCAATGATAAGATTATTTCTTGGCGTAATTAAAATTAAGCAAATTAATTAAGCTGCCAGTTATGTATAATGGATGCCTTATCTGAGCCATTCATGGTTTTCTAATCATTTTATCCAAAGAACTAATATCTTGAGCACCCCCACCCCTCCCCCTTGGGCTGTTGGCAAACTCTGATATGTATCGAGCTAAGCCTTGTACATATGGCGTATTACAGACAAGACTAGAAGTAACAGAACACACATGGACGGTGTTAGATATACTCAATTCCGTGATCATAAACGGGATGGAGATCTAATACCCAGCTCTACCATTACTATATGGATGGTTTGCACAAGCCCCACGTCCCTCCCATCTGTTAACTGGTGCGTCTGCCAAATTCAGACGATCACCCACCTGATATTGATGGCCTATATCAATGTTTTGAAACTGGAAACCCCCCCCCCCCCTTTAAAGTCAATATCTTGCTTTTTAATACCTTGTCTTGATATAGATTTAAAGGGATTTTTCCAAGAGTCAGATATTGATGATCCTTAGACTAGGTCATCGATATCTAGTTGTTTGGGGTCTGACACCCGGGATCCCCAACTGTTTGCAGAGACTGCGAGTGAGCACTGCAGCCTTTTCACTGAATGCCATACAGTGCGTAAGGACTGTGCTTGGTATTGCAGCTCAGCCCCATTCACTTGAAGGGGACTGAGCTGCACACAAACTATGTGATGAATGAATGTCACTTACTGACCTGTAAAGCCTAAGCTCCACTGCTGCTTTATTCAGCTGATCTGTGGGGGTCGCAGGTATCAAACCCCACCAATCATATATTGTAACGCCCTGAAAATACCTTTAAATGATGAGTGGCTCTCTTCTGACGCCACTAGAGGGAGCTTGTGAGCTTACTGCAAACTACTTATTATGGAGTTCTAGGTATAACTCATAGCTCATTAGCTCCCTCTAGTGGAGGATAAAACGCAGCTATATCTAGGTAGGGTATTTGGAATCTCTGGCTGCAGATTTGTTACAAAAACATACAGAGCATTTAGATAATAAAAACCATATTGCTATTTAAAGGCTCACATTTACTTGAAGATGTCCTTTAAGTATCTGTACTTTAGACACATCTGTTCACGGACAGATGCTCTTTTAGGTCACATCTGGTTTGGGTCTAGGGCCTGGATCTGGTTTCACAGAAGGTTAGCCTTTACAGTAACACAGATGACAACATTTCTATCAAAGATTTCTATATTAATGCTGTAAGACGGGGCTTATTGATGTGACCGCCTACACTTACACTCGCCCGAGTCACTTATTTCAGATCTGGGTGTATGAAGCCTGCGGTCAGATGCGGCCATGATAAATGGCTGCCTTCCGCTGACAATAATCAGGTTTGCAGGCTCAGCAGTCGATGACGGGATCTGCCGAGATGATTTATCTGACGCCGGATGAAAATGTGCTACCAAAAGCTAAAAGGATAGATCAGCGTGGTAAATACGCAGACCTACCGAGAGCCTAAAATATGGACCGATGGTGACAGGACCATAGAAGAAGGTAAAACTGTTTAATATAGAACAGCACAAACCTATACAGTAAAGATAATGCTATATCCTACTATACAGATATAACCATACACATACTGAAGCGCATGGCTGCCACTTATTCCCCTCTCCCACGCTCCCTTTTATGACAAACCAGCACCCAAATGTTGAGCATGCTGAAAAATTCTAGTTCAAATTAGATACGCCACATTGCGCTAGAGATGCGCCACACTGCGCCAAAGATGAACCATGCTTACGTCAGTGTTTAGTCGTACTCGTAACCAAAATGATAAATCAGCGTCAATAAAGGGGGATTAAGATTTTGAGCTTTGTACAGCGCTGTGGAATATGTTGCTGCTTCTTCTCGTTCCATTAATTGTCATATATATTGCCAGGATGTCCGCCCCCAGCCCCCATAGCTATTACTAGAGATGAGCGAACACTAAAATGTTCGAGGTTCGAAATTCGATTCGAACAGCCGCTCAATGTTCGTGTGTTCGAACGGGTTTCGAACCCCATTATAGTCTATGGGGAACAGATACTCGTTAAGGGGGAAACCCAAATCCGTGTCTGGAGGGTCACCAAGTCCACTATGACACCCCAGGAAATGATGCCAACACCTCTGGAATGACACTGGGACAGCAGGGGAAGCATGTCTGGGGGCATCTAACACACCAAAGACCCTCTATTACCCCAACATCACAGCCTAACAACTACACACTTTACACACTCAATACCACCTCTCTGACAGTAGGAAAACACCTTGAAACATGTGTATTTGGCACTTGCAGTGAGGAGAGCTTGTCACCAGCAGTGAATTTGGCCCTTGTAGTAAGTTGAGGTTGGCACCAACATTTGTTTTGAAAATCAGGGTGGATTGAGCCTCTAACCAGCAGAGTTTGGGCAAATTCATGGTGGAGGGAGCCTCTAAACACCCCAGTTTGGGCAAATTCATGGTGGAGGGAGCCTCTAAAAACCCCAGTTTGGACCAATTCATGGTGGAGGGAGCCTCTAACCAGCCCAGTGTGGGCAAATTCATGGTGGAGGGAGCCTCTAAAAAACCCAGTTTGGACCAATTCATGGTGGAGGGAGCCTCTAACCAGCCCAGTTTGGGCAAATTCATGGTGGAGGGAGCCTCTAAAAAACCCAGTTTGGACCAATTCATGGTGGAGGGAGCCTCTAACCAGCCCAGTTTGGGCAAATTCATGGTGGAGGGAGCCTCTAAAAAACCCAGTTTGGACCAATTCATGGTGGAGGGAGCCTCTAACCAGCCCAGTTTGGGCAAATTCATGGTGGAGGGAGCCTCTAAACAGCCCAGTTTGGGCAAATTCATGGTGGAGGGAGCCTCTAAACAGCCCAGTTTGGGCAAATTCATGGTGGAGGGAGCCTCTAACCAGCCCAGTTTGGACCAATTAATGGTGGAGGGAGCCTCTAACCAGCCCAGTTTGGGCAAATTCATGGTGGAGGGAGCCTCTAACCAGCCCAGTTTGGACCAATTCATGGTGGAGGGAGCCTCTAAACAGCCCAGTTTGGGCAAATTCATGGTGGAGGGAGCCTCTAACCAGCCCAGTTTGGGCAAATTCATGGTGGAGGGAGCCTCTAAACAGCCCAGTTTGGACCAATTCATGGTGGAGGGAGCCTCTAAACAGCCCAGTTTGGGCAAATTCATGGTGGAGGGAGCCTCTAAACAGCCCAGTTTGGGCAAATTCATGGTGGAGGGAGCCTCTAACCAGCCCAGTTTGGACCAATTAATGGTGGAGGGAGCCTCTAACCAGCCCAGTTTGGGCAAATTCATGGTGGAGGGAGCCTCTAACCAGCCCAGTTTGGGCAAATTCATGGTGGAGGGAGCCTCTAAACAGCCCAGTTTGGACCAATTCATGGTGGAGGGAGCCTCTAAAAAACCCAGTTTGGACCAATTCATGGTGGAGGGAGCCTCTAAACAGCCCAGTTTGGGCAAATTCATGGTGGAGGGAGCCTCTAACCAGCCCAGTTTGGACCAATTCATGGTGGAGGGAGCCTCTAAACAGCCAAGTTTTGGGAAATTCATGGTGGAGGGAGCCTCTAACCAGCCCAGTTTGGACCAATTCATGGTGGAGGGAGCCTCTAAACAGCCCAGTTTGGGCAAATTCATGGTGGAGGGAGCCTCTAAAAAACCCAGTTTGGACCAATTCATGGTGGAGGGAGCCTCTAACCAGCCCAGTTTGGACCAATTAATGGTGGAGGGAGCCTCTAAACAGCCAAGTTTGGACCAATTCATGGTGGAGGGAGCCTCTAAAAACCCCAGTTTGGACCAATTCATGGTGGAGGGAGCCTCTAACCAGCCCAGTTTGGGCAAATTCATGGTGGAGGGAGCCTCTAACCAGCCCAGTTTGGACCAATTAATGGTGGAGGGAGCCTCTAAACAGCCAAGTTTGGACCAATTCATGGTGGAGGGAGCCTCTAAAAACCCCAGTTTGGACCAATTCATGGTGGAGGGAGCCTCTAACCAGCCCAGTTTGGGCAAATTCATGGTGGAGGGAGCCTCTAAACAGCCCAGTTTGGGCACATTCATGGTGGAGGGAGCCTCTAACCAGCCCAGTTTGGACCAATTAATGGTGGAGGGAGCCGCTAAACAGCCCAGTTTGGACCAATTCATGGTGGAGGGAGCCTCTAAAAACCCCAGTTTGGACCAATTCATGGTGGAGGGAGCCTCTAAAAAACCCAGTTTGGACCGATTCATGGTGGAGGGAGCCTCTAACCAGCCCAGTTTGGACCAATTAATGGTGGAGGGAGCCTCTAAACAGCCAAGTTTGGACCAATTCATGGTGGAGGGAGCCTCTAAAAACCCCAGTTTGGACCAATTCATGGTGGAGGGAGCCTCTAACCAGCCCAGTTTGGGCAAATTCATGGTGGAGGGAGCCTCTAAACAGCCCAGTTTGGACCAATTCATGGTGGAGGGAGCCTCTAACCAGCCCAGTTTGGGCAAATTCATGGTGGAGGGAGCCTCTAAAAAACCCAGTTTGGACCAATTCATGGTGGAGGGAGCCTCTAACCAGCCCAGTTTGGGCAAATTCATGGTGGAGGGAGCCTCTAAACAGCCCAGTTTGGGCAAATTCATGGTGGAGGGAGCCTCTAAACAGCCCAGTTTGGGCAAATTCATGGTGGAGGGAGCCTCTAACCAGCCCAGTTTGGACCAATTCATGGTGGAGGGAGCCTCTAACCAGCCCAGTTTGGGCAAATTCATGGTGGAGGGAGCCTCTAAACAGCCCAGTTTGGACCAATTCATGGTGGAGGGAGCCTCTAAAAAACCCAGTTTGGACCAATTCATGGTGGAGGGAGCCTCTAAACAGCCCAGTTTGGGCAAATTCATGGTGGAGGGAGCCTCTAACCAGCCCAGTTTGGACCAATTCATGGTGGAGGGAGCCTCTAAACAGCCAAGTTTTGGGAAATTCATGGTGGAGGGAGCCTCTAACCAGCCCAGTTTGGACCAATTCATGGTGGAGGGAGCCTCTAAACAGCCCAGTTTGGGCAAATTCATGGTGGAGGGAGCCTCTAACCAGCCCAGTTTGGACCAATTAATGGTGGAGGGAGCCTCTAAACAGCCAAGTTTGGACCAATTCATGGTGGAGGGAGCCTCTAAAAACCCCAGTTTGGACCAATTCATGGTGGAGGGAGCCTCTAACCAGCCCAGTTTGGGCAAATTCATGGTGGAGGGAGCCTCTAACCAGCCCAGTTTGGACCAATTAATGGTGGAGGGAGCCGCTAAACAGCCCAGTTTGGACCAATTCATGGTGGAGGGAGCCTCTAAAAACCCCAGTTTGGACCAATTCATGGTGGAGGGAGCCTCTAAAAAACCCAGTTTGGACCGATTCATGGTGGAGGGAGCCTCTAACCAGCCCAGTTTGGACCAATTAATGGTGGAGGGAGCCTCTAAACAGCCAAGTTTGGACCAATTCATGGTGGAGGGAGCCTCTAAAAACCCCAGTTTGGACCAATTCATGGTGGAGGGAGCCTCTAACCAGCCCAGTTTGGGCAAATTCATGGTGGAGGGAGCCTCTAAACAGCCCAGTTTGGACCAATTCATGGTGGAGGGAGCCTCTAACCAGCCCAGTTTGGGCAAATTCATGGTGGAGGGAGCCTCTAAAAAACCCAGTTTGGACCAATTCATGGTGGAGGGAGCCTCTAACCAGCCCAGTTTGGGCAAATTCATGGTGGAGGGAGCCTCTAAACAGCCCAGTTTGGGCAAATTCATGGTGGAGGGAGCCTCTAAACAGCCCAGTTTGGGCAAATTCATGGTGGAGGGAGCCTCTAACCAGCCCAGTTTGGACCAATTAATGGTGGAGGGAGCCTCTAACCAGCCCAGTTTGGGCAAATTCATGGTGGAGGGAGCCTCTAAACAGCCCAGTTTGGACCAATTCATGGTGGAGGGAGCCTCTAAAAAACCCAGTTTGGACCAATTCATGGTGGAGGGAGCCTCTAAACAGCCCAGTTTGGGCAAATTCATGGTGGAGGGAGCCTCTAACCAGCCCAGTTTGGACCAATTCATGGTGGAGGGAGCCTCTAACCAGCCCAGTTTGGGCAAATTCATGGTGGAGGGAGCCTCTAAACAGCCCAGTTTGGACCAATTCATGGTGGAGGGAGCCTCTAAAAAACCCAGTTTGGACCAATTCATGGTGGAGGGAGCCTCTAAACAGCCCAGTTTGGGCAAATTCATGGTGGAGGGAGCCTCTAACCAGCCCAGTTTGGACCAATTCATGGTGGAGGGAGCCTCTAAACAGCCAAGTTTTGGGAAATTCATGGTGGAGGGAGCCTCTAACCAGCCCAGTTTGGACCAATTCATGGTGGAGGGAGCCTCTAAACAGCCCAGTTTGGGCAAATTCATGGTGGAGGGAGCCTCTAACCAGCCCAGTTTGGACCAATTAATGGTGGAGGGAGCCGCTAAACAGCCCAGTTTGGGCAAATTCATGGTGGAGGGAGCCTCTAAACAGCCCAGTTTGGACCAATTCATGGTGGAGGGAGCCTCTAAAAAACCCAGTTTGGACCAATTCATGGTGGAGGGAGCCTCTAAACAGCCCAGTTTGGGCAAATTCATGGTGGAGGGAGCCTCTAAACAGCCCAGTTTGGGCAAATTCATGGTGGAGGGAGCCTCTAACCAGCCCAGTTTGGACCAATTAATGGTGGAGGGAGCCTCTAAACAGCCAAGTTTTGGGAAATTCATGGTGGAGGGAGCCTCTAACCAGCCCAGTTTGGACCAATTCATGGTGGAGGGAGCCTCTAAACAGCCCAGTTTGGGCAAATTCATGGTGGAGGGAGCCTCTAAAAAACCCAGTTTGGACCAATTCATGGTGGAGGGAGCCTCTAACCAGCCCAGTTTGGACCAATTAATGGTGGAGGGAGCCTCTAAACAGCCAAGTTTGGACCAATTCATGGTGGAGGGAGCCTCTAAAAACCCCAGTTTGGACCAATTCATGGTGGAGGGAGCCTCTAACCAGCCCAGTTTGGGCAAATTCATGGTGGAGGGAGCCTCTAAACAGCCCAGTTTGGGCAAATTCATGGTGGAGGGAGCCTCTAACCAGCCCAGTTTGGACCAATTAATGGTGGAGGGAGCCGCTAAACAGCCCAGTTTGGACCAATTCATGGTGGAGGGAGCCTCTAAAAACCCCAGTTTGGACCAATTCATGGTGGAGGGAGCCTCTAAAAAACCCAGTTTGGACCAATTCATGGTGGAGGGAGCCTCTAACCAGCCCAGTTTGGACCAATTAATGGTGGAGGGAGCCTCTAAACAGCCAAGTTTGGACCAATTCATGGTGGAGGGAGCCTCTAAAAACCCCAGTTTGGACCAATTCATGGTGGAGGGAGCCTCTAACCAGCCCAGTTTGGACCAATTAATGGTGGAGGGAGCCTCTAACCAGCCCAGTTTGGACCAATTAATGGTGGAGGGAGCCTCTAACCACCCCAGTTTGGACCAATTCATGGTGGAGGGAGCCTCTAAACAGCCAAGTTTGGACCAATTCATGGTGGAGGGAGCCTCTAAAAACCCCAGTTTGGACCAATTCATGGTGGAGGGAGCCTCTAACCAGCCCAGTTTGGGCAAATTCATGGTGGAGGGAGCCTCTAAACAGCCCAGTTTGGGCAAATTCATGGTGGAGGGAGCCTCTAACCAGCCCAGTTTGGACCAATTAATGGTGGAGGGAGCCGCTAAACAGCCCAGTTTGGGCAAATTCATGGTGGAGGGAGCCTCTAAACAGCCCAGTTTGGACCAATTCATGGTGGAGGGAGCCTCTAAAAAACCCAGTTTGGACCAATTCATGGTGGAGGGAGCCTCTAAACAGCCCAGTTTGGGCAAATTCATGGTGGAGGGAGCCTCTAACCAGCCCAGTTTGGACCAATTAATGGTGGAGGGAGCCTCTAAACAGCCAAGTTTTGGGAAATTCATGGTGGAGGGAGCCTCTAACCAGCCCAGTTTGGACCAATTAATGGTGGAGGGAGCCTCTAAACAGCCCAGTTTGGACCAATTCATGGTGGAGGGAGCCTCTAAACAGCCCAGTTTGGGCAAATTCATGGTGGAGGGAGCCTCTAAAAAACCCAGTTTGGACCAATTCATGGTGGAGGGAGCCTCTAACCAGCCCAGTTTGGGCAAATTCATGGTGGAGGGAGCCTCTAAACAGCCCAGTTTGGGCAAATTCATGGTGGAGGGAGCCTCTAACCAGCCCAGTTTGGACCAATTAATGGTGGAGGGAGCCGCTAAACAGCCCAGTTTGGGCAAATTCATGGTGGAGGGAGCCTCTAAACAGCCCAGTTTGGACCAATTCATGGTGGAGGGAGCCTCTAAAAAACCCAGTTTGGACCAATTCATGGTGGAGGGAGCCTCTAAACAGCCCAGTTTGGGCAAATTCATGGTGGAGGGAGCCTCTAACCAGCAGAGTTGTGGGAAAGCAGGGTGGAGGGAGCCTCTAACCAGCAGAGTTGGTGGAAATCAGGGTGGAGGGAGCCTCTAACCAGCAGAGTTGGGGGAAATCATGTTGGAGGGAGCCTAGTATTAGCAGAATTGTGCAACGCTTATGGTGGATGAGTATGAGGATGCGGAGGAATTGGAGAGGTTGAGTACAGACATAGAGTTTCATGTTGGGGTGCTTTACACAGGTGGGCACAAAAATGAAGGCTCTATCCAGTGGTGGTTCATTTTTATCAAAGTGAGCCGGTCGGCACTCTCAGCTGACAGACGGGTGCGCTTGTCAGTGATGATGCCACCGGCTGCACTGAACACCCTCTCAGATAGGACGCTGGCGGCAGGACAGGACAGCACCTCCAAGGCATATAGGGCAAGTTCAAGCCACAGGTCCAACTTCGACACCCAATACGTGTAGGGCGCAGAGGGGTCGGAGAGGACAGGGCTGTGGTCGGAAAGGTATTCCCGCAACATGCGCCTATACTTCTCACGCCTGGTGACACTAGGACCCTCCGTGGCGGCACTTTGGCGAGGGGGTGCCATCAAGGTGTCCCAGACCTTAGACAGTGTGCCCCTCGTTTGTGTGGACCGGTGAGAACTTGGTTGCCTACTGGAGGAACTGCCCTCCCTGCCGCCAACGTCACATGCTGGAAACATCTCCATCATATTCTGCACCAATTGCCTGTGGCAAGCATTGATGCGATTGGCCCTCCCCTCTACCGGAATAAAAGACGAGATGTTGTTTTTATACCGGGGGTCAAGGATAGCAAAGATCCAGTACTGGTTGTCCTCCATGATTTTGACAATACGCTTGTCGGTTGTAAAGCACCCCAACATGAACTCAGCCATGTCTGCCACAGTGTTAGTTGGCATGACTCCTCTGGCCCCACCGGAAAGTTCAATCTCCATTTCCTCCTCATCCTCCATGTCTACCCATCCGCGCTGCAACAATGGGACGATTCGAAGTTGCCCGGAAGCCTCCTGTATCACCATCAAATCATCGGACAACTCTTCTTCCTCCTCCTCCTCCTCCTCCTCCTCCATTAAACGCAGTGAAGCGGACAGATGTGTGGACCTACTCTCCAGCTGTGACGGATCGGATGCTATCCCTAACTCCTCTGTGTGATCTGAGTTATCCCTGATGTCAATCAGGGATTCTCTCAGAACACACAAGAGCGGGATTGTAAGGCTCACCATCGCATCCTCAGAGCTCACCCTCCTTGTGGACTCCTCAAAGACCCGTAGGATGTCACAAAGGTCTCTCATCCATGGCCACTCATGGATGTGAAACTGAGGCAGCTGACTTTGTGGCACCCTAGGGTTTTGTAGCTGGTATTCCATCAAAGGTCTCTGCTGCTCAACCACTCTATTCAACATCTGAAACGTTGAGTTCCAGCGTGTGGGGACGTCGCACAAAAGCCGGTGTTGTGGCACATGCAGGCGTTGCTGGAGAGATTTTAAGCTAGCAGCGGCTACTGTCGACTTGCGAAAGTGGGCGCACATGCGCCGCACTTTCACCAGTAGCTCTGGAACATTGGGGTAGCTCTTTAGGAAACGTTGCACCACTAGGTTGAAGACGTGGGCCAGGCATGGAACATGTTGGAGTCCGGCAAGCTCCAGAGCTGCTACCAGGTTCCGGCCGTTATCACAAACGACCATGCCTGGGCCCAGGTGCAGCGGCTCAAACCATATTGCCGTCTCATCGAGGAGGGCATCCCTCACCTCGGAGGCAGTGTGCTGTCTGTCCCCCAAGCTGATCAGCTTCAGCACAGCCTGCTGACGTCTACCAACGCCAGTGCTGCAACGTTTCCAACTCGTAGCTGGGGTCAATCTAACAGCGGAGGAGGAGGCGGTGGCGGAGGAGGAGGCGGTGGCGGAGGAGGAGGCGGTAGAGGAGGAGGAGGAGAGGGGTGTTCTTCTCGTGTCCCTGCCAGGAATGTTAGGCGGGGAGACGAGGTACACCGGGCCAGTTTGGGAAGCAGTCCCAGCCTCAACTACATTCACCCAGTGTGCCGTCAGTGAAATGTAGCGTCCCTGTCCGCATGCACTTGTCCACGCGTCGGTGGTCAAGTGGACCTTTGTGCAAAGCGCGGAACTAAGGGCTCGCCTGATGTTGAGTGACACGTGCTGGTGCAAGGCGGGGACGGCACACCGGGAGAAGTAGTGACGGCTAGGGACGGCATAGCGAGGTGCCGCAGTTGCCATCAGGTCCAGGAAGGCGGGAGTTTCAACAAGCCGGAACGCCAACATCTCCTGGGCCAGCAGTTTAGCGATGTTGGCGTTCAAGGCTTGCGCGTGTGGGTGGTTAGCAGTGTATTTCTGCCGCCGCTCCAATGTCTGAGAGATGGTGGGTTGTTGTAAAGAAACGCCTGATGGTGCCTTTGATGGTGCAGGAGAAGGAGATAAGACAGGACCAGGGGAGGATGAGGTAGAAGTCAACAAAGTGGCGGAGGCAGATGAAGTGGTGTCCTGGCTCGTCCTCTGGAGTGCATCGCCAGCACAGTCAGCAGTGGCAGTGGCAGAGGCAGAGGCAGTGGCAGAGGCAGTGGCAGTGGCGTGAACGGCAGGCGGCCTTTGTCCTGCCGTTGCTGCCTGCCACTGATTCCAGTGCTTGGATTCCAAATGACGGCGCATTGAAGTGGTGGACAGGTTGCTCTTCTCAGAGCCCCTAATCAATTTCGAGAGGCAAATTGTGCAGACAACACTATATCTGTCCTCGGCGCATTCCTTGAAAAAACTCCACACCTTCGAGAAACGTGCCCTCGAGGTGGGAGTTTTTCGGGGCTGGGTACGAACTGGAACATCTTGGGAGATTCCGGGTGTGGCCTGGCTTCGCCTAAGCTGCTGACCTCTGCCTCTGCCTCTAGCTACCCTTTTTGGTGCTGCACCTGCCTCAACATCCACACTACTTTCCCCGCTTGACATCCCCCCTGTCCAGGTCGGGTCAGTGTCCTCATCATCCACCACTTCCTCTTCCAACTCCTGTCTCATCTCCTCCTCCCGCACAATGCGCCGGTCAACTGGATGCCCTGACGGCAACTGCGTCACATCATCGTCGATGAGGGTGGGTTGCTGGTCATCCACCACCAAATCGAACGGAGATGGAGGAGACTCTAGTGTTTGAGCATCTGGACACAGATGCTCCTCTGTTAGGTTCGTGGAATCGTGACGTGGAGAGGCAGGTTGAGGGACAATGAAAGGAGCGGAGAACAGCTCTGGGGAGCAGGGACAGTTTGGGTTATTGTTCTGTAAAGCTTCGGAATTTTGGGAGGAAGGAAGACAAGACTGTTGGGTAATAGGAGGAGAGGAGGCAGAGTCTGACTGGCTGCTGGACAATGTGCTGTAAGCGTTCTCTGACAGCCATTGCAAGACCTGTTCCTGGTTCTCGGGCCTACTAAGGTTTGTACCCTGCAGTTTAGTTAATGTGGCAAGCAACCCTGGCACTGTGGAGTGGCGCAATGCTTGCTGCCCCACAGGAGTAGGCACGGGACGCCCTGTGGCTTCACTGCTACCTTGCTCCCCAGAACCATTCCCCCGACCTCGCCCACGGCCTCGTCCACGTCCCTTTCCGGGAGCCTTGCGCATTTTGAATTCCTAGTTAGAAATTGGCACTGTATACCAGAAGTAAAAATTGTGGGTGCACGTAACCCCAATATATTCTTTGAATTCCCAGTCAGACACTGGCACTATATGGCAGTAGCAAGAAATGAGGGTATTTGTATTCCCAATATATTCTTTGAATTCCCAGTCAGACACTGGCACTATATGGCAGTAGCAAGAAATGAGGGTATTTGTATTCCCAATATATTCTTTGAATTCCCAGTCAGACAATGGCACTGTATACCAGTAGTAAAAATTGTGGGTGCACGTAACCCCAATATATTCTTTGAATTACCAGTCAGAAACTGGCACTATATGGCAGTAGCAAGAAATGAGGGTATTTATAACCCCAATATATTCTTTGAATTCCCAGTCAGACAATGGCACTGTATACCAGTAGTAAAAATTGTGGGTGCACGTAACCCCAATATATTCTTTGAATTCCCAGTCAGACACTGGCACTATATGGCAGTAGCAAGAAATGAGGGTATTTGTATTCCCAATATATTCTTTGAATTCCCAGTCAGACAATGGCACTGTATACCAGTAGTAAAAATTGTGGGTGCACGTAACCCCAATATATTCTTTGAATTCCCAGTCAGACACTGGCACTATATGGCAGTAGCAAGAAATGAGGGTATTTGTATTCCCAATATATTCTTTGAATTCCCAGTCAGACAATGGCACTGTATACCAGTAGTAAAAATTGTGGGTGCACGTAACCCCAATATATTCTTTGAATTACCAGTCAGACACTGGCACTATATGGCAGTAGCAAGAAATGAGGGTATTTGTATTCCCAATATATTCTTTGAATTCCCAGTCAGACACTGGCACTATATGGCAGTAGCAAGAAATGAGGGTATTTGTATTCCCAATATATTCTTTGAATTCCCAGTCAGACAATGGCACTGTATACCAGTAGTAAAAATTGTGGGTGCACGTAACCCCAATATATTCTTTGAATTACCAGTCAGAAACTGGCACTATATGGCAGTAGCAAGAAATGAGGGTATTTATAACCCCAATATATTCTTTGAATTCCCAGTCAGACAATGGCACTGTATACCAGTAGTAAAAATTGTGGGTGCACGTAACCCCAATATATTCTTTGAATTCCCAGTCAGACACTGGCACTATATGGCAGTAGCAAGAAATGAGGGTATTTGTATTCCCAATATATTCTTTGAATTCCCAGTCAGACAATGGCACTGTATACCAGTAGTAAAAATTGTGGGTGCACGTAACCCCAATATATTCTTTGAATTACCAGTCAGACACTGGCACTATATGGCAGTAGCAAGAAATGAGGGTATTTGTATTCCCAATATATTCTTTGAATTCCCAGTCAGACAATGGCACTGTATACCAGTAGTAAAAATTGTGGGTGCACGTAACCCCAATATATTCTTTGAATTCCCAGTCAGAAACTGGCACTATATGGCAGTAGCAAGAAATGAGGGTATTTGTATTCCCAATATATTCTTTGAATTCCCAGTCAGACAATGGCACTGTATACCAGTAGTAAAAATTGTGGGTGCACGTAACCCCAATATATTCTTTGAATTACCAGTCAGACACTGGCACTATATGGCAGTAGCAAGAAATGAGGGTATTTGTATTCCCAATATATTCTTTGAATTCCCAGTCAGACAATGGCACTGTATACCAGTAGTAAAAATTGTGGGTGCACGTAACCCCAATATATTCTTTGAATTACCAGTCAGACACTGGCACTATATGGCAGTAGCAAGAAATGAGGGTATTTGTATTCCCAATATATTCTTTGAATTCCCAGTCAGACACTGGCACTATATGGCAGTAGCAAGAAATGAGGGTATTTGTATTCCCAATATATTCTTTGAATTCCCAGTCAGACAATGGCACTGTATACCAGTAGTAAAAATTGTGGGTGCACGTAACCCCAATATATTCTTTGAATTACCAGTCAGACACTGGCACTATATGGCAGTAGCAAGAAATGAGGGTATTTGTATTCCCAATATATTCTTTGAATTCCCAGTCAGACAATGGCACTGTATACCAGTAGTAAAAATTGTGGGTGCACGTAACCCCAATATATTCTTTGAATTCCCAGTCAGACACTGGCACTATATGGCAGTAGCAAGAAATGAGGGTATTTGTATTCCCAATATATTCTTTGAATTCCCAGTCAGACAATGGCACTGTATACCAGTAGTAAAAATTGTGGGTGCACGTAACCCCAATATATTCTTTGAATTACCAGTCAGACACTGGCACTATATGGCAGTAGCAAGAAATGAGGGTATTTGTATTCCCAATATATTCTTTGAATTCCCAGTCAGACAATGGCACTGTATACCAGTAGTAAAAATTGTGGGTGCACGTAACCCCAATATATTCTTTGAATTCCCAGTCAGACACTGGCACTATATGGCAGTAGCAAGAAATGAGGGTATTTGTATTCCCAATATATTCTTTGAATTCCCAGTCAGACAATGGCACTGTATACCAGTAGTAAAAATTGTGGGTGCACGTAACCCCAATATATTCTTTGAATTACCAGTCAGACACTGGCACTATATGGCAGTAGCAAGAAATGAGGGTATTTGTATTCCCAATATATTCTTTGAATTCCCAGTCAGACAATGGCACTGTATACCAGTAGTAAAAATTGTGAGTGCACGTAACCCCAATATATTCTTTGAATTACCAGTCAGAAACTGGCACTATATGGCAGTAGCAAGAAATGAGGGTATTTGTATTCCCAATATATTCTTTGAATTCCCAGTCAGACAATGGCACTGTATACCAGTAGTAAAAATTGTGGGTGCACGTAACCCCAATATATTCTTTGAATTACCAGTCAGAAACTGGCACTATATGGCAGTAGCAAGAAATGAGGGTATTTATAACCCCAATATATTCTTTGAATTCCCAGTCAGACAATGGCACTGTATACCAGTAGTAAAAATTGTGGGTGCACGTAACCACAATATATTCTTTGAATTACCAGTCAGAAACTGGCACTATATGGCAGTAGCAAGAAATGAGGGTATTTATAACCCCAATATATTCTTTGAATTCCCAGTCAGACAATGGCACTGTATACCAGTAGTAAAAATTGTGGGTGCACGTAACCCCAATATATTCTTTGAATTACCAGTCAGAAACTGGCACTATATGGCAGTAGCAAGAAATGAGGGTATTTGTATTCCCAATATATTCTTTGAATTCCCAGTCAGACAATGGCACTGTATACCAGTAGTAAAAATTGTGGGTGCACGTAACCCCAATATATTCTTTGAATTACCAGTCAGAAACTGGCACTATATGGCAGTAGCAAGAAATGAGGGTATTTATAACCCCAATATATTCTTTGAATTCCCAGTCAGACAATGGCACTGTATACCAGTAGTAAAAATTGTGGGTGCACGTAACCCCAATATATTCTTTGAATTACCAGTCAGACACTGGCACTATATGGCAGTAGCAAGAAATGAGGGTATTTGTATTCCCAATATATTCTTTGAATTCCCAGTCAGACAATGGCACTGTATACCAGTAGTAAAAATTGTGGGTGCACGTAACCCCAATATATTCTTTGAATTCCCAGTCAGACACTGGCACTATATGGCAGTAGCAAGAAATGAGGGTATTTGTATTCCCAATATATTCTTTGAATTCCCAGTCAGACAATGGCACTGTATACCAGTAGTAAAAATTGTGGGTGCACGTAACCCCAATATATTCTTTGAATTCCCAGTCAGACACTGGCACTATATGGCAGTAGCAAGAAATGAGGGTATTTGTATTCCCAATATATTCTTTGAATTCCCAGTCAGACAATGGCACTGTATACCAGTAGTAAAAATTGTGGGTGCACGTAACCCCAATATATTCTTTGAATTACCAGTCAGACACTGGCACTATATGGCAGTAGCAAGAAATGAGGGTATTTGTATTCCCAATATATTCTTTGAATTCCCAGTCAGACAATGGCACTGTATACCAGTAGTAAAAATTGTGAGTGCACGTAACCCCAATATATTCTTTGAATTCCCAGTCAGAAACTGGCACTATATGGCAGTAGCAAGAAATGAGGGTATTTATAACCCCAATATATTCTTTGAATTCCCAGTCAGACAATGGCACTGTATACCAGTAGTAAAAATTGTGGGTGCACGTAACCACAATATATTCTTTGAATTACCAGTCAGAAACTGGCACTATATGGCAGTAGCAAGAAATGAGGGTATTTATAACCCCAATATATTCTTTGAATTCCCAGTCAGACAATGGCACTGTATACCAGTAGTAAAAATTGTGGGTGCACGTAACCCCAATATATTCTTTGAATTACCAGTCAGAAACTGGCACTATATGGCAGTAGCAAGAAATGAGGGTATTTGTATTCCCAATATATTCTTTGAATTCCCAGTCAGACAATGGCACTGTATACCAGTAGTAAAAATTGTGGGTGCACGTAACCCCAATATATTCTTTGAATTACCAGTCAGAAACTGGCACTATATGGCAGTAGCAAGAAATGAGGGTATTTATAACCCCAATATATTCTTTGAATTCCCAGTCAGACAATGGCACTGTATACCAGTAGTAAAAATTGTGGGTGCACGTAACCCCAATATATTCTTTGAATTCCCAGTCAGACACTGGCACTATATGGCAGTAGCAAGAAATGAGGGTATTTGTATTCCCAATATATTCTTTGAATTCCCAGTCAGACAGTGGCACTGTATACCAGTAGTAAAAATTGTGGGTGCACGTAACCCCAATATATTCTTTGAATTCCCAGTCAGACACTGGCACTATATGGCAGTAGCAAGAAATGAGGGTATTTGTATTCCCAATATATTCTTTGAATTCCCAATCAGACAATGGCACTGTATACCAGTAGTAAAAATTGTGGGTGCACGTAACCCCAATATATTCTTTGAATTACCAGTCAGACACTGGCACTATATGGCAGTAGCAAGAAATGAGGGTATTTGTATTCCCAATATATTCTTTGAATTCCCAGTCAGACAATGGCACTGTATACCAGTAGTAAAAATTGTGGGTGCACGTAACCCCAATATATTCTTTGAATTCCCAGTCAGACACTGGCACTATATGGCAGTAGCAAGAAATGAGGGTATTTGTATTCCCAATATATTCTTTGAATTCCCAGTCAGACAATGGCACTGTATACCAGTAGTAAAAATTGTGGGTGCACGTAACCCCAATATATTCTTTGAATTACCAGTCAGACACTGGCACTATATGGCAGTAGCAAGAAATGAGGGTATTTGTATTCCCAATATATTCTTTGAATTCCCAGTCAGACAATGGCACTGTATACCAGTAGTAAAAATTGTGGGTGCACGTAACCCCAATATATTCTTTGAATTCCCAGTCAGACACTGGCACTATATGGCAGTAGCAAGAAATGAGGGTATTTGTATTCCCAATATATTCTTTGAATTCCCAGTCAGACAATGGCACTGTATACCAGTAGTAAAAATTGTGGGTGCACGTAACCCCAATATATTCTTTGAATTACCAGTCAGACACTGGCACTATATGGCAGTAGCAAGAAATGAGGGTATTTGTATTCCCAATATATTCTTTGAATTCCCAGTCAGACAATGGCACTGTATACCAGTAGTAAAAATTGTGGGTGTATATAGCCCCAATTCTATTGCTAGGGGACTTGCAGGGTATTTCTGGGGTGAAGGTGGGGGGGCACACCGTTGGAACGGGTATCGGGGTATATATCGGGTATACGGGAATACACTGACAGTGTATTCCATTCAGGATCCTGGGAAAGCTGGGTTGCGGCGATTGAGCCCGTCAGTGCCACGTTACACTGACAAGCTTCTCCCTGGAATTTAGCTCTTACAAGAGCTGTTGGTTGTCTTCTCCTTCCTATCCTAGCCTGTCCCTGCCTACCCAGAATCTAAGCCCTAGCTAGCTGGACGGAAACCTCCGTCCTCGGTGAATTGCAAGCTCAGAATGATGCGAACCTGGGCGGCGCTGTTCTTTTAAATTAGAGGTCACATGTTTTCGGCAGCCAATGGGTTTTGCCTACTTTTCTCAACGTCACCGGTGTCGTAGTTCCTGTCCCACCTACCCTGCGCTGTTATTGGAGCAAAAAAGGCGCCAGGGAAGGTGGGAGGGGAATCGAGTAATGGCGCACTTTACCACGCGGTGTTCGATTCGATTCGAACATGCCGAACAGCCTAATATCCGATCGAACATGAGTTCGATAGAACACTGTTCGCTCATCTCTAGCTATTACAATTTGAATAGGGTCTTCATGTAACCGGTTGGGGTGCTGGCTAAATATTTTTAGTGCTGTTTTAGGTGACTGTGTTGACACCCGTTACTTTTTCTGGCAAATTCCCAAATTCACCACAAGTCTCTCGCCACAATACACATGATAAGGAAATCTCTTATGTTTGATCTCCTGCATACAATTGCTTTGCTTTGTTTTGCATCCGTTCTGCTATTGTGCACCACAGCCCAAATATTCCTAAAATCGGAAATCCCAAAGTTTATTCACAGGCCTATACAGGGAGTGATGGCTATGTGTTACAGTACTAGCCTGAACCCATGTGACCCCAGTCTGTGCCTCTGATTTCCCTCGCCGGCGTGAGTGAGCAGATGGGGGAAGTGTGGCGTGTACAGCCGACTGTTCAATCATTTATGTGCCGTACTTTGTGGCTCCTCTGTAGCCTAGTATACTGTACTGTGACTTTAATAAGACTTGTCTTCTGGATGACTGCATTGCTCCATGTCTGAATCAACTTATTCTGGGACAACAAATAGAAGAGCTATATTTATCCAGAACGAGGGGACTGAGCAAGACGTTCCTATCCCAGCATGTATGGGAATGTCAGCATCATTTCCGACCCAAACATTGCCACATTTTCTTACTTCTTGTGTTACAGTCAGTCTGTGACTATTTATAGCCTCTTGTAGTAGTATACAGTATGCATATGGCTGGTCTACACAGAGGGCTGTCAATCATTCTGTGTGGGCGGAGTAATCAGGACTCTCACTGTCTCTCCTCCTGAGGTCCTGTCACGGTTTACTGAGAAATCCTGTTCCAAATGATATAAACATATATTACAGATTATCCATCTCTACCATCTAAACCTATATATCACAGAGCTCAGCTTCTCTCCCTGTATCATATAACCCTATATGTCACAGAGCTCAGCTTCTCTCCTCTGTCATATAACCCTATATATCACAGAGCTCAGTTTCTCTCCTCTATCATATAACCCTATATATCACAGAGCTCAGCTCCTCTCCTCTATCATATAACCCTATATATCACAGAGCTCAGCTCCTCTCCTCTATCATATAACCCTATATATCACAGAGCTCAGCTCCTCTCCTCTATCATATAATCCTATATATCACAGAGCTCAGCTTCTCTCCTCTATCATATAACCTATATATCACAGAGCTCAGCTTCTCTCCCTCTATCATATAACCATATATATCACAGAGCTCAGCTTCTCTCCTCTATCTTATAACCCTATATATCACAGAGCTCAGCTTCTCTCCCTCTATCATATAATCCTATATATCACAGAGCTCAGCTCCTCTCCTCTATCATATAACCCTATACAGTATATCACAGAGCTCAGCTTCTCTCCTCTATCATATAACCTATATATCACACAGCTCAGCTTCTCTCCTCTATCATATAACCCTATATATCACAGAGCTCAGCTTCTCTCCTCTATCATATAATCCTATATATCACAGAGCTCAGCTTCTCTCCTCTATCATATAACCCTATATATCACAGAGCTCAGCTTCTCTCCTCTATCTTATAACCCTATATATCACAGAGCTCAGCTTCTCTCCCTCTATCATATAATCCTATATATCACTGAGCTCAGCTTCTCTCCTCTATCATATAACCCTATATATCACAGAGCTCAGCTTCTCTCCCTCTATCTTATAACCCTATATATCACAGAGCTCAGCTTCTCTCCCTCTATCATATAATCCTATATATCACAGAGCTCAGCTTCTCTCCCTCTATCATATAATCCTATATATCACTGAGCTCAGCTTCTCTCCTCTATCATATAACCCTATATATCACAGAGCTCAGCTTCTCTCCTCTATCTTATAACCCTATATATCACAGAGCTCAGCTTCTCTCCCTCTATCATATAATCCTATATATCACAGAGCTCAGCTCCTCTCCTCTATCATATAACCCTATACAGTATATCACAGAGCTCAGCTTCTCTTCTCTATCATATAACCCTATATATCACAGAGCTCAGCTTCTCTCCTCTATCATATAACCCTATATATCACAGAGCTCAGCTTCTCTCACTTTTCTAAACCTAAATATCACAGAGCTCAGCTTCTCCCCTCTACCATATATAGCTATGTATCACACAGCTCAGCTTCTCTCCTCTATCATATAACCCTATATATCACAGAGCTCAGCTTCTCTCCCTCTATCATATAATCCTATATATCACAGAGCTCAGCTTCTCTCCTCTATCATATAACCCTATATATCACAGAGCTCAGCTTCTCTCACTTTTCTAAACCTAAATATCACAGAGCTCAGCTTCTCCCCTCTACCATATATAGCTATGTATCACACAGCTCAGCTTCTCTCCTCTATCATATAACCCTATATGTCACAGAGCTCAGCTTCTCTTCTCTGTCATATAACCCTATATATCACAGAGCTCATCTTCTCTCCTCTATCATATAACCCTATATATCACACAGCTCAGCTTCTCTCCTTTATCATATAATCCTATATATCACAGAGCTCAGCTTCTCTCCTCTATCATATAACCCTATATATCACAGAGCTCAGCTTCTCTCCTATATCATATAACCCTATATATCATACAGCTTAGCTTCTCTCCTCTATCATATAATCCTATATATCACACAGCTTAGCTTCTCTCCTCTAACATATAACCCTATATATCACAGAGCTCAGCTTCTCTCCTCTATCCTATAACCCTATATATCACACAACTCATTTTCTCTCTGTCTATCAATAATATCCAGCTGTCAGATATGGCAGCAGAAATGACAGGTTTAGGTGTTAGTATGACCACATTGCTGATGCTACTAGTAAGATGTGAGTTGTGTGTGATATATTAGCCAGTAATAAGGTATATAGGGCTGTGGGTGGTATCTGGTGATGATGTCACTTTATTTAATAATATGTAGTGGCTATATACTTATGGTAGCTGCAGCTATGTCTTTATATCCATCTTTCAGTCAGTAGTTATCGGTCCCAACTGGAACCAAACCTCCATGGTATCTCAGTAGCATAGAGGGAGACAGGCTGCTGCCAGCCATCTCTGGTGACGCTTATCTTTAGGTTGCCATCAGATAGGTGTTACACTGCACAAACCCTTGTGATAAGACATGTATGGTGATATGAAGATATACTTGTCACGGAGGTGCTGTACTCAATAGTATGGACTGGCAGCTTACACTATTAGACTGATGAATTGTATTCCTGCGGTTCACTTGCCGTAGCTTTATTGTGTAGCTCATGTAATGTCAGCAGCATCATTGAACCCAATGACAAGTGTGGCTAACAGTGATGTATGTGATGTATGCCGTTCTGCTCCATGTGTTGGTTAGATTGTGATTGTTCCAGCTAACATGTATGATAAGGCGGTATGTCAATGTCCGCCACTTGTGAGGAGGAGGATTAAGAATATTTTTGTTCTTCTATTACTCTGAATAATTTGACAAGTGGGTGTTAACATTCCTCTTGTCAAAGCGATGTCTCCCTGCACAGTCTGGTACTACCAAGTATATTTGTCCTATAGGGTTACACCACTCTATTAGCCAGTGCAGTGGGCTAGTGTATACATCGGGGGGAAGCTACTAACCCATCTACAGTACTTTTCTGGCATAGATCGGTGTATTTGTGGCTCATCTTGGGCATTGGGCCCTTTCTCGTGCCAATGATTCACCACTTCATTCATTCTGTCCCTCAGTCGCTACTTTTTGCGGGATGGAGAACACGATGAATTTATTGTAAATCACACCAAAAATGTGTGTTCTTTATACATAAAATCTATGTCAATTCCTGACTGGCGTAGATCCCAATTCTTTCATATGGGAGTGCACCTGAAATATTCACAGAACCTCTTAATACTTCAAGTGAGCCTCAGGGATTTTATTAAAATTTTGCTGTATGAGCCCCACATATGCGTGAATAGCCTTTATAAAAGGCTATTCAGGCACCGCAAATCTTATTTTAACCCCCCCCCATTTAAAATAAAACCATAAAAAACATATATGCAAATCATACCTTATTGTGCACGATGGGCGGTCCAGCACTGTCCGACGTCATCTTGCTGTCACACCTTCCTCTTCTGCTTGGTTGAATTGGCTTTGTCTGTTCTTTTTATGCCTTTGGAGCTTGGAGATGTTTGCTAATATCTTTTATCTCACTCAGGCAAAATATACAGAAATTCAGCAAAAATACAAAAACCACTCGCAGGACAAAGATTACATTTCTTATACATGTTGTTATTTTCTTTATAAATACAGCTTTTTAGCGCTGCCAACGCTTGGCGTCTCGGAATAGCTAATGAATATGAGCAGACAAGGCTATTGAATATCATCATTACCCCCAGAATGTCTCTGGATCTCATTGCTTCAACCTAATTGAGTTGCGTGGCTTTTGGCTGAAACCATGCCAGTTTCCCATGGTACGACACCACAGGGATGTTTTCAGTGGAGAATTTTCTTTGTAGTAGACAAGCAGTTCTCTTGGGAATGTCAACAAGTTTGTCCGTAAGAACAAGAATGGCGAAACGTTGCGATTGGTTTTCTTTGATGCGTGCCATCTGAGGTGAAGGGAATATTCAGAACTGAGTGGTCTGTGACTAATCTCAGACTCACGCCCGGCAATGTACACCCAAATAGATGCAGAAAGTCTAATTTGTCTTAAGTACAGATTGGTGTATGAGGATTGCATAGCCGTCTCCTACACAGAGGTGCAAGGCCATTGCTTCACTAAGACAGAGAGGACTCCTGCCTTGGGGATCAATGGGTTTCCAGCAGCTACCATGCTCTTGTCCAAGTGCTGTATGTCTTTTTCATAGGCCCTACTAAGTCTATAAAATGGAGACCTTGCAGTGACTAGTAGCTGAATCAGAGGTTCTGCTGAGATAAGCCTTGGCTTTCAGTGCTAGCATTGTATAAGTCAGCAGTACAAATGAATATAAGAGAAAAATGCTTCTTTCTCCACTTATTTGTTTTTTTCCTCTTCTTCCTCCAACCTGCTAAACGGACTTTCACTCTGAAAGTTGTACTAATTTCTGTCTTGCTAGAGCAAGACAGCCACCGTTTCACAGAGTTGTCAGAATATAGCTCATCATAAAAGTCTGTGGGGCATGAGGTGAGCAGGATCTGAATGAGAGAGGAGAGACAGAGGCATAGAAAATGACAAAAAGCAGCTAAATAGGAAGTTTCTTTCTCATCCCAAGTGCTTTATTCACACCTCAACAGGTCACTACTTTGCTATACTGTCCGACTGATGCTTCTGACTGTGAGAACAGACTCTCCTCCTCTTCCTGTGTGCACTCTATGGGAAACGTTATAACCTAACAGCTCAGGGAGAACTGAAAATGAGAGTTGGGTAAAAATTACAGAATTCTAGTCATATAATGGTCAGAAATAGTTCTACTCTTCATGTACATACACTGTACTATGGATTTATGCAATGTCTGTTGCAAGTAACAAATGGGGGTAAGGAATGGGATGACACTGCTGTATCTACTAGGAAAAGAGACATGTGTTAAAAGCTAAGCAGCTGTCCCTTGGTTTACAGACAGTCCTTTATGATCATTTATGGTGCCTATAGTCACCCTTCCTTATTCCTATAGTAATGATGGATGCTTTGTACAGATCCTACACAGTGCACTACCCGTCTGCTCTTGAATTTAAAGCCATGCAGCGTCAAGGTGACCCATGGGTTCATTGGTGTATTCAGGTGGCCTCTCCGTGCCATTCAGTGTTCCTAATCTCTCTGAGACTCCTACTATTTTTCCTGCAATTGCTAAGATACAGAGTGGTTACTCGGAAGGTCGGCATCCTGCACGTATTGATTTTTCCTTTGCTGTATAAACGTTATCTTGAGTAATTGTTGCATGGCAGCTCGATATCTGACATGGAGCCAAAGCCTGGAGAGCAGCCCCGGGTAATGAGAGGCTTGTAAACAATGTCTTCAGTGTGATAGACACAGATGGGCTATTCTTCCCCAGGAGCACAGCCACCGACCTTCTTGTCCCAAGTAAACAAACGTTGCGCTGCAATGACAGCAGAGACTGTTTGTTAGTGTTAGCATATGTTTGACGGCTGTCACTTCAGTCATGCCATGGCTGCCGTCATTTGCAAGGCAAATCTATTGCTACTTTGGATGGCATGACGTTTACGCCTCTTTCTGAGAAGGCTTTAGCGATTTCTTTTGAACATATTTGGTTTAGAAATAGGATTAGAATGACTTTTACAAAATTGGTTTCCCACTTAAATATGTTATGACGTATTACTAGGATAGACCTTCATGGGTGAGACCGCAGGACTATCTTGTACTAGGCTCACACCAGCGTTACATCTCTGTTTTTTGGGTCTGTCAGGGTTACACACGTAGTCTGGAGGACCTAATTGACTATAATGGGGTCTGCCGGGTATCCGCCATTTTTAAACTGAAACTGGCGGAGTGAAAAGTCCTCCTGGATAATCCCATCCACACGTTGCAGAAAATGGCAGTATATTAGTGATATCAGAGGAAATGCTGGTGGTTTCCCTATAGGTTTAAGTAGGGAAGAAAATCCATTGTGAAAAACTTTCCGCTGCATTTTTGGCTGCATTTAACTATGTGGGGCCTTAGCCTGTCAGTGTTTTCTTCACTCCGGTGTTCCCTACCATCTGAACTACAACATGACTCAATTTACTTGGGATCTGGAGAGGTTTCCAAAGGTAGGGCTTATTTCTGATCACGATGTTATGGTATATGGCAGTGATGGCGAACCTTTTAGAGACCGAGTGCCCAAACTGCAACCCAAAATCCACTAAATTATCACTAAGTTCCAACACGGCAATTTAACCTTAATACTGTGCAGGTCCACAAATGTGGACAATTATGGACCCGCAAAATACAATTGTGCAATTGAGATTTTTGGTATAATTTTGAACAATTAATGTTCACTGTTTACAGATCTGTTTTATAGTGACCGTGCAATGTTATTATGACCTGTAATAATATCACGTCTTCTGTAAAACAGCTACTGTGTGATATAAATAGTGAAGGAGCCCCCACACAGTACAATCTGCTCCACAGTGACCCCCACATAGTGCAATTTGCCCCACAGTGGCCCCCACACAGTGCAATCTGCTTCTTAGTGACCCCCATACAGTCCAATCTGCTTTACGGTGGTCTCCACACAGTCCAATCTGCTCCACAGTGGCCCCCACATAGTACAATCTGCTCCACAGTGGCCCCCACACAGTACAATTTGCTCCAAAGTAGCCCCCACACAGTATAATCTGTTCCACAGATGGGTGCCCACAGAGAGGACTCTTGAGTGCCACCTCTGGCACCCGTACCATAGGTTTGCCATCATGGGTATATGGTAACGACAGGAGTCCGAAAAAAAGTTACGGACTCTGGCTTAAAAATAAATGGATTACTTCTATTACACAATTATTAATATTGTATAACTAATTAGAGGCATAGCTTGTAGCATGTTTACACCTATAGGAATTCAGTCACTGGATTGTTAATGAATAGAGAGACATTCCGACACGTGATAGACTTTGTGATATCAGAATGACTTGTTAGGCTGCTACATCCATCGCATACATCTGCAGAATAATGCAGTAAGAGAGATAAGAGTCTTCATGTTCCTTTCTTCTTCATTTCCTCTCCTTTTGGTAATGTAAGTGTAATATTGAACCCCCTGGATCAGTATATCACCCTCCGGCAGAGTCACGGTCACTTTTACCATGTGGTGTTTCAGTGTGGGATATCCTACAATGGATCTCTTTCGGCTTGTCTGTGGTTTCCTGTTATTCTGTTAAGGTTCATTGTCATGTGCATGTTGGATATCCGACTGACTCAGCAGCTCCCATTATACGGGCTCATTTACACAGTGCATCTGACCTTGCACAGACCTGGGATTTACCCTGCCAGAACAATCTCTGCAGGTCTTTGATCCGTGACCTTGGGGCATGTGGTAATTCCCGATGTTAAGTCATGTACACTTCAGACCTTTAGGTGCCCATACACATAGAGTTGGTGCTAATGGAGGATTTCACAATTCTTTTAGCTGGCTGGTGACCATCATTATCCGTGATAGAAAGTCACAGAAAATTTCCCAGTAAATTGTTCATTCTTCAGCCGGTATCTTGAACATATGACCAGTTTAAGGCTAAAGCCACGATTTTGGAAATCACAGCGTATCTGCTGCAAGTATTTTTACGCAAGGTGTGGTTGGGATTCGCTAGAATGCCATCCACCTTGCAGTGACTGTAAAATGCTATGTTTTCTCCTTGGCGTTTCTGCCACAGCCAAACCATGGCCCCCGGCCTGTAGGAGTATATGGGCCAATACAGGCCAAAATATATATAATAAGAGGGTTAGTTGTTCAGCAGGGTGACAGCTCACATAGAGCCCCGTGTCATAAGAGCAGGTTTACCAATAAGGGGGCATTCACACGGAGTAACGCCGGCGTGTACTGTACAGTATCACAGCCGTACACGCCGGCGTTACGGCAGACTGCCGAACACTTCCCATTCACTTCAATGGGAGCGCTCGTAACAGCGGCGTTTACGAGCGCTCCCATTGAAGTGAATGGGAAGTGTTCGGCAGTCTGCCGTAACGCCGGCGTGTACGGCTGTGATACACGCCCAGCGTTACTCCGTGTGAATGCCCCCTAACATTGAGTGGTCACCTGAGTGGGCAGAGTTTTGGCCATATGCAGATACTATACAGTCGCTTGTGACTTGTCACATTCAGACCACTTATGTCTCATATATGGCCACCAAATCTATAAACATTTATGGTATATTTATAAAATGTGCCTTAAACATCTTATCAGTGGAGGCCTGTACCTGAGATCCTGATCCTGAGAACGGTGGTCCATATCTTCAGTGACCGACAAAACTGATTGCTGAGCACTCCCATTTCTATATTATTGGAAGTCTAAGCCCCCTTGCAGACACCCGTGTGTTAGGTCAGTGTGCTATTCGGGTTTTTCCCGGATAGCAGACTGACCCATTAATTTCTATGGGCCCATACACATGTCCGTGAATGATGAACAAATACATGTGCGGGCCAACAGTCTGGGTTGCAAAATATGAAATGGGTCCTATTCTTGTCCAATTTTGCGGGCCTGCTTCCGTGGCTTCTATTCATTAAATTAAAGGGGCTTGTGCATGGGTGGCAACTTGTGCAAATGGGTATGCTCACACAGAGTTTTTTCCAGGCTAAAAAAATCTGCTACTGGAAACGTTTTTTTGATGCAATTTTTTGCACAATGCGGTTTTTGATGAATTGCTTTCAGTTTTTTACGTTTTTTTTTTTGTTTTTTTTTCACTCCATCACACTCGACACATCGACCTAGAATATTCACTGCAATTCCCCCCCCCCCCCAAACCATGTTAAAAACGGGTCATGTTTTTCCCACCTCCCATTGCTTTCAATTGATTTTTCAAGGGGGGAATCTGCCTGAAGATGGGTCATGTCACTTGTTTTTTGTCCTCTGGTTGGAAAAAAATCAGCTAGAGGAAAAAAAACTGCTACTGATTCCCATAGAAATGAATGAGATATGTTTTTTGAGGCAGATTCTACTTCAAAATCCTCCTGCAAAAAAAAACTCTATGTGAACTCTTCCTAAGCTGTCAGATCCACAAGAACCATCCTATAAGTATCAGTGATGGTAAAACGGGAATGTCTGCAGGAGGTTGTGCTATAAAACACTTTATTGTGTTACAGAGGGTCAAACCCCACCAATCCCAACAATATGGCCCCTGGCATTAGTGGAGAGAGGTCACTGGAAGGATTGGACGCGGGTGACTGAAAGGAATAAAAGTTACATAACCCTAGGAATGAAGGCTCTTGTAGATTTCTATGACTTGGCCTTCTGTTCTAGGAATCAGGGAAGGTTGTGATCTCAGTGTGATCCTCTCTCATGTGTCTATGACATGACCATCATATTGACTGGATTTACTCTGTAGTGTTTTTGTCACGTAACAGAGACTCGTCAAGGCTAGAGCTGGCCGTGCACTTTGGCTAACACCTTAGGCAGAGGCCTATCTCCTGAAAAAATAAGTATTAGGCATATTGAAATGCAGCTGCCCCATCCTACTCTTCCTCAATGTCTACTATATGGGAGACTCCCGTATACATTAAATGGGAATCCGCAGCAATTCTGAACAAGAATGAATATTCTGAAAATGTGTAAAGTGGACTGATTTCCATACACTTTTATTTTTTTTATGCTGTGGATATATTGTACTGTACTGCGGCGGATTCATCTCATTCATGTTGTTATGGTGCATGGTGCTTTACACTATTTGTCACACTTTAGATTTTATGTATGTTTATTCTACAGATTGATTTTACTGTTCATTTCCTTATTTTACAGCAGCAGCTTCAGGCTTATGTTGCCTGGGTGAATTCGCAACTCAAAAAGAAGGCCGGGGTTAATCCCGTACAAGACCTTCGGCTGGACCTTCGAGATGGGGTGGTGTTATCTCACTTGATCGAAATAGTTGGTGAGTACAAAGTACCAGGTACTAGTCTGTAAAGGAGGAAGATCACTAGCTAAACTGGCCTTATTTCTGGCAAAATGGCAAAACCTTGATTCTCATAGGTATGGGTCTTCTGGTTCTTTTATATTGTATTAGGGAAAAAGGGATTTGTAGATGATCTGCCGTGTCCTATTCGGAGCATAATCTGTACATCCACATCTAAATTTCTCGCATCTTCAATGCAGAATTTGAGTTGAAATCAGCAATATAAATTGCTATGCTATGGGCCATATTTTTACCCACAGCATGTAGATGAGATTTATTAAATCTCATCCACTTTGCTGCTACTGTATTACACTGCGGATTTTCCTACCACAAATCCAAATAGAGAATTTGCAGCGTATAATCTGAGTGGTAATATACCATATTTTTCACTTTATAAGATTTACTTGTTTTCCATCCAAAATGTATGGGGAAAAGTCAGTCCTCTTATAAAGCTAACGTACAGAAAATCTAGCTGACATCCACATCCAGGAACCCCTATTATTCTCAGGAGTCTTTTCCTAGGGATGTGTTTTAAAGGGATCCTATCATTGGATACCCTTTTTTTCTGACTAACACATAGGAATAGCTTTAAGAAAGGCTATTCTTCTCCTACCTTTAGATGTCTTCACTGGGCTGCCATTCGGTAGAAATCCGTGTTTTTGTCGATACGCAAATGGTTTCCCTCGCAGCACTGGGGTTGGGTCCCAGCACTCAAACAGCACTGAGGGCATCCCCAATGCTGACAGAGAACTCTCCAGCACCGCCTCCATCTTCTTCTGGAATGCCCTCTCCCTGTGTCTTCTTCCATTCGTGGTTTCAATCTTCTAGGTATGCGCAGTTGCGAAGATGCGAAGAAAGTGACTGCTTACACAGTAAGCTGTGTAAGAGGCCATTTTCTTGTGGCCGCTTACACAGTAAGCTGGTGTAAGCAGCCATTTTCTTGTGGCATGGGCATGTGCAGTCGGCCTTTGCCCATGCCTAGAGGCCAATGTGACTGCCTAGACTCAATCACAGGCCTCAGCAGTCTCTGACATCATTTAGAGATGAATCCCTAAACATTTGTATGCTTACTGATCAGTTATGCAAAACTGTATCCATGATTGCAGCATGCAGATCTAGAGTTTTATATGAGTTCTTCTTTGATTCAGTGTTTCCATCTATTAGCCTTTATTTTCATGTTCTAGTCCATGAAATAATCCTCAAAACAACTACTGGTCTCTTGTAACAATAAGAAGGAGGACATGCTGGTCACTGACTAGTCATTCTAGTGATTCCTGTGTACCGTCTGCATGTGACTAAATAGGAAGAAAAATATATCATGATGACTATTAAAAAAACAATCATACAGGATATTTTGCATCTACAGACATGAATGTTACTGTAGACTCCTGCTTAAGTTGTATCATTGACCCCGGCCTAAGAACTTTCATATACCCATAGAACATAAGTCAGACAGGTTTATAGATTGTAGGGAATGTTTAGGTGTACGGATTGTCTGATTTCTGGGACATGTACAAGGTCCCTAAGGAGCTATTATGAGCAAACATCTGGCTGAAGATCTCCTTTCTGAGTATACGTAGGCTGTCATTATAGTATAATCAAGGGAAGGATTCATTACAGACTGTTCTGGGGGTCCGCCATCCATGTTACCTAAATTGGATTAAATTACATGTTACCCTAAAGCAGTCTGTTTCCAGGATTGTTCTGTGGTCTTAGAGAATGCGGTAGGGAATAGCCTAAATGTGTCGTCCATCAGACACTGAGATCGCTTATTAGGAGATGGCATTACCCAGGCAGTAATGAGGACTGTGGGATTTGCTTGATGGCACATGTGGCCACTGTATCAGGTCAACTGTCTGAATGTCACTAGCCACCCCATGAACCAGCTCCATGAATACTGTGGTCCATAGGTGATGCTTAAGGTTGATGAACATTGCATTCATTACATTTTTCCTTCTATTAAACTGGACTTACACCTGACACATGTGAACAAAGCCTGACGTTAGAAAACCTACTATTAAGCACCATATTAGTGAATTCTGGGCTTTCAACACCCGTACTATACACAACACATGGCCGTTGCCCCTATGCCCTGCGTAGTGACTAGATGGCAGTACTTTAGCCAGGTTTCATCAAAGATAATAAACACAGATCACTGGGAGACCCTGGAGGGGATCTGCTTATTGGCATTAGGTAATAAATCTGACTTTTTCAGAGAAGAGAACCCCTTTAGATAAGGATTATTGCATTCAGTGGGTAGGACATTACTTGGATAAATTGGATTTTTCAGGTATATCTAATAATTCTTGTTTCTCTCTTCTGCAGCTGGTGAGAAATTGAATGGAGTTCACTGGGATCCGAGCAGCACACAAGAAATGAAGGACAATGTGGAGAAAGTTTTGCAGTTTGTGGCTTCCAAAAAGATCCGGATGCATCAAACATCAGCCAAAGGTGAATATCACCAGGGAATTGTATATAGTATTAGGGGTACCCCTATACCTTCAGTAGGTATCAACTCACTGACCAAAAGCTGTTGCTCTCACTTATTCCCTATTGGTGCAATCTAGCATGCATGTGTTCTGTATGGGGAGAGGGGAGTTAATGGAGACCACCACTGTCCGCAGCTTATCTTCTGTGATACAGAATGATTGGGCATTGAAGTGAACTGCCCAATCCTTCTCTATGTTGGGGGAGCCTTGGAAAGTCTCCATACACATAAAATAGTGTCTTCTCACTCGTAAAATTCCTCACTGGCTCTGATGCCCTAGACTCCTTCCATTGAATTAACGTGACCGCTAAGGCCACGGAGAGGAACCGGGGACATCATAGGTAGGCATTACGTGTCCTTCGCTGAGTTTACTATTAGGCCTCAGTAGTCATGTGCGGCAGGGAATTCCACCGGAAGACAACAACGGACCAGAAGGACTGGACCACGTGAAGAGGCACTGGAGCAACTGGGAAAGGTGAGTATTTTTTTTTTCTTCATTTTTTCACCTCTCTGGACTTTTTAAAAAATAACATTTTTGCCCGGACAACCCCTTTAACTGAGGTGATTGTTGTAGGAACTAGAACCCCTGTGTATACTGCACATTGCACACACATTGCACTTTGAGAATTGCAAGCTTATTATATAGTATAGTAGCATATTGTAAATATACTTATTTAAAGGCGTGTTCGACTTCAATTTATATCCCTTAGGAATGCTTAAAATATCAAACACTATATACTGCTCTGTCCGTTCAGACAGGAAACCAATGGAAAGTCTGTGTTCAGGCCCCGGTCTCTGTGTACTTTCTGCCTGTACACAAGCACATGAGCCCATCTGTGGCCGAGCGCTGATGCTTCATTTGGTTCTGGTATCACATGAACGCTGAGATTCATATCAGCTAGTTAAAAATACAGTCTGTACCTACTGCAATGAGCACTGGCAATGATTAGTTAGAGCATTGCTAGTGGGTACTTTACAGCCTGTTTTCTATTAAAAGAAAGTTACATAGGTTAATTAAGTATATTACAAAAATGCCCACCAAACACCCCCAATACAATAGAAAGAAAAGAAATTGTCACTTTTACTTTAAATCCTAAGTGCACGTCACTGTTTCCATAGCGCTCCATAAACCATAACCTCTATATCCCACCACCCAGCTTCCTTTACATAGCAGGGGTCTTAGTACTACATTTCTTCCAAAACCCCAGGACCCCACTTTGGAGACACCTATGGCATATGTAAGTGCAACACATTCAGTATAATTCTTCACTGTGAGGGGGAGGAATCATTTAGAGACCCGATAATAGGAGACGGAGAGTCCTCTGGGGTCACCTGGAGACAAGATTTCTCATGAGACCTAATTACGGTGATGGCTGCGGACAGGAGAAATCACAGAAAGACTGCACGACTTACTGAACATAGGCATCTTGGCAGATACTTGGGTTTTCTGTTTGATAGATCATTAACCACTTGTTATTTTATTGTTTTACTACAGATATAGTCGAAGGCAACCTGAAGTCTATTATGAGACTAATACTTACCTTAGCGGCTCATTTCAAACCAGTTTCCGGACGATCTGTCAACCATGGTGCTTTGGGTGTGTCAGGAAAGAATCAGTCTGCTTCTGCCAATCACAGACCTAACTCTGCCACAGCAATGGCACAGGGCGCTGCCGCTGCTCTTGCCGATGTTCGCCAGGACATGTCTCGCTCAGGACGGGATGTCTACCGCTATCGGCAAAGGTAACTGTGTTCAGTAACACCATGAACTGTACTTGTATGCGGTACATATATGTATATTATAGTGCTTGTGTGTCGCACTTCAGAGAGGGTCAAGGGAAGGGGCTGTAATTTTTGTCTATAAAACAAGTTCAGAATGGGTAAAAACTATTCAGACGTATTTCTCATCAATCCTCCAACGCTTTTGTTCCAAAACTTGAGTTCCCGCCGCTCTTTATCATGGACACACCCCAAGCCAACAAGGGCTTAGGGTAAGTTCACACAGGGTTTTTTGATCCGGAACCTCAAAATATGGGTAGTTACGACTGGATGCCGATGCAGTGCACCAGCATCCAGTCTCGCACTCCGCTCCCGATTAAGCCCAAATGAATGGGCCTAGTCAGGAGGATAGAGTGTCTTCAGGCGGATGTCGCTAGGCGAATCCACCTGAAAGAATGAGCATTTCGCTTCTTTTTTTCCAGGAGCCGGAACAAACGGCTCCCGGAAAAAAGAACTGACAAGCTCCCATTGAAATCAAAGGGAGCCGTCTTTTTGGTCAGGATTTTGAGGCGGATACGGTCTCAAAACCCTGACTAAAATACCCTGTGTGATCTTACCCTTAGGTGTGTGCTGAGATGTAGCCATCGACCAGCTATTACTTGTGTATGGCCAGCAATAGTTCTGTGACCTGTAGCGCTATTCAATCTAGTCAACGTTTGATCAGTGTAAAACAGAAAATGGATGTCCTCTGTGTGCCGTACCTTTTTTGCCGGCCCCATAGACTTTAATGGGCATCTGTTATCATTAAAATGGATCGAAATACAGCAAAAGTCCATTTTTATTGTTATGGGCTCATAGTCCAAAAAAAAATATTATATCATATAAGGCCATAGACTCTGACCCAGGTGTGTGTATGTTTATGGGAATAGTTCTTCTGTATATTCCTACTATGTATCAGGTTTATTTCCATTCTAAAAACATAGCAAATTACATTATGATGTTGTGTCTGGGGATTTGCACAGTTATATACGGAAGTTTCATTGTCAGATAACAAACTTGGCTCTGCTACATCTGCGCTGAGTGTGACTTCCCCGGCTGGTTAATATTCGGTGCTGAGCGTTCTCTAGATCATTAGCCGGTGCCTAAAAATAAAGGCATTTCTAGAGAAGATGAGAAGCAGAGCGGACGCTTAGCCTTTGCTTGTTGTTTGCTTCTCCTCTGACATCAGTGCTGTAATTTACATTGACATAAATGGCGTGATAGGAGCGGCCTGCAGTTTGTTTCCTATAGCAACAGGCGGCCCGATCCACCTGATCGCATGATTCATCCCCTGCTCTCTGACGGCAGTGACACTTTGTTCTCTGTGAGATGCTAAGCAGCTGAGAGCTAGGAGGCATTATCACGGCGAGGTGGTGACTTTATTGTCTATTTATGTTTATTCCGGCGCGGTGACAGAAGTATAAATCACGCCTGTAATCCACACGCAGGAGGGTTGTGTGAAAGCCGAGCACAAACCACAGGTTTAATATGAAACCTTCTGTATGTAGGCCTGTATCCTGCGGGGGATCTCTGCTTCTATTTATGTCACTGAAGGGTAGCCATGATGCTCGGCCATCCTGTGCCATAAACTGGGCACTTTTTTTTTCTTTTTAATGTAGATTGTGATCCTATATAGAGCTCACAATGTACATTTTTTCCTATCAGTATGTCTTTGGAATATGGGAGGAAATCCACGCAAACACGGGGAGAACATACAAACTCCTTGCAGATGTTCCTGGCGGGATTCGAACCCAGGCACTGGGCACTTTATTTCAATGGTTAGAACTAAGAATAAAAGCTGCAGCCACTGTCCGGTATCTCGGAAGTTATGGAGAAATGTGTTTATCTGGTCTAAATTAACCTTAGTAGATAGTCTATATTAGATTTGTGGGGCTCTGACTCCCAGCACCCCCGCCGATCAGCTGATTAATGGGGCTGTAGTGCCTTGGTGTGTTTTTAGTAAGGCTGAGTTCAAACGTAGTTTCTTGGTCAGGATTTTGAGGCGGAATCAGCCTCAAAATCCTGTCCAAAAAAACGGCTCCCATTGAAATCAATGGCAGCTGGAAAAAAGAAGCGACACACTCATTCTTCAGGCGGATGCGCCTCGCGAATCCGCCTGAAGACACCCCCTCCTCCCAACTAGGCCAATTAATTTGGGCCTAATCTGGATCGGAGTGCCGTGACTGGATGTTGGTGCACTGCACCGGCATCCAGTCGCAGCTACCTGTATTTTGTACCAGAACCTGAGGCAGCCTCCGCGTCAAATTCCGGTCCAAAATACCCCGTCTGAACCCGGCCTCACTCTGATTTCATATCCACCAGTCACTTGGTTCTTCAGTGAATAGGGTTAAAGGGGCTATCCACCTTGTAATATTGATGGCCCATCCATATCTCTGACAGATCTGCTAGACAGCGCGTTTCCTGGCATTGTTTGCATGGAGGGAGCTGCGCTGCTCAGTTGCCATACAAGTGTAGCAGCATCTTTAGGTACTGCGATACTGCACCATTGAAGTCCGTGAGACATCCCCGTAGTACCTAAAGCCATAACTAGGCCATCAGTATTACAAAGGTAGAAAATCCCTTTAATCTCTATGATACAGTATACAGCACTGTGCCATGGCATACAGATCAGCACTTACCTAACATGGGTCTGTCAAAAAGCTGACAGACACCCATCAATCTGATTTTGATGGCCTATCCTAAAGATAGTTCATCAATAAAAAAAAATCTCACAAAATCCGTGTAAGGTTGAAACCCCACATTGTGGAAATACAGCTTTTTTTTTTTTTGTTCTAGATTTTGTTTTGTTTTTTTGAGCCAAAGCCAAGAGTGTTTACAAAGGGAATGGGAAATATATAGGAAGTTCTTGTACTTCCACCTTCTGCTTTATCCGCTCCTGGCTTTGTCTCAAAAAAACGCAATGAAATCTGCAAAAAGCTGTGTTACCGCAATATGGGGTGTGAGCCTTAAGGAGCAATCTCGCCACACCCAGTTTTCTCTACCAAACCACCAAATATATCTTTTTTTTGCATATATTTATATATTTCACATCTGTGCTCAGGTTTCCATTCGAGGAGTCTGCTTTTGGACCCCCCCCAAACGGAAACCTGTCCACATAAAAAAGCGGTTACCTAAGGAAACCCACGGACCCCATAGACTATAGTGGGTTCTGTTTGGTTTCGCTCAATGTGGAGAGAAAAGTGCTGCTTGCAGGACTTTTCTCTCCGCATGTTTTGTGCGGAAACCACATGGACCCCATTATAATCTATGGGGTCCGCGGGTTTCCTTAGATAACTGCTTTTTAGAGATGAGCGAGTACTGTTCGGATCAGCCGATCCGAACAGCACGCACGCATTGAAATGAATGGAAGCACCTGGTACTTCCGCTTTGACGCCGGCCGGCCGCTTAACCCCCCGTGTGCCGGCTACGTCCATTCATTTCAATGCGTGCGTGCTGTTCGGATCGGCTGATCCGAACAGTACTCGCTCATCTCTACTGCTTTTATATGTTGATAGTTTTCCGTTTGGGGGTCCCCAAGCGCCCTCCCCGAATGGAAACCCCAATGCAGATGTGAATAGGGACTAAGGGTCCTGACTAGAGATGAGCGAACACTGTTCGGATCAGCCGATTTGAACAGCACGCTCCCATAGAAATGAATGGAAGCAGCTGTGACGCTGACTTTGTCACAGGTGCTTCCATTCATTTCTATGGGAGCGTGCTGTTCGGATCAGCTGATCCAAACAGTGTTCGCTCATCTCTTGTCCTGACTCTGATCACAATCTTCGCCTCAGAACAATTGCATACAAACATTCAGTAAAACATATGGATAATCATCTGTTCGCTGGGGACCTGATAATGGGAACCCAGAAGTGTCGAAAACAGGGTTTCCCACATCTCCTGTGAATGGAATGATGGTGTGTATGTATGACCATAGTTGTATTCCATCAAGGAATATGTAGCCCATGTTCTCATGATGATGATCATGTTGTTGGCTCCATCTATTGGACACCCAGTGATCAGACTCTCCTGTAGATAGCGGATAAGTCTAGTTCATAGAGGCTGGCCAAACATGTTCGGACTGTGCTAGGGTTAGTGAAAACTGTCGACTTTGTCACTCCCAGCCTAAAATCTACTGGTTATTTTACATTTGGCCAATGTTCGTTCACTTTACAGCATGTCGAGGAAAAATTGAGTAGCAGCTTACTCCACTCTTCCCATTCAGAACACATGCACACTTGGCAAAACTTAGTGTGTGTGTGCAAGGGATGAATATTTGGTGCACAGCTATTATAATTGTATAACCTGCTTAGATCCCTGTGTCTGAGTAACTAACAATGTATTCCCATCTTCAGGAAAAACAGTGTGGACGAAGAGATTGGAAACCCTTACTGGAGTGTGCGGGCAATGGTGCAACAATATGAGGGACACCAGAGTAGTCGTTCACCATCAGAGTCATCTAGGTAAGACCCTGGTTTTCTGTACACTAATCTTACATGTGACACAGAACATGCATGTTAGAAAATTTAGCATCGTTAAATGGCTGATGTCATACTAGTGATGTCATACATCTACTATAGGATATTGTACTATAGGATTGTAAGGTATCATTTCTGATTCTTAGCCATTTCTTACTGTTACTTTTTCCCATTCATCTCACTGTATACCTGAAGCTAGAATAGCAAATAGAGGGATAGATGAATTATCTCCATCTACTACCTCACCCAATCTAGTAGTGTCCTATGTTCCATCTGGCACATGTAGACAGTGAACTACACTTGTGAGCACTCGGTTTTCTTATGGTAAATGTCTGCATATTGCACCACAGAACGCACACAAACACAGCAGGCTGATCGAGGTCACGTGGCTGAGCGTGGAGTGGTCACAGGATTTATGGATTTGCAATAGTTTCTCTTCCCATTGATTTTATTGGGAAAAATCACTTAATAAAATAGACTTACTGACGATATAAATAATGCACCAAGAAGGAGTTGTCATAATGATGATATATATATATATATATATATATATATATATATATATATATACAATATTAGAGCAAAGTTTATTGGGAAAAATATGAAATTGAAAGGCGGCTCTAGGACCCTGCTATACAGCCTCTAGCCTGGATACAAGATGAGCTACGTTTGCACATGGACGCATACAGGTTCTGTATAGTGTCCTGCTGCACATTTGGGCCTATAGATCTTGTACTTGTTGTTGAAACTGGTGTCCAAGTTTTATCCTATAAATGCCTGGTTGGTGATAAATCTGGCAACGTGGCCGGCCAGGGAAGTGTTGCAGCATAGCGCATAGCAGGATCTGTCCTGGATATCCCTAGCTGTGTGGGGGCGAGCATTATCCTGCTGAAAAAATGCCAATTGGAAACTCTGCCATGATTGGCAACACAAGTGGCTGTGGGATGTCCTGCACATATTACTGAGTTGATAGTGTCCCTAGTATCACTATTAGGGGTGACTCTCGTATGTCCTAGCCCCTCAAAGGAAATGGTGGCATTGTGTCAAAGGCAGGGCATGTAATGGGTTCTTTGACAATAAATTTCCTTCTGCTCAGCACTTGGAAATGATCGCTAGTCGCTTTATTTAGGATTGGTCTCTAAGAGGGATGTGTAATAAAGGTGCCACATGTGTCCAGATAGTGGTCAAGGAAACCGTGGGAGCTTTTCATGCTTGTCGGGGGAACAAACAAGCCCTCCATTGGTGGTCTGTCTAGAGCTTATTTGCCATGTGTGTGGGCAACAGCTTCCAACACTTCCTCACAGCCAGACCTAGTTGTCAGGCAATTTGTTGAAAGGATTATTGTGTTTTTCTCAGCCCAATGTTGTGCCCTCTCTCAAAGGCATGACTATCAGTCAATGATTTCTTACTCAGAGGTGGAGTACCCAAAAGTAACCTCTGAGAACCTTTTTATAGTACAGCAGGGGAAGCACACTTGTGCCCTCTTGTGGAAAGACCCAGTGGATAATCAGACCACATGCAATCATTAACACATCTGCCTGACAGATAACTGTATGTCGGGTTTTACAGAAATCTGACATTTCTATCTGGGTACGGTATTTAGTTATTTTTTTTGTCAATGAAAGTATTTTGTATGGAAATGTCTTATCACTGTGTCTTTTAAATAGTCACTTACAAATTTTGCATAATTGTCAATAATACAAGCAAATATAAGAAACTATGTAATATCAGAGAAAAATGCTTCTTTCTCAATTTTTCACTTTTTCCCTCTCCCTTGTAAAATCTTCACACACTCTACAATCTTTGCTGAATCCATCTTGGTCTTCCAAGATACTCTTCTAACGCACTGATGTATCCCATTTCATGTGCCTCTAGAAGTGTATGGAGGATTAGGGGATCAGGCAGGTAGGGCCCTGCGAGAGAGAAGCAGAGACACAGACACGAAGATGTTTTCTTTAGTTAGTAAGATTTCCATCTCTCTCCAAGTGCTGTATACACATCAGTAGCGGTGTGTACTCTTCTGTAATGCCCTGTATAGTGCTGCTGCTACTTCTGAGTGAGTAATAGAGAGTTGTGGAGCAGAATCTCCATATGCTTTTTATTTGAGACATCAGAGTCTCTGCGCAACAGCTCAGGGAAAACTGAGAATTAGGGATGGAGTCTCTAGAGAGGAGATGTCCTAAAAATGCACAAGTAATGACTAGTAATAGTGATATTCCTCATACACACACATGGCAGTTCATAATCATCATGTATTAGTATGGGCTAAACTAATTTCTTGACTATTTTGGGCACAGCTGACGGTTCTTATTTTAGCTGTGTTAATGGGTTTTCAGCCTTCTAATATAATGTTTCTACTCATTAGCAGCAAGCAAAGGTCTTGAAAAAGTTGATGAATTAAAACATAAATGTTATAAAATATTTGCATAAATTCACTGTTATTATAAATATGTGCTGGGGAATATCATAATGAATTCCCTTAGAGAACTGTACTTTGTCTGCCGAGCTGCCCGTAACTGATAATTATCTTAATTATGGCGGGGATACCTTTTCCTATTTAATTAGGATTTAATTGGTGTCTGTAAGGCTGACTGCTTCCAATTAATTACATTGGACATATCATAAGGCTAAACAAATATAGCGTCACCCATAAAACGGATTATGGATTAGACACACCATGCTGATTCACTAACTCCCTGTAGTGAGTCCGTCCTGCGACTCAGACCTCATGACACGAATATAAGCAGATCCATTTCTGAGTGTGTGAACTGAAATCAACAGAAAAGAATTATTATTATTTTAATGGGATTTGCTGCTTATTTTTTTTGCAGATTTTGCTGTGGTTTTTTTGAGCCAAATGAATACCTACAAAGGGAATGGGAAATATATAGCAAGTTCTTACACTTCTCCATTCTGCTCAATCCAATCCTGGCTTTGACTCGAAAAACTGCAGCAAAATCTGCAACTAAGAAAGCTGCGTTTATGCAATTTGGGTCTTTAGCTTTATAGTGTGGTCCTGTGTATTGACTACAATGTGCACCTTTTCTATGGAGAACTATGGAGCATCATGTCACCAATCAAAGGGACCGTACAAAATCAGAGGGCCATCCTTTGAACTGATAAATTGGTTTTTAAATTGTTTATTTGTGTGTATACTGCTTTCCATCACCTGATTCCTCTGCCTCTTTTTGTGCATGCCTTCAGATATTGTCATACCATGCCTGATGAAGAGACCTAGTAGTCTCGAAAGCAATCTGTCATCATTTTAGTTAGCCATTAAAAAGGTATCAACTACTGAAGACTCTCAACTTTATATTTCATATGGAGTACTGTGTAATAGCTCATGTCACCTGTGGAGGAGCTGTAGGGAAATTGAACAGTTTTTCCTTGTGGGATGATTCAGGAATTACCTTTAGTTATAACAGGGAATTTCTATAGACCAGATGTTTTCCATATATTTTTTTTCTAGAAATAACTGATAACCCAGACAAACATCTGCAAGGAGTTTGTATGTTCTCCCCGTATTTGCGTGGGTTTTCTCTGGGTACTCCGGTTTCCTCCCACACTCCAAAGAGGTATTGATAGGGAATTTAGATTGTAAGCCCTATATGGGACAGTGACTGACAATGTGCGTAAAGCGATGCGGAATATGTTGGCGCTATATATGTTAGCAAAGGTAGACTTTCTGCTTCCATTATACCTACAGGAAAACCGCCATTGTTTCCGCAGGTACAATTGACATACTGCGATTTCCAAAACCACAATGGTTTTGGAAATGATAGTGTTTCAGCTGCACATATTTTTTCGCAATGTGTGGATGAGATTCGCTAGATTCCCACCCACTTTGCAGTGACTGTAAGGGTAAGTTCACACAGGGTATCCTCCTCAAAATCCTGACCAAAAAGACGGCTCCCATTGAAATCAACGGGAGCCGGTCAGTTCTTTTTTCCGGGAGCCTTTGGCCCGGAAAAAAGAAGTGACATGCTCATTCTTTCAGGCAGATTCGTCTCGCGACATCTGCCTGAAGACACCCCCTCCTCCCGACTAGATCCATTCATTTGGGCCTAATCAGGAGCGGAGTGCACGACACAGTGCACCGGCATCCAGTCGCAGCTACCCGTATTTCTGTCCGGAACATGAGGTGGCCTTTGCCTCAGGTTCCGGACCAAAACACCCAGTGTGAACTTACCCTAATAAGTTGGCACATAGGGCCCTGGCCTTAGACAACCACCCAAAATTGTGGTCTTCTAGAGAGGTGGTCTTTTCAAAGAAGGTTAATATGGAAAACTCAAAATCCATGACAGAAAATCTGGTGTAGGTAGGGAGGTGGTCTCCTTAGAGAGGTGGTCTTATTATAGAGGTGGTCTCCTTAGAGAGGTGGTCTTTTGAAGAGGTGTCACTGTATATATACTGTATATGCACCAATCTTATATACTATTAGGTACTTTTATTGGTCATTTATTGTTACTTTTTTGTTACGCTTCTTTTTTCATCCAAATTCACCAACGCTTTCCATTTGTCCCCCTGTCATTTATTCCATTAACATTGTTCCATCCTGAGGTGCTGTGTATATAAATAATTCAGATAAGAGATGCCAAAAAAGCAAAAAAAAAAATCACACTTATTCCCAGGGTACCAAGACATCCCCTATGCCTATTGGATAATGAGGACCTCCCTCCCCCCTCATCCTAAGCCTGTATTCATCTTCTCGTGACGCTGGGTGGGAAGAATATTCTACAAGGCTCAGGGTGACAGAACGAGGAAAGCCGACAGCTCACCAAATAAGCAAGAAGAGCCCGTGAAAGGGATCAGTGAATGGCAGCGATTACTGCAAGGATGGCTGCATTGTAATGAAGATGCCCTTAATTTCTTCCACGCCTGCGATGAAGACAGCGCCTGCCTGCACCTAGAATGCTACCCAGAGGAAGCAAAACAAGCTGAAGGGTTCTGGGAAAATGTACTGTGCTATGGAGCTAGGGGCTTGCAATGAAACCCGCCCAGGAAGGTCTGATGTACAGGAGACAGGGATGCCTGGGATAAATCAGTCCTGTTGCTGAGGAGCACCAAACTACAGATGATGGAGGAATCGCAGCATTGCCGGGATTCGGTAAACAGGGGTGGCCAGTAAGCATCTGGAGAGGACGGGGCTAATAGACTACGCGTGGCTGGCACCGCTGCATGGCTCCAGAGTTCGTGATGCCAAGAGCTTGAATCACAACCATGGGAGGCAAGCTGGTGAAATGGTGAGGAATATGGCATATATAGGCAGGATGTTTTTACGTCATGTCACGGTACATAGGGCGCAGAATAACGTTATTACGTCATCAGTCACGATCTGGGGGAAAGTTGTTGTCATATGTAACATGTTTATGATCACCGGTGTCGTGCTTCACACGTTTGGCGCTGTTTTACATGTATTCGGTGGTATTATACAGCGGTATTATTGCGATTGAGCTGTCATTTGGTTCCATCGTGTGGGTACAGATTTGGCATCTGGTTTACTTCACATTTTTGTAAACACATTTGCTCCCCCCCCTGCCGGAGCACCTTCTGGCGTCACACATTTGCTATGGCAACTAATTTGCCCTGTTTGATGCTGCATTTCTCCCCCGCCAATTACAAATTTTGGCAGGTGATGTGACTAGTAGGTTGTGAAAGTGTCATCTAGATGTAAATAGTGACCGTGGATTGTGGTTTTGCTGTGGTTCTGTGCCACAATGCCATAACTTTCACCTATGTATGAGCATTCGTGATGTGGAGACGTGGAGATGTATGCTACAAATATGGCTGTACACCATGCGGAGTTTTATTAAACTGTGATAGAGACTGTACTAGAGATACCATGTCATGGCTGGCACAAGGGTATCGGGCAGCATAAGAGATACAAATCTGCTGCCGTTCCAGATGTTCAACCTTCCCACTTTGAAACGTTGTGCGCCTGTGTCAGTTTCCATTGACTTCTATGCAGCACAAGTTGTATTGGATCATACAAGTTACATCCTGGCAGATGCCATGTGACGGGCACATGGACCTATAGGCATTGTTTAGATGTTTATTGTGCCATCTCTGTGTCCAAATAGATGTGACAAAATGATGGCCTACAGGACATGCCGTGGTGTAATTGATGACCCGGCTAGAACACAGATGGGCCCGTCTGTGTCTAATTGGCCATATCCTTAAATCCTGTCCTACCTAATGCCATGGTGAAGCCCTGATGCCAAGGGAGCCATCTTGACTAATTACATGTGAACTTATTAATTACCACCGCTCCGTCTAGATTTCATTTACGCACGCCACTTCCTTGGATTCTAAGAATCCTTTTTGATCTGCTTACTTGTTGCATATAGGATAGGTACGTGGTTAGCAGACGGTTATTTATTCCTGTTCACACTGCAGTTTTTATGCTGACATTATACATCAGTTTTTAGAAGCTTATGTGCTTCAACTTCATTTTTGACATTTGTTCATTTTTTTTAATTAATACTTTTGACATCGATATGAAAACCAGATGTGCAGTTTTTTGGGAAATCTATTTTAGAACTGTTTTGTATTCAGTGTATCCCCATCCTAAAATGAATTGCATGATTTTTTCCATTTTTGGGGCTGGTAAGAGTTATACAATTGTGTGACTTGTCTGCAAATTATTGTTGCACAATTTTTTAGGGCTGTATGGCTAGGGTGACATGAGGACTATGGCTGACAAAATTCAACGTATCACTTGCGACTCCTATGCTAATATAAGTGTATAGATTTGCATTGCAACCTGGAGGGTACTGTGACTTCTAGTTGCAAAAAGATCAAACATTGCTGAATTATTTTTTTTGCGACCAGGTGTTTCACTCATAGCACCCTTACATTAGTGTAGGAACGCAGGGTGACATGGTGATCTTTGGTCACACAATGGGAGTTGCAGCCAATGTTGCCATTTAGCTTTAGACTTAAAGGGGTATTCCCAACTCCCTTGTTCTCCAACATGCAGGCTGTGTGCTTTGTTCACTTCCTGGTTTTCTTGGTAAATTGGTGGGCGGGATTTCACTTGCTGTCTCCCAGACAAAGTCAGCTCTGCTATCTCTCTTCATAGCAGTACATGTTTGCAGTCAGTAATGAGGGATGCTTGTAAGTAAATTAGCACTGTATCACTGGAAGATGCACAATATGAAGCTGATGTAGCAGAGCTGGATTTGTTAGGTGATGAGAATCCCAAACTTACACGCTACAGGACCATGAGTCAGCTTGCAATATATTCACTTTTAGGTCTGTGTTTAATGGTCTCCCTGTCTCAGCCCTTATCAGCAAAATTCAATTAGCCAACTGATAACTGGAGAAGCCGGAGTTAAACAGCTCAGAAATACAAGCACCGAGCACTCAGCTCCCCCTCCCCTTCTGAGAGCAGGGAGCTACGTCACTTGTCCTGGGCAGAGAGATAAGATCATCCCCAGGTCTGTGGTTATGGAAACGCAGAGTAAACAATAAAGTGAATAATCTCAGATAGCAGCCAAACAAAGCAGTTTTACTTAAGCAATGTATTTAAGAAAAGTCTTAAATCCATGTAAACTAAGAGTATAGATAGGATCCTTGAGATGGGACAACCCCTTTAAAGGAGTTATGCTTTTCCTAGTATTGATGGCCTATGCTAGGGACAAAGGCACATCGGTGGTCTAGGGACTGTGAAGCTCCCAGTAATGTTTACATGCCAAGAACGGCACTGCTCACACAGCGTATGATGTGTAGTAGCGGCGTTAGGTATCGCAACGCTACCCCATAGACTTGTTTGATTGGTGAGTGAGCAGCACAGCTCCAGACATATAAACATTATAGGCAGCCATGTTGTCCCGGTACAGATATGGATAAACCATCAGTATTAAGAAATAGAAGATTCCTTTAAGCGGACCATTCATTGAAGATGTCTTGTTCAGCTAGCAGCTATGCTTTTGGACTTCCTATAGACATGCACACTCAGCTTAGTTGAACGTACATGTCTTCGGAATAGGGAGAGGGGAGAAAGACGCTGCCAGTTACCTCAAGTGGTGGATTGTCTCCTGTGAGAGCAAAGGATTGGGCATGGTAAAACAGATCAGTTGGGTTTCCACGTAATAGTAAGTTGCAATTCACATTAGGCCTAATGCACAAGTTAGTACAATCGCAGATCAAAGTACAGGACATTCATTTATTCTATTTTATTTAGCTTACTTGTATAGCACCATCAGACCTATGCACACAGCCATAGTTTTTGTGGCTGTGCGCCTGGGCCATAGTGAAGAGCTGCAAAATATGGAGCAGGTCTTATACATGTCCGTATTTGCAGCTTGGTTCTGTCATTTCAATGTATGGGTCAGTAAAAATCATGGATGACATCCGTGCTGTTTTTACTGACCTGTACACTGCACATGGTTGTATGCTTGTAGCCTTTGGTGGTTGGTTGGTCCTTCTGAAATCAGCAGACACTAACCTAATGTATACCCGCAGCTAACACTAATATACTTGCTGACCTATATACCTACTATATACCTATAAGCAAGTGCAATAAAGGGGATACCATTTTGATCAAAAAATAGTGCAAAAATAATCAAAAAGGAGACAGCTAGGGGTTAATAGACAGACAAGATTCATACACATAAGAGACTGGCAGGGCCAACCCTCCACTGACTTCATTGGGATGGATCTGGCATGAAATATGCCCAATTTTTGTTTCTTCCTCAGTTATACAAACAACCCCCTAGAGGTACCTGGTGATGGCCTAGTCCCATCATCCCCCTGTTAACTCATGCATGCACGGCCATGTCAGAAGTGATAGGTATCAGATAAATAGACTGGACTGACTGCTGTTGGCCTTGACTCTAATGTCCATTCTTTATATTATAGTGCTGAAACTGACCTCACCGTAATTATTAACTTTGTAAATATGTCATCAACTTAGCCCAGACCTTGTCTTCTAAGAAGTATGACTTTAAGCTTCTTCCACAGTAAGTTTTAACACATAGTAATTTAAAGGGATCCTATCATTAAAACTCAATTTTTTGTGACTAAGACGTTGTAATAGCTTTAAGAAAAGCTATTCATCTCCTTCCTTTAGATGTCTTCTCCGTGCTGCCGTTCAGTATAAATCCTGGTTTTGGTGGTATGCAAATTAGTTCTCTCGCAGCACTGGGGGCGTCCCCAATGCTTCGAGAGAACTCTCCAGCGCCGCCTCCATCTTCTTCAGGAACAGCCTCTCTTTGCGTCTTCTTCCGGTGCTGACTTCAAACTTCTAGGCCTTGGGCAGCCGACTGCGCATGCCTGCCGGCAACAAGAAATTGGCCGCTTACAATACTGTGTAAGGGGCTATTTTCTTGTGGCCAGTAGGCATGCGCAGTCGGCTTAGCCCTAGGCCAGAGGCTAGAAGTTTGAAGCCAGCGTCGGAAGAAGACGCAAAGAAGACCAGTTCCTGAAGAAAATGGAGGCGGTGCTGGAGAGTTCTTTCATAGCATTAGGGACACCCCCAGTGCTATTTGAGCGCTGAGGCCCGCCCCCAGTGCTGCGAGAGAACTCATTTGCATACCAACGAAAACCGGGATTTATACCAAACGGCGGCGCAGAGAAGACATCTAAAGGTAGGAGACGAATAGCCTTTCTTAAGGCTATTACGACGTGTTAGTCACAAAAAATTGAGTTTTAATGATAGGATCCCTTTAATGGTAGGCAAGGATAGGCTATGGCCATTTTGGCTGCCAAAAATAAAGCAGGTTGGTGAGTGTCTTGGGTAATAGCCAAATTAGGTGCTTGGGGTTCACTTGTATTCCCTTTGGATAGAATGGTTCATTGAGATTGTAGAATAGAAGGAAATAGATAAGAAAGTGGATAGCCAAAGGGTAAGAGAAGATCAGAGAGGTGGCCAAAGCTTGTCTACAGAAGGTTGCAGTCCAGTTAGGGTTGGGTTTACACTGGAACATACTTAATTCAATGCGCAATCTACAATTTAGATATTTCTGATACCCAAGATAACAAATCACCATGAGAAACCTGAGGCTTTGGAGGGTTTTGTAGTAGGACAAGTCTGGATATCAGTGATCCTTCCTTGAAGGGGAGGGGGTTGTGTTGTAGGATAAGTCCTATCTGGTCTCTGTGGTCCTTCAGCCCCAGAGGGTGTGAATGGCGTCTTTGTACAATATTCTGAAATAACTGGCAGTGATTATTTATAGATTTTCTGTGATTTCGCGCTTTGTTCTTCTGTTATTGTCGGCCCATGTAGAAGACACTGACACATGTTCTAGGTCAATAAGTGACAGATGTGCCTTATGGATCTCTATGTATAATCAGGGCGACAGTCACAAGGGAGCAGATCAAACACCAGGTCCTTACCCTTCATCTAGGGGTCACAGGTGTTCTCCCGGCCCCTTAATTGGGGTGGGGGCTTTATATTTTATTGGTCCTGTATATAATCAGTGAGCACTAGATATTACATCGGGTAGCATTAGCTATTTATTACTGTTCTATTTTTGTAGGTTTTTGCTGCAATTATTAGCTGGGAGACTTTTAGATGCAGATTTCCTCTAATTCAATGTGAAACTAGTGATTTGGATGAACACGTAAAACATTGTATTCGCTCTATTGTATGACTTAAGAGAATTATTTTAGCCCTTCACCCAACTTTTGCATTTCACTAAGAGTGAACCTTGACCCTACACGTAGTACTTTCTTAGCTGTCAGTATGTACAGCACTTTCTACTTAGGATGACATCATTGTCAATTTCTTAAGGATTATAGATCTTGCATATATCAGGATTAAAGCTGGGAGCTGTCACATCCCCTCCAACCTCTCTCTACATGTACATGTGTCAGACATCTCTGGCGGCAACATATCTCTCAAGAACAAAGGGATCAGGCATGTTGAATTTACACATGCCTGACCTTCCTTTCATCCAAACACTGCTGTCGGGGGACAGTCAGACATCCTCTTTCACATTAAATGATGGCATGGTCTGGCGAAAATTGGTAGCTTTAGTTTACATTCATCAGAAACTATGTTTTTGGGGCCAGGAAGAATCGCCATACCAAGACTCAATCCAACGGCTGTATCTCGGTACTTTTAAAGGGATTCTACCATTAAAATCAAATTTTTTCTCATTGACATGTAGGAATAGCCTTAAGAAAGGCTATTCTTCTCCTACCTTTAGATGTCTTCTCTGCACCACCATTCGGTATAAATCCCGATTTTCGTCGGTATGCAAATGAGTTCTCTCACATCATTGGGGGCAGGCCCCAGCACTGGGAGCGTCCCTGATGCTGCAAGAGAACTCTCCAGCGACACCTCCATTTTCTTTTGGAACATTCTCTCTCTGTGTCTTCTTCCGTCCTGGGTTTTCAATTTTCTAGGCCTCAGGCAGAGCCGACTGCGCATGCCCGGGCCACAAGAAAATTTCTGCTTACACTGTACACTGGGCATGTGCAGTCGGCTGTGCCCGAGGCCTAGAAAATTGAAAACCCAGGACGGACGAAGACACAGGGAGAGGGTGTTCCAAAAGAAAATGGAGGCGTTGCTGGAGAGTTCTTTCGCAGCATTAGGGACGCCCCCAGTGCTGTTTGAGCGCTCTGGCCCGCTCCCAGTGATGCGAGAGAACTCATTTGCATACCGAAGAAAATCCAGATTTCTACGGAATGGCGGCGCGGATAAGACATCTAAAAGTAGCAGAAGCATACCCTTTCTTACGGCTATTCCTATGTGTTATCGAGAAAAAAAAGGGTATCCAATGATAGGATCCCTTTAATGTTTCAAGGGATTGTCCAAACATTTAAAATGTTCTTGAAAACAGCCTAAAACATTATAAAATGATAAAAAAAATTCATACATTACGTATCCCCCGCAACTCCTGTACCAGGGTTCCCCATAAGTCTCCGTACCGCTCCAGCGATGAAGTCACAACATGGATATGAGACTTCGGCCAATGACTAGCCACATCAGGTCACCTATCAGGTTTACCTATCATTTATTTGTAGGTTTAGGTTTAATACATTGCTCACTATAACTATAGAGCAGGATAGTTTTTCTATATGTATTTACCTGCCAGCAGAATCAATAGGAACATTAGAGAATATATTTATATGAACACAAAACATAGTAAAAAGAACTTAAAAAATCACCATAATGTTATCAAACCAAGGATGCAATCATCTAACTATCCTATAGCATGGACATTAAAGCAAAAATTCCTCCATTACTATCCCATGTCTCATTTGTCTTGCTAATAAGATTTGTCATGGACGGTGTAAGCCAGCAGAAGACATAGGGAGATGGATCATGTGATCAGCGCAGAAGGGGAACAAGACTGCTAATTTCTCAGAGGATGTGTAAAAAGCAAATATATTTTAGGTCGTAAAAGCCTGAGTAGGCCCTTGATAATTCAGAAAGCCTGGCTATAGCCGCACATCTCCCCTTTCATGTTCATTAGAATAGCTTGAACTGCAGGAGGACGCTAGAAAAGCATCTGCCATGTCTAGGAATAATTCATACTGACAGTATATGGCGGCAAAAAATACATATTTCATAGGGTCCAAGAAGATCAAATCAAAAAAAATCGCAGGTGGTCTCCAACTTTGACTATCAACGAGACAAGTCCCTGAAATGGAGGTCGGTGTCACAGCAACATTACTAGCTAAAGTCACCATGTAGCCCTAGCCTGAAGGTGGCCACATATACAATAACTTTGGGTTATTAAGAACTATAGAGCATTTCTATTATAAGACCTCCATGTACTGTACCCCCATTCCATCCACCCTGGCATCTTTGGCCAGCTTGAGTTGTACAGGATTGGCCTATTACTATCTCAAGCTGATAGACCATTATGTTTTCACCAGGGCTCTTAGTAGGCCAAACTACTAACTCTGACTTCTCTGTTTTTCTTCAGCCCGACTCGGAGTCTGACTGTATTGCAAATGGCTGACAGTCCTGGTCAGTCCAAAGCAGTTAAGATCCTCTAATTCATTAAAAATTTAGTGATTGAGTTCCTACGAAAGTAAATATGTAGCAAACCTTGCTTAAAGGAGGTGTCCGCCTCTTATTTTTATTATTTAAAGAGATCCTATCATTAGAATCCCTTTTTTTCTAACACATAGGAATAGCATTATGAAAGGCTATTCTCCGTGCCGCCGTTCGGTAGATATTCCATTTTCCGTCTTTATTAGAGATGAGCGAGTACTGTTTGGATCAGCCGATCCGAACAGCACGCTCCATAGAAATGAATGGATGCACCTGGTACTTCCGCTTTGACGGTGGCCGACCGCTTAACCCCCCGCGTGCCGGCTACGTCCATTCATTTCTATGCGAGCGTGCTGTTCGGATCTGCTGATCCGAACAGTACTCGCTCATCTCTAGTCTTTATGCAAATAAGTTCTCTCACAGCACTGGGGGCGGCCCCCAGCGCTCAAACAGCACTGGGGGCGTCCCCAATGCTGCGAGAGAACTCTCCTGCGCTGCCTCAATTTTCTTCAGGAACCGGCCTCTACGCGTTGTCCTCCGGCCTGGCTTTCAATCTTCTACGCATGCGCAGTCGGCTCTGCCAGCGGGCCTCAGGCAGAGCCGACTGCACCTGCACGCGGCTATTTTTTTGTGGCCGCTTATGCGAGCTCTTGTAGTAAGCGGCCACAAAAAAATGGACGTGCACAGGTGCAGTCGACTCTGCCTGAGGCCCACTGGCAGAGCCGACTGCGCACGAGTAGAAGATTGAAAGCCAGGCCGGAAGACGAGAGAACTTATTTGCATAAAGACTGAAAACTGAATATCTACCGAACAGCGGTGCGGAGAAGACATCTAAACGTAGGAGAAGAATAGCCTTTCTTAAGGCTATTCCTACATGTTAGTTAGAAAAAAAGGGATTCTAATAATAGGATCCCTTTAATAGTGCTGCTAGTAGTACTCGCCTATCCCCAGGCTCCCATCTCCGGCAGCTCCATTTGTTTATATACAGTTGTCCAACTGTTAGTGCCAGGTGACCATTGTAGCCAATCACCGGCCTCAGTTGTCACCACATCACAGTAGTCACGTGCCGTTGATGAAGAGGTCACCGCTGAGGACTGTGATTGGCTGCCACACCAAATTCCTCACCATTTTCCTCCGTGTGAATGGACCCTTAATAGGCACGTAAAACAAAAAGGATCAGACGGGTTAAAATCCAAAATGCCCATCCCTTCTCTCCCTCATCCTCTGCTGTCCGGGGAGGGTCAGGAGACCCCAAACACATTAGATGGTCGTCCATTCCTTCTGAAGGTACTGTGTATGGGCAGACTACAAGTCTCTGCATTGGTAAGCGCTGTCATTGGTATTATTACTCTATGCAGAATTGGTGAGTTTCCCCTGAAGTCCAGTGAGTATAAGTTAATGGTGATATATCTGTCACATGCACATTTATACATTGATTTTAGTTCCCCGCTGATTCTGATAAATCACGGCTCTGTAGTATTCCATTTGTGTCATATTGATCATCGCTCCACACCATGACTTATACATGAACACGTGACCTCAATTTCAGGCTTGTCCCTGGCAATTTGTTACTGCAAATTGGTAGTCTAATACATTAGATCAGTTATTAAGCCTGAGCTCAGACCGTTTAGTGCAAAGACATTGCATGTGAAGAAATCTCCAGAGGATTGTTTTCTGGCATTGTCTCATCTCATAGAAAATCCCATACATAATATATAAGTGTTTCATGGTGGCTGATGAAGATCTAAATGAGAACTATAGGTGTCAGCTTGCGATAACTGGGGGGGGGGGGGGGGGGAGGGGGAATTGCTTTCGGGTACGGAATTTGCAGGGGTTGTGCTCATGGAAAAAAAAAATCAATATCAGGGGCTTATTTAGAGACTTTATATTGAGTCCTGTTCTAGACAGAAGTGGAAGTCACTTGATATTGTATCCCATAGGCTTGCATTGGGTCTTTCAAGGTGGCAGTGTTATCCAGGTACTTGTATTAAATATCTACTAGACAAGGGCAAAGCTATCTCAATTTATCATCACCCCCCATTTCTCTCAAACCCTCTACGAAGAGTGAGGAGTCTACAAAGATATGCACCGATAGTTTAAGGGGTCCTCCAAGATATAATATCAGGTCCTTCTCTTGTCCATCCCACATATAACTTTTCCAAGATTTCTTCTGTGCATCTCCCATACTCGCAACTCCAGCTTATCAGACTGATACATACATCAAGGGCACCAATAGATGGGAACGGGGCCAAGGATGCATTATAATATTATAAAGGGGTTATCCAGGATATTAGACATTATAGCCTAAGATAGGCTATATATCTGATCATTGGGGGTCAATACAGCTGTATAGGGCTGCTTCCAGATCCCACTGACTTCATTGGAACTGAGCCGCAGTACCAGCCTCCCGCCACTATACAGGGCACAGAGCCAACTGCTACTGGCCCTATGTTATATATAGTATGAAGTCCTATACAGCCAGTCAGTGCAGGGGCCAGCTGTCAGTCCCCCAAGACGATGATCATTTGGATCGGGAAAATGAGCAAGCATCCTGACACAAATCTTCAGGAATAGTTGAGGACCATGGCAGAGTTCTAGGTTTGGACTTGGCCTCCTCCAAATTTCTCAGATTTCAATCCGAGTCTGAAGGATGTGCTGGAAAATCCAGTGTGAAGCATGGAGGTCCCACCTTGGTGACAGATATTGTACTACAGGACACCTTCACAGATCTTGTGGAAACCATTCCTGGATGGGTCAGACCTGTAATATTAGGCAGCTGGATTTAACGTTACAGGATCCCCAGGTATATTAGATTTTTTAGCAGAAGATTGGAAGGTTTCAGCTCTTATGTCATGGTAATGTCCAATTTATTCAGTAGAGAATATCTATGGATTTGTAAGTTGTTGGGTTGGAAGCAGGTTCCGGATGAATGGCGAGTATCACTGATAAAAGCGCTCATTGTTGTTGGTTCTGCTTTCTTCTTAACTAACCAATGTAACACAGTGTTGCGTGGTTGAATTCTATTAGTTTTTGGCTTCTAAAGAGTTAATGGTGATTTTTCTTGAAATTAATTTTCATCAGGGGCCCCATCTGCCTGCGAGAATTAATGAGTTGTGTGGCCTTTTAAGCTGTTGAAAAAGAGGAGCGGTCCGATCAAGATAAGAGCGTTTTACTGCCTGATCAAAAGCTGCCACCTGGCGAGCTGTCACTTTATATCTGGATTTATAATCTATACCACATGTAGAAATGTTTTTGTAACCCCCCCCCCCACACACACACACACACACACACACTGCAAGGATTGGATTAGAATTATGTTCTGCATTGTATTAGGAGATTGATGATTTCTTTGTCACAGTGGAGGAATAAGGCAGACAGTGATGTCACAATAAGGAGTAATAACCAAAGTGATGTCACACTATAGGGATAGTAAAAAGGGATGTTACAATATAGGGATAATAAACACAGTGATGTCATAGTTCTGGGATAATATACACAGTGATGTCACAGTACAGGGATAATGCACACAGTGATGTCACAGTACAGGGATAATATACACAGTGATGTCACAGTACAGGGATAATACACACAGTGATGTCACAGTACAGGGATAATGCACACAATGATGTCACAGTACAGGGATAATATACACAGTGATGTCACAGCACGGGGATAATGTACACAGTGATGTCACAGCACGGGGATAATGTACACAGTGATGTCACAGTACAGGGATAATATACACAGTGATGTCACAGTACAGGGATAATATACACAGTGATGTCACAGTACAGGGATAATGCACACAGTGATGTCACAGTACAGGGATAATATACACAGTGATGTCACAGCACGGGGATAATACACACAGTGATGTCACAGTACGGGGATAATATACACAGTGATGTCACAGTACAGGGATAATAAACACAGTGATGTCACAGTACAGGGATAATATACACAGTGATGTCACAGTACAGGGATAATACACACAGTGATGTCACAGTACAGGGATAATAAACACAGTGATGTCATAGTACAGGGATAATACACACAGTGATGTCACAGTACAGGAATAATAAACACAGTGATGTCACAGTACAGGGATAATACACACAGTGATGTCATAGTACAGAGATAATAAACACAGTGATGTCACAGTACAGGAATAATATACACAGTGATGTCACAGTACAGGGATAATAAACACAATGATGTCATAGTACAGGGATAATACACACAGTGATGTCACAGTACAGGAATAATAAACACAGTGATGTCACAGTACAGGGATAATACACACAGTGATGTCACAGTACAGGGATAATAAACACAGTGATATCACAGTACAGGGATAATAAACACAATGATGTCATAGTACAGGGATAATACACACAGTGATGTCACAGTACAGAGATAATAAACACAGTGATGTCACAGTACAGGAATAATATACACAGTGATGTCACAGTACAGGGATAATAAACACAGTGATATCACAGTACAGGGATAATATACACAGTGATGTCACAGTACAGGAATAATAAACACAGTGATGTCACAGTACAGGGATAATACACACAGTGATGTCACAGTACAGAGATAATAAACTCAGTGATGTCACAGTACAGAGATAATAAACACAGTGATGTCACAGTACAGGAATAATATACACAGTGATGTCACAGTACAGGGATAATAAACACAGTGATATCACAGTACAGGGATAATATACACAGTGATGTCACAGTACAGGAATAATAAACACAGTGATGTCACAGTACAGGGATAATACACACAGTGATGTCACAGTACAGAGATAATAAACTCAGTGATGTCACAGTACAGAGATAATAAACACAGTGATGTCACAGTACAGGGATAATAAACACAGTGATGTCACTGTACAGAGATAGTAAACACGGTGATTTTACAATATAGGGTTAATGAACACAGTGATGTCACAGTACAGGGATAATAAAGTGATGTCACAGTACTGAGATAGTAAACACAGTGATGTCACAGTACAGGGATAATAAAGTGATGTCACAGTACTGAGATAGTAAACACAGTGATGTCACAGTACAGAGATAATAATGATAGCAGAGATATGATTTCTTTGTCTTTCATCCCATTAACTTCAATTGGAAATAAAAAGTCAGTGGGAACCTCCTGACCATAAAAAAATCAATTGCAGGGACGTTTCTATTTGATGGTTTCAGCCCCTCCTGTTCCTGACAGATCTTAGGAAATGTCTATGGGAAATAATCGGAGAAGTGTAAGGTTTTTCACAGAACAGTTTCCCGCTGTGATTTTCATTGTACTCATTATTACCGAAATGTATTTGTAAGTGGGAGGAAGGATCGATAACTGCGCGGCCATTTCCTTCGCTGTGCACTACTTGAGCTCTTGCTACGTCTTCAAGGCTCCTTTTAGGTAAAGCATGTATCTTGGTAAGAGGTAAAATCATTAGCACTGGCCTAGGTTGAGCTTCGGGCCAGCAGATGATCAGGGTCTCTCCATAAAGGATTAGATACCACTAAGCCCACTACCCCATGGAGACTAATGCGATTGCACTGTCTGATCGTTGGGGATGACTTGAAGCCAGTCTGACAGCTGCAATTTTCTATAATTCAGTAGGGACCCATAAATTAGTCCAAGCCTTAGAAGAAAAATTATATTGCATCTATTTATTATCCAAAAGGACTATGTATGGAAAATCAACCTGGTTACATTTCACACATGCCGTAATGGTGAAGCCCCATTTTTACACCCCATGCTGAAAATACGCTGTATCATTGGATGTAACAAAGCAGCTGTATCTGCCTATGCTAATATTTCACAATATTTCTTTTTAGCCTGGCATCGCCAAGTCCTGTTCACAACTCAAAGTCGGAGGTAAATGGAGTCCAGTGTGAAGAAAAGGCAGAAATTACAATCATACAATGCGAGGAGAACATATCTAAGAAAGGTGAGCTTGTCTTGTGTGCTGTCTTGTGCAGATACAACATGGTGGACAGAATTGTCCTGTGAGATTTGGCTTTATTGTTGAAGAGGACACTTAAAGGGGTTGTATTAACAGTGATATGTTATTTTAATAAAGGTTTCTTCCAAAATATTGCACGTATCTGCTTGTAATAGCTCCCCCTGCTGTCCACAATGTTTAAATCTATGCTGGTTCCAGTGAAGCTTTGTCAGATATGCATTCGCATTAGAATACAGTACAGATTCTGCTGTATCCATAGTGAAAAGATCTTTAGTTCCCACAATACTGCAGTATAATTTCCAAATCAAGTTACCATACACAGATAAATAATACTGGGTGGTTTTAGTTGGCTTTAGGATTTAGTTGTCCCATATTTTTGCACTTTATACATGATGCTTACGTGTTTGTTGACAGATGAAACCTCCGTACCGCTATCTGAATGTCAGCCCACCAGCCCTGCCATGTCCCCGGACACCTCCTGGGAGGACCATCTCCTGGAGCAACAGGATCATTTAGAGAAGGAGATGGAGGAAGCCAAAAAAATGATATCCGGTTTACAGGTGTGTTCAAAAAGTGCAATAGATCTGCTGAAAAGCTGTCCTGTACAATTCCTGTGGAGCTGCTCATAAGGTATACAAGGGCCAAAGTGACCATGATATGCGTATTATTCTAATAAATGATACATGACATAATACGTAGATCATTTGGTACTATCATTAAGGAACATTCTCAAAAATGAATCTACATGAGCTGGACATTTATCAGACATATTTCCAAATTTAGGTCTTTTCTATAACGTTGCTGACCTGTTTTTAGGAGATAGTATTAGACTGGCTTCAACACCCAGCACCTCCACTGATCAGCTATCTGAAGTGGCAGCAATGCTCAGGTGAACGAACGCTGCTTCATAGAAATGTGACATTATATTCAATGATCACATGGCTTTCTTGCAGCTCAGTCCCATTCATGTGAATAGGGCTGAGGCGCCATACCAAGCACAGCCACTATAAGATGTATGGCACTATACTTGGTAAACGCTGAAGAGGCAGCAGAAAAGAGCTTGGAAAATAACAAAAAAGTTATGGCGTTTGGAAGGTGGGGAGTAAAAAAAACAAAAATTCAGAAATAAAAAATGGTTGCGGCAAGAATCCTAGGGATAAGGTCATCAGTCTCATAATTCAGGGAAACCCCTTTCACTCCAGTGGGTGTATACAACTTTGGGATCATAGTGATCACATCTGAGGCTTTAGCTTTGGTGACATGTGAAAATTAAAGGCATAGTAACAGCTTTACTGTGGTCGAAATAGCACCTGAGAGGTGTGAACAGAGCCTGATGTCATTGCCATTCATGTGCAGGCTGTAAATGAGAAGGAGTATCCTGTAATAATGGGCTTGTTACAATCTAATTATAATGTGGATAGGACAGTAGTGATGGCTGCATCTGTGGTGTGAAACTATAATGAATATTGCATCACTTTATCAGTCTTGTCTGTTACCTATGTACACTGGGGGGCGACTGTCTGTCACATTGTGGAGATGGTTTATGTTGTGGAAATAGGGTTAGATTGACTGCTTTCCAGTTATCTAAGGCTGAGTTCACACAGGATTTTTTGGTCCGGAATTTGACGCGGAGGCCGCCTCAGATTCCGGACCAAAAAACCGATAGCCATGACTGGATGCTGGTGCAGTGAACAGGCATCCAGTCACACACTACACTCTGGATTAGGCCCAAATGAATGGGCCTAGTCAGGAGGGAGGTATCTTCAGGTGGACGTCCGGCCGCGACATCTGCCTGATGAATGAGCACCTCGCTTCTTTTTTCTGAGAGCCAGAACAAACCGCTCACGGAAAAAAGAACTGACTGGCTCCCATAGATTTCAATGGGAACTGTTTTTTGGTCAGGATTTTGAGGCGGATTCTGCCTCAAAATCCTGACCAAAAAAACCCCGTGTGAACTTAGCCTTAAGGCGCTCTACAGCTATTCCTCCTGAACTCCCTACCTACATGCACACTTCATTTGACTGAGCATGCATGTATCTTCAGCGGTGAAAGAAAAGTGAGTGACTGCCAGATCTCTTTGGCATTGACATATGTTTCTGGAGACCACAAGGATCAGCATCTAAAATTCAACCTGTGAATTTTTTTCCCTCACATTCTTCTACGTGAGGAAAGTCAGGAGGCCCCCATACACATCAGATGGCCATCCAATCCTGTTAAGGGGGGCAGGTTTGGCAACTTTTAGTCAAATGTCTACCACTTCCCGAGGTCATAGTCAGCAAGGATGGTGCTCGGTTTCTGCTAGGCCTAGTTCGGAGCGGAGTGCATGGCTGGATGCTGCTGCAGTGCACCGGCTTTCAGTCATGGCTACCCTGTTTTTGTTCTGGAACCTGAGGCGGCCTCCACCTCGGGTTCCGGAGCAAAAAACCCCATATGAACTTACCCTTAGCGTACCTGACCTCTGCTACATTTCAGTCTTAAGACAGCAGCATGAGATAAGTCACATGAAGGATTGGATGTTTTTGAAGAGAAAGATTGAGAAAAAAACATTTCTACATAAAGAAACTGTGGCAGCAATTCTCTGGTTAATTGGACAATAAAAGCAATAAATTCTCATCTTTCCTCCACCCCAGACACTCGAGATCGCTCTTATAAATGTCGTCTTCTTTTAATTTTGACAATGGGGCTCTTTATCTCCGTGTACATGCTCTCCAGTATCAGGAGGTACAGCTCCATTCTTCCTCTTGGTTACAGTATTATGTTTCCTATTCAGGCCTTACTGCTAAATGGATCCCTTCCCGAAGACGAACAAGAGAGTCTGTTCTGCCTGCGAGAAGATGGGGCGTGCCCAGAGGAACAATTGGTGAGACCATACCTTCCTGTACCAGACTGTATACACGCTAGCACCTCTCTACCGCCCTCCACTAATATAACGTCTCCTCGCAGGTTATCATCAAAAGTCGCCTTGACCAAAGTATGAGTGAGAACCAATCTCTAAAGGTAAGATGTGACCGAGTACTCGGGTGTGTCTGATGTAATACTACATGTATGCAGTGTGACTAGCGGTGCTGTGAAGGTGCTTGAGGAATATACAAAGATTGTTTCAAGGTACAACAGGTACCATAACGTTTCACTATGCTCTGGTTGTGATGTTGGGGAGGGGTTGGTTCTGTGGATTTCCATGCTTTAATCCATGTACTTTTCACAGGGTATCATGTTTTAGTTGGCATTCAGTACTTAGGTTGTCTGCAGAATACTCACATATCTTCATGACCCCATGTCCGCTTCCAGGAGCCAAACTTAGAGGTCTTACCCTTGGCCCTTTTATCTCACCCACTTTTCTACAGGTTTTAGGATTGCACACCAGTCTGTCCTTGAATCTTCAGTACAATTTTATGGAAAGTCAACTGAACCTGCCAATTTTGGTGGAACTGGCCATGTGTTTCATGTGTTGGGTGCCAAATGGACTGGGCATGTTGAACTTTACCAATTCCTATACTATGTTTCCCTAGATAATAAGCTGCCCCTAGGGGTGTTTGACAGCTGTTTACTCACCTTTCCCTATTTGGAACATATAGTATGTAGAGATGAGCGAGTAGTATTTGGTCGAATACCTCACCGTCATAGGTATGCGTGTAAGCGGCCGAACATCAAGAGGTTAAACACATCGAATATTCGATGCGAGTAAGACCTTGGTGTTCGGACACTTACACGCATACCTATGGCGGTGAGGTATTCGATCGAATACTACTCGCTCATGTCTAATAGTATGCATGCTCAGTTGAACTAAGCCATACATGTGTATAAAAAAATGCAAAAAAGGAAAAAACGCTCAACTCTATAATTAAATATGAATGGAATTTAAGTGATAAGGGGTGCACGGAACCTCCGACTGAGAGGTGATTGTGACTGGAAACCAAAATAAAAGATCCAGCACGCCCCACACTGATTAATAAATAAAATATAACTTTTACTTCACATTATTAAAAAAGAAAAAAGAAGTTTTTTTTCTTACAGCATGGATCCAGAAGATAAAAGCATGAAGGCCTACGCGTTTCGAGACACATATGTTGGTCTCTTAGTCATGGCATAAAGTCTGCAGATTCAGGAACACATTTATATCCTTACAAATTACGCTCACTGGTGATAACAATCAAGTATATGAAAAACAACTGCGTTTGTGACGTCAATACAAATTTGTAGAAAAACAACAACAGAACACATAGAAACACACAAACTATGCAAAAAGAAGATCCAAACAGCATATATCAAATTTCAACCATTTCTAATGAAATAAATAATTACAATGTCCATCTAGAACATTGTCATATTCATGTAATTATATATTAATCCATTAAGACACATTATATGGAATAGCATCCAACAAACCTCATCCTTAATCCTCCATGTAGGGAAATGTAACAAGGTAGTACTGTAGTACCCACCCCGTTATAAATAATTAGTAAAGAAAAAGATACACTCACCCCAATCATAAAGATGTACACCTCCATGTTCTGTTGTTTGTGTACCGGGGAATTATGGTCACGTGTTGTATACACATGATCGTATTAAAAGATCACATGATCGGATGAGTAAGGATTTCTATTGGTCAAATGACATCCCATAGAAGACTATATACATAGCTGCTGGATGATAAATTGTGGTGACGTAATGTATACACGTGATCGTATTAAAAGATCACATGATCGGATAAGTAAGGATTTCTATTGGTCGAATGATGTTCCATAGAAGATTATGTACATAGCTGCTGGGTGATAGATCAACTGTTAAGTACTACAAAGATTAAAAAGGTAAGTACAAACATTATAATGATGAAACCGATGAAAATTTCTATTAATTGGATGAAGTCCCACAAATTATGAAAAAAACCACTGACAAATAAATAAACAATACTAATATGTTAAAAAGGTAAATATAAACATCACATGACGAAAAATGTTGACTACCTTATGGATACCTATAGAATACACAAAAATTAGTATTTTGATTGGCCATATATTTTTTTTTTGAAAGATGAATATTTAATAAATCAGTGACAGATCCTGTCTGATGTTCAAACCACTTGGGACTCTGGTATTCAACTTCCAGATCCAGAAAGCCTCCCGTTTGAGAAGTAACTTTCTGTGGTCCCCTCCCCTTATTGGTTGTGGTACATGTTCTATTGCATAGAAAGTGAACGATGTAGTATCACCACCATGCTGTGTTGAAAAATGTTTAGAGACATTTGACATTTGATCAGTGGCGGGTTTTGAGCAATCTGTCAAATGTTCCGATATTCTAATTTTAATTTGGCGGATAGTACAACCTACATATAGGAGATTGCAAGATTTGCACTCTATGATGTATATCACAAATTTACTATTGCAATTTAGATATTCCGAAATATTGAAAGATTTTTTATTTTCTGTATCACAAAAGTTGGAAGTTTTTCTAGCAAATCTACATACCGCACATCGATTATGTCCACATTTGTGGAAACCCATACTTTTTAGCCATGTTGTTTTTGTATCATCTCTCGAAATAAAAAGGCTTGGTGAGAGAGAATCTGCCAAAAATCCTTACTCATCCGATCATGTGATCTTTTAATACGATCATGTGTATACAACACGTGACCATAATTCCCCGGTACACAAACAACAGAACATGGAGGTGTACATCTTTATGATTGGGGTGAGTGTATCTTTTTCTTTACTAATTATTTATAACGGGGTGGGTACTACAGTACTACCTTGTTACATTTCCCTACATGGAGGATTAAGGATGAGGTTTGTTGGATGCTATTCCATATAATGTGTCTTAATGGATTAATATATAATTACATGAATATGAAAATGTTCTAGATGGACATTGTAATTATTTATTTCATTAGAAATGGTTGAAATTTGATATATGCTGTTTGGATCTTCTTTTTGCATAGTTTGTGTGTTTCTATGTGTTCTGTTGTTGTTTTTCTACAAATTTGTATTGACGTCACAAACGCAGTTGTTTTTCATATACTTGATTGTTATCACCAGTGAGCGTAATTTGTAAGGATATAAATGTGTTCCTGAATCTGCAGACTTTATGCCATGACTAAGAGACCAACATATGTGTCTCGAAACGCGTAGGCCTTCATGCTTTTATCTTCTGGATCCATGCTGTAAGAAAAAAAACTTCTTTTTTCTTTTTTAATAATGTGAAGTAAAAGTTATATTTTATTTATTAATCAGTGTGGGGCGTGCTGGATCTTTTATTTTGGTTTCCATACATGTGTATAGGGGAGTCAGGAGACTGGCGGCTATCTAAAGTGTATGGGCAGCTCACCTTAGGATACCAGTCCACCCAATCTGACAACCCCTTCCCACTCAGCACTGTACTATTGAACATATAATAATATGGTGCTATCATTCTCCAGACGCAGGAGTTGTGCCTGTAGCATGACTTACACCAAATTCAAACATATCAGGCACCAAAAGGTGATGGAGGGTCCTCTTTAAGGACCTAAAGTTCAGTATTGCAAACCCTAAATCGTTTTCCTTAAACTTGTAAATAGCACCTTTAAGGAAGACTCAGAAGCATTTACTCATCTGACTTTGCTTGTATTGGTGACATGGTGAATGTTGTCATTGCAGAAGGAACTTCAAAACTGCAAGCAGGAAAACCGGAACTTACAAGCGGTTAAGGTGAGGGGGAATATTATGTGTGTGTGGGGAGGAGTGAAATCGTGTGTGTTTAGGGGGGTATTGTGGGGGAAGGGGAATCGTGTGTGTTTAGGGGGGTATTGTGGAGGAAGGGGAATCGTGTGTGTTTAGGGGGGTATTGTGGAGGAAGGGGAATCGTGTGTGTTTAGGGGGGTATTGTGTGGGAAGGGGAATCGTATGTGTTTCGGGGGGTATTGTGGGGGAAGGGGAAACGTGTGTGTTTAGGGGGGTATTGCATGTGTATTACATGTGACTGGAGGTATCATGTGTGTCTTGTCGATGGAATAGTATACCTACTAGATCCAGACTTGGCACGTTTCCTCTGCCACTCTTATCTTAGAAAGCTATCCCTGCTGTTACTATGATGGGGAATTAATCTCACTATTATGTGGCTAATACTATAATGGTATTAGGGAAAGAGCCGCTATCTGCTTACTGGAGGTTTAGCACCTGAGAAGTATTAATGTATACATGACGGATGTCATCTTAGTGTTTTATGCACATTAGATATGTATATACAGATCTAGCAGGTAACCTGAATTTCTGTAATTGGTTAAACTGCTGTAGAGCGATATCTTATCACAGAAGGCGACAAACACTTATGCATGTTTTTCCAATGATTTTTCATTGGTTTTTGTTGTCTTCTGTGATAAGATATCACTCTACAGCAGTAACAGAAGTTTGGGTTACCTGCTAGATCTGTGTGTACCAAATGTAATGCCCAAATGCACATCGCTTTAAAAATAGCATATCAGAATATGGTTATAGGACTATAGATGGCCATTGCTATTAGATCTCTGACCTCCAGGCAGACCATTTACATGTTAACGGGAAAATATAAAAACGTTAAGTTGTCAGATTCTTTGTACGTCCTGGAGATTATACGTGCCAGGGGTGCTAGGCGGCCTATTTTCTCCTATTAATATGACATATAAATGATAGCTGTAGCCGGAGTATTTATTTGCACTGAAGCTATGTAGTCCATGGCCGGCTTTAGGTTCTGCTGTGATGCTTCTTGGCATCTATTCTCACCAGTCACCGCAGTCGGCACCGTCACATTAACAACCCGTCTACAGTCATGGCCAAAAGTTTTGAGAATTATACAAATATTAATTTTTACAAAGTCTACTGCTTCAGTTTTTCTAATGGCAATTTGCATATACTCCAGAATGTTATAAAGAGTGATCAGCTTAACAGCAATTACTTGCAAAGTCAATATTTGCCTAGAAAATGAACTTTATCCCCCAAAACACATTTCAACATCATTGCAGCCCTGCCTTAAAAGGACCAGCTAACATCGTTTCAGTGATTGCTCCATTAACACAGGTGTGGGTGTTGATGAGGACAGGGCTGGAGATCAATCTGTCATGATTAAGTAAGAATGACCCCACTGGACACTTTAAAAGGAGGCTGGTGCTTGGCATCATTGTTTCTCTTCTGTTAACCATGGTTATCTCTAAAGAAACACATGCAGTCATCATTGCACTGCACAAAAATGGCCTAACAGGGAAGAGTATCGCAGCTAGAAAGATCTATCGCATCATCAAGAACTTCAAGGAGGGAGGTTCCATTGTTGGCAAAAAGGCTCCAGGGCGCCCAAAAAGGCCAGCAAGCGCCAGGACCATCTCTTAAAAGTGTTTCAGCTGCGGGATCGGGCTACCAGCAGTGCAGAGCTTGCTCAGGAATGGCAGCAGGCAGGTGTGAGTGCATCTGCACGCACTGTGAGGCGGAGACTCTTGGAGCAAGGCCTGGTCTCAAGGAGGGCAGCAAAGAAGCCACTTCTCTCCAGAAAAAACATCAGGGACAGACTGATATTCTTCAAAAGGTACAGGGAGTGGACTGCTGAGGACTGAGGTAAGGTCATTTACTCTGATGAATCTCCTTTTCGATTGTTTGGGACATCTGGAAAACAGTTTATTCGGAGAAGACGAGGTGAGCGCTACCACCAGTCTTGTCTCATGCCAACTGTAAAGCATCCTGAAACCATTCATGTGTGGGGTTGCTTCTCAGCCAAGGGAATCGGCTCTCTCACAGTCTTACCTAAAAACACAGCCATGAATAAAGAATGGTACCAGAATGTCCTCCAAGATCAACTTCTCCCAACCGTCCAAGAGCAGTTTGGCGATCAACAATGCCTTTTCCAGCATGATGGAGCACCTTGCCATAAAGCAAAGGTGATAACTAAATGGCTCAGGGAACAAAACATAGAGATTTTGGGTCCATGGCCTGGAAACTCTCCAGATCTTAATCCCATTGAGAATCAATCATCAAGAGACGGGTGGACAAACAAAAACCTACAAATTCTGACAAAATGCAAGCATTGATTGTGCAAGAATGGACTGCTATCAGTCAGGATTTGGTCCAGAAGTTGATTGAGAGCATGCCAGGGAGAATTGCAGAGGTCCTGAAGAAGAAGGGTCAACACTGCAAATATTGACTTGCTGCATTAACTCATTCTAACTGTCAATATAAGCTTTTGTTACTCATAATATGATTGCAATTCTATTTCTGTATGTGATAAAAACATCTGACAAACACACATAAAAACCAGAGGGCAGCAGATCATGTAAAAATAGAAGATTTGTGTCATTCTCAAAACTTTTGGCCATGACTGTAGTTACTGGTCCTCTTGTATTACATCGGGTATGGCTGACAATATAGAAAAGGAAAATCACTCATACGCCTCAGGGCGCCATGATCTGAACTCCATGAGTGCTGTGAAGTGCTCAGCACAATCTGACTTGGGTCTCGCTGTACTCCAAGTTCCATAGTCAGATGATTTGCAGAAAAGTGAAGGGTTTTATTAACTAGTTATGTGCTGCTTCTGTTATATATGAGAGTTCATGGTTACAGGTGCACTGAGGTTTTATTTGCTGTAGATGATTCTGCAGAAGATCTGGATGACAGTGCATAAAACAAATCCAACAAATGATATGGATTCTGTTTACATACACATTAGGGTAAGTTGTAATGTGTAAGTTCACACGGGGTTTTTTGGTCCAGAACCTGAGGCGGCCTCCACCTCAGGTTCAGAACCAAAAAACGGGTAGCCGTGACTGAATGCCAGTGCAGTGTATCGGCATCCAGTCGTGCACTCCGCTGCGGATTAGGCCCAATGAATGGGCCTAGTTGGGAGAAGGGAGTGTCTTATCGCGAGGAGAAATCGCAAGGAGAAACGGCCTGAAGAATGAGCATCTCGCTCCCAGAAAAAAGAACTGCCTTTTTCCCATTGATTTCAATGGGAGCCATCTTTTTGGTCAGGATTTTGAGGTGGATACGGCCTCAAATCCTAACCAAAATACCCTGTGTGAACTTACCCTAAGACTGGTAGGTGAGAATACTTCTTTTTTATTTAACTTTATCCTCATTTACAAATGTGATTTTTGCTGCAGATAATCCACAGTAACCCAAAGCAATACATTATTGGTAGGTTCATTGTGGATTTGACTTCCCAATTGAAGTCAGTGAGGAAAATTAAAAACAGATCCACAACCAATATGCAAATATCTGCACTGAAGGTCAATTTCTCTGCTGAAAAAGTCTTATGGATCTGTCTGTTACAGGCAAATTCTCAGCATCTCTGTCCCATGTGGACGTATCTGTAGAGTTGCTTTTGATCTTGAGGATGGGAGGATTTGGCGCGCCGCGCAGCATGGCTACATGACCTTTGTAGCTGTCTTTATGACTGATGATGTCAGCGATTCTCAGTATTCACATGTCGTCCTTCTCACAGGATGCTCTGCAGCAAAGGATGGCTCAACAAGAAAGTGTTGTACTTCAGCTGAAGCAAGAATTACTGAGGAGCAGCATGGACAAAGATGAGCTGCACAATCAGAATGTAAGCTATACGTCCCCACTATGGGTATCTATAGGAATGGGCAGAGATGTCACCTGATACAGTGACTGGTTGGTCAACCATAGAGATGATCACAGTAGGAAATGGCAAAAACTGATGTAAAGAGCCAAAGAGATGTCCAGAGAGGTGTCCACTAATGGAAGTGCCATAGTTATTATTGTTATTATTGTTTATTTATATAGCGCCATTAATTCCATGGTGTTTTACATTTGGGGGTTTACATAAAGTGCACAAAATATACAGGTAGATATAATACTAACAATGACCTACTGGCACAGTGGGGTAGAGAGCCCTGCCCGCGAGGGCTTACAATCTGTGAAGGAATAGGGTAGAGACAGAAGGAGAGGAGACTGTACAGATGGTGGTGTGGTGACAGTGGTGTTATTGGAGGTTGTAGGCCTTCCTGAATAGGTGAGTCTTCAGGGCCTTCTTGAAGCCTGTGATTGTGGGGGTCAGTCTTATATACTGTCTCAGAAAATGATTGAAACTGACTAGTAGCTATGGACATCTCCTCTCCTGGATTTTATTAAATCTCTCCCAGCTATATTTTAAGCTGTCCTAACCCTTGTTTAGCCAACAGCCATTCCTTCTGTCCCGCTCCTATAAGTGCATGCTTGGCTCAGCTGCTAAATGGGAATAAGGCAGTAAGCCACTGCTGTGGCGGCCTCTCCTCGTAGAACAAAGGAGCGACTGGGTGTGTTGTAATCCAATATGTCTGAGTCTTCTTTTCCCCTCTTCAATGGGAAAAGGTCAGAAAACCACCATATGCATCACATGGTTACACAGTCCAGCTGACATTGCCTGGCTTAGCCTACATCAATCTAATATGTATGACTTTCAATGGCATTACCTGCATTATGACATTTATGGGTACTAAAATATAAAGCCCCATCACACAACATCAAAGACAAAGTCATATACACGGGGTCATAGAAATGAATGGGTCTATGGGTTTTACATAAAAAAAAATCACATGGTTCTGTGTGAGGACATGAGCCAGGGTCACTAAACTTAGGGAAGGTCTTATTCCTGTCCAATCTCATTCACTCAAATATAGGGGTTCATGGAACACATGAATGCCAAGGTGTAAGAAAGTAAACTCTAAGAATTCATTGAAGACTGAGATTTACTTGAGACTTTTTATAATATATGTTATTTGTATTAGGTGGATTTACAAAGAAAATTGGAAGAAAGAAACCAGTTTATTGCAGAATACAAGGTATGTCTTTATTTTTATATTCATTATGAAATAGATAGATAGATAGATAGATAGATAGATAGATAGATAGATAGACATGAGAGAGAGAGAGAGAGATAGATAGATAGATAGATAGATAGATAGATAGATAGATAGATATGAGATAGATAGATAGATATGAGATAGATAGATAGATAGATAGATAGATATGAGATAGATAGATAGATAGATAGATAGATAGATAGATAGATAGATAGATAGATAGATAGACAGGAGATAGAGGTATGAGATCGATAGATAGATAGATAGATAGATAGATAGATAGATAGATAGATAGATAGATAGGAGATAGATAGATAGATAATAGATAGATAGATAGATATGAGATGATAGATAGATAAGAGATAGATAGATAGATAGATAGATAGATAGATAGATAGATAGTACTATATTGTGTGACGTAGAACTACTTTTCTGAATTGCACGACGTGTAGTCTATGTATAGTCTATGAATACACGTACACAGCACAATTTTTCCTGACCCGACTATGCTGGAAAATGTAAATGAAATTTCTAATCCTCATCTCCGCCCTACAGAAAGAAATCACACAGAAGGATTGGCTTGTACAGCAAATGCAAGGGAAACTGGATGAAGCACATCGAAAATTTTCTGAAGCCACTTACCAAAAGGTACTGAATGTAGAATATGAAGTATTACTAAGTGATCAGGCTATAGGCTATATAATAGTATTAACCCTTCAGAAGTGAGACCTAGTCATTAGGCTTCTTAACCCTTTGGTACCCATATCCAGTGTTATTATGTGCTCTCTGGCATGATGAAGGACAAACCAATTTATAGGGGTCCTCCTATACAAAACCTATAGCATATCAATCACATTTGCCATTAAAGTCAAAATAGTAGGGATAGAAATTCAATAATAATGTCATAAAGGTAAATTTCTATTAAAGGGAAAATTGCACAAACCGTGCCGCACTTGTCTGCAGGTTGTGTCCAATATTGCATGATGTTTTACATGTATTACCATGCGGCCAAAAAAACTCACCAAGAAAAAAAGTAATTTATGGGAAATCTGTATGGTAGACTGAGGCTGCGGTCAAATGGCAGTTTTTGGTCCAGCAAACATGGTCCATGTGACCGCTGCATATTCCGGATGTATTGTTGCTTGATTGAACTAAATTCTCTTTACGTAGGGATCTATTATGCAGTGAGCTCCAGTCTTCTGTGGCACAATTGTTCTGAGTTCTGCATTCGTAACACGGCAGTCCATATTACCCAGACTCACAGCTATCTGAGACTGGCCTAATGTAAGGTGTATAGGCTCCCATATGGATATGTTACTTTTGGCTTTTGTTAAATATACTCCAATTAAATCTGGCCATATATATTAGATGTATATTTCCAAACCCACTGGGAGCTTAAAACCATCTGAAGTAGGTAGTGATAGTGGGTATAGCCTGAGACATAAAGCCATAGGCTACCCCTGAATTTACATGTACAGTATACCCCATAACATCTGCAGTGGGATCTATAAGCCTGAGTCATTTACTAGTCCCTGGCTCCAATACCTGGTAGTTGCCCTTCAGCCATACATATGTTCAGAATATATGTGTGGGTGTAATGTACGCTCTCCAGATGGCGCCTTGCAAAACAACCCATGAATTATTCAGTATTATTTGTAGGTTTCACAAACCTCACGATCCTCCTGTCAGCCATGAAATTGTACCTTAAAAGAGAGAGAACTCCCTAGAGGAGCACAATCCTCACCTCTTCTAGGCAGCCCCTAGGTTATTAATCACTGGATACTTCTCCTAATCGTTTCTAAGATACTATACTAGTCACAAGTGTAGCAGAGATGGCACCAGGGAGAAATATAAATGGTATGATATTGTGTATTAGGAAGTTACCTTATATACAACGTATTACATTTTACACTCACTGGCAAAGCATAAATAAGATTTTTTTACTTGCACGTGTCAGTATGTTTCTGATATAGATATATTTGCTTTCTCATATAGAATGATCTCCAGAAAGAGTTAGACAACAGGAAGGTTCTGCTGCAGCAGTTCCTGAGCAGGGAGGATGACCAGGTAGATCTATATCATCTCCTACTAGTATCTCGCTCCTCTTATGACGTCATTTATACGTTATACATGGATTCTTTTGTACTTTATCCGTGTGTCAGCAGTGTTTCTCTCGAGCCCAGAGTAAAACTCATGACAGGTCTTATTTATTTCCTTATTGATGGAAATGGACGGGCCCGTACTGTTTCCAACAGACCGTACAATGCATATATGTGTGCATGCAGCTTTATCTAGTGATTAATGGACATAAAAAGGGATAGCTTGCAGATTGGTAGGAGCCTGAACAGCTAGACCCCCACCGATCAAAGGATGGGGGACGATTTGTCCCCTGTTCAGAATACAGCGGTTGCTGGACGCATGCTGCCTTTCATTTCAAGGGGACTGCCAAAGATAGTCACAGTGCAGTACTTGGCTATCTCCGGGGTTCCTATTGACATGAATAAATGAAGTGGTGTACACATCAGCCCGACCACTGCTGTGCCCTAAGAAAGTTACAGGGTTAGTAATATTATTGGCAGTTTTTCACCAACATACATAAGAGAGCCAGTGATGTGACAATTTATTTTTTTGACTATGCTGCATGAACCAGTCCTCACGCAAGCAACTATACAAGCGCAGGAATAGTAACCACTGCTGTCCTGTGTGGCAGGTACATGATCATAGTCATAGCACCCTCTGTGAGTAGGTCTCCAGCACCCTCTGTTACTAGCTCTATACCACCTTCTGTTACTAGCTCTATACCACCCTCTGTTACTAGGTCTATACCACCTTCTGTTACTAGCTCTATACCACCTTCTGTTACTAGGTCTATACCACCTTCTGTTACTAGGTCTATACCACCTTCTGTTACTAGGTCTATACCACCTTCTGTTACTAGCTCTATACCACCCTCTGTTACTAGGTCTATACCACCCTCTGTTACTAGCTCTATACCACCTTCTGTTACTAGCTCTATACCACCCTCTGTTACTAGGTCTATACCACCTTCTGTTACTAGGTCTATACCACCTTCTGTTACTAGGTCTATACCACCTTCTGTTACTAGGTCTATACCACCCTCTGTTACTAGGTCTATACCACCTTCTGTTACTAGGTCTATACCACCCTCTGTTACTAGGTCTATACCACCCTCTGTTACTAGGTCTATACCACCCTCTGTTACTAGGTCTATACCACCCTCTGTTACTAGGTCTATACCACCCTCTGTTACTAGGTCTATACCACCCTCTGTTACTAGGTCTATACCACCTTCTGTTACTAGGTCTATACCACCTTCTGTTACTAGCTCTATACCACCCTCTGTTACTAGGTCTATACCACCCTCTGTTACTAGGTCTATACCACCTTCTGTTACTAGGTCTATACCACCCTCTGTTACTAGGTCTATACCACCCTCTGTTACTAGGTCTATACCACCCTCTGTTACTAGCTCTATACCACCTTCTGTTACTAGCTCTATACCACCCTCTGTTACTAGGTCTATACCACCTTCTGTTACTAGGTCTATACCACCCTCTGTTACTAGCTCTATACCACCTTCTGTTACTAGGTCTATACCACCTTCTGTTACTAGGTCTATACCACCCTCTGTTACTAGCTCTATACCACCTTCTGTTACTAGCTCTATACCACCTTCTGTTACTAGCTCTATACCACCCTCTGTTACTAGGTCTATACCACCCTCTGTTACTAGCTCTATACCACCCTCTGTTACTAGCTCTATACCACCCTCTGTTACTAGGTCTATACCATCCTTTGTGACTAGGTCTATACCACCTTCTGTTACTAGGTCTATACCACCCTCTGTTACTAGGTCTATACCACCCTCTGTTACTAGGTCTATACCATCCTTTGTGACTAGGTCTATACCACCTTCTGTTACTAGGTCTATACCACCCTCTGTTACTAGGTCTATACCATCCTTTGTGACTAGGTCTATACCACCTTCTGTTACTAGGTCTATACCACCCTCTGTTACTAGGTCTATACCACCCTCTGTTACTAGGTCTATACCATCCTTTGTGACTAGCTCTATACCACCCTCTGTTACTAGGTCTATACCATCCTTTGTGACTAGCTCTATACCACCCTCTGTTACTAGGTCTATACCACCCTCTGTTACTAGGTCTATACCACCCTCTGTTACTAGGTCTATACCATCCTTTGTGACTAGGTCTATACCACCTTCTGTTACTAGGTCTATACCACCCTCTGTTACTAGGTCTATACCACCCTCTGTTACTAGGTCTATACCATCCTTTGTGACTAGGTCTATACCACCTTCTGTTACTAGGTCTATACCACCCTCTGTTACTAGGTCTATACCACCCTCTGTTACTAGGTCTATACCATCCTTTGTGACTAGCTCTATACCACCCTCTGTTACTAGGTCTATACCACCCTCTGTTACTAGGTCTATACCACCTTCTGTTACTAGGTCTATACCACCTTCTGTTACTAGCTCTATACCACCCTCTGTTACTAGGTCTATACCACCCTCTGTTACTAGGTCTATACCACCTTCTGTTACTAGGTCTATACCACCCTCTGTTACTAGGTCTATACCACCCTCTGTTACTAGGTCTATACCATCCTTTGTGACTAGCTCTATACCACCTTCTGTTACTAGCTCTATACCACCCTCTGTTACTAGGTCTATACCACCTTCTGTTACTAGGTCTATACCACCCTCTGTTACTAGCTCTATACCACCTTCTGTTACTAGGTCTATACCACCTTCTGTTACTAGGTCTATACCACCCTCTGTTACTAGCTCTATACCACCTTCTGTTACTAGCTCTATACCACCTTCTGTTACTAGCTCTATACCACCCTCTGTTACTAGGTCTATACCACCCTCTGTTACTAGGTCTATACCACCTTCTGTTACTAGGTCTATACCACCCTCTGTTACTAGGTCTATACCACCCTCTGTTACTAGCTCTATACCACCTTCTGTTACTAGCTCTATACCACCCTCTGTTACTAGGTCTATACCACCTTCTGTTACTAGGTCTATACCACCCTCTGTTACTAGCTCTATACCACCTTCTGTTACTAGGTCTATACCACCTTCTGTTACTAGGTCTATACCACCCTCTGTTACTAGCTCTATACCACCTTCTGTTACTAGCTCTATACCACCTTCTGTTACTAGCTCTATACCACCCTCTGTTACTAGGTCTATACCACCCTCTGTTACTAGCTCTATACCACCCTCTGTTACTAGGTCTATACCACCCTCTGTTACTAGGTCTATACCATCCTTTGTGACTAGGTCTATACCACCTTCTGTTACTAGCTCTATACCACCCTCTGTTACTAGGTCTATACCACCCTCTGTTACTAGGTCTATACCATCCTTTGTGACTAGGTCTATACCACCTTCTGTTACTAGGTCTATACCACCCTCTGTTACTAGGTCTATACCATCCTTTGTGACTAGGTCTATACCACCTTCTGTTACTAGGTCTATACCACCCTCTGTTACTAGGTCTATACCACCCTCTGTTACTAGGTCTATACCATCCTTTGTGACTAGGTCTATACCACCTTCTGTTACTAGGTCTATACCACCCTCTGTTACTAGGTCTATACCACCCTCTGTTACTAGGTCTATACCATCCTTTGTGACTAGCTCTATACCACCCTCTGTTACTAGGTCTATACCACCCTCTGTTACTAGGTCTATACCACCTTCTGTTACTAGGTCTATACCACCTTCTGTTACTAGCTCTATACCACCCTCTGTTACTAGGTCTATACCACCCTCTGTTACTAGGTCTATACCACCTTCTGTTACTAGGTCTATACCACCCTCTGTTACTAGGTCTATACCACCCTCTGTTACTAGCTCTATACCACCTTCTGTTACTAGCTCTATACCACCCTCTGTTACTAGGTCTATACCACCTTCTGTTACTAGGTCTATACCACCCTCTGTTACTAGCTCTATACCACCTTCTGTTACTAGGTCTATACCACCTTCTGTTACTAGGTCTATACCACCCTCTGTTACTAGCTCTATACCACCTTCTGTTACTAGCTCTATACCACCTTCTGTTACTAGCTCTATACCACCCTCTGTTACTAGGTCTATACCACCCTCTGTTACTAGCTCTATACCACCCTCTGTTACTAGGTCTATACCACCCTCTGTTACTAGGTCTATACCATCCTTTGTGACTAGGTCTATACCACCTTCTGTTACTAGGTCTATACCACCCTCTGTTACTAGGTCTATACCACCCTCTGTTACTAGGTCTATACCATCCTTTGTGACTAGGTCTATACCACCTTCTGTTACTAGGTCTATACCACCCTCTGTTACTAGGTCTATACCATCCTTTGTGACTAGGTCTATACCACCTTCTGTTACTAGGTCTATACCACCCTCTGTTACTAGGTCTATACCACCCTCTGTTACTAGGTCTATACCATCCTTTGTGACTAGCTCTATACCACCCTCTGTTACTAGGTCTATACCACCCTCTGTTACTAGGTCTATACCATCCTTTGTGACTAGCTCTATACCACCCTCTCTGAATAGGTCTACACCACTCTCTGTTACTATGTCTATACCAACCTCCATGACTTGGTCTACACACTAGATCTATACAGTCCTTCATGACTAGGTCTATGCCACTCCCTGTGTCTAGGTCTGTAATACAATATGTGACAAGGTCTATACCAAAATCCTCTACTAGGCCTTAACCAATGTCTATAGCACCGTGCATACTAGGTATATACAATACTGTGTCTGTATCACTCTCCTTCACTAAGTCTATACATCTGTCTGTGACTAAACATATACCATCCCCGGTGACCACATCTATACCATCCCATGTAACTAGATCTATACCACCTTTCATGACTAGGTATATTGTTCCCAATACATGCTTAACTGTATGCATAGAATAATATATATCTGGAATATTTTTGTAACTTCTAGTTTTGATGTCTACAGGTCAGTAGTTACATCAGTCATCCACCACAGACTAATGGATTCTTGCAACCATCTGGCAAAGGCCCTACACGGGATCCGGCACCTCAGAGAACGGTATATAAAAGTGTAGCATGCTACATATGGGCAGTACAGGGTTATTGTATGGCATTACCAAATCTTCTATAGGTATTGTATTGTACTACAGGATCTTGTATCATGGATATTGTATGATACCACAGGGTAATATATGGTACCACAGGATCTTGTATGGGTATGGTATTGTATGGCACCAGTGGATCTTGTATTTGTACTGTAAGGTACCACAGGATCTTGTATTTGTACTGTAAGGTACCACAGGATCTTGTATGGGTATTGTATGGCACCACTGGATCTTGTATGGGTATTTGCTGTAGTTATGAAAACTGTGACAAAACTGTCTCATTTAATTGTACTATATGGGGTAGTTCACACGGAGTAAACTGGCGTGTATTTTGGTGTGTAATTTTACATGTGTAAAATAAGACTCCCATTGACTTCAATGACATTTTACATGTGTATTTTGATGTGTATTTTGATGTGTATTTTGGCGTGTTTTTTTTCATTGAAGTCAATGGGAGTCTTATTTTACACGTGTGAAATTAAACGCCAAAATACACGCCAGTTTACTCCGTGTGAACTACCCCTAAGACTTGCAAAAACACAACTCCCAGCATGCCATTGTCAGCAGCAGCACCAGGTTGGAGCAGAGCAACAGTGACACCTAGTGGTTATAATGAATAACTACACAACAGCCAGTCTGTCTGTCTATCTATCTATCTATCTCCTATCTATCTATCTATCTCCTATCTATCTATCTATCTATCTATCTATCTATCTATCTATCTGTTCCGCTTTCCCTCTCTTTATCTCTTATCTGTCTATCTACTTATATGTCTGTTTCTCTATCTCTTATCTATCTCTCATATCTATCTATCTATCTATCTATCTCCTATCTATCTATCTATCTTACATAGATAGTTACTTAGGCACATGATTATGAAGTTCCACCTTTCTCCCACACTGGCATGCAGGAAGGATAATGTCAGAGATCAGGAATCCCTATAATTTATAATATTGGGGTAAAGGCATAGCACCACATTAATAAACTATTAAGTCTTTCCAGACTTCAATAGAAGATAATAGGTCATTATATAATGAAGTCTGGACAAGTCATACTATAGTACTGATAGAGTTTTATGCCATTTTTACTATATGCAGTACATCTGTCAGATCATCTATCACATGGAACAGCTCATCTCTATTTTTATATTCAAAGTTTATTGAAACAGCACAGCAAGCAAACAACACATAGTACATGTAAAAGAATACACTGAAAAATACAAGGCAAAATACTCTAGTTAGTCACGCTTTGCTTATATGCTCATAAGTTGTGTTAATTGTTTTTTGCTTTTGTAGAAATGTAAATCACTTTTCTTTCTGTTCAGGCCAATGATCTGCAGTTGGTCCGTGATGCTCTGCGCAGTCTAAGAAACAGCTTTAGTGGTCATGATCCTCAACATCACACTATAGACAGCCTGGAGCAGGGCATAGCCAGCCTGATGGACAGACTGCACGCCATTGAGAACCAAAGGAGACAAGACAGGAAGGTGAGCTGTGTGTGTGTGTGTGTGTGTGTGTGTGTGTGTGTGTGTGTGTGGTGTTTTTTTTTTTTAATTTTTAATATAAATTCTTAAATTATAGCAGATATACAAATAGACAAAAAATACAAAAACAGAACTGGCCCAAAATGGCAAGGGCCTGTAAACATATCAAATAACGGAGAACAACAGAAATGCCGGAGCACAGCAGATGACCCAATGGCTAATGACTAAAGGAAGAAGAGAAGAAGAAGAAGAGGAAATAGGGGAGGAAAGAAATGAGTGGTGGGAGCATAAGGAAGTAGAAAGGAGGGGGAGGAAAAAAGGAGGAAGGGGGAAGCAAAGCAAACGGCCCCAGCCCCCTTTTCCATGAGCGCACGACCTATGGACCAGCATTTAACCCCTTCCCGCCAATGGCATTTTTTGATTTTCGTTTTTCGTTTTTGACTCCTCTCCTTCTAAACCCCATAACTTTTTTATTTCTCCGCTCCCACAGCCATATGAGGTCTTAATTTTTGCGGGACAAATTTTTCTTCATGATCCCACCATTAATTATTCTATATAATGTACTGGAAAGCAGGAAAAAAATTCAGAATGGGGTGGATTTGAAGAAAAAATGCATTTCTGCGACTTTCTTACGGGCTTTGGTTTTACGGCGTTCACTGTGCAGCCAAAATGACATGTCCCCTATATTCTGTGTTTCAGTACGGTTCCAGGGATACCAAATTTATATGGTTTTATTTACATTTTGACCCCTAAAAAAATTCCAAAACTGTTAAAAAATTTTTTTTTCTAAAAGTCGCCATATTCCGACGGCCGTAACTTTTTTATACGTAAGTGTACGGGGATGTATAGGGCGTCTTTTTTTGCGGGGCCGGGTGTACTTTTTATTTCTACCATTTTCGGGAAATGTTATTGCTTTGATCACTTTTTATTCAAATTTTTATCAAAATCAAAACAGTGAAAAAACTGCGGTTTGGCACTTTCGACTATTTTTCCCGCTACAGCGTTTACCGAACAGGAAAAATATTTTTGTAGATTTGTAGAGCGGGTGATTTCGGACGCGGGGATACCTAACATGTATATGTTTCACAGTTTTTAACTACTTTTATATGTGTTCTAGGGAAAGGGGGGTGATTTGAACTTTTAATTCTTTTTATATTTTTTTTAACTTTTTTTTAATTTTTTTTTTGCATTTATTAGACCCCCTAGGGGTGTTGAACCCATTGCAATGCATTGCAAAAAAGCATCCTTTCTTTTGCAGGCTGCATAGACCAGCCTGCAAAAGAGAGGATTTGCAGACAAGCCTGGGAGCCTGTACAAGGCTCCCGGCTGTCATGGCAACGGGACGTCAGCCCTGGAGCATGCTCCAGGAGCCGGCGATCCCGGCCAAAATGGCGGCGCCCATGCGCCGCCGGGAAAATATCGCCTCCGGCGCCTTTGACCGCGGCGCCGGAGGGGTTAATGCCTCTGATCGGTCTGGGGACCGATCGGAGGCATTAGAGCCGGTTGTCTACTGCTTAAAGCAGTAGACTATTACGGCGCATGTCGGGAAGGGGTTAAAGGGTATTCCCATGTACATAATCATATCTATATTTGTAGATAATTAAATGTTAAACATTTTTGCCAATATAAGTAATTAAAAATTCTGCAGAGTTTTAAAGATTTTCTCTAACTTTCTTAGTGGTGACCGTCTATATTCTTGATCGGTTGCCATGGATACGACCACTAATGCAGAAATTTTCTATGGTCGGGGACTTGTCAGGAACCCAGCTATGATTTTCTTATTGTAGCCGGGTTATCAGGCAGGGACACTCCATGTATCAGAAGATATCCCGGCCACAATAAAGAAATCATGGCTGATTTTCTGACCTTATAAAATTTCTGCATTAGTGGTCGTATTCATGGCAACTGATCAAGATAAAAGACTGTCACCACTAAGAAAGTTAGAGAAAATCTTTAAAACTCTGCAGAATTTTTAATTACTTACATTTGCAAAAATGTTTAACTTTTAATCATCTACAAATTAAAAAATAATTATGTAGATGGGAATACCCCTTTAACTCACCAGGTCCCTATAGGTCTGAGTAGTCTGGAAGAGAATCCACAGTGTCCAGGCGTCCATGACAGACTCACATGCATCTCGAAGAGACGCAGTGAGATCCTCCATGCCCCGAATGTCTTCCACTTTGCGGATCCAATGGAGAAGAAAGGTTGGCTTGGGCGATTTCCAGAGCACCAGAATACACGCTGTGGCGACATTGATCATGTGGCGTAAGGAAGATCTGCGGTAGGCGTGAAGGGAGTGGTCTTGAGAGGTGGAGCAGAAAGAAGGCCGGCGTGTCAGGGAGGGGAACTTGGAATGCCTGACAGATCAGCCTATGAACACTGTGGTGAGCCTTGTATGTTATGTTATATCCCTGGCACTAATAATAAACTGGAAGAGCTGCACTATATACAGTCCTATGAAAAAGTTTGGGCACCCCTCTTAATCATTTTTAGTTCTAAATATTTTGGTATTTGCAGCAGCCATTTCAGTTTGATATATCTAATAACTGATGGACACAGTAATATTTCAGGATTGAAATGAGGTTTATTGTACTAACAGAGAATGTGCAATATGCATTAAACCAAAATTTGACCAGTGCAAAAGTATGGGCACCTCAACAGAAAAGTGACATTAATATTTAGTAGATCCTCCTTTTGCAAAGATAACAGCCTCTAGTCGCTTCCTGTAGCTTTTAATCAGTTCCTGGATCCTAGATGAAGGGATTTTGGACAAACAATTCAAGTTCAGTTAAGTTAGATGGTTGCCGAGCATGGACAGCCCGCTTCAAATCATCCCACAGATGTTCAATGATATTCAGGTCTGGGGACTGGGATGGCCATTCCAGAACATTGTAATTGTTCCTCTGCATGAATGCCTGAGTCGATTTGGAGCGTTTGGACATTGTATTGCTGAAATCTCCATCCCCGGCGTAACTTCAACTTCGTCACTGATTCTTGAACATTATTCTCAAGAATCTGCTGATACTGAGTGGAATCCATGCGACCCTCAACTTTAACAAGATTCCCGATGCCGGCATTGGCCACACAGCCCCAAAGCATGATGGAACCTCCACCAAATTTTACAGTGGGTAGCATGTGTTTTTCTTGGAATGCTGTTTCTTTTTGGACGCCATGCATAACGCCTTTTTTTATAACCAAACAACTCAATCTTTGTTTCCAAAATGAAGTTGGCTTCTCCAAATGTGCTTTTGCATCTCTCAGGCAACTCTATTTGTGGCGTACGTGCAGAAACGGCTTCTTTCTCATCACTCTCCCATACAGCTTCTCCTTGTGCAAAGTGCGCTGTATAGTTGACCGATGCACAGTGACACCATCTGCAGCAAGATGATGCTGCAGCTCTTTGGAGGTGGTCTGTGGATTGTCCTTGACTGTTCTCACCATTCTTCTTCTCTGCCTTTCTGATATTTTTCTTGGCCTGCCACTTCTGGGCTTAACAAGAACTGTCCCTGTGGCCTTCCATTTCCTTACTATGTTCCTCACAGTGGAAACTGACAGGTTAAATCTCTGAGACAACGTTTTGTATCCTTCCCCTGAACAACTATGTTGAACAATCTTTGTTTTCAGATCATTTGAGAGCGGGCTGTCCATGTTCGGCGACCATCAAACTTAACTGAACTTGAATTGTTTTGTAGAAAGAAATGGTCCAAAATACCTTCATCCAGGATCCAGGAACTGATTAAAAGCTACAGGAAGCGACTAGAGGCTGTTATCTTTGCAAAAGGAGGATGTATTAAATATTAATGTCACTTTTCTGTTGAGGTGCCCATACTTTTGCACCGGTCAAATTTTGGTTTAATGCATATTGCGCATTTTCTGTTAGTACAATAAACCTCACTACGATCCTGAAATATTACTGTGTCCATCAGTTATTAGATATATCAAACTGAAATGGCTGCTGCAAACACCAAAATATTTAGAACTAAAAATGATTAAGATTAATAGGGGTGCCCAAACTTTTTCATAGGACTGTACCCCCATACACATACCTGTATGTAGAAACTGAAGGCCTGTACTCTGAAATACAATGCCTTCTGCAGAATCTCTTGAAGAACAAAAGAGCAAGTTTCCTACCGGTACCAAAGTTTAGGAATATCAGTAGATTCATTAACCTTTGCTTACCCAAGAGGTTCTGCAACAGTTTGGTGGGGCCGTATAAACATTATAGAGTACTGTGAGCAGTATGACAGTGTTTGTGTATGTATGTATACAGTCACTGAGCTCCTTTGTGAGTTCTCATGGTCTTACAATATACAGAAGAGGCACATTATCTACATTTACCATGTTTCCATGATGGAAACTCTCATCTAAGAACTAGTCACGGTCCTGTGATTTTTATGTTTTATTTTTTTTTTTTGCCATGTGACTTTGTTTATGAAAAATATCTAATGTAATGTTATTTGTCTCCTCCATCTTTAGGCACGAGGAAGGTTGTCTGGAACTAAAGAGTTAAATGAATACAGAGACTCATGGCCGCCAAACTCAAGTAAGTCAACCTGAAAAGGTCACTTTTCCTTATGCAAGTGCACCCATAGGTATCAAACTGTGTCTCCTATACATTGCCTTAGGAAATAGAACAGTGGGGCACTAGTAAGATGGCTAATATATATATATATATATATATATATATATATATATATATATATATATATATATATATATATAGGTGTTGGTCAGATATTTCTCCTGACTTCCTCAAACATGAGCATTCTTGGCTTGACTGACCATTCGTGTGTTCAGAATGGGGAGAGAGGTGTGAGCCGCTGCCAGATATCTCTGGTGGCTTATCCTCGCTAAAGGATCAGACATGTTTTGAAATCCAACATGGCTGACCCTTGTCCCCAGACATCTGTTACAAGGTAGATTGTCAGGAGAACTCCATACACAGTAGATGCTGGGCCAGTCCTGCCAATATTAGACAGCACCTAATGTACATGTACCTGTGATATTCTTGACCATGACGGATCTGGTAAAGTGATGGATTCACTGGAAGGATAGCTGTGGTGCAAGACAATATAGACAAAAGCTGAACTATAGTAAACACATATGGAAAGAACATATACTGGTAAGCATATATGGAAAGAAGCAGGCAGTACTTTTCAAGGTGCATATGGATCAACTTTAACAGCAATAATCCCAGGAACGTCACAGTAGTTATTGTAACCCAGCACCAGGGTCACAATCACATTTCACCAGCTTAAAGGGGTTTTCCAGTAGTAAAACAGTGATGGCCCACTTTTATACGAGTAATGTGACTCGTCCATGTGCAGTTGTTCCTGGTGTTGCAGCTTTGTGTCATATTTAATAGGATGAACTAGCTAAGGTATACTGTTAGGCTGGCCTTACACGAACGTAAGTTAAATCCACAAATGGTCCGCAATTGTGGGTTCTCAATTGCAGACCATTTACGGACACATTATATTCAGTGCAGCTTCTTACACCACCGGATATTTTATCCGTGGTGTGTCGTGCCATGACCTGGGTCCGCACTGAATATCGCAGGTCCACAAAGTCACGGACATCACGGCACGGACTGTGCACTTTGCAGATGGACACGGACGGAGTGAAATTAGTGTTGATCAGCAAATTGCGGGCCGCAAAAACCACCACTGTCGTGTAAGACCGGCCTAATTGGGTAGAGTAGCATGAACAGTATACAATGATCATATAAGATTCCTGTAGGCTTCATTACTGTTTTGAGCTTCTTATTACTAATATGATATCTAACCCAATACATATATATTATAATTACTATATATATATATATATATATATATATATATATATATATATATATATATATATATATACAGTCCTATGAAAAAGTTTGGGCACCCCTATTAATCTTAATCATTTTTAGTTCTAAATATTTTGGTATTTGCAACAGCCATTTCAGTTTGATATATCTAATAACTGATGGACACAGTAATATTTCAGGATTGAAATGAGGTTTATTGTACTAACAGAAAATGTGCAATATGCATTAAACCAAAATTTGACCGGTGCAAAAGTATGGGCACCTCAACAGAAAAGTGACATTAATATTTAGTAGATCCTCCTTTTGCAAAGATAACAGCCTCTAGTCGCTTCCTGTAGCTTTTAATCAGTTCCTGGATCCTGGATAAAGGTATTTTGGACAAACAATTCAAGTTCAGTTAAGTTAGATGGTCGCCGAGCATGGACAGCCCGCTTCAAATCATCCCACAGATGTTCAATGATATTCAGGTCTGGGGACTGGGATGGCCATTCCAGAACATTGTAATTGTTCCTCTGCATGAATGCCTGAGGATTTGGAGCGGTGTTTTGGATCATTGTCTTGCTGAAATCTCCATCCCCGGCGTAACTTCAACTTCGTCACTGATTCTTGAACATTATTCTCAAGAATCTGCTGATACTGAGTGGAATCCATGCGACCCTCAACTTTAACAAGATTCCCGATGCCGGCATTGGCCACACAGCCCCAAAGCATGATGGAACCTCCACCAAATTTTACAGTGGGTAGCATGTGTTTTTCTTGGAATGCTGTTTCTTTTTGGACGCCATGCATAACGCCTTTTTTTATAACCAAACAACTCAATCTTTGTTTCCAAAATGAAGTTGGCTTCTCCAAATGTGCTTTTGCATACCTCAGGTGACTCTATTTGTGGCGCTTGCAGAAACGGCTTCTTTCTCATCACTCTCCCATACAGCTTCTCCTTGTGCAAAGTGCGCTGTATTGCTGACTGATGCACAGTGACACCATCTGCAGCAAGATGATGCTGCAGCTCTTTGGAGGTGGTCTGTGGATTGTCCTTGACTGTTCTCACCATTCTTCTTCTCTGCCTTTCTGATATTTTTCTTGGCCTGCCACTTCTGGGCTTAACAAGAACTGTCCCTGTGGTCTTCCATTTCCTTACTATGTTCCTCACAGTGGAAACTGACAGGTTAAATCTCTGAGACAACGTTTTGTATCCTTCCCCTGAACAACTATGTTGAACAATCTTTGTTTTCAGATCATTTGAGAGCGGGCTGTCCATGTTCGGCGACCATCAAACTTAACTGAACTTGAATTGTTTTGTAGAAAGAAATGGTCCAAAATACCTTCATCCAGGATCCAGGAACTGATTAAAAGCTACAGGAAGCGACTAGAGGCTGTTATCTTTGCAAAAGGAGGATGTACTAAATATTAATGTCACTTTTCTGTTGAGGTGCCCATATTTTTGCACCGGTCAAATTTTGGTTTAATGCATATTGCGCATTTTCTGTTAGTACAATAAACCTCATTACAATCCTGAAATATTACTGTGTCCATCAGTTATTAGATATATCAAACTGAAATGGCTGTTGCAAACACCAAAATATTTAGAACTAAAAATGATTAAGATTAATAGGGGTGCCCAAACTTTTTCATAGGACTGTATATATGGATTAATCACTGTTATAACTATATACACTAACTTGTTTTCATCAGAACTATATAAAAAAATCTATGTATATGTAATGTGGTTAATGAAAGTAATCTGAATTATTAATTTTTCTTACAGAGATGCCCCATTCTCAAAGTGCCCCAGTAATGGGAAGTAGTAATTCCTGCACCAAAGTGCTCTATTTTACAGATCGCTCGCTTACACCCTTTATGGTCAACATACCAAAGAGGTAAAACTTCTGAACTGTCTGTACCTATCAATGTGCTCCAGTTACCACATCTCCCTATTTTTAATATCCGGCTCTACCAGATCACTGTATCCTATATGGCGCTGGTCATAATTCACATATTTTGCACATTTGATTTGGCAGAAATAATGGTAAATTGTAGAGAATGCCAGATAATGAAGTCATCGGCACTAATACACATTAGAGGTTTATTAGCTGAACCTGTTGATTTCAGTAGTGTATAAGTGGATGGCAGTGTTCTGACTTTCGTCTGGAGATAGATGTCAGGGGGAGAGAAGAATAGGGTTGTTGGGCTGCAGCATGCCTGATCCTTCTGTTCACAGAGGAGATGGGCTGCTGCCAGAAGTGTCTTCTTAATCTCTTCTCCCCATTAAGAGCACACGCACCAAAATGTATTGAGTGTACATATGTATATGGAGTTGGGCAGAATAGCTGTCACTGCCAAATATCATATTCTCTTCATGTTCGTTTGGTTATTAATAATGATATGTCTTACAGGTTAGGGGAGGTAACACTGAGGGACTTCAAGATAGCCATAGACAGAGAAGGAAACCACAGATACCACTTCAAAGCTCTGGATCCAGAATTTGGTACCGTCAAAGAAGAGGTAAGTAATTTTTTAAGATCGGTGGGGTCCCAACCAGCACACCCTCACCCTAGTGAGTTATCGACACCGCATCCTAGTCATCTGCCATCAACAGCTATACGAACCATTTATCCCCTGAACAATGTGCCAGATGTTTTTGTGGGAGGTCACATTTATAGCAGCTCCCTTTGCTATTAGTGCATTTACACAGAAGTGTGTGGGCTCTTACAGTACCGCCATATGCCCATGATTTATGTTAATTTTTTTTGGGTATGGCAATATTCTTCTATAGGCATATATTGGTACATATAGCACCTGACAGCAGCAGCACAGAGATCATGTGGCTTCATACTTGTCACTTGATTCCTGTGCCCTATTTGTGTATAAGTATGCTTGCCTTCAGAAATTGTGTCATACCATGCCTGATGAAGGGACCTAGTAGTCTCGAAAGCTTGCAGTCTGTCATCATTTTTGTTAGCCATTAAAAAGGTATAAACTATTGAATACTCAATCTTTATATATCCTAAATACCGTATATACTCGAGTATAAGTAGAATTTTCAGCACAGTTTTTGTGCTGAAAAAGCCCCCCCATGGCTTATACTCGAGTCAGCAAAAAAAAATTAATTATTTTCTTTTTTTTTTGGAGGGGGGGGGGTCTATGACCAGCCGCAATATCAATGTATAGAATCTCCCATAAAATAGTGGAAAAAAAATACAGATGCTTTAAAAAAAAATAAAAGTTGCAAATCCCTCCTTTCCCTAGAATACATGCAAAAGTAGAAAATGACTGTAAAAGACATACACATTAGGTATCCCTGTGTCTGACTGTGCCCGGTCTACTGAATATAGGGGATCTGCAGTGCTCCTGTTCCGTCGGGAAGGGGTTAATAGGAGCACTGCAGATACCCTATATTCAGCCAGGCTGAATTCCAAGTGGAGGGGGGGAAAACAGTCCTCAAGGTCAGGGAAGGGGCAGACAGACAACCAAAACACCCCCTCCCCTTCCCCAGCAACTACTGCACCCAAAAACTCCGACCATTTTAATTTTTGAAATTTTCTAGTAGCTGCTGCATTCCCCCCCCCCTCCCCCCCTCGGCTTATACTCGAATCAATAAGTTTTCCCAGTTTTTTGTGATAAAATTCGGGGCCTCGGCTTATATTCGGGTCGGCTTATTCTCGAGTATATACGGTATGTGTAAAGCTATGGCTACATGGCGAGTTTGGCTGCAACACAAAAGTATAACATAAGACTGCAGTGTACCGCACCATGTAGACCTATCCTTAATTGTACTGGATGGCAAATATCCATGCACACATACAGTACATGAGGTTTATAATCCTGTTTATACTGACCACCTCCATTTTTTTTCTATTCTCTCAGGTATTTCATGATGAAGACATCATTCCCGGTTGGGAGGGTAAAATAGTGGCATGGGTGGAAGAAGACCACGGAAGCAACTAAGTGTGAGGAGCGCTCTTACCTTCTTGACCAGTACAGAAGACAAGTGATGGACTCAATGTTAGGGTGAGGATTCTTCAAGCTGCCAAAAAAGGTCCCTATGGGCACCAAAAGAACATTGTTTATACACGACGGAGCAATGGAGTCGGCTTTTTAGGAAATAGCGGGCAACGTATATAGAGAATTCCCGCGGATTGAAGAGGAGCATTGCAGACATTCCAGTTTACAGAGGAGCTTGTCCATGATGGATGGATAGTAAAAGCTTCTTGACTGTACATATCCTGATGGAGCAAATTCAGTATTTTTACAATGGGCAAAAAAGTTACATCTAAGGTTTTGGAGCGTCCTATTTTGATAGAGTACATGTTAGTTTTCCAGTAGACACTTTTAAGACGTCTGTGTTTTCACTAATAATGTATAAGGTACCTTAATGGACGAAAGAGTTCCAAACCTCAGCTGATACGTAGGAACGTCATGTTCTGATACAGATGGTAAAGCTGGAGTCCAGGTATGAGTATCTGCCTTCACATAGCATTAACCTTCCAGAGAGGAGAAGAGCCATCTTGTGGGTAATAATGAAAACCTTGGCTCTAGGTATATTGTGCTACTATATGTACATAATAAGTTGTCACATAGAGATAACACTGACGTATAGGAGGAAAGGTGAGTGATGCCATGGGTACCGTGATTCATTCACTCTATTAGATCCTGTTCACACCATGTTTTTGCATCTTGTTGAAAAATACAGTAATGTTTTTATTTCAAGATTGAAAACAGAACCTGCATCATTTTGTGTTATGTGGCGTCCTGTTTTAATGACTAAAACAGTTCGGCACTTTTCAACAAGTTGCTAAAACGTTTGCCTTAAAAGGGTTTTCCATTAATGACGTTTATTACCTATCCACTCGATATAGGATAAGTGGCTGGTCGCTGGGGTCTGAACACCGGGACCCACATTGATCAAGGGAATGAGGGTCTCAAAGTGTCCCACATGAATGATCCACAAAGGCCTCCATTGACTTCTGTCTGACTTCCACTTGATCACTATTAGTCCCTAAGAAGTGAACGTGAAGTCTGTTAGCATGCGCATCACTACTCCAATCACATGGGGCACTTGGGGACCCTCATTCGGCTGATTGGTAAGGGTCCCAATGGACAGATTCCTAGTGATCAGACACTTGTCCCCTTTCCTTTGGATAGAGGGGAACTGTTAGAAGATAAAATCCTTAATCGGATTATTCAGTTAGTCTTAAAGGGTGCACTCCCATTTGTCCCTCTTTTTTCTGATCAGTGAGGGTCTGTGCGGTCGGACCCACACCAATCTACACATTAGAACTGGAGATAACTTCCTTTGGTGGGAAAGCCATTTGAATGAAATATCATAAATCTTATAAGAGAATATTGTTGAAAAATCCCTGTTAAATGTTTAGATTTTTTGATATTTATTTTGCATATTAGATGTGACAAGTATATTGTCCTGTAATAATATCAATGCATACCCGTAGGGGTTCACTTATAAATGTAATGCAACGCCTGCTGAAGGGTTTTACTGACGGGAGGCCGAAGTTTGGTCTGAAAGGAGTGTCTGGATTGGAAACCTCATTTTCAACCCCTCTACTACAGGGAATCCTGTGGTTTCATAGGGTATCTCTATTTATGTAGGATCTGGCACAGACATGCATTACATGGGCAGCCTACTTATAAATGGAGACTGTAATACTTAATTCCCTCTGTGGTGGCGCTGTAGAGAAAGGAAGCATTGCCATTCCCTACTCCCAGCAGTGGAACAACAGTATACACAGAGGACCCTTATAAGAAAGGATTGCATCTAATCTCTGTCTTACATGACACGTCTGTCTGATGTCTGAAAGTTGCTTTATTTAATATTCGATTGCACTGATATGTCTGAAGTACCAGCAGTAAGCACTAGGGGCACTGATATTAAAGGGAACCTGCCACTTACATTCTGGGACACTAAAACACCGATAAGTCCTTACGGCCTGGTGGTATAGCGTCCCAAATATCCCTGTATTATACCTTTCTATGCCAGGGATAAAAAATAAACTTTTATACTTACCTAGCACCAACAGTTCTTGGCGCATGCGCAGGTCTGCAGTGGTTTCTGGGGCAATACAACTCCTGATGTCCAGTGGACGCGCAGCGAACCCAACGTGTACAGGGAACGTCAGAGTTAAGTCCAAAGAGGTTTACCGGACTTCTCTGTGGATAAGTATAATCTGGCAGTATATTGGATATTTGGGACACTGAACCACTGGTTCTAAGGACCTGTTGTAGTGTCTCAAAATTACATATTAGGTTCCCTTTAAGGCCGAGATGTTGTACTACATTATACTAGGCCTTTACGGGTCTCATATATGTATCTGTAGTGTTCACTTCTCTGCCTTCTGGTTTGCACTGGTTACTGGTCTGAATACTGCCTTTACTGTAATGTAGGTTCTTATTTCACTGTTTGTGGAGATGGCTCTGTGCTTGGTTCTAAGATCCCTGTTCTCCTCTTGTGAGATCCCCTTATAATTCCCCTATTCAGTCACCCCCTTTCCTTTATCTGCTTTTCGGGCTGAGCATACAAGTGCCATTTAAGATGGCCATATACTTAGAAAAATATGCAAATCTGTGTCTCAAGATGTAAATAGGAAAACAGTGCCTCTGCTTGCTGCCCTCTAGGGGCAGGCCCCTTAAACATCGTGTTCCTTTTGGAATACCGTATTTTTCGGACTATAAGACGCACTTTTTTCCCCCAAAATTTTGGGGGAAAATAAGGGTGCGTCTTATAGTCTGAAGGTGGCGCCTGGCACCCGCAGTAATAGAGAGGCGGAAGCCGGCAAGTGATAGACGCCATTACAGGTGCCGGGGCCTGCGACATCGCTGCCCTGCCCTGCATGAAGCCAGCAGTGGGAGGAGTGATGCTATTCCTCTCCTCCGTCCCCCCGCCGCTGGCTTCATGCAGGGCAGGGCAGCGATGTCTCAGGCCCCGGCGTCTATCCCTCCCCGGCATCCGCCTCTCTAGTACAGCGGATGCCGGGTCAGTATCAGCGGCCCCTTCTCCCCCGGGGCCGGTCCCCACCGGCCCCGTACCTGTGACGTTGCAGGCCAGCTCCTGCACGGCGATATCACAGGAGCCGACCTGTTCGGGTGACAGCCGGGAGCCTAACGAGGCTCCCAGGCCTGTCACTGCTATATTAGTATTGCGGCTGGTCTCTATGACCAGCCGTAATACTAATAGACAGAATGTCCCATAGACGGCAATACAGTTGTATTGCCGTCTATGGGACTTGCGATCAAGTGACCGCAGGTTCAAGCCCCCGGGGGGAATAAAATAGTAAAAAAAAAAAAGCTTTAAAAATATGAAATAAATAAAAGTTCTAAATCACCTCCTGTTTTTTTTTCAATACAAGGTGATCTAAGCAATAGATATCCCCCAAAATGGTATAACTAAAAAGTACAGCTGGCCCCGCAAAAAAAACGCCCTATACATCCCCGTACAGCTGCAGGGTCACCTGTCAATGTGGCCTTGCAGCTGTTGCAAAACTACAACTCCCATATATTAAATATTTTACCAGTTTTTGCTTCAAAATTTTTTTTCCCTATTTTCCTCCTCTAAGGAGTGATATTATCCCCATATACTTAGAGGAATACTTCACCAAGAAAGTGTAAAGAAAAGTCATGCAATCTTCCAGCCCATTAACCTTATCCTTTCTTTTGTTTTGTCTCATATTACAGATAAAACTAAAAAAATACATTTAAAAAACCCCTCTCCTCTGTGTCCCAGGTGCTCAGCCATGTCCCCCTCCTCCTGCTCATACTCATGTTACTGTCTGTAATACAAGTGGCCTCCCTGCTGTGCCCCAAAGGCTCCTTAAGCCCTGCCCCCTTGACTAAATCAGCAAGACATTTCCACCTTTGTTCTAAGTAGTATTTCTGTTCTATATTTCTAGACTGTTAGTCTAGAAGATCACAAAGAACATTCTTCAGAATTCTTCTTGGTCTAGTGTTCCTTTAAAGTAAAGTCATGTGAGATCTTCTGCCCCCCTCCAAGTTTTGTCAGGTCTGACTGACTCTCATGTGATATTGGGGGAAGGATCAGCCAGTTGAATTTCAGGGCTGATAATCCGCCTCCAGAGGTGCCTACAGCAGCTTAAAGGGGTTGTCCAGGATTTTTTTTTTCATAGCCTCGCTTTACGATAGGCCATAAATATGTATTTTGTGGGGCCCAACAGCTGGCTCTCAGATGGATCAGCCGTTTGACTCTGCATCAGTTCCCCTTACTATACCGTATTTTTGGGCCTGGCCATCTGTAAAAGGTCAAATCATAAAACTAAGTCCCTTGTATAAATGACACCTGCCTGTCACAGCCCTTGTCCTGACTACCTCCTAGTTCTTCCCTGTTTGCTGCTATATTCATTGTGACATCACTGGTAAGAACATATTACATCATCAGATTCACAGGACATCACATACGTTCACCCCCAAACTGCTGCTATACACGCCTGCTATACCTCATATCTGCAAACATTACCCTCTTCTATGGGGCTACATTACATGGTGTCTTATTTGCAGGGACCCTGTCATGAGGATTTAGGGCTGCAGTATGCCACCAACCTGATGCCCAGGAGGGTTCCTCTACTTTATGCAATATAATACTACAGTATTCCCATGACTACATAGTCATCAGGGTGGAGCCACTTTCTGGAGAAGTCACACTGGCCAGTCCCACTCCTGGCTTATTGACGTCGTATAGGTCATGTATGCCATGTCTGGTGCATGCGCAGTAAAGGGAGGCGTACTGGCCTCCATCTGTGCATTGTACATGGGCCTGATGCCACAGGAGGTGGCTTGTGAATAAAGCATTTTGCATACATGACGCAGAACTTGCCACTATATAGGACGACATTGCTGGGAACCTGTTGGGGTATGTTCACACAGAGGAATTTGAGACAGTCTTCCACTTCAAAATCTTCTCGAAAAACCGGCCCTATTCTGCTTCCCAGTGTTTTCAATGCAGGGACAGACGCCTGGTTTTTTTCAACACATTAAAAAAAGTGTACTAAACGAAGTGTACTAAAGCCGTGGCACTAGGCGCAGGTCCCAAAGGGCTCGTTTTTACAGAGGATTTTGAGGCTGTGTGAATATAACCTTATACTCGTGGATAGCAGGATGGTGGTGGTTTTGGGGCCCAATTCCTCATGACAAGTTTCCTTAACAGGGGTGTTCTGACTCTATCCATTTTTTCATTATTATTTCACAGTACTCCTGAGGGGGCGATAAATATAAAAAACCTTTACTCACCTCTCTTCAAACCTCTGTTTGCTTCAGTCGTCTGTATACAGGTCCCCCAGTGATGTCTAAGTGACCGCTGCGGTCAATTACAGGTGAACTCTTCACAGATGGAGTGTGACGGTCACCACCGGCGCCAGCAGTCACTTGGCACCAACATCCAGGGGAGTTTTAGACTAAAGACCGAACCTGCAGCCTCTAGAAACAGAGGCCTGGGGAGAGGCGAGTAAAGGTTTTTCTATGTATGGCTCATTGTATAAAGTTCTAGATGGAATTGACTCCCCCGCCATCCCCATTCCTCCATACTCCAGCAGTAGATTTCTATTCGCAATCCTCCATTACCTGCTATCTAGAAAGCATTGTAAGGAGGAGAGAAGAAGGTCGGGATTTTGGAGATGTGTTGGTCAGTATAAGAAGAATGTTACAGAACATTCCCAAGATATCCAAAGCCAAATCTATATGTACAGATGTTATTATAGTGGACTATATTGGGGTCCTAGTACTGCTCGAGGACTGGTCGCTCTTATGCAAGAAACATTGGCAGCAATATAGTGGCCATGTACATGGTAACATAAGACGCCACGCGTGGATGAAGTGCCTGTACAGTCTGCTACTTTATAGAAAGTGAAAGGAATTACACCCTGTATATATTTCTACTTTTTCAGTGCTGTAAAGACTTTTGACAGCCATCTTTGTAACATTTGTGTAGAAATTGTGATATGTGTGATGTGTTGGCTAAAATGTCTGGATCACTTTTAATTTTTTGATGATTTATAAAAACAGTAAAAGCCGGCAGTGATGGGGTTCATTTAAAGGACGACGTCATCAGAATTGTCTCATTGGTCCTGACAAAGAGTCGATTGCGCTGGGTACGGTCCCGGCCTCTACAAAGCCTATCATTGTATTAATATTCTGGTTTATGTAAATAACGCTTCTTTACTTTATAAGTCACAACTTTCTGTATTACTTTGTTTCAATGTCTCATCACTTTCAACATGTCCGCTAGATGTCAAGGAATAGAAGCCTCCTCCAAAGGCTGACAACCTGTTCAGATGTAATACTGATTGTATCTAGTACAATCGCTGGACTGATACATTGTAAGGCCTGGGTCACATCTGTGTTCGGGTTTCCATTCGGGGAGTCTGCTCGGTTTCCGCACGAATCATACGGAGAGAAAAGTGCTGCTTGTTTCATGCGGAAACCAAACCGCTTTTTTATATGGATAGGTTTTTGTTTGGGGGGGGTCCGCAAGTGGACTTCCCCAATAGAAACCCGAACACAGATGTGACTAGAAACCATCAGGGCAGGAGAGATGAGTGCTGTTATGGCTCACTCACAGAGGATTGTCTGGCTTACAGTTGTGTGTTTTATTACTTATGTTCACTGTGTAGGTGCAGTTTGTGCTCCTATTGTGAAGGGAACTAAGAGCAGGACATCCTTAAGAGCGGGGAGGGGGATATAAGTCCAGGGCCGGCTTTAGGGGTGTGTGACCTCTGCAATTTCACAGGGCATATCATTCTGCCCACTGAAAAGGAGGAGCTTTGATTCACCTTAGGGTAAGTTCACACGGAGATTTTTGGTCAGGATTTAGAGGCCGTATCCGTCTCAAAATCCTAACCAAAAAGACGGCTCCCATTGAAATCAATGGGAGCGGGTCATTTCTTTTGTTAGAGAGCCAGTTTGTTCCAGCTTGTGGAAAAGGAAGCAACATCTCATTTTTCAGGCCGTTTTGCCTTGTGATTCGGCCTGAAGACACTCCCTCCTAATTGGGCCTAATCCGAGGCGGAGTGCGCAGCTGGTTGCCGTTGCAGTGCAATGGCTTTCAGTTGCGGCTACCCGGCTTTTGGACCGGCTCAGGTTCCTGTCCAAAAAATCTTGACTGAACTTACCCTTACTGTGCAGGCAGAAGACGAGCCTTAGAGTACTAGACAGTGGCTTAAGAAATAAGTCAGTGTGAGCCTAAAGGGCATTCTGAGGGCATACGCATGGCGACATACCTAGAGGTGACGTACATTTCTGCATAGATGATGTCCATACAGTCAGTATTGGGGGGCCCTCAGTGACCGACAACTAGGCTCATCATCGGTGAATCCACATCCACAAGCCACAGTAAATGGGGGGCAGAAACCTCCAAACTGGGCACCATCTTGCCCTACTTTGGTCATAACACCTTGTGGGGCACCAGTCAATGAAACAGATAGGGCAACAACAATCATAGACTATTATCTGGAGAAAAGGCAAGGAATGCAGCTCTTGCAGCACTTAATTCAGCCGTATGTTAATTTATTTGTATATTTTTAGCAGTTTTTCAAGTGCCATTGCGAATATTTCCAGCAAAATGATCGTTTCCAACCAATAGAAGAATAACATGTCCACCATGGATCCCATCACTTATTATAGCTCGTGGGTTGGCCAGTGCAGACACGGTAGCTTATTGTATTGGCTTTTCTTACTGACATATCTGTATATATGTGATGCTACCAGTCTGTAACATGGGATTTTATTCCTTGCCTATGCCTGGCATGTCCTGGCACAAGCCCCCTCCTGGGTGTGTAGGCGCAGTGGTTTGTGTGTGAGTGTAGACTGCTTGTGTCTTTCTTTTCTTGTACACATTTTGTATAACATTGTATTTAATATTCTTGGTTTGCCCAGAGTTGTGTCTATTTTTACACTGGTACGTCTTTGTATTGGCATATGTATCATGACCAGCAGACATTTCTCTACATGACTTGTATGGTTATTACTGTTTTATTGCCACAACTTCGTACTGAGCAGATTTCACGATTAGCTTTATTTTATTATGAAGATGGGGATTGTTACATCCCGCCATGTATATAAAACGAGTATATATCATTCCACTTTGTGGCCTCTTCTGTACATAAAGGATGTGTATGAAACCAATGTGGCGTCACGTTATTTCTCATAATTCACTGCAATATCTACATCCTATATGACATCTGGATGGCGGTGGCGACTTCTGGACACGAATGGTGAAAACCCTCACTGAACAAGTTTACAAGCTCTACCCAAGGGACTCACAGTCGGCCATCTTGTCACCTCCTCCTAATTGATGCTGCACCTCCTTTATAGATTGAGACTACAGTACATGAACACTTCTTAAAGAGCCAGTAGCACCAAATCTCCTTATTGTCAAGGCCCTGGACCTGAATTTTAAGAGCGATCTCCCCATTAAGCGATGGTTCCTGGAATTTGTAATGCTTCTTGTGATTTCCCCACTGACTAGTCCTTGTACAGGTGCTGCCACAAGAGCGTGTTTACCTGCTTCCTCAATGAGTTGACTCCAGTCTATTGCTGCCAATAACCAGGACTGTGCTGCAAGTCATATCACTAAATGCTGTTAACACAGCAGAGGAGGAGCTCAGGCAAAATGGCCGCCCCCATAATCATGTACCCTGAGCACACCTGCGTCATCAACAGGACCTGCATCACCCTGCCCCCTTTCTTGATAGAAACTGACTCCTTCTGATCCTCTTCTTAGCTTCCTCCTCTCGTCAGCGTGAACCAAATCTTGTGCACTTGAGCTTATAGAATCCCTTTAAAGGGGTTGTCCAGGAATCTCAGTACATGGGAAAGAGACCTGGGAGAGTGAAATGGAAAAAAATTATACTCACTTGTGATGGCAAAAGCCTTCAGTGGCCTTAGCTGTCACAGTAAAAGAAACTGGTTGTCACGTTCGTGTCTATGCCCAGACCCAGAATCTGGACTGCAGACTGCACCGCTAAGGGAACAGGGGAGGGAGACTTTCCCTGACGCTACGGCGGCTAGCTAGGCCCTGCCTGCGGGTGGTGGTCAGCTGTACCCAAACTAGCCTTGGCCCCGACAACTCCTGGCTCTCTAACAGGAAGGCCTAGCCAACAGATAGGGCAAGAGCTACAAGAGAGCTAGGGACTGGGGATACTAAGGTGGTGACCCCTACAGAAACCAAGGTGCAGCTGCAGACAAAACAAACAGGATGGGATGTGCTGGACAACAGACACGCAGCACAACACAATACACAACCAGAGAATGAGGAGAGGGAAAGTGAGGAAAGGGTTAACACAGGACTGGGGCACAACAAACTGGAACCCAAACTTCCTCACAAATAACCAGATAGTGCCAGGCAAACAGAACTGAGGGACAGGGTAGAGTAGAAGTGTGGAGGAACAAACCAGACTCACACACAAGGCAACACTCAAACTCCTTCCTAGTCAGCTGTAGTTACCATAAACAATCCTCCTCCCTGAGCCTCGAATTCTAGGTGGTAACCACGAAAACTGGCAACTGGGAAAGCCAGCCCTCCTCCTTATACAGGCCCCAGAAGCGTCCCATAGGATAATGGTAACAACTAACACCCGAGGGTCGCTCCAGAGAACCTCAAGTATACTCTGAAGGCCGCACAATGTAGGCTGAGACAACGGTCTGACCCCAGCCATGCACGGATAAGACCTGGAGACGACGCTCAGCTTCCTTCCTACAATGCATGTATCTCATGGGAGAAATAAAAATATAGCAGAATTTTTACAAAGGTTTAATGTAATTTTGCAGTGTAGTCTGATTCACTTCAATGATTCTAAGCTGCAGTACCTGACACAAGCCATAAACAAGTGTGGCGCTGTTTCTGAAACAAAGCCGCCATGTTTTCTTTCAATCCTGTAACACCCCTTTAAGAATTTAGAGGGCATGTACTTCGAATCTGCACTTCCTCTGCCCTCATATTAAATAATAGAAATCATCGTCCTTCTGCCATAGTCCAGTAACTCTCATGTGAACTGTAAGCCATCTTGTAAACCTAGTGATCGTCTTCACGACAAGGGCAGGACAGCGACCACAGGCACATTCCAGTAGAACGAGATCACGTGACCGAAGCGTTGCCGGGAGCGCCCGTCACTCAGGGACACGCCCCCGCCCTGTCACCACCTACGCTTCGCTGTACGTACACCAACGTCAGAAGGCGCCATCTTACTCCACCTCAGCGCGACTGCATCACAGGGCTTGAGGTCACCGGAAGTCTATGGCCGCCATCTTTGTCCTCCAGCTTGTAAGTCTAACTTTGGAGCGTCTAAAGACCTTTTGCCTACATTTTCCAGCCCGTCACGTTACATTGATAATAATAGTTACAGGCCAGCCTTAAAGGGAAACATTTCTCCGGTGAAACTACCGGGATTTTCCTTTCGCTTAGGTGTACCAAGATGGCGTCCTTCGATGAAATTGTAGAAGCGCGACCTCTAGGGGAAGGTTGAGGTTAAAGCATTTGCCGTGAGTGTTCCCGTATCGCCGGGGAGGTCATTGAAGAAGGAGAGGACCGAGGCCCTGAGTGCTCCCTCCGCTGACATGCTCCGCCTGTGCCTGAGGCTCCGCGGGCCTCTCCGCTCTGCTCTACCGGCCCGGGGAAATGGGAACCAAGTGGGGCGGCTCCGGCGGTACCACATGGGGACAGGCAGCCGGCTCAGAGCCTTGATAGGTGCCCCAACCAGGGTGCCCACCGCCCGTGTGCCGGGGCTGCAGGGATCGGAGATCGGACGGCGGTGGTACAGTCTGCCTCCCCATCAGAAGGTGAGGAGGGGGTTATGGGGAGACTGACGGCATGTCTGGCATAGAGGGCACCTGACTGGCATGTGCCCATGATGCCAATGTATAACACTCTCCTGCTAATGGTAATGATCTCTTGTGTCTTCTATATAGTATGACCCCCTAAGGTGGCACAACTTTACCAGGTGCCCAATATGTATAACCCAGTATTTGCCGTCCCACTTGGCACTATATTGTCCTGCAGCAGTCGCACTTCCATAGGGAAAATCATGTAAAGGTCGTAATTCTATGATGGTCATGTTATAGGGAGCATCACCTTACATAGGTGTCCGTGTGTCCTGAGTACTAAGAACGAGACTGTCAGCAACCGTCTGTGCAGACATAACTATAGTGACGTGCCAGGGGGTTTCTGTTCTGGTCAGGTTATTAAGAGGGTGGCTAAGTCCCTTGTAGTCCAAAAGCTTAGAAGGGTCTAAAATAACAAACTGAGTATACTCCCCTTTCTGATTCCCCGCCACCCCAAGCCTCCACTTTCCAGGTTCCCCCGCAAGTTTCTGTCTCTTGGTCTTCTGCAATGACATCTGGACACAAACATGTGACTGTAACAGCCAATCATCAAGCTAGGACTGACAGGACCGATGGTGAGTATAAGGGGATGTTCACAACGCGGAAATTTTCCTAGCAGAAAAACTCGGCTTCAGGAATTTGAAGCTGAATTTTTCTGCTGGACCAAATTCTGCATCAAATTCTGCAGCTGTCAGACTGAATTTTCTGCCTCCCATTCACTTCAATGGCAGGCAGAATCTTCCTGGAGATCGAGTGTAAGGCCCCGTTCACAAGGGCACGGGATGGCGTATTTTGGTCCTAATTTTGATGCGCCAGAACAGGACCAAAATCCGCCTGTCGCGGCTTCCCACTCTGGAGTAGGCCCAAATGAATGGTCCTAGTCCAGAGGGAATAAACTGCTAGCGGAAAAAAGAACGCTAGCGGTCTACATAGACCTCTATTGTTAGGGGGCGGATTTTGAGGAGGATTCAGCGCCAAAATCCGCCCCATGTGAATGAACCCTGACACTTATTTTTTCCGCTAGCTGAAGAGATCAGCATCTGCCTCCCATTGAGATAAATGAGGGCTGGTCTGAGTTGGACTCGGAGCTGATTATGAAGCGGAATCTGCCTCAAATTCAGTGACAAATTCCTCTGTGTGAACATTTCCTTATTGTCCAAAGCCTTGAAATTATTTATAAATTTTAAGCAGTTGGACAACCCCTTTAAGATGCAGGGTTACGTCAGCAAATCTATACCCCAAATATATATGCAACTGCACTGAGTTTCATACTGAAGTCCCATGTGGCGTTTTACAGTCCCATCTAGCGAATCCCATCCAGACATTGCGGGAAAAATACACGCAGTGGAAATGCAGCGATTTCCAAAACAGTTATATGGTTTCCGTATAGGTATAATTGAAGCAGAAAGTCCACAGAGGAAAATTCTGCAGACTTTCTGTGAAAAAAGCTGCACACACTGAACGTTCTCCTGGTATTTGTAGTTCCACAGTAGACAAGATGCGGCAGTGCTGAGCATTGCCACGTTCTAGGGGTTAGGTTACAGACAGGGTTATGGTGGTGACTATAGAAAGCCTGGAGGCTAAAACAGCACTGGTGTCAGATGAAGGGCAAGGGAAATAATGCATACACTTCAAGTGTCACGGAGCAACAGCTCCTCTTTAAAGGGTTAAAGGGGTTGTCCCATCACAAGGATCCTATCTATACTGCTTGTTAATGTGGATGTAAGACTTTTCCTAAATACACTGCTTCAGCAAAACTGCTTTGTTTGTCCACTATCTTACTTTATTCATTTTTTTGGCACACATCCCTTGACTTATCTGGTCATAAGTCAAGTGATGTATCTGCTGCTCTGAGGGAGGAGGGGCTAAGTACACGGGAGCAAGCCTGGAGGGGGGGGGGGGGGTAGTTTGCCCTTTGGGGGGAAGGGGCCGCCAATACAGACCCGGCATCCGCTGTAATAGAGAGGCGGATGCCGGGGACGGTTAGACGCCGGCACAGATGCCAGCAACATCGCTATGCTTCTTCCCTGCATGAAGTCAGCAGCGGAATAGCAGCATCGCTTCTGCCGCTGCTGGCTTCATGCAGGCCAGGAGCATAGCGATGTTGCTGGCATCTGTGCCGGCGTCTACACTCCCCGGCATCCGCCTCTCTATTACAGCGGATGCCGGGATTGTATTCACATATGCATAAGACAAGCGGCGAGATGCCGCTGGCCCTGCGTGCATGCTCATAGACCAGTCTAGCCTTCACAATGCGAATACAGACCCGGCATCTGCTGTAATACAGAGAGGCGGAGGTCTGTATTCGCATTGTGAAGGCTAGACTGGTCTATGAGCACGCACGCAGGGCCGGCGGCATCTTGCCGCTGGCTTTGCATATGTGACCCCTCCCACCAATGACACAACAAACCCGGAAGACAGAAGATTTTAGAGCAACGAAGACTGGTGAGTATGCGACGTGGGACAACCCCTTTAATGTGTTAACCAGATAGTGAACCCCCATTGGTGCAGGGACCAGTGTGTGCAATATGTTATATATTTGGTTTGTCAGTGTGACGGCTGCCATATTTGCGGCTAGCACACTGACCCATTTGTCTCTATGACCCCATACATACCTCCGTTTATGTGGCTGTAAGCCCAGTGCAAAACCCAGGACAGGGCCTATACATGTCCGTGTTGCGGCCTGGGCTCACTAGATGAAGTGAATTGGTTTGTAGAGACACGGGTGACGAACAGATCTCATCCATGTGTTTATTTACCACAGACCGGGCACATGCACATAGTTGTAAGTGTGTAGCCTCAGATTATGTGAGACAACAGTCCTAGCATTACGTCCTGACACGGTCTATAACATGCACAAAATATAGTATACACATAGTAGCACAAAATATACTACTTCAGCCATGTCGCCCTCCTGGTTATTGTGGGGTCTGTCCATAATACTGTTAGCATAGGGATCAAAGACCATTTAGTGTATGTGCCACAGAATATGTACACATGCTGAAAATATTCATACCCAGTAATGGACCTATAATATTGTTTTCAATATTGCAGAAGTTCAGATTAACTCTATATGTTGTATACAGTTGTCAGTAAGTAGCGCTGTTGCCCAGTGATCACACTGCTGGGGTCTGTGATCAGACCAGACTGCAGCCCCCCTCTCTTTTTGCCCTGCATTCATTGCTTTTGTCGTCTCTTCAGGCCAGTGTTGTTTGGCATTAGCCGGCCATTTTTAGCTGCCACATCTCATTCTTCACCCATCAGTTCCTTGGCAATTCTCAGTGCGCAGATTATACTAGAATTTCAGGCTTTTTTTTAACACGTTCTCTGTGATCTGATTATCTGCTGTATTATTGTGGGTTTATACTGCACAACACTATACATGTTCCTTGCCCCCCATTATGTGAAATGTTGGGTTGCATCCAGTTGTTCTATGTCTTCCATCTGAATGACAATCTTCTTCTCTCTTGCAGGTGCCTTTGCCCGCTCTTTCCCCCACAATGCAGATGGGGACCATTGCCCGATGGGAAAAGAAAGAAGGAGAAAAAATTAATGAAGGCGATCTCATAGCGGAGGTAAAGAAACAGCTGGATTTACCTCCAGTTTTATAATGTTTAATCCTTTGCCCAAAGTTTACAAATGCCCCTGAAGAACACAGAGCAGGCAGTGCTGTATCATGTACAGTATTGTGCCATGTTTGTGGTCATGTATTCTGTTGGCGATGTTACTCACATCTGATATTTTTCGCAGGTAGAGACTGACAAGGCCACAGTAGGTTTTGAGAGTATAGAGGAGTGTTACCTGGCAAAAATCCTTGTGGCAGAAGGGACAAGAGATGTTCCTATTGGTTCCGTAATCTGCATCACAGTAGACAAGTAAGTGACAGGGAGCGTCCACCCAAATTATATTCTTAGGGCTAGTTCACACGGAGTCTTTTGACAGCGGATTTTGATTCGGAATCTGCCTCAAAATCCGCTGCCAAAAATGGCTCCCATTGACTACAATGGGAGCCACTGGCTACTTTTTTCCTCTAGCTAGTAGCGGAAAAAAGAAACGAGCTGCCCTATCTTGCTGCGGATTCTGCAAAGCTCCGCCCCATTTATTTGGGCCTAATTCAAAGCGGAATGCCGCGATGGGATGCCAGTGCATTGCACCGGCATCACGTCGCGGCAGCTGTGACAGAATGTGTACACGTGGAACTCCGTGTGAACTAGCCCTTAGTGGTTGTGACTTAAACACTTGTACATAGTCATTGCTCTTTTTCTGTCCACATTAGACATAGTAAGACATTTTTATTTTTCCTGCTGCAGGCCTGAGCTTATTGATGCCTTCAAGAACTACACCTTGGACTCTGCAGCTCCTGCAGCCCCTGCAACCCCACCACCAGCTCCAGCACAGCAGGCCCAAGCACCTGTTCAAGCCCCTGGCAGCTCATATCCCACTCACATGAAGGTAAACCAGACACTGCTAGGCTATGTTTACATCTGCAGTGAATTCTTCAGGAAGTTCAGGAAGCACTCCAATAAAAATGTTTTGTTCCCTCTGCTTGAGAATGAGCCTGTGTGTAGTTTAACATTACTGAATAACTTAATCACCTCTTTATATTTAAGTTAAGTGCACCCCTCTGGAGCATCTTCCTCCCCTCTGCTCCGTTGATGCACAGAAGTGTTCCCTATATTAACAGGAGGTCAGATTCACAATACTATTCTATTAGAGCCTCAATTTGACTCCCGTAGACCTACATTATGATTTTGACCTCCTGTTCATACAGGCAGTGGCGTAACTACCGCTATAGCAGCGGAGGCAGCTGCCACAGGGCCCAGGACATTGGGGGCCCGGCGACAGCCGCTACCGCTGCTATCATTATACTGGGGGGGGGGGGGTGTCTTTTCGGACCCCCGAGTATGATGATTGGCGGACCAGGAGAGGTAAGAAACATAAAAACCATGTTACTTACCTCTCCACGATCCTGCCAGGCCTCCTTCCTGACGTCACATGAACACGGCCTGCGTCCCGGGTCATGTGACGTCCGACGTCATTGAACAAGGACAGCAGCGCAGAAGGCAGCGGAGAAGACCGAGTAGGAGCCGGGGACAGGTAAGTTACAGTAGTTTTTTATGTTTTTATTCCCCCAGGTCTCCGATTATTATACTCTGGGGTCTGAAAAGACCCCAGAGTATAATAATTGTTTATAGGTGTCCACAGTGGGACTTAATACTGTGTGCAGGGGCCATTATGGGGGATAATACTGTATGCAGGGGCCACTAAGGGACATAATATTGTGTGTAGGGGCCACTATGGGGGATAATACTGTGTGCAGGGGCCACTAAGGGACATAATACAGTATGGAGGGGCCACTATTGGGGATAATACTGTGTGCAGGGGGCACTATGGGCATAATACTGTGTGTAGGGGCCACTAAGGGACATAATACTGTGTGCAGGGGCCACTATGGGGGATAATACTGTGTGCATAATTAGAGATGAGCGAACACTGTTCCGAACAGCACGCTCCCATAGAAATGAATGGAAGCGGCCGGCACGCGGGGGGTTAAGCGGCCGGCCGCCGGCAAAGTCTGCGTGCCAGGTGCTTCCATTAATTCCTATGGGAGCCTGCTGTTCGGATCGGCTGATCTGAACAGTGTTCGCTCATCTCTAGGCATAATAGAACTTGCAGAAATGCGTAGGAGGGGGTCAGTCGGGGGGGGCATGTCAAAAGTTCGCCACGGGGCCCCGCCATTCCTAGTTACGCCACTGCATACAGGAAACGCTGTTCATCAGAGAGGAGGTTAGTGCTCCAGAGAGAGCACATAACTGCACAGTAAAGCTGTCAGTAAGTTACTCACTACACATTTTCAAAAAAGAAAAATAACGAGTACGTCTTTAAAGGTGTCCATCTTGCACTGGAGCCAGCTTTGCATTTGGTTGTTACAGATGGGCCTTACTGAATGTGTGTCATTGTCCTGAGCTTCTATTCCTCACTTGATGCTTCCCATGATTTTATTTGCCTTAGCAGCAGCTGCCTGGCACTGGTTGCTAAAGTTTACTATCGAGCAATATTTCCAAGTCTTTTTCAGCAGTAGTCTTACCCAGTGTTTTACAATCTAATATGTAAGGGTAAGTTCACACGGGGTATTTTGGTCAGGATTTTGAGGCTGTATCCGCCTCAAAATCCTGACCAAAAAGACAGCTCCCATTAAAATCAATGGGAGCCGGTCAATTCTTTTTTTCTGGGAGCAGTTTGTTCTGGCTCCCAGAGAAAAGAACGGACATGCTCATTCTTCAGGTGGAGTCGCCTCGCACATCCGCCTGAAGACACTCCCGACTAGGGCCATTCATTGGGCCTAATCCGGAGCGGAGTGCACTTCACCGGCATCCAGTCACAGCTACCTGTATTTTGGACCAGAACCTGAGGCGGTCTCCGCCTCTGGTTCCTGACCAAAAAACCCTTTGTGAACCCGGCCTAACTGTAGAAATAGTTTCCGTGGCCCAAGTCCATACCTGCACATTTATCCACGTTATACGTTATCTACCATTTTCCTGCCTAAGTTTCCACCTTCCCCAAATCCCTTTGTATAGTTTCTGGGCTCATTTTTAGACCCCTTTTTTTTAATATTGGCATTGCGCTGATTCTGTGGAACTTCCCCAGTCATTATTGAACCCTTAAGTATTTAAGGTACGGGATGTACTTTATTTTATCAGAACCCAGGAATGTATGCCATAGTATTATGAAAGTAGTGGTTCACCTCTTGCTTGGTTAAGCAGGTGAAATTTAACCCTTTACACCAGATGTACTATTATGTCATGGTGTTACTGTGCTGGCAGTTTTACACAGAAGGCGCCCACTCCTGCCTACACTGATTGTACCTTTTACCTGGGGATCATGCAGGCAGACATTATAGTGGTAAATCTCTTTTATTACAGCTAGCCCTATTAAAATCCAGTTAATATTGTCGCCATTTTTAGATATGTGATGCAATGACGTTGTGTATGTCTTGTGCCAAACAGATCATGTTACCTGCGCTGTCACCGACTATGACGATGGGCACAGTCCAGAAATGGGAGAAGAAGGTCGGAGACAAACTCAGTGAGGGGGATCTGCTAGCAGAGATTGAAACAGACAAAGCAACTATAGGTATCTGCCTGCTAACCCATAGTGTATGTTAGACAGCGGCTCCCCCTACTGCAGCTGGAATGGGGTTGCTGAAGCCCCTGTTCATCTTCACTGCTTGACCATAGTGAGTTGGAGATTAAATAGAGTAGATGTCGTATATACACCCTGCCACTCTATTCTCAGACTATGGGTCAGACTGACAACGCTGAGAACTGTGCTCCATAGACAGTGAATGGCAGGGCATCCCCCTCTCCAATTCAACTCCCTCTTCATATAGTCAAGCACTGAGGTCCAACAGATTTCCTTTCTTTTGTTTGATGGAGGTCACAGTATTGGAGCCCCTTATGATCATACACTGTCACTGGACAAGTATCATGGCCCCTTCACATAGCTGATCAGCAGTGGTCCTAGGTGTAGGACCCCAACTGATCTATTACTGATGACCAGGGCAACCAATCCATCACTTCTCCTGGCCATCCATGGTTCCTTCAATCACCTAGAACTTAGGCTGCGTTTCTACATTCAGATTTTCTCATGAAGCCAAAATGTAGAAAGGACAGATGGGACTTCTCTCTTGTCCAGTTCTAGTTTTGGCTTCAAAACTGTATCAGAAAACCTGCACGTGTAAACGCCCTACAGGAGTAGTTGCTTTTTAGTTTATATAAGGTGGCTCAGGATTGTGGTAGTAATGGAGGCGGCTGCCCATGTTACCATAGCATGGGGTACTACTAGTATACAACCTGCCATGGGCGTCTGTGGATTACATGTGACTCTACGAAAACATACTGGTGGTTAGATTACCATCCCAAATAATTGTCCCTATGGTGTCCAGAATTATGTTTAGTGGTAGATCAATGTGAATGAATTACAGTCCTTATAGTAAGGGTTAATAACCTTCATTTATTTTTTATTTCATGTAGGTTTTGAAGTGCAAGAAGAAGGGTATTTGGCTAAAATCCTGATAGCTGAGGGCACTCGGGATGTACCTCTCGGGACACCCCTCTGCATAATAGTGGAGAAGGAGTCTGATGTTGGAAGCTTTGCAGATTACAAGGAAGTAGCCGGCACAGTGGATATTAAACCTCAGCCGGCTCCGGTTAGTTATGTATATTACGTCTTGCTTTATATATGACTTTTTATACTGCGTACGGGCTCAACCATCTAAAGGCACAAAAAGATGTAAAGCTCTATTCATACCTGTGTGGTAAATGGACACTGTATGTATACAATGGAGTATATCCGGCTCAGCGAGTCACAGGTTACTTACCTTGTTATCAGTGGATACCCATCTAGATCCGCAATTGGGTCCTGCAAACAGGCAGTCTGTATAGACCTGTATACATTGCAGAACACACAGGCTGTATAGCACTGCTGTTAATGGACACCATGGGGGTGGCACTATTGACTTAAATGGTTTGTCTGCTTTTTGCATATCTGTCAGTATAACGGTGATAGTAGCCTCCTTATCGCTACAGGGCTTTCTATAGCCTGGATGAAAAAGCCACATCCATACCTTCCTATGATGATAACTGTGCCATGTACTGTGCAGATATGGGAGATATAGCATGCCCATTGTTTGCCTGTATCTGCACTGTAGAGGACACAGCTACCATCGTAGGAAGCTATGGGCTTGTACATATGGGCACCATGGGGGCTTTTCCAAGTTTTTCAATGGCCCCTTTGAGAAATGAAAGCTATCCGTTGCACCAGTTTTTGATAACGCCTCCCACTTTGATCTTCATCCTAATGTACTCCTTCCTACTGGAAATAAGCATTCATCTGTGACTACAACTCCTTGCATTGTCTCCGTATATAATATATCTGCCCAGTGATCAGCGATACCCACTGTCCACATTGCAACAAAATTAAGCAGATTTCTTCAGGAATTAGGGAAGATTTTGTTAAAACTGATGAGATTTAATCGGCATTTCCACGAAAGGTTGTATAGTCTATTTGAGAACTTGAATTGTGATCTTTATGGTGGAATTGGATTGTTACCTATAGAAAGATGTGAACTCCCCAGTTCTTATATTATTCTCACATTACGCTGTGTATAGCCAAGCCCTCAATGGTGACTATTTTGTATTGAAGGCTGCAACATTGCCACCAGCTGCACCTCCTTCTGCGCCTGCACCAGCTCATACACCGGCTCCTACTGCAGCGAAGGGGAGAGTGTTTGCCAGTCCTTTGGCTAAAAAGCTGGCTACTGAGAGAGGCATAGATGTCAAGCAAGTGAAAGGTGAGTGTTTTTTGTCATAATCTCTATTACGGTAGTGGCACTGCTATTTATAAAATGCGTTGTGAATTATAAATAAGTGTGTTACAGTATGGACGGTAACATAGTAGTGCATGTATGTAGGTTGCATTAATTATTGGTATTGCCATAATAGGTTGTCGTTTCGCCTATAAATGTTTGATAGGCCCCCTCTAGGACCTGCACCTGTCTTCAGGATAGGGGTCCCTAGGTGTGTCAGCTACATCACGATGCAGGACCCTTGTTTTTGACAGACCCAGGACTTAATCAGACCTTCATGGCACATCCTATGGATACATTTTGATGGTGATACTACCACTTTATGGTCATAAGGCTTGGTAACATGTATTGCACCACCAAGGGTGTAAACAGGTTGTTGAATTGTGTTCTATCAAATGTATCTCGAGCTCTCGGAGCCCCATCATTTCATGGTCTAATATCAGTTCTGCTGTGTCTATGACTGATCTAAGGTTTACATTTTGGTTTTCTGGTCATCCTCCAGGTACTGGGCCAGATGGCAGAATTACAAAGAAAGATATTGAGTCATTTGTTCCTCCTAAGGCCGTTCCTGTAAGTATCCCTCAGTTATTGAATTTCAGATGTTTTCTAGTCTCATTCAGAACAATTGGTAAAATAATAAGGCTGTGACGTCCTCTATGGCCACGTTTATAGCTAAACCAACATTGACGTCTTTGGTTTAATATATAGAAGTAGCCTGACTCTCAGTAATACCCTTGTTATAATGTCATTCTGACATATTATACAGAGTATAATACACAGTATGTGCTTTAAGTTATGTATGGTACAGTACATTGATTTCATTTCTACATAATCCTGCTATAGCATTAGATTTGTTCTTATTTTTTTGTCTATAGGCTCCAGCTGCTGCTGCTGCCCCGGCTCCTGCGGCTCCGTCTCCAGGTGTGGCCGCTGTTCCTACTGGAGTTTTCACAGATATCCCTATTAGCAATATCAGAAAAGTAAGTCCAGTGATTCATGAATTCACATTCCTCCTTTCACAAGGCATGTTCATATGGCAGATTTTTCTGATGGAAAGCTCCAAAGTGGAATCAGCTAAAGATCTGCGTCTTGGATTTCTGGTGCAAATTCGTAGCTTGAACTGCTGCAGAGCTGCTCTAGGATTTAGCACCTTTCAATTTGGTTTATCCATATGTGTCCACCCACTGCACGTTTTTAGCAGAAACCACATCAGGACTACATATCCAATCTCAATGAGGTTTTGCACTGTTATTATTATCATTGGGATGCAGATCTTGTGGTCTTGAGGCAAATTTTGGCATGGAGTATTCATCAAAATACATGTAAAAATGCTTTGCGAACATAACCCTAATGTATTACTTTTGTTTGCTATAATACAGTAATGGCTAACAAGCTAATGCAGCCACTGTCATTGATGTTTGACTGTGACATATACAGAGCTAAAGTCGTTGTGTTCATGTATTTGAAACCTTGCAGCTTCTTGTCTGCGCGGGGCTCTATCATTGGGAAAAGTCACTTTCAGCTAAGCACATACTTGTACAGCCTTTAGAAAGACTATTCCACACCTATCTTTTGTATGTAAATTGCCTCAGTAGTTTTTATTCATATGCTAATTAACCTTCTCCGTGCACCGGAAGTGTCTGTGTGCACCCTCTGCTATTCTCTATGTGTATGTAGAGCAGGGAGATGAGTCATCAGCACAGCAGCCTTTCTGCTCTCATACACATAGAGAATAGCAGAGGGTGCACACAGACACTTCCGGAGTGCACGGAGGAGGCTAATTAGTATGTGAAGAAAAACGGACGTATTCAAAAACTACTGAGGCAATTTACATACAAAAGGTAGGTGTGGGATAGTCATTCTAAAGGCTATGCAAGTATGTGCTTAGCTAAAAGTGACTTTTCTCAATGATAGAGCCCCTTTAAGCACAGACAAGAATCGGCAAGGTTTTAAATACATGAACACAACGACTTTAGCTTTCTATATGTCACAGTCAAACATCAATGACAATGGCCGCATCAGCTTGTTAGGCATTACTGTATTATGGCAAACTCTGGAGCTCATTATTCTGAAATAGATGGACTCAATAAAAAGTCCTGCTCACTTTATGGTATATTTACACTTGCAGATTTTGTTCAGGTTTTTTGATGCAGTTTTTATACCAAAACCATGTGAATTCAGAATAGAGGAGAAGTATGATCTGCCATTTATAGGTTCTCTCCTTTTAAGAATTTTTATTATAGCTTTAAGACTGAACATAAACTCTGAGGCTAAAGCACATAGTAGAAACAGCGTTTTTGGCTGCTGCAGGCAAAGAGCACCGTGTTACAGTACCAGGAAAGTAAATGAGATTCTGGTTAATCTCATCCACACATTGCTGAAAAATAGAGCAGCGGGAAAGTTGTGTTTTCAAAAACTTAGCAGGTCAATTTTCCCTGCAAAGCGCTTTCCTATAGATTAAATAGAGGGAGGAAAATAGGCAGAGAAAAACTGCAGCAAAAACTCAATGAAAAACTTTGTAATGGAAAAAAAAAAGCACTGCGGTTTGTTTTTGTTTTTTTTGTTTTTTTCTGCAGCAGTTTTTCAGCAGTGATACCCTACGTGGGGCTTGGCCTTATGCCCTATTCACATGAGCGTTTGGATTCCTTCCGGGGAAGTCCGCATGGGCACCCCCCCTCTGAACGGAATACCAAACGCGAGTGCAAAGCGCTGTGCTGTAAAAGCACACGGACCCCATAGACTATAATGGGGTCCATGAGGTTTCCACCAGATCACCGCAGGGATTGTGCAGACAGGAAAGTAGTTCACCATCTATTTCCTGTCCACATGATTCATGCAGGCAGTGCGTGGCAAGCACACGGACCCCATTATAGTCTATGCGGTCCGTGTGCTTTTACAGCACAGCGCTTGCAATTGCGTTTGTATTCCGGTCGGGGGTCTCCATGCAGACTCTCCCTGGACGGAATACAAAAGCAGATGTAAACGAACCCTAAGTCTGTATGGTAAAGTTGACCATGAGGTTTGTAGTGGCCAACAGATGGAGTTCTTGACCGCTCTCACAGACTATCAGATTGAGCAGACGTTAGCCAGCCGGGTGGAACTATAATGCTAGTAGTAGTATTGCAGTATTTTATGAGATATTCACACTGATCTCTTGCTCCAGGTGATTGCCCAGCGTCTCATGCAGTCCAAACAAACAATACCTCATTATTATCTATCCATCGATGTGGACATGGGAGAAATATTGAAGTTAAGGAAGGAGTTAAATGAGGTATGACTAAATTTGATGACCGTATATGTTTTTACATCCTCCATGTATATAACCACCATCTTCTTCTCCATGACCATCCATATTGTCATTGTATTATATATTGTCTGGATGTTTGCTTGTTCTGATATAAAACCCACTAAATCTGACCTTTCCATGTTCATTATTTACAAGACAATTCCTTTAATTAAAGAGTTATTCTCCTAAAGTGATAACCTATTCCTAGGATGTGTCCTCACTGCATCTTATGAATGGTTATATGCTATGTCCCATATTAATATATCTCTGCACATTGGCCGTCTGACAACCTGACTGCAAGGGATTTGCAGCTAACCCCATTCACTTGTATAGAGCCGTGCTGCACAGCATATGGCACAGAAACACTGTAAAGGGAAAGCACACAGATAACACTCCATCAGCGTGACCCTTTATCCTGTGAATCAGTGGTAGTCCCAGGGCTCACACCTCTGACTTTGGATATGTTCTCTTCTGTAGGTTACAAAGTCTGAGAACATTAAGCTGTCGGTCAATGATTTCATTATTAAGGCATCGGCTTTATCATGTCTGAAGGTTCCTGAGGCCAACTCCTCCTGGATGGACACCGTTATCAGACAGTGAGTATGAGGGGTCCTGCGATACGCGGGATCAGAATTTTACTACTTGTCTAATCTGATTATCCTTCTTTTTTAGAAACCACGTGGTGGACGTCAGTGTGGCGGTCAGCACGCCGGCTGGGCTCATTACACCTATAGTCTTCAATGCGCACGTAAAGGGCTTGTCATCCATCAGCAAAGATGTGTTGTCCTTAGCTACACGGGCAAGAGAGGGCAAACTAAAGCCCCATGAATTCCAGGTATGTACCTTGACTTACAAAATTCTATCTATCTATCTATCTATCTATCTATCTATCTATCTATCTATCTATCTATCTATCTATCCTGTGAAAAACTTAACTTTTTTCCCCACTGGTAGAGCTGGAAGGGGAATTACTAGAATATTTTATAGACTTCAATACCGGTCTTCATCACTTAAGGGAACACTTCAGGCAAAGCTGTTATACCTGTTACAGGGCGTGGGAGGGGGCATACTATACTACGTACTATAGAGAATCTCTGTTTCATACCTCACTGCCTCAAGCCCTGCACCAGGTATAACACACTGAATCAGCTTTGCCCGTAGTGTTCCTTTTAAAGTTACAGGCCTAAAGCCTGAGGTTACACTACTGAGAGATTCTGATGGCAACCTATTGGATGGTGTGCCATTGTGTGGTTTCAAATCTGCAGATACAACAATCTGTTGGTCCTTCTCGGCCTGGCATGGAGGAAGTCTGTCACCACAGAAAGGAGACTTAGAATCTATTGATGCAACATTGATGTCTGATCAGTGAGGGTCTTATTGCTGTGGTTTCTGTTCATCTCTAGACTTCACTATAGCCAATTTCCGAGCACATCACCACTTCATTCTAGGTGTCGTCAGGTGTCATAGCTGGGACATTTGCAGTTATTTACTGTGAGCATATTGTAAGATTCAGGTAGTTTTCACAGTAGTTTATACTGCTAGCCCGCGTCCCTATTAAATGAATGTATGAATATCAGATTGTAAGCTCCACTATGGGGGCAACACGTGGCTCAGTGGTTAGCACTGCATCCTTACAGTGCTGGAGTCCTGGGTTTGAATCCTGCCAAGGACAACATCTGCAAGGAGTTTGTATGTTCTACCTCTGTTTTTGTGGATTTCCTCCCATTCTACAAAGGCATACTGATAGGAAAAAAGTACATTGTGATCCCTACATGGAGCACACAATCTATATTTAAAAAAAAAAAAAATGATTGTAAGCTCCACTAGGCCAAAGACTGCTTACGATGAAAACATCTGGCTGCAGGTGTGATCTGTCCCCACACAGACAGATCCACCCTAGTAAACGTGTTTTCTAGTGTTAGCAGCATACAGAAGTAGAATGATGATCCTGTCACCAGCGGCCACATTTCGGTTAACACACCAGGCTAATGTTGTCCATACACATGAGATAGCAGTTGATCACCCCATACACCTGCACACATGGCTAAGTGTTCTCTGTAGGGAGACCCTGGTGTAAGAGCTACTCTGCACCTCTGGTGGTGGTTCATCTTCCTTGAATACAGTAGAATTGGATGTACTCAGATACCACAGTCCATTCCTTCGTACCTATCACCTGCTGTTGGGAGAGAGTGATATCCCATACATATTACTTATTGACTGTCCAACCAAAATCAGTGGGTATGGCTGACATTAATCTGTGTACGGTCACATTACATTAGAGAGGCAGGGTAGCACGCGATGACATCCATAGTGTTGGCCATGTGGCTGCGCCCATTAATATAAAGCTATATAGTAATTGTGAAGCTTTGTGCACTGTAAAATCCTGGAAAATGAATAAAATATTATCTGTGCAAAGTGAGAACATCAGCTGGATAATTGTCTTCAATGTCATCTCTTCTAGGGTGGAACTTTTACTGTCTCCAACTTGGGTATGTATGGAATCAAGAACTTCTCCGCCATCATTAACCCACCTCAGGCGTGTATCCTTGCCGTGGGAGGATCCGAGAACAGACTAGTACCAGCAGATAATGAGAGAGGGTAAGGAGGTTACAGGGGCTGCCACGTACAGACTAGGGTAACTTGTGGCTGGCTGACTGTCCTGGATTCTGCTCTGCATTGTAAAGGGTGAAAACCTTACATGCCGCGGCTTGAAAAGGTTTGCGCTGCAGGTTTTTTGCCTGTGTCTGCATGAGATTTGCTATAATTTCATCCATCTTGCTGCTACCGCAAATGACAGTGGGTTAGATGTGGCATCAAATCCTCAGTCATTACAGTGTGTCCCTTGTGACAATCCCAAAGAAGGAATTTGATCATTTAAAGAGAACCTTTCACCAATTCCAGTTCTTAGCATCTGTTAATAGACACCATTCCACTGATTCTAGCACAGTTGTTTGTTTTTTTGGGGGGGGTTTTCCCTCTAACTCTCACTGTTCCTGAGTAATCTGTGCAGTTAGTCTTGGTGCACTGTCAGGTGGAGGCAGACAAGGGGTGTGACTCAGAGCTTAGTCTCACGCCCTCTTGTCTGCTCCTGCCTGACACCGCCCTCCTGACAGTACAGAGACTGAATAGCATGTCAGTGCACCAAAACTAACTGCACTCAGGAATGGTGGAGGCTAGGGACAAAAACCCAACTGTGCTGGAAATGGTGGAGCAGCATCTATTAAAGGTTTTAAAGAGCTGGACTTGGCAGAGGTGGTGAAATGTCCTCTTTAACTTAATGTATAAACAGGAACTGGAATCTGTGGGCGTGATATGGACATATCAAACTAGAGAACATTTTCCTTATAGGTTCTTCTTAATATCTGTGCTCCATTTATCTTCTACGTCCAATTGATAAGAATCCATAAGTGTCCATAAATATCCATAAATAAGCATGTATGACCCTTAGGAAAAACAGGTATCCAAAGTTGCACCGACTGTAACCTGAGAACCAATTTCTATATATTTTACCATAGTTAAAATCATATTTTAGACTTTATCTGTACTACGGACACATAGTGAGATGATAGAAGGCGGCCCTGCTGTATCTGGGTAGCTGTTTGTACAGTGTTGGGGCCAGATAAAGATGGTCCTGAGCCCACTAAATTCACTCCCTGCTGTTAGCGCTTGTGCTAAGGGGTTACAAGTAGAGATGAGCGAACACTGTTCGGAACAGCCGTTCCGAACAGCACGCTCCCATAGAAATGAATGGAAGTGGCTGGCATGCGGGGGGTTAAGCGGCCGGCCGCCGGCAAAGTCTGCGTGCCAGGTGCTTCCATTCATTTCTATGGGAGCGTGCTGTTCGGATCGGCTGATCCGAACAGTGTTTGCTCATCTCTAGTTACAAGTGTTGTCCAGGATCTAAAGAAATTTCAGATGGGTTGGGGTCCGATACCTGCATCGATCAGCTGATGCGGATGCTGGAATCCATATACTGAGTATACAGCTGGAAGCAGCCCTGCTCCTATTCATGTGAGTGATAGTGGGGCTACAGTGTACAGAGCTTCTGGTTCGTGCAGTATACCTGTGGCGTCTGGAACTTCAGCCCCTTGAATAGGAGCAGGACTGCTTTCGGTTAGTATATAGCTTCCAGCAGCCGCATCATTTGATCGGTACGGAGTTCATGTGTCATACCTGTAAGTAGGTCCTCAGTATCATATCTTCAGATCCTGGACACCACATTTTATAGTCTGCGGCTTCTTTCCAAGCCACTTGCCCATTAGTAAAATTTTCACGTCGATTACTTTTGCAGGTTTGAAGTCGCCAATATCATGTCGGTCACATTGAGTTGCGATCACCGTGTGGTGGACGGAGCAGTCGGTGCTCAGTGGTTGGCTGAATTCAAGAAGTTCCTGGAGAAGCCGACCACCATGCTGCTATAGATGACGGGATCTTCTGCGGGTCATCTGCTGTGCTCGTACAACTATTTATATGCGCCTATCTCAGAACACTCACAATAACCATACGTTACTTTTTTATTTAAGCGAACAAAAAACAAACCAACCCCTAGTTCTGTGACTGTACAGTCCACCAGTGCCCCACTCCACTAATGGATCTCCTGAGGACTGTGTGTGTCCAGGTCATCAATGTTCAATGTCTTCTTACAGAGGTCAATGTTTCCTAAAAATCCTAGCGATCAAGACAGGTCTTCTGACTATATTCTGTACATGAGGTCTGCAGATTTTGCCAATGTATGAATAAATGTCTGTTTAGACAATGCTGAGGCTTTGGATTTTGTATATTATTATAATGTTGTACATGTACCTGTAGTATTAAATAAGATTTTTGTTACCCACAAAGCCACTGTTTCCATTGCACTCTACTAAGGGATGGTGAACTGGCCGTGAAACTAAGAAGCTTTCCTCAGCCCCCTTGTAGGCGACCGTGTGCTAGGTCAGTGTACTATCTGTGTCTTTCTTGGATAGCACACTGACACTTGTATTGGCCCGTATACGTAACTGTGAATTGCACGGTCACGTGTGCGGGCTGCAAAATATGGAACAGGTCCTATTCCTGTTCAATTCTGCAGATATGCTTCCGTGGCCCCTATTTATTAAAGAGCGCAAGGACATCCTTGTGTCACCTGCGCGCCGTCCGTGCCGGTTAGCATACAGTCGTGTGCAAACAGCTTGACTCAGTGAAAGTCTACCGTGGCACAGACTCCCAGAGCGCTTTCCTTAACTGTTTAAGGCCCTACATAGTGAGCTGCAGCCAAAAAACTCTGCAGAAAAGGCTGACGGAAAAACATTGCATTTTTTTCTGCAGTGTTTTCACAAAAAAGTGGACTTTCTGCCCCTATTATATCTATACAGAAAACCCACACGTTTCCATAGGTGTAATTGACATGATGCCAAATGTCAAAATTCTGCTAGTGGGAAAAAAAAAAGCTAGTAGAGCCCATTGATATCAAAGGTGTTTTTTTTTTTTTTTTTTTTCAGTGTGGAAAATTCCACACCATTTTCCTCCGTGTGAATGTACCCTTAAGCTAAGGCCCCACGTTGCGGAAAAGCAGCTTTTTGTGTTAGGCTAAGGCCCCACGGGACGTCCCGCAGCAGTAAAGCGCTTCAGGAAAAACGGCGGCGGCAACGCATTGTGGTTCTTTCCAAAGTGCTTTGAACAGGAAGTTCCTCTGTGGACTCTCTTACAATTATATCTATGGAGAAACCGCTGACGTTTCTGTAGATACGTATAATTGACATGCTGCTATTCCCAAAACTGCACCAGTTTTGGAAATTGCAGCATGCCCACACGGCGGTTTTTACTGCAAAGTGGGCATGGGATTTTCTAGAATCCCATCCACTTTGCCCGTATTGTAAAACTCTGCGTTTTTTTTTTTTTGTTTTTTCCCCTTGGTGTTTCCATCCCATGGGGCCCCAGCCTTACAGATTTTGTTGTGGTTTTATAAGACAAAGCGCGGGGATTTATGAGATTAGGCAGAAGGGAGAAGTATAAGAACTCTCTATATATTTCCCTTTCCTTTTGTAGCCATTCTTGGCTTTGGCTCAAAAAAAATGCAACAAAATCTGCAACAGAAAAAGCAGCGTTTCTGCACTGGAGGGGCTCAGTATAGTTTGGTTGTTAAGGTTCTGTATTTTTTTTCATATTGTCCATCTCCACCTTTGAAATTTCATAGCTTATCTTTCTGTCGACCTGGTCATATAAGGGCTTATTATTAGGGTGAGGCCTTGGCATGATTTTGGGGGACATATATTTCGTTTTGATTACCCTTTTATTAACATTTTTGAGGGATCTGTGTGAAAAATTTTTAATATTCTATAGTTTTACATTTATAATCTTCTGCATTGAAAATGGCAGAGGGTCAGCAGATCTATTTTAGTTTTATCATGTTTTACCACAGTTACTTCACCAGAGGCAATTAGAAGGGGATAATAGCCGGTTATTGAGACCTGACAGAGTACACCTTAATGACATTGGGTTGGCCATTTTCCTGTCTGGGCTCCAAGTTGGAGTGGAGCAAGCCCTGTTTCTTTAGGGTGGGGGTCAGAGCCTGGTGTAGGGGGTACATGGGCCCCTCAGTGGTGGTGCTTCAAAAAAAAATAGGGTAGACAGGGAGAGGGGAGATGACTGACCCTCCGCATGACAGTGTTGGGCCATCCGCTCCTAAATCCTAAAAATTAAGTTTATTTTTTGGGTTGCCATGGCAACAAGTTGTTTCTAAGTTACTATTAAGTTATTTATAAATAAAAGCTGTGGCCAACCTCTGTCCGCATAAAAAGTAATTTATGTGAGGGTGAAGTATAAGTGGGCCTCCCTCCCCCATTGCGTTCACTATTTCCTTCCTTCTCCATTGGCGTGGGGACCATTGGTATGTCCCAGGTTACTACTGGCCTCCCCTGCGGTGGGCGGCGTTGGTAGGGGCCTGAGAGGTGGCCATTAGCTTTACATACCCGGCATCCGCTGTAATAGCCACAGCATCGCTCCACTCCTGCTGAAATAATATAAAAAAAACTGGCCTGCATCTATAACAAAGGAGAGGGGTGTTCCTTGCATTTGGTGTTCATGTGATTTTCTTTTCAATAATTTTTTATTGAATTTTTCAGAGTATAGAACACAACAGAACAAAAGGTGACAGGAAGGACCACAATAACAGAGACGTTACATACATTTGTTATAAACAAGCGTCTCTCCATGAAGACGAATATCATACATTACTATATCAGTAACAGTATATATATATATATATATATATATATATATATATATATATATATATATATATATATGAGAAAACACAAGGGAGTGCAGCAGGGTGGAGAGGAATAACGGAGAAGTTTTAATGGGTTTTTATTTACTTCCAATTCATCCACGTGTCCTGTTCACAAGTCACAGCAGGACGGGGGAGATGTCTGGGCCTCCGCATGACGGTGCTGGGCCATCCGCTCCTGATCCTCAGTTGTCAAGTTTATTATTTGGGGGGCCATGACAGTGGTTAGCAGGGCAACAAGTTGTGAATAAATAAAAGCTGTGGCCGTCCTCTGTCCATATAAAAAGTAATTTATGTCTCTGTTTTTATTTCATTTCATAACCTGGGGAGGTTTATTGGAGGGGAATATGTGAAGGGAATCGGCACAGTCTGGTAAGAAAGTAATACTGTACGTAAGTGTACTGCCACAGTCAATGCTCCTCCTCATCTTCCTCCTCCATATTATCCAGTTCTCCAATTATTGCTCCAATGACACCTCCCATGATGGTTCCTAGTAGGACTATGGGCTTGTCCACAACTAGCAATCTCAGTAAATATAGAAAAAATCTCTGTGTCCTCATTGCTGCTTATACAGAACATAAACCCCTCTCTATACCTATCGTAATGTTCTGCTCTAGGCAACAGGGGTGACACTGTCTAAATAGTGGTGGGTTTTTTTTCTTTTAAAAACCTTTATTAAATCGACAATAATGTTAAGTTCAATCATTATTGAACATCATTCTGTTTTTTGGAGTTTTTTTTGTATTGAAAAGATGCAAAATATTTTTTTAATTCTTTATTTAAATTTTCAATAGAAAATTAAACTGGGGGTAACTGGAGTGTAACATTAAACTCTTAGCCGCACTCCCCACAGATCTCTCTGTCACCAAACAGGCCCGAAGCCTTCCGGAGCACAGGAGAGGTAAGTAACAGTGTTTTTTTATGTTCCCTCACCTCCCCTGGCCCAACGATCAGTACGAGGGGGGACCCAAAAGATTCCAGAATGAGGCTGCTGCGTGTGCAGTTTTCATAGTACGTGATTCTGCAGCTAGTTATTTGTTCAACCACGCCTTCTCAGTCAGTGTGCCAAGTGGCGTAGATGCGGAAGGTTTCGTCTACTCACAGTGAATTTTCTTGCAAGAGTTGTTTTGTCCAGCCGTCGTTTTTCTTCGTAGAGAAGTTTTATGAGCAGCGCGCGGCTGTGAAGTTTTGCTTTCTGCTCGGGGAAAAAAGCATCAGAAACCGTTCAAATGTTGAAGACCGCTTACAAGGATGACGCTATGTGTCAAGCTCAAGTTTACTCGTGGTTCACCCGCTTTAAAAATGGTGAAATGTCAATTGATGATCAACCGCGTTCTGGACGTCCGTCAACTTCCTGAACGGACAAATGTGTCCAAAAAATCAATGAGCTTGTGCGTGAAGATTGATGACGAACCACTGAGGAACTCGAAGAGTTGTCTGGAGTGAGTTGAAGCTCGATTCAGTGCATTTTATCGGAGGATTTGGGCATGTCACGGGTCGCTGCAAAGTTTGTGCCGTGGCTCTTGACTGATCAACAGAAAGAGCGTCGCATCGAAACATGCCGTGCCATGACAGAACATGCCGAAACCGACCCAGAATTTTTTTTCTAAAATTATTACGGGAGATGAGTCTTGGTGCTATGCTTACGACCCGGAAACCAAACAACAATCAAGCCACTGGAAAATGCCATTCTCACCTCGCGCCAAAAAGGCTCGTCAAGTGAAGTCGAATGTGAAGACAATTGTCATTTGTTTTTTTGATGCAAAAGGGATTGTGCACTCAGAATTCGTTCCAACAGGTCAGACCGTCAACCAGGTTTTCTACTTGGGGGTTCTCAAGAGGTTGCGCAACAGTGTGCAGCGAAAAAGGCCCAAAATGTGGCAGTCTGGTGATTGGTTTTTCCACCACGACAATGCCCCAGCCCACACCGCCATCTCGGTGACCACTTTCATGGCAAGAAACAGCATGGCTGTCTTGCCCCACCCACCCTATTCGGCTCCCAGTGCCTTTTTTTATATTCCCACGAATGAAGAGGAACCTCAAGGAGAAGCGTTTCGCCGACGTGGAGGAGGTGAAGAGGAAAACGACGGAGGCGCTTGCACACATCAAAGTAGATGAGTTTAAAAAATGTTTTGAACAATGGAAGACGAGATTTGACAAGTGTATTGCGCTAAAGGAGAGGACTTTGAAGGAGATTGAAGGAATTTTGTACAAAAAAATAAATACACGCTTCAAAAACAACTTTTCTGGAAACTTTTGGGTACCCCCTCGTATATTCTGGGCTCTATATATTAATTAATGATTAGAGAAGTTGTGTTTAAGGTGCTAGGGACAGTCTACTGGATAAATATACATCCGGTTTTCTTTTCCTGTTATCAGGCTACCATGTACGACCGGTATGGTACCGTCATAGAGCATAATTAGCTGCTAGGAAACAGAGTGGTCGTATGATATTATGCTCGATTGGTGCAAAATCATTCATTTGATATTGAGGATCCAATCTGGATTAGAAGCTGGCATTAAAGAGGCAGAGACTAACATTGAGGAATATATACCTATAGAGGGATTGACCTTATATGGATTCTGTATGTATAACGTTTAATATTGGATTATGGGGGTGATTGTTCTAGTTGTCCACCGTTATCCATTGTCAAGTACCACGCCTTGAAAGCATATTCCCACGTACCTTACTAATGATCTGGTCATAATAAAGGATCAGCATTATCTGCCCTCTATAATAGAAGACCTGCTAATGTAGGTGATGGGTGGCAAGGTAATATGTCAGATCTAATAATGGCCAGCATATACCTTGATGGACCATTGAATGCTAGACACCTATATATCCATATAGATAGGGAAGATTGATGGCTCATTTTAGTCATTGCCCACCATGCCAGCTTACACAGCCCTAAGTATGGGTTAACGCACTTTTTACCGAAGGCAGAACAGCTATTTGCCTGATTTCACTGCGAACCACCAGTTGGTCACACTTAGTCATTTATCACACAGCCTGATTATGTAGGGAAGTGGCAAAAAAATCTATTTTTTTTTCTTTTATAGATAGGTCGCAACCTGAAGTAAACCCAGGTAATGGGTCCAATTGGTAATGGATTCTATTTACTTACCAATCCCTATTCCTGCCCATGGCCGCCTCTGCTTCACCCTCAGCCTCCCTGGGGGCCCTTTGTGTCCCATATCACGTCGTTGACAAGGTTATTAAATGGGATGTATGGCGTGGTGATGGGGAAACAGATGCAACTGTGAGCAGGAACAGGGATTGGTAAGTAAGGCCGCGAACCTTAACAAATACTGCCATTACCGTACACTGGGGTTTCTTCAGACCCCAGAGCATAATGATCGAAGGTGCAAGAGAGGTGACCAAACATAAAAACTTGTGTTACTCACTTCTCTGGCGCAACTTCATGCTGTCGTTGGCCTCTGTAGTGACATCGCAGACATCACGTGGGTCAGGCAAGCATCGCAACGCCAGAGTGACTCACATCTGTGATGTCATTGAAATGGGCTGAAAACATCAGGGAGTCGCGCCAGAAAGGTAAGTACCACTGTTTTTTTTATATTTTGTCACCTTCTAGGGCAAGTCAAATGTTTGCTATTGAGCCCAGTCTTTGTTAGATACGCCCCCAGGTAATAAGATTCATCTTCCCCATTTGAGAAAATCTATTCTTATTCAAGGATACTTTACATGTGTAACATGGTATGTGGTGTATAATACACCCCCTCCCCCCTCATATTGCAGTCTTTATAAGGCTGCACTTTAGAACCTTGGCTCCTATAATACGATTCGGGTCCTCCTGGGAAGTGTGCATGCGCCTCTAAAGCACAATCACGTAAGTAGGCATGCGGGCTAGCGCATCCTGCTCGTGTCATCAACAGGCGTCAGAGACCGCTATTTAGCCCACACATGCCATGATCACAACACTGCTGTATTATAACGTTGGGCTGTGGTGGTGTTGTTACCACGTTATGGTTATTTGCCCCACCATACTAATCTTGGCTGTAGAGAGATGCTAATGCAGGCTGGATAGGGCAGCTGCAGAGGAAACCACTTATGGCGGAGGCCACACATTGCAGAAATGCAGCAGTTTTTTGAGCCAAAGTCAGAAGTGGCTAAAAAAAGGAATGAAAACCTTAAAGGAAGCTTTTAGACGTTTCTGTTAAATCCACTCCTGCCTCCTCTGTGAGTTATCCAATTCCTGGACAACCCCTTTAAAGTTCTACAACAAATTTAATCCATAAATCCTAATGTCCACAATACTAGAAGGTGTTTTGGCTGTTGCCTCGGCAATGGTTCTGCTCAGTGGACAGCGGTCCAAGGTACTGGAGAGATTGTCGGGACAGCCACAGCTCAGAGCTATGCCATTTTTGTAACTTCCATAGAAATGACTGGAAGTTATGGGAACAACGTAGCTCTGTAAGGCAAGGAAACCCTCCCTAGGGGGATTACTTACTAGATCCCTCATTGTGCTGCAGGTAGGTAGTAAGGGAATTGTTGATTATGAAGATAATCCGTTTTCCCTTAGTCCTAACAGCAGCACAAGCTTCCCTCTATAAGTCATGCCTTTATTGTACTCTTGTATTAATACATGGGGGGAGGGGTCTCTGTGCCCTCTTATAGAGTTGTAGTCATTCATATTCATTATGTTGATTAAAAGTTCCGCCTGTCCTACCAGCACACAGGGGCAGAAATACCCTGCATTGTGCTGCTGTTAGGACTAAGGGAAGACAGATTATCTTCGTAATCAATGATGGACATGAGCATTCCCTTATTGTTCCAAATTTCACTGTGGTCTGTGAACACTTCAGCCGTATTATTTGCACAAAAGCAAGCTGGATGCAATAAAAAGTAGTCAATTTATTAATTTAAGCTTAAAACTATGAATATAATAAAGGTTAAAAACTCAGCAGACACAGAGGAAACAAAATTGTTAAGGCACCAGGGGCAAACATACAAAAAGTATATGAATATGCAAAGTAGGTCAATCCTATATGCATAGCCCGATCAATTACATACATACATAGTGCAGCAACAAGTGATTAGAAGCCCCCAAAGCCAGCAAACTTACAGAACCCCCTGAAGACAGGGGCTGAAATTTAGTATCACTACAAAGAGCATCAGCCTACCCATAATGCATTTCACAGGGGCCTATCCGGAGGACATACAGTATTTACTTGCAGGCACCAATTGCTTTATAACAGGGAGATTTGGACACTAAACCCCCAATCTCTAAGGACCTGTGGGTGGTTTAGTGACCTAAATTTCCCTGACAGATTCCCTTTAAGTCTGGGCAGATACATATCTAAACCTTTATTAAACAGACTATTAAAATAATACAATAAAACACTGTTTATTTAATTCTCTGAGATCTTCTGTACCAGATTGCATAAAATCTATTGTGCGCCTCGGATCTGCCCAGTTTGGGTTTTGTTGCTAATTGATCCCCGTTTGGGTTCTTTAAACTGCTCATGGTGTGGAGATTCTGTGGAGCGGAGTAATACTTGTGAATATGCAGCGTCTACGTGGCCGAGATCTCCGCAGTACTGCTTCTATGTGTAGGTGACAGGCTCGGGATCCCTTTATTGAACTGGTCAAGGACTAGAGAAACATGGCTACCTTTTCCCTCAAAGGGAAACCTGTCCATGGCTGTATTTTGCATTGGAACTCAACCCCTTTCACGTCAATGGAGTAGAGTTATAACCAGATATAACTATAGACAGTTATGACACCAGTTTTTGGGGAAAGAGACGCCCATTTTCCTAATCCTGAACTACCCCTTTATATGTTGACATTTTAGTTGTTTGCTGGCTGTGCCTCCCTTACTATACAGGCAGCACTTTATGAAGCCACGGTGGTAGCGTTGCATTACAGGACACACATGGTGACGGTCAGGGTGCTGTTTGCTTTGTTGTACTTTGCAGTGACTGTTTCTTCATTGACCAGCGCAGGCAGATTTAAATGAAGTCTGTATTTTCCAGGGACTTCAAGAATCAGATCATCCTAAAAAGTAAGCACAAGTCTACATCAATTTTCTGAAGTCAGGTTTGCTTTATATTGAAAAGAATGAAGCTTAATGAAAGTTGTCCAGGATCAGAAATAATGGCTGCCTTCATCTTCTTAGTCATCAGGGACATACATCATTGTCCATCCCATTCATCTGTAGCATTGCCAAGTGACCAATAGATGTGATTTCACTTCCTGAGAAGAAAGCAGCCATGTTTTATAATCCTGAATAACCCTGAATTTAAAAAAACAAAAACAAAAACAAAAAAACAAACTACGATCTAGTAATTGTAGTTCTGATGACTACACATCTGATTACATAAGGTTGGCAGTACTAGGAGATGACCATCCCGCTTCTCACACAAGTCCATGTCTTCTAGTGCTTCATAGAGACATTTCTAGCAGTCAATCTCTCACCAAGAGACAGTACTGTGCAAAAATTTCAGGCATGTGTGAAAAAAATAATGCATAGAAAGAATACTTTCAAAAATTGAAGTGTTAAAGGGATTCTACCATTAAAAACCTTTTTTTTTTTTTTTCTTGTTGACACGTTGGAATAGCCTTAAGAAAAGCTATTCTTCTCCTACCTTTAGATGTCTTCTCCGCCCTGCCATTCGGTTAAAATCCCATTTTTCGCCAGTATGCAAATGAGTTCTCTCGCAGCACTGGGGGCGGGCCCCAGCGCTCAAACAACACAAGAAGCGTCCTCAATGCTGCGAGAGAAATCTCCAGCACCGCTTCCATCTTCTTGAGGAATGGGGGTCTTCAGGCATCTTCTTCCAGAGGTTGGCTTCAAACTGCTAGGCTTCGGGCAAAGCCGACTGCGCATGCCCGCCGACCACAAGAAAATGGCCGCTTGCACAGTATTGGAAGCAGCCATTTTCTTGTGGCCGACGGGCATGCGCAGTAGACTTTGTCCTAGGCCTAGAAGTTTGAAGCGAGCATCGGAAAAGGACGTGTGAAGACCCTGTTCCTGAAGAAGATGGAGGCGGTGCTGTAGAGTTCTCTTGCAGCATTGGGGACACCACTGGGGAAGCAGTATTGCTTCCACTGCGCCTTTAACTTTTTACATTATTATAGACTACCCAAAACTAGCCTCTGAGAGCCTTTTTATAAGCCTGGGGAAACACTTAAGCTAAGGGTGAGTTCACATCTCCGCCCCGGTTTCCGCTGTCAGGTTTCCTTCTTCTGCCCGAGAAATTGGACAGGAGAGGGAAACCGGCAGTCAGTTTTCAGTCAGCTTTTGGTTTGCTATAAAAAAACAAACAAAAAAAACTGGTTTCTCCCCGGAGATCAAAAGACGCTCACGGGCGCTCAAAGGCAGACACTGACTGCCGGATTTCTGTCTCCTGTTGGCAGAAGATGGAAACCCACAAAGCGGACACCGGGAGCAGGTGTGAACCCGCCCTTAGCGGAAATGCGCCTTTTTTTGCAGCAGCAGTTTTTTGTAGCCATATCCAGGAGTGGCTACAGATAGAAATATCTAGGATGCTTTTATACGCTTCCCTTCTGAGCAATTCACTCCTGACTTTCTGCAACGTGGGGCCTTAGACCCTGTTATAACAACACTCAGTGTCTTATCAGTCCACACAATCATTTACATATCTGTCTCAGACATAACTGAATGCCATGTTTTTTTCATAGCAATCTGACATTTCTATCTGACATTATTTTATTCTTTAGTCAGTAATTGTAGTGCTTATGATGAGCGCCTGGCACTTACTGACTACAGGATATATTCCGTATGCAGAGCTGTCTTCTTACCTTGGATACATTAAGATCACAGCAGGACACGGAGCGCACCCCATGTAACTGTGCCGTCAGAATAATTTTCTGTGGGTTTTGAGCCTCATCCTTTATTACAGACAGTTCATGCTGTGGGGGAGGGGGCAAGTCTTCCTCGCTCAGTTCTGTGCTGGAGATCACTTCTATCAGTCCTGCTTTCGGTCTGGTCTTGTTCTCTGTCATTATCTCGATGGGTGGTTTAGGTTTCTCTGCATCTTCTTCTTTTGCTGTGAGGTTTCTTAGTTGTTCCAGTAATGATCTGTCAGGGACTGGGGGACACAACCAACATTATTACTTTGCACTCTTTACTAGACCTGCAAGTCCCAGAAGCCTTATGTGTTTGTACTTAAATACAGCATGGGTAACTCTAGTGTTCCCTTTTGCAAGTGCATTTTATAAAGGCCTTAAAAGGAAAAAAAAACCTCTGATCTACAGGGATTTTCAAGAACTTAAATATAGTAGGATAGGTTATCAATATCAGAACGGATGAGCTGATACCCAGCACCCCTACCGATCAGCTATTAAAGTGGTAGCAGAACGCAGCCTGTGCTTCCCAGGCTATGTGATATCACATATAAATTTGCAGCTCTTTCCTATTCAAGTGACTGGAATGAGCAGCCACTATATAGTGTATTGTGCTGTGCTGGGCAGTAGGGTGTGCTGCTGACCTATCAAACAGCTGATTTCCCATTCTGAGCCCTCGCTGAAGATCTATCGGTGCCGTTGCCGTAGCTCTTCAGTGTCAGAAGGGTGTTTCTGACAGTCTGTCAGGAACGCCCCTCCTCACAGTAGCGTCTATTCCGCTGTACTGTGAGAGGGGCGTTCCTTACCACTCAGCATCATGGCTGGACGGTAAGGAACGCCCCCTCTCACAGTACAGCGCAAGTGCCGGGCCAAATAAAACAAGGTGCGGGCCCCGCCCTAGTGAGATGGGAATAACCCTTTAGCCAAAAGAAAAAAAAAGTCCATCTTGCGATATAGTTTAAATGGGTGTTCCTGTGTGATAAAATAAAGGTTATGTCAAGTTAGACAATATGTGATGGACATATTGGCACAAGGCTTGCCCCTTACCATCCTCTGCTTTACCCTTTGGCTTTATACCAGTTCCCTCCAAGCTGCTTCTCAATTGCAGTTTGGTGCCCCTCAGATTGAATGGAGCGGTGCGGTAGGAATGGCAGAGGGTGACTTTGTGCTGCTGTTCTATGTACTTAATTGCCAGGCGGATAAGCTGGTCCTGCTCCACGGGGTCTTTATCAGCTTTCTTCAGCATGTCCGGGCTATAGGCAATGCTAATAACTGGCCGAAAAGACGACATGACGTAGTTATTAACCAGAAGCAAATCTGCAGCTCTAGTCAACAAGTAAATGTAAATTGTATATACAAATAAAGGATCAAAAATAAAGTATACCAACAGTTTTTAAATAATAAACTTCTAGACAATTTTCTAAAATATCGTACATTCACCTAAAATTCTGCTCACGTTTCTTATATCACTGCAGTTGTCCCTGCCTGCACCTAAATTGTGTGGCTTGTGTAGAGCGTCCATGGGCTCCTCGGGCAAGTGATGAAGGCTAGGTATGGCATCAGTCATGTGACCACTGGTATGCAGTTAATACTCCCCTGGTAAAAGCTGAATAGTAATTTATTAATGGGAACCCATCAGACTGTCTGCACTGTACTCTTTGGTTACTGATGCTTTCACTTCAGAAGAAGGTCAGTTGTATTTATTTACTGACTACACGGTAACAGCAACACCACATGGTCAGTAATGGCTGCCAGCTAAAATGAATGGGTGTTTTGCCTACAAAGAAACAAAAGTCACCACCCTAAGCAGAATATCCCTAAGCCCCTTTTATTGCTGGAAGATTCATTAAAGATATGAAGCAACTTTCTACCCAAACTGATATTGGTGTGAATGGCCCTTAAACGATCAAGTACGCAGCACAAGGCTCTTCCAATGCATTCAGGGCACATCTTGGAAGGGCTTCAGGGCTGCAGACTTAATAGAAAGCAGGAAGTCTTAGAATACTGTAAATTGCTGAATTGTGCTAAAACATCATCATTACTCTATAAGGCCCAATAATCCATAAATCGTAATCAGTCCTGTTGACAAAATGAAGTGAGAGGAGCCATGCTGTCAGACCTCACCCCCCAGCTCCTGGTATCAGATGACGTCCTGGACATAAGGGGCCACCGATGTTCAACACTACAGTATGTGTGATATCCTGTATGTGTATAGGTCTATGCCAGTCCTAGATTAGACAAACTCATTGTAGCCCTCTCACCTGCTCCATCAGATGCATCCTTTAATTTCCCAGCTATGAGCGGCACGGGATGTCCATCAGATTCTGGAGATGGGACCCGTCTCCATCCACAAATGTTAATATACAACAAGCGTTCATCTGGATCCTGCAAACGCAATTACATTTTAAGAATATAATGAAGCAAAAAATAATTGCCCTATCCTTTAAGTAAGCAGTGTGAGGGAACCGCTAGCCCTCATCTTGAGCTGAGATCCCCACTGATCAGATATCCATGTCCTACCCTCAGGATAGTCAAAATTATTTCAATGGCTTTTCCATGAACATAACCATGTTTAAATTTCCATCAAAACATTTTTGCAAATATAAATTCATCTTAGTGGTGACAGTCTGGTTTCCTGATCAGTCGCCAATGGATACACTCATGAATGTAGCAAGTGTTTATGGTCTGAAACCCAGCCATGATGTCCTTATTGTGGCCAGGTTATCCTCTCATACATGTAGTGGCCCTGCCTGATAACCTGTCCAAAATAAGGAAATCATGGCTGGGATTCTGAAAATGCCAAACCATAGAAACATCCTGCATTCATGGTCGTATCTGCTGAAAACCAATCAAGCCAAAAAAAGACTGTCACCACTAAGCTGGCTAGAGAAAATCTAGGAAACTGCAAAATTTTGACTTAGGGAGCGTTCGCACTACCGTCGGTGTCCGACAGCTAGTGTCTGCTGCTAATGTCCGTTCAAAATCTTGCGCGGACATTAGCATTGGACACTAGTTGTGTCCGTGACATTTTGCATTGATTTAAATGGAGATTGGGTGCGTTCTTTTACTGTCCGTGCCTGTCCTTAACTGTCCGTTCCCAAAGATGTCCGACTTTTCAAGCAGACAGAAAAAACCTACATGTCGGGTTTTGCTGTCCACTTGAAAAGTCAGACATCTTTAGGAACAGACAGTTAAGGACAGACACGGACAGTAAAAGAACGCACCCGATGTCCATTTAAATCAATGCAAAATGTCACGGACACAGCTAGTGTCCGCTGCTAATGTCTGCACAAGATTTTGAACGGACATTAGCAGTGGACACTAGCTGTCGGACACAGACGGTAGTGTGAACACCCCCTTATTCATATTTACAAACATTTTTAACTTTTACTTGTCTACAAATTTATATATGGTTCATGGGAAAATCCTTTACCATAGCAGCTTTGACCCTGATCTAGAGAACTCATTTAAAGATGTCCTGTAAAATCTACCACATTATATAACGTTGTACAGCTGACAGTATCTGCCCCCGTGCCTGAAATATTGATGCAGTTACTTTCAACTACCAATATCACTGCACGGTCAGAGGGGCCGGCCTCATGGATCAGCGTTGTCTGTACTGACGCCAGTCTTCTATAGACTTGTACTGTACCGAGGGGCCGGCCTCATGGATCAGCGTTGTCCGTACTGACGCCAGTCTTCTATAGACTTGTACTGTACCGAGGGGCCGGCCTCATGGATCAGCATTGTCTGTACTGACGCCAGTCTTCTATAGACTTGCACTGTACAGAGGGGCCGGCCTCACAGCTCAGCATTGTCTGTACTGACGCTAGTCTTCTATAGACTTGTACAGAGGGTCTGGTCTCACAGCTCAGCGTCATCCATATTGACGCTAGTCTTCTATAGACTTGTACAGAGGGGCCGGCCTCACAGCTCAGCGTTGTCCGTACTGACGCCAGTCTTCTATAGACTTGTACTGTACAGAAGGGCAGTCCTCGCTGAGCTATGAGGCCGGCCCCTCTGACATTTCAGTGATATCGGTAGCTAACACTAATATCGCTGATATCTCCGAAACTAGAAAAACCACAGCAAAACACAAAAGCTGTACCACAGCATATATCAGGCCACATCTTGTGGACAAGAAAGGTCCCCTTTAAATGAAACCTGTATTAGAAGGTAGAATAAGAACTATTATGTTACCAGTATTTTAGTTTGAAGACATAGGTGCGGTTCAGGTGGAGCCATGAACTCCTTCCCTTCTTTCAGATGTCGCTCTATGAACTTCTGGTAGCTCTGTGGATTGTTCTCAGCCATGTCGTCCAACATGCTCCAGAACTGGTTGACCTGAGATAACAGCTGGTCTGGGCTAATCTTCAGGTCCATTTTGATTTCTGGGAGGTAAAGCTGTGTATGGATTCCCTACCAGATGAAACAAGAGAGTATGGTATATGAAGAAAAAAACACACAGGAGACTACTGACAATCAGATCAATATAATAACTATAGAGCAAATATTCCATCAATCTGTCTAGGCTCAGCGTGAAGCTCCAGGTACACCGAACGTGAGGGGCAGGAGGGAATACTATACCGTGTCTCCTTATGATCACCATATCAGTGCAAAGAGACAGGTTTTTTCCAGGCCTAAAATACAGTATTGAATACCTATCCTGAACCTTACAGATCAGCCAATCTTAGAAGCAGTAGCACTCCAGTAAGAGGCCATGTGACGTCATGTTCATCTGTCACATGGCCTGTTGTAATGGAACTGACCTGCAATACTATAGAATGTACGGAGCCATGTTTGTCTGATCAATCAGACTCTCTAAATAGCTGAACAGAGGACTATCGGGTATCCACATACAGGACACAATTCTCTCTCCAGCAAGGAAAACTACCGGTAATTTACATTCCTTTTGTCAAGTTAGATCAAAATTTTTCTTGGGAGTTAAAACAATGTTTATGTCATGAATGTCGTATACCACCCCCAGAAGGGTAAGCCCATTCTCTCTTACAGGAAAGCATCATAACACCAAAGACTACAAAAATCCAACATGGCAGATCTATTTTCATCTGTCACACTCATCAGGACTGTGACGTCAATAGGCCAAACCACCAACTCTGACAGGTATAGTGAGATAGAAGCAATGAAGCTCCCCTAAACCATTAACAATCTATGAAAGTAAATATAAGTGTATATATATATATATATATATGTCACAAAATATCAGACTCCACCCTACGTGTCATGTCTCCTGTCTTACAGATTCTCTACCCATTCGTTGCCACAACTGCTGGCACTCCAGTGATGATGCCCAGATAACCGTGCTGCAACCGGCCTGCCATGAATTAAAAGCATGGGCCACACACGGGAAATGCCCTCGTGTGCCGCCCCGTGCACAGGCCGTAGTTCCACGGCTCCTTTACTTAAAGGGATTCTACCATTAAACTACCTTTTTTTCTAATTACCACGTTGGAATAGCCTTAAGAAAGGCTATTCGTCTCCTACCTTTAGACGTGGTCTTTGCTGCGCCGTTCCGTAGAAATACCGGTTTTAACCAGTATGCAAATGAGCTCTCCGCAGCAATGAGGGCGGGCCCCAGCGCTGAAACACCGATGAGCGCGTCCCCATTGCTGCCCAGAGCTCTTTCCTGCACCGCCTCCTTCTTCTGCAGCAACTCCGCCTCTTCTGGCTTCTCTTGTAGTTGTATACAGGAGCATAGAGAGGCCACTCCAAAATGGCCACCGACCAGCTCCTGTATTGAACTGCAAGAGCGGCTACCCCAAAATGGCCGCCGGTCGGCTCCTGTATTGAACTGTATGCTCCTGTATGGCCAGTGGCCATTTTTGGGTAGCCGCTCTTGCAGTTCAATACAGGAGCCGGCCGGCGGCCATTTTTGGGTAGCCGCTCTTGCAGTTCAATACAGGAGCCGGCCAGCGGCCATTTTGGGGTAGCCGCTCTTGCAGTTCAATACAGGAGCTGGCCAGCGGCCATTTTGGGGTGGCCTCTCTATGCTCCTGTATACAACTACAAGAGCAAGAGAAGCCAGAAGAGGCGGAGTTGCTGCAGAAGAAGGAGGCGGCGCAGGGAAGAGCTCTGGGCAGCAATGGGGACGCGCTCATCTGTGTTTCAGCGCTGGGGCCCGCCCTCATTGCTGCGGAGAGCTCATTTGCATACCGGTAACCGGTATTTCTACGGAACGGCGCGGCGGAGACCACGTCTAAAGGTAGGAGACGAATAGCCTTTCTTAAGGCTATTCTGACGTGGTAATTAGAAAAAAAAGGTAGTTTAATGGTAGAATCCCTTTAAATGAAAAGGAGCCAAGGAAGCAAAGGCCACAAAATAGGACATGTTCTATCTGGCGCGGTGCGAACTGTCGGCCCACACATGGGACTGTGAAAAACAAGGTTGTGTGTATGGGCCCATAGAAAAGAATGGATCAGTGTGCCATCTATGACATACACGGCTAGCACACTGACCCAATGCACAGTCGGCAAACAGACGAAAAAAATCAATAGCAAAGGAAAAGCTGGAGATTAAGGGTAAGGTCCCACTCTGCCTCTCTATTCACCTCACACAGGTTCGGTTGTTCTCAGACCTGCCAAAAAAGTGAATGGCTCCCCCTCTACTCACAAGATGGAGGTCAGGCAACTTCCATTCTTGAGCTAGGAACAGACCTTTACCAAAGATGATTGCACTTTATTTACCATTAATCATGTCCATGAAACTATCTGTAAGTCCCGCTTACCACATGTGCACGGTTTTCAGCCACGTGACTACCTGCACGTACACGTCAGACTGCGCCATCACCGATAGCAACCAAATCCCCGCTCTCATTCTTCAGCTGCTTTTTGACAAATGAGAACGCTAACCAGAATTAGTTGCTATTGGCAACCACAATTATTAAAAACTAGGGAAACCATAAGACATGTCTGCCAATGTAGCACAAGACATGGCTATGGCCTCCAGCAGGGGGCGATCTGCATCTTCCGGGCAACAAATCAGTCTCTTTAGTGGTAATTACTGGTCTTCCTACATATTTTGGGTATTGCGATACATGCGGGCGATCTTTGGTGGGCGTTCGGACGTTTCTCCCATTTCTGCTCGGTCCTGGTGTCTTTTCTTGGCCATCTCCTCCTCTATCTGGAGATGGCGCAGCAGTATGTGTGTGTAGTCAGTGACTATGGTCTGCTGGGAGGGGGACTCCTCTGTGGGCACATGAAGTGGCATCTGCTTTTCTGAGGCTATACATGGAGATCGTGACATTTTGGTAAAGTTCCTCTCATTGTAGGATGGAAGATCTTTTAAAAAATCCGCCATGTTCTCCAGTCCACTCCCGCCTGACTACTTGGTGTCCTCCTACGTCACCGGACCGTCACGTGACCTATACAGCGATTAAATCTGCGGCGCAGCTGGCAGCCGAGTGATCACGTGACACAGCTGAGGAGATGATTGATGACCTAGTCTCCCCTGCTGCATTGTAGCCTGTGTGTATATAACATGGCATACATAGTATATACCCAGCAGGAGACCGCCAGGACAGACCGCCAGGACAGACCGCCCGCCATACTCACCCGCACCTTCCAAAATCAACGAAGAGACAGCGGTTTCTATAGAAACCAGGACGCAGTGCTTCATTCAAATGCTTCCCCCTCGCAACCAGACCTTCACATCACACGTTCCGCCCCCAGACTTGTGCCCTAGGGGCTGAGAGGTATTTCCGGGAGGGACGGGAAGCGCCGATACTGTAAGCACTGGGGTGGGAGTACTGTACGGCCTTATCACTGATGTCCAGTCTGTGCTGCTGAGGATGAGCAGAGAATGGCACTGAGGACGAGAGCTCACAGCGGAAGTGACCGTGTGCTTTTAATAATGTCCCACTGACACCTCACCAGTCCCCAAGAGCTGTAGTCCTAGTATGTGGCAGGGATTGTAGCGGAGATCTGAATATAGCCGGGGCACTATCATACTCTCCTATGTAGCAGTTATGTGTGTAGATCTAGTAGGTGCTCAGTGACATACAGACGGATGTGGATGTGGGATGATGCTATTGTGGCTCTTCTATGTTACTGGTGTACAAATGCTTGTATACAGGGGCCTATGATGTTATAGTGGTATGTATGTGATATGTGGCAGGGCACAGAGGTATGGGGCTGCTATGGTGTGGGGTCATACAATATGTCTGTGATATGTGGTAGGGTATTTGGTTATGGCTGTCGTATATGGGCCTATGATGTTGTAGCGGTATGTCTCTAATATGTGACAGGGTCACAGAGGTATGGTCCTGCTATATTGTGGGGTCATACAATATGTCTGTGATATGTGGTAGGGTATTTGGTTATGGCTGTCGTATATGGTATGTATATGGGCCCATGATGTTATAGCAGTATGTCGGTGATATGTGGCAGGGTCACAGAGGTATGGGGCTGCTATGGTGTGGGGTCATACAGTATGTATGTGATATGTGGTAGGGTATTTGGTTATGGCTGTCGTATATGGGCCTATGATGTTATAGTGGAATGTCTCTGATATGTGACAGGGTCACAGAGGTATGGTCCTGCCATGTTCTGGGGTCATACAGTATGTCTGTGATATGTGGCAGGGTCACAGACGTATGGTCCTGCCATGTTGTGGGGTCATACAATATATCTGTGATATGTGGTGAGGGTATTTGGTCATGGCCGTTGTATATGGCAGAACAGGTGAGTATGGCCCTGGTATGTGAAGGTGTATGTCGGTACGGGTCTGTTATGTAAGGAGGATATAGGTGTATGGCTTTGATGTGTCAATGGGGCATGTGGATATGGCTCTGGTATGTGGTGAGGACATTCAGATATGGCTATGGTATATGTGTATGGCTCTGATATGTGGCGGGAGCATGCAGGTATAGCTTGGTATGTGGCAAGGGCATACGTGTGTGGCATTGGCATTACTATGGTATGTGTATCAATAACAGTATTGGTTTGTTGTGCACATGGGTTAACGTAGATAAGTGAAGACAGTGATCTGTGCCAGGGCCACACTTTTATTTCAGATTTGCTTTATGGAAGGGTTACATTTATAATGTGGATGTAACATGTGACACTTCTAAAGTACATTCCATATATAGAAAAGTATATGCCTAGATAATGTAGTATATGACAGGTCAGCCTCTTCGTTTATAACTAGTATCCGCAGGCGTGATAGGAGTTAGGATAACATGAATAATAAGACTATCACCATGGGCACTAGTCAGAAAGCAGTCTATGGGCATGTACAACTTGTAGACATGGCTTCTTCATGTGATGGGAATGCGTAGTAGTAAATGATTGGATGGTTTGGATGGATCAATGGTTGTAATGACATTTTCTCTCTTCATAGTACATAAGATGTCCCGTGTTCCGCTTGGAAAAGTTCTGCTAAGAAATGTTATTCGCCACACAGACGCACACAACAAGGTAAACCTGTCTGATGAACATAATGCAATATAATATCTATATACTGTATGTGTATTGTTTACTGTGGGGGCAACCTAGAGGGTGGACATGAAAATGTGGAGGTAACTGAAAGGGGACATTATAATATAATATTTGAGTGGCTATAGGGGGGGGGGGGGTTAATGTGCGATACATGCAGGGACATTTGAGGGTGTGATGAGACACTGAGGGGTATTATATTTTATGGGGCCACTAGGTAAGCATTATACTATGTGAGAGCCATTGGGGGGGGGGGGGAATTAGTATTATGAACCTTTGCACTGGGTTCACCAATGTGTTAAAATGGCCCTGATTATACTTCCCTCCATTGTTACTGCACTCTCCTCATCAAAATAACACAAAAATAACATGTTCTAAATCTACTTTTATGTTTACTATGGACAGATCCAAGAAGAAAGCGAAATGTGGAAGATTCGGGAACTGGAGAAGCAAACAGAAGCTAGTGGGACAAAGCGGAGACGTGTGTCACCGGAACTTAACAAGTCAGTAAATGAAAGTGGAGTCTGAAAGGGATTCAGCCTAAATAGCAATTAGTGGAAGTCCAACAAAGACCAAGTCCGATCAGTAGAATCCAACAACTAGGATCCTCATTCCTAATAGTGTAGTCTATTCTCCCTGTATTATTGGAGGGGCAGGTAGTGCAGGAGCATTGCTACATTCATCTCTTTTGGTACTTCTTTTTGGTTAACTGTAATAGTCCCAATAGAAATGAATAGAGCGGTAGTGCCCCTGCTCAATCTGCCATTTCATTCACCTATTCTCAGAATAGGTCATCAATGTGATATTGATGGGGGACAGATGCCCAGAAGTGTTACCCATCAGTTGATATCAGTAACTGCAAAACACAGTGCACAGAGCTGGAAACAGACAGGCTCTGTCCACTGTGTAGTGGCAATTATTTGAAGGGACGCCTACCCTACTCCTGATAGTACTTGTCTATAGACGAGTACTGGGGGGGTCATGGTTGGGCGATAAGGAACGCCCCCTCTCACAGTACTGCACAATAGACACTACTCTGAGTAAGGGCGTTCCTGACAGACTGTCAGAAACGCCCTTCTGACACTGAAGAGCTGCAGTACCGGCACCAATAGCTCTTCAGTGGGGTCACAGAACGGGAAAGCCGATAGTGCGCTGAATTTAGAGCAGTGTTGGCTTTCTAGCGGTGTATTACACTGCATATGCCCTGAGGACATGAGGTCTTCTTTAAATAATATTTGTCTGAGTTTTAACCCCTTTTTTATTTTCTTGCTGGATTATTGTACTGATTTTCTGGATTTTCTTTTTGCTTATATAATTTCTTTTACCACCTAGACTTCCAATTCAGTCATTCCAGCGTTTCCTTCCTTTGCAGCTTCAGTCATTCAGTGTGATCATACCATAGATGCTCATAGAATATAACATGTATTATATCTTTCTGTGTGGGTATGTAACTGTATCTCTTTCTTTTACAGATGGGATCACAATGGTTATAAGGAGCTGTACCCAGAAGAGTTTGGTAATGATAAAAGGTAGGTTATGAATGCCACTATAAATTGCTATTTAGCATGTGTCGTAAATGAAAGGGGTTTCCCAGCCAAACTGGATATTAAATTTAATCTTTAAACAGGCCGAGTGCAGTAAAACAAATAAAAGAAAAATTATACTTCCCTTTCCCTGATGCTCTGGTGCCTCACAGCGTGGTACGATCTTCCAGCTGCAGCGTTGATGTGTGGCAGAAATCCCAGCCACACATGACCGCTGAAGCCAATCGGCGGCCTCATCGAAGGACCAGAGATGTCGCTGCCTGTGACCTCACGGGTCTCTATAGATGAGTACTATCGGGAGGGGAGGGGGGTGTACCTCAGCACTCAATGTCATCACTGGGTGGTAAGGAACGCCACATGTCACAGTACAGAGCAATAGATGCTACTGTGAGTAAAGGCGTTTCTGACAGTCTGACACTGAAGAGCCACGGTACCGGCACCGATAGGTCTTCAGCGGGGGCACAGTATGGGAAAGCCGACAGTGCGCTGAATTCAGCTCACTGTTGGCTTTCTAGAGGTGTATTACACCGCATGTACCCGAGGACGTGAAAGGTCCTCTGTAAGTTATTTCTCCCAGTATTACTAAGAGAGTCAGAGATTTTTTCTGCTTGCTTATACATCAAATGGACTTATTAATGTCATGTCCTATCCATCATGTACAGGAATACTGTACAATTTATATTGTTCTACAGGGAACTCTTTTAAATATCTCTTTAGTATTGGTTATAGTAAATACACAGGTTTGGCTGGAATATAATAGAAATAACTATACCAAATTCATCCATTTATTGCTAGGAGCCGGATGAGATCTGATGGTTTTGATGCGGAGGGAAGTCACGAAGGTGTGAGCAAGGCGGCTTCAGCAGAAGTGACTCTGAGACCCCCTGCACTGAGTGTTCGTGCATTGAACAAGAAGTATTTTGAGTGCGAGTCTAGCATTCCCGACAGGTGAGTATTCTTCCTCTGTCCTCCTGAAGGTGGCAGCATGGGTATATATAATACAACTGACTTGTACATTACACGGCCACTAACACTAGATGTATCTACCAGCAACTTTTGCAATTGGCAGATGCAGCATTGGACTGTGCAGTTAACTGCCCAACAAGCAAAGCCTGCACATCATACAATCGTACTGGCAAGAAGACGGCCATGTCTGATGCTGCCTGTCCCATTGCTGGCTGCTATATTTGCTGGGAGATGCGTCTAAGTACTGTGACGTGTGACTTTAAGGAGAATTGATGTATACACGCTGAAATATGTGGTGCTGGATATCATTTTTTAAATCCGTCTTTTTTTCTCTGTACGTGTTGTTTCACCTGATGTTAAGAAATATACTTTAATAATAAATGGCCTAAATTTAGGAGCAGGCGTAGTCACTGCCTTGGTAAAACCTGTATTTTTATATTTTTCAGATGGGGACATAGTGGCTATAAAGAATTATACCCAGATGAATTTGACACAGACAGGTATGTGTGGTGAATTAAGATTAGAAAAAAATGTTAGAATTAGGCTGGGAGGGAAGTGAAAAAAAAAACCCAAAACAAAACATACTCGCCTGTCCCCGGTGCTCTGGTGTGTCCTCCCAACACAATTCGACCCTGCTGCTCGGCTGTCTTGTTTTACTGGAAGTTCTCTCCGGCTGTGACATCTTGTGTTCTGTGCTGAGGCCGCTGATTGGCCTTAGTGGTCACGTGCAGCTGGAACTTCCACCAGAACACTCCGGAAGACATTGGAGCAGTCTTGTGTGTGTGTGTTTTTTTTTATTTTTATTATATATACATATATATTATACACCTTCAACCTCATTGAATATGTCATAGTAACAGTTGTAATAGTTGATAAGGTTGAATTAAAAAGTGTAAAGGGATCCTATCATTCAAACTCATTTTTTTTTTCTGCCTAACAAGTCGTAATAGCCTATTCTTCTCCTACCTTTAGATGTCTTCTCCGTGCCGCCATTCGGAATATAATCCAGTTTTCTTTGGTATGCAAATGAGTTCTCTCGCAGAACTGGGGGCGAGCCCCAGCGCTCAAACAGCACTGGGGGCGTCCCCAATGCTGCGAGAGAACTCTCCAGCGCCACCTCCATCTTCTTCAGGAATGGGTCTTCTTCGCGTCTTCTTCCGGCGGAGGCTTCAAACTTCTAGGCCTCGGGCAGCCGACTGCGTATGCCTGCCAGCCACAAGAAAATGGCTGCTTACAATACTGTGTAAGGGGCCATTTTCTTGTGGCCGGCGGGCATGCGCAGTCTGCTTTGCCCTAAGCCTGAGGCCTAGAAGTTTGTAGCCTCTGCCAGAAGAAGACCTGTTCCTGAAGAAGATGGATGCGGCGCTTGAGAGTACTTTCGCAGTGCTGTTTGAGCGCTGGGGCCCGGCCCCAGTGCTGCGAGAGAACTCATTTGTATACCGATGAAAACCGGATTATATATCGAACGGCAGCGCGCGGAGAAGATATCTAGAGGTAGGAGAAGAATAGCCTTTCTTAAGGCTATTTCTACGTGTTAGGCAGAAGAAAATGAATTTTAATGATAGGATCCCTTTAACTACATTCAAGCTCCATGTATAATATCACATGTTCATACCGTGGTATGTAAATTGTGTAGGGCTATTGAATTACCAAATAATGGCCTTTCATTCTTTTTTTACAGTGATGGAGAGGAAAGAGGAAGCAAGAGAACAACAAATGGAGAAGAGAAATCTAGACGTAAACATCAGAAGGAGCAGGAATCTCATAAACGCAAACGGTCCAAAAAAACTCACAAGAAAAAGCAGAAGAAGCGTTCACACAAAAAGCTGAAGAAGAGGAAAAAAGAGCAGGAAGACAGTACAGAATCCTCAAGTGAAAGCGACAGTTCAGACCACACAGAAAAGAAACCAAAGAAGTCCAAGCGGAAGAAGAAGACTCGGAAAAAGACCTCAAAAAAGCAGCCGTCATCATCCGGGCAAGACAGCGACACCTCCAGCAATGAGATGAGCAGCACTGAAGACCACGATGCAGAGGAACGATGGACTGAAAAATCCAGCAGGAAACATCACCGAAGATCAAAATCGAAAAAAGACTCTGAAATAGAAGCCAGGAAAAACCGGAGGACCAACTGGAAAGTGGCCAAAGACGAGAGCTCAGACAGTTCTGACGAGGACTAGTCACTCCACCTCAGACCACGTCGTCGTATCAAAATCAAGAGAGATAAGCAAAAACTTATTCTTCACCATTTCATATGTGCAATATGACTTTTTTATTAAGGGGTAAAATGAGGATGAATTTTTGTAGCCATATCTACCAAGCGTCGTATTTCAGATGGAAGGAGATGTACAGAGGTGTCTAGGTTGGCATGCAACTTTACAAGCTTTTCCTCCTAAGAATTTTTTTGTAGAATACAAGTTATTGTGCCGTGGAGTAAATGTCAAGTAGAAGCTTGGCCATGACAGAATTGTCCATATTACAGTTGTAAGGATCGTGTAACATAGTTTGTTTGTACTAAAGACCAATACAGTGAATAAAGAGGTGGAGAAGGTGCTTTCTAGTAGACGTCTGGTGGTCATCTAGGCCGGTGCTTCTCAAACTCCTCTGTACAGTACTTGTCAAAATGGGGCCTGAAGAAGAGGATTTTACCCTGGTAAGGAAGGTTATACAACAGCTGCCTCTAGAGTGCCACCTGTTGGAGGCAGTTACCCTATAAGTCGACGCCCGACCCTTTAACAGGTCCTGCCACAGGGCTTCATGTCATAAGCTACTGTGTAATGGCATAAGAAGTGAATTTCTCAACTTCAGGACGTGCTGAAGACACCGCAGATTGTCACGATTATCACTATAAACAGGCCACACCTCCATACAGGCCATTTTATTATTTGCATATGGCGGTAAATGAAATGGGATGACTTCATATCTGACGCTGGGGATTGTCTCACGCATTGAATGCTTTTTATTCCATTTTTTGGGTTGGCAAAGTATAGATTTTTATTTTCTAGATTTTTTTTTTTCTTCCTTCCATTATGGTGTTCGCTGTATAGGAAAAAATGTTCCTATGTGTTTACAGTGCAGAAATTGGCGTGGAGATTCCTGATATGTTTCTGTTTATAAAACTATTCAAATTTTATTTTTACATGCCTTGAGCCCTAGGGGGTCTGATCACCCAAACAATATACTGCTATACTATTGCAGTCTATTGTAAAATCCATGAACTTCTATTACCGTACTAGAATCACAATAATGACCTGTTGTCATGTTAATAGATCGCCACCCTCAGATTTCGTCTGTGTTCTGACGCTCTTCCAACGCCCAGTCACAGCTAACTGAGGTATCTGAAGCAAAAAATTCTAGCCATTAGGCTGAATTCAGGCGGGGTTTTTTTGTCAGGATTTCGAGGCGGAATCTGCCTAAAAATCCTGACCAAAAAAACCATCTCCCATTGAAATCAATGGGAGCCGGTCATTTCTTTTTTCCGCAAGCGGTTTGTTCCAGCTCCCGGAAAAAAGAAGCGACATGCTCATTCTTCAGGCGGATGCCGTGGCCGGTTCAGCCTCGGACGTTCGCCTGATGACACTCCCTCCCAACTAGGCCCATTCAATTGGGCCTAATCCGGAGCCGAGTGCCACGACTGGAGGCTGGAGTGCTGCACCGGCATCCTGTCGCGGCTACCCGTTTTTTAATCTGAGGCGACCTCCGTGACAAATTCCAGTCCAAAATACCCCGCGTGAACCCGGCCTTAGGTAGTCACATTGGATGAGTTGTGCTTTCAGAGCTTCACTACTTTTTTTGGACCCATTCCAGAAAGATAATTGGATACTGTCAAATCAAATCCTTTATAGATAAGGTCTTGTTCAGCGCCATTCAAATGTATCTTAATTTAACAATGTTATTTTTGAAATTTTGCCAAAAAGTGCACAATTCCCCTATATCCTCTCCATAGAGAAAGACAAGCATCTGTTTCAAGGTTCTTGTGCGTTACCAATGCTGAGCAGGGTACTCATTGGTTTGGTATGTACACTCAGGTGACAAGGCCTATTATAGGGTCGGACATTGATACAAGGTATAGTTCCCTCCAACAGGTGTCACTACTGAGGCAGCAGCGGCCATCGTCCTGGATAACGTCTAATGTGAATACCCCCTATTTCCCTAAGGAGCATTGCTTAACCAGTAAGGGCCAGTTCACGCGTAGTTAACGCGTGCGCATTCTGGCACGTATACACGTGTCAGAATGCGTGTGCTCAAAACAGATCACATTCATTTCAATGGGTCGTTTTGCGGCCGCAAAATTACGCGCGTTATACGCCCGTAACAACCCATTGAAATGAATGTGATCTGTTTTGAGTGCTCGCATTCTGACACGTGTATACGTGCCAGAATGCTCGCACCTTAACAATGTGTGAACTGGCCCTAAGACTCCCTTTGCCAATTGTTGGGTCTCCACAAGGGTAAACGTTGCCCGCTTATCAGATTGAGTCATCTGAATAGACATTAGTTTGGGGAAGAAGTTACGAGTCTGCTCTTGAGCATTCGGTTTTCTTTGTACTTTATTCCTTTGCGAAAATTGGCAGCCCTATTGTTGGTTGTGCCGTAAAACAGATGTTCAGTTTGGACACATCTAATATTAGAGACCTAGGACCAATGTTTGACTATTTTTTTGTGCCTAAAATTCGTGATCTTCCATATTGTCAGTCTACTAATACTCCAAAGGGATTGCATTTTTTCCCCAGAAACAGCAGCACTGTGCGGTCAGGTTTGTGGGCCTAAACCCCTTTAATATCAATATATTCATGAACACAACCCCTTTCCTGATGGAGCATATTTTGTGGATTCATCCTACGTTCCCCATACAGATCTATAAAAATTACTGATATGTGTATACGGTCATAAAAATAAAGGGGTCTGCGATAACAGCGCATGGACCAAAACTATAGTCCTCTACATGGCATGAAAGTGCTATCCACAATATACACAGCTGGCCAGTCGTGTCCATAAGAAGCTGACAGAGACCATGTCTAAATATTCTACCCCCAATCCCAGCTGCAAAATGAATGCTGAGCGTTACCATGCCAAGGACTGAGATGAACGTCTAATGGAGTTTGCTTCGCCCTCGCTGTAAGTTACCTGTGACTAACGTTAAATATTTGCAGAGCGGTTCAGACTTCGTATGACTTGTAATATTCACCTATATCACTAGATTTAGTGACTTTTACTTGTTTGCATTTGTGACATGATCAGTATTGTTATCTTTACAATATCATTTGCTTTTCTATAATGTCTTGCGGTTTATCATTGTAATGTATCATCACCGGTAATAACCAGAGGTGTAACCTGAAAATCCCAGAGCCCGAATATCACTAATAGAACTGATTACATATTGGGCAAATGGATCTGATACCTCTGCACTTACTATAGTCCCTGCCATGATAACAAAATGGTAATTCTTTCAATTCATAGATACTGTAGAATATTACTAGTTTAAGGGGTTGTCTGGATGAATAGGATGCTTCCCTGATGGTGGCAGGTACATCCTCATTGTTGTGTGTGCTCTGTAAGGGCGCATTCACACGGAGGAAAATGGCTCTGAATTTGGCGTGGAATCTTTAAAAAAAAAAGCCTTCCTTTGACTTCAATGGGTTCCTTTTTTCTGCTAGTGCCATTTCCCTCCATGTGAATGCACCCTAAGGGCTACTTCACACAGGGCTCCACGTGAACACATTCCGTTGCGGCTTTCCACTCCAGATTAGGCCCAAATGAATGGGCCTAGTCCGGAGGGTGGTGTCACGAGGCGGACGCTGCAGCTGAATCCGTCCAAAGAAAGGGCAGCGCTCTCCTTTTTTCCGTGAGCGGGAACAAACCACTCAGGGAAAAAGAACGCTAGTGGTCTACATAGACCTCTATTGTGAGGGGGCGGATTTTGACACCGAATCCACCTCTTGCCCCATGTGAGCTAGCCCTACAAACTCGAAAATGTGTCCACCTGGTTTAGAAGCTACATGGGAACTGCTATACAATGAATTACCTGCACAGCAGTAGAGCTTCATCTTAGAAATATTTGGGGTGGTTTTTGCTGCATTCTTGGAATGAAAAATATATAGGAAACACTTATTCTTTTCCCTTGTAATGAATCCAGCCATGGCTTTGGCTTAAAAAAAAAAAATCTAAAAAACCAAACAAAACACGCAGGTTTTCTGCAACATATGACATCAGTCTCAAGGGAAGGTTTCCCGGCTTTCAGTGATAAGTTGGTGAACAAGCTTAGTCTGCATGATGTACAGCTCAGGCCAGCAGTGTGCTCAGACTGTTCTCTCTACTTTTAACATACAGACATAAGGGGCACTGAATAAGGACAGGGCTCAGCAGCTAAGTGCACTTTGCAGAGCTGACAGATTCCGTTAACAGGGATTGCTGTCACCATAGATATGTCAACTTACCTGATTCTGGCATAATAACTTGTGTCAGAATAAGTGCTGCAAAACAGAATCTCATTGACTTCACACAGTGTGAAGATCTGTGCAGGTGTGGGCATATAATACTGTGTGGGGGCCAGTGAGGGCATATAATACTGTGTGGGCATATAATACTGGGGGGGGGGGCTCATTTACTCCGTGTGAACGGGCCCTTACTTATATAACATACCGCCGCAGCCAAGGAACCGCTGCTGCTAAACATTATAATACACCTCTTAGGGGGCATTCACACTTGTGCCCCGTGTCCGGTATGTGCATTCCACTGGGTTTCTATCCTCAGCCCCAGCGACACTGAACAGGGATCAGAAACCTCGCGGGCAGCTTTAAAACTCATTCGCTTGAATGGATTTGTAAAGGTGACTGCCGGTGTCCGCCTGCGGCCTCTCTGTGGGGAAACATTTTTTTGGGGGGGCCGGACACAAAGTCAGATATGCAGAGCCGGCTAAAAAAAAAAAAAACAGGCGGACCCGGGCAGCCATTGAAGTGAATAGGTCTTAAAGCTGTCCACCGGGTTTCCGTCCGCTGTCCAATTTCGCCGGGGTTGAGGACAGAAACGCGGCGGAATGTACACACTGGACACGGGGCACAAGTGTGAACAAAGCATTAGCTGCTAATAAAACGTCTTATATACACCTCAGCTGTTGTAGAACCTCCTTGGACATACCACAGCTGCTGCAGAACTTCATTATAGGCACTTCAGCTAATACAGAACATTATAGCACACACCTCTGCTGCTGCAGAACTTCATTATAGGCACTTCAGCTAATACAGAACATTATAGCACACACCTCTGCTGCTGCAGAACCTCATTATACACACTTCAGCTACTACAGAACATTGTCATACACTTAAGCTGTTGCAGAACCCTACATATACATCTCGGTAGGTAAAAGAATCAGTTTGGGGCCAGAAAAGCCTTTCATTGATGTGATGTTTAATAGATTAGAAGTCTGTGTAGTGCTCGGCTATGGTCTCTGATTCATTATACAATGTAATGGAGGTCATCACAGTGTGGAGGTCGTGTACTATCTGGTCCTTGTATATAGATGGCGTTGGTCTATATATGATATGTTTTGTTTGGTAATTGTATAGTGGTAATAATTCTCCCCAGTATAGCTGCAAGGTTGATCGGCCTCAGTGGATATGCGAGGCAAGGACTACCACCAGAAGAGGCACCGGGTGCCACTAGACTGCACCACGGCAGATGACACTGGAGCACTGGGGATAGGTGTGTATAGACTTTTTTAAAAAAATTTTTACCTGTATATCCTGGAGACCCCTTCAAAATGGGTTTTCCAGGCATTAAAAAACTTTATTTTTTTTTTTTTTTTTTTAAAAAAAGGTATTTTAGGGCTATTAATGGGCTAAAAAAAATTAATAAGGTAATAATTTCACCAAAAAACCTTTAGCAGTGTTTTGAGTGATTTCTGGCTTTCTCTGGGAGCTCCTGGCATCCTCTGCATTTGTTTACTTGGATAGCTTCCTGTTGTCTTAGCCTACAACTCCCATGATCCCCCTCTCACTCCTTCTCTCACACCCCCTCCCTGTTTAACTAGCTAGCCCCTGGACTAGTAGCCCCACTTAACAACCTAACTCAGCCCCAATCCTCCACCCAAATCATACTTACCTGTTTTCTGTGTCCTGGAGATGAATTTCTTTGGTCCTGCCAACATCTTCTTCTGTGGATTTCTTGCGCATGCGTGGTATGTGCTCCCCACTGCTGCTGGTAAGTGTACAATAAAGCTGTATTGCGCAGGTACCGGCAGAAGCAGAGGAAGTGACACTTCATGACTAAAGACTGAAGATAGGTAAGTATGATGGGGATGGAGAGGGGAGTATTAGTGATGCTAACGTAACGTCACCGGATCACATGACCACCCCAGGTATATAGGTAAATATAGATTATTTTTTTTTAATGAGGTTTATTAGAAGTTAGGCGGGTGAGGGGGTTTAATTTACGAATTCATTTTCAATTTCCCTTTAAGTACTGGGAAGAGGTTAACTGGTGTGGGGGTGACTGCCTGGGTCGCAAAATAGATGTGTTTATCTCCGGCATGTGTAAATCACATGTTTTTCAGCACAAAAACTGTGCTGAAAAATTTGGCTTATACTCGAGTATATACAGTCCTATGAAAAAGTTTGGGCACCCCTATTAATCTTAATAATTTTTTTTGTTCTAAATATTTTGGTGTTTGCAACAGCCATTTCAGTTTGATATATCTAATAACTGATGGACACAGTAATATTTCAGGATTGAAATGAGGTTTATTGTACTAACAGAAAATGTGCAATATGCATTCAACCAAAATTTGACCGGTGCAAAAGTATGGGCACCCTTATCATTTTATTGATTTGAATTCCCCTAACTACTTTTTACTGACTTACTGAAGCACAAAATTGGTTTTGTAACCTCAGTGAGCTTTGAACTTCATAGCCAGATGTATCCAATCATAAGAAAAGGTATTTAAGGTGGCCAATTGCAAGTTGATCTCCTATTTGAATCTCCTCTGAAGAGTGGCATCATGGGCTACTCAAAACAACTCTCAAATGATCTGAAAACAAAGATTGTTCAATATAGTTGTTCAGGGGAAGGATACAAAAAGTTGTCTCAGAGATTTAACCTGTCAGTTTCCACTGTGAAGAACATAGTAAGGAAATGGAAGACCACAGGGACAGTTCTTGTTAAGCCCAGAAGTGGCAGGCCAAGAAAAATATCAGAAAGGCAGAGAAGAAGAATGGTGAGAACAGTTAAGGACAATCCACAGACCACCTCCAAAGAGCTGCAGCACCATCTTGCTGCAGATGGTGTCACTGTGCATCGGTCAACAATGCAGCGCACTTTGCATAAGGAGAAGCTGTATGGGAGAGTGATGAGAAAGAAGCCGTTTCTGCAAGCACGCCACAAACAGAGTCGTATGAGGTATGCAAAAGCACATTTGGACAAGCCAGCTTCATTTTGGAAGAAGGTCCTGTGGACTGATGAAACAAAGATTGAGTTGTTTGGTCATACAAAAAGGCGTTATGCGTGGCGTCCAAAAAAAACAGCATTCCAAGAAAAACACTTGCTACCCACTGTAAAATTTGGTGGAGGTTCCATCATGCCTTGGGGCTGTGTGGCCAATGCCGGCACCGGGAATCTTGTTAAAGTTGAGGGTCGCATGGATTCCACTCAGTATCAGCAGATTCTTGAGAATAATGTTCAAGAATCAGTGACGAAGTTGAAGTTACGCCGGGGATGGATATTTCAGCAAGACAATGATCCAAAACACTGCTCCAAATCCTCAGGCATTCATGCAGAGGAACAATTACAATGTTCTGGAATGGCCATCCCAGTCCCCAGACCTGAATATCATTGAACATCTGTGGGATGATTGGAAGCGGGCTGTCCATGCTCGGCGACCATCTAACTTAACTGAACTTGAATTGTTTGTCCAAAATACCTTCATCCAGGATCCAGGAACTGATTAAAAGCTACAGGAAGCGACTAGAGGCTGTTATCTTTGCAAAAGGAGGATCTACTAAATATTAATGTCACTTTTCTGTTGAGGTGCCCATACTTTTGCACCGGTCAAATTTTGGTTTAATGCATATTGCACATTTTCTGTTAGTACAATAAACCTCATTTCAATCCTGAAATATTACTGTGTCCATCAGTTATTAGATATATCAAACTGAAATGGCTGCTGCAAACACCAAAATATTTAGAACTAAAAATGATTAAGATTAATAGGGGTGCCCAAACTTTTTCATAGGACTGTACGTATATACTCAAGTGTATATATATATATCCGCATCTGTATATTATGCGTGTGGTCCTGAACTTAGAACAAACCGGTTTAATTTCAGAATGGTCACGTGACTACCACAGACCAATGAGAAAAAAAGCTCCTCCTACCCCTTTCATAAAAACCCAAAGAATCTATAGTAACTCCTCCTCCTCTGTCACATGACCAAACCAACACCAATTCCATTCCAGCAAAAAAGCTCTTCTTCATCCAGGACATCAGAAAAGACGCGCACTGGTTTTGAACGTTGATCTCAGGTAAGTATGTTTTTTTTTTGGAAAATGTATTAAAACTCGAAACCTATTACTTTTTAATTTCTTCTATAATTATATATTTAGAGCCCTCAATCAATCGAATAGAATTGGTGTTGTGGGAATGTTTAACCTTATTATATGTAAGTTACATTTCCCAACATCACTAAACAAGATCTAATAAATATATGTCAGGTCAGATGTAACATTCATGCCTATTGGAGATCTACTATTAAATGTAAGAATCCAGAATGCCTCTCCAATCTCCTCCTCGAATCAGCTTATCTATCTTCTCCAAGCCATAAAAATGCATTGATGACAAATCCGAATTATGTACCGCAGAGAAATGTTGGGATATACCCGACATACTCGCACTTGGAAATTTGCTTGCATCTGTTATATGCTCAGAAATGCGCTTCTTGTGTGGTCTAATCCACCTGAATCTGTCTCCTATTGCTTTCAATGGGAGGCAGAGATCGCAGCAGGACGCGGAAAAAAGAAGCATCCTGCTCGATCTTGCCGCGGATTCCATGACTCGAGACTCCCTCCTGATCATTTGGGCCTAATCAGGAGCGGGATACCGTGACGGGATGCTGATGCACTACATTGGAATCCTGTTGCCGCTAGTCGCATGAAAAAGCCAGCAGCTTTGTGAAATGACCCCTTAAACTGTGTCCTCCAGAACGGTGTTAGATTATAGGGTCATTCCGTGTCAAGTGAACCAATGATTTTTCCCTCTATATTTTTAATTCTTTTGAGATTTTGTTATTTGGTAATAGTGTGTCAGAGAATGCAACATGTGAAGAAAAAAAAATTCTAGAAATTTTTTTGATTTTTAATTGATTTTCAAAGTTCAGAAAAAGTGCGAATTTCTGTGTTGCCTGCCTTTACATTTCTCCTCATAACTCAGGCTAGAAAAAAGATAGAGAAACAAAATAAATGCCATTCTACTCAGAACTATACAGGCTTTCACCAAATATGTCACAAGAGTATCTTTGTTAATATTTTACCCATGTGAACGCAAACGCAAAATTTTAAAACGCATTTCCGAAAAAACCGTTTTATTTAAAAATTTTAAAAAAATGCACATGGGCCTGCTATGCCCTTAGCCACATCTGTACCAAAATTCAAGTTGGGATCACAATGGGATAATATTTTAAAATATAACTATTACAGTGTCATTCTGAAAATCTTGAATTCAGATCTGTTCAGCCTGTGGTCTAAAAGTGTGGGGTCTATATGTGAGATATGTACAGAGAATGATCCACCTCACAAAATGTTAATGTTAACTAGTGTCAGACTAGCAGTATACAGGTAATAATGTAATATGACACTAGAGTGGGACCATGTATCTCAGAGGTGTGTTTCTGGTAGGACACTTATTGTAGTTCACCTCAGATAACCACAAGAAGGGAGGTTCCAATCTTCATGTTTGATGCATGTCCCTTGTTATTAAAGGTAGAGTACAGTAATTAATACAGAAGTCATGTTATGTTCTCATATGGCATTGCTCAGTATATGTTGATACAGTCACTGATGTAAGGAATGACTGAGGACTTGATGCTAATGTACAATTACTAGGTAGTATGGAAGGACACTTACTGTAGTGCACCTCAGATAACAAGGAGAAGGGAGGTCCTAATCTCCATGTTTGATGCATGTCCCTTATTATTACAGATGAATGTTAATAAAGATATTAACCACACCAGTGTCAACTCATTAGGTGTGCAACATATAATTACCAAATAATCCATGATTTTTAGATATCACTGTATTATTTTATTATGTTGATGATAAAAGGCCAGTAGTTTAAAAATGTCCTATTAATTGTTTGATTAGTTCATATTTTATAGAATGAGGATTTATCTACTGGACTATTTTTCTTAATAAATTACATGTTTAGTGATATAATAAAAAACAATTGTTACATGTAGAAATAGATGTTATAAATATTGGTTCTTGTACTCTTGTTAACATAATTAGGATGAGACTATTTAGAAAATCGCACTTGAGGATATGAGCAGCTTTTTTCTTTCGGTTTGTCCAATGCATTCAGGTTGAAAATGCTGGACAGTTGTGTTCTGATGATAAGATGTATTTGTTCTGGCACTTACGATATTTGTTTTTTATGTTTTTTTTTATTGTTGCATATAAATGTTGAATTCAGCAAGTTGTAATTTGAAAAGAAAAAAGGAAGAAGCTCACAAAAACATAAAATCAGATGATTCAAGGCTTAAAAAAAAAATTGATCCCAATTTGGTCCCAAGTTGAAAACCTGTACAAATATAACCAAGAACACAAGTAACACAAATGCATTTTTTCACAATTTTAAAACATACGTTTTTTTCCCAATTGCGCATCAAAATTTTGAATTTGATTTCTCCAAAACAAAATATAAAGAAACATCATCTTGTGACATATCAAATGAAAGCCTGTATCGCTCTGAGAAAAATGATGCCTCTCCCACCTATTTATCTTAATTCTAGCCCAAGATATGTTAAAAAATGTAAAGCCATACCAGGCCAAAATTCACACTTTTTCAAAACTTTAGAAGTCTATAAAAAATTAACTGATGAAGAAAAAAATTCGAAACTTTTTATTTGTAATTAACTTAAGTTGTACTTCATAAAAAAAAAAAAATAAAAAAATAAAAATCCAAAGACGTCAGGTAAAAAAAATATTCCTATTTGGATCACTTGATATGGAATGACCCTATAGGTATAGTATTGCTTGCTGTCTTTGATCTGTCAGTTTCTTGAAGAACTTTTGGAATTTGCTTAATAAGCAATTCCATCACTTGGGAATAGCTTAATTGGCCATTCTATTATACGCAGTATGCAGAGCTGGAATCAGGCAGCTCCATACTCTGAGGTATAGGGATTATTTCTCTGTGGTCCTAATGGCTGTGCCTGATGCACATTACACATTTCTTGTCACTAACATGGCTACTTATGACATGACTGGGTACTCTAGGGTGCTGCAAACATAAGATGAGGTGTCTCTTCTAGTCATGGTTCACACGTCATGCATATTTCACTTAACTCTTAAAGGGGTTGTCCAATTATGGACACTTATCCATAGGACAGGGAATAAGTGTCCAATCGCTGGAGGCCAGATTGCCGGGTCCTCCAGTGATCAGAAGGATGGGGGACCTAAAGTCCCCATAAAGCCTCCATGTGAAAGGAGCACCAGTGAACGTTTGGTCCCCTCTCCTCCTGATCACCGGCGGACCTGGTGACTCTGTCTTGTGGATAATGGATAAGTGTCTATACAAGGACAACCCCTTTAGCCTTCCAATACCCATGACAGAGACCAAATGCCTAGTGATAAAATATGACTGGAGTCCATCATAAAGGTAGTCTTATAGCAATAGCAACCAGTAAGCATCTGAATGTAGCATGGAAATCCGGGAAGAAATATAAGCAGGCCACATATTTTAAATTCTCTGTAAAATCTGTAGTAAAATCACCATAAATGCAGATCTGTCAGTGAATTTCCACAGATTTGAAGCCACATTTAGCCTCAGATAGCATTATGGTCACATGCAAAAATTATAACAAAATGAATGTTCTACTAAATGACAAGTCACTGCACAAATGGAAACGACACAATAATCAATTATTTTATATAAATCATTTTTATTAATAAAAATAAATATTCATTGCACAGAGAAGTCACAGGGCTCAATAGTAAAACTTAGTCTGAGCCCTCCAGTGAGAATTCTGACAAAGTTAAGCAATGACCGCCATCATTTTTACAGATGTCTTTATAGGGGAGCTCTGGTAATAGCGGATCGGGGACCCACTGTGCTACCAAACCGGTTTGACTTGGGGCCACCTCTAAGGGCGTTGTCTAAGCAGACTCCCTGGTTTTCACCCTTTAACCCCCATACGGGGATCTGGACTTTGCTGCAGGGAGTCTGCCAGGTCGCTACCTCCTGAGGTGGTCCCGGTTTGGTAGCAGCTGACCAGGCAGGATAGAACTATGGTGCGGACACTATAGAAACAGACAAAACCTAAAATGTGAACAGAGGCATTTAGGACACAGACTAAATACTGATGGGAATTCAGGACTGGAAACAAAGGTTCAGAATCCGGGAGAGACCTGAACAAACGGATAACAGAGGCCTGGTGTAAAAGAGAAATCCAGCGAAGGACAGGTAGCAGAGATTTAAACATGGCAGAAGCCCATAGGCCGCGGGCAGCAAAGGTATTGCCATAGCCTGATGATGTCAGGTAACCGTGGTAAAGCAGAAGCTAGAAGGCCATAGGAAGCAGAGGCCCAAAGGGCAGAGGTTGCAAAGGTATTCCAGAGATAGCCGACATACTGACTTAATGAAAGGACATATGTCCAAACATGACCCTCACATCGCGCCTACAACTCTGCGAGTGAGACTGCGGAGAGAGCTGCAGGGGAGCGAGGGAAGGGGGAGTATCAGTGTTTTTTTTGTATTAAACAATGAGGGGGAACATAATGAAGGGGGCTCATGAAATTAGGGGCAGATGAAGGGAGCGGGGGAACGGCATGAAACTGGGGCAGAGATGGAGGCAGGACATGAAACTAGGGGCAGAGATGGACGGTGGGGGGGGATAAAGCTGGGGGCAGAGATGGAAGGAGGGATGAAACTGGGGGAGAAATGGAAGGGGACATAAAACTGGGGGCAGATGAAGGGGGATATGAAACTGGGGAGAGATGGCGCGGGGACATATAATTTACAGGTGACTGTATGAGGATTATACTGTGTGGGGCACATGACAAATGAATGATAATGGGCGGAGTCAACATAAAAGTGGACGGAGCTAAATTTGCCGCGATGCACTATGCGAACCGCACATTTTAACCCTCTTTTTGTTCTTCAAAAGTTGGGAGGTATATATGCGTCCACAGCAAAAATGAAAGCATGGCAGAAGTACAACGCATCTTCACCGAAGTAGGCAACAGAAAAGAAATGTCTTCACAGTGTCAAATGCATAGATGGCAGACGCCCTAAGACCGGTCATCTACAATGGAAGGACCAAAGTCCAAACATGGCAGACAGAGAGTAGGATCTAGTTTAGACATAACAGTCAATAGGACTACCTTGTAAACGAAAAAGACATAAGAGCAGTATACTGTACATGTGTCCTGTAGGTCATGGTAACAGGTAACCCATCTCATTGCTTAGAGATTCAGACATATACACACAGGCAGGCAGGGATTGGCAGAGAGAAGCTTTGCACTGATATCTCCTGCACTGCGGCGCACACCAGGAAGGTCGAGCGACTGCTGACTTCAGTGCACTGTTGTCTTTCTAGCGGTATATATAATACCACACATCCATGAGGACGTCAAAGCTTCTCTTTAAGAAATCTCTACCACACAGTTCTATCTCGGGCCTACCCTCAAACAGTACAGAGCAGGGAGACTTAACCCTTAAGTACTATCATGGTGTCTATCATACGCCTCCCAATCTTTGTTCCCCCATAATTCCACATTCCAGTATCTGATCAGAAGCTCTACCCACATACCTTTCGACCAATAGAAACAGAGTGTGTGGCGTTGATTTGGTGGCGATTTGTTCAGTGCTTTGTTAGTTATGATGACATGAAGACCTGCCGGTGCTCAGAGACACCATAGTAACTATGTAACTTGTATATAATGATTATGGACAAGCTGCATAGCTAATTAACTCCTTCAATTAATCAATTATTGTGTTTCCATTTATACAATAGAACCTGTTGAACTCTGCACCATAATGAATATACAGCCTGGTCCTTCACGGCCTAAATGACAGAGCCAGAAATGACTTTTTATAAAATTTTTGGATTTCATAATGCAAAGCCAAAGCAAATTATATTGTAAGGTTTCTATATGAATATAGTAAGTCTAAAAGCAAAATATTAATATTGAAAAAAGGGGACAATAGAGGAATCCCACAGACGCCTTAGTACTTATGTGAGAAATCCTGATGATAGTATCTAAGGGTTAAAGGGATTCTATCATTAGAATCCCAATTATTCTCCCTAACACGTAGGAATAGCCTTAAGAAAGGCTATTCGTCTCCGACCTTTAGAAGTCTTCTCTGCGCCGCCGTTCGGTAGATATCCCGGTTCTCTTCGGTATGCAAATCAGATTTCTCGCAGCACTGGGGGTGATTCCCAGCACTCAAACAGCACTGGGGTCTTCTCCAGTGCCCAGTGCTGTGAGAAAATTCTCCAGTGACACCTCACCTTCTTCTAGCTCGCCTTTCCGCCGTATCCTCTGCGATGATTCTTCTTCTGGCGTTTTCTGGATCTAAATCTCAGGTATGCGTAGTCAGATCTGCCATTAGGCCTCGGGCAGAGTTGACTGCGCATGTCTGCGTCCATTTTCTTGTGGCCGCTTACATGAGTGTACCGCATGCACAGTATGCTTGTGTAAGCAGCCACAAGAAAATGGCCACAGACATGCATAGTTGGCTCTGCTCGAGGCTCAGTGGCAGAACTGAATGCGCATGCCTGGGATTTAGATCCAGAAGATGCCGCAAGAAGAATCATAGCAGAGAACCCGGCTGGGAGGCGTGCCAGAAGAAGGTGAGGTGTCACTGGAGAGTCTTCTCGCAGCACTGGGGACGTCCCCAGTGCTGTATGAGCGCAGGAGCAGCCCGCAGTGTTGCAAAAAAACTCATTTGCATACCGAAGAATCAGGCATGCGTTTTTTCGCAGCACTGGGGGCCGTTCTCTTGCACTTAAACAGTACTGGGGGCGTCACCAGTACTGAGAGAAAACTCTCCAGTGACACCTCACCTTCTTCTGGCACGCCTCCCAGCCGCGTTCTTTGCGATGATTCTTCTTGCGGCGTCTTCTGGATCTAAATGCCAAGCATGTGCAGTCAGCTCTGCCATCGAGCCTCAGGCAGAGCCAACTACGCATGTCTGTGGCCATTTTCTTGTGGCTGCTTACACAAGCATACTGTGCATGCGGTACAAACGTGTAAGCGGCCACAAGAAAATGGCCGCAGACATGCGCAGCCGTCTCTGCCCAAGGCCCGTTGGCAGAGCTTACTGCACATGCCTGTGATTTAGATCCAGAAGACGCCGCAAGAAGAATCATCGCAGAGAACATGGCTGGGAGACATGCCAGAAGAAGGTGAGGCATCACTGGGGAGTTTTCTTGCAGCACTGGAGACCCCCCAGTGCTATTTGAGTGCAGGGGACCGCCCCCAGTGCTGCGAAAAAATTAATTTACATCCCATGAAAACTGGGATGAGACTTTTCGCAGCACTGGGGGTAGTTCCCTGCTCTCAAACAGCATTGGGGGCGTCCCCAGTGCTGTGAGAAATCTCTCCAGTGACGCCTCACCTTCTTCTGGCACGCCTCCCAGCTGCGTTCTCTGCGATGATTCTTCTAGTGTTGCCTACTGGATCTAAATCCCAGGCATGCGCAGTCAGTTCTGTTATTGGGCCTCGGGCAGATCCAACTACGCATGTCTGCGGCCAACGTCTTATGGCCGCTTTCACAAACATACTGTGCATGCGATACACTCGTGTTAGTGGCCACAAGTAAATGGACGCTCTGCCATCGGACCTCGAGCAGACCTGTCGGCACATGTCTATGGCCATTTTCTTGTGCCCGCTTACACAAAAATACTGTGCATGAAGTACACTCGTGTAAGCGGCCACAAGAAAATGGCTGCACACATGCGCAGTAGGCGTTGTCCGAGGCCCGATGGCTGAGCTGACTGTGCGTGCCTGGGATTTAGATCCAGAAGACGCCGGAAGAAGAGTCATCGCAGAGGACATGGCAAAGAGGTGTGCCAGAAGAAGGTGAGGTGTCACTGGAAAGTCCATTCACAAAAAACACTCCATTGGAGTGTTTTTTGTGAATTTTTAAAGAAGAAGATATGAATAAAATCATTGGATTTTAAAATTTATTGAACAAGTGTCGCAGATCCTTCTATGTTTCACCACAAGTTGGAATAGAAATCTTTTGGGTCCTCAGTCCCGGAGGCGTTTTGGATGGTGCACCTTGTTCATCAGGAAAGGGTGAGCAACATTGGACTTTTCTTTTTTTTATATTGAAAATACTGGACATGTTCGGCTACTGCTCAGCTCGGACCTCACCTCACCGCTCACCTCGGTCAATGGACCTTTACTAAAAGTAGTTTATTACCCTGCTATGTGGGAAAACTGGCTGCACTGGGGGAAGCAGAGTCCATAGAAATTGTAGGAGTTACTATTAAAGGGGTTGTCCCATCTCAAGGATCGTATCTATACTGCTAGCTTATGTGGATTCAAGACTTTTTCTAAATACATTGCTTCAGCTAAACTGCTTTGTTTGGCTACTATCTGAGATTATTCACTTCATTGTTTACACTCTATTTCCATAACCATGGACCTGGGGATGATCTTATCTTTCTGCCCAGGACAAGTGACATAGGTCCCTGCTCTCAGGAGGGGAGGGGGGGATCTCAGTGCTCAGAGTGAGCTGCTTTTTCTGAGCTGTTTATCTTCCTCTTCCACATATCAGATCGGCTAATTGAATTTTGCTGATAAGGGCTGAGACAGGGAGTTTGTTACCTCTGTATGTAAACATAGACCTAAAATTCAGTTTATTGCAAACTGACTCTTGGTCCTGCAGCATGTAAGTTTGTTTTTCTCTCCCACCCTTCTCATTCTCATCACACATCAAATCCAGCTCTGCTACATCAGCTTCATATTGTGCATCTTCCAGTGTTTCTGTGCTAACTTATTTACAAGCATCCCTCATTACTGACTGCATACAGGCACTGCTATGAAAAGAGCTAAGCAGAGCTGGCTTTGCCTGTAAGACACTTCTTATGTGAGAAATCCTGACAATCGTATCTAAGGGTTAAAGGGATTCTATCATTAGAATCCCATTTTTTCGCCCTAACACGTAGGAATAACCTTAAGAAAGGCAATTTCTCTCCTATCTTTAGAAGTCTTCTCTGCGCCGCCGTTCGGTAGATATCCCGGTTCTCTTCGGTATGCAAATTAGTTTTCTTGCAGCACTGGGGGCGGTCCCCTGCCCTCAAACAGCACTGGGGTCTTCTCCAGTGCCCAGTGCTGCGAGAAAACTCTCCAGTGACACCTTACCTTCTTCTGGCACGCCTTTCCGCCCTGTCCTCTGCGATGATTCTTCTTCTGGCGTCTTCTGGATCAAAATCTCAGGCATGCGTAGTCAGATCTGCCATTGGGCCTCGGGCAGAGTTGACTGCGCATGTCAGCGGCCATTTTCTTGTGGCCACTTACATGAGTGTACTGCATGCACAGTATGCTTGTGTAAGCAGCTATAAGAAAATGGCCACAGACATGCGTAGTTGGCTCTGCCCGAGGCTCAATGGCAGAACTGATTGCGCATGCTTGGGATTTAGATCCAGAAGATGCCGCAAGAAGAATCATCGCAGAGAACACGGCTGGGAGGCGTGCCAGAAGAAGGTGAGGTGTCACTGGAGAGTCTTCTCGCAGCACTGGGGACGCCCCCAGTGCTGTATGAGCGCAGGAGCAGCCCGCAGTGTTGCGAAAAAACTCATTTGCATACCGAAAAAAACAGGCATGTGTTTTTTCGCATCACTGGGGCCGTTCCCTTGCACTCAAACAGTACTGGGGGTGTCCCCAGTATTGCGAGAAAACTCTCCAGTGACTCCTCACCTTCTTCTGGCGCGCCTCCCAGCCGCGTTTTCTGTGATGATTCTTCTTGTGGCGTCTTCTGAATCTAAATCCCAGGCATGTGCAGTCAGTTCTGCCATTGAGCCTCGGGCAGAGCATGTATGTGGCCATTTTCTTGTGGCTGCTTACACAAGCATACTGTGCATGCAGTACAATCGTGTAAGCAGCCACAAGAAAATGGCCGCAGACATGCGCAGTGAGGCTCTGCCCAAGGCCCGTTGGCAGAGCTTACTGCACATGCCTGGGATTTTGATCCAGAAGACGCTGCAAGAAGAATCATCGCAGAGAACGTGGCTGGGAGGCGCGCCAGAAAAAGGTGAGGCATCACTGGGGAGTTTTCTCGCAGCACTGGGGACGCCCCCAGTGCTATCTGAGTGCAGGGGACCGCCCCCACTGGGGGTGGTTCCCTGCTCTCAAACAGCAATGGGGGCGTCCCCAGTGCTGTGAGAAAACCCTCCAGTGACGCCTCACCTTCTTCTGGCACGCCTCCCAGCTGCGTTCTCTGCGGTATGATTCTTCTTGTGGTGCCTACTGGATCTAAATCCCAGGCATGCGCACTCAGTTCTGCAGTACACTCGTGTTAGCGGCCACAAGAAAATGGATGCAGAAATACGCAGTCAGCTTTGTCTGTGGCCTAATGGCAGAGCTGACTGCGAATGCTTGGAATTTAGATCCAGAAGACGCCACAAGAAGAATCATCGCAGAGAACGCGGCTGGAAGGCTTGCCAGAAGAAGGTGAGGTGTCACTGTAGAGTTTTCTCGCAGCACGGGGCATTAGGGAAGATCCCAGTGCTGTTTGAGCGCAGGAGACCCCCAGTGCTGCGAATAGACTCATTTGCATACCGAAGAAAATCGGGATCAGTTTATTCGCAGCATTGGGGGCGGGGTTCTGCTCTCAAACAGCACTGGGGTCTTCCCTAGTGCCCAGTGCTGCGAGAAATCTCTCCAGTGACGCCTCACCTTCTTCTGGCACGCCTCCCAGGCACATTCTCTGCGATGATTCTTCTTGCGGCGTCTTCTGAATCTAAATTCCAGGCATGCGCAGTCAGCTCTGCCATCGTGCCTCAAGCAGAGCTGACGGCGCATGTCTATGGCCATTTTCTTGTGCCCGCTTACACAAGAATACTGTGCATGAAGTACACTCGTGTAAGCGGCCACAAGAAAATGGCCGCAGACATGCGCAGTAGGCGTTGCCCGAGGCCTGATGGCTGAGCTGACTGTGCATGCCTGGGATTTAGATCCAGAAGACGCCAGAAGAAGAGCCATCGCAGAGGACATGGCGGAGAGGTGTGTCAGAAGAAGGTGAGGTGTCACTGGAGAGTCTTCTCGCAGCACTGGGGACGCCCGCAGTGCTGTATGAGCACAGAATCATCCCACAGTGTTGCGAAAAAACTCATTTGCATACCAAAGAAAAAAGGCATGCGTTTTTTCGCAGCTCTGGGGCTGTTCCCTTGCACTCAAACAGTACTGGGGGTGTCCCCAGTATTGCAAGAAAACTCTCCTGTGACGCCTCACCTTCTTTTTTTACACGCCTCCCAGATACGTTCTCTGCGATGATTCTTCCTGTGGGGTCTTCTGGATCTAAATCCCAGGCATGTGCAGTCACTTCTGCCATTGAGCCTCGGGCAGAGCCAACTACGCATGTCTGTGGCCATTTTCTTGTGGCTGCTTACACAAGCATACTGTGCATGCGGTACAATCGTTTAAGCGGCCACAAGAAATTGGCCGCAGACATGCGCAGTCGGCTCTGCCCAAGACCCGTTGGCGGTGCTTTCTGCACATGCCTGGGATTTAGATCCAGAAGACGCCGCAAGAAGAATCATCGCAGAGAACGTGGCTGGGAGACATGCCAGAAGAAGGTGAGGCATCACTGGAGAGTTTTCTTGCAGCGCTGGGCACTGGAAACGCCCCCAGTGCTATTTGAGTGCAGGGGACCGCCCCCAGTGCTGCGAAAAAATTAATTTACATCCCCATGAAAACTGGGATGAGACTTTTCTCAGCACTGGGGGTAGTTCCCTGCTCTCAAACAGCACTGGGGGCGTCCCCAGTGCTGTGAGAAATCTCTCCAGTGACGCCTCACCTTCTTCTGGCACACCTCCCAGCTGCGTTCTCTGCGATGATTCTTCTTGTGGTGCCTACTGGATCTAAATCCCAGGCATGCGCAGTCAGTTCTGCTATTGGGCCTCGGGCAGATCCAACTACGCATGTGGCGGCCAACTTCTTATGGCCGCTTACACAAGCATACTGTGCATGCAGTACACTCGTGTTAGCGGCCACAAGAAAATGGACGCAGATGTACGCAGTCAGCTTTGTCTGTGGCCCGATGGCAGAGCTGACTGTGAATGCTTGGGATTTAGATCCAGAAGACGCCACAAGAAGAATCATCGCAGAGAACGCGGATGGAAGGCGCGGCAGAAGAAGGTGAGGTGTCACTGGAGAGTTTTCTCGCAGCACAGGGCCCTAGGGAAGACCCCAGTGCTGTTTGAGCGCTGGAGTCTGCCCCTTGTTCTGCGCTCAAACAGCACTGGGGTCTTCCCTAGTGCCCAGTGCTGCGAGAATTCTCTCCAGTGATGCCTCACCTTCTTCTGGCACGCCTCCCAGGCACATTCTCTGCGATGATTCTTCTTGCGGCGTCTTCTGAATCTAAATTCCAGGCATGCGCAGTCAGTTCTGCCATCGTGCCTCGAGCAGAGCTGACTGCGCATGTCTATGGCCATTTTCCTGTGCCCGCTAACACAAGAATACTGTTCATGAAGTACACTCGTGTAAGCGGTGTACATGGCCACAGACATGCGCAGTAGGCGTTGCCCCATGGCTGAGCTGACTGTGAATGCCTGGGATTTAGATCCAGAAGATGCCGGAAGAAGAGTCATCGCAGAGGATATGGCGGAGAGGTGTGCCAGAAGAAGGTGAGGTGTCACTGGAGAGTTTTTTTCACAGTGGGGATGCCCTTAGTGCTGTTTGAACGCAGGGGACTGCCCCCAGTGCTGCAAGAAAACTCATTTGCATACCGAAGAGAACCGGGATATCTACCGAACGGCGGTGCGGAGAAGAAAGGTAATGGTGTGGGGGGACATGATACTATGGGGGCAACCTGTGAGAATGGGGGAAATTATACTGTGGGGTCAACCAGGAGGGTGGGAGGGGAACATGAATCTGGGGGTTAACCTGGAGGAGTACAACATGAAAATGTAGGGACAACCTAGAAGGGGACATTATGAGGGGCATTATATTGTATAGGGCCACTAAGGGGCATTATACTATGTAGGGGCCATTTAGGGGGTAATATAATTTGTGCACATAAAGTGGTGGTAATGGGGGGCCCACTTATGAAACCTTTGCACAGGGTCCACCAATGTGTTAAAACGGGCCTGAGTATAGGAGTTAAGCCTAGCACATCCTCATTTTGCAGTAATACATTCCTAGTAGTATATAAAGCTATGCTAAGTGCATCACAAGGAGAATGTCACATCCTGGTGCAAATAAAGCACCAGATAATGTTAAAAGAGAAGTACCGCAGACGTTCTTGCACTTATACTTTTTGCGAGCTTTTCTGTTGTTCTGCTGGCCGATGTGTCCTCAGGGGTTCTATGGCGTCCTGTGTCTCTGGCCTTGCAGGGATCCTTGCAAAAAAACACTGAACATGGCCTGGTCCTCATCAGACAACAGGAAATTTCTGGCCTCTGCTGCTTCCATGGTGTTATGATTGGACTTTATTGGAGGCCGATGAGCTTTAGTCGGCTGCAAGAAAACAAAATAAAACAATTATTATTACGAACAAAGAAATTGTACATCTTATATCATGTATGGAATATCCACAGGAACCATTTCTACAGAGAGGAATCTGCATTTTCTCTCCACTGAAGGCTATGAGACTGGTGGAGCCTGCTGGAATGGGGCTTAGTCCTGGTAGTAGGTGGGGAGGAATCAAGTGTTTAATGAAAGTAGTGTGAAAAAGACATAAATGACTCAGGTACAAGTGACTGTACAGGGCTTTGATCTCTTCAATATCTGACCCTGTTTCCTACTTTTTTTATTCAAATGAATAGTATATTATATTAATCTTTTAACTTTATTAAGCTCCAGTGCTGCAGTAACTCTTTGCACCTCCTTATTTCATAAAGCAAATACATATAAGGTCATGAAGGGACATACTGCCATCATAAATTAGTCTACCCTGCCCAGTGGTGAACCTAGCCTCTCTGCTGCCTGAGGCAGACGATCAAAAGAGTCCAGGAAGGGCGGGGGGTGTTCATCTTTTGATCCGTCGCCTCATGCAGTAGGGGGGTTGAGGGTGATAGCGGTAACATTACAATAAATACAATGCAGTAATATTTTGTGCAGTAATACTCACAGGGACGTTTTACCACATTTCCCGTCTTTTCCCTTTTGACCGCCATGACCACTGCTTCCAGCTTTGACTTGACTCCTCACTTCTCCACACACTCTACACACATATATATATATATATATATATATATATATATATATATATATATATATATATATATATGTCTCACAGCAGCCCCTGCAGCCTATATTATGCCCCACAGTGGCACAATAGACTGTGGGGCATAAAAGAGGTTGCAGGGGTGCCACTGTGGGGCATAATAGAGGTTACAGGGGCCACAGTGGACCCTTCAAGCTCTATTATGCCCCACAGTTGAACACCCATGAACTAGTACTATAATTGGGGATCTTTTCAGACCCCTAAGTATAATAATCGGAGCCCCAGGGAAGGTGAGGGAACATAATAAACACTGTTACTCACCTCTACGGGATCCAATGTTAATCCTAGCAGGCTTCGGGCCTATATGGTAATATCCCAGATGTCACGTGGGCTAGGATATTACCATACAGGCCGAAAGCCTGTGGTAGCAGTAACAGCCTGTTACCATACAGGCCCAAAGCCTGCTAGGATTAACACCGGATCCTGGAGAGGTGAGTAACACTGTTTATTATGTTCCTTCACCTCCCCTGGGGCACCGATTATTATATTCGGGGGTCTGAGAAGACCCCTGAGTATAATAATAGCGGTAGTGAGATCGCGGCCTGGCCCGGGCCTGCTCACAGCCACCCCTGTTGCCTATAGTAGAAGGGGATGCGGAGGCGGCAGTGAGCAGGCCCGAGGAGGTAGGTAAATAGGACGCTACCTGCTGGGGATACTGCAGCAGGTAGCGGCTTATTATAAAACAAACAAATAAAAAAGGTCTGATACTTACCGACCTCGCTGCTGCTCCCGCTGCCTCCTCTTCTCCCAGCAATACGACATCTGAGTATCAGCGCAGCGGCGTCATCACGCCACCAGCGCTGAGATGCAGATGTCTAAACCAACGCAGGAGAAGGCCGCTCGGGTTGTTTTTAGAGCAGCCTTCTCCTGCATTCGTTTAGGAAAAAGTAAAAAAAATTGAAAAAATCGCCTCACCTCGCCTCATTAGAGGTGCGGCGCTGACCCTGCCATTTTCAATATGAAAAAAAAAACACAAAAAAAAAACCCCACCAACATTTCTTTGTGCAGGATGAAGCTAACTACTGAACAACATTTGTGTGACCAAATTTACTGATCAGGGCCTGGTACAAATTGTGTTCATTTACTTACTACAGGGATGTGTGGTGGGGGCATCCTAAGGGCTTCCACTTCGACCCGGTTAATACGCTGGAAGAACTGCTGCTTTCGGATGTTTCCATTGACTTCCGAGCACTTTGATGGATCTTACTGGAGGAGCTGAAATAAGAAGTAGATATATGTAAACTACTACCATTAACCGGTTAAGGACCAGGCCCAAAAGTATGTTAAAGACCAGGCCTCTTTTTTCAAAACTGACATGTGTCACTTTAAATGGCAATAACTTTGAGACGCTTTAACTTACACAAATGAATTTGAGATTGTTTTCTTGTAACACATTATACTTCATGTTAGTGGTAAACACTAATCAATATTTTTGCATTTATTTATAAAAAAACTAGGAAATTTGATGGAAATTTGAAAAAAATTGCAATTTTCAAAATGTGAAATTATCTGCTTTTCAGGTAGATAGTCATACCATCCAAATACATGAATAAATATTATCTCCCATATCTCTGCTTTATATTGGCATCATATTTTGATTGTCTTTTAATTTATTTTGGACGTCACAAGGCTTACAAGTGTAACAGCGATTTTCCAGATTTACAAGAAAATTCTCCAAACCAATTTTTTAGGGACCACTTCAGTTCTGAAAGTAATTATAAAGGCCTGTATAATAGAAACCCCCATAAATTACCCCATTTTCAAAACTGCACCCCTCAAATTATTCAAAACAGCATTTGGGATGTTTGTTAACCCTTTAAGCATTTCATAAGAATAAAAATAATATGGCAGTGAAATTTAGACATTTCATTTTTTTTTCACTAATACATTCATTTAGACCCAAAATTAACACATTCACAAAGGGTTAAAGGAGAAAATGCATCTGACAGTTTATTGTGCAATTTCTCCCGTGCACAGAAATACCCCACATGTGGGTGTAAACTGATTTTTGGGCACATGGCAGTGCATGGAAGGGAAGGAGCGACACTGGGTGTTTGAACAGCAGATTTTGCTGGAATAATTTTCAGCGCCATGCCTTATTTGCAGAGACCCTAGAGTACCAAAACAATGGAAACCCCCCCAAAAGTGACCCCATTTTAGAATCCACACCCCTCACAGAATTCATCAAGGGGTATAGTCAGCATTTAGACCCTACAGTTGTTTCACAGATTTTACTAACATTGGGATGTGTAAATGAAAAATTACTAAAATGTCACTTTATCTCCAAAGTTTTCATTTTCACAAGGGGTTAAAGGAGTAAAAGCCCCCCACAGTTTGTTAAACAATTTCTCCTGAACACGGCAATACCCCATATGTGGCTATAATCTGCTGTATGGGAACATGGCGGGGCTCAGAATGGAAGGAGCGCTATTTTGCTTTTGGATGGCAGATTTTGCTGGAATTATTTTTAGGTGCCATGTCGCATTAGCAGAGCCCCTAGAGAACCAATACAGTGGAAACCCCCTAAAAGTGACCCCATTTGGGAAACTACACCCCCCACAGAACATATTAAAGGGTAGAGTGAGCATTTTGACCCTACAGCTGTTTCACAGATTTTATTAACATTGGGCCATGAAAATGAAAAATTACTTTTTTTCCAACAAACTGTCAATTTAGCCCCAAATTTTTAATTTTCACAAGAGGATAAAGGAGAAAAAGCTCCCTAAAGTTCGTTACACAAATTCTCCTGAACACAGAAATGCCCCATATGTGGTCATAATCTGCTGTATGGGAACATGGCGGGGCTCAGAATGGAAAGAGGGCTATTTGGCTTTTGGAGGGCAGATTTTGCTGGAATATTTTTCAGGTCCCATGTTGCATTTGCAGAGCCCCTAAAGTACCAATACAGTGGAAACCCCCTATAAGTGACCCCATTTTGGAAACTACACCCCTCATAGAATTTGTCTAGGGGTAGAGTGAGTATTTTGGCCTCACAGGTGTTTCACAGATTTTATTAACATTGGGACGTGAAAATGAAAAATTACTTTTTTTCCCAATAAATCGTCCATTTAGCGCCATAGTTTTAATTTTGCAAATAGTTTAAGAATTAAAAGCCCCCCACAGTTTGTTACACAATTTCTTCTGAACACGGCAATACCCCATATGTGGCCATAATCTGCTGTATGGGTACATGGTGGGGCTCAGAATGGAAAGAGCGCTATTTGGATTTTGGAGGGCAGATGTTGCTGGAATAGTTTTCAGGGGCCATGTCGCATTTGCAGAGCCCCTAAAGTATCAATACAATGGAAACCCCTCAAAAGTGACCCCATTTTAGAAACTACACCTGTCAAGGAATGTATCAAGAGGTATTATCATTTTGAGCCTAAAATGCTTCCCAAAAATTTAATGTACAAAATGAAAATTGAAATTTTTAAAAATATGCCATTTCGGTGCCCAATACGTTGCACCCACTTTGTGTTGTCAGAGACCTGCACTCCTAAAACTATTAAGGGGCCATCCCGGGGGTCAAAAAATTATATATGTGGGTGTAAACTGCTGCTTGGGCACACAGCAGGGCTCAGAAGGGAAGGACCACTGTGCGTTTTAGCTTTTGGGGTACAGATTTAGAGGGACTTTCTGGGTGCCATGTTGTTTTTGCAGAGCCCTGGAGGTGCCAGTAAACTGGAATTCACCAAGAAGTGACCCCATTTTGTAGGGGCAATTTTAGGGTCTCTGCAAATGTGACATGGTGTCCAAAAACGAAGAATCTAAATCTGCACTCCAAAAGCACATATTGCTCCTTCACATCTGCGCCCTGCTGGGTACCCAAATAGCAGTGTATGCCCACATGTATGACACTGGTGTACCCCGGATAACGGACTTAATACCAATATGTGGGTAGAATCGGCTGTTTGGGCACAGCCGGGGACAGAAGGGAAGGAGCGCTATTTTGGTTTTTGGAGCACAGTTTGGTTTTTGGACGTCATGCCACTTTTGCAAAGCCCCTGAATTGCCAATAAAGTGGAATCCGCAGACATGTCACCCTATTTTGGACACTACCCCACTGATGGGATTTATCAAGTGGTGTAGCGAGAATTTTTAACCCTTGAGTGTTGCATTTATTTAGTTTCCAGAAATGAAATCGCAACTGATAGAGAAGTTAAAAATGAAAATTTTACAGATTTGCCATTTCAGCGTGCAACATGTTGTGCCCGACTTATGTCAGCAGAGACACTCCAAAAACTGTTAAACGGGTATCCCAGGCACAACAGCTTTTAGAGCGTTCATCTCTGATACAAGGTGGACACAACATATTACGCACTGAAAGGACGTATTCCTGGAAAAATGGTCATTTTCACCTCTCACAATCCGCTTCGTATTCATTTATGGATAATAAGTTATAGCAACACTTGGGGGTTAAAAATGCTCTCTGTACCCCTGGAGAAATCCTTCAGGGGTGTAGTTTCCAAAATAACGTCTCATATCAGGGGATTCCACTTTACTAGCGTTTCAGCTCTACAAAAGTGTCATGGCATCCAAAAACCAAACCGTCTGTGCTCCAAAAACCAAATGACCCTTCTTCCCTTCTGTGTCCGGCTGTGCCCTAATATCAGTTTATACCCACATATGACATTACGTGCATTATCCGGGGTACACCAGTGTCATACATGAGTCATACATGTGTCATAAACTGCAGTTTGGACGTACAGCAGGGCGCAGAAGGGAAGGAGCGCTATGCGGCTTTTGGAGTACAGATTCAGATGTTTGGTATCTGGACGCCATGTCATGTTTGTAGAGCCTGTAAGGTACCAGAAAAGTGGATTCCCCAAAGGAGTGACCCCATTTTGAAAACTGCACCCCTCAAAGAATTTATCAGGGGGTGTAGTGAGTATTAGTATCCCGGACGTGACTGCACAGCGGATGGCGAAGAGGGAATATATAAGCTCTGCGGAGGACATTGCAAACACCAAATTCCCTACTATGTCCCAGTAGCTCCTATGATTGGGGGAGTCACTCTGGGGGTCACTTCTGGTGTCTGTTCCCTCATAAGCTGTAAATCTGGGGTGTCCCCTGATATTCGCTTGCACAGCTTATATATTCCCTTCCTGACGCCGCCAGTTGTATTCTAATAATTTGGCGATTTTTGAGGGTTTTTGTCTTCACATTGTGAGATGCTATATTTTCTTTATTTTTCTGGTGACGCGGCCATATAAGGGCTTATTCTTTGCGGGATGAGATGCATTTCGTAATGACACCATTTTTGGGTGTCTACATCTTTATGAATACATTTTATTAACCCTTTTTTGCTGGATTTAAAAAAAAAAATCAATCCTGGCATTGAGTTTTACTTTTTTAATTTTGCGCCATGCAGCGTACAGTATAAGTAACATGTTCCCTTTATTCTGCGGGTCGGTACGGTTACGGCGATACCTCATTTATATTATTTTTTTATGTGTTACTAGTTCTGCAGAGGAAAAACACATTTGGGGACATAAATCAATGTTTTTTGCATCGCATCTTCTAAGAGGCGTAACATTTTTATTTTTCGGTTGACAGTGTTGGTTGAGGGCTTATTTTTTGCGGGACAACCTGTGCTTTTTATTGGTACTGTTGTCGGATGCATATGACTTTTTGATCACTTTTTATAGCATATTTTGTATGGTGAGATGGCGAAAAATCATTACTTCCGGCGAGTTTTTTCCGTTTTTTTTTCCCGACGTTCACCGTGTACATTAAATATTATTTCAGTTTTATTGTACAGGTTGTTACGGACGCGGCGATATCAAATATGCATTGCTTTTTTTAATTTTTAGTGCTTTTTTTTATATAATTCATTTTGTATAGAAAAAAGGGATTTTTGGACTTTAGAACTTTATTACTTTTTTCATACACTTTTTTTTTTTTTTTTAAACTTTTTTTTTTACTTTTTCATGTGTCCCTTTAGGACACTTGAATCAGTTGATGCTTTGATGAAAGCATCAGCTGATTCTACACAGTAGCAGACAGGACACGAGCAGGACATGAGCCTGCTCGTGTCCTGTAAGCTGCAGAGGAAGTGAGACACATCGCTCACTTCCTCCATCGCCTGGCAGGATCACCAGGTATGTGGGGGCTCCGGTAGTCTGGGGTCACTGGCCAGACCCCAGACTACCTTCTACTGACATCGGCACCCCCCGATCTCGCCGCGGGGGGTGCCGATCACTTTCAAATATCGGCAGATCCCTTTCGATCGCGCCGTGATGTTTGACGGCGCGATCGAAAGGGTTAACACGTCCAGTCGGACTCAGTTCCGACTGGACGTTATGGAGGAAGGGGTTAGGTGTTAGTAACACCTAACCCCTGTCCCCCCCGCACCCCTCCCCCCACCAGAAAGGTACCTAAAGGCCGGACGTATTTCGGCAATAGTCCGGTCTTTAGGTACCAGCACATGAGGCCGTAAATTTACGTACGGCGGTCCTCATGTGGTTAAAGACAATAAAATCACATCAATCACTGTTTTCCTGAGGTACACACTAAGGCCGGGGCCCCACGGGTGGGAGTCGCTGAGATTTGCCTGCGGCGAAAACACCGCGGTAAATATCACAGCGTTTTACAGTAACTGCAAAGTGGATGGGATTCTTGCAAAAACCACAGGGTGGACACGCTGCGATTTCCAAAACCAGTGCAGTTGTGGAAATCGAGGCATGTTAGTTATATCTACGGAAACGCCAGTGGTTTCCCCATAGGTATAACTGTAACAGCAAGTCCGCAGAGGAAATCTCCACAAACTTTCTGTCTAAAGCGCTAGAACCGCGACGCGTTGCAGCCGCAGTTTTTCCCGCAGCGCTTTTTTGCTGCAGGACGTCCCGTGCGGCCTTAGCCTTAACCTCAGGCTAGTTCAGAGGAGCTAACCAGCTGCAAGACCATTGTGTGTATCTGTCGCCTTAGGTTTTCTGCTCTTACCTTGCACTGGGGATATTAAAAGGCCCTTTCGACTGCAAGAATTTGTCAAAGTCCCCGCAGCCTATGTAGTCGATCCCAAGACAAACAAACATCTGTATAGAGAAAAGATAGAAAAGCAGGTGGGTTAATACACTGTAATAACATCTACACATTTCCTATATAAAATTGATCAGTAATTTTTATTGTATCTTTAATTATTTCCAAATAAGCTCCAGAAATATAACATGCAACTAATGCAATTTTTTTCTATTGCCCCACTCCTGTCACTTTCCTGGAAGGCTATGTGTGGTGACCCCACTGACCCCACCAGATTTATAAATGGAGTAAATGATTCCTTAAATCCACACCAGCTACAAGATGGCATAGATTTCAGTGTAAGTACATTGCCCTGCGTAGGGTGCACATTAGGGTTTGAGCGATCGGGATCGGAAAAGATCGGATTCCGATCGGCGATCGAGTAAATTTCATGATTGAGATTGAGATCGGCTGGAAAATGATCGGAAATCGGATTTTAAAATCGATCTTGAAATCTCAAGATCGGCTCAACCCCAAAAGTGACTTTTCCCATAGAAAAGCATTGACTAGGGTTGAGGATCGGGATGGGAAAAGATCGGATTCCGATCGGCGATCGAGCAAATTTCACGATCGAGATCGGGATCGAGATCGGCTGGAAAATGATCGGAAATCGGATTTTAAAATCGATCTTGAAATCTCAAGATCGGCTCAACCCTAGTGCACATACTTTATGATTTGGTACATAGTACTTAGTACATATTTTGCATCTAGGTCCAAGAGCTTCATGTTTAACCTCTGAGTAGCTAACCTGTGCGATGACCTGTACCACAAGAGGTTTCATGAGGTTCTGCAGCAGCTGAGAGTGTTCCCCTCTCCTAAGGTTCTTGCACTGGTACCGCCAATATGGTAAACTAGTTCCAATGCAGAGTCTTCTCTACTATGGAGAAATAGCTCAATACAGGCCACCATCTATGATACATCCAAGCTACAACCAGAAAGGCAAGACTTCCTGTGCCCAGGGTATAGAAGAGGGATATTTATGCCATAAAAGTTGATTTCATCTACAAGGAGAACAGGCGTCCTGCGAACCCGTCTATGATTCATGTTAGCTGCTGTTTCTATTTGTGAGGTTATTACACATCGCCCTCTCTGTTGAAGTCTATGCAGCTCTCATGTGCTCAGCACTTATGGTATAGATATGTGGATATACTGTATATGTTTAAGGTTTCCATAAACACACTGGGGGAGATTCATCAAGCAAAATGCCCCAGAATTCTTTGCACCAAAAAACTGTCTAAGGGGGCATTCACACGGAGTAACGCCGGGCGTGTATTACAGCCGTACACGCCGGCGCTACGGCATGCTGCTGAACACTTCCCATTCACTTCAATGGGAGCGCTCGTAAACGCCGCTGATACGAGTGCTCCCATTGAAGTGAATGGGAAGTGTTCGGCAGTCTGCCGTAACGCCGGCGTGTATGGCTGTAATACACGCCCGGCGTTACTCCGTGTGAATGCCCCCTTAGACAGTTTTTTGGTGCAAAGAATTCTGGGGCATTTTGCTTGATGAATCTCCCCCAGTGTGTTTATGGAAACCTTAAACATATACAGTATATCCACATATCTATACCATAAGTGCTGAGCACATGAGAGCTGCATAGACTTCAACAGAGAGGGCGATGTGTTTGTTATTTTTAATCACTTCTCCTGGCCTCTACTTATTATATTCTAGGGTCTGAAGAGACCCCAGAGTATAATAATAGCACCGAGTCTAGGAGCAAGGGGGGCTCTTAGGAGCATATAATACTGTGTGGGGGCCACTGTGGAGCACATAATACTGTGTGGGGGCCACTTTGATATAATAATGTGTGGGGGCCACTGTGGAGTATATAATACTGTGTGGGGGCCAGTGTGGGCATATAATACTGTGTGTGGGCCACTATCTGCACATACTATAATACTGTGTGGGGGCCAGTGTGGAGCACATAATACTGTCCCAGTATTAAATGAGAAAAAGAACACAGATATATAAAAGTTGATTTTTATTAATAATCATGATAAAACATATACACAAAAGACCATGGTAACAAAAATGATGTTCTAAATAATGATAGAAGGGGGACAATATAGTCATAGAACCAAAATAACCAGGGCATGGGGGTAGGAATACAAGTGGGAGATGTTGTAGCAACAGTGATATTAATAATAATATGTACCATATGTATAAAGAAGATATAGCCGGTATTGTGGAGGTGAATTGATTAGAGAATAAAGCCAATGCTATTATGTATAAAACCTACACAAATACCAGTGTGTGAAAATCAGGACATAGAAAAAACAAACAAAGGTGCATACCCTTAGGGCAGGTTCACACCTGTGCCCAGTCTCCGCTTTGCAAGTTTCCGTCTTCTGCCTGAGAAACTGGACAGGAGACGGAAACCCGGCAGTCAGTTTTCAAACCCATTCACTTGACTGGGCTTGCAAAGTGACTGCCCGTGAGCGTCTTTTGCCTGTCTGCGGCAAACCCGTTTTTTTTTTTTAACTAGACACAAATCCTGCATGTCCGACTTTGTGTCCGATTAAAAAAAACGGGTTTGCTGCAGAGAGGCAGAAGACGCTCACGGGCAGTCACTTTGCAAGCCCAGAACATCATGATATACACTTGAGCTGCTACTGAACCTCAGCTGCTGCAGAACATCATTATAAACACATTAGCAGCTACTGAATAGCAAAAAAAGTATGAAATTATGTAATAGAATGAGTGGACATAAATTTTATGGAAAGGTAAAAGTAAAAAAAAAAACAACTTTTAGTGCACAGTATACAGTATGTTATGTTGTACAGTGAGAGCCTATGGGTGACATATTCTACTGTATAGCTATGCAGTTGGGTACATTGGAACCTTTTGTTGGAGGTCCTATAAACATGAATTGTGAGCAGTGTATGTGCGTTTACCTGAACCATTTTGGTCTTCTTGCTCTGTTTTCGTTCTACTGGCACTTTCTTTGGATATATCCGTAGATTCATTGATGTTTTCTCCTCTGGAGGTATCCAAATAATAATAATAATAATAATAATGTCTTTGTGTTCTTGGCTCTGCCCTGGTCCAGCAGACATCTCCTCCATCACCAGGCGCTAACTGTCACTCTCATCTGATAACCTCAGCTCAAGGGTTAGTATTGCTTTGGCCGCATCATGGAACTGGTCATGTGCTCAGTAACTGACCAATAGCATTCAATGCTGATCATTTCTAATGCATATACTGAGAGCTATGAAATGACATGTAACCTTCTCACACTTGTTTTATCACCAGAGTGAGAGCCGGGTCATGTCATGTCACTTTACCTAAAGCATCTAGGGATTGGTACAACAGGATATATCATTGTCTAAGGCTATGGAGGAAATAACTTTGAGTGTAATATATATATATTATTTATTTATTTCTTTTTTTTCTTACAGTTATGGTAAATGACAATAATTCTTGCCTACACTAGGGGGAGCTCTCTCAATACATTTAAACAGTAAACTCCATAGTCCACATATGGGAGATGTAGGCAGACAGATTTTTGTGGTTTTGTATTCTATGCCCAGCTTGTCAAACATCATTTGAGAAGCTCAAGATTGTGTTCATCTGACCATATTGAGCCCTATACGAGATATGATTCCAAAATGAAGCCCACAACAGGGGCACAAGTATAGTCCTAGCAGTCGTGACTGTTGCTATCACCTCCAAAGGTTGAGTGCTCCTACTCGGTACAAGAACCCTGTACGTTTTTGTAGGGAGTTACAAGCAGGTGCCTTCTGCTATCTAGTTATACTATATAGCAGTGATGGTGAACCTATGGCAAGCGTGCCAGAGATGACATGCTGAGCCCTCTATGCTGGCATGCAGGCGGTCGCCCAGATTGCTCACTAACGGGGAATCCGGTACAGGATTCCCTGTTGATGAGCGATCGCTGCCTTCAGCTGTATGTGCAAATGCACATACAGCTGAGAGCTGTCAGTGTAGGCTGCGGATGGCACGACTATGGCCTACACTGACTGCAGAGTTTGACCTCAGCCCCGACGCAGGCGCGATGACGTGAGTCATCAGCACCCGCAGTCAAAAGGAAGATGATGCCGGCAACTCTTCATGGGTAAGTATAAGAGCGTGTGAGTGTGTGTGAAAGTGTGTGAATGATACTGAACAGCTTATAATACTGGGGGGACGTACTAAAGAGCAAATAATACTGGGGGGTATACTAAAGAGCATATATACTGAGGGGATATGTACTGAGGAGCATATAACACGGAGAGGATGTTTATTGAGGAGCATATAATACTGTGTGTGGGAGGGGGCGTACTGAGGAGCATATAATACTGGGGGAGATTACTGAGTAACATATAATACTGTGTGTGGGTGCCATGCATATAATTCTGTGGGGGGGGGGGGCTACTATGGAGTATATAATACTGTGTGTGGTCCCCTCATTATTTATATCACACAGTATCTGTTTTATAGTAGACATGATATTAGTGCAGGCTGTAATAACATTGCACGGTCACTATAATACAGATCCTGTGCGATGTAAGTAGTGAACATTAATTGTTCAAAGTACTGAATGCAGATAGCTTTACATTTCAGTACAAAGTTGTTTGTATTATTTAAAGCTCTGTAAAGCCCCATTCACATGACTGTAATTTGTGGTCCATAACTGCCTGCAATTGTGGATCCGCACAGTATTAAGTTCAGATTGCTGTGTTGGCACTTCACGATAATTTAGTGGGCACAGTTTGGGCACTTGGTCTCTAAAAGGTTCGCCATCACTACTATATAGGTTCTCTATGTTCTAATTTACTCTTGTCATATGGTAGGGTCCCATCTCAATTTATTATAGGACCCAAAGTTAATTCCTTTAGAAGAAACTATCTAGCAAACTTATCATGGTAACATGAGCTGCAGGGGTGAGGATGGCAGTAGTTGCTTGCCTGGGGTCTCTAACTGAGACTGCTGCAGACCACCTATAGTAACCACATATGGGAGATTTGTCCATGCATGCACATGGATCTCTGTACTAAAGTACACAGGTCCCTCTTACTATGTCGGCTCAAATGAGCCAGAATTAATAAGAGGATATTAAAAATTCTGGCGTTCCATGGAAGCTCTAACGCACCATAAATTACATCCATGCCAGTCAGGAACTGACATAGATTTCAGGTCTAACTCACATGTATTTTCTGTGTGTTATAGGTACACACCGCAGCGGATAGGATGCCAGGGACTGCAGGAGGAAGGTAGTGAGGGATTAATTTCCCCCTCTGGTCCTTATGCTCCTAACGATCCTCCCAGTGTGGGGAATCGCTCAGGTAGATGCTTGTAGCAGTGCAGGAAACAGGGACACAGACACTGGATTGCAGACAAGTTCAGGCTTTATTCACTTGTAGCGCAGTGGCGTAACTAGGAATGGCGGGGCCCCGTGGCGAACTTTTGACATGGGGCCCCCCCGACCGACACCGAAGACCTCGACCGACTCCCTCCTCCGCATTCCTGCGCACTGTCCCTTAGTGGCCCCTGCACACAGTATTATGTCCCTTAGTGGCCCCTGCACTCAGTATTATGTCCCTTAGTGGCCCCTGCACTCAGTATTATGTCCCTTAGTGGCCCCTGCACACAGTATTATGTCCCTTAGTGGTCCGATAACTGAAAAGTACCTTTATTTATTTTATTTTTTTTTAAATTCCCCCCCTCCCCCTCCAGGGACTTGAACCTGCAATCATTTGATTGCAAGTCCCATAGACGGCAATACAAGTGTATTGTCGTCTATGGGAGATTCTATACATTAGTATTTCGGATGGTCATAGAGACCAGCCGCAATAGTAATATAGCGATGACAGGCTAATACTAATAATACTAATGTCTTTGTGTTCCATCTCTTGGCTCTGCCCTGGACTGCGAGGATGGATAAAACCAAAAATACCGTCCCCTTCCCATTACCGGGTACCCCAAGTAAATAATGACACAGGACAACAGATAAACCTTTGTTGGGCTGGAGGTCGGCCACAGCATTTATTTCCGGTTAACCTTTGAACTTGTATTTGCATAACGATAACAAAATTAACCAACGTGGGACGGAAAGGCGGACGCCCGGCCCCTTCACTTCAGGGAGGCCACTCCCACTTCCCGTCCGACCGACTATTTCCTCTGGAAAACCGCACGCCAGCTGTGACTTTGCAACAAAACCCTGGGATTAACTAAAAAAGAAACCAAAATTAAAACCTGTAAAACAAAACGACCACATCAGGGCCACTGCCCCCAAGGGGGAACGAACCCAAGAAGAAACACACCAATGATAACATGGCACACCAACAACACATAACACAAACAAAACTGAGCACACCAATTTCCTTTTTTTTTTTTTTTTTTGCGTTTGTTCGCAGTAAAAATTATATATATATATTTTTTTTTTAAATTAGAACCAATAAAGGGAGGGAGGGTGGGGAGCTCTTGCGGTGGTTCAGGCAGCCGGAAAGGAAGTCCGGCAGGCTGCGCTGCAATATAGAGGGACGGGGCATACCAATAGAGGCCCCGCCCCGAAAGCTGGGGGGGGGGGGGGAGGAAAAGAGGAGAGAGGAAGATTACAGCAGGATAAGCACAGGCAGAGAAAGGAGAGAAGAGCAAAAGCAAGAATAAAGATCATTTATTGAAAAAGAAGGAATAAACAGAGAATAAAAGATTGCAGCAAAACTAAAAGGAAGGGGGGGAGGGAAAAACCAAAATTGAACACCCCCACCATCGCAGTCCCTGGCATCCTCCTATAATGGTCCGGTGCCTTCAAGACTGCGAGGATGGATAAAACCAAAAATACCATCCCCTTCCCATTACCGGGTACCCCAAGTAAATAATGACACAGGACAACAGATAAACCTTTGTTGGGCTGGAGGTCGGCCACAGCATTTATTTCCGGTTAACCTTTGAACTTGTATTTGCATAACGATAACAAAATTAACCAACGTGGGACGGAAAGGCGGACGCCCGGCCCCTTCACTTCAGGGAGGCCACTCCCACTTCCCATCCGACCGACTATTTCCACTGGAAAACCGCCAAGGAGGACCCGGTGAAAGAGACTAAGCCGGGCTCCGACCCCCACCCAAAAGAAATATGGCCTTCTCTACACCATCTTGTAGTCCAGATAAGAAAATGTCCATACCAATCTCGTTAAGGTGCACGCCATCTTGGCGCATAAGCCCCCCATTTTCCCCTTCAAGTTGACGATGACGCACCACTATGCCACCCTTCGAGCGGATCAAGCGAGCCATCCGGGAATTCACGGTCCTGCGAGACCTCTCAATGGCTGCAGCGTCCCTATTGGAACGCCACGACACCCTGGAGACGATTTCCGACCAAACTAGGATAACATTGTTGAAGAAGGAGGAGAAACGATCAACGTCAGACCGCATCATGGTCAATAGCTCAACCATGCGCATGGATACCAAGTCATTTCCACCAGCGTGAAGGACGAGGATAACCGCCGCAGGGGCGAGCCTGCTCAATTCGACCACCTCCGGCAACACTTGGGACCAACGGAGACCGCGTATACCTCTCCAAAGTACGTCCAAGTCGACAAAGCCAAGATTTCTCCCTCCAGGGCGGACATCGGCACGCAATGCCGCCCAATAGACGTAAGAATGCCCAAGGAAAGCTACAAGAGGAGGATGGAGATCTGCAAGAGAGGAAAAAATCACAACACCAGCTCAGGGCGAACATAGCTAACATAACAGGAAGACTTCCACCTACCAATCCGCTGCACGTCACCCTCAGACAGGCCAGCCCTAGAAGCCTCCGTTGCGGCCCCAATACGAAAAGAGTGAGCAGCGAACTCCATAGGAGGAAGACCAAGAACACGTAGACACTTACGAAAGAAAGACTGAAACTGGAAACGAGTAACAACAGACCCATCCTGGTGAGACAGAAAATACGGACTAGGGGAAGGGAAATGAAAGAAAGAGGAAACAGCCGAAACAGGACAGGAAGGGCCAGAAATCGCGAAAAGAGACAACCAAACCCCTCTACCCAGCTGATCAGTCTTGGAACGTCGCACCTTAATTTTTACGAACCCGTGACCCAGCACCACATCCTCACGCAGCAACCCACCAGGCACAGAAGCAGAAGGGGAACACAACTCACCCACCCTCAGGGCCCCAAAGAAGGCAACGCAAAAACCGGCAGTCCAAAGCGCCGTCTCATAAGGAGAACAGCATACCGAGCCTAAGGAAGAGAGTAAACGCAACAGGATATCATGAGTAACCGGGCGACGACATTCACGACGGACCACTTCTTTTTTCCAACCCTTAAGGACTTGACATACAATAAAGACCTGGGAAACATCCGGGAGACTTCAGACGCAGATGAAAACCCACGCCCGCCAACCGCTTTTGAGCAACCGAAGCTGAAAACCCCCGCTCACGGAGATCACCCAAATAACTGAGAGTAGTGCTGAGTAACAAAGACACATCGGAGGACAGTGAAACCCCACCCCAGACAGACAACCATTCAGACCAAGCCTTACCATGCGCAGTCCAAGTGGAAGGAGTCACCGAAGATTGGAGTAACGGAATTAGACGAGGGTCACTAAGTCCCAGACTTGTGGGGGGCAAGAGGCACCCACCGCCGCAGCCCCCGGCAACTGCTCCCGAAAAACCTGCGAATTGAATCGGGACAAGGCATCAGCAACGACATTTTTTAGGCCGGGGATGTGACGAGCCCGGAACCAGATGTTAAGCTGCAAACACCGAAGTACAAAATGACGGAGTAAAGACAATACAGGGGGGGAAGAGGAAGAAAGGGAATTAATACAATGGACTACGCTCAAATTGTCCGTCCAGAAACGAACCCTCCTGTCCCGCAACTGCTGACCCCAAATCTCAATCGCCACAACAATGGGGAACAGTTCCAGGAAAGTAAGGTTCTTGCAAAGACCATTGTCACGCCAGGCCGCCGGCCATTCCTCTGCACACCATTGCAAGCCAAAGACAGCACCAAAACCGAGACTACCAGAGGCGTCGGTAAACAGCTCCAAGTCTGTGTTACTGACCTCCGGCTCCTGCCATAGCGTCCTGCCATTATAACCCAACAAAAATTCTTTCCAGACCAGTAAATCATTTTTTAATGGACGCGTTAAGCGAATTCTATGGGATGGGAGCCTCGCACCCCGCGTAGCCAGGGATAAATGCCGGGAGAAGACCCTGCCCATCGGCATAACCCGACAGGCGAAAACCAGGGAACCAAGGAGAGACTGCATTTGGCGCAACGTCACCTTGTCCACCGACAAAAAACCCTGAACCAGATCCAAAAGCTTCTGAAGTTTTTCCGCAGGTAAACGATAGCACATAGACACAGAATCGAATTCAATTCCCAAAAACGAAATACAGGTAGTGGGGCCCTCGGTCTTTTCGGCCGAAACAGGAACCCCGAAAATACCCATCAAACGCTGAAACGAAGCTAACAGAAAACCGCACTGACCGTCATCCGCCGGGCCCACAAAGAAAAAATCATCCAGATAATGCGTGATGTCCCTAAGGCCCGTCTCCACTCTAACCACCCATTCCAAAAAAGTGCTGAACATTTCAAAAAAGTGGCAAGAGATGGAACAGCCCATAGGGAGGCACGCATCGTAATAAAAAAGTTCATCAACCCTGCACCCCAATAAGTGATGACAATCGGGGTGAACCGGGAGCAACCGAAAGGCCGACTCTATATCAGACTTGGCCATCAGCACGCCACGACCCGACTTACGAACCAAGTCCACGGCTCTGTCAAACGAGACGTACGACACAGAAGACTCCTCAGGCAGAATCCCGTCGTTCACCGATTCGCCTTTGGGGTAAGAGAGGTGATGAATTAACCTGAACTTGCCGGGTTCCTTCTTTGGTACAACACCCAAAGGCGAAACCCGCAAGTTAAAAAATGGGGGGTAAGCAAAAGGGCCAAACATCCGCCCCAACTCAACTTCTTTAGCTACCTTGGAACGCAACACGTCCGGATGCTCACGGGCCGATTTTAGATTATCGGAAAAAACTGGGGATCTACTGAACAAAAAGGGGATAAAGAAACCGAAGGAAAAACCCGAACGCAGCTCCGCCGCAGCCGATTTATTGGGATACCTGTCGAGCCACGGGGACATCGCCTGAACGCTCACCGGAGTTTTTCCCATCCGATTTGGCCGAGGGGGTGACCGCCTTGGTACAACGGGAAGCGGGGTGATTTGCTCCGCAAGCGGAACATTCATGGCAGAACTTGCATAACCCGAAGAACCTGCAGTGCCCTTCATTGAAGAGCCAGCAGGTTCCCGGGCGCCGAACGGCCACCGGTCCAGGGGAGCTGCTGCCCTGACCGGAGGCCGCCCCGGGAAAGGGCGAAGACTTCTGAGCCAAAATTAAACGGATCCAAACATCCGTAGCCTTTACCGCCCATCCTATCTCAGGTTGCATACCCAAACGCCGGCGAAACTCCTCATCATATCTCCACCATGCGGTTCCGCCGTGAGATTTGTAAGCAGAAAAAATTGTGTCAAAGTACACAAATAATTCCATGCAACGTTCAGGATGCCTCTGACCCATGACGCTGCCCAGAACCGCGAAAGCTTGGCACCAATTGCCAAACGTTTTCGCGACCCTGGGTCTCCTATCCAAAGCCTTCTCCGTAACAACCCGCCGCTCCTTATCGACCGTGTGCTGGTCAACAGAGATCAAAGACCAAATATCAACATATTGACAAGACCAAATCTTATTTCTGGTCTCATCATCCAAATGACTGCCTAATGGGCTAACCCCACAGAAAAAGGATTCTTTATGCAAGCTAGCCCTAACCGGGGACTCCGGGACCGATTTGGAATCCTTGGATTTTTCTAGCTGCTTTGTCAAGGCCTTAAGGGCAGGGAGTAAATTAGAACTATCACCACCCCCCACCCCCCAAGCATCGGTAAAGTTAAACTCACCGTGAGATGGAGGCGCAACCTGCACCTAAGGAGGAACCACAAACGATCCCAGAACCGCACTGGCTACGCTAGCCCCACGGGACGACCGCTCCTGCGGTTGCACAGGCACCTGCCTCTTGGAACGTCTGCGGGATGACCTGCCAGAGCCAGGGGAACTGCAGGACGAATCATCAGAGGAAGATGGGGAACGGCGACGACGGGGCCTAGAGCTCCTGGATCGCCGTCTGCGCTTAGGCACCCGGGAAGAATGACCCCTCTTATGCTTGTCGGAACGATGGCGCCTACGCCTGCCACGTTCCTGGGAAGCGGATGAAGAAGAGTCAGTGCTTGAGTCCCTAGCCCTTCTAGAACCATGACGGCTAGTAGTGCCTGCAGCAGGCTCCATATGGGCCCTAATGGCCTCCATCAGCACATGAGATGAGGGGGCGGGGGATGGGGAGGAGGAGTGCTGTGACCCCTGACCATGGCGTTCTGTCCCAACCAGGGTGGAAGCGGCTGCCTGGGTGGCCGGAGGGGTTAAAGGGAGCTGCTCAGTAGGAGGCTCCTGTAGGGATTCCCGAGACCCCATGCTGTGGGTACACACTTCTCCGGCGCCAGAGGAAACTAAAATGGCGGCCGGAGAGGACTGGGCGGAAGGGGCGGGGCCACCAAGCCGCGGGAAGGAAGGCCCCGCCTGCCGACATGCGTGTCCAGCAGACGAGCCCGAGGCCCTGTCCCGCGCCAGGCCAGAGGGGGAGGAGCTAGGGCTCAGGCGCTCCGGAGGCCTGGAGCGCCTAGCAGATTTCCGGGGGACACGCAGAGACGCTGCGGGTGCTGAGGAGGAATCCTGCCGAACGCCTGAAATCAGGCGCGACAGGAAAGCCTCCCCTTCTGCCGCTAGACCAGCCCTGAGGGCCGAAATCAACTGCTGCTCGTCAGCCATTACCTGAGATGCGCAACGAGACTGAGCTCTTGCGGTGGTTCAGGCAGCCGGAAAGGAAGTCCGGCAGGCTGCGCTGCAATATAGAGGGACGGGGCATACCAATAGAGGCCCCGCCCCGAAAGCTGGGGTGGGGAGGAAAAGAGGAGAGAGGAAGATTACAGCAGGATAAGCACAGGCAGAGAAAGGAGAGAAGAGCAAAAGCAAGAATAAAGATCATTTATTGAAAAAGAAGGAATAAACAGAGAATAAAAGATTGCAGCAAATCTAAAAGGAAGGGGGGGAGGGAAAAACCAAAATTGAACACCCCCACCATCGCAGTCCCTGGCATCCTCCTATAATGGTCCGGTGCCTTCAAGTCCAGCAGACATCTCCTCCATCACCAGGCGCCAACTGTCACTCTCATCTGATAACCTCAGCTCAAGGGTTAGTATTGCTTTGGCCGCATGCATGGAACTGGTCATGTGCTCAGTAACTGACCAATAGCATTCAATGCTGATCATTTCTAATGCATATACTGAGAGCTATGAAATGACATGTAACCTTCTCACACTTGTTTTATTACCAGAGTGAGAGCCGGGTCATGTCATGTCAATTTACCTAAAGCATCTAGGGATTGGTACAACAGGATATATCATTGTCTAAGGGTATGGAGGAAATAACTGATTGTAATAATAATAATAATAATAATAATAATAATAATAATAATAATAATAATAATTATATACAGTATATATATATATATATATATATATTTATTTATTTTTCTTACAGTTACAGTAAATGATAATAGTTCTTGCCTACACTAGGGGGAGCTCTCTCAATACATATACAGTAAACTCCATAGTCCACATATGGGAGATATAGGCAGACAGATTTTTGTGGTTTTGTATTCCATTCCCAGCTTGTCAAACATCATTTGAGAAACTCAAGATTATTTTCATCTGACCATATTGAGCCCTATAGCTGATATGATTTCAAAATGAAGCCCACAACAGGGGCACAAGCATAGTCCTAGCAGTCGTGATTGCTAAAATCGGACCAGAATGGAAACTGCTGTGGACCGATTTTAGATTCTGCCTCCTCAGGCAGAACCAACGTTGATTGGCCAAATGCTGTACACTGGCCAATCAACGCTGGTCAATGCATTACTATGGGAAAAAGTCACCTCCCGCATATCGCAAGCTGACAGGGATCTCGACCAGATAGAGCCCCAAAGAGCTGGGTGAGTAACATTCCCCTCTAAATAAAGGTAATCCCTAGCTAACCCTGCCTGTAGATCTGTCCCTGTCTCACAGTCACATAGTTCACAGTCCCAAATTATTCGAATGTTAAATCCACCATTCGTCTAAATTGGAGGTCACCTGATTTCGGCAGCCAATGGGTTTTTAAATTTTTTTTAACTGCTTCCGTTGTCGTAGTTCCTGTCCCACCTCCCCTGCACAGTTATTGGTGCAAAAAACGCGCCAGGCAAGGTGGGAGGGGATACAAATTTTTACTGTGTTGCCTTGTGGTATTCGATTGGAATAATATGTATTCGATCGAACGGTGTTCGCTCATCTCTAGTAACTATAAATAGGCAGTTGTTTATAGGTACGGTACCTATAAAAAGTTTAAAGGTACGAACGGTACCTAAAAATAGCCAGTAGTTCATAGGTACGGCCTAAAAATAGCCAGTAGTTCATAGGTACGACCTAAAAATAACCAGTAGTTCATAGGTACGACCTAAAAATAGCCAGTAGTTCATAGGTACGACCTAAAAATAACCAGTAGTTCATAGGTACGACCTAAAAATAACCAGTAGTTCATAGGTACGACCTAAAAATAGCCAGTAGTTCATAGGTACGACCTAAAAATAGCCAGTTGTTTATAGGTACGGTACCTATGGGTACCTATAAATAGTTTAAAGGTACGGACGGTACCTAAAAATAGCTAGTAGTTCATAGCTACGGTACCTATAAATAGCCAGTTGTTTATAGGTACGGTACCTATAAATAGCCACATCCTTTTTTTTATACCATTTTTCCATTTACAGAGCCATATGAGGGCTTATTTGTTGCAGGACGAATTTACTTCATAATGGAACCATTTAAAGAGGACCTTTCATCAGATCGGGCACATGCAGTTTTATATACTGCTGGAAAGCCGACAGTGCGCTGAATTCAGTGCACTGTCGGCTTTCCCGATCTATGCCTGGTGTAAAGCGCTATTGGTCCCGGGACCGTAGCGCTTTAGTGTCAGAAGGGCGTTTCTGACACTTAGCCAGGGACGCCCTTCTGCCCAGCAGCGCCTATCGCGCTGTACTGTGGAGCGGGGAGGAACGCCCCCTCCTGCTCCTGATGATACTCATCTATGGATGAGCTGTGTGAACAGAGGGAGGGGGCGTTCCTCCCCGCTCTCACAGTACAGCGCGATAGGCGCTGCTGGGCAGAAGGGCGTCCCTGGCTAACTGTCAGAAACGCCCTTCTGACACTAAAGCGCTAAGGTACCGGGACCGATAGCGCTTTACATCGGGCACAGATCGGGAAAGCTGATAGTGCGCTGAATTCAGCGCACTGTCAGCTTTCCAGCAGTATATAGAACTGCCTGTGGGCAAAATGGTGAAAGGTCCTCTTTAATATTCTATAAGATGTACTGAGAAACTGGAAAAATAATTCAGAGCAGGATGGAATTAAGAAGAAAAATTTATTTGTGCCATTTTTTTGGGGGGGTTTCTAATGGCATTAAGTGTGTGGTAAAATTAAGGTACTTATATTTTTTTGGGTTGGCACAATCAAGGCGATACCGACCTTATATAATTTTTGTCACGTTTTAATATTATATAACAAATATATATATATTATATTATATATTTATATTATATATAACAAAAAAATTGAGTAATTAAAAAATTATTTTAATTGCGATATGACCTGTAAGGTTTCCATGTTTATAGCTGTGTAAGCCATCTTGTAGGCTTTATGCATACTACTTTCTACTTTACTACCTGATGTTTTGATAACTCTTTATTCAATTTTATTCAGGAGACAAAAAACAGCGATTCGACTATATAGATTTTTCTCTTCTATGTGGTGTTTACTGTTTTTTAGAGTTCGGACGTTTCTGAATACGGGGATGTCTATTTTATTTTTGTTTTTCTTTTGTTCTTATATGAGATCATGGGGAAGCCTCAGTAGCCTTCACTAGGTTCCCAGCTATCATAGGAACTGGACAACTCCCGCAGTCTTGCAAGGGAGCCGAATTGGCTGGGGACGAGAGGAGAGAGTGGGGTGGATATAGTATGCGACCCCCATTTCCAAAAGCGGCGAGATGGAGAGTGACAGGATACTGTGAAGATATACCTGGGGTTGTCACCTGTGATAATGGTAAATATTCACTTTTGCTAATAAAAATAACTTATAAAATACATGGGGAGGTGTTTAGTTTAATGTAATTTTTTTTTTTTTAACCTGGACAACCCCTTTTACAGCAAGAATTTTAATACACATTGTAGCACTCACTGCTGGTATACCGATGCTCATTACTCATACCTGTGTGTTCAAGGTGGAACACAACAAGCCTTTTACAGTGCAATACAGCAAAAAAAAAGTAAATTATCATCCACTAATATTTGCAGTTATTTGTTCTCACGCCTTTTTCCAAGGCGTTTATTATATGCGGATTATACACTGTTTATTCAAAGCATAACTTACAGGCCTTTAGGATTATTGGGCCAAAGAAGACAAATTTCTTATCCAGTTATCTCTGCAGTCATCTGGTCTAACACTTATTTAAAGGTGTTTATCAGTGGGAAAAAAAAAAATTACGGACATATTCGCTGTTTTGTTCCAAGTATCAAATTACAAGCCATTTCTCAATACAGCAGTGGCAAAAATCAATCATTCTTAGTCTGATCTCTGCAGTTAGCGGTTATTCTTATACTTACATAAAAGTGTTTATCAGTACGGAAACAAAATTAGGAACATATTTGTCATTTTGTTCCCAGAATAAAATTACAGACCATTTCTCAGTATGTCAGACAGAGAGGCTACAGTCCATGCACAGGAGGGCCACAGGCCTAAATTTTTAGTATCGGGGCGTGGCAGCAGGGGTCACTTACAGAGGCCTGAGCTCCCACTGTCAAGTCGCAATCGTGTCTTGACCAGCAACTCAACAGTTGTAGACTGGTTTGACTCATCCCAATTCACATCCACTTCATCCCACCGGGTTTTTTTTTTACTGGACACAAAGTCTTGCATGTCCAACTTTGTGTCCGGTTAAAAAAACGGTTTCGCCGCAGAAAGGCAGAAGATGCCTTTGAAGTGAGTGGGTTTGAAATCTGATTGCCGGGTTTCCGTCTCCTGTCCAGTTTCTCGGGCAGCAGACAGAAACCTACAAAGCGGAGACTGAGTGCAGGTATTAACCCGCCCTAAGACACTTTTATTTAAAATATGACTGTAAAATGAAACACTACCACAGTTTTGATGCAGTTTTAACGGCACTCCAACGGCACTGTGTGAATGGACGCTTAAATATTTTTTCTAATTAATACTGCAGCTCTATTACACTGTGGAGAATCAGCTCGCGGGTGTGGTGAGCTGGTAGCTATTATATGTTGCTGCCATCGTGTGAGTCACTATTGTGCATTTCACTGGAATAGTTAACGTGAAATGTTTGCACTTCTTATATTTGTATATAGTCGAGTATATAAGCCGACTTTTTCTGCACATTTTTCATGCTCAGAAAATTCTCCTCGGCTTATACACGAGTCAGGGTCCACAGAGCACAGAAAACTGGAAGGACTTGGAAGGGGGAGGTCCTTTAGTGCTACTGCTCTGTGATTGGCTTGTCATGAGGTCACGTGACTGTGATGTCATCAAAGGTCCTGTAGCCACTGGTAACATCTGCAGATAAGGTTGAGTCTAAATCCTAGTAGCTCCGCCCACACCAGAGTCCGATCACATGGTCATGACGTCATCAGAGGTCCTTTAGCACACTAGGCTTTAGCATCTCCCCTGCAGATGAGTGGCCAGGATTCATTGTGTCTTATGGAAGATGTCTGTTGTATGGAGGAGAGGAAGCTCCAGTAACGTGACACACAGGGACCTTCCTTTAGTTACTCTGCCTAGTAATGTCAGGCACTTGGGGTTATTAATTTAGTTTCAGTAACTCCATGTGCCTCACATTAGTAGCAGTTAACCCCATTGTGTCCCTCATATTAACCCCTGTGTGCTCCATAAAATGGTTACTAATATGTGAGACACATGGGGGTACTAATGAAGGACCTTAATTATGAAGATACCTAATTATTACCTCCATATGTCCCACATATCAGTAACTCTTATGTGAGGCACACAGAGGGTTAATGTGAGAGACATGTTGGGGTTAACTGCTATTACTATGATCCCCATGAAGTTACTAAGCTGCAATGCACATGACCAGACTTTTTATCTGCAATGGTGGATTTCCCCCTCTCGGCTTATACTCGAGTCAATAAGTTTTCCCAGTTTTTTGTGGTAAAATTAGGGGGGTCGGCTTATATTCGGGTTGGCTTATACTCGAGAATATACCGTATATTTGTGCCAATTTTTATTTCTTGAGAATAGTATCACACACCTTATAAATATCATATATCCCTAAGTCCCTGGTGTGTATGTGCATCCTTGGCTAACCCTTTGTTCACATCTGCTTTCGGTATTCCATTCGGGGAGTCCGCATGGGGAACACAACAGCAAGCGGTTTGCCAGTGAAAGCACTCAGACCCCATAGACTATAATGGGGTCCGTGTGCTTACCATATACTGCCCACACAAATCATGCGAGCAGGAAAGTAGATTGTGAACTACTTTCCTGTCCGCATGTTCCCTGCGGAGATCTGGCGGCAAGGACACGGACTTAATTATAGTCTATAGGGTATGTGTGCTTTCACTGCACAGCGTTTGCAGTTGCATTCGGTATTCCATTCGGCGGGTCCTCATGTGGACTTCTCCGGACGGAATACCAATGCAGTTGTGAATGAGGGCTAACTCTGTGGGTATATGCTATTGACACAGTGGCAGGGGTGTAGCTATAGGGGGTGCAGCGGTAGCAGTCACTACTAGGCCCCCAAGCTCCCTCTGTTATTTTAAGTCTGGGGCCCCACGGGACAGAAACACTCCGGGAAAAATTGCGATGGTTTACAGTAATGGCAAAGTGGATGATATTCTAGTGAATCTCATGCCCACTTTGCGGTAAAAACCACGGTGCAGACACGCCGCGATTTCCAAAACCAGCGCAGTTTTGGAAATCGTAGCATGTCAATTATACCTACGGAAATGCTGGTGGTTTCCCCATAGGTATAACTGTAACAAAAAGTCCATGGAGGAAAACTTTGCAAACTTTCTGTCTAAAGCGCTGCGGTTTTTCCGCAGCGCTTTTTGGCTGCGGGACGTCCCGTGGGGGTCTTAGCCTTACATGCATTGTGTCACATTTATCAAGTATTTTAAACACTTTAAAAATTTATGATTTGTACAAAAAAAGGGTTCGACTTTTCTGAAAGCGGCATGAATAGGGATGAAGTTGCAACACCATAAGCCATTTTTTTTTTCCTGGTGTAAACTAAGCCAACTAATAGGAAATGTAAAGTAAGGCTAGATTAAGACGACCAAGTTTCACCCGTGAATTTGACCAGATTTACCAGTCTGACCTTGATGTCAGGAGCAGGACTTATAGCAGTATAGTTATCTATGATGTTATCTATGTCTCTACCAATACTATATCTTATGAACCAAGCTTAGTCAATGAATGTTTTTTTCAATGGATTTAGAGAGACAAGTCATTGCCAAAGCCTTGCTGGAACAGCAGGGGGATCGGTGGAGGTGCTTTTTGGTTTTGTAGTCATTTGCTGCCCTGGTCACATGTAACAGACATCAGGGCAGGAACTAGTGGGCTCTGTTTCTTTGACTTTCAAGGGTTCAGCTTTAGATATCCCCTTTAATACATTTATTTCATGATATTAGATGATAATGTGTTAATATTTTGTGTGACTGTGTACAGTTTACAGGAATGATAAATGAAACTTGTGCACTTCCGATTATTTGTTCCAATTTTCTTGAGAAAACAAGCTTCAGCCTGCACAACCTCACTGTATAAATACGGTATAGCCATGGTCCTGCCCTTCACTTGCATATTTGTGAAGATTACTTTCACGATTCTGTCATCTCTGCTGAATTGTAAGTGCGTTTTCTTTATTTGGTCAGTGGTGTCAATGCTTCTGAATTGCAGAACACAGCTAAAATACACTACGGAAAAAAAAAAACAAGCTATGTGTTTTTTTCCCATGGTGTTTTTGCTGCATTTTTCTCTATAGTATTTCTCCTTTATTTTCCCTGTAGGGAAAACGCCAACATTTCCGCAGGTAAAAGAGACACTTTTACCTGCAGAAACCAGAAATTCCAGAGAAACCAGAAATTCGGCCAGAAACCCAGCAGACCACATTATGGTCTATGGCAGGGGTGGGCAATTAATTTTCCCATGGGGCCACATGAGAAATTGTAACGGTTCTAGATGGCCATGCGCGTCGTGGCAAATTTAGCTCCACCCACTTCTCCACTGACTCCACCCATTCTCAATCATTTTTCCATGTGCCCCACAAAGTAAAATCCTCCTACAGTCACCCTAACATTATACACCCCCACATTATAACATTTCCCTCCAAATGTCCCACAGTATTAAGTCTCTCTCCTGGTGCCCCAGTATAAACCAGCAGAAACTAGAAGGGACATTAAACTGGGTTTAATATCCTCCTCCAGCTGCCCCAGTTTAATGTCACCCTCCATCTGCCCCCTAGTTTAATGTCCCCCCTACATCTGCCCCTAGTTCCCCCCTCTTCCTCACACATGCTGTCTCTTCTCTCTTTATCATCCAGCAGCCTCCATTGCCGGCAGCTTGCAGAAAGCACACAGTCCCGTGTGGCTCCACCCACTAATGAGCCATAGCCTATCCTGGTGATAGGCTGTGATGACATCATCACAGGTCATTGAAAAACCTTCCACTAGCTATGCGGGCTGGACAGAAGCAGTCAGAGGGCCGGTTGTGGCTCGCAGGCCGCACATTGCCCAGGACTGGTCTATGGGGTCCATCGGGTTTCCGCTTGGTTTCGGCCTGACTTTTTTGAGCATTTTTTTAAGTGGAATGAAGGACAGAATCCCAGAACGGGCAATAAGCGCAAGTGTGAATCCTCAGGCTAGGTTCACACTAGGGTCGCCTGTCCATTGTTCTGACTCACCAGATTGCTAAAATAGTAGTCACATACAGACCATAATGGGGTTCATCTGGGGTCTGTTGTTTTAAAACTGAAAGTGGCGGACAGAAACTCTATGGGTGCAGGACTTTTTCATCCAGCGATTTCAGGTGGACATTGCGATGAAGATTCCAATGCGAATATGAACGTATCAAGTAGAAGCAAAGTTCATAAAACAGTATGGAAGAAAAGTAAGACTTGCATCCCCTGTTATCTGAACATCCCAACTGGGGAGCAAAAGGGGGTAATATAACAGTGGGAGTACAAAGGGGGCAGCAACCATTACTGCTGGGCACAAGGAGTGATAATAATTTTTTGGTAGGCACTCAGGAAGAATTGTTGCTATACTAGGGTGCTAGGGGCGGTTTTTGTTGTGTGATACCGCAATGCAGCAAGTTATCAGATCCAAGTTAAAGTTGGCTACGTCTGTAGGTCTTCTCAATGGCAGCTGAACATAGTTACTTATAATTATAGCCATTTTCTTAGTTTTCCACAGGTGTCCCAAAAACAGCAGTGGTAAATCTTTTTCTTGGCGATTCCTGAACTCTTCCAAAGATATAATTATTCTCAGTGTTTGTTTCTTTGAGGTCACATGAAAGTCCTTAGGCCAAATGTAACAGCATCCTCTGACAAAACTGATTCTATATTCTTCTTACATAGGACATATTAATAGGAACAAAGCTGGAATTACAACAAACAATCCCTCGGTGAAAACTAAGAAGAACACATGAAATGCCTTCAGGCGTATAACACAATGACTTCATAGAATTCTATGTATAATGTATTGTGTGTCTGCTGATCTATGGACAGGTGGTGGAGTCTTCTCAATATGGTGTTCCAAAACTTCTAACTACAATATAAATACCTGAGGGAGAACTTTCTATGGTGGGGACAAAAGAAGCACTTTAATAATACAGGACGAGTGTGGACTTGCATCAAACCATACAGAAGAGAGCACATTAAAGAGGACCTTTCATCACCATCTCAAGCTTTTCGTATCTTATAGTAGTTGCCGATTTACCTATTCCTGCACTATTGGAAATTCTTTCTCTAGCCCCCACCTTTCCTGAGCAATCCTGAGTTATATTTGGTGCCTGATATGTCATTTAGATTTTTTTAAAGTCAAGTGGGTGGTGACAGGCAGGAGCAGACAAGAGGGAGTGACTCAGAGCTCACAAGTGAGGTAGGCAGTGTCAGAGCTCAGAATCACACCCTTTTGTGTGTATAAGCCTTACATCCAGTGGCATAGCGGGGCCACTATAAACACATGCAATTTGTGCCTGTATTCCGTTCGGCGTTTCCAAGAAGGACTTTTCTCTCCATATTTTTCCGCCTTTTTGAGCAGAAACCTGGTGGATCCCATTATAGTCTATCGGGTCCGCGGGTTACTACTTTTTAAGCGGACTAGGTTCACCAAGCGGACCGGACAAACAGAAACCCAAACGCAGGTGTGAACCTAGCGTTACATGTATTAATTATGTATCAACTTACTTAATTGAACCAATTTTTTAATCAATTATGATAACCCAATCAAGTGAGACAGTACAACTGTGTGTTATCATTGTGTTGTATGCTTTGGTACTCACTTTTATGATACTACTTTTTAGATTTACTTTAGGCCTCATGCACACAACTGTGTGCACATTCAGTATGCTAACTGTATTTTTCGTGGCTAGCCCACTGACCCATTCATTTATGTGGTCCCATACACATGACTGTGTATTTTCAAGGTGCGGTGTATGGGTTGGGAGCGAAACTCCAGACAGGTCCTATTCCTGTCCGTTTTGAGGCCTGTGCTCACTTACTTCAATGAATGAGGCCATGGAGCAACAGGCGGCACACAGGTGGCACATGGATGTTATCCATGTGACGTCCGTGACATTCAAACATGGCCTGATGACACGCACATGGTTGTCTGCATATCACCTTAATCTGGATTATTGGATCTGAATTATTGAGTAATAATTGAAATGATTAAAATCTTCATGAAGAAAGCCCAAAAGAAAATGGAAAAGCAAAATATTCGTCTGGTCTTGTTAAAGTTTAATTCTATATCATTATTTTGCATGAAACAAGTATCAAATTGTATTCCAGATATTTGGAAATGTTCAGAAAAATATATATATATATTGCTGTGCAACAGATTTTAGCAGGTGTGGAAAAAATGCTACAGAGTAAGAATGCTTTACAAACTAGAAGTGAATGAACAAAAGAGAAATCTAAAGTCCATTAATGCTTGTTCTGACCGCCCTTTGCCTACCCTTTGCCTTCCGTCAATTCTTCTAGATCAGGGGTGCTCACACTTTTTCAGCATGTGCGCTACTTTCTTAACTGACTAAGGGATAAGATCTACTACCCACTTCTTGTGGGCGGGGCCTGTGGGCAGGGTCGGGGCGGGGGCCTGTGTGTGGGGCGGAGCGTGAGAGCAGGAGACAGCTCTCCCGTGTCTGCTTGTTCACAGTGCAGGCTGAGAATCATCTCTGGACACTGGCAGACCGGGGCCTTGCACTCGTTCGCAGTCAGGGCTGCAGAGGCCCCGCCTGCCAGTGTCTGGAGATGACTCTCAGCCTGCGCTGTGAACAAGCAGCACCCTGGCTCCCTTCATCCCTAAGAGCGGGGAGCGTGTCATCCCCCAGAGCTGCTGCCTGCAAGTGTCCGGAGTGCTTGTTTACAGCGCAGGCTGAGAGTCATCTCCGGACACTTGCGAACGAGTGCTAGGCCCCGGCCTGCCAGTGTCCAGAGATAATTCTCAGCCTGCGCTGTGAACAAACAGACATCGTGGATCCCTGGCTGCATCCCGCGATCGACCCATATGTCCTTTGCGATCGACCGGTAGATGGTGATTGACGTATTGGGCATCCCTGTTCTAGATATACTTATATAAGTACAATTTTAGAATGAATTTGGAAGCCAGATTGTTCCAAATATCTATAAACCATAAAAGCTGTCTATATGGCTGTGATCAGTGTTGGACTGAGCCACCATAGTACCAGCAGATCCTCCGGTGGGCCAAGCTCGAACACAATAAAGATCTAAGAGAAGACGCCCAAATTTAAAGGATACCATGGTCTATCTCCTAGAGTGTGTTGAAGGGTGGTTTCCCAGAATCATTTTATCTTGTGGGCCAAGGAACCTCAGTCTACACTGGCTCTCTTCTCCTCATTTTAATGGAGAGGGGTGTCTTCACATATATTGTAATGCAGTGCTTTAAAAATGCGGAATAAAAAGTCCTGCAAGCAGGATTTTTCTTCCCGCATTTTCAGGGCGGAAACCCGATGGACCCCATTGTAGTCAATGGGGTCCGCGTCTTTCCGTGTGTAACCGCTTTTTTAAGTGGATTAGGTTTCCGTTCATTCCCCAAGTGGATCTGACGAATGGAAACCCGAATGCAGGAGTGAACTAGCGTAAAAAATAATAAGTAGGCCATACATGGATAAATATTGAGTATTTGTAACTACAGGTAAACTACACCATATTGCTCAAGAACTGAATCTTCTCTTCTGTCTTCACTATCTTATTTTTCAAGCAGTCTTTTTCAGCTAATATCATTTGTAGCTGGTAAGATGGTCCATCTACATACGTTATATTCCTCTTTATATCTACTTCTTTCTTTAATATTAGCGCCAGTTCAGCAGTGAGTTGGTCTAGTTCTTCCTGAAGATGTTCTGTAATCCATTCTTTATCTTCTTCTCTTTCAGGAGCACTACCAAAAACACAACAAGATTGCATTCAACTAGAAATGAAATTATAAGACGTATATAATGTAAGGATCTATGATGTAAACAGTCTGTGCTTTAGTGGTATCAATAAAGGAGCCCTTACACATTAGATTAATGTTGAACAAAACACAGGACTTTTCAGCATTTTTCAGGTGGACTCCATATGGACTCAGCAGTAGGGTTGAGCCGATCCTGACTTTTCAGGATCGATTTTAAAATCCGATTTCCGGTCATTTTTCATTCGAACCCGATCTCGATCCCAATTCCAATCCCAATGCAAGTCAATGGGATTTTTTTATTAATCGGAGATCGGATTTTAAAAGCAATCCTATTCACTATACAGCATGGAATCTAACAATTGAACACTTTAATTGTTAGAATCCATGCTGTGTAGTGAATCACTAAGTAGCCAGAGGATTTTTTTTTTTATCCTCTGGCTACTTAGTCCCCCCTGGTGTCCACTTACCTCCAGAGATGGCTGCTCCGGTGTTCATCGCCTCGCTGCCGCTCCAGCTGCAGTCTTCTTCTCTCTTCGCTGCCCCCTCCCTGCCAGGTTAAGAGTGTGGGCGGCTTAGGAGAGTGTGGGCGGGTACTGGGAGGGGAGACGTCATGTCTCCCCGCCCTATACCCGCTCACACTCTCCTAACCCGCCCACACTCTCCTAACCTGGCAGGGAGGGGGCAGCGAGGCGAAGAAGACTGCAGCTGGAGCGGCAGCGAGGCGAAGAGCAGCGGAGCAGCGATCTCTGGAGGTAAGTAGCTACTAGAGATGTTACTTTAGTCTCCCATTAGAATGAATGGAGGCAGCCGGCGCGCAGGGGGTTAAGGCTGTGTGCCGGCTGCTTCCATTCATTCCTATGGAACCGCAGCGGAGCATTCACACTGAGTATACACTATATACTCAGTGTGAAGGCATTGTGGAAAATACTACCGATCTCGATCCCACCTAAAAAGATCGTGTTCGGAATTCCGATCGCGATCGTGAAATTTTCTCGATCGCCGATCGGAATCTGATTTTTTCCGAACAAGATCGCTCAACCCTACTCAGCAGGTTTCTGTGGGTAACCACTTTTTATGCAGATTGGGTTTCTGTTTTATTAAGTCCTCAAACTCTAGTTGCACACTTGATGCCGGGAGACTTTCTGTCTAAGGTCTAATGTTCCTTTACCCCTCTAAACCCTTTAACTAAAATAAGGAGGGTATCGCAAGGGGTTGGAGGGATAAACAAACACCAGGCCCTTCTATTTTGGGTGACAAAACCCTTTACCATAATGGTGGACCTTTTTAATTCTTGCTATTGGCCCGCTCTCTACTACCCATTGCTATATTTCTGAGTAACACTTGTTGATCTGTAATGCTAGCCATATGGAGCCTTACTCACAATGTAAAGACAATAAATGGATGAACTGGATCTTGAAATACTTCTACACAGTCCAGTCACATTAATGTGACCACATGTCAAAATCCAGAGTAACCACCTTTGGCAGAGCGGACCGCTGCGAGACCTGCAGGAAGAGAGGAGATGTTGTGATGATGTTCACTGGGATCTTGAGCCATGCCGACTCCAGGGCCTTGGCCAGCTGCGCTAGGTTACGCGGTTGAGCATCCATGGCGTGAACAACCTGATGGAGGTGGTCTCACAGATTCTCGATTGGGTTAAAGTCTGGGGAATTTGCTGGCCAAGGTAGTACGATAAACTCATCCTGGTGCTCCTCGAACCACACACGTACACTGCGAGCTTTATGACACGTCGCATTGTCCTGCTGGTAGATGCCATCATCCTGAGGAAAAACAATTTGCATGTAGGGGTGAACATGGTCCACAAGGATAGATGCATACTTTTGTTGATCCATGTTGCTTTCCACAATGATGAGTGCACCCAGATGGCTGATGACACGTGCCTTCTGCGATTGGTTGGTTAATGTTGACTTCAAAAGTAGGCGGTGGTCACATTAATATGACTGGACTGTGTAGAGGCAGATGTGTAATTTGTTTGACTAGACATTTATGCATTGTAAGTGAGGTGCTCTTTAATATGAGAAATTTGCAATTATTTTGGCCTCCTATTTTTCCTTTCAATGTTAAGTAGACCGCACACTATATTACCAGATTTGGGGTTCACGGTCTGTAAAGAATTGGAGTTTCCAGGGAGCCATCTTGTTCTTGAGTATTGCCTGAACATTATTCTCAGAGCTGATGTCTTCAAAAGTCTCAGGAAGCTGCAACATAAAGGCGTAAAATAAAACGTAAAGAAATGAAAACGGAAGAAAAATACATTAAAATAAATATTAGACTTCTAAATACAAAAGAAGTGTCTTAAAGGGAACCTGTCAGTAGGAATTTACACCCTAAACTAACCCTAGTTCCTTTTTCTGCTTTTTGCACATGTGCCAGGAGAATGCCAGGAGTGCGCCTCCAACAGGCGTATTGTGCATTGTAGAAAATTACAGGTAAGGCTAGGTTTACATCTGCGTCTGAGTCATCCTATGTTGCAGAATCCACTGGTGGAGAGAATAGTTCTGCAAGGATGACTTTCCTCTCTGCCAGTTTCAGTGTAAAAACTACAAAAACCCAACAGACACCCAGTCGACCTCAATCTAATCAATGGGGTCTGCAGGTAACCGCTGTTTTAGTGGATGGGCTCTCCGTGGTTGGGGTATCCCGGAGGACCCAAATGACAAATAGCCTGGCGCAAGTGTGTACCTAGCCTAATGTTGATGTCTTTTTTTACCACAGCCATGGTTTCGTGACTTCAGGCAGTCTGGTTTCCATTCCAGCAGTAATGGAAAGCAGGGTAATAAACCTGGGGATTCCTTGTGTGAAACATCTTACTCTCTTGCGGAGGTTAAAGGGGTTGTCCCATCACAAGGATCCTATCTATACTGCTTGTTAATGAGGATGTAAGACTAGTCCAATATTGTGCATATAGTGTTGTTTGAGGACCTTTGATGACATCACAGGCCCTTCAGCTGCCGCATGGGATCACGCTATGCGGTGGGCGGAGCTACACACTAATTTGGGACGGAGCTAAACGGCAGGTTGCATATGAAACCCCACCCACCAAATGACGCAAGAAACCAGGAAGAAAGAAGATTTTACAGCAGTGAAGACTGGTGAGTATGCGACGTGGGAATACCCCTTTAAGGGTGACGTATACAAAATCCATTAGACTCTGCTTCTCGGTTTAGCCCCAAGCCAAATCCGTTAAAGACCCAGTTGGTCAATATGTCCTGATGGACTCCTTAAAGCTGTTTGGTTTAGTGGTCTCCAATCTGTGGCTGTACTGCTATTGTACAACTACAAATCCCAGGGCATGGAAAGATATGGGTTCTATAATACTGGCTTTGTGTGGGTATATAGCTTATATGAATCATCGGAGCATACCATAAACATACAGGAACTGTTATTATATATTAGCTTTGTGTCTGAATTTGCATCTCTAGATTAGAAGAAGTTGCTTGACATTTCATGTAGTTTATACTGACATAGTGGGCAATGGATGCAAAATGGGCCAGAATTCTTGACATAAAATATTCATATTTATATATACAATCCACAAAGTGAGGTAAGGAAGGAAATACCGATAGTTTGTGCTATGGCCAGAAATTTGTGGCAAATTTATCATGCTATTCAAATATTTTACAACGCTACTGATAAATCTAACCCATAGACTGTGAAGTTCTCCGAGGCGAACCTGTTCCTTTAATACATAGAAGACTGATGCACTAGATCTTAAACTTCTGAAGTGTAAAACGAAATATAAAATAGACAATATATCTTTCACATATTTTCCCGTACCTTATTACAATACGTTGAGAAGCCGGATTTCAGCGATATTAAGGTTGACAGTACATCTGTCTTTCCCTTCCTATACATGTTGACTTCTGTTAGATCACTGCCATCTGCACATTCTGATTTATTACATTGCGATTGAGATGACAACTGGAATCTGGTAAAGAATCCTTCACTTAAACAGACCTTTAATGCCTGGAAAATGTAAGAAAATTTATAACGTTGAAATTCTAGAACAGTTACTTATCCAAATGTAAAGCACCATGGAATTAATGGTGCTATATAAATAAACAATAATAATAATAATAATAATAATATCATTCATTCATTTGCGTGATTCCTTTCTATGCTCCTGCCTTGATCTTTGCATATTCTGCCTGGTATTTGTAGTGATATTCCCAGTCCTGACTCCTGCCTATTCTTATGTATGCCCTTCCCTTGCCTGTTGGGTTCTACACCTGATAGTGCTACACCTGGTCCTGGTCAGATAGTTTGTCCAGTACAAGTGGTACTACTTTGTTCCTGACTTCGGCCTGGTTTCTGGCTTCTCTTGTAGCTCATCTCTCGCATCTTTTGGTGAAGACCACTGTCTCCATTGTCTCCATTTCTGACCACACCTCCCTTCAACATTGCCACCCCAATATGTTACCCCAATATATTACTATTCTGGGAACCACAACCAGGAATCCTTCTGCAGCAAAGGATCTTTTAGGAATTATGGGTGAATATTGTTAATGTTAATACCTGATAAAAATGTCTCAGGAACAATGGGTTGGAATCGTCATTGAAGTCACCGGCAGTGATGTGACAAGCGCAGTGGACAAGCAGCAGAATAAAGCTTCCAACAGACTGGAGATATTCCCGGGATACAAAGAGTTTGTTCTCATTACCCTGTAGTTAAATGTCGTATATACTTAGATTAGGTCACCTGTATGTAGTGTTTCATCTATGTTACTAATAGACGTTATAGACACACAATAACTACAACATATATAGCTCATTTATCATAAGTATAGTGAATACTTCATACAATATATTAATATTAACGTAAAGGGGTTAATTGGACCAAAAATATTGATAACCTATCCTATGGATAGGATAGTGGTCAGATTCTGGCATTGCAGATCAGCTTCCATTAAATGGATTCTATCATTAAAATTGTATTTTTTCTGCCTACCACATCAGAATAGCCTTAAGAAAGGCTATTCTTCTCCTACCTTTAGATGTCTTCTCTGCGCCGCCGTTCGGTAGAAATCCCAGTTTTCATCGGTATGCAAATGAGTTCTCTCGAAGCACTGGAGGCGGGCTCCAGTGCTCAAACAGCAGTGGGGGCGTCCCCAATGCTGCAAGAGAAATCTCCAGCGCCGCTTCAATCTTCATTTGGTACGGCCTCTCTTCATGTCTTTTTCCGGCGCTGGGTTCAAACTGCGCATGCCCGCCGGCCACAAAAAAATAGCCGCTTACACTTACTGTGTAAGTGGCCATTTTCTTGTGGCCGGCGGGCATGCGCAGTCTGCTTGGCCCGAGGCCTAGAAGTTTGAACCCCGCTCCAGAAGAAGACGTGAAGAGAGGCCGATCCAGACAAAGATGAAGGCGGCGCTGGAGAGTTCTCTCACTGCATTGGGGAAGCCCCTAGCGCTGTTTGAGTGCTGGGGCCCGCCCCCAGTGCTCCAAGAGAACTCATTTGCATACTGACGGAAATCGGGATTTCTATTAAACGGTGGCCCGTGGAAGACATCTAAAGGTATGAGAAGAATAGCCTTTCTTAAGGCTATTCCGATGTGGTATGCAGAAAAAATACAATTTTAATGATAGAATCCCTTTAACTTAAATTGGAGCTAAGCTGTTGTTACCTGGTTCAGCCACTGCACCGAGAACGGAGCTGTCTGCTTCCTGTTCCATTCTCTGTGTATCAGCTGCTGAGAATCTGTTTGTAGATATGCTGTGAAGAAAACCAACCCCTTTCCTCTATTTCTTTTGTGAAGACAGAACAGTTCCTCCTACTTCCCCTCACTGTGAACCTGTTAAAGGGGCCCTATCAGCAAAATTTTGCTTTATGAGCCCCACATATGCGTGAATAGCTTTTAAAAAGGCTATTCAGGCACCGCTAATCTTATTTTAAACCTCCGTTCCATTTTAAAATACAACTATAAAAACATATAGGTAAATCATACCTGAACGTGCACCAACGTCATCTTCTGTACCAGATTAGCGGTGCCTGAATAGCCTTTTTAAAGGCTATTCACGCATATGTGGGGCTCATACAGCAAAATTTTGCTGATAGAGCCCCTTTAAGTCTGATGTATCTATGCATGGAACTTCCCTTGTAACAGGGAGTGAACTGCAAATTAGCTACAAGGGAAACACCTTGTGGCAGGAACTTTAGAGGGTTTTTTCAGACAGAAAACAGCAACATTTTTAATTAATGTGCATTACATTTTGGTCTAGAATCGCATGCTCTACGAAATAAGACTAAGTTTTCTCAAAAGTTAGAGACCATTTAATATTATTAATATACATCTATTTACAGTATCAAAAAAAGAGACGTTAGGGTCCATTCACACGGAGTAAACGTGCGCTCATTTTGGAAAAATACATGTGTAAAAAATACGTGTAAAAATAACACTCCCATTGACTTCAATGACATTTTACATGTGTATTTTGACATGTAAAAAAATGTAATTGAGGTCAATGGGAGTCTTATTTTTACATATGTATTTTTTACACATGTATTTTGCCAAAATGAGTGCGCGTTTACTCCATGTGAATGGACCCTAAGTGAGAAAGAGGGCCAGACAGACTTGAGTCAAATGTCCCTTCATAAGACAGATAGTCACGTGGGAGGTATTCTGCGGGATCCTCCCATAAATACTCACCTGGTAAATGAAGGATTGAGAAAAGGCATTGCCTTTGTAACTTTTGCTTGGTAAACAAGATGTTATGTGCAAATGGAGATCTCCAGTCTGAAAAAAGAAACATGGCAATGGGAAAATGATGACATAAAGTCAACCCCTTTAATATCTAACCAGTAAGCAGGGTGGTCACATTCAACATCAAACCAAGAGCACAAGGAAAAGACTATTCCTAGTAATTCCACATTAACAAAAGAACAAGCATTTTTAACCCTAATCTTGTCACATAACTCAAAATGAGCACATCCGATTGTTTTTCTCTGTACAACAGTGATGTCCATGTCTTGTACTGATGAAGGTTAATATGTATAAAACAACTGTATATATCAAAATGGCTCTATAACTATTAGTCTGTATCTGTGCTACACAGCAGAGAAAGTGTGTTGTGTCACACATAAAATCAACTCTACTAATATACTACAGGTACTACTACTGTTACTACAGGTACTACTACTGGTACTACATGTACTATATCTGGTACTACTACAGGTACTACTACAGGTACTACTACTGGTACTACAGGTACTACTACTGATACTACTACAGGTACTATTATTGGTACTACTACTGATACTATAGGTACTACTACTGTTACTACAGGTACTACTACTGGTACTACTACTGGCACTATAGGCACTACTACAGGTACTACTACTGGTACTACATACAGGTACTACCACTGGTACTACATACAGGTACTACTACTGATACTACAGGTACTACTATTGGTACTACAGGTACTACTACTGGTACTGCTACTGGTACTACAGGTACTACTACTGATACTACTACTGGTACTACAGGTACTATTATTGGTACTACTACTGGTACTACAGGTACTACTACAGGTACTACTACTGTTACTATAGGTACTACTACTGGTACTACTATAGGCACTACTACTGGTACTACTATAGGCACTACTACAGGTACTACTACTGGTACTACATACAGGTACTACTATTGATACTACAGGTACTACTACAGGTACTACTATTGGTACTACAGGTACTACTACAGGCACTAATACTGGCACTACATTTACTACTACTGGTACTACTACTTGGTACTACTACAGGTACTACTACTTGGTACTACAGGTACTACTACTGATACTACTACTACTGGTACTACAGGTACTACTACTGGTACTACATACAGGTACTACTACTGATACTACAGGTACTACTACAGGTACTACTATTGGTACTACAGGTACTACTACAGGTACTAATACTGGTACTACATTTACTACTACTGGTACTACTACTTGGTACTACTACAGGTACTATTACTTGGTACTACAGGTACTACTACTACTGATACTACAGGTACTACTATGGGAACTATTGGTACTACTGGTGCTACAGGTACTACTACTAGTACAACAGGTACTGACACATGTACTTTATCATGACTACATAGAAAATGGAAGAACGTACATTAATGTGTAACTTCAGGAGCTTTAAGATGTAAGTCCCATACTCATATGTGACAAGTTCTCTTGTAGAAAGCTCTTTGGGCTCTATCAATGATAGGCCACCTTCACAGTTAGACTGGAGATCCTGAACGTCTCTGAATGTGCTTTTTAAGCCTACAAATAGACAAAAATAACAGTGTGTCTCTGAAGAAAAAAAGGTTCCTTCATCGTTCCTTCAAGAAAAGTTCCTTCATCGTTCATTGAGTTATGTCTAATGTGCGGTGTAATGTTCAGAATGATCAGAAAATAGAAAGAAGTTAGTACTTGTGGGCCGTGTCTACTAGAACAAGTCTATGTCCAAGCAGAAGCCATACAGCTCCTTAGTCTTTTCAGTTTAGGCTTGGCTCACACCATATTTGAGGATTATATTTGATGACAGTACAGCATGGTAAGATTCATATTTTTTTTATATTCTGCTGAGCTGAAAAGCATACAGTACTAGACTGAGTTTGGTATACCGCCAAATGGTTACCAGCAGAAAACTCTTGGCACATGTCTGCGTAAGTAAATTATATTCATTAAAACAAGGGAAGGAGAGCCAAAACTTCTGGGCACACAGTGGGGAGTAGTAAACATCTTACTGGGTTTCTGACGTTAGAACATGTAAGATGCTCTGCCTAGCTGCTCCTTCCCAATATCTCAATTGGAAAATGTGCTATAATATTCCTAGGGTGTAACCATTTGGGGGAGCATCAATAGGGACCTCAGAAAGTGAAAACCATGGAGGCCATCTTACAAGTTATTTTCAGATATACAGCAAAATTTTATGAAAAACAACTACTTCAATGATTATGATTAAAGGTAAAGTCTTAGCGTCTGATCCAGTGAAATATATATTATAGCTAGAGATGAGCGAGTACTATTCGAAATTCCCGTTTCGAATAGCACGCACCCATAGGAATGAATGGACGCAGCCGACACACAGGGGGTTAAGCGGCCGGCCGCCGTCAAAGTCTGCATGCCAGCCGCTTCCATTCATTCTTATGGGTGCGTGCTATTCGAAACGGGAATTTCGAATAGTACTCGCTCATCTCTAATTATATCATACCTCCAGTTATATACAACTTTTCATAAATGAATAGCATAGGTGAATATAAGAAACTTTGTAATATTATTAAGGAGATCCTTTTTTTCACCACTTATTAAGCTGTTCTCCTCCTCCTTATCTTCAGTCTATCTGCAGGGTATATAATATATCCTTCACACATATAACTCTATGAACAGGGAAGGAGGGAGGGTTAATTGATTATATTTCCACATTTTGTGCTCTCGCAGCCTCTCAGCTACAACTTAGCAGGAACAGCAGAGTGTAACAGCAGTAATTATTTGAGTGCCTTTTCTAATCCCCCTCCCCGGTTCATAGACTAATATGGAAAAAGTAACGGCCTAAAAAGTGGGGAAGAAAACAGATTTCTTTAATAAGATATATTACAAAGTTTCTTATATTCACCTGTACTATTCATTTATAGAAAGCAATGTATAACTGGAGGTATACTTAGTGGAGACAGAAGTGTGTAGAGAACCTACATATAGGCGTTTCACTAGCTCATTGGTTGACTGGCTCACTTTATTATTGTAGCTAAGTTAGTCACTTCTACATCATGGCTGACTCTAGCAGGATAAACAGAAGAACTAAGCATCACACCCAGCTGCCATCATCATCATCATGGCCATGACAAGGAGGAAGCTCTCTGCTTTGCTGCAATATCAAGTACAGAACCTGACACCCATTCCTTTATACAGTTTTTAAAAAAATTGTGAGTATTAGAAAATGTCTATCTTTTTTTTGACAAGCATTGACATTTTTTCCCAACAGAATATATATTATAATTATAATTAATTTAATACTGAATCCCATCCACACATTGCAGAATATCCAAACAGAGAAAATGCTGCAATTTACAAAACCCCGTTGCATTTTTGGAAATCACAGCATGTCCATTATACCTACGGAAATGTTAATAGATTCCCTATAGGTATAATGGAAGCAGAGAGTCTCCAGTCCTTTTATATGATGTTCCTATTTTACATTTTTTCTACCATATTTGTTTCTGTTGCCTGTTTGTGCTCTGAGATACAATATAATGGCAGTGACCACATATCACTCTTCTTAATACCGAGGGTATTGTTGCCTTGAAGTAGTCTCGCACTCTGGGCACTGGCTCTCAGCTGACTGTCCACTTCCTTCAGCAGTGTTAGCATGGGTGAAGACTCCAGAATTTTGCATGCATCTCCATCTGTTTGAATAGGAAAGAGAGTATAGCACTGGGGGTTACTAAACTGCATCTGTATGATATTACTATTATGGATTATCAGCTAGTCGGGGACTCAGCTATGGACCCACAATTGTGGCTAGTATATGATCTATTCCTTTTCTATAGCCCTATACACACACGTGCATATTTTACTGATCAGTGTATGGGCTGTAGATACTATCCGCAAAACATGGAGTAGTTCATGTTCTTGTCTGTATATGCAGCACAGGCTCGCAGATACAAGTGTAGGGGATTATACGAGTCTTTTTGTAGATCTGAGATGTAATGTGGACATGTTTTTTTTTTGTGAATTCTGGACAGTAAAAACCACTATGGTCGTGTACATGTAGACTTATGTTAGGTTCACACTACTGCTGGCTCTCCCTTGTTTGGGTCCATCAGGAGACTCAAATAACGGAGAGGCAGACCACTAAAACAGCGGTTACTCACGGGGCCCACAGAACTCGATTGGCTATAAATGTATCGCTAAACGGCAACTCATTCACATCAATGATAAAGATAATGAAAACTCTTCATGGCTTTACAATGTTTCTTTTTATCCCATATACTGTACCTGGAGGAATCATGGTGGAAAACAAGCAGGGGCCTAGGAGAGTAATTCTCGCTGCTGCAATTTGTTCTGTCTGATGGAATATATTTATATCTAGGATATTAAAAAGGAAGAAAAACTGTAAGAAAATTCACTGCTCAGTAGGTTATGTACTTTATGACTTATTGGCATTCATTGGGAAGAAGTTGGTGATCAAAGTTGCCAGGATTATCACCAATAAGGCTGCAATCGCACAAGTAGTTTTTGGTGCAGTTCTTGAAGTAAAAGTAAATCCAAAAGGAAAATATAAGGGGAGGACTTCTACTTGATAAATTTCTAACTCTGGCTGAAAAACGTATAGGCTTTGTTTAAAAGGGACCTTTCACCACCTCCGCCAACTTCAGTTCTTAGCCTCTGTTAAAAGTCTTGACACCACTGATTCCAGCACAGTTGGAATTTTCTCTCTAGTCCCCACTGTTCCTGAGCAACAAGCAGAGTTAGTTTTGGTATCTGATGTGCTAATTAAGCTCTGTAATGTCAGAAGGGCGGTGTCAGGCAGGGGGTGTGACTCAGAGCTCCAATCAGTGTCAAAGCTCAGTATCACAGCCCTTGTCTGTTCCTGTCTGACACCGCCCTCCTGATAGCACAGAGACTAAATAGCATGTCAGACACTAAAACTACCAGCACTGATTGCTCAGGAATGGTGTGGGCTAGAGAATAAATTCCAACTGTGCTGGAATCAGTGGAGCAGCAGCTAGTAAAGAGATGTAAGATGTAAAGATCTGGAATTGTTGGAGGCGGTGAAAGGTCTTCTTAAGTAATAAAATATATACATACGATCAGTCAGTAAAGACAGAATTTTCTGGTCATTGTTTTGTAGGTTGATCCTCCCAGCTGTTGCATCTGTATCTATATTGAGATGGTCATGGGCAACCTCTGCAAATCTCTCCTTTAGTTTTAGCTCTTCTTCCAATGATACATTCAGTTTCTCAAGGTCTCGCTGAAGAGTCTTCTCTAAGAATGCAATAGTTTCATCGTGTTCTCTAATGAGTTTCTGTCATATGGACATGGACAAATTAGAAATATTCACAGTATCTATCTATCTATCTATCTATCTATCTATCTATCTATCTATCTATCTATCTATATCTATCCACCTATCTATGATCTATCTATCTATCTATCTATCTATCTATCTATCTATCTATCTCATATCTATCTATCTCATATCTATCTATCTATCTATCTATCTATCTATCTATCTATCTATCTATCTATCTATCTATCTATGATATATCTATCCACCTATCTATGATCTATCTATCTCTCTCATATCTATCTCTCTCATATCTATCTATCTATCTATCTATCTATCTATCTATCTATCTATCTATCTATCTATCTATGATATATCTATCCACCTATCTATGATCTATCTCTCTCTCTCTCTCTCTCTCTCTCTCTATCTATCTCTTATCTATCTATCTATCTATCTATCCGTATTGTGCCGCACACACCACTGTACCTGTTTCATCGAGCCATTGAGTTCTCCACATTCTAGCTGGTCCTGGAGTTTAAGATGCTCTTCTGAAATCTGCTTTCTGTGCGCTTGTTCCACCTCCGCTTGCTTTTCCTGTAAACTTTTTTGACACTTTTTACCCTCTACAACAGACTTTAAAATAAATAAAAAAAACATTATATAAATCTATAATAAAATATTATTCATTTTCTTGCCTGTGCAAATCTAGTGAATACAGATGTAGCTGTAAAATGTCCACACAGTCTTATACACCACTGTATGAAAAATCAGTACAAAGTCACTCTGTATGAGGACCATGTCTCAGTCATCAAGTTTTTGCGGGAGGGGTTGTGTTCCTCAGAACATGGTGTGGGGGTGCTGTGTACACGTCTGGTGCCATTCTCTGCCTATTTAGGTAACTGGACTGAATATACATTTGTACCAGTCTTGTAGTCAGTGGGCTATCAGGTATTCTGTGGTCAATAGGGAAATGTATCAGCAAACTAAAGATTTCTATACATGATAATCTCTAGTGTGTGGACGGACTCAAAGTTCTGTAACCAGTTTAGTGAGTGCACAATGAATATCTATACATTTACCTGTTGGGCACATTGTGAGGATTCAGATAATTCTTCAATTTCTTCTTTCAGACATTTCAGTTGTTGTTTTACAAAGGCTTGAAGTTCATGTTCCAAGTAATGAGCTTCTTCTACACATGAAAGGATGTGAACCTGTGAATATGTGAGTAATAAGGGCCTCAATTCATTAGATCATTTATAGCTTCCATCTTATCATACCATTCCTCTTGTCTGGATATATGTAGAGATATGTGTCATGAGATAGCTTTTCCAAATAGCGTGATTTTGTGATATTCTATCACGAGGTGTCTATCCTGCATATGTCTATGTGTCTATTTGTGGTTGTGTAACTGCGGTCTGGCATGTCATAATATTATATTTAATTGGTTTCATATGAAATTAGAGTTCTTAACCAAATTTGAGCTAAAGTAAAGGTGGAAAGAACTGTAGGGAAATAGTTTTTTGTTCTTTAACCAGGTCAGGATCGCCCTTTCTCCTCCTTCTCCATTTTGTGGTGGTCTCGTGTAAGGAGAGGAGGAGAATGGCTGACGGAGAAGAAGAAAGGCGACGCTGGATGGACGTGGATCGTCCATCCAGTGGGACCTTCAAGATAAAGGTAAGAGATAAAGGCTATTCCTACATACTTTTTGTTTAAAATGTGTTTTTTTAATGATAGAATCCCTTTAAGTATGAAACTTACTAACAAATCTAAACTGAAGTCACACTGGTCTACCAACCCCATTTACCACGTGCCAAAAATTTCTGCTGTCATGGCCCAGTCATGCGACATATTTGTATATTCTTACACTTTATTGAGAACATCCTTCGTCCCAGACAAAGAAGAAGAAAAGTCAGGCTACACAAACTAAGAATATGGCCATTGACGCATCCCTGATTCACTACACAGGGCGTGTTGTTTTCAAACGTTAGGACAAGGTATGGAGTCAACCTCTATAAGCTTGGGGAGAGTGGAACTGGGTGCACCTATGCCTTCAGAATTTACGAGCCTTCTTGGTCTCCCAATGATATTACTGGGAAGATTGTGTGGGATCCCATAAAACCGTTACTACATCTGGGCTATCATTTATACTTGGGCATTTACTACATAGGCATGCCACGTCATACACATCTGTATGTGGAGAACACAGTTTGTTGGGGAACAATGAGATCCATTCGGAAGGACTTTCTAGAGAGACTTGTAAATGCAAGACTGAAATCGGGAGAGTCCTCATGCCTGCGTGGTAATAAAATACTGCTCAGCCCCATTCACACTGATACAAGAGTCCCAGTAACAGTTACCCGAAGAAAAACCAGTTTGTTGTGAACTACAACAGATTTATGGGTGCAGTTGACTTTGGCCATATCTTGTCTTATGCAAATCAAGATACTGGTATAAAAAGTGTCCCTGTATCTGCTACAATTGGAAATATACAATACCTATGTGATTTACACACACTCTGTAAACTGGCTTTCCTTCCTAAAGTCCCAGGAAGAAATGATTCTGACTGTACTTTATCTGTCTGGTACTATTCCCAGGAGCACTTAGTCAGAATCTGTCAGCAGGCAGCATGACAGACGCTTTCCTGAGAACTTTCCACCAACGGAAGATAAACAGAATCTATAGACAAGGTGCGGGGTTTGTGCCAAACAGGGCATTAGGAAAGAGTCCAGAAATGGTTGCCCACAATGCCCATCAAAGCCTGAACTCTACTTAGTAAACTGTTTCCATGAAAACCACAAAGCTGGGAAACTTCCCACAGCAATTTGTATCTTTTCTGCATGTAAATATGTATCAGTTAGAACTTGTTTAGTGATGTTTATTGTCACAAATTTCACATAAATAGAACTTTTAGTGCAAGTCGTTTTTTCTGGATATCTTACGTTTTGCCTAAATCTTTGATCACGTTTGGGTTTCCATTCTTCAGTCCGCTTGTGGACCCAAAAAACATAAACCCAATCCGCTTAAAAAGTGGTTACCTGCAGAAACCCGAGGACCCCATAGGCTATAATGCAATCCACTGGGTTTCCGCCAAAAAATGTGCATTTTTCATGCAGAATAGGGGAAGGAATTCCCAAATGGAATACTGAACAAACATGTGAACCGGGCCTAAGATACAATTGTGTAATTGTGACTTTGAAAAACTAACTCATTAGAATGAGGATGAATTTTTTTGGATGCGCCCATATATACCTTGTCAGAACAGAATTCTTTCAATCCACTTGCGATTTCTCCCAGATGGCGCTCTCTTAGTTGTATTCTCTTTAAGACATGTTGTAAGTCCATCAGTAACAATTTTGCTTCTGCTTTGTCGTTGAAGAGATTCAGAATTTCTTCTTGACCCTTGAGGAGTAAGTTTTACCAGGATAAATGTAAAGTATTTGTAATTTTAGATTTAGTTACTGAATAATGCAACGAACAGCACAAAAGGTCATCAAAATGAATCAAAAAGAAACCCAGATCAACTTGGGGAAGAAAAATACAAACTGGAGGCCTAATCTTCATATTTGGGAAATAGATTCACTAACTGGCTGAATTATGGGGATATTGTCACTCCTTAGGAAGAGACCACCTTGTAAGTGTGTGGAGTCTTACAAAGCCATTTTCGCTCCACTGTGGGGGATCATGGGAATATGAAAATATGTTTCCCAAGATGTAAATAGTGCAACAGTGCCTCTGTGTGCTGCCCTCTATGGGAAGCTCCCTTGAACATCATACCCGACTTTCCCACCAGCCTTTGGGTCTCTCCCTAAGGAGTGACAATATCCCCATAATCTGGTCTAGAAATCTCTCACCTCTGCCAAGTCAGTTCTCCCTAGGCTGTGCTGATGAGATCCAATCAGATCGAAATGGCGAACGACTTGGCAAAATCCCTCATCATTGGAGCATAAACCCATACATCACACAGATCAACTTCTCTTCTCCCCCCTTATCATATGCTTGATATGAAATCCTTTGTATCTTACAGTTATAACACATTTATGACTACAGATATCGGGGGACTTACAGTGACAACATTGTCATACTCATTCCATTTCCTCAAATTTTTTTCCCAATCTTGTTGTTGGGCATTGAAAACTTCTTGTAGAAGGGTAACAGACTGACGGAAGTGCCTCTGAGACAGGACAAAGCAGACTGCATGGTCCATATGACTCTTGGTGTCTGAGCCCTTTGACATCTCTTGCAATGATGATGTATCTTGGTCTTGGAGCTAACAAAATATACAAAGTAATACTATTTTTATTCTAAGGTAAAGGATTTGGCAAGGACATAATGTCAGTTCTAATAAAATCAGTGTAACATATGAAAAGTGATTTGTCTCATAGTACATTGGCGCCACCCTAAAAAATCCCTCCATATGACCTGTCCATTGAAGGATCCTCTTGCCTTCTGTCTAGTCAGTCTTAGGGTGAGTTCACACAGGGTTTTTTGGATTGGAACCTGAGGCGGAGGCTGCCTCAGGTTCCGATCCAAAAACTGGGTTGCCGCAACTGAAAGCCGGTGCACTGCACCGGCATCCAGTTGCACACTCCACTCCAGATTAAGCCCAATGAATGGGCCTAGTCTGGAGGAGGGAGTGTCTTTAGGCCAAATTGCGAGCCTGAAGAATGAGCACCTCGCTTCTTTTACCGGGAGACGGAACAAGCCAGCTCCCAGAAAAAACTCCTGAAATCAATGGGAGCCGTCTTTTTGGTCGGGATTTTGAGGCAGATACGGCCTCAAAATCCTGACCAAAAATCTCCATGTGAACTTACCCTTACCTTTTTTCCTTTCAGGGCCCAATGAAAGTTTTTTTGGGGGGAACTTGAAGTTTCCATTGGTACTCCTTCAAGTGCATTATTGGAATGATCATAAATATCACATGTTCAGACAAATATAATAGCCTACATTTACTAAGACAGATGTGCTTAGAAAGTGGCCAAAAATGTGTCTCAACTTGCATTTTTGGTTCACTGTGGTACATCTCAGTCCCTGTAACTTTCCACTATTTTTCATACAGTGGGAAATCTAGCTGATCTGGGGCAGAGATGTCCTGATGCCAGATTTTCTATAACTATACTATATACACCAGACCGTTGTAGCTTTGCGATCAGCATCACATGTGCAAAAATTACTAAGAGGCCCTACCTTTCAGGATGTCAATTAAGACTGGCATAAGAAAACAATCACTGGGTGTAGTCGGACACATATGTGGGGACATACCAGCTGCTCTGTTAGTGCACAATGCTCTTCCTTCAGCTGAGTCTGCATCTCATTCAGTGACGTCTGGTTCTTTTCTTCTTTATAGGATTTCTTTAAGAAGATGACTATCTTTTCTACATGCCGCTTCTCCATCATATCTGCAGCCTCTTCTGCGGCTGATTTCCCATAGCTGGGCTTACGGTTCATCTTATGTTGTATCTTCTGCACTTCCTGAACACAGTTATCAGTCTGTTCACAATGAAGAAAAATATAGATGTCATATGTGTGTCAGGTATTCTGTGAGAATGTGAACAGAAACGTGTGGGATGGGCTGGACATGAACATACATTGTAGTATATAGACCTTATATAAGAATACTTATTCCAATATTCTTGAGCATTATCCCAACAAATGTTACATTACAGGCAAGCAGTTCTGCAAAACCCTATTCACATGCATGGGATGCAGATTGACAACAGATTGCTGCACAGAGTACACGGCAGAATCCTTATCCAATCTGATATGTGTGAGCAGGGTTAACAATACTATTGTGAATAAGACATGTATAGTAAGCAGCTTTACTCAACAAATGTACCTGGATCTTACTGTAGGCGTCCAATATATTATACATATGGATCTGTAACTGCAGCTCCTGTCTCACAAACTTGGCCGCTAAGGTTTGGAAAAGCAGATGCTGGGAGTCTTTGTCATTTGGTAATAATTTTGTTTCTTCTGAAGACGCCCCCTACAAAACGTAGAGACGGTTTTATTTCTCACCCAGTTGTATAGAATCATGCATCAATCACTTTGCTACAGAAAAATTAAGTATCTTCCTCTGATATTAGTAGGATTTAAGCAAACAATTCACACCTGACTACTGCATTAAAAGCCACAGCACAAAAGTCACAAGTCAGCCCTGTTCACACAAGACCTTATTCCAATGATGCCCAAGAAGCGGGGTTTACATTTGTCTCCAAGGGAAAGAAACCACATAGAGTTCAACCTCCATATAGATGTATTTATTCTTGCCTTTCCCCCTTGTGCAAAACATGGTGCCTTAGCTTAAAGGGGTTGTCCCATCACAAGGATCCTATCTATACTGCTTGTTAATGTGGATGTAAGACTTTTCCTAAATACATTGTTTCAGCAAAACTGCTTTGTTTGTCCACTATCTCACTTTATTCAATTCTTTGTGGCCACAGCCCTGACTTATCTGCTCAAAAGTCAAGTGATGTATCTGCTGCTCTCAGGGGGGAGGGAGGAGGGGCTAAGTGCACGGGAGCGAGCCTGTGTATCTAGCTATTCCTGTGTCTACACCATGTGACCTAGGTCCTGCACTCAGATAGGGGAGAGGAGCTGCTTTCATTTCTTCTGTTCTCCCAGTTATCAGGCTAGCTAATTCAATTGTGTTCATTATGGCAGAGACAGGCAGTCTCTGTATGTAACACAGAATGGAGTTGCTCCTGCCTGTACTTCATAGTCCAATATTGTGCATATAGTGTTTAAGGACTTTTGATGACATCACAGGCCCTTCAGCCGCCCCATAGGATCACGCTATGCGATGGGTGGAGCTGGGCTAATTTGGGGTGGAGCTAAATGGCAGGTTGTATATGAAACCCCACCCACCAAATGACGCAAGAAACCAGGAAGAAAGAAGATTTTACAGCAGTGAAGACTGGTGAGTATGCGACGTGGGAATACCCCTTTAAGCAATTTTTTTTGCCTTATATACCATGGGATGGAACCTATTGGAAAATGAGTGGGGATTAAGATGCTCCAGAATTGTGCCAAATTTCGGTTGAGAAGACAATAGCTGATCTAAATTTAAAGGGAGTGTCTGGCCGCAAATTGATTGTTTGTATTGATGAACTATCCACAAGATATTCATCACTATGTGACCTGTTGGGGTCTGATACTCGTACCCCACAAATTATCTGTTCTGTCAGCCTCTGGACAGGAGGTGAATGTAGCACCATTTCAAGTAATAGAAGTGGTGCTTCAGTACCATGAAACCATTGCTATGAAGTGGATGGAGCTACTTCACCCCTCCTTCCCATGCACTAGCAGTTTCATGGACCCAAGGGGGCAGAGGAACAGCTGATCTGTGTGGGGTCCAGGTGGCTGACCCTGACAGATCTCATACTGATGCCCTTCCTGTGGAATATGTCAACAGGATGAAAAATCAACTTTGGGCCAGACAACCCCTTTAGACCTGTGTGATCTGTGGACTGCATAGTCTATCCTCCAGCCTCAGCCACTGTCATAAATCTGGTGCACTTTAGGACTGCTAGGTCAAGGCTTGCGCCGTCTAACCATTAGTAAATATGCCCAGTTGTGTTAAATTTGTATTGTAAGAATTCAGAGTAAATAAATTTGAGAAAAGTTAAGTGCGGACACATCTGTAAATGTTCAACTGCATAGTGAGTCTGGTTTTAGTGAAAAGTAGGATGAATGACATTTGTAAGGAGCCATTGTCTGCCGTTATACATTGTCATTGTACCTGGGAACTGTCATGAAATACTTGTTGATAGACTGACTGCATCTCCAGGGCCAGGTGCAATATGGCTTCTTTTACATCTCTATTGAAGTAACTTGTAGGTATGACGGTGTCTGGGTTCAGCCCCAAGCTCTTCACCTCCTCGCGATGCTTCTCGTGCAGGGCCCTCAGAGCAGATTTGTGCACATCTATGAGCTCTGTTATGAGTTTGTCCCATTGGATGTTCATATTTAGTTCTTGGTCCTTACCACGGAGCTTCAAAGACATAATGTAGAGCAGCATTTAGCTAGCCAGGCCCTAAGCACAGGTTTCTGAAGTGTCTATGATACGGTGTGCTATCTGCACCTAAAATATACTCATTTTGACAAAAAAATAATGCACCGAGAAGGAGTTGTTGGAATGGAATATAAATTTCTATGTGTGACTGTAATAGTGATATATACGAAAGGGATTACAATATTAGAGAGAAAGGAGAAGTTTATTGGGGAAAACTCTTGTAAGGACCCTCTAGTGTCTTACTGGGATGCCTCTAGCCTGGATACAAGATGAGATAAGGTTAGCCATGGAGGTATACAAGTCCTGTATGGTATCCTGCAGCACATTTGCACAAAGATGTTACAGCAGGGCCTGTAGATCCCACACACTTGTAGGCGGCCAAAGCTGACCTCTTAGCTGGTCCCGTAATTGATAGATTGATGATAAATTTGGCGACCACATAGGCCAAGGAAACGTTGCAAACTGGTGGTGACATATATGGGAAACCCTTCCTTTGTCTGGTTGAGCATTATCCTGCTGAAAAATGCCCTTCATATCACTACTAGGGGTGATGGACTGTCATATGAGATGGCTCCCCAGATCATAACACCAGCAGGTTGCCAGTGTGTCACTCCTCAGCAAAGACAGGATTGAAGCACCCACCGTGAGTCCTCCATATGTAAACCCAACCATTGCCAGATCCCAAACAGAACGTGGATTTGAAAGACTATAGATATCTTGGTTGCAGCAGTTCAGGTTTCTCATTCACAACACCACTGCAAACAAAGGCAATGGTGGCTGACTATCAATGGCCGGACACATAATGGGGCCGTGAAACCAAATTTCCTTCTGCTAAGTGCCTGGAAGGTTCCTCCTGTGTTTGGATGGTGGAGAAGGCAACTGGTTGTCAGCAGATGGTTTACGTTTCTGCCTGAGATATAACTGAATTCCAAGTTTTGCAACAAACTGACATTTCTATCTGGGCGCATTATTTTTTTGGCAATGACTGTACCCTCTCCTATTGTATGTACATAAGAATATAATCGGTAAGCCTAGTAGGTCATATAATAACGAGAATGAATATCACTGACATGTTATATGTTGATCTATTATATGTGCCAAACACAATAAGATCTGGTCTTGTTATAAGAGGAAAGATAGGAAGCCAAATTTCAGCATAATTGTTGGTGGCTGTGTGCTTGTGAGGATTACGTTCCGTCTTGACAGAAATCAGAAAGGAAATCAAAGACGTTTCAACCTTAAGGCCAAAAGTAGCAAAAACAACCACCACACTTTACAGTAACAGCAAAGAGAATTAGATTTCAATAATCTCATCCACACACTGCAGAAAAAAAGAGTTCTGGAAAACGCAAGATGTAAATTTTAGCAGCGGAATCGCAAGTGTTTCGTTTATATGTTTAAGGGCTAGTTCACACGGGCATAGAGGGGATGGATTATGGCGTGTAATCCATGTCATAATCCGCCCCCTCACAATGATGGTCTATGGAGACCGCCAGGGTACTTTTTTCCATGAGCGGCAACAAACGGGCTGCCGTTTCTTCAGGTGGAGTCCACGGCTCATTGAGCCACGGCGTCTGCCTCGCGGCAGCAACCTCCAGAGTAGGCCCATTCATTTGAGCCTACTCTGGAGGGGGAAGCCGTGACTATCGGACAGTCGTGGCAGGTGGGTTTTGACCCGAGAGTGACACAGCTCCCCGCGTCACTCTCGGTGCCAAAATCTGCCTGTATGCTCCCCGTGTGAACTAACCCATATAGGGAAAGAAAAAATGCAGAGAAAAACAGCCAGAACGGAATTAAAAAACTGCGGAATAAAACGCAATACATCTTGGCTGAGTTTCTCTACATAGGGTCTTAGCCTAAGTGTGTCGAGAATGTCCTGTAACCCCTATAGTTATACTTATGGACACCCTAAGGCTCTTGTGCCCTTGGGGGAAATACTATAATAATAATTCAACACAATAGAAATTCCAACAACATCCTGAAGGCATTTTGAGTCTCAAATAAATACAATCACCAAAAATATGTCTAATAGTATAATACATTACAGTACAAGTCACCGGTGCACAGCGCCAATCTGCTGTACACAAGCCATTATTTGTTAGAACCTTAGCCATATTGTAGAACACCTGTGAATCTTTCTCTTCGGTGATCAGGGTCAATATATTTGCTTTTACTTTGTATGACTCATAAAAGTTCCAGATTCGGCTTATTTCCTCTGTCAGTAAGATGCGCTCTAGATGAATAAGTTCACTTGCTTGCTTCTCTGTAAGAAACCTAAAGAAATGCCGAAATAAAAAAACATATATCTAACACTGATAGGTGGGATAGAGAAAGGTAAGATAGATAATGACAAATAGACATTAGATAGATGATGTGAGATAGATAGATGGATAGTAGATAGAGAGAGAGATAGGAGATAGATAGATAGATAGATAGATAGATGATAGATAGATAGATAGATAGATAGATAGATAGATAGATAGATGATAGATAGATAGATAGATAGATGACAAATAGACGATAGATAGATAGATAGATAGATAGATAGATAGATAGATAGATAGATAGATAGGAGATAGATAGATAGATAGATGACAAATAGACGATAGATAGATAGATAGATAGGAGATAGATAGATAGATAGATAGATAGATGACAAATAGACGATAGATAGATAGATAGATAGATAGATAGATAGATAGATAGATAGGAGATAGATAGATAGATAGATGACAAATAGACGATAGATAGATAGATAGATAGATAGTAGATAGATAGATGACAAATAGACAATAGATAGATAGTAGATAGATAGATAGATAGATAGATAGATAGATAGATGACAAATAGACAATAGATAGATAGATAGATAGATAGATAGATAGTTGATATTTGGTTTAGTTTTGCATTAGCATGATCACTAACCTGAATAAGTATCCTTGATGTCTATGAAATATTTCTGTGCTATTAAACCAAGGGACATTGGCTGAAGGTTTACATTTATCCGCAGTACTGGGGGAAACTTGAAAATTGTCTGAATTAGCAGCAGATGCCTTTAATGTACTTCTAGATGAGTAACCTACAATACAATTACAGAAAAAGCTTTTTAGCCAATTTATCATCAGTAACATTACAGAAGTTATAGCTTCCTCTAATACATGGACGTGCGCGGAAACGCAGGTATCAGCCTTATAAAGTGGAATATAGTTTATAATGGGAAATGGTGTTTACTGGTCTTCTACTTTATAAGTCTGATACCTCTGTGACACCTCTGATGAAAAACTGGGTAATCCCATTTTAGAAAAGCGTCTGGTGCTGTATTTGCGTTGGCACCTCACTATGCACAAATCCTGGATATTTAGAGACAGATCAAGTTTTCCAATTTTGGAACAGAGAGTAGATTGGTGTTTTATCTTGATCTTACCCTCAGACCCCATAGACTATAATGGGGTCTGTGTGGTTTCTGCTCGGTTTCCGCAAGAAAAATGCAGAGAGAAAAGCACTGCTTGTATGCTCTGTTTTGCTGGGTTCTTTTTGATGTGGTACTCAATCATACATATTTTTTAAGTATGGTGAACATCAAGCTATAATTTTCTAATTTTGCACTAATAAAGTTTTGTAGATTGTATTATACCTTTATGTGAAAGTGACTTAACCAACCATTTTATCGTTTTGACCTATTGTGGGTATACTACAATGGATACAATGTTTTTTGTTTGACTTTTATCTACACTGTCTACCAATAAGTATTTGAACACCGAGTAAATTCCGGCGGAGGTGGAGTTATGGTCTGGGGATGTTACTCCTGGTATGGACTAGGACCCTCGGTCCCAGTGTATGGTAAACTCAACGCCGACACCTATTGCACTATTTTAGATAACAGTGCGCTTCCTACATTATGGTGGTTCTATGGGTCGGACTAATGTTACTTCCAGGATGATAACGCCATTGTCATGTAGTGAGGTCTACAGTACAATAACAATCAGGTTAACTGACTGGACTGGCCTGCCCAGACTTGAACCCTATTGAGTTGGATCGCCGTATTAAGGGGTGCAGCAGCCTTCCAAAATGAGTGAAAGAATTTACCTGTCTTCTCCAAGCCGAATGGAATAAAATACCACTAGCAGTCATACAAGGACTTGTAGAAAGCATGACCCGGAGGGCTGAGGCTGTAATTGCTACTTGTGCCGCTCGGATGACAGGTGTCCAAACACTTATTGGTAGACAGTGTATAAGGTAAGTGATATGTGTCTCATCACTAAGTGTCCCACCTATGGGACATGAACTGATCAGGAGTAACTGGGGTCCCATGTCTCCTGTATGAATGAAACAGTGGCTGTGCAAGTGACCTGCTGATTCATTCACAGGAGTGATGGCGATAGATAACCTAGCGCAGACGCAGTGTAACTATATTTGTCAGTCCATAAACTCTGAATGGAGCAGCTGTGGGAAAGTGCAACCAACACTTCATTTAAAGGTCAGACTTGGAACGCCTCGGTCAGATAAATATGAGTGTAGATAGTAGAACAACACCATAAGTATATTATTAACACTCATTAGACCCTAATGTAGTGCATGCAGGGTATCCTTACCTGACACTGGGGCCTGGGTCTCTGCTGACAATACATTGCTCTTATTCTCTTCCATGATTTGAATCAGATGTTTTAACATAGGAATCAGTGTTTCTCCAATATTTCTTCGCTCTCTGCCAGTTATACTCCAATACCATCCTTGCAGGTTCATATAAACATGCGATGTTCCTAATAAATAAGACTTAAAGAGAAACCATGGTTGAAAATCATCTTGTTGAGGCCAAGCAGGGAGATGAATCAGGAATGAAAGCTATAGTTGCAAAAAAAGCATCAATGTGCCCCAAATCTGCAGTAGTTTTTCACCATATTTCCACATTATATTACTCTTTTACTATTTTCCAGCAGTCTAATGCTAGTTTCACACTAGTGCTGAGGTCTCATTATAACAGTGGTTACACACGAGCACTAGTGGACCCCATTGATTATAATGGGATCTGTCGGGTGTCTGCTGATAGGGTGGGTCAATAAGAGAGCATCATATAGTGTTTGGGGAGCTTTGCTCCCCACAGTCAACCCCCCTCTGGAAACTCCTGTGTTTGCCCTTGATAATAAAGAATTATTTTGGATAAAGCGCCACTCTTGTCTACGGTCTGGTATTGCAGCTCAGCCCCATTCAGTTCTAAAAACTGCTATGCGTTCCTTACCTTGGCCATAAGTCCTTGTAATTTACACTGATTCCGCACGTACTCCAGCCGGGAATAGGCAGAGTCAACTCCTGCCAATCTCTTCATGATATGGTCTTCAAACTCATTGATGAACTGGACCATGACCTGTAAAAAATATCTGGGAGGCCAAGTCTGACCACAAGACTCAGGAAAGAGCGAGAAGATGCATGCCTAGGTACTAGAGTGTATTCACATATGGCAGATTTATTGCAGAAAACTCTGCAACTAGCCCCTTCATCTGAATAGGGAGTGCAGAAATACATATGGTTGTCTTTACTTTATCAATGGCATAGAATCATATAATTGCCAGCTGTATATTACTAATGCTGTAAGCAGAGTACTGACTTCTGACAGCACCTCCATATTGTCTTCTCTGTATTAAAGCAGGATCTGTAAGATGTATGGGAGCCTCTAGAGGGCGCTGCTTGGATGTAGGGCAAGGTAAGTATAAATAGGGTACCGTACAGTAATGGAGGGCACTATAACTGCTGGTAGTAATGTAGGGCAGTGTGGCTGGTGGCAGTAATGGAGAACAACGTGGATATTACCTCTCGGTAAGGGAAACTGTGGCTGCCTTTAAAGGGAACTCATAGTTGATACTGCTATGTGGCTGCACTGTCCTGTTTTAAGCAAATGGTTTTTTGACCCCTGAACCAAAATTTCGAAACGGTAGGGAGGTATTTAATGTTAAAAAATATTCTGGTATTGCCGCATAGTTTCTGCCATGGGCAGAGTGCGGCATTTACGCCACTAGGGTCCTCTCCTTAAGCAATCATGGTAAAACTGAGACTGCTTTATGCCTAGTACAGGGCCTGGGTGGTGTGTGACACAAGGACGCTCTTTTGGGTATTCTTGAAATTCTTATTTAATGCATCTCAGAATTTCAAATGTCTCATATACTCCATCTCATGTGACCTATGAGGACATATGGAAGTCACAGACAAGACTCCCTTGAAGCTAGAGAAGGGCTGAAAGAAACAAAGTGGCCAATTCTCCATGTGGATATTTTATGGCATTTCATACCCCAGTCTTAAAAAGCCTGTTAAAGTAAGATGCACCAAATGTATAGGGGTGCACCCATGTTAATAAATTTGGCCCACCTTTAGCAAAGCAGTATCCCTACCATCGCTTGTCTTGATTTAATGATGTCTTCACTGGTTCCTTCCCTGCTCTTCTGCCATTCTCTCAGCTGGACATTGACTCTCTCCGACTCCTGCTCCATTTTCACAATGAATTCCATCAATTTCTCCGTTGTTTTTCTGACTACTAGGGTAAATATAAGCTGCTGTTCCTTCTCTTCTGTGTTGTCACCTGAAATCAGTTCCTATGAGTAAATCTCAGCCTTTTACCAAAATTCTCACTGTAGACAATAAATGACAATACAGCTTTACCTGTAGGATGGTACGGCCATTGGTCAGTAGATGCATGCAGGGTTGTGTCCACATGCAATCACCATGGCATTAAAGCGAGGTCATTCCATTAACCCCAACCCCCTACAAATCTACAAGTACCATCTTTCGTATGGTTGCTGCACCTAAAACACATGACACAACTAGAAGACATCAGTTTTATATACCTAGGAGAGGGAGAGGACTCATCTTGATAGATAAACTATTCACATTGCAGTTTGCTCTTCTCTGGATTTCAGCCATGGATTCTTCTTCGAGGGATTGACAGGATTCATCCAGTGACAGAATTCGCTCCCTCAGTCTAATCTGAATGTAAAGTAAAACTGAGATAGATCATTAACAGAATACAGGCGTCAATATAGTTGTAACCAAGTAACATATATATGGCACGTTCGGTGGCTTTCCGCATTTTATTATCGCTGTTCTACCCTAAATACTGGGGTGGCAACTTGCCCTACCGAATAATCACTGAACGTAACGTGGCCCCTTCGTGCAGTAAAATAGTATACATCCTCCTTTCATATATCGCACTCCATTTGTAAAAACCTGCAGCTATAACTTCATGTGTGATTCTAGCCCAAAACTGGAGAGAAATACGCCCAGTTACCTTATGGATCTTCCCCTCTCTGGCTACATCTAGGGTATATAGGGTAAGTATATTCAGTTCCTTCAGAAGATCTTCCTCTTTGGACTTCTGGATTTGCCAATATTTCTCTCTTTCACTCAACTCATTCTGTAGAGCTTCCAACTAGAGCAGACACAATTGGTGCATGATGCAATTATTTATTGTCACAATCTCAATATCAAAAAAATTCCAAATACCTACCAGATAATAATCTCTGTCTTTTCTGATTCCCAGTGACTGCAGGACTGGCTGGATAATGCCTGTTATGGGGTTTGTCTGAGCTCCCACCACTGGGCAGCTGCCCCCTGTGACCGGGTCAATTGTTCTACCTCCAATTCTGATAGGAATAAGACCTTGTGAAATAGAAGCGTTTGTCAGCATTTTATAGAAAAGCCTCCGCTCAAGCTTGGTTTTCTTACTTTGTACCAAAATTTGCACAAACTTTGGCACAAATTGACCCATTTTAGGCCCACCAAACCCTATCACTTGTCCAGTGAGGTATAAAGTGTCTAAAACACATAGTACATGTGGCACAAGACTTGGTGACAGTTTTTGGGTGAAAATTAAAGCTGGTAGCTTTTCTTAGTAAACGTAAATCAATGTGTATAAAGAAGACAAAAGACACATAAAGGAATCAAACAGTAAATGATAGGGTTTTTGGATAACATATGAGAGTTCCCCAGAGGAGGAGGAAACCAAGGATAAATAGGGCACTTCCTTGTATGTAACTACACTGTCTACCAATAAGTATTTGGACTCCCAGTAAAGTTCTGCGGAGGTGAAGTTATGGTCTGGGGGTGTTACTCCTGGTATGGACTAGGGCCCTTGGTCCCGGTTCATGGTAAACTCAACGCCGACACCTATTGCACCATTCTTGATAACAGTGTGCTTCCTACATTATGGCGGGTCTATGAGTCGTACCAATGTTACTCCCAGGGTGACAACGCCAGCTGTCATGTAGTAAGGTCTACCATGGCTTGGTACAGTGACAATCAGGTTAACTGATTGGACTGGCCTGCTTAGAGCCCAGACTTGAACCCTATCAAGCACCTCTGGGACGAGTTGGGTCACCGAACTAAGGGGTGCAGCAGCCAACCAAAATTGATGAAAGAACTTACCTGTCTTCTCCAAGCCGAATGGAATAAAATACCACCATCTGTCATACAAGGACTTGTGGAAAGCATGCCCCCGGAGGGTTGAGGCTGTAATTGCCGCTCGTGCTGCTCGGACCACAGGTGTCCAAATACTTATTGGTAGACATTATATATCTGACCACAGAATGAGGTTATCCAGTCAAGCACAGATATAATATCTGAATGTTATATATTAATATACCTCTGCCCTCGGCATCTTCCATAGTTCCCGCCAGTGGAATAAGGTAACCTTTATTAAAATCATGTTCAACTCCAAGTACTGGAACACTCAAGTCTGAAGGTCCAGGATCTGGGATCTCCATTCCAAGTACTGCGGGGATCCATAGCTCAGTCTTATTGTATTTGATTAGCCCTAATTCAGGACACACACAATGAAATAATATTGTGAAAAATACTCATTTTTGGTTCCCTGAGTTTAGTCTTGTAGGCTACAAGTTTTCTTTTGGATGCCATGTAGAGTTACATGCAATGCTAATCTGGTTTTCCATTAAAAAATTGTCCTGGAGAGCTCCTCCAGAATATTTAGGTGTAGTTGTAAACTTGTTTGCCATTATAGGGGATGCATGCAGGGTTGGGATGAGGGATTGGCTAGTTTAGGCAACTTCACAACAAACATGGCGAGTGGGGGCGACATTTTATTAACAAAACAGGTAGAATACCAATCATACCTAAGGCTATGTTCTCACTAGTGCCATGGCTTCCATTTATCATGGATCTAAATGGGTTAATGGATTATAATCGGGGCCAATTAGGGTTTTGCCAGGATAGTTTTTTTTTTTAAATTTTATTCACATTAATGATGCCTTTGATCCGTGAAAATGTAAAGCATGCTCTACTTTTTGATGGCTAGGAAACACGGCTCCAATTTCATGGACCCATCTCTTCCATTGGAAGTCAATGAATAACTGAAAAAATGAAGGCCACACTGATGATGAATGGGACGTGAAAAGACACGTCCAAGAATCAGCACAGTAGTGTGAATATAGCCTAAGGGATAGGATATAGATTATATATTATATACAGGTTATGCAAAAAATTATAGAAAAATGACCATCAGGGTTAGTTATACAAATACTTACCTAAGCTCCCTCCATAACATTTAATATCTATTGCCATTTTGTGCTGGCTAGTAACATTGTGCATCCTCGCCATCATATATTGCTTCCTTATTGATAGTGCCCTTTCCATGGTTTCCAGCGCCTCAGTCAGGGCATTATGAGCATGCTCAAAATCATCTTTGACTAAAGGCAGGTCTTCTGAGAAAAGGTCCCTGTGAGCCTTCATGGCATCAATGACGGTGATCTGAGCCATCATTAGGTTTGAGTCTAGAAAAGCCTGGAAGCCCCCGGCGTGAGGCACCACTTTATCCTGAAGGAGAACTGCTCCTTGAATCCGAACTTTCTTGCCACTCAGTGGCTCAGAGAATACGTCCCCCAAAACCAGTATCGAGCCTGAAGAAGACATGACACCTCCCAGTGGAATTACTTCTCCTATAAAAGGACAATGCGATTAAAGTGTATCTAACCTGTCAACAAACTTTGCATAAACCATTACCAGCGTGAGTGTACATATGGATAAACACTATTCCTGGCCATTATATGACTTTTAGCATTTTCCCATCTGCATGCTCTGTTTCACTTCTCCCTGAGCTGGTGGGTGGAGACTAGCTGTTCTCCATATACTGCTATTGGGGACACTAAGGACCCTTGGAAGCGAATGTGAAAAGATAACATGTAATGGACGTTTTCTTAAGGTCCATCTTTTTTAGAACAATGGGAGTAAGGCCTGGTTCAAATTTGCGTTACATATTCCATTCAGGGAGTCTGGGGACCCCCCAAACGGAATACCCAACGCATTGACAAGTGGTGAGCAATGAAAGCACACTGACGTCTTAGACTATAATGGGGTCATTGTGTTTTCCACACAAGTCATGTGGAGAGGAAAGTAGTTCATGAAGGGGCAACACGGTGGCTCAGTGGTTAGCACTGCAGTGAGTCCTGGATTTGAATCCCGCCAGGAACAACATCTGCAAGGAGTTTGTATGTTCTCCCCATGTTTGTGTGGATTTCCTCCCATTCTATAAAGACATACACACGGACCCCATTAAAGTCTTTGCTAACCGCTTCTCAATGCGTTTGGTATTCTATTTAGATAGTCCTCAAGCTGACCCCCCAAACGGAATACCGAACGCAGATGTGAACCAGGCCTCAATGGTGACATACATACATTTGTCTATTTAATTCACTGTATTAACAGCACGTCTTATTTTTGTCTTTTTCACAGATGGATGGACCAATACAAGTAATTTTTATTGTTAGTTTTTTTTTCCACTGTGATGTACATGTAGCCTAATCCATACGCTGATCCTTATGGGATAAGGGCTAAGTGTACCAAAGGATCAAGCATTATACAATTCAGTGTGCATGATCATTTCTTCCCCTGACATCTTTGTCGGAGGAAAATCAGAAGGGCCCCATACACATAAAATAGTCAGACGCTTCTAAGGGTGCATTCACACTACGTAACGCCAGCGTGTATCACACGCCGGCGCTACAGCAGGGCTGCCGAACACTTCCCATTCATTTCTATGGGAGCCGGTATGCGAGCGCTCCCCATAGAAATGAATGGAAAAAAGCAGTCCATTCATTTCTATGGGGAGCGCTTGCATGCCGGCTCCCATAGAAATGAATGGGAAGTGTTCGGCAGCCCTGCTGTAGCGCCGGCTTGTACGGCTGTGATACACGCTGGCGTTACGTAGTGTGAATGCACCCTAAGAATGGACTCATGTATACGGGGCTCTTACCCATTTCATAATATTCTTATAGTAACCAATGGAAGGATGGAATACCTGAATACTAGGTACTAGTACTAGCAGTATAAGCAATGTCGTTTGATGGTATCTGATAGAAAAATTATGTAATACTTACGCAAAAATTGTCTAATACGCAAAATCAGAGCCGCAAAATAGCGCATCACGTGGCACTTTACTCCGTGTGAACTCACGCGAATGGTACAACTAAGAAGGTTTCGGTAACAAATGAAAGCACCCTGAGATTGGCAAATGTAGCAATAACATTACTATTCCAGGTAACAAACATCAAGAGCATTACTCACCTGTGTTTCTATCCAGCCCAATGCCCAAAATTGGAAAGATTTTCCCTCTAGCCCCTACCATAGGACCTCCAATTTCTATAGGTGACAATAAGTTTGTTAGTGGGTGAAGGTATGTGCCACCTAGAGCCAGCCATTGCTGTGTTTTCGGGTGCCTTGTCACTGCGAGAATCGGCACCTCCAAACCTGATACTGGATCCACCATTATAGTATAGTTTTCACTAGGAGTTTGATGTATATTAGCAAGTTTACAATCTACTGGTGAACCTGTATTTGGATCTAGAGGATATGGGATATAAGGTAATACTGTCACATCTGACTTCCAAATGTTCCCTAAAAGAAAAGACACAGAATAAGAAGGTGAGATGCAAATATCATGTATGAATAATTCCCTAGAAAATCCTGCAGATTTTACAACCAGGTACCCAATTTCAGAAATCTTACGATCCATATATGTACACAAGTTACTTAGTCTATTATATGATTATGCTATGTTTATTATATGATATATGTTACATAATATGAAATTATGTTATGATATTTCTCTCAAATATCTAGTGGATCTTATCACTGGTTTTGCACCAGTGTTTCTAATGTAAAAGAAAGGGTGCGAGTTTTGGTGCATGCTTGTGTGCACCAAAACTGTGTGTTTTTGTGTGTCTTTGGTGTCTGGTCTGAAGTCTAAATGATGGGGTCTGAATTATGGGCCCTGGCCTCGTGGTTGGTGTGGGGGGATTGTTTGAAATCTGAATATTAAAGTCTGGTCTGGGGCCTGAATATTGGGGTCTGCATTATGAGCACGAAAATATATTATTTGCTTTTTTGTCCAGGTGTTTTGTACCATGTTTGCACCAAAACACCAAAAATTTGCACCAGTAACTATGTAGGGTTCAGTATAAACTAAAGTAATGATCACCTATACCATTTATCTGGTCTATACTGTCGCATGCAGTCACCATCTTATTGCTCCTATTAAGCTGTGAAGGAAATTTATGGAGCTGTTTCCAAAAAAACTGTCTTTCTAAAAATTGTACACATTTTATGTGTAAATCTACTCCACTTGATCAGTAGCTTATATGATACACATTACAAATACAAGGGCGAATAGATTAGGTGGAAAGTGCCTTGTTGATACACATGGCACAATTTACAGTAAAAAGGCAAATACATAAACCTGGCGTAGATTTTTCTTCAAATAATAAATTCTCCAATATGATGTCTTAGATATCATAAAGGCTAGACAACAATAAGATATAGACTTAAAGAGGACCTTTCATGTTTGGGGCACAGGCAGTTCTATATACTGCTGGAAAGCCGACAGTGCGCTGAATTCAGTGCACTGTCGGCTTTCCCGATCTGTGCCCCGGATGAAGAGCTATCGGTCCCGGTATTGTAGCTCTTTATAGTCAGAAGGGCGTTTCTGACAGTGTCAGGAATGTCCCTCTAGAAAGCAGCACCAATAACACTGTACTGTGTGAGCGGGGAGGAACGCCCCCTCCCTCTGCTCACAGTGCTCGTCCATAGACGAGTATTATCAGGAGGGGAGGGGGTGTTCCTCCCTGATCTCAGAGCACAGTGCTATAGGCGCTGCTTTGAAGAAGGACGTACCTGACTGACTGTCTGGAATGACCTTCTGACTGTAAAGAGCTACGGTACAGGGACAGAAAGCTCTTTACCCAGGGCACAGATCGGGAAAGCCGACAGTGCACTGAATTAAGCGCACTGTCGGCTTTCCAGCAGTATATGGAGCTGCCTGTGCCCCGGACCATGAAAGGTCCTCTTTAAGCCTAGGTTCACATCTGTGTTGGAGTCTCCGTAGACTCTGCCGCAGAATCCAATGAAAATTTGCAGAGAGAAAAGTCCTACACAGGAAGACATTATAAAAGGACATTTCATTATAAAAACAGTTGAAATCTGACAGACGCCCAATGGACCCCATTATAATCTATGGGGTTTAGCGGACAGTCTCTCTGTAATTCGGGAGCCCAGTGCAAGTGTGAACCTAGCTGTAGTTAGTTAATACATCACATTCACAGACAACATCAGGGGCTATGTAAAGAAATACCATTCATTTACTCTTTCCCCCCACCAAACCAAGCAAAACCAGGCCAAAAATCCATAACTAAATAAGTCATCCATTCATCCATCCCTCCATCCCTCCTCTACCCACCACTTGTGTATTTATCAATAAACCAATATGTTTGCTCATTCATTCATTCATTCATTCATTCAAACATCCAGATCCAATAAATGAATCCATCAATCCGTCCATCACCATCTGCTCATCCACCTATAAATCCTTCATCCATAGATCCATACTGTACGTCTAGTCGCTCAAACCCATTCTCAAAATTGTCTTACTAGAAGCTGAGTCTATAGTTGAGATCAGCTGCGATGTCACTGGATCGTATCCAACATTTCCAGCAATCGGGAGAACCTTCCCCGTTTCACTGTGTACAAAGTATTCACCAGGAACGGGAGTCAGATAATGACTAGACAGCAACATGACGGAGTGCGGCGTTGGGGTGACCAGTCCAAGTGTACGGTCCAGACAGACAAAGTCAGTGTCCTGAACTGAGCCGTCATGAGCTGTGACAGAGAAAAGAAACACAGTTATCTTCATGTGTCACAAAATCAAATTTGGTTCAACATTGTGAGGGTAAAGTGGATCCATGTTATAAATGAAGGAACCAGGCTGATGTGTAAATGTATATACTGCTCTCTTCCATACATTGAGCTTCTCTTTAACTTCTGTGCACACTCAGTTTTTAGCTGCCTTTGGAGGTATATGTTCAGATTATTCCCTATTGTTATACTCCAACCTATGCCGCTATATACTTGCCTCAGGATAATGGTGAGGCGATGTAGAATAGAGCGCCCGGAGGAGTAACACTTTGATAGGATTTGCGCCGGACTCAAACTCATTTTGTAGCTTCTGTGACTTGAAGCAGGCCTGGAGACTGTTGCCCTGACATGCCGAGACTGAGTGGACTAGAGGGAGAGAGGCCACGGTCTGTGGGGTGGATGGCGATGCCACTGTGACCCAAAGCGAGGAAGTGCATTGTAACCATCCAGCCTATACGTTCAGGTTAATGCCTGACTACATAAAGTAAGAGCTGAACTGTGACTAGACTGCCATAAGGAATTTCAGGTCCCCAAAGAGGCCCCTTACTTCATCTACATGACTTGGTGGCAAAGATGTCAACCTGGGAGAGGCCTTCACAGGACTTAATAGAGTTGGTCCTGGTAAGGGAACCCAATCAGATGGGGGTGAAGGAGTATGTCCTGGCAGCAAGCTCTGGAGTCCGAGCTCTACTGATATAATACTCATAGCTCTGTAGAGAATGCCCTTCACATTTGGAAAGGAAGTATCCACCATTCTTAATGCTTACCTATAAGATCCCTTTTAGATAGTAATCTGGTTCTGTCCTTATTGACAAGATATGCTCCGGTTCCTTCACCCAGTACTCCCCATACTTTCAGCCTATTGCTCTCCTTCATCACTGCTGTGTACATTGTATTGCAGGATGTGTCAAACTGTGCCAGATACCTGCATGACATGGATAACATGGAAAATGAATGTTCAATGAATCAACCACATATATCCAACATAGAGAACATTACCCTGCATCATACAGAAGAAAATAAAAGGGGTTTTCATAGTTATCATAAACTTGGCCAAGGGTGGAAATAATGTAAAAATAATTGCAGACTCTTCTGATAAATCCGCTGCCATAGATATGGAGCTCCCTGCTAGTCGGTGCTGCAGCCATGATGTTCCAAATACCCAAGTGACCCAAGTAATTCCCGTATTGTAGTTATGGCAATATGAGTAGTGTGCCAGGAGAGCCAATTAGGTAATACTACAGAATTGAAAAATATAGTAATACCTCAAAATCAGCAGAGTATAGACCACCAGAGCAAGGTGATGTTCTGCACAGGGTCCAAGAACAAACAATGGAGCTATTGCATAGCACATACATGGTACTAAGATAGATTGCAATGAAATGGCGCCCTATTTCATTGCAATCTATCTTAGTACAATGTATGTGCTTTGCAATAGCTCCATTGTTACTGAGTTTAGTCATACCTTCTCTAATACCCGCACAAATAGAATAGAGACCTATTCTATAGTAAAGAGCCTCATGTATCTCAGTCTCGGACACTTATTGGTGGGATCCACTTGAGTTGAGGAGTAGAAGGTGTGTCCAGTTTTGGGGATAGACCTCAGTTTTTATCTATCTGACTTACTTTTGCCACTTGTTTGCATACTCCCTCTCTTGGGATTCCAGGGGCTTCTCCTTCAGTAATTCCAGCATTCTGATGGACTCTCTCAGTGCTGCTTGAAATTCAACGCAATGCTCCTCGTGAGATTTCATGTCTTCTTGTAGAACATGCAGCTGTTTATTCAGGATGTCTTCGTACTCTGCGGCCAGACATTTCCTCTTGGCTATCTCTAATTCAGCCTTATGTCAAAGTACAAGAAGAGTAGTGAGTTACATACGGCAATGTAATATAAAGCGGCAAATGATGTGGCGGCCATGACTGTGCACTAATGCTCCAATTAAAGTCCAAAAGATAGTATTACATTAATCAGTATCTTTGTCAGCCCCATGAACTTAGAGCGGCAATGTGGATGCATGACCTCCACTTTATTCAAGAAGACCCCAGATCTCTGGATGTGCCAGCGTTGGGATCCCCAGTGAATATATTTAACATGTATGGATTGAAAAAAATTCCAGCAAACCACTATATCATAAAACATAGAGCGTAGAGCTTTTTCTCTTTTTGGTACTATATTTAACATGTATTCTGTTGAATCTTGAACAGTCCCTTTAAGCTGTAAGGATGGGTCCTGTTATCGTAGGTTGCAGAATGTAACTATGAACAAAGAAAGGGGTGCCAGCACCCAAACAAGTGGAAAGTGATCCAAAATGTTTATCCCTATGTGGGTTATTTTTAGTTACGTGTACAGTTCCAACATATTCCATATGGCTTGACAGACATATAGGGCTCAGAATCTAAACTTCCTATCAGTATGTTTTTGGAGGAAACCGGAGTACTTGGGGAATCCCACACAAACACAATTTGAATCCAGGACTCGAACCACTGAGCCACCATACTGGGTTGAAGCACGGCACCTTTTTCATGCTCGAGGAATGAAGTTTTTGGGTTACAATACACGTGGTTGGGTGGTGTTACTCCTTTCTTTTATATTGTGGAGTGCCTGGATGTTGTGTCTTTGCTGTAGACATTGGTCGTCTAGTATTTGGGTGCGCATAATGACTATGTAACTAATAGGAATTACATTCTTTATGAAATTGCACATAACCCACAGCTCAGTTGTAGACCAACATTACCTCTTGCTTTTTTTGGATGTAATTTTCCAGTACGGCACTGCTGTATCGTTTTGGGTGACCAATAATACTAAGACGCTTCACAAAAGTGTCTTTTAGGGTACTCACTTCATAGACTAGTTTTTCATAAAATACTTTGACCTATAGAGAAAAAATGTGAAAAACTTTTTAAAAGTTAATTTGGAGGGAAGAAATAAGAATCAATGTGATGGTTCTTATAGTCATGGATTATAATATGAGTCCAACAGAACCATTATCTGCTTGTCCAAGTATTGCACATTCTCTTTAGTTACATTGTAATGAGCCCTCCTGGAGTCTGTATACCTCTGGCCAGTGAACCAAGGACGTATAGCAACTCAAAGGTCAGTATATGGTCCACGTGCACCTTACCATACTGATGAATCTGCATCCACCACAAAACAGCTGAAAACAGCAGCCATAATAAAATAAAATTGGATCTATAAGGACCACATGGGCATGTACACCTGGTGAATGTCTTATACAGACTCCTGGATAACTCATGGCAATGTAGCATGGAGATTGCGACCTAACACTGGCTTTAGGTGAGACATGGACAAGACTGGAATAGCAATTCTAAAATTTCATGGGTTGGAGACATTAATATATGGAGTTAGCATTGCAGGAGCTGAATCTTTAGTAAAATAGATACAGAATTGTATTCCTGGAAAGGCTCAGTCTGCATTGTGTTGTCTGATTGTTAAATATCTTGTATTTGCCGGTGAGACTTGTGTCCACTGTTAAATATCCGTACCTGGCCTTGAAATTGTGGGATAGACTTATGTCATTTGTTGTAGGCCTTATCCACGATAGGAAGAAGTCAGCTTGTTATAAATCAGTGTAGAGGTTTATTAATATCTTGAAGGAAAACACAGGAACAGGGAAAATGTCCAAATAACACAAATATCAGTCAATTGTCAATAGCTTACATCTTCAGAGAAGTTAAATCATCTGGATATCTTGTAGTTACAGCTTGGTTCATGCTTGTCATCTGGTCTGGTCATCTGGGATATTCACGACATCTTGTCCAGGATGACAGAGAGGGATGGCAGACAGACCTGCCATAGATTCCCCATGGATTCCCCTCATGGATGACGACGACGACGTGTGTGTCTGTCACTCATTTATGTTCATGAGAGTGGGTGTTACCTTCCATGTTACAGCTATGTAAGGAGATTTCTAAAATGGTCTACTCTAACCGCACCCATGTCCCCAGAATATAAGACTATGATGTCAGTAGAGTGTTAACCCCATGTCTGCTAGAGAATATTGTAAATATATAATATTTAACACTGATTTATTCTCATAACCTGCTTTCTGTGACGTGACTTGTGGACCTACAAGTTCAGAGCTAAATGGTCCTTCCCTGTGAAACTCTCTCCTTTCTGTTTTTTTCAATGTTCTAACTCTGTAAGCTCCAAGTGGTGGAAGGGGAGCAGCAAATGCAAAAGGCGTCACTGCCTTCCATGGGATGATGATCAGATTTAAGAGTATCAGTGATTTGTGACCTGCCCTAATATTAAAGTAACAGAAGAGGTTTTCATTGTTTTCCTCTGGGATGTTTATTTTTCTGCTCAGTCTAAAAGGAAATCTACTGATACAATCCAAAAATATAAGAAAGTAATAAAAATGATATGAGTATTGCCATGTACTCCTTAACCCAGCCCTGGCATAGGCCTGGTTCACATCTGCGTTCCGTATTCTGTTTGGCAAGTCCGCTTGGGATCGGTGTGTTTTCCGCGCAGTGTCTGCACAAATCATGCGGAGAGGAGAGTAGTTCATGAAGTACTTTTCTCTCCGTATGACCCGTGCGGACACCACCCAGAAAACACACGGACCCCATTATAGTCTATGGGGTTCATGTGCTTTCATTGCTCACCGCTTGTCAATGCGTTTGGTATTCCGTTCAGGGGGTCCCCAAGCGGACTCCCCAAACGGGATACCGAACGCAGATGTGAACCAGTTGTAATGTAAAGTATGGTTCTGCGTTACGTCTAGTGTATGTTTCCATTCTTCTATTCTACCCTCACACTAACATTCAGTCAATGTGCAAGCTGTGTGAGAAAATACAACTCAGAATAGTTTATAGGAAAAATTTTTGAAAGATGAATGGAAGAAAATAAAAAAGAGGTGAACAGCAAATAATGTAAAAAATTATAAGAGAAACCCAATGTCCGGCGTTCATGACACCTTCTTGGCATTGTCTTTATAGGAAATGCAATACTAGACATGACTCCACGTTACCAGCTCACATACCTCTTCCTTTAAGTGACCAATCTTTGATGTAACCATGAAGGATTGCTTGAGCAAAATATCATAGAACATTTGTGTGTTGAAACTTTCCATGTCTATTTGCTGCTCATAATCCCAAAATTCATCATCTGCAAGAAATTCTAAAAAAAAAAAGTTATTTTATGCATATAGTAGTATAGTAGTAACAATATAAAGGTCGTTTACAGAGCAGTGTTCCCCAGTCTGTAGGTTTCCAACCATTTCAGAATGTTCCCGGTGTTGTCAGTGCATGATATCTATTAATTTCATTAATGAGCCCTGGGTCGCAAAACAGACAGGAATAGGACATGACCTGAGGACAAGTCCCTTATCCCAGGCCCACAACATGGTCATGTATATGAGACCATTGGAAAATAATAGGTCAGTGTACAAGCCATTAAAACCATGACTATGACACTGACAAAGCCGTTGCCCGTGTACATGAAGCCAAACACTTCCTCCTCTGTAAGGAGATCCAGTATTCCCTAAAAAGTATACGTTCTGCTGAAACTTGAAGCTTCCACTGCCATGTGATCTTTAACTATGGAAGCAGATAGGCTACTGACAATCTCGTGTTTCTAGTTTTGTTATAATTCACATTATACTGCAGTTCTGTGCCAGATTAGCAGAAATTTCATCGCTTTGAACATGGTGGTTATACTATTTTATGGGCATGTATACATGTGGCATCCTTGTTTGCACATGACATGCTGAATACTATATCAGAAAATCTCTCAGCCGTCCGAACTTACTCTGACATTTTCGTTTTTCCGTCTCGTCCCACTTTTTGTCTACTTGTCCTTTGATTCTTATCTTAGGATGAAGCTTTTTGGTACTCGCCACTGTTGATCCTTTCGATGAGTAGACGTCTAGGTTAAACTTCTGCTGGAGCTTTCTGAACTGAGGACAACTTGCAATCTTTTGTGTCCAGCCCAAATCCTGAAACCAAACCTGGAAGACACAAATGTGAACGCTGATACAAGATCCTAAGAAGTAAGTTTAAGACTGAATTTCAAAAGAATAGAAGACAATGTTTTTGGACAATAAAGGCACAAAATGAAAAGCATTCCATATAAAAACATCTCACGGATCATTTGTTTTTCAAATAACAGGTACCTGCATTGAGATGATAGCACTAGGGCTTTATTTCACATCATATTATGGCCACCACTTATATCTCCATAGAGTTACAAAGTGATCTAACATTAAGTGGAGGTCTGAGTGTAACAGCCATAGTATATATAGAAGAGGTATAAAGGTAATAAACTTACTTACAAGTAACAAAATGCAGGTGATGAGAACGATCATGAGTCCAGTGATGATACCGGCAATAGCTGGCCAGTCCGGCTTTAAAAGCAGTGGTGGCATCTGTCCGATTCCATTGCGTATGACATGACGGGGTGTTGTGGGGAAGAACGGACCTTCTTGATAGCATTGTCCTCCTACGAGCATTACCCTAATGTACTGGATGGCAAATAAAAGACATGTAGAAAATGATACATACATACTGCATGAGTAAAGTTCGATCTAACAGCAGAGTAATAGCCAGCTCTTCTCCCCTGCTTGGTAAATCTATAATCTGATCCTGACACTGAACTGATGTCCATTTGTCAGTGACTGACAGGTAAGGAGAATGTGTTATAGTTGGTCCTTGAGCGCTACCTTGTGGTAACGTTAGATTATAGTATTATGGTATTATCTGAGGTTTGAAAGATAAAACTCAATGTTGTTACAGTATATATGTAGATTGTTATACACGCACATACACACACATTTATATGTATTAGAGATGAGCACCCCTTCAGGATTCATTTTCGGATTCGGGTGGCTTGGATCCAAAATTAGTTTTGGGTTGAACAAGTCCGGTATGAACCACACTTTAAAATGGATTAATACATACAGTAGTGTAGAACACTCTTTGGGTTCCTAGGAATCTATATAACCTAGTGTAGAACACTGTCAGGGATCCTAGCAGAATATCTATAAAACATAGTGTAGAACACTCTATTTATAGAGAAAAATGCAATGTTGTAGCTGCAACAGTATTAAAGGGATCCTATCATTAGAATCCCTTTTTTTCTAACTAACACGTAGGAATAGCCTTAAGAAAGGCTATTCTTCTCCTACCTTTAGATGTCTTCTCCATGCCGCCATTCGGTAGATATTCCGCTTTCCGTCTTTATGCAAATGAGTACTCTCACAGCACCGGGGCGGTCCCCAGTACTCAAACAGCACTAGGGGTGTCCCCAATGCTGCGAGAGAACTCTCCAGTGCCGCCTCCATCTTCTTCAGAAACCGGCCTCTAGGCATCGTCTTCCGGCCTGGCTTTCAATCTTCTACACATGCGCAGTCAGCTCTGCCAGCGGGCTTTGGGCAGAGCCGACTGCACCTGCGCGTGGCCATTTTTTTGTGGCCGCTTACTACAAGAGCTTGCCACAATAAAAATGGTTGCGTGTAGGTGCAGTCGGCTCTTCCCACTGGCAGAGCTGATTGCGCATGCATACAAGAATGAAAGCCAGGCCGGAAGACGACGCATAGAGGCCGGTTCCTGAAGAAGATGGAGGTGGCACTGGAGAGTTCTCTCGCAGCACTGAGGACACTCCCCATGCTGTTTGAGCGCTGGGATCCGCCCCCAGTGCTGCAAGAGAACTAATTTGCATAAAGACGAAAACAGAATATCTACCAAACGGCGGCACAGAGAAGACATCTAAAGGTAGGAAAAGAATTGCCTTTTTTAAGGCTATTCCTATGTATTCGTTAGAAAAAAAGGTATTCTAATGATAGGATCCCTTTAAGGGAAATATTCACCTCCGTACGGTAGAGTGCAAAGCAGTGTCCTGTCTCGAAATCAGGCTCCAAAAATAAAAGAAGTAATCGATTCGCCAGCATTCTGCATAAAAGATGCAATTTTCTTTTTATTAGCAGTGAACCCCCCCCCCCCCACACACACACACACACCAGGTATTGACCCTCACAGGCTTAAGTACACTTGATAAAGACCCCTGTTAGGGTTGATACATGGTGCTGTTTTTTGACTGATAATAAAAAGAAAAATTCTAACTTTTATACAGAATGCTGGCGGGATCAATTATTTAATATATACATATATATCTGTATTCAATATAATATATACATATAGATATGTATATATACATTTATTTCTTCCAGAAGCACCATGTAGCCATGTAGATTATCAATGCACAATAACCTATGCATTCTTTTATGACTGTGAATCCTGTAGAGCATACAAAACTAAGGAAATGACTGCACTCACCATCTTCTTATACTGGTTGTCACTGTGCCTCATCACATAGACCCCTGGTTCTCGAAACTGGAATAGCAATGAAAACTGAGACTTTGAAGACAGCCAGATCTCCTCTGCTAGAGTCCTGAATGCTCCCCAGTCAAATCCAGGGTTAGTGTTATACAAGTTGTTTCTGTGACCAGGAACACAAAGAGTGAGTTTTAGTACTTAGATAAGAAGAGTTCTATGTCTCCTTAAAGGGAGTCTGTCATCAAGAAAAGCGATATCAAACTAATGACAGTATATTGTAGGGTGGCTTCTACACTTTCCAGAGATGTCTTTATTATTTTGCATTGCAGCTCCAGTTTCATGAAAATCAGCACTGTATTGTATGCATATTAAAGGGGCGTTTCTTCTGCTACTGAAGCTTCACTCTCCGGTCTAGATAACTGTCTCTAACTGCCCAACTCTTCCCCCCATTGCTTGAGTCCCATGTTACACTTTGTCTGCAGTTAGGGCTGGTTATCTAGAGAGGAGAGCAAATCCCTGGCAGGAGAAGAAATGTCCCTAAAGCCCTTTATAGCTACTTTGCATAAGAATAAAACACTGATTTTCACGAAAGTGGAGCTACAGTGCAGAATAAAAAAGGCATCTCTGGAAAGTGTAGAAGCTGTCCTACAAGGAACTGTCATTAGTTTGATACCGATTTTCATGCTGATGATTCCCTTTAAGGAGAAATTGCCTTTATTAGGTCACTTCAAGGTGTACAGGGTCTTTTTAGATTATACATGCCCCGCTAAGAATTCTGAGAAAAGAATTTATAAATAAATGGAAAAGAGGAACTTGCTCTAGCACCACCTCTTAGAAGGTGGATCTCTATAGCTCAATGCTTGTTTTTCCTGAAACCTATTATTAGAATCTGGGAATAACAGCCATGCCAGAGTAACTTCTCCAAAAGTAATGTAGACCCATCTGCAGACAGCTATTTGGTGGTTGATGCCTTTTATTAGAGAAGAGCCGGATATTGGCTTGGTGGGAGGTCATAGGTGTTTTTCAGAAGGGGTATATATTGCCTAAATAGGATACCTCATAATAGACATTGCCTTATTAGACCATACTTGCCCAGCTATGAATTCTGGGGAAAGAATATGCAAATAATTAATTCTTGGTGGAAAAGGGGAACCTGCACTAATGCCACCTTTTGGAAGGTAGCTCCCTGCAGACCAATGCCTGATTTTTCAGAAACCTTGTGGCATTTTGGTTAAATTGGTGTATTAGTATTCTAACCTTGGAATTTGGAAAAAAAAATCACATACTTACACATCATACATGGGGTAGCTGTGCTTAGATGCTATGAACATGATGAAATCATTGACATGGATACATGTGGTGGGGTTCAGGATTCCGGAAATCCTGTCTGACCTGTGTGGTAGGTTCTCTACTGCAGAGGAAAGTAATGGCAGAAAACACAACGTAAATCCATCTGTGCTTATAGATTTCTGTTCTGTACATCTATGTATGTTTTATAAACTGTGACCAGTAATGTTGCTATTCACTGACAACAAGCAGAGATATTACAGTTAGTGTATTTATATCATACAAATGTTAGATTTTATGTTCAACATATTAAAAATTAGCATTTAAAATATGAAACATTAAAAGGGTTTCCCATTATAGACATTTATCCCTTATCCATAGGATAGGGTTAACTTGCCGGCCAGTGAGGGTCAGACTGCACAGACCACCAACGATCAAGTGAATGGGGGAATCATGTCCCCAATTCTAAATGGAGTGGTGGATGGGCCAGCACATGCACTGTTAATTTCAATGGGAGCAGCAGAAACAGTAGAGTGCTGTACTTTGGCTATTAAGATGAATGGAGCAGAGTCCGACCACCATAACATTCCCCGGCCAGGACAGATCTCCCCCATTTACCTGTTCACTGGTCTGAGTGGTGGGACCCTGACCAATCTGTAATTTATAGGGGATAACTTGTTAAGACAGGAATACCCCTTTAAGTCCTTATTCATGATTTGCATCAGTGATTGTGAACCAAAACCAAGAGTGGAGACTACATATATGTATTTATGTGAACCCACCATTATTAAAGTGTCAGTACCTTATTATAATGGAAAGAGCTGCACCACTTCTGTGTTTTCTATCTGGTTTTGGTATAGAATAACTGATGCAAATCATTGACCAAACACTGAATATGTGAATAGGGCGTAAGGACTGTTTTGTATTCCTACCTGAGAAGTTTGATAGTGATAGATCTTCTTGTCCATTCAGAAGATGATTTACTTCTTTTGGGTTTGGATTGTAAACTCCCAGAAATCCTTCTTCTGTTAAAAGATCAACATAACTTTTTTTTTTTTAATCTATCATCTATCTATCTATCTATCTATCTATCTATCTATCTATCATCTATCTATCTATCTATCTATCTATCTATCATCTATCTATCTATCTATCTATCTATCTATCTATTTATTTATCTATCATCTATCTATCTATCTATCTATCTATTATCTATCTATCTATCTATCTATCATCTATCTATCTATCTATCTATCTATCTATCTATTATCTATCTATCTATCTATCTATCTATCTATCTTCTATCTATCTATCTATCTATCTATCTATCTATCATCTATCTATCTATCTATCTATCATCTATCTATCTATCTCCTATCTATCTATCTATCTATCTATCTATCTATCTATCTATCTATCATCTATCTCCTATCTATCTATCTATCTATCTATCTATCTATCTATCTATCTATCTATTATCTATCATCTATCTATCTATCATCTATCTATCTATCTATCTATCTATCTATCTATCATCTATCTATCTATCTCCTATCTATCTATCTATCTATCTATCTATCTATCTATCTATCATCTATCTCCTATTTATCTATCTATCTATCTATCTATCTATCTATCTATCTATCTATTATCTATCATCTATCTATCTATCTATCTATCTATCTATCTATCTATCTCCTATCTATCTATCTATCTATCTATCATCTATCTATCTATCTATCTATCTATCTATCTATCTATCTATCTATCTTTCTCTCCATCCGTCTGTCTGTCTATCTATCTATAGATAAAATGGACAGCACTGCAGCATAAGCTGCAACAAAGTGAAGCTTTAGGCTTCAGGAAGATTCTACCTAGAAGTGATATGTTGCCTATAGATTAAAGAAAAAATAATGGACTTTTTTTTTAGCCCAAATTGCAACATTTCAGGATCTCTTTCAAGCTTGAAAAGGATTCTGTTAGGACTGAAAAGTCACATCTTAAGCTGATAAAGTCCTTTCTATTTTTGGAGTGCTGATCTTTTTTTTTTAGCATATCTATCTATCTATCTATCTATCTATCTATCTATCTATCTATCTATCTATCTATCTATCTATCTGAGGAGGGCAGCCCCAGTCAGAGGATTACACTTACCTGTACATCTGACTACATACACAGAATACATTCTGCCTGGATACAAGGAGCAGATTACTTTCTCCACCCTGTAGTCAGCGACTATATCCCCCTCTGTCCTTCTTTCCTCTGTACTGATAGGTACCTGAAAGACAACACAAGACCATTATGTGTTACAGTTGTGTTGCTTTGTGTAGCCTTTGTCTTTGATGTAATCTTAGTTTCGCAAATGTTGTTTTTGTGTTCCCTAATATAAATATAGTTAGCATCACTTATCATCTTAAAGCAATGGCTTATTGAAGTGGACCCTATAGAAGCGGAGGACGTAGGTTGCATATGGCTCTGTGTCTACACATACTGATGTAGCAAGCACCAAAAGTTCAGAATGCCGTTCTACTAACATAATGTGCAAATTTGTGTTGTGCACGTTAACTCTATGACCTGCATGCTACCCAATAGAGTAGTTGTCATAAACTAATGCCAGTCAAGATGGCGCTTGTTACATTGTTACATAATAACACATAATAACAATATTCTTGTATATTTGCTGTTTGTGAAACTCTTAATTCGGTCGTGTAATTTAATGAATACATTTGTGTCAGGATTGCCATTTTTCTGGAACAGTAAAACAGAAATCCAGCATGAATGTGAGCAAAGCCTCAGCTAAATATCATATATAGCTGATAGATCTGCTTTAATATTGCATCATATCCAAACGACCAGACACACTAGAAACATTTGCAATAAGCTATACCTCCACTCCAGATGGGTCACTAGAAAGCAGCCGAGGAATATCTTCTATACATTGGATCTGGAGTAAGTATTTTTGCTTTCTTCTACATTCAGCATTGCAGATGATATCAAGATCTTCTGTCTGACAAATGCAAAGTCCTAGAAAGTTGTCATAACCTTGGTAATGCTCAGGTCGAGCACAAACCTGGATAGGAGAGAACATATACAGTGTCTAAGATAATATCCAGCAATTGAAGCATAAACGATGTATGAACAGTAATGGGAATGGGAAATACAAAAGTAACACTTATACTTTGCCCTTATACTCAATCCACTGCCGTCTTTGGTGCTAAAAAACAGCGAAGTCTGCAATACAAGAGCATCTATTCAGCAACGTGTGGCCTTAGCCTAAGGCCGGATTCACGTGACACAGACTTTTGTCAAACAGCAAAATCTGCTGTGATGTCTGGGGTAGAATCTGCAGAACACCCACAATTTTCCACTGTGTAGGGATGGGGTTTATAAAAGCCGGTCCACATGTACTCTAATATACTATAACTTATAGCAAGAGTTTATACATGGAATCTGTATGGAAAATCTGCAGCAATTCTGCATTGTGTGGATTCACCAAAACACGGCACAAAGCTCTGCCTAATAAAGATTACCTGGTTGGAACAGTAGTCTTCCCACTCCTGTTTGGTTAAGCACTTTCCTTCATGGTTGCGAGTGGATCTATCTCTACAGATATCATACACAATCTGTACACAGGTAACTCCATCATCTGTCAGATGATATCCAGGAAGACAGGGGCACCTGCGGTCACTAGGCTGAAATGGAATGAAATAATATTAACTCCGAATTGGATGTTCAGACATTAATCTTAACAAGTACACCATCTATGTATATACATAGAAGTATAGAAGAATTTACTATTCAAAAATTTCTATTATATAGGAAAATAGATGTATGGAGAAGAAAGTTTTAGTAAGGTGAATGACCCCTGTTCATACCCTGAGCTGAATGTCAAACCTTCATACATTGAGCTAAATTTTAAACCTTCATACACTGAGCTGAATGATATACCGTTATATACTGAGCTGAATGTTATACCTTCATACATTGAGCTGAATGTTATACCGTCATACACTGAGAGAATGTTACACCTTCACACACTGAGCTGAATGTTATACCGTCATACACTGAGTGAATGTTATCCCTTCATACACTGAGCTGAATGTTATACCTTCATACACTGAGCTGAATGTTATACCGTCATACACCGAGTGAATGTTATACCTTCATACACTGAGCTGAATGTTATCCCTTCATACACTGAGCTGAATGTTATACCTTCATACACTGAGCTGAATGTTATACCATTATACACTGAGCTAAATGTTATACCATCACTGAATGTTATACCTCCATACACTGAGTAAATGTTATACCTTCATACACTGAGCTGAATGTTATACCGTCATACACCGAGTGAATGTTATCTCTTCATACACTGAGCTGAATGTTATACCTTCATACACTGAGTGAATGTTACACCTTCATACACTGAGCTGAATGATATACCGTTATATACTGAGCTGAATGATATACCGTTATACACTGAGCTGAATGTTATCCCTTCATACACTGAGCTGAATGATATACCGTTATACACTGAGCTGAATGTTATACCTTCATACATTGAGCTGAATGTTATACCGTCATACACTGAGAGAATGTTACACCTTCATACACTGAGCTGAATGTTATACCGTCATACACTGAGTGAATGTTATCCCTTCATACACTGAGCTGAATGTTATACCTTCATACACTGAGCTGAATGTTATACCGTCATACACCGAGTGAATGTTATCCCTTCATACACTGAGCTGAATGTTATACCGTCATACTCTGAGTGAATGTTTCACCTTCATACACTGAGTGAATGTTATCCCTTCATACACCGAGTGAATGTTACACCTTCATACACTGAGTGAATGTTATACCATCATACACTGAGCTGAATGTTACACCTTCATACACTGAGCTGAATGTTATACCATCATACACTGAGCTGAATGTTATACCTTCATACACTGAGCTGAATGTTATACATTCATACACTGAGCTGAATGTTATACCGTCATACACTGAGTGAATGTTACACCTTCATACACTGAGCTGAATGTTATACCGTCATACACTGAGTGAATGTTTTCCCTCCATACACTTAGCTGAATGTTACACCTTCATACACTGAGCTAAATGTTATACCATTATACACTGAGCTGAATGTTATACCTTCATACACTGAGCTGAATGTTATACCTTCATACACTGAGCTGAATGTTATACCTTCATACACTGAGCTGAATTTTATACCATTATACACTGAGCTGAATGTTATACCTTCATAAACTGAGCTGAATGTTATACCGTCATACACCGAGTGAATGTTATCCCTTCATACATTGAGCTGAATGTTATACCGTCATACACTAAGTGAATGTTACACCTTCATACACTGAGCTGAATGTTATACCGTCATACACTGAGTGAATGTTTTCCCTCCATACACTGAGCTGAATGTTACACCTTCATACACTGAGCTAAATGTTATACCATTATACACTGAGCTGAATGTTATACCTTCATACATTGAGCTGAATGTTATACCTTCATACACTGAGCTGAATGTTATACCTTCATACACTGAGCTGAATTTTATATCATTATACACTGAGCTGAATGTTATACCTTCATACACTGAGCTGAATGTTATACCTTCATACACTGAGCTGAATGTTATACCGTCATACACAGAGCTGAATGTTACACCTTCATACACTGAGTGAATGTTATACCTTCATACACTGAGCTGAATTTTATACCTTCATACACTGAGCTGAATGTTATACCTTCATACACTGAGCTGAATGTTATACCATTATACACTGAGCTAAATGTTATACCATCACTGAATGTTATACCTCCATACACTGAGTGAATGTTATACCTTCATACACTGAGCTGAATGATATACCGTTATACACTGAGCTGAATGTTATACCTTCATACACTGAGCTGAATGTTATACCGTCATACACCGAGTGAATGTTATCCCTTCATACACTGAAAATATAAATTATTATATCACCATAAAAAATCTATATTTTTTTTTCTTATTTTTTTTCTTTTTTCTTTTTTACCTGAAATACCCTTCCCTCTCCACGGCATATACATGTGGTTTGACCTTCATCAGGCTGTACAGCTTCAGATCCACAAGATAGACAGGACTTTTGGCCCGCCATGTGATTAAAGAAATCTGTGGGACATTTTAAGCACTGGGCTGCAGGGTCCAGTTCTGTTCCGGACCTGAAATATCCTTTAGTGAAGGAATAACAAACACTTACTGATAGGGTTAAATATAGCATACATCATATCCATGGAGGGATCAACACCAAAGCCTTGTTGAGTATACAAACAGTAGACCAGGACAGTATAGACTATTAGAGACCTAATATAAGGGGACAACTTATTTTTCATCTTCCTGTTGGATTCACTTCTGCCTCAGGCTAAATAAAACTGCACAAAAAAACTGTCACTGAAACTGCAATGTTGTAGAAAGATCCTGCCGTCACTAATCTTAGCCACCAATCCCTTCAGAAGTGAATCCAAAAGAAATGTGAAATATAAAGGAACTTACTTCAACGATAAATCAACAGAAAACTCCCTATTTCCTGTTTATCCGTTGGCAGTACACACATGGGGAATAATATCCCGCGTTGTACTTCCTCCGGACTCCAGGAAATGCAAATTCCATAAGGTAAATTTAATCTTTCCTGTTTGTCCGTCAGCAGTACAACACATGGTATATTATTCCCCATGTGTGTACTTCCTCCGGACTCCAGGAAATGCAAATTTCATATTGGTAAATTTCATCTATAATCAGAACTAACCAATGAAAACCACCAGGAGTATAAATCTATAAAAATACATATTTATGAGCAATAATATAAGTAAATATTAATACCCAAAGACAGCACAAAAGGGCATGTAATATAACCAACACACAATATATATATATATATATATATATATATATATATATATATACACACACACACACACAAAGTATAGAGATATACAAGACAATAACCAGTTCCAACATGTCTACCAAGTACATACCAAAATGACATCTATATGAAATGAACAAATAAATAACAGTACTACTACTCAATACAAGTATCAAAAAACTGCATAGAAACTGGCGGAAAAACTGCATGTGTGATCACAGCCTTATTTCAGTAACATTCCTCATATATGAGTCCCTTGGTTCAAGGTTCCATTGAGAAGAAATGAAGCAATAAGTTATTAGAGTTGTTGGGTTAGTAGGGGCACACGAGGGGGGCACAGACAACAATCTGGTCACCATAGATAGTGAAGAAGACAATGTAAGAATACACAAGACTCTGCAGGACATTTCATCAGGACCACACCAGTCACTAAAATTCAATCAGTTTATCAGTATCATAGGGGGGCACTGAATAATCTAGAACATTCGACTGTCTGGCATGCACAGGGTTAATGCCAGATTAAAGTAACTTTATTACGGCTCTTGTTATTAGAGCTACACATGGCCGACATACGTATATATAGATACAACATATCGAGGGCACATCTGCAAGTTTTATTGCAGATTCCATCATTTTCATCACCATGACAAGGCAAACAAATGTGCTATACAATGGCAGTATTCAATGTAATGACAATATACTATATATATATATATATATATATGTTATTCTAGTCATTGCAAATATAACAATACAATGGACCAAATCCCTCATCAGACAATGTATCGTGTGCACAAGTAACACAGAAAATGAGGATTTTACTTTGGAGGATGTGCCTGTACGCCATTCACATTGAAGATGAGCGGGGTACAAGCGCCCCTTTGCTGGGAGAAATATACTATAAATGCTATTTTTTCTGCAGTCTTGGACAGTGCCCATAATAAGCGCCTACATAATATCAATTAACCCCAATAGTCCTGCACAAGCCTGATACAACTCTGGGCTTTTCTATGGAGCCATATCTGATCAACAAGAAACCCCATTAAGATTCAACATATACAGTCAAAGACTAGTGATATGGAAATGACCAACCAAATAATCTAATAATATTCAATAATCATCATCATAATCTAAAACGTCATCACCTATGATATAATAAGCAATGAGGCTACGTACCTGGTGGACACGTCACCTGCCTTTCAGTAGCTTTGGCACAATTTCCACCATATTCACAGCTCACATTCTGATGAAGAGACCTTATATACCCGATTTTGCAAGATAATATCACATAAGCAGAAAGGAACCAAAGCACCGGAGTCATTTTGAGCTGACAGAGAAAAATAACACAATATAAGCTCTGCTGATATGGTAGGGCCCCTGAATTATTCATTGAGAATGAAAGGTGAACCCGGGCCGTACAATATTGATGAGGCTAGTGGCGAAGGAAACTTTCATTAGTGAGTGTAACTTGCAAGGGGCCATGTGTGAAAAAGTGATGGGCCGATAAGCCAGAAGAAATATACTTTTATAGTTATACATATTATGTAATGTGTTTGCAGATGTAGCAGAGCCGGTTTTATCATTTGCTTCCATTGACTGTGATAGAGCTCTAATAATACTCCTATACTGTGCCAGGCCCCCCCCCACTTTTTTAATTTTCTGACATGGACATCAGACATGAATGCAGAGATCACGGTATTTGGTAAATGGCCAAACCTCTTCAGCTCGGATTAGAGATTTAGGAGCCATTGATTTGAATGCCTGCATAGTGCATGGGTATTGGAAATTTAAGGCGAGGTTAGGAATAGCAAGATTACAAAAAGTAGTAAAAAATGTAATACTCACAAGTACTGCAAGCTACGCTCTCCGCATGATTCGTGTGGATACCGCACGGAAAACACACGGACCCCATCTATAGTCTAGACTCTTTTTAATGCATTTGCTATTCTGTTTGGAGGGTCCTCAAGCGAACTCCCTGAATGGAATACCGAACACAGATATGAACCAGGCCTTGACTTGTCATGAGAACCCAGCATATCAATCCAGCACCACAGGTTAGGGTCATCTGAGTCAAGGGTTGAGGCCCCACATTGTGGAAATGCAGCTTTTTTTGTTGCAGATTTTGCTGCGGTTTTTTTTTTTTTTGAGCCAAAGCCAAGAATCATACCTCCCAACTTTTGAAGAACTGAAAGAGGGACAAAATGTGCAGCGTGCGTAGCGCGCCGCGGAAAATTTAGCCCTGCCCACTTTTGCGTTGACTCCGCCCACTCGTTAATTTTTCATGTGCCCGCACACAGTATAATCCTCCTACAGTCACCCGTAAATTATATGTCCCCCCTCTATCTCTCCCCCAGCTTCATATACACCCTTCATCTGCCCCCAGTTTCATGTCCCCCTTCCATCTCTGCCCCCAGATTCATGCCGTCCTCTCCATCTCTGCCCCCAGTGTCATGCCGTCCTCTCCATCTCTGTCTCCAGTGTCATGCCGTCCCCTCCTTCATCTGCCCCCAGTGTCATGCCGTCCTCTCCATCTCTGTCTCCAGTGTCATGCCGTCCCCTCCTTCATCTGCCCCCAGTGTCATGCCGTCCTCTCCATCTCTGCCCCCAGTGTCATACCGTCCTCTCCATCTCTGCCCCAGTGTCATGCCGTCCCCTCCTTCATCTGCCCCCAGTGTCATGCCGTCCTCTCCATCTCTGCCCCCAGTGTCATGCCGTCCTCTCCATTTCTGTCCCCAGTGTCATGCCGTCCCCTCCTTCATCTGCCCCCAGTGTCATACCGTCCTCTCCATCTCTGCCCCCAGTGTCATACCGTCCTCTCCATCTCTGCCCTCAGTGTCATGCCGTCCCCTCCTTCATCTGCCCTCAGTGTCATGCCGTCCCCTCCTTCATCTGCCCCCAGTGTCATGCCGTCCTCTCCATCTCTGCCCCCAGTGTCATGCCGTCCTCTCCATCTCTGTCCCCAGTGTCATGCCGTCCTCTCCTTCATCTGCCCCCAGTTTCACGTTCCACCTCCACATTAAACTTACCTTCTCCTCTGCTCCCTCGCCGCTCTCTGCGCGCCTCTCTTTCTGACACATATGCGACTGTAGTGAGGAGCTGACCTCAGGTCAGCTCCTCGCTACAGCCGCATATGTGTCAGCGAGACCGGCGGCAGCGGCGAAGCGAGGAGCTGACACAGGTCAGCTCCTCGCTACAGCCGCATATGTGTCAGGGAGACCAGCGGCAGCGGGGAAGCGAGGAGCTGACACAGGTCAGCTCCTCGCTTCAGCCGCATATGTGTTCAACTCAGATCTGCGTCCTCTGGACGCAGATCTGAGTTGAAATCGGGACATACCTCCCTCCAACCGGGACCGTGGGACATGTCACCCAAATCGTGACTGTCCCGCGGAAATCGGGACGGTTGGGAGGTATGCCAAGAATGGCTACAGAAGGAATGGGAAATATATAGGAAGTTCTTATACTTCTATCTCCTGCTCAATCCTCTCCTGGCTTTGGCTAAAAAAACTGCAACAAAATCTGCGATTCTGCAACGTGGGGCCTCAGGCCCACGCCCTTGTGTATCGCTGCCTCCGTTGATGAAGTATTGTAATATTGTGGAGCTGAACACTTTACAGCCTCAAGGTTGTTATCATTGTCCCAAAGAGTTATGTGGCAATGCCCTTGCCTTGGAGTTAAAAAATGAGGCATTTTTTTTTCCGAAATGCAACAAAAAATCCTTGTGTTTTTCACTTTTACTTTTGATGCAAAGGAAAAATGCAGCACTTGCATATATAACTACCATGCTATGTTTGCCAGAATGCATACATTTTTGTACTTGCAGCTTTTCTCGAGCGTCCCCCCCCCCTCAATATATGAAGTAGATTAAAAAAAATCTAATTTATTTAATTTTTATCTAATTTTATTTAATCTTATTTATACACCAGGGAAGAAATGCAATGCAAATCCCTTAGATTTATATCAGAAGAGGTAAAAACGCAGCAAAGAAGCAATGTGACAATAAACTCTGCTCCATATGTATATTATAGACCTGTATAACTTTCTGCAGAGACTTTTTCCATGTTGTGGAAACACAGCTTTTTTGTTGCAGTTTTTTAAGCCAAAGCCAGGAGTGGAATCAGAAGAAGGCAGAAGTATAAGAACTTATTATATAATTCCCATTCCTTTGGTAGACATTCTCGGCTTTGACTCAAAACAATGCAATAAAATCTGCAACAAAAAAAAGTTGCTTTTCTGCAACGTGGGGCCTCAGCCTTAAATGCATTGAATCAATTTCTGCTTGGAGACTGCAGTTCACAAGGTGGCGACAACTCACTGAAGAAATATACAGTATAATGTAATTCACAGATGTTTCACTTGGTGGCGACAACTCACTGAAAGTTTACCTCTAAACTGTCTGGAAAAACTAAACTAGTCTCTTTCCATAGGATCCCAAATGTATAGAGCCTGACTTCATATATCCTACTTAATATTCATATATCCTACTTAATATTATAAAGGATGTTTGGATGTTTGTTCCTCAATCACACCCAAACGGCTGAATGGATTGCTTTGAAATTTCACAAGGATACATAGGCTACTTTAAACGTGTCTCACTCACCCCAAATCGCCACCGCGACCCTCAAAAGTTGGCTCCGGCTCCACTGTCGGCCCTGAGGTCAGCACAGGTAGTGACACGCAGCTCCGATTGGTGCATGGCGGTGCGGGGGCGGGATAGGAAGACAGCACTGCGGCCCCATAGGTTAGCGCCGAAATGTGGGCGTGGCCAGCGCGCGAGGACACTTGCCTGAACATGGCGGCTGCCTGCATGGTCCCAACGCTGCTCACATGCCGGCCAGCCACATATCGCCTAATGCTGGCATTACATACAGCAGCACGACCAGGCCTCAAGCCCACAGCCGCCCGTACCCGCGTACTGTGTGGCCGGGAATAGACAGCACAGACAGCACTCACTCTCATGTCACGGCCACTACACACAGACATCCCCAGCATATGCAAGGTGAGTGCTGGAGGTTCCGTGATCGCCACTTTCCTTAGTGGTGGTGGTGGGGGGTTTACAAGAGTTGGTGTGTAGGGGGCTGGGGGAGAAAAAGAGGCGCTGGCTAGGAGAAAGAGGGGGGGTGGGGTTGGTGGTTTAGGGGAGTTGCTGGGAGTTAGGGAGGGGGCCTGGAGGGGTTTTTTGGTGGGGGGGGTTGGGACCAGAGGGCCGAGGGTGAGTAGGAGGGAGGCCGATTGCACAGGTTAAAGGGGGAGGTGGGCGGGTGACTGGGGTCACGGGTGGTTGTTGGTGGTGGGTTACAGGGGGGGAGATGTGGAAGGTGACTGTAGGCTCTGAGAGCAGGGGGCGTGGGTGGGTGCTAGGGGGGTAGCCGGGGCCAGAGCAGAAGGGCTATGGGGTCCCGCCACACGAGGCTGTGGGAGGGGACCATGGTGGCCACAAGAAAAGGGCCGTGGGGGGGCCAACAGGCAGCGCTGCACATGGTTCGCGCAAGGAAGGGGGGTTCGCGGACGAAGTCGCGGGTATAGCTAGTGTATTATAAGGGATCACTCTGCATTGTGGAGCAGGGGGCCAGAAGACTATCCTCGGTCCAATGTAACATGTAGTATTAGATAAACAAAGATACAATGAGATTCCAGGGAAGAAATGTGATCTATAGAGATGAGCAAACAATGAAATATTCGAGGTCCGATATTCGTTTGGATTAGCCCCTCAATATTCGACTATTCGAACGAATATCGAACCCCATATAGTCTATGGGGAAAAATGCTTCATTTCAGGGGAAGCCACACTTCGACTCAGGAGAGTCACCAAGTCCACTATGACACCCCAGAAAATGATGCCAACACCCTGGAATGCAACTGGGACAGCAGGGGAAGCATGCCTGGGGGCATCTAACATGCCCAAGTACCTGTATTACACCAATATCTCGTCAGGATCCCTTGCGATATGTGGGAGCTAACTTTTTCCCATAGGAATGCATTGACCAGCGTTAATTGGCTGAATGCCATACAGAGTACAGCATTAGGCCAATCAATGCTGGTTCTGCCGGAGGAGGCGGAGTCTAAGATCAGTCCACAGCAGTCTCCATTCTGGTCCGATCTCAGATATAGCAGTGTTGAGTGTACAGCTCTGCTACACTGGAGATGTAGCAGAGCTGGCCGTGCGCTGAGTTCTGCTACACCCGAGATGTAGCAGAGCTGAGTGTGCACTGAGCTCTGCTACACCCGAGATGTAGCAGAGGTGAGTGTGTGCTGAGCTCTGCTACACCTGAGATGTAGCAGAGCTGAGTGTGCGCTGAGCTCTGCTACACCCGAGATGTAGCAGAGCTGAGTGTGTGCTGAGCTCTGCTACACCCGAGATGTAGCAGAGCTGAGTGTGCGCTGAGCTCTGCTATTCCAGAGATGTAGCAGAGCTGAGTGTGCGCTGAGCTCTGCTACTCCAGAGATGTAGCAGAGCTGAGTGTGCGCAGAGCTCTGCTACACCAGAGATGCATCTCTGGTGTAGCAGAGCTCAGCACACGGCCAGCTCAGCTACATCTCTGTTGTAACAGAGCTGAGTGTGCGCTGAGCTCTGCTATATCCCGAGATGTAGCAGAGCTGAGTGTGCGCTGAGCTCTTCTACACCTGAGATGTAGCAGAGCTGAGTGTGCGCTGAGCTCTGCTACATCCAGAGATGTAGCAGTGCTGAGTGTGCGCTGAGCTCTGTTACACCAGAGATGTAGCAGAGCTGGCCGTGCGCTGAGCTCTACTACACCAGAGATGCATCTCTGGTGTAGCAGAGCTCAGCGCACACTCAGCTCTGCTACATCTCAGGAGTAGCAGAGCTCATCGCACACTCAGCTCTGCTACATCTCAGGTGTAGCAGAGCTCAGCGCACACTCAGCTCTGCTACATCTCCGGTGTAGCAGAGCTGTGCGCTCAACACTGCTACATCTGAGATTGGACCAGAATGGAAACTGCTGTGGAACGATCTTAGACTCCGCCTCCTCCGGCAGAACCAGCATTGATTGGCCGAATGCTGTACTCTGCATAGTATTCCGCCAATCAACGCTGGTCAATGCATTCATATGGGAAAAAGTCAGCTCCCGCATATCGCAAGCTGACGGGGATCCCAACGAGATAGAGCCCCAAAGAGCTGGGTGAGTAACATTCCCACCTAAATAAAGGTAATCCCTAGCTAACCCTGCCTGTAGATCTGTCCCTGTCTCACAGTCACATAGTTCACAGTCTCATATGACCTGGATCTTAAATCCACTATTCGTATATAGTGGAGGTCACCTCATTTCGGCCGCCAATTACTTTTTCCGATTTTTTTTCGATGCCTCCATTGTTATAGTTCCTTTCCCACCTCCCCTGTGCAGTTATTGGTGTAAAAGAAGCGCCAGGGCGCCAGGGCAGGGAAGGTGGGAGGTGAATTGAATTTTTAGTGAGTTTGCCTCGTGGTATTCGATTGTAATCAAATACCTCGAACAGCCTGATATTCAATCGAATATCAATTCAACGAACGTCGTTCGCTCATCTCTAGTGATCTACTCATTCAGTCTGTGTTAATGTCTTTTTCAAGCAATGTGATGCATGCATAAGGAGGCATGACCATACATCAGTTTTAGGCAGGTAGGGGGAAAAAAAATTATCCAAAGTAAGAATTCCAACAATACGTCGTTGTATGTAGTGACTTGGTGGTCCTAGGGATTGATTCAGACATATAATCTATCTTCTAACCCAACCCGAAACAAAAATCTGCATAGGTTTTGTATGTTTTCTATGTTTTTGTGGGTTTCCTTCCACAATCCAAGGGAGCAGTGAGTGATGACAATGTCCATACTGCACTGTGGAATATGGCAGTGCTATATAAGCGTTCTCTGTATGGGATAAATACCTTTCTATGCCGATTAGACATTTTTATTTATTTTCATCGTAATCTGGTTAAAGGAAAGTGATTTTAATTTTTTTTACATTTATTTTTCGTCCTCCTTCGGGGATTTGAATGCTCATACAATATATTGCAATTTTTATGTATTGCAGTATATTGTATATACCCTGGCAGGGTTTTAATGCAAGCTGTACAGTCATGACAATGGATTGTTTGCCCATGTATGACGTTCTTGGGGAAGGGGATCCATCCAATATGGCGGACCCATGTGCAGGAACCGGTCAAGTGCAATTGTCACAATATGACTGCAGCATTTAAATAGTTAACAGTTAGACCCTAAAATATAATATTAAAGGAGTTTTCGGGGACTTTGATACTTAGGCTAGAACATTAATATCAGAATGGTGGTGGTGGTGGTGGTGGGGGGGGGTCCACCACTGATCAGCTGATCTCTTCAATGATCACCATACTCCCTGCATTGTACAATCCCATATACTTGAAAGCACAGCTGCTCCATATACAGTATACAGTGCTGTGCCTGCTACTGACCTCCAATGGCTGGAAAACCCTTTTAATGTAAAACATCAGAGGAGTCTCGTACCCGGGTATCTCAGTCTTCTGCTTCTGGGTTTGCACATGTCCCCTGTATTTTGCAGTTCTACCCTGCAAACAATTGCTGGATTCCTGGATTATCAGATGCCAGATTAAAGGAATTTTATGGAATATCCTGGGGGTGTTAGCACACGCGGAGTGTTACATGTGCTTTCATGTCTCATTCACAAATGCTGTGGCTTTAGGAACAGAGGATGCTTTATTCACCGTTATTAGAGAAATTTACTATAACAAAGTAGTCAGTTATTCTTGGATAATTGCTAATTTGGACGTAAGACAACATGGAGCGCTCCTTGCCAGTAGACATGTGATCCAGCAGGTTATACCACTGCTTGGCTAAAATCGGAATCCTCTCTGAGACCTCAACCTCTCAAGAAAAAACTTTATCAGGGGCAACACGGTGGCTCAGTGGTTAGCATTTGCAGTCTTGCAGTGCTGGAGTCCTGGGTTCGGATGCCACCAGGCGCAACATCTGCAAGGAGTTTGTATGTTCTCCCTTTGTTTTTCGTGGATTTCCTCCCATTCTACAAAGACATACTGATAGGGAAAAAAAATGTACATTGTGATCCCTATATGGGGCTCACAATGTACATTAAAAAATTTTTTTAAATCAATGATCCTTTAACTTTCTGCCACGTCTTGTGCATCAGTCAATATTCCTCTAATAGTTATCAAGAAAATGTGTTGTTGCCAATGGGATTACTTCATCTGAACAGCTCTTTATATTATGGGCACCCAAAGGCGTAGCTTGAGTGGGTACAGGCATTAGGGGGCCCATAAACAGTGGCGTAAATGTAGTAACAAAGCGGTCGCAGCTGTGCCCTGGCACATAAACCAAAGGGGTCCTCAGGTCACCCACAACACAATAAAATCAAAGTCACTATGAGACATTTTACTGTGTGGAGGGGCCGCTATTCAGGGGTGAACCTGCCTTTTTCGTCGCCTGAGGCGGACGACAGAAAGCGGGGCGGGGCGAAGGGGGCGTGGCGGAACGGCGTTAGCAGGCAGAGTGCAGGCACGGAGAGGACCTGCTCTCTGCCTGAGCATGAGGGGAGGCCGCTGGAGCAGCGCTGCGTCCACAGGGCCTCCCCAATCCACCGCTCGGTGACGGTGACGCTAAGCCAGTCCAGGACAGCTTGTCCTGGACTGGCTTAGGTAAGCAAAAATGCCGCCCTCCCCGGGGCCCTGGCATAGCGCCGCCTGAAGCGGTCGCTTCAGGTCGCCTCATGAGAGGTGCGGCGCTGCTGCTATTATACTGTGTGTAGGGATCACGATAGGGCATTATAGTGTGTGGAGGGGCCACTATGGAACATTATACTGTGTGAGGGCCAATATGGGACATTATATCGTGTACACTATGGGAGTATCTTTAAGAAAAAATAAAACATAATGGGCAATGCGGTGGCTCAGTGGGTAGCATTGCAGCACTGGAGTCCTGGGTTTGAATCCCACCAGGAACAACATCTGCAAGGAGTTCCTCCCGTGTTTGCATGGATTTCATCCCATTCTACAAAGATATACTGATAGGGAAAAGAAAAAAAAGTACATTGTGATCCCTATATGGGGCACACAATCCACATTATATATTAAAAAAAAGAAAAAAGAAAACATACTCATCTGTCCCCAGCGTTCCAGTGTCTGACACTGCATCCTTTCAGTTGCGCACTGTGCCTCATTCCTCCTGCATCCCATGTGACCGATGAGGCCAATTAGGCAGTTGCTTTAGAGGGATCGGTGATGTCACCAGCCTCTTTCCAGCAACTGCTGAAACCACCGAGGCTACCTCAGGGGTCACGTGGGGTGCATGGGTTCTGAGGACCGAAGCACGATGGTAACCAAACAGGCTACGGTAGTGGACACTAGAGCGCCTACAGCTCTCCTGGAATTTGTCCAAATCCTGACACCCTCATGAAGTGAGAGGCAGCAGTCCTGTGTAAGTTAGAGTTTCAGTCTGACATAGTAACTTACATAGGACTGCTGCCTCTCCCTCCATGTATAGCAGTCCTGTGCGAAATTACTTTACTATTTTACATGGAGGAACTACTAGTGCTGGCCCTGTTTACTTGTATTTATTCCACCTACAAAATGGGGCAACATTTACATTTTTTTCCAGGCCCACTTTCGGGTCTCAATCCATCCCTGGAGTAGAGCGGCTTCATGGTCTGAAGTGAGACATTGTGGCACAAAACAGAACCTATGGCAGGGAGGGAATTCGCACACAGGGGTAAGTGGGGTAGGGAGGGATACACAGAGAGTGAGAGCAGGCAGATGAATCATGGGAAATGTAGTTGACCACAGATTCACAGCCTGTAAATAATTGTGATACAATGAGCAACAAGGAAAATGAAGGTAAGCAAAGGCTGTACAAGGGAACGGTGAGTATTTAGTACTGCTGTGGATGGATTTGCAGATCTTTTTTGGAAGCTGGATAATCCCTTTACATTAACCCAAATACATTAATATAGGCTGTACCGGTCAAAATTAACATAGGTAGTATATAGGGTGTCCTAACTCTCCCCTGACAGATAACAGATACGGATTGGCAATATTACATTTTATGCACCTTATCCTTTTGTTCTATGATTCCAGGTCTCTTCTACATGTTCCCGTTGTTGGTGTATACTGGTCGACTCACTTGGGCACAAATACAGCTTTTTCTTCAACTCTACCCACAACTGTATGATTGGTTTGAGATCTGGGGACTGTGAGAGTCAATCCAGTACCTCTACTCCATTGTCATTGAACCACTTCACTAATCTCGATGTATGCTTTGGGCATGCTACTGTATGTCATTTTTTTCATACCCTTATTACTTCAATTGCATGAAGTAACTCATCTTGTAGGATTCTCACATATCAGCTCAGCATTGAGACCACCATCGATTCTGGTTAAGTATCCAACTCCTTTGGTTGTAAAACAACCCTATATCCACCAACCTTGACAGTTCCTTCAATTTCTCAATCCGTTAGCCCCCCCTTTCCCTTGTTTTTTCCAAATCCATTTGCACCCATCAGAGCCCAGTCTATTGACCTTTGTCTTATCACTCAGGATTTTATGGTACATGGTTGTATCCATTTGATGCAGTGAAGTAGTCCTGTGCCCTTAGCAGAGAAACACCCCAAAACATAATGTTTTGACCTCCATGCTTGACAGTGGGGACGGTATACTTTGGGTCATAGGCAGCATTTCTCTTTGGCGAGTTGAGTTAATGCCAAAGAGCTCAATTTTGGTCTCATCTGACCACAGCACCTTCTCCCAATCACTCTCAGAATTATTCAATGGCAAACTTCAGACGGGCCTGGACATGGGCCTTTATGAGCAGGGGGACCTTGCGGGCACTGCCGTAATGTATTACCAATGTCTTGACAATGGTGTTCTTGGTGACTGTGGTCCCAGCTGCCTTGAGATCATTAACAAGTTCTCCCCATGTAGTTTTAGGCTGATCTCTCACTTTCCTCATGATCAAGGATCCTACGTTACTAAGTACTGTTAGAAACAAGCAGTACAATATCACATGATCAGGTAGGATCAGACTACAGACAGAGTTTGGTTGTAGTCAGGACCCTCGAAGTAGCATCACCCATACATTTAATACATATATATATTTATATACAGTATATAATTCATTCATATGTCATTTTTTGAAATTAGGAGGAAAAACAGTTGCAGATATACTTATAGCTTGTAAATCCACAATGACACTTCCATTCAGCAGATCCTTAGCTGGCATCTTGGCAAATCCATTGTACAAATATATCTCTCCTGATAAATCTTGCAAGTCTGCACAGGATTGTTTTCTGGTTAGTATTAGAAGTGGGTTTTTCCAGATAACCTCAAACATAAAAAGGCTAATCCGTAAAACCCTCACAAAGCAGGGCATTTGAATACATAAAATATCATTGCAAACTTTTGTTCACCGTATTAACCATATCCTGATACCGTCCTATGGTGCAGAACGAGCGCCCTGTAATTTCTGCATAATAGCAAATGTGATAACATCTTGTAAAACAAACGCTGGTACATTAAGTTAATATCTGATCTCAAATACTTGGTTTATGATCAAATAAGTGAATTGTATGATTGATTTCGTATGCATGGATAAGTTTATTATATTTTAGCAACCTTTAGAAGACTGCATAGAATGAAATCATTCTGGGCCATCGTATATGAAATCAGGGCTGTCTGCTACATTAGGGATTTGCATTGCATAAACTTGCAAACACAATATTAGATAACTTTAATTTGCCACTTAAAGGGCATCTAACTTTTTTTTTTTCATAATTCCATAGTACAGTTGAAGGTAACAAACTTTATAATATGATTTATATAAGAAAAGTGTCTGTTTCTTCACTTATTTGCCCCTTTCTGTCACTGACCAAATTTGTACAATAGAAGTCTATGGAGAGGGGGAGGAGCTGCTCCAGCAGAGAGACATCAGTATAGTGGTGCTTCCGGGGAATAAGAGTAGCACGCAGTCGGTCCACTAGCAGATTTTGTTACCTGGAGACTGCTGCACCTAATCTGTGCAGGGTCTAGATGTCGGACTCTGACCCCCACAGATCACTTATTGATGACTTATCCTATGCATAGGTCATCGGTATGAAAAATTTAATTGGGACTGGATAATACAGCTAATGCTGTAGATGGCCTCATATTTCTGTCTCCTGATCTTCTTCCCCCTCCCTCTCCATAGAGCCCATTGTAAACTGGAAATGAGTAGCCCCTTTTTCTTTATTGAGATATTTTGCAACATTTGTTCCATTTACCTGCACTATGGATTTATGAAAAAAGTAACTACATACTAAATTTACTTACATTTTAAATTTAATTAAAATAATAGTTGCGTCACACTTTAACTTGACCATGGCTTTCATTGACAGTTATCACGCTACAGCAAGTTATCACATTGAAGTTCAACTTTGCTACTTCTATTTCCACCTGTTGCTCTCTCCCCACCATCACTGGGGCTGCTTTAAGAATAGAGCCAATGGTGCACTTGCAGGGGGTCCTATGGTAGCGGGGGCTCCCTTTGGACTTTGGACAGTGGGACAGTCCTGCATTTGCTGTCCCGCTGTCCAGGGCAGTGAGTCTGGTCTGCAACATCTCATACTGTGGGGGCAAACTTGGCGGACATGATACTGTGGGGGAAACCTGAAGGGGACGTGACACGAAAGGGGACATACTGTGGGGGCCACCTGGGAGGTGGGGGCACATGATACTGTGGGGGCAACTTGGAGGGACATGATATTATGGGGGCAACCTGGGGGACATAATACTGATGGGGAAAATCCTGAGGGGGGGAGCATGATACTGTGGGGCAACCTGAGGTGGACATGATAGTGTGAGAGCAACTCGGGGGTAAAGGGGGGGGGGGGCGGTACATGAGAACCATGGGTGCCACCAGGGGGTGGGGAAATTAATCTGTGGGGTAAACCTGGGGAGGGACATTATGAGAGACATTGTGGGGCCACTAGGGAGGCATTAGCCACTAAGCGGCATTATACCATGTGCGGGTCATCTAGGGGACATTAGAATTTGTGTAGGTCAGGTATTTCTAGGTGGTGGTGATGGGTGGGGGGCACTTAGAAAACCCTTGCACAGTGCCCACCAATGTGTTAAAATGGCCCTGACCACGACATATGATTTTGACCTCAGTGATAAAATTACTTGAGTGAATAGGTCACTGCCATCTTCAAGATCAACACACTCCTCCTCTGCTGTTTGCATTGCATGTGCCGCCTCTGCATGCTGGACAGTAAGGAACAATCAGATAAAGGGAGGACAAAGAATGAAAAGAAATACTCGGGATGATTAAATTATAGTCAAACTCGTAAAAAGAGAATGTAAAAAGTACATACTGTAAATCTACTTCTCTCTTCCTTGGAAATTTTGCAAACTATGTCTTTTCTATTCTTTTCCAAGATTTCTGAAATAAATGAGGTGAAACAAGGGAATACCTACCATAGGACAAAGCATGCCACTGAGGAACCCTGGATAGAGGGAGTCATTGTCTATCCCAGGTTGGCTGTAGAGTATATATATATATATATACTAGCTTTTACCCGCGACTTCGTCTGCGGTGATTTGAGAATTGGGCGGACACAGACGTGTGAAACTGTAAAAGTGCTTTAAAAAGTTTGGTGGGCTAGCAAATGTGATGTGATGTGTTATATTGTGTATGTCGTGATACAGACAATGTGATGTGTTGTATTGTGTACGTCGTGATACAGACAATGTGATGTGTTGTATTGTGTACGTCGTGATACAGACAATGTGATGTGTTGTATTGTGTACGTCGTGATACAGACAATGTGATGTGTTGTATTGTGTCAGACAATGTGATGTGTTGTATTGTGTCAGACAATGTGATGTGTTGTATTGTGTCAGACAATGTGATGTGTTGTATTGTGTCAGACAATGTGATGTGTTGTATTGTGTATGTCGTGATACAGACAATGTGATGTGTTGTATTGTGTCAGACAATGTGATGTGTTGTATTGTGTCAGACAATGTGATGTGTTGTATTGTGTCAGACAATGTGATGTGTTGTATTGTGTATGTTGTGATACAGACAATATGATGTGTTATATAGTGGAAAGCTATATGTAAATGTGAGTGAGTAGAGTGAGGGCTACTCCTGAGGTGACAGTAAGGAGTGTGCAGGCAGGTTGAGGAAGGAAATGCCAGGCAGTGTTTGTGAGTCTATAGCTGGGGCTAGGAGTCCTGCTTTTGTGAGTCTCCTGCTAGGAAGCCATGTTGTTTAGTGGCACCAAAAGTAGCCTGTGACTCAATCCTGAGGGAAAACTATGTTTGTGGAAAATTGCACGCAAATCCGTCCAGTCGTTTTAGCGTGATTGAGGAACAAACATCCAAACTCACAAACATCCAAACATCCAAACACACAAACTTTCACACTTATAATATTAGTAGGATATATATATATATATATATATATATATATATATATATATATATATACAGTCCTATGAAAAAGTTTGGGCACCCCTATTAATCTTAATCATTTTTTGTTCTAAATATTTTGGTGTTTGCAACAGCCATTTCAGTTTGATATATCTAATAACTGATGGACACAGTAATATTTCAGGATTGAAATGAGGTTTATTGTACTAACAGAAAATGTGCAATATGCATTAAACCAAAATTTGACCTGATCTCAACATCATCCAGTCTGTCTGGGATTACATGAGGAGACAAAAGGATTGGAGCAAGTTAGTTCTGTGCTTAGTTTTACAAGATGTTTGGAACAACCTCCCTGCCGAGATCCTAGAAAAGTGAAGGGAAAGAGTGATCACAAATATTGATGGGATTTAGATTTCTCTTTTGTTCATTGATAAAAATAAACTATTAAGGGTAAGTTCACACTGAGTAACGTGCCGCATGATGTGGCATGTATACGGTGTGTGAGACTTTGCGGGCCGTATACGCTCCCATTGATTTCAATGGGAGCCTGGATCGTATACGCCGCGTTATTTTGGGGCCATGATTTTGCTTGCGCTCCATTTTACATCGTATGAACGCACCCTAATAATGTGACCCAAAGAGAAAGTGATGTGTGTTCTTTACTAATAATAACATTTCACACTGTGCAGAGTCCATACATATTACTTAGGCCTATGTCTTCACACACATAGCTTTATATAATCTCCAGAACTGGAGCCCAAAACCTGTTTCTAAGGCTACATTCACACCTGCGTTGGAATGTCCAATAGTCCTGAATGTCCGTCTGCTGCTTTCAGTTTACAAAAAAACATTTACCATACGGATCGCATTATAGTCAATGGGGTTCTTACAGAGACTGATATTTTAGAGGTTGGCTTGTCCGTTATTCTGGTCCTCAATGGACTTGGATTATACATTTCAAAAATTGGGGCAACCGAAATGTTATATATATATATATATGTATACTGCACGACTCAGAACATCTACTACAATTCCGTAATCTATTTTGTGTAAGCGTTCATGGCATACGATGTATGCAAATGTAACTTACCAGTAGCCTGTCACCAGGTTTGGGGTCCCTATACCAGCGGCATGTCCTCATCATGATGGAGTTTAGGGGCCCAAACCCTGCTGAGCTCGCTCTATTTCACTTTGCCATTTGATAGATTTTTAGCATGAATCTTCCAGAGTTGAGTCCTAGCTCCAGGTGTACATATATCTCACTTTATATCTTTTCAGGAGGCCACTTCTCAGGGCCTTTTTCAACTCTGTGGTTGCTTCGGCCATTTTTTTCGGTGTGGCCTGCTGGGAGAGCAGCATACCAGCCAGGGACAGAAATAGACTTGACAGGCTGATCAGAAGGGCCAGCTCTGTCCTGGGGAGCCCCCTGGACCCAGTACAGGTGGTGGGTGACAGAAGGATACTGTCTGTGGTGACCTCCATGTGGGAGAACAAATCCCACCCCATGTATGGGACCTTGATGGGACTTAGCAGCACTGTAAGTGTCTGCTTCACCCCAATTGTGAGAAGGAGCGCTGTCAGAGATCCTTCCTCCCAACCGCCGTCAGGCTACATAATCTACATCAAACCAAGCAAAGATCACTCCGCACAGAGAACTAAGTGATTCTGAAGTCTTCCTTCTTTCTTCTTCTCTTCCTTGCTGCTATGGACTCCTAGTATATCTTCTCTTCTCAGCTTATGTGTGTCTACTTCTGTAATATATTACTGTGTATTATCCTGTATCTGTATTACTATGCTGCTGTAACATACTGAAATTTCCCCACTGTGGGACTATTAAAGGATTATCTTATCTTATCTTATCTCTTTTCTGTGCATGCACAATGCAGTAAGTTGTACTCTCTTTAAGAAAAATTTGCGCACAACCAACTTCAACTTTTCATGGAGCAGCCATTACATGACGTCTTGAAGAGTCTGTGAATGAACTTTGCGTATTCTCTGAAGGTCTGAGAGCACAGATTTACCTGATATGATCTTAGACAATGGAAGAAATGAATTTGGGTTGGCTTTCCCCCATACACATAGGTTCAGTCTTGCTGAGATTTTCTGCGTGCCTTTAAGATCCTGTTGTTTCCTCTCCCCTGCTCCATAGCAACAGGTTCAAAGCAGTCAACTTTAAGATAACATCTATATACCAACAGTATCAGCCACACTAAATAGTCTGATATACATTGAGCAATGCTTGTATAAAGCCAACCACAACAACTGTACTCCGTGCTAGGCTGGAATATTAGAAAGTTGTTTAAGCAATAAATGGCTTACCAGGATTTCGAGTTGGCAGACATATCATATGTTGAAATACTGAATTGCCTCTTCAACTTTCAATAAGATTTTTGATAAGACATTGCACATTCTTGGGATGTTTTCATTAAATAGAGAACAACTTTTATATTACCCTGACAAGCGTTGAAAGAAAAATACCTTAAAACATTGCAAAATGTGACCTAGCAAATGCAACTCAAAAACTCGTTGTAATATGTGGAGTGTGTGTGTATAGGGCATCCTCAATTAACCTATCTAACTTATAGATGCTCTCTTCATTCATCTCGGGTGATTCTTGCTTCTCTTCATTCATCTGAGGTGGCTCTTGCGTCTCTTCATTCATCTTGGGTGTCTCTTGCCGCTATTTATCTTGGCTGTCTCTTGCTTCTCTTCATTCATCTTGGGTAGCTCTTGTGTCTCTTTATTCATTTTGGGTAGCTCTTGCGTCTCTTCATTCATCTCAGGTGGCCCTTGCCTCTCTTTATTTATCTTGGGTGTCTCTTGCCTCTCTTCATTCATCTTGGGTGACTCTTACCTCTCTTAATTTATCTTGGCTGTCTCTTGGCTCTCTTCATTCATTTTGGGTGACTCTTGCCTCTCTTCATTCATCTTGGGTGGCTCTTACCTCTCTTCATTCTTCTTGGATAGCTCTTTCCTCTCTTCATTCATCTTGGGTGGCTCTTACCTCTCTTCATTCTTCTTGGATGGCTCTTTCCTCTCTTCATTCATCTTGGGTGGCTCTTACCTCTCTTCATTCAACTTGGATGGCTCTTTCCTCTCTTCATTCATCTTGGGTGGCTCTTTCCTCTCTTCATTCATCTTGGGTAGCTCTTGCCTCTGCATTGTTTGGTTAGCAATGGCAGCCCATCTACCTGAATTGTAAGCAAAGGCAGTAGAATCAAAGCAATAGTAGACTCAGATTTCTTTTACCTTAATATCTGCACAGTGTCAGATATTCCTACATTCCTAGTAGTTGGATAGGTACAGTCCTATGAAAAAGTTTGGGCACCCCTATTAATCTTAATCATTTTTAGTTCTAAATATTTTGGTGTTTGCAGCAGCCATTTCAGTTTGATATATCTAATAACTGATGGACACAGTAATATTTCAGGATTGAAATGAGGTTTATTGTACTAACAGAAAATGTGCAATATGCATTAAACCAAAATTTGACCGGTGCAAAAGTATGGGCACCTCAACAGAAAAGTGACATTAATATTTAGTAGATCCTCCTTTTGCAAAGATAACAGCCTCTAGTCGCTTCCTGTAGCTTTTAATCAGTTCCTGGATCCTGGATGAAGGTATTTTGGACAAACAATTCAAGTTCAGTTAAGTTAGATGGTCGCCGAGCATGGACAGCCCGCTTCCAATCATCCCACAGATGTTCAATGATATTCAGGTCTGGGGACTGGGATGGCCATTCCAGAACATTGTAATTGTTCCTCTGCATGAATGCCTGAGGATTTGGAGCGGTGTTTTGGATCATTGTCTTGCTGAAATATCCATCCCCGGCGTAACTTCAACTTCGTCACTGATTCTTGAACATTATTCTCAAGAATCTGCTGATACTGAGTGGAATCCATGCGACTCTCAACTTTAACAAGATTCCCGATGCCGGCATTGGCCACACAGCCCCAAAGCATGATGGAACCTCCACCAAATTTTACAGTGGGTAGCATGTGTTTTTCTTGGAATGCTGTTTCTTTTTGGACGCCATGCATAACGCCTTTTTTTATAACCAAACAACTCAATTTTTGTTTCCAAAATGAAGCTGCCTTGTCCAAATGTGCTTTTTCATACCTCAGGCAACTCTATTTGTGGCGTACGTGCAGAAACGGCTTCTTTCTCATCACTCTCCCATACAGCTTCTATTTGTGCAAAGTGCGCTGTATAGTTGACCGATGCACAGTGACACCATCTGCAGCAAGATGATGCTGCAGCTCTTTGGAGGTGGTCTGTGGATTGTCCTTGACTGTTCTCACCATTCTTCTTCTCTGCCTTTCTGATATTTTTCTTGGCCTGCCACTTCTGGGCTTAACAAGAACTGTCCCTGTGGTCTTCCATTTCCTTACTATGTTCCTCACAGTGGAAACTGACAGGTTAAATCTCTGAGACAACTTTTTGTATCCTTCCCCTGAACAACTATGTTGAACAATCTTTGTTTTCAGATCATTTGAGAGTTGTTTTGAGTAGCCCATGATGCCACTCTTTAGAGGAGATTCAAATAGGAGATCAACTTGCAATTGGCCACCTTAAATACCTTTTCTTATGATTGGATACATCTGGACTGCACAGCATCATGGCCATGCGATCAATGGATGTGATATCACTTTCTAAGAAGAAAGCAGCCTTTTTCTAATCCTACATAATCCCTGCTAACCAAATTTGAGCTGAGGTAACCATTGGCATATCTGTGTTATGTGGACAACCATTCATCTGAATCCCCCATATATGACCCTACATATCTTGCCCCTGAAATGAGACGGTTCCTTTAAGAGATACAGTCCTATGAAAAAGTTTGGGCACCCCTATTAATCTTAATCATTTTTAGTTCTAAATATTTTGGTGTTTGCAACAGCCATTTCAGTTTGATATATCTAATAACTGATGGACACAGTAATATTTCAGGATTGAAATGAGGTTTATTGTACTAACAGAAAATGCGCAATATGCATTAAACCAAAATTTGACCGGTGCAAAAATATGGGCACCTCAACAGAAAAGTGACATTAATATTTAGTACATCCTCCTTTTGCAAAGATAACAGTGGAAACTGACAGGTTAAATCTCTGAGACAACGTTTTGTATCCTTCCCCTGAACAACTATGTTGAACAATCTTTGTTTTCAGATCATTTGAGAGCGGGCTGTCCATGTTCGGCGACCATCAAACTTAACTGAACTTGAATTGTTTTGTAGAAAGAAATGGTCCAAAATACCTTCATCCAGGATCCAGGAACTGATTAAAAGCTACAGGAAGCGACTAGAGGCTGTTATCTTTGCGAAAGGAGGATGTACTAAATATTAATGTCACTTTTCTGTTGAGGTGCCCATACTTTTGCATCGGTCAAATTTTGGTTTAATGCATATTGCACATTTTCTGTTAGTACAATAAACCTCATTTCAATCCTGAAATATTACTGTGTCCATCAGTTATTAGATATATCAAACTGAAATGGCTGTTGCAAACACCAAAATATTTAGAACAAAAAATGATTAAGATTAATAGGGGTGCCCAAACTTTTTCATAGGACTGTATTGTATAACATCAGTTGGAACAGATACAGGCATAAATGGCAATAAACCCAGTCTCACACAGAGACTCTGTGCAAAATCTCGGGTGCAAAATAACGCGGCGTATACGCTCCTAACTCCCATTGAACTGAATGGGAGCATTTTGAGCGCGTTATCTGCCGCCACGTGTGTACGTGCCAGATCACGCTCAACGTTACATCGTGTGAACTTACCCTAATATAGTCAGATTGCTGGTCAGCAATTGTCAGATCAGGGCTGGCCAGTAGATTGTCAGTCACTGTGATGGCCAGTCCCATTCAAAAAGTGAAATTGCAAAGCACATGAGGTCTTTCTTTACTCTATGTAGTCCAATGTCCTATAACACTACATACTGATAAGATAGTTTTCTAAGAATTTGGCCTTAGTGTGTGCGGAAATAGACTGTATACTCTACATATAGTCTGTGCTCAGTATGGGTGGAATGGAATATTTCCTGGGATATGACTTAATTCACACATTCATTCATTCATACAAATCGGATTATTTTTTATTCTTTTTTTCTATTGTGATTGCTAAACACACCATTAGGGGGAGCAGTTAAGCCATTTATATGACAGGTGGTTGAATATCATTAGTAAATAAGATATTTCCTAAGAAATGCTCAGAGATTATCAGAGTGGTGTTATAATATGGGCATTTACAGCTTGGAGAAAATCTTAGGCTACGTATACACTCATCGGCCACTTTATTAGGTACACCATGCTAGTAACGGGTTGGACCCCCTTTTGCCTTCAGAACTGCCTCAATTCTTCGTGGCATAGATTCAACAAGGTGCTGGAAGCATTCCTCAGAGATTTTGGTCCATATTGACATGATGGTATCACACAGTTGCCGCAGATTTGTCGGCTGCACATCCATGATGCGAATCTCCCGTTCCACCACATCCCAAAGATGCTCTATTGGATTGAGATCTGGTGACTGTGGAGGCCATTGGAGTACAGTGAACTCATTGTCATGTTCAAGAAACCAGTCTGAGATGATTCCAGCTTTATGACATGGCGCATTATCCTGCTGAAAGTAGCCATCAGATGTTGGGTACATTGTGGTCATAAAGGGATGGACATGGTCAGCAACAATACTCAGGTAGGCTTTGGCGTTGCAACGATGCTCAATTGGTACCAAGGGGCCCAAAGAGTGCCAAGAAAATATTCCCCACACCATGACACCACCACTACCAGCCTGAACCGTTGATACAAGGCAGGATGGATCCATGCTTTCATGTTGTTGACGCCAAATTCTGACCCTACTATCCGAATGTCGCAGCAGAAATCGAGACTCATCAGACCAGGCAACGTTTTTCCAATCTTCAATTGTCCAATTTCGATGAGCTTGTGCAAATTGTAGCCTCAGTTTCCTGTTCTTAGCTGAAAGGAGTGGCACCCGGTGTGGTCTTCTGCTGCTGTAGCCCATCTGCCTCAAAGTTCGACGTACTGTGCATTCAGAGATGCTCTTCTGGCTACCTTGGTTGTAACGGGTGGCTATTTGAGTCACTGTTGCCTTTCTATCAGCTCGAACCAGTCTGGCCATTCTCCTCTGACCTCTGGCATCAACAGCGCATTTCCGCCCACAGAACTGCCGCTCACTGGATGTTTTTTCTTTTTCGGACCATTCTCTGTAAACCCTAGAGATGGTTGTGCGTGAAAATCCCAGTAGATCAGCAGTTTCTGAAATACTCAGACCAGCCCTTCTGGCACCAACAACCATGCCACGTTCAAAGGCACTCAAATCACCTTTCTTCCCCATACTGATGCTCGGTTTGAACTGCAGGAGATTGTCTTGACCATGTCTACATGCCTAAATGCACTGAGTTGCCGCCATGTGATTGGCTGATTAGAAATTAAGTGTTAACGAGCAGTTGGACAGGTGTACCTAATAAAGTGGCCGGTGAGTGTACATCTGTGCTGGGGACTCCATTGCCGAAAATTAGTGGAAGAAAAAGTCCTGCACAGAGGACTTTTTCCTCTGCCAAAACACAGACACCCAATTGACCCCATTATAGTCAATGTGTCCCCCTCTCCGTGGTTCATGTCCCCCCGACGGACCTGAACAACAGAGATGCAACACTAGTGTGAACCTATCCTAATAAAGTCACATGTCTATCCTGTATGAGTTAAGGGTTTTATTAGCATGCCATGATTGCCCTGTCATTCTACATGTCATATTTTTTATTTGTTTCATGTAAAATTGGAGATCTTAAAGGGGTTGTGCAGGGTTAGTAAACATGGTTGCTTTCTTCTTCATGTCTGTTGGTCACATGGCAAAGTAACAGCTTAGTCCCATTAAAATGAATAGGACTGCACAGCATCATGGCCATGCGATCAATGGATGTGATATCACTTCCTAAGAAGAAAGCAGCCTTTTTCTAATCCTACATAATCCCTGCTAACCAAATTTGAGCTGAGGTAACCATTGGCATATCTGTGTTATGTGGACAACCATTCATCTGAATCCCCCATATATGACCCTACATATCTTGCCCCTGAAATGAGACGGTTCCTTTAAGAGATACAGTCCTATGAAAAAGTTTGGGCACCCCTATTAATCTTAATCATTTTTAGTTCTAAATATTTTGGTGTTTGCAACAGCCATTTCAGTTTGATATATCTAATAACTGATGGACACAGTAATATTTCAGGATTGAAATGAGGTTTATTGTACTAACAGAAAATGCGCAATATGCATTAAACCAAAATTTGACCGGTGCAAAAATATGGGCACCTCAACAGAAAAGTGACATTAATATTTAGTACATCCTCCTTTTGCAAAGATAACAGTGGAAACTGACAGGTTAAATCTCTGAGACAACGTTTTGTATCCTTCCCCTGAACAACTATGTTGAACAATCTTTGTTTTCAGATCATTTGAGAGCGGGCTGTCCATGTTCGGCGACCATCAAACTTAACTGAACTTGAATTGTTTTGTAGAAAGAAATGGTCCAAAATACCTTCATCCAGGATCCAGGAACTGATTAAAAGCTACAGGAAGCGACTAGAGGCTGTTATCTTTGCGAAAGGAGGATGTACTAAATATTAATGTCACTTTTCTGTTGAGGTGCCCATACTTTTGCATCGGTCAAATTTTGGTTTAATGCATATTGCACATTTTCTGTTAGTACAATAAACCTCATTTCAATCCTGAAATATTACTGTGCCCATCAGTTATTAGATATATCAAACTGAAATGGCTGTTGCAAATACCAAAATATTTAGAACTAAAAATGATTAAGATTAATAGGGGTGCCCAAACTTTTTCATAGGACTGTAGGTAAGAGGTAGGTGTTTAAATGGTTCTGGAGAACACAGAGATGTGGAACAGAAAAGGGAAGATTCCTAAGGGTTTTTTAAAGACTTGTGGTCATACTGTTTGACCTACTGCCTAAAATTTATAAGCAAAATCTGGAAAATTTATATGGACATTTTCTATGAGAGTTTTCATGCAACACCTGGTCACTGAAGTTCAGACTGCAGAATAATACAGTGGCCTCCTATACAGGATAATACAGTGTCCTCCTATACAGGATAATACAGTGGCCTCCTATACAGCATAATACAGTGGCCTCCTATACAGGATAATACAGTGGCCTCCATTACAGGATAATACTGTGGCCTCCTATACAGGATAATACAGTGGCCTCCTATACAGGATAATACAGTGGCCTCCATTACAGGATAATACAGTGGCCTCCATTACAGGATAATACAGTGGCCTCCATTACAGGATAATACAGTGGCCTGCTATACAGGATAATAAAAGTGGCCTCCTATACAGGATAATACAGTGGTCTCCTATACAGAATAATACAGTGGCCTCCATTACAGGATAATACAGTGTCCTCCTATACAGGATAATACAGTGGCCTCCTATACAGCATAATACAGTGGCCTCCTATACAGGATAATACAGTGGCCTCCTATACAGGATAATACAGTGGCCTCCTATACAGGATAATACAGTGGCCTCCTATACAGCATAATACAGTGGCCTCCTATACAGGATAATACAGTGGCCTCCATTACAGGATAATACTGTGGCCTCCTATACAGGATAATACAGTGGCCTCCTATACAGGATAATACAGTGGCCTCCATTACAGGATAATACAGTGGCCTCCATTACAGGATAATACAGTGGCCTCCATTACAGGATAATACAGTGGCCTCTATTACAGGATAATACAGTGGCCTGCTATACAGGATAATAAAAGTGGCCTCCTATACAGGATAATACAGTGACCTCCATTACAGGATAATACAATGCTCTCATTTACAGGATAATACAGTGGCCTCCTATACAGGATAATACAGTGGCCTCCTATACAGGATAATACAGTGGCCTCCTATACAGAATAATACAGTGGCCTCCTATACAGGATAATACAGTGGCCTCCTATACAGGATAATACAGTGGCCTCCTATACAGGATAATACAGTGGCCTCCTATACAGGATAATACAGTGTCCTCCTATACAGGATAATACAGTGGCCTCCTATACAGGATAATACATTGGCCTCCTATACAGGATAATACAGTGGCCTCCTATACAGGATAATACAGTGTCCTCCTATACAGGATAATACAGTGGCCTCCTATACAGGATAATACAATGTCCTCCTATACAGGATAATACAGTGGCCTCCTATACAGAATAATACAGTGGCCTCCTATACAGGATAATACAGTGGCCTCCATTACAGAATAATACAGTGTCCTCCATTACAGGATAATACAATGCTCTCATTTATAGGATAATACAGTGGCCTCCATTACAGAATAATACAGTGTCCTCCATTACAGGATAATACAATGCTCTCATTTATAGGATAATACAGTGGCCTCCTATACAGGATAATACAGTGGTCTCCTATACAGAATAATACAGTGGCCTCCTATACAGGATAATACAGTGGCCTCCTATACAGGATAATACAGTGGCCTCCATTACAGGATAATACAATGCTCTCATTTATAGGATAATACAGTGGCCTCCTATACAGGATAATACAGTGGCCTCCTATACAGAATAATACAGTGGCCTCCTATACAGGATAATACAGTGGCCTCCTATACAGAATAATACAGTGTCCTCCATTACAGAATAATACAGTGGCCTCCATTACAGGATAATACAGTGGCCTCCATTACAGGATAATACAGTGGCCTCCATTACAGGATACTACAGTGGCCTCATTTATAGGATAATACAGTGGCCTCCTATACAGGATAATACAGTGGCCTCCATTACAGGATAATACAGTGGTCTCCATTACAGGATAATACAGTGGCCTCCATTACAGGATAATACAGTGGCCTCCATTACAGGATACTACAGTGGCCTCATTTATAGGATAATACAGTGGCCTCCTATACAGGATAATACAGTGGCCTCCTATACAGGATAATACAGTGGTCTCCTATACAGGATAATACAGGGGCCTCCTATACAGGATAATACAATGCTCTCATTTATAGGATAATACAGTGGCCTCCTATACAGGATAATACAGTGGCCTCCTATACAGGATAATACAGTGGCCTCCTATACAGGATAATACAGTGGCCTCCTATATAGGATAATACAGTGGCCTTCTATACAGGATAATACAGTGGCCTTCTATACAGGATAATACAGTGGCCTCCTATACAGGATAATACAGTGGCCTCCATTACAGGATAATACAGTGGCCTCCTATACAGGGTAATACAGTGGCCTCCTATACAGGATAATACAGTGGCCTCCATTACAGGATAATACAGTGGCCTCCTATACAGGATAATACAGTGGCCTCCTATACAGGATAATACAGTGGCCTCCTATACAGGATAATACAGTGGCCTCCATTACAGGATAATACAGTGGCCTCCATTACAGGATAATACAGTGGCCTCCTATACAGGATAATACAGTAGCCTCCTATACAGGATAATACAGTGGCCTCCTATACAGGATAATACAGTGGCCTCCATTACGGGATAATACAGTGGCCTCCATTACAGGATAATACAGTGGCCTCCATTACAGGATAATACAGTGGCCTCCTATACAGGATAATACAGTGGCCTCCATTACAGGATAATACAGTGGCCTCCTATACAGGGTAATACAGTGGCCTCCTATACAGGATAATACAGTGGCCTCCATTACAGGATAATACAGTGGCCTCCTATACAGGATAATACAGTGGCCTCCTATACAGGATAATACAGTGGCCTCCTATACAGGATAATACAGTGGCCTCCATTACAGGATAATACAGTGGCCTCCATTACAGGATAATACAGTGGCCTCCTATACAGGATAATACAGTAGCCTCCTATACAGGATAATACAGTGGCCTCCTATACAGGATAATACAGTGGCCTCCATTACGGGATAATACAGTGGCCTCCTATACAGGATAATACAGTGGCCTCCTATACAGGATAATACAGTGTCCTCCTATACAGGATAATACAGTGGCCTCCATTACGGGATAATACAGTGGCCTCCATTACGGGATAATACAGTGGCCTCCATTACAGGATAATACAGTGGCCTCCTATACAGGATAATACAGTGGCCTCCATTACAGGATAATACAGTGGCCTCCTATACAGGATAATACAGTGGTCTCCATTACAGGATAATACAGTGGCCTCCTATACAGGATAATACAGTGGCCTCCATTACAGAGCCTCTGTTATTTGTAGCCTAAGGCTATGTTCACCCTACTGGCACAATTTTTTCCTTTAAAGAAATGGAACCCAAACAGAAGGAACCTTTTATTTACAGCCATTGTGAAACCGGTTTATTTTAGGTCTATAATATTTGACTATTCCTTCTTGCTGAATGGAAATATGTCTAAGGACATGAAGTGGCTCGGGATTACGGAATGACTCTTGTTGCTAAACATACATGAAGTGGTCTGATGCTTTACATAACCCTGAGAAGAGTCCTCAGTCACTGATACCATCTAATGGGTAACTGTGAAGATGACAGGCGAGAGTTTGAGACTACTTAGGTCTCTTCATCAGGCATGGTATAACGCAATATTGGGGGAGTCACATATGTATACACAACAGGACATAGTGTGGAAGATAAGGCAAGTGATGTGAGAATCAAGGCTAACTCTCTTCTCCCAGGTTCCAGTACTATGTCATCTCCTTGGCTGGTGACACCTAATTGCCTGCAATGGTGTCCAGCCCGGTGACCTCTTCAAAGACCAATGACTTGCTTACCGTTTTGTAATTCTCTTTTAACTGGTACCTGTTGTTCTACTCCTGGTTCTGAGCCTTGACTCAGTTAGAGACTATGCTCCAGACTCAACCTCTGTCCTTTTGCATTTTGATTGATCTTTTGTGCGCAAAATTACGTGCGTTATACGCCCGTAACGACCCATTGAAATGAATGGGATCTGTTTTGAGCGCTCACTTTCTGACACGTGTATACGTACCAGAATGCACGCCCGTAAACTCCGTGTGAACTGGCCCTAAAAATGTTCATTTCCAGTAATTGTAGCTTTCTCTCTATATTTAGCTGTTGTGTGGTCCGCCCTGTACACACTAATCTTAGTGGTACCATAAAGCCCTCGCAGGCAGGTGTCAGTGTTGCTTGGTGTAAATAGAGCATTTATGGGATAGAACTTGGAATGAGATTTAATGTTACATGAACTTGTACTAACACATTACAATCACAACATCAGAGCGTTGACCTACTTGCTATTGTCGTGTGCTCAATGTATCATTCATCCCATGCGCCAGTAAGAAAACATGTCTTATTGTCTTGTGCGCTGCACCTGCCATGGATTTCCCCCTATTGTTAGAGCACATACTTACAAATAAAGAGCGACTCTGATTTTCATTCATGGTTCATTCTTCGGCAGTCAGTATATATGGTTGTAGTGGAGTTTAGGTGGACGTCCATGCTTAAGAAGTCCCCATCAGGTTTAGTGGAGGACCCTGGGCAAAAAATTTGCCTAGTTAAAGAGGACCTTTCATGGTTTGGGACACAGGCAGTTCTATATACTGCTGGAAAGCTCACAGTGCGCTGAATTCAGTGCACTGTCTGCTTTCCCGATCTGTGCCCCGGGTGAAGAGCTAGCGGTCCTGGTACCATAGCACTTCACAGTCAGAAGGGCGTTTCTTACAGTCTGTCAGGAACGTCCTTCTTCACAGCAGCACCTATCGCGCTGTACAGTGTACAACACGATAGGCACTGCTGTGCAGAAGGATGTTCCTGACAAAGTGTAAGAAACTCCCTTCTGACTATGAAGAGCTATGGTACCAGGACCGCTAGCTCTTCACCCGGGGCACAGATCGGGAAAGCAGACAGTGCACTGAATTCAGTATATAGAGCTGCCTGTGCCCCAAACCATGAAAGGTCCACTTTAAGGTAGCAGTTCACACCGAAGGACTCATGGCGTCCAAAGTCATGGCCCTAAAGAAAAAATGTAATAGCACTCAATGGCAATGGAATGTACCCAAATGTTTGTTGGCACTAGTTGACCATCTAATTTGAATGGGGGCCATCCGATTTCCCTGACAGATGATATCATGGGAAAGAAGGATTGGGTATCTTTGATGTCAGAGTTGAGCGAGTACTGTTCGGATCAGCCGATCCGAACAGTACGCACGCATTGAAATCAATGCATGCAGTTGGCACGCGGCGGGTTAAGCGGCCGGCTGCCGTCAAACCGGAAGCACCAGGTGCTTCCATTCATTTCAATGTGTGCGTGCTATTCGGATCGGCTGATCCGAACAGTACTCGCTCAACTCTGATTTCAGTGTCTAATCCTTTTGTCCTCAGGGAAGATAAGTGGCCAACAGAGGTGGCTGACCATGGCTGACGCCCCTCTCCTCACTGAACATGTGTGTATATGGTGGAGTCAATAGAAAAAGCTGTTGCTCCATGAGCATTGGACCAAACAGGTTTTGTAGGTATATGGTCAGCTGAAGACTAAAACCCACACTGCGGAAACGCAGCTTTTTTGTCACAAATTTTGCTGTGTTTTTTGAAGCCAAATTCAGAAGTGGATAGTCCAGAAGGTAGAAGTATAAGAACTGCCTATATAATTTCCCTTGATTTGGTAGCCACTCTTGGCTTTGGCTCAAAAAACTGCAGCAAAATCTGCAACAGAAAAAGCTGCGTTTCCGCAGTGTTCAGCTTTAGTCTTATGACAATGTTACATAGAAAAGAAACTAATGAAAATGCACCGGCTTTACACCACATTTATTACAGTTCATGTAGTTGCTGTTTTAGGCTAAGGCCTCGTGTAGCGTCTCACAGCAAAAAAGCGCAGCGGGAAGAACATTAGCGGCATTGCATTGTGTTTTTTTCTGCTTCCATTATACCTATACGGAATCTGCCAGCATTCCTGCAACGTGTGGATGGGGTTTGATGAATTCCCTTTGCAGGGACTGTAAAACGTCTCTTTCTTTCCGCTACGTTTCCGCCGCAGACAAAAGGCCGTATTTACACCACATGTGGCCCTGGCCTCAGACGCTTTCGGTGCCTTACCCGGGGTGACCTAAAGGTAAGTTTCTATATATGGCTGATGATATTCATTTTACTTAGACAGGACGAGTATTGTTTTAGCAGCCTGGCCCTTTAAACATTGTCCCTATTGTGTATATGGGCATAGTCATCGCTGTGCACTTTCTTCTTGTGTCTGTTTTTCTATGGTATTTATTCGGCGCAGGTGGCGGATTAGACAATAAAGTCTTATGCAAAGTCCTCAAAACAGATGTTTAGCTTCTGTATAAAGATGTATCAAAAGCTGTCTGCCCTTCTTTTCTCTTCTTATTGATCTCCATGTGTACTTTGGATGTTTCTTTAGTTAAACAACATCTTAACGGCATGTGAAAGGGTTAAAGTCTGACACTCATGCTTTACTTAATAGCATTGTTATGTAATGTATGTCACACAGGGCAGGTGTATGTAGTACCGTATAGTATAGTAGTACTGCACTGGCATCACATACTCCAAATCTATTAAGGAGCAAATACGTCTTAGTACATTTTCTGCATCCCAATAACCCATATGTCTGTGCACTAGAAACTCACATCTATGGTAGCTAAGGGCTCTCACAGGAGTCAGGTGTTATATATGCCAGGATTTTCATGTTAGTATAGCAAATGAATAATTAAAGAATTAAAAAAATGTCTAATAATTGACCAAAAATTGGCCATTTTTACGCCAGTTTCACACACACAATAGTAATTGTGATGGAGATAGATATATAGATGATAGATATGAAATAAATAGATAGATAGATAGATAGATAGATAGATAGGAGATAGATAGATAGATAGATAGATAGATAGATAGATAGATAGATAGGAGATAGATAGATAGATAGATAGATAGATAGGAGATAGATAGATAGATAGATAGATAGATAGATAGATAGAGATAGATGATAGATAGATAGATAGATAGATAGATAGATAGATAGGACATAGATAGATAGACAGACAGATAGATATGAGATAGATAGATAGATAGATAGATAGATGATAAAGAGATAGATAGATAGATAGATAGATAGATAGATAGATGATAAAGAGATAGATAGATAGATAGATAGATAGATAGGACATAGATAGATAGACAGATAGATATGATATAGATAGATAGATAGCTAGATAGATAGATAGATAGATAGATAGATAGATAGATAGATAGATCAGAGATAGATAGAGAGATAGGACATAGATAGACAGCAGGGGTGAACCATGGCTTTCTGCCGCCTGAAGCGGACGTCAGAAAGCCGCCCCCCTCCCCCCCCTCCGGAGGAGGGGCGGGGCCGAGCGGAGGGGGCAGGGCGGGCCGAGCGGAGGGGGTGGGGCCAAATGGAGCGATTGTCTTTAGCAGGCAGAGAGCAGGCAGGGAGAGGACCTGCTCTCTGCCTGAGCGTGAGGGGCGGCCGCTGGAGCAGCGCTGCTCCAGTGGCCTCCCCAATCCACCGCTCAGTGATGGTGTCCCTAAGCCAGTCCAGGACTGGCTTAGGTCATCAAAAATGCCGCCCTCCCCGTGGCCCTGGCATAGCGCCGCCTGAAGCAGTCGCTTCAGGTCGCCTCATGGGAGGTGCGGCACTGATAGACAGACAGATAGATATGATAGATAGGAGATATATAGATGATAGATATGAAATAGATAGATAGATAGATAGATAGATAGATAGGAGATAGATAGAAGATAGATAGATGATAGATAGGAGATAGATAGATAGATAGATAGATAGATAGATAGATAGATATGAGATAGATAGATAGATAGATAGATAGATAGATAGATAGGAGATAGATAGATGATAGATAGGAGATAGATAGATAGATAGATAGATAGATAGATAGATAGATAGATATGAGATAGATAGATAGACAGATAGATAAATAAATAAATAATAATAATAATAATAATAATAAATAGGACATAGATAGATAGATAGATAGATAGATAGATAGATAGATAGATAGATAGATAGATAGATAGATAGATGAGTCTGGTTTCTTTATATATCTTTTCTAAATCATGCTGTTTGTTCTGATTTAACCCTTTGACAGGATTTGGGCGACTGTGACTTTGCTATTTATGTGTAATAATCCCATAGGGTGTAATGTGCACAGATCTATCAGTCTTCCAGTCTTCTCTTCAAGAGGGTGTGGGCAATATAAAAGTCATTACATCTTTATTTTTGTACAAGTCTTTAAGAGTTCAGACAAGTTTGATCCCAGTTGTCATTTCTATTCAGGCCCTTCAATAGGTAATTCATGTTTCCCCAGCCACAATATTATCTTATCAGTCGTCTTCAACAAAAGAAAGAGCAATGAGGAGGAAAATACAATGGGCCGGTGGGCTCAGACTTTATGTGACTTACAAATCCAGGGATCAGTTATGGCTTTTTTGATGTCATTATTGCTTTTTTTGGAACCTAATAGTTTGCTGGTATTTGGGACACAGTGGATTTTTTTTTTAAAATGTGAACTTGAACTAGAAGACAGGAACAATAAGTATCGGTCAAGACGTGAAATTTTTGGTGGGAGAATTATCTTTATTTATTTTATAAATATTGTGTACGCAAGAACAGAATACGTTATACCAGTATAAGACCTTCTATAAGCATCCTTGACTAGTTGGAGTTTTTTCTCTGGCCCCCACCATTCCTGAGCAGGCAGGGGAAGTTTCCACACCCAGTTAGGCTTCCTGGCCTTTGCAGAGAGTCAGGGACCGCCCACCTGACAATAGAGAGCCTAATTAGCATATTGGGTGGAAAAACTAATAGGACTGATTGCTTGGGAACAATGGTAGATAGAGACATATTTCATCTGTGCCGGGATCAAGGAAACAGCGCTTATCGAAGGAAACGAAGAGTTGCTGGAGGTGACCAAAGGTCTTCTGTACAGTCAGTTGTCCTGGAGTCTGCTTTGGCATAATTTGTGTCAAATTTATCAAATGTCACAAGGTGTTTGATAAATTTGGCCCATCTATAAGTCTAACACATCTGTTGTGGGATGTTTCTCCACTCTCTACATAAGGGATTTTGCCGAAAAATCTGCTTGAAATTCCACCTGAATTTGGAATGAGACAATTTGGACAATTTGAGACAATTTTGCAGGCTATCCACATCTGCTTTCTCCACCTACTTGACATAAGTGATTTGAGTGATACAAAATGTTGCAAATTTTTGCTCTGTTCACCTCAAAAAGTCTCTACTTTGTCATTTCTGTAGACCAGAATTCTGGAGAAGGTGCACAAAGAGATTTGAGAATACAAATAAGCAGCGTAGGACCCCTTCCCCATCTGACGTTCTACAGATCAGTGCAGTGGATGACACAGAGAGGGTTACGCTGTCATTTGTCATGAAACTGCTCAGTGTTTAGGTTTGGTGGTTGTTCTAATTTATTCAGGCAACATGTTAATCAGAATGTAACCACTAGATGGAGGTGCAGGTGTTCCCAATAGTATTTCAGGGGTTTTCCCTCTATAATAAATTATGGCATACAGTACAGGATTCTAGTATAGGGAGATTTCACTGCACTGCTGAAATGTTATATCAATGTTACTACATCTGCATCCTATAAAGACATCTGGCCATCCACTTGTACAATGCAGCGTATGTCATTTACCCCATTCCCCTTCTCGGGGGTTCAGTTCGTACACGGAGCTTTAATGCTTCTATTAATGCAGAATACCACTTAGCTTGGTCACATGTCCGAGTTCCCAATATTCATATAGGAAAAAAGTCGTGTAAACTGGTAAAAGGGTTTTGTTATATGGACAACCCCTTCACTATTGCTATTGTAGTGAAAATCTAATCATGTGATACATTCCTTTAAGGGGGCAGCAGCTGGGGACCCTACTCTATATTGTCCATATGCCTTTAAGATATAAGGCATGAAGTTGCCACTGGTCATTTTGCCTAATACATTTCTCATTCACTTCTCTTTCAATTCACATTTGATTTATGTCACAGAGGATATTTACCCTTTAAGCGTAGAGGATAACAAGCTGATCTGTTGGGGGTCATACCCCACTGATCCTGAGGATGTAGGGGAAGGGGTGAGATGAGATGAATGTAGGCATGCCTCTGCTGGACAGAATGCAGATCCACTCCTAAGCCTACATTCATCCTGCCCGTATTCATAAATCTTCTCACCCAGTGCACCAGAGGGCAGGGGTAATACATTTATAATGCACAAAATGCCAACCTTCAAGAAGAAATCGTAAAGGAAATCAAATAGGTTTAAAGGGGCTCTATCAGCAAAATCATGCTGATAGAGTCCCTCATATGCGTGAATAGCCTTTAAAACGGCTATTCAGGCACCGTAAATGTTATATTAAACTACCCCCCAGTTTTAAAATAAAACCCTAAAAAAGAATGTGATCTACTTACCGAACATGCACGCTGGGTGGGCATTCAGTGTCTTCTTCTTCATCCACGCCTCTTCTTCCTCCGATGTCCTCCGGTCCTGTCCTCCTCCGGCGCTCGCGAACTGACATTGATAAAAAAAATGGTCTGGGCGCATGCGCAGTAGCATGCTGCTTCTACTACGGCTACTGCGCAGGCGCCCTGGCCATTTTTTTAATCAATGTTAGTTCATGAGCACCGGAGGAGGACAGGACCGGAGGACATCGGAGGAAGAAGAGGCATGGATGAAGAAGACGGCGCACCCTTAATGCCCGCCCACAGTGCACGATGCGTAAGTAGATCACATTCTTTTTTAGGGTATTATTTTAAAACTGGGGTTGTTTAATATAACATTTACGGTGCATATGTGGGGCTCTATCAGCATGATTTTGCTGATAGAGCCCCTTTAACTAGTCCGAAGGTTTTGAAGATGACTTGTGGGCCCCCCTGGCTTCTGGAGCCAGATATAGGTGCAACCACTAAGACTCCGCACCGAATGCTTAAAACCCAAAGCTAAGCGAGTGTATGTATGCGTCAATACACACTCAATTGTATATATATATATATATATATATATATATATATATATATATCTACCCTGTTTCCCCGAAAATAAGACAGTGTCTTATATAAAATGTTTGTATTAAAGATAAGCTATGTCTTATTTTCAGGGGATGTCTTATTTCATTTTTGTGTGATGCTGCCACCACTGCGCTACGCTGAGATGTGCTTGCTGTGCAAAGACTGTATGAAGAAAAACATTGCAGCCGCTGCTGTGATACCATACGTTGTATCCACTGTTCCCAATGCTGTGGGATGAGCTGGGAGAGTGGACCCCCTGCCGCATACAGCAGCAGGAACAGTGCATACACTGTATCGCAGTGGCGTCAGCGCACAGTGTTCAGCCGGCTGCAATGTTTTTCTTCATACAACCTTTGCACGAAAAGATTATTATTATTGGAGGATGTCTTACTTTTGGGGGATGCCTTATATTAGGCAACTCAACAAAATCCCAGCTATGTCTTACTTTCGGGGGATGACTTATTTTCGGGGAAACAGGGTATATCTATATATATATCTATATATAGATCTATATACACTCACCGGCCACTTTATTAGGTACACCTGTCCAACTGCTCGTTAACACTTAATTTCTAATCAGCCAATCACATGGCGGCAACTCAGTGCATTTAGGCATGTAGACATGGTCAAGACAATCTCCTGCAGTTCAAACCGAGCATCAGTATGGGGAAGAAAGGTGATTTGAGTGCCTTTGAACGTGGCATGGTTGTTGGTGCCAGAAGGGCTGGTCTGAGTATTTCAGAAACTGCTGATCTACTGGGATTTTCACGCACAACCATCTCTAGGGTTTACAGAGAATGGTCCGAAAAAGAAAAAACATCCAGTGAGCGGCAGTTCTGTGGGCGGAAATGCGTTGTTGATGCCAGAGGTCAGAGGAGAATGGCCAGACTGGTTCGAGCTGATAGAAAGGCAACAGTGACTCAAATAGCCACCCGTTACAAGCAAGGTAGCCAGAAGAGCATCTCTGAACGCACAGTATGTCGAACTTTGAGGCAGATGGGCTACAGCAGCAGAAGACCACACCGGGTGCCACTCCTTTCAGCTAAGAACAGGAAACTGAGGCTACAATTTGCACAAGCTCATCGAAATTGGACAATTGAAGATTGGAAAAACGTTGCCTGGTCTGATGAGTCTCGATTTCTGCTGCGACATTCGGATGGTAGGGTCAGAATTTGGCGTCAACAACATGAAAGCATGGATCCATCCTGCCTTGTATCGGTAACGGTTCAGGCTGGTGGTGGTGGTGTCATGGTGTGGGGAATATTTTCTTGGCACTCTTTGGGCCCCTTGGTACCAATTGAGCATCGTTGCAACGCCAAAGCCTACCTGAGTATTGTTGCTGACCATGTCCATCCCTTTATGACCACAATGTACCCAACATCTGATGGCTACTTTCAGCAGGATAATGCAATGCCATGTCATAAAGCTGGAATCATCTCAGACTGGTTTCTTGAACATGACAATGAGTTCACTGTACTCCAATGGCCTCCACAGTCACCAGATCTCAATCCAATAGAGCATCTTTGGGATGTGGTGGAACGGGAGATTCGCATCATGGATGTGCAGCCGACAAATCTGCGGCAACTGTGTGATGCCATCATGTCAATATGGACCAAAATCTCTGAGGAATGCTTCCAGCACCTTGTTGAATCTATGCCACGAAGAATTGAGGCAGTTCTGAAGGCAAAAGGGGGTCCAACCCGTTACTAGCATGGTGTACCTAATAAAGTGGCCGGTGAGTGTAGAGATATATATATATATCAATTGACACATATATTATCGATATTAAACTTGTATGTTACAATTTCTGGTTTTGTTCCGAATATAAGTTCTGGCTCTGACTTTCCTGACACGTATTTTTGTTTTATGGTCAGTAAAGAAAAAAAAAGGAAATTGTTGAACTATAAAACTAGTAAACCTAGGAAAGTATAAGCCAAATCCTAAACCCTCCAGTCCTAACGTACCTTTTTTTGGCTACAACTTAAACAATTAATCGTAAAAAAAAAGGGTGGGGGAGGGGGCAACTAAAATTTAAACATATCACTTCCAGCCAAGCCACAAACCACAAAATAATTTCTGGTGCCTCAAACATCTGTATTTATCTCTCATTGTTATAAAGTGTCTATTCTCTTATCCTAGAAGCATTACTGAGAGTTCACATTGAGAATCCGATCCTTTAAGATAAACGGGGAGTTTAGGAAGCAAGGATGGCAGAAGATCGACATAATTAAGAGCTTCAAGAAGTGACACAAACCACATGTATTATGGAGATGACCTGGGGGTGAATCTGGGTAAGAAAACAGATGTGTTACCATCTATATTATTGAGGCACGCTTCCTTTAAGGTCCTCAAGCTACAAATGTTCCTGTTCCTTACCAGAACCAGCAGTTAGAACACATAATAATAGTAATAATAACAATCATGATCATTATCGCGTTCTGTTTGTGCTCAGGATATCGGCTGCATAAAAGATATAGATGTGCATCTAAGGCCAAGATTTATTCTCTTCTCCTCCCTCCAATTTGTAGGATTTTAGTCCCTAAAACATTACACAAGGACCAACTTTTTGGTATTTACTTCTGGTTGGTAGATGGACAGATCTTCCTCAAATTGATCTAGGTCAGCCAAGGTAGAAGATTCCAAATTGTTTACTTAAAGAGGACCTTTTACCCCCTTCAACAATTCCAAGTCTTAGCCTCTATGAATAGTCACAGCTCCAGTGATTCAAGCATAGTTAGAATTGTATCTCTAGCCCTCACCTTTCCTGATCGATCAGTGCTGTTAGTTTTGGTACCTGATGTGTAATATAAGCTCTATAATGTCAGAAGGGCTATAGCGCTGTACTGTAAGAGCCGTGAGGAATGCCCCCTCCCCTCCTGATAGTGCTCGTCCATAGATGAGTACTGGGGGGGGAGGGTGTTCCTCCCCGCTCTCACAGTACATTGCTATAGCCCTTCTGACATTATAGAGCTTATATTACACATCAGGTACCAAAACTAAAACGCCCTTCTGGCGGTGAAATGCTACCGGCACTGTCGGCTTTCTAGCGGTATATAAAACCGCATGTGCCCCAAGTGATGAAAGGTCCTCCTGAACTGAGTTCAATCACTTCCTATAACCATCAACAAGCTTCTTACACCTCTGAACTGGGATTTTGGATCTCTCTTCTTTTGTAAAACTGCCCATGTCGCTCATATTTGGAAAGTGCCTTTACTTCTCTCAACAGCAATTGTAAGATCTCTCCACAGGTGTTCAATGGGATCCAGATCTGATTATGCAGTTTATCCTGGACAAAAGAACATCAAGATCTCTAGAGATGGACTTGTCACCTTGAGATTGTTGCTATTTTTCTACAACTTTGGTTCTCAAGTGTTCAGACAGTTCTGTTCTCCACGTTCTGTTCTCCATGCTTAGGGTGGCACCTACAGACACACAATGCAAAGATTGGGCCAAATTCTCTCCTTTTTATCTGGTTTCAGGTGTGATTTTCATATTGCCCACACCTGTTACTTGCCACACTTAAGTTTGAACGAGCATCACATGCTTGAAAAGGTGCCAACAATTTTGCCCAGCCCATTTTTGGAGTTTTGGGTAAATTATGTCCAATTTGCCTTTTTTTCTCAGTTTTCTTTCTGTTGTTCCAATACCCACAAATGAAACAAACATGTGTATAACAAAACATGGGTAATTGCAATTATTTTCTAAGAGAAATACTTTTCTGGAAAAATTTCAGGGGTGCCAACACTTATGGCCATGACTCTATCTCTCATATCTATCTATCTATCTATCTATCTATCTATCTATCTATCTATCTATCTATCTATCTATTCATCCATCCATCCATCCATCTATCGTAATGAAAAAAGTTGGTCTTTTCATATACCTATACTGTTATCCCTTCTGCCCAAACTACTCACTATAAGTATACATCATATACTGTATATATTTTTATAAGTGAGCCTATGTCTAATATATTAGACACTCCCATTCTGAATCAGACAGATGGCTGCCATGTGAACAGTGTGTTTACCTGGGGTCAATATTGAGCCATTTAGGCAATGTCCTAATCCAGGTAATTTCCAGCACAGTCATTCTAAACAAAGGGGTAATTAACAAAGTAAGAACTTGGCAAGTTACGATTTTCATTACAATATGTAACAATGTCATGGTATCTTTAAGGAGAAACCTGTTTTATAATGGGGAACATGAAGCAGGGCAACTTTTTGCATGCAAATCCAGATCTATATCTATGCCAGACAGATATACTTTATCACAAACTTGACTTTTTTGTTTGGGTTCAGGTTTTATGCGGACTCCACTGAAGGGAAACCAATCTGCATAAAAAAGTGGTTACCTAAAGCTTTGCTCTTTTTCAACAAGCCCCGCCCACTTACCGAATTAGGCACAGAAATTGTTAGAAAAACTCAAACTCATAGAAAATGAGATGCAAAGCATTTAAAGCAGTTTTTATGCCAATTATGGGAGAATTCCATAATTTTGTATGACTTTGCAATGAATTCAATGCAAGAATAAGATATAGTATTTAAAGGGGTTGCCTCCTGCTATGTATTCCTTTGTAGATGTATATGTTCATCTGCCATGTATTTCTGTTTGGATGCATATGTCCTTCTGCCTTGCATCATCCTAACTGTCTTAGGCCCCTGGTCTTCTGCTATGTATGATGTGATCATCTCTGCTAACTGCTGTTTTGGCCTCTTAGCCTGCTGATATGTATTCCTGTGTGGATGTATATGTCCATCACTAATGTATCCTTGTGTGGACGCATAAGTCCTTCTGCCATGTCTGGGCCTTGTATATGGCTAGTTACTCCTAGACTTGGACTTGTATTCCATCCATCCCTTGAATTTCAGCTATTTTCTTTTTTTAACCGGACACAAAGTCCTGCATGTCCGACTTTGTGTCCGGTTAAAAAAAACGGTTTCACCACGGACAGGTTCAAAATGCTCACGGGTGCTCACTTTTCAAACTCAATTACTTGAATGGGTTTGAAAACTGACTGCCGGGTTTCTGTCCCCTGTCCAGAAGACGGAAACCCAGCTGGGTTGGCTAAAGCGCGCATGGGTGCAGATGTCAACCCGCCCTTACCTGAATAAATAAATACTGAACACAAAGGAAGTGGAGTTGAATTGGCTACAGCAGCCTTTAATTAACAAATAATAAATTAATAAAACATTAAAATGTATCAAAGAACCTGCATTTCCCTTTAAAGCCTCAGGAGATCCTCAGAACCCACACACTGGCCTTCTTCCACATCCCCTTTTATAAATTACCTCCAGCCATACTCCCAGCTCGAAGGCACCAAACACCCAAGTGATAAAAGATCCATCCTTAAAGATCCAGAATGTCCTATGGCCAGCCCTAAAGGTTTCTTACCCATACCATTGTCTTATTGGGGAGTCCAGAGCCTTCAAGCTCCCCTCCCAACCATACCACCAGGCGTTTTAACTTACCAACTCTGAGGACCTCCCGTCAGGCTGCAGAGTATTATTGGCATTAAGTATCTGAAGTTTGCAATGAGAGACTGCTATTTATTGGGAACATTTCTTATATTACAGTATATTGACTTACTTTCCTCCAGATCTAGAATAGTGTTCTGAGTCCAACATCTTCTGACAATAAGATACATATAGATTTGCTACCATTGGTTTTAGACTTCAGTGAATCTTCTACAGGATGAATGGGTTGGATGTAGGATAAGCCCTGTGAAACCAGCAAGATGTTGTGTAATGTTTTACAGTCTGCATAGAAAATCACGAGGAACATGTATCTACAGTACAACTGACTGAATGCATGCCCGAAAAGCAAAGTATGTCCTGCTAGTTAGGATTTCTCAAATTTTATTTAAAGAGGGTCTTTCGCCATCTGCACCAATTCCAACTTTTTGCCTCTTTTAATAGTGATTCTGGTGTAATTGGAATTTTTCCTCTTGCCCCCACCATTCCTGAGCATTTGGTGCTGTTACTTTTACTAAACTAACTAAATTACTAAAGTTACTAAATTACAAACTTTAGTAAAGTTTGTAATTAGGACTCTCACTATGTGTGGGTGGAGTAATCAAGACTGTGGGAGAGGTAATCAGGGCTATCACTGTTAATTACTATATCTGGGCGGGATAATCAGGACTCTCACTGTCAATCACTGTATGTGGGCGGGGTTATCGGGACTCTTACTGTCAATCACTATATGTGGATGGGATAAGCAGGACTCTCACTATTGATCAGTATATGTGGGCGGGGTAATCAGGACTCTCACTGTCAATCACTGTATGAGGGCGGGGTAATCAGGACTCACTGTCAATCACTGTATGTGGGTGGGGTAATCAGGACACTCACTGTCAATCACTGTATGTGGGCGGGGTAATCAGGACTCTCACTGGCAATCACCGTGTGTGGATGGAAATCCTGCTCCAAACCTTGATGTGGATACTTGAAGACTTATGCATGGCTTTTATTAATTTTGGAAAATAATGTTAAGTTTAGTCAATACAATTCAAGACGCCCCCTCTGGTCACTTCTAAGAGAATTGCCAAGCACAATGCATATGCAATTTTTGATGCAAATTGGTGATGTTTGACAGCAGAAAATAGGCATTCGAGGCATGATAAATCCTCCATGTGCTCAGAACGTTCCTATGGTGGTATATTATACCTTGAATTGGCACCATTTTGACACTTCCTAATACGTTTTCTTTCTTTTCTGTATCTGAATCTGCTCCCGTCCATGACTTAGAAATCAGTCGTTTTCTGTTCTCAGCACCGAAATCTAATAAAACAAAATGCGAAGCATCAACACTGTAACAAAGAAAAGGGCAGATACATTTATAAGACAAAAAGTTGACCTTCACTTTGTGTTCCCTGAAATGTTCTGCTCACTAGTTCCTTAATCTTGCCGTTCACATAAAACCGTAGTCTAATTCTGTTTTACCCTAGTTCACTTTGTTCCATCGACAACCAATAATGCCAAAACAGGCACAATTTGGTCTCTGTATATTTCAATAATCATTGCATCTTATTCGTGTTTTATATTGTGTTGTATTCATTTCAGAAACCACAATGGGCACTGGAGATTGGCACAATGGGCCGAGGGCATTTATCATTTCCAGCAAAAACAAGAGAGGAGCTATTGTGTGCGAGACAGTTAGACCGGAGTTAATCGCTCGGAGCGATGCTACAGACCTTGTCACGGCAAGTTTGCGAAAGGGAAAAACATCTTGGCAAAGGTGAGTTGGATAATCTATTGTTTAGATAGGTGCAATGATCAGTGCATGGGACTATTGTCTCTTCCACTTGTTGATGGCACTTCCTAATAGTCATATTTATGAGTATACCTGTAGCAAATACACGTGTCTTATTCTAAGCAATGATATAAAACAGGTAATACCCTTTAATCGGTTAAGCTCACCGCTTCCTCAAGTTCGCTGGACGCCTGGGTAAGTTGATGCTGAGACAAGAGTAAATGGCTGCAAGTCCTGACCACCAGGGATTGACCAGGGTTCTGCTGACCCATTTGTGAAAAATACCACTGGTTTGCAGAATTGGGGAGGAGATGTGTCCCTAGTCCTGAATCACTCTCACTTGTATGATTCAAGACTCCTTAGGACTGCTGCCTGCAAGGTGCTGGAAACACGTACAAGACGTGGCATCCTGGAGAAGGTGACTTGATGACATCACTAAATCTTGCTTTCTACATCAAGACGCTCACATCTAAGTGGCTTGTGGTCTGGAAGAAAGGGCTGTATGTGTCAGGTGATCGAAGATAAGTGAATATAATTTTTAACATTAGGGGGCATCAGAGGAGGTAAGAGAGGGGACATTAGGGGGCAGATTAATATTAGGTGGTATCAGGGGACATTAAGGGGAATATTAATACAAGACGGCATAATCTAAAGGGGCTCTATCATCAGATTTATGCACTATGAGCCGCACATATGCCTGAATGGTCTATTATAAAAGACCCCCCGTTTTAAACTAAGACCCTAAAAAACAATATGTAAATCATACTTACCATGCACAGTCAGCAGTTTGTGCACTGCTTTCGGTCACGCCCTCCTCTAGTGTCTTCTGTCTACAACGTCCTCCTGGCCTCTCACTTCCCCGCCTCCATCTTCGTTTTTTTCTGGTGGGTTTTACCGAAATGCCGCACGTGTGCAGTAGCGCTCCCTCCTGAGTATGCTCCGGTGCCATTTTTGTGAATGGAAATGCGGGACCGTACTGCGCATGCGTAATAGATAAAAGACACCAGAGGAGGGCATGACCGAAAGATGATGTCGAGCAGTGCAAGAACCGTCCACCGTACATGGTAAGTATGATTTGCATATTGGTTTTTAGGGTCTCAGTTTAAAACGGGGGGTCTTTTATAATACGATTAGCGGGGCCTGAATAGCCTTTTTAAAGGCTATTCCGGGATATGTGTGGCTCATAGTGCATAAATCTGATGATAGAGCCCCTTTAAGGGTAACATTATTGTGGTTGACAGGTGACACTCTGGGGCACGTTATACCCACGAATGCGTCTAGACTGATGGATGAGCCTGGTCGCTACATTCAGAATAGATTGTAGAGGGGAGAGTTTAGTGAGGAGAAGAGTCATTTGTAAGGAGTTACAGTAGTCAAGTTCTGAGTGAATCAGGGCGACAATAAGGGTCTTTAATGTTTCCGTGGTAAGGAAAGTGTAGATTCTAGATATGGTTTTGAGATGAAGAGGACATTTGGGTGCGGGTGCTATGGGGTGTGAAAGTTGTGAATCAAACATATAACTCCCAGGCAATGGGCATACTGCCTAGGGGTTATGGTAAGTCCAGCGACTGAAATGAAAATATCAGGAGACCAGTAAAGGGGGTGTCATACAGTGTGGGGACAAGAAAAGGGGTTTTTATACCATGTTAGGAGCCAGTAAAGGGGGCATTATACTGTGTGGGCACCAGTAAAAGGGGATTTATTCTGTGTAGGACCTGGAAAGGGGGCGTTACCCCATGTGGATGTCAGTAAAGGGGGTGTAATGCTCTGTGGGGGCTAGGAAAGGGCCCAGTCAAATGGTTTCTATGGTGTCTGGTCTTTCCTCATAATGGTCCCGACACACAAACTATTATGCCCCATAGTGTCCCCTGCACACAGTATTATGCCCCATAGTGACCCCTACATACAGTCTTATGCTCCATAGTGTCCCCCTGCACACAGTATTATGCCCCATAGTGACCCCTACACACAGTGTTATGCCCCATAGTCTCCCCTGCACACAGTGTTATGCTCCATAGTCTCCCCTGCACACTATTATGCCCCATAGTGTCCCCTGAACACACTATTATGCCACACAGTGGTCCAAACAGTTTTTAATAAAAGTAACACAATACAGTCTAACGATTGAGGGCGTTCTCATGAGGGAAAATACACCATCAATATACAAAAGCCATGAGAAATTAGGCCGATATGCAGCAAAACACAACAGAAATGAAGGTGGTAAACAACAAAGGCGAAAAATAACCCAGCAAACTTTCTTTGTTTTTCTTGCCAGTACATAGATGAGATTGAAGCTACAAAAATGAATATTTTGTTTCCGTTACTTTCAATACTTTCATGAGAAGGAAATCCCCAACAATTCCTCCTGGTGAAGAAAGTGTGTACTTATCTGAAAGACTTACATGTTGTTGAGTTAACAAACTGCAAGTGGCCAAATAACAAGTAGGATTAGACATCCTAATCTGCACTTAGTCATCGCTTTCAGAACAATATTGCTTACCATTGTTTGAGGATATTTTCACTCTAGTCATGAGCAGTTCAAATTTAAAGGGATTCTACCATTAAAACCAATATTTTTCTCTTTGACACGTAGGAATAGCCTTAAGAAAGGATGCTCTTCTCCTACCTTTAGATGTCTTCTCCACGCCGCCGTTTGGTATAAAACCCAGTTTTAGTCGGTATGCAAATAAGTTCTCTTGCAGCACTGGGGGCGGGCTCCAGTGCTAAAACAGCACTGGGGGCGTCCCCAATGCGGCAAGAGATCTCTCCAGTGCCGCTTCTATCTTCTTCAGGAATGGCCTCTTCACGTGCCTTCTTCTTTCTGTCCAACTTCTAGACCTCAGGCAGAGCCAACTGCACATGCCCGCAGCCACAAGAAAAATGGCCGCTTATACAGTAAGTAAGCGCCCATTTTCTTGTGCGCATGCGCAAAGAATTCAATTTTAATGGTAGAATCCCTTTAAAGGCCTAAGTTCATACTCGTATATACTGATAATATGTAAATCTATAAGGAATTGGATAGATTTTATTTTAAAGGGGTCAACAATTTAAGAAAAAGCAGGAGATTCTGCTTCCTAACTCTCTCTTCTCACTCAGAAGCAGGAAGACATTGTACAGCAGTACTGACTAGTATTGATTTGAATAAGACTTAATGTGAGATATAAAACTTACTATTTGCTACAGCAGTATGTCTGTATGGATCTCTCTCCTTCTCTATCACTAGTCTCCTCTTTCCTTCTCCCCTCTCCAGAGACTTCTATGTAATCAAACCTCCCCACCTGAACTCAAATTTAGAGTGAGTGAGTAACTTAGAGAGAGTAACTTGAGAGGCGAGAAAAAGTGCCAGATAAGCAGAGAAAGAGGTTTTGTCTCTGATAAGTTTTATTACAAAGGTTCTTATATTCACCTGTAGTATTGATTGATACAAAGTTTGTTGAATGTGCATTGACCATTCTTATTAGTATTTATTACTCAATACTGGTAATTTATAATATTCTAATCGATCTTAGTCTATTTAATACTCATATTTCAAAGATAAAAGCTTAGGTAGCCAACCCAGCACAGTTTACAGAAGCTACTAATAGATTATTAATCTTTCACGCACCTTGCACGGTATTTCACACCTTTGTTAATATACTGTATTCCACTTTATATACTATGTGGAAAACATTACTGCATGCCTTAAAGCGTATCTATTGCTCACTTTCAGGATAAGCTATCATGCTTGTGTACATAAGGAATGGCACTATCTCAGGCCCATGGTATGACTTTTTCCATGTTTTGTGTAGTTTTCCTCCTTTTATCTGTAATTTCCAGTTTCCTCTGAGTAGAGTACAGCTGATATGATGTGTGTTATAGATATCATATACTTACTCACAATCAACAGCATCATATACAGTAGTAATATACAGTATAGATGTGAATAAAGAACTTAGAGTGAGACAGAAAACTTACTATTAGCTGCAGCAGCTTCCCCGTGTGTTTATCTGTGTTTCCGTCTCACTCAGATCTTTCACCCTCATACCTTTTCTATTTCTATGGGCGCATATAATTTGTACTACTGAGAGGTGACAGTCTGATTTGGGTAAATAACATGAATTTAGCAGAGAATTCAGATGGACTGATATAGAAAGCAGAAGAGAAGGATTAGGATAATTTTTCTGTTTCAGTTATACACTGTCTACCAATAAGTATTTGGACACCTGTGGTCCGAGCGGCACAAGCGGCAACTACAGCCTCACCCCTTCGGGTCAGGCTTTCCACAAGTCCTTGTATGACGGCTAGTGGTATCTTCCATTTGGCTTGGAGAAGACAGGTAAGTTCTTTCACCAATTTTGGTCGGCTGCTGCACCCCTTAATTCGGCGATCCAACTCGTCCCAGAGGTGCTTGATAGGGTTGAAGTCTGGGCTCTAGGCAGGCCAGTCCAGTTGGGTAACCTGATTGTCACTGTACCAAGCCATGGTAGACCTCGCTACATGACAGCTGGCGTTGTCATCCTGGAAGTAACATTGGTCCGAGTCATAGAACCGCCATAATGTAGGAAGCGCACTGTTATCTAAAATAGTACAATAGGCGTTGGCGTTGAGTTTACCATGCACTGGGACCAAGGGTCCTAGTCCATACCAGGAGAAACACCCCCAGAACATAACGCCACCTCCGCAGAACTTTACTGGGTGTCCAAATACTTATTGGTAGACAGTGTATTACACAGGTTCTTATATTAACTTCTGTCAGCCAGGGCCTGATTACACTAAGACTATGTTTACAACTGCATCAGATCTCCATTTGGACACTCCGCGGCAGTGTCTATCTAAAATCGCAAATGAAAAAGTCCTGCAAGTTCAACTTTTTTTAGCTGGACACTCGACACCCATTTGTTCTTTGTTCTGATCCTTCAATGAACTAGAACAACCAACACTCAGAAACAGGTGTCAACCCGGTGAAAGTAATAATTGTGCATAGATGTGCCTTATCTGGTGAGGATCTGCAGCCATTGTTTGGTGTAAATATGTCCTGTGGTCGGACATTGAGCAAGAAATTGTTAACTCGATGTTGTTCGTATCTTTTATGTAAGTAGAAAAAGGGCGCAACTCTTTACAGGCTTAGAAACCCTAGAACAAGTTCAGCTACAATACTGTTTATTTTCTTGTTTATATAAGTTAATGATCCATAAAAGTTAACGGAGCAAAGATTCTCCAAATGGTCAACACTTAGTTGTGCCCATTTTCTGTGCAGCAGGTGGTGTCTCTGGTGCCCCTCAATGTACTATGAGCGGTTTTCAATCTAGTAGCTATTAGTTACAGTTGAAATGCAGAGTAAAATAGGTCAGTGATTGCTGCAAGAAGCATGCCGTCCTGAAAATGACAACACAACTGCAACAAAAATGCAACAGTGTGAGCCTAACCTAAGCATATTGGCTTCAATAGTCTCCTATGGGCTCAAAGTCTAAGTCTCCTAGAGGAGGGCACGATATTTTGGTTTGCAGAAAATGGAAAGTATGAACTTCAGTAGCAAGTTGGCAACATAAGAGCACTCACATAGGATCCACCTACTCTGGATTTCCTCCACTAAGAGACGCCAATGAGGATCATTGGTCACTGTTGTCCTGTACAAGCTCTACCATTGTATTAAATGTTATCCGTGTCCTACAGATGCAGGTAGAGTTGAAATTGTTCCCGGAATAGCAGGACTGCACCCAAAGTGCAGGACTGTCCCGCTACCCCACGTGCCCCCACTGCAATAGTTCCTGATGAAGACTCCCCTTTTGCCCTATGGTTAAAGAGGCCCAGCCTGTGGGTTCTGCGTCAGAACATTATAATTCTGAATATCACTTCTCGGGACACAAGGGTATTTCTACATACAATTTTCCAAGCAGAACTACATGCTATTGTGCACACACATATTCCATCTCATTTGACACAAGGGTATATGCCAGGGCACCCCTTTAGAGAATTCCTAGAATTTCAGGTATATTCTTATGTTTGCGAGGAGCCTGCTGTAATGGAGTTGGCACGGACATAATATCTGTTTTGCCTGAAGTCTGAGTCTAAGGAGAATAGTAAACAGCTGTTGGAGGAATCCAAATAATTATTAACCTTCATTTCCTATTGTCCTCCTATGGACTACAAGTCTTTATTATACTATCACTGAACCTACCCAATTTCTGAGGAACTGCACTGAAGATTTATGATACCCTGTGTAGTTTTAATCTAACGATTAATGATAAAGGTCTATGTCTAACATACCGCCACGTAGATAAAGGCGATCGCAGCGCTATGTCTCATTGGTCAATTACAGCAGACTATTTGTTTTATGCCCAACACAAATTGATTGGAGAAACAATGGTTCAGTGATTAGCATGGGGAAGGTGCCAACCACGCCCGCAGCGGGCACCACAGGAGGGATATACTTCGCCTCTGGAAATATGACTTCTTTATATATAGTACAATAGAGTGAGCTGTATATAAATTTATAAATTCATATATATATACTTTAAATTTATTATATATATATATATATATATATATATATATATATATATATATATATTTGTTTATTTATTTTTATATTAATATAAAATATGTATTGCGGTGGTCTCTGTGCATCACGGTACCCAGTTGAGTAGGGACTCACTATATAGAGGTCGCCATGTAGTGGCTAGTGCACCTTAATCAGTACCTATACTAAGAACCTTATGTTCATTTTTGTAGATTTTGCTGAAAAGCATTAGACCAATGTATAAGATAGCGATGTGCGATCCATATCTTTTTTTGCTTTTTCTCTCCATAAGTGTAAACTATGGTATAAATCTGCCCCCTCATTTTTCTTGTTTTTCCATCATACCAGCGCTCCTCCCATTTGGCCCGGGGTTTTTTAATAAGCAGGAGACTGCAAAAGGAACCCACCTACAAGCTCTCGTCCCCTGACTGGGGCAATATGATAAGGTGAATTTTTTAGATCTATTCACATGGTGCGGTGCTGCATGGTGTCTGCCAATCCTGTGGAGTGGTGTGGCCCAGTGCCTGTTGGTAAGGGTATTGCTGGACCGCTGGGTAGCCCCCCTTGTGGGTGCTGCATTGCGGTGATGGTGGTCGCTGTGCATGGACAGGACGGACTCACTACTGCATGTCTGACTTTGTGTCCATGCAAAAAAAAATTATACCAGAATTGGCCTGAAGAATGAGCATGTCACTTCTTTTTTCCAGGAGCCGAAACAAACAGCTCCTGGAAAAATGAACTGACCGGCTCCCATTGATTTCAATGGGAGCCGTCTTTTTGGTCAGGATTTTAAGGCGGATACGGCCTAAAAATCCTGGCCAAAAACCCTGTGTGAACTTACCCTAGGAGTCTTTAAGGTTCCTGTATCTGCAAAGTTGCATTTGTTCTGTTTGATTAGGAATAAACCAGTCTTGTCTTCTTGACCATATTTTAACATACCCTGCTATGTGCCCTGACCCCCTGCTTTTATATTGCAAAGTCCAAACTCTACCTACCTTGACCTGTGTACCATGTCACTATGCATGGGTTTTGTGACTCGCGGTCTTCAGTCTAAGAGTCAGCTGTTTCAAATGGCAGAGGGCAGCAACTTAAGGATTCCCTGTGGATACGTCCACATCCACTTGTAAGGTTAAACATGAAGAACATAAATTTTCATTTCTCTGGTTTAGCCCTGCACCAAAAATGATCAGTCTACATCTCCTACTTCCCTAAAGTAAAGAAATAACCATCTGACACAGTCCCAAGATCTTCTGAGATTGACCTCTACATAGTAGTTGTACCTCCAGACCTAGTGAATACTCTTCTTCCTCTACTGCAATACATTGATACTTGGCCCAGTTACCCTGTTATTTGTTCTGATTGTTATAACAGTGTAAAATTATTTTGAAGACCTTTTCGGAGGTTACTGTATAGCGCTACTAGACAATGGCATCTGATTATTCTCTTATGCTGGAAACTGAAGCTTGAGAGGTTACTTTGGGTACTATTGCTTTTTTTGACAGAGCAATGAAGCCATTGTTTCACTTATTATAGTTTCTGGCAAGGTCACAACTGTCAAGTCAACTTCAGATACCCGGAGGGATTCTGTGCAGTTTCAAGACTTTTGGCTATGGAGAAGACAAGAACAAAGCCAGTAAAAATCTGATCCTGGAGAACAAGAACAACATTGGATTTGGCACCGAAAAAGCCCTGGATAACCAACACTTCTGAGACCACCTGCACAAGCAAAATCACGTTCACTCACAAACCTAACAAAACATTGTAGACAAGTCGTAAATAACATATTAGGAAAGTAAAGTCATTCAGAATCCTAATTTCTACCAGCATTGATATTGTAGAGATACTGTAATGCAAACTATCAGATGCTAAGCTGACGCCCAATAACAAAAAGTTATCTATATACTTACTATTACTGATACTGCACTTCATTTGCATTATTCTATATTAGAAAATGTTTGCAGTTTGATTGGTTAAGCCAAGGTGTTGCGTGATCCCCGTAAAGGGTTCTGGACTTCACTGTACCCTAGGTTGTGGTTCCTGGAGAAGTCTCAGATCCAGGGGGGCTACTTGCATTACTGTATAATACTACCCACCATGAGCAGATACTGGGATTATTGCAATGTGACTATGCCATATTGACTGATTTGCAACGGGTCACCATTTTGGTGAAGAAATGAGATTTCTTAATTCTGTTGAAAAGAAACAATAAGATGGAAGAGACTTCACCTTTTGCTCAGGACATATATTAGCAGAGTCTTTGTAGGGAGAGGACAACCTGGACAAGAAGGAAATGAAGAAGACTGACAAGGAGGAGGGGAGGTGTTAGTTCAAAGTACACAGTTCACTGGTTCTTACAATTTTGACAGGCCTTTGGAACCTGGTCAAAGTACATAGAAGTTGGAAGGAGAAGTAATGGAACAGGACATGACGTGTCAAGCTTGGAATCAATACACTGTCTATCTACCAATAAGTATTTGGACACCCATGCAAATGAAGATATCTGCGGTCTTGATGTACGTCACGCCTTGGTCCCAGTGCATGGTATACTCAACGCTGACGCCTATTGCACTATTCTAGATAACAGTGTGCTTACTACATTATGGCGGTTCTATGGGTCGGACCAATGTTACTTCCAGGATGACAACGCCAGATGTCGTGTAGCTAGGTCTACCATGGCTTGGTACAGTGACAATCAGGTTAACCAACTGGACTGGCCTGCTCAGAGCCCAGACTTGAACCTTATTGAGTTGGATCGCCGAACTAAGGGGTGCAGTAGCCGTCCAAAATCGGTGAAAGAACTTACCTGTCTTCTCCAAGCTGAATTGAATAAAATACCACTTGCCGTCATACAAGGACATGTGGAAAGCATGCCCCCGGAGGGTTGAGGTTGCAATTGCCACTCGTGGAGGGTCTACCAATTATTGGGTATGAATAAATGTTGTTTTTCTCTTCTACCGCAGGTGTCCAAATATTTATTGGTAGACAGTACAGTATATGAGAGACTTGTTGAATCTCTACTGACCTGGTAAATGCTTTCTGCGGCTGAGCTTCAATATGAGCCATAAGATCTGAGATAGTCTAAATAATCTTCTACTTAAAGGAGGCTAACTGGGAAGCCTGGTTGGCCGATTCCCAAATATCATGGAGTGGTAGTATAGAAGCTGTATACTACAATTGTGCAGCTAGTTGTATATTATATAGATTACATTGTTGTACTCCACTGTCTATCGCAACTATAGGGAGATAAAGTTAAAAAAAAACCAAACATTAAAGATTAAAAAAAAGTAAAAAAAAAAAAAAAAAAAAAGAAAAACATGCCAAAATAAAAAGAAAAAATATAAATAATGTATCACTGAAAAAAAAAATGCAAAAATACGTTGAATCACCCAAACAAGCAAGATCTTATAGCCAGTGGCGTAACTAAAATCTTGTGTGCCCGGGTGCAAACTTTTGTACGGGGCCCCCTACCCCCTTCCTAGAGCAAATTCATGATAGTGGCGGTTAGTGGTGCTGCAGCAATATCTCAGATAGTTGAAAGAGATACAGCTTCAGTACCCACAACTGTAGTTATCAGAAATACGGTGAGTGAGCAGTGCCCAGCATGTAAACAATACTAGGACAATATTACATGCACTACAGTGGACCCCACACAGCATTATATACTCCAGAGTGGCCCCCACACAATATTATATTCTCCCAGTGGCCCCCACACAGTATCATATGCTCTGCAGTTGTCCCCAAACAGTATTAAATACTCACTGTGGCCCCCACATAGTATTATATGCTCCGTAATGATCCTCACACAGTATTATATGCTCCACAGTGTCCCCCACACAGTATTATATTCTCCACAGTGGCTCCCACACAGTATTATATTCTCTGAAGTGGCTCACACACAGTATTATATGCTCTGCAATGGCCCCCACACAGTATTATATACTCACAGTGGTCCCACACAGTATTATATGCTCCGTAATGATCTTCACATAGCATTATATGCTCCGCAGTGGCCCCCACACAGTATTATATGCTCACAGTGGTCCCACACGGTATTATATAGCCCACAGTGGTCCCACACAGTATTATATGCTCTACAGTGGCCTATACTGTATTATATTTTTACAGCGGCCCCCACACAGTATTATATGATCCCAAGAACCCCCTTCCCCTAGAGCCAGTGCTATTATTATACTATGAGGTCTCCTCACACCCAGAGTATAATAAGTAGAGGCCCAGGAGGAGACCTCTCTGGGGCATCTTTGGTCCGCCTGTGAGCCTTTCCCATCTTCCTTACTTCTTTTCTGCCAGTGACTGAGGTTCTGCTGCCCAGATGTCACTACTGGGGCCTGTGATTGGACCTCAATGGTCAAATGGGGTGCAATGATATCATTACACCGGTGTATCCCATGTGACGGCTGGGGCCCAATCACAGGCCTTAGCAGTGGCATCTGTCCTCAGCCACCGGCCTGAAGAGCACTAGAGAGGGTGCTGAACTCAGGAAAGGCGAGTATAATATATATATATTTTTTTTTGTCACCTCCCCTGGACTGGCATCTAATGGAATGGGGCCTAAAAATAGATATAGAGGTCAGGGAACCAGGCTTTTCCCGACTACTATCATGGTGGCCCGGAACTCCGGCCATTTTACAGCTGGCCACAGACCCCATACTCTTCCAGGCTCTGTTTCGGTCTCACCACCTGTGGCTGCGATCATTACACCGCTCCTTATAGCCTATCAAACAGCTTGTACCGAAAAAAACGAGAAATGTCTGGCCATGAACCAGGGAAAATGGCCAGTCGTGAAGTGGTTAATAATGTATACTGAAATTGCAGGTTTAATAAAGGTCTGAGTGGTCGTACACAATATTTTAACAGAGAATATCAGACTTTCACAGCTGGAGATGACCAGTTCAAGAAAACCTATGAAGTATTAATATACATATACAGACAAGTTTTGGGCATGTGTGGTGACCTCCATCTCAGACCCTGGCATGTGTTTTGCCCCTCGTCTTTGCTCCTATCTATCTATCTATCTATCTATCTATCTATCTATCTATCTATCTATCTATCTCCTATCTATCTATCTATCTATCTATCTATCTATCTATCTATCTATCTATCATTGCCTTGAGGACAGAGAAGGTGCCTGGATACTTCCAGGCTGTATTTATTGCTGTGCAGATACTTTTTCCACTTTAGTTGTGTGAATATGTACTTATAAATTTCATGCTTATGTGAATATTTGCTCACTTCTATTTCTGTAATGATTTGACGTGCGCTTTGATAAACCAGAAGGATTTCCACAGAAAAACCACAAGCCAACGGCACAAGAGTCAAGCTGCAAATTTTCTCTAAAGTTCTGAACTTTGATGAAGAGACCCCACACGCTTGGTGAACTCGGGTGAACTTTGCATGTAGCCTGGGGCTATCTAGTTTTGTTGTAGGCTTATCTGGTCTAATTGGCAATAGATCCATAATCTGGTAAGTGTATTCCTGAGTGCACACAATCTCTTGAAGAAGAGGCCTGAAGCAAATGCTGGATATTTCTTTACACCTCCTTGTGATCACATTTTATCATCACAGATGCAGTGGGCAAAAACAGGAAATCCGCACACTTTGATAGGGCTGACACTATAATAGCTGTTCTCCCTTCAGCTGTTCTTCAGCGTTAGCTTGCCACATATGTACACGGCACACCACACAGTGTTATTTATAGCATGGTAATGGCGTGGCAGAACATCTGTAACGACCAAACAATGGCTGCCAAAGTTTACTTTAACTTATACTACATACACATATATATGATTTATGGATATTGATTTGGGTTATAGCCAATACCCTGCGGCTGGCACCCTTGCCTAAACTGGTGCAGTCTTTGATTTCAAAGATATATATATATATATATATATATATATATATATATATATATACTGTAAATTGAGAGACAAATGTTATTGTTTGTGTATTAAAAAGTTGGATATTTTTCCATTATACTTTCTTTATCAATTTATCACAGTTCTCTCTTTTTGTTGTCATTCATTCTGTTTACTGCCAGTGGATAAAAATCAGTCCATGGTCATGTGATATACAGTCCATGGTCATGTGATATACAGACCATGGTCATGTGATGGACACACAGGTGCACAGTTTGTTGCCAGGCAGATATCTGATTATTGTGACTATCTGTACACCTGTTTGTCCATCACATGATCATGGACCATATATCACATGACCATAGACTGTATATGACTATATATCACATGGTCAGGATTTCATCCAATAGAAGTAAGTACAATGAATGACAGACTAGAGATCTAGAAAACCATGAGAAATTGATACAACTCCTTTAATTAAAAAAAACATCTGGTCCTTAGAATACAACTTAAGACTACATTCACATTTGCACCAGACAGACAACGGACACCCAGAAGAGCCTAATATAGCCAAAGGGGTTTGCCGGTCTTTGTATGTACCTGCTACTTTAGTGATCCTCCCATGGATCAGAACATAAATCAGAGCTTGGTTCTGAGAGTGGCCCATATGTTTCGGATATCAGACACTAAACAATAGGAGCAGGAACTGGAGTCTATAAATAGTTGGTACTACTAATAAGAGACAATGACAGCCTGTAGTGGCCGTACACCATGCTGCCTCATTACTGCCCAATATATAAAAGAAGAGAAGAGAGGCTTCAGCGTGAGGGCAGCACTTGCAAGTGATGTATGTGCAATAGACTTGGAGACAACCTAGACTACAGAAGTGTATAGCGCATGCGTGAGATTTCGCCGATGCTCACTGATATCAGGCTGCAAGATGGGGATCTACCACTGCCCAGGGGGCCAAACAAAAAAACTGGATGGGTGTATTTAGTGATGCGGCTGTGCTCGGGGATTAAAGACAACGCCCCCTTTGCTCAGTGGACAGAACTTAGTCTCAGATGAACAACACATGACAAATTACATTGTGTCATTATTTATTTACCAAAAACTATAACAAAATGCATAAACAGTGTGTGAAAAATTAAGTACACCCTTACCACTTCAATAGGAAGTTGGAGCCATATGATGCTAATGTGAATACACTTGATGAATTGATCATCAGCAAGTGTGACCATCACTTTAAAAGCAGAGCTTTCAGCAGTTTGTTGATCTGGAGAAGACAATGCCAAGGAGAAATACATCAGCAATGATCTTAGAGAACATTGAAGACAGTAGACAATCTTCTCAGGAGTGGACGTCCCAGCTAATTTACCCCAAGGTCAGACCATGCAATGTTCTTAAAAACTGCAAAAACCCAACAGGTACCATTCTTTGCTAGGAGATAGCCTCTTCTTTCTTAAAATAATAGGTCTGCATGACTTAAAGGGATTCTACCATTAAACTACTTTTTTTTCTAATTACCACGTCGGAATAGCCTTAAGAAAGGCTATTCGTCTCCTACTTTTAGACGTGGTCTCCACCGCGCCGTTCCGTAGAAATACCGGTTTTAACCGGTATGCAAATGAGCTCACCGCAGCAATGAGGGCGGGCCCCAGTGCTGAAAGGCCTATGAGCGCATCCCCATTGCTGCCTGAGAGCTCTTTCCTGCGCCGCCTCCTTCTTCTGCAGCAACTCCGCCTCTTCTGGCTTCTCTTGCTCTTGGCCATTTTTGGGTAGCCGCTCTTGCAGTTCAATACAGGAGCTGGCCGGCGGCCATTTTGGGGTGGCCTCTCTATGCTCCTGTATAGAACTACATGAGCAAGAGAAGCCAGAAGAGGCGGGGATGCAGTCATCGGCCTTTCAGCGCTGGGGCCCGCCCTCATTGCTGAGGAGAGCTCATTTGCATACCGGTTAAAACCGGTATTTCTACAGAACGGTGCGGCGGAGACCACGTCTAAAGGTAGGAGACGAATAGCCTTTCTTAAGGCTATTCCGACGTGTTCATTAGAAAAAAAAGGTAGTTTAATGGTAGAATCCCTTTAAGTTTGCAAAGTTGGATCTTGACAAATCAAAAGCCTTCTGGAGCAATGGGGAGATCGATGTGGAGATGTGTGGCCATAATACACACCAAAATTTGGTGGAAAAAACATCAGCATAAAGACCTCATACCAACTGTGAAGTATGGTGGTAGAGGAGGGGTTTTATCAACTTGATATACTGTAAATGACATCAGCAATGTAAGGTGTTCACCTACCACTGACTATTGGCTGTGAGGCTGTCAGGTGGCACCAAGATGTCACAGTTATAAGTCACATGGTGATATCTGCTAGTCAACCAAAGGACCAGGCTGATAAAGGGATACCCCAGGAAGGTAAGGGGAGCCCTTCTGTTAGCAACCAGTGATATTAGCAAGTAAGAGCCAGAGGGACAGTTAGAAGGAGATTTACTAAGCAACATGCCAGCATCTGGCCTTGAGTTAAGTGTTTCAGTCACCTTTTAGACACCTTACAACTTTCATGAATAGCAGCATGGTTTACTTGGAAAGGGGCACTAGCTATAGTCTAAATTGTGACACCATCCACCAAGTGTGCACCAAAATTTTGGTGCAGTTTCTGGTGTAAACCAACCAATAAGGAGGTGTAAAGTTAGACATTCTGATAAGAAGACTGATTTATCATCCACCATCAAACACAATGATAAAATCGGACACATTTTAAGACGGTTGATTCTAAGTTTTCTCTGCCTACAATTTAGACAGTATTAGCAAATCTGCCACTTAGTTTGCAACAGTAGTAAGACCTCTACACAGTGTACCGAGTCCTCTGCTTCTGGCTGCATACACTGTGCAGATATCAGCCGATCCATGGCCATTTGTAGACTTTGGCAACCCCTTTAAGAATCTTTATTTTTTTACTTCTGCATAATGAGCCATAATAATAATAATAGTGACAGTTTTTTGTAGGTACCATTTTGGGATGCAATTAATTTATTGATTAACTTTTTTAGTTTTTTTGGGGGTAGGGCAACCCCCCCTGCAGTTTATAGTTCTTTTTTGTAGATATAAAAAGCTAAGTTTATTGTACAGGTCTATATGAATACAGCAATATCAAACTAGTAGAGTGTTTTTATGTTTTAGTACATATGCACAATAGAGTCATATTCACTTTTCTGCTCGCACTGCTTTGTGGTGTAAACTAGTAATGGCCGTGCCACTTTTTTGAAAAAAAAAAAAAAAAGGGTTGGGGGACTGGTGTAGGGAAGGTCCTAGACTTCACCAGATATATTATCTTTTATAGCAAGGTATTGACATCGGCTTCATCAGGGAAATGCACCAGAAACTAGATGGAGTCTTCTCTCCACTGGTGCACAAGGATATGCTGGTGGTTTAATGTCTCAAAACCTACTGATACCTTCCCTTTAAGTTGACCTTCTATGCCCGGTTCATGTAGAACATGTTTTTGCAAAACCTTTAATTGCATACATTATTAACTCTTTATTACCTGTGGGTTCATATATCTATACAGGCGTACAGTACATCTGATCTTAACATACAGCTTGCAAAAACTTACATACTCACATTGTAATGTATAATGCAGTTTTCGTCTGATTTATGTATCACAGATGGTTGGTGCAGCCTCTCTCCACACGATGGCACTCTCCAAACAGACTCATTTACATTCTTAATATTGTGAAATATCATTACCACGGTGTAGAAATAAAAAGCATTTCTACAAATATATATATCAAACATTTACTTGAATCTGAAAAGCTGCTGCAGTTTGATATCCTATCACATAAGTAATAGTAAAAAAGATCAAAGACAAGTAGAAGTGTCCTGCAATTGTTTATTGAGAGTCATGTTAAAGTTTGCCTTAGATGTTTGGATTGTCTGTAAGGAACGTCGAGTTTCCATTTCTTGGAGTGGTGGCTCTTAAAGTTTAACAGGATATTTCCATCAACCTTTTTGAACAATGTTTTTGTTAATATCTGTGACCCTTTTGCAGTCAAAATAAGGCCCAAATATTCGATATGAGATGAGAAGAAGGAGCCATTAATTTTAGACCCTGTTAGAACTCAAGTAAGTGATGAATTTTTCAAGGTTTGAGGACGTGCCTTTCCAAACAAGTAGGAGGTCATCAGTATATCTAGTGTAGAAGTCTATATTGGCAGACCAAGTGTGTTGCTGATAAATAAAAATCAAACTTGCTCATGTAAAATTTCGCAAAACTAGGCACAAATGATGTGCCCCTGCGGCACCCCTGCTCTGCATATAGAGACTTCCTTAAAAAAAGAGTTGATACCTGAGATAATGGGACGTCCTGGGTGGATTAGTTCATTCTTGTGAATTTTGGGAACTTATAGTATAACGCCATCCTCAATCAGAGCATTATATTCAACAATGTATACAGCTGTGGGGTCCTTGGTTAATATAGTATAATGTTCTTTATTGGAGATGATCCTTGGCCAGCCAGATAGTCAGAGCAGTCCTGCAGAGCAATTCCTCCTCCTTTACCCGCACTCCTGAGTAATCCGTATTGCGAGATAGACTAATAAGAAGCGGTCTAGCACAAGCACATTTCTCCATCTCTGCACCCATCCCCTGATTGTCTATCACATTCTGCATTCCTTCTATATATATTGCCCTCATATTACTGCAATTCTCCTTCCTATATGTTTCTGATCAGGCACCATCTTGAAGTTGGACTGTCATTTTCTCTTTCCCTTGCTATCATTCCCATGATCCCTTATGACAGCATTGCAATAATATCTCCGCCTGTCTATTGTAAAGTCCACGCAGTCTCAATTATACATGGAGGTCTACTGTCTGACAAACAGGCCTTTGGGACCCCCTCAGGATCCAGGATCAGCGCCCCCTATAATCCATACTGCCTGAGATGGTGATCGTCTTTGAGAGAACAGAGAGACATGTGAGATCATATGACTGAAGAAATAGAAGAAGCTTAATTATATATATTAGGGGGAATAGATGTATAACAAAAATAATAAAAATACTCAAGTCTTCATGTAAGTTCACTTTATTCTACAGGTCATTTCTATTCCATTGATTCCATACACTATTTAAGGTGAACACTTTTTTTTAAAGGGGTATCTACCACTTCCCCCAAAATATAATGAACATAATGAACACAGTGATGTCACAACACAGGGCTGAACCATACAGTGATTTCACAATATGTGGCTAATGAGCACAGTGATGTCACAGAAGGCTACTTAACTTTGGTGAAATGAATGGAACCATGGCACATATATTCGACCTGTCACTCCATTCAAACTGGAGTGCAAGACACCCCAATTCTTGTGATCAGTTTCAGCAACTTACCCCCTATCCAAATCAGCCCCCCAGCAACATGGAGCTACTGGAGTACCCCTTTAATATAGACATTTATTATATTTTGTAATCCACATTTATTTGTCATTGTCTTATGATAACAAAGACTAGTGTAAAGATATTGCCAATAACGTATTATTAATATTATAATTAATACTATGCAGTGGTGTAACTAAAGTCTTGTGAGCCCTGGTGCAATCTTTTGTCCGGGGCCCCCGACCTCATCCCTACAGTGAATTCTTGATAGTGATGGTTACGGTGCTAATTAGTTTAATCCCCCTTAGTGTGGTTAGGGTAATCCGAGGGTCTCCTTGGCTTATGGGCCAGATGGAAGCTGCAATCTCATACTGATGCCAGTGCTTATGGGCCCCCTAAGGCTCCTGGGCCCCGATGCAACTGCACCCTCTGCGTCCCATCAAGTTACACCCCTGATACTATGTATATGCCAATAATTGCTGACAGAGATTGATGACTAAGTAAAAGTTTTCTATTCTTTAGATCGTCTTAGTTTTTCTTTTACGTTCTGCTTGATAGATGATGCTTGTATTATCCTCACGACAGATTTGCATTCAATGAAACTGATGTGAGTGACTGTTCAATAGAATTCTTTTATAGTCAACTTTTAATGTAGCAATTTTACACTTCTGTAATTCAATAAATCCCAAAGTGATGTCATAGTACAAATACAACACGTGATATCATCAGGGCACATGAGTAAGGCGGGTTTTGCATACGCGTTGTTTTAACCCCTTCCTGACATCAGCCATAATAGCCACTACCTTGTAATGTCACAGCAGAAAGAAAAAGCATCCTGAAATATTGTAGAGCAAAGATAATGCAGACATTCATGTCACTGTTCCAAAGTGAAATCCAGCAGGCTGCAGCTTCTTTAAAATCCACAAAATTTATTTGAAAATTTCCATTAAAAATACACAATGAAATTTGTGTGGCACATACTCCTAGGTACAGAGGAAGTGTAGCTGACGCGTTTCGGATATTTAATCCTTATTCGTAGCTGTGTACCCTACTACATTCAAGGTGCTTTTAAAACCAACCTCTGATAACAAATCAAAAAAAACCTGTTGTAAAGACTAACTCCTAAAGGGTAAAAACCCAGGGAGAATTCAATAAGACTTGTTCATACCATTTACACATGAAAATCCAAACAACAATTATATCATAAAAAAGCAAGAGAAAAACATAAATTGTTGAGAACGTACAAATGTCATATATACAAAAAACCATATAAACCAAAAAGACCTGAGTGAAAAAACACCAACAGAAAATGCAAAAACCATATAACTGAAAAATAATAATAAGAAATAAAAATAAAAATATATGAAAAACACAACAAATCAAAAAAACATCAAAAACGCCACAAAACCGCTACAAAATATATTTAAACAAAGACGCAAGAAGAATATATAATTGAATGCTTGACCAAGATGATGCTACCCCTATAATGTAGTAACAAAACAAAACACATATACAGACCTTGCCTTATGATGATGGTGGAAAGATGGAAGAAATATCGTAGAGTATAAGCGTTATCCGGATGTAACTACAATCACGGAAATGTCCGTCTCCATGGAGTCTACAAAAACAACATGTGATATACGGCGCATGCGCCACACTAAGGGCAAAAGAGTCCCTAGTTAAAGATGGCAAATATAGATACCAATCAAATAGTGCGCGTGCACTGCCCTTACACAAAAAGGACAACCCCTTGAGGACAAGCTTAGCAAAGGTAGGTTCCACATAATAGGTTAGTAATAGAAATAGATGTTGGTAATGTACTAATTATACCAAAACCTTTTAAGAGAAAATAACCCCAGGGTAGACATAGAGCAAAGACCCTTAAGGAATACATATATCTAAAAAATAAATAAAAATGTTAATAAGGGACTTTCTTTCAATAAATGAATGAGAGATCATGTTTTTTATTTAGACCCTTAGGGAATCTAGTGTCAAGCTTTAATATCCATTCAGCCTCTTTGATACGAAGCATCCTAACTCGATCCCCTCCTCTGATTGGCTTAGGGACAAAATGTATGGCTTTAAAGGTGAACCCTGATGTATCACCATCATGGACATGTACAAAATGTTGTGATGCTCCAGTTGATTTGAGCGAGTTTCTATTATTAATGCTAGAAAGGTGTTCCGCAATTCGCACTTTGAGCGGTCTGATGGTACAGCCTATGTAATGTTTGTTACACAGTCGACATGTAATCATATAGATAACGTAACTTGAAGAACAATTAAAAAAATCTTTTATATGATAGGACTGTGATCCACTTGAGTTGGAAAAAGAAGTTGTTTTGTGCACAAATTTGCAAACATTACAACGTGGCTGTCCACATTTGAAAAAACCTTTGAGAGACAGCCACGTTTGAGAGGTATGGAGAGTAGAAGTGCCGTCAACAAACAAACTGGGTGACAGATAATTCCCTAAGGTCACCCCACGTTTGGCCACAAAATTACATCCCTCAGAGAGAATGGAACCAAGGGTGGGGTCCTGATTAAGGATAGGCAAGTTTTGTTTAATAATCCCTATTACCTGACGATAATGATTGCTAAATTTAGTTGAAAAATATAATTTTGACCCCTCGCCACTTCTGGATCTACTCTTTTCCCCCTTATTTCTATTTGACTGTAAAAGGGAACTCCTAGTCTTATTTGCCACGATGTTTGATGCCCTATCAAGTGTCCATTGGGGATAACCCCTCGCCTTAAATCTCACTTTAGTATCAATGATATTGTTACGATAAGAAATTTCGTCCGAGCAAGCTCTCTTCACCCGAATAAACTCCCCTATAGGAAGGGAATTGATGGTATGTTTCGGGTGAAGAGAGCCGGCATGTAATAAGGAGTTTCCTGCTTGAGGTTTACGATAAATATTGGTGACAACAGTTCCAGTGACCACATCACCCATCAGGGTTACATCCAAAAAATTGATTTTGGACTCCTCAATCTGGTGAGTAAATTTCAAATTAAACTGGTTTGAGTTGATATGTTCGACGAAATTAACAATGCTCTCAGATGGTCCACACCACACCAATAATAAATCATCGATATATCTACCGTACCAGATAATCGACTCCTTAAATGTGTTGTCATGAAAAACGCACTGCTCTTCCCAGTACGCCATTACCAGGTTGGCGATAGAGGGGGAAAATTTAGCCCCCATGGGCACCCCTAAGATTTGAAGAAAAAACTCACCATTAAAATAAAAGAAATTGTGACCCAATAAGTATTCCACTACCAATAACAAAAACTCACGAAATGTATTGGAAAAATCTGTATATTTATCAAGATGGTAAGCTAATGCCCGCAGCGCTACATCATGCGGGATAGAGGAATACAACGAGATGACGTCGCAGGACACCCATCTGTAGTCCCCCCTCCACTGAGACCCACCAAGGGCACTTAGTAACCCTTTAGTATCTTTAATAAATCCAGGCATTCTATTGACCAAGGGCTGAAGGATCTTATCCACCCATTGGCACAATTTCTCGTTTAATGAGCCAATGCCTGAGATGATGGGTCTCAGTGGAGGGGGAACCAGATTTTTGTGGACTTTTGGAAGTCCGTGAAAGATGGGGACTATAGGGTCATCAGGTTTCAAAAATCTCACGTCTTTATCCGAAAAAATGCCCAACTCCTTGCCATCCAATAATAATTTATCCAAACTTGTGGAAAAAATAGATGTAGGATTAGAAGGTAACCGTCTATATGTCTTTACATCATTGAGAATGTCATATACTGATTTAAGATAATCACTAGTATCTAATATAACGACTTTTCCCCCTTTATCCGCCAACCTAATAATCACTGAAGAATTATTTCGAAGTTTATGAAGACTAACTCTCTCCCCTGGTTTGAGGTTATCCAAACGTAAGGTAGAAGTTGCAACATCATACAACTTCCGCAAATCCTTCTCTACCGCTCCCTGAAATTGATCAAGTGCAGAATGACGTGAATTTAAAGGATAAAAGAACGGATTTTTGGTATTCACAGAGCTATCTATATTTAACAGGAGAGGGGTATCAGTCATATTTTGCAGATCCAATAGACAACATTGTTCCTGAAAAGAAAGCATTGTGAATTCATTGCTTACATCCTGGCGAAACCTATCATCAATGCTAGTCTCGTTGTTATAAAAATGTCTCTTTATCGTGAGATTTGCCATCTTTAACTAGGGACTCTTTTGCCCTTAGTGTGGCGCATGCGCCGTATATCACATGTTGTTTTTGTAGACTCCATGGAGACGGACATTTCCGTGATTGTAGTTACATCCGGATAACGCTTATACTCTACGATATTTCTTCCATCTTTCCACCATCATCATAAGGCAAGGTCTGTATATGTGTTTTGTTTTGTTACTACATTATAGGGGTAGCATCATCTTGGTCAAGCATTCAATTATATATTCTTCTTGCGTCTTTGTTTAAATATATTTTGTAGCGGTTTTGTGGCGTTTTTGATGTTTTTTTGATTTGTTGTGTTTTTCATATATTTTTATTTTTATTTCTTCTTATTATTTTTCAGTTATATGGTTTTTGCATTTTCTGTTGGTGTTTTTTCACTCAGGTCTTTTTGGTTTATATGGTTTTTTGTATATATGACATTTGTACGTTCTCAACAATTTATGTTTTTCTCTTGCTTTTTTATGATATAATTGTTGTTTGGATTTTCATGTGTAAATGGTATGAACAAGTCTTATTGAATTCTCCCTGGGTTTTTACCCTTTAGGAGTTAGCCTTTACAACAGGTTTTTTTGATTTGTTATCAGAGGTTGGTTTTAAAAGCACCTTGAATGTAGTAGGGTACACAGCTACGAATAAGGATTAAATATCCGAAACGCGTCAGCTACACTTCCTCTGTACCTAGGAGTATGTGCCACACAAATTTCATTGTGTATTTTTAATGGAAATTTTCAAATAAATTTTGTGGATTTTAAAGAAGCTGCAGCCTGCTGGATTTCACTTTGGAACTAACTCATGCTTGGAGCACCCCAGACCGAGGGGCTATATCCGTGCAACATTGCAGCTTCTACTAGGAATGTGAGTGTATTCCGGTTTATACAACTGAATATATGTCTTTTATATATTTGACCTGGACTATGGGCTGTATTTTTTCCCTTTTCCCTCTCCCCTCTTGAATATTATTCATGTCACTGTACAGGGATATAGCACTTAGTACTGACACAGCACAAAAAGTATACAGGGCGATATTTGCAGGCAGAGATAACACACGTAGTGATATCACAAAAAAGGAAGAAGGCACAAGATTGATAATATTGCAGTGCAATAATAAAACACATAGTGGTATAATAAAGATAGAAAAGCAATGCCAAAGTACAATAAAAATGGTCATACTGCAGGATTTGTACATATTAGTGGCAATATACAGATGTCCTACCACATTGGCAGTATTATATACCGCTGGAAAGGTGACAGTGCAATGAATTCAGCTGAATCTAACGGCAATGCTATATCTCTGCAAGCAGGACACATGATGACAATGCTGACCTATTAAACCTATTGAAACATTGGGTATATTGGTGGTCTGTAAACTCATGTTCATGATATGGTCATACTTTGGCTATTGTATATAGAGTCCAACTGGGAACGTTACAGAAGTTATAGGATGCATTTACTTATGTTCAGAATCTGAAAATCACTGTGTGTATTGTACATACACTTGTGCCTTTCTGGAAGTGAACCATTGGGGCTGGGAGTTGAGTCCTTGGCACAAGTCATGGCTACTTCTTTCTCAACACGGAGGAGGAAGCAGAGGAGAATACTAGAGCCCCTAAAGCTCAAGGACAATGTGTTGCTCTGCCGTCAGGAGATGAGAATTATCCCTGATTACTTGGAAGTTGTGTGCAAGAGAGGCCTGTGAGCCTGATGGTGGTGGGGTGCCCATGATAGTACCTGTAGCAATGAGAGGCCCATGAGCCTGATGGTGGTTGGAGTGTCCATGATAGTAGATGTAGCAATGAGAGGCCCATGAGCCTGATGGTGGTTGGAGTGTCCATGATAGTAGATGTAGCAATGAGAGGCCCATGAGCCTGATGGTGGTTGGAGTGTCCATGATAGTAGATGTAGCAATGAGAGGCCCATGAGCCTGATGGTGGTTGGAGTGTCCATGATAGTAGATGTAGCAATGAGAGGCCCATGAGCCTGATGGTGGTTGGAGTGTCCATGATAGTAGATGTAGCAATGAGAGGCCCATGAGCCCGATGGTGGTTGGAGTGTCCATGATAGTATCTGTAGCAAAGAGAGGCCCATGAGCCTGATGGTGGTTGGAGTGTCCATGATAGTAGATGTAGCAATGAGAGGCCCATGAGCCTGATGGTGGTTGGAGTGTCCATGACAGTAGATGTAGCAATGAGACTCTGGACACAGTGATGTAAATGTAGTAAATTACAGTTTACTTATGAAGAATGGGGTATAAAACAAAAACTTCTTCCAGACACTAGAGATACAGACCGGGGCAGGAGCTATGCTTTGAGATGGTGCTAACCCAGTGGCATTCTGCGTTTTCCTTGCTGGAGCAGTCTTCCTCTTTAACAGTGTGTGAATCCTTTAAATCCACAAATGTCTGCAATGACCTGACTACAGGGTGCAGATCCAAAATGGGTTGTCTTGTGTGACCTGAGGATAACAAACAGGGTTGAAGCTATGAGTGCAAATAACTGTACCCCCCAGGAAGACTTTTCTACTAAAGGGGCATTCACACTTGCGCCCGTGTCCACCCACTGTGTTTCCGTCTGAATCCCAGGAGAAACTGGATAGGGGATGACTTGCCGGTGGTCAGTTTTAAAACCTATTCATTTGAATAGGTTTTTAAAGCAAACCACTGTTATCCATATGCAGCCTCCCTGCGGGGAAACCGTTTTATTTGTACAGACACAAAATCGGACATGCAGGACTTTGTGTCCGTGCCAAAAAAAACAGTTTCCCCACAGAGAGGCTGCATACGGACACCGGCGGTTTGCTTTAAAAACCCAATCAAATGAATAGGTTTTAAAACTGATCACCGGGAAGCCGTCCCCTATCCAGTCTCCCCGGGGAATCGGACGGAAACCCCTGCGCAGACAACAGACACTAGTGTGAATGCTGCATAAGATGTGCCCTGGGGAAAACAACCCCATCAAACACCCTGCAGGCACCCTCAGATCTATTGTACAAGTCTAGGAGAAGTATAGGAGGATCTTGTAGACATCATTGCCCACCGGACCACAGTGACTAACGCGCCTGACTTCCTGACCTTCCTTCCAATGCTCAAACCACACATATGCTGACATGCTGTGATTTCCAAAAACGTAACAGTTTTGCAAAACACAGCATTTTCCACTGCGGGTATTTTTCTGCAATGTTTGGATAGGATTCACTAGAATCCCATTCACTTTGCAGGGACAATAAAACGCTGTGTTTTTTGCCGCAGCATTTCCGCCGTGGCTGAACCTTGGTATTTACACCACATGGGGCCCTGGCCTGAAGTAGGAATGCCTTGAAGCAAACAATAATGACTTAAATATCATGGAAAGGTAAATCCCCATGCTTATATGGTAACGTGTTCACTCCCTGCACTTGACCAAATATGATGATACACAAAGACATAAGCATTAGTTCTAATACGTCATTGAAACTCTGACACGTATACCTGTAGCCTAGCACAGACATATCTACTCAGACATTTGACTCAAATTGTCTGTATTTCCCCTGTGTGTAAGTCGTGCAATGTCAATACTGTCTGATCAATTTATTTCTGGGGTGTTGCATTGCTTTCCTATAGGTATTTTAATATAGCAATAAAAAAATTTTAAAAAAATTATAGCGCCACCTTGTCTATGGGACATGTATGATATTGCATCTCAATTTTTCATTAGCAAAAAATATAGGATACGTTTTTTGCTTATTCCATATAGACACCTACATTAAAAAGGTACAAAAGCAAAACCTCCTATAGGGATCAGTTCCACGTATGTAGTGATAAGACACTGGGTAGAAAATCCAGCAAGCAGGTCTACAGGATTATAAAAACATGTCTGATTTTTTCTTAAAACAGTGCCACACCTGTCCATCAGGTTGTGTGTGGAATTGCATCTGAAAGTGGACATGTTTTTCTAATCTTGTACATTATAAACATGTTCACATACATGATATAATTCATAAAAAATTTTCATGTTAAAAAGTAAGGCGTATGCCTAGTCGAGGTAACAGTTACAAAGCTACAATGTCACAGCATCTTACACTGACTGCTCGTCTCTTTGACATAGGACATGATATAGCTTAGAAGATCACATATACGGAAATATGAGTTGCCACATTAACTGAAATATCTGTAACAATTTCCCGTATCAAGACGCTGGCAATGCAGATTATTACAGTAGTCATAGAGAGTAGGTGTTAATAACAAGTGAAGGTGACATGACTCACTGTCATGCTGGAGGTTTGTTCCATGTTGTTGTTGGATACATTTTATGCACAAATTAAGAACCTGTCGAGCGTTCTTCACTCTTTTTTCGGTTTCTTTGTTTACTAGAGATGTCTTACATGTTTTTGCATCGTCAGACAGTCCTGCTCATTTTTTTTTCAATACCACTTCATGACCAGGTTGTTTCCATTGTTCCTGGCGGGACACATTTTTGAGCTTTATAGTATATGTGGGTTTTGAAGGCTATGACATTTTTTTGTTGTTGTTTGGATTATTAAATATTAATTTTTTTTTGTAATTTTTCAGTGATACATGGCTTTATTTTTGTCATTTTGACTTTTTTTTTATATCCAGAAAAGTGTTAAAAACAGTTTTTTAAAGGCTAAGCCCTAGTTCACATCTGCGTTGGTAATCCGTTCGGGGGAGTCCACATGGGGACTTTTCCTGAACGGACTACCGAACGCATTGGTAAGTGGTGTGCAGTGAAAGCACACGGACCCCATAGACTATAATGGGGTCCGTGTGCTTTCCACACGGTCTTCGCATGAGTCATGCGGACAGGAAAGTAGATCGTGAACAACCGGTACTTTCCTGTCCACATGTTCCGTGTGGAGATCATGTGGAAAGCACATGGACCCCATTATAGTCTATGGGGTCCATGTGCTTTCACTGCACACTGCTTGCCAATGCGTTTGGTAGTCCATTCGGTGTGTGTGGGGGGTCCCCATGCCCTGAACAGATTACCGATGCAGATGTGAACAAGGCCTTAGACCCAATAGTAGGCTGCAGCCAAAAAGCATTTCAGAAAAAGTTCAGCAGAAGCACATCACAGTTTTTCCAGCAGCACTTTTCATAGAACGTCCATTGAGTTTTACTTTGCAGACTGCCTGTTTCCATTATACCTGTACAGAAGTTTATGTACATATAATTGACATGCTGCGATTTCCAAAAACATGATGGTTTTGGATATCATGGCACTTCTGCTATGGGTATTTTTCTGCAATATATGGATAGGATTCCTTAGAATCTCATATTTTTCCAGGTACTGTACGCCGCTGTTCTTGCTGTAGCTTTTTCTTATTTTTTACACATTATGTCCACCATAACGTCAAAATAGACTTTTAGGGGACTTTTTTTTTTTTTTTTTTTTTTTAATGTAGATTGTGAGCCCCACATACAGTAGAGCTCGCAATGTACATTTTCCCCCTATCAGTATGTCTTTGGAATATGGGATGAAAATCCATGCAAACACGGGAAGAGCATACAAACTCGATGCAGATGGGGTTTTTTTGCCCTTGGCGGGATATGAACACCAGGACTCCAGCGCTGCAAGGCTGCAGTGCTAACCACAGAGCCACCGTGGGGCCCCCTTTTTAGGGGACATTTTAACATTAAATTTGTTTTGCTGATTTTCCTTGGAATTGGGCTCATATATTAACCTCAGTGATTGGAAAAATACAGCACCCCGGTATACACTGCATAGCTGATCTGGATCCTCTAGGACCAAGCAGCTCATGGAGTTCCTTGGCAATTTGGGATTACATGAAGTATAACTAGACTTCTCAAAGGCGTATGATACTGTAAAAGGTTGGTACATAAAATATTTGTAAACAATAAAACACTGGGTAAGACTATTGCTGGAAAAGACTTGGGAATATTGGGGGACAGTAAACTTAATTTTAGCGACCAGGGTCAGGCAGCTGCTGCAAAAGCAACTCTAATCCTGGACTGCATTAAGAGTGGAATAGATGTTCAAGACAGTCATAGATGGGGCTTCTTTACAGTAAGAGTGTTGAGACTATAAAAATAATTTCCAAAAGTTGTGATGATAACAGGGGCCTGGATGACTTTCTTCCGAGTAATAATATCATAGCTTATAGGAACTAGAGATTCTTGAGATAGGATGTTGATCCAGGGACTTAGTCCAATTGGCATATTTGGCATTGGGAAGGAATTTTTTCCTCAGATTGGATAATTGGTTTCAGTCTTGTGGGGTTTGTTTGCCTTCCTCTGGATCAGCTTGGTGAGCTTATACGTTGGAATTCATGGACTTATATCTTATCCAACCTTATCTACTATGCCATTATGTAACCATGTTACAATATTAGCCCCAAGCGGTGAAGAAGCTCCAGGATGGTGCCTTCTATATCTGTATACATATCACTCATTGACTCCCAGCTGGGTCAGAAGGGCAGAAGACCATTAAGATTGCCTGAAGCATTGCAGAAGCTCATTACGATTACCAGGTGTATTGCAGAAGACCATGAAGATTGAAAGGTGCATTGCAGGCCTCCACAGCTCTGCACCACCCTAGGAGGGGAAATGGAAAATTTGCTTGAGTCAACAAGCCACCATCACAACTACTGTTTTGACTGTTCCCAGTCTCCAATGGGTTTTTGCACTTGTGGCAATATATGTTGACTGACTGTGCAGATGTATATAGTCCTGCCAAAATATAAAGCAGCTACGTTCTCCTACATCCTTATATGCAATACAGTTGTGTCCTTCTTTACCTTTCCTCTTGGATGGACGTATCCTCAAATAAGTGACAAAGGATAACAAGTAGGGTTGAGCTGATCTTGAGATTTCAAGATCGATTTTAAAATTCGATTTCCGATCATTTTCCAGCCGATCTCGATCCCGATCTCGATCATGAAATTTGCTTGATCGCCGATCGGAAACCGATCTTTTCCGATCCCGATCTTCAACCCTAGTCAATGCTTTTCTATGGGAAAAGTCACTTTTAGGGTTGAGCCGATCTTGAGATAACCTCCGATCTCGATCCCACTGGAAAAGATCGGGTCGGAATTCCGATCGCGATCGTGAAATTTACTCGATCGCCAATCGGAATCCGATATTTTCCGATCCCGATCGCTCAACCCTAATAACAAGCTTGGAAATGACTGAATCATTTTGGGGTACTCTGTTGGGAGAAATTTATGCTAGAGTATATGTGAGGACATATATTGAATTAGTTTAATGAGAAATTGTAGTCTGAAATGCAATTTGAGTGCTGGTAAGGGTGGACACATCTCCACTATATAGACAAAATTATTGTGCCCACCTACAGGCTCTTTTATGACACCCCATCCTAAATCCATAGACTTTGTCAGGGAGTTTCGTTCTACAAGATGTGATGTGCTTCTGGGGTAAGTTTTTGACCGCTCATCCAGAAGAACATTTGTGAGGTCCCACTCTGATGTTACATAAGGGGGTCTAGTTTGCAATGTCTGTACTAGTTCATCTCAAAGGTGTTTTTTTGGGGTTGAGGTGTTTTCCGAATAGGACAAAGTATGAAAAATTTTTTGGGTGTGCTATTTTTCAGCATGATTCTAATACTTTTATCAGGCCATATCTGACCAATGCTATAATGTGTTGCCAAAAAAACCCAACCTATAATTCAGATGTACTTTGGAACCTCCATTGTTTCTGCAACATCAAAGCTGTCCGATTTTTATGATTTCTTAATCTATGTACATAGTAGAGACAATTTTATGTTAAGATGAATGATCTACACCAATGTTTTTGTAGCATGTGTGGAAACCACAGTCCCCAAGGAAAAACTGGAGTAAGACACAGACTTAGTTGTTTTTGCTCTTTATCTTTATCTATTCATCTTTATATCCTGTTTATACAGGTCAGCCATAACATTAAAACCAAAATGAACTTGACCTATTGATGAATGGAACTGAAGACTTCAGAAAGTATCCAGTGGGATTTGGTTTCCTTTTTATTCTATTTTTTTCCGCAAATGAACCGAAGTCCAGTCATTTTGATTTTTTTTTCCTGCTATGGCGTTCACTGTATGCGAAAAATTTATATATATATATTTTTTTTTAAATGTAGATTTTCCTATCAGTATGTCTTTGTAGAAAGGGAGGAAATCCATACAAACACGGGGAGAACATACAAACTCCATGCAGATATTGTTTCTGGCGGGGTTTGAAACCAGTGCTAACCGCTGAGCCACCAGTTTCCCCTGCAAAAAATATTTTTATATATTGTACGTTTGGGGCATTTGGATACATATGTTTATGTTTGTTTAATTATTTTTATTTTGGATCCATATATTTTAAAGGGGTTGTCCCATCACCAGGATCCTATCTATACTGCTAGTTTATGTGGATTTAAGACTTTTCCTAAATACATTGCTTCATCAAAACTGCTTTGTTTGGCCGCTATCTTAATTTATTCACTTCATTATTTACACTCCATTTCTATGGCCCTTGGGATTATCTGCTCATTTGTCAAGTGATGTAGCTGCCTGCTCTCAGGGGGGAGGGAGGGGCTGGGAGCAGCTCTGAGCTGTTTGTGTCTTTTAAGTAGCGGAGCTTCTCAGATAGGGGAGGTGAGAGCTCCGGGATTTCTGACCTCTTATCAGTCGGTTTAATTGAATTTGGCTGATAAGGGCTGAGATAGGGAGTCCGTTACCTCTGTATGTAATGCAAACTGACTCAAATCCAGATCTGCTACATCAGCTTCACACTGTGGTAATTCATTTACAATCAATCCTGTGCAAGTGAAACCCCGCCCACCTATGTGCTGAGAGAAGCAGGAAGTGAAGAGAGCACAACAGCCTGCAGGTTAGTGAACAAGCATCATGGGAATACCCCTTTAAGCTTCTATATTTTTGAATCTTTTTTTTGAGTCCCCCTAGAGGGCTTGAACCTATGAACAGATTGTTAGTACCATAGAATGAAATAAAACTGTATTGCAGTCTATGGTAAAATGCCTATGTATCAACTCATTCTTGGTAGGTAGGTAAAGTACTATGACTGGGGAACTTACACGAGGCTCCCTTCTGTCATAGAGGTAGGATGACTCCGCAACGTTGTTGTGCAGCAGCCATCCTACAAACCACAGTGGAGGTCAGCAGGGGGAGAATCTGCACATCGGGAATTAAACAAAAGGTCTGATGCCTGCAGTCCGAGGAGACTCTAATCGTGAGTATTATCACCAGGTCTGACGGCAAGGGGTTAATAAAAGTCGCTTAGCTCCTTATTCAACTGCCATGAGTAAATCAATGTTATTCACTTCACCTGGGAGGGGTCCACTATTCAGGACTACCTCTCTATTACCCAACCAAGAACGTTTCTGATAAGGAGCTTGTCTCACTCTGGCAGACCCAACATGGTGGCCACCAATTATGTAATATCGCACTTCACCTGTAGAAAGGACAATGTATATTTCACCGTACAAGAATATTTTTGGGTGAAGTCCAACGGTAAAAAGTAGCCGTGTTGCAATTTGTGTATTTTGTACAATTGTCCTTGTTTCTTATTACACCTATGATGTGTAGATGTCAGACATGGGAGTGGTGGCTAATATAGCAAGTCTTGAAACTTTGTCAAAAAGTTTTCATTGACTTCTTTTCAGAAGGAGTGTAAAGCTGTGTGTCATTATATCCACCATCATTATTTGCCAAACACTTGACTAAATATTTGTCTGTCACCGCAGTTTTAATATATTCCCACAGGTAAACTAGTACAGGCAAAGGTCTCATGTGCTGCACAACTTACATGCACTTAGGCTTCATGTAGGTACGTCCGTGTAATATATTTAACACCGTTTTAGTGTTCAAGGGTTCATCCCAGGGAAATAGAAGCCAGCCATGTGACTCCTAAAAGGGCACTTGCAGACAGGTTTGCCCCACCTATTATTTGAATCACTTTTGCATATTCTCAGGGGTGGATTATAACATGTGTGAAATAGGTGGCTGTCCAGGGCCCAATTCTGTAAGGGGGCCCAGTAGCAAGTAACTGCCCATTATAATCCGTCCTTGTAATCAACTTTATTGGCAAGGGTTGTTCAGCCAGCAAATGGAACCGTTTTGTTTCAATAGGTGAATAAGATATATATTATATCCAGGGGCATACAGAAGGGGGTGGTATCACAGTTGCACTTGTCTGAGGAGTCCTAGGAGCAATACCTACTATGAATTGTAAGAGCAAGCGGGGGCCGGGTGTTGGCCCCCTACCGATTAGATATTTATGGCCTAAGGATAGACCCCCCAAAATTAAGTACAGTAGCCCCTTCACTGGTCATTGGGTCATTACTTACCTGTCTGTTCCCTGGTCCGGCTCTGTCTCCCTGCTGCAGGTTCATTGTTGTGACATCATGTGCGCCCGGAACAGGAAGAAGCTGGAGGTGCCGGAGAACAGACAGGTAAGTCAGTGTGGCCTTTGCCCTACAAATGGAGGAGTGATAGAGCAGCAATTATATATTTAACACTTATCCTGTGGCTAGGTGGATAGGCAATACATATTTTTTGAGGAATAAACCCCACATGTATTCAGTACTTCAATAAATTATTTTTGGTTAATTGTATATATCCATATTCCATTTTGTGAAATGTATGAGTAGAAGGTGTGTCTGTATAAGTAAGGGCCGGTTCACATTAGCACTTGGCTTCTGTCCAGAAGCAGTCTGCATTAGGACCCCCCAGAACGGAATACCAGCACAACTGCAAGCGCTGGACAGTTAAGCACATGGACCCCATAGACTATAATGGGGTCCGTGTGCTTGCCATGAACTGCCCGCACGAATCTCGCTTGCATTAGCATTAGTTTTCCATTTGGGGGGTCCTCATGCGGACTCCTTCCGGAAGGAAGCTGAATGCTAATGTGAACCGGGCATTAGACCTGTTTTGACAGTGTCACTGTGTAGAGACACACCCAATGGGTAACAGCCGGCTGTCAATTTATTTATTAACTTCTATTAGGAATAACAGAGGAATGCTACAATCAAATGATTCTCCCGATTTGTCATGTATATGGAATACAAAGATTTGTCCTTTTTTCTCTTGGTCGGACATTTTCAGTTATAGTTATTTGTGTCATGAGATGACCAGTTTTTCAAAACAACGTGATTTTCAAGATGTCTGTAGGTGTCTCTGTGGACCCCCAGATTTACAGCCTGACAAGGGTTTTCCAAACATGATACAATATTGCATTGAATTGATGTAATTTAAAGGCTATTTGTCTCCTACCTTTAGATGTCTTCTCCGCAGAAATATAGAAATATCGAAAGAAATATCGTTTTTTACCGGTATGCAAATGAGTTCTCTCACAGCACTGGGGACGGGCCCCAGCGCTCAAACAGCACTGGAGTTGTCCCCAATGCTGCCAGAGAACTCTCCAGCGCCTCCTCCATCTTCTTCTGGAATGTCGTCATCATGCGTCTTCTTCCGGCGCATGCTTTGAAACTTGTAGGCCTCGGGCAGATCTTACTGCTCATGCCCGCGGCCACAAGAAAAATGGCCGCTTACACAGTAAGTAAGCGGCCATTTTCTTGTGGCCTGTGGGCATGTGCAGTCAGCTCTGCCCGAGGCCTACCAGTTTCAAAGCCTGCGCCGGAAGAAGACACAGGAAGAGGATGTTCCTGAAGAAGACAGAAGCGGCGCTAGAGAGTTCTCTGGCAGCATTGGGGACAACTCCAGTGCTGTTTGAGCGCTGGGGCCCGTCCCCAGTGCTGTGAGAGAACTCATTTGCATACCGGTAAAAAACGGTATTTCTATGGAGCAGCGGTGCGGAGAAGACATCTAAAGGTAGGGGATGAATAGCCTTTCTTAAGGCTATTCTGACGTGTTAGGGACAAAATATTACTTCTGAATGATAGGATCCCTTTAATGAGACATTGAAGTCTTTCACCAAATCTGAGAGCTAAGATAAGGGAGGACACATCTTATCTTAGGAGAGCTGTCAGGTCCACTTTAAGAATATTGCATGTTATTTCTTTTACAAGCAGAAGTGCTCAGCTGCCTGACCTGCAGTTACTTATTGTTTAATACAGTTGGCTTAACTTCTAGCAAGAAGACAAACACCCCAACTGAAAAACATGGCGTAAACAATATTCTTCATCTCACTCACCATAGTAGTCTGCACCAGGTCAATACATTTCTTTCAGATTCAGTTTAGAAAACTGACAGAAAATACCAGGTCCAACCTACCACTGAGAAAAAGCCAAGGATGGCATGACTCTGAGACCCTGATCACTAGAGATGGGCACTTGTACCATGTCCGGTTCCACCTGAATATTCCAAATTGTTTGTTTTTGTGGAGCTTTGTCTTTGGCGAACTAAAATGGCCACATCATTATACACTAGGGTCTCTTCAGACCCCAGAGTATAATAGGTGGAGGCCCAGAGGAGGTGACAAAAAAAAAAAAAAATTCATACTCACATTCATACACTTCTTTTGGATCTCCTTTGCAGCATCTCCTGTGATGTCATTACCTTGGGCCACCAGCAGTCTTGTGGGTATGCAAGTGTCATGACATCAAGGATAGACAGGTTTCAAGAAGCCCTGAGAGTGTTCTACACTGTCTTAAAGCTTTTAAAGGTTAGGTTCACACAAGAGTTCAAAGTCCGTTCAGGGTTCCCATCCCCGAATCTGCTTGAAAATGAAGAGAGAAAAGTCCTGCAAGCAGGACCACTTTTTTAAGCGGTTTAGGTTTCCGTATCTCGGATTCTTAAGTGGACTCAAGGAATGGACAGCCAAACGCTATTGTGAACCTAGTGTAAAGTGTGGTTCCTACTAAACTTGTTCAACCCGAAACAAATCTTGAACGTGAGCCACCAAAACCCGAAACAAGTCCCGAGAGGTTCTCTCATCGCTAATGACCCTTTTTTCTGATACAAATGCACATGTTGAACAAAGTGGCCAGTGCAAGGGAAGCCTTCTATTAATTCAGTGGAATCTCTCCACATGAGTCCTCATCCAGACTAGGTTTCCTTATCATGTATAATTCATATGCCCACCTTCTTCAAGAAGAAAACTTTTCATTGGAATTGCAGGTGGTCATCCTAAAACGTTTGACGTTTTGACGTCTCAGAACCAATGAATAGTGTAACTCATGGGACTCTTGTACTTTCAATTTCTCATGGTTCTTAAGATTTCACTATGTCATATAATAGGACACTTCATTACTTACAGTATTTCAGGTGGATCTGAATTTCATTTGGTCGTGTGACTTTCAAACAGGTGCAGAACTGAATATTGTCACAGTATGTACTTCAGAGCTGGGCACCTGTATCATCACATGATCAGAATGCCCCTTGGGAACAATGAAGGTATCTACTGAATGGAACAGAGCGCTTGAAAACTGAGACAAACTGATACAGATTGAGATACTTAGGGTATGTTCACATGGCAGAAAGTGAACAATAGTCAGACTTCTGCCTTAAGTTCTTCTCCACTTTTTGGCCTACCAGCTATACGCACTGATTTTCCTTACATGTACGAGGCTAGTCTGCAGAGGGGCTCACATTGGGGGGTTCTCTGGCTGAATGGGTCATGGAAACTGCGGCAAGATCAAGCAAGCGTTTATTTTTCAAAATTCAGTTTCACTCTCTACCCCACATAGATAACAATGGGAGGAGATTCAGGACAGAACTTGGCACTGATTATGATGTGAAATCTACTTCAAAATAAGTGCAAAATCACCCCTTGCAATTGATGTCAAATGACGCCCTTAGAAGTACAGTAGGCTATCCTGATCGGTAATTGACTGCTACCTTCTTATACACAGTCATACAGGGAAGACTGCCAGTCAGATATTAGGACTGCCCCCTTGACTCCTAAATATTTCAAGAGCACAGCATATATATCTAACCATCTGGACTGGTAAAAGGGGCCCAGGAACAGAATGGATTGGACGCCCCCATAAAGGTGGGCACATCCGAGTGTCATCCAAGTGCATTCCACTGCAAACTCCACCCCACATCTGAAGCACACTCGGTCAAGTGCATGGGGGCTAAAGCTTACCTGATGCTGCCTGACCCTTCCTCTATTTCACCAGAGACATAACTAGACTCCATTTAACAGAGCCTCCAGGACCTGGCAATGATTGTTACCCCTATATACCCCTATGCACCCCCTATAGCTACACCCCTGTATACCTCTCTGCAAACATCATCACAGTTGTTTTCTATATGCATCAGTACTGCCCATATCTCACATCCAACACAGTGGGTGAGAATAACTTGATTCCTGGTTAACACTGTTACAACATATATTTCTATCATTTGAACGGAGTGACAATTTGGCATTGGTTGGACAGAATGTATGATACTATGAATATACTATATATACTATGACTATGGAGTAGTTGACTTGGTCTAAATGGATATTTTCCAGTATCTGCAGATCTGAGAAGAAAACTGCTGAACTAGGGTAGAGGCGTCATGTTAAAAATTGAGAATGATAGTGGCTTGTAGAGGATGCACGTGAAACCAGCAGGGGAGTGTGAGTTTTTTTTCTTTCTCTAGTTCGATTTAAATTTTTTTTTTTTTTTTTACTGTTTGTTCCCCCCCCCCCTTCTTACCCCTATACTTACATACATGGTTAATATTGAGTTCTTGAATTTTTTTCTGTATTTTTTACACATTTTTTGGTGAAAAGATTAAAGTCAATAATGGAGGGATTACACAAAAAAATAGGGGAGTGGCCATTAGCTGTTCCTTAAATTTGAATATATAGATGGGTATGTGACTGGTTAAATTTTTGTATTTTACAGTTAAATGGTTGTGTTTTACAGCGGGTTTTTTTCAATTGTATTTTTGGATCATGAGATCTACTTTTGCCTTGCATGAAATTCTGATAGTATTTTCCTAATGTTTATTTCCCTTGATAAAATAGAGACTTGTTAGGTATAATATAGGATTGACATGGTATATAGATCAGCTACTCTATGTTATAGCACATTTGCATTGACTTTTGCAGCACCGTACATTAATGGGATGATTTATTATTGTTTGTAAAAATCTGCAGAGAGAATCGCACATCGATGACGTTTTTTCCCTATTGTTTGCATGTAATATTTGTATTTGCAATGGCTGTTTTGTACAGACATTATATATGTGTCTCTTCATATAACTATTTCTACATTTTACATGGAACTCATATCGAGTGTATTTTTAATTTTTTTTTTTTTTACCATACTTGAAATATGTGAATTCTTATGAACTTGTTTCACATCTATATTAAGTTTCTCATAACCGATATATGACAAGTGTTGTCTTAAAAGAAGTAAAATAGAGAATGTTTGAAGTTCAGCGAAGCATGAAGGCCCTGCAGGTGCTTCCTTACAAAACTAATGTCCTGAGGGGCATGATTCAAAACCAAAAAAAAAATATCAAAAAAGAAAAAAAATTTCATCAGAATTAAATTTGAGAACCGTTATTTAGTTTACATATATAATAACTTATATTCAAAGCTAATGTATAGTTTATAATAACAAAGTGGGAAACATAAGGCATTCCGAAATTTATGGAGTCGGGTTTAACATGTTCATACCAAATCTGATGGCAATTGAATTCTCCAAAAACATATAACAACAGATTTCTCCATGGACAGGATAGATACGATTCGCGACCTGCAGGTTTTTGTTAACAGAAGCCATGTGGGCTAAGATTGGAGTTGATTTCCTTTCATGTGTGTCGTTTTTTGTTTGACACATTTTTTGTGGTCATGTGATGATGACATTTACGAATCGGGCACTTGGGGTTATAAAACCCTGAAGGAGACATCCTCTCTTTTAATTGTTGAAGGTGAGAAAAGTTCCGCACTGAAAGCCCTCAAACAGCCAAACTGTCTACTTCAAAGAAGAAAAACTCCAGCTTGCTGTCTCAGAACATGCACTGGCAAAAATGTAAGTCTCTTTCTTAATTTTTAAACAAGAACAAATAGAAATTCTATATCTTGTAGTAGTGATAAAATATATCCAATTTCTTCTTTGCAAATTATGATCGGGGGTCTCAAGCATCTTGACAGGTTATAATAATAATAATAATACATTTTATTTATATAGCACCAACATATTCCGCAGCGCTGTACAATTTGTAGGGCTCAAATACAGACAGAAAGATACATTACAAAGAAAGTCATTTCACACAATGGGACTGAGGGCCCTGCTCACAAGAGCTTACAATCTATGAGGTAGAGGGGGTGACACAAGAGGTAGCAGGGGCGGTATTGCTTATGCAGAGGTCAGACATTTTTGTAATAGAGGTGACTGTCATTACATAAACATAAAACTTTATGAGCCGTCACCAGTCGTGTCCTGTAACATGTGGATGGAGCTTGGACCTATAAAGTTACCCTGAGATGGCATCGCATCATGTGGGAAAATGTGGGAGTGGGGACAGAGGAGGGTTAAGGATTTATGTTAGAAATTGTGATTGGCTTGTCTGAAAAGATGCGTCTTTAGTTTGTACTTGAAACTGTAGAAATTGGGAGTTAATCTGATTGTCCGGGGTAAAGCATTCCAGAGAAGTGGTGCAACTCGGGAGAAGTCTTGTATACGAGCGACAGGTTAACATAACGTGATAAAATTTGGAGTAGTCTTGTGAACAATAATTTTTATTACAAAAACACTGAAATTTTTGGGGCATTTTTTTTGTTGGAGCCAAAGTCAGATGTGGATTCAAAAGAAATAGAAAATATAATAGAAGGACGTATACATATAACATAGAGGCCTGCAGTGGCTATGTTCCAAAAAATTGTGTGCATGGCCAGCCTTGGGACAAAAAAATTAATTTTTTAACTTCCATTCAAAGTTCTTATACGGCTACGACATGCATTTTTAGGTATTTACAATGAATTTTTATTTTCCCAAAATTCAGGCTTCTTTAATCCATATTTCTTTAATGATGTAGTATCTATTAGGATGTTTATATAAACTGTAAATATGAATATGAATGGATACGGATGTATAGATATAAATATACGTATTTGGATATTTCTAGCCATGTTTAGGAATGTTGTAAGCAATGGTGGAACTGTACAGGAGCAATTGTTACAACTACACCTGTATGTGGTCTCCTAGTTAAAGGGACCAGGTGCTGGGCAGTATGGTGGCTAAGTGGTTAACTTACAGATGTGGGTGTGAATCTGACCAAGGACAAGTATGTTCTCCCTGAATTTGTATGGGTTACTTCCACATACCAAAAAATATGCTGATAGGTAAATTCCCATGAACACTATGGGTGTTGGGGATGAGCGCCCACTGACTCCCTACTCCACAACTCTCCATATAGGCCATAAATCTGACTTGTTTCTTTTTCATTTCGTTCTTATGATATAGAGCAAAAAGTATCTGACTTTATATATCTGTTATGAATACTTAAGAAGCCTTTGCTAAAAATGTTTTTTAAAAATCAACCCATATAGTATATTGTAACTGTATAACGCTGTCCCATACACCTAAGATTCAGTAACTGTCAGCAGAATGCTATCTCAGCCAACACCCGAGCTTCACTTCCCATACACATCTATGCATAGTACAGCTGAGTGTTCTGAATGTGAAGACACCTCCAAGGAATACTAAAAATGTCCACTCCACCAAGAAATTGGCCACCCCAAAAAATCTTTATTTAACAGTGTTGGTAAGATACATTTCCAAACTGGACAACCAACTTAAATAGTTTCACTTCTTATATTTTACAAATGGAGTGACAGCGAGTACGTTGTACAAGGCGCCTATACATTGCGGTGTTAAAGTGTCACATACTGACAAATAAGGACACAGTTTTCTACCCACAGGCTATGAGAGAGGTGCGGAGGTGTCTACCATACATGGTAGGTTACTGGTTCATATTGAATGTAGGAAAGAACGCTCAAGCGAGTTTTATCTCCAGGTTGTTGGGTGGTGTTTGGTAACGTATAAGGACCATCTATGCAAAATATCCCGTGTATTTTCAATATGGTTGATGCATTATGAGGATGGTTTATATGGTGTTTCCCATTGATTATCTAAAACAGTCACTTCCCGGTCTGATTCCCCCCCATGTTTGACTTCTCATAAGGGTTTTAGCTGATCGAATCAACACCTTGTAGACAATAGATAACTCCTTTCTTTGTGGTGTATTGGTAGTACTGTATCTTCCTAGGGACAGGTCTAACTTGTATAAACCTCATAATGATCATGGATATTGAACTGAGACATTAAATACGAAAAAGTGACAATGGTACAGTTGTTGAATATGGGTTAACCCATTGTTTTTCCAACCAGACACATTTTGAACCGTATGTACGATTCCCTAGATTTCCTCTGCAGACTTTCTGCTTTAGACATTATACTCATAGGTAAAGCGCAGTGTTTTTACGCTGCACATATTTTTCTGCAATGTGTGGATGGGATTTGCTAGAATAAAGTATAAAAATTGTGTACAAAAACCAAATCTGTTTCCATTTTTTAACTATGTGACTTCCTTGCCTCTGAGTCATTTTGATCGATGTGTCATGATGAAGTGTTCTATACGTCTTACCACTGTCCTGATTTGTAGCATGACGCTAAAGCTTTCCATTCTTTGACATGAGTTCTACATAACGATAGGTATTCATTTTTCATATTAAGATATACAGAAGTTTTTTCACATGACACCATTAGTAAAAATCTAAATCTGTGTCAGGTTGCAGTTCCCACACTGATAGCATCAATGTGTAAAGGTGTTTGCTAATTCCCAAAGTACAATGTTCTGATTTCCACGTATATTTTCCAATTCATCAGACATGTGAAAAATTAAAAAAAGGAAATATCATAATAGTTTCCCCCTGTGTTCCCCCTGTATATGATTTACATGTACTTGTAAAGCTATGGCCCTAGGAGTCAATGCTTAATACTTACCACCATATATTTGTGGCAGAGACTAGTAGTCACCACTCTATGGTAGAGATGAACGAACCTGGATGAACCTGGTTCATTTCGGGATGAACAAGTTCAGTACGGACCACATTTAAAATTGGCTTAAAAAATTAGAACTTATATTTCTCATTTCTAGCTCTCTAAGGCAAACACAGTCTAAGTTATGTCAAAGTGAAAATTATTACTCACCTTTCATGACCTCTTTTGGGTCTCCTTGCCGTGTCTGGTAATACAAGGTGTAGGCTGTACTCGACCACGTTGGGTCGAGTAGGAAAGTAGGGTCCCAATTCAGTGTATCAACAATAGGAAGGACTTCACAATTCTCAGTAGAGTATATGCAATAATAGTATTTATTCACATAAATAAAGTAGAACGACGTTTCGGCCTTTCATAAATGGCCTTCATCAGGCTCAATAGGTAGCAAACAATAAACTACAAGGTAATCATTAGAGATGAGCGAGTAGGTGTTCGATCGAATACTACGGTATTCGAAATACTTCGAAACATCGAAGTTTAAGGTTCGATGCAGAACCAGTGTTGATTGGCAGAATGCTATACATTCTGCCAATCAACGCTGGTTCTTCTCTTACCTTTAGAAGTCTTCTCCGTGTAGCGTCCCCGCGGCGTCTTCCAGCTGGAATTCACTCTACCTAGGCATCCGGCCTAGGCAGAGCCGACTGCGCATGCGCGGGCCTGCCCTCGCATGCGCAGTCGGCTCTGCTCAGGCGTCGGGCCGGGCAGAGCCGACCGTGCATGCGCAGTCGGCTCTGCCTAGGCCCCAATGCCTAGGCAGAGTGAATTCCAGCCGGAAGACGCCGGGGGGGCACTGCGCCGGGAAAAGACTTCAAGGAGAATCCAGCCCGATCGTGGACTTGGTAAGTAAAATTTTATCGAATTTTGCGTACCCCTGAAACGATCATTTCCCCCCATAGACTATAATGGGGTTCAAAATCCGTTTGAACAGTCGAACAGTGTGCGGCTGTTCGAATCGGATTTTGAACCTCGGACATTTTAGTGTTCGCTCATCTCTAGTAATCATATAATAAATAACGTTTTCCTAAAGGACAGAGGCTAAGGCCAGTCAGGGTGGCCACAGAGGGGATTACACTATAAAGAAAGATGGTACCCAATTCTGCAAAGTAATACTGCTCAGAAAAACATTGTTTGCATCTCAAAAGGCAAGCAGATACAGAGTGTAAGTGCTAGTGAAAGCAGGGATAGCGGTTCGGTGATGAAACCTGTGATTGGCGTACCAGTGGTCACACGTCATGCTGTTTGGTATGCCCAGGTCACCGCTGAGGCCCAGACACACACAGCACGGAGCCCTGGCCAATGACATCACACCGTTAGGAGATCTAAAAGAGGTTTTTGAAGGTGAATATAAATGTTTTTTTTTAATTTTTTGCCTCCGCTGGGCTTCCACCTATTATACTCTGGGGTCTATTTTAATTTATCCGACTCTAATCTCATTATATTCAGTTTCGTAACCCCCCCCCCAAAAAAAACAAAACAAAACAAAACAAAACAAAAAAAACCTAGCAATTTGGAATGTTTGAGTTGAACCTGGCTAGTACAAACAAAATCACCCGTCTCTACTCAATTATCAGGACTAGAAAAGCATATTCTGTGTATCTAAAGCGATCCTAGTATCACAAGGGAGGGGAACTTGCTTCGACCTTTGATCAATAACACTTTACAGAAAATATAAATGGCCTGTTAGTCCCACAGAAGCAGTGTTGGCCATGGTCACCATTGTTGACCAGGCTACTATGGTCAGAGCCAGTTTTCATGTACATGCATGTGATCACTGTATCCAGTCACTATCCACAGCAGTGATGCTAGTATGTATGGCATAAGACTGCTAAGATCAGTGATTGGCTACAGTCATATTGCTCCTTCAGTGTCTTCTCTTGGCTTCTTGGGTGACGCTACACTTTGCCGCTCCCATGTAACCACTGAAGCCCAAGCACAAGTCTTCCAGGAGGACAGAAGAGGACCCCGAGGGAACATCAGACACTGGGAGGATTGTGTTTGTGTGTGATGAACCCCTAAAGATTTAGGTTTGGGTTGAACTTGAAACATTTGGAAAATTTGGGTTGAGTTAAGTTTGTCCTGAACTGCTTCTCCCATCTCTACCGATCAGATGAAATTGTAGTACATAAAAGCTGTAAAAGCGACAATTTTTAATAAACAATGACAAATCTTCATTATGAATCTCTATCTTGGGATAAGAAGTCTTATAGACTATGTAGTGCTTATTTGGGAATGGTATGCAAATTAGCCCCCATTCCAAAAAAGAAATCCATTCCTCTAGAGCCACCTTTTGGAGAGAAGTTATCCTATAAGTCAATCTTCAACCCTTTAACAGGCCTTGCAACATGACCAGGACTAGCCAAACCTGACGCTTACCTGCAGACAGCTTCAGGGTGTTGCCCCTCTCCAGTGCAGAGTAGGGTGTAAGTTACTGTAATGCCTTGTCAGGCTTCCTCATACAATACAGAATACAATACCACAATGTCAAAGAAATTTAAAGAAATGAGCCAACAATACGATCACTTTGATATAATATGCTGATGATAGAATTCTTCAGATGTCTTATTTTAGTACAATAGTTTACTGTAATTTTCAGAACTATGTGGTTTAGGTGTTTGCTACTGTATACTAATTTCCATGTGAGCTGTCACTTTCCTTTGTCGTTAAAGTGGTTGCATAAAGGGGATTTCTGGGATTATATATCGATGGTTCTTCCTTAGAATCCCCCTGTTTGTGATTCTCCAAATCCCCTTTCTTCTAGATGTGAGTTTAGAATACAGACAAGAGTATGGAGTACAGAGATAATACACAGTGATGTCACAGTACAGAGATAATACACAGTGATGTCACAGTACAGAGATAATACACACAGTGATGTCACAGTACAGGGATAATACACACAGTGATGTCACAGTACAGAGATAATACACAGTGATGTCACAGTACAGAGATAATACACACAGTGATGTCACAGTACAGAGATAATACACACAGTGATGTCACAGTACAGAGATAATATACATAGTGATGTCACAGTACAGGGATAATATACACAGTGATGTCACAGTACAGGGATAATATACACAGTGATGTCACAATATAGAGATAATACACACAGTGATGTCACAGTACAGAGATAATACACAGTGATGTCACAGTACAGAGATAATACACACAGTGATGTCACAGTACAGAGATAATACACAGTGATGTCACAGTACAGAGATAATACACACAGTGATGTCACAGTACAGAGATAATATACACAGTGATGTCACAGTACAGGGATAATATACACAGTGATGTCACAATATAGAGATAATACACACAGTGATGTCACAGTACAGGGATAATACACACAGTCATGTCATAGTACGGAGATAATACACAGTGATGTCACAGTACAGGGATAATACACACAGTGATGTCACAGTACAGAGATTATACACACAGTGATGTCACAGTACAGGGATAATACACACAGTGATGTCACAGTACAGGGATAATACACACAGTGATGTCACAGTACAGAGATAATATACACAGTGATGTCACAATATAGAGATAATACACACAGTGATGTCACAGTACAGGGATAATACACACAGTCATGTCATAGTACGGAGATAATACACAGTGATGTCACAGTACAGGGATAATGCACACAGTGATGTCACAGTACAGGGATAATATACACAGTGATGTCACAGTACAGGGATAATATACACAGTGATGTCACAGTACAGGGATAATATACACAGTGATGTCACAATATAGAGATAATACACACAGTGATGTCACAGTACAGGGATAATACACACAGTCATGTCATAGTACGGAGATAATACACAGTGATGTCACAGTACAGGGATAATGCACACAGTGATGTCACAGTACAGGGATAATGCACACAGTGATGTCACAGTACAGTGATAATACACACAGGGATGTCACAGTACAGAGATAGTACACACAGTGATGTCACAGTACAGAGATAATACACACAGTGATGTCACAGTACAGGGATAATACACACAGGGATGTCATAGTACAGGGATAATACACACAGTGATGTCACAGTACAGGGATAATACACACAGTGATGTCACAGTACAGGGATAATACACACAGTGATGTCACAGTACAGGGATAATACACACAGGGATGTCATAGTACAGGGATAATACACACAGTGATGTCACAGTACAGGGATAATACACACAGGGATGTCACAGTACAGAGATAATACACACAGTGATGTCACAGTACAGGGATAATACACACAGTGATGACACAGGACAGAGATAATACACACAGTCATGTCATAGTATGGAGATAATACACAGTCATGTCACAGTACAGGGATAATACACACAGTGATGTCACAGTACAGAGATAATACACACAGTGATGTCACAGTACAGGGATAATACACACAGGGATGTCATAGTACAGGGATAATACACACAGTGATGTCACAGTACAGGGATAATACACACAGTGATGTCACAGTACAGGGATAATACACACAGGGATGTCATAGTACAGGGATAATACACACAGTGATGTCACAGTACAGAGATAATACACACAGTGATGTCACAGTACAGGGATAATACACACAGTGATGTCACAGGACAGAGATAATACACACAGTCATGGCATAGTACGGAGATAATACACAGTCATGTCACAGTACAGGGATAATGCACACAGTGATGTCACAGTACAGGGATAATGTACACAGTGATGTCACAGTACAGGGATAATACACACAGTGATGTCACAGTACAGAGATAATACACACAGTGATGTCACAGTACAGAGATAATACACACAATGATGTCACAGTACAGGGATAATACACACAGTGATGTCACAGTACAGGGATAATACACACAGTGATGTCACAGTACAGGGATAATACACACAGTGATGTCACAGTACAGAGATAATACACACAGTGATGCCACAGTACAGGGATAATACACACAGTGATGTCACAGTACAGGGATAATGTATATAGTGATATCACAGTGCAGGGGTAATGTACACAATGATATCACAGTACAGAGATAACAAATACAATAATGTTACCGCATAGGAATAATGTACATAGCAATTTTACAGTATAGAGATAATGCTCACAGTAATGTCATAGTACAGAGATAATTCACAAATTGATATCACAGTACAGGGTTAATGAACACAGTGATGTCACAGTGAACGATTATACCCACCATTGTATTACAGCACACAAATTATGCATACATAATAATAACCATATACACTGTGACATAATAGCACAGGAGAAAATAACAATGAGGACACATGCAGGAATAATGCACGTGTAATGTCACACTATGCAATGCCACTGAAAGGGCTAATACACACTGGAGTAATCATTGTACTCCTTTGTAAAACATAGAAAGGGCCACGTTGAATTCTTCACACCAATTCAGTCATCCATGATCATCAATAACTGCACATCGGCTCTGTACAGAGATAGCCCCCCTTCCCCCCATAGTTGCTCCTCACAGCAGCTGCTATCAGTAGGCTCGGCTGCTCCAGACTCAAGGCTCGTGGGGTACTCTTGTTTTGGCTATAATTTTTTTCAATTACTTGTACATACACAAAGCCGATGCTAGTCTTCCCACAAGTGAGGTGGCTGCATAGTGTAATGAGTGCCTATTCCTGGCATAGCAAGGGAGCCTGCTACTGTGCCCCCTCCTGTACCCTGCTGCCTTTACAAATAAGTAATAAACCACCCTGGCTGCTATGCCCATGTCTGCAGTGGAATCCTCTTGCCACATCTTTAAGGCTAACTTCATGTATGTGAATTTCTACAGCCCTATTTGTGGTATAGTTACCCATTCACTTCAGAATACAATTTCAACTTCTCACTTTCACCCACAAAGCTCTTACAGTGCTTACATCTCTCTCTTCTTTGTCTGCCACCCTACCCATTCTGTTCTGCCAGTATTCCAGAACTAACACAATCCATAACCTCAACCTTGCAGTCCTAGCTCCAAGACTTTTCTTGTGCTGCACCAGTTTTCTGGAATGTGCTACACCCAATATCTGAATGTGACTTCCCAATATCTGGAATTTTCAAGCATTTTAAAACACATCTTTTAGGCAGGTTATTGCATTTACATTTAGCTTTAGTGGTGACAAAGGCACGCTGACTGTCACAACATTTTGACAATTAATACTTTCATATATAGTATATTCTTATAATAAACTCATTTCTTGCATCTGGCCCATCCAGTATTGATTTCCTCTGTATTGACCTATCTGGTTTTCAATGAGGGGTGCTACCACTAGCCCTACCATATTTCCCTGCACCTGCTAATAAAAATCTTTTCGCACTGTTCATACTTGGAGTCCATAAGACTCCTAAAGAGGTATCAGCAGAAGCAGTACTTACTATACATCTACAGTCCTATGAAAAAGTTTGGGCACCCCTATTAATCTTAATCATTTTTAGTTCTAAATATTTTGGTGTTTGCAACAGCCATTTCAGTTTGATCTATCTAATAACTGATGGACACAGTAATATTTCAGGATTGAAATGAGGTTTATTGTACTAACAGAAAATGCGCAATATGCATTAAACCAAAATTTGACCGGTGCAAAAGTATGGGCACCCTTATCATTTTATTGATTTGAATACTCTTAACTACTTTTTACTGACTTACTGAAGCACAAAATTGGTTTTGTAACCTCAGTGAGCTTTGAACTTCATAGCCAGGTGTATCCAATCATGAGAAAAGGTATTTAAGGTGGCCAATTGCAAGTTGTTCTACTATTTGAATCTCCTCTGAAGAGTGGCATCATGGGCTACTCAAAACAACTCTCAAATGATCTGAAAACAAAGATTGTTCAACATAGTTGTTCAGGGGAAGGATACAAAAAGTTGTCTCAGAGATTTAACCTGTCAGTTTCCACTGTGAGGAACATAGTAAGGAAATGGAAGACCACAGGGACAGTTCTTGTTAAGCCCAGAAGTGGCAGGCCAAGAAAAATATCAGAAAGGCAGAGAAGAAGAATGGTGAGAACAGTCAAGGACAATCCACAGACCACCTCCAAAGAGCTGCAGCATCATCTTGCTGCAGATGGTGTCACTGTGCATCGGTCAACTATACAGCGCACTTTGCACAAATAGAAGCTGTATGGGAGAGTGATGAGAAAGAAGCCGTTTCTGCACGTACGCCACAAATAGAGTTGCCTGAGGTATGAAAAAGCACATTTGGACAAGGCAGCTTCATTTTGGAAACAAAAATTGAGTTGTTTGGTTATAAAAAAAGGCGTTATGCATGGCGTCCAAAAAGAAACAGCATTCCAAGAAAAACACATGCTACCCACTGTAAAATTTGGTGGAGGTTCCATCATGCTTTGGGGCTGTGTGGCCAATGCCGGCATCGGGAATCTTGTTAAAGTTGAGGGTCGCATGGATTCCACTCAGTATCAGCAGATTCTTGAGAATAATGTTCAAGAATCAGTGACGAAGTTGAAGTTACGCCGGGGATGGATATTTCAGCAAGACAATGATCCAAAACACCGCTCCAAATCCTCAGGCATTCATGCAGAGGAACAATTACAATGTTCTGGAATGGCCATCCCAGTCCCCAGACCTGAATATCATTGAACATCTGTGGGATGATTTGAAGCGGGCTGTCCATGCTCGGCGACCATCTAACTTAACTGAACTTGAATTGTTTGTCCAAAATACATTTATCCAGGATCCAGGAACTGATTAAAAGCTACAGGAAGCGACTAGAGGCTGTTATCTTTGCAAAAGGAGGATGTACTAAATATTAATGTCACTTTTCTGTTGAGGTGCCCATACTTTTGCACCGGTCAAATTTTGGTTTAATGCATATTGCGCATTTTCTGTTAGTACAATAAACCTCATTTCAATCCTGAAATATTACTGTGTCCATCAGTTATTAGATATATCAAACTGAAATGGCTGCTGCAAACACCAAAATATTTAGAACTAAAAATGATTAAGATTAATAGGGGTGCCCAAACTTTTTCATAGGACTGTATAGATGATCTACTAGTGGTGTTGACTTATCAAAACCATACAAGGTGATCCCCAAACCTAAAGGGTAAAGGGTTGCAGCTTGTCATGCTTGTAAGTGTGTGCATGGATTTAGGAAATGCCACGGTTGGTCTTGGCCAGTATTGTCATTATTATTATTATTATTATTATTATTATTATCATCTCAAGACAAATAAGGGTCAGCCTCTTTTCATGGCTGAGTTTTAGAGGTTGTTTTACTTTCATCCCTCATTGGGTGTGCTTTCTGTAAGATATATTGTAAATCGATGGGCATTACTAATGCTGCAATTGTCCCTGCTGACAATTTTATTGGCCTCTTCAAAGGGCCTGAGGAGATGACACATTTCCCTCAAGAGCCTAAAATGCAGTAATCATTCACTACTGTCTTCTGCTCTCAAAGATGCCCCAACATCTACATTATGGAATTTCTTGAAGGGTGTACCAAGGCAATATACTGTATTGGTTGAATGGCCACCAGTACCCCACCCCCTGTCGCAACAAACTCCACCACCTGTTATGTCTATCACCAGTGCAAAATGGTAATGAATATGGTTTATAGCTGGCAATACCAAATGATTAAATGCTCCATTGCTATAAGACAAATTTGGTGAAGAATGTGGTTTGAACTAGCAATAGCTATAATTCACTTTTGCCGTAAGACAAACTTTGTAATGGATGTGGTTTAGAACTGGCTTAGAATGGTTGCAGTTTTTGTTTCATCCGAAACTAAAGACAAAAGATTTGTCAATTTGGGGTCTAATCCAGTTTGTTACCAATCAGCATTATTTTAAGCAAAATTTCAGCTCACCTTCCTAAACCTTTATCAGGCTTTAAATTCTAGTTGTCAATAAGCTTGCAAGTTATCTATCAATGTATCTATCTATTTTTCCATCTATCTATATAAAGAAAAAAACAGCACTATGGTAAGTCACTGGGACTTACAAGCTGTCTACACGTTTGCCAATTCTGGTCCAAAAGAGAACAAAGAGAAGTCAATGCCATGTTTTGGAACGCTCGCCTACCTTTGTCAAGTGTGTCTATTTATCTATCTATCTATCTATCTATCTATCTATCTATGATATATCTATCTATCTATGATCTATCTATCTATCTATCTATCTATCTATCTATCTATCTCATATCTATCTATCTATCTATCTATCTATCTATCTCATATCTATCTATCTATCTATCTATCTATCTATCTATCTCCTATTTATCTATCATCTATCTATCTATCTATCTATCTATCTATCATCTATCTATCTATCTATCTATCTATCTATCTATCTATCTATCATCTATCTATCTCCTATCTATCTATCTATCTATCTATCTATCATCTATCTATCTATCTATCTATCTATCTATCATCTATCTATCTATCTATCTATCTATCTACCTATCTATCTATCTCCTATCTATCTATCTATCTATCTATCTATCTATCATCTATCTATCTATCTATCTATCTATCTATCTATCTATCTATCTATCATCTATCTATCTATCTATCTATCTATCTATCTATCTATCATCTATCTTTTATCTATCTCCTATCTATCTATCTATCTATCTATCTATCTATCTATCTATCTATCTATCATCTATCTTTTATCTATCTGTCTATCATCTATCTATCTATCTATCTATCTATCTATCTATCTATCAATCTTTTATCTATCTATCTATCTATCTATCTATCTATCTATCTATCATATATCTATCTATCTATTACTAATTTGTTCGCTTGTCTATTTTTGCATAGGTACATAATGACTTGTCCAACTTTAGTATTTCCTTTGTAAGTCTGAGTCACATTTCATGAGTCAAGTTTCTGTCTTCAGAATGTCTATTAGTGTACTTTCTCTATATGAATAATGCGATCACTTGGCCTCCATATGCTATGTTCTATAGATATTACAATATTGTTTGAAGTATTATAACAGTTTTATAGAAAATTACGTTCTGTGCAGCAAGTAAAGAAGTCCCCCGCAGGTTCTTGTGATAGCAAAATACACTATACACTGCCCACACAATACTGTCTTTATAGCGCCTAATACAATGCCTCCATACAATGCCTAAACCATACTTCCTAACAATATCCAACTAATGATTCCATATAGACCATAAGTAACAGTGACATATATTTCCCATAAAATACTAGCAAATACAGTCGCTTCTGGGATATAGAGAGGGATCATACAAGTCCGTTACAGCCTCTGTCTGTGCGAGAGAAGTGACAAATTCTGTGAAATTGCGCTACTCTGCTTCATCTTCACATAGTGTCATTGTCTGCTTTGGCTAACTATGATTAACCCTTGTATGGTTTGGAAACATGTCAGCGTCTTTCTGTATTTTATGCATGTGCACCCCATTTTGTTTTCAATGTGATTCTTCAGATATATATAGAACTTCTTGCATTGATGGACAAATCCCTAAAAAAAAATAAAAAATTATATATATATATATATATATATATATATATACATATATATTAATTATAATATATTTATAATATATATAATATAGATAGATAGGTAGATATGAGATACATAGATAGATAGATAGATAGATAGATAGATAGATAGATAGATAGATAGACACATTTGTTTGTCTACATTGATATCCAAGTCTTCATCACCCATTTCAGCAGATAATAATCTAATGTGTATGGCCATTTTCAACGAAAATTCCAAGTACATCACACACTTCCACAACATGTATTTTCCATAGACATAATGTTAGGGAATTGCTAGGACGACAATTCCCCAGTAGCTGCTGATGAACCCTGGAGGAAGGGGCACAAGAGACAGTGAGCCCTGGTCTGAAACCCCCCTCCCCCCACCTCCACTGTCCCTTCCTGCTTGCCAGTCCTATCCTAGGTAATAGGTGACAACTGGATGACAAGACACAAAACGCGGACAAGACAAAAAACAACAAGGAAGCTCAGCTAGCCAGGGGTCAGTAACAGTTGAGCAATACAGTGTCAAAATTAAAATCCAAAAGAGTAGTCAATAGGGAAAGCCAAAGGTCAAGAATCAGAATACAAAAATAAACAGCGAGAGAACACGCACAAGGCAATAGCAAGCACCAATGTGAATGTGAGCCAAGAATAAATAGGGAGGTTGAACCCGCCCTGGAGTTGATCGGTGGACGGGCTGTCAGTCACACGGCAAGACTAGAATTAATCACTTCAAGAACAGAGGCAAACAAGGGCAGAAGACGGATGTGGTGGAAATTCAATTACAGAACAAGAGCCATGTTCACACAGTGCAACCAAAAACTCTAAGCAATGAATTAAACTGCACACACCTCCTGCACCGCAGCAAGCGAGCAGAGGGTGGCGCAGTGACCCGAACAGGCAGAGATGTTACATATAATGTATAGCTTCACCTACAGAGTAGCTGCCTCTATAGAGGACATTCAGTATTGAGTGACTGTGTCGATTCCATCTATAATCCTTTCTTTCATGTAAGTTTCTTGTGTTTATGGTCACCAAGAAGTCACGTAGTTCATTTCATTGTTTTCTCTTAGTTCCCTTTGACATGTGCTGCCATACTAACAATTTTGTTGAATTTTAGCCTGAAAGTTCTTATATGATTCATATTCTATATAAAGTATACTCATTTCACCAACTCGGGGTAAATCAATTGATTCCTAAAATTGAAACTGCGAGATGTTATCTAATAAGATAAGCAGAATATAGACTATATTGCTTGTATTGTGTCTCTTAGTATATCTGATATGCTACTTCGGATGCATGCTTCATATTTTATATTTTATGATGATAAATCCATGTGTGTTTTTGTGTTTTTTCTATGTATTTTTGATGTTCATTTTGCTGCAAATAGAGGCGCTATAATGTAACGGCACCCAAAGCGCCCATTCACATGCTCTGATTTTGAGGCAGATTGCATCTCAAAATCAGTGCAAAATCCATTATGTTTGATGGCAAACAGAGATTGAAGCAGGATGCAAGACATTTTGGGTGAGACACATTGTCCAAGCCAAGTGGCAGCCACTGTGGTGCACCTTCCATGAGGCGACCTGAGGTGATGGCCTCATGCGGGGCCTCGTGGAATAAATTGGGGGCGCCATTTTTTTCAAATTGGCAGCTACTTATTGTGTTATTGCAATAATCAACTGCTGATAATTTTTATTCACCTGTGCAAACTCCTGTCCTGGTCGCCTTCCACTTCCTGTAGGCGGTGGTACACTTACGTCACAATGCTCAAGAACGCCAGATCACTACACACAGCGTCTTCAGCATGGCTACAGCATATTATCGTCCGCTACTTTGTGTTGGTTTAGGGGAAAAAAAGAGTGACATATACCACAGGCGGCCTTTAAAAAGAGGTCATATTCTGTGTGTAGGGAATAAAAGGGGTCATAAACTGCTTGGGGGCCATAAATAGGGGGGATCACATGCTGTGTATGGGTGGGGTAAAAAATAAAGGGGGTCATATACTGTGTAGGGGTGATAAAAAGGGTCAGACACTATGTGGGGGCCATAAAAAGGAGTCAGATATGGTGTGCAGGCCATAAAAAGGGTCAGTAACTATGTGGTTGGGGGCCATAATATTGGGTCAGATACTGTGTGTGGGGCCATAAAAGGGCTCAGATACTGTGTGCAGGCCATAACAAGATGTGACACGTCTCTCGAGTTAAAATATATATATTTTTTTTTATCAATTTTGACACCCCGAGCTCAAAAGGTTAGCCATTATTGGCATGCAAAGTAGTCATAGGAGTGAGAACCGTGTTATATATGGATATGGATAAACTTGAGGTATAGAAACAGTATATGAGGTTTAACACCTATAAATGTTCTATAAAGTTATGCACTGGGAAGGAAAACTATGTGTCACATTATATACTAAATGGAAAATACTAGGTAAAACTAACATGGGAAGAACATTAGATGACAGTAAATGTAAATGAGGCAACCAGTGTCAGGCAGCTGCTGCCAAGTCAAGTAATATTGACGGGCGCATAAATGCTGATGGTAAAAACTTAGTTCTACCAATTCTGTAGTCAGATTGCACATGGAAAATCGTCCCACATATTCTAGATGATTGCGTTTGTACCTTTTTAGGAGCGCATTTTACTGGAAAATAGTGTTTTATGTGCTATGTATTAATGTACAATGTATCCATTAACCATTGACCCTAAAAATTATAGTCATCCGGACCCTAGATGTTAGGAGAATGAAAAGTGGGTGTGGCTCGCTGCTTGGACGGGATCTTGACTCATTTATGAAATACGATAAATGATGCAGAAAGTTCCATCTCCACTCCCTGGAGACCCTGACCCCATGCATGAATAACTACAGGACCCAGAAAGGTTATTGATAAAGGAATTATTTATTGAGTTGGATTACTTAGAGAACGACCTAATAATTATATCAGATGTCAGTACAGAGATCTACTGTATGTACACCCAGGATTGTAACTACATCGAGTCTGTATGGTTGATAAAAGACATATGTCCATAAAGTTCAACATGGCAAAGGGCAAAATGGCATGACATTCTATACATTTCCATAAGCACCAATGCTGTTTTGCACTTAAAAGGAATATAATCCCTTTCTGGAGCTGTCAGCTGTGACCAGCTCCTGGGTAGGCTATTCCAAAGATTTACAGTCCTTACAGTGAAGACGCCTTGTTGCCTCTTGAAATTACCAGTGGATGCAAATCAGTCCATGGCCATGTGAAATACAGTCCATAGTCATGTGAAATACAGTCCATAGTCATGTGAAATACAATCCATAGTCATGTGAAATACAGTCCATAGTCATGTGAAATACAGTCCATAGTCATGTGATATACAGTCCATGATCATGTGATATACACATACCCTGTTTCCTCGAAAATAAGACACCTCCCCTTCACCTCCTGCACCACCTACAACCTGCAGTCATGCCGGAGCTCTGCTAAGGAAGCGCCAGCATGACTGCCGATTGTCCCCCGCTCCAGCTGTTGCATAAGACATCCCCCGAAAATAAGACAGGTCATATATTTCGGAAGAGAATTTAATATAAGACACTGTCTTATTTTCGGGGAAACAGGCAGATGTCTAATTACTATGCTGTGACTATAATGAGCTGTATGTCACATGATCATGGACTGTACATCACATGACCATGGACTGTATGTCATCTGACCATAGACTGTATATCACATGACCATAGACTGTATATCACATGACCATGTACTTATTTTTATCCACTAGACCAGGGGTGCTCACACTTTTTCATCGTGTGAGCTACTTTATTAGCTGACCAAGGCTAAAGATCTACTAGGGCGGTGACGGGACTTGTGGGCGGGACTGGGCGGGTTTGTGGGTGGGGCTGGGCATGTGGGCGGGACCAGGCGGATCGTGACAGCAGGAGACAGCGGCGTTCTGTGGCTGCCCAGGGATCCCCGCTGTCTGCTTTTTCACAGCGCAGGCTGAGAGTTATCTCTGGACACTGGCAGGCTGCGTCTGCGGCAGCCCCGCCTGCCAGTGTCCGGAGATGACTCTCAGCCTGCACTGTGAACAAGCAGACATCAGGGATCCCTGCATCCCGCGATTGACCCATACGTCCTTTGCAATCTACCAGTAGATCGCGATCGACGTATTGGGCACCCCTGCACTAGAACTAAACAATGAATGCCAGAAAGCAGAGATCTAGAAAACCATAAGAAATTGATACAGAAAGTATTTTGGAACATCTGAAAACTTTTCATTATGCAAACAATAATGTGTATTTGTTAAAACTGGACATCCCCTTTAAGTAAAGTACAATATTGTTACAAGTTATAGTTGCTATAACTATAGTTAATTCCCGGAGATGAGGTTTTGATTCAGGGATTTATTCTGATTACCAAATTTGGAATTAAAAGGAATTTTTGGCTTTATGATAAATTTATCTTCTGTCTCATGAAGGTTTTTGCCTTCTTCTGGATCAACACTGTAGCACTGACCTTATGCTTTAATACTTTATTATATGGGTTGTTTTTTTTTATTATTTATTTGGTCAGTAGAGACCGTTGGGATAATGTTATTAAATATCTGAGACAGGAGAATATGTCTTGGTACCCTGCGTCACCCACCAATAACCTGCCCTCACCCCTTACCCTGGTGTTATTCTGTACGACATACAGTGTTTTATTACATAGGAGACAGTAAGCACATTGTCTGATGCCGTTCTTACTGCTCACTATTGTTTCTCACATTGGCTTCCCAGGAAGCTTTACCGCCTATTCATGAAACTTTCCACACCTACACATGTCATTAAAAATATGGTCCTTTGAAGATATCGATCGGCGCTCTGAACACTCCTGTTCTGAATACTAAGAACTGGAAAATGAAAGTTGAGCTATTGAACACAGCGGACTGATGTACAATAGAGAAGAGCGAGAGCTAGTGCTTTACTTCTTATAGGTTGGGTTTCTCTCCTCTCTGCTGCACTAGATGACATAATGTACATGCATTGTAATTTCCTGCTATATTTTAGTCATATTAGGTGTGGTGACAGACAAGAACATTAGCCTGAGAGGTCATGTACAGATTTAAATGGGGTATCGGGGAATTTTCGTATGGTGATGTCATATTTATGAAGCCCCTGCACCAACATCAGCAATCTCCCCCTATATGTGTATGCAGTCCTTACACATTAGATGAATAGCGACAGAACCTGCTATTCTCAGCCAATGATCTAATGTATATCAGGGGATCCACATATATGACTTCAACATGGCTGATCCTTTACATACCTTCAGAATATCTCAATTTTTGCAGGACTATCTAACAGTTACAAAGTTCATGGTACATTCTCTTGAAACAAACGTGTCAGCTTGGCCATTCGTATACATTAATGCAGGTGTTGGAAGAGATAGCTACATTGTGTATTTCACCAGCTTTAGTGGGATCGGCTTCTATTATGGTGTACCTCAGGGGCATAACAAGTAACTTCGGGCACCCTAGAAAAACTTGCAACCTGGAGTCCCATTTTACCAAAACCTCCTTCAGCAGTAAATCTAGAACTTTAAAAGTGTACAACTATTTCACCTTCCATTACACACAGCGATGCCACAGTATAGGGATAATACACAAAGTGATGTCACAGTACAGGGATAATACACACAGTGATGTCACAGTATAGGGATAATACACACAGTGATGTCACAGTACCGGACAATACACAAAGTGTTCTTATAATACAGGGATAATATACTTAGTGATGTCATAGTACGGGATAATACACACTGTGATCTTACAATACAGGGATAATATACACAGTGATGTCACAGGACAGGGGTAATAGATACAATGATGTCATAGTACAATGATAATGTACACTATGACATCATAGCATAGGTATAATGCACATAAGGACTCATGCTGTACATGGTGACATCACATATGAGGAAAGTAGTTATAATGATGTCAAATGCAGGCATTATGATGTCCCAGTAAATTATTATTATTATTATTATTATTATTATTATTATTATTTATTTATTTATATAGCACCATTAATTCCATGGTGTTTTACATTTGGGGGTTACATACAATACACAAAATATACAGGTAGATATAATACTAAAATTAATGGATGTACATTCAGTTTTCAGGGATACTGTATGTCTTGACTTTGGTATTGGTCAGGGTCTGACCTTTGGGACTCCCAGCAATCCCAGGGATGAAGGGGCAACATTGCTTATTAGTTCTGCTTCCCTTAACTGCACATTATTGACCTGGTCACCCATTGTGCAAGAATTTGGACTGGACCCATTGAAGTGATCTGTGTCAGTTGCAGCAAAGGGGATGCAGCACTACAGCCTCTATATTCTCAGGACTGGTGGGCTCATAGAAGTTGGGCCCCCACCAATCATAACATGACACTAACATGACTCATGACTCATTTATATAATCATATACTTACATATCTGTAATCCAATTAACCCCTTCATGAGTCACCCGCCCTCCAAATGATATGGAAGATTTTACATGCATTCTTGCAAAAGAAGAAATATCATTTTCCTAGTGAGTTTGTGCAGAATAACCACAAACCAGATGCAATATTTTCACATTTGAGCTGTCTAATAAACTCTAAAAGATGAGAAATGAAAGTAACATATGTAGTGACAAACCCGGACCACCAGAAACTAGATGCTGAAAATGTCATATTAGCAGTAATGAAACCAGATACGAGTACGTGGCAGCAGCTGATGTAGGAGATGCGGGCGCAAAGGTTGGTAAAAGAGCAGGATAGAAAGGGAAGTATTATTTCTACTCATCTTACTTCCTATATTACACGCTACACCAGTCTGATGTGTAAAGGTCTGGAAATTTACAATTTTCTTTGCAGGATTGGTTTATAGGCAAAAAATGTCCAGCATGACAAATAAAGTTTTTCCCTCTTGCAGCCCATATAATACTGCCATAGGCTAAGGCCCCATATAGCGAAGCACGGCAAAAATAGGGTGCAGAAAAAAACCCTACCACATCACAACCACATAGAAATACTTGTCCTGCACAAATTATAATGCTCCCTCATTGGCCCCCACATAGTATAATGCCCCTTAGTGGCTCTCACACAGTATAATGGCTCCCTAGTGGCCCTATACAATATGCCCCTTATAATGTCCCCCTCCAGGTTGCCCTCACAAATTCATGTACCCCCAATACCCTGGTTGACTCCACCATGTGACAGTATCATGTGTTGCCATAGTGTCATGCCTCCCCTCCCCGGTATCATGTCCACACCCCAGGTTACCCCTACAGTATCACATCCCCCATACTAAAATGCTCTTTAAGGTGAGACACATATCAGGCATTTATGGCATATTCTTTGGGAACCTATACTTAAAGTGGCTTGCAAAAGTATTGAACTTTTTCACATTTTGTCACCTTACATCCACAAACTTAAATGTATTTTATTGAGATGTTAAGTGATAGACAACACAACGTAGAAGATAATTGTGACATGGAAGGAAAATGATACAAGGTTTTCAAAATTTTAATCAAAGTGTGACGTGCAAAAATCTCCAGCCCCCTATATCAATACTTTGTAGAGTCATCTTTCAGTGCAGTTGAAACTGCAAGTCTTTTGGAGTTTATCTCTACCAGCTTTGCACATCTAGAGACTGAGAGTTTTGCCCATTCTTCTTTGCCAATAGCTCAAGTTCAGCCAGATTTGATGGAGACGTCTGTGAATAGCAATTTTCATGTCTTTCCACAGATTCTCAATCAGACTTAGGTCTGGACTGTGACTGGGTCATTCTAATACAATTATTATCTGATCTAATCCATTCCACTGTAGCTCAGACTGTAGGTTTAGGGTCATTGTCTTACTGGAAGGTGAATCTCCTTCCCAGTCTCAAGTGTTTTGCAGCCTCCAACAGGTTTTCTTCCAGGATTGCCTTCTATTTAGCTCCATCCATCTTCCCACCATCTGACCAGCTTCCCTGTCCCTGCTGAAGGAAAGCCTCCCCCAGCATGATGCTGCCCCCTATGTGTCACAGTGGTGACGGAGTGTTCAGGGTGATGAGCAGGGTTACTTTTCCACCACACATAGCACTTTGCACTTAGGCCAACAAGTTCATCTTTGGTCTCATCTGACCAGATCACCTTCTTCCACATGTTTACTGTGTTCCCTATGTGGCTTGTAGCAAACTTCATACAGCACTTCTTATGTCTTTCTTTTAACACTGGCTTTCTTCTTGCCACTCTTCCATAAAGGCCAGATTTGTGGAGTATATGACTTCTAGTTATCCTGTGGACAGATTCTCCCTCCAGAGCAACCATGGGCCTCTTGGCTGTTTCTCTGACCAGTGTTCTCCTTGCTCGATCTGTCAGTTTAGGTGGACGGCCACGTCTTGGTAGGTTTGCAGTTGTAGAATACTCTTTCCATTTCAAGATGATGGATTGAACAGTGCTCCTTGAGCTGTGTAAATCTGTATGCAGTGACTGCCCCCTAGCGGTGGCTCCTGTTATGCAGAATAAGGAAGTATTAAAGTAAGTAAGCAGAATGAATGACAACAAGCAGAGATCTAGAAAACCGTGAGGAACCGATACAGAAAGTATATTGGAAAATTATAAAACATTGAAAAACCTTGTATTTCACAAACAATAATATTGGCGTCTCAACCCCTTTAAATCCCCTTCAAGTAAATGGTGCTGAGCTGCGATAACAAGCATAGCCAAATAGCTTGTATATGCAATGTATATGTGACAACTGCATAATACCATATGTCACACTACCATATGTCTGATTATGAAACTATATTATGTCTTTTTTTTTTTTTTAATAAAAAACTTATCTGTACAATAGTATCTGTAGAACAGTAGCTTCTCATTATATACAAAACTGTGCATTGGCCTTATGCAGAGACACATGGGGTATCAACAGCACTGCCCTGACACAATACTGACCATTGTCTTTATAGGTACCATAATATGGACCTATCAGGGGAAATGTATCAAGAATTCTGGCATAATTTGCACCAAAATCTGTCTAACATGCTGAGTATCACATTATCAAGTGTTTTAGATGCTTTTTAGACACATTTACAACTTGTACAAAAAGGGGCATGATCTGTCAAGAAACAGACATGGCCCAGGTTGACACCGTGGCCAAAAATGCACCATAAATTTTTAAGCCAAATGATAAGTGGTGTAATGTTATACTAGGCAGTCTAACAATACGCCAGACTGATCAAACAGCTCAGACACTGGCACGGTTTAGGACTGTCTTGTCTAATTTGTCTAAAACTTTGACACTATTAGTAAACCAGCCCCACTTTCTGCCTGGACCAGTATTATTAATAATGTAATAGGATATTTAATGGCTCATGCCAAGGGTTTCTTTTCTGCAAGATTCATAGACTTGTACAGAGATATGAATATGTCTGCCTCTAGGTGACACTGTAGGTATAGTACAGCCCATAGACGTCTACTGGTGCTTCCATATTACTCACCCATTATATGGAGCCATATTACAATAGTGTGCAGAATCCCGTATACTGTTATCAGCTTACTATAGTGTGAGAGCAACATTTTATTAGAATTCCTGCCCTGTATCCAGGTTAGCAAGCATTTACAGCACAGTGGTTCAGTATTTGGCACTAGCCTCTGCCCACGACTTTGTCTGCGGGTTGTTGGCGTCGATGATCCGCCTATATTCAGCAAATTACTGCCATCGATGGTTTCCCTGCTCTGGCATTTCAGCAGCTCTCAAGCTGTCCTGCTGCTGGCCTTGTTCCTCACACCGTGCCTGTGATTGTTTGGGCATCTCAGCAGCTCGCTGGGATGCCATATAATGAGTGTGTTGATAGCATTGATGATCCGCCTGCTCCAGCGTTTTGGCAGCTGTCAAGCTGGCCTGCCGCTGAACTCGTTCCTCGAGCTGTGCCCGTGATTGTTCCGGTATGGCTGGGATACCATATAATGAGTGTGTTGTTGGTGTCAATGATCCCCCTCAGCTCCGCTTGAGGAGAGCTCTGTGACTTCTGGGTACCTTTATAGCTCTCGTTGTTTGCGAAAAATTTGATTTTCTTTTTCCAGGCATGTTGAAAATTGGCAAACTGCCAATTTGAATTAAAGGTGTTTTCCCATCCAGTGTGTCAGCATGCTGCCTGGAGCAGATCAGATAATATGCAGATGTGTGAACACAAACCACTGAGGATTAGCTGTGTGTTTACACATAGAGATAACAGCCCTGGCTATCTCAGAAGCTGAGATAAGAGCAGTGTAATATAGTATGTGAACATAAATTCATAATGGTTGTGAAGCCATGTCATTTACCGGGATAAAAAGTAGCCTATGTTTTAATTGAGGTTACAAACTATCTATGTGCCAAATTTCTTTCAAACCCGTTCAAACTTTCACATTTATAATATTAGTAGCATAGGATTGTGGCCTTGCCTTGCCTTGCTCGAGTCCTAGGTTTGAATCTGACTGAAGGACCTTCGAGGAGTTTGTATGTTCTCCGTGGGTTTCTTCCGGGTACTTTGGTTTCCTCCCTCACTCCAAAGAAATACTAAAAGGGAATTTAGATTGTGAACCCTATATAGGACAGTGCCTGAAAAGGTCTGTAATGCTAAGGCCCAAACACAGCATAAAAAAAGGCGAAAATGCGTTTTTTTTTCCGCAGCACTTTTCATTGCGTTTTCGCAGAGTTTTCCTCTGTGGACTTTCTGTGGACCAATACGGAAAATTACAGCGTTTCTGTAGGTATAATTGACAGGCTGCGATTTTCAAAAACATGGATGTTTTTTAAATCACAGCTTTTCCAATGCAGATTTTTTTTCTGCAATGTGTGGATGCTTTAGCTAGAATCTTTAGCTAGATTCACTTTGCAGGTACCATAAAACGCAGCGTTTTCACAACATAGGGCTTCAGTTTAAAGCTCAGCTAAGTATGTTGGTGCTATACCAGTAAGGCCCAGTTCACATTTGTGTTCGGGTCATTCCGTTTCTGCAAGCAGCACTTTTCTCTCCACATTTTTCGTGTGAGAATCACACAAATCCCATTATAATCTATGGGGTCGTGGGTTTCCTAAGGTAAGCGCTTTTTTATGCGGATAGGTTTCCGTTCCGGGGGTCCCCAAGTGGACTCTTCGAACAGAAACCTATGTGCAGATGTTAACCGGCCTAAGAGAAATAAATACATTTTTATTAACCCTTCCTTTGGGGCTTCCTTCCATGAATATTTTGTCTTTTTTTTTCTTGTTGTCTTTGATCACCCTTCTGGTTTTATAGTCTGCTGCCAAAGTAATCACCAAAAATCACAAATAAAATAAGAAGCAAACAAAATAAATTGTAGAAAGGAAGATTTTATTAAATTTGATTAATGCCAATTAAAATCATCCAGTACAAAATGTAGGCTGTGGTCACACTAGCGCCCCCTGTATCTTGTTAATTGTATTAGGTAGAATGTAAAGAATTTGGCCTAATTTAACAAGTCTTGGATGCCCTAACCCATTATGTCCAGCATATATCACTGCTATATGTGCATGGTGTATGCCGGGCGTATAGACTGGCACTGTCTTCTAGGTATAAATGTGCCAGGCAGGACACAATAATCCTCCATGGCTGAGGAGAAGCCGCAGTTGCTCCTGTTCTGACTACTGCAGTGGATCTCTCTGTAGTCATAGCAAGCAATCTAAACCGTCATGTGGCACCTGCATGTAAGTCACATGACCTCTCAGCTGTAGCCAATCAGATCCCTTGCTACATATCCAAATAACTATAAGCATAAATATAAAATGAAAGCTGCACTGTGATTGGTTGTTATAGGTAACAACGAGATATCTTATTGGACACCTTCATAAATCTCCGCCATGTATTGAGGATAGTTTTGTGAGATTAGTCAGTAGTATTGACATGATGAGACGAGTACAATGCCACGCGTGGCCGGGTACAACATCCGCACAAACAGGTTCATCTTTTACAATATAACACAGGGCATCTAACATATACTGTAGCAATGTAGAGATGGAGACAGAAGCGGCAGCCAGATTGGATTGGTTGGTTTACATAACTTCATGCAGTCTCCTACACTTAAAGGGTTTTTCCAGGACTGAGCTATTGATGACCCCCGACAGATCAGCAGTTTGCAGAGACCACGGAGCTCACGAGCGCTGCTGCTTCTTCTCTGCGTCGATGATTCATGTTCATTGGTCACACTGTAATACCAAGCACATCCACTGTACAATGTATGGCGCTGTGCTTGGTTTTAAGTGATACAGGATTCAGATGAGCGCTGGGGCCAGTGAATATCAAATACAGCGCTGTCTCTTTAAAAAGCTGATCGGTGCGGTTCTCAAGTGTTGGGGCTACACCAACAAAAATATTAATGACCTATGCTAAGAATAGCAGAATCCCAGAAAACCCCTTTAAGTGATATGTTTATAAAGTATTGTAGCTTTATAGACATCACCTCTATATTGCAGTATAAATGGATGAATGTATTAAAATGTTATTACCCCAGGAACTGCTGTTCCTCAGGGGTTGGACTTAAAACAAGTTCTTATGCTGCTTGGGTTTTGGGTCTCACATCTAGTGATGTCTGTCCTGGCTCTTGCATTTTTCAGCAGTTTTATAACTTTCAGGCGAAGTTCACGACTACATTGGGTTCTCCGTAGGGTTGAGCGATCGTGTTCGGAAAAGATCGGATTTCGATCGGCAAACGAGAAAATTTCACGATCGTGATCGGAATTCCGAACACGATCTTTTTAGGTGGATTCGAGATCGGTGATTATTTCCCACAATGCTTTGCTACTGGCCAAGCATTGTGGGAAAAGCTAAGAATGTTAGCCTTCACACTGAGTATACGCTCCACTCATTCTGAGCGGAGTGTATACTCAGTGTGAACGCTCCGCTGCGATTCCATAGGAATGAATGGAAGCAGCCGACACACAGCCTTAACCCCCTGTGCGCCGGCTGCGTCCATTCATTCTAATGGGAGACTAGCTTACATCTCTAGTAGCTACTTACCTGCAGAGATGGCTGGTCCGGTGCCCGATGTTCTCGTTCTTCTTCGCCTCGCTGCCCCCACCTCCCAGGTTAGTGTTAAAGAGCTAGGAAGAAGGCGGGACTTGTGGCTTAGGAGCGTGTGGGCGGGTACAGGGAGGGGAGACGTGACATCTCCCCTCCCAGTACCTGCCCACACTCTCCTAACCGCCCACACTCTCCTAACCTGGGAGGCAGGGGCAGCAAGGCGAAGAAGAACGAGAACACCGGGCACTGGACCAGCCATCTCTGCCGGTAAGTGGACACCAGGGGGGACTAAGTAGCAAGAGGATTAATAAAAAATCCACTGGCTACTTAGAGATTAAAAGATAATCACTACACAGCATGGATTCTAACAATTAAAGCGTTCAATTGTTAGATTCCATGCTCTATAGTGAATAGGATTGTTTTTAAAATCCGATCTCCGATTAGTAAAAAAATCCCATTGACTTGCATTGGGATCGGAATTGGGATCGAGATCGGGTTCGAATGAAAAATTATCGGAAAGCGGATTTCAAAATCGATCCTGAAAAGTCAAGATTGGCTCAACCCTAGTTCTCCGTCATTTGGGTTCAGTGGACCCTAAAAATGGAGAGCCAGACAGCCAAAACAGCAGTTACTTGTGGATATTGACAGACCCCATAGACCAAGGGTCTACAAACTACGGCCCATGGGCCACAGGTGGCCCGCCGAGGACATTTTTCTGGCCTGCTAGCGCCAGATCCCTCACTATTGGTGAATCCAGTACAGGATTCTCCATTAGTTAGGGATTGCTGCTTTCAGTTGGAGGTGCAAATGCACCTACAGCTGAAAGCTGTCAGTGTTGGTCACGACTGCGGCCTATACTGACCGAAGAGTATAACCTCTCCCCCGTCAAAGGCGCGATGATGTAAGTCATCAGCTCCTGCATTCAGAAGAAGAAGGACGTCCGGCGTGAACATACCCTAAAAGTTATAAAACTGCAAAATGGCGCCACAGCTCGGACTGAGCTTCCCAGGTTTGGGGCCCTAAACCCCAGCAACAAAAGATCATGCTGGAATGTCAGACTGTAATAAATAGAGAACATTGAGGCCGTTGGAGGTGTATTTGCTCATCTTCTAACAAGCTGAAGATTTGTTATATATTCACATTCTTTGCGGTAAGCCAAAAATTTCAAGGACTGTACAGAAGAAAAGTCAATATTTGTTTCTGGCGATGAGACTTGGCAACATAGTGAACTAAAGTATCAGAAATATTTGCCAAAGTGAATAAATATAAGTCAGAAAACCATAATAATTTAGGAGAGCTGTCATTCCAAAGATCTCAAGTATAAGGTAGAAGATGAAATGTGGCCACACAATGGAAAGTCTGAGTATTTGAGAGGAAAGAGATATGCTTTGTAGTGCACCTGTTACTGTGGAGTTTGTATGTTTTAGACTAATAGTAATAGTGTTGGCCAAAAGTATTGGCACCCCTGTAATTCTGTCAGATAATACTCATGTTCTTCCAGAAAATGATTGCAAGCACAAATTCTTTGGTATTATTATCTTCATTTAATTTGTCTTCAATAGAAAACCACAAAAAGAATTGTCAAATTGGATATAATTCCACACCAAACATAAAAAAGGGGGTGGACAAAAGTATTGGCACTGTTTGAAAAATCATGTGATGTTTCTCTAATTTGTGTAATTAACAGCACCTGTTACTTACCTGAGGCACCTAACAGGTGGTGGCAATAACTAAATCACACTTGCAGCCAGTTCAAATGGATTAAAGTTCACTCAACCTCTGTCCTGTATTCTTGTGTGTACCACATTGAGCATGGAGAAAAGAAAGAAGACCAAAGAACTGTCTGAGGACTTGAGAAGCAAAATTGTGAGGAAGCATGAGCAATCTCAAGGCTACAAGTCCATCTCCAAAGACCTGAATGTTCCTGTGTCTACCGTACGCAGTGTCATCAAGAAGTTTAAAGCCCATGGCACTGTGGCTAACCTCCCTAGATGTGGACGGAAAAGAAAAATTGACGAGAGATTTCAACGCAAGATTGTGCGGATGGTGGATAAAGAACCTCGACTAACATCCAAACAAGTTCAAGCTGCCCTGCAGTTCGAGGGTACAACAGTGTCAACCCGTACTATCTGTCAGCGTCTGAATGAAAAGGGACTGTATGGTAGGCAGTGGCGTAACTACCGTAGAGGCAGCGGAGGCGGCTGCCACAGGGCCCGGGCCATTAGGGGGCCCGGTGACAGCCGCTACCGCTGCGTTTTTTTTTAAATAGGCCGTTATAGGCCAGGATCGGTAAGTGACACCGCAGGCCCCACAAATACTATCATTATACTTGGGGGTCTTTGCAGACCCCCGAGTATAATGATCAGAGGCCCGGGAGAGGTAAGGGAACGTAACAAACACTGTTACTTACGTCTCCACGATCCTGCCAGGCCTCCTTTCTGACGTCCTTTCTGACGTCTCTGACGTCACATGAACCTGGCCGGCGTCCCGGTCATGTGACGTCTGACGTCATTTCAGAAGGACGGCAGTGGAGAAGACAGCGTAGGAGCCGGGGGACAGGTAAGAAACTGTAATTTTTTATGTCTTTATTCCCCCGGGTCTCCAATTATTATACTCCGGGGTCTGAAAAGACCCCAGAGTATAATGGCTGTTTATGGGTGTCCACTATGGGGTATAATACTGTGTGCAGGGGACACTATTGGGGATGATACTGTGTGCAGGGGCCACTATGAGGCATAATACTGTGTGCAGGGGCCATTAAGGGACATAGAGTGCGGAGGAGGGGGCCGGACGTCGGTGTCGGTTGGGGGGGGCCATTAAAGGAACATAATACTGTGTGCAGGGGACAGTAAGGGACATAATACTGTGTGCAGGGGCCACTATGAGGCATAATACTGTGTGCAGGGGCCATTAAGGGACATAGAGTGCGGAGGAGGGGGCATGTCGGTGTCGGTTGGGGGGGGCATGTCAAAAGTTCACCATGGGGCCCCGCCATTCCTAGTTACGCCACTGATGGTAGGATACCCAGGAAGACCCCACTTCTTACCCAGAGACATAAAAAAGCCAGGCTGGAGTTTGCCAAAACTTACCTGAGAAAGCCAAAAACGTTTTGGAAGAAGGTTCTCCGGTCAGATGAGACAAAAGTAGAACTTTTTGGGAAAAGGCATCAACATAGAGTTTACAGGAAAAAAAAAAAAGAGACCTTCAAAGAAAAGAACACGGTCCCTACAGTCAAACATGGCGGAGGTTCCCTGATGTTTTGGGGTTGCTTTGCTGCCTCTGGCACTGGACTGCTTGACTGTGTGCATGGCATTATGAAGTCTGAAGACTACCAACACATTGTGCAGCATAATGTAGGGCCCAGTGTGAGAAAGCTGGGTCTCCCTCAGAGGTCATGGGTCTTCCAGCAGGACAATGACCCAAAACACACTTCAAAAAGCACTAGAAAATCCACTCAATCCACTCCTGGCTTTGTCTTAAAAAACGCAACCAAGTCTACATCAAAAAAACATGTATTATCACAACGTGGAGATGCAGGACGACCCACAGCTATAAAGCACTGCGGGAAAAACCGTGGAGAGAACGCATTGCGGTTCTTCCCACAGCGCTTTAAACAGGAAGTTTGCAGAGTTTTCCTCTGTGGATTCTCTGTTGCAATTATATCTATAGGGAAACCTTCTGAGTCTCCGTAGGTGTAATTGACATGCTGCGATTTCCAAAACCACGTCGGTTTCATAAAACGCGGCGTGTCCGCATGGCAGTTCTTACCGCAAAGTGGGCATGGGATTCGTTAGAATCCCATCCGCTTTGCCTGTACTGTAAAATGCAGCTATTTTTCCCACGGCGTTTCCATCCCATGGGGCCCCGGTCTTAAAGGATTTTCCAGGCTTATGAACTGATGACCTAGCCTCAGAATAGGTTATCAATTGAAGAGCAATACCAAAGACCCCCACTAGTCAGCAAGAGATGCTGTGTACTGTACAATGGCTGAGCTTGGTATCACAGCTCAGCCCTGTGCACTTGAACGGAACATAACAGGCCATGTAACCTATGAACGTGACTTGTGAGATGGAACTGTTGATTCGTGGAGTTCCCACATATTAGACATCTACTGATCCAGGATAGGCCTTCAAACAGTATATATAAAGTTCACATAACAGTATTCAAGTAATATCTGCAACACATCAGGTCCAAAATGGTAACCCATTGTGGCAGCAAGGAAATTTAGCAGCTCTGCACCGAAATGTTGGGTCTATATAAGGTAGAGGAACTTCATTTGTAAGAGGGTGAAGGACCCATTTTTATATCCCTCTTACACCTTGGTACTGCACCGATGCATGATGCAATATGATAACGTTTCCATGTTATTTCCTTACTATTACGCTCCCTATTAGAGATGAGCGAACACTGTTCGGATCAGCCGATCCGAACAGCACGCACCCATAGATATGAATGGAAGCACCTGTGACGCTGACTTTGCCGGCGTCCGGCCGGCGTCACAGGTGCTTCCATTCATTTCTATGGGTGCGTGCTGTTCGGATCGGCTGATCCGAACAGTGTTCGCTCATCTTTACTCCCTATCTCTCTATACATTCACTGATTTGAGTCTTATGTTTAATAATCTTGCCCTGGAGGAATATTTTGTGTTCTTTGCAATTACTACTTGGATGAACAATTGACATGAGCTCTGATCTTCTGCAGCACTTTGCACATTATGAGCACAACCCTATACTTTGCTATAGTGTTAGTCACTTTAGCTACTAATTTCTCGTAACCACATTTTGCATAAGCAACCTTTCCTCCAAAGTAAATAATGTATGGCTTGTATACTCCTCTTAACTTCAAAGACATACCAGCTCTCCACCTGCACAGTAATATTTATATTGCTATGTTACTGACACTCATAACCTTGGTTTTAAGAACTTGTATTACAGTTTTGCAAGATGTTTCTGTCTTTATGGTATAGTTTCCTTATTGTTTCTGGTAGCGTAAACTTTATAGGAACAGAACATGACGATGAGGGTTGTAGGAATGTCTGTGTGTTGTAAATTGGTGCCTATAAAGTATATAAGCAGAGACTATAGAGGATGCAGAGATAGCAGTCAAAGGCAGGACTTTGGCTCTGTTGCATCTAAGGCCTCGTTCACATCTGCATTTGGATTCCGTCCGGGGGAGTCCGCATGAGGACCCCCCCCTCCCTCAAACGGAATGCTAAACGCAACTGCAAGTGGTGTGCCAGTGAAAGCAGACGGACCCCATAGACTACAATGGAGTCTGTGTGCTGGCCGCCAGATCTCCGCAGGGATCATGTGGACAGGAAATTAGTTCACAATTTGCTTTCCTGTCCGCATGATTCGTGCGGGCCGGAGGCAGCAAGCACATGGACCCCATTATAGTGTATGGGGTCCATTGCTTTTGCTGCATACCGCTTGCAGTTGCATTCGGTATTCCGTTCTCCTGCCGACTCCCCGGACAGAATACCAACGCAAATGTGAACGAGGCCTTAGAGAAAAGGACGCTGAATATCCTACTGTTTATGTGTCATGTTGAGGGGGCGAAAGGATAAGGCATGTTTTCTTGCCTCTCTTTATTCAAAAGACTAGGCAATCTGACTAAACTGTGCATATGGGGGCCTATGATGGATCCATAAAAACAGGTGCCCCAAAGATGCCCATGAACCAAGAAAAAATGACATTTTTTGCATCACGATCCTCTAAATAGACCTAAAGATCGGAACCCCATGTAACGCGAATGCCTCTGTTTGGCCAGGGCGAAATCTCTGCAGCAAAAAACACAGTTTTACAATCCCTGCAAAGTGAATGTAATTCTAGCGACTCCCATTGCAGAAAAAAATACGCTCAGCGGTAATGCTGCGATTTTCAAAAGTGTCGTGTTTCTGGAAATCGTATCATGTCAATTATATCTACTGAAACGCCATCAGTTTTCCTATAGGTATAATTGAAGCAGAAAGCCCGCAGAGGAAAGCTATGGATTTTGTGTGAAAAGCGCTGCAGGAAAAACAGAGATGTGTTTCCGCCGTGGTTTTTCCCTGCGGCCTGCTACATGGGGCCTTAGCCTAAGACTGCTCAACAGAATTCCTGTATTATGAAAGGTACATGGCAGATTAGGAAGTCTGTTGTGGATTTGGTATTGGAGTCCAAAAGCTTAAGGTTACATCACTATATACAAGTTATCTATATATTACTTGGTGTCTGTATCTACATATTTTTTATTGTATGATATGATAATATTACCATTTATGTGGTAAGCAATAACTTTACAATAGAATCAGATTCCGTCCAATTCCAAGATAGAACAAAGTTTAACTTGACACTGGTAACTTTCTGTAGCGTGATATCTTACTATAGAATACACAACTTCACTAAATACACTTCCAGATGACGTGTTACTTTATATATATGGGATGATACTATTAGAAGAGATGAAAGGAAGAATATCTGCAGGATCAGACTACACATAGGTTGGTTTGTAGTCTGTAACCATGTAGACACATAGGTTTGCATATGAGCTGTATACACAAATAAAAAAAAGTACCATCTTCCTACCCTGTTTCCCCCAAAATAAGTCATCCCCCGAAAGTAAGACATAGCAGAGATTTATTTGAATTGCCTAATATAAGGCACCCCCGAAAGTAAGACATCCCCCAATAATAATAATCTTTCTGCGTAAATATTGTATGAAGAAAAACATTGCATCTGGCTGAACACTGTGCGCGATGTTCCATGTGCACAGGTTATGCCGGCTGCTGACACCGCTGCGATATGTTGTATCCACTGTTCCTGCTGCTGTAGGGTGAGCTGGGAGATGCCCGCTGTGCATACACTAAGCATCGTATGCGGCGGGGGGTTCACTCTCCCAGCTCATCCCACAGCAGCAGCAACAGCGGATACGACGTATGGTATCACAGCAGCGGCAGCAGCCGGCTTTCCTGTACACACACAGCACCACACACAACGTTCAGCCGGCTACAATGTTTTTCTTCATACAGTCTTTGCGCAGCAAGAACATCTCAGCATAGCGCAGTGGTGGCAGCACCACACAAAAATAGAATAAGACATCCCCTCAAAATAAGACATAGCATATCTTTAGGACCAAAATTTTATATAAGACACTGCCTTATTTTTGGGGAAACACAGTATATATGACAAGTGAAATCAAATTCTCCCATACATTCATTTCTCCTGTATTGTCTTCTAGCTGTGACTTCAGATCAACACCAGCACAACCAAAGCCGTCCTTACCTCGGTGTGCGGGTCAAGGAACCAGTCAAGGAGCTTCTGAAAAGAAAGAGAGGGAATTTAGCCGGTACCAACTCCACAACGCCCACGGTAATATGACTCAGTATGTTCCAGCTGATGGAGATTTAGACTTTACTTCCGTTCCTTGCAATATTACATTCAACAATGGAAAGAGTCCTTTTGCTTAACTCTGTAAGGATCGGGAACAGTTTGGTCATTCAGAACTTTTTATGATTTTTCTGTTGGGGTGAGTTTTACGTTTAGTTGACACCAATGCAGTCAAGTGTTATCATGTTATTCAAGAGTTAAATAGGAAAGGCCCTATATATACGTAGCATTTTTTTCTTTGGGATTTTTTCTATTTCATGGCGTAGCATGATATGAGTCTTAGGTTTTATTTAGGCATTTTCCTATTGATATCACTATAGGAAAAAAAAAAAAAAAAACGCTAGAGAAATGCCGTTTACATAAAAATTCCAAAACACCATACAAAGCAATAATTAGCACTGACTTTTTATGACTTTTTTTTTAAAGAAAAAAAAAAAAATGAAAAACTATGTCTGAAGGTAGTCTCATAGATCTGCCCAGTAGGGTTGAACCGATCTTGTGATTTCAGGATTGTTTTTAAAATCCGATTTTCGATCATTTTCCAGCCGATCCCTATCATGAAATTTGCTTGATCGCCGATCGGCATCCGATCTTTCCCAATCCCAATCGTTCAACCCTAGTTACTTTATGTTTATGGAGTAGGGTTGAGCCGATCTTGAGATTTCAGGATCGTTTTTAAAATCTGATTTTCGATAATTTTCCAGCCGATCCAAATCGCAATCGTGAAATTTGCTTGATTGCCGATCGGGATCCGATCTTTCCCGATTGCACAACCCTGCCCCCCGGACAACCAGCTTTGCACCTGTAGCCAGGATAGGTTCTCAGGACAGTGATGCTAGGATGTACGGCACAAGACCACAGAGGCCAGTGACTGGCCCCCATGGTTAAATGGATACCTGTGTTGCAGTTTCTGTATAGAATCGCTCTTCTCTTTTATGGTATATCATATGCTTCGAGTTCATGTTATATTAACCCTCTACATCTGTTTCCAGGTCCCTGCATCTTACCAGACTATTACACCGTACACGTCAGTAGGTAATCATTCACAATAGTGTTCTTTAGTAATGTATTTGCATACCCTTATATTTTTGTACACCCTTTTTACTCATGTCACTATGATTTATCACTAGTCTCCAACACCACTGAACTTCCGTATGTTGATTTGGAAGCTACGACATCATTGCTGCCAGTCCAAGATGAAGGCACATTCTACACTGGATGGATTTCCCAACCATCCACCTTTCAGCCTATAACACAATGGACAACGTGCCCCGAGTACATTTCACATGAGACTGTAAGCTGTCCATACACAGGAGACATGTATGTCCAGCCAATGTGCCAGGGCTATACTGTGGTTGGACCACCGTCAGTCTTGACTTACACCTCGCAACCTCTACTAACAAACTTCACAGTAAGTCAAAAATTACTTCAATATTATTTGCTGTAATTTCATCCTATAAGCTAAAAATAATACGTACAGAGAAAAACAAGTCTATGAGACAGCAATGGTGATATTTTTGTTAAAATATGGCTATATGCCAGAGTTAGGAAACCCTTTTTTCCTGCATACATAAATGTGCTAGAAAAAGTGGGTGAGGGTCTTCAGAATTGCAGAGTTTTTCTACGTTTCCCTAAACTGCAGCTGGATATAAATATGCAGAGGCATAACTTGAAGCTTCTAGGCCCTAATACAAAATTTGTAATGTGGCCCCATTCCTACATTGTCACACTTATAATAATAATAATAATCCCAACGTCATTGCAAAACAAAGGCCTCTTGGAAGGTTGGGCATGATGCTAAAGGGAGCAGCCATTATTGGGTTATTTCACTGGAATCCTGTCATAAGACAGGCTTGCACATTCCAGTGAGCGCCCTCTATTGGTTTGCAATACTGAGGCAGCAACTGTCTTCCTAATTACATCATGGAAGGCAGATTTGCATATTCTTCCCATAGTTCCTTGCAAAGTGGAGTGCTAAAGGCTTAACAAGTCTCCACACACCTATATGGTGGTCTCTCCATAAGGAGTGACAATATCCCCTTAACACTTATAATAGTAATATATCTTATGTGGTAGAGGGATCTTTGGGGCCACCCAGGGGCTAGTGCAGATTGCTACTGCTGGATTCCCTATAGCCACACCTGTGGAAATCAGAAAAGAGATCAAAGAAGTTTTTTCAACCTTAGGATAAGTTCACACGGGTTTTTTTGGATTGGAACCTGAGGCGGAGGCCGTCTCAGGTTCCGATCCAAAAACCGGGTAGCCGCAGCTAAAAGCCGGTGCACTGCATCAGCATCCAGCCACGCACTCCGCTCCGGATTAGGCCCAATGAATGGGCCTAGTCCGGAAGAGGGTGTGTCTTCAGGCCGAATTGCGAGGCAACCTGGCCTGAAGAATGAACATCTCATTTCTTCCAGCTCTCGGAAAAAGCTCCTGAGCGGCTCCCATTGATTTCATGTAAAATTACCCTTTGTGTGATGAAAGTAAAATGTGGGTCCCCTTGACAGATGGGACAGATGTTAACTGCAACTTCAGTAATGATGCCAGTGTTTATGGGCCTCCTAAGGGACTGCACCCCCTCAAGTTATGCCTCTGTGAATATGCCAATCCTGACTATGTTTTTCATCTACTGATTCCTCTGGAAATTTTAGGTATAGGTAAAACTATCATCTTGATGTCATATGAAAGCTGTCCATTCACCTTTCATATGACACCCGAAGCAGTGTTCTAGATTGTATAAATACTGAGATATAACTGAAACAATGCCTAGCCTCAGCTTCCCTGCCTTATACAAGATAATGCCAACCGGTACGCTTAGTGAAAGCAGTTTAGGGTTCTGCTCTCAATAGAAAAACAAAGGAAAAAACTAAGAAATGCAGGATTTCACAGAAAGGAGCTAACATTTGTTAACAAAGTAAATTACAAAATGTATTAATGACGCAAATACTGTAAAAAAATCAAAAGTTGTTGAAAGGTTTAGTTATGATTTAAATATAACATGATGACCAGATGTCAGAAATGTGGATCCAGTTTGTGACTTATTTTCTTTATAGTCTTTTCAATGAACATGAACTTACCATAGACTTTTTCCCTACAGACAAGAAACCCCAACCCATGTGTTGCAACCCAGTTAGAATACGCAGAGCAGCAAGCACCATTGACTTACTTTCCATGGGCACAGACCATTCCAAGTCTTCCTACACCAACCCATTCATTACCATACCAAGCAACGCCAACCACAATCCAAAGCCAACAGTTTGTCCCCATACCAATTTCTGTACCAGATTCTGTGCCAGAGGAACTTGACTCAAGACGAGATATCAACAATCTACCAATGGAGAAATTACTGGAGGGCGGGGAAGGAAATGATTCCTATGTTCTAAATCACACATTATCTATTGAAGGCCTTTAAAGATGCATTTTTTCATAGTATAATATTTAACTATCTGTAAATTGGTTTGATGTGAAGTAATTCTAAAAACTACAATTAAAGTGATATTACAATCCAAAACCTAAGTGATACATGTTGGATCAGTGGAGGTCAAAACGGTAAAACCCCCTCCAATGGTTTAGAACAGAGCTTTATAGTTTCCTTAAAGAGGTTGTCTGGGCAAAACAATTACTTTTAAAATAGGCAGGGGGAGGAGAAAAACATAAAAAAACCCCTCATACTTGCTTGTCCCCCGTGCTCCAGTGTCCTCCCAGCATGGTCTGGTCCTGCTGTTGCGATGTCTTTTCAAAGTGAAACCGCTCACCAGCTGTGACGTTCTGGATCCCTTCCATTGAAGCCGAAGATTGGTCTCATCGGTATTCAGTGGCCTTAGGAAGGGACACCGGGAGGTCACAGGTAGTGGCGTACACGCCGATGTTTGGCTTCAGCTATCACATGTGTGGGGACTTCTGCCAGAAGACAACAATGGACTGGGAGGATGGAAGACACCAGTTCACTGGGGGAAGGTGAATATGATTATTTATATTTTTTTGACTGCCCCCAGCCAATTTTAAAAATATTTTTTTGTCCATTTTTGCCTGGACAAACCCTTTAACTTCCATAGAGTTTGAGTGGAGTGGCACTGCACACTTTTGACCTCCACTTCACTCAAAGTCCTCTTTGTCCTTGACATGCATTTGACAGGTGAAGAGAGTCCCCCATTTTAGCCATCCTCCATTTAAGCGATCAGTGGGGATCCCAGTGGTCAGACCCTACCAAATGGAAAAATATTACCTATCCAGTACTTTTGGGATACATGTTTTTGGTTTGGATATCTCTTTAAGGGCACGGGCTAGAACTAAATAGATGCACAAATCTATTGTAAATAAGTTTCACAATAGTAAAATAAAATTTGCGTTCTGTCAAATAAAATCCAGGTCGTCTGGAATAATAATATCATGCTTGAGTTATTTTTTACTGAACATCAATATACTGCTCATTAGTTTACTCAATGAATGAATCTGCAGCCATTATTATATAACTTCATGAGGAGATGTCCATCAAAATCCTGTATTGGATTAGCATTGTTAGGCTAAGGCCCCATGGGCCGTAATCGCAGTGATAAAGCGCTGCGGAAAGAACCGCTGCGTGATCGCATTGGGGTTCTTTCCACAGCGCTTTGAAGAGAAAGTTCACAGAGTTTTCCTCTGCGGACTTTCTCTTCCCATTATATCTATGGGAAAGCCGCCGGCGTTTCCGTAGATATAATTGATATGCTGCGATTTGCAAAGCCGCAACGGCTTTGCAAATCGCAACGTGTCTGCGCTGTGATTTCTTCCGCAAAGTGGGCATGGGATTCGCATGAATCCCATCCCCTTTGCTTGTACTGTAAAATGCCGCGATTTTTCCCGCAGCGTCTCCGCTGTGGGCAAATTGCTGCGTTTACGTCCCGTGGGGCCCCGGCCTTAAATGGCTTTTTCGGGACTATGCCTGGATGGGTTATCAGTAGGATAGGCCATCAATTTGTGATCAGTTTGGGGACTCCAAACGATGGGGATTTCCACTGGTAAGCAGCTGTGATAAGGTGTTTCACCTGATTTCACTGTGGGAGTCCATCTCTCCTTATGGAAGTGGAGCTGATGTATGAAGTTTAGCCCTTGTACACATCTGTTTTTGTATCCCATCCGGGAAGAGTCCGCATGGAGACCCCCCAACCAGAATATAAATGCAATTGCAAGCAGTGTGCAGTAAAAGCACACGGACCCCTTAGACTATAATGGGGTCCGTGTTCTTGCTGTGCACTGCCTGCATGAATCATGCGGACAGGAAAGTAGATCGAACTACTCTCCTGTCCACACGATCCCTGCGGAGATCTGGCGGCAAGCACACAGACCCTATTATAGTCTAAGGGGTCCATGTGCTTTTACTGCACCAGCGCTTGCACTTGCATCTGGTATTCTTTTCAGGGGGCTCCCCATGCGGACTCCCTTGGACGGAATTCAAACGCTGATGTGAACAGGGCATTACAGGCAATATTTCCTGGAAAAAAAATGCAAATGATCTCTCCTGCAACGAAAGAAACCGTCTCTCTTGTGCCATGTCAATTCTTGACCCACTAAAGAGCTGTGTAATGAGACAAAGAATTTCACCAAACCAGAGCCATCTGTTGACTCCTGTTTCAGTGTTTTGCCCCTCATCTGTAAATATCAGGGTGCTAGTTGGTTCATTTTGTTAGATTTCTACGTTTAGCCTACCAATAAAATTAATTCAGTATAAATTCTAAGGGGAAGATCCAGAGAGAGGGGAAATGGGGTGGGAAGGTAGGGAAGAAAGAAATTACCCATTAATGTGACCACCTGTCAAAATTCAGAATAACCACCTTTGGTAGAGCGAACCGCTGTGAGACCTGTAGGAAGAGAGGGGATGTTGTGATGATGTTTACTGGGATGTTGAGCCATGCCGACTCCAGTAACGTGTCCAGCGGTGCTAGGTTACGCGGTTGAGCATCCATGGCGTGAACAACCCGATCGAGGTGGTCCCACAGATTCTCGATTAGGTTCAAGTCCTGGGAATTTGCTGGCCAAGGGAGTACGGTAAACTCATCCTGGTGCTCCACGAACCACACACGTACACTGCGAGCTTCATGACACGTCGCATTGTCCTGCTGGTAGATGCCATTATAGTCCGCCAGGATAGATGCATACTTGTGTTGATCCGTCGTGCCTTCAACAATGCTGAGTGCACCCAGATGGCTGATGACACGTGCCTTCTGCGATTGGTTATTTAACGTTGACGTCAAAAGTAGGCGGCGGTCACATTAATATGACTGGACTGTGTACATGGAATCTGTGACCTTGTGACCGAATTATATTAGTATATCTGCTAAAAATTGCTTCCTGGGCCAATCTACAAGAGAAAGTCAAGAAAACACAGCAAGTAGCAATAGTACAAAGTGTTTTCAGCATAGCTATAATGGGCAGCATGAGACTAAAACAGCATGACCCAGATTTACTAACTTGGCTGTGTCTGAAACTATTCCCCAAGATGGTGCATCTCATTCCTCCACTTGCCACGTAACTCTTGAGCCCCACTTTCCAATATAGCTTATTCCTTAATAGAGTTCTACGCCACGCCCTGACTGCCATAGATTTGAGTTCATGTGCACGGGACTTCCCAATTATTAAGAAGCTTCTTAATTAGCCAATTAGCAAACGCCAGTCTTAATAGCTTTCCCCTACATTTGCATTTTTGCCATATAAACTCTAGGCTACATAAACACCCACTATCCTCGAAACTAAAAAACAGATATCCTACTCATATTAGGCATCATAGGCTTCTAAATCCAGTATGTGACTCATATATGACTCCTCATTGTCTAGGTGAAGATACCTAATCCTGAACTAATACCTGAATATTAAGTGGATGCTGTGGAATAGGATATAGAATTTCCTTGCAGCTCTGCAATGGTATCCAGATATATTCTCACCAAAGTCTTATGAGTTATCTCTGGATAATTTGGTTTTCTCTAATACTACACTACAGGAAAATTCCTATTACAGCTGTAATGCAGCCCAACCAACTTTGTACCATTTAGAATGGTGGTTTATTTTATAGGGCAGAGGGACCTTTGAGGCCCGTTCATGGTCAAGGGCCCACTAGTGACTGCTATCTCAGCATCCCTTATAGCCCCTGCTTTTGTGGACCCCTTTAGTGGTGTTCATGTGACCAACGCAGTCAATGACTGTCCTCTGTGGTCTTGTACCCTACATGGAGCTATGAAAAGTCAGACTTGCAGGACTTTTTCGATTTCAGGTGGACTAAACACAAGAAGGCCTCTAATGCAGATGTCATAGTAGCCTTACAAATTCAGTATGGGATCTTGGACCCGGAGTAGCTGGCTGGAGTATGCTACGCTGTTTCTGTAGCTCCTATTCATCTCTATGGGGGCTGCGGAAACAGCGTAGGGCAGCACTTATTTAGCACTCTCTTTCCACCTAAGCATATATTTCCATATAAAGTCACTATATGATCTCTAAAATAGAAAACTAGTCCAGAAAACATTTGCACGACAAGTCTATATTTCTTACATTTTTTGTCAGTCTCGCCCAGAAACACCTGTAACTAGATATACAATAGCTGAATGCCCTGGTTCAGGAATGTTCTTATTGCTGATAATGTATTATATGATTTAATCTTCTTTCCTAACATGCTATAGATAAGGTAGGAATGAACAACCAATTCATACGTTATATATATAGCTCATATCAATGGGTGCACTATCAACAAATACGCCGACAGGATATATCAAAGTGCCTACTGTAAACCAGTGAAAGAAGGCGCCATTGTCTCCCAGTTCCCTGTGTTTTACTGCCCAGCTCACACCTTTAGTCTACAAAAGAAGGTATTTTACCAAGGAAATGTTATCAGCGAACACCTTGTCTCCAGTGAATGAGTGTGCATGCCTTGCTATCTGTACATGACATATACAAAAATAGAAATGTGCATACATTATCACCCCTGGGACCCCCATCTTTATTAGGTCCATGAATGCAGCAGAGTCAATACATATCCACATGGAGTCCCTGCACCTGCCTACCATGGAGCTATGTGAAGAACCGCGATGCATTGCCGCCGAGGTTTTTCCTGCAGTGCTTTTTGACTGCAGGTCATCCCATGGGGCCTCAGCCTTAGGTCATTCTGTTTTGCTTATCTCAGTGAGTGTAGGGAGCCATCTTTTTCTCTCCTCACGCTGTGTATAATGGGGTGATTTTCCTCAAAGCCTGCACTGACATGTCTGCAAACTGTTGCTGTGTTGAAAAGACAGGATTCTGCAAATCTCAGTTTACAGTGTTCGAAAAGTCTTCTATGTACTTATGGCTGCTTGTGAGATTACAGATGGGATCTTATTCACAGACAGCTCATAGATGCTCATAGATTTTTTTTCTTTTATTTTATCTACTTGGTTGCACGTATTTGCTCTGTATATACAGACCACTGTTTCTGGACTTTTGGTTACTTGAGCTTCCAGGATAATATGGTCACTTGGGCTTTTCTCAGGTATTTGGGACAGAAATGCACAATGTGTGTTCAGCCATAATCTAACTGATAGGACATCATGTATGAAGACTTGTGCTTCATTCACACTTGTGCCCCTGTGTTTGCCATTTCGCCGGGTTTCCATCCTCAGCCCCAGCGAAACTGGACAGGGGACGGAAACCCACTTGAATGGGTTTATAAAGGTGACCGCCGGTGTCCGCTTGCGGCCTGTCCACGGGGAAATCTGTTTTTTTTTAGCTGAACACAAAGTCCTGCATGTCCGACTTTGTGTCCGGGTGAAAAAAATGGATACCCCATGGACAGGCGGTCAACTTTACAAAACCCATTCAAGTGAATGGGTTTTAAAGCTGGGTTATACAGTGGCAGTACAGACTGTCCAGCAAGACTCTGCACATATTTCAACTTTTCTTGAAAACTCAGGTATCCTTTAATATAACTTGATGCGATTTATAGCTGAAATCTTTGACAGTCCATTACTGGTGTAGATTTCAATTCTAGAACACGAGACCTCCCAAGATTTTCCTGAATTATTTAGAAGCCAGCGCCTCCGCAGTGGGGATCCAGGTAGGCCAGGGTGGGGACGCCTCAGTCCAACAGATTTACTATAGTTTGGCACAAGTACCGTATATACTCTAGTGTAAGCCGACCCCCTAATTTTACCATAAAAAACTGGGAAAACTTATTGACTCGAGTATAAGCCGAGGGGGGAAATGCAGCAGCTACTGGAAAATTTCAAAAATTAAAATGGTTTTTGGGTGCAGTAGTTGCTGGGTGCTAGGAAAGGGGAAAGGGGTGTTTTGGTTGTCTGTCTGCCCCTTCCCTGAGCTTGAGGACTGTTTTTTTTTCCCCCCATGTGGAATTCAGCCTGGCTGAATATAGGGTATCTGCAGTGCTCCTATTAACCCCTTCCCAACGGAACAAGAGCACTGCAGATACCTTATATTCAGTAGACCGGGCACTCTCAGACACAGGGATACCTAATGTGTTTGTGTTTCACAGTCATTTCCTGCTTTTATATGTATTCTAGGGAAAGGAGGGATTTAGAAATTTTATTTATTTTATTTTTTTATTATATTTTTTAAAGCTTTTTTTTTTTTCTTTTCACTATTTTATGGGAGATTCTATACACTACTATTGTGGCTGGTCATAGACCCCCCCCCCCCCCCCAAAAAAAAATAAAATAAAAAAAATAAAAAAAATACATAAAATTTTTTTTTTTTGCTTGACTCGAGTATAAGCCGAGGGGGGCTTTTTCAGCACAAAAACTGTGCTTAAAAATTCGGCTTATACTCGAGTATATACGGTAATAGTTGTAATCTAGGACAGTCTGTTATAGATGTAGATGTTAATTCTGTCACACGAGACCTTCTGACATGTGCCAAAATTAGGCCATAGCCTATCTGTCAGTGGGTTAATATGATGGGGTCCGGTGATTGAATCCCCTTAAGAGACAATGAACTTTTCTACTGTACATTTCCATGTATTTGCCACTTTGAGGCTTCATGGTGTTAATGTTATTGGAGGGATAAGGTGACATGAGGATTGAAAGAAATAATTTAGCAGTAATAATACGTTCTATGTTAATAAATACTTTATTTTGTAGCCTGCGGCTTTGCAGTATATTAATACATATACTAATAATGCAAAGAGAGCGACTAGAGAAAATCCAGGCTGTGCGCAGAATACAAGCAGATGAATATATTATTAAGTATATTACTCAGAGGTTTGTAGAGACTCCATTATCATGGAATTTCATTAATGTCTGACATATGTTATAACAGTTTTAATTTTAATGTTTGGCAACATTAGGAATGTCGGGATAGAGGAAACGATGTTGCCTGCAGGGTTAGGGGTGGTTTATATACGTCATGATGTTAACCATTGCTTACCTAATATTGGTTTACTAGGCTGGAGACAAAGAAGGCAAATTATAGACTTGTATTCTACAACCGAAAGACACTTGTTGGGGCTGATAGAACAATAATGTAACACACCGGCATGTTACACTCCGCAGCTAAAGAAAGAGTCTTAACTGGAAACTAAAAGGAATATATGTTGCGATTTGCAGGCAGCATGTAATAGAGCAGGAAAAGCGGAGCAGATTGATATATAGATTTTTGGAAATGATTCAGTCTCTTGGATTTTCCACAGAACTTCATCATGATGTTGCATGACCGGCATACCCATCCTTGGATTGTCTATGTTCTCATCCATCCCACACCCAGTCTTGCCTACCACACTAACCAGTGTGACTATGTTCATGGACTTTCTGCGTCTTACCCTCCATGGTACATTTTTAGTGACTGGTGCCCTTGCCAACTACTTCCATTGTGCCTGATCCAACTCCATTTAGAGATGATCCAGGGAATCAATAACCGAACCAGCTAAGCCCTGAGGCTACTTGAGTACTTTCACCATAGCCAAAGTTGTGGGGAAAGGATTGCTATAGGTAATGTATGTTAGTACATAAATTCTTTTACTGGCTATTCCATGGACCGTTAAACTAGTAAAGTAAATTTATAATATCAAATATATGAATATCATTCTTCTAGATGTCCCAAACAGTCAGATGGGGGTTTCAATAGAGAAGATAACCCAATGCTCCACAGTCCAATCTCTGTACTTCCTGCAGAATGTTTTTTCTTGGAGATAAGTGTCTTCAGGAAGAAAGATTGTCCAGAAAAGAAAAGGTGAGGACTACCATGAGTCCTATTTGATGCCAATGGTAAAGCCTCCTGACACCATTCATGTGTGGAGTGCTTTTCATCCAAGGCAGTGGGCTCTGCCATTTTGTTTCATTGGTGTCTATGGTTTTGAGATAAAGCCTTTGAAAAGGCAATTCTACTATCTTCTCTTTTTAGATTCTCCCTGCCGTTCCATTGTAATCCTGCTTAATAACTTTATGTAAATGAGCCCTCCGAACACCCCTCTGCATCATACCTTTCATTCTGCCCCCTCCAGTGCTTGTGGTCCATCTGCCCTCCTCCCCCCCCCCCCCCGCATACTGTGCTGCTCTCTTTTCTCTGGCAGTTCTGCTCAGTTCTCCAGCGAACTACACCAATACGAATCCCTTGCCCACTTTGCAGAAAAAAAATGCAGTGCGGACACGCTGCGATTTGCAAAGCCGTTGCGATCACGCAGCGGTTCTTCCCGCAGCGCTTTATCACTGCGTTTATGGCCCGTTGAGCCTTAGCCTTAAGCAGATTGATTTTCCGTTTTTCAGGTCCCCAAGTGAATGGGAAACCCAATACAGGTGTGAATTTAGCGTAAGTCAGGACTTGGCCCAGATACTGATATCCAGCATGTCGGGGAGAATTACAGAAGTCTAGAAAAATAAAGGTCAAATATTGATGCTTTGTATAAACTTGATGTACTAGCGATGACACCTAAGTGACTAATGTCAGATTGCTGGATTCCCAGCAGCTACTTGTAGTGTTTGCAGTGTACTGGGACTGGCACAGCTCCGTACACTTTATAGTGACTGGGAAAGGTGCTGTGCAGTACATAGATGACTGACAGGGGTGCCTGAGCGTCACATGCATAACAATCTGATATGGATCTAACCTATTCCAAGCTCTTTATACAAGTTTAAAGCCCCATATATATTATAAAAAAAGAATTATGCAGACCGAACAATACCTTTGAACTTTAGTTCATATTTGTTTAACCAAATGTAGCGTACAAATATGGCGGGCTCAAGACAAAAGCATAACAAGGACATGTGCTTGCATTATCTTTATTACTTCTGTATACAGGATCCAGGTCAGGCTAGCTGGAATTTAGCACATTGAGGATGTTGCTAATAGTGTGACAAAAAAGAGACTTTAGTTTTTACCCTTTGGTTCCACTGAAGGGGAATTATTTCCAGTTACATTGCAACAAGATGGCAACTATCACTCGCTTACATGTCCTGTGCCCACACAACCCTATGCCAAATAGCAAGAACTAAATAATATCATCGACAAGTGTAGATGGTAAGATTCCCACCACTTCCTCCTCTGATTTTAATATATGGAGTGATTAAACTTTGATTATTATCATTATGCATAGATATTGGTTTCCTACAGAAGATCAGTCTCAAGTCTTTAGTCTTTAGTCATACATATTCTTCAGCTCCCAGGTAGGGTTGAGCGATCGGGATCGGAAAAGATTGGATCTGGATCAGCGATCGAGTAAATTTCACGATCGTGATCAGGTTCCGATCCCGCCTAAAAAAAGATCGGGAATGGAATTCCGATCCCGATCGCTCAACTTACCTGCACAGAAGTGCTGCCGCTCCCCGTTGTTCTCGGTCCTCTCCTCTCTCATTCACATGTCTGCAGAGCGCCGTGCGCCCCCCCCGCTTACCTAGGCTAATGTTAGAGATGCTGGGAGAAGGTGGGGCTGAATACTTATTGGGCTATCCATACCGACTCCTCATTACATTCTCCATCCACTTTGGGCTTTGGCTCAAAAAAACAAAATCTGCAGGAAAAAAATTCTAGTGGGGCCTCAGATGATTTCATTGGTTCATTCATTCTGGTGGCATAAACTTAACCCATAGGTCTGAGTATTCATTGATAGGGATGTACCTTAACTCTTTAGTGACAGGTCTCTTTTAGACCTTAATGAGTAAGCCAATTTTTTTCATATCAGGAGCCATAACTTTTTTATTATACCATCAATCCTATTGTAGGGAATTGGAAAAAGACAGCAATTCTACCACTTTACCATTTTACACTATATATATTGCACTATTTACTGTAAATTTCCTACTAAACTTATTCTCTGGGTCGATATGATTACATTGATACCACATTTTTATATTTTTTTTTTTAGTTTTTACTTTTAGTATTTTTGAACAATAAAATCCTTTTCACTACTGATTCGCTGCATCGCCACTTTCCAAGATCCATAACTTTAGTGTTTTTCCATCAACAGAACTTTGTAGGGACTTTATTTTTGCGGACAGACCTGGTTTTATCAATGCCATTTTGGTGAGCATAACACTAGAACATTTTTTTCAGTGGATGAAAGGCAAGGAATGGTAATTCTGGCGGGGAAAATACCATTCCAGTCACAGCAATGTTTAATATGTTGATTATGTTTAGATTCCATATTCTGACATCAACCCCTTGCGATCGCATTTACGAGGGTGACGATGTCTACAAGAGGGAGCGCCCTCCTTCTAGAACTATTTAGATCTAAGGGGTCATTGCTGCAGGATCAGTGGTCTCTCTGCTCTCACTATATGCTGCTCTCTGTACTAGTGTCAGTAGGTGAGAGGGGAAGAGAGGAGAGGACCCTTGCACTGGAATGGGGCTTTTCAAGTTCTGTTTTACACCCTAGTGCAGAATTGACTTGTCAGTTAGGATGCAAAAAAGCATTGTAGTGGGTGGAAGCGGCTCAAAATGTTCTTAAAGGGAGCCTATTACTTCAAAATACCTCCAAAGCCAAAAATAGTCCTTTGTAGGGGCCTCTAGTAGAATGGTTATGAAATTCAGTCTGCATGTGCTTTAGAGATGGGTCTGATTTATCGTCTTTGACTATAGACTGCTGCAGTTGCAAAGGCTAAAAATTTAATTCACAGCCAAAGAGCTAGCATTGGATAGTGACCCCATATAAACACAGTATATATATATATATACTTGTGGCTATATGGAGGCAACTCTCAGAATTAGTGGCCTAACTAAAGTCTTGTGAGCCCTGGTGCAATCTTTTGTCCGGGTCCCCCTATTTCATCCCTACAGCAAATTCTTTATAGTGATGGTTATGGGGCTAAGGACTATAATCCACCTTAGTGTGGTTAGAGTAATCTGTGGGTCTCCTTGGTTTATGGGTCAGATGGAAGCTGCAATCTCAATACTGATGCCACTGCTTATGGGCCCCCTAAGGCTCCTGCACCCTCTGCACCCCCTCAAGTTACACCCCTGCACACAATCAGTCCCTACCTCTGGTGCACCATAAGTCTGTTTTGCATTCCCATAAAAATAGCATTATTTTAGCATTGCTTCAACGATTTGTTGCCACAAAGGTACGTTTCTGAATCTATTAAAGTCTCCCACGCTGCACCGGTTTTGGTTTGGGAGACATTTTGGATCTGCCAGACTCCCTGTCATTATAGAGTTGTGTCTAACGATACAGGTGAGGGCGGGTTCACATCTGCGCCCAGTCTCCGCTTTCTGGGTTTCCGTCTTCTGCTGACAGGAGACGGAAACCCGGCAGTCAGTGTCCGCTCGTAAGCGTCTTCTGGTGTCCGCGGTGAAACCATAACCGGACACAAAGTCCTGCATGTCCCACTTTGGAGAGGCAGAAGACGCTAACGGGCAGACACTTTGGACACCCAGTCAAATGAATGGGTTTGAAAATTGACTGCTGGTTTCTGCCTCCTATCCAGTCTCTCGGGCAGAAGACGGAAACCTGAAAGCGGAGACCGGGCGCAGGTGTGAACCCGCCCTGACTCTGTACACAGATGTAGCTACAGTATGTGATATATATATATATATATATATATATATATATATATACAGTCCTATGAAAAAGTTTGGGCACCCCTATTAATCTTAATCATTTTTAGTTCTAAATATTTTGGTGTTTGCAACAGCCATTTCAGTTTGATATATCTAATAACTGATGGACACAGTAATATTTCAGGATTGAAATGAGGTTTATTGTACTAACAGAAAATGCGCAATATGCATTAAACCAAAATTTGACCGGTGCAAAAATATGGGCACCTCAACAGAAAAGTGACATTAATATTTAGTACATCCTCCTTTTGCAAAGATAACAGCCTCTAGTCGCTTCCTGTAGCTTTTAATCAGTTCCTGGATCCTGGATGAAGGTATTTTGGACCATTTCTTTCTACAAAACAATTCAAGTTCAGTTAAGTTTGATGGTCGCCGAACATGGACAGCCCGCTCTCAAATGATCTGAAAACAAAGATTGTTCAACATAGTTGTTCAGGGGAAGGATACAAAACGTTGTCTCAGAGATTTAACCTGTCAGTTTCCACTGTGAGGAACATAGTAAGGAAATGGAAGACCACAGGGACAGTTCTTGTTAAGCCCAGAAGTGGCAGACCAAGAAAAATATCAGAAAGGCAGAGAAGAAGAATGGTGAGAACAGTCAAGGACAATCCACAGACCACCTCCAAAGAGCTGCAGCATCATCTTGCTGCAGATGGTGTCACTGTGCATCAGTCAGCAATACAGCGCACTTTGCACAAGGAGAAGCTGTATGGGAGAGTGATGAGAAAGAAGCCGTTTCTGCACGTACGCCACAAATAGAGTTGCCTGAGGTATGAAAAAGCACATTTGGACAAGGCAGCTTCATTTTGGAAACAAAAATTGAGTTGTTTGGTTATAAAAAAAGGCGTTATGCATGGCGTCCAAAAAGAAACAGCATTCCAAGAAAAACACATGCTACCCACTGTAAAATTTGGTGGAGGTTCCATCATGCTTTGGGGCTGTGTGGCCAATGCCGGCATCGGGAATCTTGTTAAAGTTGAGGGTCGCATGGATTCCACTCAGTATCAGCAGATTCTTGAGAATAATGTTCAAGAATCAGTGACGAAGTTGAAGTTACGCCGGGGATGGATATTTCAGCAAGACAATGATCCAAAACACCGCTCCGAATCCTCAGGCATTCATGCAGAGGAACAATTACAATGTTCTGGAATGGCCATCCCAGTCCCCAGACCTGAATATCATTGAACATCTGTGGGATGATTTGAAGCGGGCTGTCCATGCTCAGCGACCATCTAACTTAACTGAACTTGAATTGTTTGTCCAAAATACCTTTATCCAGGATCCAGGAACTGATTAAAAGCTACAGGAAGCGACTAGAGGCTGTTATCTTTGCAAAAGAGGGATGCACTAAATATTAATGTCACTTTTCTGTTGAGGTGCCCATACTTTTGCACCGGTCAAATTTTGGTTTAATGCATATTGCGCATTTTCTGTTAGTACAATAAACCTCATTTCAATCCTGAAATATTACTGTGTCCATCAGTTATTAAATATATCAAACTGAAATGGCTGTTGCAAATACCAAAATATTTAGAACTAAAAATGATGGGCACCTCAACAGAAAAGTGACATTAATACTTAGTAGATCCTCCTTTTGCAAAGATAACAGCCTCTAGTCGCTTCCTGTAGCTTTTAATCAGTTCCTGGATCCTGGATGAAGGGATTTTGGACCATTCCTCTTTACAAAACAATTCAAGTTCAGTTAAGTTTGATGGTCGCCGAGCATGGACAGCCCGCTTTAAATCATCCCACAGATGTTCAATGATATTCAAGTCTGGGGACTGGGATGGCCATTCCAGAACATTGTAATTGTTCCTCTGCATGAATGCCTGAGTCGATTGGAGCGGTGTTTTGGATCATTGTCTTGCTGAAATATCCATCCCCGGCGTAACTTCAACTTCGTCACTGATTCTTGAACATTATTCTCAAGAATCTGCTGATACTGAATGGAATCCCTGCGACCCTCAACTTTAACAAGATTCCCGGTGCCGGCATTGGCCACACAGCCCCAAGGCATGATGGAACCTCCACCAAATTTTACAGTGGGTAGCAAGTGTTTTTCTTGGAATGCTGTTTTTTTTGGACGCCACGCATAACGCCTTTTTGTATGACCAAACAACTCAATCTTTGTTTCATCAGTCCACAGGACCTTCTTCCAAAATGAAGCTGGCTTGTCCAAATGTGCTTTTGCATACCTCATACGACTCTGTTTGTGGCGTGCTTGCAGAAACGGCTTCTTTCTCATCACTCTCCCATACAGCTTCTCCTTATGCAAAGTGCGCTGCATTGTTGACCGATGCACAGTGACACCATCTGCAGCAAGATGGTGCTGCAGCTCTTTGGAGGTGGTCTGTGGATTGTCCTTAACTGTTCTCACCATTCTTCTTCTCTGCCTTTCTGATATTTTTCTTGGCCTGCCACTTCTGGGCTTAACAAGAACTGTCCCTGTGGTCTTCCATTTCCTTACTATGTTCCTCACAGTGGAAACTGACAGGTTAAATCTCTGAGACAACTTTTTGTATCCTTCCCCTGAACAACTATGTTGAACAATCTTTGTTTTCAGATCATTTGAGAGCGGGCTGTCCATGCTCGGCGACCATCAAACTTAACTGAACTTGAATTGGTTTGTAAAGAGGAATGGTCCAAAATACCTTCATCCAGGATCCAGGAACTGATTAAAAGCTACAGGAAGCGACTAGAGGCTGTTATCTTTGCAAAAGGAGGATCTACTAAATATTAATGTCACTTTTCTGTTGAGGTGAACATACTTTTGCACCGGTCAAATTTTGGTTTAATGCATATTGCGCATTTTCTGTTAGTACAATAAACCTCATTTCAATCCTGAAATATTACTGTGTCCATCAGTTATTAGATATATCAAACTGAAATGGCTGTTGCAAACACCAAAATATTTAGAACTAAAAATGATTAAGATTAATAGGGGTGCCCAAACTTTTTCATAGTACTGTATATATATATATATATATATATATATATATATACATATATATATATCTATAGTGCTGCATATTGACTTATGTAGCATTTAAAGGAAAGAAACACGAAGTATCACAGTTATTTGTCTTGGCCCACAATCCTGTAATACTGAATACCTTACAAGTGGGAACAAGAGTTTCTTGAAAACCAAATGTAATAAATGATAAACACCCTTGTATTTATAATGTTGTGCTTGGCTATAGAAATAAGATCAATTGTGTTCTGCTGTCTTGAGCTGTGAAAATATTTTACTACTTTTCTATAATAAATACGTTTTTTATAAAAAAAAAAAAAAAGCATTTGTTTTTGTGTCACCATATTGTAAAACCATACATTTCTGTTGACAGAGCTGGGTGGGGACTTGTTTTCTGAGGGATGACCTGATGTTTTTATTAATGTCATATATACAACATATTGGTGGCAATGGTACATAAGTGAGGTGGATGCCGTGAGTGTATATAGCATGCTTCTCCATATGCACTGATCTAAGGATTGCCCACACCTTCTCTACAGGAACTTTTGAGGTTTGTCACCTACGAAGCACTATTATACTCAATGGTCTCCTCAGACCCTAGACCAGTGGTTCTTAACCTTGTTTGAGGTACCGAACCCACCAGTTTCATATGCACATTCACCGAACCCTTGTTTCGTGATAAATCAATTTCTTTTCCAAATTCAAGACATAGGTATATGGTTTTTTACTAGTACACAAAATGAACCGTTCATATGGCCTAGGGTTCGATCGAACCCTGATTAAGAACCACTGCCCTAGAGTATAATAAGAGGCCTGGGTGATGTAAGCAAAAACAACAATAATACTCACCTTACCTCACTTCGCCTTGGCACCTTCATGGTGTTTGGTGGTCCGCAGACATCCTCTTCAGTCCTTTTTCTGATGTCACTCTCGCCAGGGTTAACGTTGAAGCCTCAGTGGTCATGTGGGGTCAAAACAGCAAGATGTGGATGGGCCCCTTGTGACTTCTGGCCTGAATAGGACACCTATGGACTGCAGGAAGCCAAGGATAGGTGAGTGTAACTGTTTGTTGTTTTTACTCACCTCCCCGGAAGTTCGACCAGTTATTCCAACAGGTAACAGATAACATTTTACCCACCAATCCCTGTTCCTGTCTGACCTCGGCTTCTACCTGCAGGGTACAGACGCTGAAGAATGCTACAGCATACTCTGGAGGAAGAAGCGGAGGCTAGACTAGATAGGAACAGAGAAGTAAAATATTGACCGCTACTTGTTGGAATAATCCAATAGGTAGCAGCTAAGGATGGACGAACCCCAGAAAATTTGTTTAGTCCTATGTTTGGATGAACCAAACCCCGGCTTCCGTTTGGTCTGAACTTCAGATAGAACTGGAAGGGAAATTATTATACCCTGGAGTCTCTTCCCCAGATTATAATAGCTAGAGGCTCATGGAAGATGACAAAAGTAAATTAACATTTATACTCACCTGTCGGTACATCTTCTGGACCTTCTTGTGGCATGCACCATGTTGTGCTTTCCTTCTTGCAGTGTCTGGCACACTTCTCTGATGTCATGCTCCCAGATTGATTGGGCCTCAACAATGACACGGACAAGCTGAGTGTCATGATGTCATAGACACTGAGTGCCAGATGCCGTGAGGAGACCCAGAAGATGAAACAGAAGGTGAGTATAAATGTTTTTTTTTATCACCTCCCTGGGTCTCCAGTTATCATAATCTTAGGAAGAGACCCAAGAGTATAATAATTTACTACAGACAGCCATTTTAGTTAGTCCAAGACTAATTCCAAATTGTTTTGTTAAAACCCATCAACTTGGAATAATTGGGTCAAATCTGGTTCATTGCGAACTGATTTGCCAATTAACCCTTCGTTCACATCTGCGTTGATATTCCGTCCGGGGGAGTCCGCATGTAGACCCCCCCTTCCCCGAACGAAATACCAAATGCAATTGCAAGCGCTGTGCAGTAAAAGCACACGGATCCCCATAGGATTCCCATGGGATCCGTGTGCTTGCTGCCAGATCTCCGCACAGAACATGTGGACAGGAGAGTAATTGACAATCTACTTTCATGTCTATGGGGTCCGTGTGCTTTTAATTGCGTTTGGTATTCCGTTCGGGGAGGTCTCCATTCGGACTCCCCCGGACAGAATACAAACACAGATGTAGACGAGGGGTAAAAAAAAAAATGCCCCTCTGTTTATGTCTAGAGGCAGCACCTGAGGCTGTCGCCTCATGGCAGGCACGCCTCGTGTGTGTGGGCACTAAGGAGAGCATTATACTGTGTAAAGGTACTAAAAGGGCACTAGTGAACCGCACTCTGAAAAATCCTGCATATGTCTCTGTGTATGGTGGCCTCAATTAACAATCTTGTTTTTAGGATTGGGGAGATATTATGTAGAGTCTCTTGCTCTGGAGGACTCAGAATATCTGTGCATTTTTATGTCAACAATCTATTGATTCTAAAAGGGTTGCCCAGTGGGTAAAATATTTTTACAAAAGTCTCCAAATAGGATAAAACATGAAAGACGATACGCTCACCTGCCCTAATGCTCCCACTCTGTCACTTCATGAATTCAACATATTACTACCTGGTCTCTTTTAATACACAGAAGTATTACGGGTCATCTCGGCTGACTTTAATTGGCCAATTGGTCAATTCTTGTGCTTCAAGAAGGACCAGGAAGTAGAGGCCTGCTTGAGATACATGACGCAGCAAAAAAATAAGTGCTGGGGGATGTACTATTATATCATTTTGTCAACCCATCCTGAACTTTGGAGAAATGATACCGATTTCCTGACAGATTACTGGTGATCAGAGAAGTGGGACTCGATGTGATCTACTTAAAGGGGCTCTATCAGCAAAATTATGCTAATAGAGCCTCACATATGCGTGAATAGCCTTTAAAAAGGCTATTCAGGCACCGTAAAAGTTATATTAACCCCCGGTCCCGTTTTTAAATAAAAGCATTAAAACATATATGCAAAACTTACCTATCGTGCACCATGGGTGGGGATGCACGGTGCAACGTCAGCTTCGGGCACACCTACCTCTTCTGTCTTCTTGTAGTGACGCCCTCTGGTTCCGTGTCTTCTTCCATCTTCTTGTCTTCAAATCCTGCGCCTGTGTAGTAGCACTTCCCTCCGGCCTCTCACCGCCTTCGAACACCATAACTTTTTGTTCACTGAGCCATATGAGGGCTTATGTTTGCAGGACAAATTATTCTTCATTTATTAATCTGTACAATGTACTGGGAAGCTTGAAAATTATTTAGAATTGGGTGGAATTGGAGAAAAAGTGCATTTGTGCGACTTTCTTACAGGTCTTTACTGGTCATCTCCAAAAAAAAACTCCCTGGGGCCGGAAAAACCCTTTAACTGCTTGCCACTTACATAAGACATATATCACTTTGACTAAAAATATTAGGTGGGCCTCCTGATGGTTAGCATATCACTGTATATGTCATTGCTTCTTGAACAGTAGACCTTCCTCCTCTACTACAAAATCTCCAAATGGGTTATTTGGAAATGGGTTTTCTAAATGAGATAAAAATATAAAAGTATCATAACTCCCCTCTTAGTTTATCCAATAAACAATATTTTATCCACCTGTTCTCTAAATTTGATTAATTGTGAAATATGAACAGGATACGTTGAATTCTTTGGAATTACAGATTAGAGATAAACAAACATCAGTTCAACAGACTGTGTCATTACCAGACCATGTCGATTATAATATAAACCTATTAGATACACATAATACCTTGGAAGCCAAGACAAAATTACACTAATAGTGTCTATGTATGGCAAATTTTCATATCTAAGATACCTGAAGAAATGTGGATAGAAATAGAATAGAATAGAAATACTACCCGGGCGACTTACTTTTCCTGAATACAATGATTCTTCTGACTTCTCGAATAATGAGAATATGTCAGTGCAGCCCCTAGTACCAAAGAAACAATGTTCTCCTCTTCTGAGTACGAAAAAATGTAGAGTTGGATGCAAACACCATCGGGGTCAGAAAATATCCCATTCAACAACACAAGAAAACGACACATTAGCTGTAAATATTATGTCAGCTACGTTATTGGAGTAATGGGAAAAGACTCAAATTTGGCAACAGGTTTGGACTTATATTCTACCAGGAGAAATGTGAACAAATTTGTTCGCTTATAGAGATGAGCGAGTAGTACTCAATTGAGTAGGTATTCGATCGAATACTATGGTATTCGAAATACTCGTACTCGATCGTGTACCACTCGCTATTCGAATGTAAAAGTTCGATGCAGAACCAGCATTGATTGGCCGAATGCTATACAGTCGGCCAATAAACGCTGGTTCTTCTCCTACCTTTAGAAGTCTTCTCCGTGCAGCTTCCCCGCGGCGTCTTCCGGCTCTGAATTCACTCTGCCAGGCATTGGGCCTGGGCAGAGCCGACTGCGCATGTCTGCTTGTAGTGCGGGACGCTGCAAGGAGAAGACTGCTCGGAGGATCCAGCCTCACCCTCACTCGTGGACTTGGTAAGTATAATTTGATCGAACGTTGCCTACCCCTGAAACGAGCATTTTCCCCCCATAGACTATAATAGGATTTGATATTCGATTCGAGTAGTCGAATATTGAGGGGCTACTCGAAACGAATATCGAACCTCGAACATTTTACTGTTCGCTCATCTCTATTCGCTTACTTATATGGAGAGATGTGTTTTAAAAACATTGATATGTAACCAAAATGTTATTGTCAGAGTCTAACAAGGGCGACCAGGTAATACTGGATAAATTGCTATCTAAGGGTGGGTTCACATCTGCGCCCGGTCTCCGCTTTTCTGGTTTCCGTCTTCTGCCCGAGAAACTGGACAGGAGACAGAAAGCAACAGTCAATTTTCAAACCAATTCACTTGAATGGGATTGTAAAGTGACTGCCTGTGAGCGTCTTCTGCCTCTCCGCGGCAAAAGCTTTTTATTTAACCAGACACAAAATCGGACATGCAGGAATTATTGTCCAGTTAAAAAAAAAGTGGTTTCGCTGCGGAGACCAGAAGATGCTCACGGGTGGACACTGACTGCCGGGTTTCCGTCTCTTGTCCAGTTTCTTGGGAAGAAGACGGAAACGCACAAAGCGGAAACCGGGCGCAGGTGTGAACCCGCCCTAAGAGGTAGGTCTTGAAAATGCTGAGTGACAACAGGGAGTATTGTTTATTAGAAAGTGACAATACTAAAGGTAAAAGGAAAATGTTTGTTTTGGTACCGTGTTAGCCAGTGGTTATGAAATATGAAAAAAAACAAAAAAACTTTTTAAGTCTTCAGTAGATGATACCTTTTTTAATGGCTAACTCATAATGATGACAGAATATGATGTTTCGAAGCTTCCTCTGAGCTCCTTCTTCAGATATATCTAAAAACACTTTCTAGAGGCTGCATATTTATAACTGGACACAGGGGTAGGGTTACAGGAGGGAGGGGGGAAGAGGCTTATTACTATATACTTATAACAACAAACAATCAATTCAGTTCAAACAACTTGAGACACAAAACGTAAAAAATGTATAATTTTATTAATAAATATCACACCAAACAATACATAAACAGACAAGGGAGACACACATAGGGAAAAAGATAAATTTCCCCATAAAGTAGCAGAGGAGTACCATAACCCTCCCACCAGTCACAAACTGAGTCTAACCCCAAATATTAAAGATGATACAAAGATACAAGAAAAAAGTCGCAAAAAGAGGAATATAATCCCCAATTAGATCTAAATGCTTAGTATTACACACCAATCATAGGTAAGAGGACTTTAATACAAATGTCCTCAAACCATAATAATATGGCTCATCTAGATAAAAAGATGGTAAACAAGTAAAGAAGTGTCCCAAATAGGGTCACCATAATACATACCTGTAGGTGCCGACATATTTTCTGTGAATACGAATATAGTAATAAAGAAAGCAACAGGGGGGACTCAGTCAGAGACTGGTAGGACCAAAAGAAATGCCTGACGCGCGTTTCGCCTACACTCGGCTTCGTCAGGAGGCTAAATGACAATAGACCAAGGCGCGGTATATATAACCCAAATTTATACAATAATAAAAATCACCTGCTCAACGAAGTTCCATTTGTATTTCTCTCCCTGATGCGGCAGATCGTCAACTGCGCATGACCGCGAGTCACGGATGACGTCATCACGTACGCGTAGCGTGACGACGTCATTGTGCTCTAAAAATGTATTAATAAAGTTTGGCCGGTCGCGCACGCGTACACGCGCCGGCCACATATATCATAATGTAAGCGGCTACAGAGACGAACCGCCGTACAAACAAAGACAGCTGGGGTACGACAAGCATTGAATAAATGACCAAATCTTTATATGGAGCTAGCAGGATATTAGAAATAACAATATTATAGCCACACTCAATGCATAATAGTGTCTAATGAAGTGCATAATGTATAAAGGCATGAATAAATAAATAAATAAATAAATAAATAACAAGACTAACAAAAATAACAAAAATAAATAAATACATAATACACTAAGAACATTTAATAAAGTGAAAATAGTGTATACAAATATCTACCATGAATTCATCATATATGTCCAGTAATAAATACATAATAAATATATAAATACATAATAAAGACCAATATAATTAAATTACATGTGAAGTGTATAAATAATAAATGACATAAAGTGCTAAAAGTACTAAAATAAAAAAGTGCAAGATCATGTGTATATGTACTAACAATAAAATAATGTGTACATAAAACAGTATAAAGTGCATATTATAAATCCAATAATTAATATATGTGTGAAGTGATAATAAGAAATACTACATACAAAAGTAATAAAGTGTATTGGTGAAAAAAGAGTGCTAAAAATTGCTGAAATAAAATAAACAAAATAATAATGTATATAAAAATATATATACATAAAAAAATAATAATAAAATAATAATAATAATAAAAAATAAAATAAAAAATAAATAAAAAATAAATAATAATAATAAATGAATAATAAATAACAATAAATATTAAACAAATATAACTCAGAAATTATATCAAATACAAATATATATATATATAACCATACCACAAATACATTTATACATATATGGACACATTTAATGAACATTTTTAATTTATTTGTTCTCAATTTAAAACCCAGCAGAAACGATGCCAGCAAAGTCCAAACCACAGCAACAACGAAATCGATGTCGACAACCACCGGATCAGGACACCAGGTAAGCAATGGAATCTCTGATGTGCGCCAATATGCACCCATTTCAAAAACATTTTAAATTTGTTTGTACTCAATATAAAGCCCAGCAGAGACAACGCCAGCAAAATCCAAATCACAGCAACAGCGGAATCGATGTTGACAACCACCGGACCAGGACAGCAGGTAATCAATGGAACTTCTCATATACGTTAATCTACAAAGACAATAACAATCAATATACAATATACAAACAAAACATACATAAAAGTGAAACATACACAATAAAAAACCGCGATAGAAATCACAAGAAGGGCTTAAAACTAACCATTTCTTTAAGACCTGCTGGAGTGGATGTATTCAATTCAACTATCCAACGTGTTTCCTTGGATGTAGAATCCTTGTACTCCAACATCCCACACCAGGACGGTATAAATGCCTGCCAGTTTTTCATGGAAAAGCGAGGTATGAACGCTGAATCAGTGGTGAAACTCACAAAATTCATCCTCACTCACAATTACTTCTCCTTTGGTGACTGCATCTATTTACAACAGACCGGCACCGCAATGGGGAGCAAAATGGCGCCACAGTACGCTAATCTCTTCATGGCCAAGCTTGAGAGTGACTTCCTCTCAACCTGCACCATCAGACCTCTGGCCTACTATCGCTTCATTGATGATATCCTAATCATTTGGACCGGGTCTGAGGAACAGCTGAAAACCTTCCATGAACAATTCAACCAGTTCCATCCGACCATCAACCTGACGCTCAGTCACTCCTTCTCCGAAATAAACTTCCTGGACGCAGTCATCAAGATACAGGACAACAAAATTGAGACATCGCTGTATCGGAAACCAATTGACCGCCCTACCTACCTAAGATGGGATAGCTTTCATCCTAAACACATAAAAAACTCCATTGTATACAGCCAGGCCATCAGATACCATCGCATATGTTCAAACCCTGCAGATAGAGACGTACACCTTGGGGGCCTCAAAAACACATTCTTGAGGCAGGGTTACCATCCAAGATCAGTTGATAACCAAATCACCAGAGCCACCAGGTTACCAAGATCGGAGTTATTAAAATACAATACCAAACAGGAGAACAATCGGGTGCCCCTGGTCGTCACATACAACCCCCACCTGGAGACGCTGAGAGGAATCACATGCAAATTTCATCCACTACTACAAAAAGACAACCGTCTAAAATCCATATTTCCAGACCCCCCTCTCCTGTGCTACAGACAACCACCAAACCTCAGGAATATGATTATTAGCAGCTCACTGTCACCTCCAACTAACACAGGAACATTTCCATGTGGACAGAAGAGGTGCAAGACCTGCCCTCACATACTGCCCACTGACAGGATAAAGATCCCAAACTCTAACAGGGAATATAAAATCCCAGGTGTGTTCACCTGTAACACACCTAATGTGGTGAATTTGATCATTTGCACCAAATGTTCCACTGAAAATCTGTATGTTGGAGAGACCGGACAGAAACTCAGAATTAGAATTAATTCACATCGCCATACAATCAAACAACAGAGAACTGATATTCCCGTGCCAAAACACTTCTGCCAGGAAGATCATAACCTCATCAATGACATGAAAATCTTGATCTTAAAAGGGAACTTTAAATCAAGGAAACAGCGACTGATTTATGAGTACAAGGCCATGACCCTATTCCAGACACTGGACAATGGAATGAACATCTCACGTGGGTTTATGTCTTTTTATACAAATCATTAAGACAGCCATTAAGATAACCTGGGATCTGGCAATTGATTGTTTGTTGTTATAAGTATATAGTAATAAGCCTCTTCCCCCCTCCCTCCTGTAACCCTACCCCTGTGTCCAGTTATAAATATGCAGCCTCTAGAAAGTGTTTTTAGATATATCTGAAGAAGGAGCTCAGAGGAAGCTTCGAAACGTCATATTCTGTCATCATTATGAGTTAGCCATTAAAAAAGGTATCACCTACTGAAGACTTAAAAAGTTTTTTTGTTTTTTTTCATATTTCATACTAAAGGTGTCAAATCCTCAAAGACGTGGTACATCAGGATGTCACATTGGGTATCTTTGACTCTAGAGGTGAATAATTTTTGGTATTTGATTTTCCTTCAGCTGCAGTATTTTATGCCCTGCCCAAAATTCCCAAAGGGGTTCCCCCTCCTTTTAGGCCAATTATATCTGGGGTAAAGAGTATATTGGAAAGACTTGGTTCATGGCTGGATGGCTTATTACAGCTGCTTGCCGAGCATTTAGGTTTATGAAAGACACCATAGAGGTATTGAAAGTGATGAATAGACAACGGAGGCTTCTTGAGCACACTTGGCTCACCTGTGATGTCACAGCGTTAAATACTTGCATCACTCACAACAAAGTTTGTGTTGCTGCTGCTGAAGCTAATATTACCTTTAATAGCAGAAGTTTGTTCGGAGTCTCTAGACACTTTAGAGATCTCAAGTCAATCAATACTATGCATGTATATGCCATAGAAAACGTCCCGCTTCTGCATTTACGCCACATAGGGCCTCAGCCTTAAACAGGCTTCCTAAAAAATTGTGTAATCGTGTCAATAACAGCTTTGTACTAACCTAAACTATCACTTCTCACATAAAGAGATCAGTTCTCACTTTGTCCGCCTCTTTTATCTCCTCGCATAGCTTCACTTTCACTGAACATTGGCAGCACGTTGCATAAACCTTTGGCAGTAAATCCTTCACGCCACTTGGCAGCACATTACACATAATACCTCATAGTACGTTGTTTATACCCTTCATAGAGTATTTGTCATTACACACCTTATGGGTCATTGCATACACCCAACAAATAGTATTCACCTCTTGCCAGGGCATCAAGTAGCCCAGTGGATTTCACAAGGGAACGACATGAGCGCTCTAGCCCTTCCCCTCAATAAAACATGAGTAACATAATACTGCAGTATAATTGCCAAAAATAATTTAGCCTTTGGCAGGAGAGATGAGAGACACCATGAAATAGTCAATACGCCCATTTGGCCACTGTGTGTATAGATCTTTAGGGAAGTGATAGAGTCATGAGAATTGTAAGTCCTAGAGTTCAGTTTGCACCAATATTTCAAAATTATTGAAAATTTGCTTAAATTTTCTCCTTTGTTCACCATGACAGGATGAGTTCAATGGACATTAAATAAGTCCCCTCTGCAATGAATTCCTATTAAGCTTTCTTCCGTCATGTTTTTAGTTCATGGACAGTAGAAAAAGTCCGTCATGCAGGAAGAAAGTCCGTCATGTGATTTACATTACAGGCAATGGAAATGGATGCAGATGGAGGGGGCTATATCTGTGTCTGTTAACCTATCACTATGGCAGATGACAGCAATGGACTGTAATAACAGTAATGTGAATATACCCTTATAGAGTTATGTTTTAAGACATTTGTCAGCTGGCAAATGTTTGTAAAGCCTGTATTTATATACTGTGTACTAAAAATGAGTAATGGAGAAGCAAGAAGTCAAGTGCTAGGGGTTTTATATAATGTTTCAGTTGATTTATTTTTATCCTTTTTATATAATTCAATACAATCTAGTCAAAGAGTATTACTTTAGCAATATGTCATAATTTATTGCTAGGCTTGTAAGGCTAAGAGGTGCATTCACAGGTGCAATGTAGATAGAGCTTTCCATACACATTGGATCACTGTTGGACACTTGTTATTCTTACCGGCCCCCTATACTATATATGAGTTATACACATATACACATGACTGAGTGTGCATGTGTTCTGCATAGGGTAAGGGAAGTAAAGGTGCACATACACCCATACACCTCATTTCGATATTCACCTTAACATTACAGTAGCTCAGTGGTTACCACTGTTGCCTTGCAATGCTGGGTTCAGATCTGACCATGGGTAACATCTGCATGGAGTTTATAGGTTCTCCCCATTTTTGCGTGGGTTTGCTCCCACGTGCGTAAAATATACTGATAAGTAAATTGGCTTCCTGTAAAATAACTGACCCTTGTGGGTGTTGGGGATGAGCGCCTGTATGGCAGTCACTAACACCTGGAGCCCTCTCTCCTCTTATCAGAAAAAAAAAGACCTGGGGTTGAAATTTAATGCCATCAGTTCCTCTCATTTTCAACATGGAGGCCTTCAAGAAAAAGTACATGGTGAGCTGGTTCCCTGAATCAGTGGGTTTGGATAATAATAACCACTATAAGTAGGGGCGTAACTAGAGGGGGTGCAGAGGGTGCAGTCACACCGGGGCCCGTAAACCTTAGGCGGCCTAGAAACACTGGCATCACTATTGATATTGCAGCTTCCATCTGGCCCATAAACCAAGGAGACCCACAGATTACCCTAACCACACTAAACTCCTTAGCACCCGTAACATCACTATCAAGAATTCACTGTAGGGATGAGGCAGAGGGCCCCAGACAAAAGATTGCACCGGGGCCCACAAGACTTTAGTTATGTTACTGTCTATAAAGGCCTTTAGCCTCTGTCAGAAACTTTTTTCTATAGAAGCGCTTCAATTTCTATTCTGACAATGTCAATAGGAACATGGTTTTGCCAGAGACTGCCGTCTACGGTATAAGCAATTCAAACCCATTAGGGATTAAAAAGAAATAGAAAATATTTTTTTTACATTTTTTTTTATTAATATTAAAATAATAGAAGTTTGATGACATCCCTTTTCCCAATATACAAATAAATATCATCAATATCTCTGTTTCCAAAATTCTCTAAACTATTAAAATATAATTTAAGAGAGAAAAGACATCAAAATGCATTTTTTTGGCTACTTTGCTTCCCAGAAAGAAATTGAATAAAAAGTGATCTAAAGGTCACACACAAACTGAAATGATAACTAGAAAAATTACAAGACATCCTATAAAAAAATGAGCCCTGACGCAGTTGCGTAGACAAAATATGTGTTAGAATATGGCGAGAAAAGCATAGGTTTTTTTATTTTTCTTGAGTAGTAAAATGTAACAAAAGTTGTAAATAGAATGGTAAGTTTTAAGTAGTAAAAATATGCAATAAAATATTCATAAAACATGTATATTTATTCATAATTTATATTCACAAATAAATATACCAAAATATTCATTAAAATATTCATAATATAATAATAATAAATGTTATTTATAAACATATTCTGCAGCGCTGTACAATTTGTAGGGTTCAAATACAGACAGAAAGATACATTACAAAGAAAGTCATTTCACACAATGGGACTGAGGGCCCTGCTCACAAGAGCTTACAATCTATGAGGTAGAGGGGGTGACACAAGAGCTAGCAGGGGTGGCATTGCTTATACAGAGGTCAAACACTTTTGTAATAGAGGTGACTGTCATTACGCAAACATAAAACTTTATGAACCATCACTAGTGGTGTCCTGTAACATGTGGATGGTGCTTGGACATATAGAGTTAGCCTGAAATGGCATCATATCATGTGGGGAAATGTGGGAGTGGGGACAGAGGAGGGTTACATTTTGAGGATTCTAATTATAGTACGGAAGAGTTTACATTAGGAATTGTGATAGGCCTGTCTGAAAAGATGTGTCTTTAGTTTGCGTTTGAAACTGTAGAAATTGGGAGTTAATCTGATTGTCCGGGGTAGAGCATTCCAGAGAAGTGGTGCAGCTCGGGAGAAGTCTTGTATACGAGCGTGGGAGGTTCTGATAATAGAGGATGTAAGTGTTAGGTGTTATTCATAAACATAAATGTATATTTATTCATATTAAGAAATAAATATTCAAGAATATTCATAAAAGTTCTTCCAATTTACTGTTTCTCAGTCCATTTTTAGGAAATATTAAAGGGTGACAATAAAAAATACAACACTTATCCCACAGAAAACAAGCCCTCATATGGTATGGGAACAGAGAATAAAAAAGGTGATGACTTTTGGAAGAAGGGGAAGAAAAGACTTAAATGAAAATGAAAAATCAGAATTTTGATATGGCAGGAAGGGATTATGGGGTTATATGTGAGGTTGCGGCTTGGCACACTATACAATGTATTATCCTTACACAAGACCTATTGAGCTGTCATATTGAGTATGATAACTTTTGTCCAGATCAGACAATAGAAGGTAATTATGACTGGATTCTGCCCTCTCATTTTTGTCATTGTCCCTAAATAATGTGAGCGTGTACCCATAAGCAATATGGGGGTATTGTATTTAATAGATGACCATGACAGACTCCAGTAAAGCACCCCTCCTTTCTTTACACATGTCTTCCTCCTGCTCACATCTTTTAGGCCCTGCGGTTAATCTGAAAGGACTCACTAGAGGAATTGACTTGCATCAATATTTAATTCTGATTTCTTCTCTTCCATGTTGAGTCAACAACTATAATTTCACATAAAGCCCAACCCAAATTAAACACCACCAGATCTTCACACGCTGTTACATTGTTGCACAATATTTCCTTTTCTCATCCTATTATACATTGCAGTGTTACTTTTCTTTTGATAAGAAGATCAGTATGTCATTCCTGGTTTACATTCCCCTGCTAGGACAATAGTCGCGATGCTAATACACTCGGTTGTAGGGTACAAATGAACAGTCTATGTACAAATAGTAGTAATCACTTATCTGAAAGAGGATTTGTTCTGCTTTGTCAATAATCCAAGCAGTGCCTCTTACTGTACCCGTGCCAGCTCCTCTTTACCTGATATCATGTGATATATAAATCAGGCTACACCGCTGAGAATCCGTATACTGTTTGTACAAGTCTATGATATATGTCAAATGGAGCTCAATTCTTTACCATGAGATTTAAGCCACTTTAGTAGCCGTGTTTTATACAGGCCAAAGAACACAGCCTAACACACACGGGGCAACGTTTGCAAACATCTCTCACGTCAAGTGTCCTTCCAGAAACAGTACTTATTGCACTCAATGTTCATAGCCTTTTAGGCCAAATCTTTAAGCAAAGTCCTTAACAGGTAAACAGAACTGATGGTGGTCAGGATGAAGCATCAAAGGTAATATCACTGGGACCAGGAGTCCTGAAGAGGAGAAGTAGTCACACCAATAAGCTAGACCCATCGCAAGGCCGTAGCTCTGCAGGATCGTATCCTGGAATGAGCTCAGATGAACCCCAATCCTTGGTATAAAATCACTAGGGGAAAAAGGAGAAACAATATATAGGATGGCAATGCAGTCTTAGGCCGGGGCTCCACATGAAGGAAAAAACGCAGCATTTTACAGTACCTGCAAAGTAAATCCCATCCATAGATTGCAGAAAAATACACATAGAGGACATGCTGCGATTTACAAAACCATCAAGGTCTTGGAAATTACAGCATGTCAATTATACCTATAGAAATGCCAGCAGTTTCCCTATAGGTATAATGGAAGCAGAAATTCTGCAGAGGAAAACTCAGCGGACTTCCTGTAAAAAGCTTTGTGGGGAAAACTGCAATGCATTACCGCTATGGTTTTTCCTGCAGTGCTTTTTTTTTTTGCTGCGGCCCATTACGTGGGTCGTTAGTCTGAAATTAACATCTATGATAGGTGACACCCAGCCGCCATCCAAATGTTTATATATCTACTGTATCTAAGAAGATGAAAAATGGCAGCACTCCATCATGTATTCAGCATTGGTGGTTGAGAGGATAGGGGGCAAATGTAAGGGAAAATTAAATTATGCGTGAGGGCGGCCCACTTACGAAATGTCCCTTAATTTATTAAAACAGCCCTAGTTCCAGAGAACCGTAGTTACACTCCAATAACTTGAGTAGGTTCAGAGCTTCTTTCAATTCTTGTCCTCTGCATCACCTTCCGTGCCCTGAGGCTACTGGAGCAGCTGATCTATGTGGAGTTCGGGTGTCGAACCGATCCCCAAAAATCAGATACTGATGGCCTATCCTGTGGATGCATAAGGGGCCAGAAATAAGTTATTTCTGATGTTTTATTCTTTACACCCTTTACCATATTTGTAGGTGGGGTCTCCTGAATTGGATACAGTATTACAGATGGGGTCTCACATACAGAGGGATCATTATCTCCATTTTCCTACTGGTTATATCTCTAGCTATACCGCCAAGCATCCTACTTACTTTCTGTGCTGCCCTGTACACACATTTTAGTTTGTCAGATATCAGAACCATTAGATTCTTCTCATCTGAAGTTCCAGCTAACACAGAACTGCCTATGCCATACTCAGACGGTTCCTTTTCCCTATTATTTTACATTTCGAAATATTGAACTGCAGTTTCCATTGTTTGGGCCATTCATTCAGCAGAGCTTGATGTTTTCCCATGTTACAAACCCCTCTAAGAACATCGACCCTATTACACACTATTGTATCATCGACAAACAGGCCTACCTTACCTACCAAACCTTCTCCTATGTCACCTACAAAAATATTAAAAAGGATAGGACTCGACTCAGGACAGACTCCTGACGTATATCACTTGTTACTCATCTGTCCTCGCACTGCTCACCACAACACTCTGATATCTATTTGGATCATGCCCCTAGCTTATAATATACTCCATATTAGACTTTATATACAATATTAGCCCTTAAGAGATGAGATCAAGATATTACAAGTAACTACTGAATGGGATTCCAAAGCAAAACTTGGATAGAGCCCCCTCCCCATAACCACTTTCAACAGAAAGGCAGGACAAGACATCAACGTTAGTGTCCAGACTGTCCCGTGTGTTATTCTATGTGATCCATATTCAATTTACCATTGCCAACTTTCACTCTTTACTTATTCTATCCCACCTTACAGTGTAGGTAAACTCTTTAGCTACTGGGCACCATAACAGGCACTATAAATGCTACACTGGTAGTTCTACCAATGGAGGTGATGGTCACAAATACCGGCATGTAATATTCTAGTGATAGTTCAAGACTTTATATCAGTGGCGTGAATAGTAGCTAAGCTGTAATAGAGCATCATACTCACTACACAGTGTACTGAGCTGTCTGGTGTCTGGCTCTGTACACTGTGCAGAAATCAGCTGATACACCCACCAATCTCATACTGATGACCTATCCTACAGATACATGTCATCCATATTAAGAATGGATAACCCATTGAACCCATTATGTCTTTTTTAAGGCAAACATGTCCATGATAGATGAAGCAAAGCAAATTGCAACTGGCATGTGGCACTTCAGGAGAGACATACCTGGTGCCTGAAATCGAGAATTTACTTTACCATTACTGTTAATTAGATTAGCGCATTGTCTTAAACTGAATGGATTGTGGGTAAATGGAAACCTAAAACCATCCGAGAAAGGTCACAATTATTAATCTGAGCTTATTCTAGATTTCATCGCCATCAGATAATGGGAAATGGAGAATTAATTCTACCCAGCTGTAATTCCTTAAGAAAACATGGAAATTGAAGGAGACTCTGGTTACACTCTCAAGTTTCACTTTGGCCATGATGAGGAAACAAGTTGGTATGGCTTGTCATCCCTTTTCCAATTAAATAGCTGAAAAATACAAATTAAATGTGAGAACCATGGCTAGTTCTGGAAAGTCTCCTTTCCCAAAGCACGTACTGAGGTAAACAAGACATGACGCAATATCCGAGGTTATTTGAGGTTTGTAAAATTCCAAATTGTCCACAAAGTTCATCTCATGTCACTCTGTATACTTATAAAATCACTCGTTTTGGGAGCTAATTTGGATCCAATTTTAACTCTTGGCTATAAAGGGTTTTGACTAGAGATGAGCGAACAGTAAAATGTTCGAGGTTCGATATTCGTTTCAAGTAGCCCCTCAATATTCGACTACTCAAATCGAATATTGAACCCTATTATAGTCTATGGGGGGAAAATGCTCATTTCAGGGGTAGGCAACGTTCGATCAAATTATACTTACCAAGTCCACGAGTGAGGGTCGGCTGGATCCTCCGAGAAGTCTTCTCCGTGCAGTGTCCCTGCGGCATCTTCAGGTTCTGAATTCACTCTGCCAGGCATCGGGCCTGGGCAGAGCCGACTGCGCATGCCCGCACTACAAGCGCAGTTGGCTCTGCCCAGGCCCGATGTCTGGCAGAGTGAATTCAGAGTCGGAAGACGCCGCAGGGAAGCTGCACGGAGAAGACTTCTAAAGGTAGGAGAAGAACCAGCGTTGATTGGCCGACTGTATAGCATTCGGCCAATCAATGCTGGTTCTGCATCGAACTTTTACATTCGAATAGCGAGTGGTACTCGATCGAGTACGAGTATTTCGAATACCGTAGTATTCGATCGAATACCTACTCGATCGAATACTACTCGCTCATCTCTAGTTTTGACCACAATAATTGTCTTTGCATATATTCCTGGATTAAACCCCTCCCCTTCTGTGTTCTTTTCTGCAAATTTTAAATATAAATATTACTAGCTAGATATCAACAGACTACAATATGGTTACAAGGTCAGACTACAGATGGTGTGTTTCAGTAGCATAACTAGGAATGGTGGGGCCCCGTGGCGAACTTTTGACATGGGCGTGCAGGTTGTATGAGAACAAGAGGGTGACGTGGGGTTCAGGGTGTGTATAAGCAAGAGGGGAAATGGGGGTACAAGCAAGAGGGGGGAATGGGGGTGCAAGCTGTGTGTGATTAAGAGGGTGATGTGGAAGGGGGAACCCCCCATTCCACCACACTCTTCCTCACACACAGCCTGCACCCCCATTCCCCCTTCTTTGCTCACACACAGCCTGCACGCCCATGTACCCCTCTTGCTCACACACAGCCTGCACGACCCATTCCCTCCTCTTGCTCACATAGGGCAGAATGGGGGGTGCAGACTGTCAGAAAGAGGGCTACATGGGTGTGCAGGCTGTGTGTGAGAAAGGAAGGAATGGGGGTGCAGACATTCTCATACACAGCCTGCACACCCATGTACCCCTCTTGCTGACAGTCTGCACCCCCCATTCCCTCCTCTTGCTCAGAGCCTGCACACCCATGTACCCCTCTTCCTCACAGCCTACAACCCATTCCCCCCATTGTACACTGACCTGTACAATCCGGATAGCTCTGTCCACAAACGACTCATTCTATCTTGGTAGGTTAAAGGACCTTTGATGATGTCATGTCACAGGTCCTGTAACCTACTAGTATAGATGCAAGCACAGGGCTTGGGACAGCAGGCAGGAGACAGAAGTTTCTCCTGCCAGCTGTCAACATGCAAGTGCCAGGAGGCAGGGGCCCGGACAGCAGGTGGCCCCTGCTTGGGTATAGTAGTGAAGCCAGCAATTGCTGGCTTCACTACTATTAAAAGATGGACTATGGAGGAGGCAGCTGCTCTCCTCTCAGCATCTACCTTCAGGCAGCACCCGGTGCTGCAGTAAATAGGGCCCGTTACGTCCTGGAGTTACTCCAGCAGATAACAGCCTATTTTTTAAAAAAAATCTGCAGCGGTAGCAGCTGCCCCCGGGCCCCCTAGTGTCCCGAGCCCAGTGGCAGCTGCTACCACTGCTACCCTGGTAGTTACGCTCCTGGTGTGCGTAAGCCGATGGCTGGTCAGGTAATGGAGGGGGTGTACATCTCACCCAGACTACTAAGGTGGGTGAGATGAGAAAACTCCAGAAGGAATGTTTGTTCTCAGCAGACAACTTTCGTCTGCTGAGCATTTTGGTAAATGCTCAGTATTGGGCTGGATTTTTAGGAATGGCAGGTAGGTTGGTAGTGGGACCTGTCATTCCACCCCTCCTCCAGTCCACACTTTGGGGATGTTCCGGCAGGACTCAGCTGCAGAGAATCTCCTCGTCAAGGAGGTTTAAGAAGCCAGCTCCAGCAGCAGACTCTGGGCAGAGCTTGGCTGGAGAGCCAACAGAGAGGTCATATTTTTGGAGCTGTGTCCTGAATGATTCTACTGGCTTTTGGATTTCTGTTATTCTAGGTGAGGTAACCTATTCTATGTTTAGTTAGAGCCTAGCCGAGCAGGTATTTATTTTTGTATTGTTTCCTTTTGTTGCTGCACTACCTTTTTTTGAGTGAAAATAAAACTCTACTATTGTTTTGGACTAAAGAATCTGGACTTGTGTGTCTCTGCCACCCCACCTAGCAACCCCAGACCCTGACATGTGTTTGTAGTCTGTTACTATGGAGGCATATAGGTCTGCTTATAAACTGTAGACACTAATGGATTGAAGATGTGTAATTATGACAGTTGACAACGTAGCTTAGTTTTTTTTTTCGTTTTCCATCCTTAGAAGTTGTACAAAAAATGATTACAAAGATCAACTTTCCCTTTAAGGGTTCCTTACGGTAATTTTGTGGTGATTTTACCAGGTGTTGCCGTGTAACCCTAGCTTTAATAGAAACGCATTGGAGCGAGCGCAGGTGTTGTTCTGTACCTTGAAGCGCAACTTCAGCAGTAGCCAAGTTTGGGGCCAACAGCTATAAAATGTAATAATATACCACCTTGTAATATATCTGAATGACCTATTTTATTTCCTTAGTCATGCTTTACTTGTGCGGATATCTTCTTCTCTGTACAGAGTTCTGTGGTAACTAGTAGGTACTGACAATGCTTCCTGTAGCTCAGCCAAGTGTGCATGTGGTTTTACCAGTGAGAGATGATTCACCCTCTTATTAGAACAAAGAATCGGGACACATTAAAATCCAACAAGACCGATTCTATGATCCCATGACATCTGACTATAGCAATCTAGGCCCCTATTCACACAAAAGTGAATAACAGCCGTGTGATGGCATTTTAAAACGCATGAATGTCTATAGGTCTACTCACATGTCTGTTTTTTGCCAAACTTTTATCACGGCCATCAAAAACTGACATCCTCCATTTTTTTCCATTTTGACAGACGTAAAAATAGACATGTGAATAGACCCATAGACATTCATTGGTTTTAAAATGGCTGTGTCTTTCACGGATGCTAGGGCTGATAAAAATGGCATTGTTATGTGCATAAGTCCTTAAAGCAGGGGCGGATCCAGGGCCGGGCGAGCCGGGCAACCGCCCGGGGCCCCGCGGCACGGCCCGGACCTAACACAACGGTCCCGGTCGGCAGGAGGTAGGTCCCTGCGGACGCCGATGAGCTGAATACATTTGCGTTTAAAGCAGGAGCTGTCACAGCTCAGCTCCTGCTTTAATGCTGCGCTCCGGCATTTGTAGGCGCAATGTGATGACGTCACATCGCGCCTACAACTATGTGTATGAGTGAGAGAGCGGAGAGAGTGGTGGGGGAGGAAGGTGAGTGTGTTTTTTTGTGTTAAACATTAAGGTGGAACATAATGTAGGGGGCTCATGCAACTGGGGGCAGATGAAGGGGGGAAAGAATGGCATGACACTCGGGCAGATGGAGGGGGGGGGGGGAGAACAGCATGACACTGGGGCAGATGAAGGGGAAGGGAGAACGGCATGACACTGGGGCAGAGACGGGGGGGCCATGAAACTGTGGGCAGATGAAGGTGGGGGGGAGAACAACATGACACTGGGGCAGATGAAGGGGGAGAATAGCATGAAACTGGGCAGAAACAGAGGGACATGAAACTGGGGACAGAGATGGAGGGGAGGACATGAAACTAGGGGCATAGATGGAGGGGGGGACATGAAACTAGGGGCAAATGAAGGGTGTATATGAAACTGCATGCAGAAAACGGAAACTCAGAACGGACTCCGGGCGCTAGTGTGAACCTAGCGTCACTAGTTAAAAAAAAAACGCCTCAAAAATGCATTTTTAGGGCTAATTTTTTCAAAAAATCCTGGGGGGGGGGAGACCTCCAGACCCCCCCATTCCCCTGGGGGAGTATTCCATAACTCCCAGACCACCTGGTAAGTAGGGCCCCGCCAAAGTCAATTTCCCAGGGCCCCGCAAAGTCTGGATCCACCACTGCCTTAAAGAATCAGCAAGCATTGTTAATAAGACACTTTAAGGGTATTCCTCTTCATTTTCTGCCGCTGGTGTTTTCGCAGTCTAGCCGTGACGCAAGGCTGATGCAGTACATAAAGATTCTGTCACAGCATCCCGCTACTGACGATGCCTAATAAGCAGGGAATCTCGAGCCGTGGACACTGCGGCTGAATCAGCCGTGGAATCTGTGACAAGATCGAACAGAACACTTCTTTTTCCATTAAAAACAATGGGAGGCAAATTTCAAGAGAAATCTGAAAATCCGCCCCCGAATCCTTGGCAAATTCCTCCGTGTGGACACAGCCTTTGTCTAAGGCCCCACGTAGGAAACCTCTACGGACTTTCTGCTTCCATTATACCTGTAGGGAAACCGCCGGCATTTCCGTAAGTATGTGACATGTTGCAATTTCCAAAACCACAACGGTTTTGGAAAACTCAGCGTTTCTGCTTCTCATATTTTTCTGCACAGCATGGATGGATTTGTTAGAAAACGCCACAGTTTTTGCACCACGTGGGGCCCCCGTCCCAAGGGGGGCTCGCAGTACAATGAGAGAAACATTGCTTGTTACAAAATATATACATTTATTAGAAATGTCAGTTTTGTTCATAATTCACTATAAACAATGCAATAAAAAAAAGACAAAACGACAAACATATAAAAAAGGCAGAGACTTTGCAATTATAAAACATTCATAGTTATGATTAGTAAGTTATAGTAGTAAAAATAAACATCAATCTTCACTTTTAGCCATCATTTAGTAAATCTTTTACAATTATTTACAGCCTTTCAAATCTCTCTATTTTTTGTTCCAAATCCCTTCCCTGAAAGGACTGCCTACAATAAAAAAAAAAATCTTTCAAGTAACGACAATCGTGGAATTCAAGGAATTCTGTTTCAGAAGCTCCGGTCCTGACAGCTCCGCTCGTGGGAACCTGTTTGGAGTGTGCGCACAAGAAATAAGTGAATAAAAGTGTAACGTACTGTCAATATGTAGTGTGTATTTGCAGGTGTCAGTACACGGCACGCTGCATTTGCTTTGATAAGAGTATGTACATTGCAGGCTCAAGAGAACACAGATCGGTCTAGAAGAAAGCATAAAAAGCTTCTTTATAGGCAACTATAGAACATGGTGACAATGGTTGTACTGGCTATAGATACAGACCCTGCCGGTGCTATATAGATCATGGGGTGGAGGGGAATATTCCAGCAGTCAATCATCCTTTACTCAGATAACAATTTCAATTTCTTATGACTGAATGTAAATTTAAAGAGCCCAGACATATAAAAGCAATGTCAACTGAATCTGCCAATTTCAGAGGGACCGGCCAATGTTCCCCAGACTGAGAAATTCAATGCTGACCCTTTGTCCCCATTGGAGAAAATCTTCTGGTGAAGGTGTGATGGGATGATCTATCCTTAGGATAGGCCTAAATATCTTAAAGGTGGGAGGAAGAGGGGTGAAAGTCAGCCTCCTTCTCAAATCAGATGTTCTGAGGTGTATCCAGTCCCCATACTATACATAGCTTGGAGTCAGAAGCAGTTGACTCCGTGACCTGTATAGTGGTGGTATGGTGGCAGTGCATGACACAAGGACAGCCCACTACTCACAGACCTTTCAGTAGGCATAACATGGTCTATAAAGCTACTCATATACATTAGACATTGATCGGCCAACAGCATAAAGGATCGTACTTATTGAAATTTAGTATCCTTGATCCTACTGTGCTGTCGGACGATAGCAAAGAAGGACCCATAAGAAATCATCAGACTTTAGGGTGGCCATATGTTTTAGTCGTGCATTGACCAAATCCATTGACTTCATCAGCACTGGACTGTTTAGCATATGTGGCTGGAAAATAGGATCAGATTTGCTCAGTTTTAACCCAAACTTGTGTTCTCAAGGGAGATAAACTGACACCAGACCTCTAGCAAATGGCTTATTCCCATGTTTCACCATCGAATAACCTACAGAACATGGATGTGTATGAGGATGTGTATGAGGAGTTCATTAAGATTCAGTGTCGGACAGCTAATAACAGTGTATGGCCACCTAGAGTCTGTCCTGTGTCCCTGTAATTTATTATTAGTATCTTATTATTGCATTGAGGTGTTTGCACGGAGAACTGTCTCCAGAACTCAGTATTTAAACCCTGCAGATAGACATGGGTCACTGGAGTAAAACACTGTTCCCCTTTATGAATCTTTGCCTTAGTTGCCAAGATAACGCTGTTGCATATCACATATTGACAAGAAAAGGCTTTATCTCATCAATGGAGGCACATGCGAGAAACATTGGTTGACTCAGGTGACCCTAACCCATCCATCTGGATTCCAGTGACAGTCTTCCTTTATGATAAGATAAGTTATTACAATAATCTGAACGAATGAATGAAAGCACTTGGTATTACTGCTGTAGTGGGCCAACAATCCATAGCTACAATTCTAGTCGCTAGTTAACTGTACATATTGTAGATGTTGAGTTCCCTTATAAGAAAATCCTCTGATGAGGTGAGATATCCCGTATAGTCTGTATTGGCATAAGCGCAGGACTCCTGTGTGTTCACTGGCTCAGGATAGTCTACGGAGCAGCAATAAGCACAGTAACAGAATGTGGAGTCGTTCTGGTGTTGATAGATGGGATGATCCATATTGGCATAGGCACAACTCCTGGTTTCCTGGTGAGAAGGAGAGTCGTAGGCTACAAACTCCATGCCTTGGTAACCTGGCGAGTATTCAAAAGAGTTTGACATTTCCGATGAATCTGAAGGTGATTCTGGAGTCTGCAACAGAACAATGCAAAACGCAGTCATTCCAATGGTCTTTATGTGAATACATACAGGCAACAGAACAAGTGACATATTTGGTGAGATTCTGTGAGCCAAACAAATCATGAGCTAATAATCTCATCCTTTATTTCCCATACATGGTCAATCTATTGGTCTATAGATTCAGGATTGTCTTTGGCCATAAAATGTACCGGGAAACACTATTTAAAGGAACACTGACATCTAGAAATGAGTATGGAAGGATCTAGCCTTCACTGTCTGTCATCCACAGATTGTTGTACATGTTCCCAAAGCATACAGTCTTGTAGACTGTAGAGAACAAATGGAATTAACCTGGTCTATTTCGTATCAGGCTGAGGGAGTTATGCGCCTGTTTCTTCTACTTCAGACATTTGGGAGGGGAGGCTCCTGCTGCAGCCAGTTGTCTTATAGCTAGACAGGCACAGGACAGTGAGGAAGAGGAGGATCTAGCTGAACTCTCTTTCTCTTTTCTCAGTTTAAATACAACTTGAGACAAAAAAGGATTAATGAAAATGCAGAGATTACGTGAGCTGTCTCTCCCAACTCTTTACAATATTTGTGTATTTTCCGGTTTTAGAGTTCCTTTACATTGTAAAAAACTAAAGAAATAGGAATGAACCTGCGGAATTATTTCGATACAGAATCTTTATTGGATAACACGTTTCGAGCCAAAAAACAAGCCCTTTTTCAAATCTATATGTAATGGATCCATATGATATGAATGTGAAAAATGGCTTGTTTTTTAGAAGATTCCGTATTAAAGTAACTCCGGTGAGTGAGTGTTGTGACAGTGGCGAGTTATAGTCTTGGATTTAATTAGAATCTGGATCTGGTATATCGGAGGGAATAACTAAGAAAGACTGGAGTATTGCTAGAAGTAACAAATCCATAACATCTGAAAGGTGCATCAAAGAGTTGTACCTTATATAACCAATTCAGGTGAGAAGAATACGTCTTGGGAATAGTGGCTAAAGTTCTGCTCAGCCCTACCCTACCCATTATCTCCTGTGGCTAGTAAATATGCCAGAAATAAGATGGGATCTGGTCAGAAAAAAGGAGGGGGAAACCATTTTGCCATTTAAATGAAGCCTTAATATAAAATTCTGGTGCAAATGCAACAAACCTGCTGTTCTGTGAACAATATACTGAAAAAAAATCCATGTTATCCACCGAGACAGTGTAATAAAGGAAGACATATTTATCCTTTACGTCCTGGTAACGTCTACACTGTCGGTTGAGTTGACTTTGAGTAACTTGGAGTCATGTAGAGGAGTCAACAATACAATAAACCAATAATAACCCAAGGACACTTGTATTATAGACATTTTTCTGGTAATATTTCCATGTTCATATTAGTCATTGGCTTATTCTTAGGTAGGTTATATCTTACTCTTCCTTCTTGTGAATCAGAACTATCTCGTATCTCTCCAGATGGATGAAGGTCCCATCTACAACAGCTTCAGGGTTCCTACCAATCGTCAGTAGGGTATAAGTTTTCTGGATGAGGTGCCCTGCTTGGTACTGATGAGTGGAAAGAACCCTTAAAGATGTCTACAATTGGATTCCTCTTACTTCTGGAGGAGTTTCTGGATTGACTGGTGTCAGATAGTATAAGGAGCTAATTTACATACTTTTTCCCATGGAGCATTGCCTGAAAATAAGTCTCCATTTACCAGCAGTGTCTCTTCAATTTAATCCAGTACCTCCCCAAACTTAGGTAGGTTGAAAGGAAACTGAAGTTGGTGAAAGTGCTAATAGGATTCTAAGAATGTATACATCTAAGAAGGGTTCTCAGGACAGAAAGAGAGAACAAGACAAGGATGGAAAATGAGAGACAAGGAGACTAGAAAGTGTCCAATAAATTCCTTGGAGAATCATATCTAACAAAAAGCAATAACCACCATGGCCAGTTTTAGTCCACTTCAGGACATGGCGCCTCATGTTCCGCATGCGTTATTGGCGTTACATTCTAAAAAGGAGGAAAATAAGAATAAAAGTTACCATATTCTGGTAGAAGATGGGAGATGGCTGGAAGGATTCTTCCTGGAAGCACAAAGATTGGTTCTGGAATATACCAAAGCTAGAGTCTTGGAGAGGCTCAGGGTGAAGATAGGCATCCACAAAACTTTCTTCCTGGGCACCATATACTGGAGGCTGCTTGGTATCTTGATAGCTGGGTGCACAGGGTGTAGGTACGTATGCACATATCATTTCTAGGATTAGGACACAAGACCACGGTTAGTTTCATGTATACAATGGAAGATTTGCATATCAAACAGGAATTAACCGTTTTGCATAATCTTGTTTGCCTTCGACAACAGACTTTATATTTTGATCATGGCTATGGAGTGGACAGCTGACTCTCGGCACATGACATAATAAAAAGCTCTTTGTCCTTATTAGGAATCTCTTCTGAATTCTCAAGGATCCCATAAATTCTGGGTAAGATGCCCCATAAAATACAATATCAATTTAGGGCAAAGAGATACTTGACCTCACACTGCGAAATCTTACAAAAACAACCCCCTTATCTCCAATGAGGATCAGTGTGCTTAGGATAAAGCAGCAGCACTAGAAACTTAAGGAGACATAACAACAAGATGTTATCTTGCTCCAAACAAAGAAACCAGTCAGCTGCTTTAAAGGGTAATATATCTTAAGATCCCCTCCATACATTAGACTACCATATCAAATAGGTCACAAAAACCCCTTACATGGTTATCCCGTTGTCCTCATCTGCATTCCTTCTACCTGTTGACTGATCTGATTGGTCGGAGTAATTATTGAGTGGATCTTAAGTTGAGCCGTGAGCTTTGAGCCTTCCATCTATAAAGAATTCCCTGTGCCTTTGTAATGATTTAGACAAATTTTTTTTTTTTTAGTTTTTTTTTTTCAACACCAACCTGAAGAAGGAGGAGGAGGAGGGATTGGATGGAAAACTTGCAATTTGTTCTGCCTGGACTCCTGCATAAAAGATAATAACAGAGAAATTTTGGGGTTAGATATATCATATAGAAGAATGCTTCTAGAGGGTAAGTCATACCTTATTTCATTTATATTGTATAGGTGTCCATTGCTTGGTTTTATGTCTGTTTTATGTTATGGTGGTAAATTTATGTCTGCAGAGGACAGATCTTAGATACATTGTAACAAGAGGAAAGTATACAATGCAATAGACTATGTATTATATGTGCTATATTACTATCACTATATGTCATATTTGACTATATAACATTGTAATACTAAAGTCCCAACTCCTTACCATTTATTCCATTTCTATATAGCCCAGTAAGACATATACCCATGGATAGATTTAGTATAGTCACATCTTGACTTTGATTTCCCATATTGAGGGGAATTGTTTCCAGTACGCTTCAAGGTTCCAGGCAAGGTCCAGTAGCTGATACTACTGCTCCAGCATGGAGGGGGTTAATGTTTAAAGGGACACAGGTGCTGATAGCGGAGGGAGAAGGAGGGGTGAGCTTATGCTCTGTGCTGGGTAGGAGAGGCAGCTTGTTCTGGTTTATTCTTCACAACACAGAGGGTTTTCAATGTCATGAACCAGGAAGTGCTAATGATTTACCTGGCAGCTAACAATGCAAATATTTCTTAGCCCAGAGACCTTCCAAGACTTGTATTTTATTGATAAAAGCACAAAGAATGCAGAAAATAAAAAAAAGTAACCCTCAGAACGGGGTCGCTATTTGCAAAGCTTTGCCCTAACTTGTATTGTAAAAGTGTCTTTAGTAATGATCTTCTACATGAGGTTCTAGAACAGGGATAGGGAACCTTCGGCTCTCCAGCTGCTGTGAAACTACAACTCCCAATATGCTCCACTCAATTCCATGTGAGTTCCAAGAACAGCAGAGCAAGTAAGCATGCTGGGAGTTGTAGTTTTGCAACAGCTGGAGAGCCGTACGTTCCCTACCCCTGTTCTAGAAGAAGTGTGAGCCTTCGTATTGTAGTTATTCTGGATCTACATGGACCTGGATTAGATTTCCTGCACATGCAAGGACTTTTGGTTTTGTAGATAAAGGGCTTATATTGGGTCGCTATAGTCTTTAGATGCTTGTGGGTAGCATGGTTGCCTTCTAGCTTTGGGTATAACGGTGAACACACTTATTCAATATAGGCCAAACCCACCAATTTCCTTTGGATCTGCTAACTGACACGTATGGGGGTGTGGCATCTATCCCCTAATGGAAATTGTTTGGAAAAAGAAGGATCGGGCAAGGTGAATCTCAGCACAAGACCCATGGTCAACCCAGGATATAAGCTATCACTAACTTTCTGGCAGCAGCTTATTTACAGACATTGGGAAGAACTAGAAGTGTAGCAACTAGAGATGAGCGAGTAGTATTCGATCGAATACGACTATTTGATCGAATATTCGTATCGGTCGAATACCACGCGGGAAAATTCCAATGCAAAAACCTCCTCATGCTCTACATGCACATGGCATTCTTCTCAGGTACTGTACGTGCTATACACACCAGTCCACATACAGAAATCTAACAGGGAGGTTTAAAGATGTTTTCTGAAATTCATTTTTCATGTTTATCCATGGCGGTGTCTGGTATTGTATTTCATCACAATTGCACAATTCATCGCAGACAATACCATGAACGACCAGTAAACAGAAGTGGCGCTGTTTCCAGAAAAGACACAAACCCTTTCTTTCTGAGCTTTGCAATCTTTTCAATCGATTATCTCCTCTTACTATACTTATAGGGTGCAAGAAATTGAGATTGGATAGCTGACTTTCAAAAGATCCCTGTACTGTGACACCATGTGTGACTTATACCTGGATACGGCATCATTGTATGCTTATTTTCCTGAGCTTTGAGGTCATAGTTATTTGTGCACACACTATCAAAATATTCTGAAATTACTTGTGAATTACTCCTGTATCTATATTGTGACATCACTGTGTGTATTACCCTGTACTGTGACATCGCTGTGTGTAGTATCCCTGTACTGTGACATCACTGTGTGTATTATCCCTGTACTGTGACATCACTGTGTGTATTATCCTTGTACTGTGACATCACTCAGTGAATTATCCCTGTACTGTGACATCACTGTGTGTATTATTCTTGTACTATGACATCGCTGTGTGCATTATCCCTGTACTGTGACATTACTGTGTGTATTATCCCTGTACTGTGACATCACTGTGTGTATTATCCCTGTACTGTGACATCACTGTGTGTATTATCCTTGTACTGTGACATCACTGTGTATTATCCCTGTACTGTGACATCACTGTGTGTATTATCCCTGTACTGTGACATCACTGTGTACATTATCCCTGTACTGTGACATCACTGTGTGTATTATCTTTGTACTGTGACATCACTGTGTGTATTATCCCTGTACTGTGACATCACTGTGTGTATTATCCCTGTACTGTGACATCACTGTGTGTATTATCCTTGTACTGTGACATCACTGTGTATTATCCCTGTACTGTGACATCACTGTGTGTATTATCCCTGTACTGTGACATCACTGTGTACATTATCCCTGTACTGTGACATCACTGTGTGTATTATCTTTGTACTGTGACATCACTGTGTGTATTATCTTTGTACTGTGACATCAATATGTGCTTTATCTCTGGACTCTGACATCACTTATTATTATCTCCGTACTATGACATCACTATGCATTATCCCTTTACTGTGACATTACTATGAATTATCTCTATCCTGTGACATCATTGCTTACGCTATCCCTGCACATTAAAGGAACTTAAAAATCGCACGCATTTCATATTCTAAACTTGCTGAAGAAGGTGGTCATAGTGGAGTCGCGGCCTATTCTAAGTTTTGCTATGGAGCCCAGTGGTTACTTGTTATACCCTGATATCAGGAAAATAAACCATTTATTTTTAGACATCGTGGGATAATAAAGTTAAAGAGAACTTTCCACCACCTCCACCAAGTCCAGCTTTTTACATCAATTAATAGGTGCTGCTCCACTGATTCCAACACAGTTGGAATGTTTTCTCTAGCCCCCACCATTCCTGAGCAAATAATGCTGTTAGTTTTGGTGCCTGATATTATATAGATGCTGTACTGTCAGGAGGGCGGTGTCAGGCAGGAGCAGAGAAGGGGTGTGATTCTGAGCTCTGACACTGGCTGCCTCTGATTGGTGCTCTGAATCACTCCCTGCCTGACACCACCCATCTGACATTATAGAGCTTAAATGACACATCAGGCACCAAAACTACCTGCACTTGTTCAGAAATGGTGGAAGTTAGAGAGAAAATTCCAACTATGCTGGAATCAGCCGAGCAGAGCCTATTAACAGATGCTAAGAACTTGGCTAGGTTGAGATGGAGAAAGGTTCTCTTTAACTATACGTTTTGAATGAAGCTAAGCTATAAACACACTCTACAGACAAAGTATATAAATTGTGTTATGCCTGTTGCAGGGCCTCACAGTTACTGCAAGACACAGAGATTTAAAGAACCCCATGTGTCTTATATTACCCGTCTCAGGTCCAGCACAGTGTCTCAGTTTTACTCAGAGCGTTTCAAATACTTTAAAGGCATTGTGCAGGATTAGCAAACATGGCTGATTTCTCCTTCTCGGGAAGTAGCATTACGACTGTTGGTCACATGGCCTTGTTGCTGCTCAGTCCCATTCATTTTAATAGGACTTTTTCTTTTTGCTTACTTACTAACTTATATAGCGCCATCATATAGGACTCACAATCTACATGCCCTATCAGTATGTCTTGCATTGCCAGCGGGCGTAAGGTTATTTCCTAAGAAGAATGCAGCCATGCTTTCTAATCCTGCACAACCCCTTTAAGTGTATATAGCAGGAGGAGAGGCTAGCACGATGTAAGGTATAAAGATGGTTAATAAACTATAATGTTGTCCTTGGAAGACCAGATTTGTCTCTCTATGTTTAATGGAATATTCCGGGGTGCAGCACACATCCCTTCCTTGTGTTCCTCTTCCAGTCTTGGGGGCATCAGTATTTCCTGTGACTACTTCCATAGTGCTAGAGAAATCTTTGTTCCACCGGTCTTACTTGTTTGAGATATTAATCATCCAACCCCGGTAGTAGAGAACTGAACGTGTTGCCTATCGGGCGCCCAGACAGTCTTACAATGTATGTAGATAGATTAGCTTAATATGAAGGCGGAGGGCCTAAACCGCACATGCATATTCCACAAAGCCATTGTTCTCTGCTAAACATCATAGTAACTTGCCCTATTAATAATTACATATATCTGGCACGGACGCGACCAGGTGAGAAAAGCAAACAGTGGTGTGTGTACTGGGCTGCAGATGTTAGTATTAGCACTTGGTATTATGGTCTAGTCTTTAGTGGCTGCTGTCTGCACGAGGGTGGGAAGACTTACTGAGGCCGTCTTTTCTGCTTGTAGCGCCCTCTGCTGTTCCAGCATCTCTTTCACAGTCATCCTAACCTTAACTCCCAGGTACACCTTTGGCTTGGCTGAAAGACAAATGGAAGAAAATGAAAATTTGCATTGTGAGAAAAGCAAATATCAAATTTGTTGTTGAAGACATTGTCCAAGTCACATTGTGGATGTAGAGCTTCAGTTTACCTGGTAATTTGTAATAGACAATGTAGGGGCAAGCAGAACTGTTCTGGGTAAAAAACTAACCATATTCGGCTTGTCTTTGTTAAAGGGAGTCTGACAGCAGAACCCAGAATATCAACCCATCTCAGCAGATAGATAGGTTACTGTCACCAGAAACCAGTATATCAATCCAGCCGTGCAGATAGATAGGTTAGTGTTACCATAACCTAGTATATCAACCCAGCCATGCAGATAGATAGGTTAGTCACCAGAAACCAAAATATCACACCAGCCCTGCAGTTAGATAGGTTAGGACCATGCATCCTATTGACCACTGTAGCCAATCACTAGCCTTTAACCCCTTCCCGCTGATAGCACTTTTTGACTTCCTGACCAAGCTCGATTTTTCAAAACTGACATGTGGCAATAACTTTGGAACGCTTAAACTTACCAAAGTGATTTTGAGATTGTTTTTTCGTAACACATTGTACTTCATGTTAGTAGTAAATTTTGGTTGATATGTTTTGTGTTTAATTACGAAAAAATAGGAAATTTGGTGGAAATTTTGAAAAATATGCATTTTATAAAGTTTGAAATGATGTACATTACATACAGATAGTCAGACCGCCAAAATTATATCATAAATCTCATGTCCCAGATCTCTGCTTTATGTCGGCATCAAACTTTAGTCGCCCTTTTATTTTTTACGGTCATTATAAGATTTACAAGTGAAACAATATTCAAAATTTTCAAGAAATTTCCAAAACCCATTTTTTAAGGGCCTAATCCAGTTATGAAGGGGTTTTGAAAGACCCTTGTAAATACGCCAAAACAACATATACCTAGTAATTTAACCCTATAAGTGCTTAACAGGAATTAATACAAAATGGAGGTGAAATTTACACATTTGATTTTATTTTATTAATATTTTCGTTTAGCCCTAGAATTTGCACATTCACAAGGGGTTAAAGGAGAAAACGCATCCCACAATTTGTTATGCAAGTTCTCGGGATTACCTTAGTACCCCACTTGTGGGTATAAACTAATATATGGACGCACAGCGAGACGCAGGAGGGAAGGCGCGCCAAAGAGCTTTTAGAGGGCAGATCTGGCTGTGATCAGTTTCAGGAACCATGTCGCATTTACAAAGCCCTAGAGGTGTCAAAACAGTGGAAACCTCTAGAAAGTGACCCCCCACCCCTCCCGTTTTGAAAACCGCACCCTCACAGAATTTATCAAGTGATGTAGTGAGCGTTAGTAACCCCGAAGTGAATATGTAAGCTGTGCGGAGTAAATTGGGTACACCAAATCCCATTCTATTTTCCCACCAGCTCCTATGACACGGACGGGGAAGAGGGGCATTCTGGGGGATCAGCGCTGGTGTCTTCTCTCTCATAAGCTCTAAATATGGGGTGTCCCCTGAAAATGCTCGCACCGCTTACACATTTCCTTCTAGTCGCATCCACTTACATTCTAATGATTTGGCGACTTTTGGGGTTTTTGTCTTCACATTGTACAAGGTAGATTTTTATTTTTATTTTCTGGCAATGTGGCCATATGAGGGCTTGGTGTTTGCGGTATTAGATGTGCTTTTCAATGCCACCATTTTGGGGCCTGTAACTTATTGACTACATTTTATTAACTCTTTCTGGGTGGGATGTAAAAGAAAACATCAATTCTGGCATTGCTTTTTAGCATATATTTTTTTCCCGCGCAGCGTACAGCATAAGCAACATGTTACCTTTATTCTGCGGGTCGCTACGGTTACGGCGATACCTCATTTATATTATTTTTTAATGCGTTGCTATTTGTGCAGAATAAAATTCAATCTAGGGAAAAAAAATCAATTATTTTTGCATCGCCATCTTCTGAAAGGCATAACATTTTTATTTTTCGGTAGACAGAGCTGGTTGAGGGCTCATTTTTTGCGGGATGACATCTGCTTTTTATTGGTACCATTTTGGTTTTCATTTGACCATTTGATTACTTTTTATTGAACATTTTGTAAGGCAAAGGTGGTGAATAATCATTATTTTGTGCAGTTTTCTACATTTTTTAATGAGGTTCGCCGTTCGGGTTAAATAATGTTTTAATTTTATTGTTCAGGTTATTACGGACGCGATGATGCCAAATATGTAATGTTTTTTTTTTCTATTTTTCTTTATTTTACATAATAAAACATTTTATATGGGAAAATGGCATTTTTGGGGCTTTATTTATTTCAAATTTATTTTAAACTTATTTAAACTTTTTTATTTTTACTTTTTTTATAAGTTTTTTTTCCTGTCCCCATGGGGGATTGAGGCAGTGATTTGCTGATCTCGGCTTAACTAGATGTACGCTGCAATACACGTGTTACACGTGTATTGCAGTGTACAGGAAGCTCTAAGCCCCGTGCAGAGGCATGGGGCTGACAGCTTCCATTTTGGCAGGATCAACCAGGTACGTGGAGGGGATGACATGGGGCAGACCCGGGGTCACTGATCAGACCCCGGGCTGCCCATTACCAACACCAGCACCTCCCGAAACTGGCGCGGGAGGTGCTGATCGGGACCGATCGAAACCGAAACCCCTGAGATGCCGGCGGTCATGTTGACCGCCGGCATCTCAGGGGTTAACACCCGCGATCGGACCCAGTTCCAACCGTGGGTGTTACAGGGCATTGTCAGCCGTAACATACGGCTGACACTCGCAGGGCATGGTGCGCACACAGTTACTATCACGGTGGATGTTGGGAAGGGGTTAAAGGTCTAAAGCCGTACATGTTTGGAAGTGGGCACAGCTATTTTTGGAACTCCCATAGAAATGAATGGAGAGAGCTGCACTTGTACACCCTCGTCTCCATTAACATCAGCCATGTCATCAGGTGGGAAGGCGGTTAGAGGGCCCCCTTTGTGAACAGTGGTAAGTGGTGGTACCTATATATGTATGAATAATGTCTAAGATGAGGTTACCCCTTTGATTCACATGTGGATTCATCAAGATTGCATGAAGATGTTTTGTGTTAATGTGCCGATATATGATAATGTATCATTACACAAGTCAAAATTATAGAGAAAACTGATACAGAACTACTGCATAAACCTTAGCATAGATTTACTATCTGGGATGTGCCTAGAAAGTGGCCAAAAATGCGCCTCAGTCTGATGGATTGTGGTGCACCATGGCAAATCTCACCAGGATAGGAATCTAGGACGCCCAGGTGCCAGATTTACTATCATTTATGCCAGAAAACTCATGTGAGTTATGCCACAAATCTACTCCAGTTCCTGGATGGTGTAAACTTTTCTTCAGGCCTACATACACGTGCAAGGATTACTAAGAGGCTGAAGCATCTTACACCTCTTAGGGAATATATGAGCGCAAGAGTGTCCAGTAATAAATTCTCCCCTTTGTATTACCATTCTAGCTATCTGGGGCCACCAGTAGAGGGAGCTCACTGAATACTTTAGATATACATAAAACTCAAAAAAAAACAAGCAATGAAATAAATGTAAAAGGCGGATCACTTGAGTTCCTAAGCACGTTCAGGCCACGTATATGTGCTCTGGATCAGTCCACTGTACACGGTATAAAAGACGATTGACTGTCATGGTGGACCCCTACTTGTACCACCCCAATGGTCCAGAATAGGGATCCCATCTGAGATATGCTGGAGCGGAGTACATAAAGCGTTGCCTGGTGTGTTGTGCATCCAGTAAGTGGTGATGCCTTCTGAGACAACACCTGCTCCATCCATATCAAACCAGGTGGATTAGGGCTGAATACAAGGGAGGCAAAGTTCGCCTCTACATCAACAATGCAACACCCCAAAATGCCGAGGTGTGTTAACCATGAAGGCCTGGTGGCCAAAGCTACTGAATTCACAAGCTCCTTCTACGTCTGACTCCTCATGCCCATACATTTCATAGATGACCCTTCATTTGGCTCCTTCAGAGGAATTATATAGCCTACCATAGTAACACCAGCAGATTGTTTGGGGTGGAGAAGACGACCCACAGCCATCAGCTGATCAGCCAGCTCCATTAGATACCATGTGTACACAAGTGCTTTCTGTCCCCCATTGACTTGACTGAGAGGATTCTGACACCATGGAGTAGGATAGTACCTGCTCTATACAGAGCACCGTGCCCCCAGTTGGGGAAAGTTTTAGACATTCAGACAAGTTTTGATTGGTGGGGTGTGCGGGTGCAGACACTTAGGCCCGGTTCACATCTGCGTTTGGGTCATTCTGTTCTTCTCTCTGCATGAAATATGCAAGCAGCACTTTTCTCTTTGCATTTTTCATGCGGAAACCACACGAACCCCTTTATAGTCTATGGGGTCTGCGGTTTTCCTGATGTAACCACTTTTTTTATGTGGATTAGGTTTCCATTGGGGTGGTCCGTGGAGACGTTTAGGATGTGACCCTATATGAGTGCAGCTTTCTCCTCAGCATACCCCTGCCTGGCACATATGCCCACGCGGCTCAGCAGACGTAAAGTCTCGGATACACTTGGAGCACTTTACAGCAGAAGGCGAAAGAGCCTTTCCCGGGAGTGGAGCGGTAGCGTCCTAGTGTGTACTGCTCCCTCTCTGTACAGCCTGGCGGTACCGGGGCGGCTCACTGTGACTGCCAGGTAAGTGCCAGCTCTGGCGGGGAGGGAGTGCACGAGACCGGGCGAGAAGTGGCAGGAATGGCGCCGTCTCCACGTGTGGGCGCGGAAGTGACAGGAACTGACTGTGTATAGTATATACCCCTATCCTAGCACTATTTACAGTATATACCCCGACCCCAGCACTGTATACAGTATATACCCCTATCCCAGCATTGTATACAGTATATACCCCTATCCCAGCACTGTATACAGTATATACCCCGACCCCAGCACTGTGTATGTATAGTCGCGCTGTGTGATCACCTGCCTGTATACAGTATATACCCCGATCCCTAGCATTGTGCAGGTATAGTGGAGCTTTGTGATCACCTACCTGTATACAGTATATACCTTTTCCCCAGCACTGTGCAGGTATAGTGGAGCTGTGTATGTTGGCAGTGCTGTACATATCAGCAGCAGGACGTCAGTATATATGAGGAGAGAAATCTGTATACACTGCAGAAAGTGTATTCTGTGACCTCACCTTGTATACAACATACTCCTGACCTCACCTTGTATATAGTATGTCTAGTATATAACATACCCATGACCCCCACCTTGTATATGGAATATACCCCTTGATCTCACCTTCCATATATGATATACTACTTGACATCAGCGTGTATATAGCATGTACTTCTTGATCTCACTTTGTATATGGCATACTCCCTGATCTGACCTTACCTATAGCATGTACCCCTTAACATCTGCGAAGTTGGACGTCACGTCAAAGCTACTGATCGAGATGGTGTCCGAAGCCTCTCTTCGGGACGCTGTGGGTTCCATGGGGCCGGCATCAGTTAATTATACCTGGTGTCGCCCGGATGGCTCGCAGCGCTCCAGGATTGACTTTGTGTTCACCTCTCGGTCGGTCACCCAGGTAAGGCACTCTGTGATCCCCTGCTTCTTCTCTGACCACAGGGGCACTCTCTTTGAGGGTACTCTCAGCCACGGTTTTCCTCCTGGCCCAGGTTCCTGGAAGTTGAATTGCGCTCTGCTGGAAGATGAGGGGACGCGGGAGGAGCTTAGACATGCGTACTTGTGTTGGCGAAATGACCGCTTCTTTTTCAGGACTGTTTCTGAGTGGTGGGAATATGTTAAAGTCCAAATCAGTCATTTCTTCCAGGCGAAGGGACGCCAGCAGGCGTCACAGCATAAGAGGGACCTGAAGGAGATGCAGCGCGAGCTCAACTCTTTGATGGACCTTGAACGCTGCGGCTAGGACGTCAGGGACATGCTCGCTGAAGCCAAAAGGGGCCTGAAGAGGCCCTTTGAAGAGGAGGCTCAGCACGTCATCTTCCGTTCCAAGGTGGAGACACTGGAGAAAGCTGAGAAGTGTAACTTGTTCTTTTTCAGGAAAGTCCACGCAGGCCACATGCCTGTGACAGAGATGAAGGATGCAGACGGCAACATCCGACGGGGGAAGCTGGAAGTGATGGGAGTCGTCCATGACTACTACCGCGACCTCTACTCCCTGAGGCCCACAGATGATGACGCTGCCGAGGAGTTCCTGTCAGGTATCACTAACATTCTTGATCCTGCAGGTGCCGTTGCCCCTCTGACGGCGGATGAGGTGCTTTCTGACGCTAAATCCTTTAGGACCGGAAGGACCCCGGGCAGTGATGGTCTCCCAGCAGAGCTCTATGTAGCGCTGGGCGACCTCATTTGCCCGGACCTGTAGGACCTGTACGAGGAGATAGTGGTGGGGGGTACCATGCCGCCGTCGCTGTGGGAAGGAATGGTCACGATCCTGTACAAGCGGAAGGGGGACAGGCGCGAGCTGAAGAATTGGCGACCCATCTCTCTCCTCAACGTGGACTACAAGATCTTGGCGAAAGTGTTGGCGACGAGACTGAAGGCTGTCATCGGCAGGATCATCCACCCCGACCAAACCTGCGGCATTCCAGGCCGTAGGATTGCGGACAGTCTGGCCATGGTGAGAGATACATTGCACTACATCGGAGGCCGCCGTGCACACGCGGCCCTGGTCAGCCTGGACCAGGAGAAGGCCTTCGATTGTGTCTCTCACGCTTTCCTGGCCACCTCTTCCTTTCACAGTACAACCGGACTTCATCAAGATCCTGGGAGTCTGGTTCGGGAAGGAAGGAGCGGCCCTCAAGTCTTAGAACAAGCGTTTGGCAAAATGTAACCAGAGGATTGGACTGTGGAGCCTCAGACAGCTTTCCCTGGAGGGAAAGACACTGGTCCTGCGGAATGAAATCCTGCCTGTGCTCCAGTACACCGCACAGGCCTGGCCACCTCTCAACACCGTGGTCAAAGCCATCTACAGGATCGTGTTTCACTTCGTCTGGGGCTTGAAGATGGACAGATGTACAAGGAGCCGCTCAAAGGAGGTAAGGGGGTGCCCAACATCTCAACTCTGCTGAGACTAACCTTTGTTTGTGATTGTGTCCGCAGAACCCTGTGGACTGGCAAGGAATCGGCAGGCAGAGCCATGTCCCGTTTGCTCCTGTTACCCCTGTGGCGTCGCCTGGGATGGGACAAGTGGGACAGCTCCCACTAGACCGTCCCCTGGTACTATGGAGATGTCACCCGGTTCGTGAGGGAGCACCAGCTGGAGGGGCTCAAGCCTGACCTTTGGAAACCCAAGACGGTCCACAAGCTCATCCGAGCTAAGGACACCATGGAGGAGATCCCAGGGCTGCCGGCAGGATCCGCTGAGGTCGTCTGGAGAAACGTCTCATCGGACCAGCTGACCAACGGACATGTCGTGGATGGCCATTCAGGGAGGACTGGCGGTGAGGGCCTTCATGCATGCCCGCAACCTGAGTAAGATGCGCTACTGCCCCAGATGTCCCTTCAAGGAGGAGACCACCCACCATCTTTTCTGGGAGTGCCCGTTTGCTCAGGGTCTGTTGGATGCCTTGGAAGATGAACTGCAGGACTCTGTGCCCAGGAGCAACCTTTCTTACCATTCGGTTTTTTATGGACTGTTCCCGGGAACCCACAAAAAGAGTGACTGTGAGAAGGCCTGGCGCCTTATGAACTGCTTTAAGGACGCTATCTGGTTCGCCAGAAACAGGCTTGTTCTCAGGAGGGAACAAGTCACCTTTCAGGACTGCTGCAGGCTCATCCATAGCCTGCTCCGGGACTACTCCATCTTGGACACCTGAGAGGCGAAGAGGAAGAAGAAGACTAAAGACTTTTTCTTCCACCTGTTTCCTCCATTTTGTGTTTTTTGACTTGCAGGAATGTATCTAGAGTTGTTGCCCCTGTCAAAGCCCTAAGCCAGTGTCTCTTCCCTCTCCCACCTCCCCCATGATGGCTTGTGTGCTTTGGCAGAGTCATTGTTTAGCTAGATAAGGTAATTAGCATGCCTCCCTCTTGTGTGTGTTGTACTTCAATAAAGCTTTGGGCCTGTGACTTCTCCCTCCTCCCCTCCCTCCACATGTCAGACAGCTAAGCTGAGGTTTGCATATACGCTGTGGGGCTAGGAAATACTGGTATGGGGTGGGGCGAGGTGGCGCGCTGGGAGAGATTTCTTTCCTGTGCTCTGCCTTGCCCTGCACCATGAGGTATGGGAAATGTATTTATTTATTATCTGTGAGTATTGTAGTGGTGTATTACATGCGCTGTGTCGCAGTACTCTCTAAATACTTTGGGTGACGACTGATTGGAATAAAAGCTATTTTCAATCAAAAACAGCATGTACCCCTTAATCTCACCTTGTGTATATTTCCTGATCTCAGCAGCAGGACATGTTATATTCACTGCTTTCCCCTTGTATAAAGCATACCCTCCTATCTCATCAGCAGGACACCAATAATGTTCTATAGAGACAGTAATGTGTGTATATGGGATATGCTACATGCACTGACCTCACATTGTATACAGCATACCCCTGATGTCAGTAGCAGGGCATCAGACAAAACATGATGGGTATATAGGATATGCTACATACAGAATATGCACTGATCTCACCTTATGGCTATAATAGTTTAGCAACAGGGTAGAAACACCCCTTGGGGACAGTCCTATTTTATATAGGGTCATTGCAGGAGCAGGTGATCAGGATGCATATATTACACATGCTGTGTACAGTATATAAACAGATTTAGTTATAAGCCCTTGTATAGGGACAGTCCTGCACTGTATAGTGTATTCAGCAGATTATATATACTCTTCATCCTGCACTGTATAGTGTATTCAGCAGATTATATATACTCTTCATCCTGCACTGTATAGTGTATTCAGCAGATTATATATACTCTTCATCCTGCACTGTATAGTGTATTCAGCAGATTATATATACTCTTCATCCTGCACTGTATAGTGTATTCAGCAGATTATATATACTCTTCAGTGGGACATATATGATGTATACATGGGATATGCTGCATGCAGTATCATTATTTTATATGTTGCATGTAACAAATCCACAGATTTTTGCAGCAGGTTGGAAAGACTCTGTACCCAGGAGTGTGCTATAGGTGGAATATCCTACACATTATATATAATATTCCTGATTCTATGGGTGTATATTTGTAAAACAGATCTCCATAATGTTGTGATAGGGGTATACAATGTACATGATGCAGTGTATAAGATTACTAGATAGATAGATGAGATAAGATGAGACAATATTTTATGTATGCTACTAATACAAATGATAGGAGAGGATACTGGAAATGTATATATAGTATATTATAGATTTGACATTGTACATTATAATGGATATAGTATATATAGTGTATAATGACACAGTACATGTAATAAACAGTATATAATAGCATATAGTAATGTGTATACTTTATATCATGTATAATATGGAGAATAAATGTATCATGCTGCACTTGTTACAATGTATCCCTCCGTTCTGCTGCAATATATGAGCCAGTAATATATGTAAATGTTAGTCATGCTGTATATAGCGGGTCCTGGCTAAATACACAGGATTGGGTTATTTGCATGCAGAGTATTCTTGTGTACAATAAGCCCGGATCTATCTCCGGGGCCAGCACTGCTGAAGTAGCCGCACAATGTAGCTGCTCAGGCGGGTGCAAAGACTAGAAATCGCCCGTAAAGAGCGACACCTGCTGGCGCCAGGCGGTACAGCAGCACAGTTCTCTGCAGCGAGTCCCGATCGCACGCTGGGGGAGAGCTGGCGAGTTCAGTCCCCGGGGGGAAAGTCGGCTCCGATATCAGCTTAAAGGGACTTGCCAGTGACCCTTCTACATGTGCAGATATAAAAGGGAGGGAGGAGGGGATGGAGATGGAAAGGCTACGGTTCTGATAACTTCTTGTAAGCATAGGGGAAAACAGAAACGCCCAGTTTCCCCGGTCAGAGATGGGGGGGATCCACAATACGCGGGTTTCTAATCTCTTTGCAATGTTCAATGTCACCAAAAACTGCCGATTTGTCCTTGAATTGACATGAGGATTGCCTCTGCAGCCAGTGCACTGAGTGTGAGCAGGGGCTTTGTGCGCAGTCCCTGTGTCTTTGCAAACCCTGCATGTCCCAAATCTACTAAATAGTGCTAAATCCTAAAAGTATAGTATCCAAAACTACCCTGCTGAGCTTAATCATAAAGCCCCATGCCTCTATACACCCCTGTATCAGCAGCCCTGACTACCCCAGCACTCACTATACTGGGGGGTTTGCAGTGGGGTTTCACATGAACCCCCCATTACCAATAGCCCAAGTGTAAATTAGCATAAAATACAATGTATCCCTTTCCAATCCTGTTTGTAAATATGCAAAAATCTCCTGCATTCAGCATTTGCCATGTGCCCTGTGCAGCTTTCTGCATATTAATGAAGTCTCTCCTTTCTCTTTTAAAGGTACAGCATATAAGAAGAAAATCAGCAAATCTGCCCAAAAAAAGGAGACAAAAGGCAAAAAATAAGGATAAAATCCACTTACCAGACATTGGAGAAGAGAATTTAGAATTTTTTTCTCAGAATTAAAAGTCAAATCCCCAGGGATGCTGCAGCCTGGTCTAGAGAGCTTAGTCCCTGCTAGAAAGGCAAAATAAGGCTGAAGTTTGTAATTTCTTCAAAGTTCATGAAATAAAGCAAGTCCCCGTGCTGTAATGGAGACAGTGGATATAGGATGCGGATGTATTATGGCTACAGATATAGGTTTGGATTTTTTCCCCACCATGCCATCTATTTAAAAACTCTAGAAACCAATGATTTGACAATCAATGATTGCGCGATAGTTTCAATTTGAATATTCAAAGCCCTAACAAAAAGACAGATCTTTTGGTGAAACAAAGCCCTTGTGCATGGAACTGAGGGTCTCTGGGAATAAGATTTGACGTCAATCCCTCCCACTGGACTTTTTTGGAAGAAATTTGCAACTTTTTACCCAGCTTTCCCCCAAATTTGCAGCAAGGGGACAAATCAGCCCAGTAATTGTAGAGCAGAGAGCTGCAGATGCCCAGACTCTTGTGCACAGGTCACAGTAAGGGGGATAGGATCTGATGGGACAGCAGGGGGATTTTTAGGGGGTCACCCTGGGCTGATTCGAGGGGTTTTTGGGGGATACAAAGCTGCTAGGCCAGCAGGGGGCGTGGCAGCTGAGCAGACACTGCTGAGTATTGTGTCATTGTGTGAGAGGAGCAGGCCAGGCGCCTTACTGCCTCTGCTCATGTGCAGCATATTAGTACGAGGTTTATACCAAGCTTCATATTAGGACTAGGATTATATGGAATATGGCAGGAAGAGGGAATGAATGCAGCTCAGTTACATTGTAATCCTGATGTATGTAAAAGTTACGTGTGTAAGTAATAACAAGCTGTGTAGAGCACTGTGGTATATAAATGAGTAAAGAAAATATATGTGCTTACACTATAGTAATATGGGAACAATGTGCACGCACACACTATAGTAATATAGGAAGGAGTCGCATGCACACACTATAGTAATATGGGAACAATGTGCACGCACACACTATAGTAATATGGGAATGAGTCTCATGCACACACTTCAGTAATATGGGAATAATATGTGAACACTATATAAATATGGGATTAATATGCATGCACAAACTATATAAATAGGGTATGTATATGCGTGCAGATTCATACATACGGGGTTGATGTCAATACACTATATAAATATAGGATTGATATGCATACACTATATACTGGAATTATATATATGGGATTGATATGCATGCACATTCTATATAAATGGGGGATTGATGTGTGCACTCTCTCTCTCTCTCTCTCTCTCTCTCTCTCTCTATATATATAAATAAACCTTCATATTCTAAATATAGATTTATCTATCTATCTATCTATCTATCTATCTATCTATCTATCTATCATCTATCTATCTATCTATCTATCTATCTATCTATCTATATATCTATCTATCTATCTATCTATGGCACGGATGAGCACACACTATATAAATATGGGTTTGATGTACACACACTATATCAGTAGGGGATTGATGTGCATGCACACACTGAATAACAATGTTTTGTATATGAATATTCAGATGTTTTCTATGTTACTTTATATGATATTTCCATCCATATTGGTGTAGGTGCATGTGGTATACAGACATGACCTCTGATGACACTGTGGTTGATGGCAAGACGAGGGGGGATTACCTCAAATCTCCCTTTTTCCCCCCATTTTCCTTGTAATAAAGCTATCTTTACTATAGGGTGGCCATAAAGCTGGAGTACAATATATTGCAAAGCCTGCTAGACAAATCTGAGGTCAGGGCTATTATAGCCATATGTACGAGTATGACTTATGTAAACCATACGCTCATGCATTTCGGCTTTTTTTTGCCCATTGGGAGTCAGGCGATGAGAAATATCTGCTTCAGCGCCATTATGGGATGGCGTAACGTTCATTTTAGGATGGATATTATACTGACATGTGAATGCACACGCTGCATGCGGAAATTTTTTCTTCTGTCTTAAGAGGATTTGGAACAATCCACCCCGTTTGGATGAATGGAAACCATTTGTAGTCACGGTAATTTCTGCAATATAATCTGCCACGTGTGACACAACCCCAACCGCCTAAACTGTGTTAACCCTACGATCACTGTATAGACCTTATATGCCTTACCTATTACTGCGCTGTTTACATGTACATTCTCTTGCTTGCTACATATTGGACACTTGGTATATCTTCATACATATTCTATTACCTGCCATACATTTATTTTGTCATGCTTACTGGCTATGCAGTCTATAGGTAAATATGTCTGCTGTTATTTCAGTCCACATAAGGAATACATGTGTCTTAATAGGAATGAAGTAGTCACTGTCTGGACAGGACAGTACACAGATGGGCAGGTGGATTGAAGTATATACCGTGTACATACTTATATATTACTTGAGCGCGACTCTAGTTCACCTCTTTGCAAACATTTTCAGCGCTCAAGTCTCTTTGCACACCAAATAGTAATGGTTACGGTGCCACCTACTGTTAAAAAAGAGCATTGCACTTTATTAGTATTTTTTGCGCTTCTGTATGTGCTTCTTGCCCCGTAACTGGAATTCCACTTTTTCCTATAATTCACATCACATCTTGCTTTACTGAGATTGTGCAGATTTTTTAACTTTTATATATGTAATGGTATATAATAAACTCTAGTACAGAAGGTACAAGTTTATAGAATTGCACTGATCTCAGCCTTATAAAAGGGGTGTATACCGATTAGACATAACATTAATATTTTCAATTGTATAGGTCCCCCTTGTGCCACCAAATCAGATCTGACCTGTCAAGGGATGGGAGGTCCACCAAACCTCTGAAGGTTCTCAGCAATGGTGGCTGGCCTGGACCAGGTGGGCTAGCCTTCACTCCTCACTCATATCAATGAGCCTTGTTGTCAGTTCACCCATTGTCCTTCCTTGCTCCACTTTTGGTAAGTACATATTGAAAACCCCCAACAAGACCGGCTGTTTTGACCAAGCTGTGAGATTGTTATCATGGAGTCAGGGCCCGCATTGAAGTCAATAGAAAGGGACTGTCTAGAAATGCTTAAATATGGCATATTATTAATATTGTATGATTAATTAGATGCAGAGCTCGTTACATACTTACTTTCACAGACTTAGAAATGTTACCATGTAAATGTCATGTTCTATCAGTCTGAGGCCCCGTTCACATGGCGGAAAAGGAAGAGGAAATTCCTCTTCCTTTTCCGCCATCAGCTTTTTCGTGCGGCTAGCTGTGACGGGATGCGGATACAATGCATCAGCATTCCCACTGCGGCATCCCGCTCCTGATTAGGCCTGGATTCATGAATGGGCCTAAGCAGGAGGGAGTCTCGATCCGCGGATGCCACAACTGACTCAGCCGTGGAATCTGCCTGAAGATACGTCATCTTTGCTTTTTTTTCTCCACTGACTCCCAATGAATGGGGTGTGTTTCTTCAGGTGGATTCCACGTCAAAATCCGCCTGCAAAAAACGGACCCTAAGACTCTGATGAACTGACTGACTGACTGTGAGCTGACCCTAAGACTCTGATATATATCCAAGGCTAGGCTCACACTACTATAACTCATTGCCCGTTGTTCTTATTCGTCATGGGATCTGTGTCTCTCTGCATAAACCCAATGTACAAAACGCGTTTTTTCCTTTTTTGCAGAAAAAGTTGTGCATGGAGGATTGTTTCTTCCATTACAAAAGTAAACAACGTAATAGAAGAAAGTGTCTGTCATATTGTTTACATTAGAGTCGATGGGAACGGACACAGATGGAGGGGGCGCTGTCTCATCCTATGGTGGATGACAACAATGGACATTAATAACGTTAGTGTGAATTTAGTCTTGTATAGACAAACTTTTTTTTCAGAGCTTTCTTCTATATCTCGACCAGGTTTTGAACGGTCTTCTATCTCTTCAGTTCTAGTTTTGTCTGGGTGTCTTATTTTGATATTTTCGTATGATCTGTACCCATTATAAGGTCTTATTTGCATATTCCTTACCATGAATTCTCTGCAGGGCATGCATGATCTAATAACTTAATATTATATTAGTTATTATGTTATATAATATATATTATATCCCCAAGCGGATTCCCCAAACGGAATACCGAATGAAGATGTGAACAGGGCCTTGGCTAATAGGTTGGTTTAAAGTTAATATATTATATTGCAATAACTTACCTTTAATAAAGGCCGTGGCCAATTTTTTTTCACCGCCAGTAAATTGTCATGTTGGTTATTTAATTTTCCATATATTGATATTAATTCTTATGTCTCGTATTTCAAGTAATCCCATGTGTATGTCTAGATTTTCTAGTTACAGTATAAACATATGACTGCATAGCTAATGGCTTCACCTTCCATCATGGCTCCCATAATCCTCTGCTTTTTGGCACCACGAGTTAGTGTTTCATGATCAGAAAATAAAGGCCATGTCATTTAAAGTCGGAGGCAATAGGGACCGCGTTTATTTATATGGAACCCTATTACAATTCAAGGAACCTGCCAGACTGATCCCTGTTAGTTAGCGGCTCTACAATCTGAGGGAGCCTTCACACGGAGTAAACGCGTGTGTATTTTTGCACGTGTAAAAATCAGACTCCCATTGACTTCAATGACATTTTACAGACGTATTTTTACAGGCGTATTTTTACACGTGTAAAAAATATCATTGAAGTCAATGGGAGTCTGATTTTTACACGTGTATTTTGCAAAAATACATGCGCGTTTACTCCGTGTGAAGGCTCCCTGAGAAGGAATTCTTGTGTTTTTCTTTATGACATCCAGTTGCACTTTGGTAAGGCTAAGACTAAGTTCACACCAACCTGTTCTGCTTGAACAATGCAGAGAGAAAGGTCCTGCAAGCATGACTTTTCTCGCCACTTTCTTTGGGTGGAAACCTGGTGTAATCGCAGGTCACTGCTTTTTAAGCAGATTGGGTTTCCATTTTTCGGGTCCCCAAGCGGAACCAAAGAACAGAAACCTGAGCATAGTTGTGAACCTAGCGCAAGTTCACATCTGTGTTGTCATTTTCAGTTTTCTATTCCATCATAGGGATACAATTCCTCACATGACAGATTCCAACAGGGTCCAACGAACCCAATTGATTTGAGGTCCATTCGTCATTTTGAAGCGATAAATACCGCTGCGTACTGCACCTTTCTTCATGTCAGATATGCTAAGCGGATCCTGGTAGAGTCTTCCATACAGATGTGAGCTTAGCCTAAATATCACAGTGACAGTAGGTGTAACTGAGTGATCATGGTGCAACGCCATTCATTTCTGCTCACATATTCTGTGTTCTCTTGTCCTACCTTCTACACATGATTGTGAAAGAATATTCTGTATTATCACCCCACCTCTGCACTCGGCTGCATTCCTCCTAGCATTCAATGATATCTTATACCATCTGCTATGGCCTCCTGGAAGGTGAAAGTGACTAAGCCAATGCCTATGGAACAGGAAAATGTTTGTGGACAATTTCACAAGTCTATTGATTCCATTCTTCAGGTAGGCGAGCGCTCGATAAAGCTGCTCCATGACCGGTGCTGGAGCTCGCCGACTTCAAAAGACAGACTCCAAGCCTAGGTGAAAGGTTTGCACAGTAATTTAGGAGATTTACAGCTCACTGCGGCTCAACACTCTTTACAATGTGTATAAGCTGTTACTAATGCTATTGATTTACTGCTCCGCTCCCGGCTTCTGCATACAACTTTGTACATGTCCTAGCGGCTACTGATACACAAGATTAGGGCTTTGTGTGGGTTACAAAGTGTGCAGCATGGTTTCAGCAGGTAGTGGAAATTCAGGAGTTCATACAGGCGTTTTTTTCTGTTGCGCCGAAACATAATAAATTTTTATGGGGTTTAGGTACCCATGTTGATGCTATAGTATGGAGCCCTGTACATAGGACGCAGCGGCAGTGCAGAGAGTCTGACTATCTGCTTGGTGCACAACCATATGGCCTCCATTGGGCCAAAGCGATTCTGAACTATAAGCAATGCTTATGTCTTCATTTGACATAAGAGCTGTACAAGTGTTACATTATAGGATGCACCTCTACTTTCCAACTATTCCAGAACCAGAGGCATAACTTTAATCTCCCGGGACCTAATGCAAGATCGGTAATGGGTCCCCCACATGCCATGTGCTATCTATCATACTGGTGTCTTCTTCTGCTCTAGGGAGGTCTATGGGCCCTTATAGCTACACCCTTGCCTGGAACATCGAGGCTCCGAAATATCTTTAAAAGTCTCAGAAGAGATGACAAATCTCTAGAGATGAGCGAAAACTAAAGTGTCCGAGGTTCGAAATCCGATTCGAACAGCTGCACACTGTTCGACTGTTCGAACGGATTTCAAACCCCATTATAGTCTATGGGGGGAAATGCTCGTTTCAGGGGTACGCACAATTCGATAAAATCATACTTACCAAGTCCAGGAGTGATGGTCGGGCTGGATTCTCCTTGAAGTCTTCTCCCAGCACAGCATCCCCGCGTCTTCTTCCGGCTGGAATTCACTCTGCCTAGGCATCGGGGCCTAGGCAGAACTGACTGCGCATGCGCAGTCGGCTCTGCCCAGCCCGACGCCTGAGCAGAGCCGACTGCGCATGCGCAGTGGGCTCTGCCTAGGCCGGATGCCTAGGCAGAGTGAATTCCAGCCGGAAGACGCCGCGGGGGACGCTGCACGGAGAAGACTTCTGAAGGTAAGAGAAGAACCAGTGTTGATTGGCAATGTATAGCATTCTGCCAATCAACGCTGGTTCTGCATCGAACCTTAAACTTCGAACAGCTAGTAGTGTTCGATCGAGTACAAGTTTTTCAAATACTGTTGTATTCGATCGAACACCTACTCGATCGAACACTACTCGCTCATCTCTACAAATCTCCCATACCTGGTAGAATGCCCTGGCATCTATCAAGCTCTTTGTCCTTCTATATAGGAGATGGACACATTGGGGCAAATTTATTAAAATGGTGCAAAAGTAAAACTGTCTTAGTTTCCCACATAAACCAATGGCAACGCAGCTTCTATTTTTCAGCACCAAAAGATAAAATAAAAGCTGCATTGTGATTGGTCAGTATGGGAAACTTTCTTTTTAAGAAACCTGCCCATTATGTATCAGTTATATTACAAAAAATTTAAGTTTTTGTGGTCTCATGAAAAAAAAAAAGTCATGGCCACATCCCCCACAACTTATTATCATGTCGGAAAATTTTCACGCCACACTTTGCGAGCTGTCCACAGGAATGTAACTGTATGTATGAGCCCTAGGGCTAGAGGGCGCTATCACACACAGGCGTTTAAGTCTGAGGGGGCCAATATCTTTTTCTGATTTGGCAGCTGACCAAGCAATACAATAAAGTCATATGGCTCCCCCTGCTGGTTATAGCGTTGTATAATAATAATTTTATAGAATGTATGTATTTAGTGTATTAAAAGAGAAAAAAAGCTGCTATTAAAAATAAAATAATGTTGAATTATTACAGTACTTTGTAAGAGACAAGCGCGTGTAACACCCAGGTAAGACTGTTAGACTGGTTGTCCATAGCTTTCGCTTCTTCTACTTTTGTGGTAAAATGAAAGCAGTGTTCTGATTGGTTGCTATGGGCAATAAAGACAGTCTTGGCCTAATCCTACACAGACTATTATAGTCTATGGTGTCCGCTGGTAACCGCTTTTTTACCACACGGGCTCTCAATCTTTAGGGTCCCCATGCAAACAGAGAGCTAGTGTGAACCTAGTGGCAGTATTGGGAGTTTTCCATAAGTAAGGCTCTATTCGCATCTGCATTTGGGTTTCCGTTCCACTTGGGGAAACCTATACGTATAAAAAAAGCGGTTACCTAAGGAAACCCGCGAACCCCATAGACTGTAATAGGGTCCTTGTGGTTTCCGCTCGGTTTCTGCAAGCAGCACTTTTCTTTACGGATGTTTTGTGCGGAAACCAAACGGACCCCATTATAGTCTATGGGGTCTGCGGGTTTCATTAGGTAACCGCTTTTTTATGTGGATAGGTTTCTGTTTGGGGGTCCCCAAGCAGACTCCTCCAATGGAAACCCAAACGCAGATGTGAACCGGGCCCAAGGCCTTTATTTTTTATACTTTTTCTTCCTCTTGGATCAATAACTGTATAAACTCCAAAAGCGGTGAATTCAGAATCACACTAGGTTCACAGTAATGTTCAGGTTCCAGTCCTTAAGGTCCACATGCTGACCCAAAAGACTGTGCCCCTGTGCCATTAAACAGTGGTTACATGCGGAAACCTGCGGATCTCATAGACTATAATAGTTATAGTCTATGGGGTCCACGGGGTTTCCGCATATACAGTAGCAACTAGAGATGAGCGAGTAGTATTCGATCGAATACCTCCCCGCCATAGGTATTCGTGTAAGCGGCCGAACATCAAGGGGTTAAACACATTGAATATTCAATGCATTTAACCCCTTGGTGTTCGGCCGCTTACACGAATACCTATGGCGGGGAGGTATTCGATCGAATACTACTCGCTCATCTCTAGTTGAGACCAACCTAGACAGAGCCACCTCACATAGGGGCCCCATAGAAGTCGCACAGGGTGCCTTTATTATAAGTACTAACTTTATGATCATTCATTTTGTCTTGCCTCATATAGTCTTTTCTTATATTTCTATGCTATGCCATCTACAACACGCTATAACCAGAATGCTTCAACGTTACAAAGCAACACTTCTTATCTACAGTAGTAAAAATGGTTATTTTCACGTCCGTATGTGGTATTTATTATCTTGTAATTTCTTATGAAGGAAGCATTGGCAATATAGCACACATTTTACACAACATTTTTAATGGTTAACTACGGAATTCTTGCCTGAGGGTTTATTGGATGGCAAATGTACGTATATAAGTGAGGAAAACAAATATTTCACACATTAAAGGTGTTTGGGTTTGTGGGATGTATGCCTTATACTCTATTGTATATGGTGTTTAGAGGTACATGGCTCTCTGCAATTTTCTAAGGGTGCACCAAATCATTTCAGGTCTCTATGCAGCTACAGACAGGGGTTAGATTCATCAGGATCTGTGTCCTTTATACCCGCACTTAAATAGTTCGGTGCATCCTGCTCTTATGCTTAATTGCAAATCTATGACTGCGATCAATTTTGTTGATTACTTCCCAGAAAGTTATAAATTTCCACCAACTTTTCAGACCACTTAGTCTCATTTCATGTAATGCACTTTAATTAAAAATGTGTCTGCTTTTTGTCTGCCACTAGGTGTCTCCCTTCTAGCTAATTTGCAGTTCACTCCCTGTTGCTAACAAAGGTCCTTCCATAGATACATTAGATAAGCAAGACATCTTCACGGTGAATGAAGAGGGAGATTCTGTATTTATAAATATATGAAGGGGTTGATTTTGCTCTCTGCCTATTCACACACACGCACGCACGCACGCACACACACACACACGTACACACATCTGCATCTGCAAACTGTTGCTCTGTGCAAAGGACAGAACATTCTCCACATATCTCAGCTTACAATGCAAGAAAAGGTTTTCTATGTACTGGTATCTGTAAGCCTAAAAATTGCACCTATTTATTAAAATAGAAATTTTAACAGTTTAATATTATTGAGGTAAATTTACCCTCTTTGAATACGGAAATCATACAAGACTGTACATTCCTTGTTCTTATTTCTAACCCTTCTGAAGAATAATATCAGCTATTTTATGGAGTTTTCCAGAATTAGAAAAACATGGCAGCTCTAGTTAAAAAATGGCACAGATTTTGTATGATACTGTAGCCCAGCACCGTGTGGTGCAATGACGCCGTGCTGCAGTACTATGTACAACCTATGGATAGGTGTGGTGTTGCTATTGGAAGAAAGCAGCCATGTTCTTGTACTCCCAAACTAGCCCTTTAAAGGCAGCAGTTGCAGGTATGGACTGTTGTGAAAGTGTGGATGTTGGCCCTATAATTTTCCTTGATAATAGGAACCTATGTTAAAGTACTATAAACATTGTCAGGCGGTTTAATTACACAATTCTATTTTATTCCCCATATATAATGGGATAAACATGTACCATAGAAATGTATGTGGCGGTATTTTTTTTATTATCTACAGTATGTATTATGTATTATAGATTACTTGTGATCATATTTTGTCAGTAGTGGATGCAATGACATAACACTTGGGGTGTTATCTTCTATTGTGATACTTTGCATCTTGTTGTGATGTAAATGAGGTGACGGCTGCAATCCAAACCCCTACAGAATTGGGAAATTTCAGTCTATTATTAGGCTTAGTGGCCAGAGTGAGCGTTGCAGGATACAACTTTTTGTTGTAAATATTGATAGTAACATGGAATAGTAAAAATTAGAAATTCTTAGAAAATATGTTTGCCACAAAAATTTGGTTACAAAATAGGCCATTTTTGGTGACTGAGGAGCAACTATTCAATAAGTACAATGCATATCACATGCAGAAATGATACAACCAGAGTGTGATCTCATAATACAAACATACTATACCTTATTATAGTATATATATATATATATATATATATATATATATATATATATATATATATATACACTCACCGGCCACTTTATTAGGTACACCTGTCCAACTGCTCGTTAACACTTAATTTCTAATCAGCCAATCACATGGCGGCAACTCAGTGCATTTAGGCATGTAGACATGGTCAAGACAATCTCCTGCAGTTCAAACCGAGCATCAGTATGGGGAAGAAAGGTGATTTGAGTGCCTTTGAACGTGGCATGGTTGTTGGTGCCAGAAGGGTTGGTCTGAGTATTTCAGAAACTGCTGATCTACTGGGATTTTCACGCACAACCATCTCTAGGGTTTACAGAGAATGGTCCGAAAAAGAAAAAACATCCAGTGAGCGGCAGTTCTGTGGGCGGAAATGCGTTGTTGATGCCAGAGGTCAGAGGAGAATGGCCAGACTGGTTCGAGCTGATAGAAAGGCAACAGTGACTCAAATAGCCACCCGTTACAACCAAGGTAGCCAGAAGAGCATCTCTGAACGCACAGTACGTCGAACTTTGAGGCAGATGGGCTACAGCAGCAGAAGACCACACCGGGTGCCACTCCTTTCAGCTAAGAACAGGAAACTGAGGCTACAATTTGCATAAGCTCATCGAAATTGGACAATTGAAGATTGGAAAAACGTTGCCTGGTCTGATGAGTCTCGATTTCTGCTGCGACATTTGGATGGTAGGGTCAGAATTTGGCGTCAACAACATGAAAGCATGGATCCATCCTGCCTTGTATCAACGGTTCAGGCTGGTGGTGGTGGTGTCATGGTGTGGGGAATATTTTCTTGGCACTCTTTGGGCCCCTTGGTACCAATTGAGCATCGTTGCAACGCCAAAGCCTACCTGAGTATTGTTGCTGACCATGTCCATCCCTTTATGACCACAATATACCCAACATCTGATGGCTACTTTCAGCAGGATAATGCAATGCCATGTCATAAAGCTGGAATCCTCTCAGACTGGTTTCTTGAACATGACAATGAGTTCACTGTACTCCAATGGCCTCCACAGTCACCAGATCTCAATCCAATAGAGCATCTTTGGGATGTGGTGGAACGGGAGATTCGCATCATGGATGTGCAGCCGACAAATCTGCGGCAACTGTGTGATGCCATCATGTCAATATGGACCAAAATCTCTGAGGAATGCTTCCAGCACCTTGTTGAATCTATGCCACGAAGAATTGAGGCAGTTCTGAAGGCAAAAGGGGGTCCAACCCGTTACTAGCATGGTGTACCTAATAAAGTGGTCGGTGAGTGTGTATATATATATATATATATATATATATATATATATATATATATATATATATATATGAAAGGTGTCGCAGCCATTTTAGCCTAATTTTGTCAGGAATATTCAACTATCATCTGAAATATTTCTTTCTCTACATACTGAAAAAATTATAATGACCATTTATATAGTAAAATAGATAAATATAGATTGGATAAGTCATTGCAAAATAGTTGTGTGGACACAGGCCAAAATGCCCCTATGTGATCCCCTAGCCCTCCGTACACTTTAGAATGCCAACACCAAAAAAGTAAACCTTTATTCCAGGGACACTTTGATACTTGCAGTGAGTTAGCCACAATATATTTTCTGGCTAGCCAGCTGTGATATACAGTAGAAACCCAGTGAATGAGATTTAGGCCAGGGCACCATGTGGCATAAACGCTGTGGGGCCTTAGCCTCAACTTAAAGCACATCCACCTAAAACCTGCAAAATGCCTAGAATTGCTGTAGGTTTTTACCAGTGGCTTTTATCGCACATGTCTAATACAAGGGAGACCAGTGGGGATTCCTACAGGTATGCTGCAGCAAAAATCTTCTAGGGTGGTATTTGCTGCTGCTGTATTTTATCTGATGGCATTTCAGCAGTGTCCTTAGCCTTACTTTAAGTTCATACCTACTTTTCCTCAGGGGGTGATAACACCCAGAATTATTTACAGTTTTATACATATCTCAAAAATACTGCTTGAAACCAATTCTTCTGTTATTCTAGTTGTGAATGTGATGTATGAAACCGGAATATATTTTTTTATTGTGCATGTTTTGATATTTTTATTGGTACTGCAAACCTGGTTTCTATTGCTCTATCTAAGAGTAGGATAGTATAGAGTGAGAGAAGCTCTGGACATGTGTTCTGTTATATGTAGGTTTATATGAAATGGAGATGGAGTGAAAAACTGAGTACATTCTGATGGGACTCCGAGGAGGGACAGAGAGAGTCCTGATTACTTTTCTCACACAGTGATTGAAAGTGAGAGTCCTGAGTCTTCTGACCTTGCACAGTGATTGAAAGCTTTCTCCGTATCAGTGTGTGTATATGGATGGCTGTGAATTAATGTGTATGGACAAGGTAATTGCAACTCTCACTGTCAATCACTGTGTGTGGGTGGGGTAATCAGGACTCTCAGTGTCAATCACTGTGTGTGGGCGGGGTAATCAGGACTCTCACTGTCACTCACTGTATGTGGGCGGGGTAATCAGGACTCTCAGTGTCAATCACTGTGTGTGGGCGGGGTAATCAGGACTCTCTGTGTCAATCACTGTGTGTGGGCGGGGTAATCAGGACTCTCTGTGTCAATCACTGTGTGTGGGCAGGGTAATCAGGACTCTCACTGTCAATTACTGTTTGTTGGTGGGGTAATCAGGACTCTTACTGTCAATCAATGCTTGTCGGTGGGGTAATCGGGACTCTCACTGTCAATCACTATATGTTAGCGGGGTAATCAGAGCTCTCACTGTCACTCACTGTGTGTGGGTGGAGTAATCAGGACTCTCACTGTCAATCACTGTGTGTGGGCGGAGTAATCAGGACTCTTACTGTCAATCACTGTGTGAGGGCGGGGTAATCAGGACTCTTACTGTCAATCACTGTATGTGGGCGGGGTAATCAGGACTCTCACTGTCAATCACTGTGTGTGGGCGGAGTAATCAGGACTCTTACTGTCAATCACTGTATGTGGGCGGGGTAATCAGGACTCTTACTGTCAATCACTGTGTATGGGCGGAGTAATCAGGACTCTTACTGTCAATCACTGTATGTGGGCGGGGTAATCAGGACTCTCACTGTCAATCACTGTGTGTGGGCGGAGTAATCAGGACTCTTACTGTCAATCACTGTGTGTGGGCGGGGTAATCAGGACTCTTACTGTCAATCACTGTGTGTGGGCGGAGTAATCAGGACTCTCACTGTCAATCACTGTGTGTGGGCGGGGTAATCAGGACTCTTACTGTCAATCACTGTATGTGGGTGGGGTAATCAGGACTCTCACTGTCAATCACTGTGTGTGGGCGGAGTAATCAGGACTCTTACTGTCAATCACTGTGTGTGGGTGGGGTAATCAGGACTCTTACTGTCAATCACTGTGTGTGGGTGGGGTAATCAGGACTCTTACTGTCAATCACTATGTGTTAGCGGGGTAGTCAGGACTTTTACTGTCAATCACTGTGTGTTAGGGGGGGTAATAAGGATCCTCACTGTCAATCACTGTGTGCGGGCAAAGCAAGTAGGATTTCATTCTCTTCTCTAGGAGTCCTATCCTGTCAGCTTCTCATCCTCCATTATTTGCTATTCTCAGATAGGGCACAATAAATAACCGGACAGGTTTGTGCTAAATATCACAACATGCTCAGTAAATCTGGATTTATACAGTCCTATGAAAAAGTTTGGGCACCCCTATTAATCTTAATCATTTTTAGTTCTAAATATTTTGGTATTTGCAACAGCCATTTCAGTTTGATATATCTAATAACTGATGGACACAGTAATATTTCAGGATTGAAATGAGGTTTATTGTACTAACAGAAAATGCGCAATATGCATTAAACCAAAATTTGACCGGTGCAAAAGTATGGGCACCTCAACAGAAAAGTGACATTAATATTTAGTACATCCTCCTTTTGCAAAGATAACAGCCTCTAGTCGCTTCCTGTAGCTTTTAATCAGTTCCTGGATCCTGGATAAAGGTATTTTGGACAAACAATTCAAGTTCAGTTAAGTTAGATGGTCGCCGAGCATGGACAGCCCGCTTCAAATCATCCCACAGATGTTCAATGATATTCAGGTCTGGGGACTGGGATGGCCATTCCAGAACATTGTAATTGTTCCTCTGCATGAATGCCTGAGTTGATTTGGAGCGGTGTTTTGGATCATTGTCTTGCTGAAATATCCATCCCCGGCGTAACTTCAACTTCGTCACTGATTCTTGAACATTATTCTCAAGAATCTGCTGATACTGAGTGGAATCCATGCGACCCTCAACTTTAACAAGATTCCCGATGCCGGCATTGGCCACACAGCCCCAAAGCATGATGGAACCTCCACCAAATTTTACAGTGGGTAGCATGTGTTTTTCTTGGAATGCTGTTTCTTTTTGGACGCCATGCATAACGCCTTTTTTTATAACCAAACAACTCAATTTTTGTTTCCAAAATGAAGCTGCCTTGTCCAAATGTGCTTTTTCATACCTCAGGCAAATCTCTGAGACAACGTTTTGTATCCTTCCCTGAACAACTATGTTGAACAATCTTTGTTTTCAGATCATTTGAGAGCGGGCTGTCCATGTTCGGCGACCATCAAACTTAACTGAACTTGAATTGTTTTGTAGAAAGAAATGGTCCAAAATACCTTCATCCAGGATCCAGGAACTGATTAAAAGCTACAGGAAGCGACTAGAGGCTGTTATCTTTGCAAAAGGAGGATGTACTAAATATTAATGTCACTTTTCTGTTGAGGTGCCCATATTTTTGCACCGGTCAAATTTTGGTTTAATGCATATTGCGCATTTTCTGTTAGTACAATAAACCTCATTTCAATCCTGAAATATTACTGTGTCCATCAGTTATTAGATATATCAAACTGAAATGGCTGTTGCAAACACCAAAATATTTAGAACTAAAAATGATTAAGATTAATAGGGGTGCCCAAACTTTTTCATAGGACTGTAACTAAATGTAAAAATGAGAAGAGGTCAGGCAAGTTTTTTTTTTTTTTTTTTTTTTTTTAAATCCTGGACAACACCTTTAAGCAGATCAAGAGCAATGTGACCAACCAGTACACCAGGAATACCCCTATATATAGGAACTTGTATCTATAAATATTTTGCATGGTGATTTGCAAAAGTTTTTGGATGAATTCATGTGCAAGTTTGATTCGGATTCATCCTATGAAAAGGAATGGAGATTTGTTAATCAGTAAATGCAACCATTTTCATTTATACTAACCTATATTTTTACATAGCTGTTATACTCCAGAAGTAATAGTATGACATTAAGAAATATCATTTGTTTGTCTCTCTAATATCAGATTTGCTAATTTCTGGATTGTCCCAAATCTTCAGAGACAGTTGTTTCAAAATCAGCTTATTAGGGAAGGCTTATAAAAACTCTTCCCAAAAACACTGAACTACCCCGACTTTAGTAACCCAAATCTCGGTAACTATGCAATATGGGAACAAGAATACCAAAATCCACTTACACATAATCTATATTATGCTCTTAGACCTAAAACAGTTAGAAAAGTACATGAAGCAGTCAGGAATACAGTTCTTAGTAATTCCTTCTAAGTTCATATGGTCCCCATACTGTATTGGCATCATCCTTAGGCCAAGAACTGTCTTGCAGAGAATTTGTCTCAGTTGAGTCCTCTGGGGAAAGGTGATGAACCATCTTGGGGGTCAGTTCATTGGAAACTGTCATAAATGGTGAGAATGTGTATGAAGAAGTAGTTGGAAAGTTGGTGGAGTAATGCACATCATCGAGAGAGTGGAGAGAGTAGGATGGTGTTCCTTGCGTTGACGAAGACCCTCTACTCGCACTTCGATAGTGGACGGCTCCATTTTCCGAGGGCAGGCAATTTGTAGAGGAGGACACAGTTTGTGACGCATCAGTGCACAATACATCCAACTGGTTCATGGAGTCAGGAACGGTCTGCTCCCAGGATTCTCTCTAAGGGATACAAAATAGACATACAGTAAAGTATTTCAATAGTCTCTTCCAGTGAAGATAAGATTATGGACCAGCATTGTATAAGGTGGTTAAGAGGAAAGAGTTATGCTAAAAGTCAGTTGCACAACTAGCGACAGTGTAGACACAAGAATAAGGGTAGTTTAGCTCGGTTTAGCAGCACATTATAGATACATGTTGCACTATTATAACGTGCACTGTGTATATGCTGCATTGACCTGTGGATCCTATTGTGATAGGTATTCATAGGATTTGCTTGAATGATGTCACTATTAGAGTTGCAGGTTATCTCGCAGTCAGTCGTCCTATGACCAATCAGCCACGTAATCCATTTTTCACCATCCTGCTCTGATCTCTACCTCCTATTAAATCTAATGGGAGGCAGTTTCAGGATACGCGCGTATCACATTGAAAGCAATGGCTAAAAAAGCCTCCCATTGACTTCAAGGGGTAGCGCGTGTAAGACAGAACCCATTGAAGTCAATGGGATTCTGTTTTACTCCACTCACTCTGACACATATTTACATGTCAGAATGAGCGGAGTGTTACTCTGTGTGAAGTCAGCCTAACTTAAGCTGATGCCCCACATTGTGGAAACGTAGCTTTTATTGTTAAAGATTTTGCTCAAAAAACCGCAGCTGAATTTCCACAACGTGGGACCTCAGCGTAAATGTATATATATATATATTTTGCCTTATACTGCACCTCAGTTCACCCACTAACTCAGCAACAGTCTCTAGAACCTATCTTTTCTCAAGTTGACAGACACCCCTCTTTTGATCACATTTTTACCACTATCTATAAATGTGTGCTGTACGTCTGTGCATTACCATACTTAAGATATATCCCAGGCAGCAACTGATTCCGCCTCAAAAAAACAGGAACTGGCATTTGGAAAAGTTTAATAGAAAATGTTACAGAAATTGTTATAAGGCCGGGTTCATACGGGGTATTTTGGACCAGAATTTGACGTGGAGGCCGCCAAAAAATGGGTAGCGGCGACTAGATGTCGATCATGATTAGGCCCAAATGAATGGGCCTATTCGGGAGGGAGTGTCTTTAGGCAGGTGCGGCCAAGATATCAGGGTCGCAGCCTGTTCTGCTGTCACTGCTCACTCCAGTATGGAGGGTTAAGTCCTTGCAGCCAGGGGGGGCGTGGTTGGTCGCCTGACTGACTAGGGTGTCGACCAAGGAGCGCTCAGCTTGGGCAGCTGGGCTGGCTGCTTGGGACCGCCCTTCCCCTATTTAATGTGGCAAGTTTCTGTGCCTGGCGCTCTAGCCTCAAGTCTCATTGGCAAAACATGTGTGTGTGCATGGGTTCCTGTGTGGTTCTCTAGTTGGCCATAGATAGATTATTCCTCAGTGTCAGAATTGCACCATCGTTTGGGCAGCAAGCTGCCTTGTTTGTTTGTTTGTAACTGGTAACACACACTATATACTGGTCTCTGTCTAGTTCAGAGGTTCTGACTAGACAGTCCTGTTTGTTGTAGCGACTGCTCTGAGCTGCACAGGCCACCTCTGTGAGTTAACAGAGCACACCCAATTGGTGTAGTGATCTGATAGTGACACTAACTGCCAGACCGTGTTCACACCAGGGTGTTCCTGTGGCTCAGAGCCCAGTTGGGCTCCGCAGGGTTTTTGTTTATTTAGTTTTTTTTTAACAACCCTGCTGACTGTAACATGCCTTAAGAATGAGCATGTCGCTTCTTTTTTCCAGGAGCCGGAAAAAACGCTCCTGGAAAAAAAACCTGACTGACTCCCATTGATGTTTTTTTTGGTCAGGATTTTAAGATGGATTCCGCCTCAAAATCCTGACCAAAATACCCCGTGTGAACTCAGCCTAAATGTTCATCTATAAGTATTTCATTAATATACATTGTTAATACCTTTCATTATTATACGTGACAGATGTAGCAAAGTTTAACTGGACACTTCCATAATAAGATATCACACTACCGCAGGTTGTCAGTGTCAACTTAAACATTACTATTTCTCTACATTGGGCTGAGAAATTGAATTTAACAAAAATATGTTTCTGCTTGTAGTCACCCTGGACACAAATATAATTGATGACTATTTGCCATTTCTTACCAGTAAATAATGTGATGGGTCACCAGAGAAATGAGGTAGAAGAGGCGGCAGAGACGACGCACTGAACAGTGAGCTACCGGCAGATGTTATTGAGGAGCTCCTGTAGTCACCTATAGTATCCGAGAAATAGGGATCCAGTAATGGTGGGTAACTCTGTATAGATGCTGGCTCACATCCTATTGATTTTGACCCCAAGGATGAAGAGTAAATATCGGCTGAGTATTGCTTGCCAGGATGGAAGTCAGATTCAGGGAGGAAAGATCTTCTTACGCCATAATATCCAGATAATACAGGAGAACCTAGTAGAAGTTACCAGTAGTTAACAAATAGTTCCATCCCATATATGTGTATATGATATCAGTGGTTTAGGATTGTTCTCGTACACCTTGTTACATTATTAAGAGGTTTATATGAGAAGATTCTCGATCCTAATTTCTGTAGTTTGACTTCTTCTCAGAATGTCTAACTACTGCGTCCAGTGCTGGTGGTCACACATGCTCAGTAGCTTAGTCAGGTCACATGGTAATACAGAACCGGCTGCCTTAGCATTGGCATTGTAGGTGGACATTGTGATAGGGAATCAAAGAACACAAGTATCTAACAGCAATATTTAGGCACAAGAGCATGTTATACAAGTTTTTTCCAGTATGATTTGCCTAATGTAACAGGTAAGGTGTATCTAACCTTTCAAAAATATTCAGATATATCAATAGTGTCTACACTATTTCTTTCCTTTAGAATATCCAGCTTCTTATAGCAGTTTTCCCTTCTGCAGACTCTATTTCTAATTTCCAGTTCTCCCTGCGTGGTTGGGTGGAGACTAGCTGCTATGATGTCTCCCATATACTGCACACAGAAAGTAGAGGAGAATCTGCTTTATAACTTTACCTCTTTCTTACTCAGAAGCATGACCAAGGTCATATAGAAGAAGTACTGGCCTGAATAAAGCACTTGGGGTGAGATAGAAGCTTCCTATTCCTCTCCGAAAGGCTTTATCTGTGTTTGTGTCACCTCTAACTCATTTCTTGTACCTCTTAAGCCCCCATAGACTTGTGTGTTGTAATATTGACACCTCTGCAAACTGCAGTCCTGTCTTTCACAGACTATCCAGAGTTTACAGAGAGAAATGTCAGTTTAGAAGGGGAGATAAACCCAGATAACAGGGAAAAGAAGCATTTTTTCTTCTGGTTTTACAATCTTTTTTATATTAGCTTGCACTGTTGATTTATGCAAAAGCTCGCAATCATTTGTTAATTATGGGACAGCCCAATTAGGGCTCCATTGCTTTTCAATGGACTAGCTAAGCATGGACTGCCCCCTCCCTCTTCCCGACTAGGCCCATTCATTGGGCCTAATCCGGAGCGGAGTGCACGACTGGATGCCCATGCACTGCACTGGCATCAAGTCGCAGCTACCTGGTTTTTGGTCTGGAAACTGAGGCAGCCTCCACCTCAGTTTCCGGACCAAAAAACCCCGTGTGCACTTACCCTAAGTGATTTATCAGGGTTATTTGGGATCTGTTTGACAAAGCCCCATCCTAGCAGACATGGTTATAAACAGAAACCTTAATATGAACAAAGCCCAATAATTACATATTAAAGGATTTCTAAACATTAGGACATAAATAATACTTTATTATTAAATACATACAAGTAAAGTTCTCTGTTTAAAGGGTCCAGAAGATTGTAGTCATAGAAATGAAATTAAATAAAGAACATTTCAAGATATTATTTTTGCCAAGGGACCTAACAAACTCTGATTTATATTATCTTGAAGAAAATACTTACTTGACATTTGGACAAATGGAGTCTGGGAAACATTGGTACTGCCCTGTAAATGAAAGACATGTTTCAAGATTTTAATTCCAAGTATAAAACAAAATTCTAAAACAAGTCATATATCAACTCAGTCCCAAATTCCAAAGTACAGAAAAAATGTAAAACAGTTACAATGTGCTCAAAATCCAGATGAGATGTTAAAAAAAAATGTACCAAAACCTTGATTTCGAGGAATTTGTAAAAAAAAAAAAGTTTTTGCTTTGGCTGTACTGCTCATTTTATAGGGTGTAGAAGCTGCCGGCTAAGTGATGAGTCTGATAGATTGTCTACAATGCTGCATTCACACTTGTGCCTTATCCTATCCGTTGCATGTGGACACCGGTGGTTTGCTCTAAAAACCCATTGAAATTAATGGGTTGTTAAACTGACCACCAGCAAGCCATCCCCTATGCAGTTTTTCTGGGGATTTAGGCAGAAACACAAAGGGTGGACATTGGCACAAGTGTGAACGCCTCATATGCTTGTGCATTACTTAAAACAGCCGAATCTGATGTGAGAATTGCACATAAATCCCATTGGACAGTAGGATTTGGTTTAGTTACAGAAGCACCCGGTACGATCCAGCTCCACAAATTACTATTAAAACCAAAAACTCTAACTTTCCATGGTCAGAAACTAAAAGCGGGGTCTGCTGACATGTTTGGAGGTGAAATACCTCTTAGTCGTAGCTTACTAAACTATGGCTAAGAGGTAGTTTATTGTCAAACATGTCATTGATACCCGCCAGGACCTGACTATTTGTTTTTAACTATGGAGAATTAACATTTTTGCTTTTAACATTAAATTTGCTGAGCTGGATCACACTGGACTTTATAAAAAAAAAAAAAATAATTATATCAAAGTGGCTGGTCATGCCAGTTGCAAAAGGAAGAGAAGTTTTAATCTCCCTTTTGCCAATTCATTGTGTCCTATAAGTGTCAACTAACTAAAAAGTTGACTTTAATTTATTATGTATTGGGAACGTCCCATAGATTTTTTTTGCAATGTGTGGATGGGATTTGCAGTGACTGTAAAACACTGTTATTTGCCATGGCGTTTCCCGCACTTCTAAACTGTAGTGCTTATACCATGTGGGGCCCTCGGCCTTAAAGTACTTGTGCCAAAGCAAGTTGGACACAGTTTTTAGTCCAAAGTCACCCTGAAACACCGGTTTTATAGAAAGCATGTAAGATTTCACAGCCAGGCTGTTATTGGTGATAACACCAGTAAGCTTTCTGGCAATGAAATACACAGTCCAGTCATATTAATGTGACCACCATGACCTCCATGTTAAATAACCAATGGCAGAAGGCACGTGTCATCAGCCATCTGGGTGCACTCATCATTGTTGAAGGCACGATGGATCAACACAAGTATGCATCTATCCTTGCGGACCATGTTCACCCCTACATACAAATTGTTTTTCCTCATGATGATGGCATCTACCAGCAGGACAATGCAATGTGTCATAAAGCTCGCAGTGTACGTGCGTGGTTCGAGGAGCACCAGGGTGAGTTTACCGTACTTGCTTGGCCAGCAAATTCCCCAGACTTGAACCCAATCGAGAATCTGTGCGACCACCTTGATTGGGTTGTTTGCGCCATGGATGCTCAACCGCGTAACCTAGCGCAGCTGGCCACGGCACTGGAGTTAGCATGGCTCAACATCCCAGTGACATCATCACAACATCCCCTTTCTACCTGCACGTCTCGCAGCGGTCCGCTCTGCCAAAGGTGGTTATTCTGGATTTTGAGAGGTGGTTACATTAATGTGACTGGACTGTGTATATGACTCACTTTGAGACTAGATGAAGATGAAAAAAAGGCAAATAAAGCGCTAAAGCTACTAAAAGTACAATAAACCTCTAAGGTATTTAGCAGTATAAGGTAGATTCATATATTCTAGGATTTACTTTCCTGTATATCGGCTTCCAGGATTATTGGTGTCGCATGCTTAGCAGTCATGGCTGCTCGATTTTAACCATTAATGTACACAGATACATAGGATTTATAATAACAATACAAAGCGTTCCCGCTGACTAATGGTAATACAAAGACCAATGACAAAATAAACAGCCAGGCCGCCGGCCTCAGACACGACCAATTACTTATTACTTTTTGGAGACACAGGAGATGACGAACTATGTCATTTTTGCATACGGCAAACAGCGGGTTCCTGCTACGTATAGCAGACAAATTCAGAGGTTAAAATTTGAATGTCATTTGCCCGTCCGAGGTTTCCTCTAGAGCAGCAGCTGTCCAGAGAGAAGAAATCCTGCGTGGATGTCGAGGCTTCAAAAGCCGCATGTTTACCAGTTGGCAGGCTCAAAAAGCCGATGAAAGATAATGTAAGGGTTTCCTGCAACAATACAACAGCGGCTTTGACAAGCAATACACTGCACAATACATCATCCTTCTATACCTATTCATGCAGCCCTGAAAGCTTTACACTTAAAACTATGGTTTTCTTTAAGATGAACATGTAGTCATTTCAGGGATTATGGACGAGCTAAGTCCAAGGGATAAATCGTGTTTAGCTGTGACTAAGACGGTAAATATCACGTTTACTTCAAAGCCTAAAAGAAGAAAAATCATTGGTCTACATTTACATACAGTCTAAAGGAACAAGAAGATAATATAGTTTGCTTCTAGAATTTAACTGCATTGTCTATAAGGGCTTATTCACACAACCACAGACAGCACACGGACTCATTCATTTCTATATAGGGATTTTTATACGATCTATAGACCATGCTTTCCTTGGAGGCATGTCCTATTTTTGTCTGTTATTTGGACCAGATGCGCCCATGTAAGTCAATTGGACCAATTTATTTATTTTTACTAGGGAAAGGGGGTACCAAAGTTCACTAAGGATTTTGATGCATTTTGCAAGCAAAGTTAGAAGTGGAGTATGTGCAAAAAAATTTATACACAGTCCAGTCACATTAATGTGACCACCTGTCAAAATCCAGAATAACCACCTTTGGCAGAGCGGACCACTGTGAGACGTGCAGGAAGAGAGGGGATGTTGTGATGATGTCACTGGGATGTTGAGCCATGCCGACTCCAGTGCCATGTCCAGCTGTGCTAGGTTACGCGGTTGAGCATCCATGGCGCAAACAACCCAATCAAGGTGGTCGCACAGATTCTCGATTGGGTTCAAGTCTGGGGAATTTGCTGGCCAAGCGAGTACGGTAAACTCATCCCGGTGCTCCTCAAACCATGCACGTACACTGCAAGCTTTATGACACGTCGCATTGTCCTGCTGGTAGATGCCATCATCCCGAAGAAAACCAATTCGCATGTAGGGGTGAACATGGTCCGCAAGGATAGATGCATACTTGTGTTGATCCATCGTGCCTTCCACAATGATGAGTGCACCCAGATGGCTGATGACACGTGCCTTCTGCGATTGGTTATTTAACGTTGACGTCAAAAGTAGGCGGTGGTCACATTAATATGACTGAACTGTGTAGTAAATTCCACCTACATTTGTGCACCCTCTAAACCATGCCCATATGACAAGGCAATAGTGAAAAAAGACAAATTAGGTGAAATTCTCTAAAAAATACACCACATTATAAATTAGCTGCAAATGGGAAAAAAAAATGCACAAAAAATAGGAAAAAATCCATCACAATTCTTATAATAATAAATCAGCTCGATGAGTCAATAAAAAGCCATCAATGTCGGATGTAGACGTTTACGTTTACGTTTGTGGACTAATGATGTTACCTTTTTGTGAAAACTGGATGACAAGGATGGAAAACACATAAGACACAAGAACAGGAAACTGTTCTTCCAAAAATAGCACCACACTGTTGCGCATGGTGTTGCAGCTCAGCCCCATTCACTTTAGTGGAACTGAGCTGGGATATTTGCTGTGCACCTTTCCACTTTAATCCCAGGACTGTGCAGTTCCTGCAACTAAACTTGACCAGGTTGACTTACTCTCTACAGAGCCATCAACCTAGAAGATCATGTCACAAGGTAATTATTTATTTAATTAAAAAAGATTACTAAAATAAGGGTATATATTTAAAGTCTGTGTATTTTTTCATCGGGTATGATGTCAGTTTTTACCTGATGTATTTAAAGGGATCCCATCATTAAAACACAATTTTTTGTGACTAACACGTAGGAATAGCCTTAAGAAAGGCTATTCTTCTCCTACCTTTAGATGTCTTCTCCGCGCTGCTGTTCGGTATAAATCCTGGTTTTTGTCAGTATTCAAATGAGTTCTCTCCCAGCACTGGGGGTGGGCCCCAGCACTCAAACAGCACTGGGGGCGTCCACAATGCTCTGAGAGAACTCTCCAGCGCCGCATCCATCTTCTTCAGGAACAGCCTCTTCACGCGTCTTCTTCCGGTGCTGACAATCAAACTTCTAGGCCTCGGGCAGAGCCGACTGCGCATGCCCGCGGCCACAAGAAATAGTAAGAAAGCAGCCATTTTCTTGTGGCCTGTGGGCATGTACAGTCAGCTCTGCCGAAGGCCTAGAAGTTTGACCACTAGCGCCGGAAGAAGACGTGTGAAGAGCCCGTTCCTGAAGAAAATGGAGGCGGTGCTGGAGAGTTGCTGTTTGAGTGCTGAGGACCACCCCCAGTGCTATGAGAGATTTATTCTGAATGGTGGTGCGGAGAAGACATCTAAAGGTAGGAGAATAATAGCCTTTCTTAAGACTATTCCTTCGTGTTAGTCACAAACAATTGTGTTGTAATGATAGGATCCCTTTAAGATAGATATGCTACTGCTTGAGTCACCACTTCTATTGTTGTCCATAGGAGGCTTTTCTCCTGCCAAACTTCAATAGTAACATACTGTGAAAGTTTAGTAATATAAAAACCTCTCATAGAGAATTTTGGAGGCAGTAGCTCAAGAGTGGCTAGCCTCCATCCATCTTCATTACGTGTGATCCTGGATTCAAACCCTGTACACACCTATTAATAAAAATAGATAAAAACTTTAAATGGGTAGTGGTATCCTGGTAACTTCCTAATTAGTATTCAATATACTGATGTGACTGTGAATGAGCTGGAAGCCAGGTGAAAGTGAAGGGTCAAAGGGTGACCAAGTGACGCTGGGTTCACACCAGTGTTCAGGTCTCCGTTTCAGGTTTCCATCTTTTGCCGGCAGAAGACGGAAACCTGTTAGCCAGTGTCTGGCCATGAGCGCCAGTGAGCGTTTTATGCTCTCCGCGGCGAAACCGTTTTTTTTTAAACCGGACACAAAGTTCGGCATGTCCGACTCTGTGTCCGGTTAAAAAGAACCAGTTTCGCCGCGGAGAACTCAAAATGCTCACCGGCGCTCACGGATGGACACTTTTCAAACCCATTCAAATGAATGGGTTTGAAATATGACTACAGGTTTCCGTCTCCTGCCCAGTTTCGTGCAGGAAATGGAAACTTGCCGAACGGAGACCCCGGGCGCAGATGTGAACGAGCCCTTAGTTGACATGTCTGTCTCTGCATAACCTCTTGCAGGAGGGTCACTCAGCATCAGCAGTAACAAGGCACTTGGGGGCTTGTGTACCTTTAACTGCTGTTTCGCTCTTTATTGCTATTGTATAAAGAGGTGTTTGCTGAACATTTTTATAAGATACTTTGTTACCTATTATACGTTCTTTTAACAGAAAACAAGTTGTAAAGTTGTCCCTAGCAGCAAATGTATCTGCAGTTTTATATTACCTAGAAAGGTGCTTCTGGTGTCATCTGAAAGCTGAGAGTCTCAACTTTCATATAATATACATAGGCTCGAACTATAAAAGAAACAGAAATCACTAGGAAGTATAGTTTTATATGGGGTATAGTTTTATATGGAGTATACTGTAGTTTTATATGGGGTATAGTTTTATATGGGGTATAGTTTTATATGGAGTATACTGTAGTTTTATATGGGGTATAGTTTTATATGCTACAGATCCAGTTAATGTATCAAGTCCACTGCTTGTGCAAAATTCTCCTTAATGTTCAGAGGCTATTGGGATATAGTTATGGAAGAGGAGAGAGGAGGGGAACACCTTAAGAGATTAACTTTACAAGTATTAACATAACATTTCTTATGTTACATAACATTCTAAATATGGAATAATAGCCGGCAGGTCTAATAAATGATGTATTACTACCGTATATTGATGTTTTATTGAATAAGTGTTACATAAGACTGGATATTGGTTGGAATTTAATCAATAATTTTGCCTTGTATGAAATAATATAATAAGTGAAATATTTCCACCACTATATGCTTTGTAATTCTGTGCACTCTGTTATTTTCCAGCTGGTTTATAGAGCATGTCAGATTCTTCCCTTCTCCTTCTTGCTGAGGTTTAGGACAGTAAAGTGCAAGTGACTTAAGGGAAAAGTATTGACTAGAGATGAGTGAATTTTAAAAAAAATTCAATTTGGCACCTTCGCCGAATATCCCGATACTATTTTGGTTCGATCCGAATCAATTTGCGGCGAATAGCGTTAAAAGCCAGCTATTTCCTGGCTGCAGAGAGCCTGCATAGTGGTGTAGAACACTGCGCCTTGCAGTGGTTTTAATGATGTTCTTCTAGGGAACCTGAACCAGCGATGCACTGATCGCTGGTGCAGTACTATAGACTGCAATACACGTGTATTACAGTCTATAGAGGAAAACAGCCTATGCAGATACACAGACTGACCTCTTCACTTCTGGGCAGGATCAACCAGGTACTGGGGGCTACTAGCAGTCACTGACCAGACTCTGGGCTGCAGAAGATGCATATCGGAACCCCCGATCTCGCCGCAGAGGTACAAAGGGGGACATGTAGCATGGCGGAACCCCTTGGATGCCACGGTCATGTTTGACCGCAGCATCCAAGGGATTAAAACCCATAATCGGAGCTATGCTCTAACCAGGAGTTATAGAGCCGGGTGTTAGTTGTCAGTTACAGCTAACTCCAGCTCCCTATGCTATGGGCAGTCGCGAAGAGGTTAAAGGGCTGTGACATCACAGGGTGGCTGGTTGCTGATTGGCTGCATGCATGGGATTGTGGGTGATCCCACATTCCCAGAGTTCCTTGTCCCTTGTCCTAACATGTCCAGCAGCCATTTTATGAAAAAATGCAATTTGTTATCACGAAGCATAAGGAAATCCAGATTCGATGCAAATCGAATATTTCCTGAAATTTGGATCGAATTCCATTTCATCAGCTTTGATTCGCTCATCTCTAGTATTGACATACACATACTATTTCTATGAAGTTTTATATTAAACATATTTATTAATATTTGGGGGTGTTTTTTTTATTTTATTTGCCCTGTCATTATCATTTTAGGAAATCCTGAAATCTTGCAACTTCTACACTAACCATTCATTATCATAGACTGACACTTCCTGTCCTGTAAAGATCATTTTTCAGCAGTCAACTCATTATCATTATAAGCAAGATTACAATGACGTGTATCATTTCTATATAGATATGCTGTATCCAGCATTCACTATAGGTGTTGTTTACAGTTATATACTCCACTTCATTGCACAACAAACTCTGCAAAGGTCACAGAGCAAATCTAGAACAGTCTTTGATAGAAGTTAATAAGTCATCTCCGGGTTCCAATGATCTATTTGCTTGTGTCTTTTCTCAGAGTGATGCATGTGCTGTAGGAGGGTGTAAGGCGCGTCCATGATGGAATAGGAACCTCTACAGTGCATGCATCACTGTTGAAGTCGGAGTCCCTTGTATTACAGAGTCTCCATTGGACGCAGATGTGAACCCAGACTTGTTTGTTTCGACCACAAGTTCTTTATCGCCTACAATACCTATACCTTATATACCAACACCCATAGGTGGCGTTTTATTAAAATACAGAAAAATTTGTTAATACTTCATATATAAAGAATTCAACTACAATGCAAGTGAATCCAATAGACTTCAACAAGAATGCAAGTGATGTAAGATATTGCTTACATCATATTCACACTATAAATTCCTCAGTCCCAAAGACTTTGAATGGAGTGACAGCATATACTCTTGATTTAGCAAGGTACTCCGGACCTCCATTCTCATGAACAATGAGGATCCTGTATCCTGTGAGTAGGTGATTCATGTTGATTCTGGGACAACCTCTTTAAATCTTATTCATGGCTTTGCCTAAAGGGAATTCCCATAACCCAGCATATCACCCCATACCTGCAGATGGATAGGTCAGGAGGTTAGGGTCACCTGAATCATACAGTGTTTTCCCTTTGTGAGTTGCTGCCTCCATTGCCAAGATGTTACTGTTTTTATAAATAAGATATCCTCTTTGGAGCAACAAGGGCATGGCCATTGCTGCCCAAACAATACCCTTGTTGCTCCAAAGGTGTTCTTAACCTATCTGTCCAGGGGGATGGGTTTATACGCTGGGTTATTGTGGCTCCCTATAAGAACAATATCACCTAGTGCACTTCTATTGCCCCAAAATAATTTATGTTGTCATATGCCTACACCCAACATACACCTCTGACCAAAGCCTCCAAAGAATCCCACTGTAAAGGCATATACTGAGATACGTCATTTATATACTGAGATACGTCATTAATAGACTCTCATGGTAGAAGAATCTTTACACTATATACATTTTTACTGTGTCTCTCCCTATAGGAAAGCATGGGTATGCCAATGCATAAAGTCCCAACAGATGCCAACAGGATGCTCTTTTGTCAAAGGTTGAGTTCCCTCAGGCCTACTGACATGACTGGGAACATTTCTTTTACCTCCGAAATGCAGAAAAACATGGTGCGAACAAAGCTCTACTGATACAATTTATATACTTGTCATTGTCATTTGTTCATTGAAGTGCTTCCATCATGAATCCATCTTTGGAAAAGCACCTTTCCTTTTCTATAGGTATCCAAAAAAAATCCATTGACTTTGTAAGGAGTGGATTAGGATCACAAAAGAACCAGGTAGGTGAGTCCGTGCTACCAAGTATCATAAACAAACATGACGGAGTGATTTCCATAAAGCTGGTGTGCGCTCTTACCACGCAGTGTAACAAATGGGGATGGAATGAGTCCAAGCCTGTCCTTCTTCAATAGTCAACTCACACCATTGTGCTGGTATGTTTGATTTCACAATAGCGCACATCATGGGTGGGGGGAAATACTGAGTTCACATCACCCACAATGGACGCTATTTTACTACACTGGAAACTGTTGAGGGAATTCCTGACCCTGGCCTGGGGAACATGTTTTTGGCTGAAAGATATAATAATCCTAAATATTTTCCATTTATTTGCATTCGTTGCAAGTAACCTGTCATATTGATCCTACCACCCAGTCTGCGGGCAACATGAAGATTGATACAGTGTTGGCCAAAAGTATTGGCCCCCCTGCAATTCTGTCAGATAATACTCGTTTTCTTCCAGAAAATGATTGCAAGCACAAACTCTTTGGTTTTAATATCTTCATTTATTTTGCTTGCAATGAAAAAACACAAAAGAGAATGGAAAAAAAAGTCAAATCATTGATCATTTTACACAAAACTCCAAAAATGTGCCGGACAACAGTATTGGCACCCTCAGCCTAATACTTGGTAGCACAACCTTTGTCAGTCGAGGTTCTTTATCCACCATCCGCACAATCTTGCGTTGAAGTTTTTGGAGCCAAAGCCAGAAGTGTATTGACAAGGAATGAGGAATATAAAGGAAGCTTTTAGACATTTCCCTTGTTAAATCCATTCCTGACTTTGGCTCTAAAACCGCAGCCAAATTTACAACAAAAAAAATGCTGCGTTTCCTCAACGTGAGGTTTTAGCCTCAGGCAGTGTTCACACTTCCTCATACATAAGTGTGACGCCAGTGAAAAATACACTGCGCACGGTAGACACAGGAACATTCAGGTCTTTGGAGATGGACTTGTAGTCTTAAGATTGCTCATGCTTCCTCACAATTTTGCTTCTCAAGTCCTCAGACAGTTCTTTGGTCTTCTTTCCTTTCTCCATGCTCAATGTGGTACTCACAAGGACAAAGGACAAGGTTGAGTCAACTTTAATCCATTTCAACTGGCTGAAAGTGTGATTTATTTATTGCCACCACCTGTTAGGTGCCTCAGGTAAGTAACAGGTGCTGTTAATTACACAAATTAGAGAAGCATCACATGATTTTTCAAACAGTGCCAATACTTTTGTCCATCCCCTTTTTTATGTTTGGTGTGGAATTATATCCAATTTGGCTTTTTGACAATTCTTTTTGTGGTTTTCCAGTGAAGACAAATTAAATGAAGATAATAATACCAAAGAATTTGTGATTGCAATTATTTTCTGGAAGAAAATGAGTATTATCTGACAGAATTGCAGGGGTGTCAATACTTTTGTCCAACACTGTATACTGTATATGTTGTGGAGGTGAAAACATTATGTTTTTGGGGTGTTTCTCTGCTAAGGGCACAGGACTACTTCAACGCATCACTGGGAGGATGGATGGAGCCATGTATCGTAAAATCCTGAGTGACAACCTCCTTCCCTCTGCCAGGACATTAAAAATGGGTCGTGGCTGGGACAATGGCCCAAAACATACAGCCAAGGCAACAAAGGAGTGGCTCAAAAAGAAGCACATGAAGGTCATAGAGTGGCCTAGCCAGTGTCCAGACCTTAATCCCATAGAAAACTTATGAAGGGAGCTGAAGCTCTGAGTTGCCAAGTGACAGCCTCAAAATCTTAATGATTTAGAGATGATCTGCAAAGAGGAGTGGACCAAAATTGCTCCTGACATGTCTGCAAACCTCATCAACTACAAAAAACGTCTGATTGCTGTCCGCAATTGCAGACGCCAACATGTGTGTTTTGTGGTGTGTTTTGTTTTTTGAGGATTCGCATAATACTGATACACACGGAACGTTGCGGATGCACTTTGCGGTCGGACGTCTGCGGAATGAGTTTTTAGAGGGAAATTTGTGTTGTGGATCCACAAATTGCGGACCGCAAAAACCACTACGGTCGTGTAAGACCAGCCTTAAAATGAGTCAGTGGGCAAACTTACAAAATCGGCAAAGGGGCAAATACTTATTTCCTTCACTGTACATATATAGTAATAAAATCTGTTGCTATGTAGAGTAGCTGTCATGAATTGTACCGCCATCATGAGTTCAGAGATCTCAGAGCTATTTCTGGTAATGAATACCTTCCTAAATGTCAATTATACCTACGGAAACACCATCGGTTTCCCTATTGGTACTAATATTGTAGAGGTTTCCTTCACTTTCTATGACAAGTGCTGCAGAAAAAAACCACAATGTGTTGCCATAACGGTTTTTCCCACAGCGCTTTTTTAGCAGTGGCCCACTGCGTGGAGCTTTAGTCTTGTGTAAACGCAGCTTTTTTTGTTGCAGATTTTGTTACAGTTTTTTGAGCCAAAGCCAGGAATGGATTGAGCAAAAGGTAGAAGTATAAAAAACTGGCTCAAAAAATCTCAACAAGGTCTGCAACAAAAAAAGCTGCATTTCCACAACATGGAGCCTCAGACTAAGATTCCCTGCCCCTCATTTATTAAGTGTTTAAGACACTTTTTAGACACTTTTTTAAAACTTATATGAAGAAGAGGCCTGTTTTTTTTTTTTGTTTTTTTTTTTAGAAAGGGCTGGGGTTTAAGGTGCATGTTGGGCACCAAAAAATGCACCAAATTTTGGGGAAACTCTTTGTTGGAAACTAAGCCAATTTATTAGTGGAGCAAATTTCAAATCAAAATGACACACCAGAATTATTAGACACTGTGATGAATCTGGTGAAGGTTACGATTGTCTAGTCTAAGGTCTACGTCACAAGGGTAATTTTTAGGTCACTTTTTGTCTAGTTTGTTTTGCTTTGTTTCAAACTATTTGAGCAAATTTTCAAAATTAAGAAATTTGTTTGGTGTTTTTGACCAACATTTGGTAAAGAAAATTGCTTGTATTTCTTTTTTTGCACAAAGTTTACAAAATGTATATTAAAGGCTAAATTTACAATGTGCAATTTCAGATAGGACAAAGGTAGACTGACTACACACATTAAGAGGTTGCTCCGATGCAAATCCAAAAAATTTGGCTCATTGTTGCAGAACCTTATCATATTACATACGTCAGCTGCTGCCAAAGATCACAAAGATAAGAGAGCAACAGTAAAGACTAATATAAGAAAAGAGAACTACCGCTCCCAGCCACATACAACTTCTAATAATCCATAGAAGAATATGAAAAAATGGAATGGATCATCTCTGCACTCATGCGGAGTCACTGCGGCTCAGATCCTGTTCACTTGTAAGCCACTACATGGAGAGCAAAATGATCTGCTTCCGACTTTCTCCTCTGTATGGTGGCTGCTGACATTAGCTTGATCGGAGAGGGGTATGCCGCTAACAAAATCACTGCAGGAAAGAAGCTCAGCACAAATGCATTTTTCCACATAAGGCTGAGGCCCCACGTTGCGGAAAAGCAGCTTTTTTTGTTGCAGATTTTGTTGTGGTTTTTTGGAGCCAAAGCCAAGAATGTCTACAAAATGAATAGTGTTAGGGGGATATCGTCATTTCATAGGGAGAGACCACCATATAGGTGTGTGGAGTCTTATTAAGCCATGAGCGCTCCACTGAAAAGGAACATGGGAAGAATATGCAAATCTGACTTCCATGATGTAATTAGGATGCCAGTGCCTCAAGAATGCACACCAATAGAGGGCGCTGACTGAGAATGTGCAAGTCTAACTTCCATGATGTAATTAGGAAGACAGAGTGTCAGTCAAGCAAACCTATAGAGGGCGCTCCCTTTAACATCACGCCGACCTTCTCAGAGGCCTTTGTTTGCAATGATGTTGGGATTATACCAAGTACAATCTCTCAGCCAAGGATAGCTGTTTCAATGTACTTGCATCTCATCAGCTTGACGCAGAGAGGACTGACCTGGCAGAGGTGAGAGGCTTAGACAGGGTTGGGGGGATATCGTCACTCCATAGGGAGAGACCACCATTCCTAATTACATTATGGAAGATAGACTTGCACATTCTCAGTCAGCGCCCTCTATTGGTGTGCATTCTTGAGGCACTGGCTTCCTAATTACATCATGGAAGTCAGATTTGCATATTCTTCCCATGTACAAAATGAATAGGAAATATATAGGAAGTCTTATACTTTTACCTTCTGCTCAATCCACTCCTAGATTTGGCTCAAAAAACCACAGCAAAATACCGAACAAAAAAAAGCTGAGACCCAATGTTACAAAAATGTTTTCTTTTTTCTGTAGATTTTGCTGCAGTTTTTGGAGCCAAAGCCAGAAGTGTATTGACAAGGAATGAGGAATATAAAGGAAGCTTTTAGACATTTCCCTTGTTAAATCCATTCCTGACTTTGGCTCTAAAACCGCAGCCAAATTTACAACAAAAAAAATGCTGCGTTTCCTCAACGTGAGGTTTTAGCCTCAGGCAGTGTTCACACTTCCTCATACATAAGTGTGACGCCAGTGAAAAATACATAATGGATACACACGTCATCCCTGAAAAGTGCCGTATGTATGTAAATTGCAGATGTGTGAATAAGGCCTGAGTTGCTGGGCTTGATACGTACAAGCTAAATAAATAAAACGGAAAAAAAAACTCTGTACTAAAGCGTACAATACAGCGCCGCACCTCCCATGAGGCAACCTGAAGCGACCGCTTCAGACGGCGCTATGCCAGGGCCCCAGGGAGGGCGGCATTTTTGCTAACCTAAGCCAGTCCAGGACAAGCTGTCCTGGACTGGCTTAGGGTCACCGTCACTGAATGGTGGATTGGGGAGGCCACTGGAGCAGCGCTGCTCCAGCGGCCGCCCCTCACGCTCAGGCAGAGATCAGGTCCTCTCCGTGCCTGCTCTCTGCCTGCTAAAGACGCTCGCTCCGCTCTGCCCCTCCCCCTCCGCTAGGCCCCTCCCCAGCCGTGCGGCCCCACCCCCTTTCGCTCTGCCCCGCCCCCTCCTCCCGGGATGGGGGGGGGCGGCTTTCTGACGTCTGCTTCAGGCGGCAGAAAGCCATGGTTCATCCCTGGTACGATAATATCTTCTGTACAGACCCTCACTGGTATGAGAAGTTCCTTTAGGTCTGTTTTATGAATCTGTACATGTAAATAGATCCAAGCCATGGTGTGGTATAGGCAGGTTCATTCTTGTAAAAACCCTGGTCAGATACGACATTTTTCACAATGCAGATTGCACTTATATGCAGACATAGATATTACTAAAGAAAATGCCAGACATGACACAAGATCTCTAATGTAATCTAATGAAATAACATTTCTTCAATTTGCTACAGTATTGCGAATACCCCTAACATCTCTTCATATGCGGTTCTGTAGGAACTCACGTTTAACCTTGACCCTGTTGTCTGCCGGGACCGCTTCTCCGCGAGGAGATCCTTGACGGTATGCTTCACTCGGACTCCTTGGTAGACTCGCTTGTTGAAGTCAGTTGGAACTAGAAACCACAGAGAATAAAAGGAATAAGTTAGCGCATGTGTAAAGTAAGTTGACACTAAAACTAGGTGTGACACTTCTCTGACCATGTCTACAATGACATGTGTGTCATAAAGATGGTGCATGCTCGGGAGCTGAGGTGGCGGCATTGGGAGAGGGAATCCATTGTAGCGGATAGATAAAACCTTGCTCTAACGCAGTTCAAGCCTGATTAGCCCCTTAGGTGCTGCCCTCAGTAATGACACTATCTATTTTTGTTTGGCATCCCTACAATTCAGTTATGTGGTACTAATGCATTGCCATGGTGTGTATAGGGAACTCATCGGCAAATCAAATCAAACAGACTTTATTGGCACATCCGAATAGATATTTGGCATTGCCAAAGCTAGTAAAGGGGGGGGGGGGGGGGGCTGGAGTCGAAGGGGGGGAGTATGGGGGGTGGGGGTGGGGTGTGTGATTTGGGGTATAACAGTCCGTGGAGTCTCATCTTCCTCTTAGTTGGTGACAGCTGTATTGGGGGGTGGGGTGGATGATTTGGGGTATAACAGTCCACGGAGTCTCATCTTCCTCTTACTTGGTGACAGCTGTATGGGGAGGTGTGGTGGGTGATTAGATGGGGTGATTTGGGGGTATAATAGTCCGTGGGGTCTCATCTTCATCTTGTTTGGTGACAGCTGGACACGTATTGAGCAGCGATCTCCGCAGTGGCCTCTTCTTCTGGCATCAAAAATTAAAGGGGCCTCCAGTTTTAGCAAATAAATGTGGTGATGTGATAGATGGTTCATGGTAAAACCCACAGTATTTTGCAGTACCTGGCTAATCCCATTCACACATTGCAGAAAAATATCTGCAGCAGTACGGTATACATACAGAAATGCCTGGGTTTCCCCTATAGGTATAATAGGGACAGAAAGTTCTGCTTTGCGGGATTTCTTTAAAAATCACTGCAGAAAAAATTGCAATACGTTTCCGACGCATTCTTCTCCGCAGCACTTTTTAGCTGTAACTCACTAAATGGGGGACGATCGTAGTAAAGTCAGTCCCCATGTCACAGATAACTATCTATGAAAATGCAAGAGGACGGAGGAGGAAGAGACCCCCAAGGGATGGTTCCTTCCACATGACCCAGGCTCAAAACAGCCGCAGAACCCTGGAGGAAGGAAGTAAAATAAACTTCCTGGAAAAATCCCTTTAAGAAAAATGGAAATGATGGATGACTATTAAAAAAAATGGATAATCCCATCCACACATGGCCGAAAAAAATCATCCGCAGCCGAAATGCTCCAATTTAAAAAAAAAAAAAAGAAAAAAAAAAAGGGGAGTGTTTTTGGAAACTGCAGCAGCTCATTCAGCGGAAATAGCCTGTGTGACAGATCATTCTGTGAAGGTGACATTGCACTTTATACAGTATAAACATACATAAAGCTCATAGAAAACAGTACCGTGGAACAAAGAAGAAAAAACATACACAATGCACAAGAAAAGATCCAGCCACAAGGAGCCACTTACACAACGCAGGTAGAGGAGATATTAGGTTGTGGCGGCAGGTGCACATTAAGCTTCAATACTTTTATATAGGACTCGGATTCACTGTCCAAATAACCACCGAGACTTCTCTCATTTCCTTAGTAAACACTGGGATTAAATACATCCTCCTGATGACAGAGAAAGTTGACATTTGTCTCCTGTGTAAATAATACATTCTCTGATGGTTTCTAAAGGATTCCTCTATGTAACCAGACACATCTGCAGTGCCTGTGACCACACGGCCAATGAGTAATGCTGGGAAGATCGCCATCGAGCTATTCTATAAAGAAGAGTGTTCTGCTGATGGATCCGGCTCCAGAAGATAAGCTGTTATCTCCAATGTCTGGTATTCATTTGAGCGGCCAACCATGTAATACATAGACAAATGAGGCCACAAGAACAGGAACTTCCCTTTGGTCCAGCTCATAGAGGGCGATAAAGAGCACATTACCTCTCTCCATAAAATCTAGATGCCTTGATGGGTATATGGATAGAGGTTGTATAAGCCATCACTGAAGTTTAGGCTGAAGACACACAGTGGGGCCAGTTCATTAAGACTGGTGCTCTGTGTCGTGGTCTTAGTCACTTAGTTGTGTTTTGGCACAAAAGACATCACAATTATTAAGAGATCCGTTCTCTTTATAACTCAGGTGTAATCCAGGAGGTCCCATATTCAGCGTCTCCCACTCGCACACCTCCTCCCCACCACGCCCTCTCTCTGTAGGTGTCCCCCAAGGCTTCGTCCTAGGACCCCTCCTGTTCTCAATCTACACCCTCGGCCTGGGCCAACTCATAGAATCTCATGGTTTCCAGTACCATTGCTATGCTGATGACACAAAATATACATCTCTGGACCAGACATTACCTCTGTGCTGGCCAGAATTCCAGATTGTTTAATGGCTGTAGCCTCCTTCCTCTCCTCCCGCTTTCTCAAACTCAACATGGAGAAAACGGAGTTCATCATCTTTGCCCCACCCTGTATGGCCCCTCCAAGTGACCCAGCTATCAAAGTCAATGGAACCACACTTACTCCTGTCCCACAGGCCCGATGCCCTGGGGTAACACTGGACCCCGACCTATCCTTCAAGACACACGTTCAAACCATCAACACCTCCTGCTATCTCCAACTCAAGAACATCCACCGAATCCGCTCCTTCCTCACCCCTGAAACTACTAAGACGCTCGTCCAGGCCCTCATGATCTCCTGCTTAGACTACTGCAACACCCTTCTCCATGGACTCCCAGCTAACACCCTCGTCCCCCTCCAGTCCACCTTACACTGTGCTGCTCGTTTAATTCACCTCACCCCTCGATCTTCATCGGCTGCTCCCCTCTGCAAGTCCCTCCACTGGTTACCCATAACCCAGCGAATTGAGTTCAAGCTATTAACGTTAACATACAAAGCCATCCACAACCTGTCCCCTCCATATCTCTGACCTAATCTCCCGCTACCTGACCACACGTAACCTCAGATCCTCCAACGACCTCCTACTCCGCTCTGCTCTCATCCACTCCTCACACATCCGTCTCCAAGATTTCTCCCGTGCATCCCCCATACTCTGGAACTCCTTACCACGACACATAAGACTGACCCCCACAATCACAGGCTTCAAGAAGGACCTGAAGACTCACCTATTCAGGAAGGCCTACAACCCCCAATAACACTATCACCGCACTGCCATCTGTACAGTCTCCCCCTCTCCTTCTGTCTCTACCCCCTTCCCTCATAGATTGTAAGCCCTCGTGGGCAGGGCCCTCTACCCCACTGTGCCAGTCGGTCATTGTTAGTATTATATCTACCTGTATATTTTGTGTACTGTAGGTAACCCCCAAATGTAAAGCACCATGGAATTAATAGTGCTATATAAATAATAATAATAATAATAATAATAATAATAATAATAATAATAATGTGCCAGAATCCTGACGTCAACCGGTCTTAATCCCAACCTCAATCTGCCCACTTGTTTGAAAAGTGTTGAGAGGGCACAAAATGATTTGTGATTTTCCTTCCTCAACAAAAAACTGTCATCAAAGGCAACATAAATTGGTCTAGATTTTGTTGCTGTTTTTGAACCAAAACCAGGCATAGAAAATATAAAAGGAAGGACTTGCACATCTTCCTACTGACCCACTTCTGGTTTGGCTCCAAAAGACGTTGTAAGATATACGCCAAAAATGCAATAAGGGAATCTATCAATCCCTCTATGCAAGTTTTCTGATGTAGAGGGATGATATTGCGGTGCACATTTGCCCTTTATTGTGCAAACATGAGCCACTCTGTACCTCATTTACCAAATTATGTGTGGCCAAATTATGTGGGCAGAGGGGTGTCGGCAGGGGCATAACTTGAGGGGGTGCAGAGAGTGCAGTCCCACCGGAGCCCAGGAGCCTTAGGGGGCCCATAAGCACTGGCATCAGTATTGAGATTGCAACTTCCATCTGGCCCATAAGCCAAGGAAAGCAAAACCTGAACTATTAGAATACACTAAAAAGTAACTTTTATTGATAAATACTAAAAGCTGAATAGATTAGGCACTAAAAAATCAACTGGTGCAAATCCTATCTGAGGATAAAACATGAAAGCTAGCATTAGCTCTGTTGTGTGCTAGCAGTGATACGCCTCACCCCAACTTTACTTGATGGTAAAGTGCAAATCTTGGAGCACTACACTGGCGGCTACTGTATAAACAATTCTATTGCCCACAGTAATTGGTGGAGGAAGATAAAGGCTCTATTCATGTGGGGCAAGAGGGGGTGGATTTTGGCACGGAATCCACGTCATAATCCGCCCCCTCACAATAGAGGTCTATGTAGACCGCCAGCGTTCTATTTTACGCTAGCGGAAAGCTGCCTTTTTTTCAGGCAGATTCCTGGGCTGAATCAGCCGCGGTATCCGCCTTGTGACAGCACCCTCCGGACTAGGCCCATTCATTTGGGCCTAATCCACAATGGAATATGACATGCGGAATCCCCGTTTGAACGCAGCCATATAGTACCAAACACATGCCACTGCACACACACTCTGGCCAAATGTCAGTAATAGACCGACCACTTCTTAAGGAGCCCATTACTCTCCCAAATGAGCTAACTAGCATGACACACAAACATGCCCAATTGTAGGCAGCAAACACAAGGGCACCAAACACACCCAGCCAGCCTGATGCGTTTCTACTAAATACCACAAATGGCCGCAGAATGTCATCTATATACAGACTGATATTTTGGGTGATGGAACCAATCCCTGCCACAATTGCGTGCCCCTTTAAGGGGGACACCCCCTTGTGGATTTTGGGCAGGGCGTAAAAGGTAGCTTGAATTGGGTGGGTAACAAAAACTCAAACTCGGATTTACCAATGAGATTTTGTGCCAGAGCTCTGTCAAGAATGTGTTTTAATTCATCCAGAAAGCCTCTCATAGACTCAATCTGCACTACTATATAGCAGAGAGGATCACCTAAAATGGTATGACACATAGTTTTATACTGTGTACAATCCAATATAACAAGGTTACCCCCCTTGTCAGAAGACTTAATTATGATATTAGAGTCCCCTTCCAAACCTTTCAAAGCTACCAATTCACGTTTGTTCAGATTGCACCCATTAATGTGGTAGGCCCCACCAGAGGACCAAAACTCCATGATTTTACTAGTAACCACACGCAGGAATTTGTCTATCTGGAAAAACAGGTTGAAGTCTTTAACCCAGGTGAACGGGTCAAATTGTGGTGTAGGAACAAAGGATAAACCTCTCTTAAGTAATGAAATCTCATCCTCAGTGAGAATCTCACTAGAAAAATTGATAATCTGCATGTCTGTCAACTGTATCCGAATGACCTTTAGCGAATGCGTTTATTTGCGATTTCTCAGGAGGTAATCGGAAATGGAAGAGACCTGTGATAAAAAACCTTTTTGTTTCTGAGTATTAAAGTCCTTCCTACTCCCAAATCTCCCCCCGATACGAGTTAACAGGAGATCTGTCAGTTCTTGTTGGAAGACTGGTCTCAGACCTATCCCTTCTGACAATATTCCTGCATGTCTCACACAGAGTTTTTTGACAAGGATTTTGGTGAGGAAAAAATCCGCTTCAGGAATTAGGAAATGTTTTTCCTCTAGCACAGTGTATGGGCCTTGAAAAAAACGATATCGTTTTTTCCACACGGTTTTCACCAAATCCACATGGATTTTCCACCTCCCATTGACTGCATTGGATTTGCAGGTGGAATCCGCCTAAGGATAGCTCTTTTTTCCACTAGCAGAAAAAAAAAGCTAGCGGAACCCATAGAACTTTATGGGAGGCATTTTTTCACGTGGATTCTGATATGGATTCAACAACAAAATCCTTGCCAAAAAACTCTCTGTGAATGGACCCTTAGGCACACATTGAAATGAATGGGATCTGTTTTGAAGCGCCGCGCTCTGACACGTCTATACGTGCCTGAATGCGCGGCGTGTTACTCCATGGCTTTTTTTCAGTGTGGAAAATTCAGCGCCAAATAAAGCGCTATTTTCCTCCGTGCATGTGAATGGACCCTTAGGGGCCGTTCACACGGAGTAACGCGCTGCGCATTCAGGAATGTATACACGTCTCAGAGCGCAGCACTTCAAAACAGATCCCATTCATTTCAATGTGTGCCGGCATACATGCAATACACATTGAAATCAAGGGGAGGCTTTGTAACCCATTGATTTCAATGTGTATCGCGCGTATGCCGGCACACATTGAAATGAATGGGATCTGTTTTGAAGTGCCGCGCTCTGACACGTGTATACATGCCTGAATGCGCGGCGCGTTACTCCATGTGAACGGCCCCTTAGGCTGAGTTCACATGGAGTTTTTTGGTCAGGATTTTGAGGCGAAATGATTTTCGCCATACAGTCCTATGTAATCCACTTGAAAAAAGAACCGACATGTCCATTCTTCAGGTGGATTTCGCCTGAAAAAAATGAATGCAAGTCAACAGGAGGCGGAAAATCCGCCTTGCAGTTTTTGGAGGCATTTTTGATGCAGAATTGTCAAAAACCAACTCGATAACCGTGAGGAGTTTTTTCAAGATAATGCATGGGCACATTCAAAAAACGCCTCTAAAAAACTGCTCAAAAAATGTGCCAAAAAACCCCACACGAATTCTACGAAGCGTTTTTTTCCTGACCAAAAAGCTCCATGTGAACTCAGCCTTAGGGTCCATTCACACGGAGTAACGTGCCACGTGATTTGGCACGTATACGCCGCGTTATTTTGCGGCCGTGATTTTGCGTATACGATCCAGGCTCCCATTGAAATCAATGGGAGCTTTTACGGTGCGGAAAGTCTCACACGCCGTATACGTGCCACATCACGCGGCACGTTACTCCTTGTGAATGGACCCTTAGAGTAGAGGGCTGTGTAAAATGCAGAGGGGCAGGAACAGCTCTCAATACAGAAGCAAGGAGAAGAATAAAGATATTCAGGATTTCACAGAAAGGAGCCAAAATTTGTTAATAAAATAAATTACAAAATGTATCAATGACACAAATACTGCCAGAAAATCGAAAGTTTTCCAAAACTTTAGCTATGCTTTAACTAAAAATGGAGTCCTGGAGTCCTGTTTCTTAGAAATGCCTATTATTCCTCCTGGAAACGTATGAATCCATTGACATCAGATTTCTCAACATATAACTTTATAACAGAGTCAGGATTTCACAGAAAGGAGACAATATGTCTTACTAAAGTCTATTACAATATTGGTTAATGGCATAAAATATTGCCATAAAATTAAACGTTGTCTGAAATTTTTATTACACTTTAATACTTAAACAGGTTTTCTTTAAACCAGGAACATCATATAATCCGTGTTTTGCAGTAAACATATCTAGTAACACGTCAAGTCCACACAAGTTTTGCACTAGATTAAAATGTGATTGTTGGATTGTTGCTAAGATTTGTATCCATGTCTAAGAAATGAACTGGATAATCTTTCTTTCTATCCTTTAAGCAAACTGTCGGTAGTACACAGATATTAAAGGGACTATCTGGGACTTAAATATCGATGGCTTAAATATGAATGAATGAATGAATGAATGATTGAATATGAATGGGACTGAAATGCAAACAGACCATGTGACTAATAAACACGACATCATTGGATTGATCATTGGGGGATGCCAAGTATTGGACCCCCACCGATGGGATATTCACATCACTGTGCCATTTTATGATGGATCTAACGGTTGGACGTCTGTTTTTGATGGCTGTTTTGCCTCCTTTCCATTGCTCTGTTTTTGACATTTGTTTTGCATCTGTTTTTAATGGGCTGTTATAACATGGACGAGTTTCATTGGGTTTTCTTTTTTGACCTCACTCACTGATCCATTTGTAATGGACACAGCTTGGACATCAGTACGTTTTACTTCTGTTAAAAATGGATCCCTGACTTCTATTGGGGCCATCAAAACGGAACAATGGACAAAGATGTCTGTTGAAGTCAAGATGTCCAAGATGTCCAAGATGTCGGTCTGTTTCTTCTGGCCATCAAAAAAATGGACATGCAAATGCCCTCTCATTCACCTTCACTGGTTTTAAAACAGTCACTGCATTGTCTTTTTTCAATGTTGTGTGAATAAGACCTAACATTACCCTTAAAGGAGTATAACCCCATATTCACAGGACTGAGTTTCAGCCATGAAATGTGGTCCGTGTGTTGGCTGGATTTACCTGTCTGGACAGTATGGTAGGAGAGAGACTCGTGGCAGTATAGTTAGCTATGCTACTAGGGGTTTCTGCCTCCCAGAGACATACTGTCCCGTAGGGTGCATTCACACGGACTACACTGGCGCTGATTCTGCCACAATAACTCGTGGCAGAATCAGCGCTGATAAAAAGACTCCCATTGAGTTCAATGGGTTCTGTCTTCTGCGCGGAACACATTGAAATCAACGTGTTAAAAAGCCTCCCATTGATTTCAATGTGTTTCACGCGGAAGAAGGAACCCATTGAACTCAATGGGAGTCTTTTTATCAGCGCCACGTTACTCTGTGTGACTGCACCCTTACCGCTTATAGTACTGGAAATACATAGCAGGAAGGTTGGGACCTAAAAGCATAGATAACTATACTACTATGAGTTCCTCTTCCAGTATACTATTAAGGAAGGTAAATCTGACCAACACATGGCTGAAGTTTCATGGCTGAAACTCGGTAGAGTAAATGAAGGATAAGGCTATGCTTACAAGTGACAGATTTGTTGCAGTTATTTCTGCAACTGCTCAGTTCCATACAACTAAATGGGGTTGTTTCTGCAGCACGTGCATGGTTTTCTGCAAATTACATTCAGTGAATGGGACAGTCACAGAAATCTCTACAAAAATTCTGCTATACTATATACAGTACTTATACTACTGTATACTATACTAATATACCATACCCTCACCTCTCTACAGTCCACTGCCATGTTCCAACTTCCCCATTTCCCCAGTTGCGCAATGAAGTTAAATGGAGCAGCGAGTGCTCTAATGCTCAATTCCAAAGTCTATGGCACTAACAAAAATGGTGGCTGCACTTGTATCCATCTTCAAATTATCTTCTGTTTGGCTAAAGACTCCAACTTCTAATTAAACTAATGATAGGCATTGGGTGACCACATATAGACACATATAGGATACACAACATATTACTACTATGTGATATTATCTCGCAAATAGCTGCTCTATCATGACACACATCTGGACTAGTCCAGCCAAGAGGAATGGTAATGAAGAACACCAGAGATGACTAAACTAAATTAGTTACAAATTTCACAAAAATTTCCATTCTCAGTGAATCCAAAATTTTTTGGATTTGCCTATATGAATTGGTTAGAATGGCAGCCACCATTTTGCGGATCATTAGAAGACAGACAGGATGATGATATACATCTTCAGTGGTGGCTCAGCAGGCTTCCCGATAATGCCACACAGCTAGCCCTTTTTCTACCACAAATAATCATAGACTATGGGTGTAGGTGACTGATGACCTAGTGGATGAGTCATGGCTATTAGAGATGAACGAACAGTAAAATGTTTGAGGTTCGATATTCGTTTCGAGTAGCCCCTCAATATTCGACTACTCGAATCGAATATTGAACCCTATTATAGTCTATGGGGGGAAAATGCTCGTTTCAGGGGTAGGCAACGTTCGATCAAATTATACTTACCAAGTCCACGAGTGAGGGTCGGGCTGGATCCTCCGAGAAGTCTTCTCCGTGCAGCGTCCCCGCGGCATCTTCCAGCTCTGAATTCACTCTGCCAGGCATCGGGCCTGGGCAGAGCCGACTGCGCATGCCCGCACTACAAGCGGAGATACGCAGTCGGCTCTGCCCAGGCCCGATGCCTGGCAGAGTGAATTCAGAGCCGGAAGACGCCGCGGGGACGCTGCACGGAGAAGACTTCTAAAGGTAGGAGAAGAACCAGCGTTGATAGGCCGACTGTATAGCATTCAGCCAATCAATGCTGGTTCTGCATCGAACTTTTCCATTCGAATAGCGGGTGGTACTCGATCGAATACTACTCGCTCATCTCTAATGGCTATAAATGTTGCGATCACTTTGACATTACTTATGTTGTCTTGACATTAGAGCTTGAAGGATATTGGATATTGTCCCATGAGACCACACAGCATCAAATGCAATTCTTCACTTCAATCTCTTTTAATTTGCACTTTTATTTTAGACCAAATTTATTTGGCCCAAAATGATAGGTATCTGTATGTGTATATAAGTCCTCACTATCCCAAAATAGCATGAAGGTGAATGCCGTAAAAAAAAATATATATATCACAATGAGCAAAGTAGTGTATTTTGGTCACCTCGCCTCCCCGTAAAAATAGCAAAGTAGCAATAAAAAGTGATTAAAAAAGTCCTACATTCAAAACACTGGTACCAATGAAAAGCACAACTTGCCCCCACAAATAAAGAGCCCTGACATATCTCTGTCAATTAAACAGTAAAAAGGTTATAAATCGTTCATTTTTCGAAAAATTACATTTTTTTTTTTCATAAACATGGTAAAACATAATAAAATCAATATAAATATTGTATACGGTATCACCAGACAAAGTTGCCATGTCATTTTTAATGCAGAGTGAGAGCTGTAGGACTGAACAAAATGTAAAATATATGATGAAATTGTGTTTTTTTTTCCACAAGGACACCCCAACAAAAAACATTAATAAAAGCTTACCAAAACATTATACCAAAATGCTGCCAAATAAAAGTACAACTAGTCACACAAAGAATAAGCCCTTACATAGCTACGCCATCAATGAAATGGAAGGCAGGGAAGGAAAATATGGAAAACATCGCACAAACTACCAAGGGTAAAACAGCGCTGGTATGACTGCTGCACATGGAGGCCCCTCCACCTGTATTCACACCAGTGTAGAAAACTAGACAGAAGCTTTCTTACATCATGTCTTCTAGTTTTTTAACGGAAAAAAGTCATGAATGTGAGGACTTTTATTTCCGTCTGAAAAGTAAAGATACACAGCGGGAGAAAACCTGCTGTGTTATTGATAAGGTCAAAGCCATGTTTATGACTAATTGACCAATAATCCTGGGTAACTGTCGTCGTCCTAATGAATTAGGCTGAGTGCCAGCAGTAAGCAAATGACACCAGACACACAATATTGGTATTAGTTTCTCTCTCAACCAAGAAGGAAATACTGACGCACTTTTATTAATACAATGTGGGATTAAATCGTAGTAGAGAAAGGAAGAGAGATAACAACAAGGTAAGTTTTCATCTTCATTCCTGATTGGTATGATACATCTCAATCAAACAGAAAAAGTTTAAGCAGTTCCATATATAGCCAGCTACTCCCGGTCCTGCCTGGTAACCTTGGGGAGATGTCTTCTGTCACCAAGCCACGCATTTGTTTTTCTTGCACCCATCCTGGCATCGTATCATATAACATTATACCAGTTTCAAGCATAAGCAACTATATCTAATATTCAGCTTTTAAAGATAACAATGTTTTTCATACATTACATGATTCTAACCTTCACAGTATTACATTGGAATGAATGCAGGAGGAGGGGGCTCCATCTGCATCAGGGGATTCAGTGGTGTTGAAGTCTGTTGCTCTCCTATGATGGCTTATTGGAAGTGTCAGATATAATTAGTCACATTACCATGGCTGACCATATGTGACCAGCTAGTCAGATACCCCTGATGGACAACTTGGGAATTCATTCATTGGGTGCAATCTAAAAAGGTTCAAGGCAACTTCACTGTATACTCCACTGTAAACTTCACTGTATACTCCACATAAGGAGGTCTGTATCCATAATAGGGCACCTATTATGGATACAGACCTCATTATGTGGAGTATAAAGCTTAGAACCCCTCCCCCCAGTAGCCAGATTGTAAAAACGTGCTACCAAAAATGGCTTCCAATCTAGCTTGCCTAGCACTTCCATCTAATACATGGATAGATATCCATCTGAATGGCAGACATGTAATATAATCCACAAAAAACTGACCTGTTTCATGTACAGGGTGCTGCGTATTGGGCCTTGGTTATCAAAACTGTCTTGGCGTTGCTGCCAGTCATAGCATAGCTTTCATGTACCAGAGATTGTCTACATGCCTAGCACTGTGCTGTTTATCCACTGTATTATTGGTGTGTGGCAGTTGTGGCTACTGCAGCAGTGTCCCATAGGCTTGAATGGAGAAGCCATCAATTTGGAAAAGGTAGAAAACCCCTTCAAAGGATGGGGATAAACAGAAGAATTTGATGAATTGCATAATCGTAGATGTCACTCGAAAAAATGGGAGAAATGCTGACTAGCCACAGAGATGCCCCAGACCAGTTAGGTATGTAGGGTTTCGTAAAGGAGGTTTGTAGCTGTAAACATTGACGCCCTTGCATAGTACATGCATAGATTCATACACAAATATACATATTATTATTATATTATTATTATTATTTTTAGGGGAGGGCTTTTCAGACAAAATACTCAAAAGCCAAGGCTTACAATGGTTCAGGCGGTGGTGTAGTGGCAGCAGGGTTACTGAAGGTTGAAGGCTTTCCTGAAGAGATGAGTCTTCAAAGTCCTCTTGAAGGCATTGATTGTGGTGGACAGTCTTATGTATTGTGGTAGAGCATTCCAGAGTATGAGGGATGCTCAGGAGAAGTTAGAAGGCAACTGTGTGAAGAGCAGTAAAGAACAGCGGAAAGAACAGGTCTTGTGAGGTAGCAGGAAATTAGATCAGAGATGTAGGAAGGAGACAGGTCGTGGATGGTCTTGCATATATACAATCACATATAGACATTGTGACAACACATACATACCTATACATACATACCTACACACATATTAGCACACTGTGACTTAATGTCTACCTATACATACTGTGTATATATATCGATAGAGAGAATCAGAGTCCCAATTTATCAATGTTAGTAGGTCAGAAGATATATGCAGGAGATAGGTTGTAGATGGCCTTGTGTACATACATTCACATTCAGCAAAGGCTAGGTTAACATCTGCACATGGGTCTCCGTTGCTTGGATCTGCTGAGGGACCATAACAATGGAGAGCTGGACCGTTAAAATAGCATTTACCTGCGGGACCCAAAGACTATAATGGTGTTCGTTGGGTGTCCACCAGCAGAGACTTGGGCACAGATATGATCCTAGCCAGAGGCTACAAGGTGTCGGTTAAAACCATTATATACAGGCCTGGGCCAGACAATATCAACTGATCTCAATAGTCTATGAAGCCGGACCCTCAGCGATCACTTAGTCATTGGCTTACTCTGAAAAGGGGTTTTCTTCAAACAACAACCCCTTTAAGACTTTTGTACAATTCCCTGTACGGGACTTGTCCTGGTAACAGCTTCCATTCATACGGCATTCTAGATAAGAATTGAATCCGCAAGCGTGCCATGAAAATCCAATACAAATGTATATATAAAGTATCAAATTCTAAAGTATCAAACAAATGACTCAATAAAGTCCCATCCTCATACTTGGAAAGATAAATCTTACTTTGTAGCTTTTCTTAAGGATGCAGAATAAAAGAGTAACCTTCCTACAAAGGCTGCGGTATTATATCTGCAGCTGCCGTGTGTGGCTATGGAGGCAAATAAACCTTTTGTGAGGAGGTCACAAGGTATAATACAATATCACTTTTCAGCTTCGGTTTGTATAGTGTATATTCTTCTAATAACATTAACAAGCTTCCTTCTTTGTTCTTCAGGACACATTAAGAACGCTGGGCAGAGAATAGCGAGCCCTCTCCATAAAAGAAAGTCTCTTCCACTAAGATCGAGTGTCCATTATAGGTATATCTCCGTAGCTTTGCTATAGCTTTAATCATTTATGGAACAGGATAAAGAAACAATGCGACAAAACAGCAAACACAAACTCCATACTTGTATATTCAGGAAACAAAAGGAGTTTTTGCAATGTTTGCACACGCCCTGATACAATGCAAACCTGAGCTGCTATAAACACGGAGGAAAAATGTGACTTTGATAATAACTTCTCTTTCTGGTCATTTTCTTGTCCCCTGATCCCATCGGTTCAGCAGTTTGTCTCCAGACAATAGGCTTTGTCTTTGAGTCCACAGGCAAGCTGTAACTTGGCCTAATGATTTGTGATCTTTACAAAGCTTCACATATTTTTGTGCGGAAACATCTAGTCGGCCGTAACATCTAGTATTGTAAAGTCAATGGAAAATGTAGGATGTTGTAGTATACGATATACACATTTATACGTGTACTGTATTGTTGTTAGGTACCCAAAGTTATTTCAATAAGGGGCTTTATATTATACAAGGAGTTGTCTGGAATTTAAAGGAAATGGTATAAAATAACCAGTCCTCACCTGTTAAAGTGGTTATTTGGGGTTCAGGTTTTCATGGTTTGTGGACCCTGGTTCGATCAGCTGTGCAGGGCCACTTGCAGTGCCCTTTCTATACACAATACAGGGTCAGACTCAAATCTGTATAATAATAGCCATGTACCTTCACTGCTCCCACTAACTCCAATGGAAACTGAGCTGTAGTGACTGCGTATGGCCACTATACAAAGGATGGAGTTTTCTGTTTCCAACTCTGTTTTGTGTGTAGGAAAGGCATTGGAAGAGCCTCCATACAGCTGGCTGTTGCCCCATCACCGTCCTGGTATTTATGGCTTAGAGGGGTATTCCCATGACACTTGTTCACTAACCTGCAGGCTGTTGTGCTCTCTTCACTTCCTGCTTCTCTCGGCACATAGGTGGGCGGGGTTTCACTTGCACGGGATTGGTTGTAAATGAATTACCACAGTGTGAAACTGATATAGCAGAGCTGGATTTGAGTCAGTTTGCATTACGTACAGAGGTAAAGGACTGCCTATCTCAGCCCTTATCAGCCAAATTCAATTAAACCGACTGATAAGATCAGAAATCCCAGAGCTCTCACCTCTCCTATCTGTGTCATTTAAGTAGCTGAGCTTCTCAAACAGCTCAGAGCTGCTCCCAGCCCTTCCCTCTCCCCCTGAGAGCAGGCAGCTACATCACTTGGCAAATGAGCAGATAATCCCAAGGGCCATAGAAACGGAGTATAAACAATGAAGTGAATAAATTAAGATAGCGGCCAAACAAAGCAGTTTTGATAAAGCAATGCACTTAGGAAAAGTCTTAAATCCAAATAAACTAGCAGTATAGATAGGATCCTTGTTATGGGACAACCCCTTTAAGATACACCTTGAAAACCTTAAACCAAGACAACCCCTTTAAATCCCCCTGTTGCTCCTTCACTGTCATTACCGATCTCAGTGGTTAAGTATAGTACATGCATGAGTTACCACTGGGGTCAGCAATTATCTGCAGCACTCATGTGAATAATGGATGTATATTGGCAGACATTCCCGGGAGTCTCCCGATTTTCAAGTCACTCGATGAAGAATAACTTTCACCTGGCTGACGACTCAATAGTATTCACTGCTCTGTGACATCACCTCACTGCAGTGAAAATTAATAAGGATGTGGCCACAGCAATTTAATGTTTAACTTTTTTACTAAGTACCTGTTACTCTACTGACTGAGCCTCAAGCTCTATTAATTTCAGTAGAAGTTTTTTCTTACACCCAGCTGCAATAATATTGTACTGTGCCTACATCATGTATTGATATGTAGAGAGGGAGGTGTGATGGGCTCTCCCAGATTGAAGTCTCTGTATGTTTTTTTAAAAAAAATTTATATAGTTTTCTGGTTGTATAAAAACTTCAGGGCACAAGAAAGTTAAGTTCACTATATCCCTACCCGGTCCTACAACAGCAGATACGTGGTTTAAAAGTGGTTTTGGTGGTGGTAGACTCCTTTTAAGATTAACTACCATAGATGGCACCAGAGTGTCATCTTTCTTTCCTCTGAAGGAGAGCTACTTTGCATTTTTTCCCATGGATCATCACTTGTCAGATTGTATCAGCTGGATCTCTTTAATGAGAACTCATACTTCCAGAACGGCTTATCTGAGATCCAGACAAATCATTATGAATTATGAACACGTCATGTAGCGATTCGTGTTATGAGCATGGTTATGAGTTACTTTTTGAAAAGTTGCAAAAAAACCTCTAGCTATATAATACCAACAGGCTGGTATCAAAAAAATTATTCCACAAAGCTAAACTAAAATCGCAATATGTTTTACACAATAAAATTTAAGCGGTTAACAAACTGTGTGCAAAGTAAACCTGAAATCTGTCACCAAAAATACAACTGACAAACAGCACAGTAGAATAAAGCAATATTAGGCATTGTTCACATCTGGTTTCCATTGCAAAATTCATCATATTTGATAGGAAATATAACCCTGCATGCTGCACTATTTTTCCTTTTTAAATAGCAATCCAGATTTCAACAACAATTCTATCGAAATATTGCATCAAAATTCTGGTGTAAATGAGTCTCACTACCACCCAATTCTGTAAGTGTATAAAATTTTTGACAAGCAGACTCTGCACTCACCCAGCATTAACCATTGTAATAAATCTAGCACGTCTTTAGACTGCGAGCGGCCTGGGATACCGTCTTCAAGAAAAAAACCTGTAATTTCTGGACAACCCCTTTAATTTACGGAGAACAATTAGATAGATTACATCATCGATAATAGATTATCGATAAGTAATTGGTGGGGTCTGACACCCTGCATCCTCCATATGTTATAGCTTCATATGTTACAGCTGATCTTATATGGATGACCCATGCTAAGAATATTTCATCAATATAAAGTCTTGGACCGTGTCTTTAATGCATTGTGAACATTCATACTTTACAGTGGGTCAATGTCAGTAAGAGATTCCCCTAATGGTGGTCCATGTGTCCATCCTTACCTATCATTTGGACACCAATTTCTTATGATACAAAATCAATACATTATTGCAATAGGCTATCAAAAATTCTAGGAAGGCCGTAAGTCACATCACAACCACTGGGTGGCCACGCATAGACAGATTTACCGTAGCACAGGAGTTATTTAAAGGGGTATTCCCATGTCCTTTGCTCACCAGTCTTCACTGCTGCAAAGACTTCTTTCTTCCTGGTTTTCGACGTCAATTGGTGGGCGGGGTTTCATATACAGAGCCATACTGTCCGACTACCTCCAGTTTAGCGCCGCCCCCAAATTAGCATGTAGCTACGCCCACCACATAGCGTGATCCTATAGGGTGACAGAAGGGCCTGTGATGTCATCAAAGGTCCTATAACACTTGGATTTAGCTTGTTCTATATAGAGTCAGCTAAATCCTAGTGGGCTAAGGGACCAGGTCTTTCTGCCCACTAGCTTTTAGCCTGCTCTATATAAGAAAGCTAAATCCTAGTGAGCAGAGGGACCAGGTCCTTTAGCCCAGTAGGATTTAGACTGTTTTATATAAGAAAGCAGCACTCATTCCCCCCTCCTTTATCTGAGAGCAGGAAGCTAGGTCACATGTGTGGTGCAGACACAGGAACAGCTACAGACACAGGCTTGCTCCCGTGCACTTAGCCCCTCCTCCCTCCCCCCTGAGAGCAGGCAGCTACCTCACTTGACATTTGAGCAGATAATCCAAAGGGCCATGGAAACGCAGTGTCAACAATGAAATGAATAAATTAAGATAGTGGACAAACAAAGCAGTTTTGCTGAAGCAGTGTATTCAGGAAAAGTCTTAAATCCACATCAACAAGCAGTATAGATAGGATCCTTGTTATGGGACAACCCCTTTAACTACATTAGCAAAGCCTCACTAACTGGGTTCTATCATGAGGTGAAGGTGCGAGCTGAAAGGTAAATGAACAAGCCAAGCACCCTTTGACCCTACCAAGTTCGTTAGTGGCCTTGTACAAGATAGTGCCAACCTCTATAAAACATTCAGTAGCTGGTTGTCTTATGCTAGTCAACTCAGGGTATATCGTACCAAACAGAAAGGTAGGGAAGAATACATCTGTAAAGTTGTACACAGGTATGTGATTCTACGTAATATTTACAGTCTATAGAATTGGACTGGGTGCCCTAAGGTTGGGTGCCCCATAGCAGCCATTGTAGTTACTGCGACGTTAGTTCTATCCCTGGGCTCTACTATACTTAGTATACTCTACCATTGATCACAGTGCAACAATAAATCACATCACACACCTCTCTATCTCGCCCCCATGCCCATCTCTGAGCAATGCAGTTGTCACCATGCAGCTCCACACAGGTGATTTGGGAAGCTCAACCTATTAACCCCTTCCCCACTCTGCACTATACTATTATGACACGCTGAGCATATAGGTAACTCGTAGCACCAGAGTAGTATTGCACAGCTCTGCAGCAGGCACAGGAGCCGCGCTTGCTTCATGGTTTCGGGGTTTTCGGCTGTATTTATAAAGCCAGGTCCCGGGCTTGCTGCAGCAGTAGGAAACACTCCAACTCTAGCAGCTTAATCCCTCAGATGATGTGATCAATAGCGATCACAATATCTGGGTGAATAGGAGGCAAGAACACCCCCTTTCATCCGCTTGGGTTCTCTGTAGTGAAATTGTGGGAGTTCGAGGGGTTGCCATGACAGCCAGGAAACCAATCTATGGCTTTACGGCTTCCATGCCCTATTTACACAGAGGTAGCCTATGTACAGTATACTGCAATACAGATCAAGCTATCCAAGCTTAAAGTCCCCTTGTGGCCGGGTCAGGAAAAAAGAAATAGTGAAAAAAACTTGAAAAAAAATGTAACCCCCCCCAAAAAAACATTATGTATCTCAAACAGTGAATATCATAAAACAAATACAGCAAATCTCAAATTATATGTGTATATGTCACCTTATCTCCCCTAAGGGTGCATTCACACGGAGTAACGTGCCGCGTGATGTGGTACGTATACGGCGTGTGAGACTTTGAGCGCCGTATACGCTCCCATTGATTTCAATGGGAGCCTGGATCGTATACGCCGTGTTATTTTGCGGCTGTGATTTTGCGGCTGCAAAATAACGTGGCGTATACGATCCAGGCTCCCATTGAAATCAATGGGAGGTTTTACGGCGCTCAAAGTCTCACACGCCGTATACGTACCACATCACGCGGCACGTTACTCCGTGTGTATGCACCCTAACATTGCAATAAAAAGTAATGAAAAAGATGAACATACCAGAAAACTGTACCAGTAGAAACTACAATTTGCCTCACAAAAAAAAAGAGCCCTCACATAGCACAGTCAACAAAAAATGGCAGAATAGGACAAGATAATCTTTTAATAGTCCCATAATAATAATACAAAATACAAATAAAAGAGTTCCACGGTAGAGGCATTACAGTGACAAGTAATTCCAGATGAAAAGATAAAGGTAAAAAATAGTAGAAGGGATATCACAACTTAAGGATCTTTCAGTTCTCTGGATGGAATGTTCTCCGCTTAGTCTGATGTAGATTATACAGCCTGACCGTAGTTGGGAGGAAGGATCTCCGATAGCGCTCCTTCTCACACTTGGGGTGAAGCAGTCGGTCACTGACAGTACTGCCCAGTTGTATCATGGTCTCATACATGGGGTGGGAGTTATCCTTCAGCATGGAGCTCACCACGGACAGTATCCTTCTGTCACCCACCACCTGTACTGGGTCCACGGGGCTCCCCAGGACAGAACTGGCCCTTCTAATAGCTTGTTGAGACTTCCTATCCCTTGTTGATATGCTACTCCCCCAGTAGGTCACTCCAAATAAGATAGATGATTCCCCTACAGAGTTGAAAAAGGCCCTAAGAAGTGGCCCCTGGAGTCCAAAAGCCCTCAGCCTCCTGAGCAGGTAGAGTCTGTTGTGACCCTTTCTGTGCAGCGCCTCCAGGTGATCAGCCCAGTCCAGCTTATTAATGAGGAGCACACCCAGGTACTTATAACTGTTGAATATCTCAATGCCCGTCCCCTGATGTCCACTGGATTTGGAGGATAACTGCGCTTGTGAAAGTCTACCATCATCTCCTTGGCCTTCCCAGCATTAATCCTGAGGTGATTCCACTGGCACCATTCCACAAAATCCTGGTTTAAGTCTCTGTACTCCCTGCCGTCTCCGTCTGTGGTAAGGCCTACTATTGCGGAGTAATCGGAGTACTTCTGTAAGTAACAGCTGGATGAGTTGTGCCTAAAGTCAGCGGTGTACAGTGTGAAGAGGAAAGGGGCAAGAACTGTACCTTGTGGTGCCCCCGTACTACAGATCACAGTGTCAGACACACAGTCCCGGGCTCTCACATACTGAGGGCGGGTTGTCAGGTAGTCTAGGATCCAGTTGGACAGGTGATGGTCCACTCCAACAAGGTCCAGCTTGTCCCTCAGTAGCCCTGGCTGAATGGTGTTGAAAGCACTGGAGAAATCAAAGAACATTATTCTCACAGTGTTCCCGGGTTTCTCCAGGTGAGAAAGAACTTTGTGAAGAAGGTGGATGATGGCGTCATCCGCCCCAATGCCTTGGCAATAGGCAAACTGGAAAGAGTCCATGGCGGAAATCACTAGAGGTCAGAGATGTGTCAGGATCAGACTCCCTAAGACCTTCATCAAGTGGGATGTCAGTGCTACAGGTCTGTAGCCGTTAAGGTTCGTCAGATGAGGTGTCTTTGGAACTGGTACCACACAAGATGATTTCCACAGTTGTGGTACCCTTCCCAGCTTCAAGCTCATATTGTACATACTGTATATGTGATAACACCACACAGCTGGTACCCACAAGTCTTAAGGAGCCTGGCACTGATAAAACATTTATATAATAAGTCATACTAGCTAACATTTTTTGAAAGGACCAAGAAAGACAGGATCCATTAATAGGGTTTTCCAAGACTAGATATTGGTCTACTGATCAGCTGATTGGAGCACAGTATACAGAGCTAGAAGGAGATGGCTCCATACAATGTATAGGGGCTGTGGAGTGTTACTGTAGTGTAGCTCAACACTAGTCAGCTATTCAGACCACAGCGTATGGAGCCATAAGCAGACAGCTGTATACACTGTATAGTGGCTTTACCATGCTTCTGCATTTAAGTGAATGGGAGCTGAGCTGCAGTAACACAGCATGGTTACTACACAGTGTAAGGAGCTGTCTGCTTCAAACAGCTGATCGGTGGGGATGCCAGGTATCAAACCACCAATCTGATGTTGAAGAGTTATTCGACAGATAGGTCATCATTATACAGTTTTGGAGAACCCCTTTAAGGGGCATGCTAGTAGGCATGTTCCCAAAGTGCTAGTTGCAAGGGGAAAATTACCAACAAATTATTTTGCCGCTATCAGGATACTTTGAAGGCTAAGACAGTGACCATGATCTTTGCCCTCGGTGTAGGAATGTCTACTTATGACTCCGTATACATTGCTGTTGTGTTCCCTTATATAGACCCTTCTGAATCCACCATTGCATGTCACTATATCATATGGATTGTTATTGTGCGTCCTGATTCCATTGATTATATTTGTAAAGGATTTAAGATTGACTTGACAAATATCTAATTTGTAGAACAGTAAAAGGTTTTCACACCTGTATTTTCTTAGCAGTCGCTGACAAGAACTAATAAAAGCAGCTGAATATGCTGAAAAACTCGAGTGTAAACAGGGCAAGGAATGTGGTTTTGGCCAAAAGTACACAAAGACTGAAAAAAGAAACTTCAGCCCGTTGCAAACTCTTGCCAATTTTTTATGTTGAATATTAATGACCTGATTGTGAAAAAAATGAAAAGCATTTACACTTACTGCGAGCTTCATTCCATTCTTGGCACGAAACAACACTTGTATATAGAAGTTTCCTATCAGCCTGTGTCAGGAATGATGAAGCTAATGTAGTGTCATATACTGAATTTAGACTTACCTACCTAAGGACAGAAGAATCTTATAGCATACTAGGTAACCCTGAGGCCCTTAGCCAACCTGCAGCATCAGTAAGTTCAGAGGATCAACAGTGCACAAAGCAATGTCACACAGGACAGGAATAATATCTACAATGAGGTCATGGTGTAAGGATAATGTACATGACTATGTCTCAGTATAGGGATAATGCTCACAGTGATATCACAGTACAGGGATAATTTACATAGTGATGTCACAGTAAATGGACGGTACACAGCAATATCACAATACAGGGATAATACACACAGTGATGACACAGTACAGAGATAATACACACAGTGTTGTCACAGTACAGGGATACTACACACAGTGATGTCACAGTCAGGGCCGGCGTCAGCGCACGGCATAGTCGGGCAAGTGCCGGGGCCCACAGAGCCTCTGGGGGCCTCCCGGCACTTGCCCGCCCCAGCACTTGCCTGTCCCGATATCAGCTCATCGGCGTCCGACGGACGCCGATGAGCTGAATTAAATACATAAGCGATTAAAGCAGGAGCTGTGTGTGAGCTCAGCTCCTACTTTAAAGCTGTGGCCCGGCGTGCGTGTGTAGGCGCGATGACGTCATCACATCGCGCCTACAGACGCAAGTAGGGCTGCAGCTTTAAAGCAGGAGCTGAGCTCACACACAGCTCCTGCTTTAATCGCCTATGTGAATGGAGTGAGAGCGGAGAGAGGAGCGTCGTGGGAGCGATGGAAGGTGAGTGTAAGTGTGAGTGTGGTTTTTTTGTATTAATTATTAAGGTGGAACATAATGAAGGGGGCCCATGAAACTGGGGGAGGGGGGGAATGGCATGACACTGGGGAAGATGAAGGGGGTGGGGAGAGAACGGCATGAAACTGGGGACAGAGATGGAGGGGGCCCAATGAAACTGGGGGGGGCAAATGAAGGGGAGGGGGGGAACAGCATGACACTGGGGAAGATGAAGGGGGTGGGGAGAGAACAGCATGAAACTGGGGACAGAGATGGAGGGCCCAATTAAACTGGGGGGCAAATGAAGGGGAGGGGGGGAATGGCATGACACTGGGGAAGATGAAGGGGGTGGGGAGAGAATGGCATGAAACTGGTGACAGAGATGGAGGGGGGGGGGACGGCATGACACTGGGGCAGAGACGGGGGACATGAAACTGTGGGCAGATGAAGGGGGAGAACGTGATGAAACTGGGGACAGAGATGGAGGGGGGACATGAAACTGGGGGCAGAGGAAGGGTGTATATGAAACTGGGGGATAGATGGAGGGGGGCATATAATTTAAGGGTGACTGTAGGAGGATTATATTGTGTGGGAGCACATGATAAATTAATGAGAATGGGCAGAGTCAACATAAGTGGGTGGAGCCGAATTTGCTGCGGCGCGCAGAGCGCGCCGCACATTTTGCCCCTCTTTCTATTCTTTAAAAATTGGGAGGTATGGCGTTGGTGACGCCACACTCCTGTGTGACGTCACTCGCTTCATCTGCAACACACAGTGTCTCGACTCCCCCACCTCCTTTACAAGGGGGCCCACTGAGGCTCTGTCGCCCAAGGGCCCATAAAAACCTGGAGGCGGCCCTGGTCACAGTACAGGGATAATAAACACATCAATGTCACAGTACAGGGATAATGGTCACAGTGATATCACAATAAACACAGTGATGTCACAGTACAGGGATAATGCACACAGGAATGTCACAGTACAGGAAGAATAAACACAGGTATGCAACAGTACAGAGATAATGAAGACAGCGATGTCATAGTACAGGGATAATAAAAACAGTGATGTCACAGTACAGGGATAATATACACAGTGATGTCGTAGTTTAGGGGTATTGCACACAGTGATGTCACAGAACAAGGATAGCATAAACAGTGATGTTGCAACCTAGGAGTAATGCAAAAAGTACTGCCACAGGTAACCTGATAGACCTGATAACCCTGTACAATGCACACAGTGATGTCACAATACAGGGTAACACACATGGGGTGTCACAGAACAGGTATAATGCTTATAGTGATGTCACAATACAGGGATGAGGTACAAAGTGATGCCACAGCAGATGGATTATCCACAAAGTGTACCTACAAGGGGTAGGTGAGGGGAATTGACCACCTTGGGTGATACCTTGTCCTGACTGAAGGGGGTGCAACTTTATTTAAAAGAAAAAAATGGTTGCATTGCTAATGCTAGCCAATGAGTGCTATCATTAGTACATCAAGGTGGAAGCAATCATTACCAAGAGTATAGATAACAATGGAATCACTCAATATATCTGACACTGCCCTGCACTGGGTCTTGATGCTCATGACACAACATAGATGGCACATACAACTGGCATTGGGATGCTGCATCAGTAGTGAAATATCTAAAATATCTATCTATCTATCTATCTATCTATCTATCTATCTATCTATCTATCTATCTATCTATCTCCTATCTATCTATCTATCTATCTCATTATGGAATTACTATTGTTCTCTCTATAAATGTCTATACTCCATACTTCAAGCAGTGGAATCCATTATGTGGCTCTGTCTATTTGCTTATGTGATCCATTTGTTTGTCGTAGTCTGGGGCTTTGCCTGAGGACAACAATTTTTCGCAATGCCTCTTTTTTTTATGTGTAAAGCCTCCGCACCTGCTCATTTGGCCTCTGTCTCTTTATGGCTTCTGCATTCAAATAATATGTTGATGTATCTTTGTCCTAAACAAACATATGGATCGCCTTGTTTTCAGGCTTAAAGACAGGCGAGCTACAAATGTGCCTGGTCCATTAACTGCTTTCTTTTCTTTTAGGATCTGCTCCTAATTCACAATGTCTTATTTGCAGTCACATTTCTCTTCTTTCCAGCTCTACAGCTTTGTACAAACCAGAGATGCACCAGGCAGAATTTTTGGGTAGAAAATATAACAAGGCAAAAAAATGTCATTCATTATATGCATAAAATAATCTCCAAATACATGTGCATACTACTATTCTCTGCAGTAAATGACTTTAGTGCAACACTATGTCACATTTTGGATATTACAACATTAATCTCCATTTTTGCATATTCATTTTTCACTTCCTGCCTTCCAAAAGCTATAACGTTTTAATTTTTTCCATTCACAGCTGTATGAAGGCTTATTTTTTCTGTGCCCAGTTTTATTTCCTAATGGTACTGAATGATATTATGTTTGATGTACTGGGAAACTGGACCAAAATTCAGAACGTGGTAGAAGTAGGCTGGGTTCACACAGGTTTTTTGGTCCGGAACCTGAGATGGAGGCTGCCTCAGGTTCTAGACCAAAAAATGGGTAGCCGCAACTGAATGCCAGTGCACTGCACCAACATCCAGTAGCACAGTCCGCTCTGGATTAGGCTCAATGAATGGGCCTAGTCGGGAGGAGGGAGTGTCTTCAGGCTGAATCACGAGGCGAATCGGCCTGAAGAATGAGCATGCCGCTTCTTTTTTTCGGAAGCCGGAAGAAACGGCTCCCGGAAAAAAAATCTGACCGTCTTTTTTGGTCTGGATTTTGAGGCAAATACGGCTGTGTGAACTTACCCTTAGACAAACATGGCAAATATGGCGTTTTCTTATGGGTTTTGTTTTTATGGCTTTCACTGTGCAGTAAAAATTAAATAATGAGATGTTGATTAAATTCTGCAGTTTGGTATAATTTTTTATAGTTTTTATTTATTTCAATACTTAGAATATTGCGCGCAATTTTGGGCCCCAATATATAAGAAAGACATAAGTGAACTTGAAAAAGTGCAAAGTCGGGCAACCAAAATGATTAGGGGAATGGGTGGACTTGAGTACAACGATAGATTAACAAACTTGGGGTTATTCAGTTTAGAGAAAAGACGTCTACGGGGAGATCTAATAACAATGTACAAATACATGAAGGGACAATACAAAGAACTTTCTAAGGATATTTTTACTCCTAGGCCGGTGAAAGTGACAAGAGGACGTCCTCTACGTCTGGAGGAGAGAAGGTTTCACCAGAAACATAGAAGGGGATTCTTCACAGTAAGAACAGCGAGGCTCTGGAACTCTCTGCCCCAGGAAGTGGTGATGGTGGATTCATTAAACAAGTTGAAAGAGAGCCTGGAAGCCTTTCTTGAGGAGAAAAATATTACGGGTTATGGTCTCTAGATTTTAAGGACACGTTGATCCAGGGTTTTATATTGACTGCCAGATTTGGAGTCAGGAAGGAATTTTTTCCCCTGAAATAGGGCAATTGGCATGAGCCTCATGGGTTTTTTTGCCTTCCCCTGGATCATCACTTTAGGGGATTGTAGGGTTATAGGTTGGACTTGATGGACTGATGTCTTCATCCAACCTCATCTTCTATGTAACTATGTTACAAAAATTCAAAGGTTCTAAAAAAATCCAACTAATGCCTCGTTCACTCTTGCGTTTGCTATCTGTCTGTTATGAATCCCCCGAAACTGCAGAAAAACAGATTGGGAATGGTTTCCAAACTGTCCGTTAAACAACCCATTCACTTCAAATGGGATTTTAAAGCAATCTGCAGGTGTCTGTTTGTAGCCTTTCTGCTGTGAATCTGCTTTTTTGGGCAGACACCAAGTCCTGCATGTCCGACTTTGTTTCGGTTTCCCCGCAAAGAGGCCTCAGGCGGACACCGGCAGTTACCTTTAAAAACCCATTGAATGGGTTTTAAAGCGGAGTCCAGTTTCTTGCAGCTGAGGACAGAAACCCAGTAGAGTGGTACAGGGCGGACACCGGGCAGAAGTGTGAAGCCCCCTGACTTTGATATCCCTGTACCGTATCAAAACATAGAATACAGGTGATGTCATGTTGGCTGCACAGTGAACGTCGCAACAATGAAGCCTGTAAGAAAGTCATAAAAATGCCCTTTTTTTTTCAAATTCCACCCAATTCTAAATTTTTTTCCAGTTCCCGGTACATTGTACATTATAATAAATAGCACCACTATGAAGAACAATTGGTCCTGCAAAGATTAAATTCTCATTTGGCTTCATGAACAGAAAAAAATAAAATAAAAATGGAGTTTGGAATGTGGGAAGTCAAAAATGAAAATTGAAAATCGAAACATATCACTGGTGGGAAGGGGTTAAAGGAATAGCTTATGCTACAGATAGAGGTTATGTTGCTAGTCCAATTATAGAAATGGGCAAACCTCCCAAAATTCGTTTCGGGTTCAGTAGGCTCACTTATTTGTTTTGGGGAGCTGGTAAAACCAGAAAACAAATGATTATACTCTATGGTCTCCTCAGATCCCAGAGTATAATAGGAAGAGGCTCAGGGCAAGTGTAAAAAAAACAAAACAAAAAATTTGGGATATTCAGGTCGAACCCAGCTCATGCCGAAGGGGTTTGCCCAGTTGTTTGTACTCTTTTTATCTTTTTATCACTGACCCTCTATATCTATAAGATTACAATGTGATAGATACTATTTGTCTTTCCACCTAAGCTCATACAGCCGTAGTATTTGCTTCCTCTTTTTATTCCATTTTCTGATAATAAAGGATCTTTGCCAAATGATCTGTGGTTGTGCCAGGAATATTGAATGACGGAATATAGATGTGAAATGCATTCATGTACAGCAATGTCTGCTGCCAGGTTCTCAGGGGACCCCCATGCAATGAATTATTGTGTCACCTTCACCCCAGCAGTTGGTGCTACATTAATACAACCCTGTGCCCTTATACATACTACAGCTGGAGAATTGGCAAATGCCTGGACAGAGAAAGCACATTCCTTGATAAGTGTGGATTAGACAACTCCTCAAGGTTTCCTTTTCATATAGGAGGCATAAAGCCAAAGATCTTCAATTCTGCACCTGCTTTAACTGGCAGAGATCAAGTATCATAGTTTATTAGCTTAATATCATAAACAGCGTGACACAAAAATGCACAAATAATCGGATTCCAGGGTTCTCCTGCTCTTAGAGTATAACTGTTTATTCTACAACGTAGATATCCTGTAGATCATACTGGAACTCTATCAACCCCATGTCACAAACTCCAGACACAGTGTTGTAACTAGGAATGGCGGGGCCCTATGGAGAACTTTTGACATTGGCTTCCCCCCTGCGGCCTTACTTACCAATCTTGGCCCCTGCTCATAGCCGCCTCCTCAGAAGGTGAAGCACCGGTGGCCATGATCAGAAACCAGGATCGATAAGTAAATAAGGCCTATTAAAAAAAAAAAAATCCACAGCGGTAGCGGCTACCACCAGGCCCCCTAATGCCCTGGGCCCTGTGGAAGCCACTACCGCAGCTACCCCGCTAGTGATGCCCCTGTCCAGATGCCGTAGATGTATGCTGCAGACTAAGTCCAATATAGTACAATTGACATTTTCCTTCAATGGGTAAAATCAGAGATAAATCCAATCCCGACCCTTTATTCCTTTAGATGCTGCAAACAATAGTGACTGTGAATGTAAGCGGTTACACAGTGGGAGGGGACTCTCTTAGTTAACCCTTTGGCCCTGCCCTGCACTATATGACACTTGCCCATAGTTTGTTTTGTATCCAGGTGCCTATCAATCTTCTTTAGGTTTAATAGGATATTTGTCAGAGTTATGTATATACAGAAATATTGCAGTGTGTTATGTAAGTTATCAGGGGTATCGAAAGCCCAAAAATGTTCAAAAAGGAAACAATTAAAATGACTATATGAGAAATATGAGAAACAGATATCGTGCACTTATGATAAGTTAAAATTCCTGCCATAGCAACAATACAGGGATTTTACCATAGACTGCAATAAAGTAATATCTAATGATCACAGACTCACGCACTCTAGAGTGAAAAAAAGTCAAAAAATGTTAAGAATATTAAGATTCAAATCATCCCCTTTCCTTAGAATACATAGAAAGACATCCCTGTGACATCCCCATGTCACAGAACTCCCAGACTATAAAAATATAATTTTTTTTGTCTTATATAGTGAACACCATTACAGGAAAAAAAATCCTAATGTTTGAATTGTTATCTTTTCACTGTTTCATCTCCCAAAGAAATTTGAAAAAAAGTAATCTAGATATTACATATTCCCCAAAATGCAATGAATAAAAAACACATTGTGCCACATAAATAACCTTACACCTCTCTGTATAGTCAAATATAAACAAATTATGGGTGCTACAATATGGCAATGCAACAATGCAACCGATATTTGTTTCTTAGGCTGAAGCAACACGTTGTGAAAATGTTGCTTTTTTTAAATGTGGAAACGCCACGTGAAAAAGCTGCGTTTTACGGTACCTGCAAAGTGAACAAGATTCTGCCTAATGCCATCCGCACATGGCAGAAAAAAAAAAAACGCAGCAGAAAAGCAGCATTTCTAAAACGCACCTGTTTTTGAAAAACTCCACACATCAACTATACCTACAGAAATGATCGAGCCTTCCCTATAGGTTTAATAAGAGGAGAAAATACACAGAGAAAAAAACAACAAAAACGTAATGTGGTCTAAGGAAATATGGTGCAGGCTCAGGGGGCCACAGAAATCTACCAGCATTGGCCACGAACTGTAACTTAATAAATAATCTGCGCCTCAATACGGTGACACTGAAAAAATACTACTCAAGTTGTCATACAGCTATATCATTGGGAAGTAAAATAGTTATGGCTTCTGGAGTCCTGTTATGCGAAACAAACAAACGAACAAACAAAAACTCTGTACATAATTAAAAATAAGCTACCGTATATACTCGAGTATAAGCCAAATTTTTCTGCTCAGTTTTTGTGCTGCAAAATCCACCTCGGCTTATACTCGAGTCAGCAAAAAAATAAAATAAAATTTATTTATTTATTTATTTTTAGGAGGGGGGGGGGTCTATGACCAGCCACAATATTAATGTATAGAATCTCCCATAAAATAGTGCAAAAAAAAAAAGATTTTTAAAAAAATAAATAAAAGTTGTAAATCCCTCCTTTCCCTAGAATACATATAAAAGTAGAAAATTACTATGAATCACATACACATTAGGTATCCCTGTGTCTGACAGTGCCCGGTCTACTGAATATAGGGGATCTGCAGTGCTCCTGTTCTGTTGGGAAGGGGTTAATAGGAGCACTGCAGATCCCCTATATTCAGCCAGACTGAATTCCAAATGGGGGAAGAAAAAACAGTCCTCAAGCTCAGGGAAGGGGCAGACAGACAACCAAAACACCCCCTCCCCTTCCCCAGCATCTACTGCACCCAAAAACTCCAACCATTTTAATTTTTGAAATTTTCCAGTAGCTGCTGCATTCCCCCCCAGGCTTATACTCGAGTCAATAAGTTTTCCCAGTTTTTTTTGGTATCATTAGGGGTCTCGGCTTATATCTGTTATATATATTATATCTGTCTCCTCAGCTGCTTGTTGGATAAGCCTAAGAAAACTGAGACACTGCTGAAGCTTCACAGGTCGGCATGGTAACCTTAAAGCAATAGTAGCAAAACTGAGATTCCAGACAAGTTCATTTTCACAATATGATAGAGAAACCTCTCAAATCACAGCCACTGGGTGGCCACATATGGACACATATACAATAGACATTGTGTGACAGAGTATCATGATGTAATGTTTCTTTTAAAAGCTGACCATTTCACACCACATATCTTGGGGTAAGTTAAACCAAGAGGAATGGCAAGGAAGCACACATCTGTAAGTGTTTGTAAGAGGGTTCTGTGTCATTCTATTACCTAGCCAAAAGCCTGACCGATCACACAGATTGCATTTAATAATGCACAAAAGAGTAGAAATAGTGCAAAAATACTTGTATTGAGAGTATACTGAAGAATGGTTAGGCCGATTCTGTATAAACTGGGTGAAAGTGAAAAGTCAATATGAGTCCTTCATATATTAAAGGGGTATTCCCATAACTCTTGTTCTGCAGCCTGAAGGCTCTGTACTCTCTTCACTTCCTGGATTTCTCGCACATTGGTGAGCGGGGTTTCACTTGCTCTGCTATCTGCTATGATCCACAGTATGACGCTGATGTGGAAACTGATGTAGCAGAACTGGATTTGAGTCAGCTTACATTACATACAGAGGTAACGGACTCCGTATCTCAGCCCTTATCAGCCAAATTCAATTAAACCGGCTGATAAGTGGAAAAGCTGAAGATAGACAGCACAGTAATCCTAGAGCTCTCACCTCCCCGTCCCCTATTTGAGGAGCTCCGTTGCTTGTCAGTCCCTCCCTCCCCACCTGAGAGCAGGCAGCTACGTCACTTGACAAATGAGCAGATAATCCCAAGGGCCAGTGTCAACAATGAAGTGAATAAATTAAGATAGCGGCCAAACAAAGCAGTTTTGATAAAGCAATGTGTTTAGGAAAAGTCTTATATCCACATAAACTAGCAGTATAGATATGATCCTTGTTATGGGACAATCCCTTTAATGCATTATAAATAATGTAAAGATATATGTCACGGTCTGGCAACAAGAATTACATCTGAACAGACACATTGACATTTCTTGTGGATTTCTTCAGGTTTTCATTCAATGTGCAGAATATTCATGTCATGGGATATGAAAGCAGTCTTCAAAGAAAGTCTGTGATACATGATAGCATCATAGGATAATACAAGTGTGAATTATTTGCATTAGACATCTACATACATATATACATGCATGGAAAGTGAGATGTCTGAGTTCATTCATTAAACATGTAAAGTATCTGCAGTAACAATAACTAGAGAGAAGATTTGGATTGACAACTTAATCTTACAAGACTGATAAAATGAGGAATAACTCCAAAAATACCAAAGTTAATTCAATTTGGCTCGTAGGTGGTGATGTTCTTATGTAGTATTTTTTTTGCCCATGTTTGTAATGCCAATCTGCACATGGTTGTTGGAAGAATATAACTTAATCCTCACATTGTTATGTTAAAAACCAATATTGTCAAACATGAAATAAGTGGATAACTGTCAATGAAAGATGGGAATACCAATAGGAGGGAGACCCAAGTCCATTTCAAGATTGATGAAGATGGCTAAGTACAGTGTCTGGCTCTCTCCATCAATGACTAATATTGGTAATGTGCTTTTCTCACCAAGGGCTCAAGGTGCAGGGAGCATTTTGGAGTAGGGGAGTAGTGGCTGCCATACAGGCGATAATCCGCAACACCCATGAGGGTCAGTTCTTATATAGAAAGCCTATTTGCCTATCAGTATATTTTTGGCATGTGGGAGGAAACCCACACAAACATAGGAGAACATACAAACTCCATGCAGATATTGCCCCTGGTCAGATTTGAACCCAGAACTGCAAAGCAACAGTCCTAACCACTGAACCACTGTGCTATACTATTATCCCCCTAGACTTTGAGGGAAACAGCAGTGTATTTGCTTGACTACCACTTTGGGAAACTTCCACCATTCTAGCAGCTATCCAGTGGACAGGTGATAATTTGTTGTCACTCAGATACCCCTTTAGGTTTGCTAAATGCTAAAAGTCAGTCTCTTAAGTGAGATATATAGTGACTGCGTCAGGAACTGGGGTACTATGTCTCATTGAGGAGATCTCTGCATCAGTGTTACGGTTCTGTGTATATATATATAAATATTTTTTTGAAACAACAGAACCTCTTAGCTGTAGAACACTACAGCGAGGTCCACAGGCCCAATGGTGGGCGGCTGTATGTCTGAACTCAATGTGAATTGCTGCAAAGACACTGCAGCGTGAAAATCAATGTGAACCACTGCAAATACACTGCAGCGTGATACTAAATGTGAACAGCTGCAAAGACACTGCAGCGCGATACTTAATGTGAACAGTGTATACTGTGAGACACTCAATGTGAACATAGGTAACTAAAATCCTGCCAGTTTAGCTCACTGCCCAGGTGCAACAGTACAAGTGAAACACAAACGGCTGCCAAGGGTTAACACTCACCCCAAGCCAGCAAACACACACAATTACCCCTGCGACAGCTAGGGGCCACCACGGAAGTTTAGAACATTCTCCTGCACACAGCTTGGAGTCCCCAGGGGGTTGCATGCTCCTGCACACAGCTTGGAGACATCACACACCCATGCTCCCGCGCACACAGCTAGGAGCCATACATGAAGTCAGACAGTACACATAGGCGGCTATCTCAGAGACCATACCTGCCGCAGATCTACAAGCTGGAGCGGCGTCTACCATTCCTAGCCCTGGTGTAGATCTAACGGTTCAGGGTTTACAGGTCCTACCTAACAGCACCCAGGAGAAGCAGAGAAACCCCACACAGAAGCCTAGTCTGAAACCTGCCTGAGTACTGGAGCCTATTCCTGAAAACTACTGTCATTCACTCCGTGGACTTTGAGGAAATTTTAGTGGAAGTGTGAGCCCCCGGTTGGCGTCGGCTCACACTATTTAAAGGGAAGTCCCCGCCCAATAGGGGCGGTGGTGATGTCCTCACCGCTCATGCTCAATAGGGGAGAAATGGCACTTAGCTTATGAGCAGCTCCAATAGGTCTGAGCATGCTCAGTATGGTGAAAGCTGGATAGTTAGACGGACCCGCAGGTGGCGCTGTGCGCTATGATGACAAATAGTAGAGAAAATATTCCAGTCCGCACTCCTGAGATTTTCTTAAAATTAAACTTTTAATTTTCCATATAAAAATGGGTCAATCCAATACAAAAAAATAGATGTGACAGTGATAAACACAAAAGTGCATTTAAAAACCCATGAACCGGCTGACGCGTTTCTGGGTATGCTTTACCCCTTAGTCATAGTGAAAGCATACCCAGAAACGCGTCATAGTGACTAAGGGGAAAGCATACCCAGAAACGCGTCAGCCAGTTCATGGGTTTTTAAATGCACTTTTGTGTTTATCACTGTCACATCTATTTTTTTGTATTGGATTGACCCATTTTTATATGGAAAATTAAAAGTTTAATTTTAAGAAAATCTCAGGAGTGCGGACTGGAATATTTTCTCTACTATTTGACCCTTCGTCTTTCCTTGGAGTCCGGGACTACACAGCCGTGCACCCTGAAGATTGTGCCTGAGGTGAGCCAATGTTTTAACTTCCCCCTTTTTTTCTTTTTACATTCGCTATGATGACAACCTGCGGGACCCAATCCTAACAATCAGTTTAGGAAGATTTGCAAGACAATTTTGCACCTCTAGCTTTTCCAGGAAAAGGTTTGCTAATGAGTTGTCCAAGTTGGTAAAAGGAACAATATGTCTCTAGTGCCAAGTATTGGAAAGCAACTTGCCTGACTTTCAAGAAACCTTGTGACATGACCTTGTACTCTAGACCAGAAAGTCTCTTACAAAAGGAAAAGCCATAGGAACTCTACAAAATATACATATACATTTGCCTGTATACATAGCCTGACTATTGTTGTATGCATATTTAATATGCTACTGCACCTTTATAGCAGAAGACCATTGGAGCTGAAAGTTGGTCACACAGTGTGACCCTGACTTGAAAATTCTGAGTAGAGAAGGGGAGGAGATGGAGTTGTTCTTCTTTTCCATCTGTGAAGAGACAGTAGTATAGGAAGAGGTGTGGAGAAGGAACCAGAGCCTTGTTTTGGTAGGACAGATCAAGGACAGTCCAAGTGTTGATCTGCAGACAGGAGATGGGAGTTATACCTGCTCATTATGTGCAAGGGTAAAATTATATGGACCTCATAGATAAGTCCCTAACTTTATCCTCATGTCAGACTCCAGTGTCTCACACTACAAATTCAATACATTTTTTGCGCAGGAAGGTTGGTCACCTAATGTCACTCATCTAGAGATGTTGTGAGCCAATAGGAAAGTTATGGACACAAATGTAGTCCTTCCCTAACCATACATGCTTGCTTCCAGATTTGCCTGCAAACTCATTTTTAATGGGTAGAGGGTGACAAATCTCTCCAGTCACCTCTTATCTCCTGGCAGGCGACAGCCATGTCAAATTCACAATGTCAGCCATCATATAGTCACAGTGGATTTTATAGAACAAGAGTGAATAGTCATGACTAGCTAGAATCTAATATCTACGGACCAACTTTTAGTCATTCTGATAAGACCTGCAAGAAAAAGCTCAATTGTCCTATGGCTTACATTTACTAACCTGTATAAAACTCATAAGTGAAGGAGGAAAATTACAATATGGTTTCTATATAATATATCAATTCATGGCTGTTATGTCCTAACACATCGATTCCACAATAGGAAATGTGTTGGCCATGTGCTGTAGGTGTTGGTATATTTTTTGTAGTTACCCCTATTTATTAAAAGGGTTGTCTGAAATGATCCAAATTAGTGTAAAAGTGCAAAATAGTGACATTACCCGTTGAATCCCTTGCAACTCCAGCACTGCCTCTCTGCTTCTCCCTTCCAGTCTTTGCTTACATGGTTGCAGCAATGACATCACATTGACAACCTGTGAGAGCTGCAGCCAATCACTGTTTTATGTTGTACTGCTGAGGTCAGTGATTGGCTGTAGCAGTTATTTGTGGCCGACATGATGTCACTGATGCAGCAGCAGGGGATTCCATGGGTAAGTTATACTTATTTTGTTATCTTACATAAATCTATACCCTTGTCCCAAGAGCAATGCAATATAATTGCAACAATAAGTGAGCAGACCTTGCCAGACACAGCTAGGAATAAGTCACAGAGCACTAGATACTGCAAGGAGGCCCAAAAGATGTAGAGGAAAGTGAGTATAGATTTTTTTTTGGTTCATTTTACTCACCTCCCCTAGGCTTCCAGCTATTACATTCTGCAGACTGGAGAGACCCTAGAGTATAATAATTTACATGTGGTGGCCATTTTATTTCTTCTGAGAGTTGTCTTAATTGTTCAGTTTGTTTAATTTTTATTAGAGATGAGTGAACCTCTAAAGATTTGTTTCAGGTCAAATTGGTGTAGCACAAAGCAGAGCTTAAATTGGCTTAAAATCTTGTGTATGACACTACCAGGGATCCTAGAAACCTATCTATAAAACATAGTGTAGAACACTGTCAGGACTCACAGGAACCTATCTATAATAAAACATAGTGTAGAACACTGTCAGGGCTCCCAGAAACCTATCTATAGAACATAGTGTAGAACACTGTCAGGGCTCCTAGGAACCTATCTATAAAACATGGTGTAGAACACTGTCAGGGCTCCTAGGAACCTATCTATAAAACATGGTGTAGAACATTGTCAGGGCTCCTAGGAACCTATCTATAGAACATAGTGTAGAACACTGTCAGGGCTCCTAGGAACCTATCTATAAAACATAGTGTATAACATTGTCAGGGCTCCTAGAAACCTATCTATAAAACATAGTGTAGAATACTGTCAGGGCTCCTAGGAACCTATCTATAAAACATAGCGTATAACACTGTCAGGGCTCCTAGGAACCTATCTATAAAACATAGTGTAGAACACTGTCAGGGCTCCTAGGAACCTATCTATAAAACATGGTGTAGAACACTGTCAGGGCTCCTAGGAACCTATCTATAAAACATGGTGTAGAACATTGTCAGGGCTCCTAGGAACCTATCTATAGAACATAGTGTAGAACACTGTCAGGGCTCCTAGGAACCTATCTATAAAACATAGTGTATAACATTGTCAGGGCTCCTAGAAACCTATCTATAAAACATAGTGTAGAATACTGTCAGGGCTCCTAGGAACCTATCTATAAAACATAGCGTATAACACTGTCAGGGCTCCTAGGAACCTATCTATAAAACATAGTGTAGAACACTGTCAGGGCTCCTAGGAACCTATCTATAGAACATAGTGTAGAACACTGTCAGGGCTCCTAGGAACCTATCTATAGAACATAGTGTAGAACACTGTCAGGGCTCCTAGGAACCTATCTATAAAACATAGTGTAGAACACTGGCAGGGCTCCTAAGAACCTATCTATAGAACATAGTGTAGAATACTGTCAGCACTCCTATGAGCCTATCTATAAAACATAGTGTAGAACACTGTCAGGGCTCCTAGGAACCTATCTATAAAACATAGTGTAGAACACTGGCAGGGCTCCTAGGAACCTATCTATAGAACATAGTGTAGAACACTGTCAGGGCTCCTAGGAACCCATCTATAAAACATAGTGTATAACATTGTCAGGGCTCCTAGAAACCTATCTATAAAACATAGTGTAGAATACTGTCAGGGCTCCTAGGAACCTATCTATAAAACATAGCGTATAACACTGTCAGGGCTCCTAGGAACCTATCTATAAAACATAGTGTAGAACACTGTCAGGGCTCCTAGGAACCTATCTATAGAACATAGTGTAGAACACTGTCAGGGCTCCTAGGAACCTATCTATAGAACATAGTGTAGAACACTGTCAGGGCTCCTAGGAACCTATCTATAAAACATAGTGTAGAACACTGGCAGGGCTCCTAGGAACCTATCTATAGAACATAGTGTAGAACACTGTCAGCACTCCTATGAGCCTATCTATAAAACATAGTGTAGAACACTGTCAGGGCTCCTAGGAACCTATCTATAAAACATAGTGTAGAACACTGGCAGGGCTCCTAGGAACCTATCTATAGAACATAGTATATAACACTGTCAGGGCTCCTAGGAACCTATCTATAAAACATAGTGTAGAACACTGGCAGGGCTCCTAGGAACCTATCTATAGAACATAGTATATAACACTGTCAGGGCTCCTAGGAACCCATCTATAAAACATAGTGTATAACATTGTCAGGGCTCCTAGAAACCTATCTATAAAACATAGTGTAGAACACTGTCAGGGCTCCTAGGAACCTATCTATAAAACATAGTGTATAACACTGGCAGGGCTCCTAGGAACCTATCTATAGAACATAGTGTAGAACACTGTCAGGGTTCCTAGGAACATATCTATAAAATATTGTGTAGAACACTGTCAGGGCTCCTAGGATCCCATCTATAAAACATAGTGTTTATCATATAGATAAACATATAGTTTATCCAGACACTGAGATCACACTCACTTTTACACATTTTAACATTTAAAACTCTCCAAAAATACCCTGTTTGGGGGAAAAGTGCTTGACAGTGGTTTTTTTGCACACACATGGTGGTTATATTGCAAACAGCCATATCTTTATACAAACATTAGCCCATTCTGATGACTTGTAAGTGCTACAGGCTTTTTATATGAGATATATATTTGTTGCTGTCAGCCTAGTTGAAAAGTGATGAAGTGAATTCCAAAACAAAAAGCTTCCAAAGAAAAAGCTCCTATTATGGGAGCAGACGTGAAATCAAAATGGTGTTGGCATTGACAGATGCAGTGGCATGGATTTTTTTTTTAGATGTGGGGACTTTTTCAATATAAGTTTGGTTTTTGTGATGGAGAAGGCCTCAGGACATGTGTAGCTGGATAATATCAGTGGTGGTAACTGTGTCAGCATGAGTACAGCATGGAATAATAGGGTGGACCATTATTCTGGAGTTCTATTGTAGCTGTTGCTGCCGATTCCAGTAGAAAATGGAGCAATTGTTTTGGATCATGCATGGATGAATAATACATCTATCCCTAGCTTGAGTATCACAAAATGACTCTGTCTGTATGTGACATCAGTATTGTAACGTCTCCACTGATTATTGGCTGGGAGGCTGTCAGGTGATGTCAGGTGATGCCAGAACGTTCCATACACGTGTCTCCTCTGTATATACAGTGCATAGTACATATCGTGGCGGGCACGTAAATTCACCTAAGATGAATTGCAAAGTATTTAGTTTTGTTATTAATTAGAGATGAGCGAACACTAAAATGTCCAAAGTTCGAAATCCGATTCGAACAGCCGCACACTGTTCGACTGTTCGAACGGATTTCGAACCCCATTATAGTCTATGGGGGGAAATGCTCGTTTCAGGGGTACGCAAAATTCGATAACATTATACTTACCAAGTAAATGAGTGACGGTCGGGCTCCTTGAAGTCTTCTCCTGGCGCAGTGCCCCCGCTGCGTCTTCCGGCTGCAATTCACTCTGCCTAGGCATCGGGGCCTAGGCAGAGCCGACTGCGCATGCACGGGCGGCTCTGCCCAGCCCGACGCCTGAGCAGAGCCGACTGCGCATGCGAGGGCATGCCCATGCATGCGCAGTCGGCTCTGCCTAGGCCGTATGCCTAGGCAGAGTGAATTCCAGCTGGAAGATGCCGCAGGGACGCTGCACGGAGAAGACTTCTGAAGGTAAGAGAAGAACCAGTGTTGATTGGCAATGTATAGCATTCTGCCAATCAACGCTGGTTCTGCATCAAACCTTAAACTTCGAACAGCTAGTAGTTTTTGATCGAGTACGAGTATTTCGAATACTGTAGTATTCGATCGAACACCTACTCGATCGAACACTACTCGCTCATCTCTATTAATAATCAAAGAATTTGGAATATTTGGGTCGAATCCGTCTTGGAACAAATCAATTGACCAATCTCTAATTATTATTGATAATTCTCCCTGTTGCAATAGGTAGAAATTGGAATTCTCTGCATTTTGCAAGGTCATGAAAATAATCTTATACTGACTTTCGGTGGATTAGTATACAGGAATGTAATTAATAAATAAGGGCTCGTTCACATCTGCGTTCATCGGTCCTTATTGCAGGTTTCCGTTTCCTGCATAAAACAGATGCAGGAGACGGAAGCCTGCAGGAGACTTTCTCACCCATTCATTTGAATGGGTGAGAAAGCTGTCCGGCCGTGCGCGGCAGTGAGCGTTTTGCGCTCTCCGCCGCGAAACCGGGTTTTATAATCCGGACACAGAGTCGGACATGCACTACTCTGTGTCCGGATAAAAAAAATCCGGTTTCGCGGCGGAGAGCCTAAAACGCTCACCGCTGCGCACGGCCGGACCCGGTCTATGGTTTCCGTCTTCTGCCATGCAGAAGACGGAAACCATAGTACGGAGACATGAACGCAGGTGTGAACCCAGCGTAACTGACCCATTTTCTTACCTTGTGAAATTCATTTTATATTATAATATAATAGAACCAAAAAAACCAACCCCTTTAATTTGTTGGCAAGGCAAAGAAAATCTGACTGTCAGATAATAAGCAGCTAAATGTATTTGCTATAAGCCTCTGTCAACATACATATTAGTCCCAATCTGTCAGGTTATTCCGTCACCCTTTGTGGTTCACCTCATTAATATCATTACAGTCTTCTAACTGCTTAAAAGTAAGTGATCCGATGAAGACCTGTCAATCGCACTAGTCCCGTAAAATAAAATCCAGAGAAATATTTAAGGATTAGGCAGGCAGTTCATGGCAGCACGGTCTCTTACTGAGCAACCTGCAATACACCTTTAGCCATAGCCAGTATTAACGTATTCAGCCATTTCTTGTACAGTAGCTATGGCTGTTTGTGGATGTAGGACGAAGACTAAAGACATTACACTGGTAACCTGATATTGTGGTTTCACACAGGTTATTGTTACTATGAACTAGACCCATACATCACACCATGAGCAGGGGTGTAACTTGAGGAGGTGCAGAAGGTGCAGTCACACCGGGGCCCAGGAGCCTTAGGGGGCTCATAAGCACTGGCATCACTATTGAGATTGCAGCTTCCATCTGACCCATAAGCCAAGGAGACCCACAGATTACCCTAACCACACTAAGGTGGATTATAGTCCTTAGTACCCGTAACCATCACTATCAAGAATTCACTGTAGGGATGAGGTAGGAAGCCCCGGACAAAAGATTGCACCGGGGCCCACAAGACTTTAGTTATGCCATTGAACATGAAATATAACACTAGTACAACAAACATGATGCATAGTGAGGAAGTCAAAGTCATATGAAAAACATAATTTAATGGCATAGAAGATCAGGCATCCAAGCTCTGGAAGGTTCGGTCACCAAACAAGGGATTTCTGCTGTATCTGTCCATGTCTGCTATTATTAATACTGTTCCCACTCTCTAGCTTCATGTAGCTCATCTATACCCCTCACTTTTGTGTCTGCTTATATGTGTCTATATATCCATCTATAGGTCTGTAATACCACAAGTTTACTGGAGAAGTTGATAGGCAATTGGGCTGTGATGGGTCCCTTGAGCCCATATTAATGGACATCAGACAAGCATTCTGTTGCCTTAGACTTGCATTGTACAAAATAATGGTTTCCTTAGTTATTCGACAGGACAGAAAAATAGGACTTTTGTTTGTCTTCTTCAAAAATGGATCCTAAGGAAACTTGACAGAGGAATAGAAGTGCATATCCACATATGTATGTCAGTCATAAGAAGCTTTTCAAAACAACATGGTTTTGTGATATTATTTCACAAGAAGTCTATTCTATAAGTGCCTGTCTGCGACCACTCAGAACGTTTGTAGTCTGACAATGGTTTTATTAGATATTACATTGATTTAGATTCTTGGAAAACTAGAATTCTTCACCAAATTTAAGGCGAGCATGGTAACATCTGTACACAGTCATTTTAACTATGCTGTAAGGCACATTAAAAGCATATGGACCCTTTAAGGGATACACTTAATACAATCAAATTTACATTTGAAAAATTACAGCCAAACAAATTTGTTAAAATATATTGTGCAGAGAAACCCAAGAGAAACAATAGATTTTTTTAGTTGGAAAGCCAACGATGGGAGAATTGAAGATCCTGTCTTGGACCTATAGGATATACTCAAGGGGATGGATGGATTTTACCCATCTAGTAGCTTTGTTTTATTTTATATTTATTTTCAGACAACATGTCATACATTGGATATTTTAAAATTCTTCGGAGTTCATATCTCCCATCATTCCCTGCTTGTCCATTGTCTTTACAGCATGGATTTCGCACGCATCAAAAACCCCACAATTTTTGGCACAAAATAAGCAAACACAAATCATCCCTCGCTTATCGAGGAGACAAATATTTGCTGCACGACAACAAATTATGACGCACAAAGTAAATTGTCGTAACCTCATAAGTTTACACCATTTTAAACTTGGTCTACTTTTCACCAAAAAATCTGCGCCATATTCGTTCTTTTCTGTTTCATAAATGTCTCTTTAAGTTAGACACTTGCAAACCACAGACAGATGGTAACAAAACCCCAATTCCCAGACATTGATTGTACTGTATATAGTGAGCAGAGGTATATACATACATTGCATAACAACAAATGACGGCATATATTGCGTACTAACCTGTCTCCATTTTTGCACCCAGCTACTAGTCCTGCTGCTACAGCACAATGTCAGCCGTCAGCATGAGTCCTCTCAACAGCCCAGGAGAGAATCGAATGTGAATATTGTATGATCACATTGCTAAGTACAAAGGTGGAGAGAAAGGGACATTTTCTCAGTTGTTGGGAGTCCAAAATGACTTTTTCCCTTATTTGTTTACATGCAAATACTCTTTTGCTTGTATGTCTCCATGATTTGCATTGTCAGAGTAGACTGTGATCCTGAGCTACCATGTGCAGATGCCTTGACAAGTCATGTATTATTACACATGGGACAATAAAGCTTATCTGTCAATGTGCTGGATTCGGAGACTACTGGAAAATTTACTTTTTGTTTTTTACATTGAATTTTTACTTTTACTGCAGACTAAAGATGTAGGAATCATCACATCATCAATCTTTGCCATGCTGATAAATCTTAGCAAGCAATAGCAAGCTACTCGGTAATATTTAGTGGTGTCTGGTACGGTATGGTAGTAATATAGTATATTATAGTATAGTATGTAGTAGCATATGTTTTCATTTTATATATTACTTGACCACTATACAATACATAGTTACATAGTTGATGAGGTTGGATAAAGACATTAGTCCATCAAGTCAAACCTATAACCCTACAATCCCTAGAGTGTTGATCCAGGGGAAGGCAAAAAACCCCATAGGGTTATTAAATGGGCTGTATATAGTAGTATTATCATGCAACCTCATATTATGAGGGCTGGAATTACGATAAAATCGCAAGTGCCTGGGTTTACTTTTCTTTGGTTCACCCCATTTTCTATAAAATTCACCCTAAATAAATGCAGAAAAAAAACTTGTTGCATAAAGGAGATGACCCCCATTTACATATAATCATTAAGTGGTGCCCACCAAATTTTTAATTCGTTAAGATAAATAAATGGTCATACAGTACTGCTGAATAAGTAGTGCTACACCACTGACTTTAAGCTACGACCCCCCTTAACCATTTTTATGGATCACGAAGATTTTTTTCTTGTACAGGGTAAATTGGTCTGTGCCATTGAAACAGTTTTTGGTTTCTTTTGGGTTAACGTGGATTTGAAAGACCAAAAAGTTGAACTTGATAGATTAAAGTTTATTTTTTTAGAGGTACAAGACTAAAGAAATAAATAGAGATGGGTGAACTGTTTTGTCACATGTGGTTCACCCATCAATATTCCAAATAGTCAGAATTTTATTGAAAAAGAACAAATGGCAATTGTCTCAGATGAACCAAAATGGCTGCGCAGGAAAAATGCATAATAAACGTGTGTGTATGACTCAGACACTGTCTGTGTCCATGTACCAACAGCTGACAGTCTCTTAATCAATAGACAGTGGTAAAATTTACAGTGCTGATGTCATATCAACCATATAAGGTGGTGCACTTGTAAACAGGCTCTAGTTGCTGTCATGGACATAAAAATGTATCTATGATCCATCTCACTGCATCAAACAAAGAACAACTCTGAAAAAGCTTGCAGCAAGTAATAATTAGAACACTTGGAGAACTTAGATTCAAACAAACAGGCAGATTAGTGATAGAAACCAATAGATAGAATAGGATCACATAAGTAAGGGCATAGCTGCTGCTCTTGCCACATTCCTGTTTCAAATATAGAATAACGCAGTCACACAGGCAGTACAGATAACCCTAATTGCCAAGAATCTAACTTTGTCTGTCTGTTGTGCAATTGAGCAGTTTCATCAATATACAAATATTTTTCTTTACTGACAAGACAATTCTGTTAGTGCTAATTTTTTTTTTGGCAACAGTTTCCATTTTTTTCAGCAAAGTTGTAACATCTCTGCCTGTTCGGGTCACTGTGCCACCCTCTGCTCGCTTGCTGCGGTGTAGGAGGCGTGTGCAGTTTAATTCCTTTCTTAGAGTTTTTGGTTGCACTCTGTGAACACGTCCTCTTGTTCTGTAATTGAATTTCCACCACACCCATCTTCTGCCCTTGTTTGCCTCTGTTCTTGAAGTGGTTTATTTTAGCCTTGACCTGTGATTGACAGCCTATCCACCTATCAACTCCAGGGCGGGATCATCCTCCCTATTTATTCTTGTCTCACATTCACATTGGTGCTTGCTATTGCCTTGTGCTTGCTGGCTTTTCTCTTGCTGTTTATTTCTGTATTCTGATTCTTGACCTCTGGCTTTCCCTATAGAGTACTCTTTTGGATATCAATTTTGACACTGCATTGCTTGACTGTTACTGACCCCTGGCTAGCTGACCTCCCTTTTTGTTGTTTGTCTTGTCCGTGTTTTGTTTGTCATGTATTTAGGAAGGGCCTGTCGTCCAGTTGTCGCCTATTACCTAGGATAGGACCGGCAAGCAGGAAGGGACAGTGGGGGGTTTTAGACCAGGGCTCACTGTCTCTTGTGTCCCTTCCTTCAGGGTTCATCAGCAGCTACTGGGGAATTGTCGTCCTAGCAATTCCCTAACAAAAGTGCCGTGCAAATCTGAAAAATAAACTCTTGTAATTTTATGGGTTTTTTTTTTTTTTTTTTTTTTTTTAACACTCTGGTCATGAAATAGTGTAATGCTTAAGCACTTGTTTTGCTGTGCACACACACATATATATATATATATATATATATATATATATATATATACACATATATATATATATATATATATATATACACACACATATATATATATATATATATATATAAATACACACACACACATAGTATTGCATATATATTGCTAATCTTACAAAGAATCTCCATTAATTAAGGTTTTTTTTGTGTGTTCACCCAATACACAATCTGAAAAAAAAAAACTCTGCAAAGTCACCAGATCTTAGTTTGCCAGAATCATTTTGAAACAGCATATTCTCAGTATAAATATGTAACTTATAAACTTTCAGAAATTCTGTGATACTCTCATGACAACATGGACATGGATGGTCTCTAACATCTTCCTAGATGCATACAGTTACCTTTTCCTTCAGATTTGTGTTTTCCTTACCTGTATGGCCAAAAGTATAAAATCACACAAATATTTCTTGCTTCATGATAATCTCATCATTACTATTACAGATAACAGATGCTTCTATCACTGCCACTTAAAATCCACCATTTGGAATTATTAATGGATTTTTTGGGTTAAAATATTGATGACCTATCCATCTAATATCAATCTAAATCCACGTCTCACCTCTGGTGAGCTGGAGTAAGAAGATTTATGATACACAGCCTTCCACTATCACAATGGAGAAAAGTAACCTTTTAATGGCAGAAAAAAAGCAGTTGGTTAGCAGTATATAGTCATCAGATTTGGGGGCGGTGGTGATGAGAAGCTTGGGACATGTTCTCAATGAGCCTGGGCAATCTGGGCCCAGATGGTGAAGGAAAGGGAAATGTAAGTGTTGCTAAATAATATTCTTTGATTTTTCCAGTGCTTTTAACACCATTCAGCCATGACTACTGAGGGACAAGCTGGACCTTGTTGGATTGGACCATCATCTCTCCAACTGGATCCTAGACTACCTCTCCAACCAACCTCAGTATGTGAGAGCCCGGGACTGTGTGTCTGACACTGTGATCTGTATTACGGGGGCACCACAAGGTACAGTTCTTGCCCCATTTCTCTTCACACTGTACACTGCTGACTTTAGGTGTAATTCATCTAGCTGTTACTTACAGAAGTACTCTGATGACTCTGCAATAGTAGGCCTCATCACAGACGGAGTCAACAGGGAGTATAGAGACTTAAACCGGGATTTTGTGAAATGGCGTTAGTAGAACCACCTCAGGGTTAATGCTGGGAAGACCAAGAAGATGGTGGTGGACTTTAGTAAGTGGTTACCCACAGAAACCCGTGGACCCCATAGACAATGTACAGTATAATGGGGTCCGCAGGGTTTCCACCTGAAAGCAGGATGTTTCTCTCTGCAGTTTTCAAGCAGAATGGGGGACAGAATCCCTTAATGGAAACTGAGCGCTAGTGTGAATCCAGTTCTTTACACTCACTGCAAATATTTTTACACATGCCAATAAGATCACTTCCAAAGGATTTATATCAGATGAATATCACTTTGGAATAATACATTTTTATCTATTTTTATTTGCATTGGAAACTCATTATGCCACTTATAACCAGAATATCCAAGTTCTTCTCTTGTTCTGCGATTTTCTCTTATTCTGTTAAAAAAAAAAATGTAAAACAAAATTAATTTTTGGATGGCTTTGCTTGGATTGCAACGAAAGCCTTTGTATGACCTCTGTATGAATACATTCCATACTTCGCCAAAACAGCAGTGGAAAACATTTATGGGCAGGGGATACGAGAATTGATTAGATTTGAAAGAATTTCCAAATGATCAAAAAAAAATAAAAAATTGCTCTTGGCAAAATTAATGAATATGAGATTTTGCCAACCGGTTTTGCTAATCCCTAGATGCAAAATGTCTTTCACAAACAGATAAACTCACCCTTATCGGAATATTTCATTTCACATCCGAGTTCTATTTATTGGATAAAGATATGAACTGGCATTTTTATTGCATGAGTTGTGAAAAATCAGTGGAAAATGGGATATAAGAAGGGAATCTTTAAAGGATCACTAACATGTCAGTTTAAGAATATTTACTGAAAAAATTTCAGTAACATAAAAATTAGAGATGAGCGAGTAGTATTCGATCAAGTAGGTATTCGATCGAATACTACGGTATTCGATCGAATACTACGGTATTCGAAATACTCGTACTCGATCGAGTACCACTCGCTATTCGAATGTAAAAGTTTGATGCAGAACCAGCATTGATTGGCTGAATGCTATACAGTCGGCCAATCAACGCTGGTTCTTCTCCTACCTTTAGAAGTCTTCTCCGTGCAGCTTCCCCGCGGCATCTTCCGGCTCTGAATTCACTCTGCCAGGCATCAGGCCGGGGCAGAGCCGACTGCGCATGTCCGCTTCCGAACGGAAACCTGTATGCATTAAAAAGTGGTTACCTGGGAAAACCCGTGGACCCCATAAACTATAATGAGTCCCGTGTGGGTTCTGCTTGGTTTCCGATCAAAACATGTGGAGAGAAAAGTCCTGCAAGCAATGTTTTGTGTGGAAGCCATTCCCTATTATACTCTACGGGGTTCGCGTGTTTTCCTAGGTAACCGCTTTTTTATGTGGATAGGTTTCTTCTCTGGGGGTTCCCCAAGCGGACTCTCCAAACGGAAACCCAAATGCAGATGTGAATCGGGCCTAAGCGATATGACATTCGTAACACAAATATACAAATGGAATGGAATTCAAATACAAAACAGAAATGCTGCTGTATTGTCAGCAAAGGCATACAACGGGGGATGAAGATAAAAAGGTGTGAAAACCTAAAAGCAACATAGAGGAGAAGAGATTGGGTATAGTTAGAGTCCCGCCTAGGGAAGAGGGTGTAAGAGATGCACCCGATCTTATTTTCCAATCAGAGTTGGAGACAGTATGGCAGACCTGGGATGCTAGACTTATGGACCTATAGTGTCAAGACCTTATCAAGGAGCTGGTGAGTATCTGAAATAGTGACATTAATCTTTTTATGCAGCCTGATGGTGTCAATCCGCCCTATAACGTCCATCACCAAGAAAAAGGATTTTCTCCAGTTGAAGGTGATGTGGATCCGAGCAGCCATCATAATGTACTGGAATAATTTGAATTGGGCAAAATAAAAACTGTCAGGCTTCGGATTAAGAAGAAATATGGGAGCAGTCATTGGAAAAGACTGGCTAAAAAGACGTTGTGTCATTCTATTAATAGCCAACCAGAAGTGATGGGCATGGGGGCAGGTCCACCATACAGGAAGAGTAGTGCCCAGGCCCTAGGGCATTAAATCCCCTAAAACATAGGGAGCGAAACAATGGGGGAGAAGTTATGTAATCGATGAGGAACTAGATAGGTTTAATGAAGGACTTTCCAGATAAGATTCCATAAGGGTGACCGCCAACTGCTTTGGATGTTGCTGATGAATGATATCAGGAGAAGGGGCATTGAGCAGACTAGAAATGAATGAGATAAAACATACGGTAACTTCTCAAAGTCAGAAGTGGAAACCTCTGGATTGAGTGGGGCCAGGAAATGCAAAAAATGGAAGATCTTTGCAGTCCGGAATGCCTCAGACAGAGACAGGGAATATTAATTACTAGTTAAATGTTTATTTCTTGTCATCCCTACACGAGCCACGCGATAATGTGGCTCGCATATATATATATGGGCAATAACCCTTTTAATACTTGCTCTGTATCCGCTACAAATTGCCTACTCTTTTCTATGTTTATGCTCTGTTACTTTGTATTATGTTAAAACTCAATAAAAATATTATTAAAAAAAAAAAAAAGAGACAGGGAATATGTAGTAGTGAAATACTCTTTGGTAAAGACCCTCCGATTCCAGAGGAAATCGTTGAGATAGTAAAACCCTGCATGTCTCCACCACACAAAGTCACTAACATTTCAACAGAACAAGTAAATATAAAAAAGCTGAAAAAATTATGGAAAAATGATTCTTTCTCTACCTATCAGACAACTTTCCTGACTCCATTCCTTCTGTCCTGCTAAACTAAAATTAATTCTAAAATCTGTCCTTGTCTTGAAAAGCTGCAAAGTCACTGAAATGTCAAATTACAGCTCCCAATACAAGTCTATGGATACGGGACTGTCCTATATGGCGCTACTGCTTCTCCTGAGTGAGTGAGTGAGTGAGTGAGTAAGAGAGCAGAATCTCCTGTTTCCCTATCTGCAGTCTATAGGAGACATCATAACAGTTAACCAGCACTAGCTCTAGGATAACAGAGTCTGCAGAAGGAAAAACTTCTAAAATGGAGAATCCAAAGTATATAATGGCCAGTAATATAACTACTCATGTACACACCTATGGCAGTGTAGCCTGAACATTTTCTGAGGAGATGCTGTCCCATATGAGTCATAACTTTTTTTTATTATTGATGTATCTGTATGAAGACTTATTTTATATGGCACGAGTTGTCATTTTAACCTTCATGAGTTTGGAGTACTGATATTTATTACAGTAGGTTCACATTACTGATATCTATGTCCAGTGCTCTCATCCATCACAAGATCAGAGCAATGGACATTAAATAACAGATGCAGAAGGAGCCCCCTCTATCTGGGGTCTATTTGTATTGACCCCAATATAAAAAAAATGATGTGCCTTTTTTACGTCATGTTTTTTACTTATTCTTCCGTGGCCATCGTTTTGTACATTACAGTCAATGGCAATTGATACAGACAGAGGGGGCTCCGTCTGTGTCCGTCCCTCTACTACCATTAATGTTGACTGCTCGGTAGTGTGAACGTAGCCTGAATTAGCTGTTATTACTTTTGTATGAGATAGGGGAAGCAAAAAACACACCAACTCCACCATTGTTTTTTTTTTGCCGTTTACTGAACAAGTTAAAGGGGTTTGTTGGGCTTATAGGATTGATGACCTATGGTTTGTATGGGTCACCAATCTGGGATCAGTTGTTGTTTAAGATCTGGGATCCCAGCAGATGGCGGTGTCTGGTGGATGGGCACCAGTACTGCAGATCAGCTCCAATTCAAGTCAATGCCATTATAAAGCCAATGGCTATTCATGATGTGTACCCCTATACAGCTGTCAGCCCCCCGCTGATCAGATACTTAGAGTCTATCCTTAGAATAAGCCATAAATAGAAAATCCCAGGCCAAGCCCTTTAAATATAAAGACATACAAAATATGTACAAGTGAATGACCTAATAATGTATATAAAAGATGGTAGCACAGTACAACTCTATGAGGCATTGAGCTTTTTACAAAAAAAATGTAGGCTTATTCCATCCACAAAGGCCTAGGGGCGGCCCGCACGGAATCATTTTGTGAGATTCTATTCGGATAATCCTTTGCTTTGCATAAAATATCAGGGCAGTGTCAGACGGCACAACCATCATGTCTAAGTGATTATATCTCTTGTCTTACAAGTCACCTGAACAAAGAGGCTGCTGTCGCTCAGGCGGGGGCTAATGGTGCAAACTGATAAATTGTTTGCGCTTTCTGTTTACTGCATCAAATGAAGACACCGAAGATCCCAACGGCTGACTACATATGCAAATGTCACGTCCTAATGGAACATAGAATACTGAATAAAGAGCCTTCGACTGGACTACTCGGAAAGTCAATTTATGAATAGTGTATTGATTTTGATGACCACAATGTAATGCTTAATTTCTCATCTTGTAATCCTGCATTGGAAATGACTGGAGATGAGCGAACAGTAAAATGTTTGAGGTTCGATATTCGTTTTGAGTAGCCCCTCAATATTCGACTACTCGAATCGAATATCGATGCTTATTATAGTCTATGGGGGGAAAATGCTCGTTTCAGGGGTAGGCAACGTTCGATCAAATTATACTTACCAAGTCCACGAGTGAGGGTCGGGCTGGATCCTCCATGCAGTCTTCTCCGTGCAGCGTCCCCGCGGCATCTTCTGGCTCTGAATTCACTCTGCCAGGCATCGGGCCTGGGCAGAGCCGACTGCCCATGTCTGCACTACAAGCGGGCATGATAAGTCGGCTCTGCCAAGGCCCGATGCCTGGCAGAGTGAATGAAGAGCCGGAAGACGCCGCAGGGAAGCTGCACGGAGAAGACTTCTAAAGGTAGGAGAAGAACCAGCGTTGATTGGCCGACTGTATAGCATTCGGCCAATCAATGCTGGGTCTGCATCGAACTTCTACATTCGAATACCTACTCGATCGAATACTACTCGCTCATCTCTAGAAATGACAACTCACTGATGGAGAATATCTGATTCATGGATCTCACCAGTGGGATAATCTATGATAACCCTACTTTGTTGGAGAATTTTAATTAAAGATGAGCAAATCGAAGCTGACGAAAAGTGGACATGCGATCTGAATTTCAGGAAATGTTTGATTCGTATGGAATCCGGATTTCCTCAGGCTTCGTTGTAACGAATTGCATTTTTTCCTAAATTGAGTGCTGCAGGTTAGGACATGGGACAAGGAACTCTGGGAACGCGGGATCACCCATAATGTCATGCATACAGCCCATCACTAGCCAGCCACCCTGTGATGTCACAGCCCTATAAATACCCTCCGCCATCTTGGATTCAGACATTTTCCAGTGTACTTAGTGCAGGGAGAGACGTGAACAGGCGCTAGGGAAGGTGGTAGAAAAGACTTGAAAACTTTTATATATTAAATATTTTGCTCAAACGAACTTCAGAGAAAGAGCATTAGAAGTGTAGGGAAAGAATAGGGAGGTGTTTATACAGAGTATTGAAGCAGAACAGGGTTCATTTGGCTTGTTTGCAGCCTCGGTAATAGGAACAATCCTACTACACCTTGCTGCACTGACTGCCATTATACTGCTGCTCATTGCAAGTTTGCAATAGATCGTACCTGAGTAATTCAATTTATTTGGGTCTTACTGCAAGGCACACTGTTCTACATCACTATACAGGCTCTCTGCAGCCAGGAAATAGCTGCTTTTTAACGGGATTCGCCGCAAGTTAATTTGGATCAAATCGTGTTGAAAAATTCAGCGAACTGATCGAAACGAATTTTTGAAAAATTCGCTCATCTCTAATTTTGAATATGTTAAAATAAATACAGACTAATTACATTATATTAGAACAGTACATACTTTGTTTTTGATATGTAGTTTTTCTAGTAGTTGTATGGTAGTACTATATCATGATAATACATAATGTCATAGTACAGAGATGATCGTAAACATGGTGATATAACAGTACAGCCATAATAAACAGTAATGTTACAGTACAGGGATAATACACAGAGTGATGTCACAGTACAGAGATAACACACAGTGATGTCACAGTACAGGGGTAATGTACACAGTGATGTCACAGTACAGGAATAATATACACAGTGATGTCACAGTACAGGGGTAATCTACTCAGTGATGTCACAGTACAGAGATAATACACACAGTGATGTCACAGTACAGGGATAATACACACAGTGATGTCACAGTACAGGGATAATATACACAGTGATGTCACAGTACAGGGATAATACACACAGTGATGTCACAGTACAGGGATAATACACACAGTGATGTCACAGTACAGGGGTAATCTACTCAGTGATGTCACAGTACAGAGATAATACACACAGTGATGTCACAGTACAGAGATAATACACACAGTGATGTCACAGTACAGGGATAATACACACAGTGATGTCACAGTACAGGGATAATACACACAGTGATGTCACAGTACAGGGGTAATATACACAGTGATGTTACAGTACAGGGATAATACACACAGTGATGTCACAGTACAGGGATAATACACACAGTGATGTCACAGTACAGGGATAATACACACAGTGATGTCACAGTACAGGGATAATGTACACAGTGATGTCACAGTACAGGGATAATGCACACAGTGATGTCACAGTACCGGGATAATACACACAGTGATGTCACAGTACAGGGATAATACACACAGTGATGTCACAGTACAGGGATAATACACACAGTGATGTCACAGTACAGGATAATACACACAGTGATGTCACAGTACAGGGATAATGTACACAGTGATGTCACAGTACAGGGATAATATACACAGTGATGTCACAGTATAGGAATAATACACACAGTGATGTCACAATATACAGAGATAATACACACAGCGATGTCACAGTACAGGGATAATGTTTGCATTTCTGTAGAATTAAGCAAATTGAATGAAATTTGTCTCGAAGTCCACAGTCTTGTTTTGGGCCAAACTTGTTTGGTAGGAACCAAATCCGCTATTATTATAGTCTGGGACCACAGAGTATAATGAACAGAGGCACTGGTGAGTACATATGCATATCAAACAGACATACTCACCTCTCCTAGGCTCTGCCAGAGCGTTCATTGTGGATCCTCTTTCTCTTCAAGGCTCTTCTGGCCACTGAATTACATCAACACTTAGACACAAACATCATGACGACGTCACATCCCACGTGACTGCTCAGGCCCAATTACAGGCCACTGATGCCATTCAGGAGGCCAGAAGAGGACTTGAGACCTGTACTGGTCGCCGAAATGGAGCCCAGGAGAGGTGAGTATGTCTGCTTATTATGTTTCTGCACCTGCCCTGTGCTTATGATTCTCTGGGCTCTAGGGATACCCCAGAGAACAATAGTGGTTATTATAGTGGTCTGTAGTAGAGGTGTTAAACCCCCCCCACCTATATTAAATTGAAGAAGGACCTTATGTATTGTACCTTAGATAACCCCTTGAAGTATGACACATTAATACATTCTCCAGAATGATATAAATAGTATCAATTTCACGTTTCCTGACAGTACACAATCTGACTATACAGGGTTATACAGGGTTTTCAATGAGTTGCTTCATCCTGTGGCAGCTTTATAGTCCTGCATATAAAAAGCAAACATAGCAACCATTGTGTATTCACTGTGGACAGTTCAAAGTAGCTTGCGCCTGCCGTACAGGTGAATAGAGCTTGTATTCATGCCTGTGTGACAAGGACATCTCATTTGCCTTTAGTTATTTGCATGGCACTTCCCAGATGCCAAATGGCTTGACATGGTATCATATTTTGGAAGAATACTGTTGAATAATAAAGATAGTGGGATTCTGGAGAATATTGTTAATGTAAAGGGCTTTCCTGTCTTGTAGCCACAATATTGCAAAGCGTCTTTTAACTACTTCACAATCATCATATTTTTGCCCATTTTTACCAGTTATCAGATAGAAATCCATGTAAAAGACAGACAAAAAGAAAAGAAGTCCATAGCACCATTATTAAATTCCCGGGTTCATCATTTCCTTAGGATAAGTCATCAATGTATGAATGATGGGTGTCTGAGACGTCTAGTGGTAGGAACTAAGGGGGAGTCCCAGCTCCTGGTGAGCCAAAGCCTCCCTCTTAGAGTGTATGACATGGTGTGTGTGGGTTGCAGCAAATGAGACTTAATATGGTTAGTCTGCAATACCAAGCAGAGTAACGCTAGTATAGGTGCCAGTCTGCCACAGTCTGCCATTACTGCTGCCCAGTAATTCTGCTTACCAATCGGGGTCTTGTGGGTTGGTCCCCATCACTATAATATCCCAGAAAACTAAGTTGGCGAATGGGACTTAGTGGAGGAATATGGGCACAGCCAGACTAGTGTAGATACCATGGTGCTGTACATACTAGTGTAGATACCAGGGTGCTGTAGATACTAGTGTAGATACCAGGGTCCTGAAGATACTAGTGTGGATACCAGGGTGCTGTAGATACTAGTGTAGATACCAGAGTGCTGTAGATACTAGTGTAGATACCAGGGTGCTGTAGATACTAGTGTAGATACCAGGGTGCTGTAGATACTAGTGTAGATACCAGAGTTCTGTAGATACTAGTGTAGATACCAGGGTGCTGTAGATACTAGTGTAGATAGCAGGGTGGTGTAGATACTAGTGTAGATACCAGGGTGCTGTAGATACTAGTGTAGATACCAGAGTGCTGTAGATACTAGTGTAGATACCAGGTTGCTGTAGATACTAGTGTAGATACCAGGGTGCTGTAGATACTAGTGTAGATAGCAGGGTGGTGTAGATACTAGTGTAGATACCAGGGTGCTGTAGATACTAGTGTAGATACCAGGGTGCTGTAGATACTAGTGTAGATACCAGAGTGCTGTAGATACTAGTGTAGATACCAGGTTGCTGTAGATACTAGTGTAGATAGCAGGGTGGTGTAGATACTAGTGTAGATACCAGGGTGGTGTAGATACTAGTGTAGATACCAGGGTGCTGTAGATAGTAGTGTAGATACCAGGGTGCTGTAGTTAGTAGTGTAGATACCAGGGTGCTGTAGATAGTAGTGTAGATACCAGGGTGCTGTAGATACTAGTGTAGATACCAGGGTGCTGTAGATACTAGTGTAGATACCAGAGTGCTGTAGATACTAGTGTAGATACCAGGTTGCTGTAGATACTAGTGTAGATACCAGGGTGCTGTAGATACTAGTGTAGATACCAGGGTGCTGTAGATAGTAGTGTAGATACCAGGGTGCTGTAGATAGTAGTGTAGATACCAGGGTGCTGTAGATACTAGTGTAGATACCAGGGTGCTGTAGATACTAGTGTAGATACCAGAGTGCTGTAGATACTAGTGTAGATACCAGGGTGCTGTAGATACTAGTGCAGATAGCAGGGTGGTGTAGATACTAGTGTAGATACCAGGGTCCTGTAGATACTAGTGTAGATACCAGGTTGCTGTAGATACTAGTGTAGATACCAGGGTGCTGTAGATACTAGTGTAGATACCAGGTTGCTGTAGATACTAGTGTAGATAGCAGGGTGCTGTAGATACTAGTGTAGATACCAGGGTGCTGTAGATAGTAGTGTAGATACCAGGGTGCTGCAGTTAGTAGTGTAGATACCAGGGTGCTGTAGATACTAGTGTAGATACCAGGGTGCTGTAGATACTAGTGTAGATACCAGGTTGCTGTAGATACTAGTGTAGATAGCAGGGTGGTGTAGATACTAGTGTAGATACCAGGGTGCTGTAGATAGTAGTGTAGATACCAGGGTGCTGTAGTTAGTAGTGTAGATACCAGGGTGCTGTAGATAGTAGTGTAGATACCAGGGTGCTGTAGATACTAGTGTAGATACCAGGGTGCTGTAGATACTAGTGTAGATACCAGAGTGCTGTAGATACTAGTGTAGATACCAGGTTGCTGTAGATACTAGTGTAGATACCAGGGTGCTGTAGATACTAGTGTAGATACCAGGGTGCTGTAGATAGTAGTGTAGATACCAGGGTGCTGTAGATAGTAGTGTAGATACCAGGGTGCTGTAGATACTAGTGTAGATACCAGGGTGCTGTAGATACTAGTGTAGATACCAGAGTGCTGTAGATACTAGTGTAGATACCAGGGTGCTGTAGATACTAGTGCAGATAGCAGGGTGGTGTAGATACTAGTGTAGATACCAGGGTCCTGTAGATACTAGTGTAGATACCAGGTTGCTGTAGATACTAGTGTAGATACCAGGGTGCTGTAGATACTAGTGTAGATACCAGAGTGCTGTAGATACTAGTGTAGATACCAGGTTGCTGTAGATACTAGTGTAGATAGCAGGGTGCTGTAGATACTAGTGTAGATACCAGGGTGCTGTAGATAGTAGTGTAGATACCAGGGTGCTGTAGTTAGTAGTGTAGATACCAGGGTGCTGTAGATACTAGTGTAGATACCAGGGTGCTGTAGATACTAGTGTAGATACCAGGTTGCTGTAGATACTAGTGTAGATAGCAGGGTGGTGTAGATACTAGTGTAGATACCAGGGTGCTGTAGATAGTAGTGCAGATACCAGGGTGCTGTAGTTAGTAGTGTAGATACCAGGGTGCTGTAGATAGTAGTGTAGATACCAGGGTGCTGTAGATACTAGTGTAGATACCAGGGTGCTGTAGATACTAGTGTAGATACCAGGGTGCTGTAGATACTAGTGTAGATACCAGGGTGCTGTAGATACTAGTGTAGATACCAGAGTGCTGTAGATACTAGTGTAGATACCAGGGTGCTGTAGATACTAGTGTAGATAGCAGGGTGGTGTAGATACTAGTGTAGATACCAGGGTGCTGTAGATACTAGTGTAGATACCAGAGTGCTGTAGATACTAGTGTAGATACCAGGTTGCTGTAGATACTAGTGTAGATAGCAGGGTGGTGTAGATACTAGTGTAGATACCAGGGTGGTGTAGATACTAGTGTAGATACCAGGGTGCTGTAGATAGTAGTGTAGATACCAGGGTGCTGTAGTTAGTAGTGTAGATACCAGGGTGCTGTAGATAGTAGTGTAGATACCAGGGTGCTGTAGATACTAGTGTAGATACCAGGGTGCTGCAGATACTAGTGTAGATACCAGAGTGCTGTAGATACTAGTGTAGATACCAGGTTGATGTAGATACTAGTGTAGATACCAGGGTGCTGTAGATACTAGTGTAGATACCAGGGTGCTGTAGATAGTAGTGTAGATACCAGGGTGCTGTAGATAGTAGTGTAGATACCAGGGTGCTGTAGATACTAGTGTAGATACCAGGGTGCTGTAGATACTAGTGTAGATACCAGAGTGCTGTAGATACTAGTGTAGATACCAGGGTGCTGTAGATACTAGTGCAGATAGCAGGGTGGTGTAGATACTAGTGTAGATACCAGGGTCCTGTAGATACTAGTGTAGATACCAGGTTGCTGTAGATACTAGTGTAGATACCAGGGTGCTGTAGATACTAGTGTAGATACCAGAGTGCTGTAGATACTAGTGTAGATACCAGGGTGCTGTAGATACTAGTGTAGATACCAGGGTGCTGTAGATACTAGTGTAGATACCAGAGTTCTGTAGATACTAGTGTAGATACCAGGGTGCTGTAGATACTAGTGTAGATAGCAGGGTGGTGTAGATACTAGTGTAGATACCAGGGTGCTGTAGATACTAGTGTAGATACCAGAGTGCTGTAGATACTAGTGTAGATACCAGGTTGCTGTAGATACTAGTGTAGATACCAGGGTGCTGTAGATACTAGTGTAGATAGCAGGGTGGTGTAGATACTAGTGTAGATACCAGGGTGCTGTAGATACTAGTGTAGATACCAGGGTGCTGTAGATACTAGTGTAGATACCAGAGTGCTGTAGATACTAGTGTAGATACCAGGTTGCTGTAGATACTAGTGTAGATAGCAGGGTGGTGTAGATACTAGTGTAGATACCAGGGTGGTGTAGATACTAGTGTAGATACCAGGGTGCTGTAGATAGTAGTGTAGATACCAGGGTGCTGTAGTTAGTAGTGTAGATACCAGGGTGCTGTAGATAGTAGTGTAGATACCAGGGTGCTGTAGATACTAGTGTAGATACCAGGGTGCTGTAGATACTAGTGTAGATACCAGAGTGCTGTAGATACTAGTGTAGATACCAGGTTGCTGTAGATACTAGTGTAGATACCAGGGTGCTGTAGATACTAGTGTAGATACCAGGGTGCTGTAGATAGTAGTGTAGATACCAGGGTGCTGTAGATAGTAGTGTAGATACCAGGGTGCTGTAGATACTAGTGTAGATACCAGGGTGCTGTAGATACTAGTGTAGATACCAGAGTGCTGTAGATACTAGTGTAGATACCAGGGTGCTGTAGATACTAGTGCAGATAGCAGGGTGGTGTAGATACTAGTGTAGATACCAGGGTCCTGTAGATACTAGTGTAGATACCAGGTTGCTGTAGATACTAGTGTAGATACCAGGGTGCTGTAGATACTAGTGTAGATACCAGAGTGCTGTAGATACTAGTGTAGATACCAGGTTGCTGTAGATACTAGTGTAGATAGCAGGGTGCTGTAGATACTAGTGTAGATACCAGGGTGCTGTAGATAGTAGTGTAGATACCAGGGTGCTGTAGTTAGTAGTGTAGATACCAGGGTGCTGTAGATACTAGTGTAGATACCAGGGTGCTGTAGATACTAGTGTAGATACCAGGTTGCTGTAGATACTAGTGTAGATAGCAGGGTGGTGTAGATACTAGTGTAGATACCAGGGTGCTGTAGATAGTAGTGTAGATACCAGGGTGCTGTAGTTAGTAGTGTAGATACCAGGGTGCTGTAGATAGTAGTGTAGATACCAGGGTGCTGTAGATACTAGTGTAGATACCAGGGTGCTGTAGATACTAGTGTAGATACCAGAGTGCTGTAGATACTAGTGTAGATACCAGGTTGCTGTAGATACTAGTGTAGATACCAGGGTGCTGTAGATACTAGTGTAGATACCAGGGTGCTGTAGATAGTAGTGTAGATACCAGGGTGCTGTAGATAGTAGTGTAGATACCAGGGTGCTGTAGATAGTAGTGTAGATACCAGGGTGCTGTAGATACTAGTGTAGATACCAGAGTGCTGTAGATACTAGTGTAGATACCAGGGTGCTGTAGATACTAGTGCAGATAGCAGGGTGGTGTAGATACTAGTGTAGATACCAGGGTCCTGTAGATACTAGTGTAGATACCAGGTTGCTGTAGATACTAGTGTAGATACCAGGGTGCTGTAGATACTAGTGTAGATACCAGAGTGCTGTAGATACTAGTGTAGATACCAGGTTGCTGTAGATACTAGTGTAGATAGCAGGGTGCTGTAGATACTAGTGTAGATACCAGGGTGCTGTAGATAGTAGTGTAGATACCAGGGTGCTGTAGTTAGTAGTGTAGATACCAGGGTGCTGTAGATACTAGTGTAGATACCAGGGTGCTGTAGATACTAGTGTAGATACCAGGTTGCTGTAGATACTAGTGTAGATAGCAGGGTGGTGTAGATACTAGTGTAGATACCAGGGTGCTGTAGATAGTAGTGCAGATACCAGGGTGCTGTAGTTAGTAGTGTAGATACCAGGGTGCTGTAGATAGTAGTGTAGATACCAGGGTGCTGTAGATACTAGTGTAGATACCAGGGTGCTGTAGATACTAGTGTAGATACCAGGGTGCTGTAGATACTAGTGTAGATACCAGGGTGCTGTAGATACTAGTGTAGATACCAGAGTGCTGTAGATACTAGTGTAGATACCAGGGTGCTGTAGATACTAGTGTAGATAGCAGGGTGGTGTAGATACTAGTGTAGATACCAGGGTGCTGTAGATACTAGTGTAGATACCAGAGTGCTGTAGATACTAGTGTAGATACCAGGTTGCTGTAGATACTAGTGTAGATAGCAGGGTGGTGTAGATACTAGTGTAGATACCAGGGTGGTGTAGATACTAGTGTAGATACCAGGGTGCTGTAGATAGTAGTGTAGATACCAGGGTGCTGTAGTTAGTAGTGTAGATACCAGGGTGCTGTAGATAGTAGTGTAGATACCAGGGTGCTGTAGATACTAGTGTAGATACCAGGGTGCTGCAGATACTAGTGTAGATACCAGAGTGCTGTAGATACTAGTGTAGATACCAGGTTGATGTAGATACTAGTGTAGATACCAGGGTGCTGTAGATACTAGTGTAGATACCAGGGTGCTGTAGATAGTAGTGTAGATACCAGGGTGCTGTAGATAGTAGTGTAGATACCAGGGTGCTGTAGATACTAGTGTAGATACCAGGGTGCTGTAGATACTAGTGTAGATACCAGAGTGCTGTAGATACTAGTGTAGATACCAGGGTGCTGTAGATACTAGTGCAGATAGCAGGGTGGTGTAGATACTAGTGTAGATACCAGGGTCCTGTAGATACTAGTGTAGATACCAGGTTGCTGTAGATACTAGTGTAGATACCAGGGTGCTGTAGATACTAGTGTAGATACCAGAGTGCTGTAGATACTAGTGTAGATACCAGGTTGCTGTAGATACTAGTGTAGATACCAGGGTGCTGTAGATAGTAGTGTAGATACCAGGGTGCTGTAGTTAGTAGTGTAGATACCAGGGTGCTGTAGATACTAGTGTAGATACCAGGGTGCTGTAGATAGTAGTGTAGATACCAGGGTGCTGTAGATACTAGTGTAGACATACCTCACAACCGTCCCGATTTCCGCGGGACAGTCACGATTTGGGTGACATGTCCCGCGGTCCCGGTTGGAGGGAGGTATGTCCCGATTTCAACTCAGATCTGCGTCCAGAGGACGCAGATCTGAGTTGAACACATATGCGGTTGAGGGAAGGAGCTGACACGTCAGCTCCTCGCTTCGCCGCTGCGCGCCTCTCTCGCTGACACATATGCGGCTGAAGCGAGGAGCTGACCTGTGTGAGCTCCTCGCTTCGCCACTGCCGCCGGCTACTGGCTTGCAGACGCGATGTGTCACATGACACATCACGTGTCACATCGCATCTGCAAGCCAGTAGCCGACGGCAGCGGCGAAGCGAGGAGCTCACACAGGTCAGCTCCTCGCTTCAGCCGCATATGTGTCAGCGAGAGAGGCGCGCAGCGGCGAAGTGAGGAGCTGACATGTGTCAGCTCCTTCCTTCAACCGCATATGTGTCAGCAAGAGAGGCACGCAGAGAGCGGCGAGGGAGCGGAGGAGAAGGTAAGTGTAATGTGGAGGTGGAACGTGAAACTGGGGGCAGATTAAGGAGAGGACGGCATGACACTGGGGGCAGAGATGTGGAGACATGAATCTGGGGTAGAGATGGGGGGACATGAATCTGGGGGCAGAGATGGAGGGGACATGAATCTGGGGGCAGAGATGTGGAGACATGAATCTGGGGGCAGAGATGGAGGGACATGAATCTGGGGTAGAGATGGAGGGGACATGAATCTGGGGGCAGAGATGTGGAGACATGAATCTGGGGGCAGAGATGGGGGGACATGAATCTGGGGGCAGAGATGTGGAGACATGAATCTGGGGGCAGAGATGGAGGGACATGAATCTGGGGTAGAGATGGAGGGGACATGAATCTGGGGGCAGAGATGGGGGACATGAATCTGGGGGCAGAGATGGAGGGACATGAATCTGGGGGCAGAGATGGAGGGGACATGAATCTGGGGGCAGAGATGGAGGGGACATGAAACTGGGGGCAGAGATGGAGGGGACATTAATCTGGGGGCAGAGATGGAGGGGACATTAATCTGGGGGCAGAGATGGAGGGGACATGAAACTGGGGGCAGAGATGGAGGGGACATTAATCTGGGGGCAGAGATGGAAGGGGGACATGAAACTGGTGGCAGATGAAGGGTGTATATGAAACTGGGGGAGAGATAGAGGGGGGACATATAATTTACGGGTGACTGTAGGAGGATTATACTGTGTGCGGGCACATGAAAAATTAACGAGTGGGCGGAGCCAACACAAAAGTGGGTGGGGCTAAATTTGCACATTTTGTCCCTCTTTCGGTTCTTCAAAAGTTGGGAGGTATGGTGTAGATACCAGGGTGCTGTAGATACTAGTGTAGATACCAGGGTGCTGTAGATAGTAGTGTAGATACCAGGTTGCTGTAGATACTAGTGCAGATAGCAGGGTGGTGTAGATACTAGTGTAGATACCAGGGTCCTGTAGATACTAGTGTAGATACCAGGGTCCTGTAGATACTAGTGTAGATACCAGGGTGCTGTAGATACTAGTGTAGATACCAGGGTCCTGTAGATACTAGTGTAGATACCAGGGTGCTGTAGATACTAGTGTAGATAGCAGGATGCTGTAGATAGTAGTGTAGATACGAGGGTGCTGTAGATAGTAGTGTAGATACGAGGGTGCTGTAGATAGTAGTGTAGATACGAGGGTGCTGTAGATACTAGTGTAGATACCAGGGTGCTGTAGATACTAGTTTAGATAGCAGGGTGCTGTAGACAGTAGTGTAGATACGAGGGTGCTGTAGATAGTGTAGATACGAGGGTGCTGTAGATACTAGTGTAGATACCAGGTTGCTGTAGATGCTAGTGTAGATACCAGGGTGCTGTAGATACTAGTGTAGATAGCAGGGTGCTGTAGATACAGTGTAATATAGTATGTGAACATAAATTCATAACAGTCGTGAAGCCATGTCATTTATTGGGATATAAAGTAGCCTATATTTTAATCGAGGTTACAATCTATCTATGTGCCAAATTTCATTCAAGTTCGTTCAGCTTTTTTTGCGTGATTGAGGAACAAACACACAAACACACAAATTTATAAATTTTCACATTTATAATATTAGTAGAATTAGTAGGATTGACTTCATCTAACATTACTAATGGTCGGAATACATAGAATCGCCTTGAGATTTTGATGCTGAGACAAAGATACTTTTTGAAACGTGCATTACAAACCGCAGCGTGTAATACTAAAAAACAGAAAAATATCCCCCGAGGTGCAGCCATTACTCTGTGGTTTCTGGCAATCAATTAAAAGAAACACATGGCAGGCGATACTAATTCTGCAATCTTCGCAGTCCCTCACTTTTCATTCTTGAAAAACAACAGCATGCCCAGCATATGTTGGCAGTTTTAGGTTTTAGGTTTGGGACACATGGGATGGGAACCTAGTTCCTCTTCTGCCAGCGGTGACCTATAGAAATACGACCCCCCCTGAAAAAAATTCCCAACTAAAATTGTAGGCCACATTCCCTCAGCACACATTTCCTCGATTAGGAGTTAAGAAGACTGACAAACCACCCCAATGTCTCTGTGTCCATGAACATGGATGCCATCTATTTTTATTTTATAGACCTGTAGACTTGATATGATGTGATACATCTGTGAAGACTTAGCATCAGTGAAAAAAATGATCATGCTGCCTTCGACATGGTTCTCATTCCTAATGGCCTACACAATATTGCTTGGCCATTAACATGGCTACCCCTCTGATTCCTAGATCCCAACATGGCTCCCCTTTCCAGCTTACCCCTTTACTGCTAGCCTTGATAATACTTACATTTCATAGGGCACAATTTAGCTCACCAGGGAACAACCATGTTTGTGTGGGATATACATAAAACCCATCCCTTTTGTGGCCCAGTTCCTGAGATTGTCCTAACAAAATTGGGACTGTTGGCATGTATTCGTGACACATCAGTGACAGACCACATTGACTTTGATAAGATGGGCTTTCATCTCCAGTGTGATGCCGGTGACTTTTCTCCCCAGATGTCACTCACTCTCATGATCTTGCTTGCTGCAGTCCGGTGATGCAGCACAGAGCTGCGTCCATATTCATCTCACAATGTACGTAAATCTAATTTGTGATCTTTTCAAAGGAGTTCCCGCTGAAAAATTTGCTAAAAGTGTTTTTTGTTTGGATAAGGGGGTGGTCTGCTTGTAGAGAGGTGACTTCCACAAAGTATATGTAAGGGAATTGCTGGGACAGCAATTCCCCAGTAACTGCTTGAACCCTGGGACAAGACACAAGAGACAGTGAGCCCTAAGCTGAAGCCCCCAACTGTCCCTTCCTATTGTCAGGCCCTATCCTATGTAATAGGCGGCAACCACGAAGACAGTCCCTCCCTGTATAAGTGAGACACAAAATGCAGACAAGATGGACAACAAAAAAGAGAGGTCAGCTTGCCAAGGGTCAGTAACAGTCGAGCGATGCAGTGCCAAATCAGAGTCCAAAGAATAGTCAGTGAGGAAAGCCAGAGGTCAAGGATAATAGTGTAAGCAAAAACAGGGGCAGTAAAGAGCAAGTATGCACACGGCAATAGCAAGCACTGGTGTGAATGAGAACCAAGGTTAAATAGGGAGGAAGAACCCGCCCCTGGAGTTGACAGGAAGGCAGCTGTCAATCACAAGGCAAGACCAGATTAACCATTAGAGGAGCAGAGACAAATAAGGGCAGAAGACGGGTGTGGTGCATATACAATCACAACAGTAGATCCGTGTTCACACAGTGCGACCAAAAACTTTAAGCCATGAACCAAACTGCACACGCCTCCTGCGCCACAACACGCGAGCAGAGGGTGGCGCAGAGACCTGAACAGGCAGAGATGTTACAGTATAAGAGGAAAATTAGTCTCTAAAAAAATCAGTCTTTAAGAATGTGGGTCTTCTCAAAGCAGTGGTCTTCTGGGGAGGTTTCACGGTACCCCTGCACTTCACCATTGTATTCAATTGTATTCAGTGTCATATGGCACTGTCCTGAATCTGAGATGGCTGAGAGGGCCCCTCCACAGCCATAGCGCCTGGTGCACCTTTGGTTAAATCAACCATTAACCGAGGTATATATTATGGGGTTCTGCAGAAGATGACAAGCATATAAAAGGTTCATCAGTAGTTAGGCTGGTCTTACATGACTGTAATTTAGGTCCGCAAATGGTACGCAATTGCGGGTTTTCAATTGCGGACCATTTGCAGACACGTTATACTCAGTGCGGCCTCTCAGACCACCAGCAGGTCCGCAAAGGCCATGAATTCACCGCACTGCACGGACTCACCCATAGAACTCTATGGGACGTGTGCGGCAGGACACGGTCGTCTGCGATATCTATGTCCAATGTCTATTAGTAGTGTTGCTGATCAGCAACTTGCGGACCGTAAAACCAATACGGTTGTGTAAGACCAGCCTCAAGCTTTGTATTTTAAGCTGTGTATTGTAAGGCAGAGGTGTGTATTATAAAGCTTTGTAGCAGGAGTGATTTTTATAATGTGGTTTGGCAATAGCTGAGGTATGTATTATGATGTTCTGCAGCAGCTGAGGTATGTATTACTGGGTTCTATACCAGGGTCAGCAAATGCCAAATTAAAAAAAAGTAAAATAATGCAGAACTCATTGTACCATGTAATTATAATGTCTCGGTACTGCATTCCCTTTAATGGTCCTTGCAGACCGAGATGGTATGGACATTTGCATATAAGGTAAAGAGGTTTCTCCCCCTTTCTTCCTATATATTTAGCAGTATTTCTATTTCACTGGAGCTAGTACACATGGGGGTCTATTAATGCGCCATCTTGTGGATGTTTTGTGAACTGCACCTGCTTATACTTGCCCTTGTAATTTATGTTGCCAATGTAAAGGAGTGTCCAGTATGATCAGGTGACCTTCAGGACCAATCAAGCTCCCTTGACTGGCCTGGAGGAGGAGGAGTTACACCCCTCTCTAGAGGGGGTTGGGAACCCTTTGTGGGTTTTTTGTGTGAGGAGATCTACACATGTGGAGCTGAAAATGGCAGCCAAGCATCAGGGCACTTCAACCAGAGATGTCTTTTCCTCTGGGCTCAAGATTCTCCTCAGAGAGTGTTTTCCTCTGAAGTTCCAAGTCTACAAGTACTAAAGGATACGGACCTGCTTATCCATACATCTGGGAACCTCACACGTATCTCTCTGCAAGTAAGTCTTTGGGACAAATCTATATTTAAGAAGCCCATAGCTAGTCTGACAGAATTTGAGGGTCTCCCGCTGTCGACATCTCTATTTCCTCTCCTACATACGTGTACCCAGTCTGTTGGGGACTAACCCCCTGGATACAGGCCATCTTTACAAGTATATACAAGTTTAACTACCCAAGCAACTACTAATTAAACTATCCAAAGCATTCCTGCTCCAAGCTCCATCACCTGCTTGACTGGACACTACCTGCAAAGATCACTGTATTGTATGTGAAGAATTACTCCATATGTACATTTGTATTACCTTGTCCTGCTAGTAAAAGAGCAACAACTACCCCTGAGACCTGGTTGTCTGTTGTCATTGTCAGGTACCACGTGGGGGTGGGTAGTAGGGGACATCAAAAAGGAGGCTTTGTGCACACTTGGGATCCAGATCAAGCCACATCTGACATATTACCCGTGATATCAGTCCTGGCCCTCCTGAGTGTTACATCTCGATTGTAAGGATGCTGTCATACATGACCCAACATATAATGCACACTAGGAAACCGGATGGTCAGCCTTCCATTTAAGTATTACTGAGTCATTAGATCTAAACAATTCTGTCATTTTTAATTTATGCCATCTAGTGATCACTTTAAATACTTTTTTTTGGTAATACTCTATACATATATTGCTATATATCCTACTAATATTATAAATGTGAAAGTTTGTGTGTTTGGAAATTTGTGTGTTTGTTCCTCAATCACGCAAAAACAGCTGAATGGATATGATTGAAATTTGGCACATAGATAGTTTGTAACCTCGATTAACACATAGGCTACTTTTTATGCTAGTAAATGACATGGTTTCACGGCTGTTATGAATTTATGTTCACATACTATGTACACTGCTCTTGCAGCAGCTTATCTCAGGTTCTGATAAAGCCAGGTCTGTTATCTGTCTGTGTAAACACACAGCTAACCCTCAGTCCATTGTGTACATGCTATTTGCATATTATCTGATCTGCTCCAGGCAGAGCTGACACACTGGATGGGAAAACACCTTTAATCCAAATTGGCAGTTTGCTACTTTTAAACATGTCGGGAAAAAGAAAATCTAATTTGTTGCAAAATTTTAAAACAACGACAGCTATGAAGGAAGCCAGAAGTCAACAGAGTTCTCCTCAAGCAGAGCTGACAGGGATCATCGGCGTCAACAACACGCTCATTATATGGCGTCCCAGCGAGCTGCTGAGATGCCGGAACAATCACAGGCACAGGGCAAGGAACAAGTTTAGTTGCAGGCCAGGTTGACAGCTGCCGAAACGCCAGAGCAGGCGAATCATCAACACCAACAACAAGCTCATTATATGGTGTCCCAGTGAGCTGCTGAGATGCCGGAACAATCACAGGCACGGCGTGAGGAACAAGTTCAGCAGCAGGACAGCTTAAGAGTTGCCGGTACACCGGAGCAGGCAAACCATCGATGGCAGTAACTTACTGAATATAGGTGGATCATTGACGTCAGCAATACGAAGACAAAGTCGTGGGCAGAGGCTAATATATATATATACTCAATAATAAAAAAAATGGTAAAAGCTTATTTTTATTTCTCATTAGGTATGTTTTTCTCATATCAGGCTATTTCTTTCTCTGAATATGTATCACAAAGAGATACATCTCTATGTGGCAGTACAGTGTATGCTTAGAAAAATCTACTTTTAAGTATACAGTGTACTTATATATGTATAGAGATCTCTCTAATACTAATACATTATGTATGGGTTCAAATCCCTGCAAATAACTCATAAAAAATGAATAGTTAAGATAATTTCTAAATTGATAGCAAATGTCCCGGCAGCCTCCTGATACAAACTCACTGCGCTAAGGTGGTGTCACTGCACAGTGAATACTAAAGAGCCTGCAGCCAGGTGAAAGTGACTTATGTGACCGGTATTCTGTGCGAGTTGACTTGTCAGGAGACCATTCTATATGGAATACAGATAGCTTTGTTCATCTTCCCTTATGATGTAATGCAGGAGTGAAATAGTGAAATCATGATTGGAGAGAACTTGGTGCTGTATCTACCAACCACTAGTACACTGTAAAGGAAGCAGCCAGCAGAAGAAAAGGAAATGGATGACATAGCAAAAGTGAATAAATCATCTCTGCATACATACAATAAAATTCCTTCAATCTTACACTAAAAAACTAGTCTCCTTAGCCCCCAGAGTATAAAGATCGGAGGACCAGTGGAGGTGTTTAAAACATATTAAGCAGTGTAACTTACCTCTCCTGGGCTCAGGGGCAAGTCTTCTGGCCTCTTCTGTTCACAGAGACATCTCTAAATGATGTCAGAAACTACTCAGGCCAGTGGGCCTCAGTGGTCACATTGGTCTCTTCATAGAAAATGACACGACGTAATATCACGTGGGTTACGCTGCCATTATTTTGTATCATGATAAGGTCATAAGAAAACCGTATGAGCCACTATGGGACATTATACAGTGTGGAGGAGCCTTTATGGAACATTATACCTTGCAGAGCGACCACTATGGGGCATAATACTGTGTGGAGGAGCCACTATGGGACACTATTAGAGATGAGCGAACAGCGTTCGATCGGATATCAGGCTGTTCGAGATGTTCGATTTGGGTCAAACACCAGGTGGCAAACTCACTAAAATTTCGATTCCCCTCTCACCTTCCCTGGCGCTTTTTTTGCACCAATAACTGCACAGGGGAGGTGGGACAGGAACTACGACAACGGAGGCATCGAAAAAAAATCGGAAAAAGGAATTGGCTGGCTAATTCAGGTGACCTCCAATTTATACGAACAGTGGATTTAATATCCGGTTCATATTAGACTGTGAACTATGTGACTGTGAGACAGGGACCGATGTACAGGCAGGGTTAGCTAGAGATTACCTTTATTTAGGTGGGAATGTCACTCACCCAGCTCTTTGGGGCTCTATCTGGTCGGGATCCCTGTCAGCTTGCGATATGCGCGAGCTGACTTTTTCCCATAGGAATGCATTGACCAGCGTTGATTGGCTGAATGCCATACAGAGTACAGCATTCGGTCAATCAACGCTGGTTCAGCCAAAGGCTCGTCTGTGAGGAGTGTAGGCAAGTGGAGGGAAAGGTGGTGGAGGGAAGGTATATTCCATTGAGATGGCTCCTCGCCACTAGGTAAATGATGAATCCAGTTCCGGGTCTTGGGTGTAGTCATAGACCCAGGTTCCAAGCTCTGGCCCTGAGTTTTCTTAGAACACATTTGGAGCCTTAACCCTGTGAAGTCAGGAGGGTGTCTCTGACTTTCATTACTGCTGCTGCTATTGAGAGTTGAGGACCCAAACCCTGTGTAGCTGTGGAGAACCAGAAGGGCCAGCCTGTTAAGTTTGTGGACTGCACTGCCTTGTGATCCATAGCAACTCTCTCCACCATCTGTTCTGGGGTAAGCGTCTCAGGACATAACCATTTTCGGACCAGATGGAACACGCTCATTATATGGCGTCCCAGCGAGCTGCTGAGATGCCGGAACAATCACAGGCACAGGGCAAGGAACAAGTTTAGTTGCAGGCCAGGTTGACAGCTGCCGAAACGCCAGAGCAGGCGAATCATCAACACCAACAACAAGCTCATTATATGGTGTCCCAGTGAGCTGCTGAGATGCCGGAACAATCACAGGCACGGCGTGAGGAACAAGTTCAGCAGCAGGACAGCTTAAGAGTTGCCGGTACACCGGAGCAGGCAAACCATCGATGGCAGTAACTTACTGAATATAGGTGGATCATTGACGTCAGCAATACGAAGACAAAGTCGTGGGCAGAGGCTAATATATATATATACTCAATAATAAAAAAAATGGTAAAAGCTTATTTTTATTTCTCATTAGGTATGTTTTTCTCATATCAGGCTATTTCTTTCTCTGAATATGTATCACAAAGAGATACATCTCTATGTGGCAGTACAGTGTATGCTTAGAAAAATCTACTTTTAAGTATACAGTGTACTTATATATGTATAGAGATCTCTCTAATACTAATACATTATGTATGGGTTCAAATCCCTGCAAATAACTCATAAAAAATGAATAGTTAAGATAATTTCTAAATTGATAGCAAATGTCCCGGCAGCCTCCTGATACAAACTCACTGCGCTAAGGTGGTGTCACTGCACAGTGAATACTAAAGAGCCTGCAGCCAGGTGAAAGTGACTTATGTGACCGGTATTCTGTGCGAGTTGACTTGTCAGGAGACCATTCTATATGGAATACAGATAGCTTTGTTCATCTTCCCTTATGATGTAATGCAGGAGTGAAATAGTGAAATCATGATTGGAGAGAACTTGGTGCTGTATCTACCAACCACTAGTACACTGTAAAGGAAGCAGCCAGCAGAAGAAAAGGAAATGGATGACATAGCAAAAGTGAATAAATCATCTCTGCATACATACAATAAAATTCCTTCAATCTTACACTAAAAAACTAGTCTCCTTAGCCCCCAGAGTATAAAGATCGGAGGACCAGTGGAGGTGTTTAAAACATATTAAGCAGTGTAACTTACCTCTCCTGGGCTCAGGGGCAAGTCTTCTGGCCTCTTCTGTTCACAGAGACATCTCTAAATGATGTCAGAAACTACTCAGGCCAGTGGGCCTCAGTGGTCACATTGGTCTCTTCATAGAAAATGACACGACGTAATATCACGTGGGTTACGCTGCCATTATTTTGTATCATGATAAGGTCATAAGAAAACCGTATGAGCCACTATGGGACATTATACAGTGTGGAGGAGCCTTTATGGAACATTATACCTTGCAGAGCGACCACTATGGGGCATAATACTGTGTGGAGGAGCCACTATGGGACACTATTAGAGATGAGCGAACAGCGTTCGATCGGATATCAGGCTGTTCGAGATGTTCGATTTGGGTCAAACACCAGGTGGCAAACTCACTAAAATTTCGATTCCCCTCTCACCTTCCCTGGCGCTTTTTTTGCACCAATAACTGCACAGGGGAGGTGGGACAGGAACTACGACAACGGAGGCATCGAAAAAAAATCGGAAAAAGGAATTGGCTGGCTAATTCAGGTGACCTCCAATTTATACGAACAGTGGATTTAATATCCGGTTCATATTAGACTGTGAACTATGTGACTGTGAGACAGGGACCGATGTACAGGCAGGGTTAGCTAGAGATTACCTTTATTTAGGTGGGAATGTCACTCACCCAGCTCTTTGGGGCTCTATCTGGTCGGGATCCCTGTCAGCTTGCGATATGCGCGAGCTGACTTTTTCCCATAGGAATGCATTGACCAGCGTTGATTGGCTGAATGCCATACAGAGTACAGCATTCGGTCAATCAACGCTGGTTCAGCCAAAGGCTCGTCTGTGAGGAGTGTAGGCAAGTGGAGGGAAAGGTGGTGGAGGGAAGGTATATTCCATTGAGATGGCTCCTCGCCACTAGGTAAATGATGAATCCAGTTCCGGGTCTTGGGTGTAGTCATAGACCCAGGTTCCAAGCTCTGGCCCTGAGTTTTCTTAGAACACATTTGGAGCCTTAACCCTGTGAAGTCAGGAGGGTGTCTCTGACTTTCATTACTGCTGCTGCTATTGAGAGTTGAGGACCCAAACCCTGTGTAGCTGTGGAGAACCAGAAGGGCCAGCCTGTTAAGTTTGTGGACTGCACTGCCTTGTGATCCATAGCAACTCTCTCCACCATCTGTTCTGGGGTAAGCGTCTCAGGACATAACCATTTTCGGACCAGATGGAACACGCTCATTATATGGCGTCCCAGCGAGCTGCTGAGATGCCGGAACAATCACAGGCACAGGGCAAGGAACAAGTTTAGTTGCAGGCCAGGTTGACAGCTGCCGAAACGCCAGAGCAGGCGAATCATCAACACCAACAACAAGCTCATTATATGGTGTCCCAGTGAGCTGCTGAGATGCCGGAACAATCACAGGCACGGCGTGAGGAACAAGTTCAGCAGCAGGACAGCTTAAGAGTTGCCGGTACACCGGAGCAGGCAAACCATCGATGGCAGTAACTTACTGAATATAGGTGGATCATTGACGTCAGCAATACGAAGACAAAGTCGTGGGCAGAGGCTAATATATATATATACTCAATAATAAAAAAAATGGTAAAAGCTTATTTTTATTTCTCATTAGGTATGTTTTTCTCATATCAGGCTATTTCTTTCTCTGAATATGTATCACAAAGAGATACATCTCTATGTGGCAGTACAGTGTATGCTTAGAAAAATCTACTTTTAAGTATACAGTGTACTTATATATGTATAGAGATCTCTCTAATACTAATACATTATGTATGGGTTCAAATCCCTGCAAATAACTCATAAAAAATGAATAGTTAAGATAATTTCTAAATTGATAGCAAATGTCCCGGCAGCCTCCTGATACAAACTCACTGCGCTAAGGTGGTGTCACTGCACAGTGAATACTAAAGAGCCTGCAGCCAGGTGAAAGTGACTTATGTGACCGGTATTCTGTGCGAGTTGACTTGTCAGGAGACCATTCTATATGGAATACAGATAGCTTTGTTCATCTTCCCTTATGATGTAATGCAGGAGTGAAATAGTGAAATCATGATTGGAGAGAACTTGGTGCTGTATCTACCAACCACTAGTACACTGTAAAGGAAGCAGCCAGCAGAAGAAAAGGAAATGGATGACATAGCAAAAGTGAATAAATCATCTCTGCATACATACAATAAAATTCCTTCAATCTTACACTAAAAAACTAGTCTCCTTAGCCCCCAGAGTATAAAGATCGGAGGACCAGTGGAGGTGTTTAAAACATATTAAGCAGTGTAACTTACCTCTCCTGGGCTCAGGGGCAAGTCTTCTGGCCTCTTCTGTTCACAGAGACATCTCTAAATGATGTCAGAAACTACTCAGGCCAGTGGGCCTCAGTGGTCACATTGGTCTCTTCATAGAAAATGACACGACGTAATATCACGTGGGTTACGCTGCCATTATTTTGTATCATGATAAGGTCATAAGAAAACCGTATGAGCCACTATGGGACATTATACAGTGTGGAGGAGCCTTTATGGAACATTATACCTTGCAGAGCGACCACTATGGGGCATAATACTGTGTGGAGGAGCCACTATGGGACACTATTAGAGATGAGCGAACAGCGTTCGATCGGATATCAGGCTGTTCGAGATGTTCGATTTGGGTCAAACACCAGGTGGCAAACTCACTAAAATTTCGATTCCCCTCTCACCTTCCCTGGCGCTTTTTTTGCACCAATAACTGCACAGGGGAGGTGGGACAGGAACTACGACAACGGAGGCATCGAAAAAAAATCGGAAAAAGGAATTGGCTGGCTAATTCAGGTGACCTCCAATTTATACGAACAGTGGATTTAATATCCGGTTCATATTAGACTGTGAACTATGTGACTGTGAGACAGGGACCGATGTACAGGCAGGGTTAGCTAGAGATTACCTTTATTTAGGTGGGAATGTCACTCACCCAGCTCTTTGGGGCTCTATCTGGTCGGGATCCCTGTCAGCTTGCGATATGCGCGAGCTGACTTTTTCCCATAGGAATGCATTGACCAGCGTTGATTGGCTGAATGCCATACAGAGTACAGCATTCGGTCAATCAACGCTGGTTCAGCCAAAGGCTCGTCTGTGAGGAGTGTAGGCAAGTGGAGGGAAAGGTGGTGGAGGGAAGGTATATTCCATTGAGATGGCTCCTCGCCACTAGGTAAATGATGAATCCAGTTCCGGGTCTTGGGTGTAGTCATAGACCCAGGTTCCAAGCTCTGGCCCTGAGTTTTCTTAGAACACATTTGGAGCCTTAACCCTGTGAAGTCAGGAGGGTGTCTCTGACTTTCATTACTGCTGCTGCTATTGAGAGTTGAGGACCCAAACCCTGTGTAGCTGTGGAGAACCAGAAGGGCCAGCCTGTTAAGTTTGTGGACTGCACTGCCTTGTGATCCATAGCAACTCTCTCCACCATCTGTTCTGGGGTAAGCGTCTCAGGACATAACCATTTTCGGACCAGATGGAACACGCTCATTATATGGCGTCCCAGCGAGCTGCTGAGATGCCGGAACAATCACAGGCACAGGGCAAGGAACAAGTTTAGTTGCAGGCCAGGTTGACAGCTGCCGAAACGCCAGAGCAGGCGAATCATCAACACCAACAACAAGCTCATTATATGGTGTCCCAGTGAGCTGCTGAGATGCCGGAACAATCACAGGCACGGCGTGAGGAACAAGTTCAGCAGCAGGACAGCTTAAGAGTTGCCGGTACACCGGAGCAGGCAAACCATCGATGGCAGTAACTTACTGAATATAGGTGGATCATTGACGTCAGCAATACGAAGACAAAGTCGTGGGCAGAGGCTAATATATATATATACTCAATAATAAAAAAAATGGTAAAAGCTTATTTTTATTTCTCATTAGGTATGTTTTTCTCATATCAGGCTATTTCTTTCTCTGAATATGTATCACAAAGAGATACATCTCTATGTGGCAGTACAGTGTATGCTTAGAAAAATCTACTTTTAAGTATACAGTGTACTTATATATGTATAGAGATCTCTCTAATACTAATACATTATGTATGGGTTCAAATCTCTGCAAATAACTCATAAAAAATGAATAGTTAAGATAATTTCTAAATTGATAGCAAATGTCCCGGCAGCCTCCTGATACAAACTCACTGCGCTAAGGTGGTGTCACTGCACAGTGAATACTAAAGAGCCTGCAGCCAGGTGAAAGTGACTTATGTGACCGGTATTCTGTGCGAGTTGACTTGTCAGGAGACCATTCTATATGGAATACAGATAGCTTTGTTCATCTTCCCTTATGATGTAATGCAGGAGTGAAATAGTGAAATCATGATTGGAGAGAACTTGGTGCTGTATCTACCAACCACTAGTACACTGTAAAGGAAGCAGCCAGCAGAAGAAAAGGAAATGGATGACATAGCAAAAGTGAATAAATCATCTCTGCATACATACAATAAAATTCCTTCAATCTTACACTAAAAAACTAGTCTCCTTAGCCCCCAGAGTATAAAGATCGGAGGACCAGTGGAGGTGTTTAAAACATATTAAGCAGTGTAACTTACCTCTCCTGGGCTCAGGGGCAAGTCTTCTGGCCTCTTCTGTTCACAGAGACATCTCTAAATGATGTCAGAAACTACTCAGGCCAGTGGGCCTCAGTGGTCACATTGGTCTCTTCATAGAAAATGACACGACGTAATATCACGTGGGTTACGCTGCCATTATTTTGTATCATGATAAGGTCATAAGAAAACCGTATGAGCCACTATGGGACATTATACAGTGTGGAGGAGCCTTTATGGAACATTATACCTTGCAGAGCGACCACTATGGGGCATAATACTGTGTGGAGGAGCCACTATGGGACACTATTAGAGATGAGCGAACAGCGTTCGATCGGATATCAGGCTGTTCGAGATGTTCGATTTGGGTCAAACACCAGGTGGCAAACTCACTAAAATTTCGATTCCCCTCTCACCTTCCCTGGCGCTTTTTTTGCACCAATAACTGCACAGGGGAGGTGGGACAGGAACTACGACAACGGAGGCATCGAAAAAAAATCGGAAAAAGGAATTGGCTGGCTAATTCAGGTGACCTCCAATTTATACGAACAGTGGATTTAATATCCGGTTCATATTAGACTGTGAACTATGTGACTGTGAGACAGGGACCGATGTACAGGCAGGGTTAGCTAGAGATTACCTTTATTTAGGTGGGAATGTCACTCACCCAGCTCTTTGGGGCTCTATCTGGTCGGGATCCCTGTCAGCTTGCGATATGCGCGAGCTGACTTTTTCCCATAGGAATGCATTGACCAGCGTTGATTGGCTGAATGCCATACAGAGTACAGCATTCGGTCAATCAACGCTGGTTCAGCCAAAGGCTCGTCTGTGAGGAGTGTAGGCAAGTGGAGGGAAAGGTGGTGGAGGGAAGGTATATTCCATTGAGATGGCTCCTCGCCACTAGGTAAATGATGAATCCAGTTCCGGGTCTTGGGTGTAGTCATAGACCCAGGTTCCAAGCTCTGGCCCTGAGTTTTCTTAGAACACATTTGGAGCCTTAACCCTGTGAAGTCAGGAGGGTGTCTCTGACTTTCATTACTGCTGCTGCTATTGAGAGTTGAGGACCCAAACCCTGTGTAGCTGTGGAGAACCAGAAGGGCCAGCCTGTTAAGTTTGTGGACTGCACTGCCTTGTGGCTGAAGTAAGCCTTTTCTTTTCCTTTTTGCTGAAGAAAGCTGTTTATGTTGAACTTTGTGAATTTGCACCTAATAAACCAAGCACCAGTGTGAACCTGAAGACCAAGCTTCACGTGTGTTTTACTTGCCTGACAACCAGCCCCAAGCTCCCGCTTTTACATATGGTGGAGGACGCGGGCAGGCAAGTGTCGTTGTTTGGTGCAACAAACCATTGAAGTTGGCAGTTTCAGCTGTGTATATCTTGGGTGGAGGCCACCATAGCACCAAAGGACAATACCAGAGCTATGGAGGAGTTGGTCCAGCAGTTGGTGTGCTCTACTGTGCAACAGCAAGAGATGAATCACTTGCTGATGGAGCAAATGGCAGCTCTCCTGAAAATGGTCGCAGCAAAGACAGGTGTACCTGTAGCCGCTCCTGTCCATGATGTCCGGGAAAAGGTACATGCCTCATTACAGAAAATGTCTGCTGAGGACAATGTGGAGGCATACCTGACTATATTTGAACGCACTGCAGAGAGAGATACTTGCCTGTTTGGGAGTCAGTGTGGCAGTCCAGGCACAGTGGGTGCAGCAGTGGTCCTTTTTTCTGGAAAAACCGCCACGGTGCCAGATGTATGACCTGTTCCATCTGGTCCGAAAATGGTTATGTCCTGAGACGCTTACCCCAGAACAGATGGTGGAGAGAGTTGCTATGGATCACTATGTAAGTGCTCTCCCTGTTCCATTACAGCGCTGGGTTATCCAGGGAAGTCCAGACAATGCAGACAGACTTGCTGAGTTGGTGGAGAGGTAAATTACCGCTGAAAATTGTGCCTTACCTCCAACTAGGGAGAAAACTCCCCTGCAGACACCCAGGACTGTTCCCAGGGTTGGTAAAAGGTGGTGTCAGCCGACCAAGGGACATATTGTTGCACACTGTCCTGCAGAGCAGGAGCCCATAGACTGCAGCTTGGCACAACACTGCTCTATGTTTGCCCACCCAGTGTGCAGCGCCATAACCATTGACCTGGACAGACCCCAAAAGTGTCAGCTTACTCTTAATGGCACCAAAGCCATGGCACTACTGGACTCAGGGAGTCTGGTAACCCTGGTCAGAGATGAACTGTTCCCTGTTTTGTGTGACCCAGGGCAAGTTATGGGCGTGGTGTGCATACATGGGGACACCAAGAACTATCCGGTGGCCCAAGTACACATACAGACTGTGTGTGGGAGTGTCACCCATAAAGTGGGTGTGGTTAAAAACCTGCTGTATGAGATGATATTAGGGCAGGATTTTCCTTTATTTTGGGAATTGTGGGATACGTTGTCACCTTCTGATGTAAAAATGTCTGTTGTAGATAGGGTGTCTTCAGGGCGTGAAAAAAACGCTCAAGGGACAGATAACTTTCCTCTGGCTGTGTTATTAGGGGATGAGGATGAGCCCACAGATACGGAGTCCGTACTCCCAGACCTTGAGGTATCGAGGGTTAACTTTGGAACTGCACAATTACAAGATCCCACCCTAAAAACCGCCTTTGAAAGTGTGACAGTTTTAAATGGTGTACCCCAGGAACCAGGGGCTGAACTGCGGTATCCGTATTGTGAGGTGCAAGACAACTTGTTATACCGTGTGACAAGGGTTAATGATGAAACTGTAGAACAGCTACTGGTTCCTAAACCATACAGGAAAATGGTGTTGGATATGGCCCACTCACATGTGTTAGGGGGCCACTTAGCAGCAGACAAGACCAGGGAACGTATTTTTCAAAGGTTCTATTGGCCAGGGTGCTATAAAGAAATAGAGAACTATTGTAAGTCTTGTCCAACCTGCCAGGTAAATGCTCCTGTTGCACATTTCAGGAATCCCTTGATACCTTTGCCTGTCATTGAGGTTCCTTTTGAACGGATTGCTTTGGATATTGTAGGGCCCTTGGTGAAGTCAGGCAGAGGGCATCAATACATTTTGGTGATACTAGACTATGCCACCAGGTATCCAGAGGCAGTCCCTTTAAGGAAACCCACAGCCAAGTGCATAGCCAAGGAGCTGTTTCATATGTGCACGAGGGTGGGGATTCCCAAGGAAATCTTGACAGACCAGGGTACACCTTTTATGTCTAAGGTCATGAAGGAACTCTGTAAGGTTTTTAATATCAGACAGCTGAGAACCTCTGTGTACCATCCCCAAACTGACGGCCTGGTAGAGAGATTTAATAAAACCCTAAAGGCAATGTTAAAAAAGGCGGTTGAAAAAGATGGAAAAGATTGGGATTGCCTGTTACCGTATTTGCTATTTTCTATTAGGGAAGTTCCTCAGGCCTCTACAGGGTTCTCCCCGTTTGAGTTATTATGCGGTAGACATCCCCGTGGTCTCTTAGACCTTGCTAAGGAAACATGGGAATCTGAGTCCACGCCATACCGCAGTGTTATAGAACATGTGGCCAGCATGCAGGAGAGAATCTCCAAAATAATGCCAATAGTAAAAGAACATTTACAGAAGGCGCAGGAAATGCAAAAGAGGGTGTACAATCGCTCTGCCAGAGTGAGAGTGTTCAGTCCTGGGGACCGGGTCCTAATACTTGTTCCCACGGTAGAAAGCAAGTTCCTGGCTAAGTGGCAGGGCCCTTTTGAGATATTGGAAAGGGTTGGAGAGGTAAACTACAAGGTGCACCAACCAGGGAAAAGGAAACCCATACAGATTTACCATGTAAATCTGATCAAACCCTGGAGAGAAAGGGAGTCCTTGGCCACGGTAACTTCCCCTTCCACAGTTGTAGAGTCAGAACACCACAAAGTAGGAATAGCAGAGACTCTGTCCACTTCTCAGAAACACGAAACAAGAGAATTCTTGCAACACAACAAGGAAATGTTTTCTGGTTTACCAGGGTGTACCACTGTGATAGAGCATGAGATCATTACAGAACCCCATGTAAAAGTAAAAATAAAACCCTATAGAATACATGAGGCCCGTAGGAAGATTGTGTCAGAAGAAGTGCAGAGGATGTTATCTCTGGGTGTGATTGAAGTGTCCAAGAGTGACTGGTCTAGTCCGATTGTACTGGTTCCCAAACCTAATGGGACTTGGCATTTTTGTAATGACTTTAGAAAGCTTAATGAGGTTTCAAAAATGGATGCTTACCCTATGCCGCGGGTGGATGAGCTCATTGAAAGGTTGGGTCCAGCCAGGTACATAACTACCTTAGATCTGACAAAGGGGTATTGGCAGATATCACTGGCTAAAGATGCCAGGGAGAAAACAGCGTTTTCCACCCCTGACGGTTGTTTCCAATACGTCAGGATGCCATTTGGTTTGAAGGGAGCTCCTGCCACCTTCCAAAGGGCAATGGATGCCATCCTTGCCCCACACACAGAATATGCGGCAGCCTATCTGGACGATATAGTTATTTTTAGTCTGGATTGGAACAGCCATTTGAACAAGGTTCAGGCTGTTTTGGATGCTCTTAAAAAAGCAGGGTTTACGGCCAACCCAGAAAAATGTGCCATAGGCATGGAGCAGGCGAGGTATTTGGGATATGTTGTAGGGAGGGGCTTGATTAAACCCCAAAATAATAAAGTAGATGCCATACAAAGCTGGCCTCGCCCACTCACAAAAAGACAGGTAAGAGCGTTTTTAGGAATTGTGGGGTATTACCGGCGGTTTGTACCCAATTTCGCTAGCATGGCAGCACCCTTATCCGACCTAACTAAGGGAAGAAAATCAGTGATGGTACAGTGGTCACCCGAGGCAGAGAGGGCTTTTCAAAATCTTAAAACAGCCCTTTGTAGACAACCAGTATTAATAGCACCAGACTTCTCAAAAGATTTTATAGTGCAAACTGATGCCTCAGAGGTCGGCTTAGGAGCTGTATTGTCACAAGAGGTCAATGGGAGGAACACCCGGTGATGTATCTAAGCCGGAAATTAAGTTCTGCAGAGAGGAACTATTCCATTGTGGAAAAAGAGTGCCTAGCAGTCAAGTGGGCCTTGGACTCACTGAGATATTATCTCTTAGGCAGAAAATTCAGGCTAATCTCTGATCATGCTCCACTAAAGTGGATGAGTAAAAATAAGGGGAATAATGTGAGAGTGACACGCTGGTTTTTGCTGCTGCAGAATTTTGACTTTACAGTCGAGCATAGACCCGGAAAGGCTCATACAAATGCAGATGCCTTGTCTAGAACCCATTGTTTTTTTTCTAAAGGTGCCAAGCCCTACGGCTTTGGGCAGAGGGGGAGGATATGTAGGCAAGTGGAGGGAAAGGTGGTGGAGGGAAGGTATATTCCATTGAGATGGCTCCTCGCCACTAGGTAAATGATGAATCCAGTTCCGGGTCTTGGGTGTAGTCATAGACCCAGGTTCCAAGCTCTGGCCCTGAGTTTTCTCAGAACACATTTGGAGCCTTAACCCTGTGAAGTCAGGAGGGTGTGTCTGACTTTCATTACTGCTGCTGCTATTGAGAGTTGAGGACCCAAACCCTGTGTAGCTGTGGAGAACCAGAAGGGCCAGCCTGTTAAGTTTGTGGACTGCACTGCCTTGTGGCTGAAGTAAGCCTTTTCTTTTCCTTTTTGCTGAAGAAAGCTGTTTATGTTGAACTTTGTGAATTTGCACCTAATAAACCAAGCACCAGTGTGAACCTGAAGACCAAGCTTCACGTGTGTTTTACTTGCCTGACAACCAGCCCCAAGCACCCGCTTTTACAGGAGATGGAGTGTAATATCGGACCAGAATGGAGACTGCTGTGGACCGATCTTAGACTCCGCCTCCTCCGGCAGAAGGCCGAATGCTGTACTCTGTAGCAGTGCTGGCCATGTGCTCAGCACTGCTACACCGGAGATGAAGCAGAGCTGAGTGTGCACTGAACCCTGCTGCACACTCAGCTCTGCTGAGATGCAGCTGAGCTGAGTGTACAGCAGGGTTCAGCGCACACTCATCCCTGCTACATCTCTGATGCAGCAGAGCTGAGTGTGCAGCAGGGTTCAGCACATCTCTGATGCAGCAGAGCAGAGTGTGCAGCAGGGTTCACATCTCTGGTGTAGCAGTGCTGGCCGTGCGCTCAGCTTGGCTGCATCTCCGGTGTAGCCGAGCTGAGCGCATGGCCAGCACTGCTACATCTCGGCACAGGAGTGCATTGACCAGCGTTGATTGGCCGAATGCCATACAGAGCTCCTGCATTGAACTACAAGAGCAAGAGGGCCTCCCAAAAACGGCCACCGGCCACCATGCGCAGGCGGCTCTATTAGTGTCTCACTGGCAGAGCCAACTGTGCAGGCGTCGGAGGTGACGCAGGAGGAAGACGACAGAGAAGGGGAGGATACAGCAGAAGATATAGGCGTCGCAGGATCGTGTTCTCGAGCAGCAGTGGGGACGCCCCCATCGCATTTTCAGAGAACTAATTTACATACCAGTAAAACCCGGTATTTCTAAGGAACAGTGCGGTGGAGATCACATCTAAAGGTAAGAGACGAACAGCCTTTCTAAAGGCTATTCCAACGTCTTATCCACAAAAAAGAGGTTTTAATGGTAGAATCCCTTTAAAGACTTATTGTCTGAATAAAGTCCTCAACTGGCGCGAGGAACATCTAAATCATCCTCCCAAACCCCTAAATAATAATGTAAGAGCCAACTTGCTCTTTAAGAGGGGGTCTTCTTAAAGGGGTAGCTTCTGAAGAGATTGCAGCATTAGAAATAATTCTGTTCTTTATTCTGGAAACATCTCCACAGGTTGTGCCTGGTACTGCTGCTTACCTTTATATATGCATACATACCTACCAACTTTCAAAAAACAGAAAGAGGGACAAAATCTGCGGCGCACTATGTAAGCTGTGGCAAATTTAGCTCCACCCACTTTTAAATTGACTCCGCCCATTCTCATCTATTTTTCATGTGCCGCCACACAGTATAATCCTCCTACAGTCACCCGTACATTATAAGCCCCCACATAATAATATTCCTCTCCAATTTCCCCTCAGTAAGAATTCCCTCTCCTCGTGCCCCAGTTTCAACTGGGGGCAATTAGGGGGGAACATTAAACTGGGCAGCTGGAGGGAGACAATAAATAGTGGGGGTAGTTGGAGGGGGACAATAAATTAATAGCAGCTGGAGTGGGACATTAAACAGGGGGCAACTAGAGGTGGACATGTTGTCCCCAGTTTAATGTCCCTTTTCAATTGCCCCCAACTCCATTGACCCCCATTTTTTTGTCCCCCTCCAGCAGTCCCCAGTTTAATGTCCCTCTTAATCTCCCCCTATTTAATGTCCCCACCCCCTCCAATTGCCACCATTTTAATGCCCCCCCTTCATTTTCCATCAGTTTAATGTCTTCGCTTAATTTTCCACCAGTTTAACGTTCCCGCTTCATCTGCCACTAGCTTAATACCCCTTCATTTGTCCCCAGTTTAACAATTCCCCGTTATCTACCACCAGTTTAATGTTTCCCCTCTATCTGCCCCAAATTTCATATCACCCTTCATCTGCCCCCAGTTTAATGTTCCCCTCCATCACTGCCATCAGTTTCATGCCCCCTACATCGGCCTTCAGTTTCATGTCTCCCCCCAGTTTCATGCCCCCCTTTCATTTTCCCCTAGTTTCATGTTCCCCCTCAAATTGCACCCAAAGTTTAACATAAAAAAACACTGATACTCACCTCTCCTCGCTCCCCTGCCGCTGTGTCGGCAGTCTCTTCTCCCAGAATGTTTAGAAGCTTTAGGCGCGATGCGAGTGATGTCATCACATCGTGCCTACAGCAACCGGGGACCGGAATGGACGGGGAGCACAACGGAAAAGCAGATGCTGTCCACCGGTAGCTCCTTTTCATTTACTATTGAAGTCAACTCATCTGCATCCTCTGGACAGATGAGTTGAGTCCGGGACATAGCTACCTTTTGCTTTTTATGGAATAAAACAGTTTTTACTCCTCTAATAACCCATATACCTTCTCTATACTGTAATTTTGATTTTAACCCTTTGTTGCAGATTTTGCTGCAGTATTTTGAGCTAAGGCCAGGAGTGGATTGAGCAGAAGGTAGAAGTATAAGAACTTCCTATATATTTTCTATTCCTGTTGTAGACCATCTTGGCTTTGGCTCAAAAAAACCACAACAAAATCTGCAACAGAAAAAGCTGCGTTTCCGCAACGTGGGGCCTCGGCCTTATACAAGAATTCTATGCTAGTTCTAGTGCACGGTTTGTGCCTTTTTTCTGCTGTTTCTGAAAATTCACAGATTCTTTAAAAAAAAATAAAAAAATAAAAAATTGTTTTTTGACCACTTCACCTCCCAACAAGGGACAGAAGTAGAGATGAGCAAATAGTATTCGAAACTCAAGTTTCGAATATCTCGCTCCATGAGAATGAATGGGAGCGGGAGGCACGCTGCAGGCGTCAGCGGCCGGTGCTTAACCCCTTTGCAATCGTCCGCTCCCATGCATTCCTATGGGAGCGGAGGCCTTCGAATCTAGACTTCGAATACTATTCACTAAACACTAGACAGAAGTATTATCCCCAAAGTGATGTCAATAAAAAACTGCTTCTTCTATAACAAAAAGTAACCCTAATGCCACACATTGCGGAAAAGCTGTGGTTTTTTTTTTGTTTCAGGTTTTCCTGTGTTTTTTTTAAATTTTATCTTATCCAAAGACAAAAATTGCTACTAAAGGAATAGTTGAAAGAAGTGTATAAAAGAAACGTATACCGCCAAGTGTGCAATGTCTCTGCCCCATAACAACATGCCATGTAATAATAGAGGACATCAAGAAGAACGGAAATACACCCTACTATGATCTACTATAATGATACAGATCTAGTGTTCTATGAATCCTAGTCATACGATATACAGGTAATTACAGCCTGGCCATAACTGTATATTTTACTACATGTATGACCTCGCTGTGTTTCTATTACATATTGGTTATTGTATTATAGCCTATGCCGGGCGCTGCACTATATTTCACTATGTTCTACTCGTTTCCAGCTTTGGGAAACATGAAGCCTAATGCAGTGCAGGAGTGCCCTCTAGTGTTACAACTGGTAATTGCTGCACCGTGTTACTTGGACAGCAGTAAACTGGTTATACAGTCCTGGACTTATATGGACTCTTATTCTTTATCCATAGGATATTGGATAAATATCCGATTCCCCGCCATGTCCTCCTGCAATCAGGAGGATGGGGGACTACAGGTCCATGTAAAACCTCCTTGTGAAGCTCAGTGATATCTCAGTGGTTAGCCCCGTTAGCAGCATTTTTCTCTCTGTATGATTTGTGCGGACACTGCGCGGAAAACACATGGACCCCATTATAGCCTATGGGTCTGTGTGGTTATTTAGATAACTGCTTTTTAACCCCTTAAGGACCCGGCCATTTTTTGGTTTCACATTTTCGTTTTTCCCTCCTCACATTTCAAGAGCCATAACTTTTTCATTTTTCAGTTCACAGAGTCACATGATGGCTTATTGTTTGCGGGACAAATTGTACTTTGTAATGGCATCATTCAATATGTTGTGCAATGTACTGGGAAGCTGGAAAAAAAATCAGAATGAGGTGCAATTGGAGAAAAAATGCATTTGCGCCATTTTCTTATGGGTTTAATTTTTACAGCGTTCACTGTTTGGTACAAATGACATGTTACCTGTGTTCTACGTGTCAGTACAAACGCGGTGATACCAAATTTATATAGTATTTGAAATGTTTTGATACTTTTAAAAAAATGATAAACTTTGCAAAATAGAAAAAAAAATTTGTGTCATCATGTTCTAACACCTGTAACTTTTTCATATTTCCATGTATGGAGCTGGTTGTGGTGTCTTTTTATGCGGGACAAGATGACGTTTCTATTGATACCATTTGGGGAAAGATCTGATGGTTTGATCACTTTTTATTCAATTTTTTTATAGGAGGCAAAGTGTTGAAAAAAACGCTTTTTGGCGGTTTTTATTTTTTTTTGCCGCTACGCCGTTCGCAGTACGGGATAAATGTTTTAATATTCTAATAGTTCGGGCATTTTGGAGCGCGGGAATACCTAATATGTTTATGTTTAATGTTCTTTAATTACTTTTATAGCTAATCTAGGGAAAGGGGGGTGATTTGAACTTTTATATTTTTTTTATTTTTTTAATACTTTTAAAAACTTTTTTTTTTTCTTCTGTTACATTTATGATCAGACCCCTTAGGTACCTTGAAACCTAGGGGGTCTGATCGCTCATACTATTCACTGCAATACTACAGTATTGCAGTGAATAGGAAAATCGCAGCACTTCTATTAGACGATGCCTCTGGCATCGTCTAATAGATCTCGGGCAGAGACTAGCCTGGAAGCCTTCAATAGACTTCCGGCTGTCATAGCAACCGATCACCGCCCTCATGTGACGTTCAGGAGGGCGGCGATCGGCGAAACATGGCGGCGCCCATGCCGCCGGCGCCGTTTACACACTGCGGTCACGTTTGACCGCAGTGTGTAAAGGGTTAACAGCAGCGATCGGCTCGGGCACCGACCGCTGCTGTTATTGGCAGGTCCTGGCTGTATTATACAGCCGGCATCTGCCGTGTATGGAGCGAGCTCAGCGTGTGAGCTCGCTCCATACATCCCCATGCGACCCATGACGTACAGTTACGTCAAGGGTCGCTAAGGGGTTAATGCATTCAGTATTCCGTTCTGGAGATATTATACATATATACAATGTTGGCCAAAAGTATTGGCCCTCCTGCAATTCTGTCAGAAAATGATTGCAAGCACAAACTCTTTGGTATTAATATCTTCATTTATTTTGCTTGCAATGAAAAAACACAAAAGAGAATGGAAAAAAAAGTCAAATCATTGATCATTTTACACAAAACTCCAAAAATGGGCCGGACAAAAGTATTGGCCCCCTCAGCCTAATACTTGGTAGCACAACCTTTAGACAAAATAACTGCACACAACCGCTTCCGGTAACTATCAATGAGTTTCTTACAAGGCTTTTCTCACACTGGGCCCTACATTATGCTGCAAAATGTGTTGGTAGTCTTTAGACTTCATATCTTCCAACACGTTTTTGGCTTTCTCAGGTAAGTTTTGGCAAACTCCAGCCTGGCTTTTTTATGTCTCTGGGTAAGAAGTGGGGTCTTCCTGGATATCCTACCATACAGTCCCTTTTCATTCAGACGCCGACGGATAGTACGGGGTGACACTGTTGTATCCTCGGACTGCAGGGCGGCTTGAACTTGTTTGGATGTTAGTCGAGGTTCTTTATCCACAATCTTGCATTGAAATCTCTCAGCAATTTTTCTTTTCCGTCCAAATCTAGGGAGGTTAGCCACAGTGCCATGGGCTTTACACTTCTTGATGACACTGCGCACGGTAGACACAGGAACATTCAGGTCTTTGGAGATGGACTTGTAGCCTTGAGATTGCTCATGCTTCCTCACAATTTTGCTTCTCAAGTCCTCAGACAGTTCTTCGGTCTTCTTTCTTTTCTCCATGCTCAATGTGGTACACACAAGGACACAGGACAGAGGTTGAAACAACTTTAATCCATTTCAAATGGCTGCAAGTGTGATTTAGTTATTGCCTCCACCTGTTAGGTGCCTCAGGTAAGTAACAGGTGCTGTTAATTACACAAATTAGAGAAGCATCACATGATTTTTCAAACAGTGCCAATTCTTTTGTCCACCCCCTTTTTTGTTTGCTGTGGAATTATATCCAATTTAGCTTTTTGACAATTCTTTTTGTGGTTTTCCATTGAAGACAAATTAAATGAAGATAATAATACCAAAGAATTTGTGCTTGCAATCATTTTCTGGAAGAACATGAGTATTATCTGACAGAATTGCAGGGGTGCCAATACTTTTGGCGAGAGAGAGAGAAGAGAGGAGGGAGAGAGAAAGAGAGAGAGAGAGACTTGGGCTTGAGTGTTTGGTGTAAGGACTTTAAGGGTTTGTCTCACCTAAATGGATTTTTCATCCTGATGACCTATCACAGGATAGGTATCAGTATGTGGTCTATGTGGGGACCAACACCTAGACCCTGTACAGATCAGCTGTGATGAATAGTTGAGCCTGCATGTACTCGCCAACCACTACACTTCTCACATCTGGAACAGCTGATTTGTGCTTGTCTGGATGTCAGTCACCCAAAGATCACATAGATGGATAGGTCATCAGTATGAAAAATCTTTTTGGGGCCAGACAATCCCATTAAAAAAAAAAACTTTCACCAGCTTTGCCTATTCCAGTTCTTAGCATCTGTTAATAGCCACTGCTCCACTGGTTCCAGTGTAGTTGGAATTTTCCCTCTAGCCTTCACTGTTCCCAAGTGCAGTTAGTTTTGGTGCCTGATGTGCTATTTCAACTTTGTAATGTAAGGTGCGTGGTGTCAGGCAGGGGGTGCGATTCAGAGCTCCAATCAGAAGCAGCCAGTGTCAGAGCTCAGAATCACACCCCTTGTCTGCTCCTGCCTGACACTGACCGCCTGACAGTACAGAACTTAGATAGCATATCAGGCACCAAAACTAACAGCAGTGATTGCTCAGGAATGGTGGGGCCCACAGAAAAAATTCCAACTTTGCCAGAATTAGTGGAGCAACAGTTATCGATTGATGTAAAGATCTGGACATGTTGAAGGTGGTGGAAGATCCTCTTTAATGTCATTTGAAAAAAATGATGTGGTCGGTGTGAATGGCTGGAATGTTATCTTTTATCTATATACAGTATTTTCTCTTTTGTATGTACCCAATAATGCTAATTTTGAGGATGACGCTATGCTTCATGCGATTTCGAATTTTATTTTATTTTTTTGTATTTCAGCCTACAAGATTTCCCTCATTTTCAATTTTTTGTGTCTGGACGTTTTCATATTATGTACAATATAATTACATATAAAAAATAAATGAGGAATCCATAATTAAACTGCAAAACTAAATGAAATGCTCGCACCTTGCGCACGTTCTGCATGAATCAGCAAGATTTCCACTCCTGTTTTGCATCATTGGCATTTTCCTGATTTTACATTTTATGTACTTTATATTATGGAGGTTTTTTTGTTTCGTGATGTTTATTTGCAGGAATAACAAGACTATCTATACAGAAATGCAGAGCCAGGAGACGTCGCATTGATCCGTTCCAGGAATGAAGGGAGTGTTTTATACTGAGCACCGCATATCTCATCAAAGGTGATTTACAAGCCAGCGCCAATATAGATAAGAGCCAGTAGTCAAATGGACAAGTTTATTATTTACAGACTGTAACCAGAGGTTCCTTGGAAGGCAAAGTGCAGTCCATGTGTTTCTCATTGTTGATTTGTGATATCATTATGGATATGGTCATTACATAACCTATAAGGGCCCTATACAATGATAAGTCATGGTACAAGGTGTGGGCACATATACTATAGTCATTACATATACAGTATTAATATATCATGAAGTAAATGCTCTGTGCACTTCTCTGTCCGGATTGCCGTTGTATGGTGTTTGATTATAAGAAACAGAAATCTCAACTGAATCGGATCCATTGTATGATGGACACAAAATGGTAACGTATAGACAGTTTCTGTTATAGTACATGCAGAGCTTTTTCGGGAAGTGAGTTTTGATGGAATCTGTGGTTGAGGCTACTAATAGAAGCTCTGACACATGTGAACATAAACCAATATACTTATATGGGATGTTTTATAAAACCAAATATGAAAAGGGAGACAATCTGCCCCACAGTGGTCCCGATGTAATAAAATCTGCCCCACATTGGTCCCCACACTTTATTATATGTTCCACAGTGGCTCCCACACAGTATTATATGCTTCACAGTAGCCCCCTACACAGTATTATATGCTCCACAATAGCCCCCCACAGTATTATATATGCCACAGTTGGTCCCAACTCACACAGTATTATATGCTTCACAGTAGCCCCCCTACACAGTATTATATACTCCACCGTTGGTCCCCACCCACACAGTATTATATGCTCCACAGTAGCCCCCCCTACACAGTATTATATACTCCACCGTTGGTCCCCACTCACACAGTATTATATGCTCCACAGTAGCCCCCCCTACACAGTATTATATACTCCACCGTTGGTCCCCACCCACACAGTATTATATGCTCCACAGTAGCCCCCTCCCCACACACATATGCTCACAGAGGGCGCTAAGTGCCCTCTCTGGCACGCCGGACATAGGTTCGCCATCACGGGTCTAGGACATCCTTGCAGCATGTTCAGGGAAAGTCACGATATTATCGTGCACATTTGCTGGCCCACCAGCGCTGCTGAAATCAGCACATGTGGACAGAATTCAACTAATGTGTTTGGCACCCCTAATACTATAGGATTTATATGTATTATGTAGGTTTTATATGTTTTTATTAGCTCTTTGGGGAACTTTTGGAATAGTGACCTATTACTGCGTCAAAGCCTGGGCTCACTAGAGGATTCCCTAATTTTCTAATGGTTCTGCATCTGATATGGCCACACTAAGTGATATTTTGCCAGGGCGTTTGCAAAAATTCGTGAGAGAGTCTGTCAAGCTTGAAATGTGTAGGCCTCATTCAGTATACCATTTTAGGAAGATGTTTAGTACTTGGTATATGGCGTGGACTATACATTTGTGAGCCTATCTTCAACGTGTAGTCCACCAAACAGTCCGAGAAACCTGATTTCATTATTTGACGTGATGGGCATGTACTGGACAAACTCATTTTACACATTTATCTTTCTATATGCATCCTTATGGGAAGTCTAGCAAGTACCAGGAAATTCGGGATAGAAAAGTATGTTACGTCAAAGCGAAACACCATAAATAAATACAATTACTGTATTCATTATTAGCAGAATTTATTATTTTATACATTTGATTTAGATAAGCAGGCATGATTTGTCAGAATTAAAAAGGATAATGTATTTTGGCAGTATCCACAGACAGGGGGCACATTTATTAAGACTGGCATTTTGTACACCAGTCTTTAAGCTCCTGACTGGGGCAAGGCGTGCCTGAATTATCACAAGGCTCCGGCATCTTCATAAATCCGGCACGTCTGTGCACCAAGAGGGAAGTCTGTGCCAGTCATAAACTGCTGGAGAATTCCTGTACAACTCAGGCCCAAAAACTGGTGTGACTTATACTATTTCAGGTCTTGGCTTCCTCGCCCTGTCCCACTCTCATTCGTGGAAGGTGAAAGGTTCAGAACTAGGATTGTAGTGCATCTTTAACACAAGAATGGACCTTGCACCAAAGATGTGCCATATTATCACAAATCTACACCAGAAAACTGGTGAAGATGTGTTGATAAATTCCCTTCAGTGTCTGTAAACTGTGGATGTCTGACTGTTGTGAAACTATAACTCCCAACATGCAATGACAACCGAACACTGACACCATTGCACCAACTAAAGACCCATAGGCTACAGACTATGATAACAAGACTGTAGAATTGTAGAGGGGTGTAACTTGAGGGGGTGCAGTCGCATTGTAGCCCAGGACCCTTAGGGGGCCCATAAGCACTGGCTTGAGATTGAGATTGCAACTTCCACCTGGCCCATAAACCAAGGAGACCCACAGATTCCCCTAACCAGACTAAGGAGGATTAAACTACTTAGCCCTGTAACCATCACTATCAAGGGATAAGGTAGGGGGCCCCCGGACAAAAGATTGCACACAAGACTTTAGTTACGCCATTGTTCCTTACCATTCATCTTATCTCAAGATATCTCAAGATGAATGGGGTGTCGTCAGCAGTTCCAAAGCTTCATTCTTCAATGCTGATCATCTCTCGCCACTCATCTCCAGATACTTTGACTCAAGAGGAAAGGTGACATCTCTACACATAATCTCTACACGTAGGTGAATTGTAATGAAGTTATTTTTTGTTAACTGTTGAAAAAAAACAGGAGACAACAATAAAAAAAAATGCAACTTGTATCATCCAATTTCTACATCTCTTTCATATTCGAAGATGTCTTCCATATCTTCCACCAGCATCATGTTTAATTCTGTTAGGATAACTTCTAGTGCCTGAAAAATACAAGTAGGAAATAGAAGGATGGAAATATAATTCTGAGATGTCCGAGATATATGTGAGCAAGCAGATGTCAGCCATTGTCCTTATTATATTACCAACCATAGTCACTATGTTATAACATTATTAGCTATAGTTAGTAGAGATGAGCGAGTAGTGTTCGATCGAGTAGGTGTTCGATCGAATATTACGGTATTCGAGATACTCGTACTCGATTGAACACTACTAGCTGTTTGAAGTTTAAGGTTTGATACAGAACCAGCATTGATTGGCAGAATGCTATACATTCTGCCAATCAACGCTGGTTCTTCTCTTACCTTTAGAAGTCTTCTCCGTGCAGCGTCCCCGCGGCGTCTTCCGGCTGGAATTCACTCTGCCTAGGCATCCGGCCTAGGCAGAGCCGGCTGTGCATGTGCGGGCATGCGCAGTTGGCTCTGCCTAGGCCCTGATGCCTAGGCAGAGTGAATTCCAGCCGGAAGACGCCGCGGGGACGCTGCGCTAGGAGAAGACTTCAAGAAGAATCCAGCCCGACCGTCACTCGTGGACTTAGTAAGTATAATTTTATCGAATTTTGCGTACCCCTGAAACGAGCATTTACCCCCATAGACTATAATGGGGTTCAAACAGCCGAACAGTGTGCAGCTGTTCGAATCAGATTTCGAACCTCGGACATTTTAGTGTTCGCTCATCTCTATTAGTCAGTTCTCTTATACCATTACCAACCACATTGTGCGCCCTTATAACATTGCCAGCCACAGTCAGTGCCCTTATACTATTGCCAGCCACAGTTATTGGCACATCTACACCTGTAGCAATCACAGTACATGCCGTGGACCAGTTGTATCAGCGAAGCCAAGGCCAACCAACATGGTTCTTACTGACCCTAGCTAGTGGAAGAAAGTTGTGTGGGCCACAAATACAATATCTTGACATTGGCCAATATCAGGATTTTTGGAAAGACGGTGAGGCTTTTGACCTAGCGCCATGACATCAGTGCGACCAACATAACCACTGAGGCCCAGCAGTACCTGGAGTGCATGACATAAACCAGAGGCCTGAACAGGACGGCAGAGAACTGCTGGATTCCGCTGGACATTGTGAGGATGCCCATGAAAGGTGAGGTTAGTATAACAGTTTTGCATGTTGCTGCACCTCCCCTGGGCCGCCACTTATTATACTCTGAGGATTTGTGGTTCATGCTGAACAAGTTTGGTCCAAAGTGAACCAGACCTGAATATTCGTGGAAACAAATGTTGTGAGGTTCAGCCATCTCTAGTCAGGAATCTTAAGATATGTTTTGGATCTGATCTGAGGTTTGTCTTAAGCACAAAGACAATTTTCATTTTTGCATTTTCATGTTTTACTTTGCCTTCCAAAATCCATAACTTTTTCCCCTCTTTTGTGCGAGGGCTTATTTTTTGTGTAACATTTTACTTCGTAATAGAACGATTTAATATTTCATGCAGTGAAAAAAATATCAAATTTTCTTCTCTGTCTGGTAAATATAACTTCACCTAAATTCTGCAGGTCAGTAAAATCCAGCGATAACATTTATGAAGGTTTGGATACCTGAAAACTTTGAAAAATAGCATAAAATTTGGAGGGGCACCATTACCATTTTATTTCCATGTGAGAGGCCATTTATTTAGGACAAGCTATAGTTTTTATTGATAACATTTTGGGGTAAGGATGACATTTTGATCACATTTTATTCAAATTTTTTGGGAGGTGAAAATGGTAATTTGGCCATTTTGATAGTCATAAGCTACTTATTGGAAACCCATTGGCCAATGGAAAAGCATTGTGTGACTTGTAATTGATTTCCATGGTCATGTGAGTGGTTCCATGAATGGTCCTAATGCTCTGTGTATATAGTATTGCAGTAAGGGTAGTAGGGTTGAGCGATTGGGATCGGGAAAGATCATATCCCAATCGGCGATCGAGCAAATTTCATGATCGGGATAGGCTGGAAAATGATCGAAAATCGGATTATAAAAACAATCCTAAAATCTCTAGATCAGCTCAACCCTATGCATGTATATAACATAAATAGGGTTGAGCGATCCGGATCGTGAAAGATGGTATCCCGATCGGCGATCAAGTAAATTTCATGATTGCGATCGTCTAGAAAATGTTTGAAAATTGGATTTTAAAAACAATCCTAAAATCTCTAGATCGGTTCAACCCTAAAGGGTACATTTACTTTGCAAACATGGCGCAACATGCAGCTTGACCATATCCTACATGTTCTTCAAAATGATCATGCATCTTAAAAATGGAAATTCGGAAACACGTACCACTTTGCTAACCGTATTTTGGTGGAAAAGCATTGCTGGATAGTTTTCAAAGGTGTCCTGTTGCACTTGTTGGATGGTGACTTGTTCTCTTAGAAGTACATCAAGCATGATACCTTAAAGGAAGACAAGGTAGAAATAACTGCAATGTCATGTATAATCTGGAGGAATAGATGACAAGTGGTAGAAGACAAGTAATTTCCCATCCGCAATTGGATATTCACCAAGACCCCACGTAGTGAAACAAACCTAAAAAGAACTCTGTAGAAAAAAAAAGGCAAAGTGAAAATACAATGTATTTTTTTTCCAAAGAGTTTTTTCAGTTTTTTTCATCTGTGTTTTTTTTCTCCCATATTTCATCTATAGGCAAAACGCAAGGGTAAAATTTACTTACTGTGTTTTTTTCCCCATAAATACAGATCTTTTTGAAAAGACACCTTGACTATAGTGTGGATGAGATTAACCAAAGTCTTATTAACTTTGCTGGTACGGTAAAACATAGCATAGTTTTCCTCACCAGCCAAAAATGTTGCGTTTCCGCAATGTGGGGCCTTAAGCTATGTTCTCACATAAAATGGGTGTCCCTTGGGTGCAAGATCACCGTGAAAAATGGATGTTTTTCAAGGCCATTTTGCAACTCAGTTGTCTGAACGTGATCTTAGCCTTATGCACTAAGATTCTGGTAACTGGAACCTACTGTAGCTGGAACCTACTGTAACTGGAACCTACTGGAAGCGTCTGTTAGGTGAAACTAACAAAATGACAAACACCCATATAGAATTGGTAGGTAAAACTAAAAGCGTAGAGCAGGCCAGACAAGAAGAAATGCTGCCAAATAAAACTGAGGCTCAAATAAAGGACAAATATGTGGTTAGAGGAATTCCGTATAGTTATGTGATGGAGAACTTACTGTCAAGAAGACATTGCATTGGATCCTTCCCAAACATCAGAGGTTCATGTGTCCCGATCATTCCCAGTAAGTGCTCCAAAAGTAACATGTCTATGATATGCTTGTTTGCCGTCACTGTAATCTGAACATATGAAGCAAGCATTTATTACCATAGTATGTCAGACAATTTCACTACGTCTTCAATCATCTCAACCACTTCAGCTGGGATTAGATATAGTTTATAGTGGGATAAAATATATAGAGGGAGAAGATTTAGTATACATTGTATTTAATTCAAATCTATGCCTATTCTGAGCAAAAGAGTCAAGTGGGCGGTCCTATAGAGCTAGCTGTCAATCAGAAGCACCCACTGGATTCCTAAGCCTTGAATGAGCAGGACTTACTAGTCATTCTGAATGTTTCCTATATATTAATCTGCTTAGCTCTTTCTGCTCTACAATATGCTACACAAACATAGGGCTGCATATTCAATACGAAAGAGTCCCTTTAACTCCTCATGCAAAGGTATAAGGGCCAGTTCACATCTGTGTTCAGGGATTCCATTCCACTATCTGCATAAAATATGTGCAGAGAAAATTCCTGCAAGCAGCGCTTTTCTCTCCGCATTTTTCATGCGGAAACTGAGTGGAAACCACACAAACCTCATTATAGTCTATGGGGTCTGCCAGTTTCCTTAGGTAACCGCTTTTTTATGTGGATAGGTTTCTGTTCAAGGAGTCCCCAAGCGGATTTCTGAAACGGAAACCCGAACACAAATGTGAACTGGGCCTAAGTTTTATTGCATGCTGACAGTGTATAACAATTGTATTATAAGTAATGACCTGGTCTTTGTGCAGTTCGGAGAGTTGGTCATCGCACTCAGTGAGGACAGAGATGACGGTGTTTTTTACTTCCTTATCAATTACGCTCCGAATAAGATTATCCAGCAATGTGTCGTGTTCTACTTCTGTGTTTAATTCCTCTACCTGAAAAAAGCATTGGAAAAAATGTAACAAATTGTACAATACTGTATTGCTACATAACAACAAAAGTTATTTGTCCATGTGATCTATCGATCTTAAAGGGGTTGTCCCATCACAAGGATCCTATCTATACTGCTAGTTTATGTGGATTTAAGACTTTTCCTAAATGTATTGCTTTATCAAAACTGCTTTGTTTGGCCGCTATCTTAATTCATTCACTTCATTGTTTACACTCCGTTTCTATGGCCCTTGGGATTATCTGCTCATTTGTCAAGTGATGTAGCTGCCTGCTCTCAGGGGGGAGGGAGGGGCTGGGAGAAGCTCTGAGCTGTTTGTGTCTTTTAAGTAGCAGAGCTTCTCAGAGAGCTCCGGGATTTCTGAGCTCTTATCAGTCGGTTTAATTGAATTTGGCTGATAAGGGCTGAGATAGGGAGTCCATTACCTCTGTATGTTATGCAAACTGACTCAAATCCAGCTCTGCTACATCAGTTTCACACTATGGTAATTCATTTACAACCAACAACCAATCCCGTGCAAGTGAAACCCCGCCCATTTATGTGCCGAGAAAAGCAGGAAGTGAAGAGAGCACAACAGCCTGCAGGTTAGTGAACAAGCGTCATGGGAATTCCCCCTTTAAAGATGGAGTTAATGGTTCCCTTCTGGTGCTTGTTCGCTTCTAAGATGATGTTTTACTCTTGTTTAGGAGAATGAGTAGAAGGTAAATTGGTCAGTAGTATAGCTATGGTGAACCACCAAGGTATAGTCATGAGAAAAAATGCATATTTAATTTCTATGGTTTAGCATATCAGGACATAATATAAAAAAAAACATCTGGTTCTTAGAAAGTCTTAAAATTAGGTAAATCCAACCTCAGATGAGCAACAGCACACAACAGATGTTCCAGCTCATGAACCTGAATATATAACATGCTGACATCTGTTTATTTTGCAATTTATCTCGGCATTGCACGGTCTGACCTTGGGGTGAATTTGTTGGGATCTCTACATCTGGAAACACTGTCCACTGCCTGGAGTGAATAATCTTTCTTGCTGTAGAATGATGGGCTTTAAAATGTTTGGAAATTGACTTATATTCCCTCCAAGCTTGATGGCGACAACAATTACTTCTCTAAGATCATTGCTAATATCTTTCCTCCTGAGCTTTGTGTTAATACATGTCTGAATGCTCTAAACCAGAAAACTGCCAAAACTTCTCCTTTTATAGAAGTGTAAAAAAACAAAAAAAACTTGATAGTCTTCAGTAGTTGATACCTTTTTAATGGCTAACTCTTAATGATGACAGATTACAACGTTTTGGAATGTCTAGGTTCCTTTCTCAAGTAAATTTAAAGCCATTTCTGAAGGAGCAGATTTATATAAAAAAAGGGGTTAGAATTCCAGGAGGAAGTGGGGTAGGGGGTTATTAGTAATTGGTAGAGACAATGTAAACACTTACAGGTCCTTATCAGTTCACAGGTTTCTGTAAAGTGACATAAAACCATGTGACAAATTTAACCCCCTCTCCAGTGTTTGAAGCAGGGTCATAAATGCGTCGTTCTCTCTAGACCGGACAGCAGCTTAGAATGCGGATGAACTCACATCGCCATACAATTAAAGAACGAAGAATGGACCTTCCCGTATCAAAACATTTCTGCAATGAGTATCATAATATGACCGATCACATGAAAGTTTTGGTTTTGGGAGGGAATTTCAAATCAAAGAGAGAACGACGCATTCATGAGTGTAAATTTATGACCCTGCTTCAAACACTGGAGAGGGGGTTAAATTTGTCACATGGTTTTATGTCACTTTACAGAAACCTGTGAACTGATAAGGACCTGTAAGTGTTTATGTCACGGAGCAAAGGTATACGTCCTTCCTCCGGAGGATATCTTGAATCAACAGGGACGCAAGAGGTCGGGAGACAACAGCAATTTATTGTAATCCACAAAATTAGTAGCCGGCGGCGGTCACATCAACCGTAATAACAATAAGTCCACAGAAGTCACAATCCAATGATAGCTTTGGTTCCTTGGTCCTGTAACTAAATCCTGGCTCTCTGCAGAGCTGTGCACAGGCCGGCTAACACATCCTAACTGCTAGCTACATCCTATATACTAAGACTGTTACATCTTATATCTGAGGGTGGGAAGGGCTGAGTCACAGATCCTTCCCCCCTCACCTATGCCAAACAGAGCAGACTCCCTGTCTCCTGTGGACAATGCACCATCCAACATCTTCTTGGGGACACCGAGCAGATTATCTCCACCCATTGTCCTCACTGGTCCTCACTAGTTAGAGGTATTTGCATACAATGTGCTAACACACTAGACCCTAATCAGCCAACTACACATTGATGTATACAACAGGTTAGAGAATACATTCCACACCAAATATATATTACACATGGCCTATAGTATAGACTCTAACCATCCCGTGACAGTTTACATTGTCTCTACCAATTACTAACAACCCTCTACCCCCCTTCCTCCTGGAATTCCATCCCTATGTGCCCTTTTTGTATATAAATATGCATCCTTCAGAAATGGTTTAAATTTACTTGAGAAAGGAAACCTAGACGTTCCGAAATGTTGTAATCTGTCATCATTATGAGTTAGCCATTAAAAAGGTATCAGCTACTGAAAACTATCAAGTTTTTTTGTTTTTTTTTATATTTCCAACCCACTGGCTAACACGGTACGAGAACAAACATTTTCCTTATACTTTATAGAAGTGGTCACACTTTCTGATGATTGGTTAATCAAACAGCATCTGACTGCTACTTGTCCCCTTAATTCTTATGGAAGCAGTAAGGGTGTACTTAAAGGGGTTGTCCCATCTCAAGGATCCTATCTATACTGCTAGCTTATGTGGATTTTAGACTTTTTCTAAATACATTGCTTCAGCAAAACTGCTTTGTTTGGCCGCTATCTGAGATTATTCACTTCATTGTTTACACTGTGTTTCCATAAACACGGACCTGGGGATGGTCTTATCTCTCCGCCCAGGACAAGTGATGAAGCTCACTTCTCTCAGGAGGGGAGGGGGAGCCGAGTGCTCGGGAGCAGCTTGTATTTCTGAGCTCTTTATCTGTCCAGCCCTGGAAAGTGACGTAGCTCAGTGGTCTCAGGAGGGGGGTGGGGTAGCTGAGTTCTCGGAGTGAGCTTGTATTTCTGAGCTATTTATCTCCTGCTCTTCCAGTTATGAGGTCTGCTAATTGAATTTTGGTGATAAAGGCTGAGCTAGGGAGTCTGTTACCTCTGTATGTAAACACAGACCTAAAACAGAGTTTATTGCAAGCTAACTCTTGGTCCTGTAGCATGTAAATTTGGGATTTTCATCACCTATCAAATCCAGCTCTGCTACATCAGCTTCATAATGTGCATCTTCCAGTGTTACTATGCTAATTTAATTACAACCATCCCTCATTACTGACTGCAAACATGTACTGCTATGAAGAGAGTTAAGCACAGCAAGTGAAACCCCACCCACCAATTTACTGAGAAAACCAGGAAGTGAACAGAGCATACAGCCTGCAAGTTGGTGAGCAGGCGAGGTGGGAAAACCCCTTTAATATTTCATATACAGATTCAGCATTTTGGCCTAGTTTCTCTTAAATAAATAAGGACACTGTGTAATTTCTTATGTTTTGTTGTTCAAGTTAGGTTGCATTTAACTTATTTTAAGACCAGATTATTTCCTATCCTGTGAAGCCCTTATGGCCATGCCATCTTTCCTATTTTTAATAAGAACTCAGAAATAACAGACCCATTACAGAGCGGCTCCTACACAAACGCATACCCTTAAGTTATATTAAGCTGCGGCCAAGACGTTCTTCTTGCAGCTCCAGTAATTCAGGTTCTCCCTGTCCAGTGATTTGTAATTATTGCAGTTATTATATCTGACAGCCACATAAACCATCGTCTTATTCACAATTAAAAAGCCTCTCGTTTTACGGTTTATAACATTGTTACATTTAACCTCAGTAATATTTTGTGCTATAGATCGATAATGTATTTCCATGAATAACATCCATAAACTTTAGCCGTGATTGATGATCTCTGACCTTCTACCGTTTCCTCCAAGCTCCACTTTCTATCACTTCATTAATAATAGATTAGAAAACTCTGATTATGTAGAACATTTTATCACACTGATTTTTTTTTTGCATTGTGGAAATGTCTTGTACTTCCTTTTAATTCTCTGATACTTAGGAAGCGACTTTATACATAAGAATATAAGCTTACTACTATGGACCATGGAGAGGGACACAGTATCTATAGAGGGTATAAAAAAAAAAAATCACCCATCTGTGCTCGGGGGCTTGAGGAGGACCAAAATTTTTGTCTGAACTTGTTCTCATAGGACATCTCTAATGGAAACTGTCATATCCTATTAATATTATAGGGATGTTTGGATGTTTGTTCCTCAATCACAGCCAAACGGCTGAATGGATTTTGGTGAAATTTCACACACACACACACACACACACACACACACACACACACACACACACACACACACACACACACACATTTGCCAGGAAGGAATGATAGGCTACTTTAAATGTGGGTCACTCACCCCAAATCGCCACCGTCACCCTCCAAACACCCCTCTGGGCTCGGCTATAGAAGTTTTCATTCTGCCAGCGCTGGTCTGTCCACGCTCCTCCTATTGGTGCATGGCAGCTGTGGGCAGGCTATGGAGCCAGGGCTGCGGCACCATAGGTTGAGGCCTCAATGTGGGCGTGCCGATTCAGCAGTGACACAGAGAACAACATGGCGGCCGCCCACAGGGACCCGGAGCCGCAGCTATGCCAGGCTGCCACACACATCGCAGAGGAGGCTGCTGCACCCGACCCAGATACAGGTCAGTGCAGCGGGGGAGGGGGTGTCCCCCTGTCGGTGTCCCCAGGTCCCCAGCTTCAGTTCCCCCCGTGTAGTAACACTCACCTTGGTCTCCTTCGCTCCTGTGTGTGCTGGCTGACTGCATACACTTCGCGGCCGACTGCCTGTGTGTCCTATATGAAGCACATCTCTGCTACATAAACGACACACAGGCAGCAGCACGAGAAGTCTATGCAGGCAGCCAACACACACAGGAGCACAGGGAAGAGACACAGGTGAGTGGTACTACACGGGGGCTGCTGTGGGGGGGGGGGGCATGAAGCTCGGGGCAGAGATGGGGGGACATGAGACTGGGGGGCAGAGATGGGGGGGAGACTGGGGATAGAGATGGGGGAGCATGAAGCTGGGGGCAGAGATGGGGGGGACATGATACTGGGGGGCAGACATGGGGGGGAGAAACTGGAGGCAGAGATGGTCTGGGAGCATGAAGCTGGGGGCAGAGATGGGGGGACATGAGACTGGGGGGCAGAGATAGGGGGGAAGAAACTGGGCACAGAGATGGGGGGCGCATGAAGCTGGGGGCAGAGATGGGGGACATGAGACTGGGGGGCAGAGATAGGGGGGAAGAAACTGGAGGCAGAGATGGGGGGAAGAAACTGGGAGCAGAGATGGGGGGAAGAAACTGGGAGCAGAGATGGGGGGGACAAGATACTGGGGCAGAGATGGGGAGGAATGAAGCTAGGGACAGAGATGGGGGGACAAGATACTGGGAGCACCGATAGGGGGACAAGAAATATAAGCGGTTCGGCGCCACCGCCAACCCGCAGACGAAGTCGCGGGTAACTGCTAGTATGTAAATAATTTGCAGGTTGTATTCCATATCTCATTATTATCATCCTGACACTTAAAGGGGTATTTCCATCCTAATAAGTTATTTCCTATCCATAGCATAGGGGATAACGTGCATATTGATGGGGGTCTGACAGCTCCGATGTCCATCGATCAGGAGAACAGGGAAGTTTAGTTCTCCATTCTGAATGGAGCCATGGTTGGGTCAGCATGTTCATCACTCCACTGGTTTCAATGGGAACTCCAGAGATATTCATGAATGGAAAATGTCTTGTTGTAAGAGGCTTTCCCTCACTGAGGGTTGCTCATGTTGGACCCATGGCAGTCAGCTGACCTTACTTTTAGAAAGATGTTGTTTCCTTTAATGGAAATGGAATTTAATATTACTATGAAACAGGCATTTTTCCCCCGAGTCCTATCCTCACAATTCAATTGAATGGGACACAGTTGTATTACCCTGCACAGCCAATAGTAGATGGCATGCATGTAGACTGACCCATTAACACTTGCCCAAAGGGCATGGCCATTTCAACATCTGATCATCAGGGGTGCCAAGAGGTGGACCACCACCTATCTAATATTGATGGACTATCAAAAGCATAGGTTATAAATATGGTCAGGTTGAGAAAACCTTTAAGACAAAACATGACTGTCTTTTTTGTACAGATTTTGCTGTTTTTTTTTTTTTTTAAACCAAAGCAGGAGTGGATGCGGTAAGAAGGAGAAGTATAATTCCTTACTTTATATTTTCTATTCTTATGAAATCCACTCCTGTCTTTGGCTCAAAAACTGCAAAACTGTGTCATAAAAAAAAAATCATTGTGTATGCTCTGGGGCGGACCTTTGGCTCTTGGAGCACTGATCTTGCTCTTTAGGTAGGATGAGTGATGTCATAGTAGTAGTAGGATCAACTCCCACTAGAAGGAGTGGTACAGGCATCAGGTGGTAGGGGTCTGAACAGTAAGATTGGCAGTCCATAAAGCTGAAGGCTTGCCCCCAGTGCACAAATTGCACCTTCGGCTTCAGTGCACCTTTGGCTCTTGGAGCACTGATCTTGCTCCTTAGGTAAGATGAGTGATGTCATAGTAGTAGTAGGGTCAACTCCCACTAGAAGGGGTGGTACAGGCAGCAGGTGGTAAGGGTCTGAACAGTAAGATCAGTGCTCCAGAAAGCTGAAGGCCCGCCCCCAGTGCACCAATTGCCTCATTTACATAAAATTTCAAAGTTGTTTTTCTACAAATTTACAAAAGTGACATATATAAGGAAAGGTATGATATTTATTACTGTAATATACTCTGTAACATAGTGGCAGCAGAAGAATATGCCTGGGGGAGGTGGTAAATTCCCTTTCAATAATATGCCTGGACTATAATGTGCACTACTGGTGCTAATATTCCCTGGTATTAGATACTTGGTTAGTTCTGATAGGTTTCCTGAATAGTTAATTCATTCTCTGTACTCCTCGTTTGTTTGCTCCATTTAGTTACTCACCATTGACGACAGTTCAGATTGGATGATACTGGTGAGAATTTCATCTATACAGTCATGCAGTGCGGCCCTGACCAGATGGTCATCCACAAAATCTCTCACCATCCTCCTGAGCACATGAGCAGATAGATCTCTCAAGATTTCAATTAGCAGTTCATCCAGGAGAGACATTGAGTGGGACCCGGCCGATCCTCTGTAATTACTATGGGGAAAATACAAGCCATTACGCTATGGACATTTTCTACATACAGTCCATGGAATAACAATTGTCTGCTGAAAAAAAGAAGTCGTTTCCTACAATCACTGCTAAAAACGCAGTACCTGGTAAAAAGTCACTAAATTACGATATAAAATTGAAATAGCAAAGCGTACACGGAGTATATAAAAAATTCTAAAGTGTACACGTACAGTACAGGACATTATGTAACAAATAGGTTCATTATAGTATGTAAAAATGGTTTGAATTTAGACAATTCAATACGATTAGTGTTATGGTTCTGTGTATAGATTTGAAAATAATATTTTTTAATGTGACAGAACCGCTAGACTGCAAGACACTGCAGTGAGGTCCACAGGCCCCCTGAGGCGCGGCCATGTGCCTGAAAGGCTAACCACTAGTTAACTGCACTGGCAGTGGTGTTAGTGCGGTTACAATGTGAACAGACTGCAAACAAACTCTCACCAGGTAACCTCACTGGGTAAGTGCACCTGTGTAAGGCTGCTGGCTGGGTAAGTGCACCTGTGTAAGGCTGCTGGCTGGGTAAGTGCACCTGTGTAAGGCTGCTGGCTGGGTAAGTGCACCTGTGTAAGGCTGCTGGCTGGGTAAGTGCACCTGTGTAAGGATGCTGGCTGAAGCTGAATAAAGCCTTGCAACAGGCCTCTGCTAAATCACAGCAGAGGAATAGGCACTACAGTAGTAAAAGCTTCAGCCTGCTACATAGGAAAGGCTGCCAGGGGTTAAACGCCACTCTTGGTCAGTAACAAAAGGGCTCCCTAAACGCTAGGAACTACAATGCAAGTAGACAGTTACATAGGCTATATAGATTCCCACTGGCAGAGCCAAGGAATCCTAACTAGATCCCAAGACTGCTCCTGCCTTTCACTAGAACCTAGCCCTGATCTCCTGTCTCAAAGTATAGTAGTCAAAGTGTGAGCACCCAGCGGGTATCGGCTCACAATATATAAAGGCAAGTCCCCGCCCAACAGGGGCGGTGGTCATGACCTCACCGATCATGCTCAGTATGGGAAAAATGGGACAGCTTCTGAGCGGCTCCAAAAGGCCTGAACATGCTCAGTAGGCTCACTATACAACTCACTATACAACGCCGAGGGCGAGGGTTGGATTGGCCTGCAGGTGGCGCTATGACTTGGACGGGAAGTCTGCAGGACCTCATCCTAACAATTAGTCAGTGACTGACTGGGGTTCCTAGGGCCCGCCGGTGGAATCCACTTTTGTTGTCCACCATACAGATAAATATTTCTCACCTCCCATTTTTTAGTATTAGCCTGCTACCTAACTGAAGCCTTAGATTAGGACCCCTTTAACTCTGTGATCAAGATGGTTGGTAATAGGTGCTCCAAAGTGACAATAAGCAGACATAGCCTAAGATAGTGGATAGTCGTCAACCTACCTTTGTGCCTAGATGTGATCTCCGTCACTTAGTGCAGCTATAGATAATAAACTGGGATGCATTTCGTTCTGTGGGCATACTGGGCCATACATCACTTGGCCAAATAGCCCCTCTGAGTCAGGGGCCCACTGGAGGAGTCTCTTGCTCCCTACACAATTGGATTTAGCACTCCTTTCGACTATATAATTGGAATAGAGTATGCCTTTCAGTTTCCCATTTTTGAGTAGAGTGTGACTCTGGGTCCTGTTCACATTTGTAGACGTATTGTGGGTCCACGAGAGGCATGTTTATTTAATGTAGGGTCCCATCTGAATGAGCTTGCCTTGTAGTGGCAGGTGGGCTACTTACTGTTTGATCAAATATTTAAAGGTATTTAAAGCATTATAGGTGGATAACCCCTTTAAGGTGTCCCTCATTTAGTATCAGTCACATTACCAGGTATATACATACTCTGATTTCCAATGTCTTGACGATTTCTTGCTGTAATATTTCTTCTTTGGCAACTGAGTATTTTAAAATAAAACAAAAAAATCACTATAATTAATAGTCATGTATGTAAATACATAAAATAAAAGCACAATTGTATTAGGGCAGAGATGGGATCTGTGACTATAGGTTAGCTACAGTACCTGTAGGGAGTCGGAGGTAGTCTGAGACACACCTCCTGCCTCCTCATTGGATCACGCTACTTGGGCTCTCTCTCTCTTCCTGCAGCTCTGTCTTCTCAGATTGGCCTTTGTGTATAAACATTAGCCCCCCTAGACTTACCAGGAGGTCAGTACATGGAGGACTAAATTATATTACACTAAGGATGATTATAAAGTGCAAATTACTAAATTTCCAGGGGAGAAAAGAGTAATGGTCACATATACAGAAGAATTTAGGGGAAGCCCTAGGGGGTCTTTTATATTTATAGCTATAGAACGGAATGCAGAGTATATTAATCTATAATTGGAGAGAAAGGAGTCCCCAGCCTTATATGATATCTACTGAACTTTTTGGGACCATAAAAACCCTACCAACTGGAAAAAGTAGAAAACAAAATATATCTATAATTTACCATCCTAAGAAGTCTAAGGGCTTGTTCACACGGGGCAAAAGGGCGGATTTTGGTGCTGAATTCTCTTCAAAATACGCCCCATTACAATAGAGGTCTATGTAGACCACTAGCGTTCATTTTTCTGCTAGCGCTTTGTTCCTGCTAGCGGAAAAAAGAAGCAAGCTGCCCTTTCTTCAGGTGGATTCCGTGGCTGATTCAGCCACAGCGTCAGCACCCTCCGGACTAGGCCCATTCAATAGGGCCTACTCCGGAGAAGGAAGCCGTGACTGTCGGAAACCGCGACAGTCACGGCAGGCGCAATTTGGTTTTATTCTGATGCGGCTTCCTGCGTCAAAATCAGGACCAAAATACGGGTCCCTAGCCCCGTGTGAACAAGGCCTAAGGAGACATCTTACATACATAGTAACCATATCATACTATGAGTAAAGGTGTGCAATGTTTTGTGGCCCTCATTTCACAATGATAAGACATCACTTCTGATGTCCGAAAGAAAGATCGGGAGAGCATGGTAAGAAAAAAACCTAAATATGGATGGCAAGAAGTTCCTGACCCTTATTGTCAAAGAGTCCTAGTCCATCTCTGCTTGAGTCCCAATGACACCACGAAACACCAAAAATAAAGCCGCAGCCCATACCTGTGTATCATCAGTTAAAGCTTCTATAAGAACATCTGGCACAATCTCATTGACCAAAACCTCAGATAACATGGAGTCCACAAAGTCCCCGGCAAAATGTTTATTTTCAGTGAAATATCGATACACGCTGTAGTCCTAGAAGAGGGAAAAACAGGTAAAATGCCTTCGTTACAACATGGTGATAAGACCGAGCATTACTTATTAATTGAGCAATTTTCTCAGTTTTAAATATTTCATGCTCATTGATCTGGAAAGGTCACGGGCTTATAAGGAGGACGTCTTATAAATGCTTCGGCTTAGTAGGTAGTGTGGTTCTTCAGAGGTTTTTGTTTGATAAAGTCTAACAGTGGATTCTGTCATCCAAAGCAGGCTCGGTCTATGGCCAATTCAGTCTTAACCATCAGGGCTTCATGCCCCAGATCTTTGGGCGGCCACCACATTCAACCATATCTAGTTAATACTATAAAGGAGCAGGTAACAGTTTCTTGCCACACCATTCACTCTAGTAGTCACTTTAGGTCTGTGGTCTACAGTTTTTGTACAGGAGACACAAAAGGAAACACGTTAGGTGTGAAGGTGCTAATATTGGAGGGTACAGAGGGGTATTTGTGATACCAAATGGCTCTTGTGTGGGTGCCCAATAAAAGGTACCATCACTGTATAAAGGAAGCATTATTCTTTGTGGTGGACATAAAGAGGAGTTTTTACTTTTTACTGTGTAGGGCCATGAAGGGGACAACCACTTTACGGGAGAATGAAAGGAATTATTGTTACTGTCCAGTGATACAAAAGGAAAATGTATCAATGTGGGACACAAAAGAGGGAACATTATTTTTTTTTTTTTTTTTTTTTTTTTTTTTTTTTTTTTTTAATGTAGATTGCGAGCCCCACATAGAGCTCACAATGTACATTTTTCCCTATCAGTATGTCTTTTTTTGGAATATGGGATGGAAATCCATGCAAACACAGGGAGAACATACAAACTCCTTGCAGATGTTTTTTTTTTGCCCATGGTGGGATTTGAACACCAGGACTCCAGCGCTGCAAGGCTGCAGTGCTAACCACTGAGCCACCGTGTGGCCCCTGGAACATTATTGTGTCGAGACATTATTGCCTTGTAATTGGGGCACAAAGGGAAGCACAATTATTGTGTAGGGAACAATCAGAAAGGATGGGGAGATTATGTGCAGACAAGTCGTGGCTTGAGGAAGTCATCATGGTGGTCTGGGCTGGATAGAGAGCAATGTGGATGTCTGCAATCGGAATAGATGTCATCAGTCAGGCCCTGGAAATAACTGCAATGTAGTAATCTGCCTGTATCTGCTATCAGCTTTGTCTGACCATGGATTGTGACTCACTATGCTATCTACTTGACCTTTTTGGACACAGACTGAATTTCTGCACCGTTTTTAAGTATTTGTACCCTCCTTTTGTATCTGACTACCTTCTGCCTTGATCATGACTTACAGAGGTTATGTGAAGAGGAGAAACTTCTGGCAATGAACAAGACGGGTCAGTGTACTAATATACAATATATGCCGATCCCCCATCATGCTGAGCTTTTCATAGTGATATTGGGACACCAGAAGTCTTCTACTTCAGTCTGTTGTCCTGACCCTGATTCATTGTTATGTGACCCGACCACACTTTATTCCAAGTACAAGTAGCGGGAGTAGAGCAGGGCTGGGAATGTGACAATAAGTCCCAGGGCTTATCATAAACTAATATAGTTATAGATGATGAGAGTGTGACTTACTATTGTTGTCTTTGTTCTGTCATGTTCCTTATTCTTCACTAAGATGGGTTTATGGGGGAAAGGATCATATTTAGCACTTCTCCTCCTAGAATAAGAAAAAGGGAAAAGCACTCAATAATTTGCACATTGAGGTAAAATATCACGTTTAAAGGCAAAAAACACTTCACTTTCATAATATTGTTTATTTTCTTATTATATATATATATCTGTATCTGATTCTCTTAAAGGGAATGTATCACCTATATCTATTAACTCATTCAATTTATTGAAAGATATCTTTTTAATCTTTTTATATTGATTGCATATGTGTTTTTGAGCTGCTGTTAACAGCGTTTAGAGATATGCTTTACAGCTGGCACATGATCCATAAAACATAATATGGAGATGTTCATTGATGTCTAGACATGTTCTGTGACCAGTGCAGAGGTCATGGAGGAGGTGAGTAATAGATAAGTTGTGACATCACCTATTGTGAATAGTGGATCCAGTGTTATATAGATATATGTGTGTGACCTTTGCTGATGATGACTGCTGAGGAGTGATCTCTACTAGAGATGAGCGAACAGTGTTCTATCGAACTCATGTTCGATCGGATATTAGGCTGTTCGGCATGTTCGAATCGAATCGAACACCGCGTGGTAAAGTGCGCCATTACTCGATTCCCCTCCCACCTTCCCTGGCGCCTTTTTTGCTCCAATAACAGCGCAGGGTAGGTGGGACAGGAACTACGACACCGGTGACGTTGAAAAAAGTAGGCAAAACCCATTGGCTGCCGAAAACATGTGACCTCTAATTTAAAAGAACAGCGACGCCCAGCTTCGCGTCATTCTGAGCTTGCAATTCACCGAGGACGGAGGTTTCCGTCCAGCTAGCTAGGGCTTAGATTCTGGGTAGGCAGGGACAGGCTAGGATAGGAAGGAGAAGACAACCAACAGCTCTTGTAAGAGCTAAATTCCAGGGAGAAGCTTGTCAGTGTAACGTGGCACTGACGGGCTCAATCGCCGCAACCCAGCTTTCCCAGGATCCTGAATGGAATACACTGTCAGTGTATTCCCGTATACCCGATATATACCCCGATACCCGTTCCAACGGTGTGCCCCCCCACCTTCACCCCAGAAATACCCTGCAAGTCCCCTAGCAATAGAATTGGGGCTATATACACCCACAATTTTTACTACTGGTATACAGTGCCATTGTCTGACTGGGAATTCAAAGAATATATTGGGAATACAAATACCCTCATTTCTTGCTACTGCCATATAGTGCCAGTTTCTGACTGGTAATTCAAAGAATATATTGGGGTTACGTGCACCCACAATTTTTACTACTGGTATACAGTGCCATTGTCTGACTGGGAATTCAAAGAATATATTGGGAATACAAATACCCTCATTTCTTGCTACTGCCATATAGTGCCAGTGTCTGACTGGGAATTCAAAGAATATATTGGGGTTACGTGCACCCACAATTTTTACTACTGGTATACAGTGCCATTGTCTGACTGGGAATTCAAAGAGTATATTGGGAATACAAATACCCTCATTTCTTGCTACTGCCATATAGTGCCAGTTTCTGACTGGGAATTCAAAGAATATATTGGGGTTACGTGCACCCACAATTTTTACTACTGGTATACAGTGCCATTGTCTGACTGGGAATTCAAAGAATATATTGGGGTTATAAATACCCTCATTTCTTGCTACTGCCATATAGTGCCAGTTTCTGACTGGTAATTCAAAGAATATATTGGGGTTACGTGCACCCACAATTTTTACTACTGGTATACAGTGCCATTGTCTGACTGGGAATTCAAAGAGTATATTGGGAATACAAATACCCTCATTTCTTGCTACTGCCATATAGTGCCAGTTTCTGACTGGGAATTCAAAGAATATATTGGGGTTACGTGCACCCACAATTTTTACTACTGGTATACAGTGCCATTGTCTGACTGGGAATTCAAAGAGTATATTGGGAATACAAATACCCTCATTTCTTGCTACTGCCATATAGTGCCAGTTTCTGACTGGGAATTCAAAGAATATATTGGGGTTACGTGCACCCACAATTTTTACTACTGGTATACAGTGCCATTGTCTGACTGGGAATTCAAAGAGTATATTGGGAATACAAATACCCTCATTTCTTGCTACTGCCATATAGTGCCAGTTTCTGACTGGGAATTCAAAGAATATATTGGGGTTACGTGCACCCACAATTTTTACTACTGGTATACAGTGCCATTGTCTGACTGGGAATTCAAAGAGTATATTGGGAATACAAATACCCTCATTTCTTGCTACTGCCATATAGTGCCAGTTTCTGACTGGTAATTCAAAGAATATATTGGGGTTACGTGCACCCACAATTTTTACTACTGGTATACAGTGCCATTGTCTGACTGGGAATTCAAAGAGTATATTGGGAATACAAATACCCTCATTTCTTGCTACTGCCATATAGTGCCAGTTTCTGACTGGGAATTCAAAGAATATATTGGGGTTACGTGCACCCACAATTTTTACTACTGGTATACAGTGCCATTGTCTGACTGGGAATTCAAAGAGTATATTGGGAATACAAATACCCTCATTTCTTGCTACTGCCATATAGTGCCAGTTTCTGACTGGGAATTCAAAGAATATATTGGGGTTACGTGCACCCACAATTTTTACTACTGGTATACAGTGCCATTGTCTGACTGGGAATTCAAAGAATATATTGGGGTTATAAATACCCTCATTTCTTGCTACTGCCATATAGTGCCAGTTTCTGACTGGTAATTCAAAGAATATATTGGGGTTACGTGCACCCACAATTTTTACTACTGGTATACAGTGCCATTGTCTGACTGGGAATTCAAAGAGTATATTGGGAATACAAATACCCTCATTTCTTGCTACTGCCATATAGTGCCAGTTTCTGACTGGGAATTCAAAGAATATATTGGGGTTACGTGCACCCACAATTTTTACTACTGGTATACAGTGCCATTGTCTGACTGGGAATTCAAAGAGTATATTGGGAATACAAATACCCTCATTTCTTGCTACTGCCATATAGTGCCAGTTTCTGACTGGGAATTCAAAGAATATATTGGGGTTACGTGCACCCACAATTTTTACTACTGGTATACAGTGCCATTGTCTGACTGGGAATTCAAAGAGTATATTGGGAATACAAATACCCTCATTTCTTGCTACTGCCATATAGTGCCAGTTTCTGACTGGGAATTCAAAGAATATATTGGGGTTACGTGCACCCACAATTTTTACTACTGGTATACAGTGCCATTGTCTGACTGGGAATTCAAAGAGTATATTGGGAATACAAATACCCTCATTTCTTGCTACTGCCATATAGTGCCAGTTTCTGACTGGGAATTCAAAGAATATATTGGGGTTACGTGCACCCACAATTTTTACTACTGGTATACAGTGCCATTGTCTGACTGGGAATTCAAAGAGTATATTGGGAATACAAATACCCTCATTTCTTGCTACTGCCATATAGTGCCAGTTTCTGACTGGGAATTCAAAGAATATATTGGGGTTACGTGCACCCACAATTTTTACTACTGGTATACAGTGCCATTGTCTGACTGGGAATTCAAAGAATATATTGGGGTTATAAATACCCTCATTTCTTGCTACTGCCATATAGTGCCAGTTTCTGACTGGTAATTCAAAGAATATATTGGGGTTACGTGCACCCACAATTTTTACTACTGGTATACAGTGCCATTGTCTGACTGGGAATTCAAAGAGTATATTGGGAATACAAATACCCTCATTTCTTGCTACTGCCATATAGTGCCAGTTTCTGACTGGGAATTCAAAGAATATATTGGGGTTACGTGCACCCACAATTTTTACTACTGGTATACAGTGCCATTGTCTGACTGGGAATTCAAAGAGTATATTGGGAATACAAATACCCTCATTTCTTGCTACTGCCATATAGTGCCAGTTTCTGACTGGGAATTCAAAGAATATATTGGGGTTACGTGCACCCACAATTTTTACTACTGGTATACAGTGCCATTGTCTGACTGGGAATTCAAAGAGTATATTGGGAATACAAATACCCTCATTTCTTGCTACTGCCATATAGTGCCAGTTTCTGACTGGGAATTCAAAGAATATATTGGGGTTACGTGCACCCACAATTTTTACTACTGGTATACAGTGCCATTGTCTGACTGGGAATTCAAAGAGTATATTGGGAATACAAATACCCTCATTTCTTGCTACTGCCATATAGTGCCAGTTTCTGACTGGGAATTCAAAGAATATATTGGGGTTACGTGCACCCACAATTTTTACTACTGGTATACAGTGCCATTGTCTGACTGGGAATTCAAAGAGTATATTGGGAATACAAATACCCTCATTTCTTGCTACTGCCATATAGTGCCAGTTTCTGACTGGGAATTCAAAGAATATATTGGGGTTACGTGCACCCACAATTTTTACTACTGGTATACAGTGCCATTGTCTGACTGGGAATTCAAAGAGTATATTGGGAATACAAATACCCTCATTTCTTGCTACTGCCATATAGTGCCAGTTTCTGACTGGTAATTCAAAGAATATATTGGGGTTACGTGCACCCACAATTTTTACTACTGGTATACAGTGCCATTGTCTGACTGGGAATTCAAAGAGTATATTGGGAATACAAATACCCTCATTTCTTGCTACTGCCATATAGTGCCAGTTTCTGACTGGGAATTCAAAGAATATATTGGGGTTACGTGCACCCACAATTTTTACTACTGGTATACAGTGCCATTGTCTGACTGGGAATTCAAAGAGTATATTGGGAATACAAATACCCTCATTTCTTGCTACTGCCATATAGTGCCAGTTTCTGACTGGGAATTCAAAGAATATATTGGGGTTACGTGCACCCACAATTTTTACTACTGGTATACAGTGCCATTGTCTGACTGGGAATTCAAAGAGTATATTGGGAATACAAATACCCTCATTTCTTGCTACTGCCATATAGTGCCAGTTTCTGACTGGGAATTCAAAGAATATATTGGGGTTACGTGCACCCACAATTTTTACTACTGGTATACAGTGCCATTGTCTGACTGGGAATTCAAAGAGTATATTGGGAATACAAATACCCTCATTTCTTGCTACTGCCATATAGTGCCAGTTTCTGACTGGGAATTCAAAGAATATATTGGGGTTACGTGCACCCACAATTTTTACTACTGGTATACAGTGCCATTGTCTGACTGGGAATTCAAAGAGTATATTGGGAATACAAATACCCTCATTTCTTGCTACTGCCATATAGTGCCAGTTTCTGACTGGGAATTCAAAGAATATATTGGGGTTACGTGCACCCACAATTTTTACTACTGGTATACAGTGCCATTGTCTGACTGGGAATTCAAAGAGTATATTGGGAATACAAATACCCTCATTTCTTGCTACTGCCATATAGTGCCAGTTTCTGACTGGGAATTCAAAGAATATATTGGGGTTACGTGCACCCACAATTTTTACTACTGGTATACAGTGCCATTGTCTGACTGGGAATTCAAAGAGTATATTGGGAATACAAATACCCTCATTTCTTGCTACTGCCATATAGTGCCAGTTTCTGACTGGGAATTCAAAGAATATATTGGGGTTACGTGCACCCACAATTTTTACTACTGGTATACAGTGCCAATTTCTAACTAGGAATTCAAAATGCGCAAGGCTCCCGGAAAGGGACGTGGACGAGGCCGTGGGCGAGGTCGGGGGAATGGTTCTGGGGAGCAAGGTAGCAGTGAAGCCACAGGGCGTCCCGTGCCTACTCCTGTGGGGCAGCAAGCATTGCGCCACTCCACAGTGCCAGGGTTGCTTGCCACATTAACTAAACTGCAGGGTACAAACCTTAGTAGGCCCGAGAACCAGGAACAGGTCTTGCAATGGCTGTCAGAGAACGCTTACAGCACATTGTCCAGCAGCCAGTCAGACTCTGCCTCCTCTCCTCCTATTACCCAACAGTCTTGTCTTCCTTCCTCCCAAAATTCCGAAGCTTTACAGAACAATAACCCAAACTGTCCCTGCTCCCCAGAGCTGTTCTCCGCTCCTTTCATTGTCCCTCAACCTGCCTCTCCACGTCACGATTCCACGAACCTAACAGAGGAGCATCTGTGTCCAGATGCTCAAACACTAGAGTCTCCTCCATCTCCGTTCGATTTGGTGGTGGATGACCAGCAACCCACCCTCATCGACGATGATGTGACGCAGTTGCCGTCAGGGCATCCAGTTGACCGGCGCATTGTGCGGGAGGAGGAGATGAGACAGGAGTTGGAAGAGGAAGTGGTGGATGATGAGGACACTGACCCGACCTGGACAGGGGGGATGTCAAGCGGGGAAAGTAGTGTGGATGTTGAGGCAGGTGCAGCACCAAAAAGGGTAGCTAGAGGCAGAGGCAGAGGTCAGCAGCTTAGGCGAAGCCAGGCCACACCCGGAATCTCCCAAGATGTTCCAGTTCGTACCCAGCCCCGAAAAACTCCCACCTCGAGGGCACGTTTCTCGAAGGTGTGGAGTTTTTTCAAGGAATGCGCCGAGGACAGATATAGTGTTGTCTGCACAATTTGCCTCTCGAAATTGATTAGGGGCTCTGAGAAGAGCAACCTGTCCACCACTTCAATGCGCCGTCATTTGGAATCCAAGCACTGGAATCAGTGGCAGGCAGCAACGGCAGGACAAAGGCCGCCTGCCGTTCACGCCACTGCCACTGCCTCTGCCACTGCCTCTGCCTCTGCCACTGCCACTGCTGACTGTGCTGGCGATGCACTCCAGAGGACGAGCCAGGACACCACTTCATCTGCCTCCGCCACTTTGTTGACTTCTACCTCATCCTCCCCTGGTCCTGTCTTATCTCCTTCTCCTGCACCATCAAAGGCACCATCAGGCGTTTCTTTACAACAACCCACCATCTCTCAGACATTGGAGCGGCGGCAGAAATACACTGCTAACCACCCACACGCGCAAGCCTTGAACGCCAACATCGCTAAACTGCTGGCCCAGGAGATGTTGGCGTTCCGGCTTGTTGAAACTCCCGCCTTCCTGGACCTGATGGCAACTGCGGCACCTCGCTATGCCGTCCCTAGCCGTCACTACTTCTCCCGGTGTGCCGTCCCCGCCTTGCACCAGCACGTGTCACTCAACATCAGGCGGGCCCTTAGTTCCGCGCTTTGCACAAAGGTCCACTTGACCACCGACGCGTGGACAAGTGCATGCGGACAGGGACGCTACATTTCACTGACGGCACACTGGGTGAATGTAGTTGAGGCTGGGACTGCTTCCCAAACTGGCCCGGTGTACCTCGTCTCCCCGCCTAACATTCCTGGCAGGGACACGAGAAGAACACCCCCCTCCTCCTCCTCCTCTACCGCCTCCTCCTCCGCCACCGCCTCCTCCTCCGCCACCGCCTCCTCCTCCGCTGTTAGATTGACCCCAGCTACGAGTTGGAAACGTTGCAGCACTGGCGTTGGTAGACGTCAGCAGGCTGTGCTGAAGCTGATCAGCTTGGGGGACAGACAGCACACTGCCTCCGAGGTGAGGGATGCCCTCCTCGATGAGACGGCAATATGGTTTGAGCCGCTGCACCTGGGCCCAGGCATGGTCGTTTGTGATAACGGCCGGAACCTGGTAGCAGCTCTGGAGCTTGCCGGACTCCAACATGTTCCATGCCTGGCCCACGTCTTCAACCTAGTGGTGCAACGTTTCCTAAAGAGCTACCCCAATGTTCCAGAGCTACTGGTGAAAGTGCGGCGCATGTGCGCCCACTTTCGCAAGTCGACAGTAGCCGCTGCTAGCTTAAAATCTCTCCAGCAACGCCTGCATGTGCCACAACACCGGCTTTTGTGCGACGTCCCCACACGCTGGAACTCAACGTTTCAGATGTTGAATAGAGTGGTTGAGCAGCAGAGACCTTTGATGGAATACCAGCTACAAAACCCTAGGGTGCCACAAAGTCAGCTGCCTCAGTTTCACATCCATGAGTGGCCATGGATGAGAGACCTTTGTGACATCCTACGGGTCTTTGAGGAGTCCACAAGGAGGGTGAGCTCTGAGGATGCGATGGTGAGCCTTACAATCCCGCTCTTGTGTGTTCTGAGAGAATCCCTGATTGACATCAGGGATAACTCAGATCACACAGAGGAGTTAGGGATAGCATCCGATCCGTCACAGCTGGAGAGTAGGTCCACACATCTGTCCGCTTCACTGCGTTTAATGGAGGAGGAGGAGGAGGAGGAGGAGGAAGAAGAGTTGTCCGATGATGTGATGGTGATACAGGAGGCTTCCGGGCAACTTCGAATCGTCCCATTGTTGCAGCGCGGATGGGTAGACATGGAGGATGAGGAGGAAATGGAGATTGAACTTTCCGGTGGGGCCAGAGGAGTCATGCCAACTAACACTGTGGCAGACATGGCTGAGTTCATGTTGGGGTGCTTTACAACCGACAAGCGTATTGTCAAAATCATGGAGGACAACCAGTACTGGATCTTTGCTATCCTTGACCCCCGGTATAAAAACAACATCTCGTCTTTTATTCCGGTAGAGGGGAGGGCCAATCGCATCAATGCTTGCCACAGGCAATTGGTGCAGAATATGATGGAGATGTTTCCAGCATGTGACGTTGGCGGCAGGGAGGGCAGTTCCTCCAGTAGGCAACCAAGTTCTCACCGGTCCACACAAACGAGGGGCACACTGTCTAAGGTCTGGGACACCTTGATGGCACCCCCTCGCCAAAGTGCCGCCACGGAGGGTCCTAGTGTCACCAGGCGTGAGAAGTATAGGCGCATGTTGCGGGAATACCTTTCCGACCACAGCCCTGTCCTCTCCGACCCCTCTGCGCCCTACACGTATTGGGTGTCGAAGTTGGACCTGTGGCTTGAACTTGCCCTATATGCCTTGGAGGTGCTGTCCTGTCCTGCCGCCAGCGTCCTATCTGAGAGGGTGTTCAGTGCAGCCGGTGGCATCATCACTGACAAGCGCACCCGTCTGTCAGCTGAGAGTGCCGACCGGCTCACTTTGATAAAAATGAACCACCACTGGATAGAGCCTTCATTTTTGTGCCCACCTGTGTAAAGCACCCCAACATGAAACTCCATGTCTGTACTCAACCTCTCCAATTCCTCCGCATCCTCATACTCATCCACCATAAGCGTTGCACAATTCTGCTAATACTAGGCTCCCTCCAACATGATTTCCCCCAACTCTGCTGGTTAGAGGCTCCCTCCACCCTGATTTCCACCAACTCTGCTGGTTAGAGGCTCCCTCCACCCTGCTTTCCCACAACTCTGCTGGTTAGAGGCTCCTTCCACCATGAATTTGCCCAAACTGGGCTGTTTAGAGGCTCCCTCCACCATGAATTGGTCCAAACTGGGTTTTTTAGAGGCTCCCTCCACCATGAATTGGTCCAAACTGGGCTGGTTAGAGGCTCCCTCCACCATGAATTGGTCCAAACTGGGCTGGTTAGAGGCTCCCTCCACCATGAATTTGCCCAAACTGGGCTGGTTAGAGGCTCCCTCCACCATGAATTGGTCCAAACTGGGCTGGTTAGAGGCTCCCTCCACCATGAATTTGCCCAAACTGGGCTGTTTAGAGGCTCCCTCCACCATGAATTTGCCCAAACTGGGCTGGTTAGAGGCTCCCTCCACCATGAATTGGTCCAAACGGGTTTTTAGAGGCTCCCTTCACCATGAATTGGTCCAAACTTGGCTGTTTAGAGGCTCCCTCCACCATGAATTTGCCCAAACTGGGCTGTTTAGAGGCTCCCTCCACCATGAATTGGTCCAAACTGGGCTGGTTAGAGGCTCCCTCCACCATGAATTTCCCAAAACTTGGCTGTTTAGAGGCTCCCTCCACCATTAATTGGTCCAAACTGGGCTGGTTAGAGGCTCCCTCCACCATGAATTTGCCCAAACTGGGCTGTTTAGAGGCTCCCTCCACCATGAATTTGCCCAAACTGGGCTGGTTAGAGGCTCCCTCCACCATGAATTGGTCCAAACTGGGCTGGTTAGAGGCTCCCTCCACAATTAATTGGTCCAAACTGGGCTAATTAGAGGCTCCCTCCACCATGAATTGGTCCAAACTGGGTTTTTTAGAGGCTCCCTCCACCATGAATTTGCCCAAACTGGGCTGTTTAGAGGCTCCCTCCACCATGAATTGGTCCAAACTGGGCTGGTTAGAGGCTCCCTCCACCATGAATTTCCCAAAACTTGGCTGTTTAGAGGCTCCCTCCACCATTAATTGGTCCAAACTGGGCTGGTTAGAGGCTCCCTCCACCATGAATTTGCCCAAACTGGGGTGGTTAGAGGCTCCCTCCACCATTAATTGGTCCAAACTGGGCTGGTTAGAGGCTCCCTCCACAATTAATTGGTCCAAACTGGGCTAATTAGAGGCTCCCTCCACCATGAATTGGTCCAAACTGGGTTTTTTAGAGGCTCCCTCCACCATGAATTTGCCCAAACTGGGCTGTTTAGAGGCTCCCTCCACCATGAATTGGTCCAAACTGGGCTGGTTAGAGGCTCCCTCCACCATGAATTGGTCCAAACTGGGCTGGTTAGAGGCTCCCTCCACCATGAATTTCCCAAAACTTGGCTGTTTAGAGGCTCCCTCCACCATTAATTGGTCCAAACTGGGCTGGTTAGAGGCTCCCTCCACCATGAATTTGCCCAAACTGGGCTGTTTAGAGGCTCCCTCCACCATGAATTTGCCCAAACTGGGCTGGTTAGAGGCTCCCTCCACCATGAATTGGTCCAAACTGGGCTGGTTAGAGGCTCCCTCCACCATGAATTTGCCCAAACTGGGCTGTTTAGAGGCTCCCTCCACCATGAATTTGCCCAAACTGGGCTGGTTAGAGGCTCCCTCCACCATGAATTGGTCCAAACGGGTTTTTAGAGGCTCCCTTCACCATGAATTGGTCCAAACTTGGCTGTTTAGAGGCTCCCTCCACCATGAATTTGCCCAAACTGGGCTGTTTAGAGGCTCCCTCCACCATGAATTGGTCCAAACTGGGCTGGTTAGAGGCTCCCTCCACCATGAATTTCCCAAAACTTGGCTGTTTAGAGGCTCCCTCCACCATTAATTGGTCCACACTGGGCTGGTTAGAGGCTCCCTCCACCATGAATTTGCCCAAACTGGGCTGTTTAGAGGCTCCCTCCACCATGAATTTGCCCAAACTGGGCTGGTTAGAGGCTCCCTCCACCATGAATTGGTCCAAACTGGGCTGGTTAGAGGCTCCCTCCACCATGAATTTGCCCAAACTGGGCTGTTTAGAGGCTCCCTCCACCATGAATTTGCCCAAACTGGGCTGGTTAGAGGCTCCCTCCACCATTAATTGGTCCAAACTGGGCTGGTTAGAGGCTCCCTCCACCATGAATTTGCCCAAACTGGGCTGTTTAGAGGCTCCCTCCACCATGAATTTGCCCAAACTGGGCTGGTTAGAGGCTCCCTCCACCATGAATTGGTCCAAACTGGGCTGGTTAGAGGCTCCCTCCACCATGAATTTGCCCAAACTGGGCTGTTTAGAGGCTCCCTCCACCATGAATTTGCCCAAACTGGGCTGGTTAGAGGCTCCCTCCACCATGAATTGGTCCAAACGGGTTTTTAGAGGCTCCCTTCACCATGAATTGGTCCAAACTTGGCTGGTTAGAGGCTCCCTCCACCATGAATTTGCCCAAACTGGGCTGTTTAGAGGCTCCCTCCACCATGAATTGGTCCAAACTGGGCTGGTTAGAGGCTCCCTCCACCATGAATTTCCCAAAACTTGGCTGTTTAGAGGCTCCCTCCACCATTAATTGGTCCAAACTGGGCTGGTTAGAGGCTCCCTCCACCATGAATTTGCCCAAACTGGGGTGGTTAGAGGCTCCCTCCACCATTAATTGGTCCAAACTGGGCTGGTTAGAGGCTCCCTCCACAATTAATTGGTCCAAACTGGGCTAATTAGAGGCTCCCTCCACCATGAATTGGTCCAAACTGGGTTTTTTAGAGGCTCCCTCCACCATGAATTTGCCCAAACTGGGCTGTTTAGAGGCTCCCTCCACCATGAATTGGTCCAAACTGGGCTGGTTAGAGGCTCCCTCCACCATGAATTGGTCCAAACTGGGCTGGTTAGAGGCTCCCTCCACCATGAATTTCCCAAAACTTGGCTGTTTAGAGGCTCCCTCCACCATTAATTGGTCCAAACTGGGCTGGTTAGAGGCTCCCTCCACCATGAATTTGCCCAAACTGGGCTGTTTAGAGGCTCCCTCCACCATGAATTTGCCCAAACTGGGCTGGTTAGAGGCTCCCTCCACCATGAATTGGTCCAAACTGGGCTGGTTAGAGGCTCCCTCCACCATGAATTTGCCCAAACTGGGCTGTTTAGAGGCTCCCTCCACCATGAATTTGCCCAAACTGGGCTGGTTAGAGGCTCCCTCCACCATGAATTGGTCCAAACTGGGCTGGTTAGAGGCTCCCTCCACCATGAATTTGCCCAAACTGGGCTGTTTAGAGGCTCCCTCCACCATGAATTTGCCCAAACTGGGCTGGTTAGAGGCTCCCTCCACCATGAATTGGTCCAAACGGGTTTTTAGAGGCTCCCTTCACCATGAATTGGTCCAAACTTGGCTGTTTAGAGGCTCCCTCCACCATGAATTGGTCCAAACTGGGGTGGTTAGAGGCTCCCTCCACCATGAATTTGCCCAAACTGGGCTGTTTAGAGGCTCCCTCCACCATGAATTGGTCCAAACTGGGTTTTTTAGAGGCTCCCTCCACCATGAATTGGTCCAAACTGGGCTGGTTAGAGGCTCCCTCCACCATGAATTGGTCCAAACTGGGGTGGTTAGAGGCTCCCTCCACCATTAATTGGTCCAAACTGGGCTGGTTAGAGGCTCCCTCCACCATTAATTGGTCCAAACTGGGCTGGTTAGAGGCTCCCTCCACCATGAATTTGCCCAAACTGGGCTGGTTAGAGGCTCCCTCCACCATGAATTGGTCCAAACTGGGGTTTTTAGAGGCTCCCTCCACCATGAATTGGTCCAAACTGGGGTTTTTAGAGGCTCCCTCCACCATGAATTTGCCCAAACTCTGCTGGTTAGAGGCTCAATCCACCCTGATTTTCAAAACAAATGTTGGTGCCAACCTCAACTTACTACAAGGGCCAAATTCACTGCTGGTGACAAGCTCTCCTCACTGCAAGTGCCAAATACACATGTTTCAAGGTGTTTTCCTACTGTCAGAGAGGTGGTGTTGAGTGTGTAAAGTGTGTAGTTGTTAGGCTGTGATGTTGGGGTAATAGAGGGTCTTTGGTGTGTTAGATGCCCCCAGACATGCTTCCCCTGCTGTCCCAGTGTGATTCCAGAGGTGTTGGCATCATTTCCTGGGGTGTCATAGTGGACTTGGTGACCCTCCAGACACGGATTTGGGTTTCCCCCTTAACGAGTATCTGTTCCCCATAGACTATAATGGGGTTCGAAACCCGTTCGAACACACGAACATTGAGCGGCTGTTCGAATCGAATTTCGAACCTCGAACATTTTAGTGTTCGCTCATCTCTAATCTCTACAGAACAGGAAGAGTCATATTACTATTAGGAGGCTTAGTGATCGTTGTTTTTTCAAATATAGATAGTGACATGGAAAAAAATTACAAAAAATTCTAGAAAAAAAAAACTTAAGTTAAACAATATATTTGGTAAATTACTCATGATATATTCACTTTAATATTAGTATGGAGCCAGCCATTGTTTTCCTTTGTTGCTTCAAGAGTAAAGGGCATGCACAGGATTTTGCAGAGTGGTGGTTCACTAGGGGGGAGGTGAGCTCCCTAAACAAAGTATAATGACTAGAGATGAGCGAACTGTAAAATGTTCGAGGTTCTATATTCGCTTCGAGTAGCCCCTCAATATTTGACTACTCGAATCGAATATCGAACCCTATTATAGTCTATGGGGGGAAAATGCCCGTTTCAGGGGTAGGCAACGTTCGATCAAATTATACTTACCAAGTCCATGAGTGAGGGTCGGGCTGGATCATCCCTCCTTGCAGCGTCCCCGCGGCGTCTTCCGGCTCTGAATTCACTCTGCCAGGCATTGGGACTGGGCAGAGCCAACTGCGCATGCCTGCACTACAAGCGGACATGCACAGTCGGCTCTGCCCAGGCCCGATGCCTGGCACAGTCAATTCAGAGCCGGAAGACGCCGCGGGGAAGCTGCACGGAGAAGACTTCTAAAGGTAGGAGAAGAACCAGCATTTATTGGCCGATTGTATGGCAATCGGCCAATCAATGCTGGTTCTGCATCAAACTTTTCCATTCGAACAGCGAGTGGTACTCGATCGAGTACGAGTATTTCGTATACCTACTCGATCGAGTACCACTCGCTCATCTCTAATAATGACCCCTTAGTGCCCCAAAACACTGCATTAAAATTATTATTATAAAAGTGTATATATATATATATATATATATATATATATATATATATATATATATTCTGCATAAGCAGAGTCTTCTCTTTGTAAGAGCCTTATGGAAGAAGCCATGGTACGTGTTCCTCTGCAGAACTAATGTAAAACCCCCACTTTGTCCGCCTTGTGCGGCACTGTATACAGCTAATGGTTCCTTGCTGCTCCAGTAGGCTTTCCAGCATCTTGTCTGAGCAGATGTTGTAGCGGCTTATACTGATCTCAGAATTATGCAGTATTATGTATGCTTTTGGCTCTGCGCTCTAAACAAAGGATGTTACATTCTATTTGGCGACTGTGCCCTAGGTTGACTCCATTTTCTGAAATTGCAGTGCCTGTAATCAGTTCAAGAGGCATGAGATGTGTTTCTATTACAGTACATGCTGCTGAAAAAAAAGTAATACCGACAAAGTGTACAACAGCTGCTGCAAGGCGCCAGCCCTGAATACAAGGAGATGATATCTAACCGATCAGACAAGGTGCTAATTGTAAGAGGGGAAAACGGAATAATGTTTACAGACTCCGGCATTACACATTGGGATACACTATGGGGGGGGGGGTTCTACAGCTTCCCACCAGTTTTTTTTTAACAGATATTTTGGAGCATATCGTATTTGCACTAAAATCGGGAAAAAACCTTTTTTTTTTGCTTTTTGCCACTTTTCTACAAGAGGTGAAACAAGTGGATGGGGTTTAGTAAGAAGGCACATGGCCAGAAATATTCCATAGATTTAATTTACTGTGTTCCAAATTAAAGGGGATTTCGGGACATAATAATGAGATGAAGATCAGGGGAGGGTCCAACACCCAGGACCCCGACAGATTATGTCTTTGAAGAGTTTCCGCTTCACAGGCCATTTGACATCATATTCACTGGTGACATGGTCTGTTCTCAGCTCAGTCCAATTCAAGTGAATGGGGCTGAACTGCGATACCAGATAAGAGCTGCCACTATACAAATGTATGGCACTATGCTTGGTAGGTAATGGAGAGGTCAAAGCTTTAACTTGAATGCAGTGGCTTCTACCAATTAGTGGGGGTGTCAGACCTCTGTTAATTTTCAACTGGACCTATCATAAAGTGTGAAGGGGCCACTGTGGGACATTATACTGCATGGAGGGCACTATGGGACATTATACTGTGTGGACACCACTGTGGGACATTATAAAGTGTGAAAGGGCTATTGTGGGACATTATACTGTGTGTAGGCTACTGTGGGACATTATACTGTGTGTAGGCTACTGTGGGACATTATATTATATGTAGGCCACTATGGAACATTATACTGTGTAGAGTGGCCACTATGGGACATTATACTGTGTGGAGACCACTATGGGACATTATATTGTATGGAGACCACTATGGGACATTATACTGTATGGAGACCACTATGGGACATTATACTGTATGGAGACCACTATGGGACATTATACTGTATGAAGACCACTATGGGACATTATACTGTGTAGAGTGGCCACTATGGGACATTATACTGTGTGGTGGGGCCACTATGGGATATTATACTGCATGGAGGTGGGGCCACTGTGCGACATTATCCTTGGTGAAGGGGCCACCATGGGACATTATAGTATGTGTAAATGGGGTATATGGAGGCCATATGGAGGCCAGTAAAGGAAGCATTTTACTGTGTGTGGGCCAGTAAAGTGGGCACTATGCCATGTGAGGGTGGGCTCATGTATGCTGTGTGGTCCAGTCTCTGCTAGTCACATATTAGTATTCAGGAAAGGCCCTTTATTTATTTATTTTGCTTCCTTATATAGCGCCATCATGTTCCACAGCGATTTACAGATCCTGTCAGCAATGTCCCATCCAGGGCTCACAATCTAAACTCCCTATCGTTATGTATTTTCGGATGATAATATCACTGTGATGTTTATGCCGATACTTACCTCTCATGCTGTTTATGTCGCTTTGTGTCATTGTATTCCAAGTCTGCGTGTCTGAGATCCCAATGAGATTTAGATGTAAGGCTGGAACAATAATAATAAGTCAGAAAATGAAATAATTTAGAAATCCACGTGGCATGCAAAATACTAGTATTTCTATAAAATACAATGTTACAATGTTGTGGGGATAACGTCTATCCTTAGGGAGAGACCACCTTCTCAGGTGTGTGGAGACTTATACAGCCATAGTTGCTCCACTGCAAGGGAACATGGGAAGAATATGCAAATCTGTCTCCCAAGATATAAACAGGGAGACAGTGCCTCTGTTATGCTGCTCTCTATAGCAAGCAACCCTGAACATCATGCCTGACTTCCCAGAAGCCTTTGCTGCATGATGCGAGGGTATAACAGAGGTACTGTCTCACTGTTTACATCTTGGGAGACAGATATGTATATTCCTCCAATGTTACAATGGACATTCAGTCCAGCCCTGAGTAGAAGTCTTATTTTCAGCATGGGAGTGTCCATTCACATAAGAGAACATACATATTTAGAAACAGACAGTGCCCCAGTTTAATACCATTTATTGTATCCTCTACATATAGTAATGTCACTAAGATAACTGTACTATGTATATAGTGCTTATTTATCAGTGCAAAACTCCATCCCTAGGGGTCCAGTGGAAGATTCCACCTTCTATTAATGAGTATGCAAACGGAGATAAGTGTCAATCACTGATAAGGACTAGAGATGAGCGAGTAGTATTCGATATTGTTTGTTAGGGAAGGATTGGGTATGACTTGTAAGTTATTGGTCTAAATCTCTTCTCTTTCTTATCAGAGATGAGCGAGTAGTATTCGATCGAATACCTCGCTCACATAGGAATGCGTGTAAGCGGCCAAACGCCAAGGGGTTAAGCGCAGTGAATATTTGATGCACTTAACCCCTTAGTGTTCGGCCGCTTACACGCATTCCTACGGGAGCGAGGTATTCGATCGAATACTACTCGCTCATCTCTGATAAGAAAGAGAAGAGATTTAGACCAATAACTTACAAGTCATACCCAATCCTTCCCTAACAAACAATATCATTGTGTTCCGCTCCCCCTGCTCTATAACATGCTACTGGTAGATACCACCCAAGGACTCATCAAGCACTGTTACAGTAACAGTGGTGGAATTGGTGACATAAATATCAGATTTAGTTAAAGCCATTCTGATTTTTTGGATTTTTCTGGCTGGACAACCCTTATACGGCTGTAAATAAAACAAATTCCGAGCCTTTAGAGCTTTACAAGAAGCCATTGTAGCAAATACATTCCATTTCGCAGTTTTCAACTCGGTTCGCCCGCTTGTTGAAAACTTCTTCATTTAGTAAATGATTGGAAATGAGAAAATCTGCATGTGTTGCGGCTAGACAACAATACTTAGAAGAAAGAAGCATGTAATTTGTAACAAATGGTTGGAGAGGAAATCATTGTTACATGGGTATACACGAGAATCAAGGAATTAACAATCCGCCTGTATTACTGTCATTACGACACATCTATTTACTATGTAAGTGCACTTGATTTATTGTATGCTTCTTTAATGTTTCGGGTTTTGTGATGTATAATTTGAAGAAAATAAATATAGTTCCCAAGAAGTTAACAAAGGTGGAACAACAAGTCGCTGCGTAAAAGAATTACACAATATGAAAGACCCTATAATGAAAATGTCAGACGAAGGAGGGAGTGCGCCTCTCTACAGATGTCAATGTGCAGACAAGAAGTACTCAGACAGCTTAGTAATACAAATAAAATACATTTTCTCTCCAAAGTTCACTACTGCATATAAAAACAGCAGGGGTAAACTTTGTGAAATATCAAACCCAGATACAGATTTAAGGATATATTCAGTCTCAAACCAATGTTTATGTACCGCTCCGGCTCTATTATTACTGTTTAAAAAGCTTTACATCCGAAAGTGAATATTACAATAACAATGCAGTGTTAGCAGTCCGCCAAGATTCACCCCATCAATTACTTTTTTTTGCCCCTTTGGGGCACAGTATGGACCAATTGCCCACTATGTAGCATTTAGCCTTCCGTGACCTCTCCAGAGAAAGGCATATTATTAATGAGCCCAGGACACAAAACAGACACATCCTATTAACTTCTAGACATAATACACAATCGTTTGTATGGGGGCCATAAAAAAGAATTGGTCAGTAAGATATTCATTAAAAACACAGCCAGCACCAGGGGCGTAACTACTGCTGCGTTTTTTTTTTTTTTAATATGTCGTTATTCCAGTAACGGGCCAGCTGCCATCACTCCTCCTTCTGCGGAGGCCGCTGTGAACAGGAGCCCGGATCGGTAAGTAAGGCCGGGTGCCCCACAAACACTCTTGTTATACTCGGGGGACTTTTCAGACCCTCGATTATAATGATTGGAGGCCCAGGGGAGGTGAAGGAACATAAAAATCAGTGTTACTTTCCTCTGCTGGCTTCAGAAGGCTTCAGGCCTACTTGTATGATGTCCCAGACGTCACATGGCCGGGGCTTGCATTATTGTGCGTCGCGATGCAAGCCCTGGCTCAAGTGACCTCAAAGTATAATGGGGTGTTTACAATGGGGCATAATACCATGTGCCGGGGCCACTATGGGGCATAATAATGTGTTCAGGGCCCACTATGGGGCATAATAGTGCATGCAGGAATGCAAGGGGGGGGGGGGGGTGAGTCGGTCGGGGACTTCGGGAAGGGAGGAGGGGTTAGTCAGTCGGGGGAGGGGAGCCATGTCAAAAGTTTGCCACGGGGCCCTGCCATTCCTAGTTACACCACTGGCCAGCACATTCACAAAGCACGCAATCATAAGCATGGGTACTTAATGGATGTAAGTGTACTGTTTTGTGCTTCAGATAGTGTCTATAGAGGAAAACTGTTCATAGCTAATGAGGATACTAAATATCGGTTGTTTTATCATCCTAGGCCAGGGGTTGGCAACCCCCCTCCACATGCGTGGCAAGAGTGCCAAGACCCCAGAATATAATAAGCGGAGCCCTAAGGAAGATGAAGAAACATAAAAAAACAATGTTACTTCAGGCGCTTCTGCCTGAAGTAAGATACTACTGACAAGGCTTCAGGGGTATATATATATATATATATATATATATATATATATATATATATATATATATATATATATATTATATCAATATATATATATAAAATATATCAATATATTATTATTATTTTTTTTTGTATATATAACTAGTAATATTTTCTTTTTTCCTAGCTTGAGCTGTGATCTAGGTAGCAGTCCCAGCTTTCATATGACATCAGAACCCCTGCTCTATCCAGAGATACAGCTATTTGCCACCATTGCCAACTGTACTAGCAATATAAGGTAAGTATTTACCATTTAAAATTGTTTGCACACAATATGGTCTTGTCAATGGGTATAATCCAGCCATCAGCCGTGTAGCAATAATGTTGCCTATACTGACTGATGAACAGATGTAAATGCTCAGGGGTTAAAATCTGTGTCACAAAGTACATAGAACCCAAATGACACTATGACACAGATCAAAATAGGTCCCCTATAATGATCCCAAGCTTTGCCATGCAGGACAGAAGGGACTGATGTTTTTCAGACCTCTGTACTTCTATTAACTATGCACCTACATACATTTGCTTGCTAAAAATACACTTCCACTTCCAATACCTGCGCTATACATAACAAAGGGCATTTGGCTTCGTCCCCCTTATAGCAGTCGGGCGCGTTACTTCAGCTAAGTTCCCATTGACTTTGCAGGGCTCCACTGCAGCCAACTGCTTCCAGCCATGTGTATAGTTCAGGCATTAGAACCGGTCCCATATAGCTTATTGGTGTTTCTACATCTCCCACGATCAAATCTATATGGCCGATCCTGAGGATAGACGATAACGTCCAAATTCCTCGACAACCTCTTTAAAGCAAAATGTTGACTGCATATACCTCTGTAGTTGTTTTTACATTATCATAAATGGTTAACCATGGAGATTAGTGGATGTACATTTTTCTTATTGACTGGATATTTATCAATAATTCTGCCTTACCTTGGCAGGATCAGCCTGGGCAGACCCTTGTTCTTGTGTTTTGCTGACATAGCTTTTTCATACGAGGTTGTGGCAATGAGATCATCCCACTCAGCTCGTGGTAAGAGGCCATACTGTTGTCGTACACGACTTAAGCTGCAAAACATAAGACGTTAAATGTGTTTATACTGCAAGGGAAGATATTAGTAACAATAAATGTATGAAAAGTAGAATTTCTGCAATTTCTGAACCAAAATTGTGGGGCATTAGAGATGTGTCCTTCCTATTGTTTCCTCTTGGCTTGAGACATCCCAAGATAAGTGGAACAAGTTAACTTGCTTTTAAAGGGATTCTATAATTAAAATCACATTTTTACTTGATCACATGTAGGAATAGCCTTAAGAAAGGGATATGATTAAGGAAGGTTTTCCGAAACGTGTCAGCCAGACGCAGCGATCTTGAATGATGCGTGTACAAATCGCTTTTATGTACATCTTCCAATAAAGGTGAAGTTTAAATTTTTTTACATCACCAGTGCTGGATCATTTTTTACTTAAGGATTCGACATTTCGCTCTGAGCCGTGGGAGCTTCTCATCCGTGCAAAGCCAATGTAACGTTGGAGTGGAGCAGTATATCAAGGACATTACCTGCGAGTGGGCTGAGTATTCCTTTCCCCTTTTTACTTTACATATAGCCTTAAGAAAGGCTATTCTTCTCCTACCTTTAGATGTCTTCTCTGTGCCGCTATTTTATAGAAATCCCGGTTTTCTTCGGTATTCAAGTGAGTTCTCTCGCAGCACTGGGGGCGGTCCCCAGCACTCAAACAACACTGGGGGCGTCCTGCGAGAGAAATCTCCAGTGATACTTCTATCTTCTTCTGGAATGCCCTCTCCCTGTGTCTTCCGTTCTGGGTTTCAATCTTCCAGGCCCCGGGCAGAGATGACTGCGCATGCCCACAGGCCAAAAGAAAATAGCTGCTTACACAAGCTTACTATGTAAGTAGCCACATGAAAATGGCCACTTACACAGCTTACTGTATAAGCAGCTATTTTTCTTGTGGCCGCGGGCATGCACAGTGTGCTCTGCCCGAGTCCCAAGGCCTAATAAGTTTGAACCCAGCTCTGGAAGAAGACGCGCAGAGAGGCTGTTCCTGAAAAAGATGGAGGCGGAGCTGGATATTACTCTCACAGCATTGGGAATGCCCCCAGTGCTGTTTGAGTGTTGGGGACGGCCCCCAGTGCTGCGAGAGAATTAATTTGCATACAGACAGAAATCGGTATTTCTACCGAACGGGGGCGCAGAGAAGACATCTAATGGTAGGAGAAGAATAGCCTTTCTTATGGCTATTCCCACGTGTGATTGAGAAAAAAATGTGATTTTAATGATAGGATCCCTTTAAAACAAACCTTCTCTGTTAAAGAGTAAATCTTGCTTCAGTTTGTTCATGTGAGCAATTTAGGTGAATACTATAAGAAAGTTTGTTATATAAGCTCACCAGACAAAAAATTAGTCACCCCTAAAGAAATCATGAAAATCATCATTTAATATCGTGTAACTCTGCCTCTGGCCTTGATAACTGCCTGGATTTGGTTAGGAAGTGAGTCCACACGGTTTTGCAGGTACCTTGCATCCAGTTTAAGTCACTCGCTGAAGACTTGAATGCATACATCCACCAAATCAACCAAATTACAGACCCACCTCTGGCTTGAACCTGACTTTGCACACATTCATAATGAAATGCTTCATTTGGCCTTCAGTGCACTCGATGGCGTGTGTCATTGGAATAAAGACAAAAATGTGATTTGTCAGACCACATTACATTCCACCAGTCAGCTACTGTCCATGTTCGGTGATTTCTAGCCCAATGAAGACGTGCAGCTTTATGTGCCTGTGTGAGCAATGGCCTCTTATGAGGTGAATGACACCAAATGTTCATTGCATGCAGTTCCCGTCGCAATGTTCGCTCGCTAACAGGTTGGGCAGGACCTTCATTCACTGACTGCAGCAATTCCTGTCGGGTTTGGAAGCGATTTTGATCCACAAGCTGTGAAACTCATCTCCGGTCCCTCTCAGTTTGGATCCTTTTCTAACCACCATTCTAACATTGTGTTTTGTGGTCACGTGTAATACACCACTGCTTCTAGACACGTTGAACAGTCCGCTGCGAAGCACCAACAAATCTAGAAGCTTCACTCACCTTATGGCCATGGGCACGGCCAAACATGATTGCCCCTTTTTGCCACTCTGTCATATCCTTACATTTGCCAAGTTTACGTACAATTACCGCTTGAAACAAATTGACTAACTGATCGCTACGGCCTTATGATCACATAAAGGCAGTGTGTGCGCAGTTGAGCATGTGACTCAATCGCTGCCCCATCTGTACAGGCTTAATGATTCATCTGTGCTTGCGTGCTAGGGTGACTAATTTTTTTTGTCTAGTGAGCTTCTATCTTCTATCAGCCCTCTCCTGCCTGCTAAACATCTCAATTCACTGAAGACAGACTGTAGTTTATAGATGTCTATGGAGAGGAGAGGACAAGGAAGAGGAGTGAGTGAGAGGCAGAGAGACAGAGACATCCTAGAGTAGATCATAGTAAGATTTCTATCTCATCATGGCTTTATTCATATCTATATTTCCCAGTACAGTTAAAACTTGTTAAAGGTGCTAGAACTCTTACTGTTTCCTATAGTGGCACCTGCCTCTGTTTCACACACACTGTGCTCCTCCTCATCCCCCTCTCCTCTCCTTAGACTTCTATATAACTTCATCTGTCTGTGAGTCTTCAGTGGAGATGGATGTGGCAACATTGATACATAATACTAATAAATAACCTATTACTATAGTTTATCAGTATAAAAAGTAAGCATTAGTGACTTACAGCAGCCGTTCAGTTATCTCTGTTTCCCATTGTTGGGACAGACAGTTTTGTCAGAGGTGACTATAAGCCACAATGGGCGTGCTATGCAACAATTTCTCATTCACTATAATAATGGATTACTAATTTATTTTATGCTAACATTTATATATCAACTACAAGATACTGTATGTATATAGCATGATAACCAGCTTTCAAAAACAACACCATTTCACAATATTATATCACAAGATGCCTATCTATGCTTGACCGTACAGTCGATGTGTTGTGAACTGCAATCTGTCAATGATTTTTCCAAGTCCCAATTTTGTAATCAATTGGTTTTATGAGAATTTGAAGTCCATAACCATGAGAAATTGTAACCTCCGATGCACATGTGAACATAGCCTAAAGCAGATGTGAACAGATTCTCGTACAGACAGAAATCGAAGTTCTCTGACATTCTTTTAGTAATAGATTTAGTCCTGAAGGGCAGATTATCACCATCAATGCTCTGTACCAGTCTGAGAAATGAATGATAGTCCATTTTTCGTTTCTTGGCCAGATAGAAAAACAGGAAATTACATACAGTGACTTCTATATAACGGCCAGTTATATCTACATAATTTAATCAGTTACCTTTCTTGGATATCAGTCCATGTTCTGCTTGCTTTTATGGATGCCATTGTCTCCTTGCTACAATAAAAAGAAGAAAATATAACTGTTCCTCTTTGTATTTCAATTGATCTCCTGATAAAGGGCTATTCCAATTTTATAAAGTTATGGGAAATTATTAGAATATGCCATTACTTTATGATCAGAGGAGGTCTAACCTCTGCGATCTTACTTATCCTGAGAGCAGAGCATCATCCCTATGGTTGCTGCAGGGACCAAAGGAGCAACTTCACACGTGGTACTGACACTACTCTCATCAGTGTCACTAAAATAATCAGACATAAACCAATTATCAGTCGGCTAGACTGTAGTCAACCAATTATCAGTCAGCTAGTCTGTAGTCAACCAATTATCAGTCAGCTAGTCTGTAGTCAGCCAGTTATCAGTCGGCTAGCCTGTAGTCAACCAGTTATCAGTCGGCTAGCCTGTAGTCAACCAGTTATCAGTCGGCTAGACTTTAGTCAACCAGTTATCAGTCGGCTAGACTTTAGTCAACCAGTTATCAGTCGGCTAGTCTGTAGTCAACCAATTATCAGTCGGCTAGTCTGTAGTCAACCAGTTATCAGTCGGCTAGTCTATAGTCAACCAATTATCAGTTGGCTAGTCTGTAGTCAACAAATTATCAGTCAGCTAGCCTGTAGTCAACCAATTATCAGTCGGCTAGTCTGTAATCTGTTTCTGGATGTCGCTGACTAGTTACCAGACACAGGACCATCTGCAATTGATCCTCATAAATACCGCTGCCTTCTGTACAACAATGACATGTTAAGCAAGGCAAGCAACACTTAATTAACCTATATCTCTAAATTTCATGGCTCTGCCCCTCTACATCGGGGTATCAATGTTGATTCACAACAAAATGATTCACAAACACACCACAATGAGCAACACCTCATGCCACGATTTTGCTGCTACGGAAAGGCAAAACCGCAGTATCTGCAAAGTGGTACTGGCTGGTACTGATTCTGGCTAATACCATCCATGCATAGCAGAAAATATCCACAGCAGACATGCTGCAATTTCAAAAACCATTGTGTGTCGCAGGATGTCAATATGGCGTTTTCTGTATAGGTATAATTGAAGCAGAAAGTCTGCAGAGGAAAATTCTGTGGACTTTCTGTGAAAAGAGTGTTTTTTCCCGCAACACTTCCTCACTGCAGTTTGCTACGTTGGTCTTAGCCTGAAAGCTGCTTCAGAAAACATCTTAAAGGGAACCTTACAGGTCCTCGGGCACCTGCGGTTTTATATACCACTAGAAAGCCGACAGTGCACTGAATTCAGCGCACTATCGGCTTTCCGGTTATGTGCCCCTGGTGAAGAGGCACATCGGTGCCATTACCATAGCTCTTCAGTGGCAGAAGGGCGCTTATGACAGTCCGTGAGGAACGCTCCTCCTGATAGTAGAGTCCATAATGATGAGCTGTGAGGAACGCTCCCCCAGTACTAGTCTATAGACCAGTACTGACAGGAGGTGGTGGTGGTGGTGGGGGGGGCGTTCCTCACCACTCAGCGTCATTGTTGGGCGGTAAGGAACGCCCCATATAACAGTGCAGCGCTATGGACTCTACTGTCAGGAGGGGCAATCCTCACAGACTGCCAAAAGCACCCTTTTGACACTGAAGAGCTATGGTAACGGCACCAATAGCCTTGTATACCGGTATATAATATCGCAAGTGCCCAAGGGAATGAAAGATCCTCTTTAAGGCTAAGGCCCAATGTTGTGGAAAAGCTGCTTTGTATATTGCAGATTTTGTTGCATTTTTTTTGAGCCAAAGCCAAGAATGGCTACAAAAGGAATGGGGAGTCTATAAAAAGTTCTTATACTTCTTCATTTTGCTGAGAAAGCCAAAAACATTTTGGAAGAATGTTCTCTGGTCAGATGAGACAAAAGTAGAGCTTTTTGGGAAAAGGCATCAACATAGAGTTTACAGGGAAAAAAAAAAGAGGCCTTCAAAGAAAAGAACACGGTCCCTACAGTCAGACATGGCGGAGGTTCCCTGATGTTTTGGGGTTGCTTTGCTGCCTCTGGCACTGGACTGCTTGACTGTGTGCATGGCATTATGAAGTCTGAAGACTACCGACAAATTTTGCAGCATAATGTAGGGCCCAGTGTGAGAAAGCTGGGTCTCCCTCAGAGGTCATGGGTCTTCCAGCAGGACAATGACCCAAAACACACTTCAGGTCAGCACTAGAAAATGGTTTGAGAGAAAGCACTGGAGACTTGTAAAGTGGCCAGCAATGAGTCCAGCCCTGAATCCCATAGAACACCTGTGGGGGAGAGATCTCTTGATGGCAGTTTGGAGAAGGCCCCCTTCACATCTCAGGGGGGACCTGGAGCAGTTTGCCAAAGAAGAATGGTCTAAAATTCCAGCAGAGCCTTGTAAGAAACTCATTGCTGGTTACCGGAAGCGGTTGTGCGCAGTTATTGTGTCTAAAGGTTGTGCTACCAAGTATTAGGCTGAGGGGGCCAATACTTTTGTCCGGCCCATTTTTGGAGTTTTGTGTAAAATGATCAATGATTTGACTTTTTTTTCATTCTATTTTGTGTTTTTTTCATTGCAAGCAAAATAAATGAAGATATTAATACCAAAGAGTTTGTGCTTGCAATCATTTTCTGGAAGAACACGAGTATTATCTGACAGAATTGCAGGGGTGCCAATACTTTTGGTCAACACTGTAACATCTATCTATCTATTTATAATATTAATGTAACATACTGACATCTATATATTTATATCGTACTAATGTTTATTTTATCCAATACAGTCCATAAGAAAGAATCTAAACAAATATACAAAGTGTTTTTGCATTAGTGCCCGACCGCCGACCGGTCATCCAGTTTTAGAGCAGAAAGAGGCAAACATGCCAGCTCGTCTATGTGACATGAAATCAGCATTACCACTTCTGTCACATAACCATCAGAAAAACAGCGGCTTCCATCAGCATCTGTCAAAGGGAAAACAGTACACTATGTAACCACAGAAACTGTTATAAATATCAGCAAAAGTTACATTTCTCATTTTTGCTTGCTGACTGCTCTGTCTATGGGTGACAGAAACAAAATAGCTCGGGCATTTTAGTAGCATTTACAGGAGATTGTCTGCAAAACTATTCTTCAGGTATGGACCAAACCAATAGATGCCTTGTAAGTACTGTATTTATCAAATTTTCTACCAAATTTCTTGTAGACTGAATTCTTCACAGATCTCACATTACTCTTTGTCTATGACCTGGACTGAACTGCTGTTACAAGACACTTTACCTAATACGGCAGAGAAGTGGTGGCCAACCTAGCACATCATGGGGACATCAAATACAGCTCTTGGCTCTATCTGAGGTCACATATTATAGTCAGCGTCGGACATCACTAAATCTGCAGGGGAGAGGTCGCTGCACAAATGTAGTCACTACCTAGTATGGTGTATAAGAGATATGGAAACAGTAATGGGGTTATTCCACCTGTATAGAAATATAGAAATAGGCTATATTGTAGGAAGTCTTGTAGGTGCGAGGTGGAAAATAGTCTGATACCAAATCCTGGCTGAAATCTAGAGATATATATCTTCACTGTACAAGATACAGAACCAGCTATAAATGTAGAGATCTGTAAATCTCAATGTGTCTAAATGTACATCTCTAAACCATACTAGGTTCTTGAAGGTTCAACAGTCCAATGCATATGTACCCTGTTAGTAATATTGCCATCCATAATGTCCCTATTATCAATAGTATCTCTCTAATGAGATGCCCTCATTAGTAATGGTGCTCCCACAATGTCCCAAGAGTAACAATGCTCCTCCAGGGTTTCCTGTTAGTACTCTCAATAGAGTTACCATTAGTAATGGGGTTCCCATAGTACTCCCTTAGTGTGCCCCATAGTAATAATGTGATAATAATGCCTCCATTAGTAATGTTTAGAGATGAGCGAACAGTGTTCTATCGAACTCATGTTCGATCGGATATTAGGCTGTTCGGCATGTTCGAATCGAATCGAACACCGCGTGGTAAAGTGCGCCATTACTCGATTCCCCTCCCACCTTCCCTGGCGCCTTTTTTGCTCCAATAACAGCGCAGGGTAGGTGGGACAGGAACTACGACACCGGTGACGTTGAAAAAAGTAGGCAAAACCCATTGGCTGCCGAAAACATGTGACCTCTAATTTAAAAGAACAGCGCCGCCCAGGTTCGCGTCATTCTGAGCTTGCAATTCACCGAGGACGGAGGTTTCCGTCCAGCTAGCTAGGGCTTAGATTCTGGGTAGGCAGGGACAGGCTAGGATAGGAAGGAGAAGACAACCAACAGCTCTTGTAAGAGCTAAATTCCAGGGAGAAGCTTGTCAGTGTAACGTGGCACTGACGGGCTCAATCGCCGCAACCCAGCTTTCCCAGGATCCTGAATGGAATACACTGTCAGTGTATTCCCGTATACCCGATATATACCCCGATACCCGTTCCAACGGTGTGCCCCCCCACCTTCACCCCAGAAATACCCTGCAAGTCCCCTAGCAATAGAATTGGGGCTATATACACCCACTATTTTTACTACTGGTATACAGTGCCATTGTCTGACTGGGAATTCAAAGAATATATTGGGAATACAAATACCCTCATTTCTTGCTACTGCCATATAGTGCCAGTGTCTGACTGGGAATTCAAAGAATATATTGGGGTTACGTGCACCCACAATTTTTACTACTGGTATACAGTGCCATTGTCTGACTGGGAATTCAAAGAATATATTGGGAATACAAATACCCTCATTTCTTGCTACTGCCATATAGTGCCAGTGTCTGACTGGGAATTCAAAGAATATATTGGGGTTACGTGCACCCACAATTTTTACTACTGGTATACAGTGCCATTGTCTGACTGGGAATTCAAAGAATATATTGGGGTTATAAATACCCTCATTTCTTGCTACTGCCATATAGTGCCAGTTTCTGACTGGTAATTCAAAGAATATATTGGGGTTACAAATACCCTCATTTCTTGCTACTGCCATATAGTGCCAGTGTCTGACTGGGAATTCAAAGAATATATTGGGGTTACGTGCACCCACAATTTTTACTACTGGTATACAGTGCCATTGTCTGACTGGGAATTCAAAGAATATATTGGGAATACAAATACCCTCATTTCTTGCTACTGCCATATAGTGCCAGTGTCTGACTGGGAATTCAAAGAATATATTGGGAATACAAATACCCTCATTTCTTGCTACTGCCATATAGTGCCAGTGTCTGACTGGGAATTCAAAGAATATATTGGGGTTACGTGCACCCACAATTTTTACTACTGGTATACAGTGCCATTGTCTGACTGGGAATTCAAAGAATATATTGGGGTTATAAATACCCTCATTTCTTGCTACTGCCATATAGTGCCAGTTTCTGACTGGTAATTCAAAGAATATATTGGGGTTACGTGCACCCACAATTTTTACTACTGGTATACAGTGCCATTGTCTGACTGGGAATTCAAAGAATATATTGGGGTTATAAATACCCTCATTTCTTGCTACTGCCATATAGTGCCAGTTTCTGACTGGTAATTCAAAGAATATATTGTGGTTACGTGCACCCACAATTTTTACTACTGGTATACAGTGCCATTGTCTGACTGGGAATTCAAAGAATATATTGGGGTTATAAATACCCTCATTTCTTGCTACTGCCATATAGTGCCAGTTTCTGACTGGTAATTCAAAGAATATATTGGGGTTACGTGCACCCACAATTTTTACTACTGGTATACAGTGCCATTGTCTGACTGGGAATTCAAAGAGTATATTGGGAATACAAATACCCTCATTTCTTGCTACTGCCATATAGTGCCAGTGTCTGACTGGGAATTCAAAGAATATATTGGGGTTACGTGCACCCACAATTTTTACTACTGGTATACAGTGCCATTGTCTGACTGGGAATTCAAAGAATATATTGGGAATACAAATACCCTCATTTCTTGCTACTGCCATATAGTGCCAGTGTCTGACTGGTAATTCAAAGAATATATTGGGAATACAAATACCCTCATTTCTTGCTACTGCCATATAGTGCCAGTTTCTGACTGGTAATTCAAAGAATATATTGGGGTTACGTGCACCCACAATTTTTACTACTGGTATACAGTGCCATTGTCTGACTGGGAATTCAAAGAATATATTGGGGTTATAAATACCCTCATTTCTTGCTACTGCCATATAGTGCCAGTTTCTGACTGGTAATTCAAAGAATATATTGGGGTTACGTGCACCCACAATTTTTACTACTGGTATACAGTGCCATTGTCTGACTGGGAATTCAAAGAGTATATTGGGAATACAAATACCCTCATTTCTTGCTACTGCCATATAGTGCCAGTGTCTGACTGGGAATTCAAAGAATATATTGGGGTTACGTGCACCCACAATTTTTACTACTGGTATACAGTGCCATTGTCTGACTGGGAATTCAAAGAATATATTGGGAATACAAATACCCTCATTTCTTGCTACTGCCATATAGTGCCAGTGTCTGACTGGGAATTCAAAGAATATATTGGGAATACAAATACCCTCATTTCTTGCTACTGCCATATAGTGCCAGTTTCTGACTGGTAATTCAAAGAATATATTGGGGTTACGTGCACCCACAATTTTTACTACTGGTATACAGTGCCATTGTCTGACTGGGAATTCAAAGAATATATTGGGGTTACGTGCACCCACAATTTTTACTACTGGTATACAGTGCCAATTTCTAACTAGGAATTCAAAATGCGCAAGGCTCCCGGAAAGGGACGTGGACGAGGCCGTGGGCGAGGTCGGGGGAATGGTTCTGGGGAGCAAGGTAGCAGTGAAGCCACAGGGCGTCCCGTGCCTACTCCTGTGGGGCAGCAAGCATTGCGCCACTCCACAGTGCCAGGGTTGCTTGCCACATTAACTAAACTGCAGGGTACAAACCTTAGTAGGCCCGAGAACCAGGAACAGGTCTTGCAATGGCTGTCAGAGAACGCTTACAGCACATTGTCCAGCAGCCAGTCAGACTCTGCCTCCTCTCCTCCTATTACCCAACAGTCTTGTCTTCCTTCCTCCCAAAATTCCGAAGCTTTACAGAACAATAACCCAAACTGTCCCTGCTCCCCAGAGCTGTTCTCCGCTCCTTTCATTGTCCCTCAACCTGCCTCTCCACGTCACAATTCCACGAACCTAACAGAGGAGCATCTGTGTCCAGATGCTCAAACACTAGAGTCTCCTCCATCTCCGTTCGATTTGGTGGTGGATGACCAGCAACCCACCCTCATCGACGATGATGTGACGCAGTTGCCGTCAGGGCATCCAGTTGACCGGCGCATTGTGCGGGAGGAGGAGATGAGACAGGAGTTGGAAGAGGAAGTGGTGGATGATGAGGACACTGACCCGACCTGGACAGGGGGGATGTCAAGCGGGGAAAGTAGTGTGGATGTTGAGGCAGGTGCAGCACCAAAAAGGGTAGCTAGAGGCAGAGGCAGAGGTCAGCAGCTTAGGCGAAGCCAGGCCACACCCGGAATCTCCCAAGATGTTCCAGTTCGTACCCAGCCCCGAAAAACTCCCACCTCGAGGGCACGTTTCTCGAAGGTGTGGAGTTTTTTCAAGGAATGCGCCGAGGACAGATATAGTGTTGTCTGCACAATTTGCCTCTCGAAATTGATTAGGGGCTCTGAGAAGAGCAACCTGTCCACCACTTCAATGCGCCGTCATTTGGAATCCAAGCACTGGAATCAGTGGCAGGCAGCAACGGCAGGACAAAGGCCGCCTGCCGTTCACGCCACTGCCACTGCCTCTGCCACTGCCTCTGCCTCTGCCACTGCCACTGCTGACTGTGCTGGCGATGCACTCCAGAGGACGAGCCAGGACACCACTTCATCTGCCTCCGCCACTTTGTTGACTTCTACCTCATCCTCCCCTGGTCCTGTCTTATCTCCTTCTCCTGCACCATCAAAGGCACCATCAGGCGTTTCTTTACAACAACCCACCATCTCTCAGACATTGGAGCGGCGGCAGAAATACACTGCTAACCACCCACACGCGCAAGCCTTGAACGCCAACATCGCTAAACTGCTGGCCCAGGAGATGTTGGCGTTCCGGCTTGTTGAAACTCCCGCCTTCCTGGACCTGATGGCAACTGCGGCACCTCGCTATGCCGTCCCTAGCCGTCACTACTTCTCCCGGTGTGCCATCCCCGCCTTGCACCAGCACGTGTCACTCAACATCAGGCGGGCCCTTAGTTCCGCGCTTTGCACAAAGGTCCACTTGACCACCGACGCGTGGACAAGTGCATGCGGACAGGGACGCTACATTTCACTGACGGCACACTGGGTGAATGTAGTTGAGGCTGGGACTGCTTCCCAAACTGGCCCGGTGTACCTCGTCTCCCCGCCTAACATTCCTGGCAGGGACACGAGAAGAACACCCCCCTCCTCCTCCTCCTCTACCGCCTCCTCCTCCGCCACCGCCTCCTCCTCCGCCACCGCCTCCTCCTCCGCTGTTAGATTGACCCCAGCTACGAGTTGGAAACGTTGCAGCACTGGCGTTGGTAGACGTCAGCAGGCTGTGCTGAAGCTGATCAGCTTGGGGGACAGACAGCACACTGCCTCCGAGGTGAGGGATGCCCTCCTCGATGAGACGGCAATATGGTTTGAGCCGCTGCACCTGGGCCCAGGCATGGTCGTTTGTGATAACGGCCGGAACCTGGTAGCAGCTCTGGAGCTTGCCGGACTCCAACATGTTCCATGCCTGGCCCACGTCTTCAACCTAGTGGTGCAACGTTTCCTAAAGAGCTACCCCAATGTTCCAGAGCTACTGGTGAAAGTGCGGCGCATGTGCGCCCACTTTCGCAAGTCGACAGTAGCCGCTGCTAGCTTAAAATCTCTCCAGCAACGCCTGCATGTGCCACAACACCGGCTTTTGTGCGACGTCCCCACACGCTGGAACTCAACGTTTCAGATGTTGAATAGAGTGGTTGAGCAGCAGAGACCTTTGATGGAATACCAGCTACAAAACCCTAGGGTGCCACAAAGTCAGCTGCCTCAGTTTCACATCCATGAGTGGCCATGGATGAGAGACCTTTGTGACATCCTACGGGTCTTTGAGGAGTCCACAAGGAGGGTGAGCTCTGAGGATGCGATGGTGAGCCTTACAATCCCGCTCTTGTGTGTTCTGAGAGAATCCCTGATTGACATCAGGGATAACTCAGATCACACAGAGGAGTTAGGGATAGCATCCGATCCGTCACAGCTGGAGAGTAGGTCCACACATCTGTCCGCTTCACTGCGTTTAATGGAGGAGGAGGAGGAGGAGGAGGAGGAAGAAGAGTTGTCCGATGATGTGATGGTGATACAGGAGGCTTCCGGGCAACTTCGAATCGTCCCATTGTTGCAGCGCGGATGGGTAGACATGGAGGATGAGGAGGAAATGGAGATTGAACTTTCCGGTGGGGCCAGAGGAGTCATGCCAACTAACACTGTGGCAGACATGGCTGAGTTCATGTTGGGGTGCTTTACAACCGACAAGCGTATTGTCAAAATCATGGAGGACAACCAGTACTGGATCTTTGCTATCCTTGACCCCCGGTATAAAAACAACATCTCGTCTTTTATTCCGGTAGAGGGGAGGGCCAATCGCATCAATGCTTGCCACAGGCAATTGGTGCAGAATATGATGGAGATGTTTCCAGCATGTGACGTTGGCGGCAGGGAGGGCAGTTCCTCCAGTAGGCAACCAAGTTCTCACCGGTCCACACAAACGAGGGGCACACTGTCTAAGGTCTGGGACACCTTGATGGCACCCCCTCGCCAAAGTGCCGCCACGGAGGGTCCTAGTGTCACCAGGCGTGAGAAGTATAGGCGCATGTTGCGGGAATACCTTTCCGACCACAGCCCTGTCCTCTCCGACCCCTCTGCGCCCTACACGTATTGGGTGTCGAAGTTGGACCTGTGGCTTGAACTTGCCCTATATGCCTTGGAGGTGCTGTCCTGTCCTGCCGCCAGCGTCCTATCTGAGAGGGTGTTCAGTGCAGCCGGTGGCATCATCACTGACAAGCGCACCCGTCTGTCAGCTGAGAGTGCCGACCGGCTCACTTTGATAAAAATGAACCACCACTGGATAGAGCCTTCATTTTTGTGCCCACCTGTGTAAAGCACCCCAACATGAAACTCCATGTCTGTACTCAACCTCTCCAATTCCTCCGCATCCTCATACTCATCCACCATAAGCGTTGCACAATTCTGCTAATACTAGGCTCCCTCCAACATGATTTCCCCCAACTCTGCTGGTTAGAGGCTCCCTCCACCCTGATTTCCACCAACTCTGCTGGTTAGAGGCTCCCTCCACCCTGCTTTCCCACAACTCTGCTGGTTAGAGGCTCCCTCCACCATGAATTTGCCCAAACTGGGCTGTTTAGAGGCTCCCTCCACCATTAATTGGTCCAAACTGGGCTGGTTAGAGGCTCCCTCCACCATGAATTTGCCCAAACTGGGCTGTTTAGAGGCTCCCTCCACCATAAATTTGCCCAAACTGGGCTGTTTAGAGGCTCCCTCCACCATGAATTGGTCCAAACTGGGTTTTTTAGAGGCTCCCTCCACCATGAATTGGTCCAAACTGGGCTGTTTAGAGGCTCCCTCCACCATGAATTTGCCCAAACTGGGCTGTTTAGCGGCTCCCTCCACCATTAATTGGTCCAAACTGGGCTGGTTAGAGGCTCCCTCCACCATGAATTTGCCCAAACTGGGCTGTTTAGAGGCTCCCTCCACCATGAATTTGCCCAAACTGGGCTGGTTAGAGGCTCCCTCCACCATGAATTGGTCCAAACTGGGGTTTTTAGAGGCTCCCTCCACCATGAATTGGTCCAAACTTGGCTGTTTAGAGGCTCCCTCCACCATGAATTGGTCCAAACTGGGGTGGTTAGAGGCTCCCTCCACCATTAATTGGTCCAAACTGGGCTGGTTAGAGGCTCCCTCCACCATTAATTGGTCCAAACTGGGCTGGTTAGAGGCTCCCTCCACCATTAATTGGTCCAAACTGGGCTGGTTAGAGGCTCCCTCCACCATTAATTGGTCCAAACTGGGCTGGTTAGAGGCTCCCTCCACCATGAATTTGCCCAAACTGGGCTGGTTAGAGGCTCCCTCCACCATGAATTGGTCCAAACTGGGGTTTTTAGAGGCTCCCTCCACCATGAATTTGCCCAAACTGGGGTGTTTAGAGGCTCCCTCCACCATGAATTTGCCCAAACTCTGCTGGTTAGAGGCTCAATCCACCCTGATTTTCAAAACAAATGTTGGTGCCAACCTCAACTTACTACAAGGGCCAAATTCACTGCTGGTGACAAGCTCTCCTCACTGCAAGTGCCAAATACACATGTTTCAAGGTGTTTTCCTACTGTCAGAGAGGTGGTATTGAGTGTGTAAAGTGTGTAGTTGTTAGGCTGTGATGTTGGGGTAATAGAGGGTCTTTGGTGTGTTAGATGCCCCCAGACATGCTTCCCCTGCTGTCCCAGTGTCATTCCAGAGGTGTTGGCATCATTTCCTGGGGTGTCATAGTGGACTTGGTGACCCTCCAGACACGGATTTGGGTTTCCCCCTTAACGAGTATCTGTTCCCCATAGACTATAATGGGGTTCGAAACCCGTTCGAACACACGAACATTGAGCGGCTGTTCGAATCGAATTTCGAACCTCGAACATTTTAGTGTTCGCTCATCTCTAGTAATGTTCCTCATCTTTTAATAGTAAAGCTTCCTCAGCATGATCCCATTAGTAATAGGATCCCTATAGTGCCCTCAATAGTAGTAAGCTTCCAGCATGTGTCCTCCAAAGTGCCCCAACAGTAATAACACTCCTCCTAGTGTGACTTCATTAGTACAAGTGCCTCCAACACAAATACTGCTCTGTCAGTGTACTCCATCAATAAAAGTGCCACCTATGTGCCCCTAGTAGTAATAATGCTCCCCCAAAGTGCCCTCATTAGTGATGGTGCCCACACAGTGCCCACAGTGTTACCTCCATAGTGCCCCAGAATTAAATACTAATGGGTAAACCAAAGACCTCTTTTTTGTCTTTATCCAGCTGTTGCACCCCAGCTTAGGTGGTGCAATAATATTCTTATACTGCTGACACCTAAAGGGACCTGTGGCATATGAGAGTAGGCAGCCCCCATGCCTCACTGTAGTAACCCTACTATATTGGTGCAAACTGATGTAGTTAAATGTGTGGTTGGGGGCATTTGGGGCACTAGACAATAGTGCCCACACCCTCGATCTTATACCATTGTAAACTTTGATCAGATTCAAGGATATCTATTAGACAGAGTTCTACAGTAAGACCTTTATAATAACCAATATCTATATATCTAATAGACTAGTGGCCATGGGACATAAAAGAGCTACCGTATATACTCGAGTATAAGCCGAATTTTTCAGCACAGTTATGGTGCTGAAAAAGCCCCCTATGGCTTATACTCGAGTCAGCAAAAAAAAAAAAAAGGGGGGGTTGTCTATGACCAGCCGCAATATCAATGAATAGAATCTCCGATATAGTAGTGGGAAAAAAAGAAGCTTTAAAAAAAGTTCTAAATTTCTCCTTTCCCTAGAATACATAGAAACACATACACATTAGGTATCCCTGTGTCTGATAGTGCCCGGTCTACTGAATATAGGGGATCTGCAGTGCTCTTGTTCCGTCGTGTAGGGGTTAATAGGAGCACTGCAGATACCCTATATTCAGCCAGACTGAATTCCAAATGGGGAAAAAAAAACAGTCCTCAGGCTCAGGGAAGGGGCAGACAGACAACCAAAACACCCCCTCCCCTTCCCCAGCATCTACTGCACCCAAAAACTACGACCATTTTAATTTTTGAAATTTTCCAGTAGCTGCTGCATTTCCCCCCCTAGGCTTATACTTGAGTCAATAAGTTTTCCCATTTTTTTGTGGTAAAATTAGGGGGGTCGGCTTATATTCGGGTCGGCTTATACTCGAGTATATACGGTATTTACATTCTGTATCTCATCTACTGTCATTGAATGTGTATTGAACGTTTCCTCCAAGATATCTGAAGACTTCTGGATGTGTGTAAGCAGCCACCAGATTAATATGTGGACTATACTCTTGCTGCTGCCATTGTATATATATGTATACCTTTGTGTATTGCACTGTATAGCTGTGCTGTAACTTTATTGCTGTTTTCTCTTCTGTATTGGTGGTAACATATTATTCAGCATCAGAGATAGTTTAGAGAACAGGCTGGGTCTCTTGTGTAAACAGCCTGGCGTAGGCGCAGTGACACAATCTGGCCCCTTAGTATAGTAGGATCTGTACTTTATATTATTTGGGCCTGTTCACATTTTGGAAAGTGAAGAGAAATTTGAGGCGATAATCCATGGCGGGTTTACTTTGCTGACTAGCCTCAGAAACCTAGGGGATAATGAGCCACAGGCACAGGGTGCAGATTTAGTGGCTGACTCAGCCACAAAATCCACGGGAAGAATGAGCCAGACACTTCTTTTTTAATTTTCTTGCCTCCTACAACATTCACCTCAATATCACTGTCAAATTCTTCTAAGTGAACATATCACCTAGTCCATGTCATTGAACATCAGGAAGGGTCAGGGGATTTCTGTAATGGAGTCCGTAGAGTTACAATAGCACCAGATGCATAAATCACCTTCTCTACTAGAGGTGTTTAATGTGAGAAAGACCAGTCTAACAGTCAGGAAAAGCCTAAGGCTAACGTCCCATATAGTGGGTTACAGTAAAAAAGCGCCGTGGAAAAAACTGCGGCAGAAACGCAGCATGTTTTGCCACAGTGCTTTTCACAGAAAATCCACAGAAGTTTCCTCTGCTTCCATTATACCTTAAGGGAAACTACCAGCATTTCTGTAGGTATAAATGACATGCTGTGATTTCCAAAACTGCAACAGTTTTGGAAATCAGTGCATTTTTGCTGTACATATTTTTATGCGATGGGTGGATGGGATTCGCTAGATTTGGGGGCAGATTCTGCCCCTGAGTCTGCAGCAGATTCCGCCTCCCACAGCAGGACACTGAAAAAATACAGTATGTGTCCTGCTTGATCTTGCTGCAGATTCCACAGCTGATTCAGCAGAGAATTCCTCTTCATTTTCCACCATGTGAACTTACCCTATATGAGAAGCAGTGCTATGAGCTGTAGACAAAAATGAGACCTAGAACCTTGTCTAGTCAATGGACAGAGGCCTGAATAGTAACCAGTGAGGTCTGAGTAATGTGCTCTGGTGGTGAAGCAGCAAATCTAACCTGAAATGTGGTCTGTGTGGTACAGTAAGTATATGTACTGACATATATACATCTCTCTATACACCAATATATTATGTAGGAACAGCACAATATTGTTGCAGCTTGGTATAAGAAAAAGAAAAAAAAAACAAAAAAACATCTACTGAAACTAAAAGAGCATGTGGCTCAGTTAATTGAGTAACAGCCCTACAAATTCCAGCTCACACCTAATGTATTGGTATTTGTAATAATGGGTTGTTATATAGAGCTGGGAATTTTAATAGAGCTTGTGACTTAGTCAATAGAGTAAAAGCCTTACAAATGCCAGCTTATACCTAATATATTGGTATATTTAATAATGTATTGGTATATAGAGGTGGGATGTTTAATAGAGCTTGTGGCTCAGTCAAAGTAACAGTCTTACAAATCCCAGCTCAGACTTATTGAAAAAGAAATGAACAAAATTAAACCTTAAATTCATAGAGAATCTCCCGGCATCCTCCTCATTATTTTGACTGCACTGAGGTGCAGTGAATATTATTGAGCGGGCAGTAGGATGAAAGTGACTGTTCATTATAAACGGGGAGATTCCTGGGTGAGTTGACATGTCTGAAGTATTTGCTAGTCCGTGGCTTCCCCAAGTAAGACAATGGAGCTGAGAATTTGAGTATGGCCAGCTACAAAGCAGAGGCAGTCAAGAGCCGTCAAGTACAGAAGACCAATGTGATGGCTGGAGAGAAAATTTTCCACCATACCTAGACAAAAAGAGCCACTGAAAATCTGAGATGTTTGTGACGCCATGTGTCAATTCTACATTGTCAGAGAATGTAACCTTCAAAGTGGTATTTCTTTTTTTGTCTTATCCCTTTGCAATCTGAAGGCCATTACAGTAAAAATAAATTTATTTTTCCATTTTAGCCTGTGCTCTTCATTCCATCTTCTATGACAATGAATGCGCACCACGTGTTCTTACATGTGTATAGCTCCATTTCTTCTGACCTACAGTCATTATATTGATAAAAGTATAGACAACTAGAGATGAGCGAGTAGTTAAATACTTGATATTCGATATTCATTTCGAGTAGCCCCTCAATATTCGACTACTGGAATCGAATATTGAATCCTATTATAGTCTATGGGGGAAAAATGCTCGTTTCAGGGGTAGGCAACATTCGATCAAATTGAACTTACCAAGTCCACGAGTGAGGGTCGGGCTGGATTCTCCGAGAAGTCTTCTCCGTGCAGCGTCCCCGCGGCGTCTTCCCGGCTCTGAATTCACTCTGAATTCATCGGGCCTGGGCAGAGCCGACTGCGCATGCCCGCACTACAAGAAAATGGTCGCTTACAGTCAAAGCGGCCATTTTCTTGTAGCACGGGCATGCGCAGTCGGCTCTGCCCAGGCACGATGCCTGGCAGAGTGAATTCAGAGCCGGAAGACGCCACGGGGAAGCTGCGCGGAGAAGACTTCTAAAGGTAGGAGAATAACCATCGTTGATTGGCCCGACTGTATAGCATTCGGCCAATCAAAGCTGGTTCTGCATCTAATTTTTCCATTTGAATAGCGAGTAGTATTCGATCGAGTACGAGTATTTTGAATACCGTAGTATTTGATCGAATACCTACTCGATCGAATACTACTCGCTCATCTCTATAGACAACCATATGTACCAGTCTCCAATGAAACACCAGTCACCTGCCTCCTCTCCTGGCATATCTGCTTCATTACATACTTGTATTCCTCATAAAACAACATATGTAATGCACATATGATATCGCAGAATACATGAATAATACAAAAATAAATCTAGCACCGAACAATGGCGATCATAGTGCCATAGCAAAATGAAAAATACAAAAATGGGGCTCCATTCATTTTTCATCACTGCCTTCCATAGCCATTGCTATGTTAGATTGGAAATACCCCCACTAGATTTTGGGCCCCATGGATGTTGGCATGCCCATTGTGCCCATGCCTGCGGCTGCAAGTTACTATCTAGTTACCCACACCCCAATATAAAGCACCCCAATGCAATGATGGAGATTCGTTTCCATAGCTATTTGTCAAAAGTTAGACATTGCACAGGAACTCCACAAAATTTTCACCAAAGTCAAATATCACCGTGTAAAAGATCAGAACTGAAACATGAGACAATGTTACAATAGGGTTTGCAAGTCTTCATTCTCTGTATACATACATGAATCAAAGTGATACCAAATACATCCAAAAGTAAAATTTCACATAAAGCACCTCCAGATTTTAATGTTCCCCCTTCTCTGCCCATAGGAGGTGTTCCCCACCATGAGCACCTCCTTAGCTCAATTACCTGAAGCTGGGAGCTGGATCTTAGCACGGCTTATGTTCCTGGAGGCGTATGAAGAGAAATCTGCTGCATGATCCATATCCCTGCTTCATGTAAAAGGGGAGTGATCACAAGTGGTGACCCCTCATGTTTAGCCTTGGTGTCCTGCTCATTATGACGGTATATCGCTCCGTAAGATACATGATTTGCAGTATTTTTAGAATGTGATACAATTGATCTCACAGCTGTATGAATGAAGAAACAATGACAATGTTGCTGATAGCTTCCACAGCCCACACATTGCAGCACTAGGACTCAGGGATGCCACACACATATTCTGCAAAGAGAGAAAGAGGGCATGCAAGCACTGAAGACAGCACAAAGCAGCAAAACGCTTTACAGACCATTTGTTGTATCAGGGGCTCGGCTAGCTCTTCGTGCTCACTGTATGAAGACCAGGGGAGCGGTAGTTATTTATTTCAGTGAATAGATGAGGAGAATCCAAGAGAAATAACATAACTGCATAGCTGTGTGTGTACAGAGACACAGCCTGTGCTGCCTGGAGACACCACACCCTCCAAACAAACCTACAGGCAGAGCTTCACATGAAGGACACCTGCAGGCCTTGACGGTCTGTGTAGATAACTACTGAAGGCAGACAGCCCAGAAATACTGTACCTACAGACAAGTAGATTCACACACGTAACATACAATCATACTGATACATATACACACACATATAACGTACGGATAGATACACACACATACTGTACAATCATACTGATACATATACACACATACTGTACACTCATACTGATACACATACACACACAGCGTACAATCATACTGATACATATACACACACATATAACGTACAATTATATGGATAGATACACACACATAGCATACAATCATACTGATACACACACACACACATAGCGTACAATTATACTGATACATATACACACATATAACATACAATTATATGGATAGATACACACACATACTGTACAATCATACTGATACATATACACACACATACTGTACAATCATACTGATACATACACATACTGTACAATCATTCTGGTACATACACACACATACTGTACAATTATACTGATACATATATACACATACTGTACAATCATATTGATAAATACACACACATACCGTACAATCATACTGATACATACACACAAAAGTACTGCACAATTGTTCTGATACATACACACAGGTAAAAACAATCATACTGATACATAAACACACACATACCATACAATCATACTGATACATACACACATACCGTACAATCATACTGATACATACACACACATGCCGTACAATCATACTGATACATACACACGTACCGTACAATCATACTGATACATACGCACACACATACTATACAATCATACAGATACATACACACACATACCGTACAATCATACCGATACATACACACACATACCATACAATCATACTGCTACATACACACACACACACACACACATACCATACAATTATACAAATACATACACACACAACACACATACCATACAATCATACTGATACATATACACACACATAGCATACAATTATACTGATACATATACACACATATAACGTACAATTATATGGATAGATACACACACATACTGTACAATCATACTGATACATATACACACACATAGCGTACAATCATACTGATACATACACACATACTGTACAATCATTCTGGTACATACACACACATACTGTACAATTATACTGATACATATATACACATACTGTACAATCATATTGATAAATACACACACATACCGTACAATCATACTGATACATACACACAAAAGTACTGCACAATTGTTCTGATACATACACACAGGTAAAAACAATCATACTGATACATAAACACACACATACCATACAATCATACTGATACATACACACATACCGTACAATCATACTGATACATACACACACATGCCGTACAATCATACTGATACATACACACATACCGTACAATCATACTGCTACATACGCACACACATACTATACAATCATACAGATACATACACACACATACCGTACAATCATACCGATACATACACACACATACCATACAATCATACCGATACATACACACACATACCATACAATCATACTGCTACATACACACACACACACACACACACACACACATACCATACAATTATACAAATACATACACACACAACACACATACCATACAATCATACTGATACATATACACACACATAGCATACAATTATACTGATACATATACACACATATAACGTACAATTATATGGATAGATACACACACATACTGTACAATCATACTGATACATATACACACACATAGCGTACAATCATACTGATACATACACACATACTGTACAATCATTCTGGTACATACACACACATACTGTACAATTATACTGATACATATATACACATACTGTACAATCATATTGATACATACACACACATACCATACAATCATACTGATACATACACACAAAAGTACTGCACAATTGTTCTGATACATACACACAGGTAAAAACAATCATACTGATACATAAACACACACATACCATACAATCATACTGATACATACACACATACCGTACAATCATACTGATACATACACACACATGCCGTACAATCATACTGATACATACACACATACCGTACAATCATACTGATACATACGCACACACATACTATACAATCATACAGATACATACACACACATACCGTACAATCATACCGATACATACACACACATACCATACAATCATACTGCTACATACACACACACATACCATACAATTATACAAATACACACACACAACACACATACCATACAATCATACTGATACATATAAACACACGTAAAGAGCAATCATACTGATACATAAACACACATACCGTACAATCATTCTGATACATACAAACACACATAGCGTACAATCATACTGATACACACACATAGACATGTAATGTACAATCATACTGACACATACACATACATAATGTACAATCTTAATGATACATACACGCACACATAGCCTACAATCATAGTGATACATACACATACAAATACCATACAACCATACTGATACATACACACACGTACTGTACAATCATATTCATACACACACACACACACACATAGCGTACAATCATTCTGATACATACACACACATAGCGTACAATCATACTGATACATACACACACGCTTAATGTACAATCTTACTGATACATATACACAAAATGTACTTTACATAATTTTTAGCCATATAGCAACAACATATTCTATAGCAATGTGGAATTGGGGAAACAACAACAATGACAAATAATGAAAACAAATAAACAAACATGAGATGAGACTGGACAGAGTCCATAACAGCTTACCATCTAAATGTACACATATACATGCCTCCCAACGTTCAAACAACTGAAAGAGCGACAGCTTACACCCAACTTATATACTGTATATTACAAACCACCTCAGCCCCACTTACACTTTGGCTCCATCCATGTTTATTTTTGCCGCTACACAGTATAATGATTCTATAGAGGCCCTGACACAGTATTCACCTACATTATAATGCCCCTCTGAATAAGGCCCTACATTATAATATCCCCCTCCAGTTGCCCTCACAGTATAACTCCCCCCCAGTTGTCCTTAGAGTATAATCTCCCTGTATAGTTGCCGTCACAGAATACGTTATAGTTGTCCTCCTCCTGCAGTCTCCAGAGTATAATGGATACCCCCCCACACCTATACTCACTTTTCCCCATTTTTCTGCACTTCTCTGCTCTTATAGGCTTCAGGGAGCAGCAGGCTTATGGAAAGTGGCCAGAATCATGTGATCCTATTAATATTATAAATGTGAAAGTTTGTGGGTTTGTGAGTTTGGATGTTTGTTCCTCAATCACGCAAAACCTGCTCGACCGATTTGGCTGAAATTTTCCACAAACATAGTTAATACACCCGATTGTGCAATAGGCTACTTTTCGTCACAATAACGCACATATGTTTGTGCCAGGACCCCCACAAAACCCAAACTCACACCACCATCTCTGCAGTCTCACACACTTTGGACCATAGCAAGCCACAAAATTCATAATGCCCTCTACAGCCTCGCCCCTAACCCCACACAATCTCATATACATATACTTTACCACTTTGCCCCTCACCTTAACGATACTCCAGGAGGCTCTCTTTAACGCCACGGAGCAGCCATATTTGCCGACCCCCACCGCTCTGACAATCCGCGACCCGCCCACCCATGTCAATACCCCTAGGAGGTCTAATAAATGCAAAAAAAAAAGTTTAAAAAAAGTAAAAAAATAAATAAAAACAAATAAAAAGGATTAAAAATTCAAATCACCCCCCTTTCCCTAGAACACATATAAAAATTGTTAAAAACTGTGAAACACATACATGTTAGGTATCCCTGTGTCCGAAATCGCCCGCTCTACAAAGATATACAAATATTTTTCCTGTTTGGTAAACGCCGTAGCGGGAAAAATGGTCAAAAGTGCCAAACCGCCATTTTTTCACTGTTTTGATTCTGATAAAAATTTGAATAAAAAGTGATCAAAGCAATAACATTTCCCGAAAATGGTGGAACTACAAAGTACGCCCGGTCCCTCAAAAAAAGACGCCCTATACATCCCCGTACACGCACATATAAAAAAGTTACGGCTGTCGGAATATGGTGACTTTTCAAAAAAAAAAAATTTTAACACAGTTTTGGATTTTTTTTAAGGGGTCAAAATGTAAATAAAACCATAGAAATTTGGTATCACCGGCATCATAACGAAACACAAAATACCGGGGACATGTCATTTTGGTTGCACAGTGAACGCCGTAAAACCAAAGCCCGTAAGAAAGTCGCAGAAATGCATTTTTTCTTAAAATCCACCCCATTCTGAATTTTTTCCCTGCTTCCCAGTACAATATATAGAATAAATAATGGTGGCATCATGAAGAAAAATTTGTCCCGCAAAAACTAAGACCTCATATGGCTCTGGGAGCGGAGAAATAAAAAAGTTATGGGGTTTAGGAGGGGAGTCAAAAACGAAAATCCAAAAATGCCATCGGCGGGAAAGGGTTAACTTCAAATACTTCTGTCCCAAAGTCACTATGTAAAGTTTCTCACAACATCGTATATATAGCAGCTCAAATACAAAGTAACTTCAACACAAAAGTCTCACGTATTCTCTGAATTACAGCAATAACAAGATACAAAGTTACATTTCATATCCCATCCCTTATACACAGTACGAAAACCTTACCCGCACCTGTATATACCCACTTCTACAATCACCGCAGACGAAGTTGCGGGTACCAGCTAGTGTGTATATATAAGTAAGGATTAAAGGTGAGTAAAAATAACAAAAACTTATACTCATCTCTGCTGGGCATATGGGGGTCCCTGATGCCATCTCCTAGTCTCTTCCATCCTGCAGGTAAAATCAAGTGTCCCACGGTCACTGTTGAGGCCTGTGAGTGGGGCCTTAGCGATCACGCGCGGCATTCTGATGTCATGACGCTGGCACGCCCTGCATGACCACTGAGGCCCAATCATAGGCTTCATCAGTAACCCCCAGAACTGGGAATGCCAGGAACAGGCCTGGAGAATATGCCAGAAACAGTCAAACGCTATGAGGATGCCCAGGAGGGTTGAAGTAAGGTGAGTATAACTATGTTATTTTTACTCACCTCCCCTGGGCCATTATACTCTGTGGTCTGAGGAGACAGAGACCCAGAGTAAAATAATAGCACTAAAATAAACCACGGGGCCAAACCTTTTATTCATCAAAACTAATTTTGTGGGATTCCCCTGAAGTGACTCGAGGCTTGTGGGAGCATTTTATATATGTGGGGCCGCTGTGTGGAGCATATTATACTGTGTAGGGCCACTGTGTGGAGCATATTATACTGTGTAGGGCCACTATGTGGAGCATATTATACTGTGTAGGGCCACTATGTGGAGCATATTATACTGTGTAGGGCCACTATGTGGAGCATATTATACTGTGTAGAGCCACTGTGAATCAACAGATTACCCAATACCAGTAATTGCTAAGGTGGCCAATTATATACTGCAGTTATGGCGGAGGGTTCAGTTTAGTTTTCGGTTACAGAGCCCAATCTCCCAACTATTCCCTCTGTTTCATAATCCTCTCTCCACTCCTGGTCTATTCCCTGAAGTGTTTACTTGGTGAAACACGCCAGGTTCAGGCGCCTTAATAACTTCCTTCATGATCAGCGGTTCTTTGCCACACATTCACATACACATTCCTCCCTCAGAGGTCTTCACAACTACTTAGGTCTTTCACTTCCTACGCTTTCTTGTTCTTAACCCTGAGATTACCCCCACCAGCCCTGATAAAGGTTCTCTTTCTTTTATCTGTAGCTTGCTGAACGGCCTCCCCTGGGATTAAAATTGGACTATGTGACAGCCTGGAAACAGGACTTCGAGACCACCCTCACATCGGTGCAATGGACCGATTGCTGCATGTTTAAAGATAATCCATAGAACATATTTGGTCCCCTGTAGACTACATGCTTTATATCCTTCAGTTTCACCCCTTAATTTCTGTGGATGTCATGCTTTAGGCGATACCTTCCATATTTGGTGGACCTGTGCTCTGACCCGTTGTTTCTGGACAGACATACATAGGATGGTGCAACGATTATTGGAATAGTCGATTCCATTGACTGCTCCAGTTTTTCTTCTCAACCTTAGACCTACCCATCCTCAGATACCCCCACTATGTTACTTCAGTATATATGCTGACAGCATGAATCCATATTGCTTTCAATTGTAAGCAGCCGGATCTATAGTTGATGGATGTCATTAGCTGCGTCAGCACAATCATGCTTCATGAAAAAATCAACTCTACGATATCTGACACTCATCCTCATTTTGACAAGATCTGGTCACTTTGGTTCAGTAGGTCCAACATCCCGGGCTTGTCATATTGTCTTAAGCTGTGATTTATTACCAAGGTTAAGTGTATTGTTTATGTATTTTTCCTTAGGTAGGGTCCACTTCCCCCTCTGACCTGCACTACACAGTCCATCCCCCCCCCCCCCCCCTATTGGTTATTTGCCTTTTTGCACTTTTCTTTCTATAGTCATTGTGGATTTGTCATCGTATAGTTTCATTATATAATGCATGTTTTATCTTTTTTTTCTGACTTGCCCTTAGTGATGTCCTTTTATAAAGCAGAGTCTTGGAAAAACAAGGGCTTCCCGAGCAAAATTATTCAGAGGAAGTTTGCAGTAAGACTTGGGCAAACCAATTGATCACAAACCGAGTTTGACCTGAATATTCCAAATTGTTCAAACATGTTTTGAACACCAAGAGCCTTGGATTTATACATCAGACGCTTCTCAAATCATCACATGTCAGGACAGTCATAACAAACAGGAGCAGCTTCAGAATCTCCTTGCATCCCTCCCTCCTGCAGATAAGGCACAGTTCAGACTCACTTGCTTTCAATTGAAATGGAGCTCTTTCATGCTTCCATGCTCTGTACTGCACTGGGCTGGGCGCTGCCACTGGCTAAGCAATGACCAATTTCCCTTACTACAGGGGATAGCACTTATTGACTAACTAGCTGGTACCCGCGACTTCGTCTGCGGTGATTGTAGAAGTGGGTATATACAGGCGCGGGTAAGGTTTTCGTACTGTGTATAAGGGATGGGATATGAAATGTAACTTTGTATCTTGTTGTTGCTATAATTCAGAGAATACGTGAGACTTTTGTGTTGAAGTTACTTTGTATTTGAGCTGCTATATATACGGTGTTGTGAGAAACTTTACATAGTGACTTTGGGACCGAAGTATTTGAAGTTAACCCTTTCCTGCCGATGGCATTTTTGGATTTTCGTAACATGTATGTGTTTCACAGTTTTTAACTATTTTTATATGTGTTCTAGGGAAAGGGGGGTGATTTGAATTTTTAATCCTTTTTATTTGTTTTTATTTATTTTTTTACTTTTTTTAAACTTTTTTTTTGCATTTATTAGACCTCCTAGGGGTATTGACATGGGTGGGCGGTGTCGCGGATTGTCAGAGCGGTGGGGGTCGGCAAATATGGCTGCTCCGTGGCGTTAAAGAGAGCCTCCTGGAGTATCATTAAGGTGAGGGGCAAAGTGGTAAAGTATATGTATATGAGATTGTGTGGGGTTAGGGGCGAGGCTGTAGAGGGCAATATGAATTTTGTGGCTTGCTATGGTCCAAAGTGTGTGAGACTGCAGAGATGGTGGTGTGAGTTTGGGTTTTGTGGGGGTCCTGGCACAAACATATGTGCGTTATTGTGACGAAAAGTAGCCTATTGCGCAATCGGGTGTATTAACTATGTTTGTGGAAAATTTCAGCCAAATCGGTCGAGCGGGTTTTGCGTGATTGAGGAACAAACATCCGAACATCCAAACTCACAAACCCACAAACTTTCACATTTATAATATTAATAGGATGTAGGCTCCTGCCACACAGACGCAGCCTGTATCGATGTGACAGGCACCTGCGTTAGACAAAAAATACTTTCTTTTACTAGGGAGGAAAGGAGTCATTACGGCTCCGCAGGAGCTAGAATTGGAGATTCACAAACACAGAAGATCATCTGTGTTTGCGATCAGCTGTGGTTTTTTTTTTTACCACTAGAGGCAGTGTGGGACACAGAAAGGCTGCAGGTTGTAGCTTTAAAGGATATTCAATAATAACCTAGTGTTTAAATCAAATTTATGCCAGGTTTACACCTTTGCTTTGGTTTCCATTTGTGTGGTTCGTTTGGTGGACTCCATGAACGGAAACCTAACCCGCTGTAGGGAAGGTAGCTCAGTAACAGCAATGGTGCGGACCCAAACAAACAGGTTTATTTGGAAAAACAGCAAAATAAATAAACCTTTACGTCAGGCACAGAATAGGCATAATAATATAGAGCCTTAACTTCAGGCAAAAAAACATCAAACAAAACCCTGCTCGTCTGAGCACTAACTAAACAATAAAAAGACTAACTATACGTGTGGCTTACTACTAACCACATAAGCAAACAAAATAGCACAGTATGGTCTCACCAGACTCTCGGTATTTCAGGACAGACCCAGGCACTCTCTCTTGCTTTCAGGATCTGCCCTGAAGTGCAGGCTCTGCAGCCTTTTATGGGCCAGTAATGAGCTCAGGACCTACATCTCAGCTGAGGCCTACTCAAGAACCCCATTGGACCACACATATGTCAGAAACCTGAGGGAGATATACTGTGATTCCAGTACTCTGCCTGTTTCCATTCTCACACCACTTAAAAAAGACAAAAGATAGCTGGGTTTCCACCTGATATCTGCCTGAAAAATGCAAAGAAAAAAGTCCTGCTTGCACAAATTTTCTCTCTGCATTTTTAAAGAGAAATGGGGAATGGAATTCCCGAATGGAGTTCAGGCACAGATGTGAATCTAGCCTTAGTTAGATAGTATTTAATTTTGTATTTTATTTTAATTTGTATGTTTTCTTATTTGTAATAGGTTGACACTTCCTGTTTTGTAGAGATTAATTCTTAACAGCCATCTTGTTATCATCCCAGATAGAAACACATTGAAAATAATATGGAAATGACAAGGATCCACCATTGACAACAGATGATGGTCACAGATCACTGCCTCCTCCTTCCTGTACAATGACCTATTGTCAGGACCTGAGTTGTTTTATAAAATTGTGTGTTTTCTAGGGATTTGAGCAAGTGTCCTGTGGCTCTCTGATTGTTCTCTTTGCCACTGGGCTGTTCAGTTAGTGGTTGAATATCTGCCTCAGTGTATACTCGAGCTGGTTTTGTGTGTCTGTAGATGCGAGATCCAGGTGTTTGACATTGTCATCAACCTATCAAGTCTTTCCAAGGTCTGTAAAAGGTTGACTGCTGGCTTTAGTCCTCGCTGGTGGAAGTTGTTATAAGCTAGGATTCTTGGCCCCATTTAGTTAGTGTTTTGTGGAAGTTGCACGGTCTCAGGACCTGAATTGGAAGTGGTGTGAGTTTTGTCCTGTGTGAGAGTCTGTTTGTCCCTCAACATTTCTACTCAACCCCTGTCCTGCATTTCTGGTTGCCTGTCACTGTTTTGGTATTTGTGAGTTTGGTTTAGGGCTTCAGGTTTATTTTACTCCTGTCCTGTGATACCCTTTCCTCAAATTCTTGTTGTGTGTTTTTGGTTGTGCTGCGACTGTTAGTTCGCCAGCATGTCCCATCCTAGTTGTTACTGTTTGCAGCTGCACCTATACCTTTCGTTAAGGGTGACCGCCTCTAGTATCCCAGTCCCTAGACTCTTTCAGTTCTCACCCCATCTGTCGGTTAGGTTTCCGTGTTTAGAGAGCTAGTAGTTGTAGAGCTAGCAGGGCCTAGTCAGCCATTGTAGCACCAGGGACAGCTTTCCTACCCCATTTCCATAGAGGTGTAAGCAGCATTCAGTATCACAGTTGCTCGGGCATTGACACAACCGTGACACCTATGTACAGGTCAGGGCTCGTTCACATCTGCGCCCGGTCTCCATTCTGCAGGTTTCCGTTTCCTGCACAAAACAGAGGCAGGAGATGGAAACCTGCAGGACTCTTTCTCACCCTTTCATTTGAATGGGTTTGAAAGCTGTGCGGCGGTGAGCGTTTTATGCTCTCTGCCGCAAAACCGTTTTTTTTTAATCCGGACACTGAGTCGGACATGCAGTACTCTGTGTCCGGTTTAAAAAAAAACGGTTTCGCGGCGGAGAGCATAAAACGCTCACCGCCGCTCACGGCCGGACCCGGTTTGTATTTTCCTTCTTCTTGCATGCAGAAGACGGAAATCACAGAACGGAGACCCGAACGCAGGTGTGAACCTAGCGTCACAGAGCATGCCCACAACATTTTCCCATAGAAATCAAAAAATAATTTTCTCAATGAGGTTTCTTGCTATATAGCTAATCTGTTGTTCAGCTGCTTAAAGCAAAGCATAATTATGTACAGAAAGCTGAATAAAAATATGCAATCATAAAATAGACACAGACTTGTATAGATGTGTTAATGTATAGATGATGCATGCCTTTAAAAACCACTAAATAAATACAGTACGTTTGTCTATTTTATTGTCGTGTTGTTATAAGACTAGTTCACATGTAGCTTTTGCAATTTAGATCTGTCTATAATGCTTTGGTTGAATTTCTCCAGCTGCAATGAAAGTGCTCGCAAAACCATCTCTGACTTCATCTTAAATGCTCGGTTATGTGTTCTTGTTATATTATCTTTGAAACGCTACATAAATGGTGGATTGTTGTGAAAATAGCAATATCTCTGTATAATGTCCTCTTAGATTCTATCACATTGTAGAAATCCTAAAATTACAAGCAGCGTCCCATATTTTTCATGACATTACTTGAAAATATCTAAAATTAAACATGATCTTCCAAATAATAATTTTCCATTTCCATGAATATCCACTATTCCGTCACGTTCTTTCCATTTCCCATTTTCCTCCCCATAACAGACATATTAGGCGGCTTTCATTTTCAACCCATCTCAATTTTTGTTGCTAAGAAATAAATGAGGAGAGCAGTGATCTCGTGCCGGGGAACGTTGACCCAGATAAAGTGTGTTATTTGAGGTCATCCAGACAGGTCAATTCATCTCGGCACAGCAAGTAAATAACTCCAGAGGCACTTCCAAATGTTTCATGTATGTAATGGGATACCTACTGTAGGTAATAGACAGACTTTAGACACTTTGAAAAAGATTTCACCTTCTAGAACCTCCTCGGACTATACAAATGTTCCACTTTTTCTGCCTGAATTCTCATTTGTAGTCTGTTTTAGAGGTACAAAATGGGCAAGCATGAAGGTCTCGCGGGCTTTGATGAGGACTACATTGTGATGGTTACATAACTTGGTTGGAGTATCTCCAAAAGGTCAGGTCTAATGGGTTATTCCTGGCACATAGTAGTCAGTAACTGCCGGTTGGGGTTCTAGGAAGGGCAGCTTCATAGGTGAGCATGTAAGAGAGTGAAGGCTAGCCTGTTTAGTCCGATCCCAAAGAACTATTGTCATACAAATTTGTCTGAAAAGAATGGTTTTTGTGATGAAAGTTGTCAATACTCCCAGTGCCTTGTAGCTTGTTGTATGGGCTGAGTAGCCACATATTGTTGAAGATGACCCCTGTCCACCATGATCCTCGGGGAAGTTAACTCTGGAAGAATTTATTATTAAGCAAAGCTTATTACCAAAGATTTTTATGGGTAAGTAGTTAGTAAAGCCAAGGATGAACCACTGGACAGCATACGTTGAAGAAGTTACTTGTGACACATGCCTACACTTCGAAGGACCCCACAAGTGGCACCCAATTACTCCTACTTTGAGACTACTGCCCACTGTGTAAGACTATATCTGCACAAGAGCAAACCATTGAGCATGTTCTCTTAATACTACCCCTTTGTACAATGCCCGGACATCACAAAGGTTCCACTTCACCCAAATCCGCCTCAGAGAAGAAATGTCAGCTAGTATTTTATACGATATGGCAGGGTCAATGGGACATCAATGCATTGAGTCCCCTTAGATATTTAACCACATGCTATATACACTTATTGAAAAAAAATGCACCAACAAGGAGTTGTTGCAATCGAGTGAAACTTTCTATGCGTGAATCTCCTGATGGTATAAAGTGATTAAAATATCAGAATGAAAGGCTAAGTTTATTGGGAAAACTGTACAACTGAAAGGAGTCGCTCACCATGAGACATCGATACTTGAGCTCAATGGTTACCATATGTCAAACAGTACCTGGATTTGTCACCAAAGATGGTTCCATGCAGGGCCGCCGATAGGCCAGTACTACTGCTACTGGCGTCAGGGGCCCGGCCAAATTTAAAAATGGGGGGGGGGTGGCCGGTTTTGGCCCGCCACCGTGTGCCGGCCCCTGGCGCCCGCAGCAGTCATTGTATGTCCTGTTTCAACTCAGATCTGCGTCCAGAGGACGCAGATCTGAGTTGAACATATACGCGGCTGAAGCAAGGAGCTGACCTGTGTCAGCTCCTCGCTTCGCCGCTGCCGCCTCTCTCGCTGACACATATGCGGCTGAAGCGAGGAGGTCAAGCCCCGAATTCCCAAGAAAGTTTTGATATCATGTCATTGTAATGCATTAGAATTCTATGTATGGGCTGTGTTCCAGCTGTAAACAGAGTATACAGTGTTGGCCAAAAGTACTGACACCCTGCAATTCCGTCAGATAATACTCATTTTCTTCCAGAAAATGATTGAAATCACAAATTCTTTGGTATTATTATCTTCATTTAATTTGTCTTCAATGGAAAACCACAAAAAGAATTGTCAAAAAGCCAAATTGGATATAATTCCACAGCAAACATAAAAGGGGGGGGGGGGGGGGGGGTGGACAAAAGTATTGGCACTGTTTGAAAAACAGCTGTGTCAGCTCCTCGCTTCAGCTGCATATGTGTCAGCGAGAGAGGCGGCAGCGGCGAAGCGAGGAGCTGACACAGGTCAGCTCCTCGCTTCGCCGCTGCCACCGGCTACCCGGCAGTGTAGACGCGATGTGATGACGTCACATCGCGTCTACAACTGTGCGCCAGTAAGAGAGAGAGGTGCGCAGAGAGCAGCGGGGGAACGAAGGAGAAGGTAAGTGTAATGTGGAACATGAAACTGGGGGCAGATGAAGGAGAGGATGGCATGACACTGGGGGCAGAGATGGAGGGACATGAATCTGGGGGCAGAGATGGAGAGGATGGCATGACACTGGGGGCAGAGATGGAGAGGACGGCATGACACTGGGGGCAGAGATCGAGGGACATGAATCTGGGGGCAGAGATGGGGGGCATGAATCTGGGAGCAGAGATGTGGAGACATGAATCTGGGGGCAGAGATGGAGGGACATGAATCTGGGGGCAGAGATGGAGAGGACATGAATCTGGGGGCAGAGATGGAGGGACATGAATCTGGGGGCAGAGATGGAGAGGACATGAATCTGGGGGCAGAGATGGAGGTGACATGAATCTGGGGGCAGAGATGGAGGGGCATGAATCTGGGGGCAGAGATGTGGGGACATGAATCTGTGGGCAGAAATGGAGGGGACATGAATCTGGGGGCAGAGATGGAGGGGACATGAATCTGGGGGCAGAGATGGGGGACATGAATCTGGGGGCAGAGTTGGGGGGGACATGAATCTGGGGGCAGAGATGGGGGGACATGAATCTGGGGGCAGAGTTGGGGGGACATGAATCTGGGGGCAGAGTTGGGGGGACATGAATCTGGGGGCAGAGTTGGGGGGACATGAATCTGGGGGCAGAGATGGAGGGACATGAAACTGGGGGCAGATGAAGGGAGTATATGAAGCTGGGGGAAAGATGGAGGGGGGACAAATAATTTACGGGTAACTGTAGGAGGATTATACAGTGTGCGGGCACATGAAAAATTAACCGCAAAAAATTAAACCGCCGCACATTTTGTCCCTCTTTCAGTTCTTCAAAAGTTGGGAGGTATGGGTACAGGGGGCAATGGAAAGATGTTAGAGGGTGGACGGGGGGGGGGGGGGGGGATTGTTGGGACATCAGGTGTGCGGCACTGCGGAGAGGGAACTGGGGCAATAATATATAATATATGTTTTTAGCTGGAGAACTACAAGGCACACAATACCTCCAAAAGGTATGTGTGCTTTGTGTTAATAATGATGTAGGCTGATATGCTACTAGCATAGCAGCCTGTTTGGGGGTGGGACTCTCACTTTAAAGGAGTGTTCACATTGCGTTTTTGGCCTCCCTTGCCTGGATATGTTGGTAACCAGTCACAATCAGCTCCCCACTTATCCCTGCATGGAGAACTGCAGGCCCCCCCTTTTTTTTAATGGCCAGTTCTTCGTGCAGGGATAAGTTGACAGCTGATTCTGACTGGTTACCAACGTATCCCGGCAAGGGAGGCCAAAAACGCAATGTGAAAAAGCCCTGATGATTTATTAAGAGGGCTCTTATAGATGGTGTTGGCTCTCTATAGGCACGGTCACACGTAGCAGATTTTACCTGCAAATAGAATCTGATTAAGTCTTGTAATGCTGCTAAATAAAGGGAAATGTAATACAGAATTGGTATGTCGCTAAATAAAGTAGTTTTAAAATGGCGGGGGGGGGGGGGGCAGACACTTAGGCTGTATGGGGCCCCAAAATTCCTGATGGCAGCCCTGGTTCCATGATCATGATCATCACTGCCCCAACACAATAAAGTGGCCCCATTATTGTTCCCTATATGGGGGACCAACATATTGGAACCTCGAACGGCCTGATATTCGATCGAATATGTATTCGATCGAATGGTGTTCGCTCATCTCTAAAATTTATTTCAGAACAGTCTATGTGGTCTGTGAGTATTGCAGTAGAATACACTGCGTGAGTCAATGTGGATTTCTGCTGAGATAATGGCAGTTTTTCTGCATTGTTTAACAAAAAACACAATTGTAAAAAAAAGAATTAAATGTAATGCACTTTGTGGACACCAAGATCACAGGGCAGCCAGGTGCAATAATGGCAAATCTGTCATTGTATTAAAAAAAGCTTTATTGCAACAAAGACTTAACAAAACAAGATTTTTGGCAATGAAAGGGTGTCCGGGCAAGTTTATGTAAAAACTGCAGTCACAGCACAGTGTAAGGCTTCTTTCCCTGTTTGCCTAAATTTGATTAAATCTTGCTAAACTCCAGACTGGTCCTCTCTTATAATTCTGTATTACTATTGCAATGTTGGTGTTTTTCCATTAGCAATCTAGCTGCAATTAAGGAAACATCTTTCCTTAAACTTGTAATGTCACAAAGTTTGTCTTCTTCTTCTTTCTCCCCAAAATGTCTTACACGCAGAATATAACACCAGTGCCGTACCCTCTTCCCTTCCCACTCAGAGTCCTGCCTAGGTCACAGGGTCCATGTAATTTCCCTCCTCCTCTGCTTTTTTACCGCATGTTACATGTGGCAGCAACCAATTTAGTTCCTATGAGACGAATCCCAAAAGTTTTGAAGGGGGAATATATCTAATGCTGTGTATTACTGTACAGTGCAATATACATAAAACCAATATACCTCTATGCCATACCTCCCAAATTTAGCTCCACCCACTTGTAGATTGACTCCGCCCATTCTCATTCATTTTTCATGTGCCCCTACACAGTATAATCCTCCTACAGTCACCCGTAAATTATATGTCCCCCCTCTATCTCTCCCCCAGTTTCATATACACCCTTCATTTGCCCCCAGTTTTATGTCCCCCCCAATCTCTGCCCCCAGATTCATATCTCTTCCATCTCTGCTCCTAGATTCATGTCCCCCCCATCTCTGCCCCCAGATTCATGTCCCCCATCTCTGCCCCCAGATTCATGTCCCCCCATCTCTGCCCCCAGATTCATGTCCCCCCATCTCTGCCCCCAGATTCATGTCCCCCCATCTCTGCCCCCAGATTCATGTCCCCCCATCTCTGCCCCCAGATTCATGTCCCCCCATCTCTGCCCCCAGATTCATGTCCCCCATCTCTGCCCCAGATTCATGTCCCCATCTCTGCCCCCAGATTCATGTCCCCACATCTCTGCCCCCACATTCATGTCCCCTCCTTCATCTTCCCCAGATTCATGTCCCCTATCTCTGCCCCAGATTCATTTCCCCCTATCTCTGCCCCCAGATTCATGTCCCCATATCTCTGCCCCCAGATTCATGTCCCTCCATCTCTGCCCCCAGATTCATGTCCCCCATCTCTGCCCCCAGATTCATGTCTCCCCATCTCTGCCCCCAGATTCATGTCCCCCATCTCTGCCCCCAGATTCATGTCCCCCCATCTCTGCCCCCAGATTCATGTCCCCCATCTCTGCCCCCAGATTCATGTCCCCACATCTCTGCCCCCAGATTCATGTCCCCTCCTTCATCTGCCCCAGATTCATGTCCCCCATCTCTGCCCCCAGATTCATTTCCCCCATCTCTGTCCCCAGTTTCATGTCCCTCCATCTCTGCCCCAGATTCATGTCCCCCCATCTCTGCCCCCAGATTCATGTCCCCCCCATCTCTGCCCCCAGATTCATGTCCCCCATCTCTGCCCCCAGATTCATGTCCCCCATCTCTGCCCCCAGATTCATGTCCCCCTATCTCTGCCCCCAGATTCATGTCCCCACATCTCTGTCCCCCAGTGTCATGCCGTCCCCTCCTTCATCTGCCCCCAGTTTCATATTCCACCTCAATGTCTACACACAAAAACCACTTAAACTCACCTTTTCCTCGCTCCCCCACCGCTCTCACTGCAGTCTCGCTAACACAGTTGTGGGCGCGATGTGACGTCATCACATCGCGCCTACACAGCCACTAGCCGGAGTGCAGCTACAAAGCAAGGAGCTGAACTGTGACAGCTCCTTTTTTTAGTCGCGTATGTATTCAACTCAGATCTGTGTCCTCCAGACGCAGATCTGAGTTGAAATCGGGTCATACCTCCCTCCAACCGGGACCACGGGACACGTCACCGAAATCGTGAATGTCCCGCAGAAATCGGGACGGTTGGGAGGTATGTCTATGCACCTCTCATGATGCACTAGGATAGTGCAGAAACATGTTACTCTGGGTACTCCAGTGTCCTCCCAAATTCCAAAGACATACTGATAGGGAATGTAGCCCTATATGGGATTATAGGGAATTGTGAGCCCTATATGGGATTATTTTATCATCATCTCAGCATTAGTGGTTAGTAATAAGTGGGCACCAACCAATTGTCAGTCCAGAGAGTGGGCTTTGATTATTGTTTCAGTGATGGAGGGCAAACATGGTGGATCCATAGTATACAGCTCTGGAGGTTTCCTGGACTGCTCATCTGGGCACTCTCTGTGGAAGCCTGACTTCATATTCTGGCCATTGTTGCCTGTTTTAATGAAATTGAATAAATGTAATGGCTTTTTGCATTCTTTGATAGACAATTTGAGTTGCATAGTTACACAGTAGATGAGGTTGGATGAAGACATCAGTCCATCAAGTCCAATGTATAACCCTACAGTCCCCTACAGTGTTGATCCAGAGGAAAACAAAAAAACAAAACAAAACCATGAGGCTTATGCCAAGTGCCCCATTTCAGGGGAAAAAATCCCTTCCCAAGTTTTAGGTTAGAAATGCCAAAAGTGTTTATTTATATGCCTTAGTGGACGTATACTTTTATTGTCGAGTGGTGTTTGTCCTGCTATATACTTGAGCAGTCTAATAGGTATATTGTAGATATCCGCTAGTGGGATCATCAGGCATTAGTCAGGTGTTCTATATGTTAACAGGAAGAAATGTTAAACCCAGGCGCTGACATACCATTGGTGCAACCTATACAGCCACATGGCGTCCAGCAAGTCAGGGGTCCCTATCACCTTAACTGCAGCTTTCATCGGCCTATTAGTTTGGATGATTTTCATAAAAATGGGGCGGCAATGCAGAATAAGAAAGACATCTTTGGAAAGTCTAGATGCCGCCCCACAAGATATTGTCATTAGTTTGATACCAATAGACTATATTTTGTAACAGAATTTCGGAAGTGACATGATTACAGAACAGTAAAAAGGATTTCTTACCGTTTTCCTTTTTTTTTGCATTTGCAGCCTTGGCTTCAAGGGTAAGGTACCAGTTCTCCCTTGTTTCTATTCTACCTATTCATTGGGAGCAGAATAATACTTTACCATTATTTCATTATTTTGGCCGCGTATCTACCATTATACACGATGCATTATGCTACCAATTTATAATAAAACAAGTTTGCTAAACAATATTATAAAAGCATTCGGCACAGGGTGACTCATCTGAATGTAATTTATTAAAAGGGAACGTACGCTGCCTTGCAAATCCAGAACAAGAGGAATTAACAGTAAACTGCAATAAATTTCTAGGATACCGTAACTGAACCTTAACTGCAGAGGGCGCTCCTGAATAAAAATCCAGCGTTTTCCATCTGGCTTTGAAGTCTGCCTAGCATCAAAGCAGAGGGGGATTTTGTCTCTAAATAAAGAAGATTCTCCCTCTGTATATAATTGTAATTCAAAGCCACAAAATAGTATGAAGCTCTCCTGAAGTCTACAATGCAGCCTAATCTATTTGTTAAAATGTGCTTGAGGCACCATGTAATAATGATTCAATTAGACGCCATATTCTTCGAGCTTTTCAGCCGTCACCTATTTACTAAAGTGGATCTACAGTATCTCTTCGATACAGTGTTTCAGATTCCCATTTGGTTAAATATTATTCAGTATTTAATGATATATTGGATTGAATAAAGTAAAAGAAATAAAATAATAAGAATCCGATAATAACACATTAAACCTGGTCCACTGAGAGGAGAGAAGTAGCATTCATTAGGCCGGATACGACATAATGCACTTACTACAGTGTCTGTAATAAGGGGCCATCCGCATTGGATGAATGGTGGCTCAACCCATTGATCTTGGCAGAATCGGCTGGCCGTTTTGTGCATATGGGATCAGGGGTGAACCTGCCTTTTTCGCCGCCCGAGGCGGACTACAGAAAGCCACACCGCCCCCTCCCCCGGGGGCGGAGCGAAGTGGGGCGGAGCGAAGGTGGCATGGCGGAGCGGCGTTAGCAGGCAGAGAGCAGGCAGGGAGAGGACCTGCTCTCTGCCTGAGCGTGAGGGGAGGCCACTGGAGCAGCACTGCTCCAGTGGCCTCCCCAATCCACTGCTCGGTGACGATGACGCTAAGCCAGTCCAGGACAGCTTGTCCTGGATTGGCTTAGGTAAGCAAAAGTGCCGCCCACCCCGGGGCCCTGGCATAGCGGTCGCTTCAGGTCGCCTAATGGGAGGTGCGGCGCTGTATAGGGTTGTAAACGTCAGATAATGGGCGAAGTAGGATGGAAGAGATAGAGGAATTTAACATGCCCAATACATTATAAGGCAAGGTGTTGGTTACAAATGACTTTATTTTCCCTACCAGGAACACGCTCACATGTACGCTAGCGTTCGGCTTTCCATCCTTTGGTCTGCTTTGGGACACGAAGAATAGAAACCTAATCCACATAAAAAGTGGTTACCTGTAGACTATATGTGGTCCGCAGGGTTTCCAGTACATTTTTCAAGTGGATTCGGGGAAACTCCAAACATAGTTGGAATACAGGTGTGAATCCAGCCTTAGCCATGACAAGAGTATATCTGTACTGGGGTGGGCGGGATAGCTGTCAGCTAAGCCAACATTCACCTGACTGAGGGCTCCTTCACATGGCGTAAGCGCTCGACTCATTCCGAGCCGTACACGCGAGCGCTTCTAAACACTTCCCATTCACTTCAATGGGAGCGCTCGTAAAGCCGGCTTTACACGCGCTCCCATTGAAGTGAATGGGAAGTGTTTAGAAGCGCTAGCGTGTACAGCTCGGAATGAGTCGAGCGCTTACGCCGTGTGAAGGAGCCCTAATAGTGGAAATCCCATCGCGCTTTATAAAGTCATTTCTACTATCTGATGTGTACCAAAGATATTACATAGGCCTTTAAAGGGACTTTAACATTTGGAGTTTTTTCCTTTGGTGCTGTCTTTCTCGCTTTTCCTCTGCTGCTCTATGAAGGTCACAGGGTATAGTGTCATATAATATATTTTACATGCTAGCCAAGGCGAGTGCTCAAGCCCCGAATTCCCAAGAAAGTTTTGGTAGCATGTCAATGTAATGTATTAGAATTCTATGTATGGGCTGTGTTCCAGTTGTAAACAGATTATAGCTGCAGTGGGGCCTTAGGACTAGGCCTTAGTAAAGTTCCTTGTCCCTCATGGAGGTGGAGCAATTTCTGCCCATGCTTATGAAGGGATTCATGGTGCTAATATTACCCAGCAAGGGGAACGTTTAGGGAGTTGTCATTGTAGGGGCAAAGACAGAATCGCTGACTGCAGCCAGGAGGCAGCTTGTGGACGCACAAAATCCTGCTGAGACCATCAGTCAGATACAGCTAAGGCAGGGAAAAGTGAACAGGGAAATCCCACAGTCCGAACAAGTTCTGAGGCAAGCCAGTCTGTTTCTCGGGGAGCAGAGTTGTACAGAAAAAGCAGTGGAGGGAGTGAATCTATAAACCCCAACAAAAAGAAAAACTGCGCTCTCTGGTCAGTGATTAGAGATTCAATGGTAGAGGTGAACTAAACTTTTATTCGTACATAAGCACCACGCGTTTCAAGTATAAAACCGTTTTTCAAGTGCATGAAATACTTACATGCCAGTGCCTCTGCCTTGGCTTGTTACTTCAGGTGAACGATAGCAGAGCAGGTTTCACGAGCTATCGGAGTACCATCAGAAAATATAATCCACCATGTTCATGCAATTCTAGCAAACAGGAAACGCTCATCAGCTGTTTTTCAGCTTCATTCGAGGACTGCAGTGGATGGTCTTGTTGATGTGACCTTTTGGCAGGAAAAGGCAGAGGCACTGGCATGAAAGTATTTCATGCACTTGAAAAAGGGTTTTATACTGGAAACGCGTTGTGCTTATGTACAAATACAAGTTTAGTTCACCTCTACCGTTGAATCACCAATCATTGACCAGATAGCGTGGTTTTTCCTCTTGTTGGGGTTTGTGGGTTCACTCCCTCCTTTGTTTGTTTGGTATTGCTACACATCAGGCCCATGGTGACATTGTTGGAACCCGCTGCCACTCTCGCCTGTTGTTTGGCCTCAATGCCAAGGCTATTATTGTTGTTGTGACATCATTCACAACAACTCCAGGCGAGAGACCAACTGGTCTTTATACTCTACTTTCACGAAATTTTTCATATCACAGACCTACACTTTTGTGGCGCTCGGTCTTTTGTCCCCTTTTGTTTTTCCAGAGTTGTACGTAGGATGGGACAGCTGGGACTTGCAATTGGAACCTGCCAAAAGGTGAGTTGCTGATCAAGCCGGTACCCCTCTTATAGAGAGAGGCAGCTCAGTAAAAGTTATGGGGCTGCCTCACAACAGGGGTCCATGTTTATTTCTATATACCTACAAAAAAAATCACAAAATCACTCGATCGATAATACATTTTAGACAAATTTGCATGTTCAGAGAATGGCCTTAGATGTATACTGTAGGTAAAGACTAGAACTACATACATTTTGTCTTGATGTAGAGTCTTGTACTATACAGTAGACTTGTTGTCAATCTAAGCTGAGCTGACGTACCGGGTCTACATTCACTAGAGGATGAAGATATCGGGCTAAGGTTAATACGAAGATCTGCAGTGAGGTTTCTTTCCAGACACTTTAATCATACATCAGCCCGGTGGGAACCCTATAAAAATCCCTGATTCACCTTTGATATTTATTAAACCTCATAAACTTACTTCTATTCACCTTGTATGACCTGACTGGGAGTAATACACTCTGGAATTGAGTTGTGTTTCTGATTGTCATTTTGTACATGGAAAAGGTTAAAGCAAACATAAATGACATATGTTCAGCCTTCCTGAGCTGGAGAGCCTACAGTTTGACAGAAGAATTAATAGCCAAACGTCATATATGCCATCACAGCTATAAATATTGTTAACCTTTATTTCCCAGAGGACCGGCAGGGCCAAGTGTTACACTATGTTATTTTATTTATCATATTTCAGTGTTATTAATGCCCAACATTGACCAATGAGCAACTGGTAGAGTCACATTGAAAGACGTACAAGAATACGAATAAAAAGGAGCTCCCATTTTGGAGCTTGGTACTTGTGTACCCCTGGATACCAATTCCATAACTTTTGGGTCAAATCCGTACCGCCATGTAGGCTAGAAATTTATCATCTAAAAGCAAAGAGTAAGGGTTGCCAAGGTGTAAGGAGGCATGGAAGAACGCTATGAACCATTGGGATGTTTCGCATTCGTTAAATCCATGTGTTAACCAAGATGGTGCGTCGTGACCTGGTATAGTAGAGTTTCATGGTTATGTTATATCATGTGTTATATTGTACTTGCACTATGTTGAATGATGTCTTGTATAAATGTTTATGTTGCTTTATTAGTGGATAAAACTCTGACCATGGTCATGTGATTTACGGTCCATGGTCATGTGATTTACGGTCAATGGTCATGTGATGAGCACACAGGTGCCGCTCGTTACAGTCACAGCACAGTAATCAGACATCTGCCTGGTAACGAGCTGTGCACCTGTGTGCTTATCACATGACCATTGACCGTAAATCACATGACCATGGACCGTAAATCACATGACCATGGTCAGAGTTTTATCTCCTAGAAGTAACAGAATGAATGACAACAAGCCGAGATCTAGAAAACTGTGAGGAATTGATACAGAAAGTATATTGGAAAATTATATATCTTTTTATTGTACATTTGTTTGTCAATATTGGTCTGAAAGTGACCAACCCCTTTAAGTGGTCACAGAAGTCCTTAGTTACCCATAATGCATAAGAAATGGTGTTGTCCTATATACTGTATGAAAAGGGTTGTTCACATCTCATAATGTGCTGGCTAGGTATGCAATCACTTTATGATTGGTGGTGGTCTAACTTCTCGGAAGCCCACCCATCTTAAGTATGTTAGTGGTGTTCTTAGCTGAGCACGAAATCATGGCCGAACCAATTCAATTGTATAGAATAGTGATACAGTTCCCCTTGCACAGCAGGTGGCTAAGACACAGAGTGGATTCATTCTCAGGAACAGTGAGGATTACAGAGTTTGGACCCTTAACAATCAAATTTGACATTATACCTTAATTACACAAAATGGGAGTACCCTTTAAAAGGGTATCTGTCACCCATTACAGGTCCTAATGGAGCAGTGAAATAATGTCCATTATGGTCCTAGTCTAATGCTGTTTGTGTTCGCAATAAAAAAAAAAAAAAATCTATACTTACCCATGTCCTGCAACTCCTGACCTCTGCACTGTTCTATAATGAAATTGGAGTAGTACACCTCAGTTTCTTTGTACTTGCATCTTGCCTTGCCTTGGGCACATGCACACTTAAGTAGAGGTACACAGTCCACCTGTCAAAATCCAGAATAACCACCTTTGGCAGAGCGGACCGCTGCGAAACGTGCAGGAAGAGAGATGTTGTGATGATGTTCACTGGGATGTTGAGCCATGCTGACTCCAGTGCCGTGTCCAGGTTACACGGTTGAGAATCCATGGCACGAACAACCCGATCGAGGTGGTCCCACAGATTCTTGATTGGGCTCAAGTCTGGGGAATTTGCTGGCCAAGGGAGTACGGTAAACTCATCCTGGTGCTCCTCGAGCCACGTACATACACTGCGAGCTTTATGACACGTCACATTGTCCTGTTGGTAGATGCCATCATCCTGAGGAAAAACAATTCGCATGTAGGGGTGAACATGGTCCGCAAGGATAAATGCATACTTGTGTTGATCCATCATGCCTTCCACAATGATGAGTGCACCCAGATGGCTGATGACACGTGCCTTCTGTGATTGGATATTTAACGTTGACGTCAAAAGTAAGCGGTGGTCACATTAATGTGACTGGACTGTGTATATTTTCATGCCTTCTGCATTTGATCAGAATCATCAGACTCATCTATAGGTAAATATGAAGGATTATTATTTTTAATTGCCCCCCAGACAGCATTTTAATAGGGTGTTTGGGTATTTTACTATTCCTAAATTCCTTAGCAAGTTCCTTTTCAGGTCTATGATACAAGCAGACACCAGATTCTCCAGGTCACACAGACATTTCAGTGCTCCCTTGAGAGTCCGCAGAGAACTATTACGTAAAGACAAGCCTGGGCTTCTTCAGCCCTCAAGAATTGCATACCGTGTTCCTGAAGATAAGAGCCTCTTAAAATCTGTGAATTGATACACTCTCTTATATTTTACTGTATAGAAATTGTCTACATAAAACCATGTTGTATCCAGAATAAGAGTACATTCCCATTCAATACAACTCTTATTAGTTTTATGCATTTTGCAAATATCCCACAATTGAACTCTGTAAACGGCATCTGTAATTTCAGATAACTCAACTGGAAATTCAGTACAATAGAGGAATACTGAGGAGATCGGTTTCAGTTTCCCGATGTACACGACTAGCGAGCCTAACCCCAATCTTCACCTCAGCAGATACTCCGGCTGTACTAATGAATTTTCTGCAGGTAAACATAGCTGTTCATAGATTCAATATAAAATTCAATTGAGTCCTTTTAATGTCAGGTAATCATATGAGTTGCATACAGCGCAAAATCTAAAGTTTTGTTACAGAATTGAATATAAGAATTAAAATTAAAAAATTGCATTCTTGAAGAAAGTAACTTTATAGTTAAAGGGCTCCTGAGCTTTCATCAAAGATTGAAATATCTACACGGTGGTCTTGCTGGGCAGCCTGTTCTCTGGCTGTATAAGGATAAGTTCACACTGAGTTTTTTGGACCGTATTTTGACACGGGAAGCCGCCTCAGAATCCGGACAAAAAAAAAAAGTTGCAGCTAGCCGCAACTGGATGCCGGGGAAGTGCATGAATAGGCCTAGTCGGAAGGGAGTGTCACGCCTCGGATTCCGCGGCTGGTTCAGTCGCAGAATCTGCGGCAAGATAGGGTAGCTTACTTCTTTTTTCCACGAGCTGGAACAAACCGCTAGCGGAAAAAAGAAGTGAATGGCTCCCATTGAAGTCAATGCGAGGCGTTTTTTGGAGCCGGATTCTGAGACAGATACCGCGTCAAAATCCGGTCAAAAAAACTCTGTGTGAACTTACCCTAAGCCTTTATATATTGTGGTCTATCAGTTTCTGCTGCTAATAGCCCCATTATAACTGCTGCACATTTTGCATTTCTCTCTGAGGCAGGGGGCATACACATCCCCCATACACATCAGTTATTACTACTATTGGTTACTTTACATGTTATTCTGCCAGAAGTCACTGTAAAATAGCAAACAGATCTAACTTAACTGAACTTGAATTGTTTTGTAAAGAGGAATGGTCCAAAATCCCTTCATCCAGGATCCAGGAACTGATTAAAAGTAGAGATGAGCGAACACTAAAATGTTCGAGGTTCGAAATTCGATTCGAACAGCCGCTCACTGTTCGAGTGTTCGAATGGGTTTCGAACCCCATTATAGTCTATGGGGAACATAAACTCGTTAAGGGGGAAACCCAAATTCGTGTCTGGAGGGTCACCAAGTCCACTATGACACCCCAGGAAATGATACCAACACCCTGGAATGACACTGGGACAGCAGGGGAAGCATGTCTGGGGGCATAAAAGTCACTTTATTTCATGGAAATCCCTGTCAGTTTGCGATTTTCGCAAGCTAACTTTTCCCCATAGAAATGCATTGGCCAGTGCTGATTGGCCAGAGTACGGAACTCGACCAATCAGCGCTGGCTCTGCTGGAGGAGGCGGAGTCTAAGATAGCTCCACACCAGTCTCCATTCAGGTCCGACCTTAGACTCCGCCTCCTCCGGCAGAGCCAGCGCTGATTGGCCGAAGGCTGGCCAATGCATTCCTATGCGAATGCAGACTTAGCAGTGCTGAGTCAGTTTTGCTCAACTACACATCTGATGCACACTCGGCACTGCTACATCAGATGTAGCAATCTGATGTAGCAGAGCCGAGGGTGCACTAGAACCCCTGTGCAAACTCAGTTCACGCTAATAGAATGCATTGGCCAGCGCTGATTGGCCAATGCATTCTATTAGCCCGATGAAGTAGAGCTGAATGTGTGTGCTAAGCACACACATTCAGCACTGCTTCATCAAGCCAATACAATGCATTAGCCAGTGCTGATTGGCCAGAGTACGGAATTCGGCCAATCAGCGCTGGCCAATGCATTCTATTAGCCCGATGAAGTAGAGCTGAATGTGTGTGCTAAGCACACACATTCAGCACTGCTTCATCAAGCCAATACAATGCATTAGCCAGTGCTGATTGGCCAGAGTACGGAATTCGGCCAATCAGCGCTGGCTCTGCTGGAGGAGGCGGAGTCTAAGGTCGGACCTGAATGGAGACTGGTGTGGAGCGATCTTAGACTCCGCCTCCTCCAGCAGAGCCAGCGCTGATTGGCCGAATTCCGTACTCTGGCCAATCAGCACTGGCTAATGCATTGTATTGGCGTGATGAAGCAGTGCTGAATGTGTGTGCTTAGCACACACATTCAGCTCTACTTCATCGGGCTAATAGAATGCATTGGCCAGCGCTGATTGGCCGAATTCCGTACTCTGGCCAATCAGTGCTGGCCAATGCATTCTATTAGCTTGATGAAGCAGAGTGTGCACAAGGGTTCAAGCGCACCCTCGGCTCTGATGTAGCAGAGCCGAGGGTGCGCTTGAACCCTTGTGCAGCCTCGGCTCTGCTACATCAGAGCCGAGGGTGCGCTTGAACCCTTGTGCACACTCTGCTTCATCAAGCTAATAGAATGCATTGGCCAGCGCTGATTGGCCAATGTATTCTATTAGCCTGATGAAGTAGAGCTGAATGTGTGTGCTAAGCACACACATTCAGCTCTACTTCATCGGGCTAATAGAATGCATTGGCCAGCGCTGATTGGCCAGAGTACGGAACTCGACCAATCAGCGCTGGCTCTGCTGGAGGAGGCGGAGTCTAAGATCGCTCCACACCAGTCTGCATTCAGGTCCGACCTTAGACTCCGCCTCCTCCAGCAGAGCCAGCGCTGATTGGCCGAATTCCGTACTCTGGCCAATCAGCACTGGCTAATGCATTGTATTGGCGTGATGAAGCAGTGCTGAATGTGTGTGCTTAGCACACACATTCAGCTCTACTTCATCGGGCTAATAGAATGCATTGGCCAATCAGCGCTGGCCAATGCATTCTATTAGCGTGAACTGAGTTTGCACAGGGGTTCTAGTGCACCCTCGGCTCTGCTACATCAGATTGCTACATCTGATGTAGCAGTGCCGAGTGTGCATCAGATGTGTAGTTGAGCAAAACTGACTCAGCACTGCTAAGTCTCTGCATTCGCATAGGAATGCATTGGCCAGCCTTCGGCCAATCAGCGCTGGCTCTGCCGGAGGAGGCGGAGTCTAAGGTCGGACCTGAATGGAGACTGGTGTGGAGCGATCTTAGACTCCGCCTCCTCCAGCAGAGCCAGCGCTGATTGGTCGAGTTCCGTACTCTGGCCAATCAGCGCTGGCCAATGCATTCTATTAGCCCGATGAAGTAGAGCTGAATGTGTGTGCTTAGCACACACATTCAGCTCTACTTCATCAGGCTAATAGAATACATTGGCCAATCAGCGCTGGCCAATGCATTCTATTAGCTTGATGAAGCAGAGTGTGCACAAGGATTCAAGCGCACCCTCGGCTCTGATGTAGCAGAGCTGAGGGTGCACAAGGGTTCAAGTGCACCCTCGGCTCTCCTACATCAGAGCCGAGGGTGCGCTTGAACCCTTGTGCAGCCTCGGCTCTGCTACATCAGAGCCGAGGGTGCGCTTGAACCCTTGTGCACACTCTGCTTCATCAAGCTAATAGAATGCATTGGCCAGCACTGATTGGCCAGAGTACGGAATTCGGCCAATCAGCGCTGGCCAATGCATCCCTATGGGAAAAAGTTTATCTCACAAAAATCACAATTACACACCCGATAGAGCCCCAAAAAGTTATTTTTAATAACATTCCCCCCTAAATAAAGGTTATCCCTAGCTATCCCTGCCTGTACAGCTATCCCTGTCTCATAGTCACAAAGTTCACATTCTCATATGACCCGGATTTGAAATCCACTATTCGTCTAAAATGGAGGTCACCTGATTTCGGCAGCCAATGACTTTTTCCAATTTTTTTCAATGCCCCCAGTGTCGTAGTTCCTGTCCCACCTCCCCTGCGCTGTTATTGGTGCAAAAAAGGCGCATGGGAAGGTGGGAGGGGAATCGAATTTTGGCGCACTTTACCACGTGGTGTTCGATTCGATTCGAACATGGCGAACACCCTGATATCCGATCGAACATGTGTTCGATAGAACACTGTTCGCTCATCTCTAATTAAAAGCTACAGGAAGCGACTAGAGGCTGTTATCTTTGCAAAAGGAGGATCTACTAAATATTAATGTCACTTTTCTGTTGAGGTGCCCATACTTTTGCACTGGTCAAATTTTGGTTTAATGCATATTGCACATTTTCTGTTAGTACAATAAACCTCATTCCAATCCTGAAATATTACTGTGTCCATCAGTTATTAGATATATCAAACTGAAATGGCTGCTGCAAACACCAAAATATTTAGAACCAAAAATGATTAAGATTAATAGGGGTGCCCAAACTTTTTCATAGGACTGTAAATGTGTCCACTGCTGCTGACACAATACATTGCAATACAGAAGTGCTGCAGTGTATTGTACAAGCAGTGAAGTGAGTTCATCTTTAAGGGGATTAAAAACATTGTTAAAGGGGTAGTTTATACAGATCGGATTATTCAAAGCCTTCATATCTCTGATACCAGGGGAGAATGTTCCTTATTTATAACAATACACCTGTTTTCTCATAAACGAGGTGTATCCATTGGTAAGACTGTGCGCCTATACAAAATCTATGTCAACTGGTAGTTGGTGAATATTTCAGGCATCATTTATGCCAATAAATTGGTGCAAATATTGGTAAACCTTGTAGGGCCTGTGGCCCCATTCAAGCCCTGCCCCTCTCCACACCCCCTTTTAAGCCGCAACAGCAGCTGCAAAACTAAATTGTACAAAAAATGCAACTTTTTCATGTCTTGTATCCAAGTAATCTGACATACAAGGCATTATAAATCTGCCTCAATAAAAAAGGCAAGTCCTGTTTTTCTGAGAATCCATACACACACATCTAGCAAGTTGAAATATTTTGTTTCAATCTAGATGTGCCAAAGACGTAGCCACATTGCACCAAACATGCTCCAGAGATTGTGCCACATTCCACCAGTGTCTAGTTGTAACGACAATCGTAATTCTGGTAATTTATTTTATTCTGCATGGTGAATGCTGTTAGAAAAATAACACATTGTTGTTTTTATCTTCTCACCCCCCCCCCCCCAAAAAAAAAAAAAAAACAGATTGGAAGTGACCAACATATGCGATGCCATGTGTAACCCAAAATGGCACCAATAAAAACTAAAGTTCATCCTACAAAAAATAAGTCTTCACACAGCTGTATCGATGGAAACACAAAAAGCTATGGGTCAGAATAAAACAGAAGAAAGAAGAAGAAAAACAGGTTGTAGGGCTTTTCTATCTGCCGATTTTAAGCAGAATCTGCAGCAGAGTCTCGTACAAAGACTCTACTGCAGATGTGAACCTAGCCTGACTGTATATTTACTTCACAGTGAAGACCATAAAGCAGTGGTCTACAACATTTTTTGCACCAGGGACCGGCTTCAAGCAAGACCATATTTCCATGGTCCGGCAGGGCTGGATGAGGGTGGGGCAGTGGCAGGACTTTGGTCAATGGAGAGGGTTTATAGGTGGGCTCCACTGTGTGGAGGGGAAGGCTATCTGATGGGATGCTCTACGGGGCGGGCGGGTGTGATGCAAGCATCTGAGCAGACATGACGAATTGCTAGACACCGAGGCTGGATACTTCATTCTAGGCCACGTTCCTATGGTAATGTATAAACTATTAGGTAGTGTGGCGTCCTTAGCAGCTACAGGATGCCGTGCTACCTGATAGTTTACACGTTAACATAGCAACGTGGCCTAGGGCAAAGTATTCAGCTAAGAGTGAGGCCAACCCACCACCCAATGGCCCAGTCCTGGTCTGGTGATTGGGGACCCCTGCCATAAAAAACTGGATTTTTCTTTCACCCCTCAAAATTTTTTTACCCAATACTGTACATTATATGAAACAATAAATTAAAAAAGACAATTTACCCTCTCATAAACAGTTAAGTCTTGGAAAGTGGAGATTAAGGGAAGAAAATGAAAAGGGTAAAAACCGATTATCAATACTGGTGTCAAGAAGAGTCTCTTGTGTGATCATGTGGACATGAAATAAAAACGGGTCATCTATGCAGTTTAGAGAATTAAAGTGTGTTACACTAGGTCCACGCTAGAGTTGGGGTTTCCATTCTTCAGGTCCACTTGGGAACCCAAAAAATGGAAACCCAATTGTAAGGGAATTGCTAGGACAGCAATTCCCCAGTAGCTGTTTGAATACTGGGATGGGACACAAGAGACAGTGAGCCCTAAGCTGAAGCCACCAACTGACCCTTCCTATTGCCAGGCCCTATCCTACGTAATAGGCGGCAACCACGAAGACAGTTCCTCCCTGTATAGGTGGGACACAAAACGCAGACAAGATGGACAACAACAAAGAGAGGTCAGCTAGCCAAGGCTCAGTAATAGTTGAGCGATGCAGTTCCAAATCGGAGTCCAAAGAATAGTCAGTGAGGAAAGCCAAAGGTCAAGGACAAGAATGCAAGCAAAAATAGTGACAGCAAGGAGCAAGTACGCACAAGGCAATAGCAAGCATAGGTGTGAATGAGAGCCAAGGTTAAATAGGGAGGAAGAACCCGCCCATGGAGTACAGGAAGGCAGCTGTCAATCACAGGGCAAGGCCAGATTAACCATTAGAGGAGCAGAGACAAACAAGGGCAGAAGACGGGTGTGGTGCAAATACAATCACAGCACTAGAGCCGTGTTTACACAGTGCGACCAAAAACTTTAAGTGATGAACCAAACTGCACACGCCTCCTGTGCCATAGCAGAGGGCGGTGCAGAGACCCGAACAGGCAGAGATGTTACACCAATCCTATTAAAAAGTGATTACCCATGGAAAACCGCAGACCCTATAGATTAAAATGGGGTCTGCTGGGATTCTGCTCGAAAAATGTGGATTGCATTTTTCAAGCAGAATGGCGGACGGAATCTCCAAACAGTCATACAACGCTAGTATGAATACTGCTTTAGCTTATTTAACACTTGGAAAATAATAATGCACGTTGCCAAGCCTTAGACAAACCCTTTAAGAAAAAAACAATCCATCCATCTTGTTGCCCAGTTTACAGATTTATGACTATTTTATGTTTCTAAATCAAGTCGATATTTTCAACCTTTTCACTCTTGTTCTAAATGAAAGCTAAGGAATGGCCGAGATGGATTTATTAGTATGCACTTGACATGGTAAGATGTATGGTGAAGATAAGAGTTAATGAATAGGGGTTCGGTGTCTGGTTCATCATTTAAAATAGACTTCATAATTGAAAAGCCAAATGCGCAATGTAAACTTTTATGTCATAATTAGATGAAGTGGACACTTTTTATTCAATAATTGACTGTGAATTATTTCACATCAAACTGTGCCGGACGGTCTGGATAGTCCTAATGTAGGGAATGTAATTTGTATATAATTATTAGGGCTTGATTCAGTGTAATAAATTGACGAAATTGTACATTAACAGTAAATACATCAATTATATAAATACCTCGTAGCCTTTAACATTAAACAAATATTATATTCAGCATGCCTAGGCTCAATGGGGCTCGTTCTCATAGTATTTTATATGAAAAATTTAAACAGATAATATTATTTAATATTTTTATGATTATTTTTCTAATTAAAGGGATTATTTGTGAATCAGGAAAGCGAGAAACGTGTCAGGACCCATGCGCTAATACATTCCTGTTTTTTTGTTGGAGCATCCATTTCCAAGATATTGATGTTTTTGTTGAGTTAAAGGAGATCTTTGAAGCAAAGAGGGCGTTATTGTTTACTGCTTTGGTGCAATGGCAATGCCCTCATTTGCACATTGCTATAATTGGTGATATCTCAACACAGTTTTAACTCAAGACTCCTTTTAACAGTAGCATGTCCCTAGCTATTTCCACCATTTCCTTTCTATGATCCTTGAGATGTAGCAAATTAAAGGGGATGTCCAGGATCAGAAGATTTTTCTATTGAACCACAGGATAGGTCACCAATATCAGATTAGTGAGGGTCCAACATCTGAACCCTGAAGTGATCAGCTGATGCGGCCTCTGGAACCCATAGGATATATAAAGTGCCAGAAGCAGCCCTGTTTCTATTCATGTGAATGGGAGTGAGGTTGCAGTTCCAGGTGCCACCACTACAGTGTAATACTCCCGCTCCCAATCCTTGCCCCCTTTTACTTTGATCTCTTTGAAGAGACGGGTTAGCAGAAAACAGACTTAAAGAAGTCTAAAAGTCTATCGTAAGATAACCCCATGGAAGAGAGCTTTGTAAAGCGCAATGGATGCAGTCCTGTATCCTGGTGTCTATAGGGCCACCCATTGTCAAGGGTCTAAAATGTAGATTTTCAAGGATTTTCTTAGAATGTCCTGATATTGTGTTAACCCCTTAGCGACCCTTGACGTAACTGTACGTCATGGGTCGCATGGGGATGTATGGAGCGAGCTCACACGCTGAGCTCGCTCCATACACGGCAGATGCCGGCTGTATAATACAGCCAGGACCTGCCACTAACAGCAGCGGTCGGTGCCCGAGCCGATCGCTGCTGTTAACCCTTTACACACTGCGGTCAAACGTGACCGCAGTGTGTAAACAGCGCAGGCGGCATGGGCGCCGCCATGTTTTGCCGATCGCCGCCCTCCTGAACGTCACAAGAGGGCGGTGATTGGTTGCTATGACAGCCGGAAGCCTATTGAAGGCTTCCAGGCTTTTCTCTGCATGAGATCTATTAGATGATGCCAGAGGCATCGTCTAATAGAAGTGCTGCGATTTTCCTATTCACTGCAATACTGTAGTATTGCAGTGAATAGTATGAGCGATCAGACCCCCGAGGTTTCAAGGTACCTAAGGGGTCTGATCATAAATGTAACAGAAGAAAAAAAAAAGTTTTTAAAAGTATTAAAAAAATAAAAAAAATATAAAAGTTCAAATCACCCCCCTTTCCCTAGATCAGCTATAAAAGTAATTAAAGAACATTAAACATAAACATATTAGGTATCCCTGCGCTCCAAAATGCCTGAACTATTAGAATATTAAAACATTTATCCCGTACTGCGAACGGCGTAGCGGCAAAAAAAATAAAAACAGCCAAAAAGCGTTTTTTTCAACACTTTGCCTCCTATAAAAAATGTAATAAAAAGTGATCAAACCATCGGATCTTTCCCCAAATGGTATCAATAGAAACGTCATCTTGTCCCGCATAAAAAGACACCACAACCAGCTCCATACATGGAAATATGAAAAAGTTACAGGTGTTAGAACATGATGACACAAATTTTTTTTTCTATTTTGCAAAGTTTATCATTTTTTTAAAAGTATCAAAACATTTCAAATACTATATAAATTTGGTATCACCGCGTTTGTACTGACACGTAGAACACAGGTAACATGTCATTTGTACCAAACAGTGAATGCTGTAAAAATTAAACCCATAAGAAAATGGCGCAAATGCATTTTTTCTCCAATTGCGCCTCATTCTGAATTTTTTTTCCAGCTTCCCAGTACATTGCACAGCATATTGAATGGTGCCATTACAAAGTACAATTTGTCCCGCAAACAATAAGCTATCATGTGACTCTGTGAACTGAAAAATGAAAAAGTTATGGCTCTTGAAATGTGAGGAGGGAAAAACGAAAATGCGAAACCAAAAAATGGCCTGGTCTTTAAGGGGTTAAAGAGGACCTTTCACCGATTTGGGCACAGGCAGTTCCATATACTGCTGGAAAGCTGACAATGCGCTGAATTCAGCGCACTGTCGGCTTTCCCGATCTGTGCCCCAGGTAAAGCGCTATCGGTCCCGGTACCATAGCTCTTTACAGTCAGAAGGGCGTTCCTGACAGTCTGTCAGGGACGTCCTTCTCCACAGCAGTGCCTATTGGGCTGTGCTATGAGATGGGGGAGGAACGCCCCCTCCCCTCCTGATAATACTTATCTATGGACAAGCACTGTGAGCAGAGGGAGGGGGCGTTCCTCCCCGCTCACACTGTACAGCGCGATAGGCGCTGCTGTGGAGAAGGACGTACCTGGCTGACTGTCAGAAACGCCCTTCTGACTGTAAAGACCTAAAGTGCCGGGATAGATAACGCTTTACCCAGGGCACAGATCAGGAAAGCCGACAGTGCGCTGAATTCAGTGCACTGTCAGCTTTCCAGCAGTATATAGAACTGCCTGTGCCCAAATCGGTGAAAGGTCTTCTTTAAATTGATTTAATCAGGGTCCTTATCCACAATGGAGATCAGTTAAGTGTGAACATGTCTGTATTGTATGTGCCTGAAAATGTGGCTATGTATCCATGTTTGTCATCTCTACAATCATCATTAGTCTTCATTGTATCTGCAAGCTTTAGCAAACTACCTGTCCTTCAGCCCAAACTTGTATTTTTTAGGTCACTCGATGACATCACTACAAGGACTGAGAATGCCTAGACTTCATTACTTTCCATGAGATCTTATTGTTTTCTGTCTGCCTCCCTGGTAGACTCCCTGCTGTGTTTTTGCCTTTATTACACAGGTACAGTTTATAAATACTTGGCGGTATTTCAGCATTTATTTTAGAAGAGCGGCCTGTGTATAGCGGTGTTGAGTGCAATGTCTCCAGGGAGCAGGCATTTATAGCGACTGAGAGCTGAGATGTAATAACCGGCTGCTTACAATACTTCAGACCCTTATTCACAATTATGTCACCTGCAATTAGATAGGTCGATGTAATATTTATTTTTGGCATGAGGCAGAGCGGTATAATGTATAGTATGGGCATATTATAGGCTTTTCAGCTGAGACTATATACTGTAATAGTGAGCCAATGCATAGTAATATGCTCTTGAGCTCAAGCAAATTCACATTTATTTCTTTTTTTCCATATTTGAGATTAATAGTAATTTCAGACAATTTTCTAGGACTCCATTGCTTAAAGAATTTCATTTTTTTTTTTGTTACGGAGTTGCAAATGTTCTACATACAATGGAAGTGAAAGGAGATGCATCAGCTGTCATGACATTTATGTTTTATGACTATATAAATGACTTCTTATATATGAATTATTTCTAATAGCTCTGTGTGGCGCCGATCCTCTGTTATTCCTCTGAGAAATGTATCAATAAATTGACCACAGAATGTTATATTCTCCTTGTCAAAGAGGCGTGACCCTACACAATATAATACAGGCAATTATTCAGGGGTTATCACTAGAGATGAGCGAGTAGTGTTCGATCGAGTAGGTGTTCGATCGAATACTACGGTATTCGAAATACTCGTACTCGATCAAACACTACTAGCTGTTCGAAGTTCAAGGTTCGATGCAGAACCAGCGTTGATTGGCAGAATGCTATACATTCTGCCAATCAACACTGGTTCTTCTCTTACCTTTAGAAGTCTTCTCCGTGCAGCGTCCCCGCGGCGTCTTCCGGCTGGAATTCACTCTGCCTAGGCATCCGGCCTAGGCAGAGCCAACTGCGCATGCGCGGGCATGCCCTCGCATGCGTAGTCGGCTCTGCTCAGGCACCCAAGCCTAGGCAGAGTGAATTCCAGCCGGAAGATGCCGCAGGGGCGCTGCGCCGAGTCGGGAGAAGACTTCAAGGAGAATCCAGCCCGACCATCACTCGTGGACTTGGTAAGTATAATTTTATTGAATTTTGCATACCCCTGAAACGAGCATTTCCCCCCATAGACTATAATGGGGTTCGAAATTCGTTCGAACAGTCGAACAGAATGCGGCTGCTCGAATCGGATTTCGAACCTCGGACATTTTAGTATTCGCTCATCTCTAGTTATCACTGTCGGAAGTTGTGGAGAATGTACTAATCTCCTGTAGTAGTCAGTGCACTAGGTGCAGGGATCTTGAGCGGGACCTAATAGGGAATATGGATGGGTGTTATCTCAGTGAGACAAGTCTATCAGGCTGTATTAGAAGGAACTATAGGCAAAGAGGGAGCAAGCTAATGTAACACACATTACTACACTTTTATTAAAGTGGTTGTCAAAAAACCCACTTAAGGTCGGGGCCCCACGTTGCAGAAATGCCATGCTACATTTTACCTGCAAAGTGGATGGAATTCCGACTAATCCTATCCACACATTGCAGTGGAAAAGCTGCGATTTCAAAAACTCTCATTTTTGAAAATCACAACGTCAATTATACCTACAAAAATGCTGACGTTTGTGTGGGCACCATGGTGACTCAAAGGTTGCAGGGCTGAAAACCTAGGTTTGAATCCGACCGAAAGGCAACCTCTGCAAGGAGTTTGTATGTTCTGCCCGTGTTTACGTGGGTTTCCTCCGGGTACTCCGGTTTCCTCCAACACTCCAAAGACATACTGATAGGGAAAATAGATTGTGAGCCCTATATGGGACAGTGATTGACAATGTCTTTAAAGTGCTGCTGAAAATGATGGCGCTATAGAAGTAAGCAAAATAAATAAATATAACAGGGGCAAAAAGTCAGCAGAGCTTTCTATGAAAACCACTGTGGAAAAGCATCTAGGTGATGAATTCACAAACCAGACATTGACCAGTATATATAATTTAATTATTATTTTATTTTTTGAAGCTTTCAGCAGCTTTTGGTGTTTGTTGGATGAATAGTTAATAACTAGAGATGAGCGAACAGTGAGCGAAAATTTGATTCCCCTCCCACCTTCCCTGGCGCTTTTTTTTGCACCAATAACTGGGCAGGGGAGGTGGGACAGGAACTACATCAACGGAGGCATCGAAAAAAAAATCAGAAAAAGTAATTGGCTGGCTAATTCAGGTGACCTCCAATTTATACGAATAGTGGATTTAATATCCGGTTCATATGAGACTTTGAACTATATGACTTTGGAAGAATATGCAAATCTGTCTCCCAAGATGTAAACAGGGAGACAGTGCCTCTGTTTGCTGCTCTCTATAGCAAGCAACCCTGAACAACATGCCCGACTTCCCAGAAGCCTTTGCTGCATGATGCGAGGTTATAACCAAATCAGTTTTCTCAGCTACGGACGGCACCGTTTCTGTCTCTTTGGACGTCATCAGCGCAGCCTAGAGAGAATTGATTTGGTTTAAGTGAGAGGCTGAAAGACCAGATATGCTTCCCCTGCTGTCCCAGTTGCATTCCAAGGTGTTGGCATCATTATGGAAACAAGGGTGTGGGGAAAAGGGAACCACAGCCCACTTACTTGAACTATATTCAGACGAATGAGCATTGGTAGTTGATGATCCTTATATCACGGGACGGAGGTTGCACTCGGAAATAACCCATCGGCTATGGGAAAACATCCATGGAAAGCGAACAAAGAATCCAGCTCCGCTCCTTGTGTCCCTTATTTTAAAACGTAGCTTTTATTTTTTCTTCACATAAAAAAATCCAGATTATGTCACAGGCATGATAGATCTTAATAAATTCCCATGGTTCAGGAAAAAAGAAGAAAAGCCAGCTAACGCGTTTCAAGGACCGTGGTCCCCTTAGTCATAGCTATGAAACGCTTTAGCTGGCTTTTCTTCTTTTTTCCTGAACCATGGGAATTTATTAAGATTTATCATGCCTGTGACATAATCTGGATTTTTCTATGTGAAGAAAAAATAAAAGCTACGTTTTAAAATAAGGGACACAAGGAGTGGAGCTGGATTCTTTGTTCGCTTTCCATGGATGTTGGCATCATTTCCTGGGGTGTCATAGTGGACTTGGTGACCCTCCTGAGTCGAATATTGGTTTCCCCCTAAACGAGTATTTATCCCCCATAGACTATAATGGGGTTTGATGTTCGATCGAACAGTCGAGTATTGAGCGGCTACTCGAATCGAACTTTGAACATTTCACTGTTCTCTCATCTCTATTAATAACCTCTTTCTCTGCTATCTGCCATAGTTTTGTGCTGAGCAGTGCATACACATGACTACCCAGCCAGACATTGCTGACACTGCTGCTTCACCTTACCTTAGACCTGGTCAGGGTTACTTGGCCAACCTGAGCATTCAATGCTTTATTTAAAATTCTCTATTGCTCTGTGCCCGTATAGTATTACAAGACCTGGTATTTATGACATATACTCTTTTTCTCTGATCCAACTCTCTTTGCTTATTTAATTATATTAACCCTTCCTGCCCTGACTTCTTATTAACCTTGGACTGTAATTCTGTCCCTTCCTATTTTGTCCCCGCTCTGCCTAAGCCTTTGTCATTAGATATCCTTTGGGTATATCGTTCTCCATACCGTCACCTGGTTAGGACTCTTGGGTCTGTTATGCTGTCAACCTGTTTGGTTTATTAGTCAGTGACAACTCTGCAGACACTGCCTGACCACTAGCAAATTCCAAATGCCTGTCTAGGGGTTAAATGGTAAAAATTGGCTTCCCTAATGCCTGAGAACTGCGTGGATGGATGCAACCAAAATACCGTCCCCTTCCCATTATCGGGTAAACCCCATATAAATAATGACACGGGACAACAGATAAACCTTTGTTGGGCTGGAGGTCGGCCACAGCATTTATTTCCGGTTAACCTTTGAACTTGTATTTGCATAACCATAACAAAATTAACCAACGTGGGACGGAAAGGCGGACGCCCGGCCCCTTCACTTCAGGGAGGCCACTCCCACTTCCCGTCTGACCGACTATTTCCTCTGGAAAACCGCACGCCAGCTGTGACTTTGCAACAAAACCCTGGGATTAACTAAAAGAGAAACCAAAATTAAAACATGTAAACAAAACAACGAACTCAGGGCACCGCCCACGAAAGGAAAACAAAACCCGAGAAGGAGAAGCTCCCCAACGACAACATGCACATCAAACAACACATAGCACAAACCAAACGGAACACACCAATTCTCCGTTTTTTTTTTTTTGTTTTTTTTTTATATATATATTCTTCCCCTTCAGATCACGCCCCTTAGCTCCTCTTTTTTTTTTTTTAAAAGTAACCAAACATTTCTCACCAACCAAGGGGAGGGAGGGTGGGGAGCTCTTGCGGTTGTTCAGGCAGCTGGAAAGGAAGTCCGTCAAGCTGCGCTGCAATATAGAGGGACGGGGCATACCAATAGAAGCCCCGCCCCCGAAAGCTGGGGGGGGGGAGGAGAGAGGAGAGAGGACAGGCAGGCAGGCTAAGCCCAGCAGAAAGAAGAAAGAAGAGCAAAAGCTAAGAATAAAAGGATCAGTTAATAAACAAGGAGAAATAAAAAGAGAAAGAAGAACTTGTATTATGACTAAAAGGAAGGGGGAGGGAAAAACCAATAATTGAACACCCCCACCATCGCAGTCCCTGGCATCCTCCTATAATGGTCCGGTGCCTACAAGAAGAGGCCTAGAGCCTCGAAAGCTTGCAATCTGTCATCATTAAAAAAGGTATCAACTACTGAAGACTCTCAGTTTTTTATATTCCCTAATACTGTGAGAATGGCTCATATCAAGTCTAAAAGTTGAACAGGCAAGATAAACCTTACAACAATCCCTTTAATATTGTTTCCCGGTAGTTACTTAATTTTTTTTTATCTATATAGCTCCAAAAATATTTCTTCTGCTTGTAATATCTCTAAGAACATCTCTAGTGTGACGGAATATTTTATCGTTTTTTTCACCTCTTAGATTGTGTTTTTATTTATTTGATACATGTTCCGAAAAACTTCCTGCAATCACATTGTATTAAGTGTAACTTCCTGGCTTTCTTAATGAATATTTCATGTTTCCAGCTTCTATAATTTGTGTTTGCATGTGCATATTCATTTCCAGTATATGTGTACATCTCCTTTCTAGAAAATGAGTGCTCTGCGACAACATATTCATTACCAAAATCCTGCTGGAAAACCTGGTGCCATTATGTAAGATGACTAGTTATCTCTTTACAATAATTGTGCAATCATAAAGCAGGCTCACCCAACCATATAATTATCTTTCATTACAGGAAGCTTTAATATGGAGGATCTGCTTCGTTCAGATAATGATCAACACATTGGCCCCTTTCTGAACCTCTCTTCATTTCAACATCTTACAATAATACAAATCCCACTTTTAGTTTATGAAAAAAATTGCGCCATAGGAAGAAAAGAGGTTTTCATTGTGAGTTTGATACAGATTGTCCAAGAATAGTGCTAGAGTTTGGCATTGCACCACGTATACATTGTATTACTGAATCATAGCACTCTTATTAGACAGGTCAGATTGTGGGACCATATCATGGTAAAAGTAGGATCCAAACCACGGTATTGGTAGGGAGCATGGGGGGTAGACATAGTAACTGTTATGGGGGTCCAACGACGAAGGAGGACCATCTCCTCAAGGTGCATTGACCATACATATTACATATTGACCATGAAGATACTGCATATGTTTGGCCCTACTGGGTGTACCTTGACCGGCTATTGGCCGATGATACCACTGCTTTGGCTGTGTATAAACTTACTGCCCCCTGTTAGATGTTAATGTTCATGGTGGGATAATTGGTCAGACAAGCTCATGAGAGCCATCAAAAATTTCATGTATATGGGTAAAAGAAAGGGTATTTCTTGTTATTTTATTCCTCTTTAGACTGTATTGCTATTATTATTTTCACAATGAAAACCCATGTTTCCATATTGTTCCATATTATTAAGCACATTTAGGAAAAGCTCCATCAAAACTTGTTGATCCCTTTTTCTTATTGTGCCCTGTAATGTATCCTTGTTGATCCAATATACTAGTTAAGAAAATTTATAGGGGGGTTATCTGGTATTTAGATACTAGTCACCTATCTTTAGGATAGGTTATCAATATCAGATCAGTGGGGGTTGGGGTTGAGCGATCAGGATCAGGATCGGCGATCGAGCTAATTTCATGATCGCGATAGGGATCGGCTGGAAAATGATAGAACATCAGATTTTAAAAACGATCCTGAAATCTCAAATTCGGTTCAACCCTACTCCATAAACATAAAGTAACTAGGGTTGAGCGATCGGGATAGGGAATGATTGGATCCCGATCGGCGATCCAGAAAATGTCACAATCGGGATCGGCTGGAAAATGATCGAAAATCGGATTTTAAAAACGATCCTGAAATCTCAACATCGGCTCAACCCCAGTGGGGGTCTGACATCCGTTACCCTAACCAGTTGATATTTGCTAGCAGTGTATGGGGCCTGAAACAGAAGGTCCATGCACTACGTAGTGAATGAGAGCTGAGCTGCAGTAAGCAGAATGGATTTATCTTCACATGTTATGTAAACCCTAAAAATTCTCCATATAGATACTGGCTGGAAAATCTGTAGCAAACTACATTAATAGCAAAGTGGATTTTGAGTCAATCTCATCTATACGCTGCAGATAAAAAATCTGCATGAAAATTTACCAACGCGTAGAATAAAGAGGTTATCTCATCTCTCGATATATCTATCTGTGCAATATCTGTCTATCTAACAATCTGTATTTTAGTTTTCTTGTATGCTTATTCCTTTCAGAAGCTGTTAAGTTCTTGTTTATCTGGTTACTATTAGAGATGAGCGAACACTAAAATGTCCGAGGTTCGAAATCCGATTCGAACAGCCACACACTGTTTGACTGTTCGAACGGATTTCGAACCCCATTATAGTCTATGGGGGGAAATGAGAGTTTTTGAAATCGCAGCTTTTCCACTGCAATGTGTGGATAGGATTAGTCGGAATTCCATCCACTTTGCAGGTAAAATGTAGCATGACATTTCTGCAACGTGGGGCCCCGACCTTAAGTGGGTTTTTTGACAACCACTTTAATAAAAGTGTAGTAATGTGTGTTACATTAGCTTGCTCCCTCTTTGCCTATAGTTCCTTCTAATACAGCCTGATAGACATCCATATTCCCTATTAGGTCCCGCTCAAGATCCCTGCACCTAGTGCACTGACTACTACAGGAGATTAGTACATTCTCCACAACTTCCGACAGTGATAACTAGAGATGAGCGAATACTAAAATGTCCGAGGTTCGAAATCCGATTCGAGCAGCCGCATACTGTTCGACTGTTCGAACGGATTTCGAACCCCATTATAGTCTATGGGGGGAAATGCTCGTTTCAGGGGTAGGCAAAATTCGATAAAATTATACTTACCAAGTCCACGAGTGACGGTCGGGCTGGATTCTCCTTGAAGTCTTCTCCCGGCGCAGTGCCCGCATGGCGTCTTCCGGCTGGAATTCACTCTGCCTAGGCATCGGGACCTAGGTAGAGCCAACTGCGCATGCGCGGTCGGCTCTGCCTGGCCCGACGCCTGAGCAGAGCCGACTGCGCATGCGAGGGCATGTCCGCACATGCACAGTCGGCTCTGCCTAGGCCGGATGCCTAGGCAGAGTGAATTCCAGCCGGAAGATGCCGCGGGGGCGCTGCGCCGGGAGAAGAATTCTAAAGGTAAGAGAAGAACCAGCGTTGATTGGCAGAATGTATAGCATTCTGCCAATCAACGCTGGTTCTGCATCGAACCTTAAACGTCGAACAGCTAGTAGTATTCGATCGAGTACGAGTATTTCGAACACCTTAGTATTAGGCAAACTTGATGCAGTGCCGCAGTGTTTTTTTTATCTATCTATTATCTATCTATCTCCTATCTATCTATCTATCTATCTATCTATCTATCTATCTATCTCCTATCTATCTATCTATCTATCTATCTATCTATCTATCTATCTATCATCTATCTATCATCTATCTATCTATCTATCTATCTATCTATCTATTTCTCTATCTCTCTCTTTATCTACCTACTGGTATATTTTTCTTTATATTTCTTCTCAGTTCAACATATCTTGGGATGACTGAAACTAGATGACCACCGCTGCCTGTCAACCATTTTGGTTGCTTGTCACAATAATGTAATTGCTTTGTGAGAAATTAGAGTCTCTAATGGAATTTGTGGGACGCTGAGGGTGAACACGTTTCTAGTATCTGGCTTTGACTTAGCTTATTACTAGATTATCTCTCCTTATAAAGAAAAAGCATACAATAGCATTCCGAAAAACATCGCTATATATGTCTCTTATATATTTGTTAAGTGTCTCCAAAAGTGGAAGCTCATACGATATAAACAGTTTATATAAGTAATATGTAGCATTAGATAATGAGATGCCTGAAAAGATCTGAAACGTTCAGTATTGAAATGTTAAGGTAACATTATAGAGCAATAAAGGATGACAAAAAGAATAGAATTACAGAAAACTGAAGTTGCAGCAACAAGTTAAAAACAGAGATAATGCTTTCCAGTTTACTGGATATGAAAAGAGATTATCTTAATGCCATTATTATGTAAAATAAAAAAGTCAGCGCTTTTCTACGAAAAAAAAAAATTAGCTTTAAATATGGCTGTGTGTGTAAGCTGCAGCAAACACAGGGGGCTCCGTGGTCATGTCATATTGGCGGTGTGCCACTTGACTTTCACAGTAAGCGCGGTTCATCTCATGCTTTTGCTGTGTGCTAAATATAATTTTCTTAAAAGCCCAGCACATTAAGATCTCACCTTTATGTTGCAGCATACTGAGTAAAGCATTTTCCCTAAATCACACTGACATTTTGGAACACGGGTCCTTGTCCGTGAGTATACAGTAACTGTAGATTAAAAATGAAATGAAGAATAAAAACTTGTATTTTTTTATTTATATGAGTTGTCCTCTCAAAAACAGCATAAGGGCCCCTTCACACGGAGGATACGCTGGCTGATTTTGAACGTGTAAACGTTCCGAATCAGCAGCATTTAAAACAGGTCCCATTGCTTTCTATGGGAGCTGACATATGCGCGCTCCACATAGAAACGAATGGGCTGCTTTTTCCCATTCATTTCTATGGGGAGTGCGCGCATGCCGACTCCCATAGACAGCAATGGGACCTGTTTACACGTTCAAAATTAGCCAGCGTATCCTCCCTTTGAGGAGGCCACCAGGTGTGTCAACATCAGTGATGTCATTCCTTCAAAATATATTTTACAGGAAACACAGTCAGTTAATGAGGGGTGGAAGAATTCCAAATTCTATCTTTTGGTCACTGTAACCGCCTTTGGATGGTGCAAAAGGAATTGGAGGAGGATGCAGTAGTTGCATGTACTGAACAATGGTGCCATTGACAATAACAAATGAAAAAAAAGAGACAAAATAGAGCCCTTAACTAAAAGTGCCAACTAATGTCAAGAATCTCAGTGTCTGAGTTCATGTTTCTCCAACCAGTAGCTGTCAAGTTTCAGATCCAATAAGAACATTTCTTCACCAATCCTGGCTTGAGGCGTGGTATTTAAACTTGGCTTTAGCACAGTCATTGACTTGGACGTGGACTTGGTAAGTTCTATTTGATCGAATGTTGCCTACCCCCATAGAGTATAATAGGATTCGATATTCAATTCGAGTAGTCGAATATTGCGGGGCTAATCGAAACGAATATCGAATATCGAACATTTTACTGTTCGCTCATCTCTATTTAGAATAAGTTGCTTAAAGATTCGTGGAACACGTAGAAGTTTTGTGTCTACTTATTTCAGTACTACGCAAGACTATCAAACTTCAGTTGTCTATACTTGTTATTCTGGGAATGTTGTTTGTTACATTCTTTCTATTGGATTTTTGGTTTTCCATATTTTCTGTTATCCACTGAACAAATAAGGTTTTAATGATTCTATCTTTCAAGATCTCTACAAATGTAGACATAATACTGAGTTCAATATCGGTACATATTCTTTTGAGCATTTCACTGTGAATGAATATCTCCTTTCCCTTTATAAGATTCCCATTTTAATATTGCCATTCATCTTTATTTATGAACACATAACATCTTGTTAAATATATCTTTCAAGTTATATTACGTCTGCTTCACATGTGACCTCTGGAGAATGATGCCTCCCTGTATCTTGCAGAGATCCACATCTCCTTCTATTTATTTGCCGCGTATTGCCATTTGATACCCATTTGCTGAGTTTCAATTGACTTGGAGAAAACCTTGACAGGGGTGACAGTTCTTTACATAAACTTTATTTTTTAACTTCAGTTCCTGCAGATTGGCTTTATAATCTTTCAAGTATAATATATTATTTTAGCTTGGTGAAGAGCCGTAGAACTTTTGTAGCATGAAGCATGTCAAGCTTCTGGAGGAGTAGAGAAATATAGCATTTCAATAAATCTTCATTATTTCAGGGGTCATTCTACTATATCTCATATTTTCCCATGTATTAGTTTTGTAGTTGGATGAGATGAGAGAATCTGGTTTTAGCTAGCTGGCACAGTCCATGGTCCCCGTGGTAGACCAAAATTCTAGGGTAGGTAGACAGAGTATTAGTAGTATTTTATATTGTAGTACTACAAAGGAGTCAATGAGGGGTCATAATTAGGTGCTGTTCTCGTTAACGTAATAATCTTACAGAAGGCTTGCACAGTAAGGGTGAGTTCATACGTTATTTTTTGCTGGAACATTTTGAGGCAGAATCCATTTCAATATTGACCTCCCATTCATTTCAATTGGAATCAGTTGCAGTTTTTTTTTACTCTAGTTGATTTTTTTTTTTTTTTTTTACAAGGGTCAGAAGAGGTAGTATGTCTTCCAAAATGTGGTGCCTATGCAAGTTCTTCTTTTCCACCAAAGAGGTCTTATTTTCATATTCCTTACCCAGAATACTTAGCAAGCACTGCATGGTTTAATAAGTCCCTGTGAACCCTATAGTGGCATGATGTACCCCTTCTGACCCACATGATAGTGGTACCTTAAACTAGTACCTTTACTACTACACTGCCTACCAATAAGTATTTGGACACCTGTGGTCTGAGTGGCACGTGCGGCAATTATAGCCTCAACCTTCCGGGACATGCTTTCCACAAGTCCTTGTATGATGGCTAGTTGTATTTTATTCCATTCGGCTTGGAGAAGACAGGTAAGTTTGTTCACCGAATTTGGATGGCTGTTGCACTTACTTCGGCGATCCAACTTGATAGGGTTCAAGTCTGGGCTCTGGGAAGGCCAGTCCAGTGGGGTAACCTGATTGTCACTGTACCAAGCCATGGTAGACCTCGCTACAAGACAGCTGACATTGTCATCCTGGAAGTAATATTGGTCCGACCCGTAGAACCGCCATAATGTAGGAAGCACACTGTTATCTAAAATAGTGCAATAGGCATCGGCATTGAGTTTACTATGCACTGGATCGAGGCGTGACACGCATCACGACTGCTGATATCTTCATTTGCATGGGTGTCCAAATACTTATTGGTAGACAGTTTAGCGTTAGGCCCGGTTCACATCTGTATTCCAGTTTGAGGACCCCCGAACAGAAACCTATCCACATAAAAAGCAGTTACCTATGGAAACTTTAATGGGTCCATGTGGTTTACGCTCGGTTTCCACATAAAAAATGGGGAGAGAAAAGGGCTGCTTGCAGGAGTTTTCTCTCCACATATTTCATGCGGATACGCGATTGGAATGGCCCAAACCGGGCCTCAGGTATCTGCTGCCAAGGCAAAAACAATGGTAGCATAGTTCTGCCACTTTGCAATTCACTAGTCAGACTCCACCTGGAATAGTGTATACAGGTTTGGTCACCAGGGCACAAGACATACATAATGGGGTTATTGAGGGTTCAAACACCAATGTGATAAACGGAATGGATGAACAACAGTACAAGGAGTCTGGTACTGTGATATTGAGCTCCAGTTCCTCTTCACAGGTCAGTGACATCATGTCCATTGGTCACATGGCCAGGCTTAAGCTCAGTCCCATACATATGAATGGGGCACAGCTCTAATACAAAGCATAACCATTATTCAATGGGGCGGGGGGAGGGGGGGCACTGTGCTTGATTAATAGTGAAGAGGCCACATAAATTATAATATCATAGTCCTGGTAAACCCCTTTAAGAAGCTAATAATAAATACGACCTGTTGTTTTCAGAAGCATAGGTATTGTCTTGTTTATAAGTCTGTGCCATAAATGAAGAAAATAAGCAGATAAACCTTTTAATAATTAGACAATACACAAAGTGAAAGTTTTTCTATAATCTCAAATTTTGCAAAGGGATGTTACCATGACAACCTCACTCAATGTGGGTGGTATAATACCGTATCTGCCGATGAAATTCCAGGCGTATAAGAATGCTACATTCCAATTATCTGTTTTAACAAGACAAGGTGTTGCGAAACAGTCATCTGGAGCATATATTTATAAAATCAAGTTAAAGGCAGAAAAACATGTATGTGAACTGTATTAAAGAAGTAAAAATAGAGTCAGCCAGGATGTCAACGGATTTTCAGTGCATGATAATAGAAAACTAAAGTATATAAGTATCTAGAATATCTGTGGCAACAACGAAGAGAGAGGAATACTGACTTACTACTGAGATAAAGACAGAGTAGTGTATGTATGTATTGTGGGGAAGGTGGCTCGGTAGCAGCAATGGTGCAGACCCAACCAGACAGAGACAGGGACACGATGTCTAGTGCAAACAGGTTTATTTAGAAAAACAGCAAAAATAAATAAACTTTCATTTCAGGCACAGAATAATCAAAATAAAATACAGCCTTAACTTCAGGCAAAATGGCAAACAAAACCCTGCTTGTCCGAGCACTAACTAAACAGTAAAAAACCCCTAACTATACGTGGGGCTTACCACCAACCACATGAACAAACAAAATAGCACAGTGAGGTCTCACCAGACTCTCAGTATTTCAGGACAGACCCAGGTGCCTCCTCTTGCTCCCAGGATCTGCCCTGAAGTACAAGCTCTGCAGCCTTTTATGGCCCAGTAACGAGCCCAAGACCCACACCTGGACTGAGGCCTATTCAAAACCCACACATAAGTCAGAAACCTGGGACTGATATAGTGGGATTCCAGCACTCTCCCTGTCACCTTCCTACAGTATACACGTTTCCAAGGAGTTTTCCCCTTATAGACAATTCATATATAAAGAGGTTCTCTAGTTTCCAATATTGATAGGCTATCCTTAGTACAGGCCATCAATATTAAATCTTCAGGGGACTGACATCTGGACCGCTGCAGATCAGCTGTTTGTCGCCACTACGAAAGAAGTGGTAAATGTCACCCTGACCTGTGAAACTTGTGGTCGGTATCTGCTGTATAATACAACCGTCACCTACCCTATCAGAAGAGGCTTAGCTCCTAAACCCTCTTCATGCACTCAACCAATGTTATGACATGCATGTACGTCACATAATGGAATGGGTTTAGAGCTGGGTAAAGCTGTTCATCTCTTGCCACTTATTTCCCAATATGTTGAGCCAAGAGGATAGGTAAGGAGGAATATCTGTAGCATGTTAATTGCAATAGGATCCTACTACACTATGCTGATATTCCCTTCTTAAAGTCTCTGCTGGTACTTATAATAATACATGCCTGTGACTTGTGTAAGAAATGGTAATATGGTGTATGAAGAGCTCTCCATCTACAGCCGCTGACGCACATTTTCCGTTTATCCTTTCTAAGTATAAATTGAAATGAATCCCGCTAGCATAAATAACATTAGAGAGTCGTCCACTTGCAGGCTGGCAAGCTACAAAGACGCTATCACACACGAAAACATGCCTGGGCCCAGGTGCAGCAGCGAGAACCACATTGCCATGTCATCGAGGATGGCATCTCTCACCTCAAGGGCAGTGTGCTGTCTGTCCCTCAAACTGATGAGCTTCAGCAGAGCCTGCTGACGTCTCCCCACGCCAGTGTTGCAGCGTTTCCAGCTCATACCTGGGGTCCATTTAATGGCAGAGGAGGAGGAGGAGGGTGCTGTTTCAGAGCTCCTGCCAGGAATGTTGGGCGGGGAGACAAGGCAGGATGCCACAGTTTGCGACCCAGTTCCCGCCTCAACTACATTCACCCAGTGTGCCATGATTGAAAGGTAGCATCCCTGTCCGCATGCACTTGTCCACGCGTCGGTAGTCAAGTGGAACTTTGTGCAAAGTGCAGCACTTAGGGCCCGCCTGATGTTAGGGGACAGGTGCTGGTGAAAGGCCTGGATGGCACTGCGAGGTGCCGCAGTTGCCAACAGATCACAGAAGGCCAGAGTCTCCACAAGCCGGGATGGCAACATCTCCTGGGCCAGCAGTTTCAAGATGAGGCCGTTGAAGCCTTGGGTATGTGGGTGGTTTGCACTGTACTTTTGCCTGAAATGAAAGGCCTGGGAGATGGGGAGTTGCTGGGAAGAGGCGCATGATGGCACAGGCAAAAGGAGCAGTGGCAGGAAAAGGGAAGGATAAAGGTGAACTCCTCAAAGTGTCAGAGGCAGATGTGGAGGTGACCTGGCTGGTGGTCTGGACTGCAGCGCCAGCACTGGCAACAGTGGGAGAGGCAGTGCAGCAATGCCAGATGATGATTGTCCTGCGTTTGCTGTCTCCCACTGAGACCAGTGCTTGCCTTACAAATAGCGGTGCATGCCAGAGGTGGTAAGGTTGCTGTTTTCAAAGCCTCTACTCAGTTTAGACTTGCAAAGTGTGCAAACCGCACTCATTTTGTCCTCCGCGTATACATTCAAAAATATCCCCACCATCGAGGAACATGGCCTTGATGGGGGAGTTTTTCTATGGTCGCTAGAATAGGGAACATCTTGGGTCTTGCTGGCTCAGGCCTGGCTTCTGTCAAGCAGCTGTCCTGTGACTCTGGACATGCCTCTGCCTCTGGCCACCCTCTTTGGTGCTGCACTTCCCTCCCTATCTACACTGCTTTCCCCCCTAGACAACACCCCTGGACATGCCTCTGCCTCTAGCTACCTTTTTTCTGCTTAGCTTGCCTCCACATCTACACTGCTTCCCCCCTAGACATCACCCCTGGACATGCCTCTGCCCCTAACCACCTTTTTCCCTGCTTAGCTTGCCTCCACATATACACTGCTTTTCCCCACTAGACATCACCCCTGGACATGCCTCTGCCCCTAACCACCGTTTTCCCTGCTTAGCTTGCCTCCACATATACACTGTTTTCCCTGCTAGACATCACCCTTGTCCAGGTCAGGTCAGCCTTGGCCTCCACTACCTCCTCTTCCAATTGCTCACTCTCCTCTTACTGCAAACCGCACATAACCACAGCCTGCCCTGATAGCAACTGTGTCTCATCATCAACACTGAGGCCGAAAAAACGCCGGATGCGGGTCTACAACCACAAAATTGGCAGGTAATGGCAGATGCTCCAGTGTTTGGGCATCAGGACACACAAAGTCGTCTGGTAGCTCCTGGGATTGGTGAAGTGGTTGGACTGAGTGAGGGACAGTTAAAGGACCTGAAAACCTCTCCTGGGAGGGGGGAAATGTGGGATGACTGTCCTGGGAAGATTGGGCATGTTGGGAGGAAGATGGACCAGACTCTTGGCAAGGAAGAGGACTTGAGGTAGTGGCTGACTGACTGGTGGATAAGGAGCTGTAAGCATTATCCGCTAGCCACTATAACACCTGTTCCTGGTGCTCGGGCCTGGTCTGTGTTGTACCCTGCACCGTATCCTGGAGATGTTCTATATTTGGTGCTATATTTTTCTATAACTGTCCAGTTATCCAGAATAGTTGGTATTCCAACACCGATCTGTCCCTGTTACCCTTGTTTCTACGAAAAAAGGACCAGGGCTTATTTTTGGAGTAGGTCTTATTTTTCTGGTACCAGAGCAAATAACAATTTTTTTTTTCTGATTCACTCCAGAATCTTAGCCTTCTTATAAGATTCATGTGAAAACCCAACAATTCTATCATCATTTTTTACAATTTGTTTTTACGGCATTCACTCTGCATTAAAAATAACATGGCAGCTTTATCCCGCGGTTATTATGATCACAGCGATACTATATTTATATTGATTTTATTACGTTTTACCACTTTTACAAATAAAATGTAACTTTATGAAAATTAACGATTTTCCTGGGGTCACCGTATTCTGGCGCCTATAACTTTTTTTTTTTTTACTGTTTTGAGATATGTCAGGGCTCTTTATTTGCTGAGCAAGTTGTACTTTTTATTGGTAGCAATGTTTGGTACATATGACTTTTTGGTCGCTTTTTATTTCTATTTTTTGGGGAAGATAGGGTAGCTATAGGCTATTTTGCGCATTGCAGTATATATATTTTTTTTACGGCATACAGGATAAATAACACCATTTTTGGATTGTACTATTGCATTTATACGACATGGAGATACCTAACTTTTTTTTTTTGTTTGTTTGTTTACTTATGTGTTTTTTTAACTTTGTATTTTTTTTTAATCCTTTATTTTTAACTTTTCACTAGTCCCATAAGGGGACTTGAATCTTTTACAAGGTGCAATGTACTAAAATACATAGTATTGCAGCACATCACACATTGACTCCCTATGTGTAGTGGGCATAGACTTCATGACAATCCCTCGGATCCTGCAATCTTGTCGCGGTGGAACCAAGGGGAGGGTGCAATCTTGCCTCTGGACCCTATGATTCTGTGATCATCAATGATCATGGCTTACAATAGGTTAATCTGTTGGAGTTTGAGTAGTTGTATAATATAGCCTGCTAGGAGGCAAGAGTCACAGCTCCTGTGCCCATGGCATTACACCGCTATACTGTTACAGCACTGAGCATTAACTACACACTCAGGGCAGAATAATAGTACAGTGCAGAGCAGGGAGGGATTAGAAGGATTTTCCAGGCTACATTCTTAGGATAGGTCATCAATTACAGATTGGCAGGGGTCTGACACCTGGGCCCCAGGTGATCAGCTATTTGAAGAGCCTGCACCGCTCAGGTGAGCATTGCAATGTCTTCACTACTTACTAGAGATGAGTGAACAGTAAAATGTTCGAGGTTCGATATTCGTTTCGAGTAGCCCCTCAATATTCGACTACTCGAATCGAATATCGAACCCTATTATAGTCTATGGTGGGAAAATGCTCGTTTCAGGGGTAGGCAACATTCGATCAAATTATACTTACCAAGTCCACGAGTGAGGGTCGGGCTGGATCCTCCATGCAGTCTTCTCCGTGCAGCGTCCCCGCGGCGTTTTCTGGCTCTGAATTCACTCTGCCAGGCATCGGGCCTGGGCAGAGCCGACTGCGCATGTCCGCACTACAAGCAGACATGCGCAGTCAGCTCTGCCCAGGCCCGATGCCTGTCAGAGTGAATTCAGAGCCAGAAGACGCCGCGGGGAAGCTGCACGGAGAAGACTTCTAAAGGTAGGAGAAGAACCCGTGTTGATTGGCCGACTGTATAGCATTCGGCCAATCAATGCTGGTTCTGCATCGAACTTTTCCATTCGAATAGCGAGTGGTACTCGATCGAGTACGAGTATTTCGAATACCGTAGTATTCAATCAAATACCTACTCGATCGAATACTACTCGCTCATCTCTACTACTTACCAAACACCGCATAATGTCACATGGCCTGAGAAGCAGAAGTGGAGCTCAGGGAACATTGCTGCTGATTCAGCCAGCTGCTTTGCAGGCGTTCGAGGGTGTCGAACTCACATAGATTTTCAGATAATGACCTATCCCAAGAATAGGCCATGAATGTAAAAGTACCTGTCGCCTCTTTAAAGCCCTACTTTTTGGTGATTTGTATAAAATGTTCAAAAACAAGAGCAGACAAAATGTGGAAACTGAATAAATCAAGAAACATATAATTGGAAAATACTTTTTACATATTTAAAAAAAAATGATGATGCAATATTCAATATATATGATGCCTTAAATAGTCTGCAAACCATATGTTTGTCTCTGAACCTCCACCTGGCACATAACTGACGTCTTTACGGCATCAAATAAAGATTTATTTTGGTTATGTGTCGCAACTAAATTGAACTTGGTAATTAGTTTCTTATTTATCTGCCTAAGGCTTCGGTGACAGGGGCCAGATCTATTTTTAAAACTGCTAAAATGTGTAAAAATTCTCCGCAGTCTCATCCCTAAGCCGTGTAATCAATACGGAATAGACAAGAAATGTTAACAAGAAAAGAAGCAAAAAAAACAGAAGAGAAAAAAAGTGCAACTGTTGGCAAAAGTTGCATAATAAGGCAATCCTCGTATACTGTGTGTATAAAACCGAAGCTGCAACAAATTGCTCTTCGTGCCCTCAAAAATATTCAATGCGGGAGAGGAAATAGGAAAAAATTTACAAACTATAAAACTGTAATGTGAACAGAGCCTAACATGGTAGTAATACAGTAAACATATAAGTTTTGATGACACGTTTAATATATTAAATTTTTGTTACTTAAAGGGATCCTATCATTTAAGCTCAATTTTTTCTGCCTATCACGTAGGAATAGCCTTAAGAAACCTCTTTATATGTCTTCTCCGGGCTGCCGATCGTTTAAAATGGCCGCTTACACATTATGGTAAGCATCCATTTTCTTGTGGCCGGTGGGCATGCACAATCAGCTTTGCCCTAGGCCTGAAGCCTAGAAGTTTGAAGCCAACCCCCAGAAGAAGACGCGTGAAGACCCAGTTCCTGAAGAAGATGGAGGCGGCGCTTGTGAGTTCTCTCGCAGCATTGGGTATGCCCCAAGTGCTGTTTGAGCGCTGGAGCCCGCCCCAGTGCTGCGAGACAATTCATTTGCATACCAGCGAAAATCGGGATTTTAACTGAATGGTGGCCCGGAGAGGACATCTAAAGGTAGGAGAAGAATAGCCTTTTCTTAAGGCTATTTCTATGTGATAGACAGAAAAAAATTGAGTTTAAATGATAGGATCCCTTTAAATCAAGTTTTATAAGAAAAATAATATAGGTGTTATTTTTTTATCAATTGTTTATTAAAATAGGTACAGTGTAGTGTTAAGAATATACCTCATCTAAGCCTCCAGCGTGATCCTTACCTTGTCATCTTCTAACGATAGTGTGAAGACTCTGCTTGTTCTATCCCAGTCTATACAGCACAGCTGATAACAGGAAATGTGTTTGCTCTGGTGTCCAGTACAATATGAAATACTGTACTGTACTAGGAAAAATAAGAACACCCATAACGAAGAAAATATACAGTGAAAGATGGTTTACTGTAATGGTCTGATCCAGAGACAACTGGATATAAGGAGGAAATTCAGTGATAACATCATTGGTCACAGGGCAGGCAGATTTTTGGTTGTCTCCCAGTACATTCTTGGATGGTTATAATGCAAGAGATTACTATGACAGCAGACAATGTGCTTTGGGTTAAGAATACACAAAGAAAATCAGAATTTGTACCTATGGTGCATTTAAAGGTGTGTTCCAGGTTTTTTTTGTAATGCCCTACCCATCTGCTCTTGGGAGTGCTTTCAGACACTATACTATACAGTGCACAGAGCCAGAGGTAGGTTGTTCTGTATACTGTGTAATGGCTAGGTGCTATTACTGCATCTCTGCTCCCATTGACATCATTGGGGTTAGAGCTGTAGTAATGAGGCAGCATGGTTACTCAGTGGTTAGCCTTGCAGCACTGGAATCCTGGGTTCGAATCCTGCCAAAGACAACATCTGCAAGGAGTTTGTATGTCCTTCCTATGTTTGTGTGGGTTGAAAGCGGCAGTAATTGCGTCTGAACACTATACAGTAAACATAGCTATATGATTTTGGTTTTGTGCCCTGTACATGAAGCGGAGGCAATCCTGAAACGGTGTGACCGGTGTTGTCCCTAGATGGAACAGGGGACATGCTGCTGCACTGGAGAACAAGTAGAGGTGAGTATTGCTTAGTTTTTTTTTTATTTTACACCACCTGCTAGTAATCCGGAGAAAACCTTTTTTATGTATATTATATCTTGTAACAGTAGAAATCACATAAAAAAATATTTTAATATTTCCTAACATTAACATGTCAATGACAAATTTGAAATAAAACGTTCTCGCGTACGTGTTATTTTGACGTGAGCAATACACTAGGTGGTAGCCCTACAGATTTGGATGTGGGTAACTTCTGCCCTTAGCACATGATGCCACTAACGCCTACACGTAGAAGGGGCTTTGATGTTGCTTCAGAGAGAAAAATACCGCTTGCAGTAAGGAAACTCTATTCTGCTCCTAATCCTGCTTGGAATGATTTGTTTTGATGCTGTAGATCCTCTACATGATCTCTTAAGTGCCAGGAAAAGGTTCTCTAAAGTTCTGAAGGATTTTTTTTTTTAAGACAAAAGAGAAAGCGAAAAAAGTCAATGCATGATACAAAGTATGTTCTGCTTTATTTTAGGCAAAGTCTGTATAAGACATGTAGAAATTTGTCATTTTTTTTCTATATCTTAAGTTGCATGTTAACACCTTGGACCAGATTTATAAACACTGTATACAGTATAAATAGGGTTAAGCGATCAGGATCGGAAAAGATCGGATCCCGAACGGCGATCGAGTAAATTTCACGATCGCAATCGGGTTCCGATCCCGGATAAAAAAGATCGGGAACGGAGTTCCGATCCCGATCGCTCAACTTACCTGCAGAGAACCGCTACCGCTCCCTGTTGTTCTCAGTCCTCTCCTCTCTCATTCACAAGCCTGCAGAGTACCCCATGTGCCCCCACCTCCCTAGGCTATTGTTGCAGATGCTGGGAGAAGGCGGGGCTTGTGGCTTAGGAGAGTGTGGGTGGGTACTGGGAGGGGAGACGTGAGTGCATCACTCACGTCTCCCTGCCCTGTACCCACCCACATTCTTCTAAGCCACAACAAGCCCCACCTACTCAGTAGCGGCAGCAGTTCTGTGCAGGTAAGCGGACAGCAGGGGGACTAAGTAGCTGGCAGAATTTTTAATCACTACACAGAGTGGAGTCCAAAAATTGAAGTGTTTAATTTTTGGACTCCACACTGTGTAGTGAATAGGATTGTTTTTAAAATCTGATTTTCGTTCATTACAAAATCCCATTGACTTGCATTAGGATCGGAATTGGGATCGGGATTGGATGGAAAATAATCGGAAATAGAATTTTAAAAACGATCCTAAAATCTCAAGATCAGTTCAACCCTAAGTATAAATTAAAGGGCTTTTCCCATCTCACTCTTATTGCTTAAATAGACCCTTATGTGATAATATGATTTTCAGAAAATTCTGGCTCGCTGTGGAGATATTTTATTTAGTCCTCCACTTGACCTTTGTATATATTTTGGTAATGGTGGCCATGCTTGCACAGAAGCCCTTATATTGTTACCTGTGATCCTGGGATTCCTGTCTAGGTGGTCAGAAGTGTGGATACAAAACACGTAGACTATGTTACAGCCACCATGGGCATGGATGGTAGAAAAAGGCTAAGATCCTCCCTAATCAGTTCTACTTGGCCTACCTATAGCATCTGGACCAAGCTTGTACAAGTAAGCAGTGCTTGTATGTTATTACAGAGCTGCTTGCTCATCATTTCAGAGATAGGGAACAGTGATGCTCACAAGTCACCACAATCTGGGCAATAAGAAGTGGGCAAGGAATGTCAGAGAAGAATTAAGTCCTGGCAATAGCAAACAATGTAGATGTTCAATAAACTGGCCCCTTCATGTGCAGGATCAAGTAATTCCCTTTCCACTGGTGCCCTCTGTAATCTTTAAGCATTTACCACTTATCAGGTTTTCAGAGTTGAGATACAGGTCTTAAGAACCAGAAGACAGCGGATGGCAGTAGCTAGTAGATGACAACAGAGGACCAAAAGAGTAGTCATCCAATCCGCATGATCAACGTGAGATCAGCGCAGTATAGAGGAGTAATCCAGGAGAGAGGTTAAGCAGGGTCAATAACAGGAGAGCAGAACGGTACAAAATTGTGTTAAAGGAGCAGTAGTTTGAAGGCAAGCCGGGGTCAAGAGGCAGAAGTAGAGTCACGATCGAAACCAGGAGATCAAGGCAGAGACACACGGGACACAGGCAGAGGGAGCTAACTTCCAGACTGAACTGAATATCCAGTGGTGAGCCGGAGCGGAATCCAAACATATATAGGCTCTGGCAAGCCGTATGACCACTGTGCCGGAAAGAGAGGGGGAGCAGTCAAAGACAGGAGAGGGTCGGTAACCTTCACATACCAGCATGGAGGTTCCAGCCCAAATCCTAACAGCAGGCTTGTAGTATCTATGACCAAAACCGCTCCTCCACTCTATCCGTAACAAACCTCTCGCTCCACAAACCTTTTTAAATTTGTTCTGTAAAATGCATCCTCCAGAATACTAATTCCAAGTTCTTTAATAATATAAATAATTATTTACCTGGCAAAAAACAGATTGTGACATCCCAAAAGGGCGATGCACTCGTGATAGTTTGCCTGGGAGTCTGAGAACTTGACTTTATCCTCCCACCAGCCTAGCAACAAAGAAGAAAAAAGAACGCTGTGCATTGCAATTTACCAGTAGCTGTAGCATTCATGCCCCTTTGTTCTTTCTCCAGCTATCAGTCTGCAATTATAATTCACCTAATGCCGATTTGCTTGTTTATTTAGACATCATGCCGTTCTATGATTAGAGGCTCTGTGATATTACTATGTCATTACAGAGCAATAAGCAGGCAGTTATATATGGCTGTGATTATTTTCAAGTGTTTATATTAGGTTGAGAATGAAGAGAGTGTCTATTGCTAATAGTTTCTTAGTTCATTCTAATGTGTCTACTTCTCAGCAGTATAAATGATCAATAGGCCTGCACTAATTGAAATATTAGAGCATATGGCAGCTACTATGTACTTAATACAACTCGATTATGAGAGCCCTTGCTCATCTGTAAATGGATATTGCTACAATCTTACTTTTCTTTCCCACAATGCATTGCTTTTCTAGTTTTGGATACTCATTGATAGGTTGGACTTTACCGCCTCCACCAACTCCAACTCTACATCCATCAATAGCTTCTGATCCACTGATCCTGACACAGTTGGAATTTTTTCTCTACTCCCCATCATTCCTGAGCATTTGTTCCTATTATGTTCAGCAACAAATATGCTAATTAGGTTCTCTATAGTCAGGTGGGCAGTCCTGGGATGGAACAAGCAGACGCCCCCTGATAGTAATGAGATGGGGTTGAAGGCCTCTTGATGGTAGTAGCAAGTAATGACGTAGATGAAAACAGTTTTCAAGTTTTGTAGAACTTAGCAGTCACCAAATTTCATACAAAATAGAGATACAAAATGGAGATGACCCACTGTGGATGAGGGTAGAGGTCAATGATAGGTAGAATAAATTTGCCACTCTCTCTTAGGCCCCATTCCCACGGAGTAACGCAATGCTCATTCTGACATGTAAACACGTGTCAGAGGGAGCGCTTCAAAACAGAATCCCATTGACTTCAATAGGTTCCGTCTTACACACGCTACACATTGAAATCAATGGGAGGCTTTTTAACCCATTGATTTCAAGTGTTACGCGCGTTAAACGGGACTCATTGAAGTCAATGGTATTCTGTTTTGAAGCGCTCACTCTGACACGTGTTTACGTGTCAGAATGAGCAGCACGTTACTCCATGTGAACGGGGCCATACTTTCTCATGGGGCTAATCTAGTTTTCTCAGTCTCCAAACTTAAAGGGGTTTCCCATCAATGTAACCAGATTTAATTTTGCAGACAATGGAAAGTTAAACATTTAGCAAATATATATATAATTAAAAATTTTACAGTGTTTTAAAAATTTTCTCTAACCATCTTAGTGCTGACTGTATTTTGTCTTATCAGTTGACAATAGATATAACCACGAATGCAGGAACTTTCTATAGTCTTGTACTTGTCAAACCCAGCGGGTACTACTTATAGCACATGGTGCTTCATTAATGATTTTACATTGGGGCCAAGGAGCTTCAATTTTCGCCTCTGGGTGGAAGGGGAAGTCTGTAACCCAAGGACCGAACTTTGAAGGGAAAAGGAATTCTACACTTTAGTGAAATCTTGTAGTCTTCCATGATCTTTCTAGTTTTAAACCAATGCTTTAATGTATTAAAGGGGTTGGTCCTGTTATTGGTAATATGGACAAAGGTGTGTGAGTGGATTATTTATATATATATATATATATATATATATATATATATATATATATATGAGAAGGTGACAGGCAGAGTGCTGGAATCACAATATATCTCCCCCAGGTTTCTCACCCATGTTTGGTTCAGTAGGCCTCAGCCCAGGTGCAGGACCACGGCATGTTAGTAGACTGCAGAGCCTGCACTTCAGGGCAGATCCTGGGAGTGAAAGGAGGTGTCTTTGTCTGTCCTGAGATTGTGAGCCTGCTGAGATGATATTTTGGTTGGTTTATGTGGCAGGTAGTAAGCCACACATACAATTAGAATTTATTGTTTAATTAGTACTCAGACGAGCAGGATATTGTTTCACCCTGTGTTTGCCTGAAGTTAAGGCTGTATTTTATTTTGCTCATTTTTTCTGCCTGACATGAAGGTTTAATTATTTTGCAGTTTTTTTTTTTAAACAAACCTGTTTGTTACAGTTTTATGTCCCTGTCTTGGCTGGTTGGAGCCGCGCTGTTGCTGGTACCAAGCTACTTTCACCACAATATAAATATATCTGTTATGAAAATAGTGTCCTGTTTTCTTCATTGCTGTAGTCACGCTCCTCCCACTCAACAAGCCTCCTTCCTTCTCCGCCACTAAGATGGCTGCAGATAGAGAAGAAGACATAGAACACATCCTTGTGCCTTCTCCATTGATATGCAATGGCCTCAATTCCCAGAGTCCAGTAGATGCACATGCACAGATGCTTAGAACATTGTGTTTTGATAGAGGAGTCGTGATAACATATTCATCTGCAATTATTGTATGCAAAGCAGTTCAGTGTGGAGAAAACTTAAGGTTGGAAGGGAAAACATGAGTGTACATATGCAGCAAAGTTTAACTTGACACTTTTCACATGACTGTTGTGTTCTAAGAAAAAGGGGTGCAGGGCAGTGCTCGACTATTGCAAATCAGGATGGGTGCATGCTCACTGTGGGAACTGACCAAACTCTCAAAAGTGTATCCTCAGAAAAAAGTTTTGTAACGACATGTAACAATAGTAATTGTCACATTAGTGGGCGTTCACACTAGCGCCCGTGTCCGCCCGCCAGGTCTCCATCCTATTCCCCAAAGAAACTGCATAGGGGATGCCTTGCCGGTGGTTAGTTTTAAAGCCCATTCTTTTGAATGAGCTTTTAAAGCAAACCACTGGTGTCCATATGCAGTCTCTCTGTGGAGAAACTGTTTTTTTGGGGGGCAGGACACAAAGTTGGACATGCAAGACTTTGTGTTCAGCCCAAAAAAAAAAAAAAAGCGGTTTCTCCACGGAGAGACTGCATATGGACACCAGTGGTTTGCTTTAAAAACCCATTCAAATGAATGGGTTTTAAAACTGGGGAATAGGATGGAGACCCGGTGGGTGCGCATGGGCGCAAGTGTGAACGACCCCAAACACACAATGTATAGATCAATTATCCATAATTACCAGATTGCAACATTTCGGGATCAATTCCTTTCATCAGGTATAAATCATATGTGGAAAGTTGCAACAATGATGTCTTTGAAAAGCCGAGGATAAGCCTTTGGTGGGTGGTGAGCCGAGATCGCACGTGTTCTGTCATCTGTATACAAAGCGCCATTCACACACATTCATACAAATAATCTATAAATTGACCCCTTTAAAACTTCTCAATAAAGCCTGAAAGAGAAGCATTAAATCACTTAATCCTGGCAGATTATTGCAATTGCCATAATACATTTTTTCCAGATTATTGTAATTTTTTGATTCATCAGATTTGCTCTGAATACAGGATTCATTGTGAGTTCTGTATATAAACAGAAAAGTGTCCCAGTCGGCAACCAGGCACGAAAAATAATACGACAATACAAATCCGAAGGCTTCCCCCGAGGCGCATGTTACTTCTAATGTATATGAATTTCTTCTAACCATACTGTATTGATTTATTATATCTATAGAAAAATGTTAACATGTTTCTATTCTATTGTTTCTCGGGATTCTTTTCCCTTTTCTATAGGCTGAGCCTTTGTCGGTGCTGGATTTCGGTGGGGCTATCTGACCTAGTTGAACTTTTCAAAGAGAACTTGAATGTGCTTTTCCTCTTCAAAGTTAGACAATGTTATGCTTGCAGGTTAAGTGCGAAATCATTTTTCTACATAATATCATATTGCTTTTCAGAGTTCTAACAAGTGGATCGGCACTTAGCTTTTTAATGCACACATAATGACTATACTCGTAAAAACACCTGCCGGCAAAAAAAAGAGCCCATTCTTACAAAAAAAAATAAAGCACTTTGCATTTATGTGGCTTTAAATAAATTGGGTAAAGAAGCCATTGTCAACTTTAGTACACAATTAGTGTTCCAGCATAGTTACGTAAAACAGAGGCACTTTAAGAAACAGAAAGGGGAAAACATGCTATTACAATGCGGGTTCAGATCCTTCTCTATGATAACATGCTGTTCCTTGCCGTTACATCTCAGTACATTTCCTCGTAGGCTAGTGGTCTTTAATAGGTAACCCAGCCAGAGTCAACAACTAGCAAATGGCACTTATTTGTGGAAAATAACATTTTAATACATCTATATCGGTATTCTTAAGAGGCCCAGCTTACCGTATGTGGAGACATTGTAGATATCTGAGCAGATTTCTGTATAGATACAAAATCTTTAATAACCTGAACAATATGAAAGTATGAATGATCTACTGAATAGTTGTCAAGGAATGATGGTTTTTAGCGATATAAACATTAAAGCGTTCTTCGAGTTATAAAACAACTTTTGATAAAGGAATTGTACAAGTGAATATAAAAAAATGTTGTAATGTTTTGTATTTTAGAAATAGGTTCCCTTCTCAATTTATTAAGCTGAGTTACTTTTTACATGTTGTTCTATGGAGAGGGGAAGGGGCAGGAGGAGGCTGCTAGGAAAGGCACACTAATAACTGTGATCAGGGGATAATCATACACATCAGGGAGAGTGTTTGCCTACATAGGCAGTATGGAGACTTACAAGTTATTCCTGCTCCGCTAGGGATTCTGGGTAAAAAATATGCAAATCTATTCTCCAGGATGTAATTAGGAGAACAGTGCACTCTGTACGCCGCTGTCTAGAGGGCAGCATCCTTAACATCATGCAGGACTCATGAACATAGCTGGAAATCTGTTCCTTTCGGAATAGAAATACTAATTTGGCAATTAAATCCGCATTATGATATTAGACTTTTTAACTGAGCCATGCATGATGTTAAGGATGTTGCCCTCTAGAGGGCGGCGTACAGAGTGCACTGTTCTCCTAATTACATCCTGGAGAATAGATTTGCATATTTTTTACCTAATAACTGTGAGTGAGGAACAGTACTTCTGACATTGATGTATCGTCAAGATTAAACTCTCCTACTCGACCTCCTCCTCCTCTCCTCCTACTCGACCTCCTCCTTCCTATGTGTGAGAAGTTTACAGACTCTTTGTAAACTAAAAGACTGAGTGTAGAGAAGTAGATCAGGAAACATATTTATTTAATAAGATATATTACAATTTTTTTTATTATTCACTTGTACTATTCTTTTATGAAAAGTGTATTTTTTTTAATTAGAAGTATGCTTCAAAGCTGAACTATGAACTATGAAATCACCTAGCTGAGCCAAGTGGCTACCCCCCAACCTATCTTACATTTGAGTCCCCAATAAAGACACCGACACCAGAGGTTAGAAGTAAAGGCCACAGCTGCAAACCTTAAATAAACCCATTACCATATCCAAGCAAATAGTATAAATAACATCATAACAACATACCATCATTTGCATAACGTTTACCTACCAATCAAAACTACCCATTTTAATAACCTTCCAAATTCCAGCAACATGAACACAGGAATCACATCCCTTCCTAGAAAGAGGAAGGCACCAACCCCAAGACACAGACACAACCTCTGATTATTATCCTTGGTCGTGATCCATCTAGCCCAGGGGCACCAACATCGGAGGGCAATTCCGTCCTAGATACCCTGACCACAGGACTTGTTATCCATTCTGGTTCCCCCACCAGCATCCGTACTACCAAGTGAGTGGAGATGACCCCTTAGTCCTCCACTCCCGTTGTGCCTTCAAAGACCCCTCCTGTGCACGCTGCCATTACAGAACAACTAACTACACAGTCCAGTCAAATTAATGTTAGCACCGCCTACTTTTGACATCAACGTTAAATAACCAATGGCAGAAGGCACGTGCCATCAGCCATCTGGGTGCACTCATCATTGTGGAAGGCACGATGGATCAACACAAGTATGCATCTATCCTTGAGAACCATGTTCACCCCTACATGTGAATTGATTTTCCTCAGGACGATGGCATCTACCAGCAGCACAATGTGACGTGTCATAAAGCTCGCAGTGTATGTGCGTGGTTCGAGGAGCACCAGGATGAGTTTACTGTACTTACTTGGCCAGCAAATTCCCTGGACTTGAACCCAATCAAGAATCTGTGGTACCACCTTGATCGGGTTGTTCGCGCCATGGATGCTCAACCGCGTATCCTAGCGCAGCTGACCACGGCACTGGAGTCGGCATGGCTCAACATCCCAGTGAACATCATCACAACATTCCCTCTCTTCCTGCAGGTCTCGCAGCAGTCCGCTCTGCCAAAGGTGGTTATTCTGGATTTTGACAGGTGGTCACACTAATGTGACTGAACTGTGTATATTAAGGAATGGCGGGCAGGACATTCTACCACTTCAGCCTCCTGTATGTAATGCCTAACCCACCACTGCACCTTTATTTTGTAAACTTATAGAGTAACCCCTCCTACTGGCCCTTCCTTGAACCCCCTTGAACTCTCCAGAACCTAACTGCTCCTCTTCCCATTTTCAGTCATGAGTCCTTCTGCACAACCCATCAATCCAGGGACTTAAGTCTACGTGTTCACCCTTTACGCCCACAAGGAGTTGCAGAGTTTCCCATAGGTCATTACTCCTGGAGTAGTTGATATGTTGCAGTACAAGAACAGTGTTGCAGTACCAAAGCAGCAGGCAGTGAACTAAGTTGGATGGAACTACAGTCAAAACGGGCAAAAATCTTCATCAATGGTAAGCAGGCAGAGGTCATAGCTGGAAGATGTAGCCAAAAAATAAGGAACAACAGAAACAAAAACTGCCTGGGCTCAAAAGCATTTTATTGCTGAGGCACAGATCACTCTGGAAAGGATCCTTTAAATGTCTGGGGCATTTGCTGAGGTTTAGTATGCACTGACCTTTTAGGAGGTCAGAGGTCCTGTTTATGCATGCGACCCATGGCCAGTGCTGCTGTGAGCAATACCTGGAAGGACGACACTGGAATCATCAGTAGGTAACCCAGTGTGTTAAATAAAGCCTTTCAAGGGAGCCTACCACCACCAACATGCCTGCATATTAATGCAAACCAAATATGACATAAAAATAAAAGCTGCAAGTAATTTGCCCCACAAAAAAATCATCTTTAAATAGTCACTAATTTTGCAGGTAACTTAGTCTCACTTAATAGAGCGTGTGATTCTAAATGTAATGTATTTTATTCAAAAAGGTTGCTGTTTTCTGCCTGAAAACCTTTCTAACATTCCTGCCACTAGGTGTCTCCCTTCTTGCTAATTCTCTGGTCAACTGCCGTTAGAATGGAAGTTTTACACTTGAACACAGTGACAGATGAGGCAGCCTCTGCCTCTTTACACACAACTTACTCACATAGAGAAGAGACTTCAGCTTCTCACAACTTACAATGAATTTGTCTATCTACTTCTATCTACTGTTGACTATTAATTATGTTATTGCTGATGGGATGTTGGTAATAGATAGTAAGCAGGTTTCCTTACTGTGAGATTTCAGATTTCTCTCTTTCTATGTTAGGGATGTTTTTAGCTGTTTCATAATCTGTCTCTGCAGTGCAGTGTTCCTGCATCTCATATATTATGTTCCCTTTTCTCAGCTATTTGTTGCCTATTTTACAGTTACTTATGCAAAATTACATGTAAAGAAACCAGTAGTTATAGTAATGGATGCCAGGAGTCAGACTGCCCTGTATTATACATGTCCCCTGTCTCAGAGAGAAATCTAAAATGTGCTGCAGCCATAATGGGACTATTAGCAGTATATAAACTGATAGGACACCACATATGAAGTCTTATACAGCCAGATTGGACAGCAAGCCCCTAAAGATCTTTCAACTTTTGATGAAAATTCAGGTACCCTTTAAGATTAGTATTCAATGCCCCATTGGGGCTGCACTCCTGCAGCAGCCAGTTAACATATAACATCACTATTTATACCACTATATCCACTAACTTGCCTTTGCTACACTGAATTTGCATCTACATTTCAACACATGGCTACAGTCCCCGGTACGTTCTGCTCTTCTGTCACTCATCCTTAATCGCTATTTATTACAGGCAAATATAGTGAAGAAAACAGGAATGAAAAAAATGACAATATGATAGGATAAGGGATCTGGTAGAAACTCTAGGCTTCTCGGCAGGATCCTCTACAGTATTACACATACTATTAGCGATTAATCTATCCCGCCACTTGATGTCACATTAATCACATAAACGGAGCTGTGAAAGCTGATATCATATCTTCAGCCGGCGAACCTCGTCTCGAATGAGAAACCATTTACAAATATAAAAAAGTTTGAAGACGCCTTTTCCTTGCGCCTTTTTGTCACTTTTGTAAAAATAGTATATTAACCTGGAGAGGAGATACTGGTGAAATATAATCTCGGAGTCTTGTGGGTAATAAAATGCTTTCTTAATCGTCAGTGTTCAGAACACAATTATCTTCTCTAAGATACCTAAATATCTATAATCAAGGTGAATCCGGGGGAAACTCATATGTGCTGGCTATGGAGGGCGACTCCGCTGGGTGCCTTGTCATTAGATTATGAAGATTTGGACACGTCTCATGGGCAAAGCAAATCTCAAATAGATATTCGAGATCCCTGAACCTAATGTTGTGGTAACTGTATAATGTCTACAATGTAACCAAGAGCGCAAAAGAGACGAATACCCTGGGGACAGAGACGCATTTATATACATAATTACATATACAGTCGTATTAATTGGTACAAATTAGGCGATTTCTTGAAAAATGGATGGAAATTTTTATGTAACTCTTTACATTTTACTCTTTATAGTTTATTTACACAATAAATTCATTTAATTTCATTTAATATTATTTCTGCCACTTATTGATGTAAATTATAATTTCCTAATTCCCGTTGGTGCCGTACAGAATTGTTTGGTTTCAGGTCAATGATCCTTGCACGATGCTTGCTCAGCGTTTCTATTGTATAGATCTTTTCAAGGAACTGGATCAATTTTGAAACCCTTTGTCTTCTGCCCCTGGATGATTTAAAAGATAATTAGTGTCAATTTTTTGCCTTGGCGACCTCTTTAAAGGGGCTCTATCAGCAAAATCATGCTGATAGAGCCCCACATATGCGTGAATAGCCTTTAAAAAGGCTATTCAGGCACCGTAAAAGTTATATTAAACTACCCCCCCCCCCGTTTTAAAATAATAACCTAAAAAAGAATGTGATCTACTTACCGAACGTGCACGCTGGGCGGGCATTCAGGGTGCGCCGTCTTCTTCTTCCACACCTCTTCTTCCTCTGATGTCCTCCGGTCTCGTCCTCCTCTGGCGCTCGCGAACGGATACTGATATAAAAAAAATAGCCTGGGCGCATGCGCAGAAGCATGTGGCTTCTACTACTGCGCATGCGCCCAGGCTATTTTTTTTTCATCAACGTCTGTTCGCGAGCGCCAGAGGAGGACGGGACCGGAGGACATCGGAGGAAGAAGAGGCGTGGAAGAAGAAGACGGCGCACCCTGAATGCCCGCCCAGCGTGCACGTTCGGTAAGTAGATCACATTCTTTTTTAGGTTATTGTCTTAAAACGGGGGGAGGGGGGTAGTTTAATATAACTTTTACGGTGCCTGAATAGCCTTTTTAAAGGCTATTCACGCATATGTGGGGCTCTATCAACATGATTTTGCTGATAGAGCCCCTTTAAGGATTTTTAGTAAGAAACTAAAGAGGCATTGGTAAGGAACAGGATATGATTGCTGTATAGACATGTACAATGCGGTTGAAGAGATACAACACAATTTAGCAGATGGAATAACTCTCCAGAAAACCCTTCTTCAGTAGTGTCCCTGAGGGGAGGGAGACTCCCTCTCCTCTACCATGTTTTCTAAGGATTATTCTTGACCACTTGTTGGGACCATTAGCTGTCAAGCTATATACTACTACACTTTAGCAGTAAGCAGCACCTGCACTTGTGCAGCCTCAATTTTAGAACTAACAAACTCTTTTCCTTCTCCCCTCTAGGTGCAAGGAAGAACACCTTTTATATTATGGACCCATCTTGTCCCAAACTAGGTCACATGTTCAACTACATCTTCACTCTTGTAGCCCTAGAAAACTTATCCAACACTCACCACCCCAAGCATCATGACTCACACAGGCCAACTTGGCAAACAAAATAACTCCCACTGACCAGTTCACACAGATTCTAGACCAATTAGCTCAGCTTAGTCAGGGGTGTCCCCCCAACTACAAACCTTATATCAGGAACGTCCTCTACCTCTGAGGCTAACTACTTGTGGGAAGAATATGCAAATATGTTTCCTAGGATGTAAATAAGGAAACACTGCCTCAATATGCTGGCCTCTATTGGAAGCAGCTCCCTTGAACATCATGCCCGACATTTCAACAAGCCTTTAATTGCAATGATGTGGGATTTTGCCAAGTCGGTATCATCCCAACTGTTAACAGCCGACAATCTGCTTGGATCTCATCAGCACAATCTAGGGAGAACTGACTTAGCAGAGGAGAGAGACTTCTAGACCAGATTAAGGAGATATATTCACTCCTTAGGGAGAGACCACCATGTAGGTATGTGGAGTCTTATAAAGCCATTTTCGCTCCACTGCAGGGGATTGTGGGAAGAATATGCAAATGTGTTTCCTAGGATGTAAATAAGGAAACACTGCCTCAGTATGCTGCTCTCTATTGGAAGCAGCTCCCTTGAACATCATGCCCGGGCCTCGCTCTCAGAGTGACTACGGCAATTCAGAAGACAATAATTTAACAGTCTCTGTTGAAGCCGTCATTGCTCCTCTGCTACAAAATTGTAACACAACCAATTGTGCAACAGTTCAAGTAGTCTGTAAACTAGCATGGCTAGCAACTCTCCTGCTGGCACAGCCATTATCACCCACCGCCACAATCACTCCATTGTACTTTCATGTGATGTAGCATGTACTCCGGCCAGGATTGGCCCTGCAGGGCTCCTCCAGGACATGGTCCACATTTACCTTGAGCTTCTCGGTGCTGACCCACAACTAACCATGCTTTCTGCTTGTAGGCCTTATATAACTTCTCCTCACAGAACCAGAAAGTGAGAAGGTCAAAGCCCACCTGGCACACTTTCTAGGCATTACTGAATAAGTTAAATATATCACGCTAGGTTCACACTAGGGTTTCTGCTTAAAACTGGGGCTCGCCTGGTTTCTACTCAAAATTGTCTGAGAGAAAAGTATAGAGTATGGAAAATAGCGTTCAGCACTTAGGGTCCATTCACATGGAGTAACAAAGTTAAAAAGCTCCCATTGATTTCAATGGGAGCCTGGATCGTATACGCCGCGTTATTTTGCATCCTAAATAGGAAATTGTTCATATATATATATATATATATATATATATATATATATATATATATATATATATATACGAAACAGATTACCTTACTTATTAAAATTATAATAATCTTCCACATTAAGGTAGTTGCTAATTAAATATGCTACACTATCACTCCAAGTACTCCATTCCTTCATTCCTACCACTGACTGACATCTATCTCTGAACCTTTTCCAGTAATATTCTCTGTAAATTCCTCTGATACCACTTCAAAGGCGGCCTGAGTCCTGCATTTCTATGCAGTAATATGACTTGACTTTGAAGCTTTGGGAATCCCTAATGTATTGAACGAATTTTTTGTCCTTTTGTCACATTTGTCTTTTAACCTCTGTTTTTGAATAATGATACCCGCTTGTTATACAGATCCTTGGCTTGGAAACATGGAAAAAGCACCTGTCTCTTTTTGGTTGTAGAACACATGGCAAAAACTTTTTTTTTTTTTTTTAAAGAAACTTTGTCATCTCGAGCATTTGAAAATACCCAGGGGAAAACTTTTTGAATTTTTGTCAGATTCAGATAAGTCAGATTCACCAACCTTAGCCACTGGCCCATTCATCCTACCTCAACTTCTGCGTTCGGTAATCCTTTCGGGGAGTCTGCATGGGAACCCGCTGAACGGACTACCGAATGCATTGTCAAGCACTGCTTTCTGCACGGTGTCCGCACGGAACATGCGGACAGGAAAGTACTTCACAATCTACTTTCCTGTTCGCATAACTCGTGCGGACACTACGCGGAAAGCACACAGACCCCATTATAGTCTATAGGGTCCATGTGCTTTCACTGCACACCACTTGCCAAAACGTTCAGTAGTTCGTTTGGCGGAGTCCCCATGCAGACCCCCGAATGGATTACCGAACACAGATGTGAACGGGCCTTAGGAAAAACTGTTTAGTATAATATTGTCAACTTCCAGAATAATACAGAGTCACTTTAAAGGGAGCCTGTCAGCCCCATTTTGCTACTTAAATCAATGCTGTCTGCATAATGTTTGAGGGCTGCCATTGTCATTAGAAACATTACTTTTATACAATATGCAAATAAGGTCAGGAGGGTGGAGAGCCTCCATATAAAGGTAAACCCTACATGCCCAATTACCTTCCTTAATGCAACAATGTACCCTCAGCCCCTGTGATGTACCCGCTCTAAGAATAAAGGCAGTACTCACTATGCAGACACTATACAGACAGTGTTGTACAACAGGTGAGATACCCTGCCATGTACTGCTGTTAGTTTATGGCAAAATGCATGCCATCAGGGGGCAGCACGATGGCTAAGTGGTTAGCACTGCATCCTTGTGGTGCTTGAGTCCTGGGTTCAAATCCTGCCAAAGACAACATCTGCATGGATTTTCTCCCACACTCCAAAGACATGCTGAAAAAAAAAAATTAAAAAATTGAGCCATCAGGCTCCCTTTCAATGCTTCCATTGTTCACATTTCTGCTAAAATCTAGCAACCAAAATACATAAGAGAATACAGATTTTAGACATTCACCCAGAAATTCACAAAATAGGAAAGCGATAGCACAAAGACACGTTATTCTGCTCTTTCTATGGTTCTTAAAAATGCCATCCTACCTTTCTAATCTTCCATTGAGAGTAAAATACTATACTTATTTATAGACAAATACAAAACCAGGACAAAATTCTTTCAAAAACAGAAATTGCAATAGGGAGAAAAAAAAAGAGATCACCATCAAAGACAAATTGCAGGCACAAATTGTTGAAAACCAATTTATCCATCTGGTATTGAAAGGTGTGAAAGAGCTTTATCTGTATCTGTTGTATTTCGTCTGCAGAAGGCAGTCCACACATATTGATACGTGAGCCGGAGCAAGTCTTAATCTGGATGGCATAAAGCTGCCTCATGGATGCCAACACCTGTCCACAATACAATTCAGAACTGTTCATCCGGAATTCCCCGCAGACTAGTGTCAGATATGATATCGCCTTCCGCCGCGTCCTTCTCACATGGCATTGGAACTTTACATCTGTATCTACATCTGAGTTCTGTGCCATGACAAATCTGTCTGCCTTACAACAGCAATCTCCACTTAGTTAGGATGGAGGCACAGATGCGTTCTTATTTCTCTTCTGTTAGACAGATTTGGGCTTCCTTGCCTTTCCTCTTGGCTGGACATGACCAGATTGGCCTGACGTGTAGTGATGGGCGAATCACTTCATACAAATCAAACAACCTCAAATTCCCAGAAGTTTTTGTTTCCGATGAAGCCAATGCTTTTGGGATTTGTTTCGGGAGAGCTGGATCCACATGGTGGTGGAGAACTCGGAGACCTCCTGTGCGTTGGTATACAATGTATATAACTTTTCAGTATACAGAAAATAACATTTGTCTCTCAGTGGTGGTCTGAAAGTGGACAACCCCTTTAAAGCATGGCAAATGTAGCATTCTTTAGCATGAATCGGATAATATACTGCAGTGTGACCAAAAACATTGAAAGTCGTTGGAAAGTCAAGTTAAAGGGGTTATCCAGGCAAACATGAAGAACCCTTTTAAAGTTTAAATAAGCTGGGGACAGTGAAAAAAAACAAAAAAAAAACCTACTCACCTGTCCCTGTTGCTCCAGTGTCCTCCCGGTTTATGCGCTCTTCTGGATTGGCCTCAGCGATCACATGATCAGTGGAAGGCCTGAATGTCACTACCTGTGACATCACGGACCCTCTTGCTAGGACCACTGACTGAACTCAACGATCACGTGACTGCTGATGCCAATTAGCAGCTTCAACACAACGCAAGAGAGCAAACAAAGTGGGAGGCGCAGGAGAACACCAGTGCAACTGGGACAGGTGAGTATGTATTTTTTAATTTTTTTCACTGACCCCAGCAGATTAAAGTTTAGACTGGACAAGCCCTTTAAGCTAAGGCCACATGCAGAGAGCTGCAGCAACAAAACTGAGTGGGAAAACCGAGGCGGAAACGCATCACAGTTTTTCCTGCAGCGCCTCACACATAAAGTGTGCAAAGTTTTTCTTCTATGGACTTTCTCCTTCCATTACACCTATAGGGAAAGCACCAGGGTTTCATATGTATAATTGAGACGTTGCGAATTCCAAAAAATGCTATGATTTTGGAAATCACAGCATTTGCACTGTGTGTATTTTTCTGAAATGTGTGGATTGATTTGGTTATGTCACAAAATATATTTATCCTCTGTCCATATGCTAGATGATACATATCCAATCAATGTAACAAGACCCCCAGTGATCCTGTGAAGTAGGGGCGTAACTACCGGGGAAGCAGCGGAGGCAGCTGCCTTAGGTCCTGGGACATTAGGGGCCCGGAGACAGCTGCTACCGCTGCGTTTTTTTGTTTTTTTTTAATAGGCCGTTACCAGCTGGAGTAACTCTAGCCAGTAACGGACCCTATATACTTACCGATCCTCGCAGGGGTCGGCATCGGTAAGTGACGGGGCGGGCCCCACAAGCACTATTATACTCAGGGGTCTTTTCGGACCCCCAAGTATAACGATCGGAGAGTTAAGATAACATAAAAAACTGTGTTACTTACCACTCCAGGCTCCGGGTAGGCTTCGGTCTACTTGCGTGACGTTATATGACTCGCAACGCAGGGCCCCGGTCACATGGCATCCCGGAAGATGGCTGACAGTGACGGAGAATGCAGCAGAGACGGGAGATAAGTAAGTAACTGTAGCTTGTTATGTTTGTATCCCTCTGGGTCTCCGATTATTATACTCTGGGGTCTGAAAAGACCCCAGAGTAAAATAATTGTTCATGTGTGTCCACAATGGGACATAATCCTGTGTACTGGGGCCACTATGGGGACATAATACTGTGTGAAGGGGCAACAATGGGACATAATACTGTGTGCAGGGGCCAGTATGGGGTATTATAGTGTGCACAGAAATGCGCGTGGAGGGGGGGGGGGGGGCGTTAGGGGTCAGTTGTTCGGGGCCCCGCCATTCCTAATTACGCCACTGCCGTGATCAACGTCCAGTGTGAATTCAGTCATGGTGAAAACATCTTCACCCCTGATGGGCACAGACACCCACACCATATTAGATTCATACGACAGGAATCTGTAATATAGTAATGTGCATGAGAATTTAGTGAAATATGGACTAACATTAAATCCCTTTATTATACTATACTATTAGAAGAAACATGAAGTTATTAATAATGATAGTAATAATATTAATTAAACCTTTCTATGATGAACTGGTGATTGATTTCCTCAGTATGCTAATAGCTGTATGATCACACAGATGTTCTCACTATATACAGCGTATTATTGACATTCTATGACAAATGAGCTCCACCTGGTGGCAAAATGTGGAAGACACATCACTTTCTAAAACTGTCGGCTCATTTTACTCTGCTACAGGTACAAGATATTGGTTTGTGCAGAAGATCGTGATCGAAGAGAAAAATTGAAATGGAAAATGCAAAAAAAAAAATTATTTTCATGTCGCCTTTTACCTAATTTTGCAGTGTATATATATATCATTCATCTCTGCGTGTCCCAGGAACTCAGCCATATGCTGTGCTCTTTTCTCTTACTGTTACCGTATCTGGTTGCCAAACAGTTGGCTGCAGCGAGTACAGCGAGTTATTCATGTTTTATTTCTCTGTAGTTGTAGCTTACGGTGGAATATCATAGGAGGAGACGTATTTATAATTGTATGTATAAGACATATCTATAATTATATGTATAAGATATCTGTATAATTATATGTATACGACAAATACTGTATATAACTATAGTAAACCTTTTTCAGAAAAAATGGCTGGTCCGCTGTATACAGGGTCGGACTGGGGTGTTTAGGGCCCACCAGTGGAATTGTTTCTAGGGACCCACTGCCAGGACCCTGCAGATCAGCGATACCGAGACAGGGCGGTTAAAGGTAATAACATGTTGGGATGCTGCTCACGCACTATACCATGTGCACTACATATACTTACTGCTACACTCTGTATGGCAAGTGAACAGCATGGCTCCTAGAAATGTTACCATTACCCGTAGCTGAAGTGTCCTGGAAAAGCTGATCTGCAGAGGTCCTGGCAGTTGTATCATCGCAGATGTAATATTGATGGCCTATCCTAAAGAGGCCATCAATATTAGAAAGATGGATAAATCCTTTAAAGTGGTTGTCCAGGAATTGGAGCAACTCATGTGGTGGGTGGGAGGTAAAATAAAAAACATATAAATACTCATCTGTCCTTGGCGCTCCGCCGGTAGTGTCCGCCTCAAAATCCTAACCAAAACAACGGCTCCCATTGGAGCAACATGCACATTCTTCAGGCAGCGACATGCCGGTTTAGCTGCAAACGTCCGCCTGAAGACACTCCCTCCCAACTAGACCCATTCATTTGGGCCTAATCCAGAGCAGAATGCCACGACTGGATGCCGGTGCTCTGCACCAGCATCCAGTCGCATCTACCGTTTTTTTGGTCTGGAATCTGAGGTGGCCTCCGTGTCAAATTCTGGACAAAAAAACCCTGTGTGAACCCGGCCTAAGACATCACATTCCAGATACTGTAGGGACTGCTGAGGCTTCTCCTGCTACTTTTAGCTGTGGCACCAGCAGAAGATATTGGGTGCTGGATGAGTGAGATATTCTGGGAGTGGGCACAGGCCTTCTGGGCAGACATGTGACTGGCACTGGCAGTGGTCTCTATAAAAGCTTCTGCAATCTGGGTATACAGCCTACCCTGATAATATGCCAATTTTGTTACGTTGGAGTAAATAAAGCAGATGGTGATGAAGATAATAATGAGGCCCATGCTCTAGGTGTGTTCTGCCTACAAGGAAAATCATATGGAGAAGAAATAGGATGGCCCTGCCAGTGCCACCACCAATTCTATTTTACCAAATGAACTAGTGATGTCTTTTCATGTGAGTAGGGAGAGATCCCCCCCCCCCCCCCCCCCGAGCTTCTCCTAAGTCTGCCCGAGTAGAATTTTTGGATTTTGTGGCTGTACATTGTCTGGAATCATTACATCTAGGGTTGAGCGGATCTTGAGATTTCAGGATCAATTTTAAAATCAGATTTCCGATCATTTTACAGCCGGTCCCAATCGCGATCGTGAGATTTGCTATCCGATCTTTCCCGATCACTTAACCCTATTAATGATACAGGGTAGGGAAAGGGTTGAGCCGATCTTGAGATAACCTCCGACCTTGATCCTTTCGGAAAAGATTGGGATGGGAATTTCGATCGCGATCATGAAATTTACTCAATCACCGATTGAAATCTGATCTTTTCCGATCCCGATCACTCAGCCCTAATTACATCATTACATCATTACTATGACCACAGTCACCACCCTCTTCCTCTGATGCCATAACTACATGGCCGTATTGTCTACATAGCTGTGAAAAATAATCAAGTGCACCATAGAGTCAAACCCAATATAACTGGTGAAAATGAGACACTTTATTTCACTAACTAATTTGGATTGCACTTATTGGGGGAACTCTAATGTCCTATTGTAGATGTGGAGGGCTTGTTCAGCTTGCACTAACTCATTCATCAGGTCTAGAAAACACATCGGACGGATTTTTTTGTGAAGACCTTTGGAGTGATATAAAATCCTTCACAGTCCTGGAAGAAAGGCGAGGCTCACTAATAGCATTTTCTCCTGGTAAATAACACATACAATATGTGGTGATTTGAATTTTTAGTTCTTTTTTATTTATTTTTTGCATTGCATTTATGTCACGTGGGGCCCGGCTGAAATTTCCACCAGCTATGAGCTGGCCTATTGGAGGATTCACCTGAATTCTGGTTTTCTGCTGTTCGTTATAAATCTAGTGCGACAGCACAGGTAATATCTAGAGATGAGCGAATAGTACTCGATCGAGTAGGTATTCGATCGAATACTACAGTATTCGAAATACTCGTACTCTACTAGTACCACTCGCTGTTAGAATGTAAAAGTTCAATGCAGAACCAGCATTGATTGGCCGAATGCTATACAGTCGGCCAATCAATGCTGGTTCTTCTCCTACCTTTAGAAGTCTTCTCTGTGCAGCTTCCCCGCGGCGTCTTCCGGCTCTTCATTCACTCTGCCAGGCATCGGGCCTGGGCAGAGCCGACTGCGATTGCTCGCTTGTAGTGCAGACATGTGCAGTCGGCTCTGCCTAGCCCGATGCCTGGCAGAGTGAATGAAGAGCCGGAAGACGCCGCGGGGACGCTGCAAGGAGGGATGATCCAGCCCGACCCTCACTCGTGGACTTGGTAAGTATAATTTGATTGAATGTTGCCTACCCCTGAAACGAGCATTTTCCCCCCATAGACTATAATAGGGTTCGATATTCGATTCAAGTAGTCGAATATTGAGGGGCTACTCGAAACGAATATCGAATCTCGAACATTTTACTGTTCGCTCATCTCTAGTAATATCTAGACACCATACACAACATCGGTCTTGATAACTCCCCCCACAGTATCTAATAGCATTGCACCATTTACTCTTTGACAATCGATATTCAGATTTTGTAGACTATATATCCCTTCCTTTATAAACATCCTGTAGTTTCCGCTGTTAAAAGCTTGGTCAGGTTTTCATGATATAAAATCTGTCAAAGTCTGTTAGTCAGCAAATTAATCCTATTCGTTTCCGCCGAGAATGTGACTCTGTTTTCCTTGTTTGCAGACTACGCAAAACAAGAAAATAATCATATTAATCTAACCATGAATCAGTATTACAGAGTAATTTCCGCACAATCCACTCTCCTATACGTCAAGGGCAAGTCATTATGGTATAAAGGTGTATAGCGATTTATAAAAGGATTATGGCGGTCATATATAGAAAATGTGGACGTGTGGACTTCGCTGCAGTTGAAGAGGTGGAACCCAATCTGGCCAACGTCTGCTACATCATATACATGCTGCGGCAGTTTTGAAACCCCCCTCCACATGCATTGTACTGCAAATTATTGTGCACCGCAAATCTACGCCTAATTTGTATGACCGTACCAGTATCACAGGCACGCATATTCCTTCTGCAGTCTTTTCTTAACCTCCTTGAGTATACCGGCATATAAAATCTTGAAATTGTACACCTTGTTCTGTAGGTTAAAAAAACAATAGAGAAGATAAGTACCCGGCATGTCAGTGATGAACGATTCCACGTATATGAGCCAAACAGCAAAATTTACTGTCGCCTACATAATTTATAAGCTGTAAACTGGAACAAAGCTTTTCTCATGTCAGGTAGAGAGGTCATCGCCAACTCACAAGGTCTTACAGCGATATCCGCTGATTATACGTGGATATCTGTCATGGCGTTGTCAGGAGTATATTACTGTATGAACTATACCATGGGAGTGAATGACTTACTGTAGTATATAGAGGTTCGGGACTTAAAGGGGTTGTTTAGTTCTTTTTCATATTGAGGAAATAATAGGTCATCAAGAAAAAAAAAATCAGTGGGAGACCGACACTAGAGATAGGTGAAAGGCCCAAGATTCGGGACAGGTTCAAGTGACTCAGGTCCCTGATTTCTTTCAGGTCAAACAAGAACTGGAAGTGAAATATTATACTATGTGGTCTCTTCAGACCTCAGGGTATAATAGGTGGGGGCAAAGGTTAGGTATTAGAGATGAGCGAACACTAAAATGTTCGAGGTTCGAAATCCAATCCGAACAGCTGCACACTGTTCGACTGTTCGAACGGGTTTCGAACCCCATTATAGTCTATGGGGGGAAATGCTCGTTTCAGGGGTACGCAACATTCGATCAAATTCTACTTACCAAGTCCATGAGTGAGGGTCGGGCTGGATCCTCCGAGCAGTCTTCTCCCTACGCAGCGTCCCCGCGGCATCTTCCGGTCTTGATTTCACTCTGCTAGGCATCGGGCCTAGGCAGAGCCGACTGCGCATGCCCGCACCCGCCCGGACATGCGCAGTCGGCTCTGCCCAGGCTCGATGCCTAAGCAGAGTGAATGCAGAGCTGGAAGAGGACGCGGGGACGCTGTGCAGGGAGAAGACTTCTAAAGGTAAGAGAAGAACCAGCGTTGATTGGCAATGTATAGCATTCTGCCAATCAACGCTGGTTCTGCATCGAATCTTAATTTCAAACAGCTAGTAGTATTTGATCGAGTATGAGGTATACAAAATAAAAAAACATTTATACTCACCTTCCCTTACCTCTTTTGGGCCTCTATGTGGCGTCGACGCTCTCTCGGTCTTCTCGGTGACGTCATGTGTCAGACCTCAGCAGTGACATAGGCACTGAGGCGCAGTCACAGGCCTCAGAGGTGACCCTGGCTGATTGACATCAACAGGAAAGAGACAGATGCTAGGAGGAGGCCCAAAATGTTTGGGAAGTTGAGTATAATTTTTATTTTTTACCTCCTCTGGGTGTCCACCTATTATTCTCTGTGGTCTGAAGAGGTATAATAATTTACTCCAATGCACATCGCACAATTTGGGATACTGTGGTCAAACTTGGCTTATGATGATCAGTTCGCCCATCACTGACCTACACTAATAATATAGTGGTGTCAGTTGAGTATCGGGGAGGTGGTAGACTCCCTTTAATAACTAATGACCTGTCCTTAGCATATAACTTGGCACCATAAAGGGGTCTCAGTTTGATCCCTGCTATCAGATCCACTTTATACTTTAGCTTATTGTCCTGATGCTGATATGCTTCTATTCACATTGTGTGACATTTTTGTTATTGACCTACTTAGCTTTTCAATCTAATGTCTCAGCAAAATTTTAAAAATATATACTATATACTGTAGTATAAAAATATATACCGTATACTGTATCAAAATATATACTGTTTATTGTAGTATAAAAATATATAACGTATACTGTATAAAAATATATACCGTTATACTGTACTATGAAAATATATATTGTATATTGTATAAAAATGTATACTGCACTATAAAAATATATACTGCATACTGTAGTATAAAAATATATACCATATACTTAGAGATGAGTGAACAGTAAAATGTTCGAGGTTCGATATTCGTTTCGAGTAGCCCCTCAATATTTGACTACTCGAATCGAATATCGAACCCTTTTGTAGTCTGTGGGGGGGAAATGATCGTTTCAGGGGTAGGCAACATTCGATCAAAATATACTCACCAAGTCCACGAGTGAGGGTCGGGCTGGATCCTCCGAGAAGTCTTCTCCTTGCAGCGTCCCCGCGGCGTCTTCCAGTATTTCATTCACTCTGCCAGGCATTGGGCCTGGGCAGAGCCGACTGCGCATGCCCGCACTACAATATCGTAGTATTTGATCGAATACCTACTCGATCGAGTACTACTCGCTCATCTCTAAATATACTGTATAAAAATAGATACCGTATACTGTACAATGAAAATATATACCGCATACTATAGTATAAAAATATATACCGTATACTGTAAAAAAATATATACTGTATATTGTAGTATAAAAATATATACCGTATACTGTAGTATAAAAATATATACCGTATACTGTAAAAAAGCATTTTCCCTAAATTATTTTGATTACAGTCAATGAAAAAGTTAAAGTTAGAAAAAAAAGCAACGGATCGCAAAAGTAATAAAACACAGTTACTGGCATACTTCGCATGCTCTGACTTTTTACTTTGATGGATGAAAAAAACCTTCAATTTTAGCATAATGTGCTGTTTATTACAATGGAAATTATGTTTAGTAAAATGGATGACATTTTCCAAAAGGCCTGTGAAAATAATAGGAAGTAAAAAACGTAGAAGTAATTGTGACTGCATCGATCTACAGCAGACCGGCACCGCAATGGGGAGCAAAACGGCGCCACAGTATGCTAATATCTTCATGGCCAAGCTTGAGAGTGACTTCCTCTCCACCTGCACCATCAGACCTCTGGCCTACTACCGTTTCATTGACGATATCCTAATCATTTGGACTGGGTCTGAACAACAGCTGATAACCTTCCATGAACAATTCAACCAGTTCCATCCCAGCATCAACCTGACGTTCAATCACTCCTTCTCTGAAATAAACTTCCTAGACACAGTCATCAAGATACAGGACAACAAAATTGAGACATCGCTGTATCGGAAGCCGATTGACCGCCCTACCTACCTAAGATGGGATAGCTTTCATCCTAAACACATAAAGAACTCCATTGTAAACAGCCAGGCTATCGGATACCATTGCATATGTTCAAACCCTGCAGATAGAGACGAACACCTTGGAGGCCTCAAAAACACATTCTTGAGGCAGGGTTATCATCCAAGAACAATTGATAACCAAATCACCAGGGCCACCAGGTTACCAAGATCAAATTTATTAAAATACATTACCAAACAGGAAAACAATTGGGTGCCCCTGGTCGTCACATATAACCCACACCTGGAGACGCTGAGAGGAATCACACGCAAATTGCATCCACTACTACAAAAAGACAACTGTCTAAAATTCATATTTCCAGACCCCCCTCTCCTGTGCTACAGACAACCACCAAACCTCAGGAATATGGTGGTCAGCAGCTCACTGTCACCTCCAACTAACACAGGACCATTTCCATGCGGACAGAAAAGGTCTAAAACCTGCCCTCACATACTGACCACTGACAGGATAGAGATACCAAACTCTAACAGGGAATATCAAATCTGAGGTACGTTCACCTGTTACACACCTAATAATGTAGTATATTTAATATTGTGCACCAAATGTCCCACTGAAAATCTGTATGTTGGAGAGACCGGACAGCAACTTAGAATGCGTATGAATTCACATCGCCATACAATTAGAGAACAAAGACTGGACCTTCCCGTATCAAAACATTTCTGCAATGAGGATCATAATATCACTATTATATAGTCGCTATTGTCTGGGAGCAAAATTTGATCCTGAGGACCTACCCTCAAGATAGCTAGACCCCACACTGATCAGTTGTCCCGGACAGGAGATATACAGCCAGAAGTAAAGTGCTCCATCAAATATATAGCAAAGGTGCCGGAGTACTGCAGCTCTGACCTTTCTGTAAAAGCTGATCAGTGTGGGCCCGGGTGTCAAACTCCTTCCAATCTGACTTATACTGAGAATAGTTCATCAGTATTACAATTGGCCCCAGCCCAGAAAACTCCCTTAGCTACTTTAGTTATTGTTCATTTATCACCATAAGTTTAGATATGTAGACTATATCTTTACTTTAACGTTGGTTATGCATGCTCACAACTGGATTATTCAGTCTCTAAATGGGACTGAGAATTTGGTGACTACAACACTCGGCTACTGCACCTTTGTCAGTTCACAAGACCTTGAGTGGAACAGTATTTTTGTGTGACCACTCTATACAAACTGAGGACCGAGACCTTCATTTTTGTGACCAGCGGATGTCCAAATGGTAGGACAGCGCTTCCTGCACAAACAGCATTCCTGCACACAGTATTATGCCCCGTAGTCACCCCTGCACACATTATTATGCTCCATAGTGGCTCCTGCACACATTATTATGCCCCATAGTGGCCCCTGGGCACAATATTATGCCTCATTGTATACCCTGTACACAGTATTATGCCCCATAGTATACCCTGTACACAGTATTATGCCCCATAGTGGCCCCTGCACTCATTATTATGCCCCATAGTGTCCCCTGCACACAGTATTATGCCTCATGGTGGCCCCTGTACACAGTATTATGCCCCATAGTATACCCTGTACACAGTATTATGTCCCATAGTGGCCCATGTACACTTTATTATGCCCCATAGTGGCCCCTGAACACACTATTATGCCCCATAGTGGCCCAGGCACTCATTATGACGCCCCATAGTGGCCCCTGCACAGTATTATGCCCCATTGTGGACCAACCTTTTCAGACCCCAGAGTATAATAATCGGAGACTCAGGGGAGGATAAAACCATAAAAAACACTGTTACTTATCTCTCCCAGGCTCCGGCGCACTACAGATCTCTACAATGTTGAACCAGGCGTCACCTGACCCAGGCTGGTTTTGCAAACATAATGAGGCTGGCTGGGCCACATGACGTATGTGATATCACCAAATAGGCGTGTAAACTTGCCAGAATGCAGGAGAGTAACAGTGCTTTTTATGTTGTCTCACCTTCCCTGGCCCAATGATCATTATACTCAGGGGTCTGAAAAACACCCCCTAGTATAATGATAGTAGTGTATGTGGACACCGCGGACCTGCGACCTCACTTACTAATCCCGCTCCTGATCACAGCTGCATCCGCAAAAAGGGAAGCGCAGGTGGCCGTGAGCAGGAGCGAGGATCGGTAAATAAATAAATAATCTGCTGGGGTTACTACTGGGCCTCTTAGAAATGAAAAAAAAAAAAAAACAACAAAAAAAAAAAAAACACATCAGGGGCTCCCTGGGCCCCTAATGTCCTTGAGCGCTGCTACTCTGGTAGCTACACCCCTGATTAGGAGACACGCCCTTTAAGGAAAGCTATACCTGACCAGGGTGCGATGGGCCCCCTCTAGCCATGGCCTTTAATGCCAGAAACATCAGTCAACCCTGCCCTGTGATATCCAATATGTAAAATGTGAATTTCATGAAAGAGTTTAGATTGTGATCCTTCTACTTCATGTCGCACCTCCGCAAGTGACACAAGTTCATTAAACAAGTCGAAGCTTGAGTAATTTTCTCTCTTTGAGATTCTTCTATACTTGGGATTTAGCGGTACTATTTTCTACCGCGGAGAACGGCTTCCTATAGCGTAAGACATTATTAAAATATCACAAGCATGGTGAGTGGGAAACGGACTCAGCCTGCACCACTGAGAATATTCATGTGCTATATTATAAATGCTACTGGTTAAGCTAAACGTTAATGCATTCAGGCCATCTCACACAAGCATAGGTTGTAAAAACCATCTTCCTAATGCCACTATATAATTTCAATTCATGATATATCATGTTGGAAACCCATTATTTTCCACATGAGAACATTTCTTTTTCACAGTCTTTAACCTATAAAGATGTCTATTCAGCAGAAACATCGCACTCCTATAGCCAAGGGCCATGTAAATATGCCGTCTCGGGGAAAAAACGCAAGCTAAGCGAAATCCTCCGGCGTGGCGGTGAAGGAGTTAAAAATGATGAATCACTTTGTCCGGAATCTTACAGATGTAGCAACCACCCATAGATAACCAATGCAAAGGAGAGAGGGAAAAAAAGACATAGTCCTTTCCGACTTATGTAATTCTTTAAAGGTCAGGCGAGGGAGGGAGAGGAGAAGATCCTGCACATAGCTAATTTAGAGTTCAGTGAAGCAGCAGAACCCAGTGGTAAATTGAAGCGTACATAATCCTAGCGCTCTGGGGACATCTTACGTAAGGCGAAAATTTTTGTAGTTAACCTTTACAGTCCTGTAAATATTTTAATATTAGCTCTATATTAAATTGTACAGTAGACTGGTGAACAATCAATATTTCAGTGGTTCCTTATACCGGATTTAGTCTATGCAGAAGTTGATTAATTTCCAACTTTATAGCAATGGACGGTCTCTTTTAATGAAACCTCTTTTACATCTCCTCTGCCTGGTGCCTAAAATTCATTTATGTTTCAATTTAGCCTCCACATCCTGTATATCAAATAATCCTTTAAAGCATCCGTCAGCTTCAAGAGCTGAACATGTATTTGAACCCGGCGCACTCAGAAAATCAATTATTTAAATGTAATATTAATTAAATTGCAGTTTTTCTAGGAGCAGAAAAAAAAAATCGTTGACCATTTGCATAGACTTATATAGTGCAAAGTGAAATGTGCGAGACTAATGCTTTGAAATGGGTTAACCGGGCGCTGATGGTGCGGAGAGGTTCTACAGCTTTGGATAATCCACAAGAAAATGGTCACGTGGGACGGTCTCTTCATCTTATGGTGAGTCGTTGGCTACTTTTAGTTTGTTACACCCTATAGGATGCACAAGGGGTACGGTACAGTGCCCATACATAAAGCATAAGAGAAGTGGTACTGCCCAGTGCCCATGTATATAGAGTAAAATAGGTGATACTGTGTAGTGCCCAAATATACAGGGTAAGAGAAGTGGTACTGCCCAGTGCCCATATATACACGTCTACCAATAAGTATTCAGACACCCATGCAAATCAAGATATCTGCGGCTGTGATGTACGTCACGCCTTCCGCGGTAAAATATCGTGTAGGAAACATCATTGATATTAGTCGCATGCAAGATGCCACGAAGTGCAGAGTTGTCCGATTTCGAGAAAGGGGTAATTGTAGGGTAGCACAGAAATTCTTAAAGGACATAGCAAGCGAACTGAATTACCCAAAATCGACAGTGGCCTATGTGATTACGAAGTGGAAGGTGAATGGTGATTGTCAGAATGTGCCCCGAGTCGGCAGACCCCCAAAACTGGGAGATAGAGATGATGGGTGCTGGCCAGAGAAACTGTACCCAACCGATGGCTCACATACTCCAGGAGTGTCACCAGGCATCCGGGAGTATTGTGTCGCTCAATCCCATCCGTAAGGAATCATCTGCTGGGGTCTACCAACTATTGTATAGGAATAAATGTTGTTTTTCTATTCTACCACAGGGGTCCAAATACTTATTGGTAGACAGTGTATAGGTTAAAATAGGTAATACTGTGCCCATATATACAGGATAGGAGAAGTGATATTGTGTAGTGCCCATAGATATCATATAAAATATGTAATAATGTGCCCAAATATACAGGAAAAGAAAAATGGTGCTGCTCATAGATATACAGCATAAAAGTCAAGATGAGTGGACCGGTTCATAACAACTTACAAATTTTCCAAAATGTTCTTGTTCAGCACAAACTGCGATTTTAGGGACTTTAGATTCTCTTCAGTATAATAAGCAAAGACCCAGCGGAGATGCAGTAAGATAATAAACATTGACACCCTCCCTCACCTCTTCTGGGCTCCCCTGCAATGTTATGGGGTGCACATTTTCCATGTATCTTCGGTTCTCCTTGGGCCTCTTTCGGTGTCTGTTGTGATGTCATTGTCCCCTGCTCATATAATGTTGGCATGCCCGAACCACAGACCTCAGTGGTCACATAGGGCGTTCTGACGTCAGGATGCTATCCTGCAAGTATCATATTGCAATGCCACACAAATGTAGCAGTCACTATTGACTGCGGCATCTAAGGGGTTAAATGTCTAGGATCAGCATTTTTGGAGGAGGTGCCCAACTGCGAGACCCTGCACTATTCTGATGCAATTGACGTAGAAAATCAATTGCATTGGAGAAAAGCCGAATAGTGACTGATGTAGAAAGTCTATAAGTAGGTTACTAATGGGTATTTCGGTAATTTTAAATCTTTTAAAAAAATTTTAATTGATTTTTTTTTTATAAAAACAGTTAAAAAAAAATATAACAGAGTGAAAATAAAAAACACATGCGAACATACCCTATCAAGGAGAAAGACAGCAGTATGCTGATATTGTGAAAATATTGCTGGAAATCTTTTTGGTTTTCATTTTTATTTCCACCATTTACTGGTCACTATAAGTATTGTGCATTATTTCACGGTGGTAACTTTTTAGCAATTTCCGTGTGAACATACCCATAGGCCTCATGCATATGGCATATGACTGTGTGCAATGTACGGGTCAGTAAAAGCGGCTCGATGATTCACGGATTGGTGTTCATGTGTTATCCGTGGTTTTCACTAACTCATACATTGAGATAAATGGACTACGCTGCAAATAAAGATAGCTATATAGGACTGGATATGGATATGGATATTTTGCAGCTCTTTATTATGGCGCAGGCAGACAGCCACAAAAAACACCCATGGAAATGTATGGGTCCGTATTTCCTACAGTTATGTGCATGGAGCCTTACAGTACTAAAAAACATGGCAGTATAAAAATTAAAGAGGACTAGAGATGAGCGAACACTAAAATGTTTGGGGTTCGAAATCTGATTCGAACAGCCGCACACTGTTCGAACGGGTTTCGAACCCCGTTATAGTCTATGGGGAGAAATGCTCGTTTCAGGGGTACGCAACATTCGATCAAATTCTACTTACCAAGTCCATGAGTGAGGGTCGGGCTGGATTCTTCTCCCTGCGCAGCGTCCCCGCGTCCTCTTCCGGCCTTGAATTTACTCTGCCCAGGCCCGATGCATTAAAAGCGGACATGCGCAGTCGGAAGCGGACATGCGCAGTCGGCTCTGCCCAGGCCCGATGCCTGGCAGAGTGAATTCAGAGCCGGAAGACGCCGCGGGGACGCTGCACGGAGAAGACTTCTAAAGGTAAGAGAAGAACCAGCATTGATTGGCAATGTATAGCATTCTGCCAATCAATGCTGGTTCTGCATCGAATCTTAACTTGAAACAGCTAGTAGAACTCGATCGAGTACGAGTATTTCGAATACCGTAGTATTCGATCAAACACCTACTCGATCGAGTAGTACTCGCTCATCTCTAAAGAGGACCTTTCACCCCCTGGGGCACATGTGGTGTAATACACTGCTAGAAAGCCGACATCGACTTTCACGTTCTGTGCCCCTGGTGAAGAGCTATCGGTGCTAGTACTGTAGCTCTTCACAGTCAGGAACGTTCTTCCTCATAGTAGCGCTGTATTGTGAGAGGGGGCGTTTCTTACTGCCTAGCGATGATGCTGAGCGGTGAGCAATGCCCCCCCCAGTATTTGTCTATGGACGAGAACTATCAGGAGGGAAGGGAGGCGTTCCTCACCACTCTCCCAGTACAGAGCAATAGATGCTACCACGAGGAGGGATGTTCCTGACTGACTGAAACCCCCTTCTGACGGTGAAGAGCTACAATACCAGCACCGATAGCTCTTCACCGGGTGCACAGAACGTGAAAGGTGATAGTGCGCTGAATTCAGCACACTGTTGGCTTTCTAGCGGTATATAAATCCATATGTGCCCCAGGAGATGACATATCCTCTTTAAATATACTAAGGAATCCCCCCTGTACTGTCAGTTGTGGGGATTGCCTCCTTCACTGACAATCCCCTGTCAGGCAAGAATAGGCCCCTCTCCTTCTGGGGCCCTAGTGTCTACCTAAGCTTACTAGGTATGGAGGCCAGCCCTGCGTACTGTGCCGTGCCATATATACTGCAAAGTGCTGATACCATATATGCTGAATAAAAAATGTGGTACTGTGCAGTACCCAAAGATAAAGGATAAAAATAGTTTTATAATCAGCGTCTCTTATACAAGCTCCCTGACAGACTCCTCTTCATACATGTAGGGGGTTTGAGGACCGTAGCAGAGGCCATCTGTATTTCACAGCAAGGGAATGGGCACAGAGCATAATTTCAGTTCAATATTTTTGTTCCAAATATTCAGAGACAATCCCTTTAAATTTGCCTGGTGGCCTCCCACCTAACAGTATAGCAAAAAAATAGGAGATCAAAGTTGTTTGGCCATTCGTGTAGTTAAGAACCTTTTGTCACCTATACGCTCCATTCTGTAATTTGCCATTACTATGTGCTTTGTCATGACTGTATTAATCCTTTATAATGCTTTACTCCTGTGCTATGATATAATGTATATTATTCGTATATTGTGTATAATTCCTGTGCTCTAACATGAGAAGATTCTGCTTTCACACACACTATGTGCATAATCCATATATTCTGACATGCCTACGTGCCCTATCCAGGTACATGTCCTCCTAGTGTTTCAGGGGCTGTTTCAGGATAATGGTGGTACTCTCCATATTGGGTGGATGTGCTCTGGCAGATGATGATTCAGAGGTTGTTGAGCCATTTGGAGACAAACACAATGTCTGTTTTTCTACTAGGCCTCATACCACTGGGATTCCAATATGGTCCTTATAAATTACTTAAATATGTTTCGATGTCCACTAGAATTCATGTAGCATCAAAATGCAGTTCTATTGTCAGAGGTTATGAGACCAGTTGACACCATCGTGCTCAATTTTACCACTACCATAATTTATACTTGAACACATTTCAGTAATGTGTGGGCCCCGTGGCCCATGGTCACATTCTCCTAGTCTGTCCTATTGTTTGCAATTATAACCCCTAGGATGAGTAACTTTGCTCTTACATGCCCCCTCCATGGTATAATTCCTAATATTGAAATTTTTAACTGCTACAATAAACATTCATACTCCCTCACGGTGTTTGTTCTTGGGCATCTTCCAGTCTCTTCTTGACTTTTCTGTGACATCAGTAGCCACAGATCACCACTGAGGCCCAATCATGGGCGCGAGTCAAAATCATGATGCTTTGTAGGGTTGAGCCGATCTTGACTTTTCAGGATTGATTTTAAAATCTGATTTCCGATCATTTTTCATTCAAACCCGATCTCGATCCCAATTCCGATCCCAATGCAAGTCAATGGGATTTTTTTTATTAATCGGAGATTGGATTTTAAAAGCAATCCTATTCACTATACAGCATGGAATCTAACATTTGTTAGAATCCACGCTGTGTAGTGAATCACTAAAGTAGCCAGAGGATTTTTTTTTAATCCTCTGACTACTTAGTCCCCCCTGGTGTCCACTTACCTGCAGAGATGGCTGGTCCGGTGCCCAGTGCCTTCCTTCTTCTTTGCCTCGCTGCCGCTCCACGCTGCTCTTCTCCCTTCGCTGCCCCCTCCCTGCAAGGTTAGGAGAGTGTGGGCGGGTTAGGAGTGTGTGGGCGGGTACTGGGAGGGGAGACGTCACATCTCCCCGCCCACACTCTCCTAAGCCACAAGCCCCGCCTACCTAGCGCTTTAAACTCTAACCTGGGAGGCGGGACAGAGAGGCCTTCTTGCGAGGACAAGAAGAAGGAGGGCACCAAAGCTGCCATCTCTAGAGGTAAGTAGCTGCTTAGTGATGTTTAGTTTAGCCTCCCATTCGAATGAATGGAGGCAGCCGGCGCGCAGGGGGTTAAGGCTGTCTGCCGGCTGCTTCCATTCATTCCTATGGAACTGCAGCGGAGCCTTCACACTGAGTATACAGCGTACACTCAGTGTGAAAGCTAAGCAAAGCATTGTGGGAAAAGATCACCAATCTCGATCCTACATAAAAAGATTGTGTTCGGAATTCTGATCGCGATCGTGAAATTTTCTCGATCGCCGATCGGAATCCGATCTTTTCCGAACACGATCGCTCAACCCTAATGCTTTAACACAAATGTGTTTACGTCGACTTTTCCTCATGTGACATCTCTGAGCCCAATAAAGATGCATTACAAAAATGACTTGCCCAGAATATGACACTGAAAATAAGATTTTTACGATTCCTCTACATTAAGCACTATCAAAGATTTGATAGAATACAAAAAGTTTTTCTTAATTTTTCCAAGCTTGACCCTTTTCAGAATAAATTCCTTGGTGACACGGGAAGTGGGTTTTTTTTTTTTTTTTTTTTTTTTAATCTTTTTCTTCTTTTCTTTCTTTTTCATTTAATTGGAGAAGGTTTCCATTATGCAAATGGATTCACAATTTATAAAATATTAGCTGTTCAGGGGAGCTTTCACACTGAAGGTTTGCATGTTTTCATGTTAGTAAATTAGCAGTTGTCTAATGGGCATCATACTACCTAAAAGCCTAAAAAATTCTTATATTACATCGTATTTTTCTTCACTTGTGAAGGAAATTGTTATGCAGCGCTGCTTTAGTCATTAACAGAGGAAAGCGTCCCTTCACCTATCTCCACCCTCATTAAAAACGAAAATAACGACTCAGATTTACTAATAGTTAATGTACTTAGACAGTCTGAAAATATGCCAGATTTATCACAGTGGCTGATACTGGATGAGAAATCTAGTGTATGTTTAGTCAGTCTAGTCTATGTTTATACCATAATTTTGTTGGCTTACTTTGAGACAAAATTTTTGGACACAATTTTGAAGCATTTTTGGTGCATATTGGAACATTTAAGTCATATCCCATTTTACTTAGAATCCATACCCACAAGTCTGGCAGGTCAAAAATTTTAGCCCAAGCTTGATGCACCAAAGATTATTATTGATTGAGTCTAATGCTAGGTTCAGACTAGCATTCGGCTTTCTGTTCTTCAGGTCCATTTGGGGACCCGAAAAACGGAACACTAATCTGCAAACCCCATAGACTATGATCCAACTTTAGATGTATCTAACCAACCATTGGGCATGACGGAAACTAACATCAGGCGTCTGCATATCGGATTACCTCAATTTGCCAGAGACTAAAGACCCTCCTACTGCATATCATGCATGTTCAAAAATTCTAAAATTTCTGTTCATTTTCATATGGTGACACCGGTAACTTTTTTTTATAACTCTATATACAGAGCTGTTTGCGTGCTCATTTTTGGCAGGGCAAGTTGTAGTTTTTATTAATAGAATTTGTTTGATCACTATTTATTACATTTTTTTTGGAGGCGATTGCATTTTGACTTGATTTTGCGCCATGCCATTCACAATATAGGATAAATATGGACTACGTCAGATCCAACCAGTGGGAAAACTTCATCTGGAGAATTAAAGAATCGGGCAGATATAATTCTGAAGTGGTATGTCATCTTATATTTCACATTTTACCTCTGTACTTTTTTGTCTAAAATATGTCTTATTTAAGAATGACAAAAAAACAGACATTATCCAAGTGGAGGCGCTAACATTGTTAGGAAAGCATAGTAGGCTATAAGTGAGCATGATCTAGATAGAGACTAATTTTATTCTTAGGTGGTAAAGATTGGACCAAATATGAAGAAGGTCACGAGCACCACTATTGCATATGCACTGCTTCGATTGCATATGGTAGCCTAGAAGTTGTTGACACCCAACTGATTCAGTAGATGTCACAGGATACAGGCACGAGACCAAATGGGCTCTATCAGCAAGACACAGAATGGTGGTGCCCAGCACTTTAACTGGGACATGTAGAGTCATCATCCGATAGATCCCATAGTTTTAAGTCCTGGAAGACAAATCGGTACAATGGAGTCAAACAGGATTTATAGCAATAGAACAATCATTCCGGATTCCCCATAAATGCAATCCAAAAACTTTGATTGTTCCATGTTTAATAAGTTATAGACAATACAGTACACTGCAGTCTGTCAAATTTAATAAGGCAAAATAAAGATTTTTGGATTTTATTCATGGAATTTCCGAATTACCATTTTCTCTGTGCACCCTTGGTTTTACAGTATATAGGATAATCCTGGATTGATACTCTAAATATTCATTATCTTTAGTGATGGATTCATTTGTGGTCGAGCCACTTGTTCGGCCTGAACCACAACTGCTATTACTGTAGTTTGGGGTCTCTTCAGTCCGGAGAGTTTAATACGTGAAGGTATGGAAACATAATAAATAGTTCTATTCACCTTCCTTCACCTCTCTTGGGCATCTATCTATTCTTTACATCATCCAGTCGACTTCTCACGGAAAGTCTCTACCACTACTAAGAGATGATCTGCAGGGATCTTAGATGTTGCACCCCTATGGCTATTCAATTAATGATTTACCCTAAAGATAGGTTATCAACTTTAAACGTCTTGGAAAACCACTTTAATTGTGATATTATAAGTCATGCAAAATTCCGTATTTCCTGCATTGATACTCCCATCTCTGCTATGACAGTACATCTACAGGTCATATACATTATACTGTAGAGTCAAGTGAAATTGGCTAAAGGTACTGAGTAGAGATGAGCGAGTAGTATTCGATCGAGTAGGTATTCGATCGAATACTACGGTATTCAAAATACTCGTACTCGATCGAGTACCACTTGCTATTCGAATGGAAAAGTTCGATGCAGAACCAGCATTGATTGGCCGAATGCTATACAGTCGGCCAATCAACGTTGGTTCTTCTCCTACCTTTAGAAGTCTTCTCCTTGCAGCTTCCCCGCGGCGTCTTCCGGCTCTGAATTCACTCTGCCAGGCATCAGGCCTGGGCAGAGCCGACTGCGCATGTCCGCTTGTAGTGCGGACATGCGCAGTCGGCTCTGCCCAGGCCCGATGCCTGGCAGACTGAATTCAGAGCCGGAAGATGCCGCGGGGACACTGCACGGAGAAGACTTCTCGGAAGATCCAGCCCGACCCTCACTCGTGGACTTGGTAAGTATAATTGGATCGAATGTTGCCTACCCCTGAAACGAGCATTTCCCCCCCCATAGACTATAATAGGGTTCGATATTCGATTCGAGTAGTCGAATATTGAGGGGCTACTCGAAAAGAATATCGAATCTCGGACATTTTACTGTTCGCTCATCTCTAGTACTGAACATTTAAGGTTATATATCCATACAATAATATTAGACAGCATATAAAAAATCTTCATTGCATTGTTTTGAACTGAGTATATCTTCGAGTCACTCTCTAAGGCAATGGGTATGTGTAGGTTTTATACAGTACACCATGTATAAATGATATAGTAGGAGTATCTCCATCTGAAGAAGGCTGATGATAGATGAGTATATTAAAATACCAAATTAGTTCTCTTTTATGCTACTCGTATAATCTATCCTCATAAATCCCTTGTCAAGAACTTCGAAAAGAAAGCTTGTTATCGAAGGACTGTACTCTGGTGGAGCAAGCTAGGGATGAATCTGTTGATACATATAGTGAGTTGTATTGTACAATGTCTTGTATTCTTTGTTAAAGGAATAGTCTAGAATTTCGAGAAGACTAAAAGAAAGAATTGTAATAAAATAAAAAACAGCACCATCTATTAAAGGGAATGTGTCGCCAGAAAAGGATCTATATTTTAATCATGTTTTATCTCAATTATATTTTTAAAGAATTTTTGAAGAGCTTTTTTAAAATAATTCCATGTTATTTTCTACTTAAAAAAACCCCAAAACACATAAAACCCTTCAGTTCTGACACCAGGCCGTATAATATGCTGAGACTTCCTATTTTCTGTAGATTTATTTGCAGCATCCCCCTCACTTGTCAGAACAATTTTTAAAATATAGATAATAACGCAGAAAATTAAAAATTTCACCAAAAAAATCATTAAAAGTATGTTTAACATAAAAGCATGATTTATTCCCTTTAAATCATCTGCAGCTCCAGGGCTAACACTCCAATAGTCACCAATTGTGTTTGATTACTTATCCTTTTTGCATTACCATGGCTGATCTTGGAGGTCTCAATCTCTACATATGCTATGACCACCACCGACACCACTGGTGGGCTGTCTCAGTTATATGCTTGTACAGCAAGTCATCTCGGCAATGGACAGAGGTGTAGCTAGAGGGGATGCAGCAGTAGCAGTTACTACTGGGCCTTGGAATGTCCCTTTAAGCTGTCATCCAAAAACTATTTGCTTTGACTACTTTTTATTTGGAATCTCAGTGTAACATCTCTGCCTGTTCAGGTCTCTGCGCCACCCTCCGTTCGCATGTTGCAGCACAGGAGGCGTGTTCAGTTTGATTCTTTGCTTAGGGTTGTTGTTGCTCTGTCTGAACACTGCTCTATTACCTCTCCTCTGTAACTGAATTTCCACCTCAGCCATCTCCTGCACCTTAGTTTTCCTCAACTCCTCTAATAGTTAATCCTAGCTTTGCCTGTGTGATTGACAGCTGATCTGCCAATCAAGTCTGGGGCAGGTCCTGGATTTCCTATATACAGGTCATCAGCCCACACATGTTTGCTAGCAATTTTGACTCTGTCCTGTGACTTTGTCCCTGCTAAGCTCCTCTTTCTGTCATTATTGTATTCTGACTTCTGCTACACTTTGACTATTCTCTTGGATTTTGATTCTGTACTGTATTGCTCGACTGTTATCAACCCTTTGGCTTGCTGTCTCTGCTTCTATGTTATCTTGTCCTGTCTTGTTCTGTGTACACTTATTTCAGAGAAGGGACTGCTGCCCAATTTTTCCTGTCATTAGAACAATGTGGCAATTAGGTAGGGACAGGGGCTGGGTCAAGTTTAGGACTCACTGTCTCTGTCTACCTTCTTCCATTGTTCCAACAGCAGCACTAAGGAATTGTACAACTAGCGATTCACTTACACTCATTGTATATTCTGCTCACTGTAGCACTGCTCACTGCTGTTGCCTTAAGATTATCATGATGATATGTGAAGCTTCCTGCAGCTAATCAGAGCTCTGAGACACTGAACCAATCAGCATCTGAGAGGGGATATGTAAAGTCTGTTCTTAATTTTCCAGGTTCCTGCTATTAGTTAGTTGTGACTAGTTTGGCTCCTGCCTCTGAACATATCTGTGAGTTGCTGCATCCCTAACATTGGTTTTTTTTAACTGAATATTCACTGGCTTAGTGATTTTGGCTTTGACCGTTAACTCTCAGATGGACCTTGACTTGGACATGTTTATTCCTTTGATTCCACTCTCTTGGTTTGACTTGTCTTGTGAGTTTTTCTGTGTTTCCTGATTTGATCTCAGTTTGTAGTGTCTATAGTGTTGAATTTTTTACACTACGTTTCTGGAGTGATAACCTGGGTCTAAATCCAGTTGAAGACCAAGCAGTTTTGTGATGGGTTCTGGTGAAGACATTTGGCTAGTCTTAAATTCAGTATTGTGTGAGATTTAGGCAGCTTGTTCTACTGTTCTCTGGTATCTGCCATTTTTTAATTTTTTTTTTTAGGAAATTGCTCCTATGGCAATTTGATACCACAATGTAGTACCAGTAAGTTTAAATCATAACTAAACTTTAGAATAACTTTTTATTTTCTGGCACCAAATATGTCATTATATTTAGTTTCAGCTATGTTTTCATTTCTTGCTATGTAACATATACCTATCATTGTCATTTTATTATGTCAATTTTCGTATGTCAGAATATTTAACATTCAATCCTATATGAAAAATTGCAGCTATTGAAATCACTGGGTAAAACCCAGTAATTTTAATCATTGACATGTTGTAAATTTTTAACACGGTATGGTATTTAAGGGGTTTTTCTAACTCCCCAGTGTAATAGGCTCAGAGTTGCAATACCCCATGGCCATTGGTATACATTGGACGGAGCCTGCAGCCCTATTATTTCAATACGATCTGAGTTGTTTCCGACACCCCGAAGCACCAGGATTGGTACAAGTTGTGTATGTGCTGGACTCCCGTCAATCATATATGGACTACCTATACTCTGATCAGTAATAAAAAAACACTGGGTATCCATAAAACCTCTTTAAATCCCTTCCACAATGCTGAAACTGTAACTCACAGAGGCTAAGGGCGGGTTCACATCTGCGCCCGGTCTCCACTTTCAGATTTCCGTCTTCTGCCGACAGGAGACGGAAACCCGACAGACAGTGTCCGCCCGTGAGCGACCATGAGCGTTTTGTGTTCTCCATGGCGAAACCGTTTTTTTTTTTTTTTTTTAAACGGACACAAAGTCCTTCACGTCCATTTTTGTGTCTGGTTAAAAGAAAAACGGTTTCACCGCAGAGACCAGAAGACGCTCACAGGCGCTCATGGCGGACACTTTGCAAACCCATTTAAATGAATGGGTTTGAAAACTGGCTGCCGGTTTCCGTCTCCTGTCCAGTTTCTCGGGCAGAAGACGGAAACCTGAAAGCGGAGACCAGGCGCAGGTGTGAACCCGCCCTAACCTGTGGTGATTCCTCCCAGTGTGTTGCTGACAAGTGGAGGAAATCTCACACCAATACACCAGAATCTAACTTGTCACCGAGCATGGAGACAGTAAATGTGCAGTTACACAAATCAGGAGAAGGAAGGGGAATATTCAGGTTACAAGTATAGGTAGTCCATATGGCTGCATTATACATCCTATGTACTATATATTATACAGTATATCTAATCTATACATTGTATTTTAATAATTTGATTTTTCAATTCCATCATTCTCCACTTTTTCTCCTCCAAAAAGTTCATCATCCATTCTCTGAAGGGACTGAGCAGCCTCCAGGCACAAGCCTCCTCTGCCAAACAATAAATCTGAGCATATGGACAGAGTCCTTGAATTGAACACAGACTGTTAAGGAACCAGACCTTAAATAACATTGTATCGTGACTCTGGATAGTGGGTACTTGGCTGTGACAACCTCCCATTCATTTTAATAAAAAATGAGTCGCTCTCACCATTAATAGATGAAATAGTGTAACTGGAACAAGGTAGAACAGAATAACATCTGATCAAACCTTAACTGGCTTTTAATGTAAATCAGCCATAAATTAAGGAAATAATTTAGAACGAGGCACCGAATGCGGGATGTTACAGGAGAACTTACAGTTTCTTTGCTTCTAAGGACAGGGGTCATCTATATTTGGTACTCCAGTTGTTGTGAAACTACAACTCCCAACATGATCCGGTCACTTCCATGGAAGTTCCAAAAATAGCAGAGCAAGTGTGCATGCTGGGAGTTGTAGTTTTGCACCAGATGGAGTGCCAAAGGTTGCCTACCCCGGACTACAAATTTGAATTGCCCATAATAACTCCGGAGTATCTTTTCGTATAATTCTGCATTGTGCCGTTCCTCTGTTATTCCTCCTGGAATGTATGTATGTTATAATTCCCCTTGTGAAAGGGACATGTTCTTACAAAATCCTATAACTCTGATTGGACAATGTCAGAGCATGCAGGGTCACACCTCCAACTGGTAACAGAATCCACTGAGTATGGGGAGATGGGTCAGAGACTGGCAGAGATAATCTGCCTTCAGAGGTGTCATGCACAGGTTGTCTCGCTTCTTTCTATTTAGAACATCTGCTCAACCTAGCAGTCACTGCCTAGATGAGGGTGCATGTGCTTGGAAGGATCAGACGTGATTAGAGATGAGCGAGTAGTATTCAATCGAATACCTCGCCAGCATAGGAATGCGTGTAATCGGCCGAACACCAAGGGGTTAAACGCTTCAAATATTCGATGGCCGATTACACGCATTCCTATGCCGGCGAGGTATTCAATCGAATACTACTCGCTCATCACTAGATGTGATATCACATATATGGACGTTCTAACCTTCTATGGTTTTTTGGCTACATAGTGACATGGCCCAATATGACTGGTGTCCGACAGCTAGTGTCCGCTACCAAAGATGTCAGACTTTTCAAGCAGACAGAAAAAACCTACATGTCGGGTTTTGCTGTTCGCTTGAAAAGTCGGACATCTTTGTGAACGGACAGTTAAGGACAGACACGGACTGTAAAAGAACGCACCCGATGTCCATTTAAATCAATGCAAAATGTAACGGACACAGCTAGTGTCCGATTCTAATGTCTGCACAAGATTTTGCACGGACATTAGCAGCGGACACTAGCTGTCGGACACCGATGGTAGTGTGAACGATCCCTAAGGGAGACCCTGAAAGTTTCAAGACAGTCTTTTCCCCGGTTTATTGAATATCCATCTTTGAGCCCCATCAGTGCGGACAATATTGTGTAGGGACATTATTATTTTGACACTGGAAACGGTAACCAGATGTCAATTTCTTCAAAAATGTAATTCTAAGAATAATATCCAAGGAACATCACGTGCAGTTCTAAGAAAAGATGCCCCAAATAGTTTTTTCAAGGTGAATACAGTACTTTGTAAAATAGACTTTTCAGGAGAGGTGACAGGATCTCTTTTAATGTCTCCTTAAAGGGAGTCTATCATTTGAAAAACTCATTTTCAAATAAAGGCACATTGGAATAGCCTTTAAAAAGTCTATTCTACTCCTACCTTTACCCCTTTGATTCTCCCCACTGTTTCTTCAAAATTTGGTTTCTTCTGGTATGCTAATGAGGATCACGGAGCAGCAAAAACGTCCCCCCCAGCGCCTCAACTACCTCCCCCATCATACCTGTCCACCGCCCCCTTTCATGCTTGTGCTCTGTCCCCTTCTCCTCTTTTCTGGAACTTGTGCCTTGCACAGGCCTCTGACACCGCGCTGTACCTATCTAAAATTTCAGGCTCACGCAATCGGCTCTGCCACTATGGGTTTAGGCAGAGCCGACTGCGCATGTCCAAGCAGCCGTTTTGTAGTGGTCTGTTAAAATAGATTACTGTGCTTGTATGCTCAGTTTTCCAGAGAACTATATGAACATACTGCTCAGGCGCAGTACTATCGCCACAAAATAGCCGCTCGGGCATGCGCATTCGGCTCTGCCCAAAACCGCGGTGTCAGAGCTGATTGCGCATGCCCGAGATTTTAGATAGGTACAGCGTGGCATCAGAGGCCTATGCAAGGAGCAAGTTCTGGAGAAGAGGAGGAGGAGGGGAGGGAGCACAAGCATGAAACAGGCTGTGGACATGTATGACGCGGGGGTGCTCGGAGCGCTGGGGGAACGCTCCCGATGCTCCGTGATCCTCATTACAAGAAGAAACTGAATTTTGAAGAAACGGCGGAGAGAATCAAAGAAGTAAAGGTAGAAGTAAAATAGACTTATTAAAGGCTATTCCAACTTTTAGTTGAAAAGGATTTTTTCAAATGATAGACTCCCTTTAAAATAATTCAGTAATCTAATGTAAAGCCACATTATAATGATATTACAAGTAACTACAGCTGTATCAGAATATAACTTGACCTTCTACAATGTGATAACTCAATGTAGCGTACTAAGTATCTTATCCAAGCAGACAACAAAAACCATTGAAAAGGTTGAATTAACATTTGGTACCAGATTGTTGGGAACGCATTAAGTGTGTAGTTTGTTACATCTGTAAAAAATCACAAACTCAGCTATATTGTAAATTCATATCTGCCGGATCTGTATCCCTATACATTGTATCCATGATAACATCTTGAAAATGTTGTGAAGCTCAAAAATAGAAGCTCCTTGATGCCTTCATCAGCCATCACAGGGACACTGGCATCTGCAAGATCCATAAATTTTTAAGCTAATTTACAGAAAAAGTCAAGGATCATGGTGAAGCAATAAACAGAAGGCAGACTAAATCAAAGGAATTTGTTGTGCATAATATTTGTCCTTTACAGATATCCTTTTTTAATATGAAGGGGGATAAAAGGACTTAAAATGTTACAATACTTTAACTCGCTGATTATGCAAAAGTGTAAAAATTAATTTAGAGATTGTTTTCTAAATGAAGAAAGAGGGAATATAAAAGATGGTTAATTAAAATGTTTAATTAGAGAATATCCCAATCCTCCGGTCTGCGAGTAAGAGAATTACAATCACTGTGGTATCTACCTTGCAATGTCTCAGACACCAAAACAACATATCTTAAAGGTGTTTTCCAGGCAGAATTTTTTTTTAAAGGTGTGTTAGTGCTAGTAATGGGCTAATAAGTACATCCATATATCTTTAGCAGTTATTGGAGTGATTTCTGGGTGTCTCTGGTTGCTGATGCATTCTCTGCCTTTGTTTACTTGGTGTAACTTCCTGCTGTGCAGCTTCCTGTGTAGCTTCTACACTAGTTCCCTCTCACTCTGACCCTCTCCTCTCTTACTCCACTACAAAACTTTCCCTGTTTTTTTAAGCCTAGTGATCCCACCCATTACTAGCCCCATACACCCTCTCTATCTCTCTAAGCCTAGTGATCCCACCCATTATTAGCCCCTCCCACCCTCCCTGTCTCACTAAGCCCAAGCCCTCCCACCCTCCCCTGTCTCTCTCTAGCCTAGAAATGTCGCCCATTACTAGCCCCTCCCTTCCTCCCCATCTTCCTAGCTAACCTATTCCACTCACTACTAGAAGACAGGAAGAGGGGGAGGAGCTGTTCCTGGACACAGGAAAGCTTGGTAAATATTGGTAGGGATAGGAGAGGGGAAGAGTAATGGTGATGTTCCACTTCGGAAGCGATGAAACGGAACGTCACTGGATTATCAGAAAGTGTCATATGACCGCTCCAGGGGTATGGGTAGTTATATATTTTTTTTTAAATTAAAGTAAATTAGAAGTTAGGCAGGGGGGAGTTTAGATTAGAGGTTAATTTTTAGTTTATCCTGGACAACCCCTTTAATGTGTGTAGCATACAGGCCTGGATTCACCATTACTTACAATGACTCATCAATGCATTATGAGTAAATGAGTTTCCTCCATGGCTGCTTGCCACAGCTCCAGCTTCAGTAGTCCGAAGTGTTGGTCTTTTATTGCTAGGTGGCCAATTATTTGCACAAATACAATAATACATAGCAACTATTGAAATGGATGGTTTGATATGTAATATATGAATGGATTGGTCGGGTTGGACAGAGCCCTCCATAGGAGATGACAAGACTCTTGGCCACAGCAGGCAATGATGATAGCTTCCAATGGAGAGCTACACTATTGTTTGTTAGGATACCTGAAGCCAGCAAGCTATATACAGATGTATCCTTTCTCAATGATCCACTTGGTTTGAGATATCCCAACATAACTGTCTGTGTTAAAAAATATCGATGGGAATTTATTAACACATCTGCACCAGTTTTTTTTCACATAGATGAGTATAATTGTGGCACCAAAGATGAGCCTTGCACCTCATTCTACACCTCACTGGCCACTTTTTGCTAATGTAGATAGGGCACAGTAAAGAGTGGGATGCCATGGCCTGACATATATTTGTTTAAAACTGAATTACATAGGATATCTACGCCAGTTCCTGACTAGCATACATTTCCTATTTTGCTCAATCTTCTTCAGGAATGGCCTCTATGCACGTCTTCTTTTGGAGCTGGATACAAACTTTTACGCATGCGCAGTCAGCTCTGCCATCAGGACTCGGGCAGAGCTGACTGCACTTGCGCGTGGCCATTCTTTTGTTGCCGCTTACCCCATTTTACTGTGTAAGCAGCCACAAGAAAATGGCCACTTACACCAGTTGGGCATGCCCAAGGCCCGACGGCAGAGCCGACTGCGCATGCGTAGAAGTTTGAACCCAGCTCCGGAAAAAGACAGCCAGAGAGGTCGTTCCTGAAAAAGATAGAGGCGGCGCTGGAGAGTTCTCTCGCAGCATTGAGGACGCCCCCAGTGCTGCGAGAACTCATTTGCATGTAGAAGAAAAACCAAGATTTCTACCACATGACGGTGTGGAGAAGACATCTAAAGGAAGGAGAAGAATAGCCTTTCTTAAGGCTATTCCTACGTGTGATCGAGAAAAAATGGGATTTTAATGATAGAATCCCTTTAAGGCCACCTTGCGCCACATAGAGATTTTATTAGGACTGCCATTGTGTTATGCTGTCAGGTTTTGTGTCTACATGAGAATGTATACCATTTGTATTGTGAGGAATTACAGTTCTTCACAAAATTGGAGGAGAGGTAACAGTGGGCTCAGATGATACTGGAATTATTCAATGGGAGCCATAGTAGTGTAGTATCTATTGTGTAGGATCCTTTTAAACAAAAGGGGTTGTACATCCGAAAATTCATTTTGGTTACTATTGTGGAAATGCCAAGTGACAACCAACTGTAAATGAATTGAATCTTGCGTGTTTTTATTGTAAGATTTTTCTTTAGACTTTTTATTGCAATAAGTTAAATACACTCTTGTATAATATTATTTGAGAATCTGGCTGTCATGGTCCAGTCTGTGTGGTCTTCAAGTAATGGTATTGCAGGTGAAGGTGCCAGAGCAGAACATATTCATCAATCCCCCTAGTCAGGATCTCATCCAGTATATGCAGAGAGTGATGTATCACTAGGAAAGGGCTGAATAGATATTTTGTGTCCTGCTTGAAAAATAGGAAACATAAGAAAACTGCAGCTGAATGCAAATACAAGTAAGTCAAGACTCATTTGGATCATGGCGGCTTTATGGCATTTCTTCCATCTACAGTCACTAAGAAGTAAATCAGACTTCATTGCCATTGGCACTCATTGTGTTCTAAGTAAAGGAAGTGAGAAAATACTGAGAAAAATACGCCCAGTGCACAGTGACTTAGGAACTAGAGCAAATCTGAATACTTTACAATACCAAGAAGAATACATTTTGTGCGAGTACATACTTTTAAAGGAATACAGTATATGGCATTTTTACTGAATTTGCCCCGGTTTTCAGAAAGATGTGGATGTAAAAACCAAAATAAAGCTTTATATGATCTGAAATTTAAGGCTGTGTTCACACTATGCTTAAAGTGAGGAGATGAATGATATGCTACACACTTATGTAAATCTGCCATTGAATATGTCTTTGTCCAGCAGTTCCTCCTACTACTCTTACTCTCCTCTCCTTAGACTTCTATGGACTGCAGATGTCCCAAGCTACTAATCTGTCCTCATAAAAGGTGGAATTGAGCTGGAATAACATACACTGTCTACCAATAAGTATTTGGACACCCAGTATGGACTAGGACCCTTGGTCCCAGTGCATGGTAAACTCAACGCCGACGCCTATTGCACTATTTCAGATAACAGTGTGCTTCCTACATTATGGCGGTTCTATGGGTCGGACCAATGTTACTTCCAGGATAACAACGCCAGATGTCATGTAGCAAGGTCTACCATGGCTTGGTACAGTGACAATCAGGTTAACCGACTGGACTGGCCTGCCCAGAGCCCAGACTCGAACCCTATTGAGCACCTCTGAGACGACTTGGATCACCGAACTAAAGGGTGCAACAGCCGACCAAAATGTGAAAGAACTTACCTGTCCTCTCCAAGCCGAATGGAATTGAGGCTGTAATTGCCAATCGGACCACAGGTGTCCAACTACTTATTGGTAGACAGTTTATATAACAAGGCTTCATATAATATGTTACAAGCTATGAGCACCCCATCTGACCACAGTTTATGTGCGGTATTGCAGGTCTACTACAATCACTTTAATGGGGCTGCAATGCTATACCTATGGACAAGTGTGGTGATGTCCGAGGAACAAAACAACCTTTGATACAAAATACATTACTGTGACGTGCTAGTAAAACCTTTGCAATTTTCACTACAACCACCGGGTGACCACAGATAGACACATATGGAAGAAAACCCTGACAGATTATTAGAAAAACATATTTTATTATTATTATTTTTTTAATATTGTAAAGTAGTGGCACTCTTCTTGAAATATTTTGAGCCAATGTCCTTTTCTTCTAATGCACTTAAACCCAGTGACTTTGCCTGTGTTATAGAGATACTTTGCTCTCCTTGTACACGAGGACATGAGTACCCTCTTAAGCCATAACATTGTAACATCAGGTTCATCCTTATTTATCCTTCTGTGTTGTATATGTCTACATAATAGACATTACCAAAGGGTTCTTTGAATTGAGGTGAAGGGTAACATCTGGGCACCCAAGTGACAGAAAAACTCTTATGTGACCACAGCTTTCATATATAGTTTTTTCAGCCAAAACTTATATCTCTAAATTTCTGACCCCTCCGTGTTTACTGCAACCAATTGTGCTTGTGTTCTCAGTAGAAATAAATATGGGGGATATACCTGCACCGAAAGTATCTGCAACTGGTGAAGAATTCCAGTTGGTTCGAAACCAACACAACACAATTAGAGATGAGCGAGTAGTGTTCGATCGAATAGTATGGTATTCGAAATACTCGTACTCGATCGAACACTACTAGCTGTTCGAAGTTTAAGGTTCGATGCAGAATCAGCGTTGATTGGCAGAATGCTATACATTCTGCCAATCAACGCTGGTTCTTCTCTTACCTTTAGAAGTCTTCTCCGTGCAGCGTCCCCGCGGCGTCTTCTGGCTGGAATTCACTCTGCCTAGGCATCCGGCCTAGGCAGAGCCGACTGTGCAAGCGCGGGCATGCCCTCGCATGCGCAGTCGGCTCTGCCTAGGCCCCGATGCCTAGGCAGAGTGAATTCCAGCCGGAAGACGCCACGGGGACGCTGCACCGGGAGAAGACTTCAAGGAAAATCCAGCCCGACCGTCACTCGTGGACTTGGTAAGTATAATGTTATCGAATTTTGCATACCCCTGAAACGAGCATTTTCCCCCATAGACTATAATGGGGTTCGAAATCTGTTCGAACAGTCGCACAGTGTGTGGCTGTTCGAATCGGATTTCGAACCTCGGACATTTTAGTGTTCGCTCATCTCTAAACACAATATCATGACCTGCCAAATTCTTGAAAAGCTGCAATTCACCCTTCGCTATTGGGTGGTCACACAAAGAAATATTAAAGTTGGCATATTTCTTTAGGATAACTAGTCATGAATTCTTGTTGTGTTTAGAAATGCTGCTTACTAGCGGTGGGCAATCCTCAAGAAATTCATTTAACAAATATACACAAGGTTCGTCTGCAAGTTTTGTTTCATGCCGAACCAATTACAGTTGGATGAAAACACTTGGGGTCACTGAGGAGACCAGAAGACTGCGGGTTAGGAAACATGAGTGTGAGTTTTTTTTTCAAATTTTTCCGCACCTTCCATGGGCCTCTGATATTATACTTGTCTTGAGACCTGGAAGTATAATGTTTTGTGGGTGGTGAATCCCAAAGATCTCGGGTTTGGCCATATGCATGAAATTTTTGGAAAATCTGTAACAAACCTTTTTCCTTATGAACCTATTTGCTCATCTATACTGCTTAGGCCCTATTCACATTTGCGGACCCTCCAAACGGAAACCTATATGCATTAAAAAGCGGTTACCTGGGAAACCCACGGACCCCATAGACTATAATGGGGTCCATGTGGTTTCCGCACGAAACATGCAACACTTTTTTCTCCGAATGTATCTTGAGGAAACCGGGCGGAAACCACACAGACCCCATTATAGTCTATGGGGTCTGTAGGTTTCCCAGGTAACCGCTTTTTAATGCATATAGGTTTACATTTGGAGGGTCCCCAAGCAGACTCCCTGAACGGAAACCCGAACGCAGATATGAGTAGGGTCTTAGAGATAGCTTCAAATGTCCAGCCAAGAGGACACATCTGGAAGCTGCTGCCTTCACCTCTCGTGACAACCTAGTCTCCCTAGAGAATAAACATACACAATGACAGAAAACAAACAAGTGTCCACCAAATGCCTTATACACATTGTAAAGTCAACAAGTCTGGACAATGTTTTTGTACACCATTATAATAAAGGTTGTCAGATAGCTACAGTATTTTTCTCCAAATAACTGAGCTCAAGCTGAAGGTTTCCGCTGCCTATAACCGAGCATAGAAGACAAAGCCTGTGCTCAGTGACGACATAGAAGGATCTCAGGACACAGACAAGATTCCAGTTTCGGCAGGAGCTTCGCTTTAAGTGAAACATCATCATAATAACATAATTGTTCATGAATGTAATCACAAAGTCTTGTCTGTATTGTCCTGGAAACACAATGTATTCATGTTCTTACTCGTGACTGGTATAGAGCCATTGTTGTTCACATTATTGTGCCTTCAGAACAGGAAAGCTAGGAGGACATCAGCAGATGAAAACATGACAAATGCTTGTCTTTTCTGTAGAGAATTTGTAGTGAGAGGCTTCAAACTACACCTTCATCCAAATGAATAAAGAGACATAATGTTTCCAATTTGGTCTCATATAACAATAGGTAGAAAGATTGCTGCTCGCAGGTTATCTGAAAAAAGTAGTTAAATGGGCTCACACCTGCAAAACCAGAGTTACCCCATGCGTTCCCCCACATTAGTGCAGAGCAGGGTTACTGGATCGGTGGATAAGACGGCTTAGATGTAGCATGGGTGGTATTCTTTCTCATTGAAGAACACAGGGGTGTATCAATATCAACTTACTTTTCAAGCCGAAGTATTCAACTTTACTCATACCAGAAAATCTGTAGACAGCACTGTTTTGGGGTGTCCCCCCCATCAGTATAGAGTAAGGTTACTGGATAATATACCCTAGATGCATCATGGAGGGGCGAGGGTGTACTGTTTCTCACTATAGACTTATTTTTAAAGCAATGCTTCTTAGATAAAAGTCAAGTCATCTCATACAGAGTAGGGTGCCTGGAGTTTCCTGGAAGAGATTCCTTATTTGCTGTACGGGGGTAGGTCTACTTTTTTCTGCAGAAGACGCACAGGGGTTCATGGAGACTTATTTTTCAGGCAATGCAACATGAGAAAAAAATTAATTGTGTCCCTTATATGAGAAATTGTGCACCCTGTGCTGTATCTAAGATGTCTCATCCAGGAACCTACTCTGTACCGATGAGGCGGCAAATACCTCAAAACAGTACACCATTGTGTTTCAACTAAAAGAGCGGCATAAGGATGCCATAACATTAGCTTTACCTTACAAGAACCTTAGATAACTGTTTTTTTTTCCATCAACGAAGCAGTATGGGTGGTTTTTTTTGTAAGATAAGCTGTATTTTTTATTGCATTTTTTAACACTCCAAATAATGTATTGATAAAATGGCAAGAATACACAATTTAGTGTATTTGGTTTCATTTTAATGGTGTTCACTGTGCAGTGAAGACGACATGTTGACTTAATTGTTTAAGGTCGTATGATTATGGCGAAGGGGAAGATGGTGGTGGCAAAGATCGGTGTACAAATCTCCCCACCATAAATCGATCCAAAATTATAACACGGGGTTCATGCACATCAATTGTCAGAAAGGGGTTAAAAAGCCTTGTCACATGATTAGGGACTACTACTGGAGTCTCTTTCTAAAGGAACAGAAGCCCATCTGTAGACAGCAGAAGTTTTGGGGTTCTGCCCTCTCATTTGCACAGAAAAGGAACTAGCAGAATGTGACTATATAAAAAATTTTAACAAAATTCCCGATGGTGAGAATTTGTTATTCTTCAAATTCTTTAAAACTATTATAATTGAAGTATTAAATCTACAAATATCCAATGATATGTCTGTAGGCTTCTTCCAGACGACAAGCTACCAGCAGATCGGTTTCCAGACGAATTGCGCTTTAAGTCTACCAAAGGTAGCATTGTAATTTTTGTGACATAATTGTCCCAATGAAACAATTTAAAATATGAAATGAAATGATAAAAAGCAATTGGTCATCAGAAATGTTACAAGATATATCTGCTCAGAGCACAGCAAACACACAAAGCCATTAATATCTGAAGATGAGTCTGTGTCACTCTCTGTAAATATAACAGGATCAATTTCTTCAAATCCATCTTAGACAGTCATATTTTAAAATGATTAGATCTTCAAATTGTAAAAGGTCCCCAGCGGGTAGAATTTAGCTAGCATTATCAACTCAGCCAATGTCTTACACAGCGGCTGACGAGTAGGCAAGACTGCAATCTCAGCCCAGGAATCATGAAGTTCGGTTATTTGCTGGATCACTTAAGTCTGAGATTTTCGCGAAGAATGAAAATGCATATTATCAAAAGAGTGACCTTGGGAATCACTCTCGGTGTCCTTCAAATTAAGAATACCATTACGTTTTATACCGACATTGCAATCCATCACTTTGATGAGATCAAAAGAGAGGCATGCACAGAAATATCTTTAAGTTCTGAAGAAAACTTCATCCTTCACGACAGATTATAAATGTTAAGAAAGGGGAGATATTTAGAAGTAGTCAAGTCCACTAACTTAAGAAACATACATTTCTAAATTTAGCTTTTTGCTGTTAGCCTTGATTCTTCCCTAATAACTAGATGTGATGAGATGACTATGACCATAGTAACATACAGTAGTAACATAGAGTAGAAACATACAGTAGTAACAGAGTAGAAGCATACAGTAGTGACAGAGTAGAAACAGAGTAGTAACATACAGTAGTAACGGAGTAGAAGCATACAGTAGTAACATAGAGTAGAAACATACAGTAGTAACAGAGTAGTAGCATACAGTAGTGACAGAGTAGAAGCATACAGTAGTGACAGAGTAGAAACAGAGTAGTAACATACAGTAGTAACGGAGTAGAAGCATACAGTAGTAACATAGAGTAGTAACATACAGTAGTAACAGAGTAGTAACATTCAGTAGTAACATACAGTAGTAACAGAGTAGTAACATTCAGTAGTAACAGAGTAGAAACATACAGTAGTGACATAGAGGAGTAACATACAGTAGTAACAGAGTAGAAGCATACAGTAGTAACATAGAGTAGTAACATACAGTAGTAACAGAGTAGTAACATTCAGTAGTAAGAGTAGAAACATACAGTACTGACATAGAGGAGTAACATACAGTAGTAACATAGAGCAATAACATACAGTAGTAATATAGAGTATTAACGTACTGTAGTAACATAGACTAGAAACATACAGTTGTAACAGAGTAGTAACATAGAGTAGAAACATACAGTAGTGACATAGATGGGTAACATACAGTAGTAACATACAGTAGTAATATGGAGTATTAACATACTGTAGAAACATAGAGAAGAAACACAATAGTAACATAGACTAGAAACAGAGTAGTAACATAAAATAGTACTATAGAGTAGAAAAAATATAGTAGTAACATAGACTAGAAACATGCAGTAGTAACATAGAGTAGAAACATACAGTAGTAATATAAACTAGTAACATATAGTTGCGTCCATAAGTAACTGATCTCCAACCAAATTAATAAAACAAGTTACTAAGGCATGGTAAAGCTGCAATTCACCTTTCCCAACAAGTTGGCCACACATAGACATAAGTAGGATAGATAACTATAAATCTTTTTGTAATAACTTGTTAAGAAACCATTTTGTGTTTAAGAAAGTAGCTCAACTTTTGGATATACATATCTGGATCACCCAACCAAGAGAACATGTAAAGAAGACGCTTACTAGTTTATAAGGTGTGGGGAAGGTAGCCCGGTAGCAGCAATGGTGCGGACCAACCAGTCAGAGACAATGACACAAATTCTGGTGCACAGTTTTATTTAGTAAAAACAGCAAAATAAATAAACCTTCAGGTCAGGTACAATAATAAGCAAAATAATATACAGCCTTAACTTCAGGCAAAAAGCAAAACAAAACTCCTGCTCGTCCGAGCTCTAACTAATACAAACTTCTTGAACCCTTTTAGTAAACCCTCTATGACAACATCCTCTGGCAAAGAGTTCCACAGTTTCACTGCATTAACAGTAAAGAATAACCTGCTGTCAGTGTAGAAACCTTCTTATAAATGTAGAGGATGACACCTTGTTACAGTCCTGGGTGTGAAGAGATTCGGGAGGAATTTTCTTTAGTTTTGATATATTGTACATGATATCTGAAAGTAACTTTGTAGATGGAGCTCACCTGTGTGTCCTGTGTGTCCTGGTAGAGGCAAAAGGTGGGTTTGATGTCCAGAAAAGTGTTGGATGAGACAGGAATAATCTTAATTAGCACATACAATATCAACATGTAGATGGTCACTAATAGTGCAGGTTCCTTAGGTGTCTGCTAGATATGGGTGAAGCCCCCAAGATTCCTTTTTTTATTTCAAGGGGCTCGGGTCTTAGATTCATTTTTGGTCAAAAAAGTTGGTATAGAACCTGAAGTGAAATTATTATACTTTGGGTCTCTTCAGATCCCAGAATATAGTAGGTGGAAACCCAGGGGAGGATTAAAACCTTCTCTCACCTCTTTTGGGCCTCCAAGTGGGATCTAGAAACCTCTCCAGGCCTCTACAGTCACCAGAAGCCCATTAGAAATGAGGAAAGGTGTTTTTAATATTTTCAGTCCCTGGGCTTCCATCTATTGTACTTTGGGGTCTGAAGAGACCCAAGAGTATCATTTTCACCATGCATGGTCACAGAAGCCATTTTAGTTGTTCCAAGATGAATCCCCAATTGGGTCGAACCCAGCATTGGTTCGCCCATCTCTAGTGTCATTGACCCTGGACATGTACAGAAATATCCAAATTGAGGGACATTACTTAGTAGTTGTGTAAAGGAATTATCACAGCACTCCAAAGGTTCAGTGCCTGGGCAGGATCCCACAACTTACTATCAGAGAAGAAAGCTGAATTGGCCGTATAGTTTTAGTTTATTGCAATCTAGTAAATGACATGACATTTCGGTCCACAATCAGGACCTAAATCATACATTGAATTACAGGAGTGGCCCCAGCAGGGAGAGGTAGGTAAGTAACTACATCACAGTAGGATTGATACAATTCATGAATTTATTGAGAATCTGGAGTCACTAGACAGAGTCCACAAACCTTGCACGCATTCACAAAGCATATCTAATGAGTTTCCCCCATTACTATTAGCCAACATTAAGCTTTTAAGCAGTGGGGACTACAATAGGTCTTCTATGGGGACCAGATGGACTAACCCTCGTTCTCTATTCACATCAATGAGCCTCGGGTGCCATTTTCCATGATTACGAATCACTGTATACCAAAAACATCTGCCATTTGAAGATTCTGTTACCCTGTTTAGCCTCCACAATTTGGCCCCTAAGATGATCAGGTCCTTATGTTTGCCGATTTTTCCTGCTTCTGCCTGATACAGTATGTCTTACATCTTAAGAGATGTCACGGTCAGGAGATAACCAATGTAATTCCTTTCTAATATTATGTCTCATTGGTGTATTGCACTGCACAGTATACTATGTTACAATTACACACTATTCACCCCTATCTGTTTAGTCACTAATGTATCCTATTTATTTGCAGCATGATCTCTTACGCTTCGGTGGTATAGTCACACAGTATATAGTGTTCTCAGTCTTACTAGATACACTTTAAACTTACATTCACCTTGTAGATGTTTATGCATTAATATAAAACAATTGAATCCATTATCGCTGTACTCTGAGGATTTATATACCAAAACTGAGTATGACAAGTATGCAAATGTGAGCATAGAGGCCTGCCAATGAGATATTAGTCTGGAGGGAAAAGCACATCCACTTCATAAATCACAGATATCAAGAAAAAAAGTTACTTTCATCCTTTTAAAAGGACGTGTCTTGCTTTGAAGCTCATCTGTGCTTAATTATTCTCTACCTGATTGGCCCATATTGCACTCGCTGCTCACAACAGTTGGTGGAAGTCTCCAGCACAGGAATGTAATTAGGAATCCCTATGATATCTCAGGCAAAAAAATCTCATCATTTATCTCTAGCACATTTGTACACAATAGCACAGAGAAAATGGTCCTTCGTTAGTTCTCCCTCAGTAATGACACTTAATAATAGGAAAAATAATAATGTTAATACTAATAATACTACTACTAACAATACTACTACTATTACTACTAACAATAATAATAAATACTACTCTTAACAATACTACTACTGCTAACAATACTACTACTAACAATACTACTATTACTACTACTACTAACAATAATAATACTTAATACTACTCTTAACAATACTACTACTGCTACTAACAATACTATTACTACTAACGATACTACTACTAATAATAATACTACTACTACTGATAACAATACTACTACTACTACTAACAATACTGCTACTACTTCTAACAATACTATTACTACTAACAATACTACTACTATTACTGCTATTACTACTACTACTAACAACAATACTACTACTACTACTAACAATACTACTACTACTACTACTACTAACAATAATACTGCTACTGCTAACAATACTACTACTACTACTACTACTAACAACAATACTACTACTACTAACAATACTACTACTACTACTACTAACAACAATACTACTACTACTACTAACAATACTACTACTACTGCTAACAATACTACTACTACTACTACTACTACTACTAATGTTATTACTAATAAAAACAATCCTGATAATATTAATAGTAAAAATAATGTTAATGCTACTACTACTACTACTACTACTACTACTACTACTACTACTACTAATAATAATAATAATAATAATGTTAAAGGAATTATATCATTAGAATCCCATTTTAAGCTAAGCCCACGTCAGAATTGCCTTAAGAAAGGCCATTCTTCCCCTACCTTTAGATGTCTTCTCTGCGCCGGTTTTCGTTCATATGCTAATTAGTTTTCTCGTAGCACTGGGGGCAGTCCTCAGCACTCAAACAGCACTGGGGGCATCCCCTGTGCTGCAAAAAAACTATCCAGCGCCACCTTCTTCTTGTTCACTGCCTCCGCCTCTTCTTCCTTGTCTCGTCCCGTCTTCTTCAAAAAGCACTGACTGTGCATGTCCGTCGCCATTTTCATGTGGCCGAACGAGAGAGCCAATGATGATATACTGTAGATTGTACCGAGCACTGTTCTCACTTGTCTTAGTCAGTACCATAGACTTTGACTAGTGTGGTATGCTCGACCACCACTCCAAGTAAGCACTAAGGAACATGGTGATTTGGTGATCTTGTGATCCAATGGGGTCCCAATGCTGACCTGTATCACCTATAACTTTTGATTCTGGGAAAGTGATGGCTTCATGATTCCTTTCTTTTTAAGAAGACAATTCGACCTTTCTGCCTTGGATTTGACACTACCTCATTTTTCCTCCCGAGACGGAATAAGAAGGAGTTAAAGAGAAAAGGTCTTTGTGAATCCCATTTGAGAAGCACATTCGTTGTGGTTTCTAAGCACGGCTGTAACTATGGACAGTTAAAAGTCTTGTCAACTGTCCCTGATTTCATACCTCAGTGGTTGTTAATGGCCAGGAAATGTACTGACAATAAGTAATAGTTTTGTATTTGCTGTCAAATTATGAAATAAAATTCTGCCATCTGACAGCCAGTGACAGCAGTAACTGTCTCCGGGCTCCAAGTAAAAAGGTCCTATTCAAGACCATTATTTTTTTTTTTCTACACAAAAGCATTTTTATTATTAATCTTGTTTTTTTTGTCCTTTTACTATCAATAAAATTGCTGCAAAGATGCGGGTCTCTGGGGACAGAATGGTGCTGTCATCATTTCAGAGTTTTTCTTCTAAGAATTGTTTTCATCACTTTAACAGATTACATTTATGTCCCAACGTTCATCCGGATCACAAACTTCATTATGGAATCTTGCCATTTGTTTGTTCTGCGTGTCATAGAAATAGATGTGGCTATTTATCAGCTGGACAAATGTATGCATGACAGATAGGCTGCTTACACTGTAGTCTGGAAGGAACCATACTAAGGTTTAAGATTTTTTTTAACTTGCATTGGAAGGAATAAAAACATAGACATTTCTGAGTAAACAGCAACAATTGTGCTCAACAGTAATTGGCTTAGAGGAGATTGATGGGGTAACTGACAGCTAACACCCTGATCCTTAACCCCTGGTCGGAGCTCCGATTGTGGGTTTTAACGCCTTGGATGCCGCGATCAAACATGACCTCGGCATTCAAGGGATTCTGTCATGCCACATGTCTCCCTTGGCACACCCTGCAGCAAGATTGGGGGGGGTGCCGATATGCATCTTCTGCAGCCTGGGGTCTGGTCAGTGACTCCGGGCTGCTAGTATATCTGGTATATCCTGCCCAGAAGTGAAGAAGTCAGCCTATGTGTCTGCATAGGCTGATTTCCTCTATAGACTGCAAGACTACTGAACCAGCACTACCAGTGCATCTCTGGTTCAGGTGCCCTAGTGGGACATCGCTAAAAACCACTGCAAGGCACAGTGTTCTACACCACTATACAGGCTCTCTACATCCAGGAAATAGCTGGTTTTTAACGCAATTTGCCGCAAATTAATTCAGATCGAATTGAATCGTATTGAAAAATTCGGCAAAGCTGCCAAATCAAATTTTTAAAAAATCCCCTCATCTCTAATGATGATATTCTAACACCCTCCCTCACTGGTTGATCATATATAGATACAATTCGCATGGTTAGTACGTCTCTTTGTGGAGATACCTAGTTGCAAGACCATGTTGTGTTTAGAAAAGCTGCTTAAATTGTGATACAAATATCTGGACATTCCCAGTCAAGTGGATGGGTAAAAGACACGTTTATATGGCTGGAAATGAAGAGGAACTGAGATGGACTTCTGCCTCAGATTTTTCTCCATTTTCCGGCCATGTTGTTCCTTATGGTGCAAGGCCAAAGAAGATTTTCAGCTTTCAGTCATAGCTTTCACTTGCGGATTTGCCCCAGATGGATGGGGCTACTTGGATGAGTTTCTCGCACTTTGAGTCAGGACGCTTATTTTTTCATTGTGCTGCTTCGATCTCTGTCTCCCATTAAATACAGATTGCAGAATACGGATTCAGATTGAAAATTGATGCTTAATTGGAGGTGGAACTGGCCTAAAAATCAGAATCCAATTCCTTAGTGTGATCATAACCTAAAGGAGGACACATCTGTAACAGAAATGTTGACTAACTCGATAATGGGGCCAGCCAACTTCATATAAATATAAGGGCCAACAGACTCAACTCGATGTCTTTGGAGTGTTTGAGGAAACCCATGTCAACATATGGAGAACATAAATACTCCTTAGAGATGTTAGAAAGACAAAAGAGGGAGACACTGAGCCGATCCTTGTGTAGTAAATTAGGCTGAGAGTGAAATATTATTGAGAGCGTCACAACAACCCAAAGCACAATCAATATCTTATCCTGGGAAGGTAAACCAAATGGAGGGCAGCAGTTGATGGACGTCACAGGGTCGTATCATGTAGCAACAGGAGAAGGACCAACTGACCAGATAGGTCAAGGACAGCGCTCACCCAAGTATTAGGAACCTTATTTATTGAACAACACTCAAAGGGAATGGCACAACACGTTTGATAAAGGACCTATGGGCCCGAAACACATTGTGCCATTCCCTTTGAGTGTTGTTCAATAAAGAAGATTCCTAATAATTGGGTTAGCGCTGTCCTTCACCTATCCGGTCGGTTGGTCCTTCTCCTGTTGCTCCATAGAGATGTTGGCTGGATTCGAAACCAAAACTCCACATTGCAAGAATTATAGTGTCTAGGAAGGAAAGGAAAGACTGAAAAACGTGAGAAGTCTATTTGTGCAAAAACACAATGCACATGTGGCAAGCATTGTGATGTTTCATGTCTCTTAGACAGAAAACCTGCGTACAAGACATGATAAACAGTCAATTTAACAAGTTCCCTTAAAAAGTTATATTTCCCTTTTACAGAAAGACCACCCAAGTTCTAATAAGAAACCAGATTTTCAATATATAGCAATCTTTTAGTCTAGTCTTATGTTTTTTTCAATGCCATTGCTTGAAATTTCAAGAAATGTACAAAATGTTCCGAAGATTAAAGCAAAATTTAAAATAAATAATAGCGCCACCCGATGTGCATCTCCTCAAGAAGCTTTGAGCAAACACTATACTTGTAAATTCGCTTTGATGGCGTCCAGTAAATTACTGTCATCATTTTTGATTTGCTGTTTGGAAATTATGATATTTATAATGTGTAGAAATTATATTTAATCTTTAACCTAGATTACAGAATTTTGACCGCAACAATATGCAACACTGTAACTTTAGGATGCATTTTCCATTAAAAAAAAAGGAAAAAATACAGTGGATTTTTAGAGAGTTAACAAAGCAATCAGTAATCTCTCATTACATTGTAAGTCCACGCTTACAATAACTCCCACACCTTGTGCGATATCCGCGTTTTCAACCATCTCATTGATTTCAGAATAGAATTGTGATATGATTTGGGATTTAATATTTAATCCATATACTTAGGCAGACTTCACCAGTTCCCTTCCATCTAAAACAATCACAGAGATTTACAACATTATTACAAGCAATTGAGTTCTGCTAAAAGCTGGCTGCACAATCGACTTGAACAGAAAGCATGGAAAAATAAAATGACTGCCTGATCCGTGTATATACTGTTAAAAAACAGAACATATCAATCAGTAATATTAATATTTATTGTATGGCATGAAGCAACACACCATGTTATTGCTGCATTAATACAATGTAATACAGTAGCAGTTGGGTTGCAATAAATCTATTAAGGCAAATGAATGCCACGTGACTGGTATGTTTTACATATGAAACACTAGACAGTATAGGCCCAATATAATATTACTTTATAGGGCGGACAGCAAAATAATACGCACTAGTTTACTAAACTTTTCATTTTGTGAGCACAGCTTTATCGTGCCAACTGAAATATTTTCACAGCTTCTTCTAGTCCATTGCTTTTGTTTGTCTATATACAGAATAATCTTAAAAAAAAAAAAAAAGAAAAGACGAAGAAGAGAATATAATTCAAAAAGCTAAGAGAAGAATGTGAGGACATTGTCAGGTGGAGGCAGATAAAGTTCTAACTTCCTGTGCGATTTAACTATCTATACACTGTCTACCAATAAGTATTTCAACACCCAGTTCTGCAGAGGTGGAGTTATGGTCTGGGGGTGTTTCTCCTGGTATGGACTAGGACCCTTGGTCCCAGTGCATGGTAAACTCAACGCCGACACCTTGCACTATTTTAGATAACAGTGTGCTTCCTACATTATGGCGGTTCTATGGGTTGGACGAATGTTACTTCCAGGATGACAACGCCAGCTGTCATGTAGCGAGGTCTACCATGGCTTGGTACAGTGACAATCAGGTTAACCGACTGGACTGGCCTGCCCAGACTTGAACCCTATTGAGCACCTGTGGGACGAGTTGGATCGCCGGACTAAGGGGTGCAGCAGCCAAAAATCGGTGAAAGAACCTACCTGTCTTCTCCAAGGCGAATGGAATAAAATACCACTAGCCGTCATACAAGGACTTGTGGAAAGCATTCCCCAGAGGGTTGAGGCTGTAATTGCCACTCGTGTCGCTTGGACCACGGGTGTCCAAATACTTACTGGTAGACATTGTATGTAATTATACTGGACGGATTAAAGTAATAGTCCAATTTTATTTTATTGTGCCCACAACTTGTAAGTTTAACCCCTATGTCACAACACTGAACCACCAATGTAGAACAAGGGGGTTATTAGAAATAAGCAGACTACTAGCGATTCTCTCAATTGAGGTTCTATTCTTTTTTATATAAAAAAGAACTCATACTATGAAAAAAGACAAAAACATTATCATGTTTTTATTATGTAATATTATGTATCACTAAAAAAGGAACAAAAATTATTTTGATGGCGCAACATACAAAAAAGTTAGCATTGATAAACTACCCCTTGCATAACCCCTTCCTGACATCCTCCATACAAGTTTGGATGTTGAGTGTTTCACATGTTGCCAACCCAGTAATTGAGACATGATTGATGGATGCCAAAAGTAGCACCAAAGTCAGCATCTTTGAGGTCATCGAAACCCTCCCAACCCTCCGACAAAATCATGGCAGCTGGGAGCCTTTTGAAGACCCACACAATTGCTGTTGTGTTAGTATTAATAGGAACTTAGCAACATTACAAGTGGACTAAAAAAATAATATTATGAAAAGAAATATTGTCGCTCAAGTCAAGGTCGCACCGCAGTGGAAAAAGCCAAATCTTATAATCTATGTAGTGAGAGCTCAGCTATATAATATTATACTCTATTAAATACTAACAGCTGTGAGCCTGGAGAGGACGGTATTATTTGGAAAGAATAATGTATCATGTACACCAATCTACCCAACCTAAATTATTATGCACAAGTAGAACACTTACTCGGTAAGATTGGTCCCATGTGCATTTTATTTGATCTTATTTTATTACAACTATTATTTGTAAATTCACTGTTCTTTCGAAAGATACCGAAATTTTTCCATTATGACTGACAGCTTATGCTTTTTCTCTGCAGGGGGTCATTTCTGGCAGCCTGTTGCCATCTGTTGCAAGATAAAGTTAATATATACCTCTGAAAGAAAAAATGCAAAAAGTGAAAAATGACTTCATCAGGATAAGGGTTATAGATAGGGATTCCAAGATTTGGAGAAACATGAGTGCTTGTGTAATAACTAGAGATGAGCGAGTAGTACTCGATCGAGTAGGTATTCGATCAAATACTATGGTGTTCGAAATACTCGTACTCGATCGAGTACCACTCGCTGTTCGAATGTAAAAGTTCGATGCAGAACCAGCATTGATTGGCCGAATGCTATACAGTCGGCCAATCAACGTTGGTTCTTCTGCTACCTTTAGAAGTCTTCAAAGTGCAGCTTCCCCGTGGCGTCTTCCGGCTTTTCATTCACTCTGCTAGGCATCGGGCCTGGGCAGAGCCGACTGCGCATGTCCGCTTGTAGTGCGGGCATGAGCAGTCAGCTCTGCCAAGGCCCGATGCCTGGCAGAGTGAATTAAGAGCCGGAAGACACCTCGGGGACGCTGCAAGGAGAAGACTGCATGGAGGATCCAGCCCGACCCTCACTCGTGGACTTGGTAAGTATAATTTGATCGAACGTTGCCTACCCCTGAAACGAGCATTTTCCCCCCCATAGACTATAATAGGGTTCGATATTCGATTCAAGTAGTCGAATATTGAGGGGCTACTCGAAACGAATATCGAACCTCGAACATTTTACTGTTCGCTCATCTCTAGAAATAACACGTGTTCTCAATGGAGAAAGGGGAGTAACCTGCTACCAAACAACCCCTGAGAGCGCCTTGCACTAGGTTCACACCTGCGTTTGACTCTCCATTCTTTGAGTCTTCTTGGGGACCCGAAGAACGGAAACCTAATCTGCTTTAAAAGTGGACCACAATGGGGTCTGCCCGGTTTCCGCCCGAAAGATGAAGAGAGAAAAGTCCTACTTGCAGGACTTTTCTCTCCCCATTTTTCAAGTGGAATGGGGGACAGAAACCTTCAATGGATACCGAGCACTAGTGTAAACCCAACCTCATCTCCCCTGCAAACAAAAGAGAAATTCAACATGCTCCATCTTTTTGCTCTGACACGTCTTTCGAGGAGAGTTAGAAGACTCCCATACACACTATTAATGTAATTGTTTGGTCCGGTTGAGATTATAATGTTGTCTCAACCTTCTTCTTATATGTATCCGACCTTATCAAAAATATATCTTCACAACATTCAATACTAATTAAGATCTTTGATCTTACAAATTATTGTAAATAAACTGAAAATTGCCCTGTATTAAAAGTCACAAAATTTAACAGGCAGGTATCCTAAGCATCTGTTGATTGCATCTCTAAGCCTACATTGACACAGCAGTGAAAATCGGCACAAAGCTGCATCGGGAACTGTTCACATGACCTATATTTTGATGGTCCATTGTAATGGTCATGCCCAATACACTGAAATGTATGGGGAATCTGTAAAAACAAACACCCCTGGGATGCAAAATGGCCATAAAAAATTGTACAATTTTCATGGCTTTGTTCTACCAGAGTCACGTAAATCTAAGGTTAAGGTCAGACGGAGTTTTTTGGTCAGGATTTTGAGGCTGTATTCGCCTGAAATTCCTGACCAAAAAGATGGCTCCCATTGAAAGCAATGGGAGCTGCTTAGGTCTTTTTTCTGGAAGCCAGTTTCTTTCGGCTCCCAGAAAAAGAAGCAAGATGCTCCTTCTTCAGGCCATTTCGCCTTGTGATTCGGCCTGAAGACACTCCCTCCTCCCTAGGCCCACTCATTGGGCCTAATACGGAGAGGAGAGCGCAACTGGATACTGGTGCAGTACACCGGCTTTCAGTCACGGCTACCTGGCTTTTGGTCCGGAACCTGAGGAGGAGGCCGCCTCAGATTCCGGATGAAAATTCTCCTTGTGAACTTACCCTTAGGCTAATGATGTGTTTCCATGTTTAGGTTTTCTGATCAGTTTTTGGCTCACCAGCAAACATGCACATGGAAGCAACCCCCCCCTTATGTATAAATTTTGGAAACATGACTATGTTATCTAAACAGTTGATGTACAACTAGTTGCTGAGCGTCCGTATGCTCTAATGTTATATATCTGGTAGAGGATAGATCATTATACTCTTATGAGAACTCGATGGTTGTGTTTCTAGGCTAACCCCTTCATTTTTCAATTACACTGGGGAACACAATTTTTGTTGACTTAGATCTGACACTTGTTTCAGACTTACTTTTAGCTCTTGGTTTCAAAAATGACCCCCGTTTTTCTCTAGCACGTCAAGTTTTTAAGATACAAGATACCCTCCATTTTTCGTGAAAATATACACTTACATGACAATGAAGCAGAAATTAATCTGAATATACTAGAGTTATTATATTTCATCCAGGCTGTATATTTTTTGCACTTCCATGTCTTCTTATCTGCACTAGTGTCAGTCTTTTGATCTTCACTGATTTTATTGGTGTTTCTGGCCAAGTGTTTACTTGGATCCACACTGCCAGTCTCCTCATGTGTCACAGTTTGTAGATTAATTAGTTAACGACTTAAATTAGTGCTAGTCTGAAGCTGTGCTTTCCTATATAAGTAGATATAGCTTATGGGGTGCATCTCATATGCGGGGGCATCTCATCTGCAGCATGCATCTTAACCAAATTGCATCTTAACCGAAGTGCAGATTAACCAAAGTGCACTTATACATGGCACTTAAACAGGGCAGGAAACAGGCTAACCATGGCAGAACACCAGGTAAATTTCAACCTAAAACAACAAGTTTTACCTCATGGTATCCTGTAGCTGCACTGTCTCTTACTATCTTAGCCATTGTCTTCCTGCAGATCTCTCCTCCATCTCTACCACCAGTACACACCATCCATATCAGTCCCTCTTTTCTTCCTTCTCCCATGTACAGCTCTCACACACTTTTCACACTCTTTAATCATCCCTTTATTTCTTTTAGCAGTGACACCAAACAGAAGCGCCCACATAAATCCCTGAACCACCTTCTGTCTCTGTCCATGTTACTCCTCCTCGCTGCTGGGGACATCTCTCCTAACCCCGGCCCTCCTTCCTTCACTAACTCTTCTTCCTGCACACATAGAAGGCCTACAAACCTCATCAATATTTACCGTGTTCCTTCCCCTCATCTCTCCCCTGTCTCCTTTAACTGCTCTCTCTGGAACGCCCGCTCAGTGTGTAACAAACGAGAATATATTAATGACTTATTCCTTAGTAAATCCCTCGGCCTGCTCGCCTTTACTGAAACTTGGATCCAGCAGGCAGACACTGCCTCCCCTGCTGCTCTGTGTCATGGTGGCCTACAATTCTCACATACCTCTAGGCCTGACAACAGGCAGGGTGGTGGGGTAGGATTACTGCTGTCACCGCAGTGCATTTTTCAGTCCATTCCCCCGGTCCCCTCACTCACATTCTCCTCATTTGAAGTCCATGCTATCAGACTTTTCCGGCCACTCTCCTTACGTGTAGCTGTGATCTACCGCCCACCTGGCTCACCCTACCAATTTTTGGACCACTTTGCTTCTTGGCTTCCCCACTTTTTATCCAGTGACATTCCTACCCTCATCATGGGTGACTTTAACATCCCTATTGCCCCCCCTCACTCCCCGGCTGCCTCACAGTTTCTCTCATTAACCACTTCTCTTGGTCTCTCACAATGTTCTTCTTCCGCCACACATATAGACGGTAACACGATTGATCTAGTCTTCCATCGACTCCTCACAGTCTCTAAATTTTCTAACTCTTCTCTGCCGCTTTCTGACCACAATCTTCTATCTCTCACCATCAGTGCTCTCTCCCCTTCACAAGACGCCCCTACCCATCACACATATAGGAACTTGCGTGCTATTGACACCCAGCACCTCTCAGATACTCTACAGTCCTCCCTGTCCCCTATCTCTTCAATCTCCTGTCCCAATCTGGCCACCAGTCACTATAATGATACCCTCAAAAATGCATTGGATGAGGTTGCTCCCCCCTCCACTCGTAAAGTCCCACATAGGAGGCATCAGCCCTGGCACACGCCACAGACACGATTTCTTCAGCGCTGCTCTAGGTGTGCCGAACGTCTATGGAGAAAATCACGCTCACCTGCAGATTTCCTCCACTTCAAGTTTATGCTTAAAACATATAGCTCTGCCCTTTACCTTGCCAAACAAGACTATTTCACCGCCCTCATCTCTTCTCTCTCCAGAAACCCTAAAAGGCTTTTTGAAACCTTTCACTCCTTACTCACACCCAAGGTGCAGACGCCATTCACAGACCTTAGTGCTGATGACCTGGCCATGTATTTCCATGATAAAATTGATAAGATCCGTCAGGAAATTACTGCCCAAGCCCCAGCTGGCATTGACTCCCACACCTACGATAGTACTGATCCCCTCACCAGCCACACTTTAGACTGTCCATTCTCATCTTTTGAACCTGTCACAGAAGAGGAAGTTTCCCAGCTACTTTCTTCATCTCGCCCCACAACCTGCAGTAGTGACCCCTTCCCCTCACACCTTCTCCAATCTCTGTCCCCTGCTGTCACTACTTACCTTACTAAAATATTTAACCTCTCTCTCTCTTCTGGAATCTTCCCATCCTCCTTCAAGCATGCTGTTATAATCCCGCTACTGAAAAAACCCTCCCTGGACCCATCCTGTGCTGCTAACTATCGACCCGTCTCTAACCTCCCCTTCATCTCTAAACTTTTGGAACGCCTGGTTTATTCTCGGTTAATCCGTTATCTCTCTGCTAACTCTCTGCTTGACCCCTTACAATCTGGTTTCCGCGCTCTGCACTCTACTGAAACGGCTCTCACAAAAGTCTCTAATGATCTACTAAAGGCTAAATCCAATGGTGACTTCTCTCTTCTTATTCTTCTGGACCTCTCTGCAGCTTTTGACACTGTTGACCATCAACTTCTCCTCACTATGCTCCGCTCAGTTGGCCTCAATGACACTGCGCTCTCCTGGTTCTCCTCTTATCTCTCTGGCCGCACTTTCAGTGTATCATTTGCGGGCTCTGTTTCCTCTCCTCTTTCCCTTGCTGTTGGGGTTCCTCAGGGCTCGGTCCTCGGCCCCCTGCTCTTTTCTCTCTACACAGCCCCCATTGGACAAACCATCGCCAGATTTGGCTTCAGGTACCATCTTTATGCTGATGACACCCAATTATACACATCTTCCCGTGACATCACCCCTGCACTCATTCAGAACACCAGTGACTGTCTCTCTGCTGTCTCTAATATCATGTCCTCGCTCTATCTGAAACTAAATCTCTCTAAGACTGAACTACTACTGTTTCCACCATCTAACAGATCTGTCCCTGATATATCCATTGCAGTCTCAGGCCTTACTATAACTCCTAGGCAGCATGCCCGCTGCCTTGGGGTCATATTTGACGCAGACCTTTCCTTCACCCCTCATATTGAATCACTCGCACGTTCATGTCACCTCCACCTCAAAAACATCTCCAGAATACGCCCTTTCCTTACCAGAGATACACTAAAGACACTTATTGTCTCTCTGATTCATTCTCACCTTGACTACTGTAATTCCTTACTAATCGGTCTTCCCCTCACTAAACTCTCTCCTCTACAATCTATTCTGAATGCAGCGGCCAGGCTCATCTATCAGGCTAGACGCTACAGCGATGCCTCCGGTCTGTGCCAGTCGCTACATTGGCTGCCTATTCATTATAGAATAAAATATAAAGTTATTACTCTCATCCACAAGGCTCTCCATAATGCCACACCTCCCTACATTTCTTCCCTCATCTCTGTCTACCGCCCAACCCGTGCTCTCCGCTCACTCAATGACCTAACACTTACATCCTCTATTATCAGAACCTCCCATGCTCGTATACAAGACTTCTCCCGAGCTGCACCACTTCTCTGGAATGCTCTACCCCGGACAATCAGATTAACTCCCAACTTCTACAGTTTCAAACGCAAACTAAAGACGCATCTTTTCAGACAAGCCTATCACAATTCCTAATGCACAAAATTGTCTGAACACTGTATAAGCAATGCCGCCCCTGCTACCTCTTGTGTCACCCTCTCTACCTCATAGATTGTAAGCTCTTTTGAGCAGGGCCCTCAGTCCCATTGTGTGAAATGACGTTCTTTGTTATGTATGTCTGTATCTGAACCCTATAAATTGTACAGCGCTGCGGAGTATGTTGGCGCTATATAAATAAAATGTATTATTATTATTATATTATTTTCTCCTACAATTGCTATTTATTGCTCAGTTTGGTCCATTGTTTTAGAAGTAGTAAAGTTTTGACTTGGAATGGTGAAACTGCCTCAGATGTAACAAAACGAATCAGGGCTGTTGAGGCACTTACGACGAGAAGATGAAGCCGCAGACATGATCGAATGGAAAGCAAAAAAGTACTTATGTCTATAAAAGAATAAATTCTATTAACTGCTTGTCTACAAACAAGAACTCACAACAAAATTCAGAAAACGATAGCTATCTAGACCAGGGGTGGGCAATTTTTCCATGGGGCCACATTAGAAATTGGAATGGTTTCAGAGGGCCGGACTAATATACTTAAGGCTTCCTGCACACGACCGTGAAAACAGATCCATGTGCGAGGCCTGCTCTGTTCTATTCTGTGGTAGTAGACTAGAACAGGACACAAGATGTCTGGAGGGCAGGGCACAAATCCTGCCCATTGCTCCATCACAATCACATTCCCCATTGCAGCCCCCTACACACACAGTGCAACATTGCAGCCCCACTACACACACAGTGATACATTGCAGCCCCCACTACACACACAGTGCAACATTGCAGCCCCACTACACACACAGTGATACATTGCAGCCCCCACTACACACACAGTGCAACATTGCAGCCCCCCTACACACACAGTGCTACATTGCAGCCCCCACTACACACACAGTGCTACATTGCAGCCCCCACTACACACACAGTGCAACATTGCAGCCCCCCTACACACACAGTGCAACATTGCAGCCCCACTACACACAGTATACTGCCTATCGCACCCCCGTCCGCACAGTATAGTAACCATGGCGCTCCCCACAGCCCGACACTGAGTAGTCACCTCTCAGCGTCTTCTCCCAGTCAGTCGGGACAGTTATGACGTCACCACTCGCGCGGGAGACGGGTGCACAACCTCGTACCACCTTGTCGCATGCGTTACCAAATAGCCTAGCGTGGTCACATCAAGATACGCTGTAGAGAAAAAACTTGACGTGATAGAAGAAAAGTAACTGCAGATTTGAGTTCAGCATGTCAATTTCAGTATTAAACAGCTCAAAAATTTAACTCAACAGAAAATTATTATTTTTTTCTTCCCCTGTGTTATAGAATCCATTGTGCCCTCCAGAATAGACAACATAGCCTAGACACTACAAATCCAGAATACATGAAATCCTAACACTATATAGGAGGATAACTATAACAATGGGGGTCTCAGCATCCTTATTATACAACACTATTGTATAATATGGCTGAATATATGTAAAGGAAAGATCCAATTACTAGATTTATTTATTTTACAAACCTCATGACAATATGTATTTGATATATTTTATACAGTTTTCTTGACCAAATACGTTTTTAACATCTGGGTCACATTGTGGTTCACCCAATGTTCTCTGGTGTAAATAAATCCAATTTGATGTGTGCTGTAATAAAGAAAACAAACACGAACAAATTCATGAATTATTCAGACAACTTTCATGGTACAATATATTTATAGGTCCTATACAGATTAAGGTGACCAGAACATTGTATTAATGCAGAGACCTCATGAAAAATGCATGTTGCAGGGTTGCAATAATTTGGAATGAAAGTTTCATAAGTGTCCTTACAGGTATTTTCTCTTTGCAAAACCTATAAAAGACGCTGCGTAATTTGTTCCTTCTAAGAAAAAAATAAATAAATAAAACAGACGAACGGACCTTTCACTTTTATTTTTATATTAAACTCAATGAGGATGGATACAAATAGAAAATCCTATGATTGTATCTGTCATTAAGGGGAACTTTAGTGTATATAGTTCTGATCCTGTGAAGAATCATAACAATGAACAATGTGTCATAAGTAAGAATACATCACTTAGAAGTCTATGGAGGAGGGGGAGGAGGTTTTTAATGTTTTTTGACAAACACAAGTTTATAAAAAAAAATCTACTGTATATAATCGAGTATAAGCCGAATTTTTCAGCACAGTTTTTCTGTTGAAAAAGCCCCCCTCGGCTTATACTCGAGTTAAGCAGAAAAAAAATAAATAAAACTTATTTATTTTTTTGGGGAGGGAGGGTCTATGATCAGCCACAATAGAAATGTATAGATTCTCCCATAAAATAGTGAAGAAAAAAAAAAAGCTTTTAAAAAAATATAATAAAAAAATAAAGTAAATAAAAGTTGTAAATCCCTCCTTTCCCTAGAATACATATAACAGTAGAAAATGACTGTGAAACACAAACACATTAGGTATCCCTGTGTCTGACAGTGCCCGGTCTACTGAATATAGGGGATCTGCAGTGCTCCTGTTCTGTCAGGAAGGGGTTAATAGGAGCACTGCAGATCCACTATATTCAGCCAGGCTGAATTCCAAGTGGGGGAAAAAAAAACAGTCCTCAAGCTCAGGGAAGGGGCAGACAGACAACCAAAACAATCCCTCCCCTTCCCCAGCACCCAGCACCTACTGCACCCAAAAACTCCGGCCATTTTAATTTTTGAAATTTTCCAGTAGCTGCTGCATTTCCCCCCCTCAGTGAATACTCGAGTCAATAAGTTTTCCCAGTTTTTTGTGGTAAAATTAGGGGCCTCGGCTTATATTCGGGTCGGCTTATACTCGAGTATATGCGGTATATTTACAATGTTATGTCTTATTTTGGCATGATATAGGACTCATGGTAGTATAGAGAATGGACTACAGAGGACTGGGGTAAAGTTATTATTTTTAATGTCCTCTTTAGGATGTATTCAAACTGAGGAATTTGCTGTGGATTTGGGGGTAGATTTCGCCCCCGAATCCAGAGCACATTGCTCCTGGAATCTGAATCCCATTGTTTTCAATGGGAGGCAGAGATCACAGCAGGACGCAGAAAAGAAGCGTCCTGCTCAATCTTGCCGTGGATTCAGGGGCTGATTCAGCTGTGGGGTCTGCACTTATCAAATACCTATAATGAAGCTTCAGTAACCATAAAACATCTAACTAAAAGATCCAAAAACACTGAAACTGCAAAATTTGTAAAATAAAATGTATGTAATTTATATACGATTGCATCTTACTTGCATACCAAGTAAGTTGAAAAACATTAATAAGCATTACTTTTAGGGCGCATCCAATTGGGACATACATTTATCAGAAACAAATCAATTGCATATTTCAACCACAGATCTGCAGCAAATCTGCAACAAATCTCTTACAAAATCCATTTGGAATTATCACGGATTTTTTCAATGGGCTTCAACCAGCTCGTTGAAAAGTCTGTATATGATATTTCATTAAAATTTTCACTGTGGATTTTCCTCCCAGAATTTTATTGTAAAAAATCAGCAGCACATCCATCTAATATGCACATACCCAAAATGCCCATATTTTATCCATATGAGTGTCTTGGACACATTCAACTAGAGCAAAGTTGCCAAAAGTCTTGGTTTTGGTAAGATAGTTTCTTAGCTGTGACGGGGTTAGAACCTTGTGAGATTCATTTTGTGAATATTTGCAAGGTTCCCCGGCCAGTTTTACTTCTATACTCTGCCTCGAGATGGGGGTTAGGGAGCCTCGAGATGGGGGTTAGGGCATCCTCCTTTCCAATGAATTGCATAGCAGGACACAATTCTTCTCTAGCTTTTCCAAAAGTTTTTGCCCCTGACGCAAAATTCTTTAAGTTTTGTAGGCTCAACTCTTCATATTATACTGATATGTAATTTTAGATAAACCACATTAATACATTTGGGCTTTCAATGAAAATATCAAACAAGTCTCTGTTAGTATCTGCATCGAGGCATCCATTTATGATAAATCTACGATAGATTAATTTTCATGGAACCAAAAGCATTAAGGATTCCATTGACTCAGATAGAAGCAACCACATTTTACTTTCCTTACTGAGAAGCAGAGTTTGGCAGATTTATTCTATTCTGCTTTCAAAAACAGAGAAAATCTGAGATAACGGAGACCAAGTGGTGAGAATTTATGGGATGTGTCATAACAAAAACATTGAAATTAATGAAGATATAAATAGGAACTTTTTTGTTGCAGATTAAAGGAGAGACAAAAATGAGTCCCAATGTAATGAGTTGTGTCAAATGACAATCCTATTAGATAATATAATATGTATAGCGTCAGAAAAAAAAATGGTATTGTAGCCAAGAATAAGAGTGAGACCTGGCATCATGTGACCAATGTCCACACGTAGTGACTGATAGATATGGCACACCATTTTGTATCACCGTAAGGCACTGGACCACCAAGAATATACCCTGGGTCTCCATTTATACTTACTAAATCAGCAGGGCTGACCCCAATTTCATTAAGATCCCTACACAAAAGCTGGATTGCTGCAAATAATCACTAAATGTTACTACACCAATGCAAAAAACTTTGTGTTTGGCTTTAATAATAAATAGACTAACATGGCATCATATTGTGTGTGGAGCTCTAAGGAGAATTATACTGTGTGTGGGGGAGGAATTTAGAAACATTATATTGTGTGTGAGGGACACTAAGAAGATTTACACTGTATAGGGTGTGGGGGCATTAAGGAACATTACACTGTGGGATCACTAATGGGTTGTTAGTGCCCTTCCACAGTGTAATGGCTTATTACTGGACTGTACATACTATAATGAACTACTGGGGCCCTCACCCCACAATATAATTCACTATCACTGCCTCTCTAATACTCATAATGCTCCTGAGTGCCCCCCACACATTATAAAGTACCTTAGTGCCCTCCTATAGTATAATGCTCCTGAATGCTTTCACATAGTATAACATTCCTTAGTGCCCTCCTATAGTATAATACTTCTGAGTGCCCTCACACAGTATAATGTCCCATGGTGCCCTCCTATAGTATAATGCTTCTAAGTGCCCTCACACAGTATAATGTCTCTTAGTGCCCTCCTATAACATAATGCTTCTGAGAGCCCCTGCACAGTATACTGTCCCATAGTGTCCTCCTATAGTATAATGCTACTGAGTGCCCCCACACAGTATAATGTCCCTTAGTGCCCTCCTATAGTATAATGCTACTGAGTGCCCTCATACAGTATAATGTCCCATAGTGCCCTCCTATAGTATAATGCTTCTTAGTGCCCTCACACAGTATAGTGTCCCTTAGTGCCCTCCTATAGTATAATGCTAATGAGTGCCCTCACACAGTATAATGTCCCATAGTGCCCTCCTATAGTATAATGCTTCTTAGTGCCCTCACACAGTATAGTGTCCCTTAGTGCCCTCCTATAGTATAATGCTAATGAGTGCCCTCACACAGTATAATGTCCCTTAGTGCCCTCCTATAGTATAATGCTCCTGAATGCCCTCATATAGTTTAATATTTCTTAGTGTCCTCCTATAGTATAATGCTCCTGAGTGCCCACACACAGTATAATGTCCCTTAGTACCCTCCTATAGTATAATGCTCCTGAATGCCCTCATATAGTTTAATATTTCTTAGTGTCCTCCTATAGTATAATGCTCCTGAGTGCCCCCACACAGTATAATGTCCCTTAGTGCCCTCCTATAGTATAATGCTCCTGAATGCCCTCATATAGTTTAATATTTCTTAGTGTCCTCCTATAGTATAATACTTCTGAGTGCCCCCACACAGTATAATGTCCCTTAGTGCCTTCCTATAGTATAATGCTAATGAGTGCCCTCACACAGTATAATGTCCCTTAGTGCTCTCCTATAGTATAATGCTACTGAGTGTCCCTGCACAGTATAATGTCCCATAGTGCCCTCCTATAGTATAATGCTTCTGAGTGCCCCCACACAGTATAATGTCCCTTAGTGTCCTCCTATAGTATAATGCTTCTGAGTGCCCCCACACAGTATAATGTCCCTTAGTGCCCTCCTATAGTATAATGCTTCTGAGTGCCCTCACACAGTATAATGTCCCTTAGTGCCTTCCTATAGTATAATGCTTCTGAGTGTCCCTCACACAGTATAATGTCCCATAGTGCCCTCCTATAGTATAATGCTTCTGAGTGCCCCCACACAGTATAATGTCCCTTAGTGCCCTCCTATAGTATAATGCTTCTGAGTGCCCCCACACAGTATAATGTCCCTTAGTGCCCTCCTATAGTATAATGCTTCTGAGTGCCCTCACACAGTATAATGTCCCTTAGTGCCTTCCTATAGTATAATGCTCCTGAGTGCCCTCACACAGTATAATGTCCCTTAGTGCCCTCCTATAGTATAATGCTACTGAGTGCCCCCACAAACAATTAATAATAACATCAGATAGGAGAAACATTCATCTCCCAGCTATTGCCCCCAAGCCCTGATATCTTGCTCTCCCCACCACCCCTTGGTTTCCCCATGATAAGAGCACGGTGTACGAGGAATTGCCATGGCCGCCAGAAGGCCAAGTAATGTTGGGTATACCCATGTGCATATAAGCCCTCTCTATCCAGAGGAAGGGTGCCATGTAGAATTCTATGAACAGATGATCCACAATAGTTACATAATGCGGAATAAAGTAGTTTAGAGAACACGTCAGAGAGGAGTCTATTATACTCTCCAGCCCTCGGAGTATTAACTATCCAAGAGTCACAATAATAACAAATACATATAATCTAGCGAAAAGTATATTTATAGACTTATGTACGGAAGCTGGTTAGTAGGGAGTCAATATACATGTCTGAGCATTAGTCAACTGCACATCATTACAAACTGTATATGAATAAAAAGAATGAAAAAAAACCAAATGTAGTTATAATAAACTGCACAGCTTTACAACTTGTATTAAATGAAGTGAATATCATCAGCATATCAATGCTACACAAAAACTAATTGGATTGAAGAATTGCTATACGGTGGGAAAGAGAAAAAAACATAAAGTCTTAATGTTTCCAAATCATAGAATATTCTAATGAGTAGCGCGTGGCTTTGATACATCACCTCAATGCTGTATCATCATTACCTGAAAGAAATAGGCATATGGTATTTACAATGAGCGCTCTCCAAACCCTCATTCTCTTTCTAATATATATATATATATATATATATATATATATATATATATATATATATATATATATATATATATGGTATTTCTTTTTTCATTGTATTATCTGATTTTTTTTTTTTTTTTTTGTTTTGCATTACAATTTTTATTAGGTTTTTCCCTGAAATTAAACAGGTGCACAATGCAATGTGATTAAAAAAAAAAATCAAGTATATATGCAACAAAGTCAATGAGACTTCTTATTGTTCTGGCTATTTTAGCATCAAGGATTTCAATGCGTAAAATATATGTTATACTGATTCTGCTCCAAATTATATATTAAGCTACTCACCATATAATTCTGTAGGGCATGAAGCATGAACTGTTCTTGGCTCTCTTAGTCAGTCCTAGAGATTGACTAGAGTGGCAGGACACATGTGTAACCATTGTTCTAGTCAAACAGCACAAACAGCCCGGTTCACATCTGTGCATGGGTTTCCGTTCGAGGAATCCGCTTGGGAATCCCCTGAACGGAAACCTAATCCACATAAAAATTGGCTACCTTAGTAAACCCATGGACTCCATAGACTAAAATGGGGTCCGTGTGGTTTCCGCTCAATTTCTGTACAAAAAATGCGGAGCGAAAACTGCCGCTTGCAGGAGTTTTCTCTCCATATTTTTCATGCGGAGAGGAGAATGGACTTAATTCTAATTCCTTTGATAACTAGTAGTCTGTGTATCATAAAGGGTTCTAGTGTGCTGGAGAGAGAAGATTTATGATACACAGCCTCGCACTGTCAAAAAGGAGAAAAGTAGCCCTTTCAATACAAAAATAGCAGTTGCTCAGCAGTATATAGTCATAGGGAAGGATGTGGCACAAAAGGAGCATTATTATTATGTAGGTGGGCACTGAAAGTGGATGAAAATGATGGAAAACTTGCGTGCACAAACATGTTATGCAAAAGGAAAGGAAACTAGATAAATTGTTCAGGGGGAGCCAGGTTGTGATTTTGCACCAGGGTCCATGAGCCTTTAGGTACTCCTCTGGGAACCATGAAACCATCAAAAAAAATATGACTTTGCAAAGATCCTCTATGACTTTGTTTCTGAAAGGAAAATACAAAAGTGCATCGTAGGGGTGGTAGTACAATAAATGTAATGTTACTTGTGAGCAACCAAAACATGCATGTAGCCTAAGCCTTATTATGATGTATTCCTAAAATAATTTATAATAATGTAGTCATCCTTTTAATTTACAAATAATCTATTTACTTACAAGTTAGAAAACATTATCCAGATGTTCTTACAGATGTAGTAAAGTTTAGCTTGAATCTGATAACTTGCTGCAGTATAATAACACACAACAAAAGCCACTGGAAGGCCATTAAAAGAGTTAAGTTGAAGTTTGCTTATTTAACCCGTTCTTGACATCCACCGTAATAGTGTGGGATGATTGGCTGCCATAGCCACTGGGTCTCTGCTGTATTATTGTGACCTGGCACTAATGGCCGCAGTCAGTGCCCACTCTGATCACAGCAATAAGGCCCCTGGCACTTCAGTTGAAGCTGACTAATGTTCCATTTTACTGGGGATCATCGACCCCCGGAACAAGATCCCGGCTCTCAGGTTTGGTTGGCATATACTTCTAATGGAGGCCTCTCTATGAAGCCTGTAATAGAAGTGCTGGTATTTTGCATTACAATGCAATGCATTAGCAATGTAATGTATTACATTAATCATTAGACCCCCTCTGGTTCAAGACCCCTAGGGGGTCTATTAAATGCAATAAAAAATTAAACAACTAAAAATAAAATCACAATTAATCATATACACATTAGGTATCCCAGTGTCCAATAATACCCAATATACAAATCTATAAAAATATTATTTCTGTATGGTGAACACCACAGTAGGATTTTTTTTTTTTTTTTTTTTTTTTGCCAAACTGCCGTTTTTTTGCTATTTCACTGCAAACAAAAATTTGAATAAATTGTGATCAAAGCAATAGACATTCACCAAAATGGTATAACTAAAAAGCACAGCTGGCCCAACAAAAGAAGATGCCCTATGCATTCTCATTCATGGAAATATAAAAAAAAGTTGTCAGAATATGGCCACTTTTACAAAATTCTTTTGGGGGGAAATTTTAGATTTCTGTTAATGAGTTAAAAGGTAAATAAAACTACATAAGGGTGCATTCACACTTGGATATGGTGACTGATTCTGAATGTTAAAACACGTTCAGAATCAGCGTGTATAAAGCACATCCCATTCATTTCAATGGGAGCCAGGATACAAGCGCTCCCCATTGAAATGAATGGGCTGCTTTTTACTCTACGAGCGCTCCTATTGAAGTGAATGTCAGTGCTCACATGTACGGCTCGGACTCGGCGCCGGGCCCCTTCTCACGGCGAGCCGTACACGCGAGCACTTCCCATTCAATTCAATGGGAGCGCTCGTAGAGTAAAAAGCAGCCCATTCATATCAATGGGGAGCGCTCATATGCCGGCTCCCATTGAAATGAATGGGATGTGCTTTATACGTGCTGATTCTGAACGTGTTTTAACGTTCAGAATCAGTCACCGTATCCGTAGTGTGAATGCACCCTAAATTTGGTATCCCTCGCATCGCACCAAAACACAAAATACAGATAACATGTCATTTTGGATGCCGAGTGAATGCACCTTTTCTCCAATTTCGTCCCATTCTGAATTTTTTTATAGCTTCCCAGTACATTGCACAGCATACATGGTAACATTATGAGGAACAATTTGTCCTGCAAACATTAACCCCTCATATGGCTCTGTGAGCTGAAAAATAAAAAAGTTATGGGGTTTGGGAGTCAAAGATGAAAATAGAAAAATGTCACCAGTAGGGTTCTGATTGGCGATCGAGTAAATTTCACGATCGCAATCGGATGGAAAATAATCAGAAATCAGATTTTAAAATTGATGCTGAAATCTCAAGATCGGCTCAACCCTAGTCACCAGTAGGAAGGGGTTAACTGTAAGATTAAACTTTGCTATATGTGTACAGCAGAATATAGAGAATACACTATGTACTAAATGTATTGCATAAATGAAATATTCAGCATGCAAATCTTGTTCAATCAACTACATGTTAATACAGTAAATCAGAGGATTAGGCAGGTGCATCATGTCTGAACCCATATAGCGTCTAACTGTACCTTTACCATTCCTGTAAGCCTTTGATTATACGTAGATAAAAGTATTACATATTTTATAAGGCAACTTATCAACGTCAGGAGCTGCTACATGCCAAAAACTGGATTTGTTTCCTATGCTGTCTGGAAAAAAGGGGTTGATAAATTATGAATATCAAAGTGTTATAGCTGGGACTTTCTTCGTATGGAAGATTCAGTTTTTTGGCAACTAAACTCCCTGTCTAAGATCCAGTGAATTGCTAGGATACCAACTCATACCCATCTTGCCTTCTCCTTCAGCTCGGCCTCTACCTTAGGAACAAGGGCATTGAAGCACAGGTAGCCATTATAGAAGAAAAGCAATATACCAAAACTAAGAATTTTATACAATTAATTAAACTTTTTTTTATTTTTGTAGCAAAGGTATAGCCAATGGCATAACTAAGAATGGCGGGGGCTCCGTGACGAACTTTTGACATGCCCGCCCCAATGACCCCTTCCCCACATGGGGGAATGACATGTCCGCCCCAATGACCCCTTCTTGAACACAGTATTATGCTCCATAGTTACTTACCTCTCCCTGGCTCTGGCACAATCCCCAGTTATGTCGGCCATCTTCAATGATGGAAGAGATGTCATTTGAGCTTGCGTTACGACGCATAAGGATGCAAGCCCCGGCCCGTGTGATGTCAGAGATGTCACCAAGTAGACCCGAAGCCTTCCAGAGCGTATTGAGGGGTAATTAACAGTAGTTTTTTTATGTTCCCTCACCTCTCCTAGCCCTCCAATCTTAAAAGACCCCCCAAGTATAATGATAATATCTGCAGGGTTCGTGGACCGGCGGCCTCACTTACCAAACCCGGCTCTTGCTCACAGCCTCCGCAGAAGAAGCAGCGCCGGCGGCTGTGAGCAAGAGTGGATCAGTAAGTAAATAGGGCCCAATACCTGCTAGAGTTAAAAAAGAAAAAAAAAAAACACAGCGGTAGCGGCTGTCGCAAGGCCCCCCAATGTCCCGGGACTGCCCTAGTAGTTACAACCCTGGGTATAGATATATGATCCTTACCTTTCCTCTTGGCCTGACATATCACAAGATAAGTCTAAGTTCACACCTGTGCCCGATCCCAGTTCAGGGTTTTTGTTCCCAAATCCACTTTAAAAATGCGGAGAGGAAAGTCCTGCAAGCAAGACTTTTCTCTCCGCATTTTTGGGTGGAAACAGGGTGGAAACTCAGTGAACACCATTGTAGTCTATGCAGACTGTGTAAGTGAGGCCAGATGACCAGCCTTAAGAAACAACATGATTTTGCAAAACTCTGTCCAGCATATTACTATTAGTTTTCTATAATGTGTCAAATTTGTGCCATGAGAATCCGGAGTCCCCTGCACAATTTGCAGAAAGTTAAGGATCGTCACATCTATACGGATTTTACAGACAATACTGCGAGTTTTTGGTAAGTTCTTCATTACACAGCACAATCTAAACCGGTGTACCTAAATGGTCAGATTTGTAGATTACAGAGCATGAACACACCAGGCATGTTATAAGACTGACAAAGCTTAGTGGCTTATTCACATGAGAGAAGCAGGAAGAATTTTAGGATTCTTTTTCATTCTATTTCCTTCTTTACCCCTCTTATCGCAGATTGACCAATTTAACTTTGCTTTACCTCATTTTACACCACTCACATAGTGTCCATTTATAGCAAAATGCCACAAAATTCCTTTTTTTACGGACTCACCGTGTCTGATTTGGTTTCAGCAAGGGACCTCGGCGCGGAAGGGCCTATTTTCTATGTGTGTGAATTAGATCAGTCTCACTTGTTAAGAGAACTGATACAGTTACTGGATCTCCACTCACTCCCAGACCATTTCAGGGATTTTAATAGTGAAATCAGAACATCAGAATCCCAAACCTCAAATGTCTCATTTGACTGTGACAGCGTCCCGGGCATGACAGAAAGCAGTCTAAATAAAGAGCGATTCCGCAATCGCTAGCTTCTGCACCAAGGCACCGTCCCTCATCAGCCGTCACCTCTGCTCCCTGACACAATTCATTATGTGGAAAGAGACCATAAGAAAGAAAAGATAAGTATTGATTTTTGTGAAATGAACACTCACAGCCTCATTTTGGGCTCTGATGTCTGGGGATTAACATTTTAAAACATCAAAGAGAGATCTTCAGTTAACCGGGGCATTCCAGCAAAAATGCTAAAGGTAATTTCAAGGCGCCCTGAAATGTTATTTCTAAGGAATTAACTAAAAGCGAAGGGTTTTACCACCAGATGATATAGGACCTTTTGGCTGCCGTGACAATTATGAAGTGACGTCGAATTAATTGGTTTTGTGTAGTTCGATTTGTTAAAGGTTGAGTCGCCCATCATTGGAGCCGAATAGAGATGACGCGGGGCCACGTTGGTAAAACGGAGCCTAAAAAGTTTCACAAAAATAGTCGTTCCGCGGTTAATATTAGCTCAACGATGTTATTAGATTGGACATTAATTAATTCTAAAATTAGAGGGTGATTATGCAGAGGTGTCTTGCTTGATTTGTGAGCTTGTCTAGGGAAGGCACATTATGTGCTGTAAAACTCCCGAGAAGTACACAAAGTGCTCACGAAAATGCAAGGAAGTTTTTTTTTTCTATTTTTATATATTTCTTATATTTTCACATTCGTGTTCTCTCTCTTCTCTTTACCAAGCCAAGATCCCAAATCACCTTGAGAAATTGGTATGTAATAAGTGCTGGAAATATAGAGGAAGTATGTTTCACTATAATATATATATATACTGTATATAGAAGCTAACTATCAATGTCCAGCCCTAGCCAGCCCCTTCCACTTTGTTAGCGCACAGAGAGAATCTGTGGCGAATAGAGATGAGCGAGTAGTATTCAATCGAGTAGGTATTCGATCGAATGCTACGGTATTCAAAATACCTGTACTCGATCGAGTACCACTCGCTATTTGAATGGAAAAATTCGATGCAGAACCAGTGTTGATTGGCCGAATGCTATACAGTCGGCCAATCAGCGCTGGTTCTTCTCCTACCTTTAGAAGTCTTCTCCGCACAGCATCCCCGTGGCATCTTCCGGCTCTGAATTCACTCTGCCAGGCATCGGGCCTGGGCAGAGCCGACTGCGCATGCCCGCGCTACAAGAAAATGGCCACCTACAGTCAAAGCGGCCATTTTCTTGTAGCGCAGGCATGCTCAGTTGGCTCTGCCCAGGCCTGATGCCTGGCAGAGTGAATTCAGAGCCGGAATACGCCGCGGGGACACTGCACGGAGAAAACTTCTCGGAGAATCCAACCTGACCCTCACTCATGGACTTGGTAAGTTCAATTTGATCGAATGTTGCCTACCCCTGAAACGAGCATTTTTCCCCCATAGAGTATAATAGGATTCGATAGTCGATTCGAGTAGTGGAACCCCATTATAGTCTATGAGGGGAAATTCTCGTTTCAGGGGTACACAAAATTCGATAACATTATACTTACCAGTCCACGAGTGACGGTCGGGCTGGATTCTCCTTGAAGTATTCTCCCGGCGCAGCCCCCCCGTGGCATCTTCCGGCTGGAATTCACTCTGCCTAGGCATCGGGGCCTAGGCAGAGCCGACTGCGCATGTGTGGTCGGCTCTGCCCAGTCCAATGCCTGAGCATAGCCGACTGCGCATGCGAGGGCATGCCCGCGCATGAGCAGTCAGCTCTGCCTAGGCCGGATGCCTAGGCAGAGTGAATTCTAGCCGGAAGATGCCGCGGGGACACTGCACGGAGAAGACTTCTAAAGGTAAGAGAAGAACCAGCGTTGATTGGCAGAATGTATAGCATTCTGCCAATCAACGCTGGTTCTGCATCGAACCTTAAACTTCGAACAGCGAGTAGTGTTCGATCGAGTACGAGTATTTCGAATACCGTAGTATTCGATGGAACACCTACTCGATCAATCACTACTCGCTCATCTCTAGTAGTGGAATATTGAGGGGCTACTCGAAACGAATATCGAATATTCTCTAGTGGAGAACTCAGCTCTACAAATAAAGGGGAGGAGGGGAAATTGTCCTAAAGGTTTTGGTGCCTAATGTGCTAATTAAGCTCTGTAATGTCAGGTGGGTGGTGTCAGGCAGGGGGTGTGATTCAGAGCTCTAATTAGAAACAGCCAGTGTCAGAGCTCAGAATCACACCCCTTGTCTGCTCCTGCCTGACACCGCCCTCCTAACAGTTCACAGCATGCATAGCATATCAGGCACCAAAACTAACAACATTGATTGCTCAGGAATGGCGGGGGCCAGAGAAAAACATTTGATGGAATCAGCTGATCATTAGCTATTGATTGATGTAAAGAGCTGGACTTGCTAGAGATGGCGAAAGATCCTCTTGAAAAAACAATGGCCATCACTTTGACAAGATTCACATTCATGTGACTAGAGCCTTGGTGGAAAGTGAGGATGGTCGACATGCTGACAATTCAATGAAAGCCGCTTGTATACGTAGATCCATGATTCAGCACTTAATAATGTAAAAAATATAGATTTTAGAAACTTCTGTCTGTATCAACCCAGTTACTGTAGCGGTGAATCTTGAACTTGGACAATCTATTCTATCATGGTTTCCTACAATCTATCTTTTCTGCATAAACACTATATTTCACTGCAGTACATTCTCCCCCTACTGCAACATTTTGCATAGTGTGTTCATCCCCGTACACCAGCAAAATGAGTCTATACTTTTTGGCCGCTGATCTTGCATGATACGAATGACAAATATGAACAATCACATTTGGAGCAGATATTCCCATTAATATAAACTACATGAATGCCCGAGACAGTTTGTCACGACGCTGCATATATACACAGACCCTGACCTGAATTCCAGTTTGAGCAGAAAAGTAACAATCTGTATGTAAGTAAATACAATGCTATAATTCATGGCTAAAAGTCACTTGCTTGATAAATGATGTTACTTGTGTTTAAACGATACAATAAATGCATTTTTGTTAAAGATAACCCGGAATATGAAAAATGAATTCTCACTTTTCCAATTGACTTATAAAGTATATGGCTTTGAAAAGCTTTAGTGTTTTTCGAGAACCTTTTTGATGGAGTGACAAATTAACCTCTCTTATCTGGCAATCAAACAATCACTTGCCCTTACATGGCTACACAGAAGGAAAGTAAGGCTTTAAGGCTTTAATGCCCATCAGTCCTCATGTCTACGGACCATGACAAATGGAAAACGGAAGGCAATCTAGAAGATTACAGATATAGAATATATTACAATAAGTGCTTCCTGTCAATATATATAGGGAAAGGCGGCTGTGTGACAGCTTGTCCTTTTAAAAGGTTATACAGTTACATCTACAATTTCAGGATTGCTAGGAAAATACAGAGTAATACACACAGGGCCAGTTACACAAGCAGACACATAGCCACATAGTATACAAATACACACATATAGCAAACATTGCCATATAATGTAGCCACATACACACAGCTAAATCCAAACACATAAATCTTATAGACACATTTCTACAGATTTTTTTGCTCATTAAAAGATCTTACTTTAAAAAAGAAAACTTTATTGAGTTTTCATTAAAAATCTTTTACCATTTTGCTGCTATTGTAGAGCTTGTGTAACTCCTTCACCTTGCTGGCTGCCCTGATGTAGATCAGATAAGATTCTGCTTCTGGCCATATCACTCTCGCTTTAACCTTCCCATCTCTCAGTGTTAAAAAGTAAAAGATGGTTGTACACCGCAGATCAGAGAGCGGAGAGGAGGGAAAGGATTGAAGTTTTTGAAAATGGTTGATCACTCAAGCTGAAATGTATCAGTATATGGAGATGTCCATACTGAAAGGGGTCATCAAAAAGTGATTGGCCAACCATTCTGCCTATCAGATGAGGATAACCAGTGGGGGTGCTCAGCTCATTAAAGGGGTATTCCCATGACGCTTGTTCACTAACCTGCAGGCTGTTGTGCTCTCTTCACTTCCTGCTTCTCTCGGCACATAGGTGGGCGGGGTTTCACTTGCACGGGATTGGTTGTAAATGAATTACCACAGTGTGAAGCTGATGTAGCAGAGCTGGATTTGAGTCAGTTTGCATTACATACAGAGGTAACGGACTCCCTATCTCAGTCCTTATCAGCCAAATTCAATTAAACCGACTGATAAGAGCTCAGAAATCCCGGAGCTCTCACCTCCCCTATCTGTGTCATTTAAAGAGGACCTCTCATCAGATCGGGCACATGCAGTTTTATATACTGCTGGAAAGCTGACAGTGCGCTGAATTCAGCACACTATCGGCTTTCCCGATCTGTGCCCGTTGTAAAGCGCTATCGATCCCGCTACCGTAGGGCTTTACAGTCAGAAGGGCATTTCTGACAGTTAACCAGGGACGCCCTTCTGCCCAGCAGCGCCTATAGCGCTGTGCTCTAAGACTGGGGTGCGTTCCTCCCCGCTCACACAGTACAGCGCGATAGGCACTGCTGGGCAGAAGGGCATCCCTGGCTAAGTGTCAGAAACGCCCTTCTGACACTAAAGCGCTACGGAACCGGGACCGATAGCGCTTTACACCGGGCACAAATCAGGAAAGCCGATAGTGTGCTGAATTCAGCGCACTGTCAGCTTTCCAGCAGTATATAAAACTGCATGTGCCCGATCTGATGAAAGGTCCTCTTTAAGTAGCGGAGGTTCTCAAACAGCTCAGAGCTGCTCCCAGCCCCTCCCTCCCCCCTGAGAGCAGGCAGCTACATCACTTGACAAATGAGCAGATAATCCCAAACGCCATAGAAACGGAGTGTAAACAATGAAGTGAATAAATTAAGATAGCGGCCAAACAAAGCAGTTTTGATAAAGCAATGCATTTAGGAAAAGACTTAAATACACATAAACTAGCAGTATAGATAGGATCCTTGTGATAGGACAACACCTTTAATAATTTTAGCCTGGAAAATCTCTTTTAGGCTGGGACCCCATGTGGCGTAAATGCTGCAATTTGCTTGTGTAAATGGCATGGAAAAGACTGCATCATTTTAGAGTCACTGTGAAATGGATGGAATTCTAGCAAATCCTATCCTCACAGTGCGGTAAAATAGTGTCGCAGTTTTGGAGATTGCAGCATGTTAATTGTACCTACGGAACACCGGCGGTTTCCCTATAAATATAATGGAAGCAGAAAGTCCACAGAGGAAACTTCATACTCATACTCCTTTTTCCTCACATCTTTTGGGCTCCTTCATGGGCTCTGGTGGTTTTCCGATAAGTGTTTATTACTTTTCGTCACCTCCCGGGGTTTTTGATCATTAGTTCTGTTATTCCTCATGGATATGGATGAGCAGTTTTTAACAAGCTAGGTTCATTAGGAATTGTTTTTAAATTTTAGATTTGGTCAAAACCAAATATGTTTGGGTTCCACCACCCACAAACCACAATTATATTCTTAAGACCCCAGAGTATAATAAGCTGAAATCCTGGTAAGGAGAATAAACATAATAAATGTGGGGCACATAGATGTCAGGCGTCATACTGTCAGTGCACACCATATGAACACTGGGGTCCAATCACAGGGTCAAAGGTCCCCTGGGGAGACCCAAAGAGGACATGAAGCTCGCAGTGTATGCGCTTGGTTTGAGGAGCACCAGGATGAGTTTACCGTACTCCCTTGGCCAGCAAACCCAATCGAGAATCTGTGGGACCACCTCGATCGGGTTCTTCATGCCATGGATGCTCAACCGCATAACCCAGCGCAACTGGACACGGCACTGGAGTCGGCATGGCTCAACATCCCAGTGAACATCATCACAACATACCTCTCTTCCTGCACGTCTCGCCGCGGTCCACTTTGCCAAAGGTGGTTATTCTGGATTTTGACAGGTGGCCACATTAATGTGACTGGACTGTCTACTACTGTACATCTCACCTGCTGAAATCCCCCAAAATAGCCGGTTACCAATACACTTAGATCTTTATCCTGCTTTTACCATAACACAGTTAAACCCAGATCTTCGATGCAAGCATAACATGTGCTGCCTGCTTACTATGGCCTATAGCTATTCTCTTATATGCAACACTTGGCAAATGCTACTATTTCCACATTAAGCTCTGTGCTCGGTGCATGCTCTCATTTGGAAAAATCGCTTTATGATGTTGTGCCCAAAGGACAACCCCAGAGCAATTATTGTAACAGCTATAGACAAATGATATTCCGCTTCTGTATAACAAGAACCATTCTGCTAATACAATATCAAATTTATGCCAGCAATTGCATCAGGCACCATGTGTTATCCAGGTTTACCTATCCTGTAAAGTGTTGGCAGGTCTCTACTTTATGACGGGCTAGAGTCTACTCTATGAGACTTTCTTTTTAGAATACACCATTCATTTAGGGTTTCTTCTCCTTCTGAATGTTCCCTTCAAGTGAATGATATGATTCCCAGGTCCTGTTTGGACATTTACGATCGGATGAAAACACCCGCCCGGTGTTGAAACACATAGTCTTTTATTTCCTTTGGAACAAATAAATTGAATTATTTATTTTATCCCATCCTCTCTTGCTTCCATTCATTATTGGAGTACGTTTGTTACGACCCGATCTTTGCGCTCTCGGCCTGTTATGTTCAGGCGTGGAGTTTCCGGGCAGCATTCGGCACGTGAATCACCTGATACGTGGCAGGGGAGTGTTCACACTAGCGGTTTCTGCAGTAGCACTTAAGCATGGATCACATGATGAGTTGCCTTGTGGATCAGTGCCTGGTGTGTCTTGGCCCCTGAAGGGGGTTAGGTCCTCTGTTGTGCTGAGGGCTATTACAGGCTGTGGCCGGTTCTGAGACCTGCTCTTCCTATTTATATCCGCTGGGCATGTTGTCTGATGCCGGTCTTAAATCTTCAGTGCCTGGTCCAGACATGGTCTGTTTGCCTGAAGCCAATATCATCTGCATCTGAGCCCTGGCCCATTCAGTCCTTGCTCCCTGTTCACACTATCCAGATTTGGCTGATTATAGAGCTCCTTCTCCAAACATAGTGTTCGGGGTACAGTGAACCCTAGGTTATTTTTGCTATTTGGAGGTTTGTATTTTTTGTTAAGTTTTTTTGTGTGATACTAAGTTCTGTTTATCCTATCCCTTTGCTTAAGTTCAGTTTTCCTGTGTTTCACATTTATTTGCTACTCTATACTTGGTGTTCCCACATACTGTATTCACCGTGTCCAGTCGGACCTCTGTGGGGGGGCTTTTTCTGTATCTGCTTCTCCTTCATAAATGTGAAACTAGTCAGAGGTTTCTGTTTCCCTATTAGGTTAGTTATCTCTCCGGCTATGTCCACGCCCACTCAGGCTAGTTAGTCGGGCCCACGGCTACTTCTAGTTGTGCAAGGCAGGGTATAGGAGTATCCACACTAGCGTTCCAAACTGCTCATACTTCTGCTTTTTGTTTTTTTTTTGTTGACCTGACTGAGAAGTCATCCATCAGGAGCCAGTCTATGGTCAGAGATTCCCAGACCATAACAACGTTTTACCAGTAGCACTCTAATATTTCTCATTTGTCCTTTACGACTTTCAAATTAATGGGTCCAGCTGCGTATTGCCAGGATCATCTACTATCTACAAGTGCTCCCCTAAATTCCTAAGCATTACATAAAGCAGCACCATGCTGTAGTTCTTGCAAGTGAAACTACAAAATACTGATGGGGCGCCGATATTATGGAAAAAGTGTTTTGAATTTCTAATATAGCGTATATACTCGAGTATAAGCCGACCCAAATATAAGCCGAGATCCCTAATTTTACCACAAAAAACCTCGGAAAACGTATTGACTCGAGTATAAGCCTAGGGGGGGAAATGCAGCAGAAACTGGAAAATTTCAAAAATTAAATTGGTCGGAGTTTTTTGGTGTAGTAGTTGCTGGGTGATGGGGAAGGGGAGGGGGTGTTTTGGTTGTCTGTCTGCCCCTTCCCTGAGCTTGAGGACTGGGTTTTTTTCTTCCCCCACTTGGAATTCAGTCTGGCTGAATATAGGGTATCTGCAGTGCTCCTATTAACCCCTTCCCGATGGAACAGGAGCACTGCAGATCCCCTATATTCAGTAGACCGGGCACTTTCAGACACAGGGATACCTAATTTGTTTGTGTTTCATAGTAATTTTCTACTTTTATATGTATTCTAAATCTTTTTTTTTTTTTTTTTGCACTATTTTATAGAAGATTCTATACATTGATATTGTGGCTGGTCATAGACCCCCCCCCCCCTCCTCCTTAAGAAAAAAAAAAATATATATTTTTTTTGCTGACTCGAGTATAAGCCGAGGGGGGCTTTTTCAGCCCAAAAACTGGGCTGAAAAATTCGGCTTATACTCGAGTATATACGGTAATAATCCCAAATGCCGAACAGAAATAGGCATAGTAACCCAGCAGGTACCTGTGTGCTTTATGTCACTTTACTATAGCTTCCTCTCCTCGATACGACAGACATCTTCTATAAGACACAATAAATCCAGAACATAATGGCCACTGCCTTATCTGAAGATGTTACATTCTAGTGGCTACACGACCTTTGATGAAAACTGTACTGAAAAAGTTGGCTTATACTCGAGTATATATGGGTATACGAAGGGCATCAATAATTTTAGGGCCTAAAACTTTTGCACATCACTGTCCATATTTGGTCTAACAGGGTCATCACACATTTTTGCAAGTACCTTTTTAATACACTAAGGAAATTGCTTTTTTTTTTTCGGTTTACTTTTCCTTTTATCTGCAGCCCCTGTATTTATGCTAAGCATTCTAGTATCATTTTCTGAATTAGGCTCTTCCATTGCTGCTTGTTTTTTTTTTTTAGACTTTCCTTCACTCCGGTACGAAAAATCAAATATAATTTTTTCTCTTCAATTAAGGTTTCAGCCACAATTTTTTAGGGAGGGACGGCGAGTTGTGTCCTCGCTACTGAAAGAGCCGGGGATAATGGGAGCTGCAGAGCCAGCCGCGGCAGACAAAAGCAGAAAACCAGTGTTCGTTATAAGCCATTAACTTATAATTCTGTTCATTTTAACACAACTGGCAGCTGAAAGTAGATGAGGTGTTAAAGGGCCGAATTACCGCAAGAACGTTAATCAATAGTACATTGCGCTGCTTTGATAGAAGACACATAAAGCCTTGTCTGAGAGATGATTGTATTTTAGCTTTGTTTATCATTCACACTTGGCGGCGTCTTTAGTCTTATAAAGAAATAAAGAAAATTGCAGACTTTTCCCAGTTTTGTTGTTAATGAAAAATATCAATAATCACAAGTGAAGATTAAAGAAAAAGCCTTTCAAGGCTTGGAAGGGCAGAGATGGATCAGGGATGCAGAACAATATAGCAGACCTGGTTGCTGCTGAGTATGTGGAATATAATGAGCTACTGTATGACAGTGGCTGGAAATGAAATTATTGTTGCATCGGGCGGCCTATTAAATCATCAAAAAGCTTTACATAAACATTAATGGAGCCTTTGACTAATTCTAAAGCCTGTAATGAATCACGAGGCGGCATGTGGGTCACAGGTACATAGATCTCTTTATGCTCCGTGACCCAGATCGAACATCTATTTGCTTATTTTGTATAATTGCTTTTGGTCATCTCCCTCACTTTGTATCTCTACACTCCTTTGACATTTTCCTTACCATCCACCTTCATTACTTGAATACATTGTTATTAGAGATGAGCGAACACTAAAATGTTCGAGGTTCGAAATTCGATTCGAACAGCCGCTCACTGTTCGAGTGTTCGAATGGGTTTCGAACCCCATTATAGTCTATGGGGAACATAAACTCGTTAAGGGGGAAACCCAAATTCGTGTCTGGAGGGTCACCAAGTCCACTATGACACCCCAGGAAATGATACCAACACCCTGGAATGACACTGGGACAGCAGCGGAAGCATGTCTGGGGGCATAAAAGTCACTTTATTTCATGGAAATCCCTGTCAGTTTGCGATTTTCGCAAGCTAACTTTTCCCCATAGAAATGCATTGGCCAGTGCTGATTGGCCAGAGTACGGAACTCGACCAATCAGCGCTGGCTCTGCTGGAGGAGGCGGAGTCTAAGATAGCTCCACACCAGTCTCCATTCAGGTCCGACCTTAGACTCCGCCTCCTCCGGCAGAGCCAGCGCTGATTGGCCGAAGGCTGGCCAATGCATTCCTATGCGAATGCAGACTTAGCAGTGCTGAGTCAGTTTTGCTCAACTACACATCTGATGCACACTCGGCACTGCTACATCAGATGTAGCAATCTGATGTAGCAGAGCCGAGGGTGCACTAGAACCCCTGTGCAAACTCAGTTCACGCTAATAGAATGCATTGGCCAGCGCTGATTGGCCAATGCATTCTATTAGCCCGATGAAGTAGAGCTGAATGTGTGTGCTAAGCACACACATTCAGCACTGCTTCATCAAGCCAATACAATGCATTAGCCAGTGCTGATTGGCCAGAGTACGGAATTCGGCCAATCAGCGCTGGCCAATGCATTCTATTAGCCCGATGAAGTAGAGCTGAATGTGTGTGCTAAGCACACACATTCAGCACTGCTTCATCAAGCCAATACAATGCATTAGCCAGTGCTGATTGGCCAGAGTACGGAATTCGGCCAATCAGCGCTGGCTCTGCCGGAGGAGGCGGAGTCTAAGGTCGGACCTGAATGGAGACTGGTGTGGAGCGATCTTAGACTCCGCCTCCTCCAGCAGAGCCAGCGCTGATTGGTCGAGTTCCGTACTCTGGCCAATCAGCGCTGGCCAATGCATTCTATTAGCCCGATGAAGTAGAGCTGAATGTGTGTGCTTAGCACACACATTCAGCTCTACTTCATCAGGCTAATAGAATACATTGGCCAATCAGCGCTGGCCAATGCATTCTATTAGCTTGATGAAGCAGAGTGTGCACAAGGGTTCAAGCGCACCCTCGGCTCTGATGTAGCAGAGCTGAGGGTGCACAAGGGTTCAAGTGCACCCTCGGCTCTCCTACATCAGAGCCGAGGGTGCGCTTGAACCCTTGTGCAGCCTCGGCTCTGCTACATCAGAGCCGAGGGTGCGCTTGAACCCTTGTGCACACTCTGCTTCATCAAGCTAATAGAATGCATTGGCCAGCACTGATTGGCCAGAGTACGGAATTCGGCCAATCAGCGCTGGCCAATGCATCCCTATGGGAAAAAGTTTATCTCACAAAAATCACAATTACACACCCGATAGAGCCCCAAAAAGTTATTTTTAATAACATTCCCCCCTAAATAAAGGTTATCCCTAGCTATCCCTGCCTGTACAGCTATCCCTGTCTCATAGTCACAAAGTTCACATTCTCATATGACCCGGATTTGAAATCCACTATTCGTCTAAAATGGAGGTCACCTGATTTCGGCAGCCAATGACTTTTTCCAATTTTTTTCAATGCCCCCAGTGTCGTAGTTCCTGTCCCACCTCCCCTGCGCTGTTATTGGTGCAAAAAAGGCGCCAGGGAAGGTGGGAGGGGAATCGAATTTTGGCGCACTTTACCACGTGGTGTTCGATTCGATTCGAACATGGCGAACACCCTGATATCCGATCGAACATGTGTTCGATAGAACACTGTTCGCTCATCTCTAATTGTTATATTCTCTTGGACGAGTTTTTCAATACCAGGTATGAAAGTCTTGAGATACTGGACTGGATTTGTAAGCCATGTAATAGGTAACATAGCAGTACAAGTATAGAGTCTGGATTGGATTCAACTAAACTGTACCACAGATATTTAAAGGGGTTGTCCCATATTAGTAGCTTATGTAATTTGAAGACTTTTCCTAAATATATTGCTTTTGCAATGTTGCTTTGTTTGCCTGCTATGTGAACTTATTCCTCCCATTGTTTACACTTCACTACCATAACCTCGGAACAGTTTGATAAGACAAGTGACATCACTGACTGCTTTGTCAGCAGGACAATCAGTTCAGCTAATTGCAGTTTGATGATAAATCCCTGTCTGTTATCTCTCTATGTAAACACACAGATAACACTGAGTCTGTTCTCTAGAAGCATGTGCATATTAGCTGATCTGCATAAGTATTGTGAAACTTCATAGTGTCCTGTTCTGCAAGCTGGGGAGGGGGGCTGTATGGGAATTGAGAAGAAGAGACAGCAGGCAAAGCTGCTGAAACAGGGAGATGGGAAAATCGCCTAAGCTCAACATGTCCTGAGATGAGTGGAATGAGATGAGCAGCTTTGATAAAAAGCATAGTTTTTTTTTATACTTTCTCGGGAAATATTTACGCTATAGGTTTTTTTTTATTAGGGATGAGAGACCAATGCAGATAGAACAGAATTTGACCTGAATCTTCCATAAGTTTCAGGATCAATCCTAACTCAAAACTTTTGGGCTTTGTCACCAACAAAGCAGTATTATACTCTGGCATTAGAAGTTCAGAGGAGGTGAGTATAAATAACACTGTTATACTCACCTTGTCTCACCTCTCTTGGGCTTCTTGGAGTCCTATTTAGGCCTCTTCCGGCCTCTGGCTGACAACACGCCCCACATACCCACTGAGAACCAATCATAGGCCACAGTGGTGACCCTGGGGTGCATGAAATTATCCAGAAGCCTGAAGAAGATGCTAGGAAACTGACAGATGCCACAAGGATGCCCACAAGAGATGATGCAAAGGTGAGTATAAGTGTTTGTTATTTTTACTCACTTCTCCATGCTTCCACCTATTGTACTCTGGGAGTAAGGGCTAGTTCACACGTGAGTAGAAGGGGAGGTTTTTGACAGCGGATTTCACGTCCAAAACCTCCCCTTATAATGGTGGTCTATGGAGACCGCCGGGCTTCTTTTCTCCGCTAGCGGCGGGCTGCTGCTAGCGGAGAAAAGAAGCGACATGCTCTTTCTTCAGGCGGAAGCCGCGCGGGCTGCGCCGCATGGCTTCCGCCTGGCTGCAGCACCCTCCATGTTGGCTCATTCATTTGAGCCAACAGCGGAGGTGAAAGCCGCGACCGCGATGGTCGCGGCGGGCGGGTTTTGACAAGAGAGAGAAGCGGCTCGCCGCGTCTCCCTCTGTGTCAAAACCCGCGCGGGCAGTTCACGTGTGAACTAGCCCTAAGTCCAAGGGTGTAATAAGAGCACTTCCATCTTGTGTAAAACAAGTTCAGCCAAAACGAACCAGAGTGCCATATCACATGAATAGTTGTCAAAATGAACCTTGTGAGGTTCGCCCATTTCTAATGTTTATACATGGCCACCCAATGATTATGTCGATTGCAGTCTGCATTGCTGGCATGTCATGATACAGAATTGGAGGGGTTAACAAGATTCATGGAAATGTAATGTGGGCACATTTGTGCCACTGCACCTGCACTGCATTACCGAGCCCCAACTAGGAGGAATCCACTTTGCAGAGATTTTTTATATTTCCCAGTGAGTTTCTAGAAGTTTCTATGTACTGGGTTCCTCCTGGTAGTGGTGCAGGCAGCCAATGTTTTATCATTTTATTGTATACTGATTACATTTTGCTCACTATTTTGACTATTGTTCAGATCAAGCGATCCAAACAACCTAGTGATGTATTAATGATTGTTCATTGTTCCTAATAGTACATAGTCTATTCTATGTTTGCTACATGAAGACGCCTTGTCTCCTATCCCTTTCCAGCAGAGATCAGCACTTTTAGCTCAGAATAACTGTGTGCTCCAGATACAGATCCTGTGAATGAATATATTTATGGAGCACATTGTTGTATCACAATGACAAAGCTAGTGTTACAGTATAATAGAATTAGAGCTAAACTTTGTCTATGAAACTTATGCTTCAATAGACACACTGTATCATTATCTTTTTGCCTTATATGCAGGCAGCATGTTATATACATCCGTATTTGTAAGGATATAGGTGACACGCTTTTGTGCAAGAAGTGTAGAAGTAGGGTCCCAACCCGTAAAGTAACGCTAGGTTCACACTAACATTTGAGTCTCCTTTTACAAGAATCTGCCCCACATTCCACTTAACATCGGCAGAGAGAAAGTCCTGAAGCATGAATTTTTTTTTCAATTATAACCTTTTATTATTATTTTTTTTTAATAGAAATACTATAGACAATGTGCATACATGGAGTGGCTGACCTGTAATACATACAATTTCCAGAGTCCTCCATGGAGATTGTATAGAGAATGTGGGAGTAAATAATAGGTTCCCTAACAAGTAATGCTGCATTCACACTTGTGCCCGTGTCCGCTCAGGGGTTTCAATCTGTATAGGGGACGGCTTGACAACGGTCAGTTTTAAAACCCTTTCATTTGAATGGGATTTTAAAGCAAATTGCTGGTGTTTGTATGCAACCTGTCCATGACAAAACTTTTTTTTTTTTTTTTGCATTGATACAAAATCAGACGCAGGGCTTTGTATTCCTCCAAAAAAAAAACTGTTTACCCACAGAGAGGCTGCATACGGACAGCGATGGTTTGCTTTAAAATCCCATTCAAATGAATGGGTTTTAAAACTGACCGCTGTCAAGCCGTCCCCTATGCAGTTTCTCTGGGGCGGACATGGTAAAACAGAGAACAATAAGTGAACAAAAACAAGCGGTCGTGATAAAATAGAAAAAGAACAAAGAAAAATACATCTGTAGCCGTAGAGTATAAGGAATTAGGGAGGTGTAAATGGTGGACTGGCCAGAGGGGTCTAATTCCAACTAGGGGAAGTAGATCTTGAAAGACCCTTCTAAGCCACCCACAGCGCACATCTAGAGCAGGAGCTTGATGGTTGCCCTTAATAGCTAGCAATCTTTCCATTGCAAAGGCCAGATACACAGACTGAATAAGTTCTGCATTGGTCAAACTGTGCACAGATTACCATTGGCCTGCAATCAAGAACTGAGCAGGTAAAATGCCATAAATAGTGCCAGACTACCTCCATATTATCTGGGAAAAGGTCTGAGTCTAGAAAACATAACACTAGTCCTGGGGACAAGTGTTACATCCCTGACTATCTGGGACATGAACTGGAAGGTGGCAATTCCGAAGGCAAGAATTGGAGGGCATTCCCACCACATGTGAGGGAAATTCCTCAGTGCTCCACAACCCTTACAACAAAGGCTTGACTACTTGGGGGCTATGTGAGCTATTTGCAGCAGGGTACAAGAATGAATTTTTTTCGTCCAACAAAGCGAAGGTGTAAACAATGACGATTGCATCTTATGGGATCTTCTAGTTGTCCATCACTTGATGCTCCATTTTAATATTTAGTTTGTTATTCTGTTCCCATGATTGAACAGGAAAACAGATGAAATGGATGCAAGTGTGAAAGCAGCCAAATCTATTTGTGGAAAAAGATTCAGGATAACTTGTATTCTATTTACTTAAATGCCTGCCCTTTCTATGTTTAAGAGTGCAGTGCGTGATCCTATTAGACAGAACCCCCTGTGCAAATAGAGATAGTTGTCAGTCATTGAGAAGGACCGCCAATGGACCCCTAGTATCGAGGAAGCATGGATTTAAATGAATAAAATACAAGTTATACTGAATCTTTCCCACAAAACTATATTCTTACTGCAAAGATTAAATTACTATTTCATGTTCATGGTTAAAGGGATTGTCTCTGCAGTTGCTATTCTAAAGTCTAGTCCCACAGTTCCTCCTGGGCAGGGACTGCTGTTTGTCACCTGATCTTCAGTTAATGACATCCATATATCCTTGAGGGCAGAACAAAATGTTTACTCAATTGTAGTGATCAGTGAGTAGTATTTAATCAAATACCTCGCCGGCATAGGAATTTGTGTAATCGGCCGAACACCAAGGGGTTAAATGCTTCAAATATTCGATGTGTTTAACCCCTAGGTGTTCGGCCGATTACACGCATTCCTATGCCGGTGAGGTATTCGGTCGAATACTACTCGCTCATCACTACTCAATTGGGAGAGTAGGGAGCAGAATATCCCTCTGAGTCCTCCTTGTGAATAAAGCACCGGTATGCTTGTGTGGCCATTCATTTCTATGGGGCTGTCAGAGATGGCGATCCAGGCAGCCCCATAGAAGTAAGTGCAGCATCACTTACGTAAACCCATTGGGACCATTCACAGAGAGGATTCAGGAGGAATTTCTGTTCCATGTTCTCCTAATCCCAGGAATATGACACTTAAAATGTATGTTATGGCACAATCCCCTTTAACTAAGCTTTACCTAAACTTTTTTCCTTACATGGGCAACATTGTAGTGTGTGACTGCTTTGCCTATTGGTATAAGCTTGATCAACTGCATGAATGTAAACCATTATATTGTGATATTGCGAAACTTTGCCCAGGGTGACCCCGACATGGCTTCTTTATACCCAAGAATGCAGGGGTTCTATTTTATGTTAATTAGAGATGAGCGAACAGTAAAATGTTCGAGATTCGAGATTCCTTTCGAGTAGCCCCTCAATGTTCGACTACTCAAATCGAATATCGAACCCTATTATAGTCTATGGGGGGAAAATGCTCATTTCAGGGGTAGAACATTCGATCAAATTATACTTACCAAGTCCACGAGTGAGGGTCGGGCTGGATCCTCCAAGAAGTCTTCTCCGTGCAGTGTCCCCGCGGCATCTTCCGGCTCTGAATTCACTCTGCCAGGCATCGGGCCTGGGCAGAGCCGACTGCGCATGCCCGCACTACAAGCGGACATGCACAGTTGGCTCTGCCAGGCCTGATGCCTGGCAGAGTGAATTCAGAGCCGGAAGACGCCGCGGGGAAGCTGCACGGAGAAGACTTCTAAAGGTAGGAGAAGAACCAGCGTTGATTGGCCGACTGTATAGTATTCGGCCAATCAATGTTGGTTCTGCTTCGAACTTTTCCATTCGAATAGCGAGTGGCACTCGATCGAGTATGAGTATTTCGAATACCGTAGTATTCGATCGAATACCTACTCGATCGAGTACTACTCGCTCATCTCTAATGTTACTCAAAAATGTTGGGTAACTGATGATCGTTATCGTCATTGGAACCATTTCCAGTATCGACACTTTGTATTTTGTTTTTGGCGATCCAATAAAATAGAATTTACCAAAATTAGTTTGTACACAAAACATTACTTATTATTTTAGCGTTTCCCATCCAAAATATATTTTTGTGAAGTTCTTATTTAGTTGACATTTTTGTTATTTGTATTAATATTTAACACCAGTTTCAGAATTTATATTTGATATTTCTCCCGATAGACCTTCTAGTTATTGTGCCCTAAATTCTGCGCCTGCATTTTTTCGTGTCATTTTTTTTTTTTTTGTGTCTTGTTATCTTTGACCTTTAACAATTTGTATTCTCTTATTTTTGTTTGGCTCCAGTTCCACGTCTTCGCGCTGCTATCTGTATTACCATCCATTCCCTGCCTTCATTCATTAATTCTCCTCCTTAAGCAACCAACAAGCAAAATCATTATTTGAATTTCAATAAAAGGTTTCACTACATGCGAGAAAAGAAAACCAAGAATGTTTAAAAAAAGAAAAAAATGGGGAGATTTCAGATGTAGCAGCTTGTTCCCCAGGCAACACAACAAACAGGATCTGTTATAATGCCGAATATCAATGAGTTTCTGCATGAGCCGGTGTTGTCGGAGAAAGTAACAAAATATCTCAGTGTTTTCCCTACCATTAAAATTGGCTTTGTATACCACAAGCTTGTCCTGGTCTGCAGCGATACATTTTAAGAACTGTCTTTCAAGAAAGTGAGAAGAAGACCATATGTACCATATTTACTGTAATTGTATCAAATGTATGAACTTCTGTTCTAGGAGTTTGTGCCAATTTTACTTGTTTTTATTATAAGAGACCAAACACAACTAAGGCTGGCCATACAGATTAGATCAAACCACTAACAGAAAGGGTTAAAATGACATTTTCCGGGATACTGTCATGTGTATACAGTAATTCAGCCATACCTTTGGCCAGCCCTCCTTCTATATGTAAAGGGAACTAGAGATGAGTGAGTAGTACTCGATCGAGTAGGTATTTGATCGAATACTACGGTATTCGAAATACTTGTACTCGATCGAGTACCATTGATTGGCCAAATGCTATACAGTCGGCTAATCAACGCTGGTTCTTCTCCTACCTTTAAAAGTCTTCTCCGTGCAGCTTCCCCGCGGCGTCTTCCGGCTCTTCATACACTCTTCCAGGCATCGGGCCTGGGCAGAGCCGACTGCGCATGTCCACTTGTAGTGCGGGCATGCACAGTCGGCTCTGCCCAGGCCCGATGCCTGGCAGAGTGAATGAAGAGCCGGAAGATGCCGCGGGGACTCTGCAAGGAGAAGACTGCTCGGAGGATCCAGCCCAACCCTCACTTGTGGACTTGGTAAGTATAATTTGATCGAATGTTGCCTACCCCTGAAATGAGCATTTTCCCCCCATAGACTATAATAGGGTTCGATATTCGATTCGAGTAGTCGAATATTGAGGGGCTACTCGAAACGAATATCGAACCTCGAACATTTTACTGTTCGCTCATCTCTAAAGGGAACCATAAACCTTCAATAGCTGTCAGCCAACCCCCAACCACCCAATATACAATGTGTTCTGACTAGGGAAAGGGGACTATGTGATCCAAAAGACCAGGTTGTTGAAATCTGAGAGACATATACTCACACGGAGGAATTTGCCTCAGACTTGGGGATGGATTCTGCCATTGAATCCGGAGCAGATTCCTCCCGAATCCACCACCCTTGGGGTCCTCGGCTCCTGCACCGGCATCTCATTGCGGCTAGCCAGCAGAAAATGAAGAGGAATTTCCTCTTCATTTTCTGCCGTGTGAACTGACCCTTAGATTATCCACTGGTCTCACCAAAATGGGTGGGTTTTGTTAAAATTTGTCTAATCTGTATGTCAATTACATTACGTAACAAGATATACAAAATGGCATTATACAATATGATATGACGACATGACATTTGTTCCCCCCAAGTTCAAATTGAAAGAAAGAAACAAGTTATGCATCTACTAATCCTAGATCATGCCTGGATCTGACTCTACTGTACATAGAAAGCAGACTCATCATGTACAGTAGGGTTCGTGCGCAAAAGTTTTACTTATATGTGCTATGGGTCCATACTGGGCCTGTATGATGGCACACAAAGGCTTTTGTTATGGGGGCAACACAGTGGCTCAGTGGTTAGCACTGCAGCCTTGTAGCGCTGCAGTCATGGAGTTCGAATCCCGCCAGGAACAACATCTGTAAGGAGTCTGTATGTTCTCCCTGGATTTCCTCCCATTCTACATACTGATTACGCTAGGTTCCCATCTGCACTTAGGTTTCCATTCATCGGTCCACTTGGGGACCCAAAAAAGAAAAGCCCAACTAAAAAGCGGAAACCCGCAGGGTCTGCTTGGTTTCTGTCCAGTTTTCACCCAAAAAATGTGGAGAGAAAAGTCCTGCGTGTAGGACTTTTCACTCCGCATTTTCAAATGGAATGGGGGGACGGAATCCCCGAACAAGATGCAAGTGCAGATGTGATCCCAGCCTTTCTTGTACAGTAGAATGTTTGACTATTGTCCCATTTAATGAACAGGGCTCGTAGAAATGAATATGCTTGCCACCAAAATGGCAAAATTTAGATGTATAGAACTAATTTTGAATCAAATAAATTTCTGCAACAAATTTGCTACATGTGAACTCACACTAAAAGTATAGGTGAAAGGTTCCCTTTAAGGCTAAGGCCCGACTTTGCGTAAACGCAGCTTTTTTGTTGTTGCAGATTTTGTTGCATTTTTTTGAGCCAAAGCCAAGAATGGCTACAAAATGAATTGGATATATATATACATATATATATATATATATATATATATATATATATATATATATATATATATTACTTATACTTCTCCCTTATGCTCAATCCACTGCTGAATCCACTGCTCAAAAAACCGCAACAAAATCTGCAACAAAAAATGCTGCATTTCCACAACGTGGGGCCTCAACCTAAAGGTGAATTTCCATGAAAATTTGACTGTAAATCACAGAAATAAATGACATTTGTCTTAATGGGCTCAATCTTACTGGCTCAAAGGTGTTGTCCAAGTGAATACAACTCCAAGATGTCATACTCACCTCCACCAAACTTCTGCCACTCTCATTACAATCCTTTCCCAGGTTCTCAATGGTCTCTGCTTACTGGCCCAATCTCAGTACACAAAAAAGCCAAGAACTTGACAATCAACCAATCACTGGTTCAGTTGGGTCCCACCTTTGGCCAATCATGGACAGAGCCATTACTTCTTGTGTGTCAAGATAGGACCATAAAGCAGAAAAAACAGGTATAGGTGGGTATCGATAAAGGTGAGTATTGCTCCTTATGTTTTTTTTGTTATGTCACACTGAAACCTTTAAAATTTTTTAAAGGGATTCTATCATTAGAAATCTTTTTTTCTGTGGCTAACATGTCAGAATAGCCTTTAGAAAGGCTATTCGTCTCTTACCTTTAGATGGGATCTCCGCCGCACCGTTCCTTAGTAATACCGGTTTTTACCGGTATGTAAATTAGCTCTCTGGCAGTGATGGGGGCGGGCCCCAGCGCTGAAAATGCGATGAGGGCATCCCCACCGTTGCCTGAGAACAGGATCCTGCACCGCCTCTATCTTCTGCTGGATCCTCCCCTTCTTTCTTCGGCGGCTTCACCTCTGTCGGCTCTGACACTAGTAGAGACAACTGTGCATGCGCGGCCATAGTTCCGAGGCCGCAATTGCGCGCATGCGCAGTGGGCTCTACTAGTGTCTCAGTGGCAGAGCCAACTGTGCAGGTGTCAGAAGAAAGATGAAGAAAGAAGGGGAGGATCCAGCAGAAGATAGAGGCGGCGCAGGATCCTGTTCTCAGGCAGCGGTGGGGACGCCCTCGTCGCATTTTCAGCACTGGGGCCCACCCCCATCACTGCCAGAGAACTAATTTACATACCAGTAAAAACTGGTATTACTAAGGAACGGCGCAGCGGAGATCCCATCTAAAGATAGGAGACGAATAGCCTTTCTAAAGGCTATTCCGACGTGTTAGCCACAGAAAAAGGATTTTTAATGGTAGAATCCCTTTAAGCTTGTTTTATAAAAAATTCTCCAAACTTAAAAAATACATGTCTACAAAATCATTATTTAGTCTCTCCATGCGCTTCGTCTTGCTATCATTATCACTTTGCTCTAAGCTACTCCCAAGGTTCCAGCAAGAAACCCTCCAAGTCACACGTGAATAAACACATAGAGAAGGATGCACAAGGTCACAATCCTGCTAAATAGAAAAGACAGCATTTTCCAAAAGAGGCAAAGCTCCAAAAACTATTATTTGTGATTTTTTATGAAGCCATGTCCATGCTATGTACAAGCTATCACCAGACGGCATTTTCGATGTGTATTATCTGTATCTATAATCTTTCAGTAGCCTATTAACCTCCCCCGAATTTCCTTAGCTTTCCAGGCACCCCGGTGGTGGCCACTGTGGTAGAGCAGGAAACTCTCATGCATACGCTAGATGGACAGCACGGTATTATCTTTCACCCGGCAACAACATTACATAGAAATAGCCATTTTCATTTTATCTGTACAAGTCAATCTTTCTTCTCTTCCAGCATTTGTAACATGGATTGCAGCCAATTGCACAATACAAGAAATATAGGTATTTGGAGAGAAAAAAACATTAGCAGCAAAGTGTTCTCATAAAATGCAAAATGGATTTTTTTTTATCATCGCTTGGCAATATATATTTCTTAGCTTTCTATATCTGTACACTCTAAATATCTGTATCTCCGCTATACAGAAACTTCCTTCAGAATTGTGTTTTTCCGTTTCGCATATTAAAACTCCTTTGAAAGCACTATGTATTCTCGATGGCATTAAATAGCAATTTTGCAGGGGTAACCATTGTATTTATGTTTCTCTTATTTTGTTTCTGCTCATGTTGACAACATGATGGTAGCATTTTCGGCTTTTTTTTTTTCTTATCCTTGTGGAGAAAACATCTTGAGTGGCCCACAGCAAGATCTCCGGTCTCCATTTCATGAGTGCAGGCTAAACACTTGAAATTTGGGTTGATAATATGAGTAGGAACACTATGAAAAAGTTGACTTCTTGTATATACGGTTCAGAGAACCCTGTGTGTACTGTTATATACAGTATGTGTAATATCTAAGCCTGTAATGGTCTAAACCAGTGTGAGATGGGTGTTGAGTGACACAGTGGCCCAGACTGTCTATTAGACAATCTGAAAATAGGCCAGATTTATCACAGTGACTGATGCTCGATGGGAAATCTGGCGTATCTGTAGACTGACCAAGCTACATTTATACCACTCGTTGGCCACAATTTTTGTGATATATTTTGGTCTGATAAATTTTGGTATATTTCACCTTGATGCTCCAAACTGTGCCAAAGATGCAGAATATCAACTGGAGTTCCATCAACCTGCTCAGTCTTCAGTCGAAGCACCAAAAGAATTGGACCACAAGAAACTAGATCCAGTTTATCCTTGTTCTATCTTATGTAAAAACTGTGATTTACACTGTCCTACAAAAGTCTTATCTCCTGTGTCATATTTCTGCATGACCATCATGGGCACTCCAATGCCCATCAGGCTCAGTGACATAGTTCTCTGATTGGTCCCAAATTTCAGTACAAACTTATAACCTCTACCCAACAGATGAAGTTTCAGCAAAAGCAGTCATGCATGTTTATTAGGGAATTGTTAGTAATAGCAGTTACTGAAATTGTATGGCGGACTGCAGGGTCTGTGTGCACATTCATGTTCATTTTTATGCATTTTATGCAGTTTTATGCAGGAATGGACTAAAGACTAATTCAGTTGGCCTTAAAAAGTCCAGTTCAGGCAACAGCGGCATTTCCTGAAGCCACCGTGGCTTTGCTGAACTAAAGTCACTCCACCATAGGGATCCATAATGTTCAGAGTTCCAGCTCCATTGCAGATCTACTATCCTGTACTCATATGATGCTGGTCTGACTGGTGCATTATGATGCAGTGAGCTTGGTTTGCTGATCCATGTTCAGTCCGCAAAATGCAGTTGTCCCACAGACAATGTGACCCTATCATCTAAATTGGCCTTATAAAAAAAAAAGTAACATCCAAAAGACCACCTCTCTGAGAAGACCACCTCCTCACCCAGAGCACATTTTCTGTGACAGATTTTGAATTTTTCTTCTTTGAAAAGACCACCTCTCCAGAAGAAGTATCTGGTTATCTATATATACATACAGTCCTATGAAAAAGTTTGGGCACCCCTATTAATCTTAATCATTTTTAGTTCTAAATATTTTGGTGTTTGCAGCAGCCATTTCAGTTTGATATATCTAATAACTGATGGACACAGTAATATTTCAGGATTGAAATGAGGTTTATTGTACTAACAGAAAATGCGCAATATGCATTAAACCAAAATTTGACCGGTGCAAAAATATGGGCACCTCAACAGAAAAGTGACATTAATATTTAGTACATCCTCCTTTTGCAAAGATAACAGCCTCTAGTCGCTTCCTGTAGCTTTTAATCAGTTCCTGGATCCTGGATAAAGGTATTTTGGACCATTTCTTTCTACAAAACAATTCAAGTTCAGTTAAGTTTGATGGTCGCCGAACATGGACAGCCCGCTCTCAAATGATCTGAAAACAAACATTGTTCAACATAGTTGTTCAGGGGAAGGATACAAAACGTCTCAGAGATTTAACCTGTCAGTTTCCACTGTGAGGAACATAGTAAGGAAATGGAAGACCACAGGGACAGTTCTTGTTAAGCCCAGAAGTGGCAGACCAAGAAAAATATCAGAAAGGCAGAGAAGAAGAATGGTGAGAACAGTCAAGGACAATTTTAGCCAGAAACAAAGAACAAAAGTAGACGGCACCGCTCACTCCAAAATAACGGCAAAATAATAATCCACTGTGAAGAGTGAAATCTCTTAGGTTGGGAATTTCCTCTGACGAAAAGTGGTGCTCACAACCCTTAGAAAAAACAGTAGCAAAAGTAGAGTAATGAAGGTATGGGTGGGCACTCACCAATCAGTAGACGGCAAATCTTTTCTTTGTATAAAAAGTATTTCTTTTATTCAGAACATAGTAAAATGAGTCCTCAGGGAGGGAAAGGTTTAGTTTTACCTTTAGATATGGCCCAATGGCCGATCAGATTAGGACGGCTATATTTAAAAATTGGGGTATTATTGAGTCGGATCCGGTACTCTCTCTGAGAGCAAAAAATAAACCTCTGGTCAGTTTTAGGCGAAGTCGAACCATAAAGGACACTTTGGTCTCTAGCAGATTTTCTGAGAGGGATAGTAGTTGGTTGAATTCCTCTTCTCCTAAGGGTAATTTTTGCTGTGGAAGATGCAACTTCTGTAGGTTCAATAAGAAAAGTAGTGTTTTGACATTGGGCAAGGTCAGCCATCGAGTCACACAGTTCTTGAACTGCAAGACACAATTTGTGGTTTATGTGGTTTTCTGCCCATGTGGTCGCTTTTATATTGGTAAGACAATACGTCCCCTATATGTTCGTTTTCGCGAACATTATAAATCCATTACATCTAAGAAGGGTTCACCTCGCCTTATTGACCATATACACGAGGCACACGGCGGTAATGCCGATTGTCTTCGTTTTGCAGGCATTGAACATGTCAAATTGCCTTTGCGTGGTGGCGATAGGGGCAAGTTGTTACTCCAACAAGAGGCCAAATGGATATTAAGAACAGAAGCAATGGGACCTTTAGGTCTGAATGACAGAACAGACATGAGTGTTTTCTTGTAATTACATCGGCAATAAGGTTTTTTTCTCTGTCTGTCCTTACTAACATTAGTTACTGGTATTATACTTATCTCCTTATATACAATACCTAATTCTTAAATTGTCTTAAAAACGTTTTTTATTTCTCTATGTCAATTACCAACTAATCGTCTTCTTTATTAGATCCTGCAGCTATGGTTACTTGCTATTGGTTGATCGATTATAGATATATTCGTGCACATTGTTATACACAAATTTGTGTGTTTTTTTCAATGTTTACTTACCTTTATACTATTTGACCTCAAAGCGATTCGATTAGATGTTTTTTGATGGTGGTATTCTAGTTGAATACATGTATGTAAGGGGTAATTCCTTTACCTAATAATGTAAATTGTGTTCTCCTCAAGCCAGGTTCGTAAATGCTTTATGGACATATGGACTTATTTGTTATAGGTTCTGTATGTTGCCTTTCTCTCTGTCTAATGCGGCCGGTAGGTGACGCGATTATGATCACACATCCTTTGTTGATATATGTCTATTTGGAATTTTCAGTTGGACATGTACGTTGAGGTGGGTGTAGGTTCTATCTGTCTCCCTGGACACACCCCCCGGCTATTCAATAGGGAGCAGCAGTTGACGCACCGCCCACTGGGTGTTTCCTTTTCTCTTTCTAGGTGGGCGTCGAAAAGAGTCTCGCGGCTATGCGAAGGAGCAGCTTGTCTATTCGGCACACTCTATGCGCAAGATCACGGAGAGGTGTGCGCGTCGGCAGGAGGCTGATTGGTTGTCCCTGCATTGGGGCTGGATAAGTGGTCCGTCTGTGTCTCCCTGTCCGGGCGAGCATGGATTACGCACTACCCTACATCTTATTTGCGCAGGGTCACGGAGAGCTATGCGCGTCGGCAGGATGCCGATTGGCAGTTTCCTGCGTCTGGGCTACGTGAGGTGTTGTACAGGTAAATGTCGGCGTGTTACGGATTGGTCACTTACTTCTTCATCTGTTTATGTTGTAGTTCTCCTTCAGGTCCGTCCTGAGGTAGTGGGACGTTTCTGTGATTGGTCTATTTGGTGATTGACATAGGAGTCTTCCAATCTAATTCAACTTGAGTGATATATTTAAAGCACATGGAGTGTAACATATGGTATTGCATATTAGGCTTGAAAAAGCGTTCGATAACGCGAAACGGCTGTTGCCTTTTTTTCTTTGCCAATTATTTTATCTTTCCCTCCCTGAGGACTCATTTTACTATGTTCTGAATAAAAGAAATACTTTTTATACAAAGAAAAGATTTGCCGTCTACTGATTGGTGAGTGCCCACCCATACCTTCATTACTCTACAGTCAAGGACAATCCACAGACCACCTCCAAAGAGCTGCAGCATCATCTTGCTGCAGATGGTGTCACTGTGCATCGGTCAACTATACAGCACACTTTGCACAAATAGAAGCTGTATGGGAGAGTGATGAGAAAGAAGCCGTTTCTGCACGTACGCCACAAATAGAGTTGCCTGAGGTATGAAAAAGCACATTTGGACAAGGCAGCTTCATTTTGGAAACAAAAATTGAGTTGTTTGGTTATAAAAAAAAGGCGTTATGCATGGCGTCCAAAAAGAAACAGCATTCCAAGAAAAACACATGCTACCCACTGTAAAATTTGGTGGAGGTTCCATCATGCTTTGGGGCTGTGTGGCCAATGCCGGCATCGGGAATCTTGTTAAAGTTGAGAGTCGCATGGATTCCACTCAGTATCAGCAGATTCTTGAGAATAATGTTCAAGAATCAGTGACGAAGTTGAAGTTACGCCGGGGATGGATATTTCAGCAAGACAATGATCCAAAACACCGCTCCAAATCCTCAGGCATTCATGCAGAGGAACAATTACAATGTTCTGGAATGGCCATCCCAGTCCCCAGACCTGAATATCATTGAACATCTGTGGGATGATTTGAAGCGGGCTGTCCATGCTCGGCGACCATCTAACTTAACTGAACTTGAATTGTTTGTCCAAAATACCTTTATCCAGGATCCAGGAACTGATTAAAAGCTACAGGAAGCGACTAGAGGCTGTTATCTTTGCAAAAGGAGGATGTACTAAATATTAATGTCACTTTTCTGTTGAGGTGCCCATACTTTTGCACCGGTCAAATTTTGGTTTAATGCATATTGCGCATTTTCTGTTAGTACAATAAACCTCATTTCAATCCTGAAATATTACTGTGTCCATCAGTTATTAGATATATCAAACTGAAATGGCTGTTGCAAATATCAAAATATTTAGAACTAAAAATGATTAAGATTAATAGAGGTGCCCAAACTTTTTCATAGGACTGTAGTTATAGCAATCGCTCACAGTTGTTCTCTGTTATCTGCCATTATCAAAGGATTGTATATACACATACTAGCCTCTGCCTGCGACTTCGTCTGCGGGTTGTTGGCGTTGATGATCTGCCTATATTCAGCAAATTGGTTCCGTCGATGGTTTGCCTGCTCCGGCATTTTGGGCAGCTGTCAAGATGTCCTGCTGTTGAACTTGTTTCTCGCACCGTGCCTTTGATTGTTTCGGCATCTCAGCAGCTTGCTGGGACGTCATATAATGAGCGTGTTGTTGGTGTTGATGATCCGCCTGCTTCAGCATTTCGACAGCTGTCAAGCTGGCCTGTCTCTGAACTCATTCCTCGCGCTGTGCCCGTGATTGTTCTGGTATCTCAGCAGCTCGCTGGGAAGCCATATAATGAGTGTGTTGTTAGCATTTCGGCGGCTCTCCAGCTGGCCTGCCGCTGAACTTGGGCGCTGTGCCTGTGATTGTTTGGGCATCTCAGCACCTCACTGGGATGCCATATAATGAATGTGTTGTTGGCGTTGATGATCCCCCTCAGTTCCGCTTGAGAACTCTGTTGACTTCTGTGTACATTCATAGCTCTAGTTGTTTTCTACAAATTAGATTGTCTTTTTCCAGGCATGTTTAAAATTGACAAACTGCCCATTTGGATGAAAGGTGTTTGGCCATGTCAGTTTGTCAGCACTGCCTGGAGCAGATCAGATAATAAGCAAATGAATGTACACAATCCACTGAGGGTTAATGTGTGTTTACACAGACAGCTAACAGCCCTGGCTTTATCAGAAGCTGAGATAAGATGCTGCCTAGAGTTGCTTAATATAGTATGTGAACATAAATTCATAACAGTTGTGACGCCATGTAATTTACCGGGATAAAATGTTTTAATTGAGGTGATTGACTAACAAACATCCAAACAAACAAACTTTTACATTTATAATATTAGTAGGATTACTGAATGTCATCACTTTGCATGATTGGTGGCCATAATATAACCACAAACATGGCCTGTATTACACGTCTGCCACAGTCTCCAGCTTTTGCCAGTTTTATTTTCTTACCTTTTTATCTACCATTACCGGACTGTGCATTTTACTACACAATCCTATGGAGGATGGAGCGATTGTCTTTACCGACCACCTTGGACAGATGACAGCCGGATTGGTAATTGCCTCATTTCTCTTTATGCCCAATCCAGATAAATGATCCCCATTGCATCTTATACTTTTTTGGGCACCTATTGAAGTTTTCAATCATAACTCTTGAAGTGGATTTTAAACCTGGGCGATGCTTGGTACCTTCTCTAGTTAACTATATATTATTTGCTTTATCTTCACATCTGGACAGAAAACCTGAACGTAGAAATAAATTCCATATTCCAGATGCAAATCTCACCATGACCCAAACCGACACAAATTACCGACCCCGTAATACAAATTTATTACCTCTGTGTGAAAGCGGCTTTAAAGCAAATGTAAAAACTTCAGTTCGGAATGAACTTTAGCACAACAGGTTGCTTGTACACAGGTCTCAGAAGGAATGATTTGGGCTGATACATTACATTTATTAAATTAATAGTTTCAATTGTATGCTTTCCCCATTCCGATACCTTGTTACGTTCATGTAAATGATACAATATGGCACAAAAGTGCATTATGAAAAAAAAAGTACCTTCCAAAAAGTACATTAGCACAAAGACTGCTGCTTTAAAGATTCCTCCCCGTAATGTGCGGCAGCTGACTCCCCAGAATAACAGTGGAACAGATGCAAGTAGATGGCTGTTCTGATTAACATATTTCTTTTCAAAGTCTCTGTCATCCCTCGGGGTCTCCGTACTCAGCCTTCTATCTCATTCCTGATATAATTATGTTTAGGAGGATTCACACACTCAGGGGCCATATCAGCAGATGTCACTTTTCTGATTTGAAACGCCCTTCTAGATGAGAGGCCTTATCTATAAAAAATCAGCTGGAATTGAGGCATAAAAATAAGGTTCTTCTTCTGTCATACTGCAGGACTAATATCTGCAATAGCGTGGCTCCATCAGCTATGATTAAGCAGTTGTGTATACAAGCAATGAGCTAGAAAGCATGGCAGAAGACTGGAGAAGAAGCAGATGTTTCGACATTGTGCCTTATTTAGACATATTTCTAACTAAATTGTGAGACTGAGTTAAGAGAAAGACTAATCATGAATATTTATTGCCATTAGGGCTGAATCTTAATGAACGGAAAGATAGGGCGGAAGTGTGATGCAGATTTGTCAAAAGTTGTTTTTTTTTGGCAGTGATGACATCATCAGACTAAGCTCAGACTGCGAAATGTATCTACGTTTTTCTTTTTATTTATTATATTTGAAACATATCAGAAATGTAACAGACCCTTTCATCGATCCCATTTATTGACTTGCATGTATCGATGAAGTCAGTGGCGTAACTAGGAATGGCGGGGCCCCGTGGTGAACTTTTGACATGGGACCCCCCCCCCCCCCCCGACTGACACTGATGCCGAAGACCTTGACCGATCCGCTCCTACGCATTCCTGCGTGCTCTATTATGCCCCATAGTGACCCCTGCACACAGTATTATAGCCCATAGTGGCCCCTGCACACAGTATTATGTCCCTTAGTGGCCCCTGCATACATGATTATGTCCCTCAGTGGCCCCTCCACATAGTATTACCACCCATAGTGGCCCCTCCATATAGTATTATCCCCCATAGTGGCCCCTGCACACAGTATAGTACCCAATAGTGGCCCCTGCACACAGTATTATGTCCCACTGTGGACACCCATAAACAATTATTATACTCTGGGGTCTTTTCAGACCCCAGAGTATAATAATCGGAGACCCAGGGGGAGAAAAACATAAAAAAAACTCTTTTACTCACCTATCTCCTGACTCCTAGGATGTCGGCCTCCGAAGTAGTCCATCTTCAATGACGTCAGACGTCACATGATCCGAGACGCAGGCTGGGGTCATGAGACGTCAGACGACTAGGCCGAAGCCTGCTTGGATCGTGAAGAGGAGCAGGCTTCGGCCTAATCCTCTGACGTCTCATGACCCCAACCTACGTCTCGGGCATGTGACTGTGGACGCCCCCTGTGTTTTGAGAGCAAAGGGAATGCCCTCTGTGCTTTCTGAAGACTCATTTGCATACAGTGAAAAAGCAAAATAACACTGGAACGGCGGCGTGGATCTGAATAATAAAGGTAAGAAAAGAATAGCCTTTCTTAAAGCTATTCCAATGTGGTCTTAGTTCAAAAAGGGATTCTAATGATAGAATCCCTTTAAGCCACATGTAGCAAAATGCAGATTTTGTGCCTTTTTGCACCATGGCATCATAATCCAGACCACACCAATTTCTTTAAAGTCACACCCTTCCCATGAAGTGACATTCCCTATTATTAGAAGTCATAAAACTTGATAAACGTGACACACAGCATGTTGGACAGTTATGCTTTTGCTTGATAAATTGTTTTTAATGGGTGGCGGTGATCGAAGCAGAACGCTGAAAAAATAAGTCACCTGTTACATCTCGCTGAGGATATTATTCAGCACTGGCAAGATCCAGAGGGCGGGGGAAGAAAATGTCCCCCTCAAATTCCTCTTCATTTTTTGCCGTGTGAACATATCCTATTTTCTTTGTAGTGCACATACGACCATACCAATATTGAAATGTTTACTACCAAAAAATAAAAAGGATATATTTGTCTGAATTCTAGATAACAGGACCAAAGAACAAGAACAGCTCTGATGTTGAATGGCAGTAACATTTTACAGGACGGGTCTGAATAGAGTGAAGGTGAAAGGATTTCTTTTTACAATAGCGGAATATCTCAAGAAAGTTGAGCATTAGAAGGAAAACACACATCCATCTTCTCAATCTTATGCAGAATTTTCTACCATCCCAATGTGTCAGACAAGTTATTACCAGTTGACAATAAATGATTCAATTCTGTTCCATTTATCAAGGTAGTATCTCAATAAATCCTACTAATACAGTTTAATAAACGTGTATGACAACTCTGATTCAATATGCGTGGTAGAAAGCAGCGCAGAGAACGGGAGCATTACCAAAATTAATAGACATAGAAAAGTCACTTCTAGCCTTCTCCGGGATAACAATAAAATGAACTATGGTAGCATACATGTACAAACGTCTCCTTCCATATGTTTATACTTAGCCCAATTTATCCCAAAATGTATGACGTAAGATGACCAGCCTTTAAAGAGGACCTTTCATCAGATTGGGCACAGGCAGTGTTATATACTGCTGGAAAGCTGACAGTGCGCTGAATTCAGTGCACTGTCGGCTTTCCCGATCTGTGCCCCGGGTAAAGCGCTATCGGTCCCGGTACTGTAGCTCTTTACAGTCAGAAGGGCGTTTTCTGACAGTTAGCCAGGGACACCCTTCTGCCTAGCAGCGCCTATCGTGCTGTACAGTGTGAGCGGGGAGGAACTCCTCTATGGACGAGCTGTGTGAGCAGAGGGAGGGGGCGTTCCTCCCCGCTCACACTGTACAGCGCGATAGGCGCTGCTGGGCAGAAGGGCGTCCCTGGCTAAGTGTCAGAAACGCCCTTCTGACACTAAAGTGCTACGGTACTGGGACCGATAGCGCTTTACACCGGGCACAGATCGGGAAAGCCGATAGTACGCTGAATTCAGCGCACTGTCGGCTTTCCAGCAGTCTATAGAACTGCCTGTGCCCGATCTGATGAAAGGTCCTCTTTAAAGATAACATTATTTCATGATATTGATTCTGTATGTGTCACCTTCTAATGGTTTAGCTTTTTTTCTGGCCATGATGTCATGCAGCTACTTAACTCTGCAAGGACAAACAGCTATGCATGAATGTATAAAGTCTATGGACGGTCCTAAAGAGGTTAAGTTAATGAACAAAAGTGAAATCTAATCCTTTCTAGGAGGAGGAGCTCTGGAAGTGATGATACGGCCCCCACAGAGCCCTGATCTTAACATTGTCCAGTCTGTCTGGGATTACATGAAAAGACAGAAGGATTGGAGCAAGCCTACATCCACAGAAGATCTGTGCTTAGGTCTCCAAGATGGCGGAACAACCTCCTGCTGAGATCCTTCAAGAATCTGTGTGCAAGTACCGAGAAGATTTGATTCTATTTTGAAGGCAAGGGATGGTGACACCAAATATTGATGTGATTTAGATTTCTTTCTTGAGAAAAATTGAGAAAAATAAACCATTAAAGCCCCATATACACGACCGAGGGTCTTATGATGAGGGGCCTACGTACTATACACTTTATATGGATGTTATGTATTTTGTAGAATTATAGAGACATCAATTATATTAATCAATTCTGCATGTTGAGTATATATAACTCTTTATAGGTTATATTTCCGGTAACTGCCCACCTTTCCAGGGTATTGCTCAATATCACTGTATGCGGCTGTGTCTTGTTGCCCCGAACATTTTTGAGACTTATTTTTACCATATTATTATTTTATTTTCAGTTTGTGATTTACTTTTATATATACATGGTGCAATTTTTCGCTTACCAAATTAGATGATTAATATATTATGTTGGAGGGGGTTCTAAGCAAATTGATATATAGTTTTGCAAGAAATACAGTAGCTTGTATATTATTCATTCTGGGGTTAGAAGTCCATTGGGCTACATATACATGACCGTGGGCATGTAGTCAGGGTGGTGCACAAACATCATGGAAACTACATGGATGACACCCATTGGCCACAAAACGGACAGCAATAAGACCTGTCCTGAGCAATATTCTATACACAAGCCCAAGAAAGTACACAGTTGTGTAAATTGTTCGATAGAAATAACAATGCACGCAGTCATGTGCATGAGGTCTTAGGCCGTGTTCACACGGGCACAGGACCACGTATTTTGGTCCTGATTTTAACGTGGGAAGTCGCGTTACAATAGGACCAAAATGCGCCTGCCATGACTGATGCGGCTTCTGACAGTCGCGGCTTCCCACTCCGGGTTGGGCCCAAATGAATGGGTCTAGTCCGGAGCCTGCTGCCTTCAGAAAGGGCAGTTCGCTTCTTTGTTCTGCTAGCGGGAACAAACCACTAGCAGAAAAAAGAACGCTAGCGGTCTTCATAGACCTCTATTGTGAGGGGCGGATTTTGAGAAGGATTCAGGGCCAAAATTCGCCCCCTCTTGTACCATGTGAATGAGCCCTTACTGAGTAATTGATAGCCTTCCCTATATGACCCCTAAGCATCGAAAGCCCAGAGAATTAGGAGGACGTTTGCTGGTTTGTAATATTGTTGACCTATCTTTTTGAGTCAGCGGCTGATCTGTGGTGGTCCCAGGTATGGAGCCCTCCCCGTTCTGATTTAACTCCCGAAACACCAATTTAGATAAATAAATTACAAGTTATACAAAATCTTTTACGACTAAACTATATATCAATCTGCCCCAATCCTCTTATTCTTTTTCTAGATTGTGTACACAAGAAACGTTACCTTTAAAAAACAAACATACTTTCTATTCCGTGTCGAACTGCTTAATGATGACCATGTAGACCAAGCAAGCCAGATGTCTTCTTCTCAAGCTGCTTCTGTGGAATCCTGTAGTAATTGCTAAATTAAAAATTGCAACTTCTATTGTTATTTTTTGTTTGGTTCCAATAGACTTTTTGTGAAGTCTGATTCCCCAAATTATTTGGCCCAATGACCAAGCTCTTGAGATTTTCCTTTTCGAGTTCCGCTGCTTTATTCATTCATATCATACATGGTGAAATTCTCTGTTCTAAATACTTCAAAGCCCTTTGTATCTTGTGGAGAACTGAAGCATATGTAAAGGAGCACAATCAAAAAGTGATATTAATGGAGTTAATATGTGTTTACTGGGTTAAAGCCGAGCTGTCTTTGTGCGACAAAACAATTTCGTTGGGTGTAGTATAAACATATATACATTTTATGGTTTTACGAGTCTAATATTCTTATGAGACAAAGGAAATCAGATTGAAGATCACTGTTAATTAACTTTACATTTTTCAAAGCAAGAAAAAAGTGTTAATGGACCTGAGGTTTCTCCACAAAAGGCATGAGATTTCACGAGATCAAATATATGTCAAACCACATCAAAAGAAAAACATTGAACTTACTGAATATTCATCGCTTGCGAATTAGTTCTCTTTCTAAAAACGGAAAGCTTTGCCTCTACCTCCACCTGTCGGAAGGTAACAATGTTATAAGCCAATCTCTGTACAATATGCATGACTTTGATAGCTGCAAGCTGGCCAGTTTTGACATGATGGCCCTTATATGCTTGCCAATAGGTGCCATTTCCCACCACTTCCACCAGTTCAAAGATCCCAACCGGATTCCTCAAGGAGGAGAGGTCTATGTCCACCAGACTCTTGGCAGGCGAGTCGTTGGCCATGGTAGCCCCTTTTTTGTGTAATATCCCCAGCAGAGGATGTGCCCTCCCCCCCGCCCTTGATCCAGACACAGCAGGGCGAGATCCTCCCCTCCCTCACGTTCTCCTTGCAGGGCTCCAACTCCTCATTAGGGTGCAGCGGCTCCTGGTCTCCAATGTGTCCCCTCTCTCTGATCGTCGCTCTTGAGCCCTGGCTGCAGGAATTGCGATCTTACACCATGTTGATGTGGCAGCTCCCAGCCAAATGTACAATATGACTTGGATATAAGCTAAACCACTCATATTCAGAAACCTGTTTCAGGGCCATTGCCCTTCATCAGGACAGAACAGAATATTGGTTTGGCTGATTGAGAGACCCTTCACGGAGGGGCCCCTGCATCTTGTATTGCCAATAGGTTTGCACAAATCTATCATTTTAACAGTGTCCTTCATAATAAATGAAGAAAAAGTGAAATATTTTAATTTTTTTTTTTTTTAAATGACTGCTTTATGAAATAGAATTATGATTTTAGCTACAAGGGAAGCAATCATGGCAGCTTCAATGGGTCCCAACATCCAAGGGGCTTCTTTCACAAAAAGAAAGATGAAGGAGGCTGCGGAAAATGTACAAAAATTCAGATCACTAGTAGATCAAGCAAAGGTGTAGAAGAGGAGACCAAAATAGGATTCACTTGCACTTTTTCTACATTATTACTAACTTTACATGTGTCCATCGTTGCTTGAATTTGGTTAGATTGAGCCTGGCATCAGAAAACTTGATATCAAGCCGAACATTGAACATTGCAGACAACAAATTTAGTGCCAAGTGCCGCGTAGTGCCCTACTGTAATATACAAAATGGGCAAAACAATCGCGTAAACAATAGCTGTGCTTTCACCTTTTTGTCATATAGTCATAACATATATGCATGTAGGCAATCATCCAATTAGTCCAAACAGCGACAGGGATCGTATAAGGGAGCGTTCACTCTACCGTCAGTGTCCAACAGCTAGTGTCTGCTGCTAATGTCCGTGCAAAATCTTGCGTGGACATTAGCATCGGACGCTAGCTGTGTCCGTGACATTTTGCATCGATTTAAATGGACCTCAGGTGCGTTCTTTTACTGTCCGTGGGTGTCCTTAACTGTCCATTCCCAAAGATGTCCGACTTTTCAAGCGGACAGCAAAAAAATACATGTCGACAGAAGACAGAAACCTGGCAGACTGTGTCCGGCCGTGGGCGCTGGTGAGCGTTTTGTGCTCACTGGCCCTCACGGCCGGACACTTTCCAAAAAACTGACTGCAGGTTTCCGTGTACTATCCAGTTTCGGGCAGGAAATGGGAACATGCAAAATGGAGATGTGAACGCGCCCTAACCGGTTTATTTAGAAAAATCAGTAAAATAAATAAACCTTGACTTCAGGCACAAAATGAGCCAAGGATCTACACCTGGGCCGAGGTGTACTCCAGATCCGCCCTGGACCACATATAAGTTAAAAACCTGGGGGAGATATAGCGTGATTCCAGCACTCTGCCTGTCACCTTCTCACTATATATATATGGGATGATGTGATGTTGTGATGATGTTCACTGGGATGTTGAGCCATGCCGACTCCAGTGCCGTGTCTAGATTATGCAGTTGAGCATCCATGGCGCGAACAACCCGATCGAGGTGGTCCCACAGATTCTAAATTGGCTTGAAAACCAGGGAATTTGCTGGCCAAGGGAATACGGTAAACTCATCCTGGGGCTCCTCGAACCACGCACGTACACTGTGAGCTTTATGGCACGTCGCATTGTCCTGCTGGTCGGTGCCATCGTCCTGAGGAAAAACAATTTGCATGTAGGGGTGAACATGGTCTGCAAGAATAGATGCATACTTGTGTTGATCCATCGTGCCTTCCACAATGATGAGTGCACCCAGATGGCTGATGACACGTGCCTTCTGCGATTGGTTATTAAATGTTTACGTCAAAAGTAGGCGGTGGTCACATTAATATGACTGGTCTGTATATATATATATATATATATATATATATATATATATATATATATTCACATTTTTGTAACAAGATTTTCTTTGACACATAACATTGCTATTTCTCTTCCCGCAATCAGAATATTCTAATATGCATTGCGGTGCTCATTTTAGGGGTCTGATTCTTGTAACCTGTGGCTCCTTATTACATGTCCTTGCAGATTTTTTCATGAGAAGTGAATAGTCATCACCATGGTGACCTAAGCAATTTTATCTGTGAATAAAGGCCGAGAAGTTCTGTAGGCAGCGCAAAGAAGAAGAGTTGGCTATGTCATGAAGAGCCCATCACATAGGTTATCTCATTTCACCACAATATCCATGTGCTATGTCAGATTCAACAACTTCCATAGCAACCCTGGGAAGTGCGCTGGGTATCAGACCTCACCTGACCCTTTTCTTCACATCCAGCCACTCGCTGCTTCTAATGCAGGGCTAAAATAGCTCTTCAAAGAAACAATAGCTTCTCTCCAAGCAGACTTAGAAATTGGTAAAATGAAACATGTACTGTCCTTGCTTTACATAAATCCTCTTCTTAGGATTACTGTAACAAATAGAAAGAACCGTATGCAGTGAAATGTCCTGTTGTCATATTATCCAAGAGCACAACAATAGAAGAATTCTCTTTGTCTCCGGTTACATCAATCACACGCTTACTTGGGCTTGTGAGGATGTATCATCAGGAAATGACCTATTGTTTCAATCAAATGTATATCGTAGAAACATTTTTAAAGAAATATTGGTCATTTTATTTTATTTTTCATGTTACTATGCAAATCAAACAAGTCCTAAAATTTTGCAGTTTTTTGGTCTGACCACTGAACCTCGTAATAGTCTCACATTACCTATTACTGTAAGTGATAGTTACAGGTCACGTCTTCCGTCTTGTAAGAGTCTGATGGGGTAGAGGGAATACTGTCAGGAAGGTTCGTGCTAAATTGCCACATCCCAACAATTTTTCTTAGGGGTAACATTGCTGCAGCAAGACACTTCCTGTGATGACCAAGGGAATGTCTGCTCCAGTAAGAAGGGGGATAGGAGTGCAGGTAATGCCAGATAGGTGCTGGAATTGGGGGATTCAATTATTAGGGGAACAGACAAGACAATCGGTCACAAAGCCCAGGATCGTTGAGTAGTGTGTTGCCTTCCTGGCGTTCAAGTTTGACACATCGCAAATTGGGTTGATAAATTACTTGGAGGGACTGGTGAAGGTCCAGCAGTCATGGTGCACGTTGGCACATATGACAAAGCTAGAGGTAGGTAGAAGATCATCATTAATTAGTTACGGGACCTAGGACACAAGCTGAAGACAAGAACCTCAAAGGTGTATTTTCTGAAATACAGAACACACACATTAGAGGCAGTGGAAGAAATGGCTGTAGAGCTTTGGGTTCTTGGAGAACTGGGCCGACTTTGCTGTGGGCTACAGATCCTATGGTAAGGATGGGCTGCACCTCAATGGGGAAGGTACAGCAATGTTGGGGAAGACAATGGCTAGATGGTTGGAGGAGTGTTTAAACTACGGATTGGGGGGAGGGCAATAACAGATGTAGAAAGCAACATAGTGTAGACAGTGAATGAGGGCTAAGTATTTTAACTGGGGGTTTAGCCAGGGATTGGGTGAGAACAGACAGTAGGCAGGGAAAGAGCAGGGATAAGGATAAACAAATAAAATTAATGTATACTAATGCCAGAAGTGACAATAACAAGATGGAGAAACTAGAAGTGATAATGTTGGAAAATTATTACGATATAATGATTCAAATGGGAAATGGCCGAACTCTAGCTATGATTGGGTTGTAAATATAGAGGGATATCTGTAGTGTGCTAAAGTATGTAGGGGATCGGGAAGTATGGAGATGACGGAATCTGAGTTTACTACTATCCTGAGATGCTGAAACTACATGGACCAGAGAAAGAGAGACTATGAGCTCTGAAGCCGGTGAATGATACTTGTGGATGACTTAGAGAGTGTGTAGTGATCCATAATCCTGTAAGTTTGAGATACTACAGAGAGGCATCTGAGAAGCTGTTACTGCTTTGGACTAAAGTGGACTTTAAACATTAATTCTGAACTTTGAATTTCCATACCTTGGCTTGCCAGTGAATGGTTACCGTTTTGGTGAATTATAATATTGCGGGCACTTGCCCTGTGGATTACAACTGTGTGGGAATTTAGATGTTGCAGTAAAGTTCTACAAAGAAAATATATTCTGTGCAAGAAAATGAGTGAGTATAACCAAATTTGTAACCATCCAGTGCCTTGCCTCACATTTGCCTGTGCAATCATATAATAACATTGTATTGTAAGACTGTTCCGTAACCAACCAAGCTGTCGTATCATAAGTGAAGACTTTGTTTCATATCACCTGCTGTCTGTCTTACTCCATACTCAATACTAGGGAGGAGTGAACTGATTCGGATGGAACTGCATTCTAAAGGTTTTCCAAAGACCAGAACCCAAAACATTTGAAGTTGTCACCCACAAAACACTTTTATACTTTGGGGTGTCTTCAGACCCTAGAATTAAGTATAATTCTAGTATAATAGTTGGCCCAGGAGAGGTGAGTAAATATACCAACCAGTTATATTTACCTTGCGTCACCACTCCTGGGCATCCTCGCGGCATTGAGAGGTCTGCCAGTGTCCTTTTCCAAGCTCTTCTGGCCTCTGGTTGATGTCACTTTCCCAAGGGTCACTGTTGAGCCATGTGAGCCTGAGTGATCATTCAGGGTGTGCCAAAGTCATGACACTTTGACCCAGGGTTATGACATCACTATCCTCCATGTGACCACAGATGCACAGTCACAGGCTTCAGTTGTGTCCCAGGGGTGTGAGACATCTAAGACTATAAGTGGTGGGAGGATGATGCAAGCATGGGCAAGAGAAGTGAGGCAAGCTGAGTAAGACTATTTGTTATGTTCATTCAACTCCTTTGGGTCTCCACTATTATCCCTTCATACCCCAGAGGAGAATAATAACACTTTTGGTTAAGTTTGCCCATCTCTGCGCAATACTCCAACCTCAAGTGGGGCTCCAGTTATACTACTGGGTCAAAACCCTTTATACCCTTTCTGCACAATGGTCTCCACATAGATAACAGAGGATGCCCGCAATACTTTCCCTTCCAGGTTAAACAAAAAGAAAAATCAGATTAGTAGAAAGGACAATTTATCAGTATATGCATATAATGTATAAAAAAAACTGTTGACAACACATCCCCTTTAAATACACGAAGGCCCTTAGAATACAGTAGTTACCTATTAAATCTTATGTAAGGTTCTACATGAAAATAATATTATAATACGTTATACTTTAATTAAATGCTGATTGGAATAATCACCTTTGATATCTTTTCTATTAAAAGTGGATTGTACTGAACCAGACTACTGGATTAGGAGTAATATATATATATATATATATATATATATATATATATATATATATATATATATATATATTAACCCCTTCCCGCCGATGGCAATTTTTGATTTTCGTTTTTCGTTTTTGACTCCCCTCCTTCTAAACCCCATAACTTTTTTATTTCTCCGCTCCCAGAGCCATATGAGGGCTTAATTTTTGCGGGACAAATTTTTCTTCATGATGCTACCATTAATTATTCTATATAATGTACTGGGAAGCAGGAAAAAAATTCAGAATGGGGTGGATTTAAAGAAAAAATGCATTTCTGCGACTTTCTTACGGGCTTTGGTTTTACGGCGTTCACTGTGCAGCCAAAATGACATGTCCCCTATATTCTGTGTTTCGGTACGGTTCCAGGGATACCAAATTTATATGGTTTTATTTACATTTTGACCCCTAAAAAAATTCCAAAACTGTGTTAAAAAATTTTTTTTCTAACAGTCGCCATATTCCGACGGCCGTAACTTTTTTATACGTAAGTGTACGGGGATGCATAGGGCGTCTTTTTTTGCAGGGCCGGGTGTACTTTTTAGTTCTACCATTTTCGGGAAATGTTATTGCTTTGATCACTTTTTATTCAAATTTTTATCAGAATCAAAACAGTGAAAAAACGGAGGTTTGGCACTTTCAACTATTTTTCCCGCTACAGCGTTTACCGAACAGGAAAAATATTTTTATAGATTTGTAGAGCGGGCGATTTCGGACGCGGGGATACCTAACATGTATGTGTTTCACAGTTTTTAACTACTTTTATATGTGTTCTAGGGAAAGGGGGGTGATTTGAACTTTTAATTCTTTTTATATTTTTTTATATTTTTTTAACTTTTTTTTTTTTGCATTTATTAGACCCCCTAGGGGTGTTGAACCCCAGGGGTCTGATCACTAATGCAATGCATTACAATGCTAATGCATTGCAATGCATTGCAAAAAAGCATCCTTTCTTTTGCAGGCTGCATAGACCAGCCTGCAAAAGAGAGGATTTGCAGACAAGCCTGGGAGCCTGTACAAGGCTCCCGGCTGTCATAGCAACGGGACGTCAGCCCTGGAGCGTGCTCCAGGAGCCGGCGATCCCGGCCAAAATGGCGGCGCCCATGCGCCGCTGGGAAAATGGCGCCTCCGGCGCCTTTGACCACGGCGCTGGAGGGGTTAATGCCTCCGATCGGTCCGGGGACCGATCAGAGGCATTAGAGCCGGTTGTCTACTGCTTAAAGCAGTAGACACCCAGCGGCTATGGCGGCCGCCCGGCTCCCGGGCGGTCGCCATAGTTACAGACCCGACATGCGCCGTACTATTACGGCGCATGTCGGGAAGGGGTTAAAGACTGCTACTATATATAGTAGATATAAAGAGTGTGCAGCAAATAAAAAAATTACTTCTTACAATAGTTATATTAGAGTACAAAAGTCGCTTAATTTTTGGAGTCATCATGCTTAGAATTTAAAGAGGATCTTTCACCATCTCCACTGATACCAACTACAGTCTTATGAAAAAGTTTGGGCACCCCTATTAATCTTAATCATTTTTAGTTCTAAATATTTTGGTGTTTATAACAGCCATTTCAGTTTGATATATCTAATAACTGATGGACACAGTAATATTTCAGGATTGAAATGAGGTTTATTGTACTAACAGAAAATGTGCAATATGCATTAAACCAAAATTTGACCGGTGCAAAAGTATGGGCACCTCAACAGAAAAGTGACATTAATATTTAGTAGATCCTCCTTTTGCAAAGATAACAGCCTCTAGTCGCTTCCTGTAGCTTTTAATCAGTTCCTGGATCCTGGATGAAGGTATTTTGGACAAACAATTCAAGTTCAGTTAAGTTAGATGGTCGCCGAGCATGGACAGCCCGCTTCCAATCATCCCACAGATGTTCAATGATATTCAGGTCTGGGGACTGGGATGGCCATTCCAGAACATTGTAATTGTTCCTCTGCATGAATGCCTGAGGATTTGGAGCGGTGTTTTGGATCATTGTCTTGCTGAAATATCCATCCCCGGCGTAACTTCAACTTCGTCACTGATTCTTGAACATTATTCTCAAGAATCTGCTGATACTGAGTGGAATCCATGCGACTCTCAACTTTAACAAGATTCCCGATGCCGGCATTGGCCACACAGCCCCAAAGCATGATGGAACCTCCACCAAATTTTACAGTGGGTAGCAAGTGTTTTTCTTGGAATGCTGTTTCTTTTTGGACGCCATGCATAACGCCTTTTTTTATAACCAAACAACTCAATTTTTGTTTCCAAAATGAAGCTGCCTTGTCCAAATGTACTTTTTCATACCTCAGGCAACTCTATTTGTGGCGTACGTGCAGAAACGGCTTCTTTCTCATCACTCTCCCATACAGCTTCTATTTGTGCAAAGTGCGCTGTATAGTTGACCGATGCACAGTGACACCATCTGCAGCAAGATGATGCTGCAGCTCTTTGGAGGTGGTCTGTGGATTGTCCTTGACTGTTCTCACCATTCTTCTTCTCTGCCTTTCTGATATTTTTCTTGGCCTGCCATTTCTGGGCTTAACAAGAACTGTCCCTGTGGTCTTCCATTTCCTTACTATGTTCCTCACAGTGGAAACTGACAGGTTAAATCTCTGAGACAACTTTTTGTATCCTTCCCCTGAACAACTATGTTGAACAATCTTTGTTTTCAGATCATTTGAGAGTTGTTTTGAGTAGCCCATGATGCCACTCTTCAGAGGAGATTCAAATAGGAGATCAACTTGCAATTGGCCACCTTAAATACCTTTTCTTATGATTGGATACATCTGGCTATGAAGTTCAAAGCTCACTGAGGTTACAAAACCAATTTTGTGCTTCAGTAAGTCAGTAAAAAGTAGTTAGGAGTATTCAAATCAATAAAATGATAAGGGTGCCCATACTTTTGCACCGGTCAAATTTTGTTTTAATGCATATTGCACATTTTCTGTTAGTACAATAAACCTCATTTCAATCCTGAAATATTACTGTGTCCATCAGTTATTAGATATATCAAACTGAAATGGCTGTTGCAAACACCAAAATATTTAGAACAAAAAATGATTAAGATTAATAGGGGTGCCCAAACTTTTTCATAGGACTGTATTTGCATTCTTCAATAGGTGATGCGCCACTGATTTTGGTACAATTTGAGTTTTATCTCTAACCCTCACCATACTAGGAATCTGTTCCTTTGGAATAGAAATACTAATTTGGCAATAAATCCTGCATCATGATAGTAGGCTTATTAACTGAGTCATGCATGATGTTAAGGAGGCTGCCCTCTAGAGGGCAGCATACAGAGGCAATGTTCTCCTAATTACATCCTGGAGAATAGATTTGCATATTTTTTAACCCAGAATCCCTAGCAGAGCAGGAATGACTTGTAAGTCTCCGTACGCCTATGTAGGCACACACTCTCCCTAATGTGTATGATTATACCCTGACCCATTACTGACCAATCTCTTCTGTTACTTTCAATGGGTGGGCAGTCTGGGCAGGGGCGGTGAGATAGGGACCCCTCACCCGAGAGCAGAGAGTATAAATCTGTTGAAACTAACAGAACTTATTACTCAGGAAGGGTGGGGGCTAGAGAAAAAATTCCAACTGCACCAGAATCAGTAGAGCAGGATCTATTGAAGGATGGTGGTGTGAAGGTTATAATCATGTAATGTATGAAAAACATTGTTATCCTTAAAAAAACTGAATGCTAGATATAGTTTTGTATGCTTGAAACTGGAATAATGTTATGTGATCAGGTGATGCCTGCATTCCAGAGTGAAATTCTTTTGTGTGCAAATAAAAGCACATGCTTGGCTTGCTGCCAGAAGATACATGGAACTGTTTAAACTTTCTTTTTTTGTGTGATTAAGATGTATTACACCAATCAGGAAGGAACACAGGACTTGAGAAAGAGGAGGAACCAATACCAACATTGTGAGTGGTGTCATTTCCTTACTGCTGGCACTCAGCCTTACTAATAAGGATGACAACAGTTACACAGGATTATTGGTCAATTGGCCATCAACACGGCCACTGACCTTATCATTGGAATTGTTGGTTATGGCAAATGGGCCTCCTTAAATAACTACAAGTATATGGAATTGTATTTGTGAACATGCATATCCATAAAGCCATGTATCATCACATCCTTTAGTGAGACGATCACAGATAATGGACCACACACGTTTTTCTAGATATGAAATACTGTAATCTAGCTGATGTCAGACCAAAGTATATGTATGAAAAAACTCTAAAATAGTTTATAAATACAGATGTGCCCTTCACCTGCGCTTTCACTTCCTTTAGCAAGGCACATTAGACCTGTGTTAGAAGTTGATGGTGCCCTGCTGCTTCGTGCCTACACAGTAATCTTCTTTCAGATTAAAAATAAGAATTTGCGAAATAATAATTTTATAGAAAATGTCAAATCTGTGCTGGCATAAATATATTCATACTGGTTCAACCTGAACTGATTCGTGAATGTATTAACTATTTGTATTCGAGAATAAATTGGAATATATTTGTTTGCTTGGAGTATTTATTTGTTGCTTATACAAATACAGAAACTTTCACTGGATTCTAGAACTATGAACCCAAACCAACAGAGATTCTTTGCCACCTTCCATAATCTCCCCACCAGGATGTACATAACCCCTCAGTCCACCACTAAATGTTACCCTTCTGACCCTCGCTACGTTTCTGCACCATATTATCAACCATGCTTGCCCGTGATATTTATCCAAAACCAGGCAAGCAAACCAGGTTGTTTAGCAAATCATGAGGTCTACTATCTTAGTTTCTTAGTTTTAGTATCTTGATAATGGACTAGGAGGTTTCGGGTTAGTTTTGACCCTGGATAATGTGATTGGAACAAGCCCTCAACCCCATGTTGCTCTGCGGAGGAGGTACAGTGATCCAGGGGATGGGGACGATTCCAGCCAGAACCAGCCCAGAACTCCCAGGTCCAGCATCATGAAGACCCTAGCACATGTTTTTACAGTTACAGTTTCTGGACAACCCCTTTAATGTCCATATGTTCTTGTTGGAGAATGTTTACTTTCTTAAATGCAAAAATATGTCTCATAGGAATGAATAAGAAAAATTTTATATATCATAGATTAATTTTTTTTCCATTTCCCAAAGATCAAGTGTACAGACATAGACTTGGTTGTTCCACTTTCTTGAGTCAAAGCTTTTTTTATTAAAATTACATATATGCCAGTTATTGCATCAATTATTTGACCCGATGTGCTTATCAGTGGAAGAATCTCAATAATAGAGCAGACAAACATTACAATTCCCTATGGCAACCAGTGGCGGATCCAGGCTTTGCGGGGCCCTGGGCAATTGACTGTGGCGGGGCCCTACTTACAAAAACCCGACATGTAGGTTTTTTTCTGTCCGCTTGAAAAGCCGGACATCTTTAGGACAGGCACGGAGTGTAAAACAATGCACCCATTGTCCATTTAAAGAGGCTCTATCAGCAAAATTATGCTAATAGAGCCCCACATATGCGTGAATAGCCTTTAAAAAGGCTATTCAGGCACCGTAAATGTTATATTAACCTCCGGTCCCGTTTTTAAATAAAAGCATAAAAACATATATGCAAATGTTACCGAACGTGCACCGGGGGCGGTGATGCACGATGCCGCGTCATCTTCGGGCACTCCTGCCTCTTCTGTTTTCTTGAAGTGACGCCCTCTGGTCCCGTCTCTTCTGCCAGCTTCCTATTGGTCTTCTTCCGGCTTGAGGTCTTCAAATCTCACGCCTGCGTAGTAGCGCTTCCCTCCGGATCGCTACTGCGCAGGCTCACTCACCATTTTACTTAATGGCAGTTCACAAGCGTGCAGTACGCTCGTGTAGTTCTATGGGGACTGGCAAGTGAGCCTGCGCAGTAGTGCTCTGGAGGGAAGCGCTACTACGCAGGCGTGGGATTTGAAGACAAAGACAAGAAGATGGAAGAAGACACGGAACCAGAGGGCGTAACTACAAGAAGACAGAAGAGACAGGCGTGCCCTTAGATGACGTAGCATCGTGCATCCCCGCCCATGGTGCACGTTCAGGTACGATTAGCATATATGTTTTAATGCTTTTATTTAAAAATGGAACTGGGGGTTAATATAACATTTACGGTGCCTGAATAGCCTTTTTAAAGGCTATTCGCGCATATGTGGGGCTCTATTAGCATAATTTTGCTGATAGAGCCCCTTTAAATGAATACAGAATGTCACGGACACAGCTAGTGTCCGCTGCTAATGTCCGTGCAAGATTTTGAATGACATTAGCAGCGGACACTGACGGTAGTGTGAACGCCCCCTATGATACTCCATGTGCCTTATATTAATAGCAATTATCCCTATCATGTCCTTCACATTAACCCCCTGTGTGCCTCACATAGGAGTTACTGATATGTAGGACATATGGAGGTAATAATGAAGTATCTTCATGATTAATACCCCCATATATCTCACACATCAGTAACCCTTATGGTGAAGTACACAGGGGGTTAATGTGAGGAACATGATGGGGTTAGTTGCTATTAATATGAAGCACATGGAGTTACCAAAACTAAATGAATAACTCCAAATGCCTGACAGTAATAGGTATAGTAACCCCCCTTCCCCTCCAGCCTGTACCTGCGTGTTCTTTCTTTGCTTTCACTTTGCTGAAGCTTCCTCTTCTCCCTCTCATGTGTAAGATGCAGGACGGCAGGGTCCATCTTCTGTATAGCGATAAGCTCCGCCTCCTGGGCTCTCCTCACCCTCTCATTGGTTGACAGAGGGCAGCCAGAGAAGGGGGGGGGTGAGGAGGAGCTTCCTGAGAGCGCTGAGTGGAGCGTCCTCTATCAGTAGCTGCAGCTCCCTGCTCTGGCTGCTCTCTATTAGCCGATGCTGCAGCTACACAGTGTGCTTCACACATATACTTCCTAATAGGGAAAGTATATGCACACTGTGTACCTGCAGCATCGGCTAATAGAGAGCAGCCAGAGCAGGGAGCTGCAGCTACTGATAGAGGACCGACAGGGGGCCCCTGCAAGTGCTGGGGCCCTCGGCAATTGCCCTGCCGACTGACCCAACCTGCGTTTTGTTAGGTCCAGGCCCTGCCGCGGGGCCCGGGCGGTTGCCCGGCCCTGGATCCGCCCCTGATGGCAACTCTGTTTCTTGTGAGCAGATAACAACTGTGGCTATGTAGCATGCACTTAAAAGAGGTTGTCTCATTAAAGGGGCTTTCTGGAACATTTTAATTGATAACTTATCCTTAGGAGAGATCATCAATTGAGACCTGGGACCCTGGTTGATCAGCTGTCTGAAAAGGCCACAACGCTGCACCTTCTTCAGTTCTTAACAAGCACAGCTCTGTACATTTGTACAGTGGTTGTACTTGGTATTGCAGCTCAACCCATTTACTTGACTGGGACTGAGCTGCAATCAGGCCATGTGACCTGTAAAGTGGAAGCAGCACTCAGAGAGTGCACTGGGATCTTGGGTTTTGAACTTCCAAGGATCTTCAATTGATGATCTATCCTAAAATAGGTCTTAGATTAAAAAGACCTGGAAAACGCCTTTAGGCTGAGACCTCACTTTGTGGAAATGTAACTTTTTTTTTTGCCTTAAGATTCAGACATATATCAATGCTAGAGGGGTTCCCTTACTCTAGATTTATAAGTGTGGGTGGAGTGACTCACAACGGTTTTATCAATAGTAGTATATGTATTGTACAGATGCAGCAAAGCTTAACTTGACACAACATGTTAACAAGACTTTAGCACAGAATTTTAACTCAACTTTTTTAATGCAGTACTGTACGAGGAAAAAATTAGAAGGATACTTTACGCTTCCTAATAGAACTTCCTTGCGTCTCAAAAAACGCTTCCCTTGATTTTGGTAGGTATAATGATGGAGTAAGTGTCGTCTGGGCAATGGTTCACCTTTTTTCGCAATATCCAGCTTTCCTTAGGGAGGTAGCTGGTTGAGCAGATACTGAAGATGGATTGGGGACCAATGGATAGGAACCCCAAAGAAAAATATCCGATGGCGCTTACAAAGTCTTCAGACAACACATTTGGATGGGTGAAAAGGATCCGTGTGTTGTCTGAAGACTTTGTGAGAGCCATCGTATATTTTTCTTTGGGGTTCCTATCCATTGGTCCCCAATCCATCTTCAGTATCAACTATTTTAATGACTTTCTTTGACTAATGTGATAAGATATCACAATGCAGCGAGTTATCAATGTCAAGTTAAACTTTGACACATCTGTATACATAAAGTAAATTAAAATAGAACTCCCACAAAAAAAAAAAAAAATTGATTTTCTGGTGCATTAGAAAATCATATGATGTACATGGTAGTGCTGGTGGTTGTACCATAACTGACGTCAGTTTCTCCATTTATTCCTATGAGTTTCACATCGAGGCTCTCATAGAAGTGAATGGAGAAACTGACTTTCTGTCCATACATGAGAAGCTGTATGAGTTAGAGGACCTCATTGCTGGTCACATGACACATCTGAGGCCCAGAAAAGAGTAGTTAACTCACTACAACTTACATTATATGCCTTTCTCATGGGCCAGAGAATGAAATGTTTTGCCGGATTTGTACTGTAAATGATTACTATATTACAGATTTTATTAGAGGAATCATTGCTTTTTGGTTTCTTGTTAGGATTGCTTCTGTTCGCTAATTGTCTTCATATCATCTGAACTCCTTATTTGTGCTACCATGAAGAAAAAATGTCTAATAAGTGCTATATTCACTGTTGGACTAAAATTGCTTTATTATCTGTAATATTTGAGTGTTATGTGAGTCAGTCACACAATGCTAAACTTAAATTGAGAAAAGCAAAACTTGACTCAGATTCAGTCACACGAATCATTGTATCATTGTCGATCTAACAAGGTTTCTAAAAAAGTTGACATCATGTTTAGCTCTTCTGTTACCGTCCGTCTGATTGGTTTTATTTGTAAAGGATCCATAGGTTATCAATGTTGCAATGGTCAACTTATAAAGTGCCCATTGACCTCTGATTGAAATCAACATGGTGGTACAATACAAAAATAGGGCAACAGCATTTTTTCTTTTTGAACCTAAACTTTCTGAGCCACCATTTAATTTTTTTGGGAATTTTTTTTAATGAAAAGGCATATATTATTATTATTATTATTATTATTATTATTATTTCTATATAATGCCAACATACTCCACAGCAGATTACAAATTACTCCAGGTTCTTACCTGTGCTTGGTTTTCAGTTTTTCAGGATCCACTTGCGGACTTGAAAAAATGTAACCCAATTCACTTAAAAAGCAGTTACGCACGGAAACCCTTGGACCCCATTGACTATAATGGGGTCCATTGGGGTTCCGTCAAAAAAATGTGGATTTGGGGAATGGAAACTAGGCGCTGGTGTGAATCTAGCCTTAAACAGTACTTACAAAGGCAAAATGATATGTTTCCAAAACCTTTTTTATTGGCTTCAAAGAGAGGAGATAATTCCATGGTTTGCAAAATAGAAGAAATGACTTGGGCAGCAAAAAAGAGATAAAATCAAGGACATAAAGTGATATGTTATGACTACAGAACCCTGATACAAAGACATAGATATTTGAGCAATTGCAGTGACAAAGTTTTTACCAGTGCAAAACAGAAAGTGGGGTAACACTTAGGGGAGAGAGTACATGTAGGGGGGAGGTTATGGAGGGAAAAGGAATGGGGGAATCAAGGAGCAATTGATCGAAAGCGGAAGGATGAGTGGGGAGAAAGGTGAGAGAGATTGCAGATCAGATGAAATGCTAAATTTATTACAAAAGGCCACAAAGTAAAAGAAAGATTGTCCATACAATAGATCAAAGTACAATAAGATATAAAATGGTGCATTGTAATATCCAGCCATCTTTTACACCAAAATGAAAACATTCATAAAGCTTTATGAGCCACTTATCCATCCATGAAGAGTGTCTGTGATTTAATTAAAAGTTGAAATATGTGCAGGGTCTTGTTGAGCAGCCTGTGATCTGGATGTATTATCCTTCATGCATATTATTCTATCAGTGTTTCTGCTGCTTATAGTCACATTATGGCTGCAGAACATTTTGCATTTCTTGTCTAAGGCTGCGGGTATGTACAATAAGTAGCAGTTCCACCCCCTCCCATATCCATTAATATTACTACTGGCTTATTAACATCTAATTCTGACAGGAGTAACTGTAAAGTAACACGTAAGATAGCAAACAAATAACTGAGAAAAGCCTATGAGAACATAATATAGGAGTTCCAGGAACACTAGACTGCAAATACAGGACATGATGCAGCTACACACATCCCTGACGCAGGAAAAGAGAAATGTGAGCACATTAAAAATAACTCGGTTTTACTAATATCTTTGCTGCAATAGCACAAACAGCTAGTCACAAGTATATAGAAGTACTTACATCATGTTACATTCTTCTTACATTATAAAACCTGTAAAGTCCTCTCAGTCCCTGCTATACACAGCAAATATTGTTTGCAGACATGCTATGAGAAAAAAAACAGCCTCTCTCCTCACATCCACTGTATGCAGAGAAAACAGCACCCCTTTACTCACTGTGCTCCTCTCTTAAAGCCTGATGTATCTATGAACGGAATTTCCCTAGTACCAGGGAGTGAGCAGCAGATTAGCTAGATAGGAAACACCTAGAGGCAGAAACTTTAGAGAAGTGTTTCAGGCAGAAAACCTCAACATTTTTTAACAAAGTGCATTACATATTGGTCCAGAATAACATTCTTTATTAAATGAAACTAGGTTGTCTGAAAATTGACCATTTAAGACTCAAAACTTTTTTCATTTTGGATTTTTTTTGACAGCTTGTGAACCCCTTTTTTTGAAACAAAAAAGCTCTGTGGCACCAAAATTTACCTCAAAATGTTTGAGGGCTTGTTTTTTGTGGCAAAATTTTGAACTACACATGACTTGGCATTACTTTAATTTATTTATTAATTATTATTATTATTATTTATTCATTTGTATGATATATTATTTATTTATTTAATATTTATTATTTATTTATACATTATTTAGTTATTATTATTATTATTTTAGACAATTCGCTATGCGGGATAAATAATGCCATATTTTAGAGATTATAAAACAATTTTTGATAGATCTTCACCTTTTTCATGTATGTACTCACATTAGACAGGTGGTTTATGCTCAGGAAAAGGATATCACATATGTTGTCTGATATAGCTATAACCCTCAGTCTTGGTCATATCGTGCATTGCGCAATATGAGTCTTCTCACATGACACATTGCCATCCATTTCTAACAATCATCCAATCTATTATCTTTTCTCAAATGGATTTCTGTCTAAACCACCTCTAACTATTGATGTGTCTGGGAGATGAATGGCGTCTAGTTTTGAGTGAATCTCCCTTACAGGAGTGAGTTAAATGGTGCCACGGGCTGCACAGAAGGGGCGCTTCTCTTCACTTAGAACAATCATCTGTCTTTGTCTTTTCTTCCTAGATTGTTCTGATTTCCAAGTTCATGTGTCTATGTTCCATTAAACCCAGAGAATGAAAAAGCTGAAAACAAAGAAAAAAAAAAGGCATGGGGTCTGCAATCAAATACTCTAAATTATCTGGAGAAATAGCTCACACTGGGCTCTGGCCATGAATGAGAAGAAGGATAAGAGAGATACTTCTGGGCATATTAAAGAATGGCATTATCAACTGGACCAGACAAGACATGTATATAATGCCTAAGCAGAGGCAGCTTTCTCCCCAAACAGACCATACATCATTGGGACTCACGCTTATAAGAGGAGGAAGCAAGAGTAATGGGAGCTAGCATCAGGGAAGACACAGCATGCAACAGGAAAAATACCAATGAAATCTAGATTTTACTTTGTTCAATAGGCATTTCTTCGAGCCAGGTGAGAGTTTATTGAGTAAAGGACACTAAGAACATATGGGCGGTGGTTTTCTCATCCAGCTAAACTATTATTTTTACAAATGGGGTTAAAAATGACTAATAGTAAAAAAGTTCATAAAAAAAAAATTAAGATGTGCCCCATTATTACTACATCAATGGGCCTACCAATCACTGGCCTCATGGTTATACAAGTTTCAACACAACAGGTTGTAGAGGTCATGGACGTGTATGACACATTATTCCTCCAGGAAAAATCAGATACCTTTTGCAAACTTCTGGAACGAAACTTGAGCCTCAGAGATTTTTGATCAACTTTTCATTAACTTTCTGGATGACTTCTTCAGTTACCTATAAAAACCTGTCCTTACTTCAGATTTCTGCCCATCAATTTGCTCAGTTCACAAAAAAAGTTGCAATGACTTTTGTCCAATTTGCATTTTGACAATTGGCTTGATTTGTCAGTTATTGGGATAGGATTAGGAGGATTAATTTGCCAGGTTTAAGATTCGTTATAAGATGAAAGATGAATATTTCCTCTATTGTATTCTTTAAGGTAAATCCATTTACTCAGTCCTAAGAGGAACTATTCTGACTCAATAGCTTGACTGCAAGTGTGAGGTTGTGAGAGAGAGCCCTGAAGTCCTCTGTATGTAACCAGTACTCACATCAGATATCTTGCCAGACAGTGTTCAACTCAGCTGAGGAGGTGTAGAGAAGATTCCAAATGCTTTATTCTGAATAAATCTTGTTAAATCCTCATTAACAGCAGGTGAAAAAATGTTGAATTTCCAGAGGCTGTGCAGACATGTTACATGCATCAAGATGAACTACACATACACAGCGAACTGGGAGGAGCTATTACACACAGCTAAGAATACAGGGAGACAGGAGGGACACACCAAAAAAAGGCAAAACATAATATCACAGATAGATGTCAGTGAATGAACAAGTCCTGGGGCATGACACTCCCCGTCTGAAATCTTTAGATTTCACTGAAAGTAGTATCAAAATAATGTCCTTAGATGTCCATAAGGATGAAACCTGAAAAACAAGAAAATAAACATGCACAATGAACAGTAATCAACAATTAGTCCAAAACTTGTAAACAAAAGTCTTGAAGCTGTAGGCTACAACTAAGAACTTTGCATAGGGTCCATATAACCAATCTTCGGATCAGGGAAGCCGCAATTTGCCAACACTTCCACCAACCCAAATTGTAATCCAAAAGAGTATTTCAGAAGTATGACACAATTTTATGTCATGGGGGAAGCGCTCCGCCATGAGCTGTGGATAGCGTTCTTCTCCTCTTTACGAGGGATTCTGTCTTGGAAGAAGAAGCACCAGTTCGTTAATTGGGCGGAAGAAAACTCGCACTGAGCCTCCCTTGGTCACCTTGACCTCCACTTTCCGAATCTTCCCATCATCACTAGGGACAACTTTAGTAATGAGACCCATAGGCCACTCATTCCGATGAGCTTCTTTATCCTTTAGAAGTACGAGGTCTCCAACCTGGAGATTAGGTTTAGAGATCTGCCATTTGTGTCGGCTCTGAAGCATATGGAGGTACTCAGTCTTCCAGCGGCGCCAGAACATATTAGACAGATGTTGAACCTGTTTCCACTGTTGTCTGTAAATGTTACCGCAGTCAAAGGTACCTGGGGGAGCAGCAGCGGTACCAATCTTCTGAGTAAGAAGTGTTGCTGGGGTTAAGATGACTGGAGAATCAGGATCTGAAGATACTGGGACTAGTGGTCTTGCATTGATTATAGCAGATACTTCAGCAAGAAAGGTAATCAATGTCTCATGGGTGAGAGTTGTCGACTTGTAGTCCATCAACATAGAGTCAAGGATTCTGCGAGCGATCCCGATCATGCGCTCCCAGGAACCTCCCATGTGGGATGAATGTGGAGGATTAAACACCCAAGTGCACCCATTGTTGGATAAGAAGTTGTCTAACTGCAGTTCTTTACAAGCTCCGACGAAGTTAGTGCCACAGTCAGATCTCAGTTGCTTGGCAGGTCCACGAATGGAGAAAAATCTTCGGAGGGCATTGATAAAGCAAGATGAATCCATAGATTCAATTACTTCGATGTGTACTGCTCGAGTGCTGAGGCAGGTAAACAACACAGCCCACCGTTTACTGTTTGCAGCTCCTCCACGGGTTCGTCGTGTGACAACTGACCATGGGCCAAAGACATCCACCCCAACGTAAGTAAAAGGCGGATCAGTACTTAGACGGTCTGGAGGAAGGTTTGCCATTTGCTGCTGTTGGTATCTTCTCCTTAGCTTGTGGCACTTTACACACTTGTGGATTACAGAGGAGATACGTCTCTTCATTCCCACGATCCAGAAACCGGCTGACCTGATATGACCTTCAGTAAACTGTCTCCCTTGGTGCTGTACCTTCTCATGGTGATGTCGAATAAGCAGAGCAGAAATGTAGTGTCCACCTGGAATAATCACTGGATTCTGTTCCTTGCTGCATAGGTCAGACTTTCCAATCCGACCGCCCACTCTTAATAATTCGTGGTGATCAATGAAAGGGTTTAGTTTGTAAAGTGCACTGCTCCTTGACAGATTGATGTTCCTTGAGATACTGTCAAACTCTTGGTGATATACCTCTTGTTGAACCCTCCTGATGATGACATGCTCAGCATGTTCAATGTCCGCTGCTGTAGGGTGTTCCGGACACATATGCCAGCCATGACACTTTGTCAACCTGTCCTTTGCAAAGCACTGAGCAATGTGAAACAGTCGGGCGATGGCTCTCACAATAGATGACCAGGTTGAGAAACGCTCAAAGTGGTGTGACTTCAGCTTCGTTTTTGGAATCACAGAGGTGTACAGTGCAGAGGTCGTAGGCCTAATTTCCTTGTCGGAGTTGAGATCCACTAAATCATAGACAGTATTGGTAGGAGTCAAGTAGGAATCATCATATAGAAAACTTGGAGGTGATAGCCACGAATGGTCTAGTGGGTGTGCTGTCGGTGCAGGCCTTGTACCACAGTCAGCTGGGTTAAGTTCTGTGGAGATGTAATGCCACTGATCAGGAGCAGAGAAACTTCTAATACGTTCTAATCTGTTGCCAACATACACATAAAATTGTCTTGTTTGGTTGTGTATATATCCGAGGACGACTCTGCTGTCAGTATAGAATGTAAAGGAATCAATGGTAATGTCCATTTCACCTTCAATTACTTTGGCAATTTCTACAGCTAGCACGGCTGCACAAAGTTCGAGTCGTGGAACAGAGTGAGCAGATTTAAGAGTCAGTTTGGTCTTACCTAGGACGAATCCACAGCATGGCTCATGATTGGCTCCTAATGTCCTCAGATAGGCCACTGCAGCTATAGCTTCCACCGATGCATCAGAGAAGATGTGGATTTCCTTCCTGACTGCAGCTGAAAGGGAGCCGGGCACATAACAACGTGGAACCTGGAGTTTTTCCAATACTTCCAAAGATCTTTTCCATTTTTCCCACTTTTGTTGTTTCTCAGCAGGCAGTGGAGTGTCCCAATCGCTGTTCTCAGTAGTAAGTTGTCTTAGCAGTAGCTTGCCTTGAATGGTGATGGGGCCTATGAAACCAAGAAGATCATAAATGCTGTTTACCACAGATAAAACACCTCGCTTGGTAAAAGGTTTGTCACAGGCTGACACTTGGAATGTGAATGTGTCTTGTCCAATGTTCCACCGCAGTCCTAGGCTGCGTTGCATAGGAGGAATATCGGAACTGAGATCAAGGTCTTTGAGGTTGACTGCATGGTCATCAGAGGGAAATGCTTCCATTACCTCCGGATTATTGGAGATGATCTTGTGAAGTCTGAGGTTTGCTACAGATAACATTTCCTGTGTCCTGGAAAGAAGGGCAATCGCTTCTTCACTTGTGGGTAAAGATTTAAGACCATCATCAACGTAGAAGTTCCTTTCAACAAACTGATGAGCGTCAGACCCATACTCTTTCTCGCCTTCCTGAGCAGTCCTTTTTAGTCCATAGATCGCTACTGCAGGGGATGGACTATTGCCAAAGACATGCACTTTCATGCGATAATCTATGACTTCGTTGTTGACATCATTATCTTTGTGCCATAGGAACCTGAGATAATTTCTGTTGTCTTCCTTCACTATGAAGCAATGAAACATCTGCTGGATATCAGCCATCACTGCGACAGGTTCTTGTCTGAAGCGGATTAGGACTCCTATGAGGCTGTTATTAAGGTTAGGACCAGTGAGGAGCACGTTGTTCAGAGAAACGCCTTCATACTGAGCGCTAGAATCGAACACAACCCTGATCTGGTCAGATTTGCGAGGGTGATATACGCCAAATGATGGAAGGTACCAGCATTCTTCTCCTTCCTTTAGTGGAGGTGCAGGTTCCGCATGATCTCTCTCAAATACCTTCTGCATGAAACCTACAAAATGTTTCTCCATCTCTGGTTTCCTCTTGAGGGTACGTTTAAGAGACGAAAGTCTATAAACTGCTTGCTTCCGATTGTTTGGTAGTTTTGATCTCGGAGAGCGAAAGGGTAAAGGTGCAACCCAGCTGTTGGAGTCGTCTTGAGTGAATTCCTCAGCCATAAGTTTGAGAAATTCCTTATCTTCCATAGACGGTGCCAACTTGTTGTCATCACTTGTAGTATTGAACATTGTTAATCCAAGGGTGTCATCCCAGGGTAAGGAAGTGTTCACGTTATCTTGATGACTGTGCAACCACTTACTGTTGCTTATTTTCTCTTTCACTTGATAGTGATGTGGACATGGCTGGAAATAAGAACTGCGACCATTTGGTAAGATATGTGTCTTAAATGAAGAAATCTTGGTGGGCCTTTTCATCATATCTATGCAGACGTTGCCTATGATAACCCATCCTAGATCAAGGCGTTGGGCAAATGGTGCATCATGTGGTCCATCAATTTGCTGGCGTACTTTATGTAGTCTGAGAACGTCTCTACCTAGCAGAAGTAGAATATCTGCATGTTTGTCAAGGGCTGGTATTTCATCAGCTATAGCCCTTAAATGAGGGTGATGAAAGGCTGCCTCTGGTGTGGGTATCTCCTCTCTGTTGGATGGTATCTGATTGCATTCAACAAGCGTGGGTAAAGGTATTTCCAGATTGCCTTTGAGAGAAGCTATTATGAGTCCACTGGCTCTTCTCCCAGAAACCTCTGATATGCCACTACACGTACCCAAGGTATAAGGATAAGTATCTCCCTTTAAGTTAAACAGATCAAAGAGTTCTGATCTTGCAAGTGATCGATTGCTCTGGTCGTCCAAGATGGCATACACCCTCATCGTCTTTTCTGGCTGACTCTTGGGGTATATGTTGACTAGGCAAATCTTTGCACAGGACCTGTCACAAAGGTCTTCTCCGCAGACTTCTGTACATGAAGAAGATACCATGGGAATATTTGTTCCTTGATCAGTGTTCTCCTCGCCATGCTCTGTTGGGGGAAGGGAACCTGTAGGTGGTGTGGCACTAGGTTGGGATGGATGAAGAGCTTGTACGTGGTCTTCGCTGCCACACTCTATACACTTGATAGCGATTTTACAGTCTTTAGCAATATGTTCGGTAGAGGCACAACATTTGAAACATATACCAAATTTCTTTAGAAGCTCTCTACGTTCCTGGATTGGTTTCCTCCTGAAGCCAATACACTTCCTGAGGGGATGAGGCTTCTTGTGAATAGGACACAGGCGATTAGGATTTTCTACCTTTATGCCTTCTATATTCTTGCCACTGCTTACTTCTGGGGCAGGTGTAGGAAGAATGTCGGTCTTTTTTACTGACACTGGACCTCTGCGACTTCTGTAGCTAGAATGTGAGCTGCCATATTTAACAGGAGGTGATCCAGGGACACTGGGTTCACCATAGGAAAAGCTTGGGTCATTCTTGGATTCTGCAATATTCTTGATAAACTCACAGAAGTAGGAAAATGGAGGAAAGGAGACTTGATTCTCATTTTTGTACCTTGACCCAACTATAGTCCACCTTTCTTGAATATTATAAGGCAACTTGGCGACTATTGGGTTTATGCCACGAGCAGTATCTAGGTAACTGAGGCCTGGTAGGTGAATGTCTGCCTTTGCTAGTAGAAGCTCCATGAGTAGGTCACTGAGCTCTTGGAATTTCTGGTTATCTTTACCGGATATCTTTGGAAACTCTTGCAATCGTTTGAACAGAGCATTCTCTATTGCTTCGGGACTGCCGTAAGTTTTCTCCAGTCTTTCCCAGGCAGCAGTGAGGCCTGCTGTGGGATTGTGAATGTGGACAGATCTGAGTCTTTTTACACGTTCTGCAGACTGTGGACCAAGCCACCGAATAAGCAAGTCTAGTTCTTCCGCTGCAGTAATGCCGAGGTCATTAGTTGTGGTTTTAAAGGTGCATTTCCATCCTCTGTAGTTCTCAGGTTGGTCATCAAACCTTATAAGTCCAGTTTTCGTAAGCTCACGGCGAGCCATGTACCTTGCAAACTCAGACATGTCTGTTCTCTCTGACTTTACATATTGAATCACTGGCTGAGTAGCGGTGTTTACATTATTAGTGGGGTTTTGGTTAACAGACATGGGTGGAAATGGTTCTGCATAGGCATTCTGTTAGGAGTATTTAGGTTCATTGCTTTCTATTTTTCTTACCTGGGGAGTTTTTGGCTGCGCGGTGTCTGGGGTGGCATCCTGGCGCTGCGGGGTTGTCCTGTCGTGGGTATTGGTGCACACCTTCTGACTTGCACGCGCGCACTGCTGGTAGGCAGCTTTATTTCCTGGTTGATTAGTCTGTCCTCCCATTTGCACCTGGGAGGAGTGGTCTCTACTCTGTATTTAAACCCATGCCTCCCATGGTTCTGTGCTGAGTGTCGCTTTTACAGAGCTAGGCCTTAGCAGGAGGAGTAGGTGGTTATCTGGGATAGAGGAAGTTCCGTGGTTGGTTTTTGGGAGGTTTGGGTGAACGAGTTGGTTTGTGTGTTTTCCCTTCTGTGTTCACCAATCCTCCCTCTGTGTATAATTGACTGTGTGAGTGAATTTCCTTATCCTTTGATTTCTACTCAGTTTCCCTGTGTTTGTTTCCTAGTGTAAAGTTCCTTCCCATATTGGTTTGGGGGAACCTTTCCCACATGTTTCCTGTGTGCTGCTTGTGTTGTTAGTCAGCGCACACCCTTGTCAGTCCCTGTCAGTAGCAGCTTCACTTGTTCGTTAGGGGTGACCCCCTTTAGTCTCCAGTCCCTAGAGGTCTTATAGGGCATTCCTTCTCCCACTTCCCTCTAGGCCTACGGTATCAGTGAGAGAGGAGCTGTCGGGGTCAGGCTTAGCCTGAGAACAGCCGACCCACACCCGTGAGGCAGGTACCGGGTTAGCTAGTGGGAGTAGTGCAGGGCAAGATTTCCTACTGCTATTCCTTAGCCCCGTTGCAGCTACCTGGACTGACATAACACATTCAGCCTAGGAGCTAGCTTAAAGTCCATAGGTTTAACCACATGTGGGTGTGAAACTGGATGCTTACTTACAGTCTGGTGGTATGGTAAGACATTGGTATTTGTCTGCGTATTGGTATATTGAATTTGCTGAGCTGTAGAGCTTTGGGGATCCATGAAGGAAGAAGAAACTGTATGCTGGATTGGCAGGACATCGTGTTGAGCTTGAATGCGGTGTGCTGCAGAAGATACTGTGCCCTGTTGCTCTGTGGAGATGTCATTTTTGACAGGAACATTTGTGGCAAATAAGGGTTCACTGTTTTGGCTTAGCACATAGTCTCTAGTGCGCTTGAGGGGATCCTCGACATCCATATCACTCAGACTAATGCTGTCGCTTTCACTTCCGCTGGCAGCCTGCTCAAAGACCTTTAACCTTGCCATGGCTGTAGCGTGTTCACACTGTTTTTCTAGAGCTTCCAACTCTGCCCTCTGCTGAGCTGCGCTAGCTTCCATGGCTGCCTTCTCCTGGGCTGCTTTGGCTTCCATGGCGGCCTTCTCTTGGGCTGCTTTGGCTTCCATGGCGGCCTTCTCCTGGGCTGCTTTAGCTTCCATGGCTGCCTTCTCCTGGGCTGCCTTGGCGTCCATGGCTGCCTTCTCCAGTGCAAAGGCCGCCTGTATCTTAGTAGCTTCTGCCTCTGCACGTGCTTTTATAAGTTGCTCACTGAGTGTAGAGGATTTTGAGGACCGCAACTTAGATGTGTGTTTTGAACGTCTGGTAGACTCAGAAACATGGGATGCCATTTCTTGCAGTTGCGCAATTCTTGACTCTGTCCTTAACTTAGCTTCATGCACTAGGTGGTTCCTTTCTGAGCAGAGGTGTTGGGATCTTTGCAATTCTTCTAAAGAGTCGTCTGTAGCTAGTGCTTTCAATACACTTTGATATTCACCAGCTATTTCCTCATAATGTCCATGCATAGCACATAGCTGTTGCAGAGCTCCCTCTAGTGGTGATGCACTGTGTGCAGGCAAGCACATTGCAGACATGAGACTGTATTTTCTGCCACCATTTTGAGAGTTCAGAGGAAAGTTCATGCTTTAAACATTCTAGATTCTCTCTAACTTTCCAAATAGGTTTAACAGGGCGTTTAGTCTTTACACTGGGCTGCAGATCCTTGTCCATGCTACTTTCAGGGTTGCCTTCAGCCATGATACAATACAGGATGAGCTATACTGGAGTGAAATGGCTGCTTGCTAGAAAGTTCTATGGAGAGGGGATGCAGGTTACACACTGCTATTTCCTTCTGAATCTGCAGGTAACTTGCTGTGACTGGATCTTGAGACTTAGGGTGCATTCAGACTACGTAACGCCGGGCGTGTATGAGAGCCGTACACGCCGGCATTATGGCAGACTGCCGAACACTTCCCATTCACTTCAATGGGAGCGCTCGTAACAGCGGCGTTTACGAGCACTCCCATTGAAGTGAATGGGAAGTGTTCGGCAGTCTGCCGTAATGCCGGCGTGTACGGCTCTCATACACGCCCGGCGTTACGTAGTCTGAATGCACCCTTAGTGAGCTGTCTCACAGCTGAATCTGGGAATCTTTATACATCATTTTTTTCACTATTCTGACTCAATAGCTTGACTGCAAGTGTGAGGTTGTGAGAGAGAGCCCTGAAGTCCTCTGTATGTAACCAGTACTCACATCAGATATCTTGCCAGACAGTGTTCAACTCAGCTGAGGAGGTGTAGAGAAGATTCCAAATGCTTTATTCTGGATAAATCTTGTTAAATCCTCATTAACAGCAGGTGAAAAAATGTTGAATTTCCATAGGCTGTGCAGACATGTTACATGCATCAAGATGAACTACACATACACAGAGAACTGGGAGGAGCTATTACACACAGCTAAGAATACAGGGAGACAGGAGGGACACACCAAAAAAAGGCAAAACATAATATCACAGATAGATGTCAGTGAATGAACAAGTCCTGGGGCATGACAGGAACATTGTTTGTTTTTATGTAGATTGTGAGCCCCCATATTGGGCTCACAATGTACATTTTTTTCCCTATCATTTGGAGTATGGGAGGAAATCCACACAAACATGGGGAGAACATACAAACTTCTTGCAGATGTTGTCCTTGGCAGGATTCAAACCTAAGAGGAACATTGTTATAATTATATGGTCAGGTGACAAGTCACAAATTTTAGCACAAATTTGGCATGTGTCAAAATTTGAAACTTTTTTTCATACAAAAAGTGACACAAAAACATTGATACTATAAGGTTAGGTCACATGGTGGAATAAAAAGAAAAATTCCGCAGCTGTTTTCGGTTGCGGAATTGCTGCAACGGAATGCCAATGCCCCTGCCGTTTAGGCCTAGATGAATGAGCCCATTTGTAGGTACTCCTAAGACATGTGATCAGTGATTGACTCAGCAGCAGAATCTGCAGCAAGGATGCTGAGTTTTTACGCATCCTGCTGCAATCTCTGGTTCCCATTGTTTTAAGATTTAGGACAGAGATATGAGATATAGACATCTAAATAAGTTTTGTACACACTTAGATAAGGGCTGTTGGACACCACCAAGATAGTTAGTTGGAGTGCTGGACACATGTGGGAGGAAAAATGAAAAATTGACATGAAAACCACGCACATCCAAGTATAAAAAAGTAGAATCCTCTTTATTGTTATATGAAAGTCAATGATTAAAAACAATTAAAAACTAATAGTGGAGATGAAGCCAAAAAACAATACAAAAGGTTTCCCCTCCCGCAGCATTAGACTGCAATACAGTATTAATACATCCCCTGCTAACAGTAAGTAAATACAATGCTATGTCCTACGTGATCCGGTGCACTAAAATGTACAATTATAAACAAATAGTGTGCAATAGAGTCTATAATGGCCATAGCATACAATGAGACTTGAGTAGCTAATATAGAAAAGGTCAAGCTAGATAACTAAATTGTGTCCAAGCATAGACCAAATATATCTTCGGGGCAAAAAAGCTCTGTATCAATAATTCACGTGTATAATACAAAAAAAAAACCAAAAAACCCCCAGCAGAATAGCCAAACAATAATTAGAGCATACCGGGGGAGATGTCATGTAATAGTCGGGGGACACAGTGGTTCCATGCACGTATTGACACACCTATATGTGGCTTCCTGAGGGTGCCTTAGCCTTGACTTCCAAGACCCAGAGTATAATAAGTGGAGGTAATGAAACATCATAAATATTTATAGTCACATCACGCCACCTTTTCTAGGTCTTCTTTTTTTTCCGTTAAATGTAGATTGTGAGCCCACAATGTACATTTTTCCTTATCAGTATGTCTTTTTTTGGAATACGGGATGGAAATCCATGCAAACACAGGGAGAACATAAAAACTCCTTGCAAATGGTTTTTTGCCCTTGGTGGGATTTGAACACCAGGACCCCAGCACTGCAAGACTGCAGTGCTAACCACTGAGCCACCGCGTGGCCCCTTCCTTTCCTAGGTCTTCTTGGGCATCCGGCCAACTTCTGGTTTGTGATAAACAAGTACGGCCCAAGACTATTCTTTGGACCAAACCTCCAGAACCCGAAGTGAGACAAATCTTTAGATGTTTGCCCATCTCTAGTTATGAACAACCTATTCCCTTGTCCACAGAATACACAACTAGAGACATTCTTCTGGACTGTAAGCAAAATGTATTATTTTTCCCTTTCTACTTTTCCTTCCTCTTCTTATATCTCCCTATTTTTAGACTCCCCACCTGAATATCCTCGACCTGAATACGTTTTGTAAAAGAGCGCTATCGCAGATCCTTCCTTCCAACCGTGACCAGGCTGTATAATCTACATCAGAGCAAGCGAAGATCACTCCGCACAGAAAACTAATGATTATGATTATGAAGTCTTCCTTCTTTCTCTTCTGTTCCTTAGCTGCTATGGACTCCTAGTATATCTTCTCTTCTCAGCGTCAGTATTATATTACTGTGTATTATCCTGTATCTGTATTACTTTGCTGCTGTAGCATACTGAAATTTCCCCACTGTGAGACTATTAAAGGATTATCTTATCTTATCTTAAACCTTTCTAAGCTCTATTACATAAGGAAGAATTCTGTCTTAGCTGTGACTCCTACTGCAGGAGCTAGCCTTAATCTATAACAAGACTTGCAACATAAAACGTTTTATGGAACTAATTCTGAAAAATTTCCTACAAACCCAAAAAACTAGTTTCTTCCCCCAAAATTGTGTATCTTCTCCAAGTGTATGTTCTCCAACCAGCCCATACACTGTTCTGTAGTAATGAACGGCACATATCCTGAAACAGCGTTACAATTATACAATGATACTGTTGTTTTCCTGTTTTTATTTTTTCCGCATTCAAAAATAACTGAAGTGAAATCCACAAAGTTCGGGCGCCCTGATCATGTACTGACACCTGTGCAGTTAAATATTTATACTGCCTGGACCATTAACATTTCCTTATTCAGTTACTGTTGTAAAAAATGTCTTGTGAGAATTTACCGCCATGTCATACAATTCAGAAGACTTTTATACAGTCGCTGGTAATGCTTGAATTATTTGCATAGATTACTTTATAAAACAGACGAACAGCTGTCACTATTGTTAGCGCTACATCATTCATGCCCGTAGCAAATATGATTGATGTGAAATAGACCCATGGGCTAGATTATGATGGCGATGAACTTAATACTTTGTTGAGCTATCTTTTGCCCATTAACTTATTTTGCAAGATCCAAAACTATCAGAAACAATGTAAACAGTTGCGGCAGCAGTAGAGGCGGCGATGAGGTGATGTATCTACTGCAGCTACAGTATCCCTAAGCCAGTGGCGTAACTAGGAATGGTGGGGCTCCAAGGCAAACATTTGACATGCGCTCCCCTCCTACCGACCGACCCAAAGTGTGCACACACAAGCGTATGGTGATTGGACACCCAGGAGAGTATAAAAACATAAAAAACACTATTACTTACCCTCCCTGGCTCCTGCACACTCCCCGCTGATGACAACCATCTTCAATGATGGACCAAATGTCACTTGAGCCAGGGCTTGCATCACAATGCATTATGACACAGGCCTGGCCCACGTGACGTCTGGGGCGTCACCAAATAGGTCCAAAGCCATCCGGGGCTCAATGGAGGTAAGTAACAGTGTTTTTTATGTTCCCTCACCTCTCCTACTCTGAAAAGATGACCAGAGTATAATGATATTGGGGTTTGTGGGCTCACGGCCTCACTTACTTCTCCTCTCTCCTCATCACAGCCGCATCCGCAGAAGGGGAAGTATCAGCGGCCATGAGCAGGAGAGTGATTCGGTAAGTAAATAGGGCCGTTAGCAGCAGGTAATGGCCTATTTAAAATAAAAACATCAGGGGCCCTCCTAATGTCTTGGGACCTGTGGCAGCCACTACTAAGGTAGTTATGCTCCTGCCCTAAGCCCTTAAAGAGGACCTTTCATCAGATCGGGCACAGGCAGTTCTATATATTGCTGGAAAGCTGACAGTGTGCTGCATTCAGCGCATGAATCGCGCTGTAGGGTTTGAGCGGTGAGGAACGCCCCCTCCCTCTGTTCACAGTACTCGCCGGACGAGTATTATTAGGTGGGGAGGGGGCTCACACAGCACAGTGCTATAGGTGCTGCTGTGGAGAAGGGCGTCCCTGGCTAACTGTCAGAATCGCCCTTCTGACTGTAAAGCGCTACGGTACCGGGACCAATAGCGCTTTACCCGGGGCACAGATTGGGAAAGCTTTCCAGCAGTATATAGAACTGCCTGTGCCCAAATTGGTGAAAGGTCCTCTTTAAAGGAGTGTCCATGGACATAAAACATTATGTGGATGTTTTGCAAATAAAAATTAATAAAACTTACTAATATACTTTAATCATTAAATTTCTTATATCTAAAGTCCCTCTCCCGTTCCCAGAAGCTCCAATTTTGTCCTCTCTCCGTCCCCTAGCTGGTAGCAATGGCTCAGTTCATTAGATAAGACAACCTCCTTCAGAGAACAAGGTTGGATTAGCTCAAGAATTTATGCTAAGATCACACTAGCCTCAGGGTGTCCATTGTTCTGGTCATCGGAAGACCAGAAGAACGGACAAATGGACTGTTAACACAATGGACAAGAATGGAGCCCAATGGACCTCACTGTCTTTAATGGGGTCCAATGGGTGTCTGATCTTTTTAACTGAAACTGTAAGACGAAAAAGTAGGAATTGCAGGATTTTCGGGTGATTGTCAACAATCACAGTGATGAAGTGTCCAAACGAAGACTTCAATGCAGTCATGAACCCAACCTTAGGTAGACAGCAAGGCCCCTTCATTACATCAATATAAAGAGGGCAAATGTTCAAGTAGAGTTTTCTAGGCCGGAGAAGGAGTCTGTAACAAGGCCATCTATGCTTACAATATATTACAATATATTAGTAAGTTTAATTCATTTCTATTTGTAAAACATTTAAATCAACCTTTTATGTCTCTTTGTATCTCCTTTAAAAATTCCTATTGAAAATCTAGAAATGAATTTAAGACTTCAGTTATTATTCTAAACATCAGGTAAAATTATTGAAAACCATCAACTGTTTGAGCACTTTCTTTCTTACTCTGAAATCAAAGACATTTTAATAAGATTCATTGTGTTTATTTAATTATTGCGATTTATTGAAATCACCCCAGCAAATGTCTTATGTTTGTTTTACGAACAGATCGGCCTGGTTAGCGTGACTCACTGGTCTTAAGACGCTTTTTCCTTTCTGCATTAGATCTTTAATTATATATGGATTTTGCCTCTATCACTCAAATAGGATATTTTAAGAGAGTCGTATTGGATTATATTTTGGAGCATAGGGATATATTCCGACATGGCAGATGGGTTACAGAAATTTCTGAAACTGAAAATCTGTTCCATACAGTCAATCTAAATGGGACTGTTTTGGTGGCAAATACATTGGTCCTGTAACTCCGTTCCTTGAAGAATTTAGCGTCGATAGGGCAGTGCTTAGAGATTTGGGGACAGATATAACATATCAAGGGAATGGATTGTGGATAGTTTAGTCATTTAAATTACAGTATAATAGTATGGTAGGATAATGGGCAGCAGTACCAAACCTTGCTTGTGTTTTAGAGTCAATGTCAACTGCATCTGTAAGAGGACATTTCACCATCTCCACCATTTCCAGTTCTTAGCATGGTCTTAAGACGCTTTTTCCTTTCTGCATTAGATCTTTAATTATATATGGATTTTGCCTCTATCACTCAAATAGGATATTTTAAGAGAGTCATATTGGATTATATTTTGGAGTATAGGGATATATTCAGACATGGCAGATGGGTTACAGAAATTTCTGAAACTGAAAATCTGTTCCATACAGTCAATCTAAATGGGACTGTTTTGGTGGCAAATACATTGGTCCTGTAACTCCGTTCCTTGAAGAATTTAGCTGTTAGGGTTTGACCTGGAGCTAGCGAATTTGGTTTTAGATTAGTCTTGTGTTTGTGTCAAATAAGTGGCTATGACATCCAATAAGTGCCTTGAAACCAACCTTCCTCCCATTGAATAGCCACACATAGGTAAAAATTAGAGAAGAGCGAACAGTAAAATGTTCGAGATTCGATATTCGTTTCGAGTAGCCCCTCAATATTCGACTACTCGAATCGAATATCGAACCCTATTATAGTCTATTGGGGGAAAATGCTCGTTTCAGGGGTAGGCAACGTTCGATCAAATTACACTTACCAAGCCCACGAGTGAGGGTCGGGCTGGAACCTCTGAGAAGTCTTCTCTGTGCAGCGTCCCAGCGGCGTCTTCCGGCTCTAAATTCACTCTGCCAGGCATCGGGCCTGGGCAGAGCCGACTGCGCATGTCCGCACTACAAGCTTTCGCAGTCGGCTCTGCCTAGGCCGGATGCCTAGGCAGAGTGTGAATTCCAGCCGGAAGACGCCGTGGGGACGCTGCGCGGAGAAGACTTCTAAAGTAGGAGAAGAACCAGCGTTGATTGGCCGACTGTATAGCATTTGGCCAATCAATGCTGGTTCTGCATCGAACTTTTCCATTCGAATAGCGAGTGGTACTCGATCAAGTACGAGTATTTCGAATACTGTAGTATTCAATCGAATACCTACTCGATTGAGTACTACTCGCTTATCTCTAGTAAAAATAGGATAGTTAAAATATCACTTGTAAGGAAACCATGTTGTGTATAGAAAAGCTGCTTATCTTGTGATACACATATTTGGACAAGTCCAGCCAAAAAGCATGAGTAAGGGAAGACTGTAACTAGGCTTGACTTCACAAATGGGACATCACAAGTGTACTTTCACTAGGTAAGTTGCCCTGATATCACAAATGGGTTTAGTAAGGTTACTGAGAATCACATGATCATGTGACGAACAGAATAGAAAAAAGCAGAGAAGAGGGTCTTACGAGTACCGAAGATTAAATGTACGCACACATCCTACCTTACTGGTCCTCTTCGCCGTACATGTCCAGATATGTGTATCACAAGTTTAGCAGCTTTTCAGAAAAAAAATGGTTTCATAGCAAAATTATATGCTGTATATAATATCCTTGTCTATAGGTGACCACTCAGTGGAGGATGGTGATATGTATCCTTTCAAGATTTTTGGAAGCATATCATAACATTGTGCTGCATTACTTTCAAGACAACATGGAATCTTTAACCAAACCAAACTGGAGATCAGTTAAGTGTGGATACATCGATAGGGCAGTGCTTAGAGATTTGGGGACAGATATAACATATCAAGGGAATGGATTGTGGATAGTTTAGTCATTTAAATTACAGTATAATAGTATGGTAGGATAATGGGCAGCAGTACCAAACCTTGCTTGTGTTTTAGAGTCAATGTCAACTGCATCTGTAAGAGGACATTTCACCATCTCCACCATTTCCAGTTCTTAGCATGTGATTCAAGTCAGTTCATGAGCAACAAGTTCAGGTAGTTTTGGTGTCTGATGAGCTATATAAGCTCTGTAATGTCAGGTGGGTGGTGTCAGGCAGGCGGTGTGATTCGGAGATCCAATAAGAGGCAGCCAGTGTCAGAGCTCAGAATCACACCCCTTGTCTGCTCCTGCCTGACACCGCCCACCTGACAGTACAGAGCTTACATGGCATATCAGGCACCAACACTAACAGCACTGATTCTAACTTTGCCAAAATCAATGGAGCAGCACTTTTTTAGGGGGTGAAAGGTCCTCTTTAAATAGAGCCTGAATGGTTCAATGAAATAGTATTTTTTTTTGGTTCAAGATGAACCATGAAGCATACACAAGTGAAAGCTAAAGAAGTGTCAGAATGAGAGCTGCAAGGAAAAGTAAAGGTTAGTATTATTTATTTTATTTTTATTTTAAGCCAGTTGGACCCTTTAAAAAAAATGTATGTACCAGACAGCTCCTTTAATAGCAGCATGAGCAGCAATTCAGGTTCTTGATGTACTTGCTTGAAAAAGCCCCCTGGTGATGACTATTCTGCTTTTCCTACATGCATGCTGCATATTAACCTTTCATTTGATATGCTTTATTCATTGTGCATTTATGTTCTATAACCTCTTTTTTCCAGACATCATTATCACTAAGCACCATTAAATGGCTGAGACTTCACCTTGTAAATACATTTGTTCACAATAGCTGGAGTCATAGTATGACAGCAAAGAAAAAGGATTTAAGAAGAAATAGCTGAAGGCACTGATAGCAGAAGGGTTACAAGTGTGACAGAACAGGATTTCTTATGTGAGCAAGCATGGATGTATAGGGAAGGAGGAGAGGAAGGTATTTAAAGCCACAGCCAGAACTTATACACTGTCTACCAATAAGTATTTGGACACCTGTGGTAGAATTGAAAAACAACATTTATTCATATTCAATAGTTGGTAGAGCCTCCGCGAGTGGCAATTACATCCTCAACCCTCCGGGGGCATGCTTTCCACAAGTCCTTGTATGATGGCTAGTGGTATTTTATTCCATTCGGCTTGGAGAAGACAGGTACGTTCCTTCACCAATTTTATATGGCTGCTGCACCCCTTAGTTCAGCAATCCAACTCAATACGGTTCAAGTCTGGGCTCTGGGCAGGCCAGTCCAGTCGGTTAACCTGATTGTCACTGTACCAAGCCATGGTAGTCCTCGCTACATGACAAAACACATGCAAAAATGAAAATAACATAGAAACAAAGCCAAAAAGATGCAGAAATTAGTTGAATAACGCAAATGATAAAAATGTTATAGCCCTCAAAACGGAACATAGAAAAAATAATAAAAATATGTCTGGTCCTGGACCACAAATTGGCCTGATACGGAAGTGGTTAATGTTCCATTTCAAGAATTTTAATTTAAAATTTAAAAAATTTTAATTTAAAAACCACTGGATGAAAAGTTAATATTAAATACTAATACTTTAGGAGAGGTTATTCGTATTGTTAGATCGGCTTTGGCTTTTAAAGCTTTATAAAACATGAGGCAAGTTGAGGGGGCCTGAAAAGTTTTGGCAGGTTTCCTTAAACAAGGTTAGAAAATGAGCGTTGGACAATTCTAGGGTCTCTGCCAATAATGGAAGGATGTAAATTAGAAGATAAGTATATCATTCAGGGTCCCGTTTCCAACACAGAATATTCTATTGTAGATATTAAGTACAATTATGAATACGAGTCTAATGTAAGCCATGATGATAACAACACTGGAAGGTGATGAAGGTTTGGACATTGTGTTTGATGTGCCCGTCAAAAGATATATTTTTAAGATACTTTCAAAGAATTCCTGCTTTTGGATTTAGTGTCTTAATCTTTAAAGTAGACAACCTGAACTGGTGTCATGGAGTTTATTGTAATTTCTCAATTATTGAATAACTATTCGATAACATTGCTCTTAGGCTAGAGCCTGATAGTCACAGTAATCCAATTTTCCAGCAACGTTTCGATCTACATTAGACCTTAATATGACTAAATGATGAAGAAAGGTACTACAGAAGAGCAACAAATCCCTAGGATAACAGCAGTTACAGTCTGTGAGTTAATGAAAGACGTGGTCCAATAATGGATTTAAAATAATAAATTCCTATTAGAACCCAATAATTTTGAAGGCAGTCTACCTATTTGGAAACAGTATGTTGGAAATGAATGTTATAGAAAATAAAGATTACTGGTAAATGGAAATCCCAGGGTACTAAAGCAGCTTGGATACGTGCAGAGTGCTACAGGTTCCTCTTGTGTGGATTGCTCTCTAGAGGCACCATTAAAACTGTATCTCTTCTCTTTAATATGGTCTAAGGCAAAGGTTACACTAGTGCTGTGTGACCGATCTGGGATTCTGTTCCCCATTCTGTTTGAAAAACGCGGAGAGAAAAGTCTGCCCTCATTTTTTGGACAGAAACCCCGTGGATCTCATTGTAGTCTATGGGTCAGTGAGTTTCCTTGTGTAACCACTTTTTAAGCAAAATGGGTTTCCATTTTTCGGGTCCAAAGTGGACCCCAACGCTAAAGTGAACCTAGTGTGAGAGACGGAGAAAACACAGTTTCTGTTATTATGGCTCGTCATGTGAATATATGTCCTGTATATACAATTAAATTGTAGTTCTGAAGGAATTTTTTCCCCTGAAATAGGGCAATTAGCATGAGCTTCATGGGTTTTTTTTGTCTTCCCCTGGATCAACTCTGTAGGGATTGCAGGATTATAGGTTGGACTTGATGGACTAATGTCTTTAACCAACCTCATCAACTATGTAACTATATGTACCTGTGCTATTTCCACTCAGTGAAACTACAGTCAGGATTGGGAGCAGCTGTAACAGTATGTAGATATCCCAATCCCGACTGTGATACTGCTAAAAATAATACAGTAGAACTGAATCCCTAGCTGTGGTGCAATGACTATGGGGCGATATGGTGCAATAGCCTGGGGAGGGGGCTTAGCCTGGCGGTAGGGGTGTTGCTGGGTCGTTCTCCTTGTGGGCGCTGTGTTGCGATGGTGGCAGCTGCTGTTCACTGACGAACCCAGTAGAGTAGGGGCCCACTATAAAGAGGTCTACTAGTGGCTAGTGGACTTATACATGTTGATCAATATTGCTGAGAAGCACATGATCAATGTATAAGATTGTGATGTGCAGTCCATGTCTTGGAGATTTAAAAAATAAGAAAGATGAACATATTTCCATATTTTATAATGTCCGAGATATAACTGAAGCCCCACCATCATTTTCATAGACTGTACACACTGAGAAGCAATATTGAAGCAAAGAAAAGACTAAGGCACAGTTGACAACGGCACCTAGTCTCCGTATGGGCATTCTCTTCACCTCTGCAAATTTTTGCTCGGAAACCGCATAGAAACCACGTGGACCCCATTATCGTCTATGGAGTCTGTGGGTTTCCTAAGGTAACCGTTTTGTTATGCAGATTACGTTTCCCCCAAACGGATTACATTCCCACCCATGCGGAGATGTGAACCAAGCCTAAATAGATAACAAAATTAGAGATGAGCGAACAGTAAAATGTCCGAGGTTCGATATTAGTTTCGAGTAGCCCCTCAATATTCAACTACTCAAATTGAATATTGAACCCTATTATAGTCTATGGGGGGAAAATGCTCGTTTCAGGGGTAGGCAACGTTCGATCAAATTATACTTACCAAGTCCATGAGTGAGGGTCGGGCTAGATCCTCCGTGCAGTCTTCTCCTTGCAGCGCCCCCGCGGCATCTTCCGGCTCTTCATTCACTCTGCCAGGTATCGGGCCTAGGCAGAGCCGACTGCACATGTCCGCACTACAAGCAGACATGCGCAGTCGGCTCTGCCCAGGCCTGATGCCTGGCAGCATGAATTCAGAACTGGAAGATGCCGCAGGGAAGCTGCATGGAGAAGACTTCTAAAGGTAGGAGAAGAACCAGTGTTGATTGGCCGACTGTATAGCATTCGGCCAATCAATGCTGGTTCTGCATCGAACTTTTCCATTCGAATAGCGAGTGGTACTTGATCAAGTACGAGTGTTTCGAATACCGTAGTATTCAATCGAATACCTACTCGATCGAGTACTACTCGCTCATCTCTAAGCAAAATGTATTAAGGACACAAATACTATCATAAAATCTAAAGTTGTTGAAAGTTTAGTTACACTTTAACCACATGAGGACCGCCGTATGTAAATTTACGGCCTCATGTGCTGGTACCTAAAGACCGGACTATTGCCGAAATACGTCCGGCCTTTAGGTACCTTTCTGGCGGGGGGAGGGGTGCGGGGGGGACAGGGGTTAGGTGTTACTAACACCTAACCCCTTCCTCCATAACGTCCAGTCGGAACTGAGTCCGACTGGACGTGTTAACCCTTTCGATCGCGCCGTCAAACATCACGGCGCGATCGAAAGGGATCCGCCGACAGGTTAACCCGATTGGCACCCCCCGCGGCGAGATCGGGGGGTGCCGATGTCAGTAGAAGGTAGTCTGGGGTCTGGCCAGTGACCCCAGACTACCGGAGCCCCCACATACCTGGTGATCCTGCCAGGCGATGGAGGAAGTGAGCGATGTGTCTCACTTCCTCTGCAGCTTACAGGACACGAGCAGGCTCATGTCCTGCTCGTGTCCTGTCTGCTACTGTGCTGAATCAGCTGATGCTTTCATCAAAGCATCAACTGATTCAAGTGTCCTACAGGGACACATGAAAAAGTTAAAAAAAAGTTAAAAAAAAATAAATAAAGTGTATGAAAAAAGTAATAAAGTTCTAAAGTCCAAAAATCCCTTTTTTCTATACAAAATGAATTATATAAAAAAAAGCACTAAAAATTAAAAAAAGCAATGCATATTTGGTATCGCCGTGTCCGTAACAACCTGTACAATAAAACTGAAATAATATTTAATGTACACGGTGAACGTCGGAAAAAAAAAACGGAAAAAACTCGCCGGAAATAATGATTTTTTGCCATCTCATCCTACAAAATATGCTATAAAAAGTGATCAAAAAGTCATATTCACCCCACAACAGTGCCAATAAAAAGCGCACATTTTCCCGAAAAAAATAAGCCCTCAACCAACACTGTCAACCGAAAAATAAAAATGTTACGCCTCTCAGAAGATGGCGATGCAAAAATCACTGATTTATGTCCCCAAATGTGTTTTTGTTCTGCAGAATTAGTATCGCATAAAAAAATAACATAAATGAGGTATCGCCGTAACCGTACCGACCCGCAGAATAAAGGACACATGTTACTTATACTGTACGCTGCATGGCGAAAAATTTAAAATGTAAAACTCTATGCAGGATTGATTTTTTTTTTAATCCAGCAAGAAAGAGTTAATAAAATGTAATCAGTAAGTTGTAGGCACCCAAAGATGGTGTCATTACAAAATACATCGCATCCCGCAAACAACAAGCCCTTATATGGCCATGTCACCAGAAAAATAAAGAAAATATAGCATCTAGCAATGTCAAGGCAAAACCCCCCAAAAATCGCCAAATTATTAGAACACAACTGGCTGCGGCAGGTAGGGAATATATAAGCTGTGCAAGCGAATATCAGGGGACACCCCAGATTTACAGCTTATGAGGGAAAAAACACCAGAAGTGACCCCCAATGTGACCCCCAGAGTGACTCCCCCAATCATAGGAGCTACTGGGACATAGTAGGGAATTTGGTGTCTGCAATGTTCTCCGCACAGCTTATATATTCCCTCTTCGCCATCCGCTGTGCAGTCACGTCTGGGATACTAATACTCACTACACCCCCTGATAAATTCTTTGAGGGGTGCAGTTTTCAAAATGGGGTCACTCCTTTGGGGAATCCACTTTTCTGGTACCTTACAGGCTCTACAAACATGACATGGCGTCCAGATACCAAACATCAAAATCTGTACTCCAAAAGCCGCATCGCGCTCCTTCGCTTCTGCGCCCTGCTGTGCGCCCAAACTGCAGTTTATGACACATGTATGACACTGGTGTACCCGTTATATCGGACGTAATGTCATATGTGGGTATAAACTGATATTAGGGCACAGCTGGACGCAAAAGGGAAGAAGGGTTATTGGGTTTTTGGAGCACAGACGGTTTGGTTTTTGGATGCCATGACACTTTTGTAGATCTGAAACGCCAGTAAAGTGGAATCCCCTGATATGTGACCTTATTTTGGAAACTACACCCCTGAAGGATTTCTCCAGGGGTACAGAGAGCATTTTTAACCCCCAAGTGTTGCTATAACTTATTATCCATAAATGAATACGAAGCTGATTGTGAGAGGTGAAAATGACAATTTTTCCAGGAATCCGTCATTTCAGTGCGTAATATGTTGTGCCCGGCTTGTATCAGAGATGAACGCTCTAAAAGCTGTTGTGCCCGGGATACCCGCTTACCAGTTTTTGGAGTGTCTCTGCTGACATAAGTTGGGCACAACATATCGGGCACTAAAATGGCGAATCTCTGGAAATTTTTCATTTTTAACTTCTCATTATCAGCTGTGATTTCATTTCTGGAAACTAAATAAATGCAACACTCAGGGGTTAAAAATGCTCGCTACACCACTTGATAAATCCCATGAGTGGGGTAGTGTCCAAAATGGGGTGACATGTCTGCGGATTCCACTTTATTGGCAATTCAGGGGCTTTGCAAAAGTGGCATGGTGTCCTAAAACCAAACTGTGCTCCAAAAACCAAAAAAGCGCTCCTTCCCTTCTGTGCCCGGTTGTGCCCAAACAGCCATTTATACCCACATATGGCATTAAGTCCGTTATCCGGGGTACACCAGTGTCATACATGTGGGCATACACCGCTATTTGGGTACCCAGCAGGGCGCAGATGTGAAGGAGCGATATGTGCTTTTGGAGTGCAGATTTATATTCTTTGTTTTTGGACACCACGTCACATTTGCAGAGGCCCTAAAATTGTCCCTACAAAATGGGGTCACTTCTTGGTGAATTCCAGTTTACTGTCACCTGTGTAGTTTCTAAAATGGGGTCACAATGGGGGGTTTCCATTGTATTGATACTTTAGGGGCTCAGCTAATGCGACATGGCACCTGAGAACTATTCCAGCCACATCTGCTTTCTAAAAGCCAAATAGCGCTCTTTCCATTCTGAGCCCCAGCATGTACCCATACAGCAGATTATGGCCACATATGGGGTATTGCCGTGTTAAGAAGAAATTGTGTAACAAATTCTGGGGGCTTTTAATTCTTCAGCTACTTGCAAAATTAAAAATATGGCGCTAAATGGACGATTAATTGGAAAAAAAAGTAATTTTTCATTTTTACGTCCCATTGTTAATAAAATCTGTGAATCAGCTGTGAGGCCAAAATGCTCACCAAACCCCTAGATAAATTCTATGAGGGGTGTAGTTTCCAAAATGGGGTCACTTTTAGGGGGTTTCCACTTTATTGGTACACTAGGGGCTCTGCAAATGCGACATGGCACCTGAAAAATATTCCAGCAAAATCTGCCCTTCAAAAGCCAAATAGCGCTCTTTCCATTCTGAGCCCCGCCATGTTCCCATACAGTAGATTATGGCCACATATGGGGCATTTCTGTGTTCAGGAGAAATTGTGTAACGAACTTTAGGGAGCTTTTTTTCCTTTATCCTCTTGTGAAAATGAAAAATTTGGGGCTAAATTGACAGTTTGTTGAAAAAAAAGTAAATTTTCATTTTCATGTCCCAATGTTAATAAAATCTGTGAAACAGCTGTAGGGTCAAAATGCTCACTATACCCTTTGATATGTTCTGTGGGGGGTGTAGTTTCCAAAATGGGGTCACTTTTAGGGGGTTTCCACTGTATTGGTTCTCTAGGGGCTCTGCAAATGCGACATGGCACCTAAAAATTATTCCAGCAAAATCTGCCATCCAAAAGCAAAATAGCGCTCCTTCCATTCTGAGCCCCGCCATGTTCCCATACAGCTGAATATGGCCACATATGGGGTATTGCCGTGTTCAGGATAAATTGTTTAACAAACTTTGGTGGGCTTTTACTCCTTTAACCCCTTGTGAAAATGAAAACTTTGGGGATAAAGTGACATTTTAGTAATTTTTCTTTTACACATTCCAATGTTAGTAAAATCTGTGAAACAACTGTACGGTCTAAATGCTCACTATACCCCTTGATGAATTCCGTGAGGGGTGTAGATTCTAAAATGGGGTCACTTTTGGGGGGTTTCCATTGTTTTGGTACGCTAAGGGCTCTGCAAATGTGACATGGTGCCTGAAAATTATTCCAGCAAAATATGCTGTTCAAACACCCAGTGTCACTCCTTCCCTTTCGTGCACTGCCGTGTGCCCAAAAATCAGTTTACACCCACATGTGGGGTATTTCTGTGCACGGGAGAAATTGCATAACAAAATGTGAGATGCATTTTCTCCTTTAACCCTTTGTGAATGTGTTAATTTTAGGTCTAAATGAATGTATTAGTGAAAAAAAATGAAATGTCTAAATTTGACCTCCATATTATTTTTATTCTTATGAAATGCTTAAAGGGTTAACAAACATCCCAAATGCTGTTTTGAATAATTTGAGGGGTGTAGTTTTGAAAATGGGGTGATTTATGGGGGTTTCTATTATATAGGCCTTTATAATTCCTTTCAGAACTGAAGTGTTCCCTAAAAAATTAGTTTGAGGAATTTTCTTGTAAATCTGGAAAATTGCTGTTACACTTGTAAGCCTTGTAACATCCAAAATGAATTAAAAGACGATCAAAAGATGATGCCGATATAAAGCAGAGATATGGGAGATAATATTTATTCATGTATTTGGATGGTATGACTATCTGCCTGAAAAGCAGAGAATTTCACATTTTGAAAATTGCAATTTTTTCCAAATTTCCATCAAATTTGCTAGTTTTTTTTTATAAATAAATACAAAAATATTGATTAGTGTTTACCACTAACATGAAGTATAATGTGTTACGAAAAAAACAATTTCAAAATCACTTGTGTAAGTTAAAGCGTCTCAAAGTTATTGCCATTTAAAGTGACACATGTCAGTTTTGAAAAAAGAGGCCCGGTCCTTAATGTACTTCTGGGCCTGGTACTTAACCGGTTAAGATGGAATGCTCTACATATTGCAAAAACCAAGGTCCAATTTTTAGAAGAAAATCTGAGTTGCCTCTTTTTTAATATTGACTTATGCGGATGCTTTTCCATCAATTGCATTTTGATTTAATTTTATGTATTTATTTTTTCTTTTTACCGGCATTTGCATTTACTTTGTATCGAACAAATCTAGAACAAAATGTGTCAGACAGATGATTCTGTAAAGTTTCTGCTGCTCACTAGACGTTATCACAATGTAGGCCCTGGCCTGATGGTATCTTTCCTGCAGAGTATTGGACAATGTAATTGGAAGTTATTGGAACCAGGGTTGCAGTTTTGATCCAGGTCAACCTTGAAAAGAGTCATTCGATTTGAAGAATTCTCCTCAGCTGGTTAAATGTAACTGGATTGATTGTGTGATTGATGATGTGAATGAGGAGTCATTATTACATTGTGCTCCCAATGGTTCCATTTTCACAGTCACAATGTCAGCATAGTTAACACTACAGTAAGGTGGAGGTGGCTGGAAATCACCCTTGTCATTTTGTAGAGATTAATCAATTTTTCTCTTTTTCTTTCTATTTGTGTTCAGAGGGGAAAAAAAATCATATTTTTAGAGAAAATAACATATTATTGTACAGGGAATGTAACTGTTACATTATTTGTTATCTTTTATATTAAGTCATTTTTCTAGTAAATTCATTCCAAAGGATTATCATATATTTCACAGGGTTTTTTTTGTTTTTTTTTCTAAGTACATTAATACAAAAGTTTTAAAGGGCTTAAAGGGACCCTCCAGTCAAAATCCCAGAATCATAGGTAAGTGAGGGTCTGTAGGGATGATTAACTCAGATATGATGGCTGCACTTCTTCTTAGCTTACAATGAGCTCACAATGGCACTTGTAGTATGTTTGGGTATTCCATTTCACTCTCCGGATTTTTCGCCGTTTTCGGGTGGAAACCAAGCGAGAACCATACGGAACCCATTATAGTCTATGTATAGGTAACCACTTTTTATATGAATTATCCCCAAGCGGAACCCCCAATGGGAAACCCAAATGCAGATGTGAACCTAGCCTTAGTTAGGACAGAGTTGTGGTCTGTGACTACAATTTATCTACAATGCCTACAGGAAGTGAGGAATAGTCAGAGACACGCCTCCTTTCTTCTCATTGGTTCAAACTTTGTTCCGCTCTAGACTAACCAATGAGGATTCAGGAAGTGAGCAAAAGTTGTCCCAGTCACTCCTAGTTAGGGACTGAAATCACCGCAGATATGTGGGTGAGTTCCTGTCTGCTCTGTTGCTTTAAGTAAAGCCAAATGATATCGTTATTGAACAAGTCAATTATTTTTTATTATCTCATTATCCAAAACAATATGGAATGTTTTTGGCCTCTTCAGAGTCTTGGTTTTGAAAAATTACACATTGGCATTTTGGACAATAGACAGCCGAGCTCAGACTCCCTGTAGGCAATGTAGCTAAATTGTAGTTGTACTGTAGATTACATTTCTGGCCAAATGAAGCAGAGTTTCACAGCTTTACAGTACATGTCATTTTTAGCTCCTTAAAGAGGTCCTTTCACCACCTCCAACAAGTCCAATTCTTTATATCAATAAATAACTTCTTCTCCACTGATTCTGGCAAAGTTGGATTTTTTCTGTAGCCCCTGCTATTCCTGAACAAACAATGCTGTTAGTTTTGGTGCCTGATGTGCTATTTAGGCTCTGTACAGTGAGGAGGGCGGTGTCAGGCAGGAGCAGACGAGGGGTGTGATTCTGAGCTCTGACAGTGACTGCCTCTGATTAGAGCTGAGTCACACCCCCTGTCTGACACCACCCTCCTGACATTATAGAATTTAAATAACACATTAGGCATCAAAACTAACCGTGCTTGATGGTCAGGAATGGTGAGGGCTAAATAAAAAAAAAATCCAAATTACTTGAATCAGTGAAGAAATGACTATGAACAGATGCTAAGAACTAGAAATAGAGGAGGTAGTGAAATGTCCTTCTTAAAGGGGTCCTCTTATTACAGAAAACCATTTCAATATGAGTGCAGTATAATTGGCTCCTTCTTCCCCAGTAAACAACTTTTTTGTATTGATGAATATGGCTATGTTTGTACTGAGAGAACATTGGGCTGGCTATATATTTCCCTTTACACTTATTAGAAACGTTTCAATCTAGCTTATAGAGGGGGGTCCCAAGTGGGAGATGATACGGCGTGTGGACAGAAGCTGCCCTGATGGGACCAGTACTTTGAAGATGTTACACATCAAATGTGTGAAGAATCAGAATTACTATCCATCAGAGGACACATATAAGCTGAAAGCCAGTTCTGGTACAGAAAGTCATTTGGTGAAGTAGAGATGCTGTACCCCCAGCTGTGCTCTTATGTAAGAGTACCCTTTGATGTGCTCGAAGCACCAAAGCCATTTCAAAGCGATTGATCTACTGTACAGTATATCCAATGTAAGTTTATTTGGTGCATTTTATACAATGCTTACTATTGGTTTAGTACTCTGCTCCAGAAAGGACCCGAAAATGTTTTCACATTAGGAAAATATGTCAGATAATGAAATATATTATTGGTGGTTTTGAAAGCAGATGAATTAGCTCTCCGATAGAAGGAAAAAAAAATGTCTTTCTGTTGCCGCTTGCTGTAAAGGTATCTAACCTGTAAGTCAATGTACAACCTATAATATAAGACCTTTCATCACTTCTACCAACTCCAACTCACTCCCTTATTCAATAAATGTTGCTCTACAGGTTCCGGCACAAGTAGAATTTCTTCTCTAACCTCCACCATTTGCAAGCAAATATTTCTGGAGGGTGGTCCCTGTCTGTCTGCTCCAGCCCAGGACCACCCATCTGAGAGGAGGGAGCCAAATTAGCATTTTGAAAACTGAAACCATCTGCACTGATTGCTCAGGAATGATGGGACTAGAGAAAAAAAAATCCAACTACACTTGAATCAATGGAACCAGAACTGTGGAAAGGTGCAAAGAGTTGAGTTGGTTGGAATGGTAAAAGATCCTATTGAAAGAACTTTGAAGCTAATGCCCCACATAGTGAGCTGCAGCAAAAAAGCACTGCAGGAAAAACTGCAACGCATCACTTTTCTTGGAAAATGAAATCACTAACATTTCTGTTGGTATAATTGACATGCTGCGATTTCCAAAACCGTGACGATTTGAAAATCACAGCATTTCCACTGCGTGTATTTTTCTGCAGTATGAGCATGGGATTTGCTAGAATCTCATCCACTTTGCATTGATTGTAAAACGCCACGGTTTTTACGGCGGCATTTATTCTGCGTCCAAACTGCATCATTTACGCCACATGACGCCCTGACCTGAAGCATGCCTTATAAGTTGTACATTTATATGCAATAAGTTGGACATTGATGTAGAGGCGGCATTAGTCAGTTGTAGAGGTTCTACTCCTTTTGGAGGAGAGCCAAATGTGCATACATTTTCCATAAGGCTCCGTTCTCACAGATGGGTTACAAAGCCTCCCATTGATTTCAATGTGTTACGTGCGTAAGTTGGCACCCATTGAAATCAATGAGATCTGTTTTGAAGCGCTGCACTCTGACATGTGTATACGTGTCTAAATGAGCGGTGCATTACTCCATGAGAATGGAGCCTAAAGGGGAAAAATGCCCCATGAGCTTAATGCAAGTAAGAGCGGGTTCACATCTGCGCCCCAGTCTCCGTTTTGCAGGTTTCTGTTTCCTGCCCGAAACCTGCAGTCATTTTTCAAACCCATTCATTTGAATGGGTTTGGAAAGTGTCCGTCCGTGAGCGCCTGTGAGCGTTTTGTGCTCTCCGTGATGAAACCATTTTCTTTTAACCGGACACAAAGTTGGACATGCAGGACTTTGTGTTTGCTTAAAAAAAAAAAAAGGTTTTGCCGCGGAGACCACAAAACACTCACAGGCGCTCACAGCTGGACACTGTCTGCTGGGTTTCCGTCTTCTGTCGGCAGAAGACGGAAACCTAAAAACAGAGATCGGGTGCTGATGTGAACCCGCCCTAACTGAGTGTACTATACTTGGTTTCGATATATTTTGATATTCTTTAGAGTCTTTCGTTTCTTAGACTTTTTCTTTATTATCTTCAGAATCATAACAGTCCACATAAACCTATTCCAAGTTATTTGTGAACATTAAAATTTTTGGTTTCAATAATTCTCTGGCTGTTATTGGATATAGATTTTTTTTTTTTAATTTAAACTTCCCCACATAACAAAGTAATAGCGTGCAGCACGGTACACTTTGTTCTCACTAAGCAGTTGTAACCTCAGTAAGGAGATGATCATAGTACAGTTACAAATTAGTTCACACAGAGCTTAAAACAATTTTGAAGGGAATTCATAATAGTGAATAAAAATGGAAAATTAACTATTGATGATAATAACAATGTAATCACAGCTCCTTTTATTAACACAGCTTGGATCCACATGTTTACATTAAATGAGAGTAACTCGTAGAATGGTTTCAGTATCACATCTCCTCCTGCTGATTTTCTTTAATACGAGGAAGTGTGAAAATAAGAAAGCTTTATTATTGATAGAAAAGACATAAACTGATCCAAGCTATAAACAACATAACAAAGGTTATGATCATTCTAGAGTTCTCCACTGTTACATATTGAACTAGAAAGCATAATGGGTCCAGGAGAACAGAAGGTAATGGTTGTCTTCCTCTAAAACCCATTGCTCCATTGACTTTAATAGGTGGAAAGATGCTGCAGAGTACATTATTCTGACCGCAAATGGAAACACATGAGTTTAGACTAGGCAATACCAACCGAGGTATAAGAAAAACAACATCCTAAATATCTCATTCAAGAGGAATTAGAAACACAACTGAAAAGAAGAGTGTTCAAGTTATTACACGTTGACCATTTATTCAACCAATTTTCCCCGTAAAGGTAAGAAAGCAAGGGTGGGGGGTTGCAGCTCATAGCTGATACGCTGCAGAAGGCAGATTGCTTAAATAGCAAGTTCATTGGCTCCATAATTTTGCTGCTTATAGTAAAGTTTTACCCTACCTGGGTACAAGTAACTCACTCCAAATTCACAGATAAAATCCATACCCAGAAATCTGTATACTTAGAGATCAATTTATAGTTGCTGCCCATGAAAGTCTATGGAAAGTAGATGAAGGGGCGACGAGAAACACATAGACTCTGCTGTTTCTAGTAAGTGTTTTATCTCACTGAGTTGTTGTGAAAGGGAATTGCTAATTGTGCAATTCCCTAGTGCTGCTGCTTGAACGATGGAAGAAGGGAAGACAGAGACAGTGAGTCCTAATCTTGACCCAGCCCCTGTCCCTGCCTATTTGCCTGAACTGTCTTAGGTGACAGACGATAACTGGGCGGCAAAACCCTTGCTAGGAAAAGTGTAACACAGAACAAGAAAAGACAAAACAACACAGAAGTGAAGTCAGAAAGCCGAGGGCCAAAGCCAGAGAGACAAAGTAGTACAAAATCGTAATCCAAAAGAGTAGCCACAGGGAAAGCCAAAGGTCAGAGGTAAAGAGAAGTAAAACGACAGTGAGGACAAAATCACAAGACAGAGTAAAAATAGTCAGCAAACCTGTGTGGGCTGATGACCTGTATATAGGAAGTCCAGGACCTGCCCCAGACTTGATTGGTAGACAGGCTGTCATTCACACAGGAAAGGCTGACATTAACTATTAGATGAACAGAGGGAAACAAGGTGCGGGAGATGGATGTGGTGGAAATTCAATTACAGAGGATATGTAATAGAGCAGTGTTCACACAGAGCAACAAAAACTCTAAGCAAAGAATCAAACTGAACACGCCTCCTGTGCAAGTGGAGGCTGGTGCGGAGACCCGGAGACGTTACATCTGGTTTTTAGTTACCCACTTAGCACTGCTGTGTAATGTGTTTGTGTTGCTTGTGAGGGTGAGTGACAGAGAGATTCACAATCAACCCTTCTTTATGCTTTCTACAGGAGCCTTCACAGAAGCTTTACTCTGAGCTCAGGGAAAACCGATAAAGGGAGAAGTCAGCTGGTGTGAAGACAAATCATATAATGACCAAATATAGTGTTATTTTCATACGTACACACATATAAGAATTGATTCTAAAAATCCACCTGAAATGATTTGAACAATTTAAGGTTAATGTTTGCTATTTTGTTTAGGTTGAAAATACTGTACTAGTATTTTTTTTTACTGTATTGACGTAACTGTATAAGGATTTATATAGCTGTATAATTGTCTATGCTGTGAACTCTCACTATTGGTGTCAGGAGTCACAACATTGTAGGAAGCAGTTTAGCACCTCCAGTAACAGACCCTATAGCTCTTGTATATACTGTTTTTATGGTGCCACCACACCGATCACAGGTGATATGAAAAACATTGACTCATTGTAGGCAGGTAGTGAAAAGACACCAGTGTAGTACAGTCATTTAGTAAATGATCACCCCCAGAAATGTGAAAACTAAATGTAACCTCCATATTATCCTCTCTATGGCTGAGCAGTAGTTATCTGATCATCGCCTGTACAGAAATCCTGCAGTAATAGGGTCAAAGTGCAGAAATAAAAGGTAAAGTAAAATTTAGAAACTGCTCGCCTTCCACACTTTACTTGTATTTGCTACATAAAGTCACAGTAACATTTTTATTGCCATAACCATTTTATCGCAGAAGCTGCTTATGGGCAGGCAACGGGGCCAGAGATAGTCAAAAATATATAAATATCAATCATATTGTGCCGCTCCTCCGTGTGCTATCAATACATCTCTAATCCATGGAGGCAAGGACTTCACAAGACTTCTGAAGTAGAGATGAGCGAACACTGTTCGGATCAGCCGATCCGAACAGCACGCTCGCATAGAAATGAATGGACGTAGCCGGCACGCGGGGGGTTAAGCGGCCAGCCGCCGGCAAAGTCTGTGTGCCAGGTGCTTCCATTCATTTCTATGGGAGCGTGCTGTTCGGATCGGCTGATCCGAACAGTGTTTGCTCATCTCTATTGAAGCTAAAACGGTCCTGTGGTATCTTTGGACTTGTTTTCCCTGCACATTTCTCAGATTGTCAATCTGAGATCTAGGAAAGACAAGCTGACACCTTGAACTTTGTCTTATGTTCCACAAACCATGCCTAGACAGGGAGCATTATCTTTTTGAATAGGTCAATGCCACCCATGACCCTGTAGCCTGTTTAACATTTTCTTTCTTGCACCACTTTTCGTATTTACTAACCACTCCATGATGGGAACTGCTACTTTGCAGAAGATCTTGCCCAGTCGTCTGGTCATCACAATTTTCTATTTTCAAAGCTGATAAGATCTTTCTGCTTGCTCATTTTTTATGATTCCAAGACATCAAGAACAAGAACTGACTGTTCTCTTTCTAAAACAGTATATCTCAACTCTTGACAAGGACTATCACTATCATCAATGTTGTTCACTTCATCTATCACTGGTTTTAAAGGGGTTTTTCCCAACTCCCTGTTTCAGCAGCTTTGCCTGCTATCTCTTTTTCTCGCTTACTGTATTCCTTATCAAACAGTGAAAGCCACCTTCCCCAACTAGCTGAACAGGACACTATGAAGTATCACAACACTGTACTTATTGTGATTCCTAGAAATCTAATATAAATGCTGATCAAACAATATGCACTGTAAATGTATATTACATTACATAGGTTTATATAGAAGACTTACCATGCTTCTAGACTCAGTGTTATCTGTGTGTGTACACAGAAAGGGCTTTATCAACAAACTGCAATTAGCCAAACTGTTTGTCCTTCAGAGCTGTAGATAACAGTGAGTGATATCATCTGTCCTGTCTTATCACACAGGTCTGGCTCTATGGAAACACTCTGCAAACAAAGGGGGGATAATTTCACATAACAGGAAAACAAAGCAGCATTGCTAAAGTAATATATTTAGGAAAACTCTTCAATTTACATAAGCTATCAGTATAGATTGGATCTTTGAGATGGGACAACCCCTTTAATATTCTGAAGGATTTGTGTACAACAATGCCTGGACCTCACACCACTGAAGTTGCCTCTGCTCACTGTAGATTTGTCTGTATAGAAGAAAGGTTTTTGGACCATTCTTCAGGATAAATTTTGACTTATTCTTTGCCACATGTATATGGTATATCATGTCCTAACTAAAATTATGTATGGCAACACTTTTTTTCCCAATTACATTCACTTACTTATTGCATTCATTCCTTGGAAACAAAATAATCAAAGAAACCTCATTTGCTGTGATGGAAATCCTGCAAAGTGCTATTTGCTCTGTCAACGTAATGATTTGTCTTATTATCTACAGATGTGATGTTCTTGTAATGTCAAAAAAGAATCTGAAAACAATTTACGTCCATGAATCACTGGCCTGTGTAGTAACAAACTTTGATTGACAGGATGGTATGTACGTGGGACAGGTCTATATACTTAGGGTTACACGGTTGACCTTCTATCAAGAAACCTGCGCAAAGAGCATTGGAACTCATTGTTGCTTAACCTCAGTGTTGTTGTGGATAGTTCAAGCCATATGAGCACTTCGGGTTGCAGTGCAAACATTCAGACAGATCAAATTATTCTTCATTTTCTTCTTTCTGTTAAAGTTATTGATTATGTGACTGCAGGATTCCTACTGGGACCTAGGTTGGAATTAGACAGACTAGGAACAGCGAAGGGGACAAGTTTTGGGCTTCCTTTTCACAGTACTGCTTAAAAGCAATCATATTTACAATACTATAAGCATCCTGCCATGGAACAAAAGGGCATGTGCCCCTCAACTGTTCCGGCCTTCATATGGGAAATACACCACAGTTGCTATTATCTAAACTTTACTGCAAAGTCAGGAAATATCTTAGCTATGGACTCAGAAGTTCATTCCACATGTCCTAACAGGGAATAAAGGCATTGGAGCAAATAGTCAGATAACTAATCAAATATGTTACACATTTCCCAAAAGTTTCAGATTTTGGCAAATATTAAACTGTTGGAATTCGTCCTGAACTAATTGCAAAAAAATGGCTGCCCTAAGGAATTTTTATTTTTGAAAATCGAAAGTAGTGTGTTAAATTGACTGTTTATTACCTCTGGCTACCATCCATTAACCCATAGTCATGTGTGTTTCTGGCACTACAATACTGTCAATGTTGTCCTCATAGATGTAGGATACAGTCCTAGCACTCCTCAGAGCCTCATGCACAACTTCTCAGGACAATTGGACCGCTTTAGATTCAGCAAAAAAATTACTGTCAGGGGTTGGGCTGGAGCCTGCTCGAAGGTTTGCGGATGTTGCCGGCCCTCTCCTCTTTACTTCCCCCGGCTCTCTGCTTCCGGGTCTCAGGGGGGAAGACTGGAACCTCCGTGGTGGTGTAAGGGTCCCATCCTAAGACAGACCACGGACTTCTGGGGCTGGGGGTCAGATAGACAGCCGGAGACCATTTAAAATAGGCTCTCACTCTAGCTCGCCACTGGCTATTCAGTTTACTCTGGAGTTTAGCTCTCCCTCTGCGTTGTCCCTTGTGCCTCTGTTTTTGATCTCCTGGTTTGCCTTCTGTCTCAGCCTCTGCTTCCTGGTTTTGTACCATGCCTTCTCCTGCTGACAACCACGGATTGACTTTAGACTACTGCTCCTTGAACGTGTTATTGTCCCGCTGTGCTCTCCTCCTGTTACCAACCTGGCCTGCTTGACCTTCCCACTTGATTATCCTCTGTACTGCACTGACCTCACGTTGATGACCCAGAGTGCCAGTCACGTAAGTGTAATGGTGCTTCATTCATATGGAAGAGGTTTGGGGGACTTCCAGTTCCTCATTCTCTTCATTCCAGTTTGACCTTATTCCGTAATGGGTCACCCCTTTAGCATCCTTCTGCTGCTGCATATGCCATTGTTTTCTAATGTTATACAAGTGGTTGTATAAAGAATTTGTCAAGTGCTGTGTTCTTAAATGTAAATTCAGTTCAATCTAGACCAATTCCTGGGAGTTTCTTCTTTGTAGTAATGTTTAGTCTTTATCCTAACACAGTATGTATGCTTTCTAATGCTCCCTATGTTCTATACTACTCTATGTCTATGTCAGAGCACTGCTTTGTTGGATTAATTCAGGTTAAAAGAAACAAAGATAACATTTTCCACTTTAGCTATTATATAAACTCTTAAACAAATCCTGTAGTCGGTAAAAGCAAACATTTGGTAGAGTAATATATTTTATTTTCCATTTCCTGGGACTATTGTAGTGCTGTTGTTTGTGCGCTCTCCTCTGAACAGTCTCTTGTCTCCGTAGTAAGTTGCAGTCAGTTTTGTAATTAAATATATTTTTAATTGTGTTTACTGTTCGTGCTGAAGTCGTCTTATGACACCAGATAACACAGTGTTACTGTACACGAGATGTTCTCTGTTTGTAAGAACTAATAGGTTTAGTGAGGCAGCAAATTATATAGCAGTTCCAAGGCATGGTTGGCATATGAAATCTGGGCAATGCTTGTTTGTTAAGAGGTTGTCCAGGGAGAGAATCATGTGCCCTGGTTATCTTCTAGTTGCAGGGGGTCTGACGGTTCAAACCACAGGCTTCATCCATCACCGGTGAAACGTTCCAGCACCTGCGGAGAAACTGCGCTATTACACACCACACATGTTATCTTATGTAGAAAGTCCAGACTCGAATATCACACAACACCATCTTGGGAAACAGCCCATAAAGGAATGAAGAAGAAAGGAACTGTGCTAATCTGGTACATAAGGTACTGACAAAAAAGAATAACTCAATTGGATAGAAATGTCAGCATGTAGTTGTGTCATAGGCAAATGTCTAAATAATTACAGGCAGGGCCATTTTAACCATAGGCACAACAGAGGAGCTGCGCCAGACCCTATGGTTCCAGGGACCAGTCAGCTGCCCCATATTGAGTGGAACAGTCCTCCCCCTTAGATCAGTTGACTACTAGTGTGAGCAGCTGTCTGATCCGCCTCTTCACCCTTTGACCATTACTGAGCTGCCAATTTGTGTATATCAATAAAGAAGAGCGTTTCTACGCTCGCTCCTGCCTGAACACAAGTATCCCCGCTCATCATTATGCCTGCATGCACACTAGTATTCCTGGTCATAGTTCATATCAACAAAATGCTGACTGTAGTACGCATGCGCCGATCCCCAACGCATGAGATGTAAGGTCTTAACTGACTGCGATATTATTCTAATTACGGCGCACTGGAGTCTGATCGCCCATGTGCACTGCATAATACAACATGCCAGATACACTATAAAACACAAAATGCAAAGGCAAATTAATAAGTAAAATCCAAAGAAATATGAAAGAACAATGTCTATACCAGACTGGATCACTTAAATATTAAATAATTTTATTGAAAAAATAAAAACAGCACAGCTGTATGTAATAATAATAAAATTGCAATACATAAGGGAGGATGATTATAACCCAAAAAGGAGAAGTACAAAAACCAGGTGGTGGGAGGCACTATATAATAGTAAGGCTGGAATATGCAATATAATTATACTAGGTAAGGTGCTACATTCAATACAAAGGCAACAACATGGAGTGTTAAACATGTGACCAATGAATACAACATAATACATATAGTGAAGTAATAAGAACACATGTGAGAACTGATAAAATGATGTGACCAACCAAGTAAATGAAATACAATACAAGTGGAAGTATAATAAGAGCCAATGCCTACCCGTGCCACCTGGGGACCCGACGCACGTTTCACCTTGCTCAGGCTTCGTCAGGGGATATCGACATGGCCCCCTCCGACCGACGCTGAAGACCTCGACTAACTGTCCCCTACCGTCCCGCTCCCCCCGGCACGCATTTCTGCGCACACTATAATACCCCATCTTGGCCCCAGCACACAGTATTATGTCCCCATAGTGGCCCCAGTACACAGTATTATATCCCATAGGGGCCCCAGTACACAGGATTATGTCCCCATACTTGCCCCAGTGCACAGTATTATGTCCCATTGTGGACACACATGAACAATTATTATACTCTGGGGTCTTTTCAGACCCCAGAGAATAATAATCGGAGACCCAGAGGGATATAAACATAACAATCTACTATTACTTACCTATCTCCCGGTTCCCCTGCATTCTCCGTCACTGTCGGCCATCTTCCAGGACGTCATGTGACCAGGGCCCTGCGTCGTGGGTCATATGACGTCACGCAAGCAGGCCGAACACTGCTCGGAGCCTGGAGAGGTAACACAGTTTTTTATGTTATCTTACCTCTCCTGGGCCTCCGATCATTATACTCGGGGGTCTGAAAATACCCCCGAGTATAATAGTGCTTGTGGGGCCCACGCCGTCACTTACTGATCACTGCCCCTGCCAGGATCGTAAATATATAGGGCCCGTTACCAGCTGGAGTAACTCCAGCCAGTAACAGTCTATTAAAAAAAAAACAACAAAAAAAAAACGCAGCAGTAGCGGCTGTCGCTGGGCCCCTAATGTCCCAGGCCCTGTGGCAGCTGCTACCACTGCTACCACGGTAGTTACGCGACTGGCTCAAGTACTGGTTTTATAATCTGGGAAACCATTGTATACCATGGATCACCACTAGAAGTGATAGAAGGAACACTAACAGCTCAGCAGAATGTGTAGGACATCCTAGCACCAGACATGTTGCCAACTGGAATTTTTCAGCAGTATAATGCATCACTCATACACACTAAGGGTTTTCCTGTAATGTTGTTGTCAAATTGCAAAACCTCCTTGGCTTTCCCAGTTGCCAGATTTATTGTCAATTGAACATTTATAGCAGTTTATACGATTGCAAGAGTTATAGGCACTGCTGCAACTTCTGTGGGCAAATGTGCAAAAGGATACCATATGGAACCTGTAAGCCTCCATGAAAACCCTATCTTATCTTTTATCCACACTGGGGGCCCAACAGGATCCTAGAGCCTCCATTCAATTGTACAATTTCCTCAGTAAACTTCCCCTTTTTCTCTAATATTGTAATCCCTTACACATATCATCATTCACACATAGAAAGTTTCATTCAATTCCAACAACTCTTTCTTAGTGAGTTTATGGCTTTGTCAATAAGAGTACCTTAGTAATTAGATTAGATCTTCACATTTAATCACTATTAAACTGTATTTCCTAGCATAGCAAGTGTGTAATAGTATGATATAAGTATGTATAATCTTAAAACATAACTTTTGCTTTTTCTCATAAATCAATAGGAAAAGTGGTGATAAGAAATTTTGTAATATAAGGTATTACAGAAAAATGCTTTTGTTTCCACCTAGACTATTGCATAACCCTTGTCTACACTTAGATTACTGCCTTATCCTTCTTCTCCTGCACTTCTCACTCACTCTAAATTCACTAGTTGCAATTTGAATAGATGAGTTCACCAAAGATTTAGGCTAGAGCTTCTGCCCATAGAAGTCTCCGGAGTGAGAGGTGGAGTGAGCATCTGCAGACATAGACAGATAGTGAGTTCAAGAGAAGGGTACATACAAACAGGGACACTGCTGCTACTAGCAGTGACAGTTGTATTACACCTGCATTGAAAGCAGCACAGCTCATCACTGCTGCATAATGTCGTTCATGCTGCTGCTGCTTCTAGTAAGTGTTTTGTCTCATCTCACCTTCTGGCTCCATAACATTCTTTATGCTGCCACTGCTTCTGATCAGAAAAAGTGGAATCCCTGCTGCTCTTTGCCTGTTGGGATACATAATAATAGCCAGTGAGCATCCACTATGTAGTTGGGTTGAGAAAAATCTGACAACTATTTGGAGCCTGAAAAGGGTACAACTGCTAAAAGATGCAATGTGAAAGTAATATGTCGAACAGGAATAGTGTTATTCCTCACGTAAAGCCATATCACCACACGTTCTTCAAAGTCAACTAATGACCAGTAAGCTTTAAAAGGCTTATCCAAGTTAATGTATACGCACATTGATGGTCTTTCATTAGAGTAGATCATCACAATGAATGATTCATGGATAGTTGACTTCCAGGACCCCGACCAATAACCAAAATAAGGTGTGCTCACTGCGCAGCTGTGGTTCCTTTAATGGTTATCCAGACACATTGGCACACTTGTATGTGCAGCTCTGCATGGCACAGCAGGTTAGACTCATTCAGATGCCCCTTGTTGTGGTGACTGAAGCGAGTCCTGGATATCAGACCCTTTTTGATGCCCTATCCTAAAAACATGTGCTTTCTCAAAGAATCTCTTTAAGGCTACAAATGTACAAACTTTAACTTGACATTAACAAAGGCCATTGAAAATCCATTGAAAGAGTCATGATAAAGTCAAGTTAAAGTTTGCTACATGTATAGTATATTGTATTGTAGACCAAAAAATCTAATAAAAAAAAAATATATATATTGTAATTGATTTATGAACTATTTCCTTTCAGCAAGTATGTTATTACAATGATATTTTGGATGCTGTTGCATTTTCCATTAGCTGTAGTTATAAATATGTCTTGTTTATTATCACCTTTATTTTGATGAGTCAGATATTAATGTTGTAGAAAATGTTCTCACGTCTCATAAAAATAAGAAAAGGAAGGCGCTAACACGTTAACAGCGTATCTGAAGAAGTAGAAAATTAAAGCTCTCTGCAAATTACTACCAGCATGGAAAGTAACAATAAGATCACAGCACTAATGGGGGACAACACTAGGGAAAGATTAAAGATACATGGATTAAAATGAAAAGTGGCGCATTAATGCAAAAGGTGAGAGGACAGTAAATACTGACGTTACACGAAACCTGAATTCCAATTAAGATACATGGTTGGAAATGGAAGGGGCGCATTAATGCAGAAGGTGAGAGTAAATACTAACAATTCGCCAAAAAAATCAGAGTTCCAATTAAGATACATGAGTAATCCAGTATTAATAAGCTTCACACAGGTCCCTGAAGCAAACACATCTGATTTAAAAATCCAGTAGATAAATATCACACGTGTGAACAGAGGCGTTCAGAGAACTTACTGTGAAATACCCTATTAATATAATGAATTAAAAGAGAACACTTTATTAAAAAGTTGATAAAGGAGGCTGAATGTTCTAAATCGATTTAGATTAGTAAATCCTATAAAGTTATCAAACTTGATAAAACATTTTTGGTATGAATTCCTTCATCCATGAAAGGTCCTCTTTGTACTCATTATGTACCAATTCCAGTCCAAGGAACATGAAGGATTAGAGGTCCCGTTAGTTAGTTATCCAATGGACATGTTCACCCATTTGGTGCATGCACACTAGAAACCAATGGTTGAGTAATAGTTTCTAGTATGTGTAAGGTAGATGGTGGATTGCAAGCTATGGACATGTTGGTCACTTGATAGTGATCCTCCAGAGCTTGACATAGCACACGTAGGAATCAATGGATGATAAGTGCAGAGAGAACTACTCATAGACAAAAACTACTCAAGTCTCGTGGGCTACATATTGAGTACTTTTGCACTTGAAAAAGAGTTTTATACTCGAAGCCCGTTGTGCTTTTGTATGAATTTAAGTTCACATTTTCCATTGAACTCTCCATCATTGACCAGTGAGCATGGTTTATTCTTCCTTGGGAGAGGGGGTTCTTGTACAAATCCCCCTCCTACTTGTTCGGTATGTTACACATCCGGGATCGGTGACGTTGTTGGAACCCACTGCCACTCCCACCTGTTGGTGGCTTTATTGCCAAAGTTGTTTGTTGTTGTTGTGACATCATTCACAACAACCCCAGGTGAGAATCAACTGGTCCTTACTAGAGATGAGCGAGTAGTATTCGATCGAGTAGTTATTCGATCGAAAACTACGGTATTCGAAATACTCGTACTCATTCGAGTACCACTCACTATCTGAATGTAAAAGTTCGATGCAGAAGCAGCATTGATTGGCCGAATGCTATACAGTTGGCCAATCAACGCTGGTTCTTCTCCTACCTTTAGAAGTCTTCTCCGTGCAGCTTCCCCGCGGCGACTTCCGGCTCTTCATTCACTCTGCCAGGCATCGCTTGTAGTGCAGGCATGCACAGTCGGCTCTCCCCAGGCCCGATGCCTGGCAGAGTGAATGAAGAGCCGGAAGATGCCAGGGACACTGCATGGAGAAGATTTCTTGGAGGATCCATCCTGGCCCTCACTTATGGACTTGGTAAGTATAATTTGATCGAATGTTGCCTACCCCTGAAACGAGCATTTTCCCCCCATAGACTATAATAGGGTTCGATATTCGATTCGAGTAGTCGAAACGAATATCGAACCTCGAACATTTTGCTGTTCGCTCATCTCTAGTCCTTACATTCTTTATTTCAACTAATTCACTCATCACATATCTACACTATTGTGGTGCTCGGTGTTTTGTCCCCTTATAGCTTTTGCATACCTTTGTCAGCAGAGTTGGGATCCAACAACTAATTCTTTCATTTCCCCAACCTAACATGACCAAGATAAGTGGGATTAACTGCGATCAAGTTAATCTATATGGCCGATTTTACCTATAGCCGACTGACCCTACAGTAGCCATTATTACTATGGCCACATCTTGATTCGATTTTCTCCTATTTGTATTATGGTTTCTTGTAGCATTGTTTGTAGCATTGACATCCTTACATGTGAATCAGTTTGGATGATTTGGCTCTTAATAGCTGCTTTCTAATTGCGTTTTAATGGTGTTTCTTGAAAAGCTCTTCTGAATAGTCTATTGTCTACGCCATACAAAAGAACAAAACAAGAGATTACACTTATCTTTTTTAATATAAATAGACAGTAATTACTCTATTGACAAAAAAAGGAGAAATTTCAGAATTGATTATCAAATCCATTTATAAATACTACATACATTACTTAGTCATCAAATGTCTTTCATTATTTTCCAAATTAATACAAAATTACAATAATATTATCCAGTGCATATAAACAAACTCAACATGACGCGGGATAAAACCGCTCTGTGTGCAATGAATGTTTATTTCCTGTATGACCGAGCCCTTGTGTACAAAGTACTAATTAAGCCAATACCGTTCGGGAGCCATAAGAGGTTAAGGGAGTTAATTCTTCCTTTTTCTTGTAGTAATGACAGATTAGCAAATTGAGAACTTGTACGAGCCATTGGAGGTCAGTCCAAGCATTCATTTTACTGAGTGAGTGGTAGCTTTAGTAATTTCATTTTACTCTTTAATGCTTTATTTAGGTAATAAATAGCATACATATAATAATTCTACTCTTTATATTATGAAGTAGCTAACTATGTAAATTATAGCCCCTTTTATTAGTTAGATGTATGTAGCGACTGCCTACAGTAGGGTCAGCTCCAAACCGGTTCACACCCCTTTTATTGACTGATCCTTCAAACTTCACAATTTCCCCTCCCCACTGTTTTCTGGGTCTATCCCCACTGATCACTGACAGGCTGATCAGAAGGGCCAGCTCTGTCCTGGGGAGCCCCACTGTGGAACGCAGGAGCGAAATACACATACTTCCACTATGTCACTTCCGGCCTGACGACCCACAGGAGTCGGGAACCCTCTATTATTGCTGGGACCCCTTTTTCTGCCGTACCTTCCTCCCCCCCATCCCGCTCAACCCACGGGTCTATGTAAACCCCTATATCGCCTTATTTCACCACACGCTATGGATCACATACCCCGGGGTTGACATTTACTAGGTAAGGTGTATGACTATGTATCCCTCCCCAATTACTTTATAGAGGTATGGGTTATTGTTTATGCTCTTGTTTGCTTCTTATTTTTGTCACACTTTAGTTCCAGTTCCTTTGCTTCTTTCTCCCATAATTTGCCGCCCTGCTCCAATACTCTGATAAACTTGCACTTTCTTTGTCTAACTATATGGACGTTTCTCTCTCTACATCTCCTTGTTTCTTTTCTAATTATATTATAGCCAGGACTTAATATTACATCTTATACTTTATGATACTTGATTATAATTTGCCTTATTATTACCATTTCTAGATCGCATCTGACGAAGGTTGTTTGACCGAAACGTTATCCTCTGATTTAGCTTTTTTCACATGCCCACTTCGTCCTATGTCCATGGCGCAAGTATTGTTATGCTTTTTGCTTTTATAATAAAATATTGCACCTTTTCCAAGCAAGTGTGTGCAGCAGAACTTTCTTGCATTTGTTGTGGGGTCAAAGGACCCTATATCTGCCTAGCACTACATTAGAGCAAATTACTGAGTGTGCGGTACCATTGTTTTTTCTTACCTGGGGAGCCTCCTGGACCCAGTGCAGGTGGTGGGTGACAGAAGGACATTGTCCGTGGTGACTTCCATGTGAGAGAATAACTCCCATCCCATGTATGAGACCTTGACAGCACTTGGCAGCACTGCAAGTGACCGACTGCTTCACCCCAAGGAGCGCTATCGGAGGTCCTTCCTCCCAAACACGATCAGGCTACATAATCTACCTCAGACCAAGCGAAGATCACTCCACACAGAGAACTAAATGATCCTGAAGTCTTCTTTCTTTCTTTTCTTCCTTAGCTGCTATGGACTCCTAGTATATCTTCTCTTCTCAGCTTATGTGTGTCTACTTCCATAATTTATTACTGTGTATTATCCTGTATCTGTATTACTATACTGCTGTAACATACTGTAACATACTGAAATTTCCCCACTGTGGGACTATTAAAGGATTATCTTATCTTATCTTAGGTGTCTGTTTGTTCTTCTTTGCAAGAACAGCTCATAGATGAGGAAGATTTCCAGCATCATTTATGGCAAATTTCTGGCATAAATGATAATAAATCTGGATATCTTTAACGCACCCTTTTTTAAAACCGCATTTTTTTTTGCTCAAAAAATGATTTGTGGGATAAAAAAATTGCAACCTTTTACCCTTGTATGCCCTTAAAGTTTATTATATCTCTCAGAGATGGAAATAGCAGCTCATACAAGTTGACAGATAACATAATCATGAGCAGTAAATTTTTTATTTTTTTTTACAAAATCTACATTGAGGAAATAGAAGCAGAATAGAGAAAAAAAATGTATATTAGTATATGTTATCTAGTTTTAGGGCTGAGGCCCCACATTGTGTTGCGGTTTTTGCTGCGGTCTTTTGAACCATATCCAGAAGTGGATTGAGCAGAAGGTAGAATTACAAGAACTTCCTATATAATTTCAATTCCTTTTCTAGCCATTCTTGGCTTTGGCTCCTAAAAACAAAATTTGCAAAAAGAAAAAAAAAAAATGCTCCGTTTCCACAATGTGGGCCTTAGCCTGAAAGCGGTTGTCCAAGTAAAAATTTAATTTATTAAAATCTATACTCACCTGTGTCTGGTGCTTCGCTACGGGAAATGGGTTGTCGTATCCAGCGAGAAATTCAACAGCAGGTAGGCAGTCAAGCTGCAGGATCGGACCTCCATTTTATCCTCTAGAGGTTGACCCCCTATTTGGTTAAGCCTAACATCAGTGCTCTCATATCATTAACAGATAGGAGGGCCTTTTGTTTGCAGACCAATTGTGGTCACGTTTGTGAATTGAGATATTTCTATGGTTTTGCTATGTCTTTAATGTTTTTTAGTCTATGCTTGTTTACTGTTATGTTTACTGTGTGTGGAGGGTTATAAACTTTGAAGATATCGGAAGAATTTCTTGAGTTTCGTGTCATTTTGGACAGGTATGTGAATTTCTTCATTTTAGTCAAACATTAATGATTAGATATTGTTAAACGTTTTACTTTGTTATGCTGTTTTAAATAAAGTTTTATATCAATATTGATTAATTGTTGCAACAGCTGAGCTCCCAGCGTGTTCCTGATGTCTGAAATCAATGAAAACAATGCACCGTGTCCACAATTTTGGCCACTAGTGTATGTCAGAGAGTTTGCAGTGGAGCTTAAAATAGAGACCCGTTTAGGAAGGGGCCAGACACACCCTGCGACACTTTGTGTTTGGACAAATTAAGATATAGGAATGTATTAGCATGCCACTATTGGCTAGTCTTGTTACACCCTATTATGTTATGATGGTACCCCCTTTTCTAGTTCTACTTATTTTAGTGGAACTTTTTAAATATTTTTTTTATTAAAAGTTAAGTTTTATGCCACTCCCTTTCAGTGAATTCTATTGTCTGAGTGAAATCCCTGTTGCAGATTATTAACCCTGACATCTGAATAGTTAAAGGGGTATTCCCAAATCGCTGTTAGGATGCAGTTCCGCAGGCTTCCCGTCCAGCACATAGTGCCACCTGCGGGGCAATCCAGCCCTCGCCCTCGGCATTGTGCAGTGAGGTGTCTGGAGTCTAAGTCCAGTTATCGGCCAACTCAGCATGCTAAGACCTTTTGGAGCCGCTCAGAGGCTAAGTGCCATTCTTCTCCTACTGAGCGTGCTCAGACCTTTTGGAGGCGCTCAGAGGCTAAGTCCCATTTTGCTCATACTGAGCATGATCAGTGACCTCATGCCACTGCCCTTGTTGGGCGGGGACTAGCCTTTATATAGTGTGAGCCGACACCCGTCCGGTGCTCACATTTTAACTGAAATATTTTGAGACAGGAGGTCAGGGCTAGGTTCCAGTGATAGGCAGGAGCAGTCTAGGGATCTAGCTAGGATTCCTTGACTCTGCCAGTGGGAATCAGATAGCCTATTGCCTGTCCACTACTATTGTAGCTCCTAGCTTAGGCGGAGCATGTTCTGTTGCTGACCAGGGTGACGGTTAACCCTTGGCAGCCTTGCTATATCAGCTACAATCAGGCGCACCTTTCCAGTGAAGTCAACTGGTGGGGTTTGGTTGAAGCCTGTTCACATTTAGTACCATACAAACTCCACTGCCAATGTGGTTAACTGGTAGTTCGTTGTGCTCTGTCAGACGGCTGCCCTCCTGGGGCTTGTGGACCTCACTGCAGTGTTCTGCAGTCTAGTGGTTCTGTTTATGTTAAGATTATTATTTTTCATATATACAGACAGAATTGTAACACTCGCCTGTTCACCACCATACAGTCTGTGTGCTCTCTTCACTTCCTGGTTTTATCTGTAAATTGGTGGGCAGGGTTCACTTGCTATCTCACAGACAAAGCCAGCTCTGCTATCTCTCTTCATAGCAGTACATGTTTTCAGTTAGTAAGGAGGGATGGTTGTAAATAAATTTGTACAGTATCACTGGAAGATGTCAATATGAAGCTGATGTAGCCGAGCTGGATTTGATAGGTGATGAGAATCTCAAACTTACATCCTACAGGACTACGAGTGAGTATATTGCACTCACTTTTAGGTCTGTGTTTAATGGACTCCCTGTCTCAGCCCTTATCGGCAAAATTCAATTAGCCGACTGATAACAGAAAAAGCTGGAGATAAACAGCTCAGCTTGCTCCAAGCACTCAGCTCCCCCTCACTTCCCTGAGAGCAGGGAGCTATGTCACTTGTCCTGGGCGGAGAGATAAAGAGGTCAGAAATACAAGCACCGAGCGCTCAGCTCACCCTTCCCTCCCTGAGAGCAGGGAGCTACATCACTTGTCCCGGGTGGAGAGATAAGATCATCCCCACGTCCGTGGTTATGGAAACACAGTGTAAACAATGAAGTGAATAATCTCAGATAGTAGCCAAACAAAGCAGTTTAGCTGAAGCAATGTATTTAGGAAAAGTCTTAATTCCACATAAGCTAGCAGAATAGATAGGATCCTTGAGATGGGACAACCCTTTAAGTGCTTATGATCAGAGATGTCTCTATTAGAGATGAGCGAACAGTAAAATGTTCGAGGTTCGATATTCGTTTCGAGTAGCCCCTCAATATTCGACTACTCGAATCGAATATCAAACCCTATTATACTCTATGGGGGGAAAATGCTCGTTTCAGGGGTAGGCAATGTTCAATCAACACTTACCATGTCCACGAGTGAGGGTCGGGCTGGATCCTCCGAGAAGTCTTCTCCCGTGCAGGGTCCCTGCGGCGTCTTCCAGCTCTGAATTCACTCTGCCAGGCATCGGACCTGGGCAGAGCCAACTGCGCATGCCCGAACTACAAGCGGGCATGCGCAGTCGGCTCTGCCCAGGCCCGATGCCTGGCAGAGGGAATTCAGAGCCGGAAGACGCCGCGGGGAAGCTGCACGGAGAAGACTTCTAAAGGTAGGAGAAGAACCAGCATTGATTGGCCGACTGTATAGCATTCGGCCAATCAATTCTGGTTCTGCATCAAACTTTTCCATTCGAATAGCGAGTGGTACTCGATCGAGTATGAGTATTTTGAATACCGTAGTATTCGATCGAATACCTACTCGATCAAGTACTACTCACTCATCTTTAGTCTCTATATAAAACAGTTGATACTGGCAATTAAATTGCTAGCTCAGATCATTAAAGGCCAGCTCCCATATGATAAAAGGCAGATTTGTGACAGAAATGGGTTAATAAATATTACTGAAAAAAAAAAAAAATTCTCAAATTTCCTCACTTAAAGATCGTGTTTTCATCTAATTTCAATATATTTTGTCTTTCAACAGATACCAGAACTGAAAAATGGTAAAAAAAACCAAGTTGAGTGGAAAAAGTGCGAAGAGCACAGAAGCGAAAACAAAAGGAGGAATCAGTATGTAATTTTGAATTATAATTGGCCACAAAATTAGATTGCAAAAAAAAAAAAAAAAAATACGAGCCGCAAACCACTCTGTACATGTCATTTAGAGTTAGGGTTAACTTTTTTTTGGAATTATGTCGGCACCTGTTATGTGACAATTTTCATAAACTTTGGGCAGTATGTAAGCCTTGGGAGTTCTGTGTAATAAGTAGTACAGCTGGCAAGGCTTTCTTATTGAAAAGAACATGAATTGTGTAGAACTGGAGAGTAATTAGGCATCTTGGGAGCTACTGGCCAGCTAAGCATGTGTAAGTATAAGTACTGTAGTATAACGCTACTGAAATTCACTGGCTTATCAAATGTCTAACTACTGTAGATAGATTGATGTGGATAGATAGAAGGAAAGATGCTGTATTCTATTTAAAGTGGTATTCAAGGACTTAAAGAAGCACTCTGTAAAAAAAATTGTACTCCCCATTTGTATGTAGTGGAACCTTATATAATAATTTACTAATTTTTTAATAGTGAAGTTATGTGTTCCCTTCTGGAGCGCAGATCTCTTTTCTGCTTCTCTGATACACACAGCATGTCATACTCATGATACAGATGTATTAGAGCTGAGATCTCACTCCCATAGACCGATAGCTTGACCTCCTGTTCATACAAACCTTGATTATTCCTATTTTATATATATTTTTGTAATGATAAATAGCAGAGTGGACCAGGGGATATGCAATAGCAAAGATCAGATCCCTGTAGTGATGCCAGTTGCTTTTCCTGGGGTATATCAAATATGTGGCTCAGGTACAATGAGAGGATAAGTTCTTAAATCTGTTCTATTATGCAAACTGTTCTAAGGATATATTCATACGTAGTGGATATACTGCATATTTTCCACAGCGGAATTGTGTATGTGCATATTACAAACATTTCCAGCACAGTAGATGAGATTTACAATATCACATCCATTCAGCATGAAAAAAAAAACCTAAAAACTGTTGTGTAAATTAACCTGTGATGTGGAATTTAACTATAATTTATGCTATAAATTCTGCTTAAAAAGCAGAAATTCATATAAGCGCACAGGATATTTTGCTGTGGATTACATTTATGGTTACTGTGGCCAGTCACTAGACTTAGTGGGTGACATCATCACTGAGGCCAATGATTGCCGTGACTGTGTCGGCAGATGGAACCTCACCACTATAGTAAAATAAGCAAAGACTGGCTGGGACTATAAGAATGGCAGATCAGGAGGCCGATGACTACAGTAGATAGGTGAGTAATGGTTATTTTCATTATTAAACACATTCCCTGTGTCTATCTAATTTTATAACAACAATCAGACAACCCCTTTGAAAGAGAGTCACCAGAACCCAACACACCAACCCAGCCCTGCAGATAGATAGGTTAGTGTCACCAGAACTCAACATACCAACCCCTGCAGATAGATAGGAAAGTGTTAACAGAACCCAACATACCAACCACCCCTGTAGATAGATAGGTGGGGATTAGAGATGAGCGAACAGTAAAATGTTCGAGATTCGATATTCATTTTGAGTAGCCCCTCAATATTCGACTACTTGAATCGAATATCGAACCCTATTATAGTCTATGGAGGGAAAATGCTCGTTTCAGGGGTAGGCAACATTCCATCAAATTATACTTACCAAGTCCACGAGTGAGGGTCGGGCTGGATCCTCCAAGAAGTCTTCTCCATGCAGCGTCCCCGCGGCATCTTCCGCCTCTGAATTCACCCTGCCAGGCATTGGGCCTGGGCAGAGCCGACTGCGCATGTCCGCACTACAAGACGGAAGACGCTGTGGGGAAGCTGCACGGAGAAGACTTCTAAAGGTAGGAGAAGAACCAGCGTTGATTGGCCGACTGTATAGCATTCGGCCAATCAATGCTGGTTCTGCATCGAACTTTTCCATTCGAATAGCGAGTACGAGTATTTTGAATACCGTAGTATTCAATCGAATACCTACTCGATCGAGTACTACTCGCTCATCTCTAGTAAGGATCACCTTAACTAAATGATGTTTTTCCCTTGAGAATCGTTGTCTCTATTGCTGAGTTTTTGCTGTGATTTCACCTCTTTTGTCAATATGAAAACAAGCTCTTTGGAGTAACAGGGGTATTTCCATAGCTCCAAAGAGGTAAACATAGCCATATCTTGGCCACGGAGGCAGTGATTCACATGATGAAAGCATTGTTTGGACCAGGTGACCTTAACCTATCTATCTGCAGGATTTAGTTGATATACTGGGTTCTGGTGACCGACTCCCTTTGGTAATTTAAACGTACTGGTCACTGGAAAAAAGAGAGCAGAATCGCATTGGCTGTGATTAACTTGGTTCAGCTCTGTGCAAGCACATATAGACCATATAGCTGGTATATCACTACACCCCCCACCCTCCACTTCTGAGGACCAATTGAATTACAGAACACATAAGCAACGAATAAACTTTGTAGACAATTTATGACTTTTGTGTCTAGTGCCGGGTAATTTTGATCAATCTGTACTGGTTGTCCCTTCTTTGCAAAACTGAATTGCAACGTTCCTTGCACTGATCATAATTGGGTGTGGAACGTCTTTTGTGCTATTCCAGGAATCTATGTGAGATTAATACGCTATAATGCATCTATAATAAAGCAGCTTTTAGCTGAAAAGCAGAACGATGTGACAGCAGTAGACAGCTAATAGTAATCTCAAATATGAGCCATGTCACTGGGGTTATAATATAATGAATTGATGCTGAATAGATCCTTCTAACGAGATGTTTCCATTTTATTACAGCAGACAATTGTCCAGTCCTATCTGAAAAGTTCATCGCTCCACAATTTCGGAAAAACATACAAAACAACGTTATACCATACTGAACTGAACTGCTATTAAAATCCACCCTGGATATTCAGTTTCATTGGAAAAAACGTGAGATAATAGACGGACGATACTGAAAAACACTTTGATGATGGCATTGATGAATACGATACCAACAAGTCCACTGTTCACCAATTCTCCAATACCTCAAATGAACCTTGCCCCACGTGGCATGAAAGTAGCGGCAAAAATGGCAGCATTTACAGTCCCTGCAAAGTTCTGGCAAATCCAATCAACACATTGCAGAAAAACATCCACAGCAGAAATGATGCGCCGTTGCATTTTTTGGAAATTGCAGAATGTCAATTGTAACTACGCAAATCCCGGCGGTATCCCTATAGGTATAACTGAAGCAGAAAGTCTGCACAGGAAACCTAAGGGTCCATTCACACGGAGGAAAACGCTGAGGAATTTGGTGTGGAATTTCAGCACTGAAAAAAAAGCCTCCCATTGACTTCAATGGGTTTTGCTAGCTTTTTATTCCACTAGCAGAACCCATTGAAGTCAATGGGAGGCTTTTTTTTCAGCGCTGAAATTCCACACCAAATTCCTCACCATTTTCCTCCGTGTGACTGCACCCTTAGCCTGAAGAGGACTTTTTAAAGATAACTTATTATTGGCGTATGAAATGGTATATTTCATATAAAGTAGTATATTTCACTGTCTTCTTTTAATAAATCAATTAAACACGTACTATACAGGATAATTCTGTTATGAGGAGGACTGGAGCCTCCGCAGCACTGTGTGGAAGCTGGCTGGGTCCTGAGATGGATGGGGGACTTCCAGTTTCGGCCTAGCGACAGGCCGGAGCCTATTTAAGGAGGGCTCTGACTCCAGACTGCTGCTGGCTATTCAGTTGACTTCGTATCTTGGTAGTAAGCATTCCTCCTGATCCTCCTGCTCTGATTGCCTGTGTTTCTGACCCCTAGCCTTGACCTCTGACCTTGCCTTTGCTGCCTGTTCCTGTTAATGACCCTGGCTTCCCTCTAGACCTCTGTTTCCTGAACCTTGCTTTGTACTCCTCTACTGTTCCTGTTACCGACTCGGCCTGCCTGACGTTCCATTTGGATTTCCATCTTGTACTGCGTTGCCTTCTTGCTGATGAGCCGGCCCATACGACTACGATTTATTCTCTTCTGCCACCTGCTGACCACCTGCTTCAGCCTTCTGGACACCTGGACCAACCCTGCAACCCGAAACATCTGCTAGTAAGAGATCTCAGTGTCTGGTTTGCCATGATTTTTGGCGCGCTGTGTGTTTGGCTTTTCTTGACCCGTACCGCTCTGCCCAGCAGTGCAGCCAAGTCCATCCAGACCATCTGGGGCTCTGGTGAACACCACTGTGTGGTTAGAGTTGGTGCGGCCCAAGGGTTGTTGAACCATCTTAATCGGTATATCTAGTAATGGTTCTTACTTCGGCTCTGAACTGCATCTACTATCCTAACAAATTTCATGCTGATCGCTGATATTCATCCATCTATTCCGAAAGAAGACAGGAAACAGGAACTGTAAAACATAACATTTGTGCATCGACTTTAATAAAGTGCTGCATAAATATTAACCGAGTGGGAAAGTCATTGAATGTGCGGACAAATATGAAAACAAGACGCGAGAAATTGAAATAAGACATCGGCAGCCATGTATAATATTAAGGCTGCAGATGTTGCAGATATCACCCTAATATTCCATTATCTTCATTGCATTAAATCGTGATGTCTGGAGGCCATTATGTAATACATTCCAATATCACTTGAAATGGATTTCCCAAAGGAAAGACACCAGACATCAAACCTCCATAGAACACACTAGAGTTTTATGATCCTATAAGTTTCTATATGTAAAGGGATTAGATGACGGATTATTCCCTTTTACATCTGCTACCAAATCTGTGCTCAATTAATCGTACGTGATATAAAATACAACATATGGAAGTGTCTAGTGAGCACGGAGCCTGGATGTGACGCATGCAGACTTAACAATTCTGTGTTATAGAAGCTGTTAGCGCTCTACATAGCAGTGCGTGGGGATTCTGTATGGCACTGTATCACAGAGGTGCTGTAGTCAACCCAGAAGAAATGCCCACATGGGGACCCCCCCAAATTGAATACCAAGCGCAAGTGCAAAGCGCTGTGCTGTAAAAGCGCACATAACCCATAGACTATAATGGGGTCCGTGTGCTTTCCGACAGATGTCCGCAGGGATCATGCGGACAGGAAAGTAGTTCTCAATCATAATTCGTGTGGGCAGCGCGCAGCAAGCATATGGACCCCATTATAGTCTATGGGGTCCATGTGCTTTTACAGCACAGCGATTGCAATTGCGTTTGTATTTTGTTCAGGGGGTCGCCATGCGGACTCTCCCTGGACAGAATACAAAATAAGATGTGAACCAACCCTAACAGGATTTTTATTCATATTCCTCCTACTATAGGACAGGGGGGACCTTTAGGATTTCCTGAGGCCTCAAGGTCCAGATGCAACCCAACTTCTCTACCTGCAAACGCATTGGGGTGGTGGCGTTGCTGGTGGGGACATTCATGTAATGAGGGCTCAGCCAGCAGTCATATTAAAATCATAATATACTATACTCAAAAATGGGGGTGTGCTCAGTATGATTCCTTGCTTAGAGTTTTTTGTTGCTCTGAGTGAACACTGCTCTATAACCTCTCCGTTGTAATTGAATTTCCACCACACCCATCTCCTGCACCTTATTTCTCTCTGTCCATGAAATAGTTAATCTTAGTCTTGCCTGTGTGATTGACACAGGTCCTGGACTTCCTGTATACAGGTCATTGCTGGCTATTTTGACTGTGTCCTGTGACTTTATCCTCGCTAGCTTAGTACTTCTCTTACTATTGTATTGCTGACCTCTGCCCTTTGGCTTCCCTTGTGACTACTCTTTTGGATTACGATTTTGTACTGCTTTGTCTCAATAGCTTTGACCCTTGGCTTGCTGACTCCTCTTCTGTGTTGTTTGTTTTGTGTACACTTATTTAGAGAAGGAATCATCGCCAAGTTGCTGTCTGTCGCCTAAGGCAGGTCTAGCAAGTAGATAGGGACAGGGGCTGAGTCGATTTTAGGACTCACTGTCTCTGTCTTTCTCTTCTTACTGGTTTCAGTAGCAGTATAAGGGAATTGCACAAATAGCAATTCAGGCAAAAATGGACTCTCAAATAATTTTTAAATAGGCGAAGGGCGGTGAAAAAAAATATCATACTCACCTGTCCCCGGTGCTCTGGTGCCTCTCCATTCGGTCCGGTCCTGCAGCTCTGTTATTGTCTTACTTGCTGCAAATGACTGCTGAGGCCAATGACAGCCATTAATAAAAGAACCGGGGATGTCACAGGGACAGTGGAAGCCAATCAATGGCTTCAGTGGTAGGAAACCAAGACATCACAGCCGGCAAGAAATTCCGGGACTATACTGTACTGGGAAGACACTGGAGAGTGTATGTTTTTTTTTTGTTTTGTTTTGTTTTTTTTCACCTCCCCCGGCATATTCTAAAAATAATTTATTTGCTCGGACTACCTCTTTAATTCTTCTATGTACACTTGCAGACAGTGTCTCAAGGAACTCAGCAGGGAGGTTGTTCCAGACATCTTAGAGAACTAAGCACAGATTTTCAGTGGATGTAGGCTTACTCCAATACTTCTATCTCCTCATGTCATCCTAGACAGACTGGATGATGTTGAGATCAGGGCTCTGTAGGGGCCATACCATTGCTTCAAGGACTCCTCTAGATCTTGATGTGATACATCTCCTCTTCATTCACTTCATTTTATTATTGATGAAGTAATCGATTAATATACTGTATATATATATATATATATATATATATATATATATATATATAATCATTTTTTTATAATAATTTACTTGATGGCCATATGTCTTTTTTCAACTGCACTAACAATGAATGTAATTCCTACGTGCAAATAACATAGGATAGATTTATGGAAATCCGGTGCTACTTATATATGCATAATCAATCAGATAGCCATAATAGGATTCAGACAGCGGAAGGGACTGAGTTTTAATCCTATACTTATTGGTGTAGTGTAGTTATATTTAATAATGGAGATATTAATCATGAATTTAAATGAAGGCTAAGTCTTAAATTATTGTTGTTGCTAAGTAATATTTTTTGCCAATGGCAATTTGTATAAAATGATAATTGTGGATATCCTTATGTAACAAAAACAGCAAAATTGCTTACAGTCTTTTATTTACTATACACCCCGCACCTTAGTGCTGATATATTACATTTAAAGTCAGTCCATAACCTATCTGTAACGTTCAATATAGTAACTATATCCTCATACTATGGATAGAGTGCTAAACTCATGGACTCAGCAAGTACGAGAACAGAAAACATTACAAAAACACTGAATGTCCCTGACTTTATTGGTCAAACACTTTATGACTTAGACTCTATGCATGTGGAAGAGCCATATGCACACACAGAGTCTGTATGGAGACATATTATAAACCCATAGCAGTCTATAGGTTTAATATAGGTTTAATATTAATGTTCTGTGCAACTCAATGCACAAATGCAGTTACATTAAACAATATGTTACACCTGCCCCCTGTAAGTGTGGGAGCTGCCCATCAATTCAATTGAATTGTTTGGCAGTGCTTGTTTTGAATGAAGGACCCACCTGCAGCGCCGCACCTCCCATGAGGCGACCTGAAGCGAGCGCTTCCGGCGGCGCTATGCCAGGGCCTCAGGGAGGGCGGCATTTTTGCTAACCTAAGCCAGTTCAGGACAAGCTGGCAGGCAGGCAGCTCTGGCAGGCACTCTGCCTCACGCAGGCAGAGTGCAGGCAGTCTCTGGGCCTGCTGTCTACCGGCGAACGGCGCTAAGCCCCACCCCCTTCGATTCGCCACATCCCCTCCGCTAAGCCACGTCCATGCTCCGCCCCCTCCCCGGCGGGGGGTGTGTGACTTTCTGTAGTTCGCCTCGGGCGGCGAAAGGGGCAGGTTCACCCCTGCCCACCTGGCAATTCATATGGAATACTGGACAGCAGCTGTCTCCTCCTCCCCTCCTGCACCCCCCAACTTCCTTATTTACTAACCATAGTTTTCTGGTGCTAAATTTTGAAATTAATAGTGGTTGTAGTCCTTTAATGATTGGACCTTTGCAATTGGCATAAAAATACTAGACCAATCCACCTATGATGTTGATGATTGTCCATTGTGCAGAAGATCATAGACCTTGCTTTCATAAATTCCAGTCACCTTTCACATGTCCTAACTGTGGCTCATGGTACTCAGATACCCCAATAACTTCACAGTAAGGAAATTGCAAAAGAAAATAAAAAGGGGGAGCATCTAACAACATTGGCAGAAAGCAAAACACTGAAGCTCACTAGTAAATGAGAGTGTTACATCCACACCCGTTCTAACTTATGCACCATCCGCTCACATGCTGTGGCACAGGAGGTGTGTTCAGTTTCGATTCCTTGCTTAGGGTTCTTCTTGTGCAGTCTGCGTCCTATTCCTCCACCTTCGTAATTGATTTACCACCAAAATCATCTCCTTCACCTTGGTTTCCCTCTGCCACATGAAGAGTTAATGTTAGCCTTGCCTATGTGATTGACAGCCTGACTTTCTATCAGGTCTGGGGCAGGTTCTTCCTTTCAATTTATTGCTCATTTTCACATTGGTGCTTGGGGCAATATGGTGGCTCAGTGGTTAGCACTATAGCCTTGCAGCGCTGGAGTCCTGGGTTTGAATCCCGCCAGGAACAACATCTGCAAGGAGTTTGTATGTTCTCCCCATGATTGTGTGGATTTCCTCCCATTCTACAAAGACATACTGATAGGAAAAAAAATGACATTGTAATCCTTATGTGGGGCTCACAATCTAAATAAGAATATATATATATATATATATATATATATATATATATATATATATATATATATATTCACATTGATGCTTGCTATTGCCTTGTGCTTGCTGGCTGTTACTTTTGTTACTGCTACTCATATTATTGACCTCTAGCTTTACCTTTAACTATTCTCTGTACTATTGTTCTGTACTCTGTTCCTCGACTGGTTCTGACCACTTTGCTAGCTGAGCTCCCTTTTGTTGATGTTTGTCTTGTTTGTGTTCTATGTCATCACCTATATCTAGGTAGGGTTTTACCTCCCAGTTGTTGCCTTTCACTTCGGATGGAACAGGCAAGTAGGAAGGGACAGGGGAGAGGGGAAGCGGGGGTTCAGCTTAGGGCTTACTGCCTTTTGTCATGCCCCTCACCCCAGGGTACACAAGCAGCTACTGGGAAATTGCTCCTCTAGCAATTCCCTTATAGAGAGGAACCAAATGCTGAAAGTCAATGAAGGAGATGATTAATTGAGTGAATGGTACATGAACGGTATAGCATCCTGAAGATAAATATCTGAATGCAGCCAGGATCAAGCAACGGTACAGTAACCGACCAAATCCAAACACAGCAATACACAAGTGGAACCACAGACCCAGAATACAAAGGAATCTAAATGAAATACACATCATAAACCCTATAGAAGACAACCAGTATAAGGTGAGGCCTGGATATATACTGAATGAACCATCATTAAGTCCACACTAATCCACCAGGCAAAGCTAGTTGATAGCCAAACCCAGATTGACATGCAAGTCAGATGCCTAAACAAAATAGTAACTAGAACCTGATCCATCAGGAAGAGCTCTGCTGTTCGTAACACTGGGAGGTTGAACACAGCTCTAGTATGCCAGTGTTCATGAGACCCAGTTTAGTATTTTAGCATTCCCACTTTTTTTTTTTTTTTTTTAATGTAGATTGTGAGCCCCACATAGAGCTCACAATGTACATTTTCCCCTATCAGTATGTCTTTTTTGGAATATGGGATGGAAATCCATGCAAACACGGGGAGAACATACAAACTCCTTGCAGATAGTTTTTGTCCTTGGCGGGATTTGAGCACCAGGACTCCAGCGCTGCAAGGCTGCAGTGCTAACCACTGAGCCACCGTGTGGCCCCTCATTCCCACCTTTTTTTTTTCTCAAATTCTGAGATTGTTTTTTTTCTCACCAAAGGGCAAAGAATTGTATAGGGTCCTACACAAAAAAGTGCATCAGGATGCAATCTATAGCAGGTCCTCTCTAAAAGAGAAAGCCAACCCACAAGCTAGTCCCCAACCCTTTGAAGGGTCAGGTCAGGAAACATCTATCTCTTGGCTTCCAGCTATGGCATGACCAAAATGAAGGATTCCTAAACCCCGTCCCTATTTAGGCATTTGTTGACTGCCATATCCAGATGTAGAGTAAATGGTGAGGTGGATAAGGCAACCGGTCACTTCACCAGACAGGGAAGGGATCGGGAACCCCCATTCTCGTCACATGTGCGGCTCCCAACATGGGATGCTTTATGGCATATTCTGTATATGGTATAAATCTGTTGGTACAAAATACAATATATGATTAAAAGCTGAAATTTTTACTAACTTCACAACCCAAGGAGTAGCAGGTCGGCTGCACGTAAAGAACCAACTACATCACCTACAGACAAGTCATGCAGGTCCGAAACTCTATATGAAAAAACAAACTTTCAATCATAAAATCATTAAAAATATATAAGGGACACATAATCCCTTTAGACACAGACCCACACAGATCAAGAGATAGAAAAAACAAGTGGATAGCCGCTTCACTGGGCAGAAAATAAAGGATGTGAAAAAATATATATATTTACGGGTCTTTTTTCTGTGATTTTTATCCCCATGCACGCATTTTATTTAGTTTTAAATTTTTATATATTTTTTATTTTATTTTTATTTTTGTCTCCTTTTCGGTGTGGATATGTTTTAATAGGATTATATTTCCTTTCCTTTGAATAAAGTGTATTTATTATATATATTTTTGGTCTCACATGATTCGTCTATAGGTGATATTGGACAAACTTTATTTGCGCTAGTGATAATTTTTTTACTATATACAGAATTTCAGTACTTTTTTCGGGACAGGTGACATTCCCTATGCTATGGATTTACGTTTCTGTATATTTTATGTCCATTGCATTTTACTGGTGTGTAATATATGATATAAATACATGCTAGCACTCCTAAAAGACTGTGAAGTGGTTTTTCTATTGAGATTTAATACTAGACATTGTATTTTAGCATATTGGTGCTTATGGGGAATAAAATACCAAATAAACTCATAGCCACTGGCATACTGGGTATCACATTTTTGGAAGTAGTTGTGAATCTAATAAAATATGGAATATGATGCTTTTTTTCATCTGCATTTTCCTGCAGGCAAGGAATATTGTGATGCATTTCACATCCAGAACATAGTGGCTCTTAAATACCGATAAAACATAATTAAACAAAAACATCCAAAATATATAATTCTGTAATTACCTTGTTAACCCTAGGAGGGAAGTAAAATCAAAGCACTCACCTACATTCCTGGTGTATGCTCTCACTAAGACATGAATGTTCTTATTTTTACTCTTTAGGATAGACATTAGAGATGAGCGAACAGTAACATGTTCGAGATTCGATATTCGTTTCGAGTAGCCCCTCAATATTCGACTACTCGAATCGAATATCAAATCCCATTATAGTCTATGGGGGGAAAATGCTCATTTCAGGGGTAGGCAACGTTCGATCAAATTACACTTACGAAGTCCACGAGTGAGGGTCGGGCTGGATCCTCCGAGAAGTCTTCTCCGTGCAGCGTCCCCGCGGCGTCTTCTGGCTCTGAATTCACTCTGCCAGGCATCGGGCCTGGGCAGAGCCGACTGCGCATGTCCGCACTACAAGCGGGCATGCGCAGTCAGCTCTGCCCAGGCCCGATGCTTGGCAGAGTGAATTCAGAGCCGGAAGACGCCACGTGGAAGCTGCATGGAGAAGACTTCTAAAGGTAGGAGAAGAACCAGCGTTGATTGGCCGACTGTATAGCATTCGGCCAATCAATGTTGGTTCTGCATAGAACTTTTCCATTCAAATAGCGAGTGGTACTCGATCGAGTACGAGTATTTCGAATACCGTAGTATTCGATCGAATACCTACTCAATCGAGTACTACTCGCTCATCTCTAATAGACATTCAGATATGCAGCTGTTCTGTGATAGTTAAAAAAAAAAAAAAAAAATCACACTTTTCCTGCTGTTGTACCCAAGGCCAGATCAAAGAGGTGTCCGTGAATTTTTGGAAATTGCCTAAGTCAATTAAATGGTATGGAATAAAAAAGATGAACTATTATTTACCCATGAAATCCCCTGCTGTTCCAGCATTGCTGCTTTGGCGGTTCCCAACAGTATGGCAGTCAAAACATCATGTATATCATTTATGTGGTTGGCAATGGCTGCATGATGTCATCTCTGCAGGATCAGCAAGGACCACCAGAGCAGTGATGGTGTGGTGGGCAGTTTCCCAGATGAGTAATATTTTTATGCAATTTTTAAAAAAATCTCAGACAGCAACCATTGGTGAAGACCTCAGTAAACCACTCTAAAAACAATGACATAGAAGAGGAGTCATTAAATTTGTGTAACCATCTGTTACATGTAAAAGTCATGGAGAGAGCCAAGTCTATCATTACATTGTTGAATTGCTGCATTTTTGGCTTCTGCATTTTTAGCTGCGGTTCGTTACAGCCGTAGCTTTAGACTTAAAAAACAGAAAGGGAGACCCAAATGCTCAGTTACCTCTTCTTAACTGGATAGTATCACTGAATGTTCACAAGGTATAGTGAGTGCACTGGTTGTAGCTTCTAAAGTTGGTGATAGATATTACTAATTGGCAGTGACATAACTAAAGTCTTGTGGGCCAAGGTGCAAACTTTTGTCTGGATCCCCCTACCCCCTTCCTAGAAAGAATTCTTGATAGTGGCTGTTATGGGTGCTGAAGCGATATCTCAGTTTCTTGAAAGGGATACAGCTCTAGTATCCACAACTGCAGTACTATGTGCTTCACAGTGGCCCCCAAACATTATTATGTGCTGCACAATGGCCACCAAACAGTATTATTTGCCCCACAGTGGCCCCACACAGTATTATGTGCTCAATGTTTCCCCCCACAGTATTATATGCTCAAAGTGGACCCCAAACAGTATTATTTGCTCCACGGTGGCCCCCACACATAGTATTATGTGCTCAGCAGTGACCCACAAATGGTATTACATGCTCCACAGTTGTCCCCAAACAGTATTATGTGCTCCACAGTGGTCCCCAAACAGTATTATGTGCTCCACAGTGGCTCCTTCACAGTATTATGTGCTCTGCAGTGGCCCCCACACAGTAGTATGTGCTCTGCAGTGGAACCCACATAGTATTGTATGCTCACAGTGGCCCCCACATAGTAGTACATGCTCAGCAATGGTTCCCACACAGTATTATGTGCTCTGCATTATTCATTGCTGGGTGTACTTCATCAAGAATTCCTCTGCGCATACGCAATGTACTGGTAGAGTAAAAGTAAATACAACCAGCTGTATTGGGCAAGCCCAGGAATTAGAAGACAGCAGCGCATACGTGGGTTGTAAAATAGGTTTGTCAGTACAGGTTCTGGCCTCAGGGCTGTCAATAAATACAGAATGGACATGTTTAGGGAACATCTCCTGCAAGTCTAATGTATCAATTCCTATGGATGGGCTTTGGAGCATCAAGTGAAAATCTTCCCAGCAAAGAAAGCACAGATGAATATATTGCTTCTCATTACATGAATTTAAAGGAGCATTTTAATGAAATATTAGTCATTCTAAAACAGCATCATTTTTATGGTGTACTTCTTATTGAATAAATCATGTTTTGCTCAAAGATACTGCATAGCAAATCACGCAAGGATTCTAACATTTTAGCCAAAATGAGCAAAATCCCATTGGACTTTCTGAGTTATATTTCACTTTATCTTGGCAAAGAAATTGAGTTGGCACTTTCATTCATATCAATGGACATAAAAATGCATAAAATTGTGCAGTAGTGGCAATAAATGCAATAATATGCAAAATGATAAAACGTGCCAGTATATGCGGTATTGCTAGTCATAGTTCGCATAAACCCTTTAAGCAGCAAATAAAATGAAATGTCTAAATAAAGAGTCGATCCTGCATTGGCAGCCTCAGCTATTCATGTATTAGTTGGGTCTCAGATCATACGGATGGTGCTCATGTGATACTACATTTGGGGACAGGGTTGTCTGCAGTGAGACCTCATCTTTGAATACAAAGTCTTTATAATAACTGGGATAAATTCTACATTACAATGTTTTATATGGAAGAGGAAAGCAGGGCAATTTGGAATTATTTACGAGGTTCACTTGGAATTTTCGTTTCGGACCGAACATACTAGAAGAGGAGGGTACAGCTGATTATTAGAGATGAGTGAACAGTAAAATATTCGATATTCATTTCAAGTAGCCCCTCAATATTCGACTACTCGAATCAAATATCGAACCCTATTATAGTCTATGGGGGGAAAATGCTCGTTTCAGGGGTAGGCAACGTTCGATCAAATTATACTTACCAAGTCCACGAGTGAGGGTCGGGCTGGATCCTCCGTGCAGTCTTCTCCTTGCAGCTTCCCCGCGGCATCTTCCGGCTCTTCATTCACTCTGCAAGGCATCGGGCCTGGGCAGAGCCCCACTGCGCATGCGGATATGCACAGTCGGCTCTGCCCAGGCCCAATGCCTGGCAGAGTGAATGAAGAGCTGGACGAGCCGGAAGACGCCGCAGGGAAGCTGCACGGGGAAGACTTCTAAAGGTAGAAGAAGAACCAGCATTGATTTGCCGACTTTATAGCATTTGGCCAATTAATGCTGGTTCTGCATCGAACTTTTACATTCGAACAGCAAGTGGTACTCGATCGAGTACGAGTATTTCGAATACCGTAGTATTCGATCGAATACCTACTCGAACGAGTACTACTCACTCATCTCTACTGATTATTGTTCTTTGTGGTCTCAATGTATAGTAATTGAAAGCCAGGGAAGGTGTGCAAAAATAAAAAATAATAAAAAATAAAACAAATCACCTTTCCTAGTCTCCTCTGTTGCATCTTCCAATATTTTGGTCTTCTTCCTAGTCTGTCCAACATCTTCCCCAGCCGCAAGGTCAGCACTGATTTGTCCTCAGTGGTCACATGGGGAACGTCAACATCATCACATTTTGAGGTTACAGCATACGTGATGAGTGTCATAGGGTGATGATGCTGAAACCCCCTCCCTCACATAACTGCACCACTCGGCCAACATTTTGCTGCAGTTGATTGAAACAAATCATAAAATGTTGGAACTGAGCTTATTAAGAACCCATTTACCCAATACTAGCTATAACCTAGACACATGCATCATGGTCATTACAGATTGCTAAATGCTTCTCTATGTGGCCACCCATGGATTGTGAATTGCGGAATTGAGGAATTTGGTGTCCTCATTAAAATTTGCAAGTGAGGACAAATGAATATTACTTTGATGATGAGAGGTAGAAATATGGTTCTTTGGCATGGGTAGAGTAATATACAGAGTTATCTAGTCAGTGGCATAACTAGGAATGGCAGGACCCCGTGGCAAACTTTTGACCGCCCTGAGTATAATTATAGTGCATGTGGGGATCATGGGCCCACAGCCTCACTTACCAATCCTGGCTTCTGCTTACAGCCACCTCCGTAGAAGGGGAAGCACTGGTGGCCGTGAGCAGTAGCCAGGATGGGTACGTAAATAGAGCCTTTTTCCTGCTGGAGTTACTCCAGCAAGTAACGTCCTATTAAAAAAAAGAAAATCTGCATCAGTAGCGGCTGCCACCGGGCCCCCTAGTGTCCCGTGCTTAGTGACTGCCACTATCACTGCTACCCCAGTAGTCACGTACCTGTACCCAGTCAAAATTGATTGTCATATCCATCTTGGGTAACACAACATCAGTCTACTGATTCTTTTTTTTTTTTTTTTTTTTTTATAAAGTAGATTGTGAGCCCCACATAGAGCTCACAATGTACATTTTGCCCTATCAGTATGTCTTTGGAATATGGGATGGAAATCCATGCAACTCCATGCAACTCCTTGCAGAAGGTTTTTTGCCCTTGGCGGGATTTGAACACCAGGACTCCAGTGCTTACCACTGAGCCACCGTGTAGCCCCTAGTCTACTGATTCTGACCTCAACCCCAGCCACTCCTCCCAGCGGCATCCCTGCCATCCATCCATGTTCCCTGGCACCAACTGATGATGTCACTGCCGTTCCTTTTCAATAGGATTCTCGCTTTACAGTGTACTAAACAACATGCGAAGGATTCCCCTCTGCTCTGCAATATAACACTAATCCGCTTTCATGTTTAACATACAACTTTACAGGCTGTAGATTTTTCTCTATTACCTAGTAAAGGTCATGTATGTAAATGTCCACTCAGACAGAATCTACAAATGTCCAGCTACAGTGTACAGAGAGTAGCCGTGGATTGCAAATATGCAATATGTATGCAATATAGATCATTTGCATGTACAGCCTGACCCAGATTTCTAAGACATTTGAATGGAAACACCTGAAGTGAACGCTTATGTAAGGAAATATACATTTATAATTTTAAGTTATTGCTTAGAAAAATGGGACCAGTAGCTGTAACTGCAAAGATATATTTAAATAACTTCAGTATTCCAGTCTAAAGCACATTTTATATATCGTATTCACTAGATAGGTGGTAAATGCCAGGCTGCTGGGGGTCCTAACACTGGATTTCCATCTCCTCTTAGTCATTGATCTTGGGGCTTGAAGGTTTGATCCCCATAAGTGATGAGCAAACCAGTTCAGACCGAACCGAATTTGACCTTAATTCTCCAAAAGTTTTGGGCTCACCTGTGCTCCATTGGGGCGTTCTTCAACGGTCTTCTGTTCTTCTGGGTGACACCACTGTTTGTTAGGGAACCACTAAGGCCCGTGAATGAGTGTGGGATACGTCAATGCTTTAAAGCATCATGACGTTGGCGCATCCCTTGTGACCATTGATACTTGTGATATCAGCCAGGAGGCAGAGAGTGGACCCTGAGGAAGCATCAAATACAGCAAAAGAGCCCAGGAGAGGTGAGGGATGCCATCAAGGAAATTGTGAACCCTGATTGGAACCAGACCCCAACCCTGGGTCTATGATGAAGAATGTGCCGGATATAGTAAGGTTAACTTAAACCCTTGGACAACCCCTTTAAGCAGCTTTTCTCACCACAACACGTTTTCATGACAAGTTGTCACAAAGTGATATTGCTATGTATGAGCACCTGGTAGAGAAGGGTGGAAAAGGGTAAATTGTGATCTTTCAAGTTTTGCTAGCATGTTATATTGTGTTGAATCATATCAAGAAAAATTGGAATCCTTCACCTAACTGGAGATTAGTTACGTCTGGATATATGTGCATTGATAACCTATTGTTAGGATCAGTCATCAATATCAGATTGATAGGGGTCTGATATCCCCACTCATCGACTGTTCTCTGCAGCTGCCAGAAATCTACAAGCATATCTATTCTGTTTCTCAGTCAAGTCCTATTTACAAGTCTACTTGGGGTCCAATTCATGGAGGCAAAGTTCTTCCTGAATATAAAAAACTCCAACTTAACACTACAAGCTAAGTTCTCTCTTATATCTCTAAGCTGGCTTAGTTATTTCATTTTTGTTGTGTCTTTTGTACTACAAATGGGAGTAAACACAGGTGTCCCTTATTCACCATCTGATATTTGATCTTATTAAGGAACAGGTGGCACAAGCCATAAGAGAGCTCATGGGCACTGGAAGCATTCACTTGGCTGGCAGAAACACAAATAGCTGTTTGTCAATGAAAACTCTCACTATTAACCCATTTGATTCATGATAATGATTGTGACTATACAATAAATCAGTCCACCGTGCAAGTCCTTCTGATATCTGCTATAAAATAGATTTTGTAGTATATTAAGTGTTATGAGGGGCTTTACTGTATAGGTAATAATAGGTACAATTGTCAAAGTTTATCAAGTTTGATTGGCACTTGAACACATCAAAATAAAGCAAACGTGACGAGAAGAAATCCAAGATTTAGGATAGACAAACATCTTAAGATTCTCAAACACATAAAAAGGTTGGCCAAAAGCAATGACTTCACCAAGATTGGTGTTTATTTTAGAGGTTATGTGTATAACGCAGAGTCAAACCTCCCCCAAAAAATGCCGAGTGCTGACGCTGGCCCTAAATACTATGTTGGGGCAATTTATACTTCTGCTAAAATATGGGTTTACTCTGTTACATCTATGTTGATGACCTATCCTTAGGGTAAGTGATTAATATAAGATTGGTGGGCATTCCAAAAACTGGCAACTCTATCAATCATCAGTATCAGATTGGTGGGCTCCCATCAACTGAAACCTCCATTGATTATCAATATCAGATTGGTGGGCATCCAACTGAAACCTCCATTGCTCATCAATATAAGATTGGTGGCCATTCCAACAACTGGCAGCTCTGTCACTTATCAGTATCAGATTGGTGGGCTTCTATCACCATTGACCATCGATATCAGATTGGTGGGCTGCCATCAACTGAAACCTCCATTAATCATCAATATCAGATTGGTGGGCATCCAACAACTGAAACCTCCATTGATCATCAATATCAGATTGGTGGTCATTGCGACAACTGGCAGCTCTGTCACTTATCAGTATCAGATTGGTGGGCTTCTATCAATTGAAACCTCCATTGACCATCAATATCAGATTGGTAGGCTGCCATCAACTGAAACCTCCATTGATCATCAATATCAGATTGGTGGGCATCCAACAACTGGCAGCTCTGTCACTTATCAGTATCAGATTGGTGGGCTTCTATCAATTGAAACCTCCATTGACCATCGATATCAGATTGGTGGGCTGCCATCAACTGAAACCTCCATCGATCATCGATGTCAGATTGGTGGGCATCCATCAACCCATACCTCTACCACGTCTTCACTGCTTACCAAGCACAGCACTCTACATTGTATAGTGTTTGCAGCTCATCCTTATTCATTATCATGTGACTGATAAACATGATATAATAGTCTTGTAAAGTGGACAGAATAGGTCATCAATATTAAATTCCCTTAAAACCCTTTTAAACTTTTGCACCCTGTTTTAACCCTAAGCCAAATCCATTATGGGGCCAGAGGGGTCCGCTTCTCGAGTAGACTCCTATTGCACTCTAGATCTTATTTTTCACCTTATATCATTATGTAACGCTTTTATTAGCGTGCTCTTGTGTACTTTACAGCAAGACATTTCCCTCTCATTACTGTCAGACAACATCCATGTGTAACACGTGTAACATAACTCACAGTTGTGTTGTCATGTTTTACACAGTAATTATAGAAGCGTATAGATAAGACGTTCAGTCCTCGGGACACTTGGCGGTCTTCTTGGCAACTAATTGGCTGATTAAATAATGTTATGTCAGAGAAATAATAAAAAAAAACCTTCAATTTTATCTCCGTCAGAGTGATGGATCAACAGCTGCTGATGAACCGGTTATACAGCTGCTTGTTTATAGTGTTTACTTACAGTCAGGATAGACAACTATGATGTGTAATCCGGGCGTTTATCCTCTGGGGTCCGTGCGCGCTCACCGAATTCCCAGAAACAATTAACATTTGCCTGAAATGATCATTTATATACCTATACTTAATTTACCAATCCATGACACTGAATATTCATTGTCAATCGGAAGCAAGGTAGTCGGGGGGGATTAGCGCTACACATAAACAGTGTATGTTGAGGATTAGTGCTAAACATAAGCAGCGTATATGGAGGATTAGGACCATACACAAGATGTGTACATGGCAGGATTAACGCTAAACAGGATGGCTCACCATCTCAGGGGAGGGTGTAAATCTTACATTTTTTATTTTTTATTTTTTTGTAGGTGCGACAAAAACCGTACAATTCTTTACAATTACAGGGTATATTCCTATGGTGCCTGCAACTCACTTAGCTGCAAGCTGGCTGACTCAGTGACCTCATCTCCAGAAGCAGAAGTGAGGAATAAAATACATCTCTTGGGGGCACAGGAAGTCCCTGTTAGTGACATTTTCGCAGCTTGATTTATATTTTAGCAGCTGTTGTTTTGCCGTGAGGTATGGCTCTGACAAACTGCTCAGCCTGAGAAATGTGCAGCCTCTTTTCCTTGAGCTAAAGGACATTGTATCAGATTCCCGTACGGCTCCTGTGGGTTCCTGTCACATGTGAATAACGCACGAGTCTATCCCGGAGACTCCGAGGTAGAACTTGGTCATCTGAACGGTTAACTTAGTCAGTGACAAATGAGACTGGGTAGGGTATGGCTTATCTCAGAGTCAACGAAGACCGAGCTCCATCACCATCCGACAAGTGGTACAGCTGTGCGAACGCGGTACCCATATCCTAGGGATACCGTGTAATACCGCCGCTTCCATGAATCACGCTTTCCGTGCTCGGCTGTAGTAAACAGATAATTGACATGTCATCGGTTTCTTATTGCCGCTGTTCAGAATGAGCTAACACAGAAAACCGGTGTACTACATTCCCAGAAGGTTTGTAGGCCAATTCACCCATTCTGCAAATGATGCCTGACAGTCCAAAAAGAAAGAAAGTTCTGGTGCTCACTCACTTCAATGCAAAACAAAGGAAGCAAAACAATAAAAATGAATCATAACAAGGTAATTATTAGCATCCTGAAACATTGCTAAAGCGCCAGGGGACTCGGCGTAAAACGCAGCACAGACCTTTTGTTCTCAATAGCAGAAATGTGCTGTAGACGTTCTGTAACCACTAGAGCCATTCTAATTTATGTCATGTATAAATATTAGGCAGCTTCCAAGAGCTGGACCATCTCCACCGAACAGAGGAACACATACCGCCACGAGAATACCTAATCATACACGTTAAAGGAGCCGTATTACACGTAAAGAAGAAAGGTCTGAGCTAATATTGACATAGGTATTCGAGGACATTTGTAAAGACAAGATAGGAAATTAATTTGTCTATAAGATTTGTTTCAGGCACAGTTTCCGCACTCAGTGGATTAAGGATATTAAAGAAGCTGTCGAACACATTTGACCAGAGACGGAAATTGTATAAAATGACCCGTATATGATATGCTATAGATGTAGCCTAGTGTAAAGGGCTTGTCCAGGTAAAAATGGATAACCCTTTTAAAATTTAAGTAAGCTGGGGGCAGTGAAAAAAAATGTGTACTCACTAGAGATGAGCGAGTAGTACTCAATCGAGTAGGTATTCGATCGAATACTACGGTATTCGAAATACTCGTACTCGATCGAGTAACACTCGCTGTTCGAATGTAAAAGTTCGATGCAGAATCAGCATTGATTGGCCAAATGCTATACAGTCGGCCAATCAACTCTGGTTCTTCTCCTACCTTTAGAAGTCTTCTCCGTGCAGCTTCCCCGCGGCGTCTTCCAGCTCTTTATTCACTCTGCCAGGCATCGAGCCTGGGCAGAGCCGATTGCGCATGTCCGCTTGTAGTGCAGGCATGCGCAGTCGGCTCTGCCCAGGCCCGATGCCTGGCAGAGTGAATTCAGAAGACTTCTCAGAGAATCCAGCTCGACCCTCACTCATGGACTTGGTAAGTATAATTTGATCGAACATTGCCTACCCCTGAAACGAGCATTATCCCCCATAGACTATAATAGGGTTCGATATTCGATTTGAGTAGTCGAATATTGAGGGGCTACTCGAAACGAATATCAAACCTTGAACATTTTACTGTTCGCTCATCTCTAGTACTCACCTGTCCCTGATGCTCCGGTGTCCTCCTGCACCTCCTATGTCATCTGCTCTGGTGGCATGTCCCGGAGCTATACTGAAGCTGCTGATTGGCTTCAGTGGTCACGTGACTGCTGATGCCAATCAGCGATGGGCCTGAATGTCATTACCATCACCAGCCTCTTCCTGGGGCCTGTTGAGGTCATTGATTGGCCACGGTTTAAGCACAATGTCGGAAGAGACCTTGGAGAGCAAATGAACCGGGAAGTGCAACAGGACATAGGAAAAACTGGGACAGGTAAGAATGTATGTTATTTTCACTGCCCCCAAACGTATTTAAAATTCTATATTTCGCCTAGACAACTCCTTTAATAAGACTTTTGTCACATTATGTAAACAATTGCTTATCACTTTAACTCAACTTTTTTCCATTGCTGTCAATGGCGTTTAACACTGTGCAGCAAGTTATCTGATTCCATATGAAGATGGTTACATCTATATTGCTCCCCCATGAAATCCTCCACCACTCCAGCACTCCATCCATTCCCACTGGTCCTTCAGCAACGATCTCACATAGAGATGGCCCCATGCTTCAAGTTTGGTTAAGGACTCCAATTTCTCAAAATAATATAGGGACATGCTAGCAAACCCCTTGAAAGTCTGCAATTCATAAAACAAACAATGTATAGTCCCATATAAGTGCATATAGAATATTTCCTTTAAATTGTAGGAGACTGCACACAAGTTTGTTGCTTACTTGTTCTCAGTCTTTTTGAGACTCAAAACAAGGTGAGCTTTGTGCAGTACTGCATGGTGCTGGCTACTGCTGAGATGGACTTGGAGCCATGGGATCTATGTGTGGCAGCAGGGCTACTGTTGGGCTACTGGGTCTCTCCAGGTGTGGTTGCAGAATTGCAGAGACAGGCAGTGCTGCCCCCTGAGGCCAGATTCACAAAGTGGAAAGTGAACAGGAACTTGAGGCCACCTCAGATATATGCTACTACCTAGAGAAGGACAAATAATATGTATAGGGGGCTAATGCAGCTCTATGACAGTATATATTTTAACCTTTTTGAGATGCATGGTACATAAGGCTCAAGAATATCATAGTAGTACAGTAACTAATTCCACTATGTCTACACGGTCTGCACCTTACCTTATGACTGGACATGTCTGTGTATGTGCATCATAAGATTAACAGCTTTTCAGAACAACATAATTTAGTGATATTTCATCCCAATGTGATGATTCATGTGTATATGTGTGACTTCCTAGTGGTTATGTAGTGAATTACATCCTGCCAAGGGTATTCATAGCCTGCCATGATATTTTATTCTATAAGTTTCACGAGAAATTGGAGTCCTTAACCAAATCCAAGCTAAGGTAAAGGTGGACACATCTGTATGCATCTCCCATCTAAGTCCTTGTCCCGCATACAACCTATCAATCTTTATCGCTCCATATAACCTTTCTCCCATGCTCTTTGTAACCATTAACAACTGATCCGGACAGAACGGAAAGTCTATAAACGCAAAATATTTTCAAAGTACTTTGGCAAAGCGATCCTGGCAGGCCATGTTTAAAAGCAGCAGATTTATGAAATGAAATTGCAGCGAGTGGCGTGCCGATGCCCATTTTGGAGATTTATGAATGCGCCCATAAATAGATCAGCATCAATTTCAGGACAAAATGCCTATTTATGAAGTTTGATACCTCCATCAAACGGCTGATTTAAGTCAGGCCAAGTCTATCGAGCAGACAGCGCCCGTCTCTGGGATTCATTTGCATTCCGCTTTATTTTCTTGGTCTCCTCCATGATTTCTGCCGCTCTCTGAGATTTGCAGACACAGTTTTACATGATAATACTTGGGACTGGATGAGCAAACACAAAGACTGGACTCTTTTTCTTGTATTAACAATCACCACCTGCTTCTAACAAAACATTTCTTACATTCCATAGAAAATGACAAAGCCATTTCAAAGACATATCCCACTTGGCTATATATTTTTTTTTCACTTTCGCTGCAATAGAGAATATCCTCACATTCAGATTGATTTTTGGCACTTCCAGGCTTCCTCTAACAAGAATTTACATCAAGCAGAGTGAGATTTCTTTTGCTTGTATCTCCGAGTGAAATGTTTCACTCATAATTGCATTCATCCTTAAACGTAAAACAAAATGAGAAAATCAATGTTAGGAGAAACTTAAGTGCGGATGGAAACGCGTCGGCATTATATATAGTCAATGTTCATATAAATGTTAATATTTCAGGTAAATACATGCAAATCAAAATATTTTCAACTTACTTCATTAGACCCCGTCTGAGCCGAGTGATAACGCCGAGCCACGTGAGATAAAACCATTTCCGACACACAATACCATTCTGCGATATATCATAGGAAAAGATATTAACGCGCAGTGGCGGTAATCTATTTATTCAAATTCCAAAATAGCCTATTTCTTCTCTAATTTTATAACTCTTAACATGCTGGCTTAAATATTACATTTTTATTGTGACACTGTCGTGAACTTATAGCCGCATACACTGACGAAATTGACAATTGGCGACACGAGATGTGGCTTCAAGCAGGGCACGGTGGTTGCTGAGGTAACCATACGACCCCTGAAGCCGATCCTGTAGAGTTATTAATTTGTCAAAATATCACCTTAAAAATCATAAAACTTCAGTGAGAAATAAGTTTTGGAATAGCTAAATCTATGTACTTTATTAGGGATGTTTTGTGATACATAAAGAAGGAGATCAATAAAAAGGAAGATATGATACATATACTTAAAGGGAAGGTTAAACAAACAGTCTGAATTGTAGGCAGCTTGTTATCGGGTAGGGGGAGCGAAGTAGATTGATATATATATAGATTTTTGGGAAAAGATTCAGTATAAGGCTATATTGACATTTGCGTTGCAGACTCCTTAAAGGGGTTGTCCAGGATAAACTGAGAATTAACCCCTAAACTAAACTCCCTCCCCACACCTAACTTCTATTTTAATTCAATTTAAAAAAAAAAATGTCATCCCTGGAGCAGTCATGTAACCACCCCAGGGACACTTTCTGATAATCCAGTGATGTTCACCACTCCTGAAACGGAACGTCACCATCACCCTTCCTCTTCCCTATCCCCATCAATACTTACCAAGCCTTCCTGTGACCGCAATGGCTCCTCTTCCTGTCTTCATGCAGTGGACGGAACAGCTTAGGTAGGGAGACAGAGCGGGAGCGGCTAGTAATGGGTGGGATAGCTAGTCTTAGTGAGGCAGGAATGGTGGGGGGGCTAGGTTTAGTGAGACAGGGAGAGTGGGATGGGCTTCCTAGTGAGACAGGAAGGGTTTTGTAATGGAGTGAGAGAGGAGGGGGTTGAGTGAGAGGGAGTTAGTGTAGCAGCTACACAGGAAGCTGCACAGCAGGAAGCTAACACCCTGTAAACAAAAGAAGACAGAGGATGGTAGCAGCTGCCAGAGAAACCCAGAAATCACTCCAAACACTGCAAAAGATATATGGGTGTACTTATTAACCCATTACTAGCACTAATAGATCTTTCTAAAATCAAAATTTTCTGCCTGGAAAACCCCAGTAAGAGACTCTGTCGAAATGTCCACTTGAAATCGGGGGATGATAAAGCTCTGCACGCATGCCACTTTCAGGTTAAAAACATCGGACACCAGACAGAGTCCATTATAGCCATTGAGGTCTATTGGGTTCCGTATGTAACCACTATTTTAATAGTCTGCCTGTCCATTGTTCTCGTCCAGATGTCAGTGTGAGCCTGATGTCACCTGTCACTTATTCATTTAATCTTTTTATGTTTAGGATTCCGGTCAGTCTTCTCATACAGTCACTTATTAGGACTGCCCACTGGACTCCTAAGCCATTGCATTGATTGGAAACGTAACATTTTGCAGAATCTTTTAACACAAAACTATGTATCAATCTGTCCAGTTCCTCTTGCTATATACCTGTGAACAACTGTAAAAATATGACAAGTTTTTCATAATAATTTTTTTATATACGTAAAGTTACCCCCTCTCCTACCATCACAGAGCCAAGCACAATGTCAAATTTAGTTTCAATAATTTTCAAGTCTATATATTTCAAAAATCGTACCGATGTCTCCAGACCTTCAAAGTACAAGGTTTGTGCTTACTCTAAACCAATCGGGTATTTCCCCATTTCTAACGGCCCTCTTATTGCCCAGCAATAGGGGCTATTATTAGACTGTGGAGTAATAAAGAATACCGAAGCATATTAAGTGGAAGTCAATTTATCATAAAATTCTATTGGCACAACCGATAGTTATCAGAAGATGTTCCTAAAACGACGTGTCAAGAGATGTGATAAGTCTTCTTTAAGATGTCTGGGGACCAGTGTTTTCATCTCGTGCCCACCCAGGGATCAGGGTGATGACAGCAATGACAGCGCTAATGTAGCACTTACTAGTCTCCAAAACATTATTATCTATAGATCGCTAAGTGAATTCTGGATATTCCAAGGAGATCCTTGCTGTACTGTTCTCCGAGGATGGACAGATGTCTTACCTACAGTCATGCAAGGAAGGTATCTCACCTCTTACAAGTGTTCTACGCATAAATATGGCCAATGCCTAACAGCCAAGTAACCTATCAGTATGTTCTTGTAGTGTGACCGGAAACCAAAGTACTTGGATAAAGCCACAAAAGAGCAGAAATACATTTCCCATAGTTTATTTCCTTTGTCTTTGATATTTAACACTTTGTAATATAAATAGATTGGATTCCTCATTAGACATTGGTCTCGTGCAAGGCTTTATGCTTCTTCAAGCTGTGGCATTTTCAAGTAAAATCCCTTATGGACTCTTTGTCTCTCTCAAGTGTGTTGAGTCTTGAGAAATTGGCTACAGATTGGATCCCGCACCTGCTCGTAAATGGCTTTTGTAACCTGGTGTCTCTTAATAATATTAAAGGGTTGCTACACAATGAAATATTCCCTATCTATGTGAGATCACAATAAATGTAACAAATTGGAATCACATCTAAAAGAAAGAAGATTCTGCATTTGGATATTGATGACGCTCCCATTTCACTATGGGGTGTTCTGTTGATGGTCTCACAGGGCGTCCACTTAACGTATCTAATATTGCATGATAATTGGTTGGAATCACTTTGCCCCCCCCCCATGATAAGAAGATTTGGGTGGAGGGACTGAGCTATTGACTATGAGTGTATAACAGCAATATCTAAAAAATTCCAGCCTTGCATGATGTAACAGAGAAATTGAATATTTACTTAAACGGGAATCGGGGGTGTAGCTATAGGGGGTGTAGTGGTAGCCCCTTTAATGGGATCTGCACCCCAAAGGTCCCACTACCACATAAAATATACTAATCTAAATGGCTCATGGTAGGTAGTTCCCCCATTACAGATTTTGCATTGGGGCCCTACCGGGAACCATAAGTAAACTGCCATAGTATTAAACAGGATAGTAATAGCTTTCTAAAGATTTAGCTCTTGGAATGGGCGTACCTGGGAATAGCTATGTGACAGTCTTGGTCTCAGGAGCAGTCATGCAGTCCTGGCATTACAAGCCAACTCCAGTGTCATCCAGTGCATGCACCGTGTACAGATACAGCCAAGGCTAGTACCCCTCGCTTTACTGAGTATATGCTTCATGCTACTGAATCTGACTTGCATTGTCAGGGCTGCATGAATTCTCCGGAGACCTGTACTACTATCATGACTCTAAATAGCTAGACCGTGCCAAATGATAACTCTATTTTCTCCTTTAGGCTTCAAAGCTTATTTCAGAGTCACATCTTTAGAGAACTACTCCCATTCTATATAACTCTTTGGCATAGGTGAGAGGCAAAGAAATAAAAAAAACATGTATAATACTTTTATCTCACATGTGTAATGTATGCATCCAATTTGTGTTTGTATGATATGTATGCTACACTTATGTGATGTGAGTTCTGTTCTTGTATGATGTGAGTCAGTGGCATGAGTACTGCCACAGTAGCCATAGCGGCTGCACAAGGTCCATGACATTAGGCCCCGCAGGAACAGGTATTGATAAGTTGGGCCATGAACCCACAGTAAGAGTATTTGTTGGATGAACCCCCCAAAATACTGCTATACCACTACTGCTATCTCTTGAGATTCCCGAGTATAATGATCGGAGGCGCAGGGGAGGTGTGCGAATATCAAAACCAGTCTTATTCAACTCTCCTGGGCTTCGGCACTGACCTCCCTGTTGTCTTCACAGCTCTGTAGTAACATCACAAACGTCACATAGGTCAGGCTGGGGTTCTGATGCATAATGACACTGGCTTAACTCACATCTATGATGTTGTCATTGAAAAAGACCAAAAACAACAGGGAGTCATGATGGAGCCCAGGAGAGGCAAGTACCCATGGTTTTTATGTTTGTCACCTCCCCTGGGTATGAAGAGACCCCAGTATATAATAATAGTTTGTAGGTGGGTTCTGCTGAACATAAAATTTTTGCTTTATTTGCAACACATACAGCTGGGACTACAATGGGACATAATACTGTGTGAAGGGGCCACTGTGAGACATTATACTTTGTGGAGGGGCCTCTATGGAACAATATATTGTGTGGACAGTCTGTTATATGACATTATACTTTGTGCAGGGGCCGTTGTGGGATATTATACTGTGTGGAGGGGCCACTATGGGACATTACACTGTGTGTAGAAGCCACTATAGGACATTATACTGTGAGGAGGGGCCTCTATGGGATATGATAATGTAAGGTGGGGTTACTATGGGACATTATACTGTGTGCAGGGTCCACTATGTGACATTATACTGTCTGGAGGCTCCAGTATGGGACATTATATTGTGTGCAGGGGCCGCTTTGTGACATTATACTTTGTGGAGGCCACTTTAGGACATTATATTGTTTGTAAATGGGGCATTATACTGTGGGGAGCCAGGAAAGAGGGCACTATATCATGAGGGAGACAAGTCAAAAGTTTGCTATGGGGCACAGTCTTTGCTAGTTACACACCTGATGTGAGTGCTGTGCTTGTGTAGTTAGTTTACTATGTTCATGCGATATACTGTATGTGATGCATACTGTTAGAACTGTGCAGCAGGTGCGGCCATGGCATTAGGGTTGCAGCTTGTTCCACTGTTTCGGCTCAGTCCAGCATGTATGGGGTTAATCTCCTTACAGCCGATAGGCGTGGTTGGTCTGATGACTGAAACTGGTGTCAGCCTATCGGCATCTGGCTTGAAGCACCTGGGCTGGCTGATCGGTCATGCCTTACCTCCATTTAAGGAGGCAGGTTTGGACGCCGGATGCTATAGCCTCAAATCTCAAACCTATGGTGCACGTTAGTGCAAGATTTTAGTTGGCAGCAAGCCAATCTCCTACCTAGCTAGTCTGCTACCTGTGGTACTACAGCAGCAGGTGGCTGTGGTGTGGGTGTGGCTTAGTGAGCTACTGGGAGCACATAGTCATAGTTGCTGTTTGTGTTAGTCCTGTGGTGCAGTAACTGCAGGACTTTTATCATTCATTTAAGCGGCTGCTTTGTACTGCAGTGGCAGCTGCCCTGTGTGATAACAGGGAGCAATGAGTTGATGGTATAGCTCGGCAGTGAAGTTAACTGTCTGGCCTTGTTCACACCAGTGTGCCCTGCGGTTCAGAGCCCAGTGGGCTCTGCAGGATTTTTTTATTTTTTTTTAATACACCCTGTCAGTCATAACACATATGGTGTGTGCAGCTTACATATTTACAACAGACATTTGTTATGCAATGTACATTACTTAAAAGTAAAGTGGGGGGGTCATAAACAGTTCTTGCCCAGAGGACCTTTATGTTCAGTGTCTGCCTCTGAGTGTGGCAGGAAACTTAGCATTACTTGGTATTACATAGCAGGTAGGTACATGTTGGTATCAAGTGTGACGTGGAACATTGTACTCAGGAAATTTTGTGTAAGATCTTAACTTAATAAAATTTCATAATATTTAACCCCGTAATCAAAACTATCTTATAATATGCGTCAAAGGAAATGTTATTTCTTAATAAATCAGTGTACCTAACAGTAATTCTGTCCTAAAATGTTTACATCCATACATTCATTGGAAGGCGCAGTCTGACTGTTCGAGGCTCAAGCAACATCTGGAGAGGGCTTTTTAATCAATATGAAACTCATTTGGGAAATAAATCTTATCACTTCTATTTGGAATCGGAGCTCAATAAACATCAGGATCCTCGCAGGGTGCACGCTCTAGAGAACAAGGGGATTTAACTTCACTTAATCACTCACTTTTCGGAGTACTGACTGGAGCTCTATGCAAGCAATCTGGAAATCGTCTCAGGGAATATTTTCTTTTAATTTACTTACATAATTGTTTTTTTCTCCTGCCATCTAGTAGACAGAGGAAGTCATTTAAATTAGTCTGCTTAATTATTTCGCTTTAAAGTTTCCTTTCTGAAATCTTTAAGCCTACTTTTACCTGACTGTATGTGTTCTGGACGTGCTGTCACACCGGCAAAGCTGCTATAGTTTAAAGAGGATCTGTCAAAGAACTTTGCATTGTGTCGTTCCTCTGTTAATCCTCTTAGAAATTTGTGAAATAATTTGACAGCTGGCTGCTAGCAGCTGGAGGTGTGTCCCTGCATACGCCGACATTTCCCAATTGGTGCTGCCAGTGCTAAGCTGTAGGGTAAACCCCATTGACAACACAACGGTAACACACAGTACCCCATGCATTCATAAATCCAGGAGGAATAACAGAGGAACTAAAATATTTATATAATTCAAATAGAATTTTCCACTAAAGCAGGCATCATAGGATTGGTGTGATTGAGGGGGCCACACGGTGGCTCAGTGGTTAGCACTGCAGTCTTGCAGCGTTGGGCCCTGGTGTTCAAATCCCACCATGGGCAATAAACCATCTGCAAGGAGTTTGTATGTTCTCCCCGTGTTTGCATGGATTTCCATCCCATATTCCAAAAAAGACATACTGATAGGGAAAAATGTACATTGTGAGCTCTATGTGGGGCTCACAATCTACATTTAAAAAAAAAAAAAAAAAAAAAAAGGATTGGTGTGATTGTGGATCTAGTCCTACCCATGTATATCGTTAAGTACTTACAGTGCACTTTGGTGGATACATCCCTCTGTAAACCTCTCCATCATTGGCATAACAATAGTGGTTGCAGCTGTCACTGGGCTCAGAAACCAGTGGGCATAAAACATCCCTAAATACTAGGGCTGAATAAACTTTGTTGATCTTTTTTCTGATTTTCAGTGATTGGCAGTAAATTTATTACTCCTGCCCTCTGGTGCACTTGAAGGACAATAGTAGTTGGTCAGTAGCATATAGTCAATGAGGATCTCTGTAAGAGAGTCTGTTGCACAAAAGAGAGCATGTGGGGGCACTGTGTGGGGGGCACTTTTGGAGAAAGGGAATCATGGGAAGCTGGTGTGGATAGAACTCTCAGTATGTATTCTCCTCACTGCAGCACTGCTCACTACTGTCAATTTATTGCTGCCTATATGTATGTATGTATGTATGTATGTATATATGTATATTGTTGCCTACATGTGAGGCTTTCACTGGCAGTGCAGATAGAATTCTTAGATGCTGAGCTGATCAGAGCGCTGCCTCATTCTCCAATCATCAGCTGACGCTAGGTTCACACTAGCGTTCACCTGTCCATTCTGAGCTTTCCGTCTTCTGCATGCCAGAAGTTGGAAAGCTCAGACCGGGTCCGGCCGTGAGCGGCGGTGAGCGTTTTATGCTCTCCACCGCGAAACCGGATTTTTTTATCCGGACACAGAGTACTGCATGTCTGACTCTGTGTCCGGATTAGAAAACCCGGTTTCGCAGCGGAGAGCATAAAACGCTCACCGCCGCTCACGGCCGGACATCTCTCTCGCCCATTCAAATGAAACAGTGAGAGAGACTCCTGCAGGTTTCCGTCTCCTGCCTCTGTTTTAGGCAGGAAACGGAAACCTGAAGTATGGAGTTCACAACGCAGATGTGAACGAGCCCTCAGGAGGGATATTGAAAGTCTGTTTAGAAGTTCCCATGTGCCTGCTGTATTAATTAAAGGGGTTTTCTGGACAAAAAGAAAAATATTTTTCAAAAGAGGCTCCAGGCATCATTTGCATTTGTTTACATGGGGATCTTTCTGTTCTGTGTTTTTGTACAACTGCTATGATGCCTTGGGCTTCACTCAGAGCTGACTCACACCAACTCCCTCTCACACTCCCTGCTCCTCCATTTTTCACTCCCTGCCCCTCCCTTTCTCACTCACATCCCCTCCCTATTTACCTAGCTTCCTTCCTAGCTAACTCATTCCTCCTACCCTTATCATGCTTACCTGTCTTCCATGCCAGACCTCCTGGGCACGGGATGCACCTCCTCTTTGCACCTCCTCTTTTTTTGTGAGTTGATGCAATAGAGGGCACTCTAATGTGCATGCTGGTATTCTGGCTCTATTGCTCAGGCATGGGTGCGATAGAGGCAAAATGTTGGCTAATGAATATTGTACCGACTAATGAATCCAGTCATTTTGGAGACAATGTACTGTATATCCAGTGATCCAGTCAAAATAAACTATCATAACAGTCTTCTATCATGAAAAATAAACAGGATGGAAATTTCATGTCATATTGCACTCATGTTTTATGGATATGTTTACTAAGTGCAATCACTATAGTCACATAGTTACAGTTCATTGTGCGGTCACAAGATGCTGCAAATTTGTCTGATGCAAACTTATGTAATGTGATATATCAAACAGACTGAATCACGTCCAATAACCGCTTCTGAGTTCGGATTAGGAAGCATTATTTTTTACAATCAATGTTATTGGATTTTGCACATTCAGTAGTGGGCAATAAAACTTGCGTTAACCTCTTCCTGCCACAGGCTTTTCTCCATTTTTGATTTAGGTTTTTAATTGCTTAAATTCCAAACCCCATAACTTTTTTATTTTTCTGTTCCCAGAGCCGGATTAATGTTTGTGGGACAAATTGTACTTTGCAATGGTACCGTTTAATATTCCATAAATCCAGTAATGAATATACAATGTAATAGGGAGCTGGAAAAAAAAAAAATCAGAATGGAGTAGAATTGTAAAAAAAACCTGTGCAGCCAAAATAACGTCACCTGTATTTTATTGTTCGATGTGATTCTGGAGATACCATACTTATATAGTTTGAAAAAAATCCCAGAGGTTTTGATCTTTTTCCCCCCGCTATGGAAAATGTTTTTTTAGAAGTTTGTATACTGGGTGTTTTTAGACATTGGGATACCTAATGAGTTTGAGCTTCATTTTATTTTTTGCTTTTGTAAAAATGTCTCTCGTAGAGATGAGTAATCTGCTTCAGAACAAACTTGATTTGTCACAAATTTTCAAAACGTTTCAGGTTCTACTTAAACCCAAAACTTTGAGGGTACATGGTCCACGGACCCAGTGGCGTAACTACCGCCATAGCAGCAGAGGCAGCTGCCACAGGGCCTGGGACATTAGGGGCCCGGTGACAGCCGCTATCGCTGCTATCATTATACTTGGGGGTCTTTTCGGACCCCTGAGTGTAATGATTTGCGGACCAGGAGATGTAAGAAACATAAAAAATATGTTACTTACCTCTCCACGATCCTGGCCAGGCCTCCTTCCTAGTTGTCTGACGTCTCTGACGTCACATGAACCCGGCCTGCGTCCCGGGTCATGTGATGTCCGACGTGATGCCAGTTTTGATGGTTAAATGCCTTTGCATGTAGCCAGTGTTATCTAGTTTGTGCTGTGTAGAAATGCGCATGCGCTATAATGTAGTGTAAAGAGATGCATTGATTCTTTATCAATCATATACCACCAGGGATAGTCAATGCTATGGAGGGGGAATGGCTAACAGGACCTATCATGTGACACATACCACTTTCAATGTAAACATGGGGTATAAATAGGGGTGCCAAAATGGCCAAGAAAATCTTTTTTGTCATGGGGGGCATTTGTGACTGGCACACACAAGTATGTTGCACATACTGTTACAAACCAAGCTTACTACACCTGAACCATGCTAACTACATATATATAGTAAAAGAACCAAAGCTTAAATACAAAACCAAACTAAATTTACTGCAAAGATACAAGATGTCATGGAGGAAGCCAGAAAAGGTTGAGTATGACGGGTACCTGTACCAGATTCCTGATCGGCCAGAACAGCTAAGCATGACTGTTTGCTATGTTTCCGCACATGTCCTGGTCCACCACTTATATTACTCTGAGGTTGGAAGAAACTCCAGAGAACAATAATAGCAGTTCCAAGAGAACCTCCTGAATATTCGAGAAATGAATATCACAAGGTCGGTCCAGTACTTGTAACCACCAGGCTAGATGCCTATATTGGACTATTTGTAACTATTATTTGTGTTCAGCTCATTTGTCATGTTCTTGCCCCATTATCGAGTGGGGCTCCAGATCCCCTACTTGCAGGGCTAAGGATTCCGGGTAAGAATGAGCCCTTTAATAAGACATTGGATTTTATATAGCAAATGATTTACCAACAATATTAATGGATAACATGAAAGGAATCATTGAAGTCAATGTTCAGGTCACCTAATTTAATTATTACCAGCAAAGTGACCAATTGACCTAGACTCATAGCAGACTGAACATGAATTTCTCAGACTTTGCATTTGCATGCTTTCTTACAGACTGTATATACTGTAACTATTCATTACTTATACAGAGAGTATGACAGCCATATCATGCTCTAGTTGCCAACATTAGAGAATAATTTCCAGGAATTCCTTGCTGTCTTGGAGAGCTGTGCGGCACTACACGCTACATTATAACCTACTTACTGAATTTCATTATTGAATCTTTTTTTGCATTTTTTATTTGTTCAGTGAGCAACCTGAATTGGCTGCTAAGCTTCTTTTCCTGTTTTGTTTTTTAACCCCTTGGTGATATCCTCTGTACATACAGATACCTTTCCATTATTTTCTTCTTGGATTAAGATATTCTAAGATGCATGGTACAAGATGATTTTGCTATACTCTGTCACAAGATGTCTATTCTGTATGTATCTAAATGACTTGTGACCACCAAGAGGATGTGTGCTGCTGCTTACTGAGGGTGTCAGAATATTGTTGGGAAATGACCTAAGGTAAGGGGGGACAATGGTAAGTAAGGCCATGGGCTGGCAAACCCCACAAACACAACTATCATTATACTCAGGGGTCTTTTCAAACCCCCCGAGTATAATGATCGGAGGGCTAGGACAGGTGAGACAACATAAAAAACACCGTTGCATACCTCTTTTGGGCTCCGGAAGGCTTCAGGCCTACTTGGTGACATCCTAGATGTCACCTGGGCTGGGCTTGCATCGCAACATAAGCCTGGCTCACATGACATCCCGTCCATCATTGAAGATGGCCAACATCAGCAGGGAGTGCACTGGAGCCAGGGAGAGGTAAGTAACAGTGTTTTTCATGTTTGTATGCTCCCCTGGCTCTATATCATTATACCCTGTGCCCAGAGAATAATAATTCTTCATGGGTGGTCCACAATGGGACTTAATACTTTGTGCAGAGGCCTCTATGGGGCATAATACTGTGTGCAGCTCTGTGTGCAGGGGCCACCATAGGGCATAATATTGTGTGCAAGGGCCACTATAGGACATTATACGGTGCACAGGGGCCACTATGGGGCATAACACTGTGTGCAGGGGCCACTATGGGGCCTAATAGTGTGTGCGGGGGGGGGGGGGGGGGGATTCGGTCGTTCAAGGTCTTCAGGGGGGAGAAGTCAGTTGGAGTCGAGGGCTCATGTCACCTTGGGGCCCCGCCATTCTTAGTTACACCACTGCAAGCATACATGTGTATGGTGAAAGGTTGGAGCACAGGAATAGCGGTCAGTCTAGCAGCTCCTGAAGGTGTACGTAGGTGTATGTTTAGGGTTGGTCAGGGAAAGAAAAATCAAGTATGTTGATATTTTGTTCTTGTAGGAGATAAGTCACTTCTGTAGTTGCCTGGCTTCCTCTTCTCTTCACAATGAGAATACATGTGTGTTCCCACTGAATTTACATGTGTATAGAGGGAGGTCAGGGTATAGAAGTTCCATTGGAGATATACAGTAAGGCCACTGTAAAGGGCTTGTCCAGTTTCAGCAAATAACTGTTATGGTTTATGTAATAAAAAGTTATACAATTTTCCATTATACTTTTTGTATGTGTTGTCTGTAAGTGAAACTTAAAGGGGATGTCCAGTTTCAGGAAATAAATGTTATTGTTGGTATAATGAAAAGTTATGCAATTTTTCAATATTCTTGCTGTATACATTCTTAGGGGTTTTCTAGATGTGTATTTGCTATTATTCTTTGTTTACGTCCAGTAGGTAAAAATCAGTCCATGGTCATGTGATATGCAGTACATGGTCATGTGATATATAGTACATGGTCATGTGATATACAGTCCATGGTCATGTGATATGCAGTACATGGTCATGTGATATATAGTACATGGTCATGTGATATACAGTACATGGTCATGTGATATATAGTACATGGTCATGTGATATACAGTACATGGTCATGTGATATATAGTACATGGTCATGTGATATACAGTACATGGTCATGTGATATATAGTACATGGTCATGTGATATATAGTACATGGTCATGTGATGTACAGTCCAGGGTCATGTGATGTAAAGTCCATGGTCATGTGATATACAGTACATGGTCATGTGATATACAGTCCATGGTCATGTGATATACAGTCCATGGTCATGTGATATACAGTACATGGTCATGTGATATACAGTCCATGGTCATGTGATGTACAGTCCATGGTCATGTGATGTACAGTCCATGGACATGTGCTGTACAGTACATGGTCATGTGATGTACAGTCCATGGTCATGTGATGTAAAGTACATGGTCATGTGATATACAGTCCATGGTCATGTGATGTACAGTCCATGGTCATGCAATATATAGTCCATGGTCATGTGATAGGCACACAGGTGTACAGTTTGTTACCAGTCAGATATCTGATTACTGTGCTGTGACGGTAATGAGAGGTGCACCTGTGTGTCCATCACATGACCATGGACTATATATCGCATGACCATGGACTGTCCATCACATGACCATGGACTATATATCGCATGACCATCTACTGTATATCACATGACCATGGACTGATTTTTACCTACTGGACATAAACAAAGAATAATAGCAAATACACATCTAGAAAACCCCTAAGAACGTATACAGCAAGAATATTGAAAAATTGCATAACTTTTCATTATACCAACAATAACATTTATTTCCTAAAACTGGACATCCCCTTTAAGTTTCACTTCCAGACAACACCTACATTAAAATACATGCACATACATTACATTACATACACATACATTACAATACCATCTTTCCACTGTTATTAATTTATCCATGATAGATGACGCTACATAAATTATGCATTGAAAGTTACACATAGAGGCTCCCGGGGGTGTCGCCTAATAGGAATATGATAAAGTACTTTATTAAAAGATTAATAGATTTATAGGCAAATCCTATACAGAACCTTTATGCTAATTTCCATCCTCATATAGATGTTCCTGCACCCTTGACTGTACTCAGAGCAAAATCCTATTTCACCACCTTAGAAAGAAGCCACAATGAACTGTGAATCCATTCCAGGCATATCTATGTTTAATTATCTCCTTATTCCTTGGAGACACCCTAAGCACAAGATAATTTCAATAGTGTTACGTCTTTTGTAATTCCATCATTAAAGCACCATGCATTAGATGCAGCGCTAATATTCTATTCCCCGCATTAGCAATGCATCCCTATTGTAGCGAATGCTAGCGCTCTCACTTTCAGTCGCAATCTATCCGTGTTTTCTGCATTGGCAATTACCAGTGTAATCCCGTTGTAGAAATTCTGCTATCTTCACCGGTACAACTAGACAACATTATTTATATTGGTGAACAGAACTAACATCGACTGTATGCATGACGTCCAAGTGAATAAAGACCTCGGAGTCCTATCGGTTCTAATTCTGTTTCCTCGTAGCTGTACGTGAGTTCCCCCCTCCCTTCTTGTGGCTGCAGATTTTTATTACAATGTCTTCATGCAGCAATGTGAACAGGTACAAATGTGGAGCAGCTGCTGTACTGCTAAGTGTCCTTCAGGGATCCCCAACGCCATTGCTTGGTGGATTATAATGATGGCGCCATAACGAGCGTTAACGCACTGCTTGTCATTTGTCAGTATTTATGCTCCCCGCGGGAGGCATATCTCTGAGAGGAGGAGGCGGAGGGAGACAAACGTTGTAGAAATATTCATTTAAGACTAACACACCAGCGCACATGCACACACACAGGCTGAGTGATGGAAAAAGCCCACTCAGTAACATTGAAGGGAGATCAGGACGTTATTAAAAAGCAAAGGAGTAGAGGAAAGAAACCCAAGGGATGGCGGGATTGTGACAGGGAGCCTGGGAACGAGTATGATTAAGCAAGGCAAGTGCAGACAGGACTGAAATTAGTGTGATAAAGGAAGAGGGACGGGGAAGGGCCGGAATACGTGACAAATCAAGGTGAAGGCTGACGGATACAAAATGAGGATTAGGAAATCGAGGAAGCATGTCAAGTGGCAAATAATTGTGACGATCAACAGGTAGTAGTATCCTGCCTGAGCGGCTCCAGTATATGACATGCTCACAGCTATGCAAGTCGCTTGTAATAGGAAGCCTGTGCTTGTATATGTGCATATTAGTAGTAATACATTGACAGATATGGCGGAACCTATGAAACGTTTTTTTTTTATAATGATACATTTTTCTAGAAAATTCCTGTTTTTATAGATTTTTTATTTAGCTATGGTTGTAAGTACACGGTGGAGGCAGAACAGCCAATGCAAAATGTGTAATAGTGTGCCATTTACAATAGTGGAATATTCTATATGACAAATGGACCTTTGGGTTCCATTAGGGTCCAGGGCCTGGTAACAACTGCTACTGTTGCACCTCCTATAGCAATGCACTGGTTGGCGGTATCCAACATGCATTTGTATGGAAAAGTAGAAATGAGAGATCCAGTTCATAACAAGATGGGTTTGTTCTGATTTTCCAAAAATTTTGAATTCATCCATACCCGAAATATTTGGGGTTTGCCACCCAAGAATCATTATTTTACACTGAGGTCTCTCCAGCCAAGAGTGTATCGGAAGCCCGGGGAGGAGCGTGAAAATAAGAAACAGCCATAGTTAGTTTCCCTCACCTCTTCTGGTCTCCTTCATGGTGTCTGGTGCTCAGATTTGCTGCCAATAATTTCCATGGCAAATCTGCAAACAATCTGTAGGGAAAATTTTTACGTAGATTTGACATTACAGATTTTCCTGCCATTATACAAAAAATAAAAAATAAATAAATACATAAATAAATAAATAACCTCAATAACTTTGAAATCTGCTTTTCCCATTGACAACGTAAGGGTAAATCTGTAAAAGGCTAATCTACAATATAACAGAAATTGACTTCCTGTAGAAGTCCGCACATTAGTTTGAGCACACATTACAGTATATATTTTTTATGATGTTCACCGTATACCGACTTACACGCACGTGGGGATACAATAACATTTTTTTGGATGTTTACATTATGTGTTTTTAAAATTAAAAGTTGGTTTTGAACTTTTCATTATTTATTTTTATGTTTTAATTTGAACTTTTTGAACTTTTTTTTTACTTTTTACCTGTCCCACAAGGGAACTTGAATCTGGGATCTCTGATACCTAGTGTAATGTATAGCAATACATAGGCTCTATATGTGTAATGGGCAATACATAGGCTCTATATGTGTAATGGGCAATACATAGGCTCACTATGTATAATGGGCAATACATAGGCTCACTATGTGTAATGGGCAATACATAGGCTCACTATGTGTAATGAGCAATACATAGGCTCACTATGTGTAATGGGCAATACATAGGCTCACTATGTGTAATGGGCATGCATAGGCTCACTATGTGTAAGGGGCAATACATAGGCTCACTATGTGTAATGGGCAATACATAGGCTCACTATGTGTAATGGGCATGCATAGGCTCACTATGTGTAATGGGCAATACATTGGCTCACTATGTGTAATGGGCAATACATAGGCTCACTATGTGTAATGGGCAATACATAGGCTCACTATGTGTAATGAGCAATACATAGGCTCACTATGTGTAATGGGCAATACATAGGCTCACTATGTGTAATGGGCAATACATAGGCTCACTATGTGTAATGGGCAATGCATTGGCTCACTATGTGTCATGGGCAATACATAGGCTCACTATGTGTAATGGGCAATACATAGGCTCACTATGTGTAAGGGGCAATACATAGGTTCACTATGTGTAAGGGGCAATACATAGGCTCACTATGTGTAATGGGCAATACATAGGCTCACTATGTGTAAGGGGCAATATAGGCTCACTATGTGTAAGGGGCAATACATAGGCTCACTATGTGTAAAGGGCAATACATAGGCTCACTATGTGTAAGGGGAAATACATAGGCTCACTATGTGTAATGGGCAATACATAGGCTCACTATGTGTAAGGGGCAATACATAGGCTCACTATGTGTAATGGGCAATACATAGGCTCACTATGTGTAATGGGCAATACATAGGTTCACTATGTGTAACGGGCAATACATAGGCTCACTATGTCTAATGGGCAATACATAGGCTCACTATGTGTAAACGGCAATACATAGGCTCACTATGTGTAAGGGGCAATACATAGGCTCACTATATGTAATTGGCAATACATAGGCTCACAATGTGTAATGGGTAATACATAGGCTCACTATGTGTAATGGGCAATACATAGGCTCACTATGTGTAATGGGTAATACATAGATTCCCTACGTCTAATGGGCAATACATAGGCTCACTATGTGTAAGGGGCAATACATAGGCTCACTATGTGTAAGGGGCATGGGCAGTCAGAAGGCTATTGCTCGGCATGATGTAATAGTATGGGGCAGAGTATCTATTGCTATAGCCAAAGGCTAAAAATTCAGATTTCAGCTACAGATATGTTAGGGAATACATAAATTATCAATATTGTAATGTAATGGGGATAACTCTCAGAACACATAGCCATGACAAACACCATGTTTAATATTTCACGCAGTTTTCTGCTACATGTAAATGGGGTATTACACAATGTCTTACAAGGTTATTGAAGAATAAAGCTGGAGCCTTCTTGTAGGCCAACCGAGACCATAGTAATTAATGTATAGCATACATGAGCCACGCACTGCACCGATTCTCTATACATACAGTGTCTCCAACATGCCAGAGGCATACAAAGGTACAGTCAAAACCCCAAGGACTCTATGACAACCTTATTATGTGTACATGAAAAAACAGTACGGTACATGTGAGAATGATTGCCTAGTCCTCTGGGTTTCTGGGATTCAATGACTTTAAGGTCACGATTAGAGAACTAGGGATGATTTTTTTTAGTTAGAATCAGAAATGTATAATTTAGGAGGATCTATCAGTGGGCTTGAAAAACCACTCATCTGATAGGCGCTGTTACCCTGAGCATTTTGGTGTTCTGTTTTTCCGAATCCATTCAGCTACTCCAAAGATATAAGCCCTTTTAGTGGTGATAGAAATTTGGGTATACTGGGCAATAAGATTACATGACATACATGACCATGGCCCAGGAAAAACACAGTGTTACCACCCACTTGACTATGACATCCTAATCTAAAAGGGCTTATATCTTTGGAATGGCTGAGCAGATTTGGACAAATAAAAATTAAAATGCTTAGGGTGACAGCGTCTATTAGATGAGGCATATTATTGGGCTTTTCAGTCCTTCTTAGCATAATAATTCATGTTTGCAATAAATGTGAAGCTATTTTTTGTACAGTGTTATTATAACAGTAAGGTATGTACTTAGAAAATTCTAGACTTACATTTTAACTACACTCACCGGCCACTTTATTAGGTACACCATGCTAGTAATGGGTTGGACCCCCTTTTGCCTTCAGAACTGCCTCAATTCTTCGTGGCATAGATTCAACAAGGTGCTGGAAGCATTCCTCAGAGATTTTGGTCCATATTGACATGATGGCATCACACAGTTGCCGCAGATTTGTCGGCTGCACATCCATGATGCGAATCTCCCGTTCCACCACATCCCAAAGATGCTCTATTGGATTGAGATCTGGTGACTGTGGAGGCCATTGGAGTACAGTGAACTCATTGTCATGTTCAAGAAACCAGTCTGAGATGATTCCAGCTTTATGACATGGCGCATTATCCTGCTGAAAGTAGCCATCAGATGTTGGGTACATTGTGGTCATAAAGGGATGGACATGGTCAGCAACAATACTCAGGTAGGCTTTGGCGTTGCAACGATGCTCAATTGGTACCAAGGAGCACAAAGAGTGCCAAGAAAATATTCCCCACACCATGACACCACCACCACCAGCCTGAACCGTTGATACAAGGCAGGATGGATCCATGCTTTCATGTTGTTGACGCCAAATTCTGACCCTACCATCCGAATGTCGCAGCAGAAATCGAGACTCATCAGACCAGGCAACGTTTTTCCAATCTTCAATTGTCCAATTTCGATGAGCTTGTGCAAATTGTAGCCTCAGTTTCCTGTTCTTAGCTGAAAGGAGTGGCACCCGGTGTGGTCTTCTGCTGCTGTAGCCCATCTGCCTCAAAGTTGGACGTACTGTGCGTTCAGAGATGCTCTTCTGGCTACCTTAGTCGTAACGGGTGGCTATTTGAGTCACTGTTGCCTTTCTATCAGCTCGAACCAGTCTGGCCATTCTCCTCTGACCTCTGGCATCAACAACGCATTTCCGCCCACAGAACTGCCGCTCACTGGATGTTTTTTCTTTTTCGGACCATTCTCTGTAAACCCTAGAGATGGTTGTGCGTGAAAATCCCAGTAGATCAGCAGTTTCTGAAATACTCAGACCAGCCCTTCTGGCACCAACAACCATGCCACGTTCAAAGGCACTCAAATCACCTTTCTTCCCCATACTGATGCTCGGTTTGAACTGCAGGAGATTGTCTTGACCATGTCTACATGCCTAAATGCACTGAGGTGCCGCCATGTGATTGGCTGATTAGAAATTAAGTGTTAACGAGCAGTTGGACAGGTGTACCTAATAAAGTGGCCGGTGAGTGTATATGGACCATAATGAGAAGAAGCAGGAATGGTGCAGCAGTGATACGCACTGTCACTCAATTCTAAGTCTATGGGATTGACAGAGATAGCCAAGCACTGTTATTGGAAATCTCCATTAATCCCATAGAACTTCAATGGAATGGCAGCACCCATACTCAACTACATCACTGTTCACACTCATACTCATTGTGGTCATGCAGTTAGGAGAAATAGAGTATCCCTGGTGTAAAGATTAGTGTGACAAGACATTTATAACCTACCAGCAGGAGGACCGGCTTTGCACGGGTATATTACATACTTTGTTTGCATAAGCATCATGTGATCATGTGTATCTCAGTATGGATATCATTGAAAAATTTGCCATAAGTTGTTAGGCGGAGTAAGGCTCTACTACATCTCTACATACCCAGCTCTGCTACATCTCCACATATGCACAGCATGCCCAGCTGTACTACATCAATGCATACGCAGCGCATACCCAGCTCTGCTACATCTCTGTATACACACAGCATACCCACCTCTGCTACATCTCTGTATACACACAGCATACTGAGCTTTGTTACATTTTTGCATACGCACAGCCTACACAGCTCTACTACATTTCTGCATATGCACAGCATACCCAGCTCTGCTACATCTCTGCATACCCACACAGCCCTGCTACGAGTGTAGTGTATAAAAATTGCGGGGTTATTAGGGAAACCTGGAGTATAGCTGTGTGTGACAGTTGTAACACTGTGCCTTTGATTGTTCTGGCATCTCAGCAGCTGTCTAGGACACCATATAATGAGTGTGTTTTTGGCATCGATGATCCACCTGCTCTGACGTTTCGGACCCTCTGAAGCGTAACTTTTTCCTCGCACCATGCCTGTGATTGTTTCGGCATCTCAGCAGCTCACTGGGATGCCATATGATGAGCCTGTTATCGGCTTCGAAGATCCACCTTCTCTAGCATTTTGGGAGCTCTCAAGCCGGCCTAATGCTGAACTTGTTCCTCGCACCATGCTTTTGATTGTCCCAGCATCTCAGCAGCTTGCTGGGCTGACATATAATGAGCATGTTGTTGGCATCGGTGATCCGTCTGCTTCAGCGTTTCGTCAGCCTTAGGAGCCACTTGACCTCTAGCTTGCTCAATCCTCCTCAGTTCCACTTGAGGAGAAGTCTGTTGACTTCTGGCTACCTTCATAGCTCTAGTTTTTCGCAAATGCTGTGACAAACTCAATTTTCGTTTTTACAGCATGGTTAAATTTTGGAAACTGGAAATTTGGATGAAAGGGGTTTTCCCAGGTCAGTGTCTGAACACACTGCCTAGAGTGTCTTCTCCTCACTTTCTGTATTTGTCTCCCCCCTCCTCCCTCTGGCTGAACAGGACACAGAAGACTTCTGCAGACCAGAGAATGATTATTGTTATCTGTGTGTTTACATAGAGAGATAACAGAGCAGGTTATCAGCACAAAGTGCAAATAGCTGACATCTCCTCCAGTGTAACATATTATGTGAACATAAATTCATAACAGTCATGAAGCCATGTCATTTACTGGGATAAAAAGTAGCTTATGTGTTAATCGAGGTTACAAAATATCCATGTGCCAAATTTCATCCAAATCCATTCAGCCGTTTTTGCGTGATTGAGTAACAAACATCCAAACCCTCAAACTTTGACATTTAGAATTAGTAGGATCCTAACAATATATTACACATTTCCAATGTGGAAAGCTTATTAAGTTCTATACATAATAGAATAGAATAGGAATAGAAACATCTATGTAACATGTCTCATTTTTCTATAGAAGATTTCTATAATACAATATGCATTGTGGTGATCGTATGAGCCTTTCTAGGTCTTTATTACATGTTCTAGCATTCTCTGTAAGCACGTGTAACATAAAGGAGACAATATACAATAGAACAGATATATCAATACAATAGATAAGTCTGTCTCCTTTCCACTTATTATTACAATGAATTACAATGAATCTGCCATGGAGATGATTAGAGATGAGCGAGTAGCATTCGATCGAGTAGGTATTGGATCGAATGCTACGATATTCAAAATATTCGTACTCGATCGAATACTACTCGCTATTCACAGTAAATATTCAATTCAGGACCAGCATTGATTGGCTGAATGCTATACAGTGTACAGCATTTGGCAAATCAACGCTAGTTCTGCAGCAGGCTCATCCTTGCCAGTCAGGAGAGCTGGCAGCTTGCGGTTACGAGGGAGCTTACCTTTTATCAGCGCAACTGCAAGCGCTGTGCAGTTAAAGCGCCCCGGCCCCCTTAGACTATAATGGGGTCCGTGCACTTTAACTGCACAGCGCTCCTCCTAAACACTCTCCTCCTGCTACTCGTGGACTTGGTGACTCTCCTTTAGTCGAATAGTGGTTTCCCGTGAAACGAGCATTTTTTCCCATAGACTATAATGGGATTCGATATTCGATCGAGTAGTCGAATATTGAGACTCTTCTCAAAACGAATATCGAACCTCGAATATTTCACTGTTCGCTCTTCTCTAGAGATGATACAACACCAGCTATGACCAGGTGGTTTTTGTGAAAAGTGCCAGAACAATGGCAAATGAATAGCCCTCATTATGACTAACTAAGTATTATAAGTCAGTACCATTAAAGTAAATGTCCGCTCTGACGGTCGCTTATGAGATTTTTGACCCACGTGTAAACCTGGTGTGTCTTATAAATGGTTGTCTCTATTATATCACACGGGTTTTCAATAACGTTTTAAATGACCTATACTCAGGAAGATCTGTGGGGGTTGAACACCTGGGACCCCAAGGATCAGCTGTTTGAAGCAGCGGTAATACTCCCTGAGTAACACTTCACTGGTGTGAAGGATACCACTTTGCCAAGCCGCTTGGCCATCCTGCAATTACCACACTTACCTTCCACTCACCACCCGTGGGTACCCGGGTTCGTACGATAACATGAAATAAGTAGAGATGAGCGAACACTAAAATGTTCGAGGTTCGAAATTCGATTCGAACAGCCGCTCACTGTTCGAGTGTTCGAATGGGTTTCGAACCCCATTATAGTCTATGGGGAACATAAACTCGTTAAGGGGGAAACCCAAATTCGTGTCTGGAGGGTCACCAAGTCCACTATGACACCCCAGGAAATGATACCAACACCCTGGAATGACACTGGGACAGCAGGGGAAGCATGTCTGGGGGCATAAAAGTCACTTTATTTCATGGAAATCCCTGTCAGTTTGCGATTTTCGCAAGCTAACTTTTCCCCATAGAAATGCATTGGCCAGAGTACGGAACTCGACCAATCAGCGCTGGCTCTGCTGGAGGAGGCGGAGTCTAAGATCGCTCCACACCAGTCTCCATTCAGGTCCGACCTTAGACTCCGCCTCCTCCGGCAGAGCCAGCGCTGATTGGCCGAAGGCTGGCCAATGCATTCCTATGCGAATGCAGACTTAGCAGTGCTGAGTCAGTTTTGCTCAACTACACATCTGATGCACACTCGGCACTGCTACATCAGATGTAGCAATCTGATGTAGCAGAGCCGAGGGTGCACTAGAACCCCTGTGCAAACTCAGTTCACGCTAATAGAATGCATTGGCCAGCGCTGATTGGCCAATGCATTCTATTAGCCCGATGAAGTAGAGCTGAATGTGTGTGCTAAGCACACTCATTCAGCACTGCTTCATCACGCCAATACAATGCATTAGCCAGTGCTGATTGGCCAGAGTACGGAATTCGGCCAATCAGCGCTGGCCAATGCATTCTATTAGCCCGATGAAGTAGAGCTGAATGTGTGTGCTAAGCACACACATTCAGCACTGCTTCATCACGCCAATACAATGCATTAGCCAGTGCTGATTGGCCAGAGTACGGAATTCGGCCAATCAGCGCTGGCTCTGCTGGAGGAGGCGGAGTCTAAGGTCGGACCTGAATGGAGACTGGTGTGGAGCGATCTTAGACTCCGCCTCCTCCAGCAGAGCCAGCGCTGATTGGCCGAATTCCGTACTCTGGCCAATCAGCACTGGCTAATGCATTGTATTGGCGTGATGAAGCAGTGCTGAATGTGTGTGCTTAGCACACACATTCAGCTCTACTTCATCGGGCTAATAGAATGCATTGGCCAGCGCTGATTGGCCGAATTCCGTACTCTGGCCAATCAGTGCTGGCCAATGCATTCTATTAGCTTGATGAAGCAGAGTGTGCACAAGGGTTCAAGCGCACCCTCGGCTCTGATGTAGCAGAGCCGAGGCTGCACAAGGGTTCAAGCGCACCCTCGGCTCTGATGTAGGAGAGCCGAGGGTGCACTTGAACCCTTGTGCACCCTCAGCTCTGCTACATCAGAGCCGAGGGTGCGCTTGAACCCTTGTGCACACTCTGCTTCATCAAGCTAATAGAATGCATTGGCCAGCGCTGATTGGCCAATGTATTCTATTAGCCTGATGAAGTAGAGCTGAATGTGTGTGCTTAGCACACACATTCAGCTCTACTTCATCGGGTTAATAGAATGCATTGTCCAGCGCTGATTGGCCAGAGTACGGAACTCGACCAATCAGCGCTGGCTCTGCTGGAGGAGGCGGAGTCTAAGATCGCTCCACACCAGTCTCCATTCAGGTCCGACCTTAGACTCCGCCTCCTCCAGCAGAGCCAGCGCTGATTGGCCGAATTCCGTACTCTGGCCAATCAGCACTGGCTAATGCATTGTATTGGCGTGATGAAGCAGTGCTGAATGTGTGTGCTTAGCACACACATTCAGCTCTACTTCATCGGGCTAATAGAATGCATTGGCCAGCGCTGATTGGCCGAATTCCGTACTCTGGCCAATCAGCACTGGCTAATGCATTGTATTGGCGTGATGAAGCAGTGCTGAATGTGTGTGCTTAGCACACACATTCAGCTCTACTTCATCGGGCTAATAGAATGCATTGGCCAGCGCTGATTGGCCGAATTCCGTACTCTGGCCAATCAGCACTGGCTAATGCATTGTATTGGCGTGATGAAGCAGTGCTGAATGTGTGTGCTTAGCACACACATTCAGCTCTACTTCATCGGGCTAATAGAATGCATTGGCCAGCGCTGATTGGCCGAATTCCATACTCTGGCCAATCAGCACTGGCTAATGCATTGTATTGGCGTGATGAAGCAGTGCTGAATGAGTGTGCTTAGCACACACATTCAGCTCTACTTCATCGGGCTAATAGAATGCATTGGCCAATCAGCGCTGGCCAATGCATTCTATTAGCGTGAACTGAGTTTGCACAGGGGTTCTAGTGCACCCTCGGCTCTGCTACATCAGATTGCTACATCTGATGTAGCAGTGCCGAGTGTGCATCAGATGTGTAGTTGAGCAAAACTGACTCAGCACTGCTAAGTCTGCATTCGCATAGGAATGCATTGGCCAGCCTTCGGCCAATCAGCGCTGGCTCTGCCGGAGGAGGCGGAGTCTAAGGTCGGACCTGAATGGAGACTGGTGTGGAGCGATCTTAGACTCCGCCTCCTCCAGCAGAGCCAGCGCTGATTGGTCGAGTTCCGTACTCTGGCCAATCAGCGCTGGCCAATGCATTCTATTAACCCGATGAAGTAGAGCTGAATGTGTGTGCTTAGCACACACATTCAGCTCTACTTCATCAGGCTAATAGAATACATTGGCCAATCAGCGCTGGCCAATGCATTCTATTAGCTTGATGAAGCAGAGTGTGCACAAGGGTTCAAGCGCACCCTCGGCTCTGATGTAGCAGAGCTGAGGGTGCACAAGGGTTCAAGTGCACCCTCGGCTCTCCTACATCAGAGCCGAGGGTGCGCTTGAACCCTTGTGCAGCCTCGGCTCTGCTACATCAGAGCCGAGGGTGCGCTTGAACCCTTGTGCACACTCTGCTTCATCAAGCTAATAGAATGCATTGGCCAGCACTGATTGGCCAGAGTACGGAATTCGGCCAATCAGCGCTGGCCAATGCATCCCTATGGGAAAAAGTTTATCTCACAAAAATCACAATTACACACCCGATAGAGCCCCAAAAAGTTATTTTTAATAACATTCCCCCCTAAATAAAGGTTATCCCTAGCTATCCCTGCCTGTACAGCTATCCCTGTCTCATAGTCACAAAGTTCACATTCTCATATGACCCGGATTTGAAATCCACTATTCGTCTAAAATGGAGGTCACCTGTTTTCGGCAGCCAATGACTTTTTCCAATTTTTTTCAATGCCCCCGGTGTCGTAGTTCCTGTCCCACCTCCCCTGCGCTGTTATTGGTGCAAAAAAGGCGCCAGGGAAGGTGGGAGGGGAATCGAATTTTGGCGCACTTTACCACGTGGTGTTCGATTCGATTCGAACATGGCGAACACCCTGATATCCGATCGAACATTTGTTCGATAGAACACTGTTCGCTCATCTCTAGAAATAAGCTTTATAAATTTTATACATTTATTAACCCGAGTGGGTCACTACTAGCCACAGAATATACATCAGTGCCGGTCAAGCTCTTTACCTGAGGAAGAGGCCTAGAGCCTTGAAAGCTTGTAATCTGTCATCATTATTAGATAGCCATTAAAAAGGTATCAACTACTGAAGACTCTCAAGTTTTTGTTTTATATTTCATATCCACTGGTTAACACGGTACAAAAATATTTTTCCTTATAGGGGCTGTAGCAGTCTGATGACTGTAAGTAGACATCAGCACCATCTAAGTGAATAAAGCGGATGGACACAGTAATAATAATAATAATAATAATAATAATTAATAAATTAAAGCTACCCGGTGCGGTCCAGTCACAAGACCCAGCAGTCACGTTAGCATGACAAGTGGAACTGAAAGTAGAAATTTTCTATGTATATTTTTATTTCAATGGTATGAAGGTCCATAGTACATAAGCTCAGATGAGATTTTCCTGGTTGCCTAACTCTCATCTTGACCATTAATAAGTGTGTAAAACAGAATAATAGAGCCTACCATTGACTCTGCTTTGTAAAACACATTACCTATTGATTTTACTAATAATAGTAATAAATCTCAATTTAATTGGCCACTTAAGAATGATTACTAAAATGTTATAATAGCTACAGCGACCTGGAATTGGCCAGGTGACATGCATAATTTAGGAAGAACGTTGGACTAAATCTCTGTTTGTTAAATTGTAATTATACTAAAAAAATATCAATTTTTGTGTGGTACTGTAGATGAATAAGTATTAACTTTATATTAAATGAGACAATGCTCTATGGATAATAATAGGACATTAATATGTTGGACATATTGAAAAGAGGTTATGTTACTTACCTTCTCCACACTAGCATGGGTCATCACAGTCCCTGTTGTTCATGGAGGCCAAGCCAATTTTCATGTTCATTGTTCCACATAGGCACTGACCAGCAATTCTGATCCTCATGGCAGTCTGTCTTGGGTTAACAAGTGACCAGTTCCTCTGGATCCTGTTGGACCAGATGGCATCTTCTGTCTGATGGTGACCCTTGACTGCTTTGCTGATCACTATCCTGGTTTGTTGTGTTCTGCCATCTCTGTTAAACCTTTAGTTCTTGACCTTGCAATGTTCTTGAAGATTTACCACCAGCAGTATTAGATTATTCTATACAGTGACCTTGGGATCCACCTGAGATGACGTCGACAGAACCTTGCCAAGGTTACATGGTGACCACGAGTAAATTCCTTAGACCCTACCCCGCATTCTATCCTGTGGCAAATAGATCACAGTTTCTAGAGTCCACTTCTCCGTTAAACAGTATGTGACAGATCATTTAGAAATGTGTAAATTGTAAGATATCAATAAAAATACAGATATGGGAGAATTAAATAACCTTGAATATGGGGCCTTAGCAATTAGGTAAATAAATAGAGAGACCAATAGATCCACTGTCCAAGACCAGATGAAGATGACATGGCTGCCAATGTTTACATAACTATGGAGACCGAAACACTTGGGACCCTACTGTAGATGCTCTGCAAAGTAGTAAACTGAATAGAATCCAATAGAAGGAGAAAAAGGCCCCCTCCATTATCTGAGTCCTTCAGTTGACATTGATAAGGTTACTGGTTGGTGCCATATTCTTCTATTGGACTGGTGCTATATCTCATTAAAAGGGTAGTCCAGTTTCAGACAAGTATCACTGAGTATTTATATACTAGGTGAAGACTACTTGCTGCTTATTTTCTTCAGGTCTTGACAAGGACTGTTTAGTATTGCAGCACTGACCCTCAGAGAAGGCTAATCTAATGGAAAATGCAACAGTTTAGAGGTGAAATGATGCACTATACAAGTCCAAAATTGCAGGACTCCATTGATGTTGGAGGTATGTTTGAACGTAAAACTGACCATACTCTTTGGCTTAACTTGGCTAACCTGGTAGGGATGAGAAAGGGTCGGGGGGATATCGTCACTCCATAGGGAGAGACCACCATATAGGTGTATAGAGTCTTATTAAGCCTTTAGCTCTCCACTATGCAAGGGATCATGGGAAGAATATGCAAATCTGTCTTTCGTGATGTAATTAGGAAGACAGTGCCTCAGTATGTGCACACCAATAGAGGGCGCTAGCTGAGGATTCTTCCCATGATCCCTTGCACAGTGGAGAGCTAAAAGCTATTACTCTGACAAGGATGATTAGTCATACATGTATGTTTTTTCTATTGAGAGAGGCAGGGGTATGCTCAAGGGACCTTGTAGTCCCCCTTCCCCACCACTGCAACAGCATCATCGATGTCCCAACTCTAGAAGGAAAATGGTGGCGAGGATCAGGAATGCCACAGGAAGTTTGAATAATGGTGAGGGGTTTATTGACAGGTTGGTTTCCCTGTCCCCAGGGGTAGTGCCACATTAGCACTCCTGTTCATCACCTCACTAGGACAGAGGAGGAGCAGAGCTGCACTGATCCTTCCTCATTCTGATATCCCAGCCAGCTGATGAATATTATTGTGACACTGCCACCGGGGACTAAGAACCATATAAACCACTGTGTTCTAACCCCCACCCCATTATTGAACATCCTGGGGTGCTTCCCTTGTGGGAAGGGCAGACCCCCTCCCCCTTTCTGGTTATGCTCTGGAGAGTGGTGAATAAACTGCTGCTGGCCATGTCTTGTAGAGTCAAACTTGTTCTTTCGCTTGACTCCTAAAATTTGGGACATTCCCATTCCTATTTAATGGTCAGATAACATCAATCTAAGGTGCGAGTCATCATGGTACAATTCTAAACCATGATATACCAGCATACCATAAATCCTTAAACCCGTGTCTTACAGTCTCGCAACATCGTACATCGAGTATCAGGCTTACCTTATTATACGTTTGGGGAAACTAATTTAATTGTATCTCAGCTGCCATGTCTGACACGACGCTTATTTTCTTTGCATGTTGATGAAATGTTAATACAAATACATCTGTAGGACAAAAAGAAGCCGGTGACAGAAGATTAGATATTTAACCAACCTTACCAACCTGCCAATCTCACATCATATTGGAAAGCTAAGTATATAACAACGCAATATAAATTAAAAGATCTCATTTCCACCTTCACAAGTCAAGTCAGAATGTTCTCACCAACCTGGAATAAGTTGAAAAAAACGGAGCCGTTCTTTGGCATCATTTGGCACCTGTCAAAATCTCCAGCTTATAAAAACAAAATATATTATCTCAATTTCATTGAAAACCTGTCATATTTGACATCATTTCTTGTGCATATCAAGACGTAGTATTTGATAAGTATCAGCACCCGGAACATTGCGTTGCCACCTTATTTCTCTATTAAAGGGTTCAGGTTAAGTGGGTGACTGCTGTCCGACGTAAACAGGTAACCTTAATGATAGATATAGGATGTTATTAGTAAAAATAAACATAATTTAATAAACTTTTAATTGGAGTTTGATAATAAAATTCCTCTCTTATGTTATATGAGAAGACACGGGCTAGTAGTAAGCAATGTAAGGCAATAGAAATTATTGATGAAAAACATTTTCTCGACTCATAGAGGAAAGAAGCTTGAAAAGTTACTCAAGGACAAAATCCTTGTTAGCAAATGAGAATATCCTCGTGGTACTAGGGACTTCATTGTGCAATGTCGCAGCCTACGGCTTTTAACCCAGTGTCTAACTAATCAAAACTAACTAATGGCCCAAGGCAACGTTCCAGTTGTCTACAGACAGGACAGATGCTGTCAGAAAGATGGAGCTGGCCCTGGTCCTGAATCTTGCAGTCTAGCTGTTGCTTGGGAAACAGGAAATTACAGTGATTCCAAAAAAGGTGAATGTTCTCTTTGATGTTAAAGAAGAGGAAAAAAAAGAAAAAAAATGGCAAATCCGCTCATCTCAATCCTAAATTTATCAGCCCAAATCTATACTATAAAATTATTATTATTATTATTATTATTATTATTGTCATGTATGATCTTTTTACACTAAAGTTGTTAAGTGTGTGATTTTTTAATTTTTATTAGCAATCCATATTTTACTAATAATACATAAATAGTGTAACTGTAGTTGATCAACATAGGTATCAGCAGCAGCAAATATACACTGATAATGTATCAAAGGCTTGGGCCACGTCGGGGCAAGTACAGGTCAGAGAAATCTACAACATTTTGTAACTATGCAATAAAAAAAGACATGAAATCTAGTGGGTTTTCTGGGACTTATTGGCTTACCTTCAGGAGTAAAGGGTATGTCCATTTCCAGGATCATATTCAAATGTGTAGGGGTTTTCCCTCGAACATAAAAATATTTAATTTTATAGACAAGTGAAACTTGTTTGCAAATATAAGTCATTAACAATGTTGCAGAGCTTGAATAATTTATCTAACTATCTTAGGGGTGACAGTCTGATTGCCATACGTATGCAAATCATAATGAAATAGAAACTAAGATATATACTGTATATGAAGTTAGCTTAGTAGAAGCAGTGGTGCGGACCCAAAAAGTCAAGAGAGGGACACAAAATAAAACTGGTTTATTTAGTAAAACAGGAAAAATAAATAAACCTTCACTTCAGGCATAAAATGAGCAAAAACAAAATACAGCCTTAAATACAGGCAAAAACAAAACATGTTCCTGCTCGTCCGAGCGACTAGCTAAACAGAAGTAATGACCTAACTATACGTGTGGCTTACTACTAAACACACGAAAAAACACAAGCACAAATTGGTCTCACCGGACTCAGCGTCATAGGACAGACCCAGACTCCTCCTCACTTCCTGGATCTGCCCTGAAGTGCAGGCTCTGCAACCATTGGCCAATAAGTCTATGACCGCCATCTGGGGCTGAAGCCTATTCCAGACCTGACAATACAAAATATTTTTTACAAAAACAGCCCAAATCAACTAAAGTTAGAAAAATCAAAAAAAAAAAAAAAAGAGAAAACGCACTTACATGCCCCAGTATGAAAAAATCGCTTGGTAGATCCGCAGGAGTTGTATGGTGCACGGGATGTCTTCCCCCGTTGGAAGAACATAATTCAATAGAAAGAAAGATCCAGGTTTCCCAGCACAGAATACTCTGCGTTTGATCGTAGTATAAAACTTAGCTTTTATTTATTGTCGTCATACAGCCGATAAAATTGGATTATGCCAACATGATGTTTGGGACAGAAGGAGTTTGTGTCCTTGCGCCTACGCGTTTCGGAGGGCAACCTCCTTATTCATGGCATAAAAGGTGTACTGAACAAAATACTTAAATAAGATAAAATAAAAACATAAGAAAAGGATTCAAGCCCTTCCGTTTCCGTAATCACCGAGTTGTCAATCACTATAAGTATATGCAAACAGGTGAAGAAAGGGTGAAGAGATATTTGAAAAACACAATATATAGCATTTAAAAAGTGTATGATACAATTGTGAGAAAATTCTAACATTGAATTATTATGAAAAATAAGTAAATACACAAGTATACAGTCTACCCAGTATATTACGTAACACTAGACGGGATGACATGCACATGTGAAAATTATATTATTATTAATGTCATATCATAAAAAAGAGTACCTACAATCGAGACAGAATGTCAGAATAACCCGAAATCCAACTATTTATATTCATTCCCATTATGACATTATAACTGTTCCTCATAAAGTAGCCATAGGGAAAGTAGTAGTAAGGGAATGAATGTGCGCGGCCGCGGTTGTACAATTCCCTTAATAAAGATGGTGTCTTGTGTGCTAAGTATATGCGCACTATAGTATTTGCGCATGTTCCCTGATACAACCAACTTTATTGTTCCTGTCATTATGTCTTCATACTATGGTTATGTTGATCGCGTGTGCTCGTTTAAACAAATACCTATCACAGCGAGAAAAGCGCATCATAAGATGATGAATCAATAAGAAGGTAAGTTCTATTCTAATATAATTTTAAATAGATGTAATTTGATAGATGATTTTCAAAATTAGTTATAACAAAATGTCATAGAATAGAGATGTTAAAACTAATATTATAATAGGTAAAGAAAATGTACCCCTATTAGTATAGATATGATAGATCCGTTTTGTAATTCAGTCCTTTGGGGTATCTTGTATCCAATTTGAAAATCCAGGATGCCTCCCTTCTATAAATTTTACGTTGCCAATTGCCATTACGGAGGGGTTTTGCTACAAGTTCTATCCCATAAAATCTAAAGGCAGAAATATCACCATGATGGATGTTTTGAAAATGTTTTGCAGCACCAGAAGTTGGTGTAGTGTGTGTATTAACGCAACTCCATAGGTGTTCAGAGATTCTGACTTTAAGTTTTCTGGAAGTGCATCCTATATAATTTAAATTGCACTCTTCACACGTAATAACATATATGACGTGGTCAGAATTGCAATTGATGAAGTCATTGATTTGGTAAGTACGATTTTGTTCTGAGGTCATAAATAATTTTGTTTGTTTGGTATAACTGCATGTTCCACATCTAGGTTGGCCACATCTAAAAAACCCTTTTATGTTCAACCAAGTATCAGATTTGGACAAGGGTTTTGAGGAGAAATAACTTGGGGATAACCAATTCCCCAATGTTCGTCCCCTCTTTGCAATAAATTTGCAGCCTTTATCCAATATATTATTAAGTATCTCATCTTGGTGTAATATTGGCATATTTTTCTTAATAATTTTAATTATATCATTATAATTTTGGCTGAACATGGTGGAGAAGTATACTGTCTCATCTTTGTTGTTACTGTTGAGGTTACGGTTCTTGGATCCTAAAAGATCATCTCTTGTTTTGTTTGCTACTATTTTTTCAGCCCGTTTTAAACTCCATCGTGGGTATCCCCGAGATGATAGTCTGTCATGCATTATCTTGGCTTGTTCTTTAAAGTCCCTTTCTGAGGAGCAGATTCTTTTTAGTCTGGTGAGTTCACCGACTGGTATGGACTTAATAGTGTGTTTCGGATGTGCACTTTTTGCGTGTAAGATGGTATTACCTGCTTCTTTTTTTCGGAACATTTTAGTAACCACTCTACCATTTTCATTGTCCCCTAATAACACTACATCTAAGAAACAAATAGTTTTAGAGTCATAATTGGAGGTAAATTCTAGATTGAATGTATTGTTGTTGATATATTCCATAAAGGGGGCAATGTTGCTATCATCTCCAGTCCACACTATAAGGACGTCATCTATATAACGTCCATAGTAGGTCAAATTGCTGGTGAATGGATTGTTACTAGAGAAAATGTAGTGTTCTTCCCAATATGACATTGTCAAATTTGCTAAGGATGGAGAAAATTTGGCCCCCATAGGGACTCCACAGGTTTGTAAGAAAAAATCGCCATCAAATGAAAAGTAGTTATGTTTAATGAGGTAATCTATCACTGTAATTATGTATTCGTTCAGTTCCTCAGTGTAATTCGAATATGTATATAAGTGATACGATAACGCCTCCAAGGCTATATTGTGTGGTATCATTGAATACAAAGATTTTACATCGCAGGTAAGCCAACCGTAGTTAGATGTCCATGCAAAATTATTAAAAAGTCTAAGAAGATCTTTTGTATCCCGTATATATCCCGGTGTTCTCAAAACTAAGGGTTGCAATAATGAATCGACCCAAGAGCTAAGACGTTCATTAATAGAGCCTATTCCCGATATTATTGGTCTTAAAGGGGGGGAAATCAGGCTTTTGTGGATCTTGGGAAGACCGTGGAATATTGGTGTAACAGGGGAGTCTACAAATAAGTATTTGGCCTCTTTCTCAGTCAAGATTCCTTCATTTATACCCTCCATTAATATTTTCTGTAGGGAGGTAGAGATAGAATTAATCGGGTCTTGTGACAATTTTCTATAAATGTTTGTATCGTTTAATATGTTGTTAGCCATTAGTTGGTAATCAGATTTATTCATAATAACTACCTTCCCCCCTTTATCTGCCATTCTGATTGTAATACGTGGGTCATCATGTAAATTATGCAAAGTCTGACGTTCTATTTTAGTTAGGTTATGAGAACTGGCATTGGTAGTATGATTTTGATTAAGTTTTTTCAAGTCTTGTTCAACTGCGATTTGGAAATGATCCAGTGCAGGAACTCTCGATGCAATGGGATAAAAATCCGGGTTTGATATATTGACCTTACATTTAGTAATATGTCTATCATGGGTTTGTGTGGTATTGAGTGTGTGTAGATTGACTAAACACAATTGTTCCTGAAAACTCAAAGAGTCATATTCATTAGTTAGAGTCAAATCAACAACATCATCATCCTTATTAAGGTTACTAGCATAGAAATGCCGTTTAACCGTTAAAGTTCTTACTAATTTATTCACATCAAGTAGCGTATTAAAAATATCAAATTTTTCCGTGGGTACAAAGTTCAACCCTTTATTCAATATTTTGTAGCATGTCTCATCAAAGGTAAAATCAGATAGATTGACAACATTATATTTGTCTTCCAAGTTTATTTTAGACTCAGTTGTCATCAGCAAATCAGTGGTGGAAGTAGATGTTGTGGATTCTATGGTTTGTAGTGACTCCTGGTTCGTAATGGTCTGTTTTCTCTTATGTTTGCGCCCTCCCCTGTGTATTTTATTTTTGTTTGTTTTGGATTTTTTTGGATAGTCCCGCTGTTGTTTCTGTTCGTTGCCTTGGTTGAATCTCCTCCTGGGGATAAAAAAGATGATGATGAACAGTCCGTGTCCGTGATATCCCAATCTTTCTCAGAGGAACTAAAGGATACTCTTCTAGTGTTGTTATAGTCTCTTTGTTCTCGGTAATCTCTCCTCACTAATCTGCGTTTTTTCAAAATTGACCGTGGAGTGTATAGTGATGTTGAGGTATTGTCATTCCATCTGTACACTGTTCCATTTTCGTAATCCTGTGTATCTCTTTTAAACTTTTTCTGTTTCAGTGAGGCAATATCATCTTCCAAATTCCTCATTTTGGATTGCAGATTAGACCAGATGTCTTTATATTTTTGTGTTTCTGCATAGGGAGTGAGATTTTTCTTGATTTCTTCCAAAGAAGTTTTAAGAGTAACCAATTTATTTGTCTCTTTTTTAATGATAAGATCCATTAGTTTCATAGAACATTCTGTGAGTATATCCTCCCAAGCAGATTTAAATTCCAGATCATAAACTGTTGTCGGGAATTTTTTTATTCGTAGTCCTCTTGGGATCATGCGTTTTTCGATATAGGAACCTAAGGTTTTCTGGTCCCACCATGTTCTTAACTCTTGTGTTCTTATTTTTTGATATTTAGTCAAAAGTTGTGACATATCGTCTTGTACTGAAGCTTGAACTGCATTCATATTGAAAATCTCAGCAAATCTCTTCTGTCTATCTTCATCTGAGTCCATCTTGTAATCGTTACGTATTTAAAACCGAATGATTGGTCGGTGTATGTTATTTATTGATGAAAATTATGTTATACTGGGGCTATGTAGTGTGTAATTGTTATATTAAAATCCAAGAAAAACTTTTTTGATTGGGCACGTGAATGTAGCGGGGAAAGTCAAACAATACAAAATATTTTTTACAAAAACAGCCCAAATCAACTAAAGTTAGAAAAATCAAAAAAAAAAAAAAAAAAAAAAAAAAAGAGAAAACGCACTTACATGCCCCAGTATGAAAAAATCGCTTGGTAGATCCGCAGGAGTTGTATGGTGCACGGGATGTCTTCCCCCGTTGGAAGAACGTAATTCAATAGAAAGAAAGATCCAGGTTTCCCAGCACAGAATACTCTGCGTTTGATCGTAGTATAAAACTTAGCTTTTATTTATTGTCGTCATACAGCCGATAAAATTGGATTATGCCAACATGATGTTTGGGACAGAAGGAGTTTGTGTCCTTGCGCCTACGCGTTTCGGAGGGCAACCTCCTTATTCATGGCATAAAAGGTGTACTGAACAAAATACTTAAATAAGATAAAATAAAAACATAAGAAAAGGATTCAACCCCTTCCGTTTCCGTAATCACCGAGTTGTCAATCACTATAAGTATATGCAAACAGGTGAAGAAAGGGTGAAGAGATATTTGAAAAACACAATATATAGCATTTAAAAAGTGTATGATACAATTGTGAGAAAATTCTAACATTGAATTATGCTGGGAAACCTGGATCTTTCTTTCTATTCCAGACCTGCCCTGGACCACACATAAGTAAGGAATCTGGGGCTGGTATAGCAGGACTCCAACACTCTTCCTGTCACCTTCTCACAATATATACTGTATATATATATATATATATATATATATATATATATATATATATATATATATTCAAATAACTTCTACATGGTGCATTTAGTAACCAAGAAGGAGGCTCACATTGTGTTTCCAATGACTCCTGGTATGAAGGTATGTAACTAGATAGAAATGGGCAATGGTGAATTATTCATTTATATGATTTGAAGCACTGCCCTCCCTGATTAAGTGGGATGATGACAGTACAGTGGGAGCTTCAACTGTTACTACATGGGGTGGCGCAGGCAGGAGATACCACCCCAGGGTGCACCAACTGCATAACAATACATAACAAACATACTTACTTTCAACTGTGATCAGCTTTAACCCCTTCCCGCCGATGGCATTTTTTGATTTTCGTTTTTCATTTTTGACTCCCCTCCTTCTAAACCACATAACTTTTTTATTTCTCCGCTCCCAGAGCCATATGAGGTCTTAATTTTTGCGGGACAAATTTTTCTTCATGATCCCACCATTAATTATTCTATATAATGTACTGGGAAGCAGGAAAAAAATTCAGAATGGGGTGGATTTGAAGAAAAAATGCATTTCTGTGACTTTCTTACGGGCTTTGGTTTTACGGCGTTCACTGGCAGCCAAAATGACATGTCCCCTATATTCTGTGTTTCGGTACGGTTCCAGGGATACCAAATTTATATGGTTTTATTTACATTTTGACACCTAAAAAAAATTCCAAAACTGTGTTAAAAAATTTTTTTTCTAAAAGTTGCCATATTCCGACGGCCGTAACTTTTTTATACGTAAGTGTATGGGGATGCATAGGGCGTCTTTTTTTGCGGGGTTGGGTGTACTTTTTAGTTCTACCATTTTTGGGAAATGTTACTGCTTTGATCACTTTTTATTCAAATTTTTATCAGAATCAAAACAGTGAAAAAACGGCAGTTTGGCACTTTCGACTATTTTTACCGCTACGGCGTTTACCGATCAGAAAAAATATTTTTATAGATTTGTAGAGCGGGCGATTTTGGACGCGGGGATACCTAACACGTATATGTTTCACAGTTTTTAACTACTTTTATATGTGTTCTAGGGAAAGGGGGGTGATTTGAACTTTTAATTCTTTTTATATTTTTTTATATTTTTTTAACTTTTTTTTTTTTTTGCATTTATTAGACCCCCTAGGGGTGTTGAACACCAGGGGGTCTGATCACTAATGCAATGCATTACAATGCTAATGCATTGCAATGCATTGCAAAAAATCATCCTTTCTTTTGCAGGCTGCATAGACCAGCCTGCAAAAGAGAGGCTTTGCAGACAAGCCTGGGAGCCTGTACAAGGCTCCCGGCTGTCATGGCAATGGGACGTCAGCCCTGGAGCATGCTCCAGGAGCCGGCGATCCCTGCCAAAATGGCGGCGCCCATGCGCCGCCGGGAAAATGGCGCCTCCGGCGCCTTTGACCACGGCGCCGGAGGGGTTAATGCCTCCGATCGGTCCCCGGACCGATCGGAGGCATTAGAGCCGGTTGTCTACTGCTTAAAGCAGTAGACACCCGGCGGCTATGGCGGCCGCCCGGCTCCCGGGCGGTCGCTATAGTTACAGACCCGACATGCGCCGTACTATTACGGCGCATGTCAGGAAGGGGTTAAAATACCTGCACTGTGTGATCAAAAGTATCCGGGCACCTGGCTGAAAATGACTTACAAGTTGGTGGCGCCATCCAAGGGTAATGCTGGAATTCAATATGGTGTTGGCCCACCCTTAGCCTTGATGACAGCTTCCACTCTCGCAGGCATACATTCAATCAGGTGCTGGAAGGTTTCTTGGGGAATGGCAGCCCATTCTTCACAGAGTGCTGCACTGAGGAGAGGTATCGATGTAGGTCGGTGAGGCCTGGCACGAAGTCGGCGTTCAAAAACATCTCAAAGGTGTTCTATAGGATTCAAGTCAGGACTCTGTGCAGGCCAGTCCATTACAGAGATGTTATTGTTGTGTAACCACTCCGCCACAGGCCGTGCAGTATGAACAGGTGCTCGATCGTGTTGAAAGATGCAATCGCCATCCCCGAATTGCTCTTCAACAGTGGGAAGCAAGAAGGGGTTTAAAACATCAATGTAGGCCTGTGCTGTGATAGTGCCACGCAAAACAACAAGGGGTGCAAGCCCCCTCCATGAAAAACACGACCACACCATAACACCACCGCCTCTGAATTTTACTGTTGGCAATACACACGCTGGCAGATGACGTTCACCGTCCATTCGCCATACCCACACCTTGCTATCGGATTGCCACATTGTGTACCGTGATTCGTCACTCCACACATTTTTCCACTGTTCAATCGTCCAATGTTTACTCTCCTTACACCAAGTGAGGCGTCATTTTGCATTGACCTGCGTGATGTGTGGCACCCAATCACCTGACCAAGTTCGAAGTCCGTGAGTTCCACGGAGCGCCCCATTCTGCTCTCTCACGATGTCTAATGTCTACTGAGGTCGCTGATATGGAGTACCTGGCAGTAGGTGGCAGCACAATGCACCTAATATTAAAAACGTATGTTTTTGGGGGTGTCTGAGTACTTTCGATTACATAGTGTATGTGTACACTGTTACCAGTAGATATATATGTTAGCATTTTGTACCATATACTGTCTGCATTTTTTACTAGTTTAATTATTTAACAGAAAATAATCGAAATGCAAAGAAAAGTCACCTTTCCTGGTTTCTTGCACCAATAATTTGTTACTAGACATCAGTTTCTAAGTAACTGCTATGGTATATAGGGGTTCTGTGGGTTCTAAAATAAATCTTGGCAGGCTGAGAATTCATTTGAACAGTTTCTATCTACATTATTAGAAATAGCATCTGTTATATGCAGATTCTATATGACAATGATAAGCATATTTAAATTCATACAAGTGAAATTATAGAGGTAAATCTTATTAAAATTGGACTTAAAGGGGTATTCTCATACACAGAACCATTTTTAAATTTGTAGAAAATTAAACATTTTTGAAAATATAAGTAAAGATTTTGCAGAGTTTTAAAGATTTTCTTTAAAGTTGATACGACCATGAATGCAGGGACTTTCTAAGGTCAGAAAATCAGCCATGATTTCCTTATTGTAGCAGAGATATTGTCTCATGCATGTAGGGTCCCTGCCTGATAACCTGGCTACAATAAGGAGATTATGGCTGGGTTTCTGTCAAGTCCTTGACCATAGAAAGATTTTACATTCATGGTCTTATCCACTGGCAACCGAACAAGTCACCAGTTTACATTTGCAAAAATTTTTAGATTTTTAATTATCTACAGATATAAATATGGTTAAGTTCATGGGCATATCCCTTTAATTTAGTAATATATAGTTGAGCCCATTAGCTGAGTGTTACAGAAACAGTATAGAGCAACGATACTTGACTGTTTCCAGAAATTCTGCCCTGGTCATTGGGATTTACGAGCAGCTATTCCAATCTCAGCAGTGTTTCTTATTAGAGATGAGCGAACAGTGAAATATTCGAGATTTGATGTTCGTTTCGAGTAGAGCCTCAATATTCGACTACTCGATTTAATATTGAATCCCATTATAGTCTATGGGAAAAAATGCTTGTTTCAGGGGAAACTACTATTCGACTAAAGGAGAGTCACCATGTCCACAAGTAGCAGGAGGAGAGTGTTTAGGAGGAGCTCTGTGCAGTTAAAGCGCACGGACCTCATTATAGTCTATGGGGTCCGTGCGCTTTAACTGCACAGCGCTTGCAGTTGTGCTGATGTAAAGTAAGCTCCCTCGTAACCACAAGCTGCCAGCTCTCCCATCTAGCAAAGATGAACCTTTGTCAAATCAACGCTGGTTCTGCAGAAGACTTGTCCTTGCTAGTCGGGAGAGCTGACAGCTTGCTGTTATGAGGGAGCTTAGTTTTTCTCATAGGAATGAATTGACCAGCGTTGATTGGCCAGTGTATAGAATTCGGCCAATCAACGCTTGTTCTGCCAGAGGCTCGACTGCTGTGGTCCAATCTTAGACTCTGCCTCCTCACAGATGAGCCTCCGGCAAAACCAGCGTTGATTGGCTGAATGCTGTACACTGGCCAATCAACGCTGGTCAATTCATTCCTATGAGAAAAAGTCATCTCCCTCGTAATAGCAAGCTGCCAGCTCCTAGCAAGAACGAGCCTGCTGCAGAACCACCATTGATTGGCCGAATGCTATACAGTGTATACACTGTATAGCATTCGGCCAATCAACGCTGGTTCTGAATCGAATATTTACTGTGAATAGCTAGTAGTAATCGATCGAGTACCTACTCGATCTAATACTACTTGTTCATCTCTATTTCTTATGCTAATGAGCCATCTGCAGAATAGGTCATCAGTATCTGAATGGGGAATGGTGGAGGGTCCAACACTCCTACCCCACGCTATTCCGCTAATCTCATGTCTAAGAGCTGGAAACTACTGCCAAGGATGGATCAGTAGAATCTCTGCTACTTTTCAAGTAATAAGTGTAGAGCTTCAGTACTTTGGCAACACCACTATAACATGGATCGGCCAGAGTTGGGCGCTGTTTTTCGGCCACTGTCTTATGTAGTAGATTCCAATGCCGAGTCAGTTGATCGGTTTAGGGTCTGGGTGTATCAAGCAGTATCCGATTGGATACTAATAACTTACTTATCAGTTTATCCTGGACAACCCCTTAAGGATAGGTCATCAATTATAAAGCCATGAAAACCCCTTTAATTTTTTTTTCCCATTTTGTGTTTTTTTTGTATAGCATCCCAATAGTTTCATCACCTCAAATGTTTGTGAACATAATGAAATATAGGCAGTCATGAAATTCCCTAGAAAATGTTATTACTACTATCATGAACAATGGATCTGCGCGCTTTGAACAGACAAGTGAATGATAGATGATATCCGATTGCATATATTGATTTATTTCTGTGTGTCATTTGTTTTACTCCATTATTTCTTTTCACTAATTTTGCCATAATAGTAAAGTGTAGATGGCAATGGATTTGATTTTCTATTTTATTTGTACAGATGTTAAATTACCATAAAAATGATCTAATAAAAAGAATTAAAGTTGAAATCACAAAGCAGTAAAGCATCGGCGTATTTAAAGTTTACTGTTCCTCTATTAAGTACCCTTTGTTTTGGGTTTACAATTACAGATGTAGCAAAGCTTAACTTGACACTGAATGTGTTAACAACACTGTGGCACAGAGTGTTAACTAGACTCGTTCAATGGATTTTATATGGCTTTTGTTGCCTTTTTTTGATAAAGTTAAACACGAGTACATCTGCATGTGTAGCAATACCTAGACTAAACAGTGGTGTTCAATGCCGGTAGACCACTCACCTGCCAGAATAACTGGGGGAAGAGGGACCCTGTCACTGGCCCCACCCATTCAATGGCATAAAATATCCAGATATCTCTTACCAGCCTTGTGTTTGTCTCTACTTACATGACAAAAAAAGATCTGGCTGGCATTATGAGGAAAATAGTGGACTTGAAAATGAAAGGGGACTGAATTTATTATTTATTATTTATTATTGAAGACGCCCCCAAATGTCTTTAATGACCTTATGGGGACACAATGTAAAAATAAATAAATAAATAAATTAATTAATAAATATTAAAGTAAAATAATTTTAAATAAATAAATAAATAAATATGCCATTACCATGCCCACATCACAGATTCTAGCTCTACCCCCAAAGACACAGTACAAAATAAAAATGACTGTAATGGAGAGGAAAAACTATTTTTAAAAGTTTTTTTTATAGGACTTTGTGCTATTAAAAAAAATGAAACATGAAAAAAAAAAACATTTTCCCTCCTCTTTAGTTTCTATTTTCCTGTATATAAAAAAATAAAAAATATGCAAAAATAAAAACATAAAAATAAAGCCCTGTGTCTCACTGAAGAAAGACGCAAAAATTTGTTGAATGACCCAAATTATTAAAATGTAATAGCCTTCAAAACCGTACGTACGAAAAACCAAAAAAATTGTCTGGTCCCAAAACAGAGAAATTGGTCCAGTACTAGGGTTGAGCCGATCTTGAGATTTCAGGATCGATTTTAAAATCCGATTTCCGATCATTTTCCAGCCGATCCGATCGAGCAAATTTCATCGGCCGATCGGGATCGGCTGGAAAATGATCCGATCTTTTCCTATCCCGATCGCTCAACTCTAGTCAATGCTTCTCTATGGGAAAAGTCACTTTTAGGGTTGAGCTGATCTTGAGATAACCTCCGACCTCGATCCTGCTGGAAAAGATCGAGATCGGAATTCCGATCGCGATTGCCGATCGGAATCCAATCTTTTCGGATCCCGATCGCTCAACCCTATCCGGTACTGAAATGGTTAAATACTGTGTTTTTAAGTAATTAATATTGGGGTTTGATTTGGCCTCTGGTTTCAATATCTGGCCTTGTCCATAGAATAGATTATTTAGCGGTATAGGCTTATGTTTTTTTACGGATGTGTCTGATATGTATGTGCGGCATTATTGTCCTAGCATGCTGCCATTATTTGGAGGAAGCCACACTGACTAGTATCGGAGACAGGCAAATTAGGGGAAAAGTATAGTATGCACATATTATAGGGTCACATTTTACTTATGTAAGCACCGTGGGGGAGTAAATGTATGGAAAGTTTCAACATGGCAGAAACCTTGTGTAAACTGTGAAGAATCTTATAAGAATATTTAGAGCAGAGACTTTGAACTTGCAGTTTTATCACTCCCATAAAATACCAGGACCCCGGCCATAATTTATACATTGGACTTTTTGTTCATATAATCTACACATCATTTCTCCATGAGGTGCAGTAAAAGCAGTGTCGAAATGCAGCCGAAACTAACTTTAATTTATCTTTTCCAATAATTTATCCCAAATATCATTTGTCACGCAGAAGTTACAGAGTATCTGTAGAACCTTTTTCAGCTTGATTTAGGTAGTGCTTTCTTTGTGTGTTACTCTGTATTTGTAGACCGATTTTTTTCTAAATCAGTAGAAACTTTCTCTCTAAAGAGACTTGACTGCTTTCTGTAATAAAACACAACTCTGTAATGTTTGCCAGTTTCAGCACTTAAGCGCATTTATAGGTGTTTTTTGCCAAAGGAAATACATTAGGATACAGTTTATCTTTCCTATGAAAACAGCACATTATAAAGGGATGTCTATAGGTGCGAACTCCAAGTGGGGACCAGCTGTTTTCTTAAGGGGTTAGCCAGGTTAAGAAAAGGAAGAATCAACTTTCTGTGAATTTTGTCCAACCCTTCCCATTTTAAAAGGTAAAGGTTGAAGTTCAATACCATAAGTGGCCATGGACAGACATGTTGCTTTTTGTACAAAAATATTGGAATCTTTTAATAATAACAATAATGAACACGATCAATAGTACTGTTGGAAACAAAAATAATTATATATACAGTCCTATGAAAAAGTTTGGGCACCTCTATTAATCTTAATCATTTTTAGTTCTAAATATTTTGGTATTTGCAACAGCCATTTCAGTTTGATATATCTAATAACTGATGGACACAGTAATATTTCAGGATTGAAATGAGGTTTATTGTACTAACAGAAAATGCGCAATATGCATTAAACCAAAATTTGACCGGTGCAAAAGTATGGGCACCTCAACAGAAAAGTGACATTAATATTTAGTACATCCTCCTTTTGCAAAGATAACAGCCTCTAGTCGCTTCCTGTAGCTTTTAATCAGTTCCTGGATCCTGGATAAAGGTATTTTGGACAAACAATTCAAGTTCAGTTAAGTTAGATGGTCGCCGAGCATGGACAGCCCGCTTCAAATCATCCCACAGATGTTCAATGATATTCAGGTCTGGGGACTGGGATGGCCATTCCAGAACATTGTAATTGTTCCTCTGCATGAATGCCTGAGGATTTGGAGCGGTGTTTTGGATCATTGTCTTGCTGAAATATCCATCCCCGGCGTAACTTCAACTTCGTCACTGATTCTTGAACATTATTCTCAAGAATCTGCTGATACTGAGTGGAATCCATGCGTCCCTCAACTTTAACAAGATTCCCGATGCCGGCATTGGCCACACAGCCCCAAAGCATGATGGAACCTCCACCAAATTTTACAGTGGGTAGCATGTGTTTTTCTTGGAATGCTGTTTCTTTTTGGACGCCATGCATAACGCCTTTTTTTATAACCAAACAACTCAATTTTTGTTTCCAAAATGAAGCTGCCTTGTCCAAATGTGCTTTTTCATACCTCAGGCAACTCTATTTGTGGCGTACGTGCAGAAACGGCTTCTTTCTCATCACTCTCCCATACAGCTTCTATTTGTGCAAAGTGCGCTGTATAGTTGACCGATGCACAGTGACACCATCTGCAGCAAGATGATGCTGCAGCTCTTTGGAGGTGGTCTGTGGATTGTCCTTGACTGTTCTCACCATTCTTCTTCTCTGCCTTTCTGATATTTTTCTTGGCCTGCCACTTCTGGGCTTAACAAGAACTGTCCCTGTGGTCTTCCATTTCCTTACTATGTTCCTCACAGTGGAAACTGACAGGTTAAATCTCTGAGACAACGTTTTGTATCCTTCCCCTGAACAACTATGTTGAACAATCTTTGTTTTCAGATCATTTGAGAGCGGGCTGTCCATGTTCGGCGACCATCAAACTTAACTGAACTTGAATTGTTTTGTAGAAAGAAATGGTCCAAAATACCTTCATCCAGGATCCAGGAACTGATTAAAAGCTACAGGAAGCGACTAGAGGCTGTTATCTTTGCAAAAGGAGGATGTACTATATATATATATATTATTTTTTTTTTAAATTTAACATTGAGTCCCCACTTCCCATCCCGACTTTTTAATGCACCCTTAGAGGATCTCAATGCTCTCTTCCACTTAAAATGGGAACGTGACCTAAATGTCTCACTCACAATGGAATAAAGGAAGAAAATAACTCCTGACCCATAAAACCTAGCAATTCTTACCAGGAGATCAATTACAAGCTGCTAACCCAATGGTAGTGTCCCTCATGTATAACACAAAATCTGCCCTGATGCAACCCCCCTTTTTTGTATTGTGGATAAGAGGAATGAAACTTCTACATGTATTCTGGGGATATTCCAGGCTTGGGCCATTTTGGTCTGGAGTAATGGAGATTATCCATGACATAAGGGACTGGTTCCCACTGGATGATAACTCCCCCTGAATCTTCCTTCATCATCAGGACACTTCCCTTGAGAGTTGCAAATGACCATCACATAGGGTTGAACCAATCTTGAGATTTCAGGATCATTTTTAAAATCCGATTTCCAATCATTTTCCATCCAAATCGCAATCCCAATTCCGATCCTAATGCAAATCAATGGGATTTCTTAATGATCGAAAATTGGATTTGAAAAACGATCCTGTTCACTAGAGATGAGCGAACACTAAAATGTTCGAGGTTCGAAATTCGATTCGAACAGCCGCTCAATGTTCGTGTGTTCGAACGGGTTTCGAACCCCATTATAGTCTATGGGGAACAGATACTCGTTAAGGGGGAAACCCAAATCCGTGTCTGGAGGGTCACCAAGTCCACTATGACACCCCAGGAAATGATGCCAACACCTCTGGAATGACACTGGGACAGCAGGGGAAGCATGTCTGGGGGCATCTAACACACCAAAGACCCTCTATTACCCCAACATCACAGCCTAACAACTACACACTTTACACACTCAATACCACCTCTCTGACAGTAGGAAAACACCTTGAAACATGTGTATTTGGCACTTGCAGTGAGGAGAGCTTGTCACCAGCAGTGAATTTGGCCCTTGTAGTAAGTTGAGGTTGGCACCAACATTTGTTTTGAAAATCAGGGTGGATTGAGCCTCTAACCAGCAGAGTTTGGGCAAATTCATGGTGGAGGGAGCCTCTAAAAACCCCAGTTTGGACCAATTCATGGTGGAGGGAGACTCTAAAAACCCCAGTTTGGACCAATTCATGGTGGAGGGAGACTCTAAAAACCCCAGTTTGGACCAATTCATGGTGGAGGGAGCCTCTAAAAACCCCAGTTTGGACCAATTCATGGTGGAGGGAGCCTCTAACCAGCCCAGTTTGGACCAAATAATGGTGGAGGGAGCCTCTAAACAGCCAAGTTTTGGGAAATTCATGGTGGAGGGAGCCTCTAACCAGCCCAGTTTGGACCAATTCATGGTGGAGGGAGCCTCTAAACAGCCCAGTTTGGGCAAATTCATGGTGGAGGGAGCCTCTAACCAGCCCAGTTTGGACCAATTAATGGTGGAGGGAGCCTCTAAACAGCCCAGTTTGGACCAATTAATGGTGGAGGGAGCCTGTAACCAGCCCAGTTTGGACCAATTAATGGTGGAGGGAGCCTCTAACCAGCCCAGTTTGGACCAATTAATGGTGGAGGGAGCCTCTAACCAGCCCAGTTTGGACCAATTAATGGTGGAGGGAGCCTCTAAACAGCCAAGTTTTGGGAAATTCATGGTGGAGGGAGCCTCTAACCAGCCCAGTTTGGACCAATTCATGGTGGAGGGAGCCTCTAAACAGCCCAGTTTGGGCAAATTCATGGTGGAGGGAGCCTCTAAAAAACCCAGTTTGGACCAATTCATGGTGGAGGGAGCCTCTAATTAGCCCAGTTTGGACCAATTAATTGTGGAGGGAGCCTCTAACCAGCCCAGTTTGGACCAATTAATGGTGGAGGGAGCCTCTAACCACCCCAGTTTGGGCAAATTCATGGTGGAGGGAGCCTCTAAACAGCCAAGTTTGGACCAATTAATGGTGGAGGGAGCCTCTAAACAGCCAAGTTTTGGGAAATTCATGGTGGAGGGAGCCTCTAACCAGCCCAGTTTGGGCAAATTCATGGTGGAGGGAGCCTCTAACCAGCCCAGTTTGGACCAATTAATGGTGGAGGGAGCCTCTAACCAGCCCAGTTTGGACCAATTAATGGTGGAGGGAGCCTCTAAACAGCCAAGTTTTGGGAAATTCATGGTGGAGGGAGCCTCTAACCAGCCCAGTTTGGACCAATTCATGGTGGAGGGAGCCTCTAAACAGCCCAGTTTGGGCAAATTCATGGTGGAGGGAGCCTCTAAAAAACCCAGTTTGGACCAATTCATGGTGGAGGGAGCCTCTAATTAGCCCAGTTTGGACCAATTAATTGTGGAGGGAGCCTCTAACCAGCCCAGTTTGGACCAATTAATGGTGGAGGGAGCCTCTAACCACCCCAGTTTGGACCAATTCATGGTGGAGGGAGCCTCTAACCAGCCCAGTTTGGACCAATTAATGGTGGAGGGAGCCTCTAAACAGCCAAGTTTTGGGAAATTCATGGTGGAGGGAGCCTCTAACCAGCCCAGTTTGGACCAATTCATGGTGGAGGGAGCCTCTAAACAGCCCAGTTTGGGCAAATTCATGGTGGAGGGAGCCTCTAACCAGCCCAGTTTGGACCAATTAATGGTGGAGGGAGCCTCTAAACAGCCAAGTTTTGGGAAATTCATGGTGGAGGGAGCCTCTAACCAGCCCAGTTTGGACCAATTCATGGTGGAGGGAGCCTCTAAACAGCCAAGTTTTGGGAAATTCATGGTGGAGGGAGCCTCTAAAAAACCCAGTTTGGACCAATTCATGGTGGAGGGAGCCTCTAATTAGCCCAGTTTGGACCAATTAATTGTGGAGGGAGCCTCTAACCAGCCCAGTTTGGACCAATTAATGGTGGAGGGAGCCTCTAACCACCCCAGTTTGGGCAAATTCATGGTGGAGGGAGCCTCTAACCAGCCCAGTTTGGACCAATTAATGGTGGAGGGAGCCTCTAAACAGCCAAGTTTTGGGAAATTCATGGTGGAGGGAGCCTCTAACCAGACCAGTTTGGACCAATTCATGGTGGAGGGAGCCTCTAAACAGCCCAGTTTGGGCAAATTCATGGTGGAGGGAGCCTCTAAACAGCCCAGTTTGGGCAAATTCATGGTGGAGGGAGCCTCTAACCAGCCCAGTTTGGACCAATTAATGGTGGAGGGAGCCTCTAAACAGCCAAGTTTTGGGAAATTCATGGTGGAGGGAGCCTCTAACCAGCCCAGTTTGGACCAATTAATGGTGGAGGGAGCCTCTAACCATCCCAGTTTGGACCAATTAATGGTGGAGGGAGCCTCTAACCAGCCCAGTTTGGACCAATTAATGGTGGAGGGAGCCTCTAACCACCCCAGTTTGGACCAATTCATGGTGGAGGGAGCCTCTAACCAGCCCAGTTTGGACCAATTAATGGTGGAGGGAGCCTCTAAACAGCCAAGTTTTGGGAAATTCATGGTGGAGGGAGCCTCTAACCAGCCCAGTTTGGACCAATTCATGGTGGAGGGAGCCTCTAAACAGCCCAGTTTGGGCAAATTCATGGTGGAGGGAGCCTCTAACCAGCCCAGTTTGGACCAATTAATGGTGGAGGGAGCCTCTAAACAGCCAAGTTTTGGGAAATTCATGGTGGAGGGAGCCTCTAACCAGCCCAGTTTGGACCAATTCATGGTGGAGGGAGCCTCTAAACAGCCAAGTTTTGGGAAATTCATGGTGGAGGGAGCCTCTAAAAAACCCAGTTTGGACCAATTCATGGTGGAGGGAGCCTCTAATTAGCCCAGTTTGGACCAATTAATTGTGGAGGGAGCCTCTAACCAGCCCAGTTTGGACCAATTAATGGTGGAGGGAGCCTCTAACCACCCCAGTTTGGGCAAATTCATGGTGGAGGGAGCCTCTAACCAGCCCAGTTTGGACCAATTAATGGTGGAGGGAGCCTCTAAACAGCCAAGTTTTGGGAAATTCATGGTGGAGGGAGCCTCTAACCAGCCCAGTTTGGACCAATTCATGGTGGAGGGAGCCTCTAAACAGCCCAGTTTGGGCAAATTCATGGTGGAGGGAGCCTCTAAACAGCCCAGTTTGGGCAAATTCATGGTGGAGGGAGCCTCTAACCAGCCCAGTTTGGACCAATTAATGGTGGAGGGAGCCTCTAAACAGCCAAGTTTTGGGAAATTCATGGTGGAGGGAGCCTCTAACCAGCCCAGTTTGGACCAATTAATGGTGGAGGGAGCCTCTAACCAGCCCAGTTTGGACCAATTAATGGTGGAGGGAGCCTCTAACCAGCCCAGTTTGGACCAATTAATGGTGGAGGGAGCCTCTAAACAGCCAAGTTTTGGGAAATTCATGGTGGAGGGAGCCTCTAACCAGCCCAGTTTGGACCAATTCATGGTGGAGGGAGCCTCTAAACAGCCCAGTTTGGGCAAATTCATGGTGGAGGGAGCCTCTAAAAAACCCAGTTTGGACCAATTCATGGTGGAGGGAGCCTCTAATTAGCCCAGTTTGGACCAATTAATTGTGGAGGGAGCCTCTAACCAGCCCAGTTTGGACCAATTAATGGTGGAGGGAGCCTCTAAAAAACCCAGTTTGGACCAATTCATGGTGGAGGGAGCCTCTAATTAGCCCAGTTTGGACCAATTAATTGTGGAGGGAGCCTCTAACCAGCCCAGTTTGGACCAATTAATGGTGGAGGGAGCCTCTAACCACCCCAGTTTGGACCAATTCATGGTGGAGGGAGCCTCTAACCACCCCAGTTTGGACCAATTCATGGTGGAGGGAGCCTCTAAACAGCCCAGTTTGGGCAAATTCATGGTGGAGGGAGCCTCTAACCAGCCCAGTTTGGACCAATTAATGGTGGAGGGAGCCTCTAAACAGCCCAGTTTGGGCAAATTCATGGTGGAGGGAGCCTCTAACCAGCCCAGTTTGGACCAATTAATGGTGGAGGGAGCCTCTAAACAGCCAAGTTTTGGGAAATTCATGGTGGAGGGAGCCTCTAACCAGCCCAGTTTGGACCAATTAATGGTGGAGGGAGCCTCTAACCACCCCAGTTTGGGCAAATTCATGGTGGAGGGAGCCTCTAACCAGCCCAGTTTGGACCAATTAATGGTGGAGGGAGCCTCTAAACAGCCCAGTTTGGGCAAATTCATGGTGGAGGGAGCCTCTAAACAGCCAAGTTTTGGGAAATTCATGGTGGAGGGAGCCTCTAACCAGCCCAGTTTGGACCAATTCATGGTGGAGGGAGCCTCTAAACAGCCCAGTTTGGGCAAATTCATGGTGGAGGGAGCCTCTAAAAAACCCAGTTTGGACCAATTCATGGTGGAGGGAGCCTCTAATTAGCCCAGTTTGGACCAATTAATTGTGGAGGGAGCCTCTAACCAGCCCAGTTTGGACCAATTAATGGTGGAGGGAGCCTCTAAAAAACCCAGTTTGGACCAATTCATGGTGGAGGGAGCCTCTAATTAGCCCAGTCTGGACCAATTAATTGTGGAGGGAGCCTCTAACCAGCCCAGTTTGGACCAATTAATGGTGGAGGGAGCCTCTAACCACCCCAGTTTGGACCAATTCATGGTGGAGGGAGCCTCTAACCACCCCAGTTTGGACCAATTCATGGTGGAGGGAGCCTCTAAACAGCCCAGTTTGGGCAAATTCATGGTGGAGGGAGCCTCTAACCAGCAGAGTTGGGGGAAATCAGGGTGGAGGGAGCCTAGTATTAGCAGAATTGTGCAACGCTTATGGTGGATGAGTATGAGGATGCGGAGGAATTGGAGAGGTTGAGTACAGACATGGAGTTTCATGTTGGGGTGCTTTACACAGGTGGGCACAAAAATGACGGCTCTACCCAGTGGTGGTTCATTTTTATCAAAGTGAGCCGGTCGGCACTCTCAGCTGACAGACGGGTGCGCTTGTCAGTGATGATGCCACCGGCTGCACTGAACACCCTCTCAGATAGGACGCTGGCGGCAGGACAGGACAGCACCTCCAAGGCATATAGGGCAAGTTCAAGCCACAGGTCCAACTTCGACACCCAATACGTGTAGGGCGCAGAGGGGTCGGAGAGGACAGGGCTGTGGTCGGAAAGGTATTCCCGCAACATGCGCCTATACTTCTCACGCCTGGTGACACTAGGACCCTCCGTGGCGGCACTTTGGCGAGGGGGTGCCATCAAGGTGTCCCAGACCTTAGACAGTGTGCCCCTCGTTTGTGTGGACCGGTGAGAACTTGGTTGCCTACTGGAGGAACTGCCCTCCCTGCCGCCAACGTCACATGCTGGAAACATCTCCATCATATTCTGCACCAATTGCCTGTGGCAAGCATTGATGCGATTGGCCCTCCCCTCTACCGGAATAAAAGATGAGATGTTGTTTTTATACCGGGGGTCAAGGATAGCAAAGATCCAGTACTGGTTGTCCTCCATGATTTTGACAATACGCTTGTCGGTTGTAAAGCACCCCAACATGAACTCAGCCATGTCTGCCACAGTGTTAGTTGGCATGACTCCTCTGGCCCCACCGGAAAGTTCAATCTCCATTTCCTCCTCATCCTCCATGTCTACCCATCCGCGCTGCAACAATGGGACGATTCGAAGTTGCCCGGAAGCCTCCTGTATCACCATCACATCATCGGACAACTCTTCTTCCTCCTCCTCCTCCTCCTCCTCCTCCATTAAACGCAGTGAAGCGGACAGATGTGTGGACCTACTCTCCAGCTGTGACGGATCGGATGCTATCCCTAACTCCTCTGTGTGATCTGAGTTATCCCTGATGTCAATCAGGGATTCTCTCAGAACACACAAGAGCGGGATTGTAAGGCTCACCATCGCATCCTCAGAGCTCACCCTCCTTGTGGACTCCTCAAAGACCCGTAGGATGTCACAAAGGTCTCTCATCCATGGCCACTCATGGATGTGAAACTGAGGCAGCTGACTTTGTGGCACCCTAGGGTTTTGTAGCTGGTATTCCATCAAAGGTCTCTGCTGCTCAACCACTCTATTCAACATCTGAAACGTTGAGTTCCAGCGTGTGGGGACGTCGCACAAAAGCCGGTGTTGTGGCACATGCAGGCGTTGCTGGAGAGATTTTAAGCTAGCAGCGGCTACTGTCGACTTGCGAAAGTGGGCGCACATGCGCCGCACTTTCACCAGTAGCTCTGGAACATTGGGGTAGCTCTTTAGGAAACGTTGCACCACTAGGTTGAAGACGTGGGCCAGGCATGGAACATGTTGGAGTCCGGCAAGCTCCAGAGCTGCTACCAGGTTCCGGCCGTTATCACAAACGACCATGCCTGGGCCCAGGTGCAGCGGCTCAAACCATATTGCCGTCTCATCGAGGAGGGCATCCCTCACCTCGGAGGCAGTGTGCTGTCTGTCCCCCAAGCTGATCAGCTTCAGCACAGCCTGCTGACGTCTACCAACGCCAGTGCTGCAACGTTTCCAACTCGTAGCTGGGGTCAATCTAACAGCGGAGGAGGAGGCGGTGGCGGAGGAGGAGGCGGTGGCGGAGGAGGAGGCGGTAGAGGAGGAGGAGGAGGGGGGTGTTCTTCTCGTGTCCCTGCCAGGAATGTTAGGCGGGGAGACGAGGTACACCGGGCCAGTTTGGGAAGCAGTCCCAGCCTCAACTACATTCACCCAGTGTGCCGTCAGTGAAATGTAGCGTCCCTGTCCGCATGCACTTGTCCACGCGTCGGTGGTCAAGTGGACCTTTGTGCAAAGCGCGGAACTAAGGGCCCGCCTGATGTTGAGTGACACGTGCTGGTGCAAGGCGGGGACGGCACACCGGGAGAAGTAGTGACGGCTAGGGACGGCATAGCGAGGTGCCGCAGTTGCCATCAGGTCCAGGAAGGCGGGAGTTTCAACAAGCCGGAACGCCAACATCTCCTGGGCCAGCAGTTTAGCGATGTTGGCGTTCAAGGCTTGCGCGTGTGGGTGGTTAGCAGTGTATTTCTGCCGCCGCTCCAATGTCTGAGAGATGGTGGGTTGTTGTAAAGAAACGCCTGATGGTGCCTTTGATGGTGCAGGAGAAGGAGATAAGACAGGACCAGGGGAGGATGAGGTAGAAGTCAACAAAGTGGCGGAGGCAGATGAAGTGGTGTCCTGGCTCGTCCTCTGGAGTGCATCGCCAGCACAGTCAGCAGTGGCAGTGGCAGAGGCAGAGGCAGAGGCAGTGGCAGTGGCGTGAACGGCAGTCGGCCTTTGTCCTGCCGTTGCTGCCTGCCACTGATTCCAGTGCTTGGATTCCAAATGACGGCGCATTGAAGTGGTGGACAGGTTGCTCTTCTCAGAGCCCCTAATCAATTTCGAGAGGCAAATTGTGCAGACAACACTATATCTGTCCTCGGCGCATTCCTTGAAAAAACTCCACACCTTCGAGAAACGTGCCCTCGAGGTGGGAGTTTTTCGGGGCTGGGTACGAACTGGAACATCTTGGGAGATTCCGGGTGTGGCCTGGCTTCGCCTAAGCTGCTGACCTCTGCCTCTGCCTCTAGCTACCCTTTTTGGTGCTGCACCTGCCTCAACATCCACACTACTTTCCCCGCTTGACATCCCCCCTGTCCAGGTCGGGTCAGTGTCCTCATCATCCACCACTTCCTCTTCCAACTCCTGTCTCATCTCCTCCTCCCGCACAATGCGCCGGTCAACTGGATGCCCTGACGGCAACTGCGTCACATCATCGTCGATGAGGGTGGGTTGCTGGTCATCCACCACCAAATCGAACGGAGATGGAGGAGACTCTAGTGTTTGAGCATCTGGATACAGATGCTCCTCTGTTAGGTTCGTGGAATCGTGACGTGGAGAGGCAGGTTGAGGGACAATGAAAGGAGCGGAGAACAGCTCTGGGGAGCAGGGACAGTTTGGGTTATTGTTCTGTAAAGCTTCGGAATTTTGGGAGGAAGGAAGACAAGACTGTTGGGTAATAGGAGGAGAGGAGGCAGAGTCTGACTGGCTGCTGGACAATGTGCTGTAAGCGTTCTCTGACAGCCATTGCAAGACCTGTTCCTGGTTCTCGGGCCTACTAAGGTTTGTACCCTGCAGTTTAGTTAATGTGGCAAGCAACCCTGGCACTGTGGAGTGGCGCAATGCTTGCTGCCCCACAGGAGTAGGCACGGGACGCCCTGTGGCTTCACTGCTACCTTGCTCCCCAGAACCATTCCCCCGACCTCGCCCACGGCCTCGTCCACGTCCCTTTCCGGGAGCCTTGCGCATTTTGAATTCCTAGTTAGAAATTGGCACTGTATACCAGTAGTAAAAATTGTGGGTGCACGTAACCCCAATATATTCTTTGAATTCCCAGTCAGAAACTGGCACTATATGGCAGTAGCAAGAAATGAGGGTATTTGTATTCCCAATATACTCTTTGAATTCCCAGTCAGACAATGGCACTGTATACCAGTAGTAAAAATTGTGGGTGCACGTAACCCCAATATATTCTTTGAATTACCAGTCAGAAACTGGCACTATATGGCAGTAGCAAGAAATGAGGGTATTTATAACCCCAATATATTCTTTGAATTCCCAGTCAGACAATGGCACTGTATACCAGTAGTAAAAATTGTGGGTGCACGTAACCCCAATATATTCTTTGAATTCCCAGTCAGAAACTGGCACTATATGGCAGTAGCAAGAAATGAGGGTATTTGTATTCCCAATATACTCTTTGAATTCCCAGTCAGACAATGGCACTGTATACCAGTAGTAAAAATTGTGGGTGCACGTAACCCCAATATATTCTTTGAATTCCCAGTCAGACACTGGCACTATATGGCAGTAGCAAGAAATGAGGGTATTTGTATTCCCAATATATTCTTTGAATTCCCAGTCAGACAATGGCACTGTATACCAGTAGTAAAAATTGTGGGTGCACGTAACCCCAATATATTCTTTGAATTACCAGTCAGAAACTGGCACTATATGGCAGTAGCAAGAAATGAGGGTATTTATAACCCCAATATATTCTTTGAATTCCCAGTCAGACAATGGCACTGTATACCAGTAGTAAAAATTGTGGGTGCACGTAACCCCAATATATTCTTTGAATTCCCAGTCAGAAACTGGCACTATATGGCAGTAGCAAGAAATGAGGGTATTTATAACCCCAATATATTCTTTGAATTCCCAGTCAGACAATGGCACTGTATACCAGTAGTAAAAATTGTGGGTGCACGTAACCCCAATATATTCTTTGAATTCCCAGTCAGAAACTGGCACTATATGGCAGTAGCAAGAAATGAGGGTATTTGTATTCCCAATATACTCTTTGAATTCCCAGTCAGACAATGGCACTGTATACCAGTAGTAAAAATTGTGGGTGCACGTAACCCCAATATATTCTTTGAATTCCCAGTCAGAAACTGGCACTATATGGCAGTAGCAAGAAATGAGGGTATTTGTATTCCCAATATACTCTTTGAATTCCCAGTCAGACAATGGCACTGTATACCAGTAGTAAAAATTGTGGGTGCACGTAACCCCAATATATTCTTTGAATTCCCAGTCAGACACTGGCACTATATGGCAGTAGCAAGAAATGAGGGTATTTGTATTCCCAATATACTCTTTGAATTCCCAGTCAGACAATGGCACTGTATACCAGTAGTAAAAATTGTGGGTGCACGTAACCCCAATATATTCTTTGAATTACCAGTCAGAAACTGGCACTATATGGCAGTAGCAAGAAATGAGGGTATTTATAACCCCAATATATTCTTTGAATTCCCAGTCAGACAATGGCACTGTATACCAGTAGTAAAAATTGTGGGTGCACGTAACCCCAATATATTCTTTGAATTCCCAGTCAGAAACTGGCACTATATGGCAGTAGCAAGAAATGAGGGTATTTGTATTCCCAATATACTCTTTGAATTCCCAGTCAGACAATGGCACTGTATACCAGTAGTAAAAATTGTGGGTGCACGTAACCCCAATATATTCTTTGAATTCCCAGTCAGACACTGGCACTATATGGCAGTAGCAAGAAATGAGGGTATTTGTATTCCCAATATATTCTTTGAATTCCCAGTCAGACAATGGCACTGTATACCAGTAGTAAAAATTGTGGGTGCACGTAACCCCAATATATTCTTTGAATTACCAGTCAGAAACTGGCACTATATGGCAGTAGCAAGAAATGAGGGTATTTATAACCCCAATATATTCTTTGAATTCCCAGTCAGACAATGGCACTGTATACCAGTAGTAAAAATTGTGGGTGCACGTAACCCCAATATATTCTTTGAATTCCCAGTCAGAAACTGGCACTATATGGCAGTAGCAAGAAATGAGGGTATTTATAACCCCAATATATTCTTTGAATTCCCAGTCAGACAATGGCACTGTATACCAGTAGTAAAAATTGTGGGTGCACGTAACCCCAATATATTCTTTGAATTCCCAGTCAGAAACTGGCACTATATGGCAGTAGCAAGAAATGAGGGTATTTGTATTCCCAATATACTCTTTGAATTCCCAGTCAGACAATGGCACTGTATACCAGTAGTAAAAATTGTGGGTGCACGTAACCCCAATATATTCTTTGAATTCCCAGTCAGAAACTGGCACTATATGGCAGTAGCAAGAAATGAGGGTATTTGTATTCCCAATATACTCTTTGAATTCCCAGTCAGACAATGGCACTGTATACCAGTAGTAAAAATTGTGGGTGCACGTAACCCCAATATATTCTTTGAATTCCCAGTCAGACACTGGCACTATATGGCAGTAGCAAGAAATGAGGGTATTTGTATTCCCAATATACTCTTTGAATTCCCAGTCAGACAATGGCACTGTATACCAGTAGTAAAAATTGTGGGTGCACGTAACCCCAATATATTCTTTGAATTACCAGTCAGAAACTGGCACTATATGGCAGTAGCAAGAAATGAGGGTATTTATAACCCCAATATATTCTTTGAATTCCCAGTCAGACAATGGCACTGTATACCAGTAGTAAAAATTGTGGGTGCACGTAACCCCAATATATTCTTTGAATTCCCAGTCAGAAACTGGCACTATATGGCAGTAGCAAGAAATGAGGGTATTTGTATTCCCAATATACTCTTTGAATTCCCAGTCAGACAATGGCACTGTATACCAGTAGTAAAAATTGTGGGTGCACGTAACCCCAATATATTCTTTGAATTCCCAGTCAGACACTGGCACTATATGGCAGTAGCAAGAAATGAGGGTATTTGTATTCCCAATATATTCTTTGAATTCCCAGTCAGACAATGGCACTGTATACCAGTAGTAAAAATTGTGGGTGCACGTAACCCCAATATATTCTTTGAATTACCAGTCAGAAACTGGCACTATATGGCAGTAGCAAGAAATGAGGGTATTTGTATTCCCAATATATTCTTTGAATTCCCAGTCAGACAATGGCACTGTATACCAGTAGTAAAAATTGTGGGTGTATATAGCCCCAATTCTATTGCTAGGGGACTTGCAGGGTATTTCTGGGGTGAAGGTGGGGGGGCACACCGTTGGAACGGGTATCGGGGTATATATCGGGTATACGGGAATACACTGACAGTGTATTCCATTCAGGATCCTGGGAAAGCTGGGTTGCGGCGATTGAGCCCGTCAGTGCCACGTTACACTGACAAGCTTCTCCCTGGAATTTAGCTCTTACAAGAGCTGTTGGTTGTCTTCTCCTTCCTATCCTAGCCTGTCCCTGCCTACCCAGAATCTAAGCCCTAGCTAGCTGGACGGAAACCTCCGTCCTCGGTGAATTGCAAGCTCAGAATGACGCGAAGCTGGGCGTCGCTGTTCTTTTAAATTAGAGGTCACATGTTTTCGGCAGCCAATGGGTTTTGCCTACTTTTTTCAACGTCACCGGTGTCGTAGTTCCTGTCCCACCTACCCAGCGCTGTTATTGGAGCAAAAAAGGCGCCAGGGAAGGTGGGAGGGGAATCGAGTAATGGCGCACTTTACCACGCGGTGTTCGATTCGATTCGAACATGCCGAACAGCCTAATATCCGATCGAACATGAGTTCGATAGAACACTGTTCGCTCATCTCTACTGTTCACTACACAGCGTGGAGTCCAAAAATTGAAGGCTTCAATTTTTGGACTTCACGCTGTGTAGTGATTACAAAATCTGCCAGCTACTTAGTCCCCCCCACTTACCTGCAGAGAAGCGCTGCCGTTGCCACTCCCCATTGTTCTCGCTCCTCTTCTCTCTACTTCACATGCCTGCAGAGTGCCATGTGCGCCATCACCTCCCAGGCTAGTGTTACTGATGCTGGGAGTAGGCGGGGCATGTTGTAGCTTAGGACAGTGTTGCCGGGTACAAGGAGGGGAGACAAGAGTGCATCACTTATGTCTCCCCTCCCAGTACCCGCCCACACTCTCCTAAGCCACAAGTCCCGTCTTCTTCCAGCATCTGTAACACAAGCCTGGGAGGAGAGGGCGAGCACAGCGCTCTGCAAGCATGTGAAGTAGAGAGAAGAGGAGTGAGGACAACGGGGAGTGGTAGCAGCAGCAATTCTGTGCCGGTAAGTTGAGCGAAAGGGATCAGAATTCCATTCCCGATCTTTTTTAGGCACTTAACCCTATCACTTATCACTTCAATACTTACTAAATGTAGTTAAGTTTGGTATACTCGCACAATGGAGATCCTCCAAGCCCCCGCTGATACAGCAATGGTTGGAAAGAGTAAATGAAAGCCATCACATGCAAAATCTCCTTAATGCCTCCCCCACCCAAGCTGAAGAATTTAGGAAACCTCACACTATTGGACTCCATTTTACTCTTTATCCAAATAATTGGAGCTCATGAGTATGTTTTTGTACCTCTTATTCCCTATCCGCCTAATTTCCGCTATTATGTGTCTGTAAAAAACAATACTTTTCAAAGATTTTTAAAATTTTTATTAAACGGATGTGTACCTCTTTATTTTAACTCATGGTTCTCCTTGGCCAGATAGGTCTGTCACAAAACAACTGGTTTTCCAAAGCAACACACTTATGTGATATTCTGTCACATGATGTCTATGTGTTCATGCATGGTCACCCAGCTTTTTTTTATGATTTGCAGACTGTAAATGATTTTCTTAGCATGTCACACAATTGTATTGAATTGGTTTCACGATAAATTGGAGTCCTTAACCAGATAAGAGCTGTCTGCACTTAAATGGTCGCTAACTTTTCAGACTATTTAGTCTCATTTTTTAGAGCGTGTGATTGAGGACCAAAATGTAATACACTGTAATTAAAAATATGGCTGCTTTCTGTCTGAAAAACCTCTCTAGAGTTCATGCCACTAGGTGTCTCCCTTCTAGCTAATTTGCAGTTCAATTTTATGTTACTAAGGAAGTCTGTCCGTAGATACATACCATTCTGCCTTTCTTATCTCAGTGAGTGTAGACATGGTCCTTTTACCCTTTAATGGATCTCAGATTGGTTAGTCAATGTACTTATGAAACCTATTGAACTACTGAGAAAACCATGATAATGTTTCTTTAACAAAAGCTGCTTAACTTGCGATACACATATCTGCAGACATCCAACCAATAGAGAAGGTAAAGGAGGTGTAAGCCAATGGCTGGTCAGGTAATGGAGGGGATGTACATCTCACCCAGACTACTAAGGTGGGTAAGATGGGAAAACTCCAGAAAGAATGTTTCTCAGCAGATAACTATTGTCTGCTGAGGGTTATTTCAGAGTTCCGTTTACTGGGCTGGATTTTTAAGAATGACAGGTAGGTTGGTAGTGGGACCTGTCATTCCACCTCCCTTCAGTCCACACTTTGGGGATGTTCCGGCAGTGACTCAGCTGCAGAGAGTCTCCTCGTCAAGGAGGCTTAAGAAGTTGCTCCAGCAGCAACACTTTGGCAGAGCTTGGCTGGAGAGCCAACAGAGAGGTCATATTTTTGGAGATGTGTCCTGAATGATTCTACTGGCTTTTGGATTCCTGTTATTCTAGGTGAGGTAACCTATTCTTATGTTTAGTTAGAGCCTAGCCGGGCAGTATTTATTTTTGTATTGTTTCCTTTTGTTGCTGCACTATATTTTTGAGTAAAAATAAAACTCTACCTTTATTTTGGACTAAAGAAACTGGACTTGTGTGTCTATGCCACCCCACCTAGCAACCCCAGACCCTGACAGAGGATACATCTGTATGGTTAAGACTGGACACATGGTGTAATAAAACTATGTATTACTTACGTTATGACCTAACTTCAGGTGGGGACCCTAGGTCAAGATGATCATTTCAACAATGTTATTGTACATGGTGGTAGAAGGCAACAGGGCATGAAGCACACACTTAAATCTATACATATACACCATAAAGGTAATTGACACAACTTTCTAGGTATGTCTAGCTGGATTCTAGCGCTGTGACATGGCTAATAGTCATAATAGCACGATTTGGTGACCTATTTATAGTATGGATAATACGCATGTATTGAATATGTGATATATGATTGGTTGTATGTCATGCATCTGACTAATGTGTTATTTTGTTTCTTTGCACCTTATGTGTGTGCAGTATACATCAAATGGGGAATTTTACTGTAAGTATTCACCCCTGATATCTACATGCTATGCTATCAGGAAGACAGGTGTATCATCTCCCCTCCTCTACAGCAGAGTTAGCATGCTTTGTATGCAACTACTGGCATGAAAAAGTTATATTTTTTTGCACAAGGCAGATTTTCAAGCAAACAATTGCACCTTTTTGTCTCCTCTCTGGTCCTGCCAGGTTTGTGAATACTTACTCTAGCTTACTGATGTAAATGATACCTGAAATCTACATCAGCTATGAGTTGGCATTGGTTTCACACAGCAGAAGGTGCAACTGATTTATGAGGAGTGGAGCGCATCCTCTGCTGGTGCAGGAGATATGAGGATAGGATTGAAAAACAGTCTTCATAAAACTTACCCTATATGTATAAAACTAGAGGGGCACAGCTCTTAATCATTGAGTTCAGGTCTTTAATTCAGTCCTAGCCATACAGTCGCCTCTACCACCAAGCACAATGTGCAGGCAATATAAAGCACAATATGTATGTAGTATAAAGCACAATGTGTAGGTAGTATAAAGTACAATGTGTAGGTAGTATAAAGCACAATGTGTAGGTAGTATAAAGCACAATGTGAATGTAATATAAAGCACAATGTGTAGGTAGTATAAAGCACAATGTGTAGGTAGTAAAAAGGACAATATGTATGTAATATAAAGCAAAATGTGTAGGTAGTATAAAGCACAATATGTATGTAATATAAAGCACAATGTGTAGGTAGTATAAAGCACAATGTGTAGGTAGTATAAAGCACAATGTGAATGTAATATAAAGCACAATGTGTAGGTAGTATAAAGCACAATATGTATGTAATATAAAGCACAATGTGTAGGTAATATAAAGCACAATATGTATGTAATATAAAGCACAATGTGTAGGTAATATAAAGCACAATGTGTAGGTAGTATAAAGCACAATATGTATGTAATATAAAGCACAATGTGTAGGTAGTATAAAGCACAATATGTATGTAATATAAAGCACAATGTGTAGGTAGTATAAAGCACAATGTGTATGTAATATAAAGCACAATATGTATGTAATATAAAGCACAATGTGTAGGTAGTATAAAGCACAATATGTATGTAATATAAAGCACAATGTGTAGGTAATATAAAGCACAATATGTATGTAATATAAAGCACAATGTGTAGGTAGTATAAAGCACAATGTGTATGTAATATAAAGCACAATATGTATGTAATATAAAGCACAATATGTAGGTAATATAAAGCACAATATGTATGTAATATAAAGCACAATGTGTAGGTAGTATAAAGCACAATGTGTAGGTAGTATAAAGCACAATGTGCAGGCAATATAAAGCACAATGTGTATGTAATATAAAGGACATTGTGTAGGTAGTATAAAGCACAATATGTATGTAATATAAAGCACAATGTGCAGGCAATATAAAGCACAATGTGTAGGTAATATAAAGCACAATGTGTAGGTAGTATAAAGCACAATGTGCAGGCAATATAAAGCACAATGTGTAGGTAGTATAAAGCACAATGTGTAGGTAGTATAAAGTACGATGTGTAGGTAGTATAAAGCACAATGAATAGGTAGTATAAAGCACAATGTGTATGTAATATAAAGCACAATGTGTCGGTAGTATAAAGCACAATGTGTAGGTAGTATAAAGTACAATGTGTAGGTAGTATAAAGCACAATGAATAGGTAGTATAAAGCACAATGTGTATGTAATATAAAGCACAATGTGTCGGTAGTATAAAGCACAATGTGTAGGTAGTATAAAGCACATTGTGTAGGTAGTATAAAGCACATTGTGTAGGTAGTATGAAGCACAATGTGTAGGTGGTATAAAGCACAATGTGTAGGTAGTATAAAGCACAATGTATAGATGGTATAAAGCACAATGTGTAGGTAGTATAAAGCACAATGTGTAGGTAGTATAAAGCACAATGTGTAGGTAGTATAAATCACAATGTGTAGGTACTATAAAGCACAATATATATGTAATATAAAGCACAATGTGTAGGTAGTATAAAGCACAATGTGTAGATGGTAAAGATGAGCAAACACTAAAATGTCAGAGGTTTGAAATCCGATTCGAACAGCCACACACTGTTCGGCTGTTCGAATGGATTTCGAACCCCATTATAGTCTATGGGGGGAAATGCTCATTTCAGCGGTACGCAAAATTCGATAACATTATACTTACCAAGTCCATGAGTGATGGTCGGGCTGGATTCTCCTTGAAGTCTTCTCCCGGCGCAGCATCCCCGCGTCTTCTTCCAGATGGAATTCACTCTGCCCAGGCATCGGGGCCTAGGCAGAGCTGACTGCGCATGCGCGGTCAGCTCTGCCCGACGCCTGAGCATGTCCGCGCATGCGCAGTCGGCTCTGCCTAGGCTGGATGCCTAGGCAGAGTGAATTCTAGCCGGAAGACGCCGCGGGGACGCTGCACGGAGAAGACTTCTAAAGGTAAGAGAAGAACCACCGTTGATTGGCAGAATGTATAGCATTCTGCCAATCAACGCTGGTTCTGCATTGAACCTTAAACTTCGAACAGATAGTAGTGTTCAATCGAGTACGAGTATCTTGAATACCGTAGTATTCGATCGAACACCTACTCGATCGAACACTACTCGCTCATCTCTAGTAGAAGGTATAAAGCACAATGTGTAGGTAGTATCAAGCACAATGTGTAGATGGTATAAAGCACAATGTGTAGGTAGTATAAAGGACAATATGTAGGTAATATAAAGCACATTGTGTAGGTAGTATAAAGCACAATGTGTAGGTAGTATAAAGCACAATGTGTAGGTAGTATAAAGCACAATGTGTAGGTAGTATAAAGGACAATATGTAGGTAATATAAAGCACATTGTGTATAAAGCACAATGTGTAGGCGGTATAAAGCACAATATATAGGTAATATAAAGCATAATGTGTAGGTAGTATAAAGCACAATATATATGTAATAAAAAGCACATAGTGTAGGTAGTATAAAGCACAACATGTAGGTCGTATAAAGCACAATGTGTAGGTATTATAAAGCACAATGTGTAGGTAGTATAAAGCACATTGTGTAGGTAGTATAAAGCACAATGTGTAAGTGGTATAAAGCACAATGTGTAGGTAGTATAAAGCACATTGTGTAGGTAGTATAAAGCACAATGTGTAGGTAGTATGAAGCACAATGTGTAGGTGGTATAAAGCACAATGTGTAGGTAGTATAAAGCACAATGTGTAGGTAGTATAAAGCACAATGTGTAGGTAGTATGAAGCACAATGTGTAGGTAGTATAAAGCACAATGTGTAGGTATTATAAAGCACAATGTGTAGGTAGTATAAAGCACAATGTGTAGGTAGTATAAAGCACAATGTGTAGGTAGTATGAAGCACAATGTGTAGGTAGTATAAAGCACAATGTGTATATAGTATAAAGCACAATGTGTAGGTAGTATAAAGCACAATGTGTATATAGTATAAAGCACAATGTGTAGGTAGTATAAAGCACAATGTGTAGGTAGTATAAAGGACAATATGTAGGTAATATAAAGCACATTGTGTATAAAGCACAATGTGTAGGCGGTATAAAGCACAATATATATGTAATAAAAAGTGCATAGTGTAGGTAGTATAAAGCACAACATGTAGGTCGTATAAAGCACAATGTGTAGGTATTATAAAGCACAATATATATGTAATAAAAAGCACATAGTGTAGGTAGTATAAAGCACAACATGTAGGTCGTATAAAGCACAATGTGTAGGTAGTATAAAGCACAATGTGTAGGTATTATAAAGCACAATGTGTAGGTATTATAAAGCACATTGTGTAGGTAGTATAAAGCACAATGTGTAAGTGGTATAAAGCACAATGTGTAGGTAGTATAAAGCACATTGTGTAGGTAGTATAAAGCACAATGTGTAAGTGGTATAAAGCACAATGTGTAGGTAGTATAAAGCACATTGTGTAGGTAGTATGAAGCACAATGTGTAGGTGGTATAAAGCACAATGTGTAGGTAGTATAAAGCACAATGTGTAGGTAGTATGAAGCACAATGTGTAGGTAGTATAAAGCACAATGTGTAAGTGGTATAAAGCACAACATGTAGGTCGTATAAAGCACAATGTGTAGGTATTATAAAGCACAATGTGTAGGTAGTATAAAGCACAATGTGTAGGTATTATAAAGCACAATGTGTAGGTATTATAAAGCACATTGTGTAGGTAGTATAAAGCACAATGTGTAAGTGGTATAAAGCACAATGTGTAGGTAGTATAAAGCACATTGTGTAGGTAGTATGAAGCACAATGTGTAGGTGGTATAAAGCACAATGTGTAGGTAGTATAAAGCACAATGTGTAGGTAGTATGAAGCACAATGTGTA